>NC_092422.1:190404542-193083254 GCF_036169615.1 Heliangelus exortis | reverse complement strand
GTGCTGTAATTAACAACATCCAAAAAACCTTTATTTTTTTTCCTGTGCATTTGACTGATGAGTTGTATTAGGATGCAGCTGGATTTACATTTAGTGTCAGATTTGCAGTGTGTTTCTGAGGTGATTTCCCACTAGTCTTACCTTAGGGTGATGAATTTTTACCTTGGCTCATGCAATGATATTTCCTTGGACCACCACCTCATGTGCTACTACCCTAAAAGGAACTCAGTACACTGAGCCAGACTAAACCTACCCTGAACCAACCTACAAAGCACAGTATTAAGGTCCTCAACACAGATCCAGAATCACTCCTATTGCTAATGTACACAATTGCAACAATTCACATCTTCTCATGATACTTTTTGGACACCTGATTCACTCAGGACTGGTTGTAGTGTGGGGGGAAATTCAAGTGGTTGATGAAGGGACTAGAGGGAACCTGCCTTTTTCATTTTATTTTATTTCATTTCAGGTTTTATTTTTTTTTTAATTTTTTATTTTTTTTGTTTGTTTGGTTTTTTTCTCCCCAGGGTTGGGGATGGGTTTGGGATGAGAGACCAGAAGACATTGTAATATAAAAAAAAATTGTAAACTACGCCTTACAAAATGTCATATTTATCCCTACTTCTTTCATAGAGGTTCTATATCATTGGGAAACTCAGCCCAGTCTTGGTCACATGAAGACAGCCACTAATCTTGTGATCCTCCCTTTGAGGATGCCTAATTTCCCACCATGAGTTCTGCTTTGCAGAAATGTTTGGTGCCCTCAGTGGTATCTGAAGCCAGAGCATCTTGTGCTTGGATTAATGCTGCATAATACCAGATTCTTTAAAAATACAGGGTGTATCTCAACCTGAAATGTACATCCAGGGCTTTATTCTTCCACCTCCTCCTGTCCCCAAATCTGAGAACAGATAATAACTACTTGGCTCCTCAAAGATGTCTTGTGAAGATGAATCCATTACTTGCCAAGTGCTTGGATGCAGGTTGATGAGCACCACGGAGAACCCATCAGCTTCAGCAGGTTTGCAGGAAGGAAGAAGTGAGCAAAATATAGATCTCAGGAAAAGAAGTGTCCTCCCTGTGCCCTGAATAAGGCAAAAGAAAAAAAAATGGGCATGATTGTCACACGTAGAAAGAAGGATGTGGAGGGATAGTGAATAAGTCTGTACAGCGTTTCCTAACATATCAGTGGTTGATTTTTTAATCTTCACACTAATTTTAAAATGCATTTTTGAGTTGCATTCTTCTGTAAAAATATATATGTAAAGGAATAGATGGGTGTTTATCAGTGGTATGGACTCCATACCTTCTCAACAAGGGAAATGTGGTGAGTGCCATGCCTGTAAGTGTGTCTAGACCCAGAGAGCTGGTGGGTCCCAGTTGTCACCTGCCCATCTCTATTGGTTGTGTGATATTTTGTGTGTGCCTCTGTGCATATTTGAGCTACATCTCTACAGAAACCAAGGCACAGCACAAATGTGTAGCAAATTTATACCTGTTTCACACAATTCCCTGAGGCTATGTAGTCTCCTGGGTGGGTATTGGATCACTCTATCTGAGAAATATATTTATCTTGTTATAAGTTTAAATTAAGGCTTTGACCTGAAGCTCAACTCGTTTTTTTTTTTTCTCTCAAGGTACAAAACACCTGGTTATTTAACCTGTCCTCTTACATTTCCACTCTGGGTTACTGTCAGCTCCAGAGGCACTGAAATAATTCATGAGAACCCGTCCTCTGGGAAGACAGAAGTGACTGAAATGCTCAGGGAACTTGTTTGTGAGCATTGCAGGCTGGTGTTGATGCTAATGTGGATAATTAGCTGACCTTTTGTGTGTGTATTTGCTTAGCCCATGAACAGTTTTAATTCCCAATTAATATTATATTGCAATATTACAGTGCAATCTTTTGCTAAACAATTTTTGTCTTAGAACTACATTAATCTTCTCATGCTGCTTAACTTTAACTGGATAACTCTTCTCACCAAGCCACAAGTGCATAAATTGAGGTGGTCCCATTAACTACAGGGAGCACTGTGGTTTGCAGGTCTGTGTTGCTATTTTCTGGGTCAGGATACAACCCTTCAGCTCCAATTCTTCTTTTAGTTAAACTCTTCCCTAATATCCACCAGTCATAGGAGAGCTTCCCTTCTCAGCTGAAGTCATTATGAATAATTAAGAGGCCAGGAGGAAGCAAGATGAACTTTTCTAAAGGCAGGGGGGTACTGATGAGTTTTGGCTTCTTTAGACTCTTGGTTTCTTCCCCATGGTGGCAAGATTGCCCATGGCCAGGGAGGCCAGAGGAGCCTTCTCTGCAAGAAGTTGTCTCACTTGCAAAACCTCAAGCTGGTTGCAGAAGGTCATCCCTTTTCTCTATGCATGCAGAAATGATAGCTGATGAATTTATTTCCTGTGGAGTCACACTGGAGCAGATTTATAGATTCTGTGATAAATTTTATACTATATTTAGGGACTCTGAGGAAACAGGAATGAATAATCACAGGTCTTGAACTGTGATTCTTGGTCGCAGCTGCTTCATAATAGACTGTTTTTTTTTTTTTTAAATAAAGTACCAGTATGGGACAGGAAGTGGAGGGGAATATAAAATTATGCTGATCCTGGAGAGAGGAGGATACCCAAGTAGGAATTGAACAGGACCCATGGGAAAGCCAAAAAATGAGGAAGGAGAGACTGAACCTATGATGGATTTCTGAACAGTCACCCAGGGTCTTTCCATTAATAGCAGGCAGGATGTTTTCCTTTATGAAAACCTGATTAATTTTGTCAGACACTGATAACCTTTCTATAAGAATTTTCATACTGTGTGCACTGTATATATGTACATAATAGGGATATTCTTGCCTATTAATTTCCATAGGGTGGCTTTCCTACGAAATCCTGTGCATCAAGGAAGAGTTATGCCTGGATATGGTCCTGCCAACCTTGTTTGTATTTAATAGACCTTTTCCAAGGGGGTCATGGGAAAGGAAGGTGGAAGTGTATGGATTTGATGATGTATATCTGTCCCTGCTGTGTAGGGATAGGTAATTCATGGGTGTCACACAGGAATGGCTCTTACCTCTGCTCTACAGAGTTACCCTTTTCCATCAGGAGACGTGAAAGCTGTGTGCAGCTTCTGGTAAGGAGAATTTTCCTTCCCACCTCCATGGCAAATTGACTTGAAGTTGACTCCAAATTCAGCTTCTCTCCTCTGAGTCACTGCTTCAAAGTGTCCCTTCTCTCCACTCTTGCCCTCAGAGTGGCCAACACTCAGCAGTCTCAAATTTGCCCATGATGCAGAGTAAAGCTGCTAAACTGTTTCTGACCTGTTAGAGTGAAAATAGCTGGGAGAGGTTTTCTAGGTAGAATTGAGTTTGGAGGCAAGTAAGAGCCATCAGGCCAAGCCTTCAAGTGGCTTCTTGAAGACTTCAGTCCGGGCAAGCACATCAGTATTAACTTTATTTGAGTAGGATAGATCAGTGTATGGGCAGCTCCAACATGATTTACCATGTTTGGAGAGATGAAGAAATACTTTCTTTTGACTGAATTTTCTTTCCATCCCCCTCTGGCCTGCTTGATCCCCATCTCTGACATGATGTCATGCATCTTTACTGTGTAGGCACAGTAAATAACTCACAATTCAAATTTTCCTCCAAACTTTGAGGATCAGGTCTTCATCCCACTGTTGCTAAAATCCACTACCAGGTCTCATTCTCTGCTCACTCACAGAAATTACTGGGTTCCTTTGACTAAGTTCTCCCTTCAGGCCAGTGAAATTTTCTCTCTTCTGCAGTGTAAATCTTCTTCTGGGTTTGGAATATGAATAATTTTTCCTTCAAGGCAGTGGGAAGTCTGTAGTTAGTGAGAACACAGTGGCACAGAAGGGAAAATACCCATCATGCTTATAGAAGTTTATTGACTTTGATAAGTGCTTGGGCTAAGATCAATCCAGATAAACAGATTCCTGCTGTTTCAGGATAATTACAAAGATTTCTGTGTGGTTTTAGACAGTTATGTAATATATTATAAATGTAATCTTTGACTATTTTTCAGCCTGGTGATTATGGCTTAGGAACATGGGTGGACTGCATTGCTTAGGTGAAGGATGGGCCCTTTTCACAGCTCCTGGCAAGAGACATTTGTGTCCATGGTAGCTGCAGGAATGGATCAGGAGCAGTAATACTTGTGATAGTTTCACAGCCCTAACACATCACAGTCTATTAGAGACTGTGTCAGGTGGATGAGTACCCAGAAATATCATTAATGAGGTTTAACTGCACAATAGTTTGTTATTCATCCCTTCTGCTAAACCTAAGCCAAACTTTTTCTGGGTATAAAAAGGCATGCACTCCTTTCAAAAGACCCTGCACCCAAGTGTCTGCTCATTCATTTTCATAAATCCATTGCCCTGTCTTATGTACTCCATCCTTAAGACTTTCCCATGTCTTCTGGCCTTCATCCATATCATGATTTGCTGACTATTTTATTTGTGTTCAGGAAATCAGAGGCAGCTTGCAGCAGCAACTGCAGGAGAAATGACTCAGGTGATTTAGCAGTTGATTCAGAAATATGAATCAACTCAGATCCTGGTCTTTTAGAAGATACTGCTTTTGAAAAGATTCTCTTGTCTCCCCTGAGGTCCAGAGCTGATCTAAACCTTCCCATCTCATTTGCTGGCTTTTGGATCAATGCTGAGTGGGGTTTGGATGCTGGATTTCCTGGGCTGTCAGCTGTTCTTGGTCCTCAAAGGAACAGACAGCCTGTCAGAGTTGATCAATAAATGCCATCACCTGCCCTGGAGTGCTAGGTTTTTCAAAAAGAAACTCCCAGGAGGAGATTCAAGCTTGGGATGTAATCTTGACCACACTCAGTTGATATTCAGTGAGCAGGGCTATGAGGTGGTAGTTTTCCCTCAAAATATTCACAGCACTTCTGTCCTCAAGCAATGAGAAGAAGAGGTGGAAAAAACACTATCTGATTCTCCTCTCTGTTTTTTTTTTTTTTGTTTGTTTGGTTTTTTTGTTTTTTTTTTTTTTTTTTTTTTTGTGGGTTTTTTGTTTTTTGTTTTTTGCTTTTTGTTTTTTGTTTTTTGTTTTTTTTTATGTACCAGTCTCTGGTGCATTTACACACCTCCTTTACACCTAAGGAAGGTGAAGTTACACTTCAGTGATACTGGACTGGGATCAACATTTTGGCTGGGTCCTTTATGCTTTCATACAATCAGGAAAAGTCCATCTCTGCTCTCAGGTTCATGGATGGAATTTATTTTGGTGGTTTTAGTTCTATATCCCTAAAACTGGAATTAATCCAATTAAAAAGTTAAGTCCTGAATTGTACCCATCAGCTGAGCCACATGAAATAGGAGCAACTTTGGCGTTCAAACCCTCTTTGCAGTGATGAGGCAAGGAAAAAACTTCTGTTTCTGAAAAATGACATGGATGACCAGAGTCCTTTGGTCTCTGCAGCTTGCACCAGTGTCTGTAGGAGCTGGCCAGTGACTCATTGTGGGCACAGATTAGAGAGAATTGTCTGGCATCTCTTAACAGTAAGTGGAGAGAAAAAAAGCACTGCTAAGGTTTGAATCTGATACATATTTTAGGCAGTCATTTTAGGATGTCAGCCACATCCTGGCAGCACCCAGGGTTTCTTTTCACTGAGTAGCTCTGCTGATGGAATGGGCTTTGCCTGTACCTGGAGGCAAGAGAGAGAAATTCCACCCTAGGCACAGGTGTAAATCTGCAAGAATTGTCTTCATGCAAGGCAAGGGTGACTTTGCTGGCCTTTGACCTTTGAGCAGAGGACATTCTGGGTAGTTTGAAAGTGATCTGGCATGGCATTTTTTTAATTTTTGGAAAATCTTGGCAACAAATTTTCCAAGGATTAGAGTACATAAGGCAGGAAGGAGATTCATAGAACTCCTCACCTAAAAAATAGCCTTGTAAAATGCCATCCCAACAACATCCCCAGTGCCCAAAGCCTTTCAGCTCTCAGCACCTTTGTTTTTACCAGCACCCTATGCTGCACTTGGTGCTGCAATGATCCTTCCTGAACTTTATTATGATCAACTAATTTACATGAATCAGGTTTTCTTTTTGGTCTTTGGTGGTACCAAAAGGGCTTCTGGCATCAGCAGCAATAATTATAGACACAAATTATTTTAATATTTATCTTATCTAACATCTGAGCATGTAATTGGAGGGCACCCAGACACAACAATGATGTTAAAGGAGCTTGAAATGCCATTGTAAAAGTAAATAAACACATAAATACTTTGAGTCTCAGCTACATAGAATTAGTGCTTCATAGATCTTAAGGGGGTGTTATTTCACTGTTAAAGCACTGTTAAAGCACTAAAATCAAGTCAGGACTCCTGAGTCCTATACTAACCTGTGCATTTAACCAGTCACAAAATTATGGTCATGTAGGCACAGATCTATGAAACGGTTGTTAATTAATGATATGTAATTTTTTTTCCTTGCCCACATAAGTTTTCAAGATTTTAGCTGGGCTTGTACAAGAGGGGTTTAGGCTTCAATGCCTATTTCTGTAAATTGTTAGAGTTTCTCATCTTTTTGTATATCTGAAAAATGAGGCTAATTAGCCTCATGTCATCAAACATTGCAAACCCATTTGAGATGCTAAGTATTGTATCTCCTTCATTATGCAAAAATAACAAAACATTTCTGTGTGTGATGTTCAAAGCTTCAGAGCTGAAAGAACAGAATAAAAGGGGCTTCCATAACAGTGCAGACCCCGTCCAAATGAAATTACTGACCTCAGAAATGCCAAACCCCCTTTTACAACACACCTACTTAATATTATTATGGTACTTTGCCACGGCAGGAACTAGGTGGTACTCTGCCTGAGAAACACAGTATTCTGAGGATGAAGTCCTGACAGCTCTTCTAAATCTGCAAGCATGCCAAACCACAAAGCATGGCCCTGCAAAATTGCTGGGTTGTTTCAGTTGCCAGTCTTTAAAAATTCAGGATTAATATCATGGAAAAATATTCTGGCTATTAAAAATGGTGCAAGATTATGGCACTGCCTTCATTTCTTCTCAAATGAACTAAGTTTCTAGTGGAGCAAATAAGTTCATAGTGTCCCTGCAACTAGGTATTTTTTAAAATTAGGTTTACTGAGAAATGACTCTTAAAAAACTGGGCTTGAAGCTGACTGAAAAAGGCTATGGGAAAAGTAATCCCCATTTGTGTAATTCAACATTTAAAAAATGTTTCTCTTTTGGAAATGTATTTGATTTTGTGTTTCCAAAGTAAAACTCTTCGATTTTTCATTTTGAAAAGGCATCCTTCATAAAATCCTGGCTTACCCTAAAAAAAAAAAGAGAAACAAAACAAGAAAAGCATTATTGAGGTTGATTAATGTAAAAATTAGAGGGCCAAACTGAACAAAATATTTTGTCTTTATAAAAAACGCAGCATGAAAATAAAATTTAAATGAATGTTAACTCTACCCAATTTTTTTAGTCAATATCTGAATGGGACCCATCCTCTCCTTCCAGTGAAGGGTAATTTCTGCCCCCCTTACCAAATCTTTCTTGGGCTTAATCTTCTCTGTTTGTGATCAATAGTCAAGCTAGACCAACATGTCCTGACTTCAGAAATCCCATCATTAAAAGGGTTGTGGCATTTTACTGCTCTCTTTAGACACCCTATAGAGATGTCCAGTGTAAGAAAAACTATTTTTTCTGTGAGTGACATATTGAACAGTATCCCTGAATGAGCTTGTATATTTCTGTCTAGGCAGAATGATGAACAATTATAATGATGCCATGTTAAAAAAAAAAAGTGAGTAAAGAGGTGGACTTCTTGGCTGGCTATAGAAATCTGAAGCCTTTCAACTATCTAGTTATTCATCTGTCAAATAATTATACCACTTCCCACTGGATTTTTGGTATGAAGGACTTTGAGGCCATCTTGCCAGAAGAGAACTAGCAGGTAGAGGAGATGAGGGATTGCCTGGGGTAACAGAATAGCTCAGTGGGTCTCTTCTCTTCTCTTCTCTTCTCTTCTCTTCTCTTCTCTTCTCTTCTCTTCTCTTCTCTTCTCTTCTCTTCTCTTCTCTTCTCTTCTCTTCTCTTCTCTTCTCTTCTCTTCTCTTCTCTTCTCTTCTCTTCTCTGCTCTGCTCTGCTCTGCTCTGCTCTGCTCTGCTCTGCTCTGCTCTGCTCTCCTCTCCTCTCCTCTCCTCTCCTCTCCTCTCCTCTCCTCTCCTCTCCTCTCCTCTCCTCTCCTCTCCTCTCCTCTCCTCTCCTCTCCTCTCCTCTCCTCTTCCTCTTCCTCTTCCTCTTCCTCTTCCTCTCCTCAGCCATTTCACTATTGCCTTTCCAAGATATTTACTTGTCTCTCCACAGGGACTCCAGGGACAGCAGCACTAAGCTCTGTGCAACACAGGGAATCAGTCTAAAAGGGTTCCAAGAGGCTCATCCTGAAGGGCAGGTGTTAAGGCAGGTTCAGGGGCTGTGCATTTTTTTAGTTTGTTAGGACAGATTTTTGGAGGGCTGCTTGAGGCATGGCAAAGCATTGGCTTCTTCCAAGGCACGGGGTGCTGGCAGAGAAAGAGAAGCAGGCCTAGATGTGCTAAAGTTTTGTGTTTTCACAAGTCCTTCAGCTGCTCCCCTATGATCCAGGAATGCAGGGGTGTAAATCTCAATCTAATAACACAGTTAGTTTTGATCCTTTTTCTTTTAATAGCTCCACCTACTTGACATGGGGTATAGCTCACTGACATTTGTAAGGTCATCTGGGTCTCACAAGTAAGATGCAGCATGAACCAAGAGAAATGTAATAAAAAAAAAGAGCTGACATTCTAATTTCTTTTTAATTCTTGCAGACAGGAGCCTTACCAGGCTGGAAGTGGGGGTTCCTGCCTTGACAAAACCCACTGGGGAGCTGGCAAAAATAATTATCCCATTTCTAGAGAGACTAACATAAAAAATCCCAGTCACCTAGAAACATCCTGGGACTGTGCCCAGAGTTTGATTTAAAGGGGGGGGAGAACAGCCCACTGGGTCAAGAGAAATGGTTAACTGCAGCCCTGCTCAGTTACCTCTGCGTGACCTTCCTTGCAAATGTGGATGGGAGTCTCTCAGCATCGTGCCACAGAGATTGGATGACTCTGCTAGTGCTGTTGAAAGACAGGGGTGATAAATAGTGTTTGAGCCACGTTTCTCCCCTCCTTCAGGCAGAATTTGAGAATCTCAGGTATACGGCCTTGGGAGAGTGATTCACGAGGTACCACTGGCTCCTGCTTCCTCCCAGGGAGAAAGCTGACACTTCCAGGACACTGACCTCGAGCCTCTACACATTTTAAATGTTTCAGCACCCTCAGGAAAACCACAATTAGATGTTGCCTGCTTGTATTTAACACTCAGAGATGAGGGAAGCACACTGCTGGGGAATGACTGTTTGAAAAATAAGTGTCGGAGAGAGAATAAATAAATAAATAAAAATAATAAATTAAAAAGAAATAAATTTTTTTTTTTTTTTTAAATATCTCTCCCACCGGTTGAGTGAATTTGAACTCATTTGGAAGTGAGCTGGGTACCTCTTTTTACACCTTCCCACATGATCACCTTGCAGAAAAACAACCCCTCAGCCAAAAAAAAAAAAAAAAAAAGGCAAACCCACACAGATTTTGCACTTTGTAGAGGCAAGATCATGCTTCAAATCTGCCTTTGTTATACAACTATGTCTGGCCAGGCTGAGCCTTGCACCCTCTCCTCGTGCCTTTCCCTCCCGTGCAGCACACAAGCTCTAGACTTTGGCAGATGAGTGTAGGCAGGATCTCAGATATCATGGCAGTATAAATAAATAGAGAATGATGAGATAAAATATACAGGCAGATGGAGGGGTTGATAACAAGATAGGCTGATAGGGTGGTCAGGGTAACTGCACTTCAGCACATGCATAAATACGTGGGTTGTGCCCCTTACCCTAGGGGCAAAATATCCAGCATCCAACATGACACACACATGGCCATTCAGCCAAAAGTACTCCAAATCCTATAGCAAGAATAAACCTTTGGTTGTGCAGCCTGTGTAGAGTAACAGCAGTTTCTATTAAAAATATTTTTAAAATGTCGCATATCCATCAGTGGGACAGGTATAATTTGAGTCCCAAATTTCAAGAAAAAAGTAAAAAAAGACAACACTCTATTGTTTTTTTTATCCATCACCACCTCTTTACGTAGGCAAATAACCAGATAATAAGCTGGGAGCTGCTTCTGTTGGGAGAAATGTCCAAATGGCTGTGAAAAGAATGATTTTTTTGTTACATTCCCAAACCTTCTGCTGTGAAGACCATTAGGAAAAACTTGAGGCTCATGGGCTGTAGTCTTTTTCTTGACACTAGACCAGCTTCTCAGTGTGCAAACATTGTTGTAAACCTATACAAGGTCAGTGGTAATCCTGAATTTCTGCCTGTGGGCATCATGCTGTCTGTAAAACCCTTCCCCAGGGTAATGGCCACAGAAAACTGTTCTAGTTATGGTCTGGTTTGATGCAGACACTGTTACTTGTTGGTATTTTTTTTTTTACTAGGGTAAAAATTTTTATTTTTACTTGGGTATTTTTTCCCTAACACTGGTGATGATTTGAAATACTCTCTTGTCTCATTCTTACTCACTAAAATCATCTTTTGTAATAAACAATTAGTGTTGTGCACTGTGTGGTGTGGAGAGGATTGTATATATTTTAATAAATAGCAAATTTTTACCAGGAACCAAAACACTGGCTGCATTCGCTGCAGAAATTTGTGAGCAAAATAAATAAGAGAGGTGTTTTAAAATCATGGCATGTAGCTATTTTTTTTTTTTTTTTTTTTTGGTAAAATGTTTCCTTTATGAGAATAACAATTTGATTTGACTTTTTTTTAAACCGAAGCTTTTTGCATTTTTCATTTCCAAATGGCATTTTCTTTGAAGGATTGACCTAATTTAGGAAAAATAAGAGATAAGAAAGAAAGGAAAGTTTTAAATGACTTCCAAATGATACTCAGCATTTCATTTTCAGCTGAAAATGTTTTGGGCTGACTCAAATGATTATTTTTTTGTTTATTTCATTAAAACCAAATGAAAACCTTCAAACTTCCTTGCTTGCTTTGCTTTGACTGTCATTTTTTTTTTCCCTCCATACTTATTATGCTTGGCTGCACCACTGGAAAATGCAGTAATTCACTGAAGTGAATCACCAGTGGTGACCTCTTTGAAAATACTTTTGGTGATACACCTCAAACATCTCCAATCTTTCACGTCTTTCCTCAGGTCTGAGCACTTGTTAATTAAGCATTGCCACAGAGTGCTGAGGGAAAAAGCTATTACTGCAAAATGAATGCAAGATTTTATGTGACCTGACTGGAGATATTGGGATGATCAGTTTTTCAGGCAAGAAGAAAAGCTGAGATTCTTGGAGCGTTGCCTCCTCAAACTACAGTAGGCAATTCTGCATCATTGCTGGGGTTATCTGTCCATGTAAAGTGGTCAAAATTGCAGTCCCTGCAATAACTAGATAGATTTGGCTAAGAAAGGAGGTTTTCTGCTATGGATAAATGACATGTTTCAAGCTCCAGTGTTGCCTTGCATGGGACATTTCACAACGGTTAATCAGGCACTGGTGCAAAACAACAACAACAAAAAGACTGAACTTTCTGTGGATGTGCAATGCAAACAAAACCACAGCTTTGCCTTCCCCACCCTTGCACCAAAACTATGTTGAGGTTTTGGAAAGTATATTCGTATTTTTATTTTCACTCCTCCAAGGCAGGACAAGCAGCAGGATGTGCTGAATTACCTCAAAGGGCCGTCTGGTCTGGGTAGGATTCCAGCACACTTCTGCAGAGCCCAGGATGGCTCTTGCTTGTGAGTGGGTTTGGAGGTGGAGCTTTTCCCATGAGCTGAAACCTTCACCCAGCCTTGCCATCCTAAGTGTAAAAACTGAGTCTTTGTTCCGAGCTACTGAGAATGATCCTGGCTTAAGGATGCAAGGAGGTTAAAATAAAATCTTCAGTCCTAAGCTAATTTTACAGTTGAGTCTTGTTGGTAGTGAAGTCCCTATTGGAAACTGCAAAAATTTCTGCTCTCATACAAAACAGGGTGAATTTTACTCCTACTTTGAAACAGAGCAGAGGTGGGCTAGCAGATAGGGACTGGCAGCAGAGGAGTCAGGGACAATAAAGCAAAATTATTCAATAGAAGCATTACAGTCTTTTATTTGCATTGTTTCTTTCCCTGAGCTCCAAGCTTTGCATAAAGCTGTCTCTGTTAGACTGTCGTGTTGGGCTATGGTATTGGATTGACAAAAAGGCATTTATTCTGAGGTTTAATGCAGCACAGAAGCAAGGTATAGTGGCTTAAAATGAAAATCAAGGGTAGTCAGCCTCCCGATAGCCTCAAAGTTTAAATAAATTACAAGAAGTATTTCTCAGGTGAAATTGGAAAGGGTGCTCTGTGATGCAGAACAGTGGCCATGAGTCCCCTGTGTTCACACTGTCTTGGGTATCATAAGGAGCTTTCTCCTGAAACTGTTTGCCAACCCAGAAGTCCTAAATTGAAATGTGTTGACAGAAAGAATCTTACTACTTATTTACAATTTAAATACATCTTGAGGCAGGTTATGAGATAATGTGAGTAAGTCATAATCCACCCTCTTTCCCGCCTCTCCATGTCCTGGTGCTCTTTCCGGCCTTGGATGGAGCTACCAGGGCATTCAGTGTTTCAGATCCTGACACTGGGCATCACCCCTTTGCCCTGTGTTTCAGAGGGGTGTGAGGGTGCTGGGAAGTTGGCAGGATCAGCCCCTTCACCTCATGCAATCCTATGACCCCAAGGGAGCCCACACACAGATTTGTTCCGTAACATAACAAACAACTTCGTTTTACTTAGGGGGAGGGAGATGAGCACTTTGAATGAATGATGCATTAAATCAGGACTGCCAACTGCACCTTGATGCAAGTGCTTTATGCCAAGATCTGTCTATCTATATAATCTTTTACATTCCCAGCTCTTCCTGCTTATCTATATATCCATCTCTCTCACCCTTTCTGTATATATATTCCTTATTTAAAACTCTTTCTGTCTATCTGTCTGTTAATCAATCTACTTGTTTTGATGGCTGTCATCAGAATAGCATCTATTATGATGTTTTAACTGTGCTGGCAAAAGACACAGTACAATTCCTCTGAAAAAAATCACAGTTGCATGGAAATTAGGTCCCAGTTTAGCTTGACTAAAAACAAGTGAAAACACTAGTTGGGTGGTAGGTTTTATTGTCCAATGGGCAGAGCCTGAAGCTAGGGTTCAGGGTTGTAGGATCTGGTCCAGGTTTGCTGTGGGGTCTGTCTCCTTGCAATAGCTTTCCTGCCCTTATAAATTTTTCCCCTTCTTTCCCACTTCTACACTCTTAACACTGCCTGCTGTGGGCATCATAAATAGGTTTCTGGTTTTCACTTAGAAAACTCACCCATGATCTTTGTGGCACCGAGAGATATAGGGTAGTGGGACTTGGTAGTGGTAGTTTTATATCTGGACTCAGTGACCCTATAGATCTTTTCTAACCTAAATAATTTTATGATTCTATGATTCATGGATGCTACTGAAAGGAAATTACGTCTTCTTTTTCCAGTACTCCACCTTTACATGTGAGAGGTACCCTGCATCTCTCTTTAAAGGAGCTGCCGTTTTATGTTTGAGCTCAGTGCAGGTAATTAGTTACAATCTCCCCTCTCTCAAATTATCAAAATTTAATGTTTTTGTTCTATTTATTTTTTGCTTTCTGCCACCTGAAAGAAAATTAATCTGATCCTTTCTCTTCTCCACCCCTCCCCAGCCCTTCTCTCTGTTGCCCCCATGTTTTTACTCTCTGTGTATGGTAAAACACATGCTTAGCTTGGATTGTTTTTCACATGTATTACCTTCTACAGCCTGCAGCAAACAAAGAAAACCCATCCTAGTAGGGAAATAGCAGCAGCTGAGCATTGGCTGGTAAAGGCAGAGGAAAAGTTTCAATGTACAGACGGAAATCGAACTTCCAATTTGCATAATACTAAACTGTGCTAATTTGTTAAATGATTAGATAGATGAGAAACAAAAACATGCCTTAAAGCATGCATGGATGGTTAGTGCAGAAACCAGTACCCAGAATGAGTAAGATCCAAAGGGAAGCCAGCAGAGCCCACTGACTGCTGCTGGAACTGGTCTTGATCAAGGAGTGAATAAAAAACAAATATTCATCTGCTTCATGAAACCACAGCCCTTGAATTTTCAAGGCACCAGGGAGCCACCTGGCACTAAGGGATGCTCCAGGAGTGCTGGTATATCCAGTGCCATCTGAAGGATTTCCCATGTCCCCAGAAACTTAGGATTATTATTTTTTTTAGCGTGCACCATCTGTATCAGCCTTCCCAGAGTCCAGCAGAGAAGTTTTGCTGGAGAAGCACAGAGTGAGGCAGATGGGAACACGATCTCATTTCCTCTCCTTTCCCAGTGAAGTGCTTGCCACTCTTGCAGACAAAATTTAAATTTCCCAAGGGACATGATATCAATGGAAGTCTCTGGGACTTTCCCTCTTTGTTGCCGATGAAAGAGACAGTCTTTAGGTCTGTGCTCAAGAAACATGATCTCCTTCATCAGCAAAGACAGACTTGGTATTACCCATCGTCTGAATGTACACACCTATGATATGTGTGTGCATGTATACACATACGTGTGTATATATATTTATATAAATCCAGCTGAGTAGCTTTTCCATGTTGAATAAATACCTGGGATTCCCAGGACTAAACAGTTTTGTGAAACTCACTTTTGCTAAGCATTTGCTATTTTCTCCACCAATTTGATTTATTTAACTAACAATGAGGAGTGATCTCAGAGCAAGAACAAAAATAATCGTTCCGTGATGCGAAAAAGCTCTAAAATAATAAATGCCAAGAGCTCACCGAGATGAAAGACCTGAGGTGGTTGTTCTGGAGGAAGAGAAGCTGCTTTGTGGAAGTGCAATAATATTTTCCTTGCCTTAAGACTATGAAGGCTTTTCTGTTCAATCTTTCCCCTGGAGCTTTAGCAGGATATGACCGTGTTATTGCACCTTTGATAGTGCACAGCCAGGCGATAGCTGCCTTAGCAGGTGTGTTAGGGGCTGGAGAGAAACTTTACAGTCAGGACTTGTTTTCAGGAATCCATTTGATTATGTCTTTAAACAGTCCAGCTAGGTGGCAAGAGACCGCAGCAAACTGGTCACTGTTGATGAGGTCCTGGGTGGCTCAGAAATATTTCAATGTTTCCAGCTGGAGGTTATGTGAGTCCCCCCGGTTGCTGTGCTGGGTGTCTATGAAGCCTGTTGCCTCTGCTGCCTTTGGCTTGCTTCTGGCTGATGCCACCAAATGGTATTGGTCATGTTCCCTCAAAAGAAAATTTTTCACTGTGAGAACATTGGACTTGGGAATAATCTCCCCAAGGAAGTGAAGGATTTCCTAACACTGGAAACTTTTAAGACTTGGTTTGATAAGGTGCTTGGCCATCACATCTAAACCATGTTCCTACCTAACTAGGCTGGGTGAGGTGGTCCTTTATGTCCCTTCTAACCTGGAATTCTATGATTCTATGATCCTTCTAACATTACTGCAAGGTGTCTGTACATCTCAAGAGAGAGATTATTCTGGGACTTGTAGAGAGCAGAATAGAATTAAAAGTAATGTTTTCTTGGAAAAGTAACAAATGCGGTAAATAGGATGGGAGGGAACTTGAGGGGTGAGGGAAGCCAATCCCTTTCTCTGACCTCAAGGTGGATGAAGACAGGTTCAACTATACTCCTTACGGGCTGACATTTTTCAGTGGTTCTTAAAATCTCCTCTTCCTGTGATTAATACACTCACCATTAGAAATAATTTCTCTTCTCTTGTCTGATGTCTCCAAGGAAAAACACAAGACTTCAGAGTATCCCTAAACCACCAATTACTTATTAGTTACATGAGTTACATGGCAAGCCCAGGAGATCACAAGTTGCCCCTCAGGCAAGGAGCCGTTACCCATTATGGAAAATAACGATCTGACTTTTGGATAACAGAAAGGGGAGGATCATGAGTGAGGTGCTCAATTTGTCAGAGAACTGCCAACCATTTTATAGCTGGGAATGGCTGAGGAGGTATCTCCTTTGGTGGCAAACCACAAGGGGAAAATACGCAGTAATCAAAGGGGTTCATGAACCTGGATACATTGCTGGGGTTGCTGTTTTTCCATTGGGCATTGAGAGGCCCTCTGGTCTTCCACTGTGTGTGATACCCACTGAGGATCAATGAGGTCTGGAGGTGGGCACAGGCTGAGTGAGGACATGGATTTTCAACAGGAAGAACTATAAAACTGTGCCTTTTTGACAGGTCTGTAGGTATTGCTTTAGACTCTTCATAATCATATTTACCAAAATCATTAGATATGCAAAAGAAGCTAACAGGCATCTTTCCTCTTGCAGATCCATCATATCCAAGAAATATCATAGAATCATTGAATGGTTTGAGTTGGAAGGGACTTTAAAGATCATCTAGTTCCAATCCCCCTGCCATGGGCAGGAACACCCACCACTAGGCCAGGTTGAGGTCCCTTTCTGTAAGTGACTTTCTGCATGTTCGATTTCTCTATATCTTCTCTGCCCAGGCACTCTCAAAGAGAGGTTGTCTGCTCACTTGTTTGTTTTATTCCTGGAAGTGGTGGTGGTGTAACTTCCTCCTCACCACGATGTGAACACATGCAGTGGGAAAACCCAAATCAACTTATTTTAGTATATTATATAGATTTCCCTGTTGACATCCTTTTTGATACTTTGAAGTAATTTCCTAATTAGTTACTGCACTGGTGAACACAACAGGGCTCAGTAGAGTTGTAACCCCTTTTGTAGCATATTATTCAAAATCTGTTCAAGTCCCTAGAAAATTCCTTGATGTCTCTGGATGGGAACCTGTGTCTCTACCCATTCTTTTCCTCCCTGGGGAGAGGTCTCTGCTTAGCCCAGGGAATCTGAGTCTGATTAGGCACTTTTTTCATCGACTTTCTTTTTTACCCTCCTCTACCTCTTAAACTGAATCATTTCTCCTTCTTCCACTGCTTCTGCTTCCCTATTCTCTGGTTTCCCTTTCCTGAGGGCCAGATCCCAGCAAGAAAACTACTGCTGACCCTTACTGTGTGATATATGTAGCTGTATATTTAGGGGAGTATTTGGAGTAGGACTTTTGGGGGGTTAACTGGTTTCACCCATGAAAGCTCACCTCAGGGTTGTGTAGCTAAGCTGTGCTGTGGATGAATGTGCAGGAGGCAATGAGTGCTTGTGGACATGTCTGATGCTTGTCTGTCCATCCACCCAGTCCTTGTCATACTCTCTTGGAGATCCCAGTGAGTGAAATGCTCAAATACCTGAGATCCTAAAAAATACTGACTCCAGCCTTCCCAAAGCTCTTGCTGCAGCACCCAGTTTGGCAGAGTCCTGCAAGCCATTTTGTAGATCTTCATGATTGTACAACCCTCATTTTGAAGGCTCCCCAGTGTTTGCTTCGGGTACGCCAAAAAGAGAGGGTGCGGTGCAGGCTGCAGTGAGCTGGCACCCACTGACTTGAGTCAGGATTTTCAAGCCCTCAATTTTACAGATGGTGGAACCTGGAGCACTTGCTCTGCTCATAGTCCTCCTCCTCCTTCCACTCTTCATCAAGGGGGCTGGGACATGAGTCCATGGAGTGCTGACAGGAGCCATCATGTTGGAGACCATCTTGGATGTCAGGGTGAAATTTGTGTGGGGAAAGGGGAAGAGCCCTCAGCTGGCAAGGACAAACCAATGCTCCTCACAGCTCTGGGATGGCCACTGAGCCATATGAGGCCTTTATGAGCCATGTGAGGCCTTTATCTCTGAGAGGGCATCATGGGCTGGAATTGTATCACTTGGCTAACAGGTATCTCCATTTTGCAAGTGTGACACGATAACCATCTACAGCTGTCTACATGTGGGCAGGGTTATCTTTGACAGTACAAAATGTTGTATTAGCAATGAGATAACAGAGTGCCATGGCTACTTGTTATATAACAGCTAGAGAAAAGGTAAAGTCAAGTTCAGGTTTGATCTATGTATCAGAAAGGACCTTCTTAGCTGTGAGAGCTTATGGGCAGCGGAGCAGTTATCATAGAAAAGTGGGGACTATGTCATACAGAGTCTTTAAGGTTGGGAACATACCAATCCCACCTCATCAGCCTGCCTGACCCAACCTGCCTTTTCCCTCTTTCCCTCACCTGAGGGAAATAGGTCTTGGTGGCAATAGATCAGGGAGGCCATGCCACCTGGCCTCCAACCAAAGCAGGATTCTTCCACCTGCCCTGCCTATACCACACATAACAAAGAGATGGCTGTTAGTTCACAATCATTCCCCCCCTGATTTTTTTGCTCCTGAAGTAAACACTGTGTAGCTAGAGGAGGGGTGGTATGCAGACACCGGGCCAGGGCTGGCTTCCACGGCGGTGGTAGGAATGGGAATTCCACTGCAGGCTACGGGGAAGGGAGAGCCCTCCAAGCTAATGTGATGTGGGAGGTCTAATTCCTACCATCCCAGGCCTGACTTGTAGGCAACAGATCATTTCACTGGCTTTCACGATGGTTTTTGTACCTTAGGTCTGTTTTTTGTTGTTTTTGTACCTTAGGTCTGTTTTTTGTTGTTTTTGCTTTTTTTTTTTTCTTTCTTTTTTTTTCTTTTTCCCATTTTTTTACATGAAAGCAGGAGTATGTGGATTTTGCAGGTAAATTATAATGAAAGCTGATGGGTGCTTGTGTAGGCTTGTAGAGGGTTTGTGCACAGAAAGCAAGCAGGGGCTGGAGGGAATAGCTGAATGCCCAGGGAAGGTTTAATTAGCATATAGTGAAAAATCTAAAGGTTATACCTAGCCCCGATTCAGCGAAAGACAAAAAGAGACTGTTCTCAGAACATACCTCAGCAGCAAGCCCTGTTGCACCTGATGCAATGCTTGCCTCTTGGGCCACCCACCTCCAAGACATGATTATGCAGTGAGAAAGGAGCAGTGCTTTGCACTTTCTGTTATCATGGTCCTTCTTAATTATACATGCGTAAGCGTTCAGACACGGCCGCAATGAGCATGGTACACATCCAGGGGAAGTGAGATTCATCTGAGAATCTCCTACCACTTGGCAAGCATTTATTAACTGAGCCTCCCAACACCCCCGTGAGGAAAAATGTGTCGAAACCCATTTTCAGTATTAATTTAAAAAAAAAAAAAAGAAAAAAACAACAAAGATGACAAACTTAAGTAAGCACAGTGATTTGCTCAAAGCCAAACAGCAGGTTGGTGTGAAAGAGCTTGCCTAAAAAACCCAGAATAAGGGATTTTGCCTTGCACGAGGCCACGTTCCCACGTTGTTCTGTGTGCCTACAGAAACTACAACAGGGGGGTCCTGCTCTGTGACTCAGGGGCATGGTTCAAATCCAGGGAGCCATGTTTCCATGATTACTCCTCCTTTATGTAAAGAGGCCCTTGCACGGGCTCATCGTGCTGAGCTTCTTGGCGCTGTTCCTGGCCCTGACTGCTACCATGGGGTAGGACTGCAGGATCACATTTCCATTTTGTAAGGAGACACACTTTCTCAGGGAGGCCTGGCTCCTTTCAATAGGAAGTCTGCATGAACCAGAGCTGCAAGCTTAGCTCTACTACGTTATTATTACCAACATTAATATTCATTTCAGTAGTGTGTCGAATTCCTCATCACCGATCAGAGTTCTTGCGCTAGGAAACAGTAATTGTTTGTCCTTTGAGATCTCAGCTCTAGATCCACCAGGGTTTAACTTCTCATTATGTGCTCACTTCCACAGGTTTTTATTGGGAAGATGTAAGCTGGAAACAAAACCAGCTTTTGCAGACCTTGGCTGGAGTCTTTGCAATACAACACCTTTGCTTGTATCCCAGTGCAAAACTGTTCCCCGTGCGAAGGGCGGCTCTCCGCGTGAGAACCATCCATCCCGTGCATGCTTCATATTGCAGGATCAAGGTCTTTATTAATGACAAGGCTTGACAATGGGATGGGACCTACAAAGAGAGGGAGAAGGAGGTGCTCAGGGTGTCTTGTGATTATGTGGTTAGTGTGTGTTTCTCCACTGTTCAACAAAAAGGGAAAGAAAACCAGCTAGACTACAACAGGCACCCTTGTGCAGCCTTCAAACTGCAGCGTCATTCGCAGCCTCACTTGGAAACCCTTGCAAAGTTTTATTAACATCTGCTCCCCCATGAATAGCGATATTTTATGCAGAGAAACTCAGCTTCACCTCCCTCTTCTACCTTTTTCTTTCTTGTGTGTATGCTGATTCTGTCCTTTTCCCCCCCTTTTTTTTGGTGGTTGCCTAGCAGTTGCATTCAGCCTTATCAGATTGTGCCTAGTTACAATATTCTATGTGCCGAAGGCAACCCACCATAAGAGCATATGGAATATTTTAGCATGTGTTTTCTTTTTTTTTTTTTTTTAATAGACTTCAGTTTTATTCCCAGTGTATTTTTGTTGCCATTCAGATTGCCTTCTGTCTCTGAGAAAAGCTGACATCCACAGCTTGGGAACTATCAAAAGGATCAGGTGAAGTGAGGAAAGTGGTAAGATTTGATAACTTCTTAGCTTAGAAAAAAAAGAAAAAAAAACACTTTCAGAGCTGGATTCAACCTTTCCTCCTTCTGAGTGAGAAGCCTTTGTTTAGTACATCTAATGCCTGAACTGCCTTTTGGAAGTCCCTACGTTTCTTCAGAGAGAAGAGAAAGTCTCCAAAACATGGCCTTGGAAATTCAGGCTGTGCTGTATAAACAACACAAAGCCACACATGTAGCGTGCTCTACCAGTTCTGTTTTACCATGCTGACTTTATTGGATGGGACAAAAAGGGAAAGTCAATGACACCTCTCGATTCAAGCTAGACTTCCTTAAGCAGTGACAAAAGAAAGCATATTGCTTTTGGCAAAACATGACACATGGACTAAATGAGGGCTGTTGGGCTGCCTGTTCCTGGGCTTTTTTGCAAAGTCTGGTCTTCAGTATGGGTGCAGATCAATGCTTCACACCTGGGATGTGAGCAAGAGGGAGTTGGCCATAACACTCTTGTTGGAATTCCTTTCTGACAGAAATTTGGCTCATGGGGCTATATGTGCATCTTTGTGTGTTTGCCCATTTGATAACTTTGGAAGCCAATAGCCATATTCATATATGACTGTATGGCAAGTGATTTAAACATAAGCAGCTCCTGTAAGCTGTTGCAAAATAGGCAATTGACTGGAGTTGGAGCTTTTGTTGAAAGACAGCAATGTGAGGTCTGCCTTCACTAGAAAATACACACAGGAAAGATGTTTTGAATGCTCTGCCTGTAGGAACAACTCGAATCAGTTTATGTCCAATGAGATACCACAGAAATCACAGTCTGTGTCTGTTTTCTCTGTGGCATGTAAAAAGTTAGGAATACATGCTTAAGATTTCTCCTCTTCTCTTCTCTTCTCTTCTCTTCTCTTCTCTTCTCTTCTCTTCTCTTCTCTTCTCTTCTCTTCTCTTCTCTTCTCTTCTCTCTTCTCTTCTCTTCTCTTCTCTTCTCTTCTCTTCTCTTCTCTTCTCTTCTCTTCTCTTCTCCTCTCTTCTCTTCTCTTTTCTCTTCTCTTCTCTTCTCTTCTCTTTTTTCCTTCCCTTTCCCTATCCCTTTCCCTTTCCTTTTTTTTCCTTTTTTTTTTTTTTTTTTTTTTTTTTTTTTTCTTCTAATAAGAGAGTTCCTGCTGCAGCTTAGTGCTACTCTAATAGGAGTCAATCCACCATCAGATAAAAATCACTTGGACAAGTTCCACAAGACCTGCTGTCCACTTGCTAATTTTTCCCTCTTCCAATGGCTTGGAAAAGGACTTCCAGAGGCTGGAAGAAACACTTATTAACTTGTTATTTGAGGTAAATCTAATCAGCGGGGATCTATCATAATGACGTTTCTCTGAACATAAGTAGGGAAAAAGCCTGGGGACACATTGGTGATGAGTTTCCCCCCAAGACAAAGCCAGATGAGCCCTGTTGGGTCAGAGCTTGACTGATCACTGTGGTCGTACCCTGTCACATATCTTGCAAGGAAGCTCACATCTTCTTCTGGGTAGGTTAGTACTGTTTCTCATTATTAATATGGCTCTGTAGGTGTGCCAGGACCTTTCCAGACTAATTAAATAAAAGGTCTCTGCCCCAAGGAACTAACCCAGCAAAGGATGACAATAAACAACAAGAGGAAGAGGGTTACGCAAGTGAAAGATCATGAGATACATCTCATGTTGTACCAGTATGTTGGGCCAAATCCTCAAGTAATTACATAAAGCCCAATTTTGCCAAGTTGTTCATTGTTAAGTTACTCCACCCTCATGCAAGAAATCCCAGTGAATTCACCTAATGAGAAAAAGACACAGAGCTGTACTGGGAGGTGAACTATCACACCTTGCAGCCCAAGAGAGTGGTGCTGATTGCGAAGAAAGGGACAACTCAAGAGGAGATAAAGAGTACAACTGAGCTTTCAGCTGTTATCTAGGCAATATATAGATACTTCATTTTATTAAGCACTGCAGCAAGGTGGAACAAAGCACTCAGGTTCCCTCAAAACTAATTCTTTGCAAATTCCATCTTTATGACTGCATCTTATAAAGTACTTAGGAATCAATGGGAGACAAGTGCCCTTGAGAATGTAGCTTCATATCTTTAAAACTGGATCTTCTACACTAGCTATCAATTTCCATCTCTCCCTCTTGTCTGAGAGGTTCCCTCCTTCCTGAAGCCACAGTGACTCACAGTTACAGATGACATTCAAGGAACAAAGAAGTCTTCAGCATCTATCTTGATGTTCATGTGGGCCAAGATGGCAAGTCACAATCTGCCTTGCTTTGAGCTTGTGTAGAGAGGGGCTGATCCTATAAAGATCAAAATGAGGTCCAAATTCCCCTGACGTTATTCTGCTAAAACATAGGGTTTGGGTTTAATTCTCAGCTCTAGTTCTAGAGAAATCTCCAAACTTTCAGCTGTGAGTCTCATTTTATCAAGTTAGCAAACCCTCCTGTCACGAGAGAATCTAGATCTAAGACAAACAACAGCATTGGTGGTAGAAGATTTTTTTTTTCTCCACTGGATCCAGGCCAGTGATTCTCAGTGATTCTGAGAAGTGGGCAAACAACTGCAGGGAGGGAATAGTTGGGAGTGGGACTGCATTCAGATACGTAGGTTGAAGGCAAAGGAAACTTTGTATATGTTGGCTCTGAAGCCATGTGAGGTAGAGGGTGGTACAGAGAAGAGCTCAGACAGTAGCTCACCTCTTTCTTCCCCTGGGGCAAATGACTTTTTTTCTGTTAGGAATGGATACATAATAAAAGAGCCAACTCTGAAGCCGTCATGATGCAGAACCTGGCAGTGCCTGTTTCAGAGTGCTGGCTTAAGCATAAACAAGACCACATGAGAAAAGGGAGAATGATGATGGACCCAAAATTTGTTAAACTACTTGCAGAGCACACATTTTGCCTGTGCTTTGACAATCAAAGCTCCTGCAGAGCTTTCTCAGGCCCATGCATTCCCAGGACACTTGCTGGTCTAGGTTAACAAAGTCAGAAGGATGGTATGGCCACAAGGTTCCCTTTTTTTCAAGGTACATCAGAGTCCCTAGCAAGAAGTTCAACCTAATGTGGAACTCTGAAAACTGAGAACTTGTCAGTCCACTACCACCCCCTTCCCCAGCTCCTGACTGAGGCTCTTCAGCTGCATCCAGCCCTGACAAGGTGTATGTAGGTGCCCCCAGGAAGCACAGATGGATGCTCAGCACCACTGGGAACCTGACTCACCCTGGTTTTCTGTCTGTGCTGCCTGTCAGAAATGATACAACTCGATGGCTCAGGCAAGGGACACAGAAGGGAAACTGATACAGAACAGTTAATACACCACCAGCCTTTTACACCCAGGATGAACCAGCCACTTCTGAGCAACAGAAGAAATCCACTCCAGCTGAAGAGCATATTTTTTTTCTCTTTACAGCAAAGCTCCCATTTTAGGAATTGGTGTTATTTGTTTCTCGAAATCCCTTTTCCTGTGTGTGCTTCACTGACCTGACCACCTGAGAGCCCTGAGAGTGGGAGTTATCCCTTCCTGCTACTGTTTGTTCTCAAGACCAGTTTTGAAGTTCTGTGTGCATGTGTGTTTGTTTTGTTTCTTCTGCTAGTTGTTGTTGGGATATTTTTTTTTGTTTGTTTCTTTCACTGCTCTGTTCTCCAGGCTTAGATATACACAAATGCAACAAAGAAATCAGAAGCAGGAGGCCTGTGGCATGCAAATCTGTCAACGTGCTATTCAATGAGTGTATTGTTAAAAGTGAAACAGCAGCAGAGTAGTGAGAAGAAGGAAGTACCAGGTGCTAAAAGGACACGCATACAGTTTTTGGTACAGCACACCAGACAGGTTTTTCCCCTCTTCAAAAAAGTTTATTTGTTCTGTCTGCCACATGGACCCATGAAATTGGGGGGTACCTCTTGAGTTTCCAAGTTATATCTTTTCCCTCTTTTAGTCTTTTAGTTTAAATAGATATTTTTAGTCCCTATTTATTATCCTGATGTATTTATATAAAACAGTGCTGTTGTCTCAGTCTTTCTTTTGTTCAACTAAACAATCCAAGGCATATATTCTTGCCCTGTGACATGGTTTCACTATTTCCTGACATATCTCAGTACTTCAGCCTCTTACTCTGAACTCATCTCACCTAAATATAGGCAACCAGGATAATTTACAACCCTGGAGTTGTTCTGGTGCTTTGTAGGTTGCCCTCTGTGCATTTGTAGAGATCAAGACAGAAGTTTCCCTATCCTTACTAGAAATACATTGTATGACACATTTTTGACAGTCACGTCACATGTTCTCTTCTGAGGTGGTTGATCCATGTACCTCATTTCCCAGATCTTTTACAATGCAATAGCTTCAAAAGCTCTCATTAATACCTAATCTATTAATGCATGCATCCATCATCCTTCTTGAATGTTTGTAAGGTTGTTGTATAGCCTAGGCTAATTGTCTATGGTTCCTCTACACAGGAGAGAAAATAGGTATCATACCTTAGTGTGTTAAAAAAAGAGAACTTCAGAGGTTGATTTATCTGTTTGTGTCATTACTTGAGTGCAGCAGGAATTTAGCCAGCAACTGTTGGAATATATGTTCAACGTAGCTGAAGTTAGGTGAGATGCATGACCCCTTCAGTACTGAAAGTCCTGTTCTCAAGGACATGCAGTCCATCTTCTATGATAGCTTCATGCTTTTAGGCACAGCAGTGACAACAGTGCCTTCTGATTCTCTGTTAGCAGTGAATATTAATAACACTACACCACTTTTTGGGACAAGGACATTTGGCAAAATATTAAATAAAATCTGTCTCAAACCCTATTTCTGAAGAATGGCAATCCTAACTTCCTTCCAGCTCACAACTTCCTCGACACCATCTGTTGTAATTTCCTCTGTAGTGACTCCCTTTTCCATCCTAAAATCCTTCTCCTAATCTCCATACTCTCCTACTTAATAATTTCCCATGAGGTACTATAACAAATGCTTTTCTGAAGTCCAGAGAGATTAGATCTAGTCCATTTCCTTTCATTAGAAAATCAGTGGTGTTATCAAAGTAAGTGATCAGGTCAGTTCAGAATGATTTATCTCTGTCAGAAAACATGCTGTGTTTTATTGCAATTTTCATTTACATCTGTGTCTTTAATTATTCTTTACTGCTGAAGGTGTTCCAAAATCTGACTTATTGCTGATGACAGCCCACATTTTCTGGATCAACTCCTTCAACCTAGGACTCAATAGACCTCTTAAAATTATTCACAGTCAGACTTTGTGCCCATGTTTAGACAAGTAAGTAAAATGGTCCAGGGCTCATTCTCTGATCCCAAAGACACACAGTAGAATCTGGCTTGAGAGGCTACATCTAAATACTAAAATCCCCTTTCCCACCAAAAAAGAGTGGTCCCATTGGTACTGTGTACTGGGAATGATGCCTGGCACACGATGTCTTCGGAACCGTGCTGCAGTGTGCCAGGTCCCACAGGACAAAGCTTGCTAGGGGCTTGGCTAAGACCAGAGCAAACACATGCCCTTGTTTAATATACTAGTATAGGCAAAAATAATGATTCCTCCTGCCTTTTCTCTCAGATCTCTGTAGGGAGATTGTTTAGTTTCCTCTTGAGCTGACAGGAATCTCAAGGAGGCACCTCCTACTCCCATCCCCATTAGCCTTTATGCCTTGAAGCCCATGCTCTGCATTAGCATCCCTTGCTGGAAACTTTTATGATTTGTTTGAATTTCCTTTGCAAATTCCAACTGGGTTTGACTTGTAGCAATCCTCCTACTTTGTTTCAGCTGTCACACTTCAGCCGTCAAAAACTGATGGGGTGAATTTGCCTCTCTCTGCCATGTACGGACAGAACACAGCACTGATCTCTATTCCCATCCTTTTGAAGTTGAGGGAGATGAGTTTCATCCTGTATTTAAACATCCCTCTTTATCTTTCTCACTCTTATTCTTGCTACGATTGAACTACTAACCAGAAAATTGAACGAGATAGGTGAGGTCTTCAGCAGCTGTAAATCTCAAGCCAGCTCTCTTCACTCAACCGTGAACCAGGGTGAGAACAGTTGACGCCATTTTTTCCCTATTCAAGTCAGACACAAATGGGATTGTTGCTCCCGTGCAGAGATTTTTCCTCCCCACCCCAATGACGTGAAGCACAAGGCTGTGCATTTCAGCTGCTTTTTGGATAGAGGCAATAATTTCTTAATTTGCCCTGAAGGGGCACGCGCAAAAATGGGGAGGGGAAAAAAAAAAAAAAGAAAAGAGTTTGTGGAATTGATTGGAGGAGAGTTGCATCTTGTTCAAACTAGAAGTTAAAATATATTCCAAAGGAGAAATCATTAGCATTTTCATTAAATGCCAAAGCGTGTGACTATTAGACCTACCTCAGGCAACCCTGGGGTTGAAAACTTTTCAACAAGATTTAATTGATCCAGATGGATTGAGGTTGTTTTTGTTTTTTACCCCTTCCACCCTTCTACCCCCTGCTTAAATCTCTGTACTCCATCACATGTGAGAAAACCCCAAACTGAACCAAATTAAAATAAATAAACAACGCCTTCAGCCCACGCCCTGGAATGAAAACTGCAGTGTAATATGAAATGTGTCCTGATCGTCTTGTTGTAGAGCCTGGTGACTCACCAACTGTTACAATTGGGCTTAGATAAAATAAAGGGATTGCAATTAAACAGGATGTTAACTGGGCAGTGAGATGGAACCAGACCCATTCCAGATTTGGGGATGCTGGGGTTCGGCTTGGCTTTTGGAGGGCTACAGGGGATGCGTGGACATGCGGCTCTGCTGGGTGGTTTGCAGCTGAGAGACTGCTAAAAAAACCTAAAAGGTGCTGAGCATGCTGGAACGAGAAGGCCCCAGATCCCCTCTGGTTTTCTGTAGGTGTGCCCCCAAAATACCCACTTCCCGTCTAATGTGAAGGTGAGTGGTGAAGTTTCTGCTTGTCAGTCCTGGTCAAGGGAAGTCACAGGCCTTGCTGGATTTGTCTGAGGGTTGGGCAGTATTTCTGGAAAGTATTTCGGCCCTGGGCCTTGATGTGGGGCCCTCTTTGCCCTGAAAAGAAATCTGAACCAGCCCTCGTGGACCCAGCACAAACTCCATCTTGGGTGACTATCAGTAGGCACCAATCCCCATGGCAGACATGAGAAGAGGACTTTACTGGTGATGGAGGAGAAGACAACAGCTTGATGGTAGGTGACAATTAGGTTTAAACTACGTACTTGACACAGTGGCAATGGTATTTTAACCTGTTGTATACAAGGTTGTGTAGCAAGTACTATGCAGGGTAAGCCATCCAATGTCATCCGTACCGGTAGAGAGCTACATTTTCTTCCCATGTTCCCAGTTTTCTTTGCTGCCTCTTGGTCTCCTGGAGGAAAATTACTTCAGAAATAATTCTGTTAAGATCTCCTGTGTATTTAGGACCTCACTTCCAACGGCTTGAATGAGTTGACCTCATAGTCCCAAAGCCAGGTGGATCATACAATGATGTTTCACATGTCAGCATGCCAGAGCAGTGCCACAGATGATCTATGGCCAGTGCAAATGTTTCTTAGGTAAGGCCATGCAAGCTCTTTGCATGGGTGCAAAACACCTAACACTTCAGTTTGGGCTAGCTTAGTGTCTCCAGTAATTATCCGAAGGAGCCCTGAACACCATCATGATTAACTATCAGGTTGGAACTGGACCTGAGATGGAATCTGTAAAAATGCACTCATGGTTAGAAGGGACTGCAGGAGTCATCTGGGACAGTGACTACACTACCAGGGCATCTTGGAAGGAAAAGTGCAATTATTTCCCTAGAAAAAACTATAATAGGTGTTTTAGTAGGTTTTTCTGTATTAATCTGCATCCTGGAGTTTTGCCAGGACACAGGAATTTATGTGCCTGGACCCAATGCTTACCCAATGGAGTTGGTAGCCACTTAAACCCGAAGCTGTGCTCCAAGCCTTCGCCCCTGAATCAGCCAGATGTGTGTTTCCACATTTCCTCATACTCCTCTGTCCCTCTGTATCTGCCTGTTGTCACTCATCTGTCACACTGGGGATGCCCTGGGGCTGGCATCCCCTTTTTGTTCTGGGCTTGCACAGCCTCTTGCACAACAAGCCCTGTGGTAAACAGGCCAAAACAACAAATGCTAAGGGTGAAAGATCGCCAGGTTATAGATGGCAAAACCAGTCCACAGGACTTGCTGTGTAATAGAATAACAACAACAACAAATTCATAATAATAATAGCAGGAATAATGAATGGGTATATTCAAACATTAGCTAGCTAGCTGGAGCTCATCACTTGCCTTTTCTGCAGCTCCAACAAAACTCATTCTCCTTGCTGAACATGTATTTGCCTGCACTGCCAATGTGCTAATTCTGCTCCTCACCATTTTTCCATTTGCCTTGTCATATCTTTCTCAATTAAAGAAAAAAAAAAGAAGAAATAAAAATCAAATCCCATGGCATCAAAGAGCTACATCAGGAGGTCATTGCATCAAATGCTGCCGCTAGTTTAATAAAGGAACTGACTAATATACTCATTAGTGGTGCTTGTTGCTAATGCCCAATCAGATAATGAAATTGAAATATCATGTTTTAGGGTGTAATCAGGATCCCTGCAGGTGCTGGGATGGAATTGCCCCATAGGTACAGCATTACACAGTTAACTAGGTGTGTTACTTGACAGGGGTGTTTTAGCTTCCCAAGCCTGCGGGTAGGAAGAGATGAGCAGGACTGTCAGCATAGCTGGTGAGAAGGGGGAGTCAGCTTGGAGACAAGGGGAAAAGGTGACCTGTCACAAGGTGACCTGTGCTGAAAGGGATGGAGGCAATGGGAAGCAAGTGGCAAGTGTCGAAACACCTACAGGAGGATCTAGGACCTGGTAGATGTGAGGAGGCCCTTTGGGAGGACACGTCAAGCTGTCTGCTGATGTGGAGCTCCCTGGGTTGGCTAAATACTGGTGGGTGTGTGCACAGAAGTGTATTGAAGCAGGACTCCTGGGAACATCAAAGGCTTTGTTGTCTCCCTGGAAATTGAAAAGTAGAGAAGAAAAGACTAGAGTGGACTCAAAAGACCCGTGAGTGGAACTGGAGGTAGAGAGGACAGGTTAGAACACCACTGAACAGATACCAGTCTGCTTTTAGCACCAACTCTAACCTGATTGCAAAGCCTTTGGTTAGGAAGGGATGCATCTTGCCTCCTTAGGTCTTCAGTGTCACCTACACAAGTTTTTTAATCCCCAGTGTCCTGGGGTATCTGCAATTGCAATTTCCTGGTCCAAAGATGACAGATGAGCATCTCAGAAGCTCTTCACCAGCTTTCTCTTCCCCAACTCAAACATTTACACAAACTTCTTAGTTTTCCAGCAAGTGGCTAAGTCCAAAGAAGTTAGCAGCACACTTTTCTAATTGCCTATTCAAAATAAAATAGAAAACAGATTAAAAAAATTTCAGACCCAGCCACAGCTTAATCAATGCTACCAGACTTTGGGTAAAGCAGGCTGAATGACAAGAATTTTCCAGAGGAATTTGTACTGTGTGGAAGTTAACTTGAAACACTTTTCTTTACTGCCAGATGATTTAATACTGGATGAGCCAATGAAAGACAAAGCACTTCAGAGACGCTCAAATTACTTCCCAAGTTGCTCACAGAATATGTTCTGCTGAGACAACACTAGGCTAGAAACTTCAGTGGGATTAGCAGTAAATCAAAGTTTTTTTTTGTACTACAATACTTTAGATTGTCTTCCAATCTTCATTTCTTTTTATTTTTCTCCCTCCTGCTCTGAATTGCTAAGTAACAATAACTTATATGTCAATAACAAGCCCTCCTGGCTAGCGTCTCTCAACACTTTCTGTTTGTTCTCCTCTTCCTTCAGCATCCCAGACCTTCCTTCTTCCACCTTTTTTGATGTACTGTCCTGGAAAGACGGTTCAAAGCCCTTCAGATGAAGGAGTGAACTCCCCTATTACTTACACATCTGCTGTGAAGTCCATCAGAAGAGGGGTAAAAGAGGTGGAGAAGAGGAAACTGTGTGCCCATTCCTTGCGGTTCTAAGAGAAAAATCTTTGCTTGACTCCAGGAGAGGGGTCATAGCCATGAATCTTCTGGGAAGGGAGATGTCCTCTTGCCTCCCAGAAAAGGCTATGTTCATCCTAGAGAGGCAGGATTGAATATATTTCCTTTTTTCTCTTTTCCCTTTGGTGTTCTCTATTGGTGAGTTTCGGCAGGCTCCTGAGCCATGTGCAGACTGCTATAAAACTTGTTTTAAGGTGCATTATAGGGAGATCCATGGGAATTAGGTCCCTAAATAATTATACTTAAACACCTAAAGCTGTGTTGATAAACTAAACAAGGCCAGGGCTCGAGCCCAGGTACTGGCATAAGATCTCCCAATTTATCCACCCTTAACACGGTCTCTGGTGATGGCTTTGTCCTGTTCCAACTAGCACTCTCACAGACAATGCCTGGGCATGGTCCAGGGACAGCCTGGGCCAAGGAGCATCACTACAGGCGGTTCAGATGCAGCCCCCTGGTTTTGGAAGGGAAGACTCTTATCAGCACGGACGCAAGTCAGCCCATGCCAATTGGCCTCTGGGGCAAAGAACAGCCCCATGCATGTTTTATTTACTAGAAGAGATGAAGTTAAATGCTTCCAAGAATGTAGCCTGAGATGCTAAATAAGGACTAGGGATCCGAGTGCTGAAAAAGAAAGGAGGATTAAGTGGTGCTTGATTTATCCGAATATTAACTCATTCCTTCTCAGGGATTTGCTTTGCACAGCTTAGTTTCCAGAAGACTGAAAAATAAGCAGATTCCTCATTGCCTTTTTCTGCTCTCATTACTCTCTCGAAGCCATGTAATCCACTTGTGGCCACTTCCCAGATCTCCAAACAGCACAAAAGTCTCAAAGATGGACAACAGGGGCAAACAATCAGCATTATTTAATACCAGAATGGAAGTGAACTTTTTAGCAGGAATAAGGTGTTCTGTTGTTTTCCCTCACATTCTTGTCAGAAGTGTCTGATGTCTCTGTCACAACTTGGTGAAAGAAGGTTTTTCTCTCTTTCCAGTCTGCACCAGAGTAATATTTGGTGGAAGATGGTAATGAGACCTCAGCATTTGTGCTGGTGAGAATAAATCTGGGGAGATGATGCTGGCCTGTTCTCCCAGCATCAGTGAAAGGCATTTTGGTATCCCTTGTCGTGAACACTGAGCCATATGGCTGAACAATAAAGTTTGTTTTTGTGGAGGGGTGGCCTTGTCCCCAGACAGCTCACTGAGCAACAAAACCTGCAAGCACGAAATCCAGCAGAGCATCCACAGGCTTCAAACCAGCAGGGTCTGAAAATCTTTGTTGTGCTTTTTTTGGCACTAATGTTTAAGGGAGTTTTGTAGCCCATTGATAATTTACTGAATTGGACAAAATAGCTGAGGGAAAAGGAAAAGTGAGATTTTAAAATCTGACTCTGAAATGTATTTTGGCTTAATTGATTCCAACTTATGCCTATATGGAATCTAATTTTCTTGCATCAGAAATGAAGTGTCTATTATATATGCAGATATGATGCCTGTGAATGACAGGCAGAAGTGTGTGTAGTAGATATATAGGTGTAATTCCACATCCCTGGATGGATACTTCATTTTACAATTCCTAACTAATTCCTGTGACAATGGAGATGCTGTTTAAAATCGTGGTCCTTCTTGCTGCTCAGTGACTAGTGCCCAGGTGTCAGCAGCCATCTAGCCTCAGGGATGAGGGATCAGCCTCACAGTCTCTTCCCAGGATCCTGCTTCCTCCTGGGCATTTCCCTCTGGTACATGTGCTACTTGGATGGCTGGAGGCAATGTTCCCACTTCTCTATGTGCCACTTGGCTGCTTGGAGGTGACACGGCTGATGTTGGAGAAGAAGTGAGTAGCAGAACTTAGCTAAACCCAGCCTGCCAGAGTAATCAGTTGTGATCTTAACTCAAATGTCCTTTTTCTGCTCACTTACCCTTGCACACACGCACGTAATTGCAGTGTGAATTCATAATATAAACCATGATGTAATAGACACCAACTCAACTTAATTACTGTACAAATGAACAACAACTTAAATCACAAGCAGAGTCCCATTAAAAGTAATCAGATCCTGGGTGGGGAGATGGTTAAAGGTGGTGTTTGAACTCCAAAGAAAAATATGCTCTTGTTTGGACATAATTTGGTTTCTTTTTTTATTGTTATTTTTTCTTTCACGGTGTATTTTTGCTCTCTCTCCCTGGCTCTCTCTCATTTTAATTTTTTCAACCTTTTCCTGATAAACCAAACTAGTCTAGACATATCTTTTGAGAGCAAATGTTCTCTAAGCTATGTTCATTCCTTGTGAGTTTGTACGTTAATCATTAAATATAATTAATTAGAACATCTTGTAATTAACTTGGAAAGCAAAATTATACAAGGGAATGAGTTTGTAACCACATCACATTTGAAATAAAAATAAAACTTTGACTAAAAGGAATAACTGCTCTTTGGAATTAGATGAGTAACAATGTTGGATTGGCTCCCCCGAAGCTGTAATGTTGGCTCTGAACTCAGTCACATATATTCACCATATTTCACATTGATACACGTGCACACACACATCCATGTGCACACACGCCACAGTCCAGTGTTAGTCCACTACAGGGAGACTTTAAGCCACTTCTCTGTCTTCTTGGCTCTTGGCTTTGCAGAGGACACTTGGGACTCAGCAAACATGCCATCAGGCAGCCTTAGGGTTGCTCTGTCTTGCCCTGACTAGTTATGGCCCTTTGGGTATGATGCTGGCTGGAAATTGTGGTATTTCATGGCAGGCTTTCTTGCCAAGGCAGGAGGGACCTGGCAGGGGGTTGCAGGCAGCTGGCCATGGGGCTACCACACAGCTGGAGATTCATGGTCCAAAGGAATCCTCTAGTACATGCTGGGACCAGTTCTCAGGTCCATCACTCCTCTAAAAAGCAGGTTCTGGGCTGACCTATGGAGCACAGCTAATGAGCTATCCTGGCTGCTGGGTCCAAAAAAAAAAAAAAAAAAAAAAAAAAAATGGGGAGGAATAGACTTTATCTCTTTTTACCAAGCAGTTCTTCCCATCTAAAGTTAAACACCACAATCATTTCCTTCTGTGTGCAGAGTTCTGCCATCCCTTCTGGACTGAATGAGTCAAGAATGTTCTGGGTGAAGTGACCTTCAGTGTGCCCAACAAGAAAACCCCTGCCACAGCTGCTGTGACATCCCAGGGTGAGCTACTGGGCTTGAGGGGTTTGAGTCAAGTAGCCCCAGCTAACTACCTAGAGAGTGTTAGGAAGGTTACAGGGATGGAACAGCAGTCCCCAGAGCTATTCTGGGCTCCTTTTCTTGCCATACAGCTTGGGGCATGTCACTTCTCTATTTCTCCTCCCTCTCTGTCCTATTTGGTTAGGTTGTGCTGGTCAGGAAATCACCTTCCCCTTACACCTTGGGCAGACACCACTGATGGCCAGAAGGGCTCTTGCCCATGCCATGTCCCCACTTGGGACCATGCTTTCCCCAGCAGCTGGTTCTTCCTTGAGTTGGCTGCAGAACTTCATTGCTCTCTCTGTTGAGTTTCACATTTCACTCTTTTGGCAGGAGGAACTCTTAAGCCTCTCTCCAATTAAATTTCTGCCCTCCACAGCTGGGCAATCTCTCAACTGTGTTGTTCATCACCACCTAGGCACAGAAACTTTCCTTGCATTTTTGTGGTCAGTTTTCAGGCCTATGGGTGGGGAGGCAACTGGGAAGGAGGGGGACTAAGGTGGAGTGGAATGGAGGTGGAGAGGGAAGAAAGCTTCCCAGAAGAAGGGGGAGATGAAAGGTGGGGTCATCTGGAAGTCCCAACACTGAGATGAAGGATCCCAGTGAGTGGAGAAACCTTATAAGTGACTGAAAGGAGCTGAGACCCTTAATTTCAGAAGAGGGTCATAAGCTGATATGTCCCTCTCCATTCATGTCCCTCTCCATTCATCAGGACATCCACAATTATTATCAGGCTTTCAAACTGCATGTTGATTCTTTTCTCTGGTTCCTTAGCCTAGAAATCAGATGAGACACAGTCCCTTGGCTAAAGGTTGCTCGGATTGTGTAAAGTTAATTAATTTCAAAAGGCTCAGAAATATGATTCCCCAACCTTGATGAGCAGATGAAACAATGAGTGGATTTGTGGGGTATTTTGGGGTGGAGGGAGAGAGGCACTAGGAGCATAACTGTGTTCTTGTGTTCTTCCTCCTCTGTGCCCTGACACAGGAGCAGGCACCAGGTGTTGGGACACAACTTGCCCAATGTTGTGCAGGTTGATGTTAGACATCTGGGATAAACTAGATGGCTCAGCACCTTTTCTAGGCAGGGGACAGGCACCTCTGGAAGAACATCTTATTGCAGCAGAGGATTAAGATCCACTCAGTACAGATTTCCCAGGGTGATCAATGAAGTGCCCACCTTGCTTTTCAGCAGCGGCATGAGCCCTAAACCCAAAAGAGGAACTGGAGCTGGACTTATCTCCCTGGAGAGGATCTCCCCTCTACCTCCCACCCTTCATTTTCACCTGCTCTCCTACCTCAACTTTAGCTTCATCTGTCCTTCCTGGCCTGTTCTTTTTGGCAAAACTTCTGTTCTGGAGAAAGATAAGATGGGCCTGATCCTGACATGTAAGAAATAGGACAAGAAATCTTCCCCTATTTATTGCATTGCAGATGCAGGGAACACTGAATAAAGGAGGATGCATGCATATTGCTGAGGAACAACAGCAGTGAATGACAATAAAAAAAATATCTGAAAGAGATGTGATGGTAGTTTTGAATAAAGCTGACACTAAGCAAACACTTCACACAATGTGGAGGCTGATATAATATCCTGCCCTTTCAGAGTGTCACTGTGACAGGTATTTAACATTCATTGGCAGCAGCAGCCTGGCTTGATCGTCATGCTGCAAGGTGTTGTGCATATATCTAGGAAAAAAGGAGATAGTTAAAGAGATGCAGCTGGTTCACTGCCCTTTCTTATGTGGGTGTGAATCTGCCTTGGTGGAACCCATGGGAGCCTTCCTACTGACTTCAGTCCCTATTAACCTCCGTGATGAGTAGTAGGAAATTAGGCATGCGTGGAGGGAAGGGTGTTTATGAAAAGCAAGGTCTAATGAGAACCCGGTTTCAGAGTTAATTATGGAACAACTATTGCCCCTCCCTAAGCCAATACTGTGCCTGATTCTGATCTTGCTGCATGGGAAAGCGAGATACTTCATACCCATGGGGGCTCTTGGGCTGCATACGGCTCTTGAGCAATTTGAGTGCATTTGTGCTGGAGTGATATCATGTGATCAGCAGTGGGACTGCACCGATGTGGGGCTGCTGGGTAATCTGTGGGATGAAGCAAATCAGCAGGACTTGCCAGGTCATGCCCAGCCCCATCCCATCCCATCCCACAGTGGTGCAGAGAGACGGAGGAGAGCTGTTGTTATCTGCTTGGTGAACCACTCCTGCTGCTCTCCCTCCCTTCTCTCTCTGATGTGCCTGATACGTGTCTTCTGTCTCTGGGCTGAATGAAAGGTGTTGGTAGATGGTTTGTAAGGTCAGCAAGATGGGCCAGCGTCGGGATCAATTGAGCTCTACCCGCGTGTGTATGTAATCAGGATCTGGCCCGCTGCTAATTAAAAAGCTCAAACAAACACATGCAAATGAGACAGATATGAACACGCAGGTGGATTGCTGGAAACAACACCCTCCACTCCTCCAATCGAGGGGGCAGCCTGTCCCAACACTCCCTTTTGTTTTGTTGTTTCCACAAAAAAGCTGCCTCTGTTGTGGGGAAGTTTCCCCTCGGTTGAGTTCAGCGCGTATGGTCCTGGGGCATAAACAGCCTCTTGCCCCATGACACATACTTGCCCTGAGATTACACACAGCTTGTCAGAGGTGGCACAGAGCATTTCACTGGGGGTGGAAGGAAAAGCCACTTTCCCATTTCTGTTAGCCTTGTATTTGATGGGCTGGGAACATTTTTTGAGACTGAATCTCAGATCGTTCACTGCATGTGTCAGATTTTTCTGAGCCTGATTCTCTTTTTCTTGAGCCCATCTTATAGAGCAGCCCTGGGAAAACCTGGTGGGTGGGTACATTTCTTGCTAAGAGAATGGTGTATAAAACAGGTACACAGGTGGCAGCCCTGGGATCATTAAATATAAATCAAGATGTAGTTGATCGCATTTTCTGGTACAAACCATGTTCTAGGATAACTTTTATAAACACTTGCACTGCAGTTGTCACTGCAATTCCAGAGTCCTTTGAGAATAGGGATTTTTTTCCCACAAACATAAGTGGTCCTTTGATAATGGAAAATTTGCCTGAGTAAAGGCTGACTCTTTAATGCTGCAGTTAAGTCATTGCTTTAATCTGGCATAGCTCTTGAAAGAGTTACTGGAAGGGTCCTTTAAATTCCCTTTTCCCTACAGCCATTCATTCCCTTTGTGCTTACACTAATGTACACGGGTCTGCATGGTGATTCAGATGAGGGCACTGATCTGGTCATAAATTCACTTAGCCAAAAAAATAATACGAACAAACAAAAAATCCAAAATTAAAAAATAGAGCTTGTGTTTTGGGGCTTTTGTGTTTGTTTGTTTGGGGTTTTTTTGTTTTTTTCCCAGCAATGTGTCAGCATGAGCTCCAGTATCAGCCAGAGGGAGATGATTGGAATGAGAGGAGATCATGGATGTGATTGAGGTGATCTCCATCCAATGCACAGAGTTATCAGAAAAGTGCTCTTGCCATGGAGCACACTGTGCTGAAGACCAACCTCCTTTCCAGTTTATGTACAGGACAGCTAATATTTGCTAGATGCCCAACATACTTCACAAAACTTATACTTGAAATTCTACAGCCCAGGCTGTGTATCAGGGCAGGTGACCTAGGAGTTTAATTCACCAGTTTGATACAGGAAACGTGGTTTGGTAAGAAACAAAGAAAACAAGACCTACTTGACACATAATCACACATAATTTCTACAGCCTTTACCTCCCCAGTTATTTTGATACCTTTACTGAAAATGAGTCCATATCTAACTTTGTGTAGGACTGAAAGTGGGACAAAAACAATGTCTTTTTATTCTTTTCTCCTTTTGGAAATGCCTCTCATGTATCTACCGTGTATTCTTTCCCCTGAATGGCTCTGTAAAGGATGATTGTACCAAAACACACAGAAAAAGGGTCTCACTAGACCTAGGTGCACAATGTTCAATTGTTTGATTTCATGTATTTTAACTTTCTGTATAACTTTAAATCTCAGTCTAATGTTCAGAGGCTGGAGGTTCTGCAGAGACGGGCAAAGCAGTGCATTAATTTGTTTGGCATAGCCTTGTCATGTGGGTTTTCATTTTGCAACTCCACAACCAAAATGAAGGGTAGCTGAGATCAAAGTCATTTACTGTTTAAACTCTAATGCTCAGGGGAAGGTAGAGGTGCTATTTCAGATAGGAAGAAGTCTCTGATTTCATGTCATTAAAACCGTATGTCTCAGTTCCTGAAAGTACGTAAATACACTTATAGCTGAGCTTGAAGACAGGAGCATATGTAAATACTTTGATAAAGCAGAGGTAGGATTACATGAAGTACTTCTTGCTCTTGTATTGACTTACTTGAGTTAGCTAATTCAGACAAAAAATGCCATATAGGCATAGTAACTTTGCTTTTAACTAGATTAAAGTTGGAAGGAACAGATTAAAGCAGAGAGGGGGATTGGATGCTGAACATGAATTACTTGTTAGAGTTGATCTCAAAATGCCCTTATCTTTGATCAGTTCAGAAATAGATTCAAATAGAGAATTCCAGCTCATATCAGAAGCTTTCACCAAGAGTTTGATTATGGGAAGGGCTTGTGACAATCACAACTTTACAGACAGTCTAGATACTGATGGAGCTGCTTTGTTTCCAGAATTGGATTTTGGGAGTGTCTAGAGCCACTGTTTTTTCATGTTTGCCTTACTGAACTTGGTTGGATTCTTTTTCTTTTTTCACTTTCCAATGAAGACAGCTCTGGAGATGTTGGTTCAGTGTAGAGCATTGGCTGAAATCCTTGTTCTGAGACCTCGGTGTCAACAGATCCCAGATTCCTGTTTACTTTAATTGGATTTGCTTTTAGTCAGAAGTAAAGACTGCAAAACTCAAAGGCATGGAATGCCTGTCCCCTGATTCCAGTGTGGGTCTGCATTGCCTTTTTTTGGTCCCCTGGGCTTCTTATGCAAATGTGTTTTTCAAGTCACTTGAATCAGAAACCCTTTTTTTTGAGTCGGGACCTAAATTTAGGATCCCAAATCCATATTTAGAAATGGAAAAAAAAAAAAAAAAAGTCCTTTGTACTCTTCTCCATGCAGATTTCCTGGTCCTAAGAACTTTCAAGATTTTGGATGTAGAGTATCATATTTGTCAGCATAAAGACTGCCAAAACTTTTCCAATCCTAATCTCTAGCAGATTTGTGTTTATATATTATTCAGAACCACTCAGTCAGTATGCCCATGGCACATGGGCACAGTTAGTGAAAAATGTGACAAATGACTTGGTTTTGTAAAGCAGAGCACACAGTGATATCTCCCAGTGTAGTGGCTACGAGCTAACTTCTCAGGAAGAGTTATCTGGTCTGATTTCTGCCCATCTCTTATACCTGAGAATGTTTTGTGCTGGGATTTTCCAAAGTGTTCAATGTTGGCTTTTCCAAAGTGTTCAAATTTACTGGCAGTGATTCCCAGTGATTTGTTAGGAGCAGAGCTAGGGCAGAAATTAAACTCTCTAAAGAAGCCCACTGTGAGATCCTGTCCTGAGATGCCCATCAGCTGAAAACTTCCTGGCTGTAGAGAGGAATGACCCAAGAAAACTGAAGAGTGCACCTTGGTGGGAAAACAAATGGTATTACCATGAATCCTTTGCAGCTGATGGTAAAATTCCATCTGAGTAAGTTATGAAAAGTCCTTCTTCTTGTCCATTTGAACTGTAACACCACATGTGGGCTTCTCTTTCTATGCAACCTGCCCTCATGGCCGATAGACCTGATGTATCTTTCTCACCTCTGCCTGAGGTTTTGAAATGTTTATTCCCATCACATTGGGGTGTGAGGAACAAGAGATCTGTGTCCACCTTTGCCCTTGGTGTGATCTAAAAGACAGAAAATTCAGGGAAAGGTCTGAAGTCAAAATCCTGGAATTGTGAAATGAGAAAAAGCCCCAGTGTATCTTGGAGATCTGTAAATAAGTATGTCCAGAACAACAGCTAAGAGCATCTATCAATCACATGGTTTGTTTCCCTTACTTTCTATCTTTCTCCCAAGGCTCCTTCCAGCCTCCTCCTCACTTCATGATCCTTATTCTTTTATCCTGGATAAAGGTGGTATTAGGATATAGACAGCAGGTTTGGACATATTTGTCCTCATGTGGCTTGTCCTTCTCACCCCACCCATGCTCTGGCTGTGATGATGCATATCTATGGGAGTCAGTGGGAGATCTTTTCACAAACACTCACTGTGTGTTGTGTCTCTTGTGGGCAGAGATGTTGCTGTGTTAGCCATCATTATTTGATCTGCCTCTCTGACAAGATTGCTTTAAAGCCTCAATGTGGGTTTCTGTTCTTAGCTGGGAACATGCTGTAGTTATAGTTATAGCTACACCAGCTTGGCCAAGTCCAGTTCTTCAGCTATGCTGGGGTGGCCTGGTACTGTGGAATGGAAACTGGAGAACCAAATCTGTGATAAGGAGTTTTGTAAGAAAGGGAATACCCCACTGGAGTACTTTGGGAGCATTAATACATTTTTGGCAGGGAAAATAATACTGCCTCCAAATATATCTCAGCTTGAAATACCCATTGAAGTCAATGGGATTTCAGAAAGCTGGATGGGAAAGGCAGATAAGTATGGGTCATAAGTATGGGTCATACCTTCAAGTGACAAACGTGGAACCCAAATTCAGATTATAAACACCCCTGCCTTTTTCACCCTGAATTTCCATTTTGCCTGTTCTGTAGAAAACAGTAACAGATATATTTTTCTGTTTGAAATAGAAATGGAAATTTCCCTTGCTCACCAAAGTCAGAGGCATTCATCACGGTCTCAGGAGTACCTTTAGACATGAAAACAAAGTCCCCACTTAGGTGATAGTTATCTTCCCATCCCTCCATTGTGAATGGATTGAAAAACTCACTTAAATCAATAAAACTATAATCTAAGCCATTCTCCAGAAGGAACTCTATCTTTTTCCTAACCAAGGTATCTCTCTTAGTATGTGAAAATTCAAATGGAATGCACCTGGGTTAGAGTGCTCTTCTGTCAAGATGCTTCTTCCCAAGAAGAAGAAACGAGAGCATGGGAAAACATGGCTGAGTGAGGGTGAGGCAGAGAACAAATAATATCCTCTTTAGGACAGAAAGAACTGTTTTTCCTTGGGGATAGCATAGGAGCACAGGAAGGATGAGATACCCTAAGGCAAGAATTTTTCTTAGGATTTCTTTGAACACAAGCATATTTTATGAGATTTCTACACTGCTTAAGACCTTAATAAGTCTTTGTCCCAGTACCCTACCCTGAGATCAGGTCTAGGGTTTTTTTTTTGTTTGTTTTGTTTTTTTTTTCTTTTCTATGACTGTGGGTGTTTTGAACAGTTTTATAATCACCATTAAAGGAAACTTCAATGAAAACTGTCAATGGATCCCAAGGGCCTGGCCCTATTCCTGCTGCAGGCAGTAGGAAAGGTCCTGTGCACTTCAAGAAATTTATGTATGGTGGCTTTTCTAGTCAGAGATGACGTTTAAGAATGGACTGGGAAAGAAAGAAGACTGAAAACCATTGAAATCAACTCTAAAACTCGACTACTGGAATAGCTGTTGTAAGGGTTGAGAGGGGGCAGAGAAAAAGCAGAGAAAACATTTAATCTTTCCACAACTGCTATATGCAAGCTAAGGCCTGTGGTGGCATGGGAAGATCCATCTGTGTCAGAGAAGGAAGGACACGGAGAGAATAAGGAAAACCTTGGGCAATGTGCATTGGGGTGTCAGGAGGGTGCAATGCAGCTGAAGAGCTGGACAGCTGTGGAAGCCCAAGTTTGTCCAGTGTGCAAAGCAGGAATCCAAACAAGAGAAGTTATTGCATCTGACCAGGGATTTAAAAAGTACCGATTTCTGTGAACGGAACTGTGGGAGTGAGGTACTGGAAAGTAAGGGCATAAAAATAAGGACACTATGACTTGGCCAGGAGTTTGAGTGGGGTTTGGTACTGCTCTTGTCTCATCATGATGCAGGACCAGGATGCCTTAGAGCCAGCAGAGCTGGGTGTAGGTGATGAACACGAAACCTCCAGCAGTTTTCAGGGTAACAGCTCCTCTGAGGGACATTCTGGAAACTGCCAGGGGGAAATGAGAGAGAGATAAGATAGCTGAGCTCCTCTGGCTGATGTCCTCAGTCAGTTTGCATGATTGCAGATTTGGGCCTTTGCTCTGGTCCCTCTTGCTGGTCTCTCTGTGCAAGTGCCACAGGGCTGTGATAAGGGGAAGGTCAGGATGGTGCTCTGACTACTTGACAGTTTGTCACATACAAAGGTACACACTAACTGAAAGCAAATATGCCTGAATCCTTCCTCTGCTTGCAGCTCTTCCCATACAGCGAAGCTGGGATCTGGGGATGTGCACCAGGGAGAGAAGGTCTAGAGGAGGGCTATACAAACTGCCAAAATAATCTCCTTACAGCTCCAGCACATCTCATTTTTGTTGCCCTGGTGTGACCACTGCATTCTCAAGGCTGCAGCTGGACAATTCCTTGTGCTTCTCCCTGCCTGCATGGAGCATCCCAGGGCTCACCTGGTGTCCTGGGGGGGATCCTGACTGGGGCAGGCAGATGCAAGAAGCTGCATGGGGATACCAGATTTGTCATTTCTTTGTCCTTTGCTTTGGTGACAAGCAAACATGTGATCTGCTGGCCAAACCATCCATGTGGGTGCTTCCTGAGTGAGGTTGGTGTTGGCAGCTGAAATAGTAGATGTTATCCAGGCTGGGTGTTTGTAGTCAGCTGATGGAAGAAGGAAACACTCATAGGACAGGGGGACACTAACAAGCCAGATGGGCATGGAGATTTTTTTTTCAGATAGCATGGGGGGATCTGGAGCTCATCCCACATTTGGAGTCACCCACCCACAGGGAGCAGCCCTGATCCAAGCTCCTTGGGGAAGGAAAGAAGAAAATGCAGACTCTTCTGCATTTTCCTGGGAAGAGGGAGGGGCAGGGCAGGTTTCTGCCTGGGGATCCAGTCACCCTGGCAGCACAGGGGTCGGGGGTGGCCTTCATGATGTTTCTTGCAAAGTTGAGTCAGGGCTGTGATGAACTAGCCTTGCATAAGCAGGAATGCCATCACCAGTGGTGAGCTAAAAAACGCCGAGCTCTATTTTCAAAGACAGCTCAGAGGTTATTTATGTACGGAAATGCTCCTTATCTCTTAATTCCCAGACTGATGGGTGGAAGATATGCAAAGAGGGACTTCTGTCAGAGACGAGCTCACCAGCACTGCTACTGTCTTGGCAGGAGGGGAGGGCTCTCTGTGCCTTACCTGGTAGCGATGCTGACTAAGGACCATAGGAATCTTAATTCCTGGCCTAGAGACAGCAAGCCAGGATATCTGATGGGCTGGTTGGCTGACAGTTAATATCCTGTCGCAGAGAAGTAAGTATTCATGATATAGCAGGTTTTTTTTTTTGTTTCCCTTTTTTTTTTTTTTTTTTTTGGCACCTTGAAGTCCAGAGTGGGAAGGCCCAACACCTTAATTTTGTGCTTAAACATCAGGTCTGTCTTGAAAGAGCCTAAGTCAGACTTATTCTTTTATATCTCAATGACTCGAGACACCTGGGTATCAAAAATGTTATTTTTTTCACCATTACCAGCCTCAGAGATTCAGGCTGGAAACTGAAATTTAATCCCATTTCCTTGATAGGTAAAAATATGCAACTGGAAATCAGTTAATGATTCTGCTGTAAGTACAACAGATAGATGGAAAGCCAGGTTCTTCTCCCTGGCTATGCTGGCACTGGCATGCTAACTAGAAGCAGTAAAATATTTAGTAATTAGTGAAGTGGGCAAAAGCAAAATAAAAAGAAACCAAACCACCTAGAGCCATGAACACAGGTAATAGGGTCATTATTAAAGAGTTATCTGTCAGAGTAGGACATGCATAAGAATTAGGTGTCATGGAAAATGCTGTGAAAAAAATATCTCTACTTCTGTTTGATGGAATCAAATTTCAATTTTCATGAAGTTTTCACAGACTAAATATATTTGTGTCTAAAGAAATCACATCTCTTAATAGACAGTAATGAAAACCTTAGTTACACTGAAAGACATTTTTCTACTGATTGGGACAGAAAGAATGAACTCTTTTCCCATTGTAGGGAGAAAAAAACACCCATCAGTACATTTTTCTTGGTGGTGGTGTATTGTGGATCATGCAAAGAGTAAAAATAAACCCTGCATAGGAAGCTGATTTATGAGCTAGAAGAGAAAATAAAAAGCTGCACAGGGAGGGATTTTTTATCATTTCCCTTTTGGATGAAAGTTTCTGGGTTGCTGGGTGCCTGACTCTAGACAGGAGCCTTGCAGTCAGGGAGGCTGAATTCTCTGTTTTTCTGCTTTCCCTGGCCTCAGCCTGTGTTTGTTCTCCCTGATCCAGGCTGCCAGTGATGGAGCAGAGGAATCAGTGGTTGTAATTGCAGAGGAGGCTCCACTGCCTCGGAGAGATGAGCAGGGCAGAAAGAGGTCCATGACTCCTCATCTTCCATGCTGGATCAGGATGAGGTCATCTTCCCACAGCAGAGCTAGGGACAAACAGGCATGATGCCCTGGAGAAACAATATGAGGGCCTTGCTCCTTGCATCCCACCTGTAAGCCTTGAAAATGGCAACTGAGGTTGTTTCTGGGTTCATGATGAAAATATTTTCCTTTCCTTTCCTTTCCTTTCCTTTCCTTTCCTTTCCTTTCCTTTCCTTTCCTTTCCTTTCCTTTCCTTTCCTTTCCTTTCCTTTCCTTTCCTTTCCTTTCCTTTCCTTTCCTTTCCTTTCCTTTCCTTTCCTTTCCTTTCCTTTCCTTTCCTTTCCTTTCCTTTCCTTTCCTTTCCTTTCCTTTCCTTTCCTTTCCTTTCCTTTCCTTTCCTTTCCTTTCCTTTCCTTTCCTTTCCTTTCCTTTCCTTTCCTTTCCTTTCCTTTCCTTTCCTTTCCTTTCCTTTCCTTTCCTCTTTCCTTTCCTTTCCTCTTTCCTTTTCCTCTCTTCCCTTCCAACAACAGGATCCTGGATCAGCCCAAATCACTACACATTGGCCACAGAGCTCTGGTTCCCAAGGGAATGGTCAGTACAGTAAGGACCTACTTGTCCTTGATTCAAGATGACCAAATTAAGTCCTCTGCATGAACAGTGGCTCGGGTGCTGATGCATCATTTCTGTAGTGAGAAGTTGGATGAGAAGGTTCACATGAGCTCATTTGGTCTTTATGGGCTTGAACCAGCTGCTATTGGAGTCAATAGGAATCTTTCCATTGACTTTAATGAGAGCCAGATTGGGTCCTAAATTAGTACCTTCATCCCACAAATTGTTTTGCAGTGCCTATCCCCGTCCATAATTGACATAAACTGGCTGTGATAGCCATCAACAGGAAAATTATCCCAAAATGTCCCCAGTCGGTTTATCCCTGCTCTCACTGAAGATGATAGGAGTCTCACAATGAACTTCAAACAGGACTGGTTGTCTGTGTATCGTGATTATAAAATATCTTGATATATTTGTAAGGGAGAGTTCAGTTTGAGCAACTTCTTAATTGCACATCAGGACCCAAAGGGTTGGCTGCAACCAAAGGCGGCCACATTGGAAAATCAGGCAGTATTAAGGAGCATGATTTGACTTTGTGGCTACGTAAATCAGTATTTCAGTTTCTCATTTGGTATTCACTGAAACGAAAACATAATCTGAGTTAATTGCTCTTCCCCAAGGTGCCTTGTTGCGCAATGTTTTATAAAATTAAAGCCTGTTAAGTACACACGAAGGAACATACTTTAGATGCAGAATATAAAATACTAGCACCTCTAATTCTGCTGTCATGTATGGTTGATTAACCTGGTACAACAGAAGCCTTGGGGAGAGTTTCTCTTGTGTTAGAAAACATATTTCCACTTAAGGGAATTTAGACAACAAAGGGATCTCACAAATAGCATTGTTGGAGGCTAGGCTGACATTTGGGGCATCAGAGCTGTCTCACAAAGCTGTGGAAGACCAGGGGAGAAAATGGAACCTTCATCCTACTTCTGGATAGTTACCTGTCACACCAGTGTCTTCCACAGCAATTAACAAACTGTTAATCAAGCCCTATAGCCCCTGCTCAGGCAATGTTCCTAGTGACTTCAGTGGGAATTTTGCCTGGGCTCGGGGTGAGTCTGGGGTGAAGAGAGGGGAGGGACATGGGCAGTGGTGGAGATGGTTTCTCAGGCACCTGCAGACAGCAGAGGAAAAGTCATCCTGCAGCCCTTCTGCTGGCTGAGGATGCTGCAACCCACCCACCTCGAAGAAAACACAAGACTCCAAGGTTTGAACTTCCTGGGCCTCTCAAATGCTCAGTTATAACACAACTGGAGGAGCCACAGGAGACTGAGGAGGTCAAACTGGAGAGTAGCATGGGGGATTTCCCAGGGGAGGATGTTGTGGTCTAGGAGTAACAGAAGAAATGCTGCATGGAGCCTTCTCCATCCCCAAGAGTTCAGGAGCCACAGAGGGCAGATGGAGCACATTGGCAGCTGCCTGTTGGACCAGAAGCTGCACAGAAGCATGTGGGAAGATCAGGAAGGCTTATCAGATAGTTTGAAGCAGTGAAACTGCCTAGTAAGGCATACTGTGGGAGATGGGGGTACCCAGGTGAAGACCAAACTGGGAGCTTGCCAGGTGTGCGTGGTTTGAGTTAGGGCAAATTGAATCTTCTCCCAGGATGAAAGCAAACTTGTATCTCACAACGAAACCAGCTGGTGTTTCAGGTTGCTACCTGCTTCTGCTCTTGTGTCTTGGCTAACCCTGTGTTTTGGCTGCCCTCACAGCTGGCCCAGTAGCCCATACCTCACCAAATCCTCAAGGGAAAAAATGCAGAGGTAAGATAAATAGGAGAGGCTCCCAGGATGGTTATAAATCTTGTGCACCTCTTTGTTTTCCCTAATGCTGTCCTCACGTGCTGTATGCAGAAATCCATCGTAGTGAACCAAAGGGGTCTCAACACTTGAGACCCATCCCTTGTGGTGTTTGTTGGGTGTATTTGGCCCACACCAGCAATGCCCATGCTGGTGAATGCAAAAGTGTTTGCTGAAATGTGCCCAAAATATTAATTTTTTTTTCTGTGTGTCAGCACATCCCTTCTCAACCTTTGTGTGGAGCCTTATTTTCCATTTATTCAGCCTCACTGGACAGGGAAAATGCTGCAGCAAATGTGCAGTGAAGGCTGGGAGAGGAAACCTGAGAACAAGCTGGCAGGGCAGAGAGGTGGCCATCCTGGCACCTAATTTGAGAGACCTGTGGATGATCTCTGTATCTGAGTTCATCTTTGGAAAGATAGGTTTTTCAGAGGGTGACTTCTCTGACATGTCCTACATGGAAGAGAGAAAGGGTGGGGATTTGGATCCTACACGACTAGGACAGCTATGAAATTTGACCTTCAGTTATTTACTTTATGGCCAGCTTTAAAATCTAGTGATATATTTAGGGCAGAATAGAATTTTACACTACACATGAAGGAAAAGGACTCTTTTTTTTTATCTTCAGAGATTATGACTATCCCCTTGACACCTGCATAAATGGGCCTTTGAGCCTCTGCCAGAAACTTTCTCAATATCCTATGTAGAAAAATATCAGATCTTCTAAAGGATGTTAGAGCTATATAACTAGTTACCCAAGCTTTTGGAGTTTCCCCAGACTTCCTAAAAAATATCAGAATAGTTCAAAAAAGTTTTTTAGCTTGTTTCTGTAGGATTTCTGGGGTAGGTGTCCAGGCCTGCTTGAAAGAAAACCTCTGAAATCCAGCAGATGCTGCCTCACCCCCTTCTTTCCTGCTGTTTACTATTCCACCCACACCATGTCAGAGGTGTTGCAGATTGCACGGAGTCCAGGGCTGCTGCAGGTGTCTGAGGCTGGAAATTTCAGCTGCTTCCTTTGCCATCTCTGAACTTTGTGGCATAAGCTACTGGGAGCAATGGGGAATCTGACCTGTGAGTCAAACATGACATTCACTGCCTGATTGGATGCAACAGAACCCACAGCATCGTTTGACCCTCTAGGCTGAATCTGCCTGCCTTAATTATGGGCAGCTGAAAAACTGAGAAACATGCAAGAAATGAGACTCCACCAGGCCTTCTAGTGGTTATTCCTGGCCTGAAGCACCCAGAAACCTCTTGAATATGTTGCCTAATGCTCCATCACTCACTGCTGTACGTGACCTGTATGAATATCCTACATGTGGCTAGGGTAATTCTGACATTAAGTAATGGTTCCAGTGTTTCAAGGGCTGCAGAGATTTCGAGTGAACTTTCATAATGTCTCTGCTAGCAAGATCACCTACACATTCTCACAGCAAATCTAGCTTTAAGCTATGGTGGAAATGTGCTGGTGTATAAATCCTGCCATTCCGACCCTTTGAACATGAACGCTATCAGTTTTCAAAGTTAGCCAGATAGGACAAATATGTTCCTTTGCAGGATCTTTTCTTTGATCACTGGAGGTATATCAACACCTGGTAATTCTCTGAGGCCTGTTATGGTGGAGCCTGTCTTTCTCCAAATAACATGGAAAAAGTCCAGGGAGATGGCTTTGCAAGGCCAAAAGGAATGGTGTAAATAATGTGGATCCTCTCATCCTCCTATCCCTGTATTTCACACACAAGGAAACACAAGGAAAACTAGCATGGCTTATTTGATAGACCCCACCACTGAACTCAGGAATTCTTGGCTCATAGCCCTGTGCTCAAACTCTTTCTCCTCCAGCACTCAAATAAGAGCCCAGTATGTTCTCAGTAATAATATCCAGTGATTTGTGCAAGTGTAAGAGAACAATGCCATATGCTGAAGTTCCTAGGCCAAATTCTCATTTTGGCATTACTCCACTCACTGTAATAAAACAAGGCCAATGAGTACATTTGACCCTGCATGTTTCCAGTCTGTAGGGACTGTAGAGGTGGTCCTGTGATTTTAACGTGGAAACTGCTTTTCTGGGATGATTCAGTCTTTATTTCAAGCACACAAAGGTTCAGGGAGAAATAGCTGCTTGCCTTGTACTGGAGGCCTCATGGGATCTGCTCAAAAGGAAATATTTGCATCATTTTCATCAATGTCTGCTTAGGTACAATGTTCCAGTTGCTTGTACTTACAGAATCATGGAATGGTTTGAGTTAGAAGATCACTTTAAAGACCATCTAGCTCCAAATCTCCTGTAATGGGCAGGGACACTTCTCACTAGACCAGGTGGCCCATCCAACCTGACCTTGAAAACTTCCAGGAATGGGGCATCCACAACTTCCCTGGGTGACCTCTGCCAAGTGTCTTAACATCCTCACAGTAAAAAATTTCTTCCTAATATCTAAGATGTGCAATGCTACTTTAGTTCTGTGTTTACTGAAAGATAATTTTTGATATTACTGATCATCCTACATGAAAGAAGACCTGTTCTGGCTTATTTTCACAAAAAAATGACTACCAAGAAAGGTAGAGAAACCATCTGTCTTAGGAAACTGTAAAAACAGATGTTTGTTGTGTTTAAGCTTGTTGAGTAGGAATTATTGAAGCTCTTCATATACGGAATAACCAGAAACCACTGAAAAGGGAGCTAGGGACCAAAATCTGTCTAAAATGGAGTAGGAAGAAACTTGGCATTACTATCCCCAGGGAAACTGCTTTGTTTCAACATTAGCAAAACATGCATCTTCCATTAGAAGGTCATTTCAATTATTTCATTTTGATGCCTCAATGTTCTCAAGGATAGGAACTGTGCAGCTAAATGGACTCATCATTTCTATATTGATTCTTACTTAGCTCTGTGATTTTTCCAGTTGTTGGATTTATTTTTCTCTTGAGGAGCTTAAAGAAAGGAAATTAGTGTCCTTAAATATATTTTATATGACTTTAGAGTGACAGTCTTTAGGAAAGGCTCACAAGATTTACTACTGAAAAAAAAAAGGGAGAATATATATATATATTTTCTCAAGAAAAGTTGCACTCTTACAGTGATACTTCCCTCTTCCCTCTCTGCACAAAACCTTGAAATTTATCTTGAAATACATTGGCATACTAAATGAAGTATATTCATAAAATAAAAATAATTAAAAATTTCATGGTGTCCCACGGGGTCCTGCAGGAACTTTAGTTCTGCTTCTGAATTTAGGAGAAGAAAATATGTTAAGAGCTGGTGAAAATATTGAAGAGATGGAGAAAGATAGGCTGAAAACAGTGAAGAAATGCCTTATTGACTATACTAGCTGTGAGGGGAGAAGGCCAAAAACCTAAATATTACATGGAGTATGCTACCTTCTAGGTTTCACTTACACTAACTTACACCAGGAAAAAAAAAAAGAAAAAAGAAAAGAAGACCTATCTTGCAGCTTGATCATACTGTCTTTCTGAAGCAGAACTCTAAATGTGTTCATGAAGGAGGGAAAATGATTTGTGGAGGTGAATTTGTCTAATCAAGCTCTCTGAACCAGGCCCTGCCCTGGGATGGGAGATTATTTGTGATGAAGTGTTTTAAAGGTTACTTGAAATGAAAGAGTATCTTTGGTGGGTGACATTCTAGCCCAGTGGGAAACATGGCATAAATTAGGAGGTACAGAGATTTTTGGTTTAGTTGCAAGCACTTAATGGACTTAATTGGAAATTATTTTTTCCATTTTTTTTTTAGATAGTAAAGATATTACGTTTTTTTTCAAACCCCCCCCAAAACAAAACAAGAAAAAAACAAACCAAAACCCCCCATGGACTAAGTACTGATTCATTGTAATTAACTCTAGCTTTCTCAAAATTGGGAGTCTGGTTGAAACCCAGTCCTCTGGATTCCCACCATGGTCAGTGGGAGAGATGAGCAGTTGCATATTTATCCATCTCACCTTTGGCATCTTTTCAGTCAAGAATGTCTAAAATCAGGACTGTGCCTTTCCATTGATTTCTTTGGAATCTTGACATTTAATACTGAACATGCTCTGTCACAGGTAAAATTCAGATGCCTTTAAAGTCAATGGCAGCAGTTCCAATGACTTAGATGTTTGTCACCACAGAGTCTCTCATGAATATTTTATTTGTGTAGCTCCTTTAATCAGGATATTGCTGATCTATAATATTTTTAGTGAGCAACAAAAGAGGATTTCATCATAGATAACTTAAAATATTTACTGCATAGAGGTCCTAATCTGAGTTTACCACTCTCCATTTCGTTATTAGACCGGAGGAAAAAACCAGTCATTTTTAGAGCATGATTCATATCACTAATTTTGGATTCCTGGTTTAGGATGATGAAATTAATTGCAGCTTGGAAGTGCCTACTTCTCTTCATTGACTTACCATGGAGTCTAGACACTTGAGATCAGCTGTAGATATCTATGCTGGAGACATTTTCTTTGGACCATGTGAAGCCTACTTCTGATCTTTGCCCTTCTAATTCATGTTTCAGGGTTTTTTGCCATCATTATCCTACTGTCTTTATATCAGAATGAAAATAAACTATCCAGGGTAGTTCCATTAAGAAGATTATCCCATTTCTGTCAGCAAAACTTGATCAATTTGAAGTAAAATGTATCATAACGTAAGGAGCTACTTTTTCCTTAATCTCTTTAAGCAATGATAAGAGAAATTTTACACATACTTTTGAAAAGGCTTGATGGAACATAAAAGAAAAGTGGTTTATTTATTCAATGTCTTTTTTTCTGTTGCCATGTAGTCCAGAAAAAAATCCCTAAAACATTAAAATGCTGTATTTTAGCTGCTCCAAAGTTCTGCCTTGCACAGTCTTCTTTCTGAAAGAAAAATATTCTATTAGGTTTTCACTCACTCCAAGTCATTCTTACTGATTTATACCAGAGAGGACATAATGTGAATGATAACTGAGCCCAGAGTTGTAGCATAGGTGGGAATAGGCTCTAATGATTCTTTCTGGCAATGAGCAGCTTCTCTCTCTGACTTTGCTCAGAGGGGATCACCAATAAAAGTAAAATTTTAATTGCACACTCTGAAACTCCAGGCAATTTCTGCTTATATATTGTTGAGGGTAAATACATATTTTGACAGGCATTAGGTGAATATTAATGCTGTTTCTTAGCTTATAACAGGCAAGCAGTAATATTTTTTAAATATTGACAAGAGACTTCAAAACAAGATCTGGAGCTCTGAAGATCTTGCATTTGTTAAACTTTGTATCTGGGATTTTGATTTTCTGCCTCGGGAGGCAGAGATTGAACCTCTGTGAAATTCAGAGCTACATTTAGATCTGGGTCTTGGGTTGTGATGAGAATATATATTCAGGTTCCCCCTTGCAACAGATATATATTACTAAGAAAAATAAAACTTGGAGTTACATTTTGATGGAAATATTGGGCCAATGCTTGGAAGAGGTCAAAAAGTAAATTAGGTGTTGGCACCTACTAAGAAAGAAATAAAGAACGAGTTAAAAAAAAGTCATTATACCTCTAAATAAATCTATAGTGCTCCCACCCCTTGAATATTGTGTGCAGTGCTGGTGTCCCTCATTTCAAAGAAGACATGATGGAACTGGAGAAAATACACAGAAGATTAAGGTACAATTTCAGTAGAAGGAATGACTAACAACCTAAAACTATTCCCACTCCAAAATAAATGATGTGAGAGAGTATCCTTCCCCATTACTGCAGAAGGTAAATAGGGAATATTTTTTCTCTCTGATTTTTCCAGTAAAAGAAGTAGAGTGCATCAAATAGAACTTGTTAGTCCCAGCCACAAGATGAACAAAACCAGAAGGTTACTCATACAGCATGTGGCTGAACTATGGGAATCTCCACCACAGGATCTTTCAGATGGAAGCTGCACAAACTGATCAAAGAGAAATCCACCACAAATTTATTTAATACAAAGACCTCACCTCTAGCTAGGGAGATCCTTGAACCACAGTTTGCTAAAAGCATTAGATATTAGTCTTCTAAGGAAAGGTCTCTGCTTTTCCTGTTCCTATTCTCATCTCCTGTGCTCAGCACTCACTATTGATGAACTTGGATGAAGACAGGGTTAATACCAGCCAGATCTTTGGTTTCGCATCATGTGGTCATTCTTATGTTCTAGGCTTTATCTTCAAGAAGAATTTTTTCTGCTGTACACATGGTGGAATTAATGCAACCTTTCTAACCCCAGACAACACCGTCTTGTTTTGTCTTCATCTTTTCCAGACAACCTGCTTGTGCAGTAAGTCTATTTGAGCTATATCGATGGCAGTAAATCCTCTGGATGAATATCAATACTTAAAACACCAAGAAGTCTGATGTGACTGAAGCCTATGGGAGACAGGTCCTCTCTAATGGTCTCTCTATAACTATGATACACAAAGAAGTACCAATGATGGAAAATGTATGGCTGATGTGGGAACTGGTCTCTGGGTTTTTTGGTAGCTTACCTACAACTTTTCTTTTGTTTTCTCAAGTAATTAGTTTTGAAGGTCTCAGCACTTTTTTTTTTTCTCTGCTTGAAAAGTCTTTTGTTCTCTTTAAACTTCCCTTATATGGACTCTTATGTCACCACGGTGTTGATGGAGTGGCTTTGATGGCAAGGTTTCAAAATCCAGTCGCCTCCGTCAGTCAGTCATTGAGTTAATAACAAAACAAGGACTGTTAAAGATGTACCCAGGCAAAGCAGAACTGGAATTACAGGAGAATAACTTCTTGCAGTGCCCAGGGGGAAAGCTGAATAAACAAGGGCTTCCAGCCTGTTCAAAAATGTGTCAAAATGACGTCTGCAAAATGTAATAATGGCTTAATAGAAACTCAGGCCGTACATTGTCCAGTAAAATATGAATGTAAACGTTTGGAAAATCCTACTCTGAACAAGCTCTTTTGGAATCCATTATTTGACTTGGATCCCACTGAGCGTATGATGGAGCCTTGTTTAATGTGGAGAGCTGCTTTCCCCTCATTATTCCAGTTTACCTTTTCATTTTCTCAGTGTGTTCATATCATGATGGCATTTGGCATTTTTCAGCTTTCATTTTGTGTTCAGTGTGAGACCTGGATTAATCCCTCAGCTGATGTAACCCTGCACACTTCATTAGTACTTCATTTACATCAGATGAGGATGTGATTTTGGGCCATTTTCACCCACAATATTTAACCTCTTTTATTTTTTCTTTCCTTCTGTCCCATACTTGTGGAAGAAATTTTGTTGTGCACATCTTGGGATCTACATGAAAATGTCAGGCTGAATACGGAGTGGTGATCTCTTCTTACAAGTCCAAACCTTTGCTTTTTATTTAATGAGAAGCTCAAATTTAAAAGAACAAAATAAAATGGATTTTAAAATTGTAAACAGAATTTTCTTTGACTGTTGCTTTAAAATCTATCAGAGACATATTTGATGTTTTTGCAGCTGTATGGCTCTTATAGAACCTAAAGACCATTTATTGGAATTTTTGAGTGAACTTTTGTTTTTATAGGTGTGTAAATGTGTTATCGAATATATTTTGACATTTTAACCAAAGACTTAAATTTTGTCGACTTTGGTAAAAAAATGTAGGTCCCTTTTTTTCACTCCTCAGAAAACCCCTTTGGTTGACAGGTGCTGTTGGTCCCACAGTGAGCCTTTCAATGCATTTATTTTATTAAGAGGTGGTTTGGATTTAAAAATAATAGCACAACGAGTTAAATTCAGTCCTTGATTACACCACAGTAAACCTGGAGTAAAGTAATTGAAAGATTTTTTTGTTTCAGGATTTTTTTTTTTTTTTTGTAAACAAACACAGATGAATTTTGCTCACAGAAGAATTTTGTTCACAGTCTGAAACCAGGAGCTTTCTAGGTATGAACTCAGGCATGAACATGAGACTGTGGTGTAACCCTATTGGAATTATCCTCTGGATATTTCAGTAGCATAAGATATTTTTGCAGCCCAGGGAAGACTCAGGTGAGTGTGAGATGACTTTTTTCTTCAACTTATTAATGACCATTCCATTTTATGATGGAACAAATGGATGACTGGAAAGAAAGAGTGGACACAGTGTCTGGTGGGAGTGAGAACACTGGATTGTTGGGCCAAGAGGGCTGTGATTGTTATTACTTAATCACAATATATGGCTGTTTTAATTACTGTTTTTTTTTTTTTCTTTTTTTCCCTTGATACCATTTCTAGTGTAGCCTTCTTTTCTGGGTGCCAATGTTTAAAGTTACAATCCAACCACCTCAGTAAGAAGTACACACACACACACACACACACATATATATATACACACATTAGTCAGCAAAGTGCTAACAAGAATTATACTAATTAAAGAGATTTAAAGCCTAGTTCTTTGCCACCTCAGTCAGTGCAAGCTTTACCACTGACATCATTAGGAGAAGGACTGATTTGATCTCTCCCAGGAGTCCTGCAAAATAGCTTTCCAGCCCTTATTTATCTTTACTTTTGGATGAGCTGAATCGATAAGGTTCACCCAGTTTCATGGAAGAGAAGGATAGGCATACCTGGGTTAGTTTTCAAGCACAATTTTAGCTGGTTTTTATTGTGACTTCCTGAAGAGTCCTCTGAGATGTACACAGGAGTAGATGTGTTCCCCGTTGCTGTGCACAGACTATGTGAGCTATTTATTTTAAACCCTATTCAAACATATACTTGCTGCTCTATGTCACAACTACATGAGGAATAAATGAGACGACTGTAGATGTGGTACTTAGGGACATGGTTTAGTGGTGGACTGATCTTAAAAATTTTTTCAAACTAAAACAATTCCATGAATCTATGATTCTGCAACCATTTTCAGACTTAGAAACCAAATCCCATCAGCCTTAGTTTATAGGTCATGTTCTCTTAACATCTAACCTTTCTTGTTCTCCTCTTGACCCATTCCAGTTTGTCAGCATTATTTTTAAAGAATGATGCTCAGCCTGAACACATAAGCATCCCAGGCATGGTTGCATAGCTTGCTGTTTTAAATTTCACACAACATACACTCTGATGTCCAGAAATGCATTTATTCTTTTCTGCCACAGTATCAGGTTACTGGTGTCTCAGTCTGTGAGCTGACCTCTGCTTCTCAGGTTTGCATAGCTGACAGCTGGGCACACTGAGTTCCAGCTGAAGACCTCACTCTGCAAATTTTGATTTCTACAAACATGGAATCAGAACGGTCTGGGTTGAAATGGACTTTAAAGATCACCTAGTTCCAACCCCCCTGCCATGGGCAGAGACACCTCCTACTAGATGAGGTTGCTCCAAGCCCCATCCAACCTGGCCTTAAACCAAACACTTTGCCAGTGGCAGTGCTTTAATTAACCACACTAAGTGGTACTTGATCCAATTGGTTGCTCAGGACAGGGCCTGAAATATGTGAGGTGCCCAGATTCAGCACTGACTGCTGTCTGCCTTTCCTTTGACATTGATGCCTTCAGGATGGCCAGGGCTGGCCCTGGTTCTCCATCTCCCCTTCAAGCAGTGATGCCTCCTCTCGACCACCCTTTTCTCTCCTTTTTCTCCCACTGTGTTAGAACAGACAGCCAAGCTGGATGCTAGTGAGTCAAGACTCTGTGAAACCCCAATATTACCCACAGTATTTGTGGATAATAAATTCAGACCCTGAATGAACACCCATCTCACAGCAGATGGGTACCAGGTGGGTGTTGGAAACGCAGGACGTGAATTCATTCAAAGGATGCTGGGGTTGTAATTTACAACCTCCTGGCCCATGTTATTTTTAAACACTTGATTCATTAACACTTTGCTGGATGTTAAAAGACATTCATAAATCGATTGGTAGCCAGGAAAAATGAGCAGCAATGAGGTCATTTCAGTTAGAATGGGCTCATTACCATGCCAACTGTCAAAACTTTTAGACTCCAGTCTTATTCCTTTTCCCCTCTTCCAAACAGTCAGCACAGGCTGAGGGTCCTTCGGATTGACTGATTACTTTCTTTTATTTCTTCTCATACTACCAAAAACAAAGTCTAGAAACGATGGGTAAACAGCAGATTATTTTAAGGGATGAAAAACACTTGAGGAAGAAATGCTCACTAATCTTGGATCTGTTTTGATACAGGATTAGACAAAAGATGAGAATTAGCTCCATCATGTCTTAGTGTAGCATCATTTGCAAGTTATAGCAGGGACAAATCCTGGTGTAACAACAACCTAAAAAAAGGGTAACCCCAATTCCACTTCCAAGCTTCTGAGATCTTTCCTTTTTTTTCCCTATCTGAGTCTCAGCCCAGTGAGGGTGGACACTAATGAAAATCTGAGCCCCAAGCATAAATCAATCAAGTCATGAACTAGGAAGTCACAGGCTAGAGAGGTGTAATTCACAGTATTCACACTCACTGAAATAGATTTGATGAGTCCAGTCAGCTCAGGGGAGTCCCTAGCTCTACCCTATCAACAGAGGCTACCATGAAGAGATATGAAGATGTTCCCAAGGACATATATAGTCTTTTCTTCAGCTCTAGTATGGACAAATGAAAAGATGGCTTTGGGCTAGTGGAAGATTATGAATCCTTCCACTAGTGTGTTTATTGCTGATCAGGTAGCACACAATTACTCTGTCCTTCCCGTTCATCCACTCTTGCCCTTCTTATCCTTTTCATTTAATTATAATGGTTGAATTGCTTGATCAAAGGAAGTTATGGCTGGGATTTATCACAGCTAACTGTAGGCAACCAAAACATAGACAGGTAAGTTTGAGTTAATCACTCTAGGCTCCTTTTATTGTCAGTGGAGATAAAGAGGAGAGCAATTAATCTGATACTTGTTTGATATCTATATTGGGATGAGATAAATCATCTTCTCTAGACACCCATTCCTCTCTATTGACTGTAAAAGGAACTGAGGATGACTCGCTTAGGTGCAGGCATTTGTGTTACAGATGCTTTAAGATAGGGAGATAAATCCAACCTCAAGGGAACCCCAGTCCTGAAAGTCTAAATGGGTTTTGGTTCTAGAAAACTTGTTGCAGAACTAATAATAATAATGGTTGAAAAGAAATTAGGATGTCTTGACAAGAAACTTTCAGAATTTTAGTGATTAACTCTATGAAAACCTAATCAACACATATTAAAAATGTCATTACCTATGTTTAAGACGTTGCTGGGGGATGGTGTGTGTTGAACATGGCTTATGCTGCAGTATTATGATTCCTCTCAATTTGCCACCTTTGTACTGGTGACAAAAGCAGTGCATTATCATCATGGTGTTTTTCCCATCATATGCACCTCTGATTAACTGATTCAAGTTAGAAGACCCATGAAATATGGGTTTAAATCAAATTATTTGGGCCCTGGTTTTGAACCATAGAGTATCTTCCTAGTTTCTGGCTACACAGAACTGTCCAAGGGTACTTGTCTCCCACAGTCAAGCTCTTCAGAAGGGAGATGAAGCTTCTGTAGTCAGACACTTCCACAGGGAAATTCTTTCTCCTGGGAGAAACACCTACTGATAGGATGAGTGACCTTTTTTCCTTTAAGTATAGACAGATCCCACACAATTGACTTCAACAAGGTAACTCAATTCTAGATCAACCAAAGACTGTAAACCATGTGATGTTCATTTTCTCATCTAGCTGATAAAGTGCTGGAGATGACAATGGGAAATGTGAGTGTCTGCAGAGATGGAGGCAAATTTCTCCTGGAGAACTGAGGAAGTTTTTGTGATCAGAGGTATCATTCCAGCTTTTCATTAAGGCTCTTCTGAGTACAAAGGGATCAAACCTCACCATCTCTGCTGCTGTTATTCTTGACACCATCATTGGTTAATCAAGGCACTGAGGATGCTAGACCTGGGAAAGACCTTCTGCTTGTAGTTTGCTCTCTTGCTGGTTATGTTTCTTCTTATCAGACAGGAGATGAGAGCCAAGATAATACGAGCATAATTCTCCCCTCATTTGTATACCCTCCCTTGACACAAATGGTAGTTACATATCAGTGTTACCTTATAGCTGTCATTGTCTCTGGTTTTGGCAGTCTATTTTAAGAAACTGAGGTCAGATAAATACTTAATGCACAGCCAAGACTCATTAGGGCATAAGAATAATTCCAGGTGATTGTGTTAACATTGCACTGAGTTGAACCCAGTCTTTAACACCTAAATATTTCTTTCTTAGCCATTTTCACACAAACCAAACCAAACCAAACCAAACCAAACCAAACCAAACCAAACCAAACCAAACCAAACCCAAATGTATATAACTTAGGTTCCTGTAGCTGAATTAAGGGTGACTATTTTTAAAATCTTTACCAGTCTATATTTATGACTCAAAAGAGCTAAGCAGCACTAAGGGTGTTTCTCTGCTGATTACTGTTTTTCAGAATCAATTTTTTTTTCCTGTCATTCACTAAGAGAGCAATTGCAGATCTTGTAGCTGTTAATATAAATGAATATATTCTCATATATTAATACTACAGTGCTAAAGATAAAAAAAAAAACAACTTGCCCCTTCCAATTCCCTGCTTTATGTAGTCAGCTTACAGCTGTTACATGGTTGCTTAAAGAGAACATGTGTGTGGATTTCTGTGGCAGGCAATGCTTAGCTGTCTTTGGATTAATTTTCTGGAAGTATGAATATCATAATTTCTTTTTTCGTTACTCAGAATCAAAAGATAGAAAACAGACAGAAAAATGGAAAGCACTTTTGTTCCTTAGGTTGACTAGAAGATAGTCAAGAGAACAGAAGCTGTCAAGTTTTCCTTGAGAGATACAAATTAGATATACAAAAACAGCTAGACATGTACAGGTAGAGTTTAATGACTTTCTTCTGACTCCCACAAAACAAAACTAATTCCAGGGCAGGCAATAGAGCTACATTAGGTCTAGATTTTAAATAGTTAAGCTGAAGAGCAAAGGTATCCTCATCTGATGGGTGGGGAAGTGAGACCCACAGAGATTAAAGACTGGAGTATCAGAGGATTTAGAGCAAGCCTTAAGGTCCCCAGCTCTGCAGAAGGTCCAAAAGAGAAGCCTAGCCAGGCTCCTGGGCTTCTTTCTGTGCTTTAAATGACTCACAATCTGAGTCCACCTCTCCTTGTGTGACCTGGGTAGACTGAGCCCTCCAGAGTGGCATTTAGGAATTGGGTTGTAATGCAACTCCAGGTATAGAGTGGCATTTAGGAATTGGGTTGTAATGCAACTCCAGGTATTGTTTGTGTTGTGTGAAGCATTCTCCCTATTCCCTGAGCAAGTTGGTCCAGCAGGGGTTGTAATATCTCTGAACTTTGGACCCCTCCACAAATTTGACAGGGAGATCACAGTGTGATCCAAGCAGAACTGAGTTACTCACACTTCCCTTTTGACCAGAAATACAACTCAGCATCTGAAATACTTCATTTTGGAAAAAAAAACCCTCTTTCTTGTAGGCCTGTAGGTCATATCGAGACTCTCAAGTCAGTGGTGTTGCTGCAGGGGGCAGAACTGGGACCACTCCCATCCCACTTTCTTCCTTGGTGGAAAATAACCCTGTGGACTTCAGCAAACCTGGTGTGACCACAGCAGTGGGCATCCTTGCTCTGTTGGACAACCTGAGGTAAAACCTCACTGGATTTTATCTTTCTGCAGCTATCACTTCTGTCCTCATCCCTCCCTATTTTTCCCACTCCTTGGGAAACGTTTGATTCCAAACATACTCAGGTCACACACATTTCCAAACTTGTACTGCTGTAGGAGAAAGAAAAAAGTGTGTTTCACCATCATTAGTAGTGAATGCATTTTGATTTTAAGCTATTATTTAATTGGTAATTATGGTGTTTACTTTTTTTTTTCTTTTTTTTTCTTTCTTTTTTTTTCACATTCCTCTCCCAAACAAACACATAGTGAAAGAGGCCAATTTTCTGGGCAGTTATCAGACAGCTTTCATCCCTTTCCTGACACGGAGGCTGCCAAGCTAATTGCTTCATGGTCTCAATTTCACACTCCAGGAATGACACAGAAATGTAGCTGGGACACGTGTACCACAGAAACAGTACCAGAAAGAACAGCTTTGGCCCTTATTATTAGTTTTTCCAGGGTGAATTATTTTTATTTCTTAAAGCGATAATGTCGAAGGGAGCAGTATGTTTCTTTCATAGATAATATAACATCTTGCTGGGAATCCACAGTGGGCCTGTTTCAGTCTTTTGTACTCAAGACACCAAAGTGTAATGAAGTGACTACAACAAAACATGATGGGATGCTCTGGCTTCTGGAAGCATTGATGCCATGTGTCAGGATACAAGACATTCTGAAGGTAAATTCAAATTACATATTGATGTGTACATCACAGGTATGATCTATGTTACAGATATCCAGATTTTATACAAAATTGCCATCTCTTATACGTCTATATGTTGTGTATCTATAATATTGACAGGGAACACAAAATGTCATCTTTTGGGATAATTTTTCATTACACAAATCAATGCTTTTCCCAGTTTATTTAAGGTAAGAGAACTTTGTACAATGTCTTACACAAGGTGTATTCTTAACAGAGATTTTGGACATCTCAGAAATCTCTGCTTTTTCCAGGATTTTTTTTTTCTTTTTTTTATTAGTTGCTCTTGTTGTCTGGCCTAGCCTGTGTTCACAGATGAGCTGGATATTTACTCCTGGCAAAAGTATATTTGTTATTAATCTGACACAGTCTTTCAGTACTCCATGAAGGCAGTAATCAGGTCAATGTAACACAAGAAGTGCATTTTTTCCTTTTTCTTCCTTCAGTACTGTCATTGCCTCTACCTCTCAGCTCCTTTCTGGGCACAATATGTATCCATTCTGAATTTTTTAAGGATGTTTCTATTTCATTCTTCAGTCCCACTTGGCCACCACTTGAAAGAACTTTGCTCACTGCTCTGCTCACAGCTGTTTTTCCCACTTTCAGACTGGAAAACCAGGTTTTATTTTTCTTCATTTTCTTAATCTTTCCTCATTCTTGATAACAATTTTGCTAAAGAAAGTCCTCAGATGTTGAGAACATAGTTTTGAAAGTCCTCACGGGTTATGTATATCCTTAACAAGAACAACAATATTAATAATGCTGATTGCTGAAATAATGCTGAAATGATCTTGATAGAGTCAGGTCCATGTTGTAGAAATGGGCAAAACTACAGCAGAGAACAATCTTGAATGACTTGATAAAGATCATGCCATGAATGAGGATCAAAAAGAGAAGAGAACATTGACCACAAACTCTCACCATCTTGCTAGTCCTGATCTGTTTGCACAGACATAAATCATCTTGGGTCCCTGCAACAGAATATAAAAAATATTAAACAATTGGTATCTTGTCATTTCTGCTGGCCAGTATTGGGCACTTCTGAGGAGAGTGGTAAAATCTGTGAAGCAGGTAGCTATGCCAAAGATTCCAAGGGCTCTGTCTTTATAACCCTTAATGTCTCTTTATGTTTTTCAACTAATTTATTAGATTCTCAGGAAATGCTCTAAGGTAACCTGTTCTGAGGACTGGCTTGTATCAGTCTTCCTGGTCTCTTCTGGACTCCTTCTAGGCTATTTGCCTGAGTTATTGCAGCTCAGTTCATCTGGGGAGAAACAAAATAATATAAAGCAAAACAGACCTTCCTGATAGAGAGGTTGGGAACAATCATCCAAGTATTGCTTTTAAGCAAGTTTGTCTCCATGTGGGCATGCTGGGTGTGGTTGACAGGTTGGTGTGTGATCCCAAGGCAAATATTTGGGTTCAGCAGGTTGTTGTCTCATTGTTTCATCCAAAGACACGTGGATTCACAGGTTCTAGAGCCTTCTGATTACTGACACCAGTATCTGATGGAAGAAAGCCTCCTCAGTTTCACACTGGCTCGATACAAATTGTGTTCCCAGAGATGTTTGTGGCTTGGCAGTTACCAAAGCTCTGGGAAGAGCAGATCTGAAACACAACTCCAGGAGTAACCTTGCAAATGGACCAGTCACAGGTCAGGATCTGGCTCTGTATGCAACCCCCCTTCAGTCCTGCTAAGGGATACAGCTTGAAAAACAAATCTACATCTTTTAGAAGGTCACTCACTCTGCTCTACCATGAGTTTCCAATTAACTTTTAAACAGCTGATATGATTTCTAGTTACTGTTTATAAATTTCAAGCTTCTGATAAGAAACCTCAGCCTAAAGCAAGGATGTGAACTTGCTTTCTAAATCTTCATTGGATCAAAATCCTTCTCAAAATTCTTCTTTGATGGTGCTGCCATTTGCCTTCCTTCTCATCTTTCAAAATTAACTTCTATTCTTGCTCTTCAGATACTCTTCCTGGTGTTTGAACTGGGACATCTCTGGGTAATTCCATTTCTGTGATCAGTGTTTTTCCAGTATATTTGCAATTTGAAATGGACAGAGTTCTTTTTCTTGGATCTCCAGACATCTTGCTTTCTCTTCTCTTCTCTTCTCTTCTCTTCTCTTCTCTTCTCTTCTCTTCTCTTCTCTTCTCTTCTCTTCTCTTCTCTTCTCTTCTCTTCTCTTCTCTTCTCTTCTCTTCTCTTCTCTTCTCTTCTCTTCTCTTCTCTTCTCTTCTCTTCTCTTTTCTCTTCTCTTCTCTTCTCTTCTCTTCTCTTCTCTTCTCTTCTCTTCTCTTCTCTTCTCTTCTCTTCTCTTCTCTCTTTCTCTTTCTCTTCTCTTCTCTTCTCTTCCTCTATTTTGCTTTCTCTTTTTTGTACTGGCTCACCTTAAGTAACATTCTGACATTTTCTGGGAATAATGGGAGATCTAGAATGAAAATGTAGAATTTCTAAGCACCATATCAAACATTTCCGTTACATTTCAGAGGAGAAAACATAAAGGCTTTATTGATATTGTGTTTGCCTGTGCCAATGAACCACAGCTCCTCAATGGGGAGACTGTAAAGTTAAATGGAACACAAGACCTCATGGTATGACAGCATGAAAAAGAAGTCATGTGCCAAGGGAGTGACAGTTTTCCAATGGATTCTTTTCATTGAAAACATGGAGGGAATTAAACTTGCCTTTAGCCACTATAACTTAGATTAAACCTTGGCCAGGACAGAAAAATTAATTCAGTTGCAGTAGCCCTTACTCCATACTCAAAGTCTGGGGGACTTTTTCTTCAGCCCCAGGTGAATTTGAGTGTAATGACAATAATCTTCTAGTTCTCGTGCACCTTCTCGGTGATTGAGTCTTGTTATTCAGCCTACCCTCTGCATAGATAGCCTAAATTCTTCCTTCTATAGATTGAAACATATTTTCCCTGTCTTTTCCTCAGTACCACTGGAGAACAGTGGTTGCTATCATCTCTAAAGCAGTCTTCTATGCATGGGAGGAAATCTTGATTGTCCTCATTTTACCTCTGCCTTTCTAGACTAAAGAAATCTAATTTCTTAAGCCTTTTCTCAAAGGTCATGATTTCTACTTGTGTATCTCTTCAATTCACCTATGTCCCTGCTGCTAGCAAACTCCCATCTGTCAAGCATTTACATCTTTGAGTTCTTCAGTATAGATTTCTCTGTGTGGCTGGGCTAAGCATCACTTCTTTGGATTTCTTACCATTTCTCCAGTTTACCAAAAAAACATGAATTCTGATCTTTTATGGATGTTCTGAAAACTCTCTCTTGATAGCATCTTGTGCTGATTCTATATAGGTACTGTGCAGTCTGTCATCAAGTGGTTTTTAGCTCTGGGGACATCTCTCATCCTGCAAGCAGCAAATCCCCTTGGTTCACCTTCAGGTTGTTGATTCTTCGACCATTTTTGATATGTAGTCCTTGCACCTGCTTTTCAGTAATTGTACCCAGGCCTCAGAAGCACAGTTACTGATAAGAACAACTTATGGGAATGTTCTACAAACCTTAGAATCCTTTTTTTATATCAGATTTTCCTTTCACCTCCATCTATTATACCAACTATCCTGGCATTAAGGGAAATAGGATTGATTTAACATGATTTGCTCTTCACAAACTCATGTTTCATCTTATTACTCCCTGGCTTCCTTACAAATGGTTCAGTGAATAATGTGTTCCAGTATGTTTCTAGGCTTCAAAGTGAAACTGGGACTGGCTCATAATTACTGGCTTGTCTGTTTATTAGAGAAAGTCCTATGCTTGCCCTTCTGCATTGCCCACACTTTTGCATGCATTCTCAGATAACAACTTGTGTTCTCAGATGTAGTTTCACAAAGGAAGTCCTGTAAGGCTCATAACCACATAAATGTCCAGCTTCATATCTTCCCTCAACCAAAGTCAGAGCTTGCAGCGTTCTGACACACAGCTCTAACCACCCTTTGTCCTTGAGCCAAAGGCTTGTTCCACCAACCAGCTGCAACTGGCTGCTTTTGGCCATGAGTTGGTATGGTCACCTCTTCTCCAGGGGTGGTCTGACATGGGAATCTACTTTCTCCTGACTGTTTCTCCTCTTTTTTTTCACCATGAGCTCTCTGGCTGCATAGTCCTGGACTTAGGCATCCTCACAGCAAAAAGTTTGAAAGGCATGAGATGGTTAAGGCTGTTTGATGCAAGGATGATGCAAGAAAAGGACAAAACACAACCATGTTAGGTGGGTAATGGAATATCAAAATGAGCTGGACTACCATTCTGTCTCACAACAGTAAAACAAGAGGGCTTTCAGAAAAAAATGAAAGACAAAGTTTAAAATAGATCAAAGAAAATGTATTCTCTACAGTGAGGTTTTTACATGTTATCAGTGTGATGGGATGGATGTTGGACTTCCTATCCCATCCCTATTCACCCTGGAGAGCAAAAATTTCCTCACCAAGATGAAGATCCTAGAGGGATTAAGAAGAAAACTAAATACCATCAAGAAAATTGTTTTTAATAAAACAGTTTTAAACCAGGTTGTGTTTAATACTGCAAACCTGATCAGCTAGTGCCAGAAGTTAAGAGGCCTCAGTTGAGGAGTAAACAGGAACAGGCTAGTGAAGTCTCTTAGATGATTTTAAGGTGAAGAAAACAGGGCTATTTTTAGCCACCAGATCTCAGTCAATGTTTCTCCAGTGGTAAAATGGTAAGTATTGGGTAAGGGATGATAACTTCTTAAAAAGCACTTAATGCTATTATCCAAAACAAGGTGGACATACAGTTAGGTGAACAGGGAATAAATCTGGAAAGATAATAAAAACTGAGGGCATAAGGAAATTTCTACTTAAATGAACAAGTAAGAAAGATGTCTGGACAACTCACAAATCTTTGCATCTATTGTTAAAACTTTTATTTCTATTAATATCACAAGGTGTTTCTATTGATGTATCAAACAGGATACAGAAATAATTACATGTGTGGTCTAATCAGAATAGCACTGACTGTTTCCTTATAGTCTGTTGTGGCCCCTTTTTATTACCTTGCTCAGCACTCGGTTTACAGACTGGAAAGAGTTTTTGCTTCCTTTTCTGAAATCACAGTTTCTCATAGCTGGGCTGCTGCTTCAGTGGACAGACCCAAAAGGAAACAGCATTACTGGTATCGTAAGAAATGTGAAGAAGAAACCCCAGAGAAGGAAACATCTGACTGTGATCTTGTCTAGTAATAATTTACAGGCATCTTTCCTAGAAGTAGATGGTGCAGATACTCAGTGCAAAGGTTATGGCTTCTGAGGCCTTCAGATATTCTTACCAAAAATGTATGAATAAAGGATTTTAGGTAGGAGGGGGTGGATAAGCCAAATTATTTTAAGAATCACATTCAGCTGATCTGAAACAAAAAAAACCTTTCAGTGCTTTTTTGTCAGTGAGAAAAAAGGAAGTGAAAAGAAAAAGTGCATGCTTGTTCAACCCACAAACATGCATTTTGAGCAGAAGGAAACTTCAGTGTATTTACATTAAATAATGGAATGCTAGATTTGCTAACAATCACATAGAAGAACTATGTGAGTCCAGTTTGAAAGGAAAACCCCATCTGAAAATGAAAAACAGAACTACCAACAACAAAATTAAGATACATTGGAACGATGGTTTCCCGAACAGAATCTGAGCCTGAGAGAAGTCCTGTGGGGCTGCCTGGTTTTGACGAATTTAAAGGCATTTTGCCCAGACCATGCTCTTTGTTCAAACTCACACTCAGGCTCTTGGTTTCCTTGCTGGTTTCCTCAGCTTTTTCACTGTGTCACAGCTCTCTCACCATCTTTCTCCTCTCCTGGGGACATTTCTTGTAGAAGGAGCCACATTGTTTGCAGGCAAATCAGGTGTTGGAGCTTTTACTAGAGGCAACTTCCTCTTGAACACAAAACTGCACTTCCAGCAATACATCACGGTCATTGTACAGGTTGGTTTGCAAAGAATTTTCTGGGGTCAGCATCCTTCACCCTGCAAGGCCAGAACTTCACTTACTACTGAGTTTATTGTGAGGAAAATGCACAGCTGGCTGGGAGGGCCTTGGGATAATTGGTCTCTGCTGCTGGGAACAGCTTTGGCCCAGTGGTGAACAGTAAGGAGATCTGTCAGGGAAGGAGAAGCTCTCCTAGAGGAAGAAAATTATGTATCCCTCCTTCTCAGCTGATTGTAGAGTGGCTGGGGGATAATTTTTTTCAGCTGGGGTAATGTGGAGCAACCTCCTTGGTCTTCTGTTCTGTACCTGGAGGTACTTTGACCCACGCCTTAGGAAAATGTGAAAATACAGTGGACGCATTTGGCTGCTGGGCAGTTTGAGTCTGAGATCTTGGCTTAGCTCATGAGAGATCCAAGCCTCCAAAGTGCCTCCTAGACCTTCCTCTTGGAGTATGCAAGGTCTAGGAGGCACTTTGGAGGCTAGGTTCTCCCATTACCCAGAAGTTTCTCTCCAGACAGTTCAGCTTCCTCCCCATCCTGTGCATTGCAGTGAAGTGACACAGGTGATGAATTAATGTTTGATCATCTGAATTGGCTATGTGGGAGAGGAACTATGGTGCAGTCCCGTGCTCTGTTGTTGCAGCTTGTTTCCTTATGGTGTCATCAGGAATAGCAAAGCTGATCCACGAAAAAAATCTGGCAGCTGCTGAATGTGACTTTGAATTGCTGCAAATACCATTTCAGAGCTTCCCAAGGCTGAAATTAAAAGAAGCACATGCCAGAGGTATTTAACTTCCACTGAAACTTTCCTCATGGGCTAGAAACTGAATAGATAGATAGCATTCAGTCCAACAAATCACCTTTTCTCCTCGTCCCCACTTTTCACACAGGAAGGGGTGTAGGAAGAGCAGAGGATGTCAGAGGCTGCAGACCCAATCCAGAGCAGAGAGGATGTGTAAAACTGGTAAAATGGGTAGGAGAGAGGAAGAATGAGTTAGGCTTTTTCACGCATGTGGGTGGGACAAGGTAGTACTATTAAGCACCGTTCAGCTCCAAAGCAACAAAAAAAAATTTAAAAATAAATAAATAAAAAATGTACATGACAGGCTGTGAAACTTCCTGTGAATCTGACTCATTGTTTGAGCTAAGATTACCTTGCAGTGACTGGAGTGGTTACATGTAGTCAGCTGGCAAAGCATCGCCAGAAAGGGCATCATTCTCTATCATGAATGTTCATCTTACTATTAGGATATCTTATTTATCTGTGGTTGCAGAAACAATGCACCAAGCATGTGGCACTGAGAGAGGCAGCCAGTCATGGTGCCATGTGGCACCAAGGCCAGCCCTGACATGAGTGTCAGGAGTTGAGTAGGGTGGCAAGTTGCCACCACTGGCAAAATGGCCATGGGCTTGTAAATTGCTTCGCCTATGCAAAAGCAGATTGGCAAAGGAAGGGCAAGAATGCATGAATGTGACAACCCCTGAGAAAGGCAGCCAGGCCTGGCAGCTACAGGAATTACAAGGCTAATCCCCAGGCTTTCCTTCCAACCTCTCTCCTACCACAAGGATCTCTTTCTCCTTGGGGTCCCTGGGGAAAAGCTGTTGCCTCTGCAGATAAAAATCAAGGAAAGGGGTAACAGAAGGCTCCTTTTGCAGCTCAGAGAATCTGACCGTAGGCCTGGTTCCAAGGATGCTTTGGTGAGTGGGAAGCCTTGCTTCCTTCAGGGAAGATTGGGGAAATTTTCACGGGAGTGGATTTCAAAGAGCATCTTTAATAATTATGCCTTTGCTAGCACTTGAAGATGGTGATGGCACCTTGGAGATAGGTCATCAGATCATAACGACCACAACAGCTTCCTCAAAGTCAAAGGAGTTGTGGCAGCTGAGCACATGTTCCTTGGGTTAGGTATATTTTTGCATGTAGCTTTAGGGTGGAATCACAAGATGACATGTGGATGTGACCTGGTGGTGAGAGCATGCTGCAGAGCCTCTGGCACAGGGTGCATTTATACCCAGGTAAAAACCCTGGGTCAGACTTGAGCAAGCCACGTGTCCTGGTCTGGGCCAGGATAAAGGTGATTTTCTGTGTTGTACTTTTGCTTTTAGCTAAGTCTCCTGTAAGTAGCTGCACTTGCTGAAATTAACAGCAAGTTTCTCAGACAGTGTGTGTTTCTAGGACTGATAACACTTGATGTTTATGGTTACTGCTAGAGACTGGTGTGCAGAGCCAAGGACACTGCTCAGCTCTGAGGAAAACATTTTACCCTCCAGCAGGATAAAGAGGTCCCACCTGCATCCCTCCTTTGGGGAGGAACGGACAAGATAGATGCCAGAATTGACCAAACAGAGTATTCCATCCCATATACGTCATCCTCAGTATAAATTTGAGGGATCACGAGGGCCAAGGCAGATTTCCTGCTTCCAGCTTCCGGCTGCCTGCCCTTCCTGCCTTTCCTGCTTCCCTTCCTTCACCCGGCATCCTGGAAGGATCCCGTCCGTTCGTCTCCCTGTGGTCCTGATCCGTGCCAGCCCATATCTGTGTGTTCCTGCCTCCAGTTCCCAACTGCTGCTGACTCCAGGAGTCCAGCCTGGACTTTCCCAGGGCTGCCCTGCAGCCTCGGTGGTGACGTGAGAGCTATTGGGGGAAAGGGGGGAGGAATGTGGTATCCATTTTCTTGTATATTTGTATATATTTAGTAATTTTTCCCATTTATCATTACTGTTTCATTAAAGTTGTGTAGTTTAGTCTCCAACCCATAAGTCTCTCTCCCTTATTCTCTCTCCTTTCTTATTAGGGAGGAGAGAGAGATTAATAGAGAGCGTCTGTTACTGGGTTTAATTGCCGGGCCAGTGTTAAACCCTGACACCACGCTTTGAACAGGGGAGATCCCTTTTCTCTGCAGTAAGTCACAACCACTCCTGAGATGTTCCCATGTAAGAGTGTAAGGCATAAGCTCTGCAGATCCTGCCTGTGTCCATGTAAAAAGGCTGTAGGCCATCTGTGCCTCTAAACCCTTCCAGACATCAGAGGATACCAGGCTGATGACCAGAAAACGAGGATGAGATTTGAGCTGCACTGATATGAAATGAGTCTGTTTCCTTTTCCTTTGCCTTGATGGCTTGTGTTGGTTTTGAATACAACTTATTTTTTCTGGGACTTTTTAGAAAACTATCCCCTCACATCCAAGTAGGAGATGATTACCAAGGAAAACCATGCAAGGGTTAAACTTACAAGGAACCACCATATCCATGTCCTTCATGTGCAAACCCATCTCTTCTTAAAGAGAGCTGACAAACCAAATTATTTCTCCATGGTGAGACTTTGGCCCTTAGTGTTCAACCAAGGGCAGTAGGGAAATGGAGTTATTCTGCTGTGTTGCACATGTCTCCTTCAGGGCTACTCCACCTAGGGGTCCCATATTCAGGTCTCATTGGGTTTGGGAAGAACTCCACTCTACATTATTTCCCATACAGGCACCTGGCCACTAGGAAGGGTTCTGAGACCACTATATGGATTTCATCTCCTCTACCAACCAGCTGGGAGAAGCACAACTCTTGATTTCTTTCCTTTAGGCTGAGCACTCTGAATTGGGTTGCTTTTGAATCTGTACACCCCTTTCCTCCTCCCCTCCCTATCCCCCCCACACATCCTCTCCTTCCCTCTGTGGGAAGTGCTGCGGGGAAGAAAACGGGGATGACTGACACCAGATTTATTTGAAAGGTGCTTTTAAGACATCAGCCTAGGGACACTGTGGGAAGTCTGGCCCCAAGGAGGTGACAGGTAGCTCAGGAGTCAGAAGAACGTGGAGCTGGGCCAGCTAAAGCCAGGTTAAGCCAACTCCTCTGTTCCTTGCTTTCAAAGTTTAAATCCTGCTGTCCTCAGCTAATCTATTAGTTGCTTGTCATATACCTATTGATTTTACCTGCAGGTAATGTCATGTCTCAGTGCAACATATTTATATGCACACACATAAAATAATAAGTAGATTAAGAAATAGTTAGGTAGATGGATGAATTGGTGCTTTGCACTTCCATAGTGTACTGAACCCTGGTGTAATATTATTTGAGTCAAAATCAATAAATAGCAAAAAGATAGAGTAGCACCATGCGTCTGTCTATCTACCCATCAACCTACGTGACTTCTACCTTGTCATATAGGGCCCCTTTAAGCCCATAATCCATTTTGCTAATTGAAGGGCAATTACTTTAATACCAAATACATACAAAAGTGGGCTTTACCCCTGCCAGTATCGGAAACTCTGTGTTTAACTCAACACCTGCTGAAATAAATGGGGCTTGGATGGGCTCTGATCCTGGTTCTTAAAGTATCTGTCTAAGGCACATTTGAATTAAGAATAACAATAAAAGAATAGGTGTGTCTGTTGCAGATATTTGTTACTCTGTGATGGCTCACCTGCTCAGACAGAACTTACAGAATCCAGTTACAGGTCCCACAGGCAGTCCCTGCTCTGCAGCTGGACTTCATTGTTACTCTTGAGATGCATGTGGTTATTCAGCATGTACATATGCCTAGAAAAATCTTTCTGTGTATCTCTACATTATAGATATTCTATGTATTCTGTGTCTAGAGAACTGTATATACCATAAATGTATGTGTGAGTAGCATGCCTGTATGGTGCCTGTGCATTTGGAAGCTGTGTGTGTACTTGGAAAAATCCTCTGTGCTGTCTACTGCAGACAGGCAGTCAAACATTCAGCAAGGATTCCAGGGGGGTGTGAAGGTAACTTGAGTGAAAATGTTGATGTGAATGTTCAAAGCCGGGGAAGTTTGAATCTTGTACAATACAATTAAAATGTGTATTTTAGTGATAACTGAATCAGAAATAAACACAAAGAAAATAGGAGAGAAGAAAGGAGGAGAAAATTACGCACTGCCGACATGCTCTGAATTAATTTGTTAGGTAGAAACCATGATGTTGATGTAGATACTGTATCTGCAGCCAGCTCCACAGTGAGAGAAATAACCTCTATCTAATATTGTGTTTATGTGAAGGACTTTGACACAGTTTGAAAACATGAGTGATACGTTAGAGTTAAAAAAAATAACATTTCTGCCTTACAGGGTCCAAAGGAAATAATTTATGCTGCAGACTTTTTGTTCTAGCGCCGACTATTTTATGAGAAATAGGTTTTGATTTCTAAACTTAGCCATGCTGCCCACAAAAACCTACTTTCTGGGGATTAACGATTGATCTTGCCATTTCTCAGCTTTCTTGGTTCCCTTCTCATCTTCTGCTTCTGAATGTGAGTGTGTGTGTGTGTGTGTGTGTGTGTGTGTGTAAGCTCTGTAGCCAAATGCAGAATAGTCCTCTGGCAGAAGCAGCAAGCCAATGGAACACAGACAAGTTTCTGTCTCCAAATTTTACCACATCTTCAGTCTGAAGACCAAGAATGGCAGAAAGATTAAAGTTTGACATTAATTTCTGGAGTTCATTTTCTGTTGTCCGTTGAATGCATAAGGGAATTCCCTTTCTTTGGTATTTTGAACCAGTAAAATGAATGGTTGAAAGCTGAAGTCAGTATCCAGGTGAAATATTTGCTGCTTTGAAAGAGGGGCTGTCAGAGCAAAGATTTCAGCATTAGAAAGGCTGCTCAGAGGAGTGTTGAGCACATGTTGAAATCTGTCCTTCATAATGGAACTTATCACCTCTGCACTGTGGGATGGGAACCTGCAGGTGTTTTATTTCCCTCTGGCCCTAGATCATTTCCCAGGTTACTAGCAAGCCAGCATTAAGACTTTCAGGGGAACAAAACCAGTTGTACAGTTGCTGGTGAATTGCTAGGCAGTTAATATTCCCAATTATCTAAGAACTGATCATGCCTTTGTTTATTTATTGTCTCATCTTCTCTAGCTCACCCAACTTGTGCATCACATGCAGCGTGAACCTTCATCTCATAGGACTCTGGTTGCCTCCAAAGAACAACTGTTTATAAATTAAATAAACCCAATATCAGGCCGTGGAGTCATTTTCTGGAGCTGTCTGGATGCAGCAGAACAACCCCTGTAAAAACTGCCTGTTTGAATTTTCCTAGAACCAAATTTACTTCTTCAAACTTTAAATTCTTCCTGGAGGTCACTACATTTGCAACACAGTGCATGGTCACTTTATGGTTCTTCTGTTGCCAATGGAGCTCAGTAGTCACTGGCTGAGGGTGATTCACATTATCTCATATCTGAATTGTTCTGTGGTTATCACTATCTTACCTCAAGAGCAACTACCTACCTAAATTAGGTGATCCTGTTAGTGCCTTAGGTGGGAGAAACTGGTCCTGGACTTGATTATACAGGGTACCTCAATGGGTTGTGTGAGTACATAAACAGAAAAAAAAAAAAAAAAAAAGTAAAAAGGAGGAGTAGGTTCTGTACCTCTGAGTGCTTACTGAGCCAGGCAAAAGAACCTGAAGCAAATGAGAGCCCTTCGTGACTTCCTCATTCTTTGTTTCTTTTTTTTTTTTTGAATTTTCACATCATCATATACTTAGATGACACAGAAAACACCAGTTAACTCAGATGCCAAATCAAACATAACTGGCAAATAATTCAGTTGAGCAGATGATAACCAGTGATAGGTTGAAGTCTCTTAGCATAAACAGCTGGGACAAATTCTTTGGAACAACAGACACATTCTCAGAGATCAAGTGGGATTATAGAAAAATGAAGAATAATGACTAAATTACTATATATTGGTGTATTACCTTGATTCAGATAATTTAAATTATAATTCAGATTTTAGTGATGCATTCAGCCAACATGATCTCTGGGGAGCAAATTTTGTAGCCAGTAACCATGCAGTGAGCTGAGGAACATCCAGACATTTTTTTGTTTCATGTGCTGGGTCACCAAATACTTTCCTGGGTCTGAGAATGGTGTGGGTGGCCTTTGCTACAAATCTGGAGTCCGACTTAATCATACATCACATGCCTCCAGGCAGACACCTCTCTTTTTCAGCAAATAAACACCCATAAAGCTGTAACGATACCAGAAACATGATCAGTAATAAAATAGAATATTCTTCATAGGACCAATCCTATTGGAGATTTTCCTTCTTGTGCTAGAGACTAGGGAAATGCAAATAATTCTGAGTTTTTACAACTTGTTCCTACAACTTCCATTTCACAAACCACTTTTCCTTGATGTCTGTTGTGAGAAAGTTATTGTTAAGCACTGGTGACCTCTGCACCTTAAGCTCTGTGTTAATCCTGGCAAACTCCTTTGCATTTCAGTTTGCTGAATACCTTAATGTAAGACCAGCATGTTTTGCGTTGCAGAAAGGAATTTTGGGTTTAAAACCTGTATTTCATGGAAACATGTTCTGCTAGAGGAAGAACCACTGGTTCAGGCTTATCTTACTTTCTGACACTGCAGAAAAAAAATGCTTGGAATGAGGCAACCTGAAGGTTTTCTCTGCTTTGTAGATGATTTGAGAAAGAAAGAGAAATGGGAAAACTAGTGGTTGGTAGAAAGTCATCAGCCATTTCTTTCCTATTGCTTGTGATTAAATCAGTGCTGGATTTTTGGATAGCTGCCGGGCCTTTGTTACTGCTTTTTTTGGCTACATCTATTTTGTATCTCAGGAAATAAGTCAGAGGGCAAACTGAAGTTGCCAGCCTTCCACTACTCAGCTTTGTGGAGTCAAGATGCCTTTATGCAATGCAGGAGGTCAACCTGTTCAAGATGTCTACAGATCCCATGTTCATATGGTCTTGGGTCCCTCCTAGAAAAGGCCTCAGATCCTTTCATTTTTATGTCCTTGGTCGTGTGACTTTGCCATGGGAGAAATGGAACACTTTGTGCCATAAAGCAAATCTAAGTTTGAGGTTAGATTGGTTAGATAGGTTGAGACATGAGGAGTCTAAAATTAACATCAGATTCTGATGTTTGTATTGAGATACAAACTGAATCTGAAGAACAATTCAGCTGTGAGTGTTGCATGGTGCTCTTGGGTGCAGTGATTGTGTTCCATATTTCTTTACTTTGTTACCTATGACTATGGCACTGTAAAGTTCCTGTGTGGCCCCAAAAAATATTGAATCAACCAAGGTTCAAATGTATCTTTGCTCTGCTGTGTTTGGAATATCAGGAATAGAAACTTGCAATAGGAAATGGACATCTGGGCATCCTTCGGTGTCAATCAGAGAATCAATTAACCAGAGATTTACAGCATCATTAAGGAGGTTTTCCATAGACTGTGTAAAGGAAGGAAGGAAGGAAGGGAGGGAAGAAGAAATAAATAAATAAAGAAAAGGAACAGAAAAAGAAAGAAAACAGAACCGCGAGCAATTCTCCTCAGAAATGTAGTTGTAGTTCATTGAACCTTGTCTTCCTTTTGCTTCCCTGATCTTAGGTAAACATTTGAGTGAAGTCCAAACCAAATACACACACCAAAATAGCACAGGGTGTAACTGATACAATCTCCAGTACTAATAGAAAAGGCTACTTTGAAGGGGGAAGGGAGAGAACTTTTCCTAGAGCAGCTACTGCTTAGGTGAAGACTTTTGTCCCTTTTGCTGTGTAATGGGAATTAAGTACTTCCTAGAGCAACCATAACAAAATGTCCCATTTTAAAAATGTGTCAGTTGCTGAGATGGTGGAAGAGGTCTGGATGTTTGATGCCCTTATAGAGTGCTTCTTATGAAATCGTCCCAAAGTCCTTCATAAATGTTTTTAACCCACATATTTGGTGTAAGCAATTAGGATTTTTTTTTCTATGCTGTAATAGCTTCTCTTTTCTAGCTTTCTGTGGATACTGCATGTGTGTTGTGGGGAGTAGGTGGGGATGAAAATCAATGTATCAGCAGAAGAAAGCAATTCAAGCCACAGAGGTTGAGTAACTGTGGCATATCTGCAAGAAACAGGCCCACGAGCACAGCTAAGTCCAAGGCTTAGGCCCACACCTTCATGGTAAAGCAGCAGAAGAGAAAAGTAGGACCAGAGGAGCAGTTGGGTGGAGATACCCTTGGCCATTTAAATGCCTGAAGTTAGCTGTGAGAAGGCTGAACCATTCATCATTTCATGCCAAGCACAACTGCTTTGATGGAGGCATCACACCTAATATACACTAAAGATGTCCTCACATGTCTAATGTGTCTAGACTAACCAGCCTTTAATATCCTGCAAGTTGCAGGAGTCTAGAGGTGACAGGGACACTGTGATGGTCAAAGCCTGTTTTGCATTTTCTCCACGGTGTAAATCAGCATAACACCACCCATGGTTAGAGCTGCATACATTTAGACCAGGTGAGGAACTGGCTCCTTGCCAGTGTTGGCTGTAACAGAAGATATAAAAGGTCTTTATCTGAGGAGGAGGTTATGGAAGGGAGTGGTGGCTTATTACAAAGATGGGGCTGAGCCTACCTTTGGGACAAGTCCATGTGGCTGTCCCAAAAACCCTGCCTTCTTATGTATGGTGCATGATTTCTGGGGGCTAAAAAGGGTCTTTGACTTCTTTTGCAGTTCTGAGCAGAGGTTGTCCCCTTTTGCTACTGCCCTGTGCCGTGCACAACTCTCATCGTCGCTTTGCACTGGCCGGGTACAAAATGTTCCTCTCTGGAGGGATCTTCTGGGAGTGTTGCTGCTGGCTGTTAAAAGGCTGCTGCATTTGCCCCAGAGGAGAGGAGGGATAGGGATCCACACCAGATTTCCACATTGTGTGAAAGGAGCCTTATAATTATCGTATACATTACAGTTGGGAGCCTTAGGCAAAGGGTAGGCTCCTGTGCTTTCTTCTGACCCATTGTGTGAAATTTCATGTGATGCAGGGTGGGGAGGTGGCTGCCTCTAGACGTCTTTGTCGTGTAATGATACTCATTACGTGACAAATGGGGCTGGGCCAGCCTGCCTGGGCATGGGTGGAGGGTGGATGGTGTGGCTGAAGGACACCCCGGGTGCTGCAGTGGGGAAGGGACTGGGGCATCACTGGATACTGGGGCTTTCTCAGAGGGTGGGCCACCATCTGGGGTGGCTTTTCAGCATCCTAATGCCTTTTATGAATGTGAACCCCATGAGCCATCAGTGTTAAAGTCTAGCCCAGCTGCCTGTCACTGCTTGCCAAAAGAAGAGCTGTCTCCTCCATCTCTTCCTTACTCATCCTCTGACAAAGTCTCACCTGAATCTTGTCCCTTTGTCCCCAAAGCTTGGCCAGCTTAGCAAATTTTTGCACCTCCCAGCTTTACCTCCATAAAAAGGACCATCAGGAGCTGGTGTGCCGTGCAGAGCCACCTTCTTCAGGCTGGTTCAGGATCTCTTTGGAAACACAAATGTGGGATAAAATAGGAAATTTTTGACCTCTGTATGAACAAATTGTACTCAGCTGTTGTCACTGTGATATAATAGGAGAGGATTCCTCTTGCAAGGAAGGATGGATGCACTGTAATCCCCCTTAGCCTGGTCCAGTTCACCATGTGTGGTCTGGGTGCTGAGGTGTTGTTGCAGATGAATGGACTTGTTGTTGCAGCCAAAATTAATTTCAGGATTAATTCTGGAGCTGGCTGCAGAGAGGCTGTTCATCTGACAGAAATGCTGCCATTGTACATTGTACTAATGGTACCGTCACCTCTCAGAAAGGGATGAAATAAAAATCACACAAAATTTCTGCAAAGTTAAATATATCAGGTTTTGTTAGGTTTTTGGTTCACATAATTAAAATATACCTTTTGTGTCCAGCTTTCTTGATTGAACAAATAATTTTATTTTTCTCAGTCTGATTTTTTTGTTTGTTTTTATTTTTCTTTCTTTTTTTTAAACCAGAGTCAGGTCCAACAGCAAAGGCACAAACCTGGTCTTTGAACTTGCTGAAGTAAAAGGCTTTCATTACCTGGGGAGGTTTTTTTCTAGCAATGCTTGAAGCCCACCGACTTGCTGAAATGGACCTTGGGCCATGGGCAGGGTCAGCTTCCAGGAGCTGACAAAATCAAAGTTTTACGAAAGAATTCCCAGTCTGGGGCACACCCCACCACCCCACCCAGGGAAGAGAGATTATGGGAACTCATATCACAGAAAGATCAGCCATCAGTTTAATCACCTCTTGCTAATTCCTCTCTTATATTGGATTTTAATACATTTTTAATCTGTTTTTCATTCTTCATGCTTTATCAACTGGGTGATCTGCGTGAACAGGAACCAACCTGATGCTGGGACCAAAAAGCAGCAGGGGAGGTGTAAAGCATGAGCAAAATTTCCCAGGAGATTGTGAAGGAGGGATGTACACTGAGGACTGGTCTGGCAGAAAAAACTCTAAACGGGGCCTGAGAGAGCTAAAGAGACACAGTCCTGTTGTGTTAACTTGAGTCACTCCAGCCTGTGTTCTCCAAGCCTTTTGATGGTCTATTCCTTCATATTCTCCTTTAGTAATTAATTTTTTCTCTATGTACAGCACCAAGCACATTGAAACCTTCTTCCCAGTTACAACCTCTAAGTAATGCTGCAAAAACAAGAAAGAAAAATCTTAAACTAATGACACAGAGAACCAGTCAAAAATGCCTTCTGAGGGACTTCTCCCATCCCCCTCCTCGCTGAACTCCTTCCAGTTCAAAAAGACCCTTATCAACTCTTCAATCTTTCCATGTAAATACACTGACAAGTGTCAGGCCCTGGCAAACCTATAATTAAGGCTGAACACAATTTGCTAATAAAAGCTCAGAAACTCTGGGTTGAGTTTACTTACATTATCCCCACTGGGCACTTTCCATCAGAATCTTTTATCTGCCTCTGCAAAGGCCACTTTGACATTGTTTTTACTGAATCAGTCAAATGTGGATACTACAGACATTCTCCTCCTTGCTGAGAAGATGCTCTGCCTTCAGAAATAAATATTTTGGCTGTTGTTGTTGTTGTTGTCATTGCAGCTCCTCTGACTCACAGAACACAGTGAGATTTTGGAAGGAGAGAAAGAATGAGAAAAATAGAGGGGGGGGAGAGAAAGAGAAAGAATTGTGGAGAGAGAGAGAGAAAACGTGAGCCAGAGATTGTGGCAGGCTTTACAAATTGGCACAGTCTTATCAACAGCATTTCATGGTTTTCTGGAACTCTTTCAAAGGGAACTTGCCTTTGTGTGTACTGGCTTAAGCTTTACTAATATTTAAAGCTATATTTAAAGTTTATGAAAATTACTTCTGAGTTCCTCTGTCTCTTAAAATCACCGAGGCCAATGTTTGCTGCTTGCAGTTATCCAACTGAGCTCCCTCCCCCTAAAGTTTCTGTGGGTTTCTTGTCCTCTTTGTCCTTCCTTTGCAGGCTCCCTGCTTTTCCCTCTCCCTCCCCATTTGCAGCCTCCCCTCAACCCGTTCCTAGGGTGACTGGGTGAAGGATTTTGTTTGGTGAGTCTGTAATTGTTAAGGTCCAGCTTTCAGCAGCGATGTTCTCCATTGCATCACTAAGTATGTAAGTAAACCCATATCTCATGCTCCTTCTCTTGTCTCACTGCTTGGACAAAGGGTCAACTGGTTTTTCTCCTATGTCATTCTCTACCCAGCTCAGTCTGGCTCTGCAGAACATAGTTTGATATCTCTAACAAACCACAGTGGCATCCTCATAATAAAGCAGATGTTAAAATAGCTCAAGTGGTCCTGAGCACAGACATATACAACACTTTTAAGGAGTGTTAAAGTAAGAAATCATCAATCTACATCAATCTACAGATTAGTGAAGGAGTAGAATAAGCCCCAAGATCCATCCAGTGTCTTCTACAGCCACTGCTACTTGTATGCAGGCAAGCACTTAGATCCATTTATGTTCTACCTGAGCACCAAGGCTGTCTGAAGGAGGAAAGTCTAAACAGGTTCAACATCTTGGTCTGGACATGTGCCCTTGTTCTGGGCATGGATAGAGGGAGGACACCTGGAGATGAGAGGGGCCCAACTCAAGCCTCTGGCATTCTATTCCTGGGTACAGCTGTTTCAAAGGGCACTGGTGACACTTGGGGTAGGGTTTGGCTGACCCCTCTGTAATGACTGTGTCTGAGCTGCACACCTTTTTTAAAGCATCACACTGACATAAACATCTACAGAGGAACTGCATCTTAAAAATGCTCAGTTCTCTTCAGGGATATTGATGAAGCTGGAGGTGGCTCCCTTAGCTATGGGTATATCCACATCTTACAGATCAACATAAAGGTGAGGTGAATCCTTTCAGGGGTAACATATTTAGAGAGATTCAAAGATGATAGATCCTAGCTAATACCTTGCAAATGGACTTGCAGTATTTCTACTTAAGAGTCTTAGTTGTATCATAATAAAATCATGTTAGCTGTTGAGGTTTCAAACGCAAAGTGTGTGACAGTGGCCATACTAGGTCAAGTCAGAGGGCCCTGCAGTTCCAGGGTCTTGTTTCCAATGGCCCCCCTGAATAAATGGCTAAAGAGAAGAATAAATTCTCATGGAAAAAAAGTGTCTGTGCCTCCAGTAATCATTGATGAAGAAGTTTTCTGCAGACTACATGTCATGGTTTAACACTGGCCTGGCGATTAAACCGAGTAACAGATACTCCCTATTAATCCCCCTCCCCTTCCTGATAAAGAAAGGAGAGAGAATAAGGGAGAGAGACTTATGGGTTGGAAACTAAACTACACAGCTTTTAATGTAATGATAAAAAGGAAAAAAATTACTAAATATATAGAAATATACAGGAAAATTGATACCACGTTCCTCCCTCTTCCCCCCAATAACTCTCACATCCCCACTGAGGCTGCAGGGCAGCCCTGGGAAAGTCCAGGCTGGAATCCTGGGGTCAGGAACAGTTGGGAGCTGGAGACAGGAACACACAGGCTGGGATGGATCAGGAGCACAGGCAGAGGAAGGGATGGAATCCTCCCAGGATGCTGAAGCAAAGAGGGAGAGGGGAAGAAGGGGAAGCAGGAAGGGGTTTGACTCTTGTGATCCCTCAAATTTATACTGAGGATGAGGTGTATGGGATGGAATACTCTGTTTGGTCAATTTTGGTCATTTATCTTGTCCGTTCCTCCCCAAAGGAGGGATGCAGGTGGGACCTCTTTACTGCTTTTCTCCTTCCAGAGGGTAAAATGTTCCTCAGAGCTGAGCAGTGTCCTTCGATCTGCCCACCAGTCTCTAGCTGAAACTATACACATGGAGTGTGATCAGTCCCAGAAGCAGCCACTGCCTGAGAAACTTGCTGTGAATTTCAGCAAGTGCAGCTCCCTACAAGAAACTTAGCTGAAAGCAAAATTACAGGACAGAAAATCACCTTTATCCTGGCCCAAACCAGGACACGGAACTTAAACAGCCAGGCTTACACTTAAATAACCAGGTCTATTGAAATTTCACCCTTTTCTTTGTTTTGTTTTTTTTTTAAATAAAAAGTGTATATTTTGTCTATATGCAGTAGCAGTGTCCTGCTTCCTAGTTCAGACTGAGCTGATGAAGCCAGGGGTGATTCTTTCCCTTCTCAGTGTCCTGGAAAGCGCCTGCTTTGCACCTGGGGCTGTTTGGTGGAGCTATGATGGTTTCAGACAGGATGATCTTCTACGACTTTGCTGTGACTTCAAAAGAGTTAGGCAAATGTGCCCTATCTGCAGAAGTGACCCCTTACTTTACCTTATTCTATGGCATTAAAAAGAGCACCTTTGGTGTAGGAGAATGTCGAGCAACTCTCTCAACACTTAAAAGGGCAGACGAGTGAACCACAAGGAAAAGCTATAAATGGTTTCTGCATCCCATAGTGTATCAGTTATGAGCAAGTCATTTATATAATTGAATCCCAGATCCTTTAGATTCCCTTTGAAGAAATCCTGTCCTCTGGCAGCTGGAACTGCAGTGGTGGGAATGACTGAGGTAGTGGCTGGGAGACATGGCTGTCTGAGAGAGATAGGATCAACGTTTCTGCAAGGGACAACTGCAAACTTGGTGGTACAGTCAGATTGTAAATCCCCTGAGATTTTACTGTGTTTTTGGAGAGAAGGAAGATAGATTTAGAAAAATTATATACATATAAATATAAATACATACACACACACGTATATGCATATTTTAGTCTGTGTGTAGATGGCAACACCATGTTATGTGGGAGTAGATTATGCTTTAAATATAAATAAGTATATATAATATATACATATATATATTTAATAAATAAATAGATATTAAGCTTTAATGCGTTAACCAGTGTGTAAGATCATCTCTGTTTTCCAAGGCAGTGGAAGGTTAAGTGATTTGCCAGAGATTAATTCTGTGTCATAGATGGGATGAGAAAGGAAGATGCTTCAGTTCAGGTGGGATTCTAGACAGAAAAGGCAATACCAGCAAGAAACAAGGCCCAGGCAAAGGGCAGTGGTGACTTCTCAATTCAGTGTCCATCACATTTCTAAGAAGTGTTGCCAGGGAGAAGCTCCTCTGCCCTTTTCTCTCTTTTCTCATCAGAAAAAATAGCAGCCATAGCTCTCCTTTCATTTGCTACACTTTTGGACTTATCTTTTCCTCTTTTTCATACTTTCTATTTGCTGGAAAGTTATTTTCTTTTATTTTCTACAGGTCAGACATCTCAGTGTTGGGGAAGTTCATACCCTGGGCTCAATTTCTCTGCAGCAGCAAGAAGCACTGGTCCAGGCTGCTCCTGTCACCACAGCCCTCACTAAGTGAAAAACACCAGTCCCTCTTAAAAAGCAATGATCACACACACCAAATAATTACTGTCATTAATTATTAGTACTCTGGTGTAACCTGCAGGGCCCAATTAGGATCCAAACCTTATCACTCTAGGTAGGGGAAACGTATATTAATGCACAGTTTTAGCTTTGAACATTTTACATTTTTAATGGATGGAATTAAGAACGGGGGAAAAGAATTTATTTTCCCTGTTTCACATGTGGAGCACTGGTGCCTGGAGTTATCAAGTGAATTGCCCAAGGTCACCCAGGCTGTGTCAAAAGCTGGAGCTGAACCTGTGTTGCTATGTCCTGATGAAGGAAGACTCTGAGATGGAGTTTGTAACCATGATGAGCCTTTAATACAAGAGGGAAAGTAATAAACAGAAGAAAGAGCGTGGGAGGGAAAGGGATCTGTGTGATTGTGTTTGTCACAGCCAGGCTGTTCAATGACTAATAACAACTGGTTTTAACTGAGATGTTCTGTGGGATGTCTTATTTCATCCCAAGCCACTTAAAGAGCCAGTTAGTCCTAGAAAACTTTGAGCCTGTAATCTTAACACCCAAATAACAACATTTGCCATTAAGTCAATGTAAGGAGAACATGTATGTATATGTGTGTATATTTACAAAGATATACATATAAAGTGTTTTACTTGTTTAACCTACATCTGTATGTATATATAATAACACATGCACACACACACCCTGCCCTGTCTTAAAAAAAATAAACTAAGTTAAGAGCAGGCTTACCATCACGCCCTAGAAATATAGATTTAGAAGCTGGTGTTAACATTTTTAGCAAAAAATATATTTTATTGAAATTCATGTTATGAAAAGCTGTGGTCAAAGAAAATGACTTAAGTAACTGCAGAAAACACATTTTATAATTTGCAGAATAGAACACAGTTTTCTTTTAATTTTATGATTATTTTTTCAAAATGAAATTAATTTTTGACATAAACTTTTAGGCAATTTCTGGGTCAAGACCAAATTCAAAATATTTCAAAGTTAGTAACTTTTGGAATTTAGTTTATGAGATTAAAAAAAGGAAAAAGAAGTTGTATTCCATGTGGAAAAAAATGGGTGCGAGTGACAACAAAAAAAATCCCATGAAATGGAATATTTTATTGCCCTAGCTGGGAAATAAAGCTCCCTCTGACCTTGTGGTTCAGCCCCCTGGGATGAATACATTCTTAGAGTCCCAAGAGATACAACACACTTCCCTCCCCACAAACTGGGTTTTTTATTGCATGGGTTGGACCTGCTGCAGCATTGAGTGGGGTGAAGAAGACCCCGATGCAGCCTGTGGGAGGAGGTTTTTTTGCTGCCCTTGTGGGTATCAGGAGCTTTTGCACTGCAAAAGTGTATTGTGGCTTTACTTCTTTCCAAGTTTTCCAGCCAAACCACTTTGCAGACAAGTGGCCAATTTTGAGTTTCCCATCTTGGAGGGAACGTGAAGAGGCTGAGATGCTTCCACCCAGCAGCACATCTTTGTTCTTAGAAATAACATTGAAGTTATGGAGCAGGAAGTGAATATTATCAATCACTTTTCACCTTAACCCTTCTGTACTTCAATCTGAGAAGAAATGAGGCCAAGAAAACCCTCTCAACACTCAGAGGTGTTACAGAGAGGAAGAAATAAATATCTGCAGTGCCTTCAGGTGTTATGGGCATCGAGGAAAAGCCCATGTGGAAATGAATCATCCTGTCTTGCAGCAAAACTGCACTAACATGCAAAAAGTTTTGTCTTGAGGGTCATGCATTACATGAGGAAGAAAATGAAATCCAGAACAGCTTTTGACTATGGGAGATTTGTCCAACCCCTGCACAGATTAAGGCTTCATGGGAAGAGAAATAAGTGAGTGTGCATTTGCATTTCTTTTGCAGAGTGGATGTGTGCAGAATAACAGCTTTAATCCTGGAACGTTCAAACTGTTGAACACTTGACTTGGAGATCTGAGTTAGAGTTGTTTGATGTACATTTTCTTTTTTCCTCATCTCTTTAGAGAGACACATTAGATACCCAAGCATATATTTATGTTCTGTATTTCTGAAGTTGTAGTTGGATGTTTTTCTAAATTACTGTGAAACTAACACTTTTCATATCCCATTCAGTCTTTTTGGGCCCATGAAGTGAGCATCATAATTTGTGCTTCAACTGGCACAGTTGCAGGTCTGACTTTTTTGCTGCAAAAGCAGTTTTCCACCTCCCCCCCCTCCCCGTTTTCATATATATCCATCTTCTGGTTTAAGTGACCTTTCCCATTCACCCTTAAAATTCCACCCAGCCAAAAACTAGTCCTGCCTCCAGGCCTCTAACTGTGGCCTCTGTATCCCCGGACAATGGGGTGGGGAAGGCAAAAAAAAAAAAAAAAAAGGACATTCCTGCAGGTCCTCTGTGTGTGGATAACAAACAGGGCACAAGAGACAGGCACCTAAATCAGAAATCACTCCATTAGCTTGTTAAGCATTTTGGAGTGACACCATGTACATTAGGAGCTGGCAGCTACAATGGAGGGATCCTGGCCATTTGATATTCATGAGATGAAGAAGGTTTAAGGAGAGAAAAGGAAGGGGGAGGGAGGGATGTGGGCTTTCTAATGTAAACACCATTATCATTTGAAAATCAATTAGCTCCTTGCACTGAGGGAATGATGAGACTTAAGGCCTTTTTCTGAACTGCTATTGTGAGCTTGGGTTATTTACTTTAATTAAGAGGAGACAGAGTGGATTATTGTCTCAAACTAAGGAGTTGGGAAGAGTCAGAAAATTACACTCTACCTCACTGCACAACAAAGCCAGAGTAAGAGACAGGCTCCAAACCCAGTAAAGTTGGAAAGAAATTAGCCTTTAATCTGGATTCATCCTACATAAGGAGCAATCAAAAGGAAGCAAGGTTCGGAGCCTTCTTGCTAAGCACCAGGAATGATATTGCAGAGGCTGTCACTGCCAGCACTTCTGCTGAAGCTTAATATTAGGACTAGAAGGGGCTTTTGCCTGTGGCTGGAGTTTGAGAGCCACAATTTGTTTTGGCCTAAATTTTGTGGTGCTGAAGTGTCAGGTGTGGGGTTGAATTTTCTCCTGCTCCCTCCAACACAGCGATGAAGCGATGCATTTCTTTGGAAATAAATATCTGTAATTGTTGATGCAGAGAGGTCTCCTGGATGAAGATGCTTAAATTTTTTGGCTCTTGTTTAATTCAAACAGCTTGGAATAAAAAATTAGGAAAAAAAAAAAAAAAAGAAGAAGGAGGGAAAAAAAAGAAAAGGAATTTGGCATGTGACTAATCCACAATACTGTCTAATTTGGCATATGGAGAAACACCCCCCCGAGGTATCTAATACTGAGATGTTTCAGCTCTGCTTTGCATTGCCCACTTTTACTCTGCATACTCTAAATATGTATTAAGTCAGTCGAGCATGGCAGCTGCTGAAGGAGTTGCCACAGCTTAGTGGGTAAATAATGATCATTTTTTAAATCACCTAAATGCGTATCTACCCCGAAGACCATGGAAGTGGCTTATGGGAATACTGATTTGCATTTTTAAAATTTGCTCGGGTGCATTTGCAATTGCTGTGCCTCCTGCTGATTGCTGAGTGCTTCAGTTTTAAGTCCAGGGCCCAATTCTGCTCAGTTATGAGTGGATGGGGATGGAGTGACACCACTGAAATCAGCAATATGACATTAAACTGAGGAACTGGGTTACTCAATGAGTTTCTGTAAGGGATGCAACTCAGCACCAAGATTTTTTGGTGATTTTGCAACTTTAAAAAGAAACCCTTGAGACCTGAGGAGCACCTTTTCTTAGGGAGGGTTCTGTCCGGGAGAGATAGGCCAAAGACAAGCTGCTGTCCAACCTTGCTGCTGAAGCAGTGCAGAGCCAGACCATGGGTAAATGATCCCAGCCAGGCCTTACTACACTTCTGGAAAACATCTGCTCAATACTAGGCTTTGAGGCCTTGATATGCCTTTTTTTTTGGTCCATGGAAGAAAAATCATAGTCTTTTTTTCTGAATTCTTGCAACACATCCAAGCTCATTGACACTTACCTCTTCACAAAACTGGGACCATCCTCTGTGTTTTTCCATCAGAGACATCTTGGCCTATAATGAGCCCAGAAACACATGGGTCTAGAAAAAAATGGATGAGAATTCTTCTCAGAGGGCCCTGGGGAGCAAAGCACTCATTACTTTAGGCAGCACAAAGAAAACATATATTTTTACATATAGTCCATTAAAGTTCTTGAGGGCCCTCAGTGCTCCTTTCCTCCAGACCATGGACTCTGCCTCTTTTTTGGGGCTGGATTCCTTCCTCTTTGTCATTTGGTCCTGCAACTAAACCAGATCTTTTTCTATGACATCCATTCCCTCTTTTCTTCTGATCTTGTGGGCAAGTGTCTGTCCATACACCACGTCTTGTTGAGATGCTTGTCCTGGCTCTGCAGCCCAGCAAAGCAGAGGTGCATGAGGATGTCCCAGCTGAATTTTGGAGTGGTTCTTTCACTTCTCTCGCCTCTCCAAGCTGGGTCCCAGACTTAGTGACCTAAGTGACATAAGTGATCTTAGTGACAACAGATGTGCTTTGCCATGACCTCTCCTTCCTCCCTTAGGGATGATCCAATCTGCTATGTAGCACCATGAGGTGCTAGGTGAGATCTCAAGGTGAGGTCACATTAGCATGCTCAAAGGGTTTGTATGATCTAGCATTAACACTGATCTCAGTTATTTCCCTTTTTGGGGGGTTTCAGGTGTCTCCTCATTCACTACTGGGAAGAAGATTGTCCTTGTCACCAACACAGCTAAGCAAGGATGGACTCTTTCTACCCTTAATGACTCCACATGCACCATCCCCAGATGCACATGGCAATGGAAGCAGGGGTCACACAGGTGGGAAATGAGAAATATGGAGGAATGAGGCTCCTAACAGCCATAAGTCAGGCTTATAAACTCTTGGAGATGATGAGCTGGATCCAGTGAGGCAAAAACAGCAGCTGCCATCCTTAAATGAAGTACTACCACAAGAAGGCTGAACATTATGCTGTTGGTGTCACATCCTGGAGGGCCTGGGAAGGTGTAATGCAAGACAGATGCTCAGTTGTTGCTCTCTCTTCCTCTGGCAGAGTGTTGCTTTTAATACTTAGCCACAATGGGCACAGATAATGCATTAATTCCAGCCTCAGCTCTGTACTTGTTGGATTAAAGTGAGTTCTTTATGTATATATTGTATGGTTATTGTAATATTGTTTTGTGATCTTGAATAGTCTTAATTGTATTAGAAATGGTGCACTGGAGATTTTTTTATTACTATTAATATGAAAATAAATAGAAGGAGGATTTTTTTTTTCCCTGGGAATAAATCAGATCCTCAACTGGAGTGCAGGGTCAACAGACCCACAGGGCTGAGCTGCTGGCTGCAGATAGCAGATGTGTGTGTGCAGAGATGACTACACACAAGTGTGCCACCTACATTTGCATTCCTACAGCTGTTCATTATTTGTATCTATTATACAGCAGAGAGAGCACAAATGTAGGCAATTGAGGCACAATAATGCAGGGATATGAAAGGACCAATACATCAGTTCAAGTGTGTTTGGGTTTAAGGAGAAGGGGATGTAGTGATAAATTCACTGATTTATTCTTCACCACCTCTCATTGTATTCTGAGGCAAGGCCTGAGCTGCTGAAGCTGCTGGAGCTGACAGTGATTTATATCAGCTGCAGGATCTAGCCTGGAGCTTTTAAGTGTATGTCAAGCACCTCCAGCATTTTATAAATCTTTTTGGACAGAGTTTTTCAAACCAAAATCTGAGGGAAGGCGAGCACATGCTTGACTGTGCTTTGTGTTTAAAGATTCCTATCATGTTTATTGAGGTCCTGTTCATGTTTGACCATCTTGCTGTTCAGAGACACGGGCAACAGCCTTGAATAGCAACCATAGTCTTGTTCCAGAAGAACTAAAGTGTCCCTAAACACTGCTTGGGTTGAACTGAGTCCACGAAGGAGGTGAAAGATGAGGTTGCTGGTTACAATCTCTTATTCCTACAGTCAGGGTATAGACATATCTTGACAACTTTTAGAACATCTCTTTTAGAGCAACATCTCCCTGCATGCTCCAGTGGAGAGCCCAACCAAAGAGCTAGAATGACTTGACCCCAGTCTTTTAGGGGTATGCTGCTGTCTCTTTATTATAGGCTTAAAAATGTAGAAGTGGGAAACATAGCATGGCCCAAGTGTAGCTCAAGATGAGGGACAGAAAAAGCCAGCAGCAAGGTGGAGGGTACAGGGCTGGGGATCTTGGCTGTGTTGGGGTCCTGTGGTAGCTCCCTTCTAGTATTTCTTTCCTGTCTATCTTTTGTGAAGCTAATCATAACCTCACTGCAGCAGAGGTTAGGGGCTCTCTCAGGAGCCATGAAGAGAGTTGCCCCTATTTTCTAGGATAAGTAGGCAAAAGTAATGGGAATGAGCCCTGTGGGAAGTTATGGGCTGAGGGAGGAGAGGGGTGAGAGGGGATGGTTCCCAGATCACAGATTTAAAAGGTTCCCAGCTCAGGAAGGTGAAGGTGGGCTCTGACAGGATCTCCTTGGCATGTGAAGGAACTGATTCCCTGAGGGGTCCAGCTGCCTAATTTGCAGGAGGGTAGAATTGCTCTCTTTTGGGTGGAATTGCCTCAGTCCCTTACTCTTATTGGAAAATAAAGCTAATTTTTGGAGCTTAAGCCTAAACTGTTCTGGCCAACAGGAAGACTGCTGGCAGGACGCACCACCAGCCTACAGCTTGTGTTGCCTAGGTGCAACATAACAGATTTTGCTATTGTCATGGCTCAGTAATAATCAAATCTCCTTATTTCATCCTCAGCTTTCTACTAGGTGACTTAATTATTCAGGCAACTTCCTAAATGTAAGCATTAATACAAGGTCAATGAAGGTACCATAGCAAAGAACTTGTCTCCTTCTTACAGGTCTGGTAAAAAAGGCAGATTATATCAGTAAACAATTTTTTAAAAAGTATTAATTCCACTCTATGGGTCTTATAAGCAGAGTTCTTAAAAAAGTTTGATTCATACCCAGCTATTTGATTATCTTAGTTTTCCTAATGTCCTGTACCATTTTTCCAACAAGGAACTAGGGTGGCTATAGATGGAGAGCAAACATTTCCTCTTCACATGGTCCTTTCCAAGACATTGGCAGAGATAGTGAATGAATTCCCTCCAGGATGTGCCAGAACCAGAAAGATCCTGCCACAGTTTGTAACCTGGGTATCTACAACCCAAAAGCAATGTCTTGCCACTAGCTGTGAATGTGCCTCATCTCATGGAGCTTGTTTGTTCTCTTACCCTTTTCACAGAGTGGGATGGCCCCTGAAAGGGAAGATTACAGCTCCAGGGACTCAGGATCATCCCTGGGAGCACACAGATGGAGAAAGTGTTGTCAAGCACAGACAGTGATGAACTTGCACTCTTTGTCTCTGATGCAGAGGTTCACAGGACGTTGTTGCAAGGATAGGCTCAGCTCAGTGTTCAGAATGTGAGTGGACACTTGGGGGTTACAGGAACAACTGGATGGTGAGGCTGACAGGGATGTGGCAGGTTGCCTTTTGCTGAAGTTCTTTGCCACCTGTTGGACCAGCTCCAGAAACAATTCTTACCCAATTTCCAGCAATGAAACACTCATCTGTGGATTAAGAAGCTTGCATGTGTATGTTCAGCTAGTTGCTCTTTGTGGGGGGCAGAGGCTCTTAACTTGCTGTCATTGACCCCACTGGTAGCTGTCTTTGTGGGATGAGTGGGGTGAATTTGTATAAGCTTTACCTAATTTGCAGATCTCAAGACAAATAGACCCAAAAATCCTCTTGTGGAAAAAAAAGTTAAAAGTGGCTGGGCTTGTTCCAGCTGAAGTGAACTGGGGCTGGCAAACTGGTGAGAAATGGGTGAATAACATCTTGCCCCAGAGCTGTGTGAAGCTGCCAGGGGCAGGGGGTTGGCTGGAGGAAGGCATATGATTAAGCATGTTGTTAATATGATTAAGCATGCTGTTAATATGATTAAGTATGATGTTAAGGATGGATAGGAATGATGGCTCCAGCTGCTGGTTTCACAGAAGCTCTGAAGAAAGAGGGGATTCTCTGTATGAGCTCCTGAGAAGTTTATTATAGTCTGTTGGGAAGACTGCAGTACCTCTCAGTGAAAGGCTGGCCTGTGTGCAGAGACCTTGTGCCTCTGCAGTGACAGCTTTCCCAGAGCCAATGCTCCTTTTCCTCCAGTAGCTTCCTGCCAGAGCTCCTTGACTTCAAGGATGTTGTTCTGGTGGGTTGCCTGGCAACCAAGTGCCCTTGGTCCTTCTTGGATCATGGACTGGAGGATGATTCAGGTTGGAAGGCACCTCAGAAGGTCTCTCTCCAAGGTTCTGCTCCACACAGGGTCAGCTGTGAGCTCAGACCAGTTTGCTTAGGGATGCGTCTGGGCTGTAGGATATTTGCCTGCATTATCCAGGGAATACTGCTCTTCTGTGGTGCCCTTGGACAGCCTTGGCTCTCTGGTTCCTTGGGTAGCCAGATACAAAGTTGACTGGCCATCAAACCCAGCAGCTTCCAGCCTCCCAGACTGCTGAAGATGAGAAGTTGTCCTGCCAAATTAGGCTGTCCCCAAATTTCATGTTATTTCCCACCAAACAGGAATTGTTTTCTTTCATTTACCCCACCCTTCTTTCCTCCAAACAAGCCTTTCTCTCTCTCTCTCTCTCTCTCTCTCACTCTCTTCATTTACAGTTGAAAAAAAGTAGCAAAAAAGTTGTTTTCTGTTGGAATGAAATATCCAGGGCGCGTGTATCTTGGTGACTGACGTGTCTTTTTCAGCTGTGAGGAAGATGGTTGTGTGGGCCAGATATTGTGGAATAACTACTGGCTCAATCATTGATTTTTCCTAAAACACAGAGAAAAATCACTTAAACTGGGGAAATCCCTGGTGCGGGAGTGGGAATCCTTCACAATAAATAAATCACTCATGGCTCAAGAAATTCACAAACTACAAATTGCTGTTTGTGGGAAAATGACATAATTTCCTTTCTGTTATTTACTCATTGAAAGGGGTTCACATAGATGGGACACAGGGCAGAAGGAGTCTTGATATGTTATCCTGTTGGCTTTTTATCTTGATTTTCCTGATGGGATATGACTTCCCATATGGCCTTGGGAGTTGTCTCCCTGGTTGGCCATGTACAGCATGATTGTCTCTGGAACACAGGCTTGAACTTCTTTCTTATGGAAATCACTGTGCTGGGTGTGGCTGGTGCATCTCTGACACGGTGCATATGCTGATCCATGGGGATGAAGTGTGGGTTCATGCAGACCCAGCAACTCAGAGTCACCCCTGTGTCCATACTGCCTGTATTTCCCTACATAACTCTCCAACATGCTCTGTTTCCTTTAACAGAGTAATGGTCCTTTTTGTTGCCTCCATGTATCCTAATACCTTTATAGGTTATTGACCAGGCAGTGACTTTGGATCAGAAGATGCCCATTTGTGATAGTGATGAAAATTTAAGGAGTTTATTCATGAGGGGTTCACACAGAAGCCTCTTTCATGCCATACCACAGATTTCCTGCCAACCCCCTTTTTTGACTGACTACTTGTGCATTTCCTCCTCCCTCTCCTTTTTCCCTTCAGGGAAACCTTTAAATAAAACCTTTCCCAGACCGTCATTTGCCTTCTGAGAGCTGCTCAAAACCCCACAGTGGCACTGTTCAAACAGCAACTGGGTCACCCTGTACCACTCACCAGCACCTTCAGCCTTAGTCCTCTCACAGTGATCCATGGAGAGAGGAAACCAAATAATTGAAGCACACGTTGAGCCTGGTTTGAGATCCAGAGGATTAGGACTGTTAGCAGTGCTGTATGTAACCTTGACATGCAATCACCAAAGTAAAATATTCATTATTGCCTGCCTGTCAGCTGAAGACAATTTCAATTATTCTGGCATTTCAATGGATGAAGAAGCCCTTTAGGCTGGCTCATGAGATTAGACTTAAAGGCTCTGTAAATGAAGAAAGTTGCAATCAGTGTATTATCTGGCAGGCAGCTGTGGAATATACTACAGCAGGGAGGGGAAGGAAGAAAGAAAAAAAGAGACAAATTGCTATATTCAAGTTGTGGTTTTGATATATCAATTTACGGTTTTAACATATGCATTTGTGAAATAATTGCTTTGCATTTCTTAAATCAGCTTTGACAGCATCAGTGTGAAGTTTCTCAGTCCTGTAGCTTGAAAGGTCAGTTTTTCTTTTGCCTTGCACTTTCTTTGAAAGACTAGTTTTGGTTAGAGGAGGAGAAAACCCCAAAAAAACACATTGTTGAAAGAACTAATCTTTCTGAAAGGTATTCAGATATTATAATATAAGGTTGTTGATCATAAAGTTCCATTACAAGCAACATTTGTAATGTCCTGCAGGTTAATTTTTATAATATGATTTCAGCCTCCTTTGGCTTGATATGGACAGATGTGGTAATTGTGACCATATTTGGCCACTACTGCTCCTGTCTGATGTTTTAGGGAGAATAATTTGTAACATCAGATCTTGCATTTCTAGAGCCTTTATCTCTGAGTTTCCCAAACTGTTTCAACATCTTTATAGTGCTGAACCTGTTTTCTTGCCCCAGTTATTTGACTCCACCTGGTCAGAAATGCTGAGAGCTGAAAAATGGATTAATTTCAGGTACTTTTGACAAAGAACAAGTACAGTTTAGTAGTAGACTGTGCTCATTCTCATGGGGTGGGATTTTTGTAATATACCCTTCAAGAATTCTGCATGGAAAAGACAGATTTGCCTCAGGCAGGGAGCTGATGATGAGCTGTGACCTAGAGCATTTAGTGAAAAACAGTGGCTGAGTTGTGGTGAGAATTTCAGCAAAGGTGGTGGGTAAGATGGTCTAGATGATGGATAGATACAGGTTGTATCCATCTAGTCATCTTGGTGGTGTCCACTCTGCATTTTTAGGGTGGGTGCCTAGCTGTTGACCCTCAACCATGATAAAAAGGGTAGTTTTATCAAGGTCTATGTTCAAAACTTTGAGAGGAGAAAGGAGTAAATTTATCAGTGCACTTTAAGGCAGATTCTTCTGGGGTACAGATGGGTTCCATAAGCCTTAAGGGACTTTTTCCACTTCTTGCTGCTAACCTTCAATCTTTGGCACTAATCTCCAGAAGGTGAGTGGTCTCCTCTGCAAATAGGCTTATGACTGTTCCATAAATTCTGATAAATCAAAAATTTTTAACTTTTAAGGCACTTTTATGTCTATTGTTTTCTTTTATAGATAAATGAAACAATAACTGGAGCCAAGACCTCACCCTTTTCTCTCGCACATCTTTCTTGAGCCCAGGACCAACACTAATACCTGCACAATGTTCATCTTACTTATGGTTAGAAGTTTGCAACACAGACAATGAAATCTAGATTTCCCACTGTAGTCACTAGGGAGAAAGAAACACTCCAGGAATCCAGGCTGTTTTATCCCAAGGTGGACACCTCACATTGGGTCGAGGAATCATTATCTGGAAGTTCCTGTTTCTCTCCAGCATCTGTTAAGGCAAACTTTATTGCTAGCTCATATCAAACCTTTAAAGTTAGGTGAGATAAATATCACCTATTTCTTTGTCTGCAAAAATGATTAGATCATACAGCCTTCAGTACAGAGTTTGTTTCTTGCAGTGTAATGAAATTACAATGTTGGTAGATCTTGGCTGTAACCACTAGAGTTGATGACAACAGCAATAACCATGATAACAGCAGCAACAACAGCCATAGACCTGGTGCAAAGATCCATCCATATAAGATTACCAGTACTCATAATCCTTAACAACGTTCACTTATAAACCTAGTTTTAATCTCATCAGCTTTACTGAGGACTTCATTCACTTCTGTGAAGCTATTTTCAAATGACTGCAATAAAAATATGACTTTGATCTGTAGATCATGTCTTACCAAGAAGATTGGTGTCTGCAGAGTTTTACTTCCAGGCTGTGACCTATTTCTGGATTAATAAAATGATGTGAATGAGACCTGAGAAGTTAAGACTTTGAATGGCAGAACCTGAAGGTTCATGTTTCCAAGCATAAATTGATATTCAGAGTTTCTGGTTTTGAACAACTTGAACTTTAATGCCTTCATGAACTTGATTTCTGAGTGTTGAGTGCCCCCTTTCTGAAATCCAATCTCTGATAAGAAGTCTTAAGTTGGCAACATACATGCAGACACCCAAAATCTCTGTGTACTTTAAAAAATCTTGGTCAAGGGTCACTTAGGGCACCTAGGACATTCAGTTGGCATTTTGCATACTGCTCAATCTTTTTTTTCCCAAGTGAGAATTTGACCTATATTGGAAAAATACAAATAATTTTGGAAGTTAAAACTCAGTTTATTTCACTGATGATTCTTTTGAAATATTCAACATTGACTCTGTTGTTTCTTTTTTTTCTTTTTCTTTTTTTTTTTTTTTTTTTTTTTTTTTTTTCTCCCTGAGTTTGGCTAGCAAAGCTGTAAACAGATCCTTAAAAAAATAAAAACCTTACTAGCAATTCACCCCACAGTTATGCATCTTTCTGCTTTGGAGAACATTTAGCTAAAATTAGATGACAGCTCTATACCCTTAGAACCAGTGTTATGTTTTTCCTCCATTTCTGATCTACATAATTCAAAACAAGGAAATGTTAGCAGGTAAAACTGCAGGGTAAAACCTTTGGCTGCTGGAAATATTTGCATTTATTAGGCTAACAACTGTAAAGAAGATATGCACATCTTTAGACTTCCTCATTCTTGCCTTATTAAAAAAAGATCTTTGAAATTCAAGAGCTTCTATGTAAATGTTGTGGAGGGTTTTTTTTTTTTTTTTTTCTCCTGATGCAGATGATTGTACTTGGGTGGCTTAGAAAAACAGAACCTGGAACCAAGCACCTCAACACATTGCTGATAGTTAAAATCCAGACATGGTCACGATCTAAAATTTGGCTGAAATGAGGGTCCCCACCATCTCCCTCATACTCATGAGGTTGAACTTTTCTATGCTACAAAAGCTTGCTAGAGAAAACTGGCTTATCTTGGTCCATTCAGTTGAGGTAGGCAAGTGTGTGGCACATCCTTGCACACTGGTTGGTCTTCTTCCAAATCTGTGACATTGTGAGCTGCACAAGTTGAGTTTGTTCTGATGCTGTCCCCATCTGGGTGGGTTTTTGCTACAAAATGGACAAATTCATCCACCCCTGCATGCACTGGCAAGCAGGCTCCCTCAGGTGTAGGCTACTGTGGTCTCTCCTGTGATCTGTTGGACATCCCTCGCTTTGGAAGAGAGGACATTTGAGGCATTTGAGGCACCTTGACACCTTCTAAGGCCTCTAAGGCTGCCCATTAGAAACCTGTAGGCAACCAGATCCACCACAGGGATTTACTCATGGTTGTAATGTATGAGGAACTCAGACATGAGTGTGTTGGTGTTGCAAAGCCATTTACCTTTATAAGCTGTGGAACCAGGGCAAATGCCAACTCAACCTCCAGCACAAAGCTTACTACAGCCTAATGCCTCTGTCTATATTTTTTTCCATGTTGCATACTCCTACCTCATGCAAGATCATCCTTAAATCACAGTTACAAATGCTTAATCAGTAACGCTAACTAATAAAGTATCTCTTGTGACCTTTTCAAGGAGGAATCCACTGATAACAGAGAATGAAACGAAACAAAACACAGAAGAATGTTTCCCCTCCTATTTACAGAAGAAAATGACTCACAAGGGAAAGTTTCTTGGTTTTGTGACAATATAAGGGTAATGCCCTTCATGGCAAACATTGGAGCTTAAGCCCAGACTTTTATAGATGTTGTGCTGATATATTTTCTCATGGGAAATGCTGGACTAGTCCAGACAAGCATCTGTGATTTCTAAGTGGACTGAGGCAAGGCTGAGGACTTTCAAAAGGCCGCCTCAGCTGAGTTTGAGTGCTTCAAATCATGGGATCATACTAAGTGACAGTTTTCAAAGCACTTGTTAAAAATTAATCATATTTTGAAGACGAAAGGGACTCATTTCGCACTTGGGCAACAGATGAGGGACTAACTTTATTAATCCAACTTAGGACTTCTTTTCTCCTACTTCTTTGTTTTACTTGTATTGGTTTCTCTGAACCAGTTAAATTGCACAAGCTTACCTCAATATGGCTAATGTTCAGAATGAAAGTTTGGATTTTATGCTAATTAGGGCCAATCCACCTTCATTTTTTCTTATAATGTGAAGACTAGTGCCCACAGTAACTCACTGAAATTTAATATAAAAGCAAGCTAAAACAATTAAGGTGGGAAAATATTTAATTTATTTGATTAAGTAACTCACTGATTTATTGTGGAGTAAATTGAAATTCCTGGGACAGAGATGTTTTTTTAATGGCAACCATATTTTTTTGTTCCTTATTAGAATCTCTGGGCTCTTTGGGGTTTTGTGAGTAAAGAAAAAACTAATTAGGGATAGTAACGCTGTAGTTTATTACCCTTGTTGTCTTTCGAAACCTTTTTCTTTTTCTTTTTCTTTTTCCTTTTCTTTTTTCATTTTCTAGTCTTTCTTTTTCTTTTTATATTTTTCTTTTTCTTTTTCTTTTTCTTTTCCTTTTCCTTTTTTCATTTCCTAGCCTTTGTTTTTCTTTTTCTTTTTATACTTTCCTTTTCCTTTTCCTTTTCCTTTTCCTTTTCCTTTTCCTTTTCCTTTTCCTTTTCCTTTTCCTTTTCCTTTTCCTTTTTTTTTTTTTTCTCTTCCCTTCCATTCTTCCTGTGGTAAAATATTAAAGCCCCATTGAGAAGTCATATGGAGTAAATATGTCACCAACCAATCAGCAGCTGTTTGACATCATTTAAAGGACATTAATCCCGACAGTTACGCAGGGTGAAAAAACAAACACAGAGAGTTTTGTTTTGCTGACAGGGATTAAATGTCTCCTCAGGGAGGTTTCACCAGTGAAGCAGGAGCTCACTGGGAAGGAGTCTCATGCACTGGAGGCACCAGGGAACCCCGTGGCAGGGGACTGGGAAAACTCTTCTTGCAGCGGGGAGAAGAAGGGGATGAGGTCAATCTGCAGGGCACCAGCAGAGCAAGGATTTACTCCCCCAGATTACCAAGTCCAAAGCTCCTGGTTTGTCCACCAGACACTGCAAATGTCATGCAGGGCTCACATCTATTAGCAGGGATGGGGTGAGGAAGGAGGTTAGTGCCCCTCTCTCTACTCCCTGAAGGTTCTTTCCACTCTTTTAGAGGTACATCTATCCCCTCATGACACTAAAAACCAGGGTTATTTTCCAGCCTTCTTTATGCTTGCAACAGAGAGAGAAAGAGACCAAAGCTCCGAAGTACAAAACTATTTAGGTGGCATCTTATGAAATGCAAATGTTAAGAGACTTGCTCAAGGACATGGAGAAAATCAGTGGCAAAATGTGCAAGCCAACTAGAGAGAGGTGAGCACTGAAAAGTATTCTGCAAACCACAGGTACTTGCACCCAACCAGCATGCCCTACAAGCCCACAATACATCTGCCTAAGGCTTCCTTGCAACTTTTTCACGTGGCTCAAAAAAAAAATAACTGGAGTAGAGAGACAAAATATCACCCAGTCCTCTGTAAATGTTTAACTGTTTGTAAAAAAGGAGGGGTGATTTTATCAGCCTCCATGTTCACTGACACATACACACATTTCCACTCTCTGGTGTGCAGTGATGCCAGCATTGTCCCCTGTGCAGGATGATTTCTAAACCAAAAACCTGTGCAGGATTATGTCTTGCAGCTGATTGCTCTGGACAGGTAAAAATAAGCCTGGAGAAAAAAAAAATATAAGATATAAGCTACCTGATTAATGAACATAAGCCTGTGAAAGGGTTGTGTTGTTGTTGGGAGTTTGTTTAAAGAGCTATTGCACTTTCCAGGAGTGGAACTGGTAAAAGCAGGAACCCAAGGCAAAGTTACAGGGCTCAACCAGCAGCCGATGAAATCAGCTCCTTTATTTCTCAGCGTTCGTTCTGCTGCCAAGCATCCTCACCATGGAGTTGGGAGACTCCAGGGCCATCTGTTCAGCTTTTCAGAGACCTGCTTTTCAATAGTGGGGCTCTGTTTCGTGGCATTTCTTCCCAGAGTTACCTTTTTGCAGGGACATCTGCTTGAAGGTCAGCTGGAACAAAAGTGTTGCCTCTCAAAAGAGAGGCTAAGCCATGCCAGGAGAGAGAGGGACAAGAAAGACACATTTTTCACTCGTTTGGATTGTACCCTACAAGTCTCCTCCCCTCTTTCCTCAGGGCATGTGTCGGAGCTGTGACATCCAAAGGAACTTGACTGCACCTCTCATTTTTAGTACTGTTCACCCCAGGGGTCCAGAAATCACAAACCGAGCTCTTCAAAATTACAAGATTGGGTTAAAAACCATGAAACTGCTGTAAAATTTACATTTCAGGGATCTTTCTCCTTACCTTCTGTCTTTGGTGACTTATGTTTGTGTGCTGCTTGATTCAGGATTTCCATGCAGCAGAAGTGTATTAAAACATGCATCATTCTTTAGCTAAGTGTGGCACAGTCCTGTGGGAAGGAGAGATGAAACTTTACAGAAAATATTGTTACTGTTGTGATGGCTGACAACCCAGCTTTTGCTTAGCATGAGGAATGATGACTTTAGAGCTCAATCTTGGAAGATGCTGAGGACACAAACTGGGGATGTTCAGCCTGTCTTCATCCTAGGTTTTCTTCACAGGGGAAAAAAGTTGATCTAGAAGCTGAAATAATGCAGTGGCTTTCAGGGGACTTAAGCTCTGCTAAGCAGTTTCCACGCTTTTCCAGTCAAGGTAGGATTGAACTGAAGTCATAACTACCTGGCAGGCTGGTCTGTCACCTCAAGTGGTCATCATACCTCCAAGTGACACAGGTGCCTCCACAGGGTGCTTCCAGCCATGTTAGACAACAGCATTGGCAGATGATGGGTTGCCCTTTGCAAGAATTTATTCCCTTCCAGTAATCACTGAAGAAACCTCAAAAAAATATTTAGACTCTTACCTCTGTGTGGTTAAAATTCAGTGTCTGTGGTCTGATGCCTTGGGATCAACATGTGTGTAATGCTCTTTCTGGACATAGTGACTGTTTTGTCCTTATGACTCTTTTTATTGATCTTCCCTTGAAAAAACACAGGTGCTAGTGCCAGGGCTGCCCTGGGGGTGAGGGAATTCTGCTCCATTCAACAAGGTAAACCCTGTGTGCAGGAGTGCAAAAGGAACCAGGATCTTGCTCAGGTCTTGAAAGAAATCAGAATTATTTCTTGTTAGTGTGGCTGAAAAATGAGATATTAATACCTAATGCTAAGTACAGGGCTGTGTGCCTATGGCTGGGTGTATGCACACAGGCAAACACACACACAAAAACCTTGACAAACATATCTGTGTAGTTAAAATTGAAATTTATGCTCTTTATATTACTCTACACTATATGCACAAACACACAAACAGAATAGTTCAGCCATGCTCACATGTCTTTGGTTTAGGACAAACAGAAGAATGATAATATTGAGACCTTGCTGTACCAGGGGAATTATAATACCCTTCTGCAGTCATGGTTGGGAAAAGATTATTGCTCTGGTAGCAAGTTTCCAGCCCTTGACTCCCCAGCCAAGGCATAGGGGGATCTGGAAGCTGGGGAGGGATTATTGCTACCCAGTTGGGGGAAAGGGATATGTGGAGACAGAGCAGCCTTGAAGTATTTAATCCAGCAGAAGCAGCTGGAGAGCTGTGGTGGCTATCGCTGGTGGGGTTTCCCTAGGGGGAACTGCAGCAGGGATTGAACCTTAGAGAGGGGGAGGAGAATGGGGGATGTCTAAGGAAGGGATGGGGAGGCATTTGGGCTCATGGCTGAGTCAGGAATAAAAAACCCCGTGGCAAAGGGCAGCCTGGGGAAATGGTTAATTTTGCTGAGCGGATTTGAAGTGCTGCTTGTGTAGTTGCAGTGTTTGTCTGTGTGGTGACTTGAGCATCACTCTGAGCCTGCTGCTGAGGCCTGACACATCCCTCAGCAAGCTCAGGCACATCCATCTTGAAGTCCAAAGGTCTCTGCGAAGGGGAAGGAGGACGTGAAGGTGGTGAGAAAAGCTCAATCATGCAACCAGAGGAGACAGAGACCAGGCTGTACCACTATTCGTTCAGCTCTGACCCTGAGGTTGGCTTTTCTGAAGCACAGTATTAGACCAGACCTGGTCTAAGTGTTAGTGCTTCAGAGCAAAAGCCAAATATCAGACAGTATTCAGGGGTTTTCAATTTTCCTCATCTGTTTTCCTCCTCTCATAAGCACAGTTTAGCTTATCTCATGGAATATGGACCACAACCCAGCCAGAGGAAACTCCTTCCAGCATGTGGGACACGGTGGTATTATTTATGTGTGCCCTGAGAACTGATGGCAGCTGATATGGTGGTTCACCATCATATGGCTGTATTGTCTCTGGGTGTCATTTTCTTCACAGCTAGAAGCAGGGAGGAGCAAGGTTGGGTGTTACCTGGACAAGAGGCCACTGATGAAGCAGAGCCAGTGTGTTTCAAGAAAAGGTCCTGGCTGCTGAGTCTATAAGTAACCCTTTGCACTGTAAAATGTTGTCTGAAGAAAGGTCAAACTGAATAGTTGTGGTCTTCACTTTCCATGCAGATAACTCTGCTTCCTACCAGCCTCATTGCCAGGTTAGAATAAGATGAGTTCCTGAAGCTCTGCTTTAGAACAGATGTGATCAGATTGAGATTAGCTATTAGGAAGAATTCTTTCCTGTGAGGCCTGTGAGATACTGGCACAGATTGCCCACAGAAGCTGTGGATGCCTTATCCCTGGAAGTGTTCAAGGCCAGGGCAGATGGGGCTTGAAGAAATCTGATCTAGTGGGAGGTGTCCCTGCCTATGGCAGGATGGTTGAAACTGGATGATCTTGTAAGATCCCTTCCAACCCAAACTATCCTATGATTCTACGATACCCATACTCTGGCTTTCTTAATATGACAATACAGAAACAGCAGGTAAAAATTTCCCACAGTAGCACAGTTCATTTCACTGTTGACCCTATTCCCTGGAAAAACAAGCTTCTTCCTGAAATCCTTACAGTTTTTGTTGGGCTGGGCCTCTGCTTTCCAACCTGGTCTCTTTGCAAACCCCGTTGTGCTCAGTATTCACGTGTACATGGCACCTGCCAATATAAATCCTGTGTCATGGTGGGCTTGTGTGAAGGAGATCTATTTTTCTTTTTTTAACAGAAATGTAACCAATGAGTTGGGTTTTCTTCAAGTGTAAGTGATCCCTTGCTAAATACCCTTAAGCTTGTCCCTGAGAGATGGGGCTACCTCATTTTCTCAGGCCTTGTTCTGAACTGCCACTGTACAGAGTGGTGGTACCCACCGTATTTCAAGAAATTAGTACTTATTGTTTGTTTTTCCAAGCCTGGTGATGGTTTAGAAGAAACTGAGAAGCTGGAGAGGCAGAAGGAAAGAAGGAAAAAAAGCAGATAACAGAGGGACGTAAGGAAATACAGGTATAGGAAGCAACCTCACTGAGAACAAGTCTTGAGTTTTCCTTGGGGTGGTGGTGCTTGGACTTTGGGAATCTGTGGCCTTTTCACCATTATGTTGTAATGTCAACATCTCAACAGTGTTGAACTCTGCAAACTGCAATGATGTGACATAGATGAGTCCATGTAACAAAGTAAAAATGCAGAAGTTTTTTCTGGTGAGCATGATCTTGGGGGTGGTCACACAGGATCTAAGGCCTCCTCAGATAAATGCAGCTCTTTTGTTGCTGTTGTCTTTAAGCTTTTCTTCCATTTTGTTGTGCATGACATACTTGTCATGCATTCAGACTATACCAGAAATGCCCTCCTTGATAGATCTCCCTGTCCAGCAAGAGGAGAGACCAGCTTTCTTCCTAACTACATTATGACTAACTGGCTGGAAAATTATGCATTATCTCAAAAAAAGTATTGTGGGTAACTGTAGGAAAGAGGGAAAATTCATTGTTTTATGGTGGAGTAGTGATCCTAGCAAGGGCATTGTCTCAGGAGTGGAGTGGATATTTCAAGGACAGGGTAAGTGCAGATTTATATAATTCTGCATATGTTATGGAATATTCCTTTTTGAGGGTTGGATAATGGCATTTTTGGCACAGATGTCTCTTCAAGCACATCTCATCTCAGCCCTTTCTGTTCATACTTGCACTTAGTCATCATCTGAATGCTCACAGAAGAACCTCTCTCCCCTCTTCTCTCCACATCCTACATGTGTCACCTAAACTCCAAACTCTTGGTCATTCTTGGTTGCAAGGGAACAGATGGTAACAGAAGGAAATAGGGAGCTTTGGGACCTGCTTTCCAAAGATTCCATGGCATAACTAATTTCTTTTGACTTTGGGGATTTGGAGGGCATAAGAAGGCCTAGGGAGATCATTTAAGATGATAACCTTGTAGATATCTTCATCTGTTCAGATGAATCTCATTCCTGAAGTTGCCAATGAACAAATCACTGCTTACTTTTTATACAAGAGGAACAATACTCCTGTAGGCACAGCACTTCTGCTGTGCTTTTAAGCAGTCTTTGGGCATAGCTTGAAGCCTTCTCAGGACCATGGGAATTCTTGGTGTCTGCTTATCTTTTCTGGGATGGGTGATGATGCAAGCAAAGGAACACAGAAGTCTTCAAAGGCTCTGAAAACCATCTCAGTGTGTTTAAAATACTAGAAGATCTGGATGAGATAAACAACACCCTCTTTATTGCCTATTTGAACCCTCTTGAGCATTCCAGGAGTAATGCCTAAGCCCAAGGAGAAGATCATGATTTTGTCCTCCAGCAAATGGCTGTTTCTTTGCAATCCCTGTTCCAACCTGCCTTCTACTTTCTCACATTTTGATAACTTCAGACTCCTAATGGGCTCTGGCACATGTCTACCAAAGGATACATTAATTAGTATTACGTAGAAGATACATTACTCCAGATTTATTTTTCTGGCACCTCTTGCAGTCTGTGGCTCCAACTAGCCAGAAAAACCCATATTCAAACAGATTTTGCAATCAGAGAGAGACACACATAGTGCTTGTGTCTTTGCCAGATGTACAAAAAACTGGAGGATAGATTGAAACTGACCTGTCCATGATGTAACCCTCTCTTTTCTCTATGTGGATGAGCTGTCTCTCACTCTCCTCCTTTTAACCATGTTTCCTCCAATCATTTCACCCTGGAATACTGCATGCCCTGGTACATTTACCTTCTCACTTTCACGTAGCTCATTTTGGGAACTGATGAACGCCCTAAAAGTTAGATTAGGCCTTTTAGAAGCCCCATATATTCTGCTAGCGTCATGCAAGAGCATTTCAAAACCAAGTAAGAAAAAAATCACATGAGAATTATTTTGTTTTACAGTCTGACCTACAAAAGACAAGTCCAGATCTGAGCAGTGCTAACCTTTGACCAGCCAAGTCTCGTTGAACAGCTTAAGACTGTTTGAGCCTAGGGACTTCTCTGTTCTGCAAGATCAACTCTTGTAAAAGAGAGAAGATCTCAGTTAGCCTGTGATATCATGGGGTCATTAGTCACCAGAGGAAAGTCTCTGCTTCTCAGATTCCCATGGGTCTTAGATCTGGATTCACAGTTCTGGCTGGGTATCCCCTTCTTACAAACGAGACCCTGAAGGGTAAGTTATCTTTCCTGGCAAAAGATATGGGGAGGAGAGCAAGAAGAGGATCTACAGGATTATTCCCTCTGGAATTACTTGACTGCCAAAATAATCCTTTGGGGATTAATGAGCTTGAGGCCAAGCTACATTCATCCTCTTTCAGAAGTCTAACCCCAGGCAGTGGGCAGTGGTGGAGTGGGTGAGGGAGCTGCAGCCATTTCCATGGTGGTCTCCAAGCTGCAGGCCTGAGGGGACATGGTTTGTTGTTTTGTCCTCTTATTTTAGATCTGTTTTTCAGTGGTGTTAGCAACCACATCAGTGTTAGCTGAGTTTTCAAATGATGTAACAAGGATTATTGTGACTGATCTTCAGCTTGTATAGAAATCTGCTAGGCTGCATTTGCTCCCACTGGCAGGGATTCAGGCCTCTTGCTCACCCAGTGCTTTAGCTTTGTGGACCACACTTAGCTATGAAGTCAACAACTTTTTTGTCTGTTGAGGTTCACAGAATACATCTGATTTACACTAAGGAGAAGAATCTGTCATCTCAGTCCTGCTGGAGCGAACGGCGTTAGCCCAGGTCTGAATTTGGCCTTTTGACTTTCAAAAATTGGCTGGAAAAAGGAGGGATCTTTGTCAGCTCTAAGACTGATTCTGTATGACTCCAAGCATGTTTGTCATCTGTTTGCAAAGTGAAAATAAGCCTACAGTTGTTGACAGTAAATGAAGTAATATTTACATAATACAGTCATACCTGTTTCCTGGTAAAGAGATCAATGCATATTTCTTTTTGCAATAACACATCCCTGCCATATATCTTCACAGAGACAATAATATTTGAAATGAAACATTCATCCAGCTATATAATTGCTTCTATTGTTTTCCATTTGCTTTTTGTTCCCTAATAGTTTATTACTAGTGGCCAATAGTCAAAAACAATCCAGAGGGATGCAAAACAGCTCCTTGTTCCAGGGCTTTTCAAAGATATCTTGGTTATTAAAATGACTGTCATTAAGACTGGTGCTCAGAGACTGCTCCCAAAACTGAGGCCCCATTGCTTCAGGGGGTGTATGCACTTGAAGTACAAGGCATTGCCTGCCCACAGCATCTTACAGCTGGAAAAAGGCAAACAACCACCACATCAGCAGCAAAACCACCATGAGGTGTCCCACACCTTTGCCACCTTCCTCCCAGCTTCTCATTTCTGCATTCAATTCTATGGACAAATTAGCTATGGTAAAGTGGCTGGTGGGGAGAGGAGATGGGGTGGTCTTTGACATTTAGTAGTAAAAAAGGGTCATAGCAGTTTGATGGACCTTGCTTGGTGGCTTGATTGCAATCATCTCTGGCACAACACAGGTACTGCTGTTATGGATTCTGGACCACATGGCTCACAAATCACTTCATACCAACCTATGGCAATAAATAAATATTGAGATGCCTCCACTATTAAGAGACTTGTGTGGCCTATCTTGTGTAAATACTGAAGATAGCAATCACGATTTAATAATTATTTCCCCCTTTCCACCTCCATAGCCCTCTATGAACACAAAGCTTCTAAAGAAAACCCTGCAGCTATTTTTCCTCCTCCACAGCAATATCTACATAACAAACTCTTCAGTCAGGCAAGTTCCCTTCTTGTCCCTCCACCTGCCCTTAAATTTTCAGCCTGGTGCAGAACGATGCTCTGAGTCAACTGGATACTTCGCTCCACCTACTCAAGAGTGGCTGCGTTTCATGTCACCTCTGTCACTTTGGGTGTCATGCAAATGGGGAGCAGCAGAGCTTCATCCTTAGCACAGGACAGCAGTGCTGCTCTTCACATCCGGGGGCTTTATTTATTCTTTCTGACAAAGAGTTATTTGCCTTAGCAACAAAAAAAGGTTTCATGCCACTGTTGTGTATCCAGCCTGGACCGATCACTGGCTAAGAAATGAGGAAGCACAGGGAGGTTTCCTGGTAGGAACAGAGGCAGCAAAAGAAGGTTTCCTGGTAGGCAATGTTAAAGGAGAAACTGGTTTCCAATCCCACCTAGGAGAACTGGTTCAAATGCCTTGGGCTGGTGATAAGGACACAGCAACTGCTGCATTAACAGGATCTAATCATCCTGAGATGAAGAGTGGGCAGATTAGCCCAGCAGTCTGGATCTCTGAGGTAGGTCCCACAGCTACTCCAGACATCCTGTTGGACAACTCAAAGATGCTGAAGGAAGACATCTCAGGATAGACCATTTGCCAGCATTTCCTGACAGATGAGTCTTTTTGGCTCATCTTGTCATGAACAAGAGGTGATGTCATGAGAGAGGGAATGACTAAGTTTTGCAGGTGCTGTATGTATCTCAGGTTTCAAGGGTGAGCTGGTCTCTTGCCTCTGAAACTTCTCTAGCTATTCCTTTTAAGGTTTCAGGTCTCTGTTAGGGAATCACCTGTCATGAAGATGGGACCTACAAACCATGCAAGGCTTCATATTTGAAGACACAGAGGGCTAACTGGGCCTCTTCTTATGTCCTGAGGCACAGAGACTGGGAAACAATGACCTCAGATGTCCTACTATGTCCAGCTCACCTTATATGGGGCCATAGAAATAAGAAACCTTCTCAGCAATGGGGATACTTAGCAGAAGTTCTGGTTCTGTACTCCTCCTCTTCTACTACTACTTCTATCCCTACTCTCTTCCACCTCCCCTTCTACATTCCTCCTTGTGCTTGCCTCCTGGGGACAAACCACACAATACTTTAACTTCTGTGCAGCTGAAGTCAGTTAGAACTTGCGTCCTGCAAGGGATAAATCTTGGAAGCTCTCTCCATCAGCCTCAGTTCTCTGCCAGGCCCATAGGATTTTCTACAACTGCAACACCAAGAAGGTGAAGAGCCACCTCTCCCTGTCACATGAGATGCAACACACCTGGTGTGCTCAGAAACAACTGCTTGGCCTTTGAGTAGATTTTCACAAGGGCTTAGTAAAACCATCAGAGGATGCCCCAGCTCCCAGTTGTTTGTAGGTTGAATAGGGAAGAGAATAATTTTTTTTTTTTTTTTTTTCATTTTAAAAAAACGGTGTGTAGAGAAGAGGAGGGACCTTCCTGAAGTTACATCCCTGCCCAAATCTTTATGGCACAGCCAGGAAATAACCTTCTGAATGTCTTGCATTTATGTTGATGCATGAAGTACTCCTGGGTCAGACATACTCCCTGTGTTTCTACAGCACCTAGCACAACAGGGCTCATGTCCTGAGTAAACACTGATAATACACTATCAGCAATCCTCAGTGATAACATTGAGGTTAACATGGATTATTTTTCAGCTCTTGACCCTGTTACCTGTGAATGTCTCATCACACATATTTATCGAATATTTGACTTCAGTTAATTTCTGTCGTAGGGAAGGTTGATTCTTGGGTAGAATTCCCTTTGTGTCTAAGGGTATTTAGGAGCTTGTTTCTCAGTGCATCTTGGTGGGCTCTTTGTGCTCCTAAATAATTCTGGATGCTCTTGTCGGTCAGTGAGAAGGATCATCCAGGTCAGGTAAATTCTGCATATGGTTGAAATGATTTTCCTGAGAAGAGGTGTCCCTCTCTTTCATTTATTGAATGTTTTTTTCTGGTTCGTTTGTGGCATTGTTAGTCATAGTGCTAGCAGTTAGATGCTAGATGTACCAGAGTTTGTTGCTCTCCTTTCCTATACAGCATTCTTTTTCTGGAGCTCTGCCATACTGGTTAAGCTCAGAATCTACACAACCCCTTTAAAAGAATGATCAAAATCATGATTTAGTTTTTTTCATTTGTAATTCTATTTTGAAAAGCTGAGAAAGTTTGCCATGAAAAAGGAAAGGGAAAGAGACTGCAGCAGGGTCCTTAAGCTTCTCCACAACCTCTTGTTTTTAACTCTCTTGCATTTGAAAAGCAAAAATTCAGAGGTGGTGCTGGCGTTTCAGCCACCAGCTGGAAACATTAGTAGTGATGAGTACCATGGGCAGTAAAATGCTGCCACCCAGGACTGAAGAGAGTACATCTGTGACTGTCGGACTATTCCCATTCAAGCTTTGAACAGCCCAGTAGAGATTTGTGGATGTTCATGTGAGGGCTCTTTCCTTATCAAAGAATATCCTTGTAATGTCTTTGGGGCTGAGTAATAATAGGCAGCATCGGTCAATGCTGTTAATTTTTTTCTTTTTTCTAAGTGCATGTCTTCTGGTGGGTGATTCATCAGCTGCTGTTACAGAAAGTATGTAGGGAAGCTTGCAGCTGTGGGCTCAGACTGCAGTTTCTGTGTCGTTGCTAGGGATTCTGCATTAAATATCCCAATTCTCTGCACTTAAAACTAGGAAAAATTGACATTCTGACTTCCCATAAGAGAATGGAATACGTGATTCACAGCCCTTCTTCTGCAACATTAATCAGGCCCTGTTTACAGGGAAAAGAGCCAAAGGGGGGGGGTGTCAGAGCCAAAGAGGTATGCTCAGAAAGCCAAATGGTGATGTCATTTGGGGCAAAACAGTAACAGCAAGCCACTTAACTGGCTGGGATTGCTTGTAGTGGGAGCAAATCCCAGTTAAAAGATGGAGAGGCATTAGGGTTTCTTGGCTGTGCCACTGGCTGCCCTAGTTTTACTACGAGTTGTTTATGGAGGAGTATAAAAGAGCCATCAGCTGTGGCTATGATCACTTCAAGTTCAAATTGGGCAGCTGAGTCCTGCAAATCTGCTGTGAGACTGGGGGCTGAGAATTTTGTAGCTCATGTGCTGCGCTTTAAATGCCCCAAAATTTGTGGGTGCTATTTGAAGATGGTTTGGGGGATTCTTTCCATAAGAGGGTGTTGGTCCTGTTTTCTCCTCCTGGTGGGTCCTGTCAAGGTATTGTGACTTGAGATGCCATGATACCATCTGCTGTACATGTGTGTAAGGGATTACTCCTGATTCTGGGCATTTGCAGCCCACATGAAAAACGAGAGTTGTGATTGCCTTTTTACAGATGGACTAAGGGGAATGACAAGGAATTTCAAAACCAGGGAACAAAACATATGTGTCCCAGCTGGAAGAGGAACAGAACTCTCCATAGCAAGTTCTCAGTCTTAACTAGGAGATGGACCACCTGACTTCATGTGAAACCTCTTTTACACATTAGGCAGCACAAGGCATTTTGCAAGCTGAACAAAAACTGAACAAATGGGTTTCTGCCCTATCTTCAGTAAAAGGCAATGCTGGGGCTGAGTGTGCCAAAACATGCCAAAACATGGTGATACTGTCTGAGCACACAGGCATGAAAAATGTGAAGGCTGGTCCCCATCCAGTCACTAAAAATGACTTCATAGAATCATAGAATGGTTTGGATTGGCAGGGATCTTAGAGATCATCCAGTTCCAACCCCCCTGCCATGGACAGGGGCAGCTCCCACTAGATTAGGTTGCTGAAAGTTCTGTCCAAGCTGTCCATGAACACTTCCAGGGAAGGGGCATCCCCAGCTTTCCTCTGCAACCTGTTCTAGTGTCTCACCACCCTCACAGGAAAGAATTACTTCCTAATATCTAATATAAATCTACTCTCTTTTATTTTGAAGCTGTTATAAGTCATCCTATCACTCCATGCCCTTGTGAAAAATCCCTCCCCAGCTTTCCTGGAACCTCTTGAGGTACTGGAAGCTGTCCTTGGAACCTTCTCTTCTCCAGGCTATAAAGCCCTTACTCTCTCAGCCTGTCTTCATAGAAGAGGTCTTACACTCCTCTGATCATCTTTGTGGCCCTCACTGACTTGCAGGAAGGTTGTTTCCCTTTGCTTTGGGCTGTCTTCCTGGGCATCTTCCTCCTTGTAAATTGGATCCTGACTGCCTACAGAGATGTGGGAAGGAACCATAGGAAGGAGATGTAGAAAGTCTGACCAGCTCACCTGCACACTTTATATGGCATAGAGGTCTCTGGCCAAGCCAGCAGCAAATTATTGTTTCCACAGGTATCAGCTTGCACCCAGCACCCTGCAGGCCCCTTCTCAAGCTCAGGCAAAATAAATCATTGCCTACCTACACCAGTGCCTGCTTGATGGAATGCCTCCTTTCCAAATGAATTCAGGTTTGGAGTTTGAAGCAGAATTTATTGGTTCTTACAACATCAAATTACATGTTCTGCTAATTGTTTGAGGTGGTCCTTTCTGAAGCTACTATAGAAGATCCTTTTCTACACAAGCAGTGTCTACCTGTGCCATTACTTTAATGCTGTCAAGAAAAAAGTAGCAAGAATGATTTCTAAAACGGTAAAATTCTTTATTTTTGCTTTTGGAGCTTGGAAGCATTTCTAAACATCACACATTGTATTACTAAAAAATGTCTCTTGTGCACTGTATCAAAATTATTAAGCTGTGGGACACTCAGTCTGACAAAGAAGAAAAGTTTGTTGGTTGGACCACTGCAAGTTTTCTATTCTAAATCAGACCTGTGGTTTAATCTTGGTCTTACAGAAGGAAAAAAATCTGCAAGCTAAACAGAATTTTGGATGGTATGACAGCATCTGTCATACCATCACATCCACTTCTCTGCTGAAGTCCTGAGGACTCACACTTAGGACATAGGATTGTGGAGTCAAAAAACCCCTGTAGGGATCTGCTGGGGAGACAGAGATGCTAACATGTCATCCACTTCAAAGCTGGAGCTCCATTATCTAACTCAACATGGATGTGTTTCTTCATTTTGTATTGAAGATGTTGGCCATTGGTGGTGCAGGAGAAATTGGAAATACTGTGCTGAGGTCTGTTATACCTCAACGACTGATTAAGAATTTCCTCTGAAAGTATTCTGTAGGCTTCTTTGCACGTAAAATAATAGGATAATAATAATAATAATAGATAAAGTTTTATGTTGAATAATAATAATATCAATAATATCAATAATTGATAACAGTAATAATTCTAACTGAAAAAGAAGAACACAGAAAAGGAGACAGTGTATGGGCTGGCTGACGATCATTTAGTGGCTCAGGGACACTCCTGTGGGATACTCACAAGAAGTGGGAGATCTGGGCCCTGTCCTAAACTCTGTCATAAACTCCTTTAATGCTTTTGGTCCCATTATTTCCTTTTCTCAAGATGCAATTTTCCTTTGATTCTTCGTACAAGAAAATTGTGGTTGGGGAAGTTTAGTGAGTAAGAGCAGGGTATTTTGAGTGCTTGAGTAGCACAAAGCCAGGTCCTGAGCCTCTTTACTTTACTTTGGTGAGGACAGTGGTTTACACAAGCTGATGACCTGGCTCCCATGTTTTGGGATGTCAATACACATCCATCCTTACGCCAGCAACATCCAGGCCCCCACTGCAAGCATTTAATAAGTTTAAGGAAGTTCCTGTTTTGATCTTTTGTTATAATCAGTGTTATTACGCATACAAACAATAACCAGAACAATTGTACTCATCAATGGAGCTATTGGTGAAGAATACAGGGTTTTCCTGCTTAGACACAACTATGAAGAGGTCTGTTTACTTAGCTAGACTGTCCTTTTATAGTTACCAACAGGAAATGTTCACAATGTTTGTGTAAGAAGGAGACTTCAAATTATCCCACATGATCTCTTCAAAGGGATGTGAGAACAGAATGTATATTTTAAATGAAATCTCACAGCCCTTTTTTTTTTTTCTTTTGCCTCAAGAGTGAGCACATCTGGTTCTGATGGACTTGCTAACCTGTTGTCTATGTTTTTTAGCCCAGCTTTGTCACATTCTCACCTCTAAATGGAAAAGCTTTGGGTGAAGCCCACTTTTGATTTTCAGTTCTTCCTGAGCTGATTTTAAAATCAATAGATTGTGTGATGAAACCAAGTTTCAAACCAAACAGCCTCTTTTATTGATTGCCCAGACATGTGTCTTACTGAGGACTAACACATCTTCAGAGCTGTGTGTGGGTGGAGTGGTATTGGTTGGAGTGAGAAGAGGGGACAACCCATGATTGTTCAGAAACAAGAGCATGAGTACAGGGAACTCAATGGACTGCTAACAGTCTAACCAGGATGTCTCTTTATAAACAATAAAGTATTGTTGTATGCATAAATTATGGCCTAGCTTTTTTTAGGTCTTGTTTTTTGTTATGGAGAATTACACAACAAACAAATCACAGTTCAAAAATTTTCTCAGCCTCCATCTCAGTAAATCAGTGGTGTGAACAGAACATGTATCATACTAATTTTGATCAACAGAGTTTTGTCATTCAGGGTTTCAGGATCAGCTATTAATGCCCATTAATACATGGCTGGTGAGGTGAAACTTATGGTAATCTCAATAATGAAGAATATTTATGAACATTAAATCAGTGGGTTCTGTTAGCTGATCACATACAGGCAAGTAAGGATTAGTCCACAACACACAACTATTCCCTTGTTCTATAGCTGCATTAACAAGTCAGTTTAAGATTTGAGTCCCATTAGAAGTGGGAAATATTTTATCCAGAATTTACACCTAGGGGAAGGGAGGTGGAGAGAGAGATTAAGGGACTTACCCAGGGTCACACAGGAAGCCTGTGGTAGAACCAGGATATGAACATAGATTTCCTGAGCCTCCATTTGCTGCATTAACCACAAGCTCTTCCTTCCTCCCTTGTTTGGGAGAAATGATAAGTTTTCTTTAACATGAGAGGTGCTCTGCAGAGAACTTGGCTAGAAGGTTCTTCTTTGCATGTGGAGAAGATGCTACAGGCAAATGATGCCCCAGCACTGAAACATGTCCAGTACCAGAAGAAACCAGTCACCCTTGCAGGTGTCACCCCTTTCCATCTGGTGCTGTGTATTGCTACTGTTTTGTGTTCTAGGCCTTGTGCAATTTGGTGACTGTGGGCATGCCAGTGAAGACCACAGGCTCTGGGAAGTGGTTTTTATCTGTTGGCCAATGTGTGAACATCTACATTGTAGATCTGAGTTGATTGCCCAAGGGCCAGTCAAAGGAAGAGCAATGGGTTAAGATGAGAGTAGAAAAATTATGAAAAGTGATTGAACTTAATGCCAGTTCTGGGACACGGGCAAAATCTTGTAATTTCATGAAAAATATTGTCACTCAATCAATGAATTCCTTCGTCTCCTTAAATGGCAGAAGCCAGATTTTGTCTCCAAGATGTTAGTGAAAAAGTGTCCTGCACCATAGACATCAGGGTTTATAAAAAAGCTCAGGCTGGATGAGCACCCTGGTTGTGAATGAGTAGCAATGCCTGTGATGAAAAAACCCATCCTCTCCACCAGAGACGTGCTGGGAAAAAAGGGACCAGATACAACCAGGTCTAGATAATTCTTGTGAAACCAAGACTTCTTTCAGGTGTTGTTGCTGATAGATCTTTCTTCTAATTATATTTCCTTGAGATGCATTTCTCCAGGAATTCTCTGCCATGGCTGTATCAGATAAACAGGGAGAGGTAAGCAGCAGCTCAGGTTTCCTTGATCTACTTGTGTAACCAAACCACCATTCACTGGAGGGACTTTTTAACTCACACACGTGTGTACAAAAGGAACTACATTGTCAGTAGCATCAGCTTTGATTACAAAGGACAATACAGTAGTAATTTGGTATTTTCTTGTGCAGGTTGAAAGAAAAGGACACTCCCAGGTAATTCTTTCGTGGTTATTTTTTGTGGTGATCTACTCCAGTTCCTATCGTGTTGCCCCAACACTAATATGGGGATCAGAGAGAGCCCACATGCCTTTTATTCTCTAGGTATGTTGGCAATTGTCACCATAACACCTCCAAATTTATCCAGATGAGGACCCAGCTGCTCTTCTTAGACTGCTTTTGTGCTGAGGACAGGATCTCTTCACTCCTGGGGAAAACAGAGACTTCCCAATCTCACCACAGCATCATTGCTCCCTATCTATCCCTGTGCTAAACACATGGGAGTACATTAGATAACCAACCATAGGGATTTTCCTCCAGGAGAAATACTGTCTGAAGAAGACTGCAATTCTCCAGCAAAGCCTGGTATGAGATGCAATCACCCAGCCTAAGCCCAGGCAGCATTTTAAGAATGAAGACAACAGGCATGGTCTAATGGGTAGCCAGAAAGATTTTCTGCCTTCATATCACTGATCTACTAATACTGATTCTAGGTAAGATGCTTTTATCTGAAATATTGAGACCAGTTTTTCTGCTTTGGTAGTGACAACATCCTGATCCAGCCTCATACACTCAGCATATGCTAAGAAGGTGCAAGCAAGGAAGTTATAGATGGTGCTTGGATAGATTCTGGGAGTGGGAAGAATATCAGGCATCCTGTTAAAAATTAATCTCTAGGGCTTTGGCAGCACACTGTGAGCATTACTTCAGTGTTTTACAGATAGTTATCTGTCTCACAGGCACACCCCATTATTATAATTTTTATTCAGCTAACAAAGATGGACCTGGATACAGGAAAAATAATATTTTTGAAAGTGCATCCTTTTCCAGCCAGATGTTTGTCTTCCTTTGGTCAAATGTAGCCTTTTCGCCTTTCTGTTTCTCTTGTTTTTTCTTTTGTTTTCTATCATTTTCTCTCAGAGAGACATGAAAATTATTTATTGATATTTTTAATGTATTTAAGAACTTACTTGACTCAAAAGCTTAATTTCATGGCAAATTAATATACTTCAGGTCAAATCATTGTGATTTCAGACTCTTAAAAACGTGTGCCTAGAACTAAATGGACTGCTAAAAATTATGATGAAAATTCACAATAATTCAAAAACTTCCTCCTCTGGTACTCATAGTTACATGACTCCAGCTAATATTTCTGTCTTCAATGGGATGTCCCTGTGTATTTATATATTACTAACATGTGTAAGCATAGTAGATGGTATCTAATTCTAATTGGTAACAAATTTTAAGAGAGCTGCCAATGTGCTGAAACTCTTGCTGAGTCCCTGAAGTTTATTGTAATTCCTTATAAGTTTATTCTATTAAAAAATTGTAAGTCTATGGATCTGCCATCAGCCACTATGCTTAAAGGTCAGTCAATCACAATTAGGTATCCTGTGCCACAGTAACCACACAAGTTGCAAATATTTATCCTTGCCTGGCCTGTGCACTCTGCCTTTGAACAAACCAAAGAGGAGGCAAAATGATCCGTGAATATTTGTGACCATTTGGGAAAGAGGAAATCAGGACTTTCCTGGGTTAAGAAAATGAGATGAAAAGATGAAAACCCATTTGTGGGCTGTGGCAGTAAAGGACAGGCTGTGCTGCTGGCTGTGTTTATGCAAATTCCCATGAACTCACATGCTCTAAAACCCAACAGAAATCTTTTGATATTAATGGTCAGCTGCCCTACACTGACCACCCGGGATGCCCAGATACATCTAAAATCACAAACAGGAAATTTTACCACTAGATTACTTCACCTCAGACCCCAAAGATTAAAACTTTAGTTTCGTTGTCCTGAAACTCAGAGCAGAGCTGTGGCCAGAAAAAGGTCCTCTCAGACACCAGGCTCCTGGAGGGCTCCTGGAGGGCTGTGGTACTTAATGAGAATTCCTAGTTGGAGGGGAGTGGATATGAGCTGCTGAGTAACCTGAGCATCCAGCTGTGAAGGATGCAAGGTGACAAGGGCTGATGAGCCTGGTGTCCCTGAGCTATCATTTTAGACATCTAAAAATGTTTCATTGAAGATGAGAGGGAATCACCCTGGGTCATCCGTCCATAAGAAGAACCCTAGAGTTCACATGAATCCTATTTGTTGAAATCATTCCTATTTTGTGGCAGATATGTCCACAGCACAGTGTGGAGATATATGAAAATAAATATAGCTGATTGGGTCCTGGGAACAGGATTCCACTGGGAATATGGGACTTGATCCTACTGAGGAGGAAAACAACCTCATGGAGCTCTGCTCCTTTTGATGCCCAAAGTACAGCTGTGCTCTGTAGCTAGGCATGGTGCTTTTGTGAAAAATCTGTCAGGGTATCATAATCAAGCAATACTGATTATGAAGACAGTTTTCATCCTTCCCATCTTCTTCAAGATCCTTGACAGCAAGTCAGATTTTGCTTTTTGAAAGGAGCAGTTATTTTTATTCATGTTGCAAAATATTTTCCAAACTCCACATATATTGTTATGTCTCTCAAATGCATTACATCACACGACTCTTCTGAAGGGTCTCCAAATCTTATATTAAGAGGCTTGTGGGAAAACATGAAAAAATAAATTGTTCCTGTTAAATGGTATTTGGAAAAGGGATTGAAATGTATTGCATTGATATGGTAATGAACTAAAGGATGCTTTGCTTTTGAATTAAATGTTATGCTCTCCCTCATTAAACTCCATTCTGAAGTTATGCAAACTTGTGTATTCCTTCCCCCTCTTTCCTTCTTTTCCACAGGATACTGTGTGATAGAATAGTAGTGAACTATGAGCTCTCTTAACATTATGCCATTAAAAATGTAACCAAGGCAGGTGGCTTTATCTTAAATCTGGAAAGAATATAAATTACCTGTATTTCAAGTAGTGACTTGGAGAACTCTGGAAAACAGCAGACCCATCCTGTATCTCATTGCTTGATGGGACCCATAGTTTGTGTCTCAGGAAACCATTGCTGCTTCAGTTCAAGTTGAGAGGAAGAACAGCATTTAACAATTTAACATTTCCCTCAGCACATTCTTCCTGAGTGTGGTGGACTTTGGCCAGTGAAGTTTGGGATTGATACTGAGGAGCTTTATTAATGAGACATTTGTTCTCAAAAGTTTTATCAACATTGTGCTTTTAGGGTGTTCCCATGAGCCCCACAAGACCAAATATTCTGACTGGTTGTATTGGTTTGGGCCTGGGATACTCTGGGGACACCATGGGATACAGACTTGCTTGCACGCCATGAAGTTTAGGGTCTCTTGGCCTTCATCACATCCCCCAGGATCTCTTAATGTGCTTTTGTAGACAACTCCAAATCTGGAAGGCCACCTGTATGGAGCATCCAGAGTCTTTAAACCTATAACCCACAAAACACTGTGTAGGTCTCTCTGTGCTCCTCAGTGCCTTGCTCTTCAAAGGTTTGGAGACAAACCTTTCACATATTCAGCTCTTGCTTAGAATCAGCCAAGTCCAGAAGAACATGGGAGGAATGCCTGACTGTGCATCCCAACCAAATAGATGGAAAAGTACTCTGCTGTTCTCCCTTGGACCATCTCCAGGCTCCCAAAGGTCTTGAATTGGGGATATAATAACAATGAATAATAACAATAATATGAGCATTGCAACACCTGCTGAGCAGTGAAGGTGGATTAAGGAGAAGTTTATGGGCCCCACAGAGGATTTTAGTTCACTATTTATGGTTTAGAGACTTCTTTAAGGAATGGACAGTGCTGACATTGAGAGAAAAAGTGATGTGACTCCATTTTATGAGAAGTCCTATACTGCTGGAGTGATTCACACGTTTAGAAAATCAGCATCTTCAGAGGATTCTCTCTTTGCTCTGTCAGGACACATTTTAGGCAGAAGTCAGTCTGCTCAGGCTGGGCTATTCTGACAAAGCCTGCTGAGAAATTTGAGTCATCCTCTGAAGGTATCTATCTCCCAGATGGTGGTTGGATGGATAACATGAACACGATGCCTACCAGAAATGAGATGCAGAACTCAGATGGACCAAGATAAGTGACATCCCACACTTATCTACCCTGCACTTAGTTGCTTGAGAATTCAAAGTATACAGGCACCAAAAAATAGAGGGTGTCAGTCCAAATTTTTGTTATTTCAGGTTCCCAAACAAGCTCTATTATCTGCTTCCAGTAATAGTTTTACTAATTGATAATTGTTAGTAAAAAAATGGAAGCAGCAAAACCACAATCATACAGTCCAAAACCACAGTAACAGATTTGGAATCCATTCTCTAAATTATGTGAGCACAAGCAGTGTGCTACAAAAGCTATTCATACACGTGTCTCTGCATGCAGATATTGTATTGATTCAAGAAGAAAACACAACATTAATATCCTCTGTATTTAGCAGTCAGAAATTTCAGTCTGAGAGTTTCAATCTCTTTCCCTAGTAAAGGTCATGGATCAAGGCAATATGGAAAGAGGAATGTTGTAACTTTCACAGTGTAGAGAAAAATAATAACAAAAGACTTTTTGAACCTTGGGTCAGAATTGCCCATTGACTATTCAAAAGTACAAGACACAGTCAGAGAGTTACAAACAAGAAATGATTCATTTTCCCCTAAATCACCTCTCTAGTAAGCAGCCCAAAGTGTACAGGCTTTCCATTGGCTGTGATGGGAAAATGAATAAGTTTTATAGTTGGAACCTTCTTTTGCTTTTTATAGGATATCTAACCATATGAACAGATTGCATTGGGATTAATGCTTTGTTAATGAGTAGAGGAGAAGAGACCCAGGTCATTTGCCTTGTGAAGTAAAAAAGCTTCATAGATCTGAAGTGGCAACCCTGCTGAACACCTTCAATATCTGAAGGAGGGTTATGACTTTTGTTAAGCAGATGTATATTAGCTGAAAAATTCTGCTGCCAATGATAGAAAACTACCAATGTGCCAAAAAATGTGAAGGTTATTTTTTTTTTTTTTTTAGTTTTTGTATACTTTTTGGAGTGGCCACATATTTAAGAAAAGCCCCCAGAGAGAAAAGGAAAAAGTTTACATGATGAAGTGGGAAAACAGCAATAACAAAATATTTGAATCATTCTTCATTTTTAACTGTGATTCAGAAATATTCTTGTTTACATCAGTATTACCTGGATTCTTTTTTATCTGTTGACAACATCCAGAAGGTTTTATGGCTGCCATGGTAAAATGAGGATTTATTTTACCTCCCTGCTGTGTGAGGATGTACAACATGGGTATGTATGCACATTCCCAGACTTGGGCCATCCAAAAGTTATGAACATGCTCAGTTTTTTTGAGTGACAGTGGTTTTAAAGAAACAGTAGACACTAAAATAGGTGACCCTCATGGTTGTTCAGCTTCTTTGTGATGGCAACAAAGGGGATGCAGACAATTATCTTAGATTAGATGCCTAAAACCTAAATAGTTGAAGTTATAACCTTATTTTTATGTTCCACAATTTAGAAAAAGAAGGGAATTTAAACTCTTGTGATCACTACTTGTTTAAAACTTCCCCCCAATTTTACCTTTTGCCAGTTATCCTGCCAGATTTCTATCACATCTCTGAATGCTTTACTCCTCACCAAATACCTTTAATCAAAGAGCTTCTTCAAGTGTTCCTCTGACCACTACAAGGCCTTTCTTGGCTTTTTCCTTCTTCCAAGTTAATTCAAGCTCATTCACACTGCTAAGGTTCCTGTTAATGCCATCCAAGGTGATAATGTCTTCTCATTTTTGCTTCTCATTCCCTGCTGAAGCTTTTGCTTGGTGCTGCACTGTGCTGCATGGACAGGAGCCTCATTTTAATACCCTTGGTGCTGTTAACACCAAGATGAGAGGCTGAGGATCAGGACATCTGTGTTGTAGTCCCAACAGACATCTCTCCCCTTCCTGGGCCACCATGACCTGACTGTCTTCAGAAGAATGAAAAGGAGACAGAATTAAAAAAGATTAACCAGAATGACTTCAGAATAATGACATAAAAGTGCAGATGAACAATTTTTCACTGTGTGGTTGGACCTGTCAGCAATGAAAGACCTTTTCTATGGACGAGTATGAGGTTTACATGGAAGTACTGGAGATGTCAGCCTTCCTACATCATCCCTCTAGCTGGCAAGAGGAATTTGGAGGCAACTGCTACAGTAGAAAGTTGTCCATATTAGAAAAGACAGATATATGAAACGAAGATAATCCACTTGGATTAATTTCTATTTCTAAATTTAAGTTCATTTTTCACACGAGCTACTTCCTACATAGCAGCAATTTCTATTTAGAGCCCACAAAGCACCTGGGAAGGTAAAAAAGATGGACATTTTAAAGAAACCAGATAGCACTTTCCTTTTATTTTATCTTGTAAACACATTGGCAGCCTTGTTAGGGCAACAAAGCAAAACATTTAATACATTCAGTTCCTTAATTGAATGATAGGACAGAGCCTGAGCTGGTGTGACTCTGGATCCTTCCCTTGCAATCAATACAGTGCCATGAGAAATTCACTTCAAAAATCTGTTTTTCATGATGAACACAGATGAAGTTTGCAATTTTTTTATTCTGAAAATGTAACTGGAAAAAAGTTTTTTCTTTAATTTTTACTGGCTTATAATGGCTTTATAATTAACCAGCTGAGTCAAATACTTTTTTTTTTTTTTTTTTTTTTCATTTAAAGAGAAGTAGCTCACTTTTAAAGGAAATTAACATAGTTACCCCAGGACAACATTTTTCAAAAGTTTTAGTGATAGACTTTTTCATGAATGTGCACGTTTCATTTACGATTATATATGCATAAACCACAGTACATGGACATGAGTCAATAAAGGAAGCAATTCTTGTAAGCTTGTATGCATCTATACAATTTCTTAAAAACAGGCTATGGCAGCAGAATTGCATGACAAGATGTTGCCATCTGAGAATATGAACTTTATATAATACTGGTATGTGATGTTGGACTAGTGAGAAAAGTGGTAAACCAAGTCTAAGTGGGCTGTGTCAGTACTTGAATTTCAGAACATCTATGAAAATGCCACCCAGTTTTCATTTTCATTAAAAAATTAAAAGAGTCCTCCCCCCTTATTTTTATTACCTCACATTTTCAAACTGAAGTCAAAGGCTTGTTTTGATCTTTGCAATATGAACACCTGGGCACAAATGAGAAAGAGAGAGAGGGAGTGAGAAAAATTTCACAATGTTTTCCTCTCCTGGCTTTTTAATTTTTTTTTTTCTTTTTAACAGTCTGTATCTATACACAGGTCTTCAGGCAGCTTGAGTATCATAAGGGGTTCTTTTATCTACACAATCCAGTCTGATGGATGACTCAAGGAAAATACATCTTTTGGCATAAAAACATAATTCCAGAGTGACCTAAAAAGTTTCTTGATAGCTGATTTCATGCCCTTGTGCCAGTGCTATGTGATACACTGGCTGTATAGAAATGGAAAAGAGAAATCAAAAGGAAAAAAAAAAGGAAAAATAAAGAAAAAAGGGAAGAAAAAAAAGAATTTGAAGCCTGAAATAATGCCAAGAAGGGCACATTCTGCAGGCTGATGTACGGGCAGAGCAATCAGAGCTCAGCCTCAGCAGGGTAAGTGGAAAGCAGGGCAGTTTCACCATCTTTTACCTCTTTGAAACTTTAAACAGGAAGCAGCCCTGAGGCAGGGAGCTTGTCCTGCAAAGGCTGGAAGGCTCCCCTAGTTTTTAGCCCTCTGAAGAAGGCACCCACAACTTCCTGAGTGCCCAGTTTACAGAGGGTCTAATCTGTTGTAGCCTCTGCAGCTTCAGCTTTTCCTGTCTCAGTTTCCCCACAGCTGGCCCAGAGGAGACCATTCCAGATTCTGCCAAGCTTTCTCATCTCCTCTCCATCTCTTTCCAAAACCAGCTCAGCATTAGGCCAAACTCCCTCTTGATACATTTTGGGGACCTTAAAAATTGCACAACAGAAAAAGCACAGGAACTTCTTTGCCATATTCAGCAGCAGTATTAATAATGCCAAGTCACAGCCTAGTGTCAGGAAAACACCACAGCACGCATCAGGAGAGATGTGAAAGTCAGGACAGCAAAGTGGTTTATAAGCATCCCAAAGGTCAAAATTCAAGGGCTGCTGAAGCTGTATTTACCTTGCTGCATACAAACACACACATGCACAGTTGTCCCTGCATGCACAAGCTTATACATACAAAGAACTTTTCTTTTTTTCTTCTCGATAGGGATGTTGTGGAAAATGTATGTCTCTGTGGGTCTGGTGACATGCAAATGTTTATGTGGGTGTTAAAAAAAAAAAAAAAAAGAAAAAAAACAGAGGGGAAGGTGTGAGGCATATATTCAGAGAGCCAGAAAGCCACACAGAGGCTTCTATTTATAGCAACCTGGTGGTGAAATAGAGAAAACGAACTGCAGCTTCTATCTGCCTGCTCCCAACTGAAGTTTGACAAGAGCGGATGAAACCTTTTAGGGTCTCTTTGTAGTTTTAACTGACAACAAAAAGTGATGAGTTAGCTGTTCCCTTCACGACCCTCTTAAGCAGGTGAAGAAGTCAGCTGCTGAGCCAGAGGAGTGGAAAGGGCTGACACTGCCTCAGTGCCTGGAAATGCATTCCCTCCCTGCAGAGCTCGGGGCAAAAATCAGAAATTGCACTTTGTTCTCAGCACAGTGGTCAGACTCTGTCTCCCAACTTGGATTCCCAACCCCAACATGAAGCATCCATTATCCAGGTACTTCTGAGTAGGTGGATGCTTCCATTCCTTTCTAGTGGCTCTTGTTAGAGAGAGAAAAACAGAGATCCAGGGTTCTTGTATCAGAAGCTGTGATCTGAGGTTATGGTTCAAACCCACTGATGACTTCTTATGCCGGTAATAGAATGACTGCAGTTTTACTCTCTATTTTTTCATAGAACCATAGAATGGTTTGGGTTGGAAAGGATCTTAAAGAGCATCTAGTTCCAACCCCCCTGCATGGGCAGGGACACCTTCCACCAGACCAGGTTGCTCCAAGCCCAATCCAACCTGGCCTTGAACACTTCCAGGGAAGGGGCATCCACAACTCCTCTGGACAACATATGCCAGTGTCTCACCACTCTCACAGTAAATAATATCTTTCTAATATCTAATCTAAATCTACCTTCAATGGATTTCATATTGTGGATTCTTTTCAAATGGGATCAACCAGATATTTTCTATACTGATGTGATCCTGTTGCTGCAGAGTAGCTATTTTTACATCTTTCGCTCATTTTTTTCCCGAGGGGACTGGTTCAAATCGTTTCCTTCTTGAAGCTGAAATATTCAGTGAGTATTCATCTCACCACCCACTTCTTTCCTCCACATAAGTTGGCTTTGCAGTTGTCCATGATGGCCACTGAATCATAGGCTGGTGTAGGACATTGTTTCTTCCTCAGCTCCTCACTTCTTGACACCTCCAGATCATTCCACATGATTACAAATCGTGGATTGCTCCATGAGGAGTTGGGAGCTATCAATTTTCTTTGTGTTTGGGTGGCAGAGGTGGTTCTCACACTTGGAAAACAACAGGGCTGGGAGCAGAGCACTGAGATTCTTCTTTAGGTCTAGAGTCTGGTTTCTTGATGGTGCAACAGCTGATTTAAAGCTAAGCTCTTTGGTTTTTTGCCCTCATATTTTTAAAATTTTATTTTATAATTATAAGAAATGCAAGTGAACAGAAATATTTTCTGAGTTTGTATTGGTTACAGTACACAACTTTATCAGAAGATAAAATTTTGAATACTTAAATAGTTGTGAAATGCCATTTTCGTGTTTCAAAACTAAAACTGTTGATATTTTTCTTTAAAAATACAGTTTTGATTCATAATTCATATCATTATGGTTTTAAAAAACTGCATCTAAAAGATTGAGAAAAAATGTGCACCTGGATTAATTTTGAATGAAATCAATATTTTTGGAATTAATCTTTCAACTCTGTTGACTCAATGAAAATTCAGAATAATTTCATCCTGAGTTGGTCTGAGTTGAATTTTTATCAAACTCTGCATTTTAAGAATAAATTAATTATATGTACAGTCCTAGAATAATATTAAGCAGCGAGTTTTTCCTATTTCTATCTCATCTGGAATTATGGGCAAAGCAATTATTTTGAATTACTGTTTCACTCTAACATGTCTTAGTTTCATTCACTCAATATTAAAACTGTTTTTACTGAGCAAACTGGTCTGTTTCTTGACTGGAACAGAACCTGTTTCTTGGGGAAGATCACCCTGGCAGACTTTTGATATCACTGTATTTCTGTTTTTCAGAAAGATGTATATTTAAAGCAGTAGCCCACTTTTGTGGACAAGGACATAACAAACTATAGGTGTCCCCTGGTATGGGCAGTGGCTATATATAATCTGCTCTGACATAAAGCACTTAATGTATTAATATAACTGCAGCTCTTTGGGGTTTAGAATCCTCAACTGAAAATTTGAGAGTACTATTACAATCTTTAGAGATCAAATTTGGACCTGGCTTCCTGGTGCAAGAATTACTTCTAATTCGTTCATTACTAAGAAATTCTCACATTTTATTTGGTGAGTAATTCTTAGTATTCACTTGAATATTTTCTTCTCTGCCAACAAACTGATTTGGTAGATGTTGATGGGATGAGATCACAGGGGAGTGACAAATGCTGCTGAGATGTCCTATCAATCAATAATTGAAAGGACATGATTCCTTTGCAAAATTCTTGTTTCACCTTGTCCAATTTTTATTCTGTCCTTGTCGTGTTTCCTTCCTTGTGACAAAACTTGAGAAAATGTCCCTCTAGAAAAAAAACAACAGAACAACAAGCAACAAACCAGAACTTTAAATGCATAAGGCCTACATAAAAATCAGTGGTCAAAACACCCTCTGTTTAAGAGGAAACCAGCAAGGCCTTTGCAAAATGAAGTAGGTGGAACGTGTTCCTCACTCCCACTTTGATCACGTACGTAGACCAAAAGTCAACGTGAAAAGCTTGGCTTTGCACTTGCCTACAGGTCAACAGGGGCAAACAAGTTAAGTCCCTAATGCATGTCAAACCAGTGCCGTGGGTGTGGGTGTGACACACGAGGACACTGATTTGTACTGTACTTCTCTTACCCAACTATCTTCTTGGGTAATTTGCTCCACTGCAATGGCATGAGAAGCCTTGCTCAAGGTTCTGCCTGCAATAAGACATTGTGCTTGCCCCAGAGAGCTTTCAGCTGTGGGGACAAAGAGAGCTGAGTGTTAGAAATAATGGGAAAACTGTTGCCCAGTGCTGGAAAAATTGTATTTCTGTTTCCTAATGTACCCATGCTGTCGTTGAGAGAGGTGTGGTGAAGACGTGCCTGCTTCTGGCACATTTCTAGATTCTTTTTTTTTTTTAGCATAGTTATGAAGTTTCAGGTCAGGCACTGCGTAACTCTTGGTTCTCAGCCTAAGGAAAAGCACTTCTGAGTGTCCTCAGGATTTTAAACTTGTGTTAGGTAAAACACTTTAAATCACAACTAAGCTGCATTAGCTTGCTAATCAGGGCAAAAACACAGGGAAGAGAGGTCCTTCAGTTTTGCCCCAAGGCAAACTCACAATGAGGTGGGGTTCAGGGATGAAGGACTGACCTCAGCAAATTTACCTCAGTCAAAATAAAATGCTTTCTCTTTATTATAGTTTTGCCTCAGGATAGTTCAGGTACCTCAGTCATTCTGAGGTTAAGAAATAAAACCTAAACCCAGCTTTTTCAGCAGGAGAGGCAAGCCCTAACTATAGACTAGCTCAAAGGCTCACCTTCACTTAGGGTGCTTGGTAGATCAGCACTACCAATTAGTTAAATACATTACAAAAATAATTGTGGTTATTCCTTCAGAGTCTACCCATCTCTTTTCAAGCTAATTTTGTCTTTGGTGTAACTGAGGAAGGTCTTTGTCAACATATTGAGGGGAAGGGGAAGGCAGCAGTTTCTGAGGCAAACTCTCAATAGTTAGGAGCACATTTTGAAGAGCTACCTGTACATGGAGCTCTGTGAACCGTAAGAGCAAGGAGGTTTCATCGGAAACAGCAGCTCTTCTAGAGACTTCAGGTGCAGGGTTTTAACTTTTTTTTTTTTTTTTCCAATACAAAAAGCCACCCCCTTCCACCCTCAGCTCGTACTAGGTTGAACCAAGACTGAGCGAAAGCTGAGGGCATGCTCAAGAGCAGGAAACTGTGGCAAAGCTGAGACGCTGAAAAGTTACTGGAGCTAATACCTTGTGGTCATGGGGATAGGCAGCAGCAGCTGGGTTGTGATGGGAAGACTCAAAGGCACCTTCAAAACAGGCTTGAAAAATACTGCTGATCTTTGCACTTTGACTGGGCTTCTGTGCTCATGGTTACCCTTGAAGCTTTTGGGCTGACTTTTGCATCTGCAGTCTGGGGCTGCTCATATGGTTTATCCCTATGTGGGATGTTTGCCTTGCAGAAGCCTCGTTTGCTGCCCGTGCACTGAAAGGCAGAGGTAGGCTTTGAAGGTGAAAGGGATGTGTAAGATTGGGTTCATCTGGTAGCATTTGTGACTGCAAAAAAGGTTGTAAACACCCACTGGTGAATAGCTGCCTTCCTCCCCTCTTTCCATGGCAGTGTGACAAGCCAGATGTACCCTCGTGGATTGACTCATTCTTTTATGGGGTAAAAAAAAAAAAAGGCACAGTCTGTGCTGCTCATAAAACCCACCAGGTGGTCAAGATATCATGGAGGCCCAGTGTTCTGTGGAATGGTCTCAGCCATTAATATGAATTGTGATGATGAGAACAAGATGCAAAATATTGCCATGGGAGAGAGGGAATGGGTGAAGTAAGATGTGCCTGTCCATCTTTGCCACCCTTGGGATGGGGGCAGGTGTGGCTGTCTTTCAGATTTGAAGGACCTCTGCAAGCTGAGATAAAGGGAGGACTTCTACCAGTTTCTAAGAGGAGAGGTGGCTGCTACCAAAATGCCATAGTTCTTTAGAGAGCTGCAGACAGCACGTGTGGAAGGGGGGACAACCTCCTGTCTCCCATGCTGTGCTCTCTATTGTTTTGGGTGCCTGTAGGAACCTGCCCTTACAGCTGTTTTATTTTTTCTTTTGGGTATGGCCTGAGAGACTGTTTGTCATGTTTCTGAGTGTCTGGAATGCCCATAAGAAACTGCCTGTGCCTGATGGAGACACAGATGTAATTTGTGTGGTCAGCTTGTGCCACTTGTCTGCTTTGAACTGACCAGTGAACCCCGAACAAACCAACCAGGAATTACTAAGAACCTGGGTGCTGTTTTTACTTGTTTTGCAGCTTTTCAGTAGTGCTCTGCTCTGGGGGTGAAGGAAAATGTGAACATGTGTCAGAACTCATTCTTAGATCAAGCTCACTGCTCACCCACCATCAGGGCTATAAACCTAGGGCCTAACCTGTCTAACCATAACTTCATAAAAGAAGAATCTGGTTGAAGGAAAGAGGCAGGTGCTCAGCCAAGTGGCAGAAGTTGAGTGGGATGAGTCTGGACCAAACAGGGCACCTCAGGGGGCTGTGAAGAGTAACATTTTTGGTCTGTACTGTTCCACAGTGTGAGCCCAAGGCAGCTGGGATGAAAGATGTGTTAGTAGAGAAGGATGTCACCATCAGCTTCAAGCTGGGGGCTTTCTGGGTAGCTAGATCCTTTGTGCCAAATCTGCAACCAGTGAAGTGACCAAGGGGAGTGTAGTGATGGAGCTGGCATCATCCATCCTGCTCTTACATCCCAACACAGAAGTGGCTTTGCATCAGCTGTACAGAGTACAAAACACTGTCTGGTCCAGAGTATCTTCTATGGTGTAGCTTTGCTGTGGGATCACATTCAGGGACCACATACTCAGGACAAAACTCAGATGGTAAGTGGAGGAGACAAAGAAATCAAGAGCAAAACTCATTTTTATCTTTCCTAGAGAGTATGGTCTGCAGCTTGCTTAGAAGCAGAGGTAAAAAAAAAATAAAAAAAAATGTTGGCTTGAGCTGTGGTTTGGAAAGAGAAAAGGAGAAAAGAAACAAAACAAAAACACTGGCCCACAGAGAAGAGAAAACAGGAAAGGAAAAGAACAAAACATCCTGTACACAGCAGCCAGTCAGTTGAGGAGGGAGGGTCTGTGTCATCTACATTCCTCTGCTGAAGTGGGCACAGGCATCCTCCATCCAGTCTGCACTGCTCAGACCTCTCCTTTCCTCAGCCTCTCTGCTGACCTAATCCTGTGATGTCTCCTGTTCATCCCTAAGCTGGATCAGCAGGACCAAATGTCTTTTCAGACCTCCCCTCATCTCTAACTGGTGTTGCAGGAGCAGCATGGCATCTGCAGGCTGTACCATTCCCACCTCCTCCCCTGGGATGAGTATCAGGGAGCCCAGATCCCCACAGGGCACTGGCAGATGTAAGCTCACCTTGCCCTACTCCGAGAGGAGGGGTAAGCACTGACCCCAGGCTGTGTCGTGCAATCAGCACCATATTGTGGATGAGCTAATGAAATATATAGCCTGAAGTGGAGCCTGTTCTGAGCCCTGAAACTCGTGTCTCTCTGCACCTGGCTGTGTGAAAATGCCTCCTGTTCTTCCTCTCAACAGCTCACCTGAGAATGAAACCAGTGTGGAGACCTTGTTGTTGTCTCAGCTTAGGAAGGAGCCAGCTTGAAGGGTGGGGGTGCTGGGATGGAGGTTGAAACCCAGACTTTTTGTGCTGTTTGCTTTGAGGTGAGAAGGCAGGACGATGCATTGGACCTGCTACCACAGCATCTTTTGGGAGGCCTGAAAGATGGCTGCAATGGTAGTTTTGACAGGTGGAAACCTTTTCTTTAAGGGAGCTTTTACTAAGCACAGCTGAACACTAGTCAGGTGCCATTCTCCTGGTCAGCACTTACGTGGTCTTGCTGAAGTGCATGATTTCCTCCAAAACCTATGAACGTCACTTTTTAATCAGAGTTACTGCTTCCTCTCCAAGCAGAATGCATGAGTGAATCTATTACTGAGCTGATGGAGCTAAATCCCTCCTCTGCCTTTCCTTCTGAACAGCATAAAATTATTTTTTTGGAATAGGAGCAGAGCATTTCTAATAAATGGTGGATGTGGTCTTGTAGCTTGGAAGTTGGGCCCACCAGTTCCACTCCACCACAAGCAGAGAGGAAGGATGAACATTTCATGGATCAGCAAGATGTGAAGCCTGAATGCATTCCCCAAAAGCTGACACCCATAGCATGGTCCTTGAGGTCAGCTAAACTGGTGTGAAAGTGCACAGAGCTTCTCCTTTGACTACTTTGATGACCTCTGATGGCTTTGCATTTAGTGAAGGCAACCTACTAGACATGATAGCATGTTTTTTGCCTTATTTCTCCCTCTAAAAGTATTCCCAGAGAAGTCTTTTTCCCCTCTGCTTTTCTTGTTCTCTCTACTGAAAGCTTAGAAGAAACACAGTCATTTAAGAACAGAAGTAGCAGATGCAATTTGAAATAGATTCTCCATCTCCCCAGATCACTTAAACTGGGAAATAAATTTTTAATAGTGATGTATCTGTTATTTAGGTGCTTTAAGAGGTGCTGCCTTCATGTAATATCATTACTAAAATTCCCTACTACTCCTTGTCCCCTCAGCTCCACCCCCTGACATCCCGTACCTTCTCTTTTCCAGCTTGTTTATTTTAGTGAGCAAAGCTACTTAGAATTATTTATTTTTGGATCAGCTACTGATTCACTTAGTGACTAACTCATTTCATCACTTGATGCCTCATTTTACCTATACATTAAGAAGGATTAATAGTACCTGCTTTTCAGGGCTGTTAGCAGTTTAAATTAAGTCATGCTTATAATGTTTATAAAGAGATTTGAGATCCTTGGTTACTGGAGGCTAGGGAGCTGCAAAGTATCTTATTTTTACTTAATAGTGAGGGTTTTTTGTGTAACTTCTCATTGTAAAAGTACAAGAAACCTTGCAATTAGTTGGAGAGTCTATTATTCCAAGGATTTAGTTTATATTCCCATTCAGAAACAAGCATTTTGTCTGCATTTTTTTCCCCCTGATGTTTCAATTAGACTTAATCTCCTGATCTCCTTCACTGAGAATTGTCTGGTGGTGGGAAATGTGGCAATGAATATCCCAGGTGGATAGCAGACCTGTTCAGTGTTGTTTGGTGATCTTAAAAAAAGCCAAAGTGCTCTTCTTCAGAGGTGCATTTTGTTGTTATTTCCCCAAAATATGTAGCCAGAAAGGCAAACTGTTAAACTTAACATTAAAATTTGTGACAATATTGCCCATTCACCAGAAACATTTACTCAGCACCATGGGAGGCTGCACTGGGTCTATCAGAAGTGAAAGTGAGAATGAGGAGCAGGCATGAGAGGAGGGTTTCTAAATGAATCAGTTTGTAGTTATTTTGTGTTTACTGAGTAATCTGCCAAATGATAGTGCAAGTGACCACATCTGCTACTCTACACAAGTAGAACTTAGAGAAAGGGTATAGTTAGATTTAAATATCAGGCTGGGAACAGACCATCAGTTTGGTTATGCTGAAAGTAGCTCCAGTGAAATTATTAAAGATTACTTATTCTGTTGCTTTGCCTCTAATGACATAGAAAATGTAGTGTTGGGGAAAATAAGTGGGTGAGATACCCCTCCCAGTGAACTTAATGGGAGTTTTTCTTTTGATATCAATGGGTGCAGGATTTCACCCTCAGCCTTGCTGCCTGTGGGCTGACGGACACATTTGAAGATCTAACACCATGGGTCCCTGTGTTTGGGAATCTCTCAGGAGAGGAGCCAAGCAGGGTGACATAGCAGCTGAATTATCAGCCAGACTGAGTAGACAGATGGAGAGAAGTGGGTTTTGTGCTGCCTGATGCAATGGCAGTTCCATATGTGTCTTCTAACATCATATAGATGAGCTTCAGAGAATGGGATGAACCAGATACTGACAGCAACCAGGGATCTGTCCCTCCCCTTAGCTCTGTCCACAGGAACCACAGGAATTGCTTCCACAGTGGCTATGACCACCTGAAAGTCTCCCCTGATGGGAGAATTGGTGAGCACTCAGTTTGCATCCAGCACCACAAAAGACAGCCAAAATATGGCCCAAAACAAGGCCTCCCTTTGACAAGAACTGTATTTTCTGGACTTAGCCTGTTAGCTCTTGCCCTTTTTTTTTTTTTTTTTTCTTTCATCTTGGCAGTCTGCAATAATTATCCAGATGACATATATAAGGGAGGTCACGAATTATTAACAATTAATCCGTCTCTGGAGTCACTGCCAAATATTTGTTGGTTCGTAGAGGAAGTCTAAGTGAGTAAACCATTGCTGAGTGACAATAGCTCTGCTTCCCAGCCAGACTGAACAGCTCGTAATGTAACTCAAGCGTTTCCTCTTTCCAAGCTTGCTTATAAAACAGCAGACAAGGAAAAGGCAAAAAGGACATTTAGAAGAACGCAAGACTGGAAAAACAACCACTGATGTAATGTACTTTCTAAACTAAACATAAGGCAGGCACCGTTGCAGTCATTTAAATAATGATTAGAAAAAAAAAACCTGAAGTAAACAGACCTAACCCAATAAACTTTATCTATTGAATTCTGAATACTGAAAGAAAAAGTCTGAGTAATTCCACATTGGAAGTCTAGGAAATAATTCACCTTGCACTTTGCAAAACCTAAGTCATCTCTTCTCCCTGTAGGGAGAAACACCAAAGAGTAGAAAATTTAGATGACACAGAGGGCAGAGAAACCAGAGCACACAAGGCAGAGGAGTAAAAGAAATATTGTGGACCTCTGATAAGTATCTTATGTGATCCTAAAAGGATAAGCTGAGATGATGACTCTGTTGTGCAAATGCACAGTAGAGGGTCTGGGCTTTGGAAAGAGCTTAGAAGTTGAATCAATAGGATAGTGAGAACAGGATTAGTTTACAACCCCATTTTACAGAAGGGGAGAGAGCTGAAGCATTGCTGCATCAAAGCCTCTTTTCTGCCCGTGCTTTTCCATATGTCTAATCTGTCCTGTCTACTGACACCACTTATAACAGCAGTTAAGTAGATACATTGGTGTTTTCAGGATGGAGACTGATGTGACTTGCCCAAAATCACAGAGGAAGTGTGTAGGAATAACACCCAGATCTCTAGAGTCCCGCATCACTCGTTCAACCACAAACCCATCCTTCCTGTCTCTGCATGAAGATAGATCCAAGAGAAGTGATTTTACATACACACACGTGTCTGCAAAGTGCCTTAGAGGGAGGATAGCCACACTAAGGTGAAAGTTTTGTTAGAAATCTCATAAATTCTATAAGTCTCAGTGTGATTTTTTTTTAATATAAAAGATTTTTTTTCACTTGTTTCTCCTCCAACTTTTTCTGATTTCAAACATCGTAACAGCAGTTGCTTATATGATGTTTCTGACCATATTTTATGGAATGAACAAAAAGTCACATGAATCTGAGCTAGGACAAAGCCATAGGGCTTGATTTCGTAATGCAAATCATTACAAATTTGGTGCATCTGGTATGAGTCACTGGTATATTTAATTGAATTCCTTTGTGTATGAAGTGAACCCTTTTCTCAGAGAGAATCCAAAGTAGAAACAATGAGAAATTGGTTCTTCTTCTGCCCTGAATGCTCAGGTTCAATATTAACAATGACAACTTTCATGAAGTTACACAACAGACTTTGGCTGGAGTTAATACAGCAATTCAGCATGAAACTACCACACATCTGGGCTATGTTTTCAATAAAGATTTTTATGAATTTGGTAGATGGCAAGTTCAAAGCATACAAAAGGAAGAGGTTCCTCTTTCGCTGTGTCACTGAGCAGTGGAATTCCTTATTGCTGTGAGCTGTCTGGATATTAAAAAGCTTATACAGGTTAGATAAGCAGTTGCACAAATCTATGAAAGAAAAGATAATTAGGGCTGTGGATTGCAAAGATACAGTTCTGGCTCAAGACTTCACTGAGCCACAGGTTACTCTGATGAGGGAAGGAAGATTGCATTAGTGAGCTCCAAGATATTAGAGGTGGTCTTCCCAGAAATGCTCAGACTTGGGCTGTCTTTCCACTAAGTTATTAAATGCTGATACCAGTGAAAGTAGAGAAGCCACTGGACAGGGTGGGCTCTTCAGTCATCTGAAAGAAAGGCAGTGCATTTAATCTGCTTGGCTAGGCTTACTCTGTGTTCAATGTTACAGCACCTCTGGAGACTGATTCATCCCATCCTGAGGCAGAAATCCAAGATAAGTGGGGTCAATCACCCACTGTCTCACTTCATGACTTTAATAGAAGCCAGAGTAAATAATTTATTTGGGATGTCTAGAGCAGGATTCAGTTAGAGACTGAAATTTTGGAAGTCTACATGTGAGACATGTACTTTATCTCTCTTAAGAGGAAATGGAGATGTAGTAAAGACAGGCTGTGGAGCCTGTATTTCATTTTGCTTTGAAGCAGACAAATATGGCCAGCTACATACCCTTAGGTTTGCAGATTACTTGTTTTTATTGCTGTCTGAGCTATCCTTGTGGATCTTGCATCACCTCCAGCAGATATCCTGGATGAAGGTACCATGTCCCACCTGACATATGGAGATCTTGGATATATTAGATGATGCTAGATCTTTATACTTAGTGTTTAGGCAACTATGTCACATCCCTGCTCTCTGTTTACTCTAGTGAATTCATATGTGTTTCTGTTCTGTTGCCCCAAAATGGTGCCTATTTATCCTTGAATTACCCCGTAGTTTTTATTTGTTTAGTTTTTTTGTTTTTGGTTTTGGTTTTTTTGGGTTTGGTTTTGGTTTTGGTTTGTTTGTTCTTGAGCACCTCCCTGGAAGGCCATGGGCTTCCCATAGGTTGTATCATTTATATCAGATGTATAGATGGCTTGGGTAGCCTATGACTACTGAAATTATAGTGGACATCTATATGCAAGCAGCTGAACTAAGCCCATAACTCACATATGTTTATCTACACACAGGTATGTAAATATGAGTGTCTCCATGTGGAGCTAAATCCCATTTCTATTTTCCAAGGTAGGAGCAGTTCTACCAAAAAAGATTTTTCAAAATTCCACATTAAGAACAGGAGGAGTTCTTTCAGGAGCACTCAGCATGTTCAATAAGGAGCTCTTCCTTTTTATCTCTTCTCCTCAGCTTTTCTTCCTCCAAAAGACTTGCTTGACAGCAGGTGTAGAGTTCCAGCTCCTGCAGGAGAGTCACTTGTTCACAAAGGGCTCCTGTAGAATTAATAATAAATGTCTCATGCCTCCAAGTAATACTTTTTACTTTTAGAAATACATAAACTATAGAGGTATTTTTTTCTTTTCTTTCAGAATGTAGCATTTACTAATAGTGGAAAAAAAGGTTCTTAAATTTGTAAAACAATAAGAAAAGCCATCTGCTACTTTATACTAGCTCTTAGTACAGAAAACAGAAAGTGGCTTTTAATCACTGGTTGGCCATTAGTTTGACAGAGCCTCTTCATCATAGGCCACAAGTCACTCTTACACATGGAAGCAATTTTTATTTTTCTCAAGGAGAAAAAAGTCCCTGCTTTTTCCAAAGACCTTTGACAGTTAAGATGGCTGAGCTCAAAGCTTCTTGGTTAGACACAGGTGGGCACAAATGGAGGCAGATCTTTTGCCCTACACTGCAAGCTGACTGAATATAGGCCTAGAAATCATGTTAGGATGGAGCTTTGCCCAAGCTAATCTGTTGAAGGCATATGTTGAGAAGCAAGACATCTTAGTTTGGGTAATGCATCATTTTCATTTAGCTACAAAACTTCCACACAGGGTTTCATGGTCCTGTGCACCCACATCCAAATGCCTTCAGCTTCACCAATGGGGGCCTCCAAGGAGAAAGAAACATTGAAATTACCCCAAGTCCACCAAGAACTTCTACTGACATCCTGAATATGGCTCATGGCTCATGGCCACGAGAGCTGTTCCCTCCTTAAAAAAAATATTCAGTTAGTGCTTAGAGGGAAAACATCATTCTACAGATCCCTATCCAGCAGATTTTGCCTTATGATGATTTTCATTTACTCTCCAACATGCACCAGACTGTAGGAGACAAGCTGGTCCTTAGGGCAGCTTGCCTGTGCTCTGCATGTGCTCCTACCTGCAAAAGTTGGATGGAATGATCCTTCAGGTTCCTTCAAACTTGGCATTCTGTGATTCTCTGATGATGCCATTTGTATTCCACACAATGTCTCAGGGTTTCTTTGCTTCTCTCCACTGAGGGATAACCCAGTACAAAGCCCCTGGAGACTTCAATCTTATACTCTTGAAGCACAGATCTGAAAATGCTACATGGTCTTCCACATAAAACTTATTCACCTGCATGCTTTGTTCATGCATTGCAAAGTAGGATGTGGAATGTTCTCTTATACATCCCTGTGCATGTTTGAAGGCTTCTGTAATGTAGAAACCAAAACTGAGCCATGTGTGCAACCATTCTGAGTTTATCAAATATTCTAACTTGGCTTGGTGTCCAATCATTTAATCTTTGCAGGTCCCGAGAGTCCTTATGGAAAATGTTTTAAATTGCATGTTGCTTTTTAATAATGAAAATAATTCAAGGACTGAAGGGCAGCATGAAAGATTGCCCACATGGGGTCTTGTTTTCCCCCAGAATTGATCTAATCAAAACAACGACTTGAAATTAAAATGCCCCTTTGATGGTAGTTATGGCCCTGCAGTCACAGTTAAGTAGCAGGACATCAGCAGTCAATAGTGCAGAAAATGGTTCTTCCTAAACTGGTGTGAATTTATAGTAGAATTAGGGACATCAAATGCATGTTACTGATGTGAAGCCAGTGTGGCTGAGAGTAGAATCAAGCCTCTAGTGAATCATCATTAATCTGAATTTTTCTGATTTCTGGCAGGTTTATGGCAAGGGCTTTACAATATTTTAACTTTGCATTTTTCTATGTGTGTGTTTAATGTTCTGTCTACTTGAGTGCTGCATAACCACAGTGTGTTCCCTGGGGGCATCCCTCCTACACACACATGAAGTTCTGCTTAATGTTGCACTTGGATTTATTTGAACCTTTTATTATTACAGTACCAAATGAATACTTGCATTAAAAACACTTGTCCAAGTAATTTCACCAGAATTTGGTTGACATTTTTTTTTCTTTTTCAAATGACTTCATCAAATGGAGGCATTGACACTGCAGATACAATTAATTGCTAAAGAGATTCTGAAAAACTAGTTTTGTCTATCCACAAGACCTTTAATTGTCTAATTAAACACATATAAAACAAGTGTTGTCAGGTCCTACATGAACATTTAACAGTTTACATGAAGCTTGTATTGATTAAATTTGTTTGGGAGGAAGAATTCTTTTGAAGTCTCTTTTCTGATGGGCCAGTTTTATGAATGAAAATAGAGGGAGTTTCTAGAAAACATAAGATTTAAAGCACTTCATAAATACTGATCAGTACTTCACAAAACAGAACTTTTAATTTTTTTTCCCCCCACAACTTGGCAAAGAAAACATGACTACAATATCTCTCAGGTCAGTTTAAGTTATCCTAGGAATGGCTATGTGGCTGCTCTGAAGGCCATCTATTTTAATTGATCAGATTTAGCTAATTTCAGTTATTCTCTGTAGATAACCCCTATGAATGGATCAGGTATGGAGGTCTTCTGCTGGATCTCAGAATGCTCCTGGGAGATCCTATGGTACTTGGCAGTTTCCACATCTTTTGACAAAAATACTGACAGGTGAAGACATCCTTCTGCATACAAAAGTCATTATTTTGGTTCCTTTTTTTCTGCCACAGGACCTCTTCCCCTATCACAAACAGCACAGAGCTGTGGTTTCTGCACCACCATGAGACATAAGTATTATAAATAGTTAATTCCAAGATACCCAACTGCAGCTGGGGTTTTGGGTCCTTGGAGGGGGAGGAGAGAGATTGGAGGATTGCAAAGCAGCCTGGGACTTTGTAAATCAAGTTGGCATGTCTGAATGATTTCACTTAGCAACCCAGGTTTCTGTCATGTGTTATTTTGTCCTTGCTATTGTTTTTTTTTAATTAAAAAAAGAGTCTAGTTTCATAAGAAAACACAAATATTCAATTTCACTCTCATTTATTAACATGCTAATTTAAATTAAACTGTGGAAAAGGAGGAGAGAAAAGGAATAGCAGATCAAAGATATTACATTCCTACAAAATCTGAGAAAAAAAGTTTGACAAATCAATGCTCTCACGGAGACATTACCCCAAAGAGAAAAGCATTGATACAAACTCAGCAATGATATGAGACAATGGAGAACTTGCATAACACTCATGCAAGGAAAAGTAGGCTGACGTTTTTAGTTTTCATCAGTCTAGAAAGTGAAATATTTTTAGCCCAGAGCACATGAAGAACAGTGCTTTGTGCATCACTTGTTTTTGTTTGCTACTGCAGAACAAAATGATGGTTTTGACATGATTGCTTGACACCATGACAAGGACATGAGATACTTCAGAATTATCTCTTCTGCCCAAGTAGAAGTTTAGGTAGTGCTGGATGTCCAGACCCTTTCTGTGACTGATGGGGAGCAACATGCACTTCCCTAGGGTGACTTTCCTGCCCTAAATGAAGAGGCTGGGAGGTGGACTTACCAACCATTCAGTAGGGCCACCTTCTCCATCGAGGATAGAGGGAACCTGTGTTGCTTGGTTATCCTAGAAAGCAGCAAGAGATGAACTACATGGATGTCAGTTCAAGACCAATGACTAATTCTCCCCATGACAGTGCAAAAAACACCCTGGCAGGAGGTGACCTGAATTCTCTTAAGACCCACATCACCCTTGCCTCATGGTCCATGTGGCAGCTGCATTACCTGCCAGTGTTAACTCACCTTTTTTTTCTGTTTAGAACTGGAGTCTCAGAATCCTGGGAAGAAAAGAACTTTTTTTGTCCAACCTGGTTTAGATAACATCCCAGGGAAATATTTCACTTGTAGGCAGTAGGAACCTGAAGTGCATTTTGAAAAAGCATTTTTCTGCTCCAAACTCCAGGTCTCCACTCAGTCAGTCACTGGATTTCCCAGCTGCTCTACTAAAAATAAATGGATGAAAATGAAAACTTTCTCTTGGCAGGGATTTTGACAAGTGTCTAATGTGGACCTGTGCTGATGCAGACAATGAGCAATGTCAGCATAGTCAGCTATGGGAGAGGTTTATATTTTTCTTTTTTTTTTTCCTTAGAAAAGGGGAGAACTGCCCTGTAGCACATTATTTACAGTACCATGTGATTCAACTGACAGAGGGGAAAAAAAATTCAACCCATTGTTCAAGGGCTATGCATGGATAGAACATTAAGAAGTAAATTTCCCTGCCTGAAAAACGTAACCCCTCCTCTTTCTCTTTGGCACAACTTCATCTGGAAGCTTTGCATCTGAAACTTGGTTTCTGAAAGGCAATCAAAATCCCTGCTCAGGTCAAACACAAATGAAGGCCATCTTTGTTCCATCCTAAAGAAGGGATTTTTCTGTCTTATGGAGTAGGATTTTCCATTATTTTTTAGAGTGGATTGGTTATAGTTAAAAAGAAAGCAGCAAGAGTAATTGAAGCACTGCTAGGTTCCACCAGCTCAGGATCTCGCATATTTTTCTTTAAAGTCGCTTTGATTTTAAAAGCAACTGATGTAAACTCAAAGAAAAAACCCAGCTGCAGCTGCAGAGGTGATGGGATGTGCTTGGCCTCATGACTTGTCTTCATGTCCTTTGCCAAGACCTCTAGGAGCTGCAACAAGTTGCTCTCTCTCTTGCCTATTGAGATGTACAGTTCAACAGGCCTGGGTAGTCATCCTTAAAACTGTAAAAAGTGGAAAAATGTAAACTAATAAATACAAAAAGCAACCTTGAAAGCCTGGAAAATATTTAACAAGCCACTCAGTTCTCATCTTGTGAAAGCATGCACCAGCATGCACTGAGGAGAGACAAAATGAGATCTCTTCTGTAATTCTGAAATGCTTTTGGAGGATGAGGAAAAGTGTTGGAAAACTTTTGTTATACATCTTTCAAAATCAAATTATGACTTACCTGTTGCATACTTTGTTGTATTAAGTAGTATTATAGTTGAGTAATTAGCTGGAAGAAAATGGGTTTTTTTCCATCTGTTTGTAGAGAAAGCATTAAGTCTGCCAAAATGAATGAAGCATCATAAGCAAATGTTCATGCATTGTTGAAGTGTAGCTTTCTGAGCCTGGCTGCAAATTCCCAAAGAGCACTGATAAAATATCCATCTAGAAATATCCAGGCCTTGCACTAGTAGCTCATTTGGTATTGCATGTCATACCCACTGAGTATTTGCAAAAGAGACATGCAAATGGCTGCTTGAAGAAGCATTTGTTATTTACATAGTCATTAATGAGCATTTCCAGGTTTATTTTTCTCACTGTTGCTTTCTCTAACTGAATTACAAGTGCAAAAACAAGATTGCGGTCATATCATGTTTAAACAGGCAAAGTTTCAAACATGAAGCCACATCTATTATTCAGCACCATCTTCTAAAAACATTGAAAGGTACCCTTCTGAACTTTGTGGTTATTTTTGTTAAAAGGCAAAGCTTCTTCAGGTCAAATTTTACTCGGAAACCAAGATGTGAGTAACGATCACATTGCTTTTTGTGTGGTGTGGTGTCACTGCTTGCTAATTTAACACCTCAGTGCTGGTGGAATTGGCATCTACATTCCCTCTTTCCTTCTCTCTTTTTGCTTCCTTCCTTCCATCCCTGAGCACCACCAAATAATCCAGCCCCATCACTTGCTGAAGGTTGCTGGACCCTTTGCTGAGCTGCTGATCATAGAATCATAGAACTGGCTGGGTTGGAAGGGACCTCAGAGATCATCAAGTCCAACCCTTGATCCACTCCCCCCGTGGTTCCCAGCCCATGGCACTGAGTGCCACATCCAGGCTCTTTTGAAATATCTCCAGGGATGGAGAATCCACCACTTCCCTGGGCAGCCCATTCCAATGTCTGATCACCCTCTTGGTAAAGAAATTTTTTCTAATGTCCAACCTAAATCTCCCCTGGCACAACTTGAGACCTCTTGTGCCCTCTTGTCTTGCTGAGAGTTGCCTGGGAAAAGAGACCAACCCCCCCCTGGCTCCAACCTCCTTTCAGGGAGTTGGAGAGAGTGATGAGGTCTCCCCTGAGCCTCCTCTTCTCCAGGCTGAACAGCCCCAGCTCCCTCAGCCTCTCCTCACAGGATCTGTGCTCGAGTCCCTTCACCAGCCTGGTTGCCTCCTCTGGACCTGCTCCAGGACCTCGATATCCTTCCTGAACTGAGGGGCCCAGAACCGGACACAGGACTCGAGGTGTGGCCTCACCAGCGCTGAGTACAGGAGCAATGTTCTGATGTTCTGTAACCTGGCAGAAAACATTTTACTCTTTTTGCCCTGTCAGTTTTCTGCCAGCTGAGAGAGCTGATCTGGCTCAAAACTGGGCCTGAGGTGCTGCAGGTGTTGGTGGCAGTGGTGGAAGGATGTAGGTAGGAGTGGAGGAGGAGGAAGGGAGGGTGGAGTGAGACCACCCCAGCTACATCCCTGAAATTAATTCAGCTGTTTTATCTACCTATGCACCATATGAAGCTATGCAGGGATTTGACTGAGAGAGTCTTCTCTGCACTCATGGTAGAAATTAATAAAAGAAAAGATACACTTAGAATAAGGGTTGAGAGGTTACACTGTTTGCATCTTCAGGCATTTAAAAACTTTTGAAAATCTGGCTGGATTCGATTAACTTTAATTTTAGTCTCATGTTCAACCTTAAGCAGGAGCGTAGTCTCCCAGAGTCCAGTCAATCTGTTAATCTGCTTCCATTTTAATGCATACTTATGTTCTTTGCTCAGAATGGGTAGAGGAAAGGACCTGATAAAAAATTAATAAACACAGATTAGCTGTGTGCACCGATTCTTTTCTGTGCTGTATCAGCAACCTTGCTTCACTGTCTTCTTATCCATTATCAAACAAGGTTTTCTCCAGACTACTGAAAGTAGCTTTATGGAGCTTAAAGTATTCTGAATGATAATTTTTCTAGAACTATCCAAAACAGATGTAAAGTTAGGAAAGTCACTCTCCTTATCTGTAAGGACAAGAGTTCTGTTGATGGAAATCTGAGCTGAAAATTGTGCAAAAGGAGGGTAATTGGCATGGGAAATCAGGATTATTGTACCACAAAAGATTCCAAACAATGTTTTAGGTTTTTTTCTTTTTTTTTTTCTGTCTCCCATTGGTAAGAAAATGAAAAAAAAAAAACAAAGCCCAAACACCTGCACAGCAAAAATTTTGAAACAAAGTGTAGGATAAGTGGAATTGACAGCTTCATTTTGGCTTCATTGATTTGACTTGTCTGTTTTGATTTATAATCTAACCCTGCATTAAAGTTAAAATGTTTTAAATATGTCAAAAATGCCTGACACAGGAAATCTTAATTGTAACAATATCTTGAGATTTTTGCTGAAATTAAGACATTTTTTTTTAATGAGATGAAACCACTATTTTCTGTAAGAATAAAGTTGATAATCTTTAATGAATCCTTTGGCTTGAATTATCTCCAATTTTTATTTATCTAATTTAGGAATGGTGCCATAAAGTCACCTGGGATAAAATCTTGAAACAGAGATGGGAGCATGTGAGTGAAGGGATCTCTTAACTGTACCTATTAGTATTGATTGGCTCTTAGCTGCATATTCTAAGAATATGTTCTCCTGGTTTTCATGACCATGTATTTTTTTTCAATTGTTGAATGTCTCCTGTGCTCTGTGATGAGCAGTTTAGGAGGAGTATTGAGGAGGTATATTGGTTTTGGGAAAAGTCACTGGACAGAGGGCTACAAGGTCTGCAAAGTCTGAATTCAGTTCTTGGTAGCTGAGCTGGTTTCTGGAGCCATGCAATAGTACCTGCAAATCTGAAATAGCAACTGGAGGCTTTGATAACTTTGCAAATCTGGGCCTCTGTGTTGCATTCCCCAGCTCTACCACATGGCACAAAATTACCATTTTTCTTTTCTTTCATTTATTGTACTTGAAAAATATTTTCTTCTTCTTTTTTTTCAGCTCATGTGTGTAGATAGTGCAGAATGTTTGAAGGTGTCTTGTTGTTGATCCATAGAAATATTAAAAGTACGAAAACACCAGAAGAACTGCCTTTCTTTGACCAACTGTACCAACACACATGGAAGAACCAGTTGCCAACAGACCAGTGCTCCTCCACTGGCCAGGCCCTGACAGTAAGAAGATACTAATTTTTACTGGCAGAAGTCTGTGAGTCCTAGTTTTGAGAATGAGGATCACCTGAATATAAAGAAAAAATAAGAGTCCACCCTCTGAGCCAAGGTCCCCTATGTACTTTTTTTGGAGAAGTTTTGGGACTGCAAATATACATTCAGAAATAAGATAATGAACTATGAGAATTCAAAAGAAGCAAAGCCAAGTTCCTTCTCAGTGATCCTGATACATAAATAGCATTTACTGAGCCCTGAGATTAGCACCTCACTAAGGCCACTGCTGGAGTGCAGATATTATGGTTTTGATATTGCCTGCTCAGAGGGAGGAGGAATGAGTAGCACCATCTTGGTAAACTCATGTAACCATATCTCATACATCTTTCACAGTAGATCTGCAAATTCTCTTTAAGAGGCTAGTCTGCACCAACCACCACCTGCCTTCAAGATAATAATAATAATAATAATAATAATAATAATAATAATAATAATAATAATAATAATAATAATAATCTGATTGAAGATCTGTGACTTGTAGATGCTCCCAATTTTTCTCAGAATCTGGTTTTAATCTCCTACTATATTTTTTTCTTGCAGAAAGGAAGATCAAGACATTCACTTTGCCTATGTGCCAATCTGTATCATTTTTCCCCTTAACCAGACTATTTTTAACCTGTGAGGTTGGTGAGACATTGGATCAAGGTGTTCAGAGGAGCTGTGGATGCCTCATACCTGGAAGTGTTCAAGGCCAGGCTGGATGGGGCTTGGAGTAACCTGCTCTAGTGGAAGGTGTCCTTGTCCATGGCAGGGATGTTGGAACTAGGTGATCTTTAAGATACCTTCCAACCCAAACCATTTTATTATTACGTGGTTAATCTTATCAGTCTGCCTGGGAAAAAGATGGGGACACCAAGCTTATCGTCTGATAAAAGCTCTTGAAACGTTTTGCTCTGGATTCAAGGAAAAATCCATTGCTCAACTCACAAAACACAAGGGCTAAATATTTGGTCATTCATTTATTTTGGGGGGGAAAAACCTATGTGCAATGCTTTGTTTGGTGCTGGATTTCCATACTCACCATGAGACCACCCAGGTGCCTCCACGGAGGTGGGTGAGGCCTTACCAGGTAAGGTTTGTCAGCTAAAAAGCATCCTGTGGGAGGATATACTCTTGATAACTGTCTTGATACCTCTGTGGGATTCAAGTGCCTGTCTACCCACTTAAAACTCTTACTTTGTGCACAGGTTCACAAAGTCTGTGCCACATGAAGTGCGTGGGGCCATCCTCCCTTCCTCTGCTGCTCTCAAATTGCTCAGTTTCCATTTCCTCTGGGAGAACCACAACCAAGTTCTTCACAGATGAGACCTGAAGAAGCAGCACAGCTGAGTGTCCAGGTATGGCAGCACAACACTTTCTTGATGGTGTTAAACTAGCACAGGATCATTATTCTGGATTAAAAGCTGTGTCTGCCTACGGAGGGCTCAGAGTGAGATGTTAACTGTGCAATATGTGGGAGACTTTTGGAAATTACATTTGCAGACAATTAAAGGTCACATTGTTTAGCTAAGTCATAATCCATCACGCTGAACATGGCATTGATTACTGCTCTGGACCACATTAATTTTTAATTCCATTAGTGGAATAAATGACAGTTTCTGTATGTGCCTCTTCTCTGGATACATAGCAATAAGAAAGGCAAATTACCTCTGAATTCAAAGTAAGTGAACAGATAAGCTTCTTTCCATGCTCTTTGGCAAAAAACCACAAACCCTTCCTAGCCTTAACTAGCCAGGAAACATCCTGGCCATCTCCTGAAATGACACATTAGTAGACTAGAACAGGTTTATGATTATCTGGGGAACATTTATTGAGGTGTAAATGTAACTACACAAACCAAATCAGTTTCTCCATCAGTCCTTCTGGGTCAGATTTTGGAGGAAAAGAGTGAGCTGGTGCATTAGGTTTTCCTCTGACATGTTCTCCAGGATAAAAGTTATTCTTAGGTCCTTTGAAATTGGGCACCTAGTCCAAGGTCCTTGATTGTAGCCATGGGGATCTTGCTGAAATAAATGGGCACCTCAAAGGACATCCTGACTCCCTCCTTTCTGGCCTTAGGCCAGACCTAGTGCAGCTCAGTAGTGTGAATGCTTTTGCTTGGAGGAACCTGAAACTGTACAGGTTTAAGGTCAGCAATGCAAATTCTTTCTTTTAAAATCTCATTCCCTGGTGGTTAAAGAGTGCTGCTGTTCCTCTCCCTACCCCCCCAGTGAATTGAAAAGCTGGGACAAAAGTGGGAATGAGGCACTGGTGAAAGAAGTTGTTAGTTTGGCTGTAACCCCTGACATATGTGCAGCAGTTTTAGCTGCCTAAACAACATAAAATGAATTGCACAGCAAGTGATGTAAAGCTAATAACACCAGGACTGGCAGCACAGAGCTGGACAACTGCTCTGTGCAGTCATGGTGGTTCGTGTTGAGCAAAGCTGCTTCATTTACCTGAAGAACTTCCCTATTTAACTTTTACATTCACATTACAAGTTCTTTGGGCTTTAGGACAGTGCAAGGCATATTTTCTCTTCATCTGGACGCCGCAGGGCTGTGCAAGAAATGAATCACCCTGTGTTGAGGTGGCAGCTGCCTAGCAGGATCTGTACATGGGTTCAAGTGATCTCTTGACACACAGTGGCAGTGAAATGCCCAAAGGACTTTTTAAAAATCCATTAGCACCTGGTGGCACACTTAGTTGCCTGAATCCCTCAATAAATCTCTTTGTAAATGAGAAGAAAATTATAAGCAAGTCCATTAACATTTGCAAAACGCTTTATGACCAATAGGTGTATCAACTGTTATTACCCACAGGCAGAGCTACTCTTATCACTGCTGCCAATATCTAGTCTGGTTTTACTTGGCAGGATTTAAACCTAACGGTTCTTATCATAAAAAGAGAAAGAAAGTGTCATCAGAACTGATTGAACTATATATTGGCTACGTTATGTTGTAATGGCTGTCAAAGATAAACGCAGGGGTGGCTTATCTGGTTTCCTAATCATCTTCAGGTGTACTGTTGTCATTCATTTTGTTAACTCTCTCTTTGTATTTAAACCCAGAGGAGACCACAAACTGAAAAATATGCATTCAGTCTATTTCTGCTTTCGATTGGTCTGTTTGTGGGAATAATAGTTTCAAACTCAGTGACCACAAATGAGCTTATGTTTATACAAAACTTCCTGAAAAAGAAACCCTGATGGGTTAACAACATCTGCTGCTGCACACTTTATGTTGGGTCTGGTCTTGCATAAGCCTGAGCTGCCCTTGCATCTCCCAGATCTCTACAAGTTTATGGGAGCTTGTCCTTTAGATCTGCTTAATCTTAATCAACCTGGGCACCTAATGAAGTCTTCCCTGGCTCTTCCTTGGAGATAAGAAGATACTCCTCTGGTTGCCTTACAGAGGCAAGTAATGTCCTCTGATGCATCAGCAGGAAGGGAGGGAGAAGAAGCTGTTCCAGCTCTGCTGGATGTGTGGGCATTGGTTCTCAAGAACAAGTTGTGCCTGAAGAGAGGAGAGCAAAACTGGTGGATTAAGCTCAAAACAAAGAAGGAATCCCCCCTTATTCTACTCCTAGTGCAAAGAAATTGACTTTCTAATTTATTTATTATTTCTTCTCCACAGTAGTGCTTCTTCTGGATACTTTCTAACCTTGTCCTAAGAGTACAAAAGAAAGTCTTAGGTTTATCCTCATATAACCCTGTGACGGAAGGAAGTAATCTTAGTATTCTCATTTCATAAATAGGGAACTGAGACTCAAAAAAAGGGGCATATTTTATCTACTTATATACATTTGGGCATTTAGTCTAAGCCAGTTGTTTGGGCTCCCTCTGTAGTCAACGGAGGAGGGCAGGCAATTCCAGATAGCAAATATCCCATTTCTCCTTAGCCACTTAATGTAGCAGTGAGAGAGCTGGCCTTTGCCTAATCCCCATTGGGATCCTGGGCTAGGTGGAGAAGGACTTTGGGTTTCTGACCATGTGGGTGTTCTCAGAGTTTGCCTAAAATATTTTAATAGGATCAAGGCCCTCACAAAATGCTGTTTTAGCTGCTTTGCTTTGAAAACCCAGCCAGTGGTGTATTATATCCCTTGCTTAATAGCCCACTGGTTTGAGCAGTCATTTAGGAAGTGAAAGCTCACAGTTCAGCCCTGAGAGAGCCTGGTTTTATCCCTTCTAGAAATGTGACCTAGATATCTTACAGCTCTGCTGGGTGGGGATGTACAACCAAATTAATCACAGGTAAATCTGACAGTGGTGGCAGAGACCCTGGGGGACAAGGACCAAGATGAGGAACTCTTGAACTGGTGTAGACAGAAGAAAGATAGGAGAGGAGAGGAGAGGAGAGGAGAGGAGAGGAGAGGAGAGGAGAGGAGAGGAGAGGAGAGAAGAGGAGAGGAGAGGAGAGGAGAGGAGAGGAGAGGAGAGGAGAGGAGAGGAGAGGAGAGGAGAGGAGAGGAGAGGAGAGGAGAGGAGAGGAGAGGAGAGGAGAGGAGAGGAGAGGAGAGGAGAGGAGAGGAGAGGAGAGGAGAGGAGAGGAGAGGAGAGGAGAGGAGAGGAGAGGAGAGGAGAGAAGAGGAGAGGAGAGGAGAGGAGAGGAGAGAAGAGGAGAGGAGAGGAAAAGGAAAGGAAAGGAAAGGAAAGGAAAGGAAAGGAAAGGAAAGGAAAAAAGAAAAAGAAAGAGAAAAATAAAAAGAAAAAGAAAGAGAAGAATAAAAATAAAAATAAAAGGAAAAAGAAAAAGAAAAAGAAAAAGGAAAAGAAAAAGAAAAAGAAAAAGAAAGAAAAGAAATCTTTAGCTGTTGAATGGAAGGTCACATAAAGAAAAGAATTGTAACTGGACTGATAACTGTGTCCCTTAAATTAATACTGAATAATTGGAAATGATAATTTGCAAGTGACATTTCCTGCATGGTTAACCATGGTATAGGCTTTATTGTTATATTGCTAAAAATGAATAAGTTGCTGCACAACTGCTAATAGCATTTGTAGCTATTGAAGATAAGGCAACAGTAAGGGGTAATCAAACCACATTCTACCAAGTATAAAATGACTATGTAAAATGACATCTGTAAATCAAAGCTTAATTAGCCTGATGTAAATTACAATAACTGGACAGCCTAAGTGTTCCTCAGGCAGGCTGCCCTGATGGAGCCAGCTGATAGCACAGTCAGATGGGACATTCTGGTTGCAGCTGAGGTATGAAGCTGCTTCTGCTTCAGTTGTCTGTGGCCCTGTGGATGCTTGTTGAATCTTCACATCTGCTGGCATTGCTGCTCATGTTATTGCTCTCTTTCTCTGTTATCTCTCCTTATTATCTGGGTTTAAAAAGCTTGTGTTAAAAAAAAACCAACCAACCAAAAAAGAACCCAAAACCCCAAAAAACAAACAAACAAACAAACCCAAAAAAACCCAAACAAAAACGAAAACCAAAATTAAACCCAGAACCTTTTGGAAGAGTCCCTCACCATAAATCAGGAGGTTTCTTCTCCCCCAGGTCTCTTCCTGTTGTGTAGCACTCCCATTTTGGGTTCAGTGCTGTGAATGTGGAGGGGGCAGAGAAGAGAAGCACTGGAAGTATTAGAGGCTTGGGGGAAATGCCTGGTGGTGTAAGAAATGAAGAATTTGATTGATTTAGTCTGTATGAAAGAAGACTGAGAAATGCTTTGATTGCACTGCATAATAGGGAAAATGCAAGATAGGAAAAGGCAGTTTAATCTGTCAGAAAGCAGATAGCAAGAATCATGGATATGAAAGCTAGACGTGTTCATCTTAGAAATACGGCACATATCTTTTTAACAATGAGGCTGATTAAGAAACAGCAGAAAAAATGATGGAGTTTCCATTTCCTGATGCCTGGTACTTAATTTAAATTGAGTCACCTTCCAGGGAGATGTGTTAGTTCAGCACAAGTTACTGGGCTTGATACAGACCTAACTGGATGAGGTGGAACAGGAAGTCAAATCAGATCATTAACTTTTTAGTATCAGCTTTAATATAAGAATAAAAAACACTTTCCTGTGGTGACTGCTTAAAACTTGGTACTGCAGAAGCTGATATAACACTATTTAATCTCACCTCTTTGTGTCTCATCTCATCTCATCTCATCTCATCTCATCTCATCTTGTTTCATCTCATCTTTCATTTCACCCTATTTAAGATAAAAATATATATGATTCCAGTTGGTAATTTGCATTTATTTCCCCCTATTTTATACCTATACACTTGGAAGTATTGTTGTTATTATCACCATTAAGGCTTAAGCATATGTTTAATGTGCACTTAAACACTTTTTTCAACTTGTGGCCTTAATCATGGCAGTGTAATAAGAACTGATTCATTACAGTGCAGCAGATTAGTTCTTAGAGCTTCTGCACCTTAGGCAGTGATACCATTAATTCTTATAAACCAAGCAGCACTGGGCCTGGCAGGTATCTGGGATGGAGACCTCCAATGCAAATGTATGCTGTGGAAATTAACTTCTGTTGAGGCTATTCATGTACCTACAAAATGTGTGCATTGCATTTAAAAATAGAAATAGAGAGAAAGCTAATTAGAAGGTAGGAGGACAGTAATGTAATAAGTACAATTGGGACTGACATAAGAATCATAGAATGTCAGGATGGAAGGGACCTTAAAGATCATCTGTCCCAACCCTTCTAATATTGTTTATATGAGATATCCCAGCACTCTGCTGAGCTGAGATTTAAAACTTTCCAAAGTGGGGGAATCCACCACTTCCTTGGGAGACCATTGCAATGTCTGACTGTCTTCAGAGGGAAAAATTTGCCTCTTGTGTTCAACCAGATCCTCACCAGGAGCAACTTTTGCCCATTATAAATAGCAGCAACAACAAAACTGTAAAGGTTCAGCCATTTAATTGTAAGAAGAACAAGCTAAGTGAAGTGTTGCTCAGTTTGTGCTTCCTTGTCACCCATCTCCACAGCACATCTGCAGCTAAAGGCTGCAACAGAGGATTTTGCAGCTCTAACCACAGCTGATTAACACACTGCCACCTCCCTCTGTCCCTTTCATGACAGGCAAAGTGTGAGATGTCTGTATTTACTTCACTCAGATGCTTCACCTTAGTGTCTAAAATTTGTTGGGATAAGTTTGAACCCCAGTAGGTCAGTGGCTTACCTGTACAGTGGTGGCAATAATTCCCACTATCTGCTCTGTTCCTCTGTGCTATTACAAACATGCACAGATATGAAAGTCGACATCTAAGAAAAACTGTAAGCCATTTCTGCTGCAGAAAATACGGATATGTAGGAATTTGCATAGTTTATTTCATCTGATGCAGTTCTGAAAGCTTAATCAGACGTAACTGCACTGAAATCAATGTGTAATTCTCAGACAGGGAGGGAATAGGTAACAGCTTCTTTAATAGAAGAAACTTTGCCTAAAATAGAAGAGAGCAGACAACCAGTAATCCCAGTAAATTACTTCCTTGGCATTGGTGATGCTGTACTGATTGATCTTAGAAGAGAATTTGGCCACCACTATGACAAGATCATGTTACAGCAAACGTTGTACAGATCATCTTCACATAAAACTGGAACATACCTGAGCAAAATAACCAAGAAGAGCTGCTTGAAGAAGGTTACAATTTTGTTTGACAGTAACAAAATGGTTTTTATAAAACAGGCATTAAGAGTATGGTCCTACAGGACAGCCACTGACACAGAACCAAACCCCTAAGCTGAGGGATACTGGAGGCTTCTCATCACGTTTTCTGCTATGTGTTGGCCTCTTGGTATTTCAAAAGAGCAAGAAAAATGTGAAGGCATTTTGCTTCCTCATATTCCACTGATACAGAAGTTCTGGATTTTCACTGTAAAAATAATAAAAAAACCCCCACAACTAAAAAAAGTCTGAATTTTTTTTTCTTTTGGGGGACTGAGATGACAGGATGGTTTTACTGCAGTTCTCAGCATTTGAAATCTAATGGGACCCTTTGGCACAAGAGCTTAATTTGGACTTGATGGGAACCCAGTTTACCAGTTTAAGTCACTGTTAGCTAATACAACTTGAAGCTGTTCCACAATAAAGCAGTACATTCAGCCTTGAGCCTTATCACTGGGACTCATCTGACCTTTCCCAGGTAAGCTGGAATTGCTTAACACTGTGGCTACCCCAAAACTAATAGAACCTTTCAGCATGGCTTAGGCTATCACTTCACTTCCCTGACATCAATTTCTAAAATAAAATAGAAGGCTAATTGGTAAATCAGGTGAGTATTTTTTTCCTCTCCGAACCCCCTCCTCCCCGGGATATAATGGTGAAATACATTTTCAAATCTAAACTACCAACAATGGCTATGTTTTAAACACACAGAGAAAAGGAGAAGCTCAACAGCAAGATGAAAGTTCAACTAGAATTTACCAGGCCAAATTTATCAGCCTTGGCAGGGATGGGTCTTAATCACAGTCACCAGGGGTAAGGTGATGTGGTCAGTTTTAATCAGTATGGCTAAAAGCTTCAGAGGAAAAATGGATATGCAGGAAATGGAGCAGAACTCCTAGGCTTCTGGTGCCCATGAGTTATTTTTGCCTCATCATACCATGCTTCCGTGAAATGCTTTTAGAGAAATGCAAGACCACATAGACTAAAGCATGAATTCTTAAAAAAACTACCCTGAATGTGGTTCTGAAACTAAAGATAGTCACTAGTAGGATGTTTAGCATATTTTGTGTTGGTTTTTGAGTATTGTGAAGGAAAGCTGAAAGGAACAACAGGAGCTGAAAAAGTGATCCAAGTGGATCAAGGCCTGAACCGTATCCATTGCACCTTAGCAGAAGGATTTTGAATAAGGAGCAGCTGGTGATGTGAATGATGGGTGTGAAAAAGGCTCTTTCAGGCTGTCAAAGTAAGTGAAGATAAGAAGGAAGGTGAAGGAGTGAGGAAACATCAGATTCATAGGTTTAAATATCTGCTGAATGTCCCAAAGACATGAACTCAACCCAGACTATAGAGGATGCATCACAGCCCAGATTGTGAGTTTCTACAGCCAGTCTGAATATGTGGAGACTATCCAGGAGAGTAAAGAAAGAAGGGAAGCATGCAAGGGTGAAGAGCTTTTGTACATTTTACAGCAACTGGGACTGTGAGCCCCAACCTTGAAGCACAGTTCCATACTGCTGCTTTCTGCACTAAACACAGATGAAAAAAAGGAGAGTTCCTGCCACAAACCACTTCTAATCTCAGTATAAGGCATAAATATCCTCTAATCACCACCCACAGCCTATGAGGTGGGGAATCTCCAATCTCTGTTAGAGAAACATTCCAACTGGCAGAACTGGCATCTCTCAACTAACCCAGTGGAAGACAGAAGGGTCAGTCCCTTTTTGGGACCCTGTCAAAGCTACTCTGTAGTAGGAAATAGGAGGGAACTGAGTGATCATTCTCCAGATGAGGAGGGGGCAGCCCTTGGGCGCGATCCCCAGGAACACCGCACATGGAGTTTCCTCCATCTCTTGGCCAGTGTGCAGGAATCTGATGTTTAGAAAATCATTTTCCTGTACGTATAAACAATTCCACCACAATAGCCCAAATCCTGGCTCCGAGGCCTCATTTAAATGTTGGTCAGTTGAGGCCCACAATTAACATTTAATTAGTAAACTCATTACAAAGGCAGGAAGTCTCAGACTTTCCCTTCATTCTCTTTCAGGCCTCCAAAGGGAAGGACCAGGCCCGTCTTTGGCTTTTGATTCAGCAGACAGGGTTTTTTTTTGTTGTTGTTGCTCCCTCTTCTGATTTCCCTCTGCTTGTAGAATAGTAGCTTTCCCTGCTGCAGACAGGCATGACATGACCTGAATATGTTGAAGGTTTGGCTGGAAATAATCTACTCAAAATAGATATTTCCATTGAAATTTTACCCAGGATGGTTTCCTCAGTGTTTTTCACTGTTGAGGAGCTTGGTCACCTGCCCTCACAAGCCTTGGTAGGAGAAGAATAGCCAAAAAATCTGATTTTGTGTGTGATGGTGGAAGGGTTTGGTCTTTTGTCTGTGACAGCCAGGAGAAAAGCAGCCTTGTGACTGCATGAAAGGAAAATGGTGAGGGCTAAAACACAGAGAAAGCACTAACAGAGAGGCTGAGCCCAGGCCATGCCTCTGGTGAGGCACCTTACTGGAGAATCATGATGGGACTGGTAGAGAGGCCTTTTTCCCAGGAAGGAGAAGACTTCAGGCTATAGATTATTTGATGAGGCATTGTTCATCCATCCATAAGATACAAGACCTCATCTTTGATCACCTAGTTACTTTTGATGTGATTTTTTTTGTGTGATGTGAATGACAAGTACATCCTGTTTTTAGACAATGATGAAAAAGTCTGAAACAGCTGATTTGGAGTACTGCAAGACAGACATTAACACAAATGCTTTTCCAACACTTATACTACTCTATGGAAATTTATTCACCTGATCATGCCCTGGAGTAGGGAGGAAAATAAAGAAGTCATTGCAAGAAATAATAATTGCAAAACAGTTTTAAAAAACAATTTCTTACTTTCCTCCCTGTTTCTATTTTCCATTGGAGCACAAAATAGAGTTTAAAAAGTCTGCAGGCTGGCATGATATATTTTGCATTTTGTAATTTAGAGAAGATTCTATTGAAGTAAACTTTGTATTTCTCTCAAAATTGAGAGCTGTCATGCTAGCTGTACCATCAGTCATACAAGTGTTTTATCCTTTTGCCAAGAGGGACTGCGGGGAGCAGAAGACTTTCGACTTGTGAGGCTTGTTGAATTGCATGTTTTACCAATTTTGTCTGTCTTTTATCAGAGATTAGGAGATTGAAAGAATTTATTATTTCATAATATTAATGTCTGAAATATAATCATCCTTTTCATGTTGTGATCTGGCCATCTAGACAGCAAATTGGCTTTGGATTCATTGTTTTATTCCATATTATGTCTTCAATTCCTTGTTTTGTCAACATTACATCTTTAACATTTTTTCCTCTTGTGTCACAGAATTGGAAGGAGATAGCTGACTTGTGGTGATTTATGGGGGTGCTTAGCCCTGGTTTGTTTTGGTTTTGCACAAGCGTTAAAAAGCATTTATTATCAGGCAAAGAGCTTCTATAAGCCTGGATGAGGACTGGAAAAAAAATCTTTTCCTTAAGGGCCTTTCACAGGTCTCTGAGTATGGACAACTTATTGAGGCCAGAGTATTTTTTGTCAGGTATCTAGGTCAATATTTAGCTGAATTTTGTTGGAACATCCTGTTTCCTCTATATTTCTTCTGCAGAGGGAGATAAGCTACTGCATTCCTTTATCCGAGGCATTTACCCCTGTCCTCATCCACACCAATTCCACTCACTTGGACAAATCATGGGGTGAGCAGAGCCACAACTTTAACTCCCTTTTTCAGACTTCCCATTGAAATGGTGCCTTGAAATGTACTCTGAACAGTAGTTTTGGAAGTTATCCAGAGAATGCAGAGACAGGAATGGATGGACCTTAGAGTCCCTTAGAGACCCTAGAGTCCCTCTGTGACCAGATGTCAGAGTTACCTGATCAAAAGTGCTCATCTATAAAGTAGATATCCACACTGGAGCAAATCACCTTCGATCCATTTCTAGAAAAATGAAATAAAAACCAGACAGGGTCAGTAGACACTAGGGTGATTTAAAGTGGAGAAATCAAGATTTCCTCCAGAGAGTGTGATCCCTAGACCTTCTCGGAACATAATTGTATCCTAGACATTCACCTGGATAGTGGACACCAACATCTTAGCCATCTCAACTTAGATCAGGTGCACTCAACATATTGAAATGTCTGTAATTATGTTATTGCTGTGATGTATGGTATTGTCCTTGCTGTGACCCGGACTTCAGGACCTACCAACAAAAAGAATCATTAAATAGATAGTTCCAGACCAGGAGATTTTAGAAGAGAAAGGACCAGTGCAAAGCAGACGAAGTCCCAGTCACCTTTGGAGAATTAAATGGCACTGTGACATTTATCAGTGCTTTTTAACTTTTTCTTTCTTTCTTTTTTTTTTTTTTTTTTTTTTTTTCCCCTCCATTGTGTTCATTTTGGACTGAAGGTTTTCTTTCAGATCTTCACTGCAATGGGCATTCTATATTACAATGTTTTTAGTAAGTACTGGAGCATCCTCCTGCCATGTGGTGTGAAATAGAAACTTGACTCAGCCATGACTGTGTGCTGGTAGTTGAACAGCCAGTTATAAGATCTCAGATCTCCTGATCCCTGCTTCATTCCTGGATCAAACTGTATCATCCCAGAGAAGTGGCCTGGGGCAGGTCGACTTAATTCTCCCTCTTGAGTCCTCATTCCTCTCTAAAAGGTCTTATATAGCTAGATCAGATGTAGATACATACATGAAATAAGACAAGACCTATCCCACCCCTTGCCCAGGTGCCTGGATAATCCAAAGCTTCATGCAAGTGTCAAGCACTGAGGATCCAATGTCATGTTCCAAGTTTCCCCAGAGCTGTGCACGTGTCTGGTCCTCAACATAGCAGTTCAAAGAAAAAGGTACAAGCAAACTGTTAAAGGATGACCTGGCTTGTGGATGGGACCCGCCTTTGCCACTCTGCAGTAAAAAATAGGCCTTTTTTTTTTTTTTTTTTAATGCCAGAAATAAAGGAACCCTTGCATAAGATGATGAGTTAATGGACTGAGACAGCTGGTTTGTAAAACACATAATTCCCTGAAACATTAAATAACTGTCCTCATAACATATGCACTGCAAGTAAAAGCACAGTCTTAGTTGCATCAGTTCAGTTTCCTTTTACTATTTTTTTAATTAAAATTAAAATCAGGAATAGAAATAAAACAGTCTGGAGTTCATGACCTGCTGAGGAATGCAATTAGCCCATAAAAATCATGACTGGGATTTGTTGCAAGGTAGAAACATGATCCCTTGAAAAAAAAGTTGCCCTTTTGCAAAGTACCAAACGATAGGGAAGAACAAAATAAGAGGGAGATGAGCAGTTTTTATTTTAACCTCCCTCTTCAACCAGAAAGAGCTGTAAAAGAAAAGACCCATCACCTCCTGTGGTCAAGTTTCACAGCAAACAAGAAGTCCTGAGCAACTCTGTGATTAGTTTTATCTCTGTAAGACTAATCCCATGATAAACCTCTTGTTTCCTATACTTGATGTACCACTATTTTACTAGTCCTGAATGCATCAGGCACATTGTGGATGGCTCACTACGAACAAACAGAACCTGACAGTTTCCTTCCTTAAAATAAACAGAAATGGTACTTAGACACAGTTCAAAGAGTTCAGCACTCCCAGAATGGCTATTATTACCCTCTAGGTGGGCAAGTAGACCCAGTTATTCAATCTAGTGAAGGCACCTTTTTAAAATTTTTCTCCCTTCCCGATTTTTACTGGCAATAAAATGAATATATAATTACCAAGCCTGTTTTTTCACAGTCCTCCACTTCCAGTTTCCATGCAAAGTGATCCATCCATTTATGCCACTGCTTCTTTACTTCCACCACCTTTTCTGAGAAAATCGTGTCATTTGGACTTCTCAGAAAGTGTTTTGGCAATGTTTCCCCCTCTCCTTAAAACTACACAGTACTGAACTGTTACCAATAGCAGGAGAGATTGTATTTCAAGAATAATGTTGCAGTGATCTCTACGAGGCCTTTGCTCCAAAGATTTCTGAAGCTTTACAGTTACCAGTGATGTGGAACAGACTTACCTACATATTCCCCTAGAATCTTTTACTCATGAATGGTCAGGAATTCTCTGGTACCTACAATGGAAATAAGCTTTTCAAAACACCTTTAGTGCTCTTGTCTACATGGAATTCATGCAAGAAGTTCTGTGAAACAGAATGTAAATTAAAGTGCAATTTCTATTCTGAATGAAACCCTTATTTGGAAAATCATTCTTCATCCAGTTCATCATTCCAGTTCCAGTTCATCTTACACGAGTGTAGGAACTTCCAAGAGTGTCCAGGACTTCCAGGCTAAGCAGCAAGAGGATGGATGGAAGAGAATGTACATCCTCTAACATAACATCTGAAATATTTGCTCAATATACTGGAACAAGTACAGTGATGAGTGGCCAAGATGACTGGGGACAGAAGCAAATGGTATACTAAAAGAAACTGAGAATCCTGTATTGTCTCAGCTTTAAGAAGAGAAGCTTCAAGATCACTTGTGACATTGGGTATTGCAGGTACCTTGTGGGCCATGTAGAGAAAACTGAACCAGATTCTTCTCAGAGATGCACAGGAAAAGCACTAAGGCAACAGACAAGTATCTAATGAGATATTATGGACCTTTTTTTTTTTTTTTTCACCTTTGGGGTGGTCAAAGAGAGGCCTGTATGAGCTATGAAATCTCCTTTCTTGGAAATTTCCAGAATTCTACCAGATGAGATCCTAAACAATGTCATCTAACTTCAAGGATGGCTCTGCTTTAGAGTGAGAGGCTGGATCAAATGATCCCCAGGCTGGTTTTTAAACCCAAATAATGATTTGTCATAAGTGAAGCTGCCTATCTTGGGTCTCTACCTAAGCTGCATCCCAAAATGCACTTATAAACTTATAAAGCTACCTAAGGCAACTTTGTTTAATGGCCTCTATGTATTTCTCCTTCCAGTGGCTGCAGGGAGACCCTAAACAAGTACCCTGACTTATTAGATGTGTGAAGTTAACTGAGATGAAATAGTAACCCAAGTCTCATTCTGTAATGAACAGAAGTCTCAGTTTCTCTGTTATCAGCAGCAGGAGCTGAAGGCATGAACACTCCTAACACCTGGATTAGACCTACAACTTGCTCTGCCGACTTCACATGTTTCTTGAGACACTTTGAGTATCTGAGCCACCCTCAGAGGCTGGGAAAACATGACACAGGGCATATAGAGTGGCACTTCACACCCACCTGTGGCAATGAAGTCAAGCCCATGCTCTTAGGTAAAAGAAAACCAGATCCTTGTGGTTTCCCAGTAAGTGTGTAAAGAAGAAGTAGCTTTTTTCCAGTGGCTATTTGCACCTTTGTCTCAGGAAGAAAAGATCCAAAACACTTGAATAAAGACAGATGCTATTATACTATTATATAGCATTATATATATTATATATTATTAGTGCCCTGCAGCTCCCATTGTGATGATATGTGTGATTGAATTTGCCATATATTCTGTGGAAAATGTCTTTCTGCTGCCAAAAACCTGAAAGTTTTTGTTTTCAGATGAAACATTTTCAAACTTTGCAGGGGAACATTCGGCGTTCTCAGGTTCTTGAAAAAGAAAATTTTAAAAAAGTCCCACTTTCCACAAAAGGTGCATGACTATCCTCATAAAATTTATGCAACTCCACAATTAGCAGCTTAGTGATGGTCAAGAGAGAAATGCTTTGGTCAGATCTTAAGAACATGCCAAAATCAGACATCTCAGTAAAGAAGCTTGTTTATTTTGGGTTTAGAGATACTCCTTTCTACTAAAATGCTCCAGAAGAGTCAAAGTTTCCAGGAGGTCTAAGGTTGAGAGCTATAATTCAAAATATGCTAGAAGGAGAAGTGGAATGGTTGCTGGTGCCATTTATTTTGTCACAGTTAGGAATAGGGTGATGTGTGAGTGCTACAGCTCAGCTGACAAACTCACTTGTGCAGACTCCATGCTTAGGTTAGGTCTTTGGCAAATGTTGCTGGTTTAGCTCTCTTGGTTAGAGGGTGTGAACAACAGCAGCATAACCAAAAAACTCAAGCCTGACCAATAAAGATGTGCCAGACATGGTCTCCTCTCCTGTGCCACTTCAAGGGTGTCTTCATTTGTGCACCTTGCTGTTACCAGGGGGTAATGGTACCTTCAGTGAGTGAAGAGGCATCGTGTCAGGTTTAGTGACAGAGGGGACAAAACAAGGGAAGAACTGTAGTGGGAAGCTGCAGCTGTGAAAACACCTCCCAGACAACCTCCTCTGCACTAGGGTCCCAGTGGCAGCACCCCCATGGGATGCTCTGCTTGTGGCCTCTCTCAAAGGCTGAAACTCTCAGGCTTTATTCATTTTGGCATCCTGACTCCTAGGCAGAGGTGATATCAGTGTATGCAATGCTTATCTCCCACTGCATGGAAAAAATTAAAATATGACAGGAATGAAGGTATAAACTTTACCTTCAAAATATGATACTTGACAGGACTGTCTCTACCAGTTTGTCAGAGATTAGACTGTACAAATCAGCTTTGATTTTTCCCAGGTTGCTAAGGCTGGAATAACCTGAAACACTGATTAAGCTGTGGATGCTTTGGAGCTCTAATAATGTATATAGGGAGGGACAGTCATCCCCTTTTTCTATCTGGGTAAACTGAGGCACAGGGAGGAAATGCTAACCACAGAGCTTTACAGTGCCACAGCCCCTGTGAGAGAAGCCAGCTCTCCTAACTTCCCAACATTTGCCTTTAACCACTAGACCATGAATCCTGTTTGCTTTGTTTCCCTGGGTTTTGGGCATGTTTGTTTTCCCCTTTCATGTCCCTAATGATGCTGGTCCATGGCAGGACAGCTGACAGATTACAGGGAGAGCCTGGTTGAAACAGGAGGCAGGATGCTTCACCAGCTCTGGGGCTATTTAACTTTTCTCCTACAGTGTGGATCTCAGTCCTTCCTGGTTGTGCTCATATAACATCCCTGGGGCAAGGGCGACAATTGCCTAAATGGAAAAAAGAGACATTTCCTGTGCCTTTAACTACTCCTAGTGCAGTTTGGCACCTCCAAAGAAAGCAGTGTGCTTAGCTAACCATCAGCCAGCACTCAGCAGGTCTTCAGAAATCTGTGATTTTTGTGGGCAAATCCATCAGAAACCATACTTGGGAGCACTTGCACGGAGCTAGGAAATACTTGGTGACCTCTCTGTTACTCCTGAGCCCCAACTGCATTGCAAAGTGGTTTTAAACAGAGTACCCCACTTAGATGGGTTTTCATTCTCACTTCACAAAGCTTTATTTTAGAATCACTTTGCTTCCTTCATTAAAATCTAGGTGCACAGCTACTAATTAATCTTCCCTGCTGTAGTTCTCTGTCCTTCCACCTAAGGATCCAGTTGAAAGATCAGAGAAAAAAGAGAGGAAGATAGAGATGAGGCCACCAGCAAAAATGCCTTGGGAGTTGCTTGCTCTTTCTCTTTACCTCACAGCATCTGCAAAACTGTTAAACCACAGTTCTGCCTATTTTACTGGCAGGGAGGACTGGCCTAAGCCAGTGAAGTAAAGCTTTTTTTGTATCTGCCTAAAGTATCTGTGTAGGTATTGTTTTATTTTTTTCCCTTTTTTATTTTTTTCATTTTTCCATCTGGATACCTAGATCTTATTTCCAGTGTTATTGTGTCCAAAACCAAAGATCTAATAATAATAGAATCACAGAATGGTTTGGATTGGAAGGGACCTTAAAGATCCTCAAGTTCCAACCGCTCTGCATGGGCAGGGACACCTCCCACTTGTCCAGGTTGCTCCAAGCCCCATCCAACCTGGCCTTGAACACTTCCAGGGATGCGGCAGCCACAACTTCTCTGGGCAACCTGTGCCAGTATCTCACTACCCTTACAGTGAAGGATTTCTTCCTAATATATAATCTAAATCTACCCTCTTTCTGTTTAAAACCATTCCCCTCATCTAATATCTAAATTTCCTGATAGAGTCCCTCCTCCTCTTTCCTATAGCCCCCCTTTGAGTACTGGAACTCTGTGCACATAGGAAAATGGCTCTATTAACACAGATGTTTTAAACCCTTACATGGTTTTTTTCCTGCTTTGATAACTTATGACATTTGCAGATCTACAAATGACCTTAGTATAGGTTTGATGTCAACTAGTAACCCACTCCATGGAGAGGTAGACTTAGAAATGACTTGGGCGTCAAAAGGCTTAAATTCCTTAAAAGTATTACTTACACACATTAGCCACAAGAAAAAGCCTCAATATATTTTAAATATCCCTATAGTGCTTTTGGAGCAGCAGAAGGTGACTGGCTCTTACTGGTGTTTTCAGAGTGTCTCCTGTGATCCAAATTGGTGACCAAAACTCCACTGTGCTCAGTGTTGTCTAAAACCAGCTCAAAGGGAGGTCCTGCTTCAAAAAAGCTAAGAAGAGATGACTGTTTCCCCCTCCTCACCCCTCCACCCCCTGAAGCTGTATAACAGTATTGAGCAGTGTTTTTTTCTTGGAGAGCAGAACCCCTGCCATGCAGCACTGATTCCAAAGTCAGGGGTCTTGGGGTCCCTGCAAGGTCTGCAGAGAGAAAAGCTCCTTCAGAGTTTCCTGCACTGACTCCTCCCTTGGCTATGAAAGTCCTTAAATGTAGACAGTGAGATGCATCCCCATCCCCATTCTCTTCAGGGGAATGAACTTCTCTTATCATGTTTATTTTTGAGGATATTGTCTACTAGGTTTAAGGACCTGTAGCTGATGCTGTAGGACAAAAAATAATAAATGGATGCAGACTGGGAAACACCTGAAATGTCATTATTATCTCCTGGTGCCAGAGGCAAAGCACTTACTGGGATTATTCTCATATTATTTTGCCATTAGAGATTCTAATTAAAATGCAAGTCCTGACTGAGCTGGGCACTGCTAGTTCGCAGTGTCTGATCAAGAAAAGATATGATTTTAGTTTCTACTGTGTTAAGCAGGGATATGCTGCATTTGAATACATCTTACCAAAGTCAGAAAGAGAAAAAAAATGGAGAAAAACTGGGTACAAGGGCTGAAAATCCTCACTAATCTGCTCTGCCTCCCCCAGATGAAGTGAGATGCTGTATGAAATATTTTTTTTCCCTTCCTCTTTCCCATTTTGGGGAAGGGAGGAAGTCAAACATCCCTCAGTGGCAGGAGATTTCACCACCCCACAAAAGCATGGATGTTTCTCTGGCTCTGGGAAGTATCCCAGCATGAAGTGTGTGGATGAGCCCACATGGTAAATGTCACAGGAGCTGCTTGTTCTGCAGGGGGTGTGAAGGAGCCAGAGTGAGGACAGTGGTGCTGAAAGGAGACCCCATGAATGAGGTGTGACTGAAGGGCTGGGTGGCCCCACAGCAGCCTCCTGCTATTTAAAGGGCAGCTGGGGAGATGCACGTAGCTTTTAGCAGCACCAGTGGCATTCTAATTCTTTCAGAAGCTCAAGAGGTAATGAGGACGTTCTGCTTTATTTCACCTCCTGAATTTCAATTTTTTCAGGCCTTCTCTCCAAAAGCTGCTTTTGCTGACCTCCTATAGGCATTATTTGTCCATACTGACCAATTCATCCCTCTACTGGCAAAGACCTAGCATATCCATCAGCCTCATAGGATTATCTGAAGCTGTTCTTGGTTCAAATACAGCCAGAGCCAGCATATTCTCTTTTTTCCCCACTGTTTAGCCACTGTTATTTGGGGAAAAAAAAATCAATCCAAAACACCAAATCAGTTCTGGGAATAAACAAGGCAACTTTGCAGACACAACTAAGACAGGGTCATGTTGCAGTCAGCTGCAGAAAACACTGAGGGTGGCAGAGTCTGACAAGGTAGAGTCTGGGGGTGGAAGCTGTGATAGAAGAGAAGGTCATTTTGTCATTTTGTCAAGGCAGGGGAGCTATGACTATTTACACCACCTGGGCATCTGATTGTGTAGAGATACGATGGCATTATAAAGGTCACAGAGGACACTGAGGAGGACTGGTGGATGTAAACACTTTTCTACCAAACAAGTGAGAAAAGAGAAACTAAGCCCTTTTTTCACTCAATTCACTAAGTCTGTTGTGCAGTCCATCTTCCTTGAATCCTGTATGAAGAACAACAGCTTGAAATAGATGCCAAGAGGCACTGCACATCTCCATGGCTTCCCTCTCAGATGGAGGAAGCAGCATTCAGAAAGCACTCAGAGGAGCTGAGCTGGAGCTGTGAGATTTGCTCTGTCCTCTGCATAGAATCATAGAGACATAGAATGTGTTGGGTTGGAAGGGATCTTTAAAGGTCATCTAGTCCAACCATCCTGCAGTGAGCAGGGATAACTTTAACTACATCAAGTTGCTCAGAGTTCCATCCAGCTGGACCTTGAACGTCTCCAGGAATGTGGCTTCCACTATCTCTCTGGGCAACCTGTTCCAGTGTTTCATCACCCTCATAGTAAAGAACATGTTCCTAATGTCTAATTTAAATCTACTCTGCTCTATTTTCTAGTGACAGTGCCCTGTCACTATTCATCATCTGAAATTCACAAAATCCCCGAAAGTTAAGGATTGGAAGGGACCTTGGAAGGATCATCGAGTCCAACCCCCCTCCCCTCTCCAACAGCTCAGTCCCCAGTGGTTTTGAAACCATTGCCCCTCATCCCTATCACTACATGCCCTTGTAGTCCCTCCCCAGTTTTCTTGTGGGTCCCCATCCTTGAGCTTGTGTTGAGTGATGGGGAGGAAATATCTTAGCTGTGAAGACTGGCAGGGTTTATTAGCTCACACTCAAGTGCTCTAATGCCAGGTGACTTTCTGCTGCACAAGGCTGATTTCATCTGTGCATTCCCAAACACACCATCCAGGCCAGCACTTTCACTCATGGAACAGAGAGGTCCCAGTCAAAACCCTGGCTGTGAGCACAGCCAGGATGCACAGGTGTGGGTTTACAAGGAGAGAGGAAAGAACGGGGCTTTAGGTCCTCATTAGCCTCTACCTCCTTTCCTTTATGGCCAAAGATTTTTTGCTCCCAGCCTTGCTGTGTGGCTTTTCTGTGGGGAGAAAGAGGTGGTGAGAGGAGCAAGCATGGGCATGAGCCCAGTGCTAGGAAGAGAGGGGCTCAGCAGGCACTGGGGCTGCTTGTTTCCCTCTGTATCCCAGACACCAAGGCCTGGCATTTCCCCATCCCCTAAACCCATGTTTTGCTTGGCTCTTGGCTCAGATAATGGCTTGATTTTCTGTAGTCTCCCAAGTAGCTTGTGTCACCATCTCCTGGAGGTACTGCTACTGCCATGCCCCTGGCTCAGCATTTCAGCTTCTCCCTTGGCTCAACATCTGTGTTGTCAGAAACAATAAATACACTCTACAAGTGTAGAGTCCTGCATCTGGGTGGGAATAACATCAGGCACCAGTACAGATTAGGGGATGTCCTGCTGGAAAGTAGCACCATGGAGAAAGACCTTGGAGTCTAGTGGATGGTAAATTCTCCATGGGTCAGCAATGTGCCCATGTGGTCAAGAGAGCCAAAGGTATGTCCAGCAGATCTAGGGATATCCTTCTCCACCTGTACTATGCCCTGGTGAGACCACACCTGGAATACTATATCCCAGTTTGGGCTCCCCAGTTCAAGAGAGACAGGGATCTACTGCAGAGTGTCAAACAGAGAGCTAGAAGGATGATTAAGAAACTTTAACATCTCTCCTATGAAGAAAGACTGAGAGAACTGGGGATGCTTTGCCTTGAGAGAAGAAGGGTGAGAGGGGATCTTCTGAATGTCCGTAAATATCTGAGGGATGGGTGTCAAGAGGAAGGACCTGATCTCTTTTCAGTGGTGCCCAGTAATAAGACAAAGAATAATGGGTTTAAACTGGAATGTAGGAAATGTCAGATCAACATGACGAGAAGCTTCTTTACTGTGAGGGTGAGGGAGCACTGGAGCAGGCTGCCCAGAGAGGTTGTGGAGTCTCCTTCTCTGGAGACTTTCAAAACTCTCTTAGATGTGTTCCTGTGTGGCTTGCCATTGGTGATCCTACTGTGGCAGTGGGGTTGGACTAGATGATCTTTTGAGATCCCTTCCAACAACTAAGATTCTGTGATTCTATGCCACCAATATGTGGGGGACAGTATTAAAAGACACTTTTGGCAGACCTATTTTTCTCTTCCCATTCTGGCCTGCTTTGGGTGACATTTCCTTCTCTCTCCTCATCCCTCAACATGCACATCATCTTTTGCAAGTTGACATCTGGAGCTTCATGCAAGTTTGTGAAAATATTTAGCAGATTAACTCTTCCGTGTTGCTCTTTGGTTTCACTGAGCTGTTGGCTGCTTTGCATTCCAGCATTGCTATGCATTGCAGCTGTGCTGCACCTGATTATCTCTAAGAATCTGGACACCTTTGATTGTAATTCCTTAGGAAGATGCCTTGTTTTTGCATATGGACTTAGTGTTGGGGCAGGACAAAGGCTGGACCACTGAAGTTTGGAGCAAACAGGCTGTGGGCAGTGGCTGCTAAGTGAACAGGGAGTTAGCTCTTTCCTTCCCTGCCTCTTACACAGCTATTCCTATTGAAGGGAAGTATTGAAGTGTTTGTGTGGACATCTGGCTGGCATGGGAGAAAGGATCTGGGACTGCAGGATCTGCAGCCCTGTTACTATTCATCATCTGAAATTCACAAAATCCCTGAAAGTTAAGGATTGGAAGGGACCTTGGAAGGATCATCGAGTCCAACCCCCCTCCCCTCTCCAACAGCTCAGTCCCCAGCCTGTACTGGCCTTTGGGGTTGTTCCTACCCAGATGCAAGACTCTACTCTTGCCCTTGTTATAATTCACTAAATTTTTCCCTGCCCAACTCTCCAGTCTATCTAGGTCCCTCTGAATGGCAGCACAGCCTTCTAGGGTGCCAGCCACTCCTCCCAGCTTTGTGTCATCAGCAAACTTGCTGAAAAGACACTGTCCCATCATCAAGGTCACTGATAAAGATGTTGAACAGGACTGGACCCAGAACTGATGCTCTGGGGACTCCACTGGTCACAGGTCTCCAGCTGGACTCTGTGACATTGGTCACCACCCTTTGGGCTCTATTTTGTAGCTAGTTCTTAATTCATCTCACTGCAGATTCTTCTATCCCATATTTCCTGAGCTTGCTCATAAGGACAGTATGGGAGACTGTGTCAAAAGCCTTGCTAAGGTCAAGGTAGGCTACATCCACTGCTCTCCCTGCATCTACTCATCCAGTCTCAACATCATAGAAGGCTATCAGATTTGTCAAGCATGATTTCCCCTTGGTAAATCCATGCTGACTACACCTGATAACCTTCTTCTCTTCCATGCACTTAGAGATTAATTCTACACTGAATATTCCTCCTGAGACCCTTCAGGTTGATCCCAGTGTACCTGACTGACAGAGGTGACTCAAAAGACAAAGCAAGGGTGAGTTGGGCAAGGGCAGGTGCTTGTGTTCAGCTTTTCCTCCTCCACACTCATATGCATGGATGATGCTTTGAGAGTGCTCTTAAAGTTGATTTGGACACTTCATCTCTGTGCTTTGCCAGAGCAACACAAAAAGAGAATTTTCTGTATTCTTTAGGTGCATCCTCCTATGTGCACAAGACTTTTTGATCTGTTACCCATGAGTAGGGGGGAGAAAAAAAAAAAAAAAGCAAAGCTATAAAATACACTTAATTCCTTTGGTTAGCACTGTCACCGAAAAATGTGCTGCCTTTTTTTTTTTTTTTTTTTTTTTTTTTAATAAATTTTTCATGTTACAGAGCAATTTCTGTGTTATGATGGAGTCAGTTCACAGTGCTAAGCTCCAGAGTTGTGGTTAATTAGTAGCCAGTTTAGGAAATTATGTTATCATTACCTCATCCATTTTTAGCTTAGCAGCTTTCCTCCTCTTCCACCTCCCCCCTTCCCTATTCCCTTCAACCTTCCCTGCCCAAGGATATTATCTTTCCTAATGACATCTATGTCATGCATACAAATTCAAATCCCCAAAACACATCTCAGCATCTTGAGTCTTCAATAGTTTGAAAACTGTCATGAATTACAATTTTTTGGCATGAAGACTGACCAAAGAAAACCAAACCCAAACAAAAAAATAAGTTTCTCTTCACATTCTTCCCCACCTTGCTGGCTTTATTCTGGCTCTTGCCCCTGCACCTTCATAACAGGACCCAGTCTGATGCTGGGCTGATCTCCACCTGCCCTGTGTCTTTTGATGATGATCACACTCTGCCATCCTCCCTCATACAGAAATCCAAGGGGAAAACAAACAGCAGGAAGGAACAAGCAGCCAGGTCCCCCCAATAAATGGTGGCAACATGCAGAACTAAAAAGAAAAGCCAGGGAAGAGGAGATGAAAACCACAACTTAACAGGAGAATTTTCTAGTGGCATACTTTGAAACCAGACACATACTATTAAGGGCAGAGGAGGAAGAGGAGTGGGAGTTCAGAGATGGAGACCTTGGTTTTAGTGATCTGTTCAACTCTTCACTTAGCCAAGCCTTGTTAAGTTGTATATGGTGTCTCAGGGTGAAAACCCAAGTTGGGTGCAAGGGAGGATCACTTATTCACCAAGTTTTGGCAGAGAATAATTTTAAATTGGTATTTTCTTACTTTCCTTCCACCTACCTATCAGTGATGCAGTAATTTTAATTGTTCTCCTCACTGTGCTGGAGGTCTGTGTTGTCATGTATGGCAAGACCCATCCATCCATCTGCAATACATCATGAAGAAACATTTTTGTCATCCACCCACCACTTGGGTTGCTCTTGCTGTGCAAAATTCGAAGCGTTTCACCAAATGTTTTTATTCTCCTTTTCTGTTTTGATTGTTTTTAATTCCCTGGGTCTTGGTCTCTCATGCCACACAGTGTGTGCTCATGATTATCTTTGTTGTCTCCTCTAAGAGGGAACAGCATTGGATTGTGACTTTGCAGACAGCACCCCATGCATTGCCTCGATTGATTTCTTCTCTTACACTTTGCCAGTTCCCCCTACTCTGCAGTGTTCACACTTCTCAGGCATTTGCAGACTGGGTGGGGCTGGCTCACAAGTTACTCATTTCTTCACCAAGCTGCTCATGGTTTTTGTGGCTTTTGCCAGCCCTAAAAACTCATGCTGCTCTACTCTGCACCCCTTCTTCTCAAGATGGATGTGAGAGGCCTGGAAATGCTTGTGATAATCCACACACACCTTGTGGGAAAAAGAATTTGTACTCCTCAAAAAGTGATCACAATATTGAGACAGGCCAGAATCACCCAGGCTTTTGCCATATCACATTTCAAGGCAGAACTATCTGTTGCCTCTCAGGCAGTCTTTAGGCTAGGGAAATAGGTTGTGCCTGAAAATAAATAAACGCCTTACTGAATTTTAAACAGGACTTTGCACTGAGGATAAATCAAGCTTCAAACCCTATGAGCTGGCTGGAGCCAGCACCAAAAGTGGGATGTGTGGGGAAGGCTAATACTTGAATTTCTTCCACACACTTGGCTCTAATTTCCATTGGAAACTGCATGAGTTGATAAACATTAAAATTTCCTCTGGAAATGTTTTGTGCCTCCTTGAACATCTCTCCCCAGGTTTGTCCTCAGTGAACGGGGTATTTCAAAAGCTTTCACCAGTCACTGTGTTTATTTCTGTTTTCATAGGGGGAATCTGCTCCCTGTCTCTGCTGCCCAGGTATGTGTAACCCAGGGCAGCTTTTGGCTATTTCTCTGTCCTGATGTTTGGGTAAAAGTTATAATGGCCCCAGAAAGAGGACCTGTGAGACACCATGGAGTGAAATGAGAAGAACAGCATTTGTAGGAAATTCACACTGCTCTGCTTGTCCAGAACAAAGCATTGGAAGCATCCATCCAGCTCCTACAGCCATCTGCCCTTTTATTTTCTGTGAATGTCAGATTTCTGGGGTCCCTTGCTGCCTGAAGGGCCCGGGGGGGTTCATCCCTGTGGTTCTTGTGGTAGTTTTCAGCATTTCTCAACCACTACATAATCACCATCAGAGTGGGATGGTGTGAGCCAAAGGCAGCACTTAAGCTCTGCAGGGTAAGTGACCTCAACCAAGGAGAGGACCTCTTCCTTTCCCTGTGTGCCCAGGGGTGACAAACCACAGCAGTCTCAGCCAGGCCAGAGGAACTGCAAGATGCCTGCTGGGACCTGGGCTGGGAGCCAGCTCTGAAGCATCCCTGGGGCTGGAGGCAACGTCCAGACATGTGGGCATCTCTTCTACTGACACACACAGCTCAGCCACATCCCATGTGCCCCAGGGACATTGCAAATCCCAGCTATAGACACTCTGTGACTTAGTCTAATGCTCATTTTTAAAAAGCCTTAATTTGGAGGGGTAAGTTGCCCATTGAAACTCAGAAGATGTTTACTCCTGTCTTGCTCTGTCCATAAGGAAAAAATGTTTTTGCTGGTTGTTCAACAGGCTCAGCTTTTCCACTGCAGGCAAACCTCCCTGCCTCCCTGCCCTCCTCTCTTCCTGCCTGCTCTCTCCTACCTCTTGCAGCGTTTTGGAAAGCTTCAAATGTTCCAAACTCTGGCATCCTGATGCAAAGCAGATTTTTTTTTCTCTTTTTTTTTTCCTTCACTGTTCAATACAGGAATCTCTCTTGGGGGTGGCTATCTTTTAAGGCTTAGATTCATGGGATGCTGCACTGTGGTCTCAGCTTATTTCTCACACAGCTGGATGTATTTCAGGGGTGGTGCATCCCAGTGCTTTGAACAGCATTTGACTTCTCAGATAGCCACACTGAAGTCAAAGGGCATCTTCACTGAGTAAGGTGTTATTTTCAGGGAGACAGACACATCTACATCATGGCTCAGCCTATTTTGCTTTGAATCCTATATAAATACACAGCTGCTGGAACGAGTCTATCATCTCAGAATCTTTTTTTTTTTTTTTTTTTTTTTTTCAGTGTAATGTAAGTTGTTTTTAATCTTTGCGGCTGTATGGAAACTGGAAAAAAAAAACAACCTTAGCCACAGCAGGGAAATTAGATCTTTAAATTTTATATTGTGCCTTAGGACTTCTAGGTAGGCTTGCAATTTTTAACATATGACAGCTACACCTTGCTGACAAAAAGCTCAGAGCACTGATGCCCAGTCCCCTGACTGAGTCCAAGGCCCAGGGTTTGCAATGCACACCTATTTTCTACACATGATCTGAGGGCTGATTTCAAATAAATTTAGTTTAATCAGAGAAAAGTCTCCCCTGCTGCAGACATCCATAATCTGAAGCAGCTACCTGGACTGATGCTGTCTCATTCATTTAGTTGGACCTCTTGATAGGATGCCTGAATTAGGCTGACATGGTGCAAACATCATCCCTTAGGTTGGTTTTCACTGGTTTCCTGGTGTCACCATTGGTCAAATATAAATGTGACCTAACTTGCTTGCCTCCATCAGCTAGTACTACTGGAAGAGTATTCAAAAAAAAAAAAAAAGGAAAAAAAAAAAAAAAGAAAAAGAAGGTGACATTAAACCAGCTAAAAAACCCTCAAGAGACCTGTCAATCAAGAAAGATATTTACTGAAGCTTCTATTGACCCATATATGCTCTTATCTAGAAACCTTTATCTTCTAAGACAATGTTGACTAACAGCTTTTCCTTTACTCGTGTTTCTATCTTAAAAGAATAACAAATAAGCTTAATTCTTCACAAAATCTTTAGCAAATGCCTTTTAAGCCTAACACAATGGTAGTTATTTTAAGAAGGATGGCTAAGCACTGCAACACTTTTCTATTTTTCTGTCTTCGTTTTTCATATTGGAGCACTTAATCACAGTTAATCTTTGCGCACAAGGAAGACACATTAACTTTGTTTGCACAGGACTGATATAAAAGCTTTCAACTCCTCTGTTCCTGTATTCATCTCCCTGGTAAGCCTTACCATTTTAAATAACAGATAAAGAGAATGCTGAAGATTCAGTGATACAGTCTATCTTTGCTCAAGTAACTGCAGGGACTAGACTGTGAGCAAACTTGCAGCCTAAGAGCTGAGCCAGCCAGAGCTGAGCATCTGCAAATCCCACTGGAAGGTTTGAGCCAAGGAGAAGGGAATAGTTTAGGATGACCTGAGAAAAGACCTGAGAAGATGTTAATGGTTCGGACAGGTGAAAGGAGACCCCCTCCCAGTACAACCCAGGATGTCCCTGCTCTCTGCAGGTACAAGCAATCTTCATCTCCTTCATTGCAGCCACCTCCTGACATGTGTCTGAGGGTCCCCTCTCTGTGTTTTCAAAGGCTACAGCAATGGCTTACTGAAGAGTCTTGTTTTGATAAGGTTGTATTCTCCCAGGCTGTGAAATGGAGGACTAAATCACAGCTCCTCTGCATTCAGTGAGTCTTAAATGAATAGAATTTCTCCTGGACTGAATCTGAATTTCACTGTTGAGGGTAATGGTAATTTAAATGTCTTTTATGGCCTCTTTACTCTGTCAGAGCAATAAAAGGGGGCTTAGTCCTTGGTTACACCCAAAAGTTGCCCTGCTTAATTATCTTGGAATAGCTAAAGTAATAAAACCCTTTGCCTGCTCTCTGCCTCCCTCACACCTACCGTAGCAGATTTGCTGGTATAAACACACCAGTGTGGGACATGAAGGGAATTAGACTACAGTGGCTTGGGGGTGTTGGCTGGAAGGAGACAGCTGTATGTTAATTCATTTAGTAAGACCTCGTTCCTGGGATTTTTTTTCTATCTGATTATATAGGTATGAACCTAAAGTACTGAACTCAGGAGAAATTCTGTGCTCTTGGGGCTGGATGGATGCCATGGCCATAGCATGATCCCAGATCAGGGGGAGACTTGGATGTTCATGGAAACCCACGTGCATTTACTTGCACAGGAAAGAAGCCTGGACAAAGGAGACCAGACAAAGCAAAAGTCCCTAATGTTGGCACCTGGGGATCAGTCCCTGGCACATGGCAGAGTGCACATCCTTGGCATTTTCTAGGAGAATCAGCAGCAAAAAAGAAAGAGGAGCTGAAGAGAAGAGATCCCATGGCAACTTTGGTAGATGTTAAAACACAGCTAGAGATCCTGCTTTGCTGACTCTTGCCAATTCTGCATCCTGTTTTGTGTTCACTAGGATCCAGCAAAACACAAGGAGTAGGTGTTGCTCTAAACTTTGTCTGTCTCTGTCCAGACATTTCTGGGAGCTATTCAGAGACATGAGTGAAAAACATTGTGCATACTTTGGCCAGGAACCATTTTAGTTTGCTATGAAGTGCTGTAGTATAAATACATACATATGTGCAAACAAATGCATAAAGAATATTTGTTTGGAGGTCAGAAGAAGCAAAGCTGTCCTTGCCCTTTCATCCCAAGATGAGAGGACATTAGATCAGACTGATAAGCATGTAGATTGTTGAGGTTTTTTTGTTTGTTTGGTTTGGGTTTTTTGTTTGGATTTTTTTTTTCCTTCCTTTTCTTCTTTTTTATTTCTTTCTGTTGTGTTTCAGTTCTACTGTTTCATCTTAACAGTAAAGTGCAAGAAGCTTGTGCAACTGATACACTAAGCAGTCATCTGGTAGATTTGGAGGCCTGTGAGTCAAAAGGTCACCCTCAAAGGATATGTCTTTGAAAATAAATAGACCCTGGCCCTTAGTGTGAATGGCACAAAACCATAGAGACTTTTTCTGTCCCCTGGTGCGAAACAGTTTTGCCTCCTCTGCACCATTCACTTTCCACACATAAGGGCTCAGTGTCCTCTGAGGTGCTCAAGGCCACATTGTCTTGCCTCCTAATGTTCTCAGAAGACCAGAGCTCTTCTGCAGATGCAGGTATCTGACAAACTGGTGCAAATGGTACGAATACTCTAGGGTTTCAGTCCAGGTACCAAGTCTTCCTATGTGGCCAACTGGATGAAGCTCCTGGAAAGTTCTGTCACTGCTCTCAGGAATTGATGGGCCAAGTGAAAGTCTCTGCTTTATGGTGAGCAGAGTAAAATTTTAGAGGCCAGTGATAACGTTACTGGACCCCCATCAACCCCAGTGGGGCTTCACAGGTCAATGTGTAAACACTTAAATTTGGATACCTTTATCTGTGAACTAAATCTCATTCCAAATTCCTGCTTGAATATCTAATGCCACTTGAAATGCAGGAACTCATTTGTGGATCTGACCCTGGGTAGCTAAGGCTCTATATCTTACTCACTTTGTAACAATGAAAGAGTAAATATCAGGGAAAAAAAAGCCTTAGAAACAGGCTTTTGAAGCAGCATCATGTGCAGTACAGATAAGGCAGAGGAACTTATTTTTGCTATATTTCTCTTTACAGAGTGCCTGGTTCTGCTTCTCTAGGACAGACAACTTTCTCTCCTGGGGAAGTAAGTAGGTGTAAAAAAGATTTTTATTGAAGATACTCATCTTTCTAACTCCATGTCCTGATGATTGCAGTGTGTGTGTCAATTGGTTCTCATTGGCTTTGTAAAAAAAAAACCCAGGCTCCTTGGGTTTCTTCAAGATTCCCAAAGGAAGTTTAAGTTCATTGGCTCTGGGTATCATCCTACAATGTCTGAATACTGGTGCTACTGGTTGGGTCTTGGAAGGGATTCAAAGGCAGCACTGTACAAGGAAACTTCACAGGTCTTGTCATGTTAGATAGTGGTGGGTAGTGGGGTTGCTTAATAAAGCAGTTCAGTTCAAAGTGAAGGTAGAGGGAGTGTAGGCTCATAGATCATAGCACACATGCTAGCCCAGAAATGCCAGGGTATTTCAGTTGTCATTAAAACATGCACGAACATGAATTATTGGTAGAACTAACCATCCTGTGATGCCTGAGTGTGGAGCCAATACAGGCAAAACACTTCCAATTTTCAACAAGTTTGAATGCTTTGGCAAATTGTTTAGCTTGGAAGTTACTGAAAGTCATATTCATTTAATTAGCCTTCCAGTGTACTGGCAACAGGTCTAGGAGTTTATCTGCACTCAGCCCCACTCCATGATGGGAGTTTTTCAGGTCCCACACATTGAATTTGGATGCAAGCTCAGGAATTATGATCATGAGGGATGGATGGTTCTTGTCTAAGTCATCCGAGATGTGTGTGGGCTCTTTCTCAGCTACCTTGCCCAGCCAGTTCTTGCCAGCATCCCTCACACCCCACCTGCCAGCCCAAGGCTGGGTTTTCACCAGGGCCTAATAAGACTTTTGACAAAAAATCTGGATGCCTCAGATTCAGAATATGACTAAAGGACTCTTGTTTCCAGGGGTGAGCTACACACACAAGGACACACAGAGGCCCTGGGTGCCACATTCAGACCACCTTCTGTGCATGCCTATAAACTTCAAGACAAGAAACATGGAATGATTTGCATCACCCTTATCTCCACACCCTGAGCCATTTGTACTGTGAAGTGCCTTCAGTAGCCAAACTCAGCATCCCAGTAGAAAGTTTGGAGATCATTAGGACTATATTCAAGTTCTGTGGCACCTAACCATGGAGACCATGATTAAAAGATCAGATTTATTTTTCAGAGGGAAGTTGGGAGGACTTGACCTTTCAACTGATGTTATGATCTACTTTATCTACTCTGGGGTGTTCATGAGATAGAAAACTTTTCTAATTTTTTTTTTTTTTTTTTTTTTTTTTTTTTTTTGCACATGCTAAGAAACTTCCTCCAATGAAAAATAATTAATCTTTCATCATAGCTCATTTACATCTATCTCACTAACAGCCCAGGAATGCTGGTCTAAACAGAGACAATCTCAAAAATACAGACAGGTAGACAAGAGGAGTAGCAATGTGGACGTCATTTTAGACATCAAAGTGGTTGTTAAATGAGCAATCCTATTTATAATCTTGGTAGATTTTCAATGTGCTTTCACAGAATGATATAGACAATTAAAATTTAGAGGTTTTATGTTGATGAGTGACTAAACATTTAATTTCCAAAGTAAAAAGAAAAATTCATTTGTCTGAAATGAGTTTCTTAAGGTTTTGTTTATAGTCTTTGAATGCTGGAATACTGTCACACCTTCCTTGGTTACACCTCCTACCCTCATGGGGTCCAGGGAACAGCATCTGGCCATGTGTCCTTTTCTCCTATACCTTGTCATAACCCTTTGCTCCCCAAAGCAGTATGGTGTTTTTTCCAAGGCTGATGTTATAAAAAGCAACTTTAAGACCTACATATTGAGGCCCTCTTGGCCACCGGGCACAATCCTGAATGACAAGATAAAATATATTTTTTATATTTGTAGTTAATGTTCATTGGACTTTTACCTCCCTGAACATTGAGACTGGGGTTGGTAGAGTAAGTCAGGGCTGGGGAAATAAGTAGACTGGGCTTTCATGGTTTGGGTATTGCCAAAGTGGGAAGATGAAGGAGGTAGAACCTGATGGGAGTGAGAGAAGCTGCTCATGGTAAGGCAGCTGAGTGCAGTTCTGAAGAACAAGGATTTGCCACAAGTTTTCCTATGTGGACCTTTCCCACCTGGGGAAATGTAACTAGCCCTGTCTGGGACTAATTAGTCACCTGGTGAAGGAAAACAGGAACTATAACCTGATTTAAGAGTCTTGCTCTTTTTGCTGTAACATTCATCCAGCAATGACTTCAGACTCTCTATATGGGGAAAGGAGAGAACTGTTTGCAAGAAACACTTTTCCCTTTGTTTTTCCTTGGTGGCCTCAAGAAATGGATCAGACAAGCTTGGGGCAGCATGCAGGCTGCTATTTTTTTCTCTTTTCCTCTCTGATGCTGTCTTCTGCCAATACAAGTATCCTTCACCTCTGACATCATTCGGTCCTCTGGATGTCTGAGGAGACATTTCCACAGCACCAGCCTCTATGATTCCTAAAGAAGAGATGGTTTATTTGAAGAGCCTGTTTCCATCTCTCAGAGGGGTGAAGATGAGTTTAATTACACAGCTCCCTAAGTGCTCTGGATCTGAAAGGAAATAAAAGAGAAAACATAACTGGTAAAATCTCACATTTTTCTTGAGGTAATCTCGGAGTTGTGGATATGGATTCCCTCACTTTTCAGTGTTTGAAATGGCCACCATCATCTCAGTCTTTCTGCTTGAAATTGTAACAGTATTGAGTTATATGCTGGTTACTTTAAGGACAGAAAGGAATTCAGGTCAGAGACATGAAGCCTTGAATGCTGAATGTGAGACTCACAATTCATCACTGTTCCTTTAGATGAGAAGAATGGGTACTGAGGAGAAGAGTGCTGTGGCTAACATTGCCAAACAATAGATACCTTGCAAAAAGGCTGAGAATAATCATTTAGTGATACCTCAAACACTTGCCCAGGTGTCAGGGATTTGCCTCTGAACCAGAGGGGCTGCCTTTGGATTTGGTGGCCCTTGGTGTTTTTTCTTCTATGAATTTCTCTAGCTGCTCATTAGACCCAGTTGAGCTATCAGCAAAGGTCTCTCACTCTCATCTCTGAAGACCAACACTGCAGCTTCTGTCCTGCTGTGTATTTTTGCCTCCCAGGTGTTGCTGGTAGGGCTGGTCTGGTATGCATGCAGCAGGAACCTTGGATATGAGGAATCACATCAGTGGGAGAGGCTTTACTGCAGGGATTTACTGAAGCTGGGGTTTACCACCTTGCAGCACCCTATACTCTTCTGAGGTTTAATTTACACTCAAAAGGGTTTTCTCAATGACACCTTGGACATGGGAGACCTGGCCCATGGAATGTCTCTCCCATCACCACTTATGGGAATGCATTGAGTGTATGTATGGAGTGTATTTACCACTTCTGCTTAGGTGGACAACGACAAAGCTTGATAGAGTCATGATTCTCCAGAGAAGTGTCACAGTGTGACACTGGACTCCTTGTCCTTTCTCCTCCTCCTGCTGCTAACCCCAACTCTGCCTGTGCAGCTTCCAGGGCTGGTGTAATGTGAACCAGGCAGCAATTTGGACTGCTTGAAAAAAGCAGTCTGTCCCATGCCTCCTTCCAAAAGCAGCACCAAAGCAGGAATGAGGAGCAAGGGACCTGGAGACAGATAAGGTTGGGTGCTGCCCCTACAGAAGGATGTGTGGAGTTGCAAAGTTGCTTACTTAGTGTCTTCATGAATTTGAAAGACCTCCCCAGACACCCCCTCCATGCAACCCCACACCTCCCTCTCCTCCCTATCAATGGGAGGTTGGCATTGACCTCAGTGATGCTCAGACCCTCACAGGGTGATGATACCAAAGAAAAATTTTCACTCCTTGAAGACGTTTCTTCTATGTATGTCTCACCACACCAGAGTCAAGGCAGCTGAGAAACTATGCCCAGATCTGGAGGCATTTCCACTCCCTTTCCCACCTACCCACCATCCTGTGCACCCCTCATGCTCTGCCCAGCCAAGAACCTTCCTAAGAAGTGTAGGGAAGGAAGCTGAGGTGCCACTAGGAATGTTCTTTCAAACCCAAATGAAACACAAGGATGAGTCCTAAAACAGCCCCTGAGAAGAACAAGTTAACCCATGACATCGTGAAAGCCACATGAGAACTACACAGGTGCAGCAACAGTTTTTATTTGGTAAATATCACCTCCACAGCCCAAGAGGAGGCTCATGAAAGAAGACGCCTCTTCTGCAACTAGGAAGAGTGTGGTTAGGAGCACTTGCTGAGCTAATAAAGGCTGTTGAAGCTTCAGCTTCCGTTGGTGGTTAACCCTGTGACATTGCTCTCCTCCTCTGAAAAACAGCACCTGACTGATGCACAGCTTAATTCTGTGTGGTATAAACACGTTTCCATCCCATTTGCCTGCTGCCCAGAGTGCAACTGAAAGGCTCTGCTGAATCGAGGAGGGCTTGATTTGTACATAACCAAGATGGGGCTGTGAGCTGCTGCAGAGCATGGTGCTGGGCTTGGCACAGGTAACCAGGGCTGCCCCTGCCCTGTGAGCAACTGCTGGAGTGGGTGCAAGGCAGAGAGCTGTGATGAGATAGGAAGATGATCATCCTTGTGGTTAAAAACCAAAGCTTGCCGACCTATTTCCTAGCAAAGGTGTTCATGTTTTGCTTTGGTGCTTTTCTTCACCTCTTAAGGAGGGGTGGTTGGATCTAATGACCGAGATGTGGTGGTTCATCTGAGATGAAGGCTGGACACTGTTTTTTTGGTAGAGCCACCTCAGCATCCAAGGCTCTAGAGGGAAAGAAACAGCTGCAGAGCAGGATGGGGCTCTAGACACCAAGCTGATCTCTGCATTAGGAGCCTTTTTTTTTTTTTTTTCATCACCAGCCCACAGCCCTTTTGCATCCATAAGACTGATTTTTGAGCAGCTGGAAATACCTTTCCACACCTTGTGTCCCTGCTCTGAAGCTGCTTCATAGGCTTAAGGACTCATTTTTATTTTCCTGCTTTCCTCCAGGAGTAAATAATGTCAAAACTGAAGGAGGATGCTCCATGGACTTGTGCTCACCCCATGCCATGTTAATGTCCAAAATCCTCTCCTGATCTGGAAACGGGTTTGCCAGGTTCACTGTCCATAAATATATTACTGTTTTTTTCATCCCTAAGCACTATTAAATTGAATTTCAAGTACTGAGGAAGATTAAGGAAGAGTCTGTAATGATGTAGTCAAGTTCCTACATAAAATCTGTATTCCAAGAGTTTCTGCTGTAAATGCAGGCCTCTGTGAAGGTATTTTATTTGGGTTTAAAAAAGAAAAATTATATTTTTCCTTCAGATTTTTATTTGTCTGCAAAGCATCACACACACACCCATGGCTCTGTAAGCTCGCTATGATTTTAATATTGTTTTGGTTTATGTTTCACTCACTCCACATCAGCAAAGTGGTGTGAACAGAGTTGCAGCCCACCTCTAGGCTGGTAAACAGCTCCCTGGAGGTCCTCCTTCATCTGGACCAGCTTTTCTCTGCAGAGATCCAACACAAAATGATGGAGGTTAAGTCTATCCCACACAGAAACCCAGCAGAAATTTTCTCCTTACTTCACCAAGGCAGGACTGGGCCAAGACTGTCAAACCCTGCAGTGGATCAAGGCTGCTTGTACTTGACTTTCATTCCTTACGTCTTCACTGCAGTAGTTCCATCCATGGGCAGTGACAAAAATTCTTTTCCCACCCCTTCTTCCTCTCTCACTTGTCTTCCCCTCCCAGCCAGCCTCCTCTGTACAGCTGGGCTCATCACAACCCTGATTTCTTCAGGCATTAATTTATGAATGGTACAGGCAGAGCCTTGGAAATTTTACCCTTTCGTGCCAACTTCCTGCTCTGTGGAACACCTGCATTTAACAGCAGAGAAAGAAAACAACCACGACAGTAAACCTTGGATAAAACTGGTTTCAATTAGGAGCCTTAATTGCAATGAAACTGAAAGGAAACAAAATGGGATCACTGCTTATATGAACAACCCCCTCCCCCAGCCCCCACCCCTTTTCATTCCCTCCAGCCTGGGTGACGCATCACATCTCTTCAATTCCCACCCAGGCACTCAGCATCATCACAAGCTGGCCTAATCTCCAAATCTGTGCCATCTTTCTCATTTGGTCTCCTCACAGGATGAGGCAAAATCTCAGTCCCAGAATTTTATTGCTGCAATGGACCTGCAGATCATTTGGTACTGATTCTATATCCCAGGCTGGTGCATCTCAACCAGTTACCCTCTCACTGAGTCCAGTAAACTGTTTTTAACTAAATGAAAGACCCAGAGACCTCAACTTTTCTGCTTTCTTCTCCTCACCAATATTCTCTTGGTTTTCAATGTCAGCCATCATGCAGCCAACCTAGGAGACTTTCTGACTAATTGGAGCTCATGAGGAGGCTGTGAACTTCCACATGTGTTTTTCCCTCCCCCTGTTGCAAATATTCACCATGCAAGAAGACTGAAAGGTGCAATTTCCCCGTTTTTACCCAGATCCACTTAAGGTGTGGTTATTTTCATATTTCCATCAACACAGCTTCGTGTCTCTTGGCAGGGGGAGGATGTTGCTATGCGCAGTATTGCGTCCGCAGGTGTTGCGGCCACTGCCACACTAAGGAGGTGAGAGGAGATGGTTTGGACCTGTCACACCTACATTTCATCATAAAAATGTTAATGGGTCATTCCAGAAAGTCTCTGCAATCTTTTCAGTTGCTTTTACTAGATGTCGTTTTGGACATTCTTGGCACCAGCAAGGCCCGTTTGTGCCTTGTTTCTGCCTCTGAGGACTGGAGGTGGGTTCTGTACAGTGCTTGTTCTCAGCTCCAAGGGGCTGCAGACTCCACTTTTCCCCATCATTAAATTCAAGACTCAAAAGCACAGTGTTGCTGCTCTGAGCTGACAGCACAGGATGTTGGACTTCCCACTCTACCAGCATGTACAGATGTCCTGATACTGATGATGCTGACCATGGTGGCATGGGAGTCTAAAGTTCTTCCTCATGGATCTCTGCATAAACAAGGTAAAACACTGCTAGACCCAAGTGGCAATGGAACCTCCTATACATGAAAATGATTGAGGTTCAAACCTCAGTGATGCTATCACAGTAGGTGACCCCAGGGTTTGTCTTGATTAGCACTGTTTCTGTTGTTGTACCATGTGTAAAGACATAGCCAGTAGCCTGATGTAAAAAAACCCAAAACCCAACTATGTGGTTACACTTCGGGTCGTTGTATGATTTTGTCATCAGCCATGTTGCCTGTACCCTCCTTTTGGCAGGAACTGCTTCATGTTGTGTTTTTTCCTTAGGGGCTTGCTATGTCCTGGTTGCTGCTGTTTATCAGCATGACCTGGTGAGACCAGAAGTGAAGATGGATATTTATTCTGATGAACATTCCCTTAGAAACAGCCAAGCCTTAGCTGCTTCCTGCTTCAGTGCAGGACCTTGAAAACAGGTAAAAGGGCTCAAGTCCCATCCAGCAGAAATGAGTTTCAGCAAAATTTAAGTACATAAGGTGCTTAAACCAAGAACTTCTGGTTTCCAGTAGGAAGGAGCAGGTAGGTCCTGGGATTCATGCAGGCACTGAAGGGACTGAAGGACTCCACTTGTCTGTGCCAACTGACTGTGGCAGTGGGAATGGTCCTTTTGTAATTCAGGTGCTGCAGGTGGGCACTTAGGGCTAAGGGATGGAGCTGAGTTCCCTATCCAGCAAACACACAAGTCATTGGGTAGTTTGCAAATCTCAGCTGTGTTTCTTCATGCCTCTACCACCATCAGCTACAGAAAAGTGTTTTTTCCCTCCTGTGCCGGTGAACTTTGCTTTCAAGGAGGCAAAAGGAGTCCAGGACAAGACCCAGGACAAGAGTGCCACCTTTCTTACAGCAAAGCCACCCATGAAAACCCTCCTGCTTGTGACACAGCCACGAAGGGAGGGCAGACAGAGCTTGATGAAGCACTTGCCTGGGCAGAAAGGTTTATCTGCTGTTCCCCTGCTGTGATGGGTGTGTGTGGTAAAACCGAAATCTTTCTCAGTGAAGCCAAAGAACACAGCTGTGGTTGCTCTGCAGTGAAAGAAAGGATTGGTGGCTGTTTGACCTGGGGGAGGTCCCAGCTTGCCTTGCACTGTAGATTACAGGGCTAAGAGCTGCAGGTTGTATCCCTGCAGTTGCCAGAAAATTTGGGGCACCAGCACACAGCAAAGGGTGGCTGAGAGGATGTGTCCTACTGGCTGCAACTCCTGCCCTGATGATGGGGAACTGCATCTCAGTTCCTGGTGTGGTTAAAGCTGTTTTTTTCTCCAAATCCTGTTTCAAAATTTTTGTGGCATCTTTGTCCTGCCTTTCATCCTTGCTGTGGGCCTCAGTTTCTCCTCCTGGGAAATGAAAATAGATGCTTAAATTTTGGGCCAAGCTACAGGTGGCCACTCACTGTTGTGGCTTGGTTCAAGATTAAGCTGTGCATGACATAGATATGGAGAAGAAATGCAGATTGCTCTTGTCTTTGAGTGAGGGGATTCATGTTTTTCATGCATGGAAAGAAACATCCATGGAAAAAAACATGCTTTCAGTATGCACAACTTTCCTGTGAGGTTAAACAGATGGAATTTTTTATTTATCAAATTTGGTTTCTTGTTGTGTCTTCCAGTCACCTTGTCTACTCCTTCCCTTAACAAACTGTTCAGGTTTTCACCAACATGCACTGCTTTTACCCAGAGCTGCTCCAGACCCAGAGTACATTAAAGATTAGCTACACTTTACCACAATTACATGGGAGTGAAATGAGAAAAATAACGAAACGAGAAAGAGTGAAAGTAAAATTTTCATGGTTCTTCTTGATTTTTCTGTAGATGTTTTCTATGTAGACAGAGGTGGCTGCACCACGAGAGATGGCAGAGTAAAACACTCAGAAAGAAAAGCCAGAGAAGCCACCTCAGCTTCACTGAGTTGCACAAAAGGAATGGTTTTGGATTTATGCAAAGCCCAGCATGTTTTTTTTTTTTTACATGAGTACACAGTTGGGTGTACATTGCCACAGGGTCACACGTGATGATTTGAAAAGAAAGTCCTTCCTACAGCTAGGCTTGAAAACTACAAAGCAAACCAGCTCTAGGGCTAACTTCAACATGGCCCAGCCCTGATCCTCACACTGGTGGCAGCTCAGCTCACCCTTGGTTGGCTCTTTGCAGCCAAGTGTTCCCAGGTTATGTGTTTGCAGGGGCCCTCAGGAAGGTGAGTGTGCAAGGGTATGAAGCCAATGTGCACCAGCAAAAAACATTTTGCTCTTGTGGGAATACTCTCATTCAGGAATAAACTCACCTTGCATTACTGTAGCTTAATCCTCCTCTGAAGATTAAGCACTAAAGACATTTTAATCCTGAATAAGAACATGCACATGTGCTTTAATATATGGGCACTGACTTCACACCTGTAGTTAGCTGACTTGCCTTAATTTTCCTGCATGTCCTTGTGTAGGAAAGCTCTAATGAGATGCAACTGGAATTTGGGTGATGCTGTGACTATTGGTTCTCTCTTTGAGGTTCCTGTGGTTTGATTTGCAGTGTGTCCTTGTGTTTTGGGTTAGGTTTTTTTTTCCTTTTTTGACCTTTTGAGACACCCATTTCGTTTTAGTATGTACATGTTTAATTAAAAGATTCTCAGATGGTAGAATTTTACCCCCAGAAAAACACATTATTTTTGGCTATTGAGGCAGCCTCCACTTGTGGCTGGATTAATTCTCTGAATGAGAGAGGTCTCTTCCTTTAAACACAAGCTTCCCTCTCATAGAGGCTCATAACTCTAAGCACTCAGCTAAGCTACTTAAGTTAGTTGGTCTCCTAAGGCTCTGCCTATAAACATTGCAAAAAGTACTTTTCTCTGGGTTTCTTTGTCCTAGAAATAATCTTTGAAGAAGCCTTTCTGTTTGCTAGACCCTGAGTGTAGAGTACTAGGTAGGTCAGACAGTCACCTAAATTTTGGTAGTGCAACAGATCCACTGCGCTGCATTTTTGCTCTGAAAAGGAGCTCAACCACAGTGTGCGTAAGGGGGAACCAAGACCACCTGCAACAATTTTTTCATCAGCTGTAGCTCTTCCACTCTAAGTTGACTAGACAGAGTGAAATGTGGGCAGGATTAGGTTGTGACAATGCACCAATAGTTTTCCTGGATGGGAAGTCCTCCCTTAGCCTTCTGCGGAACATCCAAGAACTCCCATTACCCTGGAAGTTAATGTCTGTGAGGAGAGGGACTTGGACTCACTGCTACCAACCTGGTGAATTTATCAGAAGACACCTGCACCTTCAGATGCAGTAGGACCCAAAAGGCAGGGTGCTGGTGTTGGGCATCCCCTCACCCTGCTGTGCTTTGGTTTTCCCAGCTGTGAAACAATATATATTGTTTGCTTTGAAATTGTTGACACTTGAGGAATCTGAAGTCCAAATCTGAATCAGGCAATGACTTAATCTCCAAGAGAAGCCTTTTTCACTCTATTTACATGAGGAGCTAAAAGAGGCTAAATTTTCTATTTAAACAAGAGCTTTGCTTATTACTAGGTCCCTTACAGGTGTTCTGGGTAAAATAGTAGATGTTATTATATTAAGGATATTACTATTATAATGTGCTCAACATAATACTTAATTCTCCATGTAAGGCAGGTGGATATCCCTTTCCATCTGTTATTATCATTATTTAGTAATTATACCTGTAGCCCAAGGTGTTTATTGCTTGATGGAACTAAAAAGGAAAAGGGGCTTATGTTGATATCACTTTCATCCACTAAAAAGGAAGGAAAATAGCCAAGATTCTTTGCTCAAAGGATTACTTGGTTTTTGTTTTTTTTTTTAAAAAAATTATTATTTTCCTGTTGCTGCTGTTGTTGATTACTCTGTAAAGTCTTTATGGCAAATATAAAGTATCCTCACCTACACCCTGATATAATCAGTACAATCTGGTCAACTAGTCTCAGATTTTTCTGTAGCTGAACCCTCTTCTTCACAATGTATGACTTATTTCCAGATTTTAAGCTACTGTGTGGTAGTGCCAGAAACAGTGGGCTTCATCTGTGCTCAAAATGTTTTCAGAATGTTGCTATTTATTCATAAATAGTTACGAAGTTTGAATCATATTGTTCATCTGCAGTTCTCAAAAAGCTTTCCAAAAGCAGCAGAAAATCTTACTTTCTACATGAAAACATGTTCAATTACACACTAGAGAAGCAGAAAAAAAATTATATTTAAACCATTGCAAGATGTAAAAACACACTCTCCCTTCATTAAGAGGTGCCAAAGCACCTTTCAAGTGACCCTTGGTCTCTTAAGGGCTGAAAGCTTCCTAGTCCTCAAGGCATTTATAAACAGACTTCCTCTGACTTGAAATGTCTGGCACTTTCATTTTAAAGCAATAATTAAATTAATATTTAAAATAAACTTTAAAATAAATTTTAAAATAAATCTTAAAGTGACAGGTTGCTATATTGCAGAACAAGCTTTGGTATTGCAGGCAAAGGAGAACGTGCTGTTGCGAGTACCATTTTCTATTCTTCGTTGTGTCAAACTTCATTCACTCATTTAAATCACAGGGCTCAGCAGATCTCAAAACAATTTGCACAGGAATTACAATAAATTATGCTTATCCCCTCTTCACAGAGGAGGAAACTGAGGCAACGAGAAATGAAGTAGCTTGGCAAGTTTATGCAGCAGGTCTGTTGCAGAGACAGGCAGGGTTCAGCTCTTCAGGCTAGTCAGGGATGTCGTAGCTTATTGAGCAATGCTACCTGCAAAATGCATTTTCTCTCATTGTTATAGACTAAATCCTCAGAAAATCATGAAATACATGAATCCAGACTGATTGTACACCTTGCATTTAAAGCAATATGGAAGCTACTTTGTGATCCCTTCACACTGTGATAGGGAGGATGTCGTGAAGATGCTACCAAGTAAGAAGTCTCTGGTTTGGCTTTTTTAAGCATTTTTTAGATCTTTGAGCAGTGTGACTGTAATGTATTTCCCCACAAGCATGGAAGTGCAAGTGTGCTGTCTGGCTTTTTCTGAGGCCAAGGTTTCATGGAACCCTGGAACTCTCACTCCCTGCGAGATACCATGAGATTCATGCTACCATCAGGCTGAGGAACACAAAATAGGGTTGTTTTCAGCAGCGCAAATGATAAAACCTCTCATTCAGAAAACAAACCAAATTCTTCAGTCCTGGACCAAATAAATCTATTGAGAGTATATATATAAAAAATTCCCTACACCTTCATCTCCATGCTGTCTTTATGCCCTCTCTATCCTTGAAGGGGATGAATTTCACTCTAGCTTGCAGAGATGTGTTTCATTAGGTAAAGATGTGTTTAAAGGGAGATGCATTTTTTCATGCCCTGCTGAATTTGGCCTCTAGGTAGCAAATTGTTCCATCTGTTATTCCACTGCAAGCTCATGCACTTTCTTGTGCAGGGAACATATTTTTCTTCAGTAACTGTGAAGGGCTGGGTGCTCTGCGGTCTGGGCCATGGTTTGGGGCTCCTAGGCACTACCACATGCTGCATAATTAATATTAGTAATGAATAATAATAATAATAGTAATAATAATAATAATAGCTGACTATGAATGAACCCCATAACCTTGCCCTTGGGTGCCTGAGAAGGAATCATGAGCCAAGGCAATTGAAGAGAGACACCAACAACAGAGGTACTTACTGCAGTCCCAGCAGCTGGCTTTCCTAATAAACATTATAAATGTGGCTGGGAGGGGAAGGCAGTGCACAGTAATTTCACATTGCTAGGCTCCAGTGTACCATCACTGATGGAGTCATTTCAGTCTCGACTGGAAAACCAGTGGGAATTATTGCTCTGGAACATTTTTCATTGAAGGGAAAGCAACCCCAGAAACAACCGCTGCAAGTGGCACTGGGGTGTAAAATTTATTTCAAACATCTCTTCCTTTTATGTCTTCTATACAAATGCTTGAGTGATGAGACTGGAGGTATTACAGCAGGTTGCTTTGTGGTACCAGCCAGTTGGCTATCATTGGGAAGATTAGCAGCTCTACCTGTCACCTCTTTATTGAAATGAAAGTGATCCACTTTGATTCTGGTAGGTTTCTACTGACCCTTAATTTGTTGAGAGGTAGATCCTGAAGGGGTACTGAGCATCTCCACCTGCACTTCTCTGAAATGAGCATCCCCTTGAGAAATTATAAGAAATAAAAAATTAAGAATTTGTATTTGTTGCTCTAGTGTTACTATTGCTGTTCTGTCTTCATACCAAGGTCCTTACTTGAGGTTTCAGAAAGCTATTTGATAACTGATGAGAAAGAACCTGGTCTTCACGTCACTCCTTCAGAATAGTGTTCCCAGTGCAGGAAGACCTTTTGATAGCACAACCTGTCCTTCCACAGCAAAACCCAAGATTTAACACCAGTGGTTTAGCACATATTGAAGAACAGACTGAAGCTTTGCACTCAGGAAGAAGCCTTGGCCACATTTCCCAGTGACAATGTTTCTCACGCTTTCCATTTAGCCTGGTGTTTCTTGCCTCTCCCAGGAAGACCTTGAGCAGTGGCAGCAGAACAATTGTAGAAAAAGCAAATATTATATGGCTAAAAGACGTCACCATGCCAAACCAAATTCTGCCCACTTCCAGACTGCTGTAATCTCAAAAAAACTCTCTTGACTTTGGTGGCATTGTGGTAAATGCAAAGCCCAGTTCTGCAAGGCCCTTCTCAGCTGTCCCTGGAAGGGTCATCTTCTGCTCTGAGATCCACCACACCCCTGCTCTTGCCAACAACCAGTTCTTAGGTCACATCTGTTAACCTACTGCCAGTGCCTCCAATTAGATTTTTTGCCCTGTCTCCCCCTGCCTGGAAGGCTTTTCCTGAACTTCACTCCTCTGATGTTTAGAAATCTTCAAGTTTCCAGCCTTACGGCCAGTTTGTTCTTGTGCCAACATTGTCCTTTTGCTTAAATAGCTCATTTCCCTCGGTGGAGCTTGCCCACCTTCCCCTCCCTGCAGTGTATTTATAGAGAGCAATCAAATCCCTCTCCAGCCAGTGCATGCTCAGCACCTTCCAGTATAGGTCCTTGGCATCTGCCTTATAGATGCAGCTTAAAAGTGTTTCCTCTGTGTCTGAACGCAAACAGAGTTCCCACCCTGTTCCAAACAGGGTGCTTTCACATTCTGGATCTGGTCCAAACGGCCTCAGGATTGCCTGTATACTTAATTTAAATGGCAACAAAAATAAATCTTAACCCAAGCGGCCTTGTGGGTCAGGCTTTTTTGCAAATTATGGAGATCTGTGCTCTTCTCCCAGTTCCCTCTGCATGAGAAAAAAGGCAACTTCAAGTTGCTGAGCCTGGTTTCTCTTCTTTCTTTACTTGTGCCCTCCCCGTGTCCTGCTCCTAGGGTCTCCCTGGGGACTGGAGCCCCTGTAGTAGTGCTGATAGGACTGGAGTTGTCTGGCTGCCAGGGTGAATCAGAACAGCTTTGTCTCAAACATCCCGCCGTCTGTTAATTAATGCATTAATGAATTGCCTTCTAATTCCTATAATCATCCTTATTTTTTGGGGTGAACAGGATTTCAAGGTTGCATTGCTTGCCCTAGGCCATGCAAGAAGTTAGTGGCAGAGCCAAGAATAAAACCCAAGTGCCCTGACTCCTGGGCTGGGCTGTGCTCACCAGGCAATAGCACTCCCTTGGAGGCTGGGCCAAATTGCTCTCCTTTTGGTAAAACATCCTACGCACCATTTCCTATGCTCCAGCAAGTGCACTCAGTGCAACGAAGCACCTTTTTTTTTTTTTTTTTTTTTTTTTTAATGCCTTACAGCAAGACTAGAGAAAAGCATATAACAAACTGAGATTTGAAGCTGCCTTCAGCAGTTCCTAATCTCTGCAGACGTTATACTCTTTGTGGTAAGGAGCTTGGGAAGCTCTCCCTGCCTCCTTTGTGAGGGGCTGATACATGGAGCTGGCAGGGTATTGTTTTCATTGCTGAGTTGAGCTCGCCTTCTGTACGCAGATAAAACTTCCTTCAAAGTCAATAAGAGTTTTGCTGAAGTGCATAAGCCTGATTTGTTTTCAACTTATATGTTACTTCACTGACATAAACAAGTTCAAACTAGTGCTAATGATACGCACAGCCAGTACAGCTGCTGCAGAGGGCTGTGATCTGGTTAGTGCATCACTGGGAGAACTGTTCAGGTCTGATGATCAGATGCCTTTTTTTCTGTAATTATTAAGAAACTTTTTTTTTTTTATATATTAATTTAAATTGTTCAGGCCAATATGTTTTCATCTGCACATCTAAGTTAAAAGTAGCCTTCCAGAACTGCATGTGTTGACATGAGTGGGATTCTCTACAGTGTGCTTGATATTATCATTATTATTTATTGTTGTTTTACTATCACTCTTAGGCAGAGTTCATCAGAGAGGCAATATTTCAAGACAAATTAGGTTGAATTTATACTGACCAAATTCATCCTAGAGCTACTCCATCGTCTTTGAATTGGCTCATCTTGAGGTGGTTTCATGAACTTTGTATATGAAATGACAATTATCTCCTTTTCAATTTCCTGTATAGTTGTTTCTCATCAGTGCAGCCTTTCTACTCACCAAAAAAAGAATCTAACTAACAAAAATATGCAGATAGCTTATTATATGGATTCATTCTTCCAAAGCATTAATGTTTCCTGTGAGAGGTGGAGGATGTTAAGTTTACAGTGATGGTTATGGCATTTGGGTGGGAAAATTTCACTAGAAAAAAAACCTTTTGGAAAGAACCTGTATATTTCTTTTCTTTCTTTCTTCTTTCTTTCTTTCTTTCTTTCTTTCTTTCTTTCTTTCTTTCTTTCTTTCTTTCTTTCTTTCTTTCTTTCTTTCTTTCTTTCTTTCTTTCTTTCTTTCTTTCTTTTCTTTCTTTCTTTCTTTCTTTCTTTCTTTCTTTCTTTCTTTCTTTCTTTCTTTCTTTCTTTCTTTCTTTCTTTCTTTCTTTCTTTCTTTCTTTCTTTCTTTCTTTCTTTCTTTCTTTCTTTCTTTCTTTCTTTCTTTCTTTCTTTCTTTCTTTCTTTCTTTCTTTCTTTTCTTTCTTTCTTTCTTTCTTTCTTTCTTTCTTTCTTTCTTTCTTTCTTTCTTTCTTTCTTTCTTTCTTTCTTTCTTTCTTTCTTTCTTCTTTCTTTCTTTCTTTCTTTCTTTCTTTCTTTCTTTCTTTCTTTCTTTCTTTCTTTCTTTCTTTCTTTCTTTCTTTCTTTCTTTCTTTCTTTCTTTCTTTCTTTCTTTCTTTCTTTCTTTCTTTCTTTCTTTCTTTCTTTCTTTCTTTCTTTCTTTCTTTCTTTCTTTCTTTCTTTCTTTCTTTCTTTCTTTCTTTCTTTCTTTCTTTCTTTCTTTCTTTCTTTCTTTCTTTCTTTCTTTCTTTCTTTCTTTCTTTCTTTCTTTCTTTCTTTCTTTCTTTCTTTCTTTCTTTCTTTCTTTCTTTCTTTCTTTCTTTCTTTCTTTCTTTCTTTCTTTCTTTCTTTCTTTCTTTCTTTCTTTCTTTCTTAACCTGAAAAAGTGTGGAATGACACCATCATGGCTGGGGGTGTCTCATGGCCTGTTCCCTGCTTATGACTAAAATTGGAAGTGATCTCAATTATGTATTAAAGGTTATAGAATACAGAGACGTTTGACCAGTTCCTACTCTGTATTGCAGCTGTGGGACTTCGCATGTCTTGCATTCAAGGGAAAAGCCATAAATTTAAAGTCTCTTCTCCTAAAGGTTGAGATTTTTAACTGCTCCAGGGTCTGCTTAGCCTGCAGCCACCTGCTCCAGGAAAGCACCAGTCTGGGGCAATGGGTTTAAAAGTGTTTGTACTGCCTGTGTGAGACAAGGCATAAGGGGGCTGTTTGGGATTTATGGAGAAGAGGCTGTGGAAGTCCTAAAGAAAGAGATCAGAGGAGGAGGCAGAAGGGAGGCTCCTGCCCAGTGGTATGAAGATTGCTGATTCAGGGCTGCAGCCCTTGCAGGAGTTGATGTGCTCTGCGGTGCGAAGGGAGCCAAGCCACTTATGCAATATTAATATTAATAACTGCTTTGCACTTCTATAGTGCCTTTCATCCGAGGATTTCAAAGCGCTTTACAAACATTAATTAATTAAGGCCCATAACACCCTGTGAGGTAATGCAAGTAGATATTACAGCTCATGCAGAGGCCAGAATTGCCAGCATTACAGGTATAATCCTCTAGCAAGAGTTAACTTATTCTTGAGCAAGCTTTCTTACTTATAGGCATAAACAGGCTTCCCTTTAACACTGAGCGTGTCTTCTTTTTTTTTTTTTTCCTTCTTTCCCTTGATCTGTCAGTCTTCACACAAGCAAAACTCCCACTACGAGGCAGCCAAATGAAGTGAATGAGCAGGACTTCCATCTCCCAGATCACTGCTTCCTCTTTGATCACCTGATAAAATTGTAGGATATCGAGAGGCTGCAAAGTTGTGTCATGTATTAGTGTCCCGCTTCTGTGGGGTTTCCCTGTTCTAAATATACTTTGCACCAGGGAGATTAAAAAAGGAAGTGAACTAAAATATGTTTTATGGCACCTGCTTATCAGATGACCTCCAAACAAACTGCAGACATTAGCTAACATAGCCCTCATCGCAGCTGGTCATAAATGTCACTAGTGTCATTTTAGCCAGGGTTTTTTTAACCATTCCCAGCTCCTGTACTTCAGGGCTGAGGCAGGAGCTGGTGGTGAAAAGGTAGACCTCTTAAATCTATCCCCCTGCTCATTTCATTCCCTCATTTCACTGCTATCTTGCACTTTTTCAGTTCATCCATCCCATTTCATCCTCCTTTTCTCTTCATGGAAAGATGCAGTTCATGATGCTGTGGGGTGCTTTGCCCTCTAGCCCTGTCAGCTCCACATAGGGCCAGAGTCAGGGCTGAGCTGAGGTCCATGGTGTGAAGCTCTGAATGCACTTACCAAGGATTCCTGTCCCAGAAACCAGTGTTGAGCAAGTGCAAAGATCTGGGTTGACACTGCTGACAACATTAAGTCACATCTTGCAGTTAAATACATTGGTGTCTGTCCCTTGATGCATCCTAGCAGGACCAGACCTGGCCACGGGGGTAGCCAGGTGGATGGAATAGACACATTTGATCTCTTATATTTCAGCGCTGTCACATGCAGAAAATTGCTTTTATTTTATGGACAAAAAAAAAAATGCCCATTTTTCTGCCATTAGCCACTGTCCCACCTGTCTCTTCTTCCCTATGGGACTGGATGCTCTAAGTAACTTGGGATGGGGCAGAACTCTCCTGCACCATGCTCTGTCTGAGTGCAAGGGGAGTGTTTTGTCTATCCTGCATGGCCATTTTTGGTAACTGTTTGCTACACCTTGAGAAGCAAAGGGACCTTGGGGGGAATTAGCCCAGTGCACGACTGCAGGATTTGCCCATTCAATTGCATTCTGAAACTGCACAGACATTAGCTAATTAATGTGGTGAGTTCATTAAGCCAATTAATTGCATTTCTTTCTGCGAGTGGGCTGGGCCTATCAGTCATCTTCATAGAGTGCAGTTTAGGGCGTTAAAAATATTCTCTTCATCAAATTAAACTTTATTAAATAATAACTCCTTCCAAATTCTCGGCTAGGAATGAACCACGTCACTCTAACCACAAGAGCTGTTTATTGCGCATAAACTTCTTTTACTGCCCTGCCAGCTGTGATAAAACCAATTCAGATGCATAGTCTCAGTACAGTAAGCACTTTCTCCCCTTTCATAGTCTCGCATTAACCCAAAGACTCCATTCTTCTGTGCAAAACTCCCACTGAAATAAATGGGAATTTTGTGTGTGGAAAGAATGCAAGGTTGGGAAGTTATACGTCCCCATGTTGGGCAGCAGACGTTGTGCTTGCCACAAGGGGCTTTCTGGCAGGCAGCAGAATGTTTTGCATTTTTCAAAGACAAGCAGAACTGAAGAAAGACTTGAAGAAAAAAAAAATTGTTTTTTGCCCAGTTATGATCCGGTTTAATTCTGAAATTAGATCGAAAATACCTATTTTTAAAAAAAAACTCTAAGAATTGCGTTCTAAAGAAAAGCTTTTTTTAAGATTAAAATTGTTTTTCTTCAACTTACTGAACTCTCAGTACTCATGAGTGTCTTTAGGAGGAACTTTTTCCCTTCAGTGCTTGTTCGATAGCAGAGTGAAAGATGGTAAAATGACAAATACATCACTTTTTTCCAAACAATTTAACAAAAACATTTTAGCTTTAAGTTTTAATATCTAAATTTCTGTTTTCTAGATCTAATTAAAAATTTTGGTGATCCTGTTTTTTTGCTAGAGGCACCTCAGAGAATTTGCCTTTAAGATACGTTGAGCATCATGTAGTGCAAAACCAGATCTGCATCTTGGCATGGACATTTAAAAACAAAGTCACTCCAAATAATCACATTTTAATAATTCCTTTTCTGTAATGTTGTCCGTGAAAATCTACTTGAATTTCATTTATGACTAGCTAGGACTAAGTAAAAATAAAATTACCAAAGATTGGGTAAGAACAAAAGACATGAGTGTCTAAGTGCCACTGCAGATATCCAGATCTGAAGCCTGTCCCTGTCCCTATCCCTGGTCAGCAACTGACCCTGTTACTTGAGCTCTGGTGCTCATCAGGTCCAAGAACAGCTCCAAGTGGTCCTCCAGCATCCCTTGCAGGCCAATACTTCACCTAGGTCTAAGGAAGGAGTATCATCCTCTCTAGGACAAAATTCTTGGCCTACCTCATGGGCAGATGCTCTCACTATTTGTCAGCTATCTAACAGTGAACTCAACTCCATGTGCACCTACCCATTGAAAAAAAATACCAAGTGATGGTTTCTTGCAGCTTTTGAAAGGTTTAGGAAAAAAAGTTGTCTTTCCTTCCTCCTACCACTTTGTTTTCTGCATGACATTCCACATTTTTACAGGAAATTTTCAAAACTGCTCAGTGAGTCAGGCTTTTTGGCTGATCTGTTTTCAGCTTCCCAGTGAGGGCTCAGTAGCCAAACTCTAAGTTTTGGACTTTTTTCTCAGTCTTAAGCACCTAAAATACAGTCATTACAACACCTAGCTTTCACATATCTATGTCCTTAGCTTTTAGGTCCTTTCAGAAACATCAGCCTTAAATGGAAAAGATCTGCCCTAGTAGAGCTAGGATGCTTATGTTAAAAGGTTATAACACAAGAATCCTGCTTCCCAGCTTCTTCAACTAATCATGTCTCTTATTAATTAAATTAGAGTAAGTTATATCTAGCATGCTAAGAGTAAATTGGAGACTCTTGGAAGAACTCCAGCCAATTAGAATGATAGTTAAAAATAATTCCATATCTAAAAGAGAAAGAAACCTGAAAGACCACAGCAGGCCACGAAACACTGTAAGAACTTGAAAATAAAGCTGCAGGGAAAAAAATCAATTGTATTGTGGCCAATATTAATCTCCCATCAATAAATACCATATCTTTCACTGCTTATGGTAATTGCCCCAGTGATTCCCCTTAAAGTGGTTCTCAAGTACTTAGAGGGCCTGTTGATAGCATCTTATCAGGTCTCAAAGCAATGGTGTGAAAGCACAAATAGGAACTGGGGCCCAGTCTGAGAAAAATGTGGTCTTTAGAATGTAATGTGCTGATTTGACAAAAGGTTGTTGTTTGTCACAGACATTAGTTTTTATCTGCTTAGTGGATAATTCTTCCAGAGGGGACTCTTCAATGTCTCTGACTCTGCTGCTCAGCTCAACATGAGGCGGATTTTCCAGTAAAAGGGAAGTATTGAAGTCAAATGGGCCCAGACTCCAATTGCTGCTTGAAATGGGTTTTTTTGGAATTGTGATCTGGATGCTTCAGGGTGGTGTGTGACTTCGCATGGGTTTCTGCCTAAGGGCTGCTTCTTTCTTCAGCCTGAAAAATGACAGGAAGGAGTTTATGCTACTGAGAAAGTGTTGTTGTAAAAACAGTTGTCACACTGAGGGGAAGTGGGCTTGGTGGTTTTCTTTGTTTTCTCTTGGAAAGTGTTTTGAGTCTGAACGAATGTCCATGAAACCTGATTGCTGACCTGAATTGACTCCTGGGAAGTAGGCACAATGTCACATTTGTTGTGGGCAAAACAGCATTCACAATCTGCATTTGTTATCAGGCCAATCAACTCCTGCACAGATTCGAAGAATTATTCAGTTCAATCTCTCTTCCTGCTCCCTTTGCAGACAGGACCAATATATGCCACTAATTAAATAGGCCAGATCCTGCAAAAAATGTATAAGTGTCCATCAGGGTATAGTGAGTTGTTTGGTGTGAAATTTTGAATGCTTTTAACAACTAAATAATTATTTTGGATATGCATTTTACAAGTTGGTGTTTGGTCCTGCCTTTTTTCTTACTATACAGCTCAAAAGATATTTAAACTACTTGAATGATAAGTGGCAGAAGGTATTGGCCAAATAAAAAATGATTTCTGGAAGCCTGTTCAAGTAATACCATACAAAGTCAGGCAGCAGAAGAGACACACTCAGGGATTTTCAGACAACATCCTTTGACATCATACATAGAGCATAAACTTGTGACTACTTCTTATATATACATACATACATATACATATATATATGCTACTTATATATGCTACTGTGACCATACACAGAGTTTGATGTCCTTGTATTCTCTCACCAGTGAGTGTTATATTTTGCTTATTATTTAGATTTCCTTAGGCTTAAGTGGCATTTTCTAGATTTTATAGAAATGTTCCTGAATTTATCCCTTCCCAGCTGGCATGTGCTATTTAAAATTAAACTAAAAGACATCTCTTTGATGTTACTTTTCATTCTAAACTTAGCCATCATATGCCAAAGCCACACTTTTGATTGAATACGGCTTTCTACGGTTTTGAAAGTATTTTTTTTTAAGTAAAGATCTTATTAAAAATTAAATTTTCATTGCCGTGTAATGTATCAGCAAGATTACACAACTCTGATTTACTGTTAGGGTTGGAAATTAACTTCAAAAGACAAAAAATGGAAAGTGGTGGCTTATTTTCCCATGGCACATTACAGCAGTAGGACAGAGTGATTCAGTGATAGCAGAAATGTATTTTGCCCTCAAATGAAGAAAAATATATCAATTAATTTCTCACCTACATATTTACTTGCATTTCAGGACACTTTTCTTCCCAGGAAAACACCTGGAACAAGCCACAAGCAGGTATTACTACTGAAAAAAATGTTGTCAGATAAGAAGTTTCACTTCTCTGCTACCCCTGATACCAGCCATTATACCCTATTACATATTTCCAAGCTCAGTTAGACAAACTATTGAGTGTTTTGGACTGCATCCAATTCTGCATTTAAACTTTCTTTTCAGTACAAGCAGAAGTGGTCCCACTGAACCTGGTTATATACCATAAAAGAAGCACATGTTGAATTGCCCAGCTGGGTCTGTGCCAAGGTGCAGAGCATTTTGAGGATCCAGGCCATCCCACAGTCATCTCAATGGTTTCTGAGCATCTGCCTTAAGTCATTAAATTTTTTGAAATGGCATCTCTGTTGTGGTATGTTATCCCTCCTTCCTTCATAAAAAATTTTATTGAAGTTTCAACTTTGTCCTTAAGGCCTGATCCAGACCGGGATAGGAGGCACTACATTCATAGCTGTTCTTGGAACTGGCTGAGGTCATCAGTGTGGGCTGAAGTATCTTACTGAAAGAGTCCCTACTCTTACTCTGTTTGACTTTAGCTCTGTGGTCATTTTTGAAGGGGTGACCTGGACAAGAAATATGCAGTCCTGAGGGATTCACCAGATGAAAAATTTTGTCACTGGTAGCAGGTCCTAACACAGGACCTTAAACTGCTTATTTAATAGTTATTTCAAATGGGATAACTCATGGCAATATCTAACTCTGGGGCATATGTGCCCATGATGGACCCCAAACTCAGTGTTAGGACCTCAGATCATTACATGATGAGCATTTAATGCCTTAAAAAGTTATCCCAAAGCTCCACACTGAGCAATAAGGGGCCCAGAAAGAAAATGCAAAGTGGAAGTGCCCAAATCAGTGCTTCAGGAAAATATGTCTGGTGCAAGTAGTCTCCAGGCTTCCCTTGAGCTTGTCTTCAAAGGACTGAGCAAAGCCAGCTTCATGTTTCCGCCATCAAAAGTTGCAGTCACCAAAGGAAAAGGAGGAGCCTCCCACCATTTATGTTGTACTCTGGTGGTTAAAACCACTTGCCCAGGAATAGCAAGACAAGTTCTTGGTTTGCTTCTGCCTGGGAGGTTCAAACCTACCTTTCCCAATTGCCATGGGAGTACCCCAGCCACAAGACTGCAGGTGACGCTGGGTGGAGAAAGCATTTCTGCATTCCTTGGTCAACCTGTGGGACTGTGCAGGAAAGATGAAGAGATTCTCATGACCCTTCATGAGGAGAAAGGGGTGCTGGAGTTCTGGGGTATTTCCCCTTTTCTTTTTAGTCTAATGTCTGTTTATCTAGCCTGAGTATGAGATCTGGATTTGGGAACGGGTAGTGGCAATTTTGGGAGTGAGTCAGGCATACATTTAATGAATAAAGAGTCTTCCCCTAGAGATTTTTGCCCTCCATGTTCTTTAAATTTAGGTCCATGCTCTGTAATGCAAAATATTCCTGCAGCAAAGAAGTGGAACCTGAAGCTTTAGACAATCCTGCTTTTAATAGTTATGTCATGGACTCGTGCTCTACTTGCAAGCCACCTTGATGTCCCATGGCTCCTTCATTTCTTTCTCTCTACTCATTGGAATAGCTTGAATGAGGAAATAAATGCTTTCTCTTCCCCTCCTCCCCATGGCCCGAATCTCACCCTCACCTGATAACTTCAGGTTTAGGATGGTTTCATGGGAAATGGAAACTGTGAACCCCTGGGGCTGAGGAGGGCCCAAAGCCCACTGTCCCACTTCCTGGGTGAGTGCTTTAATCCTGAGGTTATTACAGGAGCAGAGGGCATTGGCACTGCTGTCTCCTCCTTCGCCAGCTGCATTTGAAAGAAGAAAGCAACTATGACTGCATTCTTGAAGGGTGTGATCCTGTGAGTGAGAGGTAGGTGTGTTCCCAGCATACCTCCAGGATTGGGCCCTGCAGGGGACTCCGGTGCCACTCTGCCTCGCCGTACCGGAGTGCAGCAAGGCTGCCCAAGACAAGCCAGGAGACACCCAGCAAGCTGAGGCACCTCTAGGTTTAGGTGGTGGAAGGAGGGGCTTGGTGATTGTAATTTTTTTTTTTCCTTTTTTTTGGATGTTGAAACTCTTCCCAGTCTTTACTGTCAAGTGTCATCAGCACACATTGAGGCCCTTCGTGAAAGGCAGCCTGCATCAAGCCTCTTGATGGAGAAGTGGGCACTACCAGGGGGGTTTTAGTCCTGCCAAATACCAGAATCCCACTTCAGGATATATTCTTCTGGTCACAAAACACAGAAAAGCTATGGAGGTGCATTCATGCAGGTGCCTGATTACATGTTAAAAATACTGACCTGAATTTAGGCTAATTTGCTTAAAATAATGTGTGGGCTTCAACACTTTATGTTGGGCTTAAATACATACTTAAGTGGTTAGAGACAGACAAGACTTGTTTTTGACTAACAGCAAGCAACAAGGCTTTCACTGATAGCTCATGCCCTCCAGACCTTTGCTGCTGAAAGAGATCCACCTAGTGAAGGGGCTACAGAACAGGACAAAGGCAGTGTTCTTGGCAAACTGGGAATTACCTCTCAGGGGACTGGTCATTATTTTGTTTCTTTTTCTCTGTTTCCTATGAAATGAAAATATTTCTGTAAAAGTGGCTCCTTGCATGTGCTGAAGAAACACAGGAATTTAATTTGGAAAACAGGGCTGTGTCTCCACTGAGATCATACAGGATCCTTTTTGTCTCACCTACCGCAATTTCCCAGTTTACAAGATGGAAATAGTTTTCCTGTGACTGAAGGCATCTTTCACACACTGTTTCTTTAAATTATCATTTGCAGTCCCTCAAAGAGAAAGAGGTAAAGGAAACTGGGTGGGAATTAGTTGCTTCTTCATGTACATTGCACTAGTTACTGTGTGGGAGGATCATTATTTCTAATGATGATGGATGGTTCCTATATGAAAGGGGTTTTTTGCCTCTGTTGTTCCCCAAGTTGAAGCAAGAAAGGGTTACTATTTTAATGAGAGAAGCTGAAATACAATTTATTGAGAGGGATGAAAAAGAACACCCATAAAAGCCAAATCCAAACAAATGGAATGCTTTACTTGATCACCTTTATAGTGTTGCTGCTTTAATGCACACACATACACACACACACGTTGCCACCGAGCTTTAACCTCAACTATTTTGTCCAATCTGCTTTTTCCCCCTTGTATCTTCAGAAAAGACAATTTTCCCTAAATAAATATTTCCAATTCATATTTTTACTCAAATCACAGAGTTCCTACAAAAGCTTATGTGCTGACAATGTGTTCTTTTTTAATAGCCTACTGATAGAGGCAGTGTCTATTGCAGAATGACAGACAGCGGAAACCTTATCGGACCTACATGCTACTATTATTTGGAGCACTGAAGGTGCTCTCCAAAACAATGGCAAAGAATGTGAGAAACAGGGACCCTCATATAAATAAATATCACCCAGAATAAAAGCATCAGTTTATCCCAGTCCACAGTCAGTTGATTAATCCGAGAAGTTGTCACGAAGATAGATAGATAAATAGATTAATCATATAATTTTTTCAAATAATTGCAGTCTTCAAACTTAACATATTTTGACAGGACAGTATATTAAAAGCCATTAAAACAGCTGTTTTGCTGTAGGGAATATTACTTGTGGGCTGAATGCAGAGATATGTGTAGGTATTTATTCAGTAATCAATCATAGAGAGAAAAGACCTCGAATTTCAGTTGGAAGTTTTTATTTTTATCCTTTTCCTTACTACTGGTCTTTAAACCTGCTCTGAGGAAAGCTATACATGCCCGGTTGGTGCTCATCAAAAGCAAGCAATCACAGCTAAATCAGCATGCAAAATGCCACTCAACCTTGGGCCTTTATTAAAATTTGCTGGGACTCAATTTGAGATAGCGATCGTTCTTATTAAAAAGCAAAATGTAAGATAGTTTTTTTATATAAATCTCTGGATGGAATGGAATTGTTAATCAGCATAGGCTGATGTGATTTCTCTGTTGCAAATCCTGCCGAGGGCTCAGAAGTGGCACATTACCATAATTCCTAGGCTAGAGCTGGCAGCTTGAAAAAGACCTGCAAGAATCTTTAAAATGCTTAAGCAAAGCTGTAAGTCACAGCAAACAACACATGCTGGGGATGGTTACCACAGGTTCTTCATGTTATATAACAAAGTTTCTTCCTTCGGTCTATTTGCTCTTACCACAATTTGCTGTTTTGTTGGGTAATTGTTTATGTTTTCTTGAGAAAAAGGGCAACAACAACAAAATCCCAAATCTAACCAAAGCTCTGTTATTTCCCCTAAAACCCCAATCTATTTAAATACAAAACCCTCTGCTGTGCTGTGAATTCAATGTGTGAAATCACTTGTCTACATATGTATAAATAGATACACATACACAAAATATATTTGTAACAAAATTAGCACGAGTTATTTCAGGATCAGCCTAATTTTAGGATCGGTCTAGAACCTTTCCTATTCCCTGTCTGATACTGCTCCTAGACTGCTGCATTACAGCCCCGAGGTGTCTGTGGGTCAGCAGTAAATGGGTCCCCATGAATATTTTCTGCATTGATTTTAAAATATTATTGATCTATTTGTTATCCTAGGCACTAATAAAATCAAGTTATTATTACTGCTAATGATGAACACTAAGCAATGCAAGTTGCAGCTGTTTTGCAGGATGAAAAATTATCCCAATCACCGCAGATAGAAAACTCCTCAGCCAAACTATACAATGCCAGAACAATTTATCTTCAATATTACTGTAACATTCATAATCTGCTGTTGTGCCTGCCTTAGACACTGCAGACATTTCTAGCAAAGAGCAGTTTTGCTGTATATGTTTTATTCCATTTGTAGACATACACAACTAGGATTAATAATGAGTAAAGTGCAGTCCACACTAATGTCATGCGACCTCACTGGCAATACATTTTGGAGACTATGGTATCAATAGGAAGTGCTTTCATTGACTCAAACGGGTTTGGCTCAGGATCCAAGACAGACAGTCGGCTGTTTTATTCTTGTCTTTAATCAGGAATACACAAGGGGCAAAGGAAACAAAGAGTCTTTTAATGAGGTACTTCTACCGAGATATTGCTGGTCCAAATCTAGTCTAGGACTGTATTTGAGGAAAGTAAAGTAAGTTTTCCTTTTTTTTTTTTTTTTTTTTTTTTTTTTTTATATTTATTAGGGGTCTGGAAAAGAAATATGTTACTCACGGTCCAGTTCTCATGGGAGATATATCCACCTAAGAAATGCACCTCCTTGCAGGGGTTTGTTGAGGTGGTTGCGTTAAGATGACAAAAACTCATTGCACAAAGAATGAGCTACCTGTTGACCTAGAGAACAGCCTTAGCAAATTGATGCATATGGAAAGAGAAACTTGTTCTGGTGTTGATTCTTCTCTACCTGCCTTGAAGATTGTGAGAACAAATCGGTCATAGATTGCTGCCTGATAGTCATGAGCAAATTTTAATTCCAGCATGCAGGCACTCCCTTTGGAAGGGAAAGACAGGCTCAATTGCACATGGAGAGACAGAACTGCAACCTTGCAAAAATCAGAGACTTTGTTTTGAGAGCCAAACAAAATTGAATGTGTTCCCCCCACACACATACATACACTATCATCAAATATTATCAATTTAATTGCTCAGCTCCTGCAGCTGTGAGCACAATATATTAGCTTGGCTGGAATTGAATTCGTAATTCTGTAAGACACGTTCGAAAATAAAATACTGAGCAAAATTCTCAGCTAATGAGAATCAGCATAGTTCCACTAACCTCAGATAAGCTACTGAGCAAGGAGGGAATCATTTGAGTTCCTCTGACTTAGTTGGAATGTCTTCACTTGATTCAGCAGAGGAATATAAATTTACTCCAAGAATTTGTGTTTCTGTGCCTTTTTGGGATCTGTTAGATAACCAGTGCCTGGAATAAACCAGTGCTTGTGGTATATCAAGATGTGATATACCCCATCAGAACTCTAAATATCAGTGGCTCTGCTAGGTAGCTGTACTGGCAAACTCACGGTCGCGAGATGCGAATGCTTAAAATTTGCGTGGTTTAGAAGGGTCACTGGAGAAACTAATGAAACAGAAAGATATTTAAAGTTGTTAAATACGCGGACATGATCTCTGACTCAGAAATTCTCAGTCATCGAAAATATATGCTCATTTCTGGCAATGTGATCATTGCTGGCATATTTGGGAAGCACCACCATGTGCCTTCACTTTTCTTGTATGCTTTTCCATGCATTTGCTTTTGGCCTTTCAGAAAAACTGATGCTAAATGGAAGCATCTCTGATCAAATATTGCTGCCTTTTTATTCTTCAAAAAATGAATTATGAACTAGAAATTTTTTCTTAATTGTCAGGGATTTTGTCTCCTCTTCTCTGATTCTAACACATATTTACCCCTTTGGTTTGAACTTGTAGGTAGAAAAAGGCAGTTAAGACAATAAATAGAGGATCATAGATGCCACATAAACATTGTCATCTATTTCAGAAACAAGGTGAGAAAGGGATTCTTTACTGTGGGTAAATTTCTCACTCCATACAAAAGTTTCATCCGTAATAATTTCTGTTTTCTATGCTTCAGTCTAAGTATTACTACTAAAGTTTAAGTCTAAATTATCTATAGCTCTGAAAAAGATATATACATGTGTGTATGTGCAAATTTATACTTATATGTGTTTATATGTATGTTACTATATTGTTCAATATATATATATGTTACTTTTATCTCAGTTAAAAGTTAGAAATCTGTGCTTGAAAAAAGTAGATGAAAATAAGAACACCTTTCACTTGTTTTGCTGTGTTATTACTGAATTCTTTAGGTGTGAAACCACAGAGAATCGGCCCTTTGTGTTTAATTCTGTGTGTTTCCCAGCTATTGCCATGTGGCCAATTTGAGTGAAAGTTTAGCATTCTTGAAGGGCTGTGTAAATGCATACATTAGCGAATAAACAGATGGTCTTTAATGAAAAACATCTTCTTTACATGAGCTATGTCACAGTGATTTGATTCATTTGTAGTATCAGATCTTTGATGTAATGGAAAAATGCACCGAGCTGAGTTTACACAGTCCAAATTTTAGTGGACATCCATTAGAAAGGTAGGAAATTTTACACTGCATCAACTAGTGGTAGGTGAGCTAACGCAGCCGTTCTTTCATTGTTTGAGCTTGACAACAAAAAGTATCCAATTCCAATCCAAGGATTTTGTCTGCCCAGCAGATCTGTTTTCTGGGCATTAGAAGTGCCCAGGTAGATCTCAGAAAACAGCCTCATTTTTCAATTTGAAACAGTAATCAGGAAAAAGAGACAGAACTGGTCTCTCAGGGGTGAAAAAAAAAAAAAAAAAAAAAAAAAAAGGGACAAAAGAAAACAAAACCAAAGAAAAAGCTTGAACAACCTATAAACTAAAAACTTAAAGAGATGGTTTGTTTATTTCCATTCGTGTCAAGTCTAAATGGAACTGGAGTTTAGTGCTGCATTTATTTATTTTTTTGAATTATTAGATTTTTTAGAATCAGGTTACGCAGCTGGACTTCACATTGCATTTGCTGCGGCTGCTTCATCAGAAATGCTGGTAGTATTTGTCAGCCTGGAAGTGTCTTGAGGCTGCTTCTGAGAGATACAAGGAGGCAACTGATAAGGAGAGCATCAGAAGGGCAGTTAATTGCCTCCAGTCTCTCGGTGCCGGGGAATATTTAAAATCTATGGGATTAAAGGCAGATTAAAAACTGTGGAAGCAGGAGCCCAATAGCGCTGAAAGATCATAATCAGCAAGGGTAATGGCAGAGCAAAAATGAATGTGGCAAATAAAATGACAGATAGGAAATTCAGATCCGCTTCTAATGCTCGAAGTTCCATCTTGTAAGCACAATTCATCTACGTGTAAATCATTTTTTGGCTTCAAGCTTATCAGCCAATCGGTGAATTAAAAATGCTCTTTCCTTGGAGGATTAAAGAGGTTGATTGAAGTCAGTGTGAAAACTGGCTAATAAGTCTGGAAATGTCAGGAGGGTGCTTCATAGGAACTCAGCGTACTTTTTCTATCAGTGCTATGAAACAGGAAGTTTGAAAAGCTCAGTAGTTCTGTTACTTTGACAAATGCTTTTGCATTGAGGTTTTTTTTTTTTTCCTTCTCCTGTGTGTCAGAGTGTCATGCAGAAATATTTTAATTTGCAAGATGAATGGTGATAGATGCAAATGTTGAAAAATGAGATTGGGAGAATTTGTTAAAATATGCAGAGAAGTAAGAGAAATTTCATTTCAGAAAGCACAGTGAATGCATATCATGGCCATGGGAAGTTCTAGGTTCCAGGCCATGAACTGCTTAGACATGTTCCACCTTGGAGGGGATGTTTAAACTTTACTCCTTTTCCTTGCTGAAAAAATACAGCGTAGGTGGTAAGGCCAGAGATTGTGATAAAGCAGTCTCACTGCTAAATGTGAGAGTTATTGGGGCATCTCCAGATGTGGTGCATATACAAAAAAACATTTGCTCTTGAATGACAGCAAGGCTTTCAATTACTGCTATTAGAAATTGAAGAAGCATTTCAGAGCTTTGCGTGCAAAAACTGTGCTGTTCATGTTTCCACAGCCAACATTTCCATCTGCTGTGCCCACAGTGGTAAAGTGCAAGAGTACCTGCATGGATGTACTTAGAGAATCTGGCCATTGTTGTCAGTTCCTAATATTAGCTGGACTGCAGACTAGTACTCTTTCTTTGTTCACAAAGAAGGCCAAAAAAAAAAAAAAAAAATGCCCACAAACAAGTGAAAGGGAATTTTCTGGAGGGAAAGTTGCTACCTACAGCCGCACAATGTCTGGTGCTGGGTATACCAGTTTCTCTCCTCCCGGGCTCAAGAGATGAAGAAGCTGAGGGATATGTTCATGGATATTAATCCTATCTTGCATTAATACAAGGAGCATTAGCCCTTGGGGTTGTTAGAGCCATGAAAAGCAGTGAATGAATGAGAATACTGATGGGGTAGAAAGGAACTGATCATTCAAATCTCATGGACTGAGTTTACAACTACCCCAGCTCACTCTCATCTCTTTTTCCTGCACAAGCTGGCATCCTGCACACAAGCAATGCTCTGTGCTCTGTCACCTACCCTATGAACCAGATACTGATTTGTCCAATCTGTCAGTAGAAGCTTACTGGGAGCCCCATGCTTTCCAGCAGCTTTGTGTTGGGGTCCTACCTTTGCCCTAGGTACATGGCCCACTGCATGGACACACCAGGACCAAATATCCCCAGAATGTCCATTCTCTCTCACACATGTGATTCTGGGGAATATTGTCTCACCCAGAAAAAAAAAATAATAAAAAAAGATAAGGCAGTGGAAGGAAACCTTGCTAATAGTTAGATTGCAGGACCCAGAAAACATGAAAATCAATGTGAATTGCTGTTTACCTTCTTGTACTCTGTATTGTTGTTTACTGTGTTTCATTCTTGGTCTTGGAAAACCAAATTGCCAAGCTGCCCTGTGTTTTCCTTTACTGGTTTGTTCATGACCACAGCAAAAGAAAGGACAGAGATGCCAACAGGTTCGTATAATCTCTGCCAGATTTGTATCCCAAAACCCTGCAGCTCCTGGATGCCAGAGTCTTTGATACAGAAACCTCTGGGGAGGAGAAACCACGGATTCCATTCTGGATTCCTCTCCACAAGATACATTTCTTGTTCTTTTTTATTTTTTGTCCTATGATTCCTTTTCATGTCAAAGGTGGTAACTAGTCCAACTCTCACTCAGAGATCATGTCCGCCAGCTGAGAGCCTAACCACGAGACTGCCAAGTGGTGGTCTGTGTGTGTCTGGGTTACAGGAGGTTTCTTTGATCTCCCTATGCCCCCTGGAATGCATTTCTACACATCTTCAAGAAGAGGCGGCTGCACATCCTATCTCCCCCATCACAACCTCACTTTACCCCTGTTGGTTCGAGCCCTCTCTTGGGAGGTGGGAAATGTGGTTTGGATCCCTCCAGGCTGAAGAAAGCACTGAAGGCAGATTTCTCACTTCATGGGCCAGCGCTTTCACTAGCTTGTCTCCTGATTAAAAAAACAAAAAAAACCCCATAAACCCAAAAAGGTTTGCATGTGCACCCCTGTCTTGGTCTGCGTTTCAAAAAGGTTGAGCAGAGCTCAGTTCTGAGTGCTTCCAGATGTCTCCCCTCAGGAGTGGGCTCGGCCCTCTGGAACCTCAGTGGAAGGAGATATTTTGCTTTGCAGACCTGATTCATGTACCTTAGGATGGGTTGGAGTTTGGGCACACCCTGTGTGCTCAGCATTTCCAACTTGGCTGCCTTTCAGTGGCTTCCGATGAACCACATGGAGTCTTGCCCCAGGGCTGCTCCCAGTTGTGGCAGACTTCCTGGTTTTAAGCCTCCAGGCTTGAGGCTGTAGCAGGACCAGAGAGGAGGTGGATGGAAGTGCTCCTTTTCTCTAAGATACCTAACCCTCTGTATGCACTATGTAGAGAGAGCCCAGGGAGCTTAATGCTGTGCTTTGGGTTTCCATCTGGGGCCAGGCATTAAAAAAAAAAAATAAATTAGCACTTAAGCTATTTCCTTGCATCTAGTGTTCAGTTTTCACTTTGGGAGAACCCTGTGCAGTACCTCACTGTTCCACATATTTTCTCTGACTACTAGGGTTAGATTATTGGAAATATTTAGAAATCTAGCAATAGAGAGGGGAGACTGGAAAGTGTTTCAAAATCTCATAGATGTAGGCACATCCCCAGATCTTCAGTGGTATTGAAATCTTCAGGTATGAAGTTACCTTTCTGCAGTCACTTCTGCAAGCCTCACTGGATCCCTGGGTACAGCTGAAGGGACACAGGTATTTTTATAAATATGGCCTTCAGTGTCCCTGGGTACATCTTATTGGTGTATTTTGTGCAAAGCCTCAAGTTTTATGTGTGCCTCAGCCAAATTGTTCCTTGTGTACTGGCCTGTGCGAACTTTTGGGTGTGAATCCTACAATGCATGACCTGTATGTTCTTGGACATGACCATAGAGGCTTCTTGTATAGCCTTGTGGTGGCATATTTCATAGAATAAGAAAATCATTGGATTGTTTGGGTTGGAAGAAAGCTTAAAGATAATCTAGTTCCACACCCCTGCCATGGGCAGGGACAACTGCCATACCAGGTTCCTCACAATCCCATCCAACCTGGCTTTGAACACTTCTATGTTCTGTATCATCTTGGGTTTCTTCCTTGAACAGTCTTGGATGTGACATCCATAAAGGCAGAATTTGCTGATACCATTTACTGCTTGGCAGTACCTGTGTAGTGTGGATGTCCACAGCTGCCCTATGAACTTCTTACCAACAATAGACCCTTGAAAAGAAGTATGACATGATCTGTTCAGATGTTGCAGCAATTTCAGTTTGGAGTTAAGACTACTACATCATAGCTGTGCAGGAAGGCACAGTGCATGGTACCTTGGCCAAAAGGCTGTCAGAGTAATGATGGCTTTTGGCTGACTAGGGTCTGGTTTTGCATCTGCCAAAAGAGAGATGCCCACAAAGGTATCAAAATTTTGCTTTCTTTCCAGTCCTGGCATCACTACCTTGTATTATGTCAGTGCTGTTGTTCAGAGGTGACTCCAGCCATACAGACTGCACTTGACTGTGGCAGGTCATTGGGTGGGATGAATCTCGCAGAAATAGTTAAAATCTGTGAGGAAAGAAATTACTGGTGTAATTGGTTAGTTAGTATGAGGCCCAACTCTTCCTTCAGACATGGTATTTTCCCTTAAAAAGCCCTAAAAAATTGGCCTAGTGACGTTCGAAAGAGACAAAGATTTAGACCCTTCCCTGAATCTACATGGAGAAAAGAAGTGAGTACCTGATACCACTCTGCCTCAGTGTGAGAAATACATCCCATGAAGAAAACCAAGTCAGAAATACCAAGGACTGCTAAAGTAAAGATATATGTGTGATGTGACAGAACCAGAGAAAGGATGCATAGGGAAGGCTGATGTGGCCAAAGCAACACACAAATGGAAGGGTCTTTGTAGCTGTGTTTAGGCTTGAGGATTGGGGTAGAAATGCATGCTTGGGAAGGTCTTTTCTATTCTTTGTTTGCATGGTTTATGGGTCATGATCAAGTGACTAAGGCCTACTTTATTGCAGAAAAAGTGGTCCATGACAGCAGAGTCTCAGCCTTTAGAGAGAGTGAGATTAAAACGCTTCCATTGTGGATGATTTTAGGACAAATTACCCCAGCTCAGCCCTGACTTCCAGTACACACAAACATCTACCATAATTCACCAGGTACCTAGAGCTTAACTGAAGGTAATTGTTTTGTACCATGTGAAGTATAATTGATCCCCTGGCATCAATACACGCTCGGGGATGAAGGGACTGAGAGCAGCCCTGTGAGAATGACTTGTGGGTATTGGGGGATGAAAAGCAGGACATGCACAGGCAATGTGTGCTTGCAGCTCAGAAAGCCAACTGCATCTTGAGCTGCATCAAAAGATGAGTGCCCGGAAGGTCAGAGGAGATTTTCCTGCTCTACTTTGCTCTTGTGAGAACCCATCTGCATCCAGTTTTGGGGTCCTCAGCACGGGAAGGACATAGAGCTGTTGGAGTGAGTCCAGATGAGAGCCACAAAGATGATCAGAGGGCTGGAGCACGTCTGCTATGGAGGCTGAGAGAGTTGGGGTTGTTCAGTCTGGAGAGGAGAAGGCTCTAGGGAGACCTTATTGTGACATTTCAGTACTTACAAGAAAGACGGGGACAGACTTTTTAGAAGGGCCTTTTGAGATGGGACGAGAGGTTATGGCCTTAAACTAAAAGATGGTAGAGTTATATTAGAATGATGTTTTTATAATGATGAGGGGCAAAAGAATGGCACTGGCTGCCCAGACAGGTGGTAGATGTTCCAACTCTGGAAACATTTCAGGTCAGGTTGGACAGAGCCGTGAGCAACCTAGAGCTGTGATCTAGTTGAAGATCAGAGGAGGATTGGACTAAATGACCTTTAAAGGTCCCTTACAAGATAAATTATTCTGATTCTAGAAGTAACCTTAAGGTACCTTTAGGTTACCTCAGAGTATCTGTAACCTTAGAATAAGTTGAGCTTCAAGAGGTGCAAATAATAATAGTAGTAGTAATAATAACAACATCAACAACAATAATAATAATAATAATAATAATAGCTCCCTGGATTCAGCTGGGCTTACGTGTCAGGAATCATCCTTAATAACAGTGTGCATTAACAAAATAATTATCTGATAACAGTGATTTTCCATACACCTACTATAGTAGGTAATGACAAAAACCAGAAAGCTAAGGTTTTCAAGCCCATCTGACAAACAGGAACTCCTCACTCTTTATAATCACAGCTCTCCAACTAGCTCCCTGGGACTGTTCTTTCAAAGAGGAGTGTATACCTCTGGAAAACTAGGAGGACTTCCATCAGATTGATCATTAGTCTGCTGTTTTCCCAACCAGGGCATGCTCACATGGCTGAAACCCACCGACAGGTGCCATGAAAGTTTGCTGAGGGTAGAATATGGGCAATAACTTAGTTTCTCTCCTGCTATCTGAGAGAGATAAGCTAATGTAGTTTTCAATGACCTGTACATATCTCTGAGCTTCCTGGGTTTTGGTGGGCAGGTTGGCTGAGTGTTTCATAGGTTGCTTAGTCAACATGTTTGATAACTCTGTAACACATGTCCAGTATCACAGCCCTCAGGTTTATTTGATTAGTTATTGCTGCATTTTTCATAAGCGTGGTGATGCTGCTACTTTTATGTTTAATATTTCAACCCCTCTGCAGTGTTGCATGAATGTGGCACTGGCATGAAGGTGGGAATGAGCTATTGAGGAACACGGTGTGCCAGGTGAAATCTGCACAGCTCTCTTTGCCTTTACCTTTGTACCTTTGTTTCCCTCCCTCCTCTTCCTTTATGCTTTCCTCCTCACTCTGAGAAGACACTTCTTAGCTCTGGGCCCATGTCTCAGCCTTCATTCATCTCTCTGAAGAGAATAAACTGATTCCAAACTGCAGCGGGCCTGACTGCAAGAAGCAAAACCCATAAAGAGATTCCCCTTCTCCTCCTCTTGTGAGGGCTTTCCTCGCTCAATCTGTCCCAGGGGGGTTGAACGCCTTCTGCCACCTCACTCTTGAGACATTAAGACCTTGAAATTAGAAAGAGGAGTGGCGTAGTCTGGAGAAAAATGGACCTGTGTTCTAACCCATGCAGCTTGTGATACGCACATTGTCGGGTGATAACAAAGGATTTACATAGGATTTACATTTTTCTTAGGGGACATTTAGTGGAAAGGGAGCAATCAGTAGCAATGACAGATGAATCCATTTGGCGGCAAAAGCTGCCTCTTTCACACAAATAACAGGCTTTTTCTTAATCTACAATTTGTCACTGTTTATTCGGCAGTGCAAGCCTTTTAATTGCCCTGCAGCATCCCGGGTTTGTGCTCCTTAGGAAACAAGGGAATAGTTTGAGGGAGTTAGAGGGCATTTCTGCTTCTTGCATAAACCTAGAAATCTGAACAAGGGTTTACAGAGTCCGGACAGTTTTTCTGAGTGACATTGTAGCTGGAACCTGCCTTGATCTGCTGTGATTCCTTTGTGGACACAGCACAGGAGGAAGCAGTCTGGTTCCCATCAGCAGTGGGCAGGTTGGCTTTGGTGCTTTGGTGCCCTCACTTCTCAGCATTTGCTTTGCTGGAACTGATGCTGAAATAGATTCACAGCTTTTTATTAGTCTTCTCAGCTCCTGTATAACTCCTTGACTTGAGAACTATGAAAATCTGGCTAGTTACCTTTGTTGCTCCATGAAGGCAAGCACAAGACAACTGGGGAGAGGATCTTCAAGCAGACAGCTCCCCATTAACTTTTGTACAATCCTGGCTGACCTAACACCATATTTGCTCCCAGTTCACCACTTGATGATTGGGATGCTTTGTCTTGGCTTCTTCTCATTGCTCCAAATATTATTTCTGCTCCAGTCATTTGCAGTCTCTATCATTGCTGGGTAGGGATTCTCCTTATTTCTGCAGAGAATGTTTGGAAATAGTGATAGTGTGGACAAATTATGTGAAACTACCAAAATCTTTCTGGAGCAGTGGGTTCCTCCCAAATGGATCTAATGCTGCTTAGCTCTCAGTTCTTGATTCTGCATCATTGTGACAGCTGAACTAAGCAAGTAACCAGCTTCAGTGTGGTTCAGGCTCAGTGGCCAAGCACTCAGAAAGCAAGAAATGTAGGAATATTAAGATTGGGAAATCATGCATTGGCTAATCCAGATGGACTTTTGATCTGTATATATGTTAGAAAGTGTTTTACATGACTTCAAGTTCTTTCTTATTTGCTTTTTTATTTCTTTACCCACTTTATTCTGAATTAGAACAATTTAATTTCACATTATGAAGATTTCAGAGAAGTATGAACTGAAAATTGCCTTCAAAGCATAACATAATTCTACAATTACAAAACTCTCTGACGTTTATGCAGAAAGGTAACTTAGCTGGAAGCTTAATATTAACCCCAGTAGTTGTCATTGTCTGCAATTGGCTTCAGATCCTCCTCCTATTTAATGCTTTGGTCAGAATCTATGTCAGTGCCTGTAGTGGATGCAGTTATTTTCTTGTGGAAGGGATTAATTGTCTAGATAAAATCTGTAATATCATCACCTTTTTAAAAAAGTTGTATATGACTGAATGACATCCATAAAGTTGGTAGTAATGACCAATGACCATTGATTTCCTGACTGATAACAAACCGAAACAGATTTTACTGGAATCTTCATCTAACACAGGAATACTTAGATTTGCCTTTTTTTGGGATGTCTCCAGGTTAACAAGAGCATCACATTTACCACAGAAGTTTGAAGTTATATGGAGAATGAGAAGGAGATTTTCAGGAAGAGAAAAAAGGGGCTTATAGTCAAGGAAGCTGAATCATAGAATCATAGAATCATAGAACTGGCTGGGTTGGAAGGGACCTCAGAGATCATCAAGTCCAACCCAACTGCTCCCCTGGACAGGGGTACTCTGTCCCTGTTGGGATTGCTAAGGTCCTCGGATAGATTAATGAACTCTGGGAGATCTTTTTTTTTTAATAATCAAGGAGCCCTTTTAGGACTTCTTAGCTTGCTTTGCAAATGTGCTAAGCCATTACTGTGGCAGTCAGAGCTGGAATCCAGAGATGGAATCTATGCCTGGAATAGAGAAAAGTTTCTACAATGGTGAAGTCTTAGGGAAGTCATGTCCTGGAGATCTAAAATGAGACACCTAAAATCAAGGGTCATCCTTGAAAATCTGCTTTGGCTTCTATCTGCTGTTCTCAAGTAGACAGGGGAAATAGTACCAATTTTGGGTTTTGGCCCATTCAGGTAAAATGAGAAGAGTTTTATTTTTCTTGCCTGAGCATACAATATCTCCAGCAATTTGACTATAATAATTTCTACTACGGTAGAAATGTACATCCAATTATTGCTGGTTTTGCTACTGTTATTATTATCATCATCCCTGCTTTTGTTTAAAATATTATTATTGCTAATATTATGACCCTTATTGATTGATAGCACCCTTATTGCTATGAAGAACAGTGGTTGTGGCTTTCCAGGCTAGCTTGGGTTATCTCTGTACACAACCAGTGCTGAAGGCTTCGGCTGAGAAGTAAGTGATGGGGGAAATGATCTTTCCTTGAAGATGGTGTGAATAATCTCTTGGTTGCAATCAGGGCCAGCTGGCAGAGCACTGTGAGCAGTTTTTGTTCCTGCTTTCATTCTATTCTGCTTCTTGCTATACTCAAATAAAGAGCTCTTCATCTACCTCTAAGGGTTCTATTTTTTTTTTTTTTCTTAAACGAAGACTGGGTGTTATATGAGCCAGTAATGTGTCTTTGCCACAAAGAAGGAAAATAATGTCCTGGGCTGCAATAGACATAAGTAACTGGAGGCTCCCTCTGAACATCAAGGAACATGTTCTTACTCTGAGGGTGCTCAAACACTGGCAGAGGTTGCCCAGGGAAGTTGTGGAGTCTCTATTCTTGGAGATGTTCAACAGCCATCTGGACGTGTTCCTGGGCAACCGGTTCTGGATAGTTCTTCCTGAACAGAACATCCCGGACCAGATGACGTCCAGAGTTCCCCTTCAACCTCAACCATTCTGTGATTCTTTGACTCTGTGATCCTCTGTTCATGGACAGGGTTGAAGCCCTGGTCCCTCTCCCTGGTGCCTATATCAAGGACTTTTGTCCTTTTGTTGGGGCTCCAAAAGGAGTTGAGGTCAGGCTAGGACATCTCGCATGTGCAAGTGAGGAGCAGTTTTGCAGCTGGTTTTCCTCTGGCTTTGGGGATCTAAAGAGAAGTTTTGGCACTGGGCAAGGCAATTGCTTGGCCTTTGTGAGTCACTGAGTGCCTAGGGGCAGAGGAGGTATCTAACGGTGGCACCTGAAGCTTCTTTGGCTCCTCCTTAAAACTGCACCTGGATGAAATGGACCTGGAAATAATGGTCATTTTTTAATTTATTATTTTTGGTCATAAGCTCTTTGCTGTGAAATGCAGTTTCAGTTGTCATGAAATTACTTGCATCCTTCAGGTCAACTGAGAGAGTCATCTGAGAGAGTCATTTGTGGAGTAACATCACCAAAAACTGAAGGTGAAATAAGAATAGGACACACCTATTACACCAGAAATCACTTCTTTGCTGGCATTTTTTTGTCAGAAATAGCAAACTCATCTTCAGTTTTCCTTCTTTCATGGACAGTGCCCATGCTACCAGGGTGTGAAAAAGAGAGAATGTACTCATCCTCCCCCTGCCTAAAATGTCTTATTTCATGTGAATGTGCTGTCTCAGAGAACTCAGACAATGTGCTAACCATCATCCTGGGGAATTAGTCCTTTTACTTGCTGCATCAACTATCATTTAAATATTTTTTTGAGACTGGGATAGATCCAAAGGGAGGAATGAGGAGCAGTTTGCTCCCATAGCACTCCCCAGGGAGATGAGTAGGATAGTTGGTTCAGAGGTAGCTGAATCAGAATGAAAGTTGTATTTGAGCAGATGTTTCCCAACCAACTGCTGAGTAGCCTATCCTCCTGGGCTGGAGGGTATCTGAGGGCAGCACGATCTGGATGGCTCTGGAGCAGTTCCATTTGGCAGGCAGTAATTCAGAGCTCTCACAGACAAAGCCAAGGTGAGTCACCAGTCTGCTGATTAGGCTGCTCTCCTGGGAGGGAGGCACCTGGAGCCCAGATCCAGGTTAGGGCTGCAAAGTGGAACAGCATCAACTGGGAAGGATTGGAAAGACTTAATGCTGCCTGGTTAGGAGGCTCTTCTCGCGTGGGAGGTGCAAGTTTGAATCCACTTGGAGAAGGGAAAGAGTTTAACTCAGGTCTCCTAAAACCTAAAGGGAAGTTCTTATCACTACCTTATCACTATGGGGATGGGATGGCTCTTCTTCACCTGCTGGGTGCCAAGGTGGACATTTGAACTCATTTTCTTAAAAATTATTTTTTATCCACTGGGATCTTCTGCAGAGAGCAGAATGCACGAGTGACTTCTCTCTGGCCCTCCTTTCTGTAGACCTACCATTTTCTTTTTTCTTTTTTTTTTTTTTCTTTTATTTTATTAATTTTCTTTCTCTTTTAAAAATTGCATTAGGGTTTACCTGCCTAGCCGACAATTATTCAAATTATTCAAACTCCCCTAACTAGCCATGCCATACTATGCCCTGGAAAGTGCTGAGAACATAGAATCATTTTGGTTGGAAAAGACATTTAAGACCAATGAGTCCAACCATTAACCCAACACTGCCAAGTCCAACACTAAACAATGTCCCAAAGCAAATGCTTCTATGTGCAGCTAGGCATATTATTTCTGGCAATGGTCTAGTGGAGTGGAAGCCAGAATGACCACAGAAAAGTTTGATGGCCCTGGAAGAACTTGTAAGTACAAGAAGAGAATGGGGGATTTTATTGTCTTGGGAAAGCCTTCCTAATTTTCCCTTAGAATGTTATGCTAATGGTAAGTGGTAGAAAGGTACAGTCTTAGGGATGGATTCCTCTTCATTTGCCAAGGATAACTAATTTTGAAACCGTAGAGTTATTCTGTATTAACTCTTCTGCAAAAATGATAAAACAAATGGCCAAAATTATTTACCTGTGTCAATCCTATAAAATGTGTGAAGGGGAGTCTCTGAAGTGATCTGAAAGATCCTATCTGGTCTACCTCTGTCAGCTTGGCATTTTTGCAGTAGTCAGTGGTTGCACAAAACTGGCCAATTTTTCCATATATAGTGTTGCTAAATTACCCTTTCTGTTTTGTTTTATTACCCCTCAGAGCAATGATCTCACCGATCAGTGTTGTGTTCCTCTTCGGGAGTGGCAGGGGTGGAGTGGGGTGGGACGAGCAAAGCCCTGAGCTTTTTCCAGAGTTCCCTGCATATGCAGAACATTTCATTGTCTTCTCTAACACGCCCTCACCTTTCACACAGACTGGAATTTGACACACCAGGTTAGAGAAAGAAAGGGAGGAAAAAAAAAAAGCAAAAAAACCCCACACACAACACAAGAAAAAACCCAGCAAACAAGATCTTATCTTGGAAAGTATCCATCCACCCTCCTGATAATAAAAAAGGCTCCAGGTTAGGAAAATAAAAAAATTACTCTAATGAACACTCAAAATTAATATGCAAATACGTCCATGGTTCCTGGCACGGATGGAAAAACTCAACCAAAAAGGCAGTTTTTAGACTTCTTGCAGATGGGAAATTTTATCCCAATAATTGATGTTTTTACACTTCTTGCAGACAGGAAATTTTATCCCAATAACTGTTGTTTTTACAGATTTCTTCTCTGTTGAGGAAAGCTCTGGATACTCCTTCTCCCTCACCCCACCCCATACCCTACATTCATTTCACCAGGTGGCATGACGAAACCCTCCAGATCAAGGCAGGTTTCATCAACAAGGCTTCATGCCATGCCACCCATAATTCATCCCAGCCTGCTGTGGCTTTCTCCCAGCAAGCAGCACCTCTTGCAAAACCAGCCCCTGTCTCACACTCCTTCCAAACTCGTGTTCCTGAGCACCAGCAATAGAAGAGCATGAATCACTAACAGCATCCAGACCTTCGCTCCACTCCGTCCAGTTTGTGTCATTGCCTTAATGTTAATTACACACCATAATGTGTGGATTTAATTTCCGTGGTGTTTCAATTAAATTAATCAGGCAATTAAAATTAATTAAAATTACAGAAATCACCTGCAGAGGTGCTTGAAATGTGGGGGAGGGGAAGGGAGGGGTTGGGAGGGAGCTGGGAACGTAGATGGCTGTGTTTTCACAGCCCTTCCTTCCCTTGATTAATTTTGGGGATAGACTCCTTCAGAGCAGGTTATTTAAGGATTTAAAGACTGTTCCAAGGCCCACTGAAGCCAATGGAAATCTTTCTATTGGCACTGATAAGGCTGGGACCAGGCCACTAGCCCCAAGTGCTCAGGAGAGAGATTTCAGGGGCAGGTGATGAAAGACCTGATGCTGAGCAGAAATCCCTCAACATCTTTGAGGAACAAGAGCCCTGAAGTACCAAATCAGGATCAGATTTTGAAAGGCCACCAGCTAAGGATGAGGATGATGTCCGTGGGAGTTGGGTGCGTCAGTACTTCCAAGGATCTGTCCTGGAGAGGTATTCTAAGAAACTTAAATGTGTTTTAAGGCTCAAAAGATTTTTAATACATGACCAAACATATTCTTACCGAAATTCTCACTGCCTTCTGCAGCCAGTGTGAGGGGGTCCTGATTTCATAGAGGTGATTCTTGCCTCCTGAAGTCTTGGGCGAGGTACCTAACTTCTCTTTGGGCAAGCCACTTAGCCTCTCTTTAGCAGCTCCCTTCCATTAAGCAAGGATGATGCATTCAATTTCTTTACAGAGGGATTTTACTCTCACCTGTGGAAGAGTTTGAAGATGTCATATTCTCCTGGGCAGTCCTCTAGCTGCTTATGCCCTTTTTACCAGGCAAGCATAGTCACATATTTGCCTTTTAGCCAGGCCTTGAGTTTTCCCCCAGTATGGAAGGGACAGCACCTTCAACTTTTGAGCTGCTACTTCTTCCACAGCATCCTATTAGCCAACCCCAGCCCAGCCAGTGTCTGGGAGACAAGTTAGTTCCTTCCATGCTTTCCTGGAAAGACTTAGCCTGGCACACTTCTGTCTTAGCAGGTGACTCACCCATTCTTTGCTCCCGTTCTTCGACCCACAGCTAGGGATGTTTATACCGCAGTCACTGAGGCTCATGCAGATATCCCCAAGATGTCTTTAAATTAATTTGCCAGAATACTGTTGGTAGGATAGCTGTAGTTTCAGGGAACACTGTGTGGGCTGAAAAAGCAGGATATGAAGCAAAGTAAATGGTCATAATTAGGTTGAACGGCTCCACACCGCGCTGGCTGTTGGAACCTGAGCTCTCTGGTTTAAAGATATAAGTGCATTTCTGCACATTAATATTTCCCTCACACTGCCAGATAATCCCTCACAATTCCATAGGCAATTACCCATGCTTCCTGGTGTCCAAGAGGGAGTAAAACCTTATCACCTCTGCCCCGATGGTGCCCGCTTCTGCTTCACACTCATGAGCCACCTTTTTCTCTCCAGTTGTTTAGATGATTAACATAATTAAGTTATGCACACAGCAAATGTTTAAGGTTTCTGCTTAGACTGCCAGCTTCAGATCTGAAAGATTTAAGTGTGCCAGAACCTGTACTGTTTTTTTCCAAACAAATAATTTGATATTTTCACTTTCTGTAAACCTTGTGTCCTTTACACTCTCAGGCAACCTGACCACAATATTCCCATTATTACTAGGCACTTTAGCACAGTTTTTTCCTTCCTTTTCTCTTAAGCCATGGAAAAATACCTACTGATACAGAATATTTTCCTATGTTTTCAAATTTTTGAATCTTTAATTTTTATCATGTATCTCTTTATCCATTGCCTTAAAAAAATTGCAGAAGAAACAGAAAAGACAGACAACGAAAAAAAAATACCCAAGAACAGAAAGATTTGATTTTCAAAATTAGAAATTTTAAGAGGATGATGATGTTTTGCTGCTGAACAGTCCAGAATTTTAATTACACATCTGATGAGGACTCTTTGTTCTCGCCAAAATTCTCTAAGTGATGAAACACCCCTCTCTCACTTTGCTGATCCTTCTCCATCTGAATCCTTTGACAGGACTTCTTGTGTGGCCTTTGGCATGTCACTTCACCTCAGTTTCCTCATCTATAAAATGGCTGTTAATCCCCATATAGTATCACCCACGCAAATTGCCAAGGCTTATTCCTGAACAGTGCTTTGAAGATAAGTGAGTAAAGTTTCAAAAGGACCTAAGAGATTTAGGAGAGAAAGTTTCATTAGCTTTCCATCAGATTTGTGCTCTTATATCTCCAAGAGCCTTTTGAAAGTCTGCAGAATTGCAAGACTTTACTCATCACAGTCATATTCCTTGTTCTCCTCAAGGAAAGGGATTGCTCCAGGCTAGTTTTGGCAGAAGAGCTTGTTCCTCAAAAGAAGCAAGGTGAGACTTGGGGCTCTCCAGTTTCTTCCCCCCTTTCTGGGTCGAAGATATGAAACCTGAAATACATGCTCCAACCATTTCAGGCAAAGTGGTATCCACCACTCAGTGTTTTGTATCAGGGAGATCTACTTGGCTTATGCTGACTGAGAGAAGGCGCCTTTCTTCAGCTTTGGCGCTAGATTTGAGATAGTAACCTCCAGCTGGGAGGCAGTGGTGAGCTCCTGTGGATGGTGTGGAGGTAGTTACCTCTTCAGTCAGCATGACTGCTTCTTGAAGAGAAAATAATGCTTTTTGCTGTAGGTAACTTAATGATGAGGGCCTGCAAAGATGTTCTGCTGATATTGCGGCGTGCTGGTTGATTCGAGAAGAGTTGCAAGGCTTCTCCGACTGCAAGAGGATGATCTTATTGCTCCATTTGTCCAGTGAATGCAAATCCAAGGTTTTTTCTGAAAGGACAACAGCATGAAGAAAACAATAAAGATCAGAGTTTCTAGGGAGACACACTGAAAAAAAATCCAGACATTGGTCTTTTAGATTTTCCTTTTTTATTTTTGGGTTTGCCACCCTGATTTCCACTTTCTAGCCTCTCACAAAAAAACCCAGACCTATAAAAAGGGGAAAAAAAACCCCCATAGGTCAACAAAACAGCTGTATAGATAGCAATGGCTTGATTGCTTTGGTTTGTTCAGCTTCAGCTGCTAAACTACTATTCTGGGAAATAATGTTGCTTTTCTTTGTGGGATTAACCTGATCAAAATGATAAATGAAAAAGAATTTGTGAAGAAAGAAACATTTTATTTTGACATGATTTAAATATTTTTATTGTAACTATTAACATAATGCAGCTGAATTTGAAAATGAAACACGATTTGAAAAAAGGAATCTGAAAGGTTTTTTCCCCAAAATTTTGATGCAAATTTACTGATGATTTTGATAAACTAGATCAACTACATTTTGCATAGAATAAATATTTCTACAAAAAAAAATTTAAAAAACCAACTCAAGTAAAAACATTAAATATTGTTATAATACTGAAAAAATGGAATACTTTCAGGGGTTAGAATCATAGGATGGCTTGGGTTGAAAGGGACCTTAAAGATCATCTAGTTTCAACCTCCCTGCACAGGCAGGGACACCTCCCACCAGACCAGGTTGCTCAAGGTCCTGTCCAACCTGACCTTGAACACTTCCAGGGAGGGAGCAGACACAACTTCTCTGGACAATCTGCTCCAGCATCTCACCACACTCACAGGAAAGAATTTCTTCCTAATGTCTGACCTAAATCTCCCCTCTTCAAATTTTAAACCATTTCCCCTTGTCCTCTCATTACACACCCATGTAAAAAGCCCTACCCCATCTTTCTTGTAGCCCCCTTCAGATATTGGAAGGTTGCTATAAGGTAACCTCGAATTCTCCTGTTCTCCAGGCTGAACAAGCCCTATTTCCTCTGCCTATTTTTCTGATTGACAGCAGAAGCCTCTGAACAGCCTTATGCAACTTTGAAGTTTACTATTTTTCTGAAGCAGGTGGAAGGGAGAGCAAAGAGGACCAGGTATTTGTCTTCCAATGTGAATTTTTCTGTGATTATCTAACTATCTGTCTTTAATACCCTGTCCCTATAACATCCCAAATTAATACTTTCCAACTTAATACATTCAGCCTTTAAATGTATGTTTTTCTTCATGTTAGAAAAGCTGGAAAAAACATAGGAGCAGGTCATGGTGAACTTTTCTGCCTGAGTCTACAAGATTTAACTTTCCAAACATCATCAGAGGGTAGGTTCCCCATTTTTTCTTCAGTTGTAAAAAAATTCATAAATGGCTAAATCTCAAGAAGTCTCTCTGAAATATTTTTTGGGGAAATTTGCAACAAAAGGGATCTGTTGGGAGATTTTTATTTTTCATTTTTATATTTTTTAACTGCAATGGAGTGCATTTGACCAAACTGCTACGATTCTGAAGGAAACTGATCCTGTCCCTGCCTACTGCCAGCCACAAGCAAGAAAGCCAGGACACCCAAAAAAAACCCCAGGAGAATTTAGCCTGTGATGGAAGATTCCTGGTATGGAGCAGATTTTCTTTTCACCTCTGCAATTGCACATCACATAATTAGAGATACTAATTAAATGCATTTTATTAAAACATGTTGCATTAAAGCTGGAGCATTTTGTAGTGAAGTGCCTATTTTGTTGACACTTTCTTGAACAAATTTTTGAGGTTGAGGACTCTGGTCAGGGAGAGCATTCGAAGAGAAGCAGAGCCCCAGGTCTCTATAACATGGGTGGTATAAAATTGTCACTAAAATTCCAGTGTCATTTAGTTTGCCAAGATATTTACAAAGCTTTCTGTTTTCCTCTTTTTCTTCTCTCCATTGTGGAGGAAAACAAATTCCATAACCTCAAAAACTGCTAAAATGGATGATTCCTGAAATAAGGCCAACAAACTTGTTGTGCTAAGTCCAGTTCTTCCCTGTTAAAGCACAGCAATTAATTTATTCAGCCTTATTGAGTGTCCAAAGTGTTTCATGCATTGCTAATAATTATGGGCACATCTTGGTGGTCATATTAAATTCAATGGCAATTTTCACACAGATTTTATCAGGAACAGAATTTATCCCTATATGCTTTGATTGTATAACTCGGTTTCTGTTATTGCTTAAGACTCCACAGTCTGTGCCAGCATGTGAAATTCAGATGAAGTTTTATGTTAGTAGCTGCTGCTAACTGTTCTTAATTATTTGATAGTCATCTGAGGCCTGAATTTCATAGATGTGCAGCTCTTCTTATTCCAATTCTAATCAGTTGTAATTTGGATACTTTGTCCATCTGTATATCAGACCTTTAAAGGGCATTTCTGATCCCATTGTCTCTAATGGATGCAGGCCCATGCTTCCAAGGCTAAATCTTTTCTTCAGTCAAAATGAGGTATAGCTGGTTAAAAACCACCTAAATTGTTCTTTTAGGGGAAATAACAAAATTTGGATTTTTTTGGTTTGGTTGTTTTGTTTTGGTTTTTTCGGGGGGCCAGGGGGGTATATCTCAAATTTCATGAAGTTAAATATTCGAATATAGCATCACTGAGTACAGCATTGACACCAGTGAATGATAAGGAGTTGGGTGGATAAAAAACTCCTTGATGTTCCCCACTGCCAGGAGACAAATACTTGGGTTATCTACCTTTGAAATTATCAGAGTTGCTCTGCACCATGCTGGTAAAGGTGCTGGGCACTCCTCCAACTTTATTACCCTCTTTTTATGGAAGCTATAGAGAAGCCCATGCTCCAAATGCTTGATTTAAATTAGGTTTCAACCTAAGACACCTGAAAATGTATTTGTTAAGGTATTCCTGTGTTTAATCTCCATTTCTTTAGTACCAGCTTTCCAGGTCCTCCATTTTCTTCCGCTCTTTTGGGGAAAGGGGATTTTCCCCCAACACTGCAAGGACTGGTAGCTGATCTACCCAGTCCCACCAGCACACAGTGGATCTGCAAGGATGAAACAGTGGCTACAGGAGATTTCAGCATCTCCTCTTCCCTGCTATCATGTGAGAAGTGTGAATTAGGCAGTCCTGCATGTCTGGGGATCTCTATAGCAGTGAGTTCACACAAGTTAGTCCTCCCAGGGCTGTACATTCATGGTCAAGTGCATGGTTGGATGAGATGCTTTGGCACCATAGATTTTACCAACTCCTGCTCAGCTTTTCAAGTTCAAATAACAGGATTTGTTTCTAGGAGCAGAGGGTAACCTTGGTTCAAGCTACCCAACTGAAGAGGTGCAGTGGCTGATCTGAGAAATCGGAAGAGAGGGTTTTAGTCTCTTCCCACTCAGAAATCATTCATGTAATCGGACCTCACATCTAGACTTACACCCTGCCTCGCCTTAGATGTAATTGAAAAAGAAAAAAAAAAGACTCTCTGTATGCTAGAGGCACAACTGTATCAAAAGTCTAGAGTGAAATACAGGCATTTTTTGCCTTTGGGCATCTGAAGTAGTGTATCCAAAATGACTGCTATCCAGTCAGTCAATACCCAGAAGTTTCTTAAAATCAGCCCATGGATATACAAGAGAAAAATTCTCAAGTTTAAGAACCTTTTGTTAAAAACTGTTCTTACAGGGTAATTTTGGAACAACTTACATATTCTCCCCACCCCCAAATGTTTTTAAGAGGTTTGAATGACCATGAATACCCTTTGCATTCGGGGTCAGACATAAAATTATTCCCATGCTGACGCCTTACCTACCACATTCCCAGCCTGGTGGGAATACTGTCTTTGACATGGAAAGGTTTATGTCAGAAATGTTGACACAACCCTGAACTCAAACGATGTGGGTGTCAGAGAGGAGTGTGAACTCTTGGAATCAGTTTTTCCTAATCATTGGAAGGGACTGTAGAAAAGATTATTTTCTATATCAAGTTTCATTCACTGAACTGATTTGGAAGAGAAAGCTCATAAACTGTGAAAGCACAGGCACAATGGGGGTGAAAGAGTTAAAGGACTGAAGAAGACTCAGTAATTCTCACAAATGGGGACCAGATGTTGACATTTTAAAAACACCCAGTGTCCCCCCTCTTCTTACCTTTCCAACACTGTAACTTGTTCAGCTGAGCTCAATGAGACACTACTGAAGAGGCAGTTTCTTTTCCATGGATTCTTCTGCTTGTATCACAAAATACATGAACAAAATAAAAAGGCTGCATTAATAATCGCAGAAGCAATTCTCACCTGGCATAAATGGACATACATCCAGCAAACTCAGTGGAAGGAATCTGATTTACAGCAGATGGGCTTTTGTCCATCAGTTTGATTGCCTGTTCCAAGTGACATCACAAGAGCCTTTACAGACTATGTCATGTTGCTCAATATTATGTCTGTTTCATATGATGTGTACCAGGTCAAATGTTGTGGGGAATGATATGCCAGGACAGAATCAGACTTTCTGTATATGTTGAAATCCCAGGAGGAAAGAGTTGAACATCTAAGAATAAGAAGAGAGATGGCAATAGCATTGGTCAGTAATTGTGCAACATAAGTGATCAAGTGCATGAGTAAAGCTCTTCAGTTGTAAGGCAAAAAGGAGGAACTAAGTGGAAGTGAGTCACACCCAGGTAGAAGAAAACTCCATTGTATTTGTTGTTTCATCTCACATTAAAATCAGACAAAAATGAAGGATGGAGAGGAAATGGGAGCTATGTTGGAGTTTAGCTGTAAGAGGTAGGTCACATCATGCCTGTTCAGTCCAGTCTGATTCCTCTCCTGCCATGACTCATTTCTGCATACTCATGAAGGGGTGCTGAATTTGGCAGGCAAAACACAAAGACAGTAATATCACGTTTTGGAAATCCTGTTGGCTCAGTTTAATCTGCATCCAAAAATATTGCCTGTGTGATGAAAGGGATATGCTGATCAGTGGAGGGACATTTTAGTGCCTAAAGTGCTCTCATCACCATTATCTTGAGCATCTCAAATTCATCCCTTTTGTCCACTACCAACTGTGGACTGATGGCCTCTTCTCCTAGGGGCAGGATATTACAACAGTAGCAAAGAGTTATTCTTCCCTTCTCTTCAGACTGGATGTTTCCCACCACAGTCACTTGGAGCAGTATGGCAGCAAAAGTGTAGACAAAGTAGTTGAGCCAAGTCCTTTGGCTGCATGGATTGAAACTGACCCTCTGGCTAATGGCTGAGAAATCTGTTTAAACTCCATGAGGTACTCTGAAAGTAATGACATGGAGGCAGGAGAGGGCAAAAGCAAACAGTGTGATAGGAAATTTGGAGCATTACTCTGGTTTTAGGGCAAGGTTTATCTAGGGGTGCTGTAAGTCACCCCTATGACACAAAGCTTTTTCTATGGGACATTTTTTTCAGAGAATGTCCACCATTTGGCCAGCTTCTTGCTTTAAAGGCAATAGTAAAATGACTTCAGATAGAGGAGATTTAAGCCAGATCTGATAGCTTTTGAAAATAATTGTCTCTTTATAGTTTACTTAAATACTTATTATATTTTGCTCATTATTTTATTATTATATTCTTATATTTTGCTGTCTACCTTGGTGACAATATCTGGGTATCTTTTATTTTCCTTCATTCCATTTTGACCTCTTCATCCTAGACTTTTGATTCTGTTTTGTTTTTCCTTAGAAAGATATATCACAGATGATGCCCTGACACTCAATACAGCTTTAATTGATATTTACTTAATATCTTTTTTCTAAACCCTTTTGATTTACTGTCTCTTTTTGTCCCCTGTGATAATAACTAGTCAATGTATTAGCTTGCAATTTTTCTTCCAAAGTTTTCTCTTCCCCTTTTCACAAACCTAAATATATGTTGGCCACTGGCCAAGTAATTTTCCATATCAGCAACCTCTCTGCTTGAGTGCAGTCAGGAGAGATGTGCCTCTTGTGAAGTCTGCTTTTCTCTAAAATGTGGTGTTCTTGTACTCTGAAAAGTCCCCAAACCTTCCATTTAAAATTAGCTGGTCAGCCACGTGCTGGCTTCTTGCTTTTGATTTCATTATTTTCATGCCTCTTTGTTCAGATTTCCCTACCTTTACTTAATACCACTTAATGCTTTATTCTTAAATTGGTCTCACTGAACTCAATGGTAAATTCATGCTGTCAGGTATCACAAAGATGAAGATTGGTAAAATTTTATTCTGGTTGATGTGAACTGCTTCACTACCTTTGACACAACTCTTGGAAGCTGTTGAATATGGATTGATAAGCTAAAGTTAATGGATGATTTTGCTGTAGCAGTCCATGATCCCGAGAACCAGAGGTGAAATCAGGAGCTAACACCAGTTTGACTTGAGAAAGATGAGAATCAGGAGGAAAGTTCACAAGTCCAAATGTAGTCCTGCATTATGCCTCTGTAACTACAAGATGGTTTGATGCATTTAGATTAAATTATTGGTGTACATCAACCCCCCACCAAAAAAAAAAAAACCAAACCAAAACCAAAACCAACAGAATTTGACTCTCTGTGGGAGGTGCTTTTTTTTTTTTTTTTTTTTTTTTTTTTTTTTTTTTTTTTTTTTTTTTTTGTTGCTGTTTGGGTTTTTTTGTTTGTTTTTTTTTGTTTTGTTTTTAAGTCTAAACCTCTATTACATAAACAAAGCAAGACAAAGGAGTGAGCACTGTCCACACCATTTAATTGCTAGCACATGCCTGGGTAGTTTTTGGCTCATGTAAAGGGATATTCCCAATGTATAGCATGCAAGAAGACCTCCTTGGTTTTTCAGGGGAAAGAAGGGAATACAGACTTATGGACCTTCCTTGCAGCATTTATTTTCAGGACAAGATAAATGGATCATGGTATAGATGTAGCTGATATAAATAGCAATCAATATTGCTGTGCAATACATCCTCTGTGAGCCTGGTAGAACTGGTAGTGAATCAAATCCAGACATGTGAGGTTTCATCACTGAGCTAAAGACTCATTTATGGAAGCTGCACTTACAACAGACAGAACTCCTCTGTGATTCAGGCACAAAAAAACCTCTCTGAAATGAGCAGTCGTTACCTGTGCCACTTTATTTCATTCTTTACAAATTAAATGAGCCTCCCCCAAAAGATGTGTGAAGAGTTTGAGGTAGGAGAAGAGAATATGAAAAGAGCAAATCTATTAGCATGACATGATTGAAAGGGTCCTGTGTGCTCTGTTGTAGGTATTTCTCAAGCATGCACAGCAATAAAAGGATACAGAAGGCAGCAGTGGAAATCTAGTTGAAAACATGTGTAGAAGGAAGGGACTTTTGGCATGTAATAACATAAAAAGGTCACACAAACTTGTGTGGGTGGTGGAAGACACCACAGAGCCTATCACTGTCACAGAGGTACAGGAATGATATTTATCACTAGACTCTCTAAGTACCAAAACAAAGACACAAAAGGAGACAAAGGAGATTGACTCTTTCAGAAGATAAAATCAAGTACAGAAGTGGAGAAGAAGGGACCAGGCACTAAGGCGAGAGTTGCAAGGTGCCTTTAAAATAAACAGGGAACCCCCTCAGCGATGGGACATCAAGGACCTGTGGTGGCATGGCCACAATGAGAGATGAAGGATAGGGTAGGTCTGGCCCTTTGTTCCTTGGAGTCAAGGGAAAAAAAACGTTTCCTCAGGAATATAGGATTGGACCTCACTGGATTTTAAATGCACGGTGTTAAAACACCTGTAAGATACGTGATGAAATATTCCTTGGCCTCTTCTTACAGAAGACTTTTCAGTTTTAGTAAATCTGCTCTGAAGGAATAAGTACCTTGTGATAGCTGTCAAGTGATGGGGACAATAATAACTTCAAACACAATGCCCAGTTTAAGATAGAACTCAGGTCCAGTTTTGTGTACAACTATTTTTGACAGGGTTAAACAGAAATCAGAATCTGATCTAAACTGCTCAAAGCCTCCCTCCATGTGTTGAGGGACAAGTCTTTCATGAGTTATGTGAATCTAGAAATGCCACAATATAGTGTAGGGCCTCAACCCTTTGGCTGGTTCAGCTCCAGCCTTGGAGTCCCCTATGAGCAAGACAGTACCTGTGACCTGGGGGCTGAGCTCATACCCTACATCTACTGAGCTACTTGGTGACTGCCTTCCTCAAGGCATCAAAAAAAGGAGACTCCCAGCAAAAACCAAGTTTCTTAACTGTTATAGACTGAGACAATTCTAATGTCTTCTATGGTACTACCAGCCTTATATAGCCCAGCAGAGACTGACACTAGAGGATTCTGAGCCCAAAGCGTTAATGGAGAAGCAAGTCCTGGGGCTATTTCAGAGGAAATTATATTAATAAAAGCATTTCAGAAAGTTCTGGATTCCATCCAGTCAGGCAGATATTTTTATTATGTTTAAATACTCATGTCAGGGTCTCATTTACTACAGATTTTTAGGAGAGCAAGGGGCATTCCTGAATGTCATGTTCCATATTTTTCCATTCTGTCTCGGACACATTTGATTTCATTTCATCAAGGGAGACACTATTCTCCACAAAAGTAAGTCTGCAGTCACTTTTACAGTGATTTTTTTTCCTTCCCCCTCCACTTCTATATGACAATAAAAGTATCTACATTCTCTTTAGGGAATTCTATGAGGTATTCTGAAAGACTACCTGGAGGAACAAGATGGTAATTACATTAGGCAGATGGGTCACTGAGGTAGAGGGAAGAGATATGCTCAGAATTACCCAACAGTCAACCACTAAAGCAGAGCTGGGCACAGGATCCAAACCTCTGAAATCTCAAGGTAATGAGTGAGTACATATTTCTCCTCTGAGTTCAAAGCCAAAAGGAGCCTAGTTTTGCATGGATTTTGACTTAAACTGTGTGCTTTGGACAGAAACTGCTTCTTCAGGTTATTAGTTCCCTCTGATGTGACTTAAGAGTCCCTGTGCTAAGTCAATGTATAGACTCCAATACATATGTACATGTGAATTTTATGCTGGGTGGGTCACAAGGGATTCCCAAATATGGATTCAGCAGCTTTTTGCTTCACTGATCAGACTAGGGATGTCATCTTCATGGCAGGGTAATGGAGAAAGAAGATATGATGTGATGTGACCTGATGGGTCATTTTTTGGTCTGATTCTATGGGAATAGTAGGGACAAAATGCACGTAACAAAATCCATGTGACAAAATGCAGAAAACCATGTTTACAGTTGTGCCATTTATACTGGATCATACCCATCTTGAGGGATTGTCATTTTCCTTCCTTGGACTTCTGTACCAGAAAACTATGGATAGAGACATCCTACTTAAAACAATATGAAGTCTACAGGTAAAAAGCCCTGCATGTGAGAGATAAATATTTCAACTCTGTGGATTCCAGTACTTTTAAATACTATGTATTCCAATTTCAGGAGCATCTTTTTCTTATGTAGCAGAGCCAGATAGAAGAAATTACTCCCACTGCGTGGGGAATTCCAGCATTTCAAAATTTGTTTTTGGTAGTTAGAAGTTGTAATAATTTGTGGAATGGAAATTCTAAGCTGTTTTGAGAGAAACACAGAAACACACTTATCAAAAGGGAGGTGATTAGTCTGAACTACTTGGCACAGGTGAGGACTCAGCTGGCCTGAGGTATGTAGCCCTGACCACCACACTTTAAAAAAGTAATAAACCATTTGGAAAACATCCAGGGGAGAGTAACACTAAGGAGAAGAGGTTTAAGAAAACATGACCTGTAATGAAAAGTTGGAAGAATTGAGTTTGTTTAGTCTAGAAAAACGGTGAAGGAAGGGAGGCATGATAAGAGCCTTCAAACATAGAAGTTTTTTTTTAGAAGAGGACAGAGATCAGTTGTTCTCTGTGTCTACTGGTGGTAGGGCAAGAAGAAATTAGCTTCATTTGCAATAGGAATAATTTTAGGTTAGTTACCACAAAATCCTTCTTACTCTAAGGGGCAGGAACAACAGAACCTTGGTGGGCTGTAGAATTATTACCACTGAAAGATTTTTTTAAAGCAGGTTAAACACATACCTGTCAAGGAGGACCTGGATATATTTGATGTTATATAGGAGCAAATGTTCAGGTGGGAAGTCCACTTTAAGTCCTTGTTGCTTGGCTCTACCATATCACTGTAAAGTGCTTTATCTTGGTGAGGCTCCCACATTATCACAGAAATCAGAGATACATACAACAACATCCTGTATTATTGTGTACCATCACTCTAATTAATGAAGAATATTTGCAAAATTTTAATATCAAATGTCAAAACAAGGAGAGCAGAATAAAATAAAGCAAAAATGGTCCAAACAAAGCAAAGGAAGAAGGTCAAATTAGCATACCATTTCATCTTGGAGACTATTTGAAACATTGGCAATGGGAATATTATCACACTTGACTGGCTTCCAGGAAACATCTTGATTTTGACAAATCATATTTTTCTGATAGAAAAATGTATAATCAAAAGAATATTAACAACTCTGTTGCATCAGAAAGGCTGACGGACCTTTAAAACCCTCAGGGGTTTTACTATAGCTTAGTTTAGAGAATATGTTTTTAGCAAATTTTAACCATTCCATGGTGGATTTGGGATGGGAGATGCTATTTGTAGTACAGTCTTTCTTTCTGAGCTGAAAAAAGGCAGCTCTTGTAGGGAAGTATCTGTAAACACATGAGGAGGGTTCTCCTCACTCCTGTTGGAGTTTCAAGGCCAAAAATAATGAAATCTTGGCAGCAGCTGAAGTGAACTGAGAAGCTGGGGGGAACCAGTGGCGTTATCATCTAAGTGGGATTTAAAGTATGAGGGGGGATCCAGACTCTGATAACTTCAGTATGTTTGGAATTAAAAAAAAAAGAAATTAAGACAAAAGAAAAAAATTATGGAGAATAAAGACCTAATTATCTCTGTCTTCTAAGCCTCTCTGCAAGTTGCATGGAAATTCCTTTTGGGTCAGAGAAGTGCAATTACTAGTAATCTGTGGGGAGATGTCAGCTTATATTCACCTGATATTTGTTTACCAACAATTATCATTAAATTTCCATTAATTAAGAAGCAGCTACTTTAGGACCCTGTAATTGTCATTGACACTTTCTGAGAGTGAAAGCTGCTGTAGCTTTTTGTAGTGTATGCACCCCTGCTAAAAACATATTCATTGGGGGATAAAGGATGGATCTGAGGGGCCAAGGCTTCCTGTATATCTTGGGATTCTCAAGCTTTTGATGCCATGAGGCTTTATTTGACTATCACTATAATCATTACCTGGAAATGACCTTGCCCCAGTGCAATTTCAAAATCTCTGTGATGTTATAAGATGCTTTGAGGTTGGTGTTCTGAGGGATCTGAGTTACATGAGACCACACTCCTCCTTGGAAATGGGCAGAATATTACAGCCCAGCACCCAAATGTTGGTTCTCACGTGTGGAGATGTTTTTACAGATGTCCATGGTGAAGTCCTGAGTGGTGCATGAGCAGATGGAGCAATTTCTTGAGGAAGGGGCACCACACCTCTGCTGGTGCTCCCCTGCCAGTGGCATCATTGAATGCAGCTGGGTTGTTGCCATTATGTGGTGACACTCCATGGGCATTGTGAACAGATAATGGGAAGAGCAGCTGTAAGAGAAGTTGGTGAGAAAGAATTGACCAAGGCAGTGTACAGTGCAAAACTAATTTTTTGATAAAAACCTTTAAGAAAATGTTAAGTAAAACTTTGAGCTCTTGTCATGTTCTGCTCGAGAACTGTAGATGGGCACACACAATTTATGCAGAGGCCCTTCTGGAGAAACTATTTTTCTTCTTTTGACTACAGTAATAAAAAACTGAAGTGTGGTTGAATGTTGGATGTATAATCCCTAAAGCAAATAATTCATAATGAATGCCCTATCCCATTTTAATTCATTCTGTGTTGTCTCTATATGGCAGGATGTCTAGAGGCCAAACACAGTTCTCCATAATGTTGATACAAACCCATTGATACATTGATTTCAGGAGGTCACACCAGATTATCATAATGGTTCCTTCAGGCTGTAAAAATCTATGAATACGAAAACATGGGAGAGCAAGTTGAGGAGAATGCAGAAAACTTAACTTTGTACTTTTGTGTGGAGGAGACAGAGTAGTATGATGGACTGCAATGAAATCTACATAGGGCCTTTTGGTCATGAATGTGAACACTTTCAGGTTAGAACCATTGAAAGCCACTCCTATTTGATGGCTCTGGAGTAGTTTATGTGAAGCCAGATGGTGGTCTCCGTGCCATTCCTTGGAGCTGAAAGTCTATTGATGTCAATAAAGAGGATACACTGACTTCAACAGGTCTCAAATCCATCCCTCAGTAGATAAATGTTCACAACAACATCAAACTGTCCACCACATGATACCTCTGCATTCTCTTTAACCCTCACTTCTCCCCTCCAACACAACCAGGCTTTATATGCATATCTACTTGCAAACACTTTTTAAAAACTGCCTTTTGAATGAGTACCACTGAAATAGAAGATTGACACTCTCTAAAAACAAATGTTGCAGGGAGAGCCTATTGAATTTCCCTCATAAAAATCTCTTAAATACCCACATCCCTTCCCCAGGGACAAGTTTTCCATAAACAGGCAACATTCTTTTGTTCATGGTGTATTTTTAACAGTCTTGTACAGTATCTTGTCAAGATGTCATCAATACAATTGCTTTGACATTTTTAGTGCAGTATTTGGAAAGCAGGTTGGGTTTTTCAGTCTGGCAAACCAATATAAGTCAGTCTCCAATACTTAATTTCTGTATGAGATCCTTCACTTCTATTATAAACAGATCCAGCAGTTGAGACATAAATTTCTTGGTAACAGTTTGGACTTTTTTATGAACCACCTGCAAGTTTTCTGCAAACAACATGTTTTATGGGAGCTCAAGGCAATGTTCACCCATCAAGACCTGACAGTAAGAAGTGGATGAATGAGGCCTTATCTCAGCCACACATGTAACCTTCTGTGTCCCCTGGCTTGACCTCCCTCTGCACTCATTTATGAAAATGATTCATCTTTAAAGAGCTTCCTCGCTCTGCCTGGAGGCTGTAGATCTTTCTGCACTGGACTTGTGCAGGCTGAGGTTATAAACTTCAGCATGGAAGGCATACAGAGGGGCTTAATTTTGAACATTAGGGAAAAAAAAAAGATGTGTATACTGTGTACACACTTAAAGAGGCAGGTTAAAATACAGACAGTAAAAAGAAATCATCTTTTTGTGAATACAGAGACTTTAAAAAAAGGGGTGGCTTTTGTTTGTGTGCCTCTTTTATTGATGTCATGTTAGATTTTTGTTTAAAATTAAAAGAATCTTTGAAAGATATTTTTTCTCATTATTTATGCTTCTTGCTTTATGTATTTTCTGGTTTTGTTAATGATTCCTTCTTTTATTTATTTATTTTCTTTTTTTTTCTTCCTAGGCATTATGAATATAAAATAATTCTTTTCTAATCACTATTATTTCCTGGGTCCCAGACATTCACACTTGGCTGTACCCCAGATTCAACAGCTGGTGATGGGGAGAAAGCACAGTCTTTCCTAACAAAATAATCTCTTGTGGTTGTATAAAAGTGTAAATCATAATTTTAAAAGCCAGCAAAAAAGCATTCTTAAATTAAGGAAATTTCTATAACAATACACTTATTCTATCAATGAGAAACTTTTCTGTGTCTCAAAGGTGTTTCTGCATTTTCATTGGAAGTAAATTTCTACTCTTCTCAGAAAACGTGAACATCTGAGGCATAACAGTAAAAATAACCTTTAAAAAAAAAAGAAAAAAAAAAAGGTGCCATCAGCTTCTCAGTTGTTACATATTTTAGTTCTTGATGTAGAATGCTTATGGTATTAGTTTAGGATTTGTCTTCTTTATATAAACAGCTACCCAAACTGTAATCTCAAATTCTCACTCACCCAGGAGGGAAAAACCCCCCAAACTCCTCACCTGTACTGGGAGATGGTTTAAATCTGAGTGCATTTATTCAGCTGGGCAGAATCTGAGTTAGAGCCTGATTCCACTTGGCTTGGAGGTCAAATCTGTTCTTGCTTGTGTGAGCAAATAGTGCATCCAATACAGGCAGTCCCTGCTCAGTGTTCTTTCAGCTGTTTCTTGAAGTCCAGGCAAACATTCCTACCACCAGCACAACACTAAGACAGAGTCCAAGACTGTCTAAGCATGAAAGCCCTTGAGCTGTGTCATCAGGAAGATGTAGGTGAGGACAGATGCAAGCTGGTCATGCTCAGATGGATGGATGGAACTTGTGGGAATCCTTATCACTGTAAATCAAATCCTTGGAGATCTTGCTGAGTTTGTTGTGAAATACTGGATGTGGGCCTGAGAGAGCAAAACACGAGCATGGAAAGTATCTGCCCTCATTGACTTTGTATTCACAGTGATCATTGTCCTTTCCATAAATATGTACTACATGAAACAAGAAAATTCTGGTTAGCAGCACAGCCTAGAACTGAGTTCTTTGAGGAGAAATAAAAGGCTTACAGGAATATAATTATCTCCTAATCAGGTAATATAAATCCTAGAATTTCATAGTTCATGTTAAGAAAAAAAATCCTGACATACCTCAGTATGAAAAAAGTTCCCTCACAGAACCTCTGCTCTGAAGTGTTGCAGTGAACCAACCACCATTACTGGTTTAGAGTAAATAGGGCAGGTGATATTGCAGCACTTTCCAGCTCACAGAGCATCACAGGCAATCCTAACCCTAATACCTGATCACCTCAAAAAATCAAGCTCATTTTTTTGTTCCCCCTACACAACTAAAGATTTATAAATCTTTGTTTTATTGTAGTCACAGCCATTAAATACCATTGGTTCTTGTGAAAGCATTGACCATTATCTCAGAGAGCTTTTCTTGCTCTCCCTTGATTATTCCTCAATGTATTTATATAGTGCACATCAAACCCCTACAATCCTCTCTTGCTGAGCATTTTTTTTAAGTTAACAAGCTATGTTCAGGCATTTTATATGATGTAACACTAAAGACACCTGAAAAAAACTGATATGCCTGTGTAGAATAGTGCACTGGACTCCAGTGATACAAGCTGCATTCTTGCAAATTCTATGACCACATTAATGTCACCTCTATTCTGGTTCTCAGCAGGGCTGCATCAACTGGATGGGGACACTCCATCCTTTGCCCCTTAGATGATTGTTTTGTGTCCTGTTTTGCAGCAGATTCTCTGTCTCTGATCATGCAACTAGTCCCCCTCTATATGTCACGGTCTCAAGTCATATTTCTAAACATAAGGTGATCATGGTTATAGACATCCAGAACTTAAAAGTGAAATTTCCTTTAAATACACAGTACAATCTATTTTGCCCATCCCCATAAATCACTGAGGAGCTTTGAGAGTATTTGTTGAAATCTGGCAAAGCTGAATATACTTTAGGTGGGGTTTGTTGCTGGCTGTTTAGTTTGGTTTGTGTTTTTGTAAAACCATTGCTGAACACAAATCTCAGCTGCTTCTGTGAATACCATCAGTTGACCAGGGGGAGCCTTGTTTATTTACAGAAAACCTGTCATTGGCATAAAGCTTTGTGGGTTAGGAGCTGAACACAGAAGTCTTATGACTGTGTTTATGGTACTTCATTGGGCATGAAGAGGAGGGAATACTGAATGCATTGAATTCAGCCAGTCCCTGGGAAGAGCTGAGTGTCAGTGGAGGGGAGGGAGGGACAGAGACAGACAGACGACAGAGCTCTCATCTATAAAAGATAATAAACAGCATGCCTGCAGAGCAAGGAGGTTGCCAGCTTTAGCAGATTAAATGTATCTGAGTTGTGTCAAATAAACTAAACTGATTCAAAGAGGTTGCAGGTATTAAAGATCCCGTATATCAATGAATAAAGATTAAAGCTCCTATTCTGTCCTATTCTTTTTTTATTCTAATCTATCCTGCTTCTTCTGGCAGTGGTGCAGTATCAAAGATCCACATCTACCAAAGGACTTACATATCACAGCACTGAATTTAGTAGATTTTAATTCTTAGGAGCTTTGTTGATAATAGGTCGCCAAATTTAGGCAAGTAAGCTTCTTATGCAATATATGGGGCACCAAGCACTTCTCAAAGGGTTTAGCATGTGGCATCACAAGGTAAAAGCCCAATTTGATAGCAGAAGAGACAATGCTAGGTGTGAAGCTTTGTTATCTTTTCTTCTTAGGAAGCTAGGTGCCCAGATCCAGATGGGAAGCAGATACTTCCTTCCATTCAGGTTTCACAGCCTATTTGCCATTCCCTGAGCTAGGTCTCCAGCAGCCAGTTCAGACACTCACTTGGTATCTTGGAGACTTTTTCAGATCTTCAAAGCCTTACCAGCAGAGATCTGTGTCTTTCACTTGTGCAGATTACAAGTTAAAATACAGAGTTATTCTGTGGTGTATGGACATTTTATCCAAGGATGGAGCAGAGAAGATACCAACGACCAGGGTAATCTCTGCTTTTCTAGCTTGCTGTTTTCTCAAGAGATGAAAAACCAAGGTTCAACTCCATCGCTGCCCTTTGGGAATACTGGGGTTTTGAACTGGGGGTTTTCCTAGACCAGCCATACATTTAATCAGTCAGCTCTTGAGGTTATCTGCCCAGAGCAGGTTTTGCTGGGAAGATAACAATGATTTCTGTATCTTCCTGCCTCTAGATGCTGATTTCTTCACAGATGCTGAGATCTAGGTGCTTGCCTAGAGCACTAGAGCACCAAAGGATTTGTCAGTGATTTGCAGCACTGTAAGAAGCAGCCCTCTGTGTTCCAGAACTGGGATAGTGCTGCCCAGTGGCTAATTTCAGTGCTTGCAAACATAGAAACAAAGATCTCGTGATGCCTTTGAATCACCTCTCCTTTCATGTTTCCCGCTCCCAGTCCTGAGCTCTGTATTGGCAGCAGGAATGGCATAACAGAAAGGACAACAGCCACAGGGCCTTTTTTTTCTGGGCACAGGGATATTTTCTGGCTCTTTCACATTTCTCAGAATACCAGACCTGAACGATGGGAAGAAGCTAGATGGCCACTGAATGAGTTTCCTGTGCCTGATTGCCACGCAGGCTGGGAGCTTTCACCCTGCTTTGTTTAGATAGCTGCCTCTGATCATCTAAACTTTCTTATTTATTGGCATGCTGACAGCATGCCAGTGGCAAGACAACTCCCTCCAGGAGTTCCCATCATTTGGAGCACAGCTTCCTCCCTCTCCACCTACTGCAGTTATTAGGCAGATTCAATATACACCCAGGCATGCATGCACTGAAATACCAAGGTGAACCCAAGGAGCAGCCAACTCTGGATACAAAACAGGCCTCCAAATAATAATACCTGTGGAGCCTGAAGAGTTGGCTTCCTTGCCCAAAAGGCTTTTTAAAGGTGCTGGGAAGGGAAGGGGGTGGCTTTGGAAACCCCAGGTTAAATCTTTCAGTGGAGATTTTAATTTTTGAGTGCCTCCACACTTTTGGGGTGACCTGTTTGGGATACTTGTAATGGGCCTGAAGCTAAGTTTCCTCTTCAGCTGTTAGATCCTACAGGAGTGAGGTGTGCATCACTCAGACTTAATTTTGAAGTAGCTCTGACTCCCACCAACAAAGTGTTAATTCAGCCCACAAAAATGGTTAAGCCTGGGGTCAAGGGGTTGACTAACAAGACTTTTTAGCCTGTACAGATGCAGGAGTGCTCTGGTGCAGGACAGGACTTGTTCCCTACATTAACTCTCCTCAAGCCTGACCACTAGGAATTGGAAGGTGAGAAGGGGGATATTTTTTCCTACAAGGCTTGATGAAATGGAAGGGCTATCAGGCAGAGTACCAGGTAGTGCTTTGCAGGATGGAGATACTTTTCCTGACTTTTTCTTTCTTTTTCTCACTACCTGACTAACTTCTAGTTGAATAGGCACTGGAAGGCTTGCCAAGTGCCAGAAGTTAACGAATAAAAACTTGGGGGATTTCCCAGCCAATTTTCACATAGCCAAGCATCTCAAATGATGTGTGTTTCTACTTCTGAATCACTAAATATTTAGGACTGGGGTGGTTATTTGGGGAGCCCTTTTGCCCAGAGAGTTAAAGTGTTGAGGGAGGCACCCCACTTTTTTACTCCAGCCTACTCACATCGCCAACCTTAGCACAGGGAAGAGAGATGCTTCTGAGAAGCCACTGCACTCTTCTTTTTCAGAGGCAGCCAGCAAGCTTCAATTTTCTGTGCCTTCCAGGCAGAAAATTGGGGAGCTAAACAAAAGTTAAAAATAAGAGAATTTAGCAATTCACCCATTTTCAGATTACTCTTCTAAGTCAAAGAAAGAGCATTAAGAAGTGAATGATATGTCTACCAATGGCCATAACTTGGTTTGCCCCCTGATTAAGACAGCTGCATGACATAAGGACATAAAAAGAGTTGCAGCAGCTGTACCAGGATCCACCTAACACATCTACCTCTTCCTGACAGGGGCCAACAGGGAACACATGCTTGGGGAAAAGTAAAAGAGCAAAGTGAGATTTCCTCAGAGCACTCTCCCAACTTCTTAAGATTTGCATGTCAGTGTCTTCCGGAGCCAGAGGTAATGTCTTTGTGTTTAATAACTCTTGATGAATTTTTCTTTCATGAACTTGTCCAGTCCTTTTTGAACCCATGTAAATTTAAAGCATCCACAACATCCTGTGGCAAGGAGTTCCACAACTTAATTATACATTGTATGGAAAAATCATTTCCCTTTGTTTGTTTTGAACCTGTCTTCTCTGTGTTTCATTTGATGTCCCCTTGCTCTTGTTGTGGAAGAGACAGAGAACAATTACTCTCAATTTCCATGCCTCTTTGATTTCATAGACCTCTGTCATCTACCCCTCATTCACAATCTAGTCCTTAATGAGAAGTCTAAGGTTATCACACTGACTCTTGATTGCTTAAAATTGTTCCTTACACCTAAAAGGGATCCACATTGGGCAGAGAGAAGTGAAAGGGTTTTTAGAATGAGGAAGAATAAAATGTCTGGGTGGATTTGTAATATCAGTAACTATCACCATTTGCAACAATCTTTGATCTGTGGGTACTTGGGAAATTCCTCTCAACCATCTGTCTGAGGAATTATGAAGGAGTTCCCTGTCTAGCAAGTACGCTGCAAAAGCAATCAGAGGATAACACCACATCTAAATCTGCTTATCAAAACCACTATCAGGAAGAGATGACAAAAATATAGTATATGTTTACCGAAAGATCAGTTCTCTTTGTTAACTTTTGGTTCAAATTATATAGCCAGTAGACACTTAACATGTTATCTCATGGAGATATCAGTGATACTGTATTACAACATTACAGAGAGCTTTATAGACTAGTGACAAGAAGCTGAGAGTTTCTCAACTGACATATAATTATCTAATGTGCTTGATGTGCCAAAAATTGCTATGCTACATGAATGAACAGAAAGCACAGAAACAGAAAATACCTGAAGTGTTTGATAGGAAGGAGGAAAAGGTAATCTTTACAGCAGAGGTTGTTTCTTAGAAAAAATATCTCTGGAAAATAATAAATCCCTATCAGGATCTTGCTTTAATACTAAATTTGACTTTAATCATTAAACGTACCCATCAGCTTATATTAAGCATGTACTTAATTGCCTTGATAAGGTTTGACTGGTTCACTTTCAGAAAAGCATCCCATTCATTCTGACATTCACAATCTGTAAAGAATTTCTGACAGCAAACCTTGAACCAGTGTCCAAAAAATTTCAAGCTTTGGAGTGTTGGAGGAGCTCTAGTTAGAGAAAGGAACACACAAAATGTTCAGCTTTGGGGCCAGTCATCTGAGTGGTTTAGCTAATTGCTGGTCTGTGTGCTTGTGCAGTTGTGTTTGATACATGAAATGATTATGTTGCTGTTCCTGCTTGGTTCATGTGATTTGGTCACAGGCTATTTCAGGCTGATTAATTATTCTCCTGAAAATGTAGCAAGATTCCAAGAAGTAATTGGAGAGTTTTCCAGGTAGCTAGGGAAGGGAAAAGGGGAAAAGGAAGGGAAGGGAAAGGAAGGGAAAAGGGAAGAGAAGGAAACGTCCTTCTTAGAGCTCTAAACTTTTCTTTACTTAGCTAAACTAAGAATAGTAAAGAAAAGATGGTTAGGTAGATCTTTCCTGAAAATTACTATCATTTTTTCTGTCACATTTGAACCCAGCCAGTGGGTTCAAAAAATCATATTCTATATATGCGAAAAGGTTAATCCCAGAAGGCCAGTTCTTATAGTCCTGAAGGAGTCTCACCTTTATCTCAACAATCATCAGTTTAGAGTGAATGGGAGACCCAGATTCTCAAAGGTATTTTGACATCCCTCTTATGTTTTTACACCTAAATTCATTCAGAGGTCTGTGCTCAAAAATCTTGGACTATTTTAAAGAAAAAGCACACCTATTTTTTTTATGCTAAACTCAAATGATCCAAAATTAAAATAAAAACTTGTCATATCATGGTAAATCATTGCAGAAGTGGACATTATCTTATATGCCTGGAAACATATTAATCTGTTTGTAATTCCCTTCTTATCAAATGAACTTTGTCTCCAATTTTGATAGAACATACTGTCTCTACTCCTCATTTAGTGAAATCTGTTCATGAAGAAGGGACATACACAAGACCTTGAACTGACTTCCATACTGTTTTCATGACACAACTGTTCATTACCCTGGATTACCCTGTTCTTTCCTTGTCATGACATTCCTGTCTGTATCCAGAAGGAATTGCTTCTTTTCATTACATCTTGTCTTCTGCTTTGATTGTGGGTTTTCTGGAGCAGATACTTTTTTTTCTGTGTTACTTTTTTTCTTTTGTGCAGCACCCAGTCATCTGAGATCACTTTTGGTTTTTGAGATGCTTAAGTTTGGTTTGAATCCTGGACTTCTAAGTGTACAACTTCTAAATATTGCACAAATACAACTAGTAAATAATAACACGAATAAGAGACCTAGGTACATGGAATTTACTCATCCTTCCATGTTGTTGGAGAAATAGCTTTAACTGCCCAACACCTCAAGTTATACTCTTGCTTGTCCATGGCTGACTCCTCACATTGATGCTTCAGTGGTAAAGTTCCCAACCCCCCCTATTTTTTTTTTTCTTTTTCCTTGAGATAATCAAGATTCTGGAAAATTGAACTCAGTGGGGTTCTTTTCTGGTTTCTCCAGATATTTATCATTCTTTCAGTCATTTCAGTAAAATTTGTGCGCTAAAGTCAGTTCTGGGTAAAATGATACATTTTTCTATCTTGCAGAAAGAAATGAATCAACTACTTGCTCTGCTTATTAGGCAAGAAAAAAAAAGGAGGGAAAAAACATACTGCATTTTAAATTGCAACTTTTGCCTTAATTACAGCTTGAGAATGAAAATAAATTCAGCTGCTAGGCAAACAATTATCTTTCTGTGAAATTCTTTATCTTCATTAGTGTTAATGTATTTTCTGGGTGTCAGACCACCTTCTTTTCAGAAGTTCCATAAAAGCATTTCTTAAGGGCCCAGCTCTACCCAACTTGTAGCTGGGTGAGCTGGAGGCAGCGAGGTAGCCCTATTGCTTTCATGATGCAATTACCAGGCAGAACTGCAGTTCTTATCCTTCAGGGCCAACATACCTCATAAGAATCACAGAAAAAGTAGGTAGAAGCCTTGTTGCACAGCAGTCTGAAAGAGAAGGTGTCTGAGACAGCTCTGGTTTCTATTTTGCCAGAGACTCATCAAGACTTTGGGGTGGTCTATGGCTTACACATATCTTTATTTCCCACAGCCTCCAGTGTGGGGTTTGCAGTGCTTCCTGGGGTTTATGTTGACTGCTGAAACTCAGTTCTGTCCCTCCAGCACATAATTTTGGCTAAAAGATGCAGGGAAAAGTGAGATCTTTGTTACCTCATTAATGTCCTTTTCTGGACACCTGACTGGATTTTTTTTGTTGCGAAAGGGTCAACACAGATGCAGGAAAAATACCTTGTGCTAGGGCCACTTTCCTGCCCATGAAGCTTTGATTTACATGGTGAGCAGGAGAGAAGGAAGTTCTTGCTACAACAGGCCAGTCTGGTGGAGTCCCTCAGAGCTTCACTGCAGCACTCCCCAAATCTGTTCCTTCTTGTTTACTCAGTAATTGCTCCTGGTCTTACTTTAGAGCAGAGAGGAAGTGAAAAGGAAAGGTAATGTGACCTTTGGTATTTTGAAATAACGTGATAACTATGCACATCTTCAAAGGACATGACTGTTGAAGAACAGCTGGAGATGGTGGTGGGAACAGCCTCCCCCTAACATCCAGGCCTGGTGGAGGAACCAGAAGAACTTGCAGAGCTTGTGAGAAGCAGTGGGGAAAAACTAGGAGTGGCCAGCACAAACTCATTGTCCCCTTTCATTATAGCTGAGATTGACCTTTATTAGTTGCCTGTGGGTATGGAATGGGCTGAGCTGAAGCTCTTCAGGGGAGGCAGAACCCAAGCACCCATGCAAAGCATGGAAAAGGAGGAGACAGGATGAATGGGAAAGCCAAAGGGAGATTTCACTGAGTGTTGATGGTTCTCCCTTTAGGGCTCTGACTAACCACTGTAGAAGCTCAGCACAGTTTAAAAAGGGCTCAGCTTTCCAGCACCTGGATAGAACAGGAAAAGTTTATTATTCCTATTTGTGTGAAACAGGAATGGTGAAGCTGAAGGCATCTGAATGCCTCTGAGGATGCTGGTCAGAGAAATTAAATTCTAATTAGCCACCAGCATCATTGCTTAACGGAAATTGAAGGTTTCTGCAAACAGCAGCTTTTCTGGAGGGGAAGAAAAAAACCTTTCATCTTAAAATCAGACAATCCAAAATAAATATTTTGATTCTTGAAAAAAGAGCAGAATACTGTTTCTCATTTCACACAAAATCATTTTTGGGCAGACTACTCAGAAAAGACAAATATGCAGAAGAGATAGAAGAAATCAAAACCTGCTTACTTGACTCCAGGCCTCTACATTAACTTTGAAACTACTTGAATGAAAACAACCATGAAGGAAAAACTAAAAAAAGAAATTATAAGTTGTTGCTTACTGAAATGATCTTGTGAAACATCACCACCAGCAGTGATCAGTTCTGTCACCAGTGTGATTATATGAATCTTTGATTATCAAAAATAAACTGATTCTTATGGGAAGATGACCTAAACATGAAGGCTTTGGTGGAGTTTCCCAATGTATCTCTTTTGTTGTGGGTTAAAAAAACTTTGTGTGCAGCCCCTGAAGAGAATTTCTGATTCTAAACATGGTCCTTGGCCTGGTTTCTCATTTCACAGACAATTCTCTGTGAACAAAACCTGAGACTAAGGGCAAGATAATGGTCTCATATTAGGCTTATAATTGATTTTGATTTTATGACACTGATTTGGTGACGATGTATTCAGGGTTTCATCTCATTACAGTGCCAAGAAAGGCCAGAAGTTTATGGACTAAATCTACCTTTTCTTACTCAGGTGTAGATAAGAGAGTGGTGGAGGGTGAAAGGAGCCTTGACTCTGTCCAACATGTTCTTCTGCTTCTTTTCCCTTCCCTCCACATGTTGATGCACATTCCTGAGTGCAGCTGGAACAAGGCAAGGCTGATCACTGCCAATATTCACTGCTTAAAAATCACCCAACAACACAAGGGTGCTGCTTTCCACCACCTATATAGCTATGGTATAGCTCCATGGTCATGGGGTGGGAACAGCATTTGGAAACAACAGTCTTCCACCTCTTCTTTTGAGGCAGATGCAAGCATTGCAGGTCTTCTGAGATAAAGGCACTGCAGGCACCCTGGAAATTGAGTCTAAATATTAAAAAAATCCATCCAAATGAGTGATGTTAGTACTGAAAAAAAGTGCATAAATATATATAGAAAAGAAAAAGGCGCTTAAATAAACATTTTGCTTCACTGTAAATGATTATTTACTGTAACTGGGGTGGAATTTGGTAACTCATAGTGCCCTCAGCACTGGAGTTTCAGACATAATGCACTGCAGTTCCCTTGGGAGCAGCTGTCGTGGCCTACAGGCATGCTCAGGTCCTCCAAGATTGGTTCTGACCACTCTGAAGACAGAGAAACCTCACTTTGCTCTTCTTGCCAACACCTTTGACTCTGCTGTCCTGTCCTGAGGGGATGTAGTGATGTTTGTAGTACAAACTGGACATCTTGCATGGTTATAATTATTTCCTAACAATGGTCATAAAAAAGGAGCACATACCACTCTCCCCTTGCACATTTATGTGTTGGTCTTTTGGCATGTTTTACGAGCACGAAGGAACAAAGTTTCACAAGAACTCTGGGAGGCAAGGAACAGACCCTTACAGAAGAGCCCTCACGCTACAAGACACCAGCTAGGAAAGGTGTCAGGATGAAGGTTTTTTTCCTTTATTTTTTTTTTTTTTTCTGGGGAAAGGCAATCATTGTTTTGGGAAAGCTGACAAGTGTGCCGGAGGAAAGAGGCTGATGGTGCAGGGACGTGTGTGGGCAAGCTCCTGGCTGACAGGGGAGAGCTTCCAGTGTCAGCACCCGAATCCAACCATCAATCATGCTGAGGCCATGTGTGCACAGCAAGCACTCCATGGCCAGACAGAGGCGGCACATGATGCAATGGGCACAGGTGTGCAGCAGACACCAGGGAAAGGCAGCAGGGCTTTGCATACATAAAGCGTCTTCCCTCTGAAGTTCTCAAGGCGATTTGCAAGCATTAATTAATTCTCACAACGCCCAGGGAAGGTAGGCAAGGCAGTGTCACTGGCAAATTAATTTCATAGGTAGTGTCTTTGATATCACACGCTCATGTGCTCGCTGCATTGGATTTGATGTATTATATTATTTCCCCAACACACCTGCTGCCCTTCAGCTCTTCTTTGCAGCATCCCGGATGAATTTATTATTATTTCTATTATTATTATTGCTGTTGTTACTGTTATTATTAACTTTATTATGGCAGGACTGGTGCTGTGAAGTGGATACATACATCCGAAGAGAAAGTCATTGCCCCAGAGAGCTCAGAATATAAACAGACAAGATCCATATTTGTGCAAGTACACACTCGTACTCCAAGAATGCCTCCTGTAGAATGCCTCAGTAAAGTTTGTGCTGGGACTGAGAAAGACTGGAGGGTTTTTTTTGGCACAGCTCTGCATTTAATCTCTCTGTTATGGGCTGACTGGTCATGAAGATGTTCTTGCCTAAAGATCTCCTCAACTGAGACTGTAGGGTGCAGCCACCTGAGAGCCCTGTGCATCAACACCACATTGACATTAAGTAAATACCATGATCATACAAAGAATTGTATTTATACAGAGACTTTTGCCAACAAACATTCTCATAGAAAATCATAAAAATTAAGTTTTGTTATTTTGGTTTGGTTTTTTTTTAATTATTTTTTTTCCATTTCATAGTGAGCATAAATTTAAAAAGAGTGGATAAATTTTTCATAATAATTGAAACTAGTGGAAAATGAAATTTATTATCCAGACCTACCTGAAATTTACTGGGCTTGAGAACAGGCATATTTACTGATTGGGTTTTATCAGTCCAGTTACTCTGGGCATTTAATGGCATCCTTCAAAGCTTGTCACTTCCTTCTTTCTTTCTTCCTGCTGTGTTGTTGTTTTGTTTGGTTTTTTTGGGTTTTGTTGTTGTTGTTGTTGTTGTGGATGGTTTTTTTTTTGTTTGTTTGATTGGGTTCTTTTTGCTTTGTTTTGTTTTTTCCCCTTTCTTTTTTTTGATCTGCTCCCCAGTCAGGTGATCCCAGCTAGGAGATACAGATTTCTTTCCTCAGCTGGCCTAAGGCATGCATAAAAAAATCAGCCACTTTCATTCAACAGGATATCTAACCTCTTCATAGGTACAGATATATCTGTCCTTTCTTATGTGTGACATAAATATTTATCTGCTGCATAACAGAATGCAAGTGCTATGGTTTACAGCATTGCAGGGCTGACCTTCAGTTTGGAATTCACATGTTCCTTCAGTAATTTATACTCCAGGTTAACCTTCCACTTTGTCTTTTCTATCCATGCCCTGAGGAAAAACAAGTAGTCCAATGTCAGTTCCAAGGAATCTGGGTTCCAACTCACATCTCTCCTGAGATTATTCTGTTCTATTTATTTGGTCTTGAACTTCAGAGAAAGAAGATTTAGTAGCTTCATATCTACGGGAATATTTCACATTTTTGGAAAATGATATTCTGATATCTGGTAAGTGCTGATGTTAACTTGGCTTTCTTTTGGGTCATGTCTTGAATTGGAGAGTTGAATTTTGACAATCTAATTTTTTTTTAACTTTGCTACAGGTTGGTAGATTGCGTAGTTTTCAAATAATACAGGTGTGAGTATGCTCCCTTGTGGTAAGCCATTTTGTTGTCACATCATTTACTCGATTTCTTTCAAAGTTCATCATGAAATCATTTGTTTTCTAATAAAGATTGTATCAGTCACACTCTGTGATGATCTTTCAGTATGATAAGCATTTTGGCAGGGCGTCCCATTAGCTCAGGCAAGAAAAGGAAGCAGAGATGTTACTTTTTTCTCACCAATAACATTGTGTTGAGAATACCCAAGCTCTGGAAGATCCAGGTTCAATTCCCTCTACTGCTTAAGGGGATTTGAACTTGTCTCTCAGCTTCCCTGACTGCCCTAACCACTAGGATAAAGAATATTCTAGGGCAGGGCTTTCTCAGTTCCATATTGAAACCATTTCACTTTGCATAAGTTAATTAAATATTCATGGGAACAGGAAGATGGCAACCCTATGCAAATGACTAAATATCTTCACTGTATAGTCTTTCATTTGGGAGCAGAGGCCTGGCTTCCATTATCCACCTCAATGAATACTTAAATGAAGAAAACAGAAACATTAATACAAACAGGCACAGGAACTGAGGACCTCCCCTTCCAGGTAAATACACCAACCACTGAACTAGAAAGTCATTCTTTCTTTGACCCAGGAAATAGTGAAATATAGTATACAAATAAAACTGCCCCAACGAGAGAACTTCAGACAGGTCTGTCTTGAAACCTTGCACTGTGAATATTCACCCCTAACTTGAGACTTGGGTTCAAGTTCCTTGAGAAGAAAGCTATGAGTTTTAATTACCAAGGTGTGTACTGTCCATCCCTGGTAGAAAAAGGGCACCAGTACTATTTCTTGCTCTTGCTTGCCTGCTTAATTTTTTATGCCTCTTTAGGTGATCAAAGGACTGTTGTGTTGATGAATGGTGTATTTGTTCAGTACAGTGTTTGTTCTGTACAATATTTGAATGTTGCCTTTGCTGGCTGAGTCAGATGGATGGTTTATTGCCCTCTGCATTTGCTTCGTAATAGTTACTTTCCCACCACTGGTGGAATGTGCTACTGAAGGGAAACTTATGTTGTTGAAAACTTCATTATATGGGGGTTTTGACAAGGATGGAGTGACAGACGTGTTCTTGATCTTCTGTCTTTGTCCTGCACCCACCAAAGAAGAGCAGGTACATAGCAGTGTATTTATCTCACTGTATGAACAATAAAGACCAGCATGTGGTGGACTCACATCTTGGTCTTTTTGGCCAATGACCTGCCCACCAGTCTCCAGGTAAACCTATTCATTATCAGTCCTGGTGAGGCTGACTGGGCTGGTGAGCATGGGAAAATCCACCAGCTAGGTCTTGCAGGTGAAGTAGGGAGAGGGATGTTTAGTGTGGGCTTATTTGGTTTATACATCAAGGTGTTGGTTCCAGGAGCACTGCAGGGCTTCTGCAAGGATACCAGAAGCCATCCTTGTGTTGGACTGAGCCAGTTCCAGCTGGCTCCAGAGCAGACCTGCCACAGGCCATGGCTGAGACAATCAGTGGCATTGGTATCAGCTCTGGGATAATATATTTAGGAAAAGGTAAAAATGCTGTATAACATCTAGAAGGAGAAAAGAGAAAAAATGGGACACTCAAATCTGCTTGTACAGAGATCAGTGAAGAAGGAAGAGGAGAAGGTGTTCCAGGTACCAAAGAACATATTTCCAAGCAACCCTTGGTTAAGACCATGCTGATAGATTGTCCTCTTGCAGCCTTTGGAGGATCCAAGCAAGTAACCACGTTAAACCCAAGGAGAACCCCACATAGGTGAATTAGTCCTGAAGGAAGCCTGTAAAGATTCCTTGATGGAGCAGGGTCCTGGCAGGAAGCTGCAGCCTGTGAAGAGGGTCCCATGGATGAATAGTTTTTCTGGCAGGACCTGTGAACCTTTGGGGGAGCAGTCAGTTCCTGAAGGACTGTACCCCATGACAGGTACACATATTTGAGCAGTTCATGAAGAACTGTATCCCGTTAAAAGGGCTCACACTGGATAAGTTTGTGAAGGATGGTATCACATGGGAGGGAGCCTGCAGTGGATCAAAGAAAAAGACTAAAAAGAAAGGAGTGAAAAACTATTGCAACCTCCATTCCTCATCCCCTTATGCCACTTTGGGGGAGAACGTAGGAGAACTGTTGGAATGAAGTTGAGCCTGGGAAGAAAAGGAGAAGATGTTTTCAATTTTTCTCTTATTTCTTATTGTTCTACTTTGATTTTCAATAAATCAAAATAATTTGCCTAAGTCAAATGTGTTTTACCCATGACTATAACTGGTAAGTGATGTCCCTACCCTTATCTTGACCCAATAACTTTTCATCCTATTTCCTCTCTGTCCTGTTGAGAGATTGATAGAACAGTCTGGTGGGCACTGGCAATCAGCCAAGGTCCAAAATGGATTTTGTCTCATCTCACTGTAAATATTTATAACAGAGTCTACCTCATCTGAGCTAATAATCTGTACTCCCCCAACAATCAGTGGAGAGAAACAAGACTTTGCAGGATAAAGTCCATCTCATCTTAATGTAGACATAGTTACAAAGGTGATGAAACTTAGCTGTTAAGGGCTTCTTGCTTTTTTGGCTCTTAAGGAAGCCTTGAGTGTCTAGCTCAGATGTAGGTATCCACTCCATAGTTGCCAACAGTAAAGAAAGATGGTTCCTTCTCCTCCCTGCTACAAATCCATGGAGACTCATTTCTGGCCTGAGATTCTGATTACCCCAAAGCTTTGAGATGGCTCTGCATATACTTAGTGGCAGAAAAATTCTGCAGAGGGAAAATGCCTGTTGTGCCCACAGGACAAAATTCAGAGCAGCTCTGAGAGTCCCAGCCTGGCAGCAGAGAGCCATACACTGTGGTGGTACCACCCCAGGTGCAGAGGCAGGGCTGGTTTGTCAGTCAGGCACTGGAGTTATATTAGAAACCCTCAGAGGGGCCAATTCACACAAGTGCAGAATGGCACTGACACTCCATGCTCCAGAATGAGCCTGGTCACTCTCAGCTAAGGTCTCCCTCCCTTTTCATACTGCAGAGGTACCAGAGGCTTTAGGACCCCTGGACCTCATTGGCAGCTGGATCTGAAAGGCACCCAGGATATGAACCTTTCAAAAAGCAGCAGTTGGTTTCCTGCATCCCTGCAAAGCATTAAGGCTAAGTAGTTGCAGACACATATCAGTGTTCAGATCACAAATTTAATGGAAAAAAGTGTCTTGCCCATTCTCTGCATCTTTATATTCTTCTTCTCCGTTTTATTTACTATCAGATTTATTGAATGAAAATAAAATATACTTATATCTGGCTCTAATCTCTATTTTGTTCTCAGCCAGTAGATCATAGTCCTGCGTTTTCTTAAAAACCTGGGAGAATCAGTATAAACATGAGCACACTGATAATCCTTTTTTACCCAGCAACTTAAAGGTGCTTCTCAAAAACATCATATATCATTTCAGATGTAGCAAAGCTGAGTCACTGACACTCTGATGTGACTAATTTTAATATGTGCTTTGATTCCCTAATATGTCACTGTAAAGCTTGACACATTTGATACATTCATTTCAACATTCCAGTATACTTTCTGTTCCCACAGTGAATCTACTCATTGGGAAGACAAATTGTCCATGAAAATAAAAACAACCCAGCACTTGAAAAAAACTGCCTAATTTGCCTTTGAATTTGTCTATGGACCAAATTTTGCCCTCATCAATGGGATGCAACTTTACTATTCATATATCCAAAGGCAAAATTTATTCCTATCTATCAATCTACCTACTATTTTATCTACTATCTGTCTGCTTAACTCTATTAATTAGTTAATGTTTGTAAAACACTCAAAAGATGTAAAGCCCCATAGAAATGCTAAGTGTTATAATTATTTTTATCTGACTGCTGTATCTCTTTACCTATCTAGCTATCTACCTTCTCTATCTATTATAATAACAATAATACTTAACACTTATATAGTGTTCTTAATCTTCAAAGTACTTTACAAACATTAACTAATTAATCTAATCTAGTCATCTTGCAAACAACTCCTGTAACAAACCAGTGGTTGTTTCTGTTAAATAAAATTCTTTGTAAAATGGAAGAATTGTACTTAAGGAGGGGTTGTTTTGTTCAGGTTTGACTCTGATAAGGTAATAAATATGTACAAAAGCATAGAAGCAAGATGACAGATGAGAAAACCTCCATCACTAGATACCTTAGAGCTTGCAAAAGACAATAACATGTCATAAGCAGCTTCAGACGAAGAAGAGGTCTCCTGGATGACTTATTCCTGAATTACATTCTGTCTTGTTTTAATATAGAGACTTCCTGATCTGGAAATGTAATTTTTCCCCCTTGTTATATATAAAGAGCCATGAAACCTTTCTATCAGTTTCTTGTTTCCAGATGATCCTCTTACCAGAAAGGGCTCAAGCTGGGGTCTCAAGTCCCAATCTGCAAAGGTATTTGATCACCTTTTTTTCTTACAGAAACAGTGTCAATGGTGACCTAGAATTTAAAAGTGTTCAAAGAGTGCAACAGGGCCAAAGGGGGCAAAAACATTAAGAAGAGACCAGTTTCCTTTGAAAACAAATGTACCCCTACAAACCTCTGTGGATCTTCATTTAGATGTACTTTGGGATTGGGTAATGTTTATTGCTGTGTATATTCACAACATCTTGGAAACATAAGATCAAAAACTTGTGCAAACTTTTTTTGGGAAGAAATATAGGTTACTTTCGTTTTTCTGAACAAATGAAGGCCACAGGCTCAGATCAAGAACTGCTCACCAGTTGTCTTTGCTGCAGACTTGTCACAAAATTGACTGACTTGCTTTTAGACTGTGGTCTTCAAGAAAAATTAACAGAGAAGGGTAAAAGAGCTACTCTGTGCCATTTGACATTGGATCTATGAATCAGTCCTGGCCCTGTTACACCTAATAAGGGAAACACAGCCATAGGGAAAGACTATCCAGGTCTTATCTGGCTTACAGTAGAACCAGAGAACAGGGGATGAAATAAAAACAGATAGTAAAAAAAATATTATTTTTTTCCACCTTCTTTCCTTTTTGTTTATTTTTTTTTTCTTGTGGTATTTTTTAGTCTGTTCTATTTACTTATTTACAAAGGTGAAATTTACTGGGGTAGTTCTGGAAACAGCTAAAAATTAATTATCATTCTCTAGTGAACTCTCCCCAGGCAATCTGACAAGCAGCAGAGCTGTCACCACTGTTGGACAGAAACCTTGGTGTGTATTGTTTCTGCCAAAAAAAATCTGTTGTTTGGCAATTTCACATCTCTTCCTCCAACAACTCCGTTAACACAGCACATCCCCCACCTCAAAAATAGAATATCAGCAAACTTTTATATTCCTTTCTCAGGCTCTCTTGCAGACACAGATGCATTTTCCCAGGTACCAGCTCATCCTTTTACTTAAGACTTCTTTGAAGCACAGATGTCTTTTGCGTAACAGCCTGCATAGAGCTGTCATCCTGCAACAGCTATCTTTGCAAATGAAAAAGAAACAACAAACAAACCCAAACCAAACAAAGCAAAATGGAACAAAAGTGTCATTAAAGGAAGTGACAACAGGCTGAATTCAGACTGCACATCTTGCACTTTGTTAGCCAGACAGGAATGGCAATACAAGAGCACTTACAAGCAAGTCAGGCTTCCAATAATCCATGCAATAACCAGCTGTGTTGCTTCTGTTACAAATGCATGGAGGATGATCTGAAGGTGGTTCTTGCCAGGCAGGCTTGAGAGACAGCTAGGCTGAAATTCAGGTGATATGGACTCAACAAAACACTCCCTGACTAAACTTATACCTATCGAACCCCTACCTCCATATTTTATTTTTATCACAGTGGTACCCTCTGTAAATACAAAGCTTTGATGATCCTAAATGTTATAGCCAGTAAGGCTTAAAAAATTAAAGCACTTAGTTAAAATTCTAGCTGCAAATGAGAAAAGTGTATGCAGTTAGAATCTGCTAATAAGAGATGGAGTATATTGAAACTTAAAATTAAGTGTTGAGGTTGGAAAAAAAAAGGGTTAGGAATCTGGGAGGCTTCACCTAGAAAGAGTGTTTGTAGAAGAATTAAAGACCTCTAAAACACACTTGCAAGACTGACATTTCTCCAAGGTGGATATGTGAAGATGTAGAAGGAGGAGCTTGGATCCTAATTAGAGCAGCAGTTAAGAAATTATATATTGCTTAGGTTAGATGGGGAACCCCCTTCTCACCTTGCCCCTCATGTTCACTGCAGAGGGTCTAAAGTGGAGGTTCTACACAAATACAAATACAATTCCTCTTCCTCCTAACTCCTCCTCTTTTCTCCCCAGAAAGGTTCCAAAATGCTGCTTTGGGAACAGTAAGAAGATCTCCCTTCCCCTGGGCAAACAAAAACTCACATGGAGAGAACCCAGCCTCCTGGTTTGTTTGAATTCAAGGCACTCTGCAGAGCAACTGTTACTTGTATGCTCTCCTTGGTGGCGCAGAGGAAGACAGAACATGTTTTTAATTGCAAAGCCAAATGGTTATGCATGGGTCCTGTCATGCTTGTGAGAACTTGCTCTTCCCCAGCCCTTCCTCTCCTCCCGACTGAGACAGCTTTGCCAGAACTCTGCTTGAGAGTGGTCACAGGGAAAACATGAAGCCTCGCAGGGATTTGGGGAGTAGACGTCAATCTGTCAAAGGTGTCACCAGAGCTGGATATATCTGCTGATCTGTTACCACTTGCTAATTATGGATTCAGCAGCTAATTGTCATAAATCTCAGTAAGAGATGAGGAATGAGACAGATTTTTAAAAACGGCACAGTCTGGATAGGTTTGGACTCGGTGAGTTGTGGAGTAGAAATGAGCATCCCCGTGCCAGGGTTCTGCTGCTCTGTGATACTCTGGTGAATACCTGCATTGTTACAAGTGCCAGTTTGCTCTGAGCAGCATTTCTGACATTCCTTTACAGAAATGGTGAGTGTCCAGGACTGGAATAAACTGAATTGTTGAAGGATTTTGTATAATAAACCCAGGGATGCTGGTAGTCACAGCCAGGCAGATGTTTTACAGTATGAAATCTTACAGCTCTCGTCAGGCTGACTTTCTGGTCCAGACTTCAGAAAGCAAAACCAAAACTCTGCCAAGTCTTGAGGTCTTATGCCTTGACTGTGCAAGCCCACAAACCAGCCATTGTCTCAATGAGGATCCAGCTTGCTGCTAAATCTGATCCTAAAGGTTACCACTCTTCATATGTAATTCAGCCAGTCAAGAGCTTGAAAGCAGAAAGAGGTTTAGCAAGATTCATGCAGCTTTAGGTTTCTTTCCAACATTTCAGTCACTTAAATTTATACACCATCATGCATTAACTGGTTTGAACACTTCCACACATCTTGAAAGCTACAGTGCAGGGTGGAAAAAAAAAAACCTTCAAAATTTCAGCATCTTCTCAGGAAATCAAGTCCCTTCAGGGTATCTGCAGTTGAACATGCAGAAATGACTATCTGAAAGTTTCTGTGGCTCTAAATATCACAGGCTCAGTACTCACATGAACCAGTCTTCAGGCAATCAGTAGCTTCTGTGAAAAAATCACTGCTAAAATTGTGTTATTGACTGGCTTCTCACTTGGAGAGAAGAAAACTATTTCCTAGTTCTTTTCCTGTTTTCAGACAGTTCTTGTAATGTTTTCATCTTGTCCAAATTTTTATCTACACCAAGATTACCAACGACTTTTGGAAATATAAACTAGCATCTGTCACATATTCCACTAAAATCTGCCAAATTTTCCAGGTAGAAAGACACAACAATCTATTTTAAGGTTGGTTTTCACTAAGACTGGCTGAAAACTCCACGGTTGAATCTTTGTTTATTTTTGCAGTTCAAAAAGCTGATTCATAGTAAATCAAACATTTTTCTGAGGTGGATCAATTGTGATTCAGGTATGAGAGGCTTTAATCTGAGTACTATTAACCTTTAATACTAGATTTTCACTGGAAACAGAACTTGTAAGATGCTATGGCCTGGTGGGAACCAGGTCCTCTGAAGCACATCAGCACATCAGAAGCATTGTCAGAAGGGAATCAGGAACCTGAAAATATTAAAACATTTTGGTCATAAGTTTTTATGTCTTCTGCTGTCTGGGAAAGGTGACAGAAAGAAGCCAGAACACCATTACTCACTCCTTCCTTGAGCTTCCATGTCTGCCTGTCTAGCTGTCCAAGAAGTCAGGATCAATTGCTTTGTCAGAATAAAGTAAAAATGAAGCGTTTATTCTAAGGGAAAAAAGAAATTTAAAAGTAAAACATTAAAATATTCACTAAGAGATTGATTCCCCTTTACAAAATGCTAGTGTGCTACCATGACCACTAGTGTTCAAGTACATTAATTAGTTTAAAAAGTATTAATCCCTCTCAGGGAAATGTTTCTTGAGGATGAGGAGGGACAATATGCTCTGTATGCTACTAAGTTCATTTAAGTGAAGGTCTCTCTGGCTAAATTCTGCAATCCTTTTTTTTTTCTGAAGGAAAAGGTTTTCTGTACCAAAAGCTACCATTTTTCCTGCAGAAGACAGAGATGCATTTAAAAATAAAGCAAACAAACCAGCAAATGATTCAACATGAAAATCCCCCCCACAAATCCAAACTTCAAAAAACAAAATCACTGAAAACAAATACCAGCTCCAATGTATCTTTTTTGGAATTTCTGCCACTGAGATTTTAAGGGGGAAAAAGAAGAAAACAGAAACCTGAAAGGGAACTCTAGTATTTTCCTTGCTTTAGAGTGAGATAATTTTTAGTTCTAATTTGCCCAAATCCTCATAGGCAATGTTTTGAAATTGACTTAAGGCAAGGCATCTGTCCTCAGCCATACCTCCCTCCCCTTGCCTTTTGGTAGTGCATGAAGTACATGCCAGCCCTGGAATACCAGCCTATCCAACAGAACTGATGAAAAATATCTAATGGACTGTATCAACAGTAATTTTCTATAATTGAGTGACTTTTGTGTAAAAGAGTTATAAGGGGTCTGAGAATCTGGAATAAATTATCAGAAAACTTAAATGTATTAGAGTGTTAATCCTTCATTTAGTGCTCAATTGCTGCCTAGCTAGGAAAAGATCAGGAAATGTAATGTGTCTCAAAGACTTTCAGTCTATCACTTTGTTCTCCCTGTTGCTTTGGGGAGACCAAGTAAATAGCACCAAACCATTACCTGTTGCAGGTGGTTTCCTTCCAGCACTGTCTTGTCCCTTCTCCCACTGGAGAGGTTCTTCACCTGTTTGTGTTTTGTCGGGGAGCACGTGCAGGTGGCTGCAGGCTGATGTAAATCACATCATCTCCTTGCTGACACATTCTGGTCCCTCTGGAGTTGGCTGGGTCCCAGCTCTTTTCCAGCAAACAAACACACATCCTAAAGACCACTGCTGGGTCTTGTATGTCCCATCTCTGGAAGTCTTTCCCCTTCTTCTACCCAGATACAAACTCAGTCTCTGTCGCTGATGACAAATGCAGCAGCCAGGGTGAGGCCAGTGTGTAACTTAATGATCTTTTAACACTTTGCAGACTGCTATCCTGGGTAGCCTTCCACATTTGCTTAGCTGGAAATATGGAAAATTAATTAGTAGCAGAAGGGTATGACTTTGCCAGCCATTAACTGAATTATAACTGTTTTCTTTGTCTGGCAATATCTTACCTTGTCCTTGTGCCAAAAATATCTCATAACTTGGTATTATATTACCTGAAGACAACCTTTTCAATGACTGTATGTGAGAAGTAATGAAATACCAGTAGGAAAGGATTTTATTTTTTTTTTTTTTTGTGTATTTATGAGAGAGGACATAGCTACATTCCTGAAGGTTAAGTATTTAGAAGAAAAACCTACTTGCTTTTCCATTTTTTTTAATGAAAAATTTTAAAAATCACTGCTAATGCTGAAAGAAAAGATATAAAAGAAGGGAGAACCTTTTCTTGTCTTGATGCTGTTGCTTAATTATTTTCTGATGCAAAGAAAGATGCTGAAGATGTTTGGGTAAGAAGAGAGAACCAGGCTTTGCATATGCCTCCATTCTTTATTTTATAGTGAGCAGCTTTACAGCTGAGATGTCTCCCACTTGCATATTTGCTCTGATACAAAGATTGATGTATCTTGATATGTGTTGCAGAAGAAAACCAAAACAAAACAGAAAAAATACCCAAAATGGAGAAATAAGTGATAGAGAAATAACTAATCCATTGCTCTAGGCAATAAATGAACAATGAACTCCTAATATGCCTGAACTCTTAATTTGCCTGATGTCCACTAATCAGAATAGCTGCAGTCAGGGGCAAAGTACACTCTCATTCCACTTGGGCTTTTATGCTTCCTCAGCAGGCTGCCTGCTGCAAATCACCCATGAGTACCCACCTATTTTCAAAATTAATCAGTGTTGACTTGGAAGCACTTTCCTTTGTGTAAGACTTTTCTCCATCCCCCTTTCTCTTCCTCATGCTGAGACAAGCTACCATGGATGGCACAAACACAGTGGACATGCTGTCTAGACACCCAGAGCATCTCAGCTGTTGCTGTGAGCATGAGACATGACATGTAAAAAATGTTGTCCACACATGAGGCTGTTGGCAGGATCATCTCCTACTCTCATGGCCAAGTCTCCAGCCACAAAAACCATGTCTAGTTGGTTGGATGTGCTTTCAGGTGTCAGTTGTTGGACTGATTAACAAATGTAAGAAATCATCTTGACTGTATTAAAACCCGAGATTTTCTAAGAGAATTTTCTAAGAGGTTTTAAACAAATTGGTCTTTGTAGAGTTTGGTTTTCTTGCTTAGCAATACAAAGTGATCTGAATTCCTCACTGTCAATGAAGCTTTATGGCCCCACTGTAGGATCACAGAAGTCCTGGTTGGAGGGGATGTCTGGAGGGATGCAGTCCAGCATCCAGCCTGTAGAAGGACCATTTCCAATGTCAAAATAGACCAACTATGGACTTATCTAGATGAGTCCTGAGAACTGCCAAGGATAGATATTTTCATAGCCTCTCTAGGTGGCCTTTCTTAGCTTGGGGCTGCCTTCCTAGAGAAGCAGCTCTTCCCAATGATCAGCCTGGATATTCCAAGACACAACCTGTGGCCATGGCTCTCTGCTTTAACACCTGCCTCTAGCCAGGAGAGATCGGCTCTCCCTCATGTATTTGTGGACCAATCAACAAAAATATCAACTCTTAAATTCTTCCTTGCCAGGCCAGATAAACCTATTCCTTCAGTATCTCCTTGTATGTCATGATATGTACCCCTAAATTTCTTGCTAGCTTTCTGATGAACCCTACTCAGTTTTGCAACATCTTTCTTGAACTGTGGGACCCAAATCTGGACACACCATTTCAAGTGTAGCCTCTGCATTGCTTCATAGAGGGGAATAGCAATTTCCATAATCTGATGGTCACACTCCTCTGAATGTAAAAAAAACCAGCAACAATAAAACCCACCAAAATATTAGTTATATTCATTATTGTCTCACAGTCAGTTTGGGATCCACTTTGCACCTGGGCTGTCATTCAGCCTATCCCCTGCCTTACTGGTCCAAGGGGTTATAGCACCTGAGGTGCAAAAATTGATATTATTTTTCTGTACTTCATGAGGTTTCTGCTGTGCCAGTCTTTAAGGTTCTAAAAACCTGCCTGGCTACCAGATCTACTTTTCTGGTCATCAGATAGTTCTAATATGCTTCTTGTCAGCTGCTGTATGGACCCTGAGCCACTTATGCCAGCCATTTGAGCAGTTCAAATTGTCTATCAGTTTATTCCTTCCTCAGCTTCGTAATGGTAATGCTGTGGGTTAAAGAAATCCCTATTGCCTCAAAGACATGTAATATTTACTGCTCTTCCCTTGTCCTCACAGCCAGTCATTTAATTACAGAAGGCAATCAGGATGGTTAACCATGATTTGTCCTAGACAAATCTGTGTAGGTTGTTCTTGGTTGCTTCTAGTTCTTCTGTAGATTAGAAGTAGACACCAAGAGAACGTGGTCCCAGACCTTTCCATGGCCTGGGATGAGAATGACCGTTCCATAATTGCCTGATCTTTCCATTCTTAAAGACAATATTAGAATTTTCCATAATTAAGCATTTGCTGTCCATAATTACCATGACAGCAACCTTGCAATCACATCAGTGTTTGCAGCACCTTCAGATGAATCCTATCTGACCCTAGGGTTTGAACACATCCATTTTATCTGAATTTTTCCTCACTTCTTGCTCTCTCAAACCATGCTGGTGTAACTTAGAAGTATGGGGACAAAAAGTCAAGAAGTAAGTCAGTCCTTTCTATATGACCCATACCACGAGGCTGTCTTCCATATTCATCAATAAATGCACAGTTCCTCTGAATTTCCAGTTACATGCTTGTGGAAACTTCTTGTTATCTTTTATGTCCTTTGGTGGTTTTAGATCCAGATGAGCTTTGGTCTTCCTGATATTCTCCAGGCACTGAAGGAGTAACTCCATTCTGATTCAAGAAAGAGCATAGGATGGTGTAGGACTTCTTGAGACCTTTGTATATGGTCTCAATGTGTGCAAAATGTGTGCTTTTGCTGCTCATTCAATGCAGGAAGACCCAGTGGGTCCAGTGAACTGAACACTTTATACCAAAGTTTTTCAAGAGGTTTGATTTATGGTTGATGTGTGAAGCCATACAGTTCCTTCCCTCCCTCTGTGTTCTGCAAAGCCACCTCCTCTCGGTATGATACTTGCAGAAAATGTCTGTCTGGTTGAGGGGGAAGTGGGGTTTCAAACCTTCTTTTGTGCAAGGCACAAAGGAAAAGGGATGGCTTGTAGTCAGCAGCAAAATGAGGAGGCTCTCTCCTCTCTTCAAAGGGCTTCCTCTTCCCCTTCTCTCTCTATTGTGAATTCTTTAAAAAGACCACCCTTCCCTTCTGCTGAGTGAAAACATCAAAGGAAATGGTGTGGTGGAGTATTTCCTTGTGAGCAGTGACTTACCTTACAAAGGTGAGGAGTTCACAGGAGGTTCTCTCTTGTGAAGCATGTTCTGGCTGCCTGGCTTTGAATGCTGAGCTCACTGGGAAAATGTTCTTACATCTTCAGGCAAGCAGCTTTGCTGCAAAGCCAAATCTCTTCCTCTCCCTCCCACTTTCTGCTTATCCAGTCACTTATTTTATTTTATTTATTCCATTTTATTCCATCTTTTATTTATTTCATTTTATTCCATTCTATTCCATCTTTTAATATTATGTATTTATAATTTTACTTTGGGCAAAGCAAAAAAATATATTAGGACCTTGAGAGTCCTGTGATTTTTTTTTTTTTTGTATGGGTAGCAGTTACAAAAACTGAAATGACACACAAAAAGTATATTGATTTTAAAAGATTCTGTCTTCCATTTATTAAAGAACATTTATGCAGGAGAATGTGAATCTATTCCATCCCAGGATATGGTGGAGAAGTTTGCTCAAGCTTGTTGCAGCATAAACATTTGATTTTTTTATTGTCTTATAAGTTTAGAGCAGTCAGCAATCAAACAGTTGTATCAGATACTTTTTCAGTGAGATGGAGTTTAAATTTCATGTCATAAGAATGGCTTTAAAACCCTCAATTTCCTCCTGGTTTAGGGCAGACTTGGTGACAATTAAAATAAAACAAAGCTGTAGGCCAAGAACCTTGGACTCAGTAATTTTTTTTCTCTTCTTGTGTTTCTTTCCTTAGGGGTAGAGCTGTTGACCACAAAATCGTGGCTAAGACTCCTGTCTGGAGTCAAGGACTATGCAGAAAGACATTCTTCAGCCTGTCACTCCATAACATCTTTTAACTCTTGCTGTGCAGTATAAGAAATCTCTCTTTGTGTCTGTGTATAAATAAAATTAAGTTTTTTATTTCCTGTAAGAACAATGAGTTACTATTCATTTTACCTATGAAACCCTGGAGGACGTGTCTCAATGGCTCACCCTGGAGTAAAGACATGAATTCTTACATCTCACATCCTTTTCTGGAGGGTTCCAACCCTATGGTGAGGATGGTTCAGCTCACACTGTAGAGTGTTGCAGGAAAATCTCAGGCTGATTTTGACTTCAGGAAAGTTTTGAGGAGGTGAAGATGATGATGGAAAACACTCGGAATTGTTGATCAGAATTGTGAGAGACTTAAAAAATTCCCAGGATATCATCTCAAGCACTTAAACATCTTCCCAAAGGTGTCAAGTGGGGCCATTAGTCTTGACCCCAAGCATCTCTAAGTCTCAGTCACACTTGGGATTCAGGTATCTAGACATAAAAAAAGAGAAGGATTTCTCCTTGACCTCCCCCCTACAAATAATAATCTATTTCTTATGCACATCCATGATTTCCATCCAAGAGTCATCTAGTCAGATATTTTTTGAAGCTAAAACTCAGATGTCTTATAGCAGAGTGCATGCAAATGTTCTTGATTGTGCTGGAAGCCAGTGGTGCAATAGCAGGGGGGAAAAAACTACAAACAAATCCTCTGTTTAGGTGGCAGGGATGAATTTTACCAGTCTACCACTGAAAAGAGCAAAGGAAATCCTTAATCAGGAACTCTAGTGCAAAGGACCTGATGTATGTTTTTTAACCCACATAGTGGAGGTTGGCCAGCCCTTGTGTGAATTTCTGGAAGTTGAAGGTGCTGAAGGAGGAGCAGGTTTTTGCTCCTGTCAGCACTTTGGTCTGCGTGTGGTTTCCCCATTGCTGTTGGCCCAAGGTGCTTTGGAAATTTTATTTCTCCTGCAAGGCAGAGTGGGAAGGGCTGACAAGGTGGGTTAAAATACTGAGTAATGAAGATAATTAATCAAGGGCTTTCTGCAGAATTTTTACTTTTTAATTTTTTATTTTCTTTAGAAGCTTTTTTTTTTGTTTTGTTTTATATTTTTTTTTTTTTATTTTGTTTTGTCTCAGGACAACCTCCAGTGGGCCTCTGGCTTCAGTGTGAGTGCTCACTGGTTTTCAGGTCAAAGTACTTGACCTCAGACTGCTGTCTCTCCATGCTGGATTGTTTCAAATCAAGAGGGTTATTAATTGGAGTTAATCTGAAGGTCACCTCGTGCTGAGGGTATTGCCAACTAAGGAGTGGGAGATGTTCCCTGGCTTGACATATGTTTGTCTTAAGGGGATGAATAGTAGGAGGTGAGAAGTCCTTTTAGTCCCAAACACTTGTGCGTCCCCACCCAGAGCAAACTCAATGCTTCTTAGTAAAAAGGACAAAAAATTTTTATATGGCTAACCACAAGCAAGAAAACCTAGAGACATCCAGTTCAGCCTGAGCCACCAGTCCTCACAGGTGGCTTCATCATGTACCTGCTGCAAAATGCTGAGCAGCCCTGGTACATTTGAGGGGCTGCAGGTAGTCCCTGTCCCCCTGAGTACACAAGGATCAAGCATGCACCAATTGCACAATTTTAATGTCAAAGGAGAAGGGTGAAATCATCAGAATGGAGAGAACAAATAAAACACTTTGGGAAGCAGAATGTGGCCTTCCTCTTCCCCTGGCATTGTTTTGTAATTTTAGGTTATATTTTGGGCTGCTGTTCAGGAAATTCAACTAACCCTGGTAGGGAAACAGTGAAGCGTAACTGGAAGATAAATACATTATTCAAGGACCAACTGCTCCTTCAGGCATTTCACCCCTTGGGCCTGAAAACACTTGAACAAGTCTCATGTCACTCGCATATGATATAACTGCTTTCCCCAAAACACAACTTTTTCCTTCCTCCGAGAAAACAATTTTAATTAATTCTCTGAACAACATTTCTGCCAAGTCTAACTGGCCTGGTGTGTTCATCAAATTAAGGCAGCACTCAGCCTCTGTCTTATAAAACTTGTCATGACTGATTTTCACCCTTTTTGCACCGGCTGTAAAGAGATGAATTCAAAGCCATTCCTTCTCATGCAGGTCCAGATTGAAGCATCTGTTTAACATAAAGACTGCAGTGATGTGTTTTACTGAATTGGGGCCTTTTAGAGGAAAGGCAAATCCAGTCCTTTTGTCATTCTGTTTTTGAGTAAACATTTCTGCAGTGTAACATTAATTATGGATTCTCCACCTTGATTCAGGATCACATTTATGCTGCTACTCCCTGTTAAATCATCTTCCTTGACATGCGAAATTCAGGCTGCCTTTGTTAGATTAAAGTCTTTTTATCTGACCTGCCTTTAAGCTTCATCTACTTAGTCATATCACTGGGTAGGTAACAGAAAATTGCCAATATGTCACCCAGTGGGTAAATCAATTCATGAAAGGAGGCCTAGTGCTTTTAGATTGACTGCAGAATGGCTCTTTTCTTTTTTTCCAAGCATATCTTCCTCAGCACACCTGGGTATTCCTCCTGAGGGCTCAGGAAAAAAGTTTGAATTGCCTTGTTCTTTATTAGCTACATCCCGTCTCCTTTATATTACAGGTGAACGTGATTTGCTCCACACTGTGTATTCCTAAGAGAGGTACTGAAAGGAAAAGGGCAAATTGTCATCCCAGTGATGTGGAAAGCAGGAAAAGAGCTGGCAGGAATATTATCGTTAGTAACAATCTGGAACGTTTTCTGCACATGTTTTGAGAGGAGGTATCCTCCTGAGCAGGGTGTGCATGAGACATAGGTGACCTCTTGTTTGAGAATAAGAGCAGTGGTCTCATAAATGCCAAGTTTGTTTGACTGCCTGACTCCAGAAGATTTCAGGAAAAAGCCTCCATTTGCAGGAAGCCCCCCAAATAAACCATCTGTCCAGGTGTGTTAATCAGTCAGTGAAGCTTTGGAAAAAAAGGATAAGATTTCTTACCTGACCATTTCAAAGTCCTCTAAAACTCTCATGGCTTCATGGGAATGAATCGAGAGAGGGGGGTGGAGATAAATGTTTTCCTTGGGCAGCAGCAGGTTTTGCAAGAGGGTTTTGGGGAAACTGAGGCAAGAAAATGTTTCTGACATCTTGTTCTTTTCTTTCAGCCTATGTGCATCATTTATGCCTTACAAAGCTGAGCAATTGCTTGAGACTCCCTCCCATGAAGGCAACACAAGGGAGCCCAAAATGCAAGAGACACAAGAAATCCTTCTTGAGAGTTTTACAATAAAGAGAACTATACTGGAACCACATATTTGTATTTTAATGTGATGTGATTGATGAGATGGGTAGAGGGAAGAAAAGACCTAAGACTTCAGATCTCCCTGGTCTCTGCAATCTGCCACAATACAGTACTCAGAACAAGATGCTGGGAAGCTCTGTTCTCCCAGGTTACATCTGGATTCTGGAAACTGATCTCCGGAGACAGTGGAGATATTTCTGCCAAAACTGTTTAACAATAGCAAACAGAGTTCTTAGTTTGACAAGACTTTAAATTTTTAACACAATTTTTTAAATGTTGCCTCTCTATAAATTTGTTTTTAATTTTTATGGAAAAAACCCCAGCAGCAGTCTTCCCCTCCCTTAGCATGTTAAAACTTTGCCAGAAAGAAAACAAAACACCTTTTTGGCTAGAAACTGGCAAGTTTTTGAATAATTACCTCTGACTCTGTACTAATGATTCAGTAAATGCTTTGAAAATGCCAAAGAGTATATGCTTGGTTCTGTGAGTTTTATGTTTTTCATAAACAACCAGTATAAAATTTTTGAGATTCTACCTCAGAAAGGCATTTGGACACTGTGACCCTGCCTGTTCTCTTACTTAAATGGGAAATCAGGAATAACTCATTAAAACCTATGCCTTTTCTTCAGTATTAGTGAAAGGAAAATCAAATGCATGTATCTGATATACATTAACTTAAAGTCTACTTTTAAACAAGTCGTGAAAGACTATGGGAAATCTGAACCCCTGCTGATTTTGGTAATTCTATAAAGAGTCTATTTAATTTCCTCAGGAAAACAAGGCAAACCTTCCCTTGAGGGTGTATACATTTTTGAATGGGCTACAAGTAAGTCCCTGAGGGCTCAGTTATCACTGATCACAGTTTGGTCTGTTGGATATTGCTAAGGGAAATTTAGTGTGATTGTCTGTGATCAGTGGCATGTGCTCATACCCATTAGGAGACCTATTCAGCCCAGTGACATTTGGTTCCTAGGAGAATAGGGTAGCTGCTCTCAAAACATTTAGAGTTTGCTGTATTTTTTTTTCCTTCCCACTCCTACCCCCCTCCTCCCTCTGTTTTTTTTTTTTTTTTTTTTTCAGACAGAGGAGCAGATGTTCAGGATCAGAAAAGAGCTCGTACAGATAGCTGCCAGAGTGGAAAGAGAGTGCTGTATTACTAAGAAGATGCTATATAACAAAAACACTCAACTTCCAATTTTTTTTGGCTTTTTCTTACTCTGTTCTGGAAAATTGTTGGGGTGATGCAGAAAAGCAGTAATTACATCTACAACTGCACTTAGTGTTCAGAAATGAGCTTTAGATATTTCCTTCTAAACCACGGGTGCTTCCAGAGGATCACAGATCTGGCACCAAACCCACCAGTATCTTTAGGACCAGGTGTGCTGCAGTGTGGTTGTCCCTAATCCCTCTGGCTTGACTTTACAGAATACAGGGCAGTCCCCAGAATTTCTAGCAATCATTTGCAGTCTTGAGAACTGGTCTCACTGACATGAAAGATTAGAGTCAGTGTAGCTATGGGGAGAGAACTGGTAGTGGTACTTGTAGAGCTGGTGAAAGGGAGTAAAGAAGAAGTTATAACCATGTGAGAAGTGAACAGATCTGTTAGTGCCAGTCCAATGGATACAATTAGGAAGTACAGAGTAATATTCTGTGGTTTCATGAATGATAGCCTAGGTGTTCACAGAAGTCTCTGTTGGGTATAAAACACCAGATTTTCTTTCCCATAGAAGCGGGATATAGGTTTCACTGCAACATCCTTCTCGCTGGGGTTTAATGAAACCCAGGTACAGTTGTTCTTTTTCCAGCAGAAGAAGTACAGGACGGGACTGGGGGAAACAACCACTCAAGATAAAGTTCTGAAGTTTATATAGCAAGAAAAAAAAGGGGAAAAAAATAAAAATCAAACCACCAAAACCATCAAAGAGTCTCTTTTCATTCTGCATATAACCTTTTGATTCTTGTTTAGTGGTAGACCCAAACAGAACCTTTGTTTTTTTCCTTTTACACTCCTCCCTCACCAGTTTTAATGATTTAGCCATTTCTTTCAATAAAAGAGAGAAAGCTATGCAGGCCAAAACCAATGTGGCTAATCCCTACTTGTAGGTCTGCCAGATCTCAGGGCTTTGCCTAGAGACTTTCTCCGTTAGGACAGATTGCAAACCAACTTGTTTTGTTCTTGTATGTGCGTCAGTGAGATGTTTAGGGCTAGTCCCCAGAAAGGGTGGGGAAACAATCCAGGTGTGAAAATGCATGCATGTATATGCTTGCAATTAAGCTGTAACCATAGTTGCAGACAGAATTATTTTTTTCCTATAACTTTGCCATTAGCTGTTTCAAATTTTGCATTTGAGTGCTGCTGAATTTCTGTTTTGCCGGGCATTTGGTCCAGTAATCAAAAGAACACAAAAATTTCTCACCCACATGCAGCTGGACAGCTATCACCTGTATGAATGGGATTATGACATGCAGCACTCAAGCTCAGATAAGCATTTGAGATCTTTAGCAATGGTCAAAAATACTGAGTCAGGGAAAAAAAAAATGGGGATGGGATGGAGAGAGATGATGTGCAGTTCTTGGTTCCCCTTGGACTCTTCCTTCCTGGCAAAAATTATCTGGACCTTTGGGGATTACAGAAAGGAATGGAGCTATGCTCTTGCAAGGGTGGTATCTCAGCCAATCATGGTGTAATGCATAGCCAGGACAGATGGTAAGAGATGACTATGACTTTTAAGTCCAGAGGCAAAGTTCCATGGAGGACAATTAGGGGAAACAGATGGAGAAGGGTACAGTGGTTTTCTCTTTGTCTTAAACTTGGCATCCTGAAGGATATCCAGTTTGTGATCAAGAGAAAAATGTGATCAGTTTCTGCATATTTTCTTGATCTATTACGAAACACTCTGAAGTTTAATTTTTGAGAGCTTATAATGTCTCTGGAGGTCACTGGAAGAAAGGTCCTACCTGCAAATACTAAGTATTATCCACCTGGAAGAAAATACCACTGCAGCAAGAGAGAAAGATTCCTTAAACATAATGTGGTTTTCCAGTGGAATTGCTTCTCATCTTCAGAGTATCACCTGTTGCATAAATACATTGCTACAAAGGTAACAACTAAGAATAATCTTTAAAAAAAAAAATTAAAAAAAATCTTTGTGTTCCCAAAGGCAAAATAGTTCTGTGGTGTGAAGATACAACTCTCACCTGACACGGTGCCATTAGTTCAGCTGGAGAGAATTGCCTACGGGCAAACATCAAATCATGATGGATTAGGTTATGTTTTTTTCCACACAGGTGTCTCTGAGTAACTTTTCGTAAATCTTCGGAGATGAAAAATCAGGGAATAACTTAATCGTGTTGCGTTATTAAAAAGATTTACTGAGCAGCACCAAGTGGATTAATTGGGTGGTCCTTGAAGAGCCTAAAATCTGGGGGGTTGTTGTGTTTGTGAAATCTCTCTTTGCATGGAGTTGTTTGTTTTTTTCTCCCCTCTATTCCACCAGTGCTGGGGGTAATAACTCCACTATGAAAATAAGTTGTTGGTGACATCATAATTTTTAAATTTACTGGTAACTGTCACATACTACAAGCTACAACAAACAAAACTGATCTGTGCAGTATGCTAGGTGATGGAACAGTGTTAATCTGTATCAGCCCCGTATGACTGTCACAGGCAAAACCATGCAGCAGCCTAGGGAATGGTTATAAAGTGATACCACGGTCTCAACGTTGCCTAAAGGGGAAGTTTCATAAAGCTTTGCTATAAAATTTATCTGACAGATTTCCAGGCTGTAATTATAACTGATTTATACGTGTTTAATATAACTTCTGCTATTTTCTGTTTCCTGAAAAGACTCTTGGAAGTTTCTTGTTGCATCCTCATTCTTTCATGAAAATGGGGCCAGGTAGCTCTGATGTCACAGCACTTCCTCAGCATCTGCAGGAGAAAAGGGGGGGGACTTTTGGAGACAGGGTGTGGAGGGTTTTTTTTTTTTATTTTTTCCCCTTTTTTTGTTTTTGTTTGTTCATTTGTGGGTTTTTTTTAAGTTTTTTAATTTTGTTGTCTTTTCTTTTTGTTTTCTTTGTTGGGTTTTTTTGTTTTGTTTTTTTGGGTTTTTGTTGGTTGGTTGGGTTTGTAATCTTCAAGCCATATTACAAACCATCTTCAACAGACAATTCTTCACGGTTGCCCTGCCATGCCTGTACAAAACAGCCAAACCTTATTTTTTGCTGTAGAGTCAGAAATGTAACAGCACTCCAGAAGAGTGAAAAAAAAAATAAAAATCACTGTGTGTATTTAGCACAGACCTCTTGAACTTTCAATGTCAGATCATGCAGAGCAGGGAGACTTCCAGGATGTAAAAGAGGGATGGGATGTGCAGTTCAGCAGCCCAGCTTCCAATGAGTCTCATTTTGGGATCCTGGACTTCTTGCAGGTATGGTTTAGCATCATGGGGTCCCCACAAGCCCCTGGGCATGTGCAGCTGGGGTGAACAGGGCCAGGTGGCTGTCTCAGGCCTCTGAAGCTGTAGAGGAAGGGAGGAGATGCAATCTGTGGACACAAAGAAGTGAGAGGCAAACCCCACAGCGATGGGGAAAGAGCTGGGAACACCTCAGTGACTCTCACTTTCCATCACTCCCCAGGGTAAGGAGAGGACTGTAGAGGGAAACAGGTACTATATGTGAATGAGATAACTTTTATTTACCAGCAAGGGACAATCACATCTTTCTATGGCTTGTTAAGCAGCAGTAGAAAAATGCCACTGGCCAATCTACCTTGCAAGGTCAAGGAGTCCCAAATACTGCCCTAGGACTCCTGAAGGGCCTAAACCAGACTCTTTCTGACACAGCACTTCTAAAAAAAATAAGTGGGATTGTGTTAGTGGGTCTTCAAGGAAAACCACTTAACTTTTCAGCAAGAAATTAAAAACTTTATTAAGCCTGAATTTCATATTACTACCAAGTGGATAGATTTTTATTTCAATTTCTTCTTCAATAATAATTAGGGTTTTTTTCAGGGAAAATACAGCAATAAGAATCTCCCTTGTCTTATGCTATTCAAAGTACTACCTGGAATATAAACAAAGTTGTCATGCTTACTTGATGCATAGGCTTTTTCTGGGAAAAGGCACAGAAACACACTCTCTCTCTGTGGTTCAGGACTTAGTGATATATTGTCAGGATGGTTCAAATTACAACTTTGCTAACTTTCATTTCCAGTGCAGCAAAGACAATGCCACAAGAATATCAGAATTCCCATCCTCTGGAAGTTGTTGCATGGCCTGCTGTCACAGTGGAGCATTAAGACTAATTCATTTATGCCTTTAGATTAAATCCAAGGGGAACCACCGAAAACCACGTCATGCTTAGCCCTAAGCAGATTGTTTCTCTCTAAGCCACAGCTGATTAGCAGCACCCACCTGTAATTGTCTTCAGCTCTGTCTTGCTGGTCTCTATCTGTGACATGACCAAAGCAACCTTGAATTCCCCTCCCTGGAAGTGTTCAAGTCCAGGTTGGATGGGGTGTGGAGAAACCTGGTCTAATGTCCCTGCCCATGTCAGGGAGATTAGAAGCAGATGATCTTTAAGGTCCTTTCCAACATAAACCATTCCAACCCAAACTGTCATCCACAACTTCCTTGGGCAACCTGTGCAGTGTCTCTCCACCCTCATAGTAAAAATTTCTTCATGATATCTAAGCTAAATCTACCCTCTTCCAGGTTGAAAGTGTTTCCCCTTGTCCTGTCACTATGTACCCTTGTAAAAAGTCCCTCCCCAGCTTTCCTGTAGCCCCTTCAGGTACTGGAAGGTTCTCTAAGGTCTCGCCAGAGCCTTTTCTTCTCCAGGATGAACAACTCCAACTCTCAACCTTTCTCCATAGCAGAGGTGCTCCAGCCCTCTGATCATCACTGTGGCCCTCCTCTGGTTCTCACTCCTCTTCTCTCAGTCCATCAGAATATTGGCAGTTTTTTGGCAAACTGAGAACAGAAAATTGTAGTTTTTGGACCAAAGAGCAAAGCTGTGTCAGCTTGCTACGATTTCTGAGTCAGATTAAACTTGGTGGAGGTAGTAGCCACTGTGACCAAACTCCTGACATTACTTTAAGGCTTTTGGAGTATTCTTTGGGGAATAAATGCTCCTTGGAGAGTATTACTAACATTAAAAGATGATGCTATCAACTTGCTACTATGATTTTGAAGTTTTTTAGCCTGGAAACTTCCAAGTCAAAACAGGAAAGAACAAATATCTCCAACAACAAATGCTGCCATGAGAAGGATTTTTCCAGGCCAAAGGACATCAGATCAGACCAAATTTAATAATGTTGCTGTCCATGCAATAAGAAATCTCCTTCTAAAGGTAAATAGAGCTTTTGCATTTAAAATGTCTTCAGGAACTCTAGCGCATGCTAAAGAAATTGATTAGAAACTTCAGTTGATATTGGCTTTTGAAGAAGTCAGGCTGGTAAATGGAAGGATGCTCAAACATCTCTGTTGTGTTCATTATTCTCACTTGTGCTGAGGTCATGCTCCATGGACTGTAACGGAGATAGGGCTCTCACCCACACGTGGCAGCTGCTTGAAACAGTATAGCTGAGCTCAGGATTGTCTTTGTATCCCCTCATTTTATTGACTTACCAGCAAGATGACCAAAGAGTTTGTGAAGCAGCTTCTGAATTAGTACATTTCTTGACCCAGTGGAAACTGAAATTAAAATGGGTTGTCCAGCCTGGTGCTTTAAAATACACTGAAATTGTCTGTCACAATGCTAACATGTGAACTGCAGTTGCTGATGCTCAGCTTTTGACACTTGCTGAGGAGCATCCATCTCAGCAGAGGGAAAGTACAGAGGGAGGTGAGTCTCACAAATTCACCACTAACACCACCTAATTTTAACCTAGTGCTTCAGGAGAGTCAGAGCTCCTGTAACTTTGGGGTTATGCTGTTGCAGCTGAGCTGGGCCTCTGTCTCAACGATTTTGCACTCATGCTGCCAGCAGACTTTATTTTGCACTGGCGAAACACCAGGTCTTTCTGTAGTAAAACCACCCCGTGACATTGCTTCTGGAAGACAACCACAAAACCTAATCCCTTAATCCCACTTGAGAAAGCTGTTTTAAATGGGAAGCAGAGTTGTGTTCCCTTCCATACTCACATGACTGATTCTGATCTCAGTTATGCCAGTGCAAATTCAAACACATGCTATAACATGGCAACATTGGCTCTTGATCTGTCCCAGATACTCTAATTCCCATCTGTGTATGAGGTGGCTCCATGCTGCACTGATAAATGCATCAAAGACTTTAGAGACAATACTTATCAAATTACTGGCAAAAGCATGAACTGAATTAGGAGTTTTAATTTCAAAAAGCCTTTCTCTTTTTTATTTTTTTTTCCCTTTCTCACAAAGAGAGAGTGGATAGGCCACTTAACAGAAGTTTTAAAGATTGATGTTCAGGATCACCTCTGTTTCAGAAGAAATTCTTGGATTTTTAACACATACCTGAATTTAGAAACCATTCTCTGATGGATATTTCCTTCCATTTTTTTTTCTTGCCTGATTTCTGTATTGTATGAACTGTATGATAAACACTGTATTGCTCCACAGCAGTGCTGTGGAGATCCAGAATCACAACTCTTCTCAAGTTACACAAAGTGGTGGTTGCAGAGTCTATGCCCTGCATATGCAGAATGAGGATTTTTGCAATGAAGGGCATCACCTGCTCATGAAAAAAAATTATAAGGATCTGGGTCACATTCCAGGGTTGTACAGGAAAATACCTGTATAATTTTAAAAATAAAAGAGGAAAGAAAGACAACTTTCTTGGTTTTAGGAATGGGCAGGAGTAAAATCTTTGTTTTCCATCTCGCCGCTTTGGCAAAAGTACAATTTATGAAGTGTGTTTCCCTTTCACTCCCTGTGCTTTTTTTCATTTGGTGTGTAGAGCTCTCATTGCTCACTGTGTGTTAGGCATCATGGAAAGGCAGAGAAAGCTAGAAAGTCTCCAGAGAGAAGAAGGAAATGTCTGCTGTGGTTCTTAATGGCTTGACCAAAACAGCGATGACATTTAACTAGTGCTTATAAAGTGTATTTAAGTCCCTGGATGAAGTGAAAAGCCATTATCATTAATATCCTCTGGTTACTTATGAGGCTATATTTTTAATGTTAAATATAGGTGCTTTTATAATAGTTTTTTTCCAGAAATATTTTTTTTTCTTTCCCTGTGGAACTGTCACTTTTTGCCAAGTAGCTTCCAGCTGGAACACCAGGCAATGCACACTGGTGTTGTTGCAACTTGTTGCTGAAGCTGCCCGTGATGTGGAAGGACTTGAGGTGAGTTCTTGAGCTCAGGGAGAACCTGAGAGCTTGTACATCCCATCCAGTAATATATGTAGGATTTTACTATATATATTGCTTTAGCTCCATTGGGTAGAATTAATTCCACATAATTCTATCCATTTGGAAGTTGTTTTCACCTAAATTAAAGAACTATCTTAGGCTACAAGGAATCCCTTCCTTTCGAAGTCTCTTTTTTAAAGGCAGATAGATTCTAACCAAACAGTTTTAAATGAGGCTATTATTTGGATTAGTAATGCAAGATGGTTTCATAACTGATTTCCACGAGGCAAAACACACAATGTCATGGAAAATAGCACTTACCAGTACTGAAGGCCAGATCTGATCAAACAGAAGGCAGAGGAATGCTGTGACTAAACTGGAAGCAATCCGAAAGCTCTGTGATGCAACCTAGCACAGCATCAGATTGCTAGAAATGGGATAAAACTTCACTCTGCTTCACTCTGTCTCCTTGCAACTGCTAGGATTATTCCTTGTGGAATGCTATATTTAATCTTCCTTATATGTGTGAAAATATAGGTCTTTCACGACTGCTTTTGACACACTTTTAAAAAGCAAAATTATTTCAATGTGCAAAAGGATTTCTAATGCAGGTCTGCTGTAGGAGAGCAAATGTGTAACTTTTCCACTAATTTTATGAAGAGATATTGCAATGTGAAACAATATTCCACATGTTTAGGTCTGCACTATTTAATCTGAATGACTGTAGTATCAGTACAGAATGCAACATCAAGACTTGTGGAATTACTTATAAAATTTGGTGTCCACAGGTGACCACTTTAATTACATCAATGATATAAAATCCAGATTAGGACTATTATGTCTACCCCATCCCATCTCACTTGCCATGAGTGGGAAATGGCTGGAAGTGCATTACTGGTCTGTTCTTTATCTCTAGAAGATAACTTCAATTTCGTAGTCTGATTTTGTAAAGAAATCCCACAGTGAAAATTAGGAATGATCAAAATTAAACATTTGCAATAATTTTCTTTGCTAATAATAATAATAATTTTCAAGTAAAGTCAAATATTTCAAATTTGAAAATCTTGGGACCTGGCAGTGGCAGATGTGTGAAAATAAAATAAAATAAAATAAAATAAAATAAAATAAAATAGAGATAAGAGAGTGAGCAAAATTTTTTTCATTGAAGAAATGACTTTATAAAACCAAGAAAGATATTAGTAAAAAATATCACTGCTCATACTTTTTATTTCCTAAGAAAGCACAGCTTTCATTTAAATATTCTTTTGCTCTTATTTCCTTGAAATTTGATTTTGTATGAAATAAAGAAGATTTTAATTAAGTTATCAGTATATATTTTAGAAGATTTTATTAAAAGTCTTATAAAATATTAAAATATCCAAGTAGAATCCAACAACTGAAGTTATATTCTCTCAATTCTGAAAAGGATATATATGTTATCTTCTCTAAAAATCACATTTTGCTTCCTATTTTGATGATTTTATTTTTATGATTTATTTAACAAAGTCTGTAAAGAACAATGAAAAAAACAAATAATCTCTCAATATTTTATAGGGAGTAAAAAAAATCAAGTGTGTTTGTGCTGAGGATACTATCTTGTCATCACATTAAATACAGAAAATTTGGGGGGTTTTGTTAGTAGGAAAAACACATTAATACAGATGTACATCCATAGGCAGCACAGTAAATTCCCCAAACTTCAAAGTTTGAGAAATTCAGATGTAGGTTAGAAGTGTCTATTTAGATATTTAAGCACAAGAATACTTTTCAAAAATGCTGATAACTTTAGTCTTTCAAGGTGTGACAGCTCTTGCTGCTAACTTTGGGAAACGAAAATCCGTCATTAAGACAATTCGTATATATAAGGCCAACTTTTTGCCTCATTTTTAGTTCTTTGTCCATAAATCAGTGCTATAGCACATTTCAACACATTGAATGACCATCTCTTTCAAATGAAATTAAACTAATGGACTCAGAGCCTGACTATTGTCATGGGGAGACAATATGAAACACTTCTTCGTGCTTTCATGACCACTGTCATTAACTATTGGCATGCATAAGAGCACATAATTCATACTAAGCACTGACTTCTCTCTAGTCCAGCCTAGATTATAACCACCTGAATAGGAAAACCCCAAAAGCTGCTTCTACCTCTACCTAACTCTAAATACATGGGCTACTCAATGGTGGTGCTCAGTAGGACAACGCATCAGTTTCCCTGCTGAAGAAAGATGCCGTTTAAAGAAATCAGCCTTATTATGTCCCAATGACAAGCATAATTAAGAATGTCTGTCTCTGAAAGGCATAAGAATAGAGGGAAAGCTTTTGTTCACCTGAGCACACTACCATCCTTGACCCATCCAAGTAATTTAAACCCTGGCTGAATTGGACAAGGACAGGTGTAATTGGGCCCCAGTCTCGGCTGCTTCCAGCCTTGCAATTAGCCTAATAGGGTTGTCTGTGGAGGGGTCAGTGTGGCCAGTTTGGCTGGAGCCTTCTCCAGCTGTCAACAGAAGGAGAACAAGGAGTCCATTGGGTCACAGCCTGAGACGAAATGAATGCTGGTAATTGATCTAGTGACAGCAGTGTCTGTCCCGAGACAAGAGAAATGGACAGCTGCAATGAAAGACTTGATGCCAAAAAAAACCCAACACCCCAAACAAAAAATAATAGTCCACAAAGGACTCGTATGTTGCTGAAGACGTGGCAAGGGGGGATGTTATGTGGGTTTTAAAGGGCATGCAGTCATGTGGATATTAAATGTGGATATTTCGTTCAGCTGTGCACATCCATGTTGCCATCTCTACTCATTTATGTAAAATTAATTAAACAGGCTTTTCCACAAGCTTTCTAATTCTGCCCTCTCAATCTGCTCCCTCCTTCTTAAAATACACAAAGGCATCTGCAGCCCATAGGTAGGGATCCATAGGTAATACTGACAGGTGGGCAGTTATGTTCTCTTGGATCTTTCCAGGAAGGTTCTGGATCTAACCTTGAAAATATTTTCTCAATTAATGATGTGATTCAGTGTGTATGCTCTGAGCGTCATTATTTCAGGTGGGCTGAAATGTCATTTCAACTCATCTTTCCATTGCCCTGTTTTTATTACAGTTTTTAATTAAACATGGTCTTTATTCAATTAAGTGGCATCTGCAAGTACTGTGTTAGTGCTCTGAACATGCCTTTAGAAATACCCAAGCTTGAAGAAAATGCAAGTCCAAATACCAGCAGAGAAGAGATTGTCTTTCATCCTTCCTTTGAATTCCCTGAAATTTCATGTCTGGGTCTACGCACTAATATCTTTCCTAAACATAAGAGACAGACCTTCAGAAACAATTCATCCCTCCTCCTTTTTCTCTTTGGACTTGATGATCTTCAGAGGTCTCTTCCAACACCTGACATTCTGTGATTCTGGCATAATGGAAATAACAGTAGCAATAATTATTGAAGCTGGAGTTAGGGATTGCCACTCCAAAGATTGAAAATCCCTTGTTTATTGCTGACAGAACCTACATGCTTGGAAACGGTGTTGATGGTGTTGATAAAGACCACTTCTTGTTATCACTTTGACTTCAGGGCTAGAATAAAATAAAAGTGTTCCTGTGTGTAATTAAGCTTATGGTTACTCTAGAATAATAGTAACAACAATAGTAGTTGTTATTGCTCTTTACAGTTGAGATTAGAAACTAATTTCTGCCACTTTTTACAAAGACACCTAAGTTTTAGTGTCTCTGCAAGGTAAGCAGCCAAGAACTCCTGACATATTTTTTACAAATTGACTAAGTAGGAAAGGGAATGTGTGAGAGAAGAGGACTGGCATTATATATATGAGAAATAAGAACAGAGGCACCAGTACGTTATGGGTGGGATTGTCAAAAGCAAGAAGGTGGAGATGCTTTCCCTGACTGTTCTCTTTAATCACTAGAGAGAGGTAAGAGACAGCAGCAACCAGTTGATTCACCCTTCAGGGGGGTGGCTAAGAATAAAATGAACTGAGATGAATTCTGCATGGCAGAACCTCTTACTCTCCAACGTATCAAGGGTCTCTGGGGTGACTAGATAAGTTGTAGATGATGAATCTTGAAAGACAAAGATATGTTGGCAGAAACCTGCCTGTGACTTGTGTATCTTCAAACTGGGAATCTGTATCATGATCAGAAACAAGACTGATTTTTTTAATGGTCACTTATGGATGAACCTGAAGAAGCTAAGAGCACATGAGAACTTGTTAGCAGGGACATGGAATGAGACCAAATACTACTTCTCATGTCATGGCTTTTGCCATTACATTCAGCATGGAAGTCTACAACCCTCAAAATATTTAGAACTAGAATTTACACCACCTCTTGCACATGAATCTCTGACAGGATGGCAAATGAGTGGTATGGAGTGTGAACTCCCATTTATACCCATGTGGTGTTTAACAACCACAGACTCTCTATGATGTCACTGGTGCTGACATCCTGTAACTGGTGATCTGCCTGGTAGGGAGCCCATTATGCAAGATATCAGAACTGGACATCATGGTTCCATGGTCTCTATAGCTACTATCTCCCTGCCAAGGGGAGTGCATAATAATAGTAATAGTAATACTATTATTACTACTACTACAGCTACTACTACTACTACTACTACTACTACTACTACTACTACTACTAAAATGTTGGTTTGCAGTATTTTCTTTTTCTCACCCTTTTAAGCCACAATAACAAGGAAGTTAGAGCTGGCTACCAGAATGATGGATTTGACTACTCTCATAAAGCTGATGCCTTTTTTCCTTTTGTGAATCAGAAACTTTAGAAAACAGTCATGTGCCTCCTGCACCAATAGCCTTTATTAACAAAGTACATCAAGATCCATGACAAGGCCCATTCTAAGCTCAGTTCAGAAACCAAGTACTTGTTCACTAGTATAAAACCTCAAGCACTAGTCAGACCTCAGAATCCCTTGGGTACATTAAACACACTGAATAGTCTCTTTTCCCCATCAAACGCATGTGAGAGCTGGAAAAAAAAAGTAATCTGAGGGACTATTCCGAGATCTATTCCTATTCTAGGTCTGGTCCTACTCTAGGATTGTTCATTTTCATTTTTCACAGGTTCTGCTCAAAACAGTTCAACTCAGATGATCTTTCTTCATCTAAAGCACCATTTTATTGTGTCCAGCTCTGGAGTCCCCAACATAAGAAGGACACAGAGCTCCTGAAACCTGTCCAGAGGTGAGACACTAAAATGATCAGAGAGCTGGAGCACCTCCCCAATGAAGACAGGCTGAGGAAGTTGGAGTTGTTCAGCCTGAAGGAGACTTTGAGATGACCTCATAGCAGCCTTCCAATATCTGAAGGGGCTACAGGAAAGCTGGGGTAGGGCTTTTGACACAGGTGTGTAGTGAGAGGACAAGGGGAAATGGAAGAGGGGAGATTTAGGTTAGACATTTGGAAGAAATTCTTTCCTGTGAGGGTGGTGAGATGCTGGCACAGGTTGCCCAAGGAAGTTGCCCCTTCCTAGAAGTGTTGAAGGCCAGGTTAGATGGGGCCTTGAGTAACCTGGTCTGGTGGGAGGTGTCCCTGCCCATGCAGGGGGGTTGGAACTAGGTGGTCTTTAAGGTCCTTTCCAACCCAAACCATTCTATGATTCTATGATTTTATTTCAGGATTCAGACCAGATTTGGAGACTTAACATATTTTGAGGTGACACATTTAACTTCTTCTCTCTGGTGCAGTAAATTAATTGAATCAACTTTTCTGGACATAAAAAACATGTTTGCTGGTGCAATTGGACAGTAAAAGTTTAGACAGATATGCAAACTTGCCCATGAAATGAGGCACCCACTGAAACCTCCCTCCAAGCTTAGTTTTTTTTTTTATTAGTGTCATTTGAAATGAAATTAATTTACACATAAGGTTTTCTGTCCATATGTTTGGAGAGATTTCAAAAAAATTAAAGGAATGCCCTGAAAGCCACATTTGTTTGCAAAGAAGATCCAAGAATGGGAAATGGGAAAAGTTATTTACTGTGATGAAGATGCCACCTTAACAATTAAAAACCCATGTTTTGCCAAAAGCATTGGAATAGGAAAACCAAAAAAGGAATTAGTAGAAACTAAAGAATGCAGAAACAAAACAACACAGATTTAGAAAGAGACATTGAAACCAAACCATATGAGTGCTGAGATGACTTGACTTTCACTCCATAGGAATATGCAGATAATATTCCAAAGTATCCACCATGTAATGGACACTCCTCCAGCAAACTGCAGCTTCTATAGAAAAAAGCCATGGGCACTGACAGTTAGGCACTGGGTCCAGTTTTTATTTTATGTTTTCTCTGCATCTCACTGTTCCCACTGGATATCAGACTGTTTTCTTCTACTTTTTGAGAACTTTTCTCATTAGGTTAGCCATCTTCTGACAAAGAGATCATGTTACATACTTCTGTTCTTCAGGCAAGAGAACCCCCATATATTGCTCAAAGCTTTTATAGTTGCTGGAAGAACAATAAAAATTCCTACATGGAATTTAGTTAGTGCACGTATTGGTCTTACAGATGTGAGACATTTGACAGCCAATGTATACACAACAATAAGAAATGGCCATATTCTCTCTCACTTTTTCTTTAGCCTGTGTTCAGATTTTTTCAAAACAAGTCAAGCTTTTAAACCACTAATGAACAAGAAGGAGCTATTCTATCAGAGTGACATCTAAACTGCTTTTCCTGACTTAATTTTTGTAGTGGAAGACATGGGATGGAGATACTGAGTAGGAATTAAATAGTTAGATTTACTATCCTTACACTTATAAAAACTCACCAGTATGTATCTCATTCAAGATTAATACCCTTAATCTGCATGGGGAAACATAATTTTTCCTTTGGAGAAACTTAAATGAAGAAACTCAAGCTAAGTGACTATAGTAACCAAAACTTCATGATAGAACACTTCAGATAGGCATTTCTGTTCCTTCATACTCTCCTCAGAGAAATTAGTGTAACTTAGATTATTGAGCAGTGAAATGACATCAATTAATCAATAAAGCTAGGGTTTAACACATAATTAATTTACTCTTCAATTATTCAAAAAATTAGAACGTTATTGAGGTAAGTGGAAAATTTCTACCTAAAATCAATGGGAGATAAGTTAAGTGTGCACTACTGCCTGAAAACACAAACCTCTCTCAACCTTTCACATTAGAACAATCCTTCTGGCCCTGTCTGCTCTCTTAACTCCCTCAATAATTGCACTACAGGTAGAGGTAGTCCAGGTTTCAGGAAAAAAATTGATGATTCCACAGAAAAATTCCATTAAAGAACAATTCTAACACTTTCAGTGATGGAAAAAAGAATCTGTTTGTATAAAGACAAAGTTACACACAGGCCCAGGCTTGCTTTGTCCATATGAGCCAGGCAGAAAGAAGCCAGACCTGGCTCTGAATCTGTATTCCTACAGCAGCATCTTTCTGACCACAGCACACTCATCCTCCTGTGTGCACCAGTTCTCAGTATCTTGGAGTGGTACCAATGGAGCTTTGGTCAGCTACATGTTCCTACATAAAGCTCCTCTTGGGTTTTACACCCTTGTTTGTACATGTCTTACAATCAAAAAGCCTTTTTCCCTAATTCAGATTGCAGATTGGCTGGTTCTCAGTCCCTAAGCAGCAACTCAAAACTGTGTTTTATCTTCATTGTTCCGTGGGTGGTCCTCTCCACCAATATTTATCACCTGCTGATGACAGAATGATTGGTTTCCTCCTGGGCTTTTCCATGGTTCTCCTTGCTAAATGTCATTGGAAATATTCCAGCAAAATATTAATTTTTTTTCTTCCTCAAAATTTGCTGATTTTTAAACATTTATATCGTTTGGAGAGTTGAAGTAGAATTCTCATCTACTTTCAGGAAAGTAGAAGTAAGTCCACAGATTGAGACCTCTATTTTTAGGTTTTGGCATGCAGGTGTCTCCAGGCAAGCTGAGGATCTGAGCAATGGGGATCCAGACTGCACCATCAGTGGTGATGACACACATAGGTTCCTGCTCTTTGCTCTTTCTGCTCTCATTGAGGACACTGAAGGGTGAAGAAGGAGCAAAGTTCAGCTCAGACTGAGGTATAGCAATGACATGTTCACTTGAGTGCACTGGATTAATATAAACAGTCTCCACCAACCTAAAGTGTGTAACTGCTTAATAACACCTTAGTAACTCTTTCTGGTCTTCTCAGTTGAAATTTGAAAATTATAGATAATTACAAGTGGCAGAAAAGGAGTCATAACAGGAAGTGCTGGACAGTGTTAATAACAGCTTTCATTAACAGATCCGCCTATTCTATGTATGACAGCTGTTTTGGGAAGAAAAACCCAGCACAGAAAAATAGACATTCAGCATAACTGTCTCTTGTAAAATAAGTTAGAAAATTGTCTATAAAACCATATAAAAACCTTTCAACTTTTCGAAATCCATATTAAGCTGTAAATAGTGAAGTCACTGGAAAGTCACATGCATTCTAATAGTTACAAGAGCAGTTTGTTACAAAAATCTGCAAATACAAAAAAGTAAGCTAAGATCCTGTGCTGGCAAAATATGGCAGAGCTCTACCCAAGTCAAATCTTCTTGCTGTGCACTGTCTGTGGTAGCTCACAGACTTCAGTAAAGAATGGTTACTTAAATAGACAACATAGTGAATGGTATTTAAAATTCAAGAAAAAAAATAAAAGCTGTCTGATCAAATCCATCTAACGCATAGTTTGATCTATTCTTTGAATGTGTAAAAAGTGTAAAATGCATCAAACTAGAGTTTCTCTGGTTCTTTCTTTGCTAGTCAAAAGTACTGGCTGTACCTACTGCTTTTGCATTGCAATACAGAGGGCCCACGGATTTGTGAGTACCCAGTCTGGAGCACGAAGCAATGATCTTGCATACTTTTTGCAAACAGATCCCCAGAAGTCAGCATCCCACTGTCAGGAATGCCTTAGCTCCTCAGCACCTTCTGTTTCCCCTTTAGAAAGTGACCATGAGAAGAAAATGCTTTGGGATATGGATTATCTTGATACATGTTCAGCTGATACTAGACCTTATTCTGCATCTTATAACACCACTGGTCTTGTTCTGAAAGTCTCCTTTCCCTCCCTGTCATTGCATGGGTCAGAGAGAAGGTAGAGGTGCCCAGTGTTTTTAATTTGATGAAAAAAATGTGGTGAAGATTGAACTGTGTCAGTCGTATATGGTGGATATAGTATGGAGAACACTCCACAAGAGCACTGTGTGTGTGTTTGGTTTTTCTGCATGTGTGTTTTATAACTTGCTTGAGTCTCTGCACCTCATTAGTTCTGGGTGGGTCTCTCCCACCAGGATAAGCAGCTTCATTTCATTATGTTTTTGATCTATCTGATTTAATAGTAAGTGGATGAAACAAGACTGATGACACATGAAAGTCCACAGACAAAACTGATGGGATTATTCAGATATTACAGTAGAAATGGTTGGGTGCTCCCTTACCCCTCAATAGTTTTAGAGACAAATTGGTGATATCTGGATTCTCTTAAACAATGTTTGACAAATCAATCATATTCTAAGAAGCAGAACACAACAAAAGCCTGGACCATTTCTGCCTGAACTGCTCTCTTTTCAATACTGAAGAAAAAAACCACTGCAGACATGATGTTAAAGAGATGACAAAGCCCAACAACACCAGCACAGAGTGAAAGATGTAGAGGAATTGTAAGTGGAAGCACTGCAGCAATCATTCCCCCCCAAATATCCTTTGACTTTGCCTTTCAGAGATTTGAGGACATTGCTCACTGCTGGCACAGCCACGAGTGACGAGGACTTTGCCACGTTATGTCCTGACCTGCAGGAATCAGGTGATGGAGCATAGTGAAAAGCAGAAAACCACTATGGACAAGAAAAGCTTCATCCATGTAAGTCTGCAGTCTGGATGTTGCTTTGATGAGAAGAAAGTAAATAACTTTCATAACAAAGTAAGGAGCAAACAGTATAACAGGGAGTGCCAATGGGAAACAGAGCTGGGAATGAAGGAGCCATGACTCCTGCACTGCTTCTGAGTGTCCAGGGTGCATCATGGGCTAAGAGGTTTTTAATCTGTGGGTGTGTATCTTTTATAGGTATGATTTTTCCCTTCAGGCATGAGCCCTTTGTTCAGGCCTTGGTCAGTAAGGGGAATGGTGAAATATTGAAATGTGGACTTGCATTGACAGGAAAGAGGCAATGAACTCAATCTGTACTTTTATCAAAGTGAAGGCTGAGGAGTGATTTGATTTCATCCTGTATACATCTAATTGACAAAGATACCTTTGATGACAGTTTTCTTAGGCCAACAGTCTAAAACATCCAATAAACAAAAATAGGAGGCAGAAAAATTCAGATGGAAAAGAATTAAGTTTCAACCATGAATTCAGTTAATAATCAGAACAGCAAATTAATGTTTTTAGAAAGTTTTTCCCTGTTGCTTAAAACTTGAGAATAAAGACTGATTTTTTTGTGGAATCAAAAAAAAAAAAAAAGATTTTTTTCTCCTTCAAACTGGATTTAAGAATATTTTATGGCCTGGACCCTGTGGTGAGTCAGGCATCCTTCTTTAGCAATTCAAAAAAGGTTCAGTAGCTTTCTGCTCCTGGGGGATGTCTCAAAGAGGTAGCAAGTTTTGTAGTTTTCCTTTTTCTTTCTCTTCCTCTGTTTCTATAGGAAGAAGAGACAATGAATAGCATCAAGCATACCTGAATCCTGTCCTTCATCCTCCCTGCTTATGTCTCCTGCCAAGGGCTGTAATGAAGTTGTGGGATCAGGAAGAATAATTTGAGTAAACTTCAGGCAGTGTTACCTTCTCTCTCACATAAAATTATTCTTCAAAACTGTAATCTTAACTGATTACTTGGTGGATCTGAAAATCAGATGCTGATGGAGATGAAAGAACAAAATTGTCTATAGCTACCTTAGAGAAGACAAGGCATCCTTTAAAATTGATATATCCATAAATACATATATATTTCATTTTAATTGCCCAGTGCTTGTCAGATTCAGATTGGATCTCTTTGGCCTCATTTTCATTCTCATTGCACACATTAGACCAACCCCTTCACCTGGATGTGCTGGCACACAGGTGTTTATTGCCACACCCAGCAGAGGGACATGTAGAGGGCTGGAGATGGCAGAGGAGAACAATCTTCAACTTGGCAGGATTTGGGGTAAATACCCACTGAGCCATCCCCTGCAGCCTGCTTTGGTTTGTCTTGGGTCTCTGCCATGGGCCTGCTGTATGATCATGATTAGAGACACTAATCTCTGTGTATCTCACATGCCCATGTGACCCAAGGGGATGACAATATTTCCTTGCAGCCCTTAGATGATCTACGGATGATCTTCCATCAGGTGTACACAACCCCTGGCACAACAGGTAACGGTAGAGGGGCGCGGGTTCCGCCTTCATGAAAAGGCAGATAGGGGCGTCTCAGAAATATGATGACTTGAGGACTTCTTTCTCCTCAAAACGATGCAAGCTGGAATCCCTTCCAGGCTCTTCCTGCTCACAGTGTAACAGCGCAAACGGCTTAGGAGTGAGCACGCACTGAATTACAACCTCCTCCTACAGGAACTCTGAGTTGCCTTTAAAAGAAGCTGTTCGCTTTGCTGCTGAGCTAACATGATTAAACAAGACAGGTCTGGCAGGGCTCTTCTGCATTGTCAAATCTTGAACAAAAGGCATAATTTTCCTATTTCTTACAACTCCAAGTTGCCTGCTCATAGACATGGCAATTACTCACAGGCAGCGTAACTCAAGATCTTTCCAGTGTTTATATCTCCACACGAAGCATACATTTACATGGCAACGGCATGGGACAAGACATGCCTTTTAATTTTCCCATCATAATTTATAGCAGGGCCCTGCCAAAAAAACACTGGAGCTGATTACCAAGTGTGAGTACGATCGGATCATTTAGCAATTGGAGTTTCCACACCTTTTGTGTGAGGCTGGGCTTCATTTTACTTAAAGCAATAATTGCATTCTAATTTCATAATATGGGTCGTGGTTGCTTCATCCCTCTGTGCCTTCAAGGAAAAGAAGAGGTGCAAAGAACACAACAAACATTTTTTAATTAATTTTTTTAAAATTAGCTAATAAATGTTTACCTGCTTCACAGGTGTGCGTGCTCCAAAGTGACTTCATTATAATTCCCACAGTCCCCTACAAAGGATCACGAAGGGATTATACACTGGTGTCATCCCCAATAATAATGAATTCCACTTTTATGAAGTGCAAGGTTAACAAATAATTTTTAGAAATAAAAGAACACTAAGGATTTTAAAACGTGTTAAAAAAGGACTTAAGATTTAATAGCTTTTAATTCAGGTAGGATTTCAAAGAAACTGAACAGAAATGCACGATTACAAGCAGCCTTGGACTCCATCCTGCACAATGTTCAAATTTGCTTTCAAATCTTCCCCAGTGAACAAGGGAGAAGATGAAGGCACCCCTCACATCCCAGTAGAATAGATCCAGAGCGTCTTGGAAACCTTTTACCTTTCTTCTCATCCAGAGCATGACACTTCATGCTTTAGCTGGAGTGGCAGGCTGATGTCACTTTATCAGGTCACATAACATGTGACAAGTCACAGCATGTCCCAGCTGGTCTAAGTTTCATTGGATTACTCACCCTCATCTCCATCGCAGCAGCATGGGTTCCCACAAGTCTTCAGTTCCAGGTACTTCATGACAGATCTACTCAGTCATCTCCTACCTTCATAACTAAGCACAGGCTGGAGGTGCTGACAGGGGGGGAATGGGAAGTAGGGGCCTACTCTGTGTCTAATATCTAATGTGTGATCCTTCCATTTGCATGGGCTTCAGTCTAGGTTTAGCACCAAGTTCTTTCCTAGAGAGCATAGGATAGGAAACTGTCCAAAAATAAAGCCTAGATCACTCTTACTTAAAACTTAAGGGAAAGCCTTTTCAAAAATCTATAACGTTCATGTTAAAAGGTGTAGATCCTGCTTTTTCTTTTAGTGAAGTAGGTTTCTGGTCTCATTCTTGCCACAAATTTCTCACTTTATATCAAACACTTGTAACTTCTATAGCTTCTGCAGTCTCTTTAGGTAATCAAATAGCAGGTTTTTTTTCTGTACTGGTCTCTGTCACAAAACTCATTTGAGGCAGTCTGTGTGTGTTTTCCCAAAATAGATACATTCATACTTCTCTCTGGGATGTACCTCTAACATCCAGAATGTCTGGAAATCAGGTAAAACCACCTCTCATGTTCGGCCCACTGGCATATTCCCTGCTGTTCTACCCTTTTTCCTTGCAGAAGGATTTTGATCCACAAGGCTTCTATTGACATTTTGGAATTGCAGCCACCCTTGCCTGCAGTCAGAGATGTCAGTCAGATGTCAGTCAGATCTACCATGCCAACTGGACTGATGTGCTATCAACGTCCTCTGACATGATGTGCTTTTTCTCCTGCAGGATACTGTGGGCTGATGTCTCTGTACATATTGCCTTTCTGCAACCATTTCTGTGTACACAGAGAAGTAGAGACCATGCACTGGGGCTTGCTTCACTCAGGGCTCCACAGCTCACATAATGTGCTCAATAAAGTGTATTGGCGTGATGTCAGACTTAGTAGCTCTTCTTACAACATATTCCATGACCATTCTCATGAACAATATGTCTTAGCCCTTTTATGACATTTTATGGTTATACTTCAAAAAGGGCTTTTAAGTTACCATATCCCTAATTCTCCCCAGAACTTGACAGGGAAGGTAGCTGTGCACAGTCATCTCTTCTTACAAATGACCAAGAGGTGTTTATGTGAGTTTCCCACAGTACAGGAGGAGTAGTGTCAAATTTAGGATTAAGATTTCAAAACATCTAGGACCTTCTTTCTTGTGTAGGTCTGTAAACATCTGTTAAGACTTTGATGCTGTAAAGAGCCAGTTTTTTGGACCAGAAAAGGGCCAGTATTTTCAGCCTGACCATAGCCATCTAGCTCAGACCCTATTTGGTGTAAAAAATCTGCTTGTGCCCCTCTGTTGCCAACAGGGAAAGAAAGGATTCTTCACAGCATCATTTAAAGCATGCAACAGACCTCTCCTTTTGGCTCATGACTTTTTTTTTCTTTTGTTTATATAGGCAGGTTAAGCCTAGCTTAAAGTTAGCTTAGCCTGTGCTAAGTTTTCTAGTGTAACTATATAAAAATAGCCAACATAAATATCCTTCTCTAAGGCTGCAAGACCATTTGCCTTCACTTGTTGCACAATGCTCATGCCAGCTGCCTATGTAGAACAGGTTTTAATTCCAAATAATTGCTGCCCTTTGGTTTTGACATACTGAGTAGGAGTCATTTGCCTGAACACAGGCATTTGGGGCATATATATTTATGTATATAGGATATTGCACTATCACCAGCTGCTGAAGCTGCAGGGGTAGTACAGATGTCTCACAAATCCTGCATCTAAGCTTCTCCAGGGTAGTCAAAGAGTCAAACCAGGCACCTGTGTTTAGGCAATGTCGAGGCATCAATCTGTAAACAGGCTCTTTGATGTCATCAGAAGGTATCACCAGCTCTTCTTGGAAGCTGATTATTTCTATTTCTTCATCAGTTTTTGACATGCCAGTAATTCAAACAACTCGAATGAGCCTGGTTCTCATGTGCCAAATCCTCCAAGCAACTTCATGTAGCTGTACAGTCTGTCAATAATTACAATGTGAAAACTTAAAAAATAACAGAATGTTCCTGGTTTGAAGATCACCATGGAACTGAGCACAACTTTCTTTCCATTTGATAGTTTGAATATTTTTGTCATTGTTTTCCCCTTATTTTGGGCTTTGGCCTTCTTTGGGCCTAAAAAATAATTAAATGTAAACATGGATTTATGTATGCACTGTAACTGTGTGGAGCATAATGTTTTACGATTTGAAGAGAGTTAGCATCAAATTAGTGCTGACCACTACTGGAAGAGAAGTGTCTATGGATATCTCAGTATTTTTTTTCTTTCAGAAGGACAAAACTCCAACAGATTTACCTCTTTTTAGATAAATACCCTGTCTGATAGCATTCATCTCTCTCGTTGTAGCTCAGCATTTTCTTTTGTTGTGAGCTATGCACTGAGAAACAGGAGTAAAGATGCCAGGCCGAACAGATCATGGCCATATTGTTGGACTTCTATGACTGGAATGCCCTTCAGCTCTGACTTTGCACATGGCATGTAGGTCTTTATCTCACGATGTGCCACAAGGAAAGAAAAAAAAAGAAAGACAAAGGAAGGGGAAAATATATATCTCCAATGAATTTCCTTTAGTTCTCTAAATTGTCATTCAGTCTCACATATGCCAAGTCAAATTTTGTCTAGAGATCCTTGAGACAGTCAGGCACTTCCAGAGGCTGAGTCTGCCCTCTTGTCACAGGCATCTATTCAGTGATCTGTATGGCTGAGGTGCCTACTTATGGATGGCTGTAAAATAAGGAAGATGAATCCCACCTTCAGTGACTTGCCATGGTCATCCTGGAAAATAGCATCAGAGCAGGAAAACTGTGGCCTGCAGGGTCTTAATCCAGAGCCTGACCAAAAATGAACCTCTTCCATGCTCTCCAAGAAGAGACAGGAAATTCTTTTTCACAAGAGTACCACAAAAATTAAATTCCACATCCATTTTATCATCACTGTCCTCCAGATGAAGTCAATGCTTGATGAGTAAACTGAAGTAGATTGTGAATCCACCCAACTATTAGCATGCAGGGAATAAGTGATGGGCTGGCAAGAAATCTCGTTTCTTTTCTCCTTTTTTGTTCCATTTTTCTGTCCATTGCCACAAATTGTTTCTTTATAGGTCAGCTTAGTTTTATCTTGGAAATACAGGTAGTGTTCTCCCACTGTAATTGTAGAAACTCAGCTTAGTTCCTTTCCAACTGCAAGTTGCACCAAGGAGGGGGCAACTCTGGTGGCAAGTACAGGTGGGGGAATGAGTGGCTGGAGTGTAGTGGAGAGGTACCTGGGAGTCCTAGCTGATGGCAAACTGAACATGAACCAGCAATGTGCTCTGGCAGCCAGGAGGAACAACCCTGTCCTGGGGTGCACCAAGCACAGTGTTGTCAGTCAGTCAAGGGAGGGGATTGTCCCAGTCTGCACTGGTACAGCCTCACCTTGAATACTGTGAGCAGTTTTGGGCACCTCAGTATAGAAAAGACATCAAGCTATTGGAGAGCATCCAAAGGAGAGCAACAAGGATGGTGAAGGGTCTGGAAGGTATGATTTACAAGGAACAGCTAAGGTCACTTGGATTGTTCAGTTTGGAGGCTGAGGAGGGACCTCATTGCTGTCTGTGATTTCCTCATGAGGGAAGAGATGGGACTGGCAATAGTTTCTTCACTCCTGTGACCAAAGACAGGTCTCGGGGAAATGGTAGGAAGCTGAATCAGAGAAGGTTTAGTTTAGATATTAGGAAAAGGTTTTTCACCCAAGAGGGCAGTTGAGCAGTTGAACAAGGTCCCCAGGAAAGTGGTCACAGCACCAAGACTGCCTGAGTTCCAGAAGCCTTTGGGTGAATCTCTCAGGCACATGGTGGGATAAGAGTTGGACTTGATGATCCTGATGGCTGCCTTCCCACTCAGCGTATTCTATGATTCTATGAAATATTATAAATAATCTGAAACATCTATACAAGACCAATAAAAATGATGGATGATCCAGGGGAGACCCACACCTTTCTGGAGAAGCAATTAAAAGCCAAGCAGCATTTCCCAAGATATTTCCGATGGGAATAGATGAGATTAGGCAATGGAAAGGGTGAGCTACCAACTATGGTGTCCAAACTCCCATTAATTAATGGAGAGCTAGTGCTTAATGCAGATGTCTAAGCATAGCTGCCAATACTGGCTCAAAACTATTCAGCCCAGTTTGAAAAACCTTTACATTATCAACATTGCAAGATATTAAAATGATTACACTATACAACACCTTTTTTGTTTTTTTTTTTCTTTTATGACATAATAAACCAGATGAACTGTTAGATGTTGTTCTGTAGTTAAAGCAGGAATCTGCTCGGGGAAGATCCAGGCTTATGTGGTTTACAAGTGTCTTGGCAAGATGATGACAATGACCCGTTCTGACCTCTATATGTATCTGTTCCATCACGGGGCTACAAATTTTGCAATGTAGAAAGACAGAGGCAGGAAAAAAAAATTACATGGCAACTGCATTGCATAACTAGCAATCATCATAATAGAATTACTGACATTATGGGCTGCTAAAGGAACAGTTAGTAGTTTGTCTCACTTGTCTGTAATTTACTCTATGTCTATTTAGCCTTGATGAACAACCTAGGTCGATTGCTGTGCCACTTTCCTATCTTGCTGGTTCTGAGTTATAGAGGGAAGTGTGTGCTTCATGAATGTCTGTCTCTCCTGGTCAAACTTGTCCCTCACACTGTCTGGCAGTGCCATGTGTTAATGGATGGTGCTGAACAGTTAATATCACCAGCTAATTGCCAAAGCACGTGGCACGTGTGAAGCAGATGTGTTTAAATATAGAATGAGTCTGAAAGAGTAACTGAAATGCATAAGTGATAAGGATTTATTATTAGAACAGATTAATGAGCCCTCCTTTCCCCCCTCCCTTCATCTTTCATCCTCTTCCCTGACCAAGCGTATTTTTAATTCCTTTCAGGAAGATTTTATTCCACTGTTGAGAAAACTGTGATGGATAATTTTGTGTTAGCTGTATGGCAGCACCTGGAAGGCTAAATGATCCATGACGTGTACTGAGGGTTTGGTATTTGTCTACAAGTTTGGTATTTTACTACAAGTCTGTAGTAAAAGAGTAACAGCTGATTTATGAAGTGTAGATGAAGAAAGGATTTGTGGAGAAGGAAGGCAAAGGGATAGAGTTATATATTTATTCTCTAGCAGGTCAGTTGTCTTCAAAGATCCACAATACCAAACCAGAATATATTACTCCCTTTAAAAGCATCTTTGGCTCAAGTCTCAACCCTCTGCTCTGCTTTCCACTGCCTTTGCTGTGAGGCCTCTCAGTCTTCTCCTCAAGTCTAGACTGCAGAATTGGTTTTAAATGTATCCACAATCCCACATTTGGTCCCCTTGGAAACTTCCAAGACAGCTTAGATGGTGGCTCCAGAATTAGGAACTGGACTTTGTCATGATGCACATCCCTCAGTTAACCCTCAGACAGAGAGGTTTGGTACTTATATTTTTTCCACAGGGGTTGCCTTCCTCTCTGAGATACCTGGGCTACTTTGAAAGCATCTGTTATGCTTGTTGAAGTCACTGTGCTTATATTTTTTTTTCTCCATTTTGCAGCTGGAGATACTGAGACACAGAGAGTGTAATATTAGCATTTCCTTAAGATGAAAGTCTAAATTAGAACTTAAATACTAAAATAAAAAGTAAACAGAAGGATCCATAAGGAAAGATACAGTTTCCCCATGCTGTTCTACCCAATTTACCATTGCTCCTCCCACAGTTTTACCAAGTGGCTGATAGATGTGCAACAGGTACAACAAAGCAATTCATCATGGAAAATTAATCATGCATTTGATTAGACAAGCATGCCCAAAATTTTATTTGTTATTGGCTTAATGTTTACTGTCAAGAGGCTATGGTCCAACAGCTATTGGATTCAATGGCAAAACACCTGTTCTGGAAATCCGTTTACAGCCAGGTAAATGGAATTCATTCTTGAACTGGACAATTTAGTGTTAACTTCCTTCTTATTAGCAGGCTTTCAATTACAGCTATATGAGGTTGGTCATTGACTTATTTACTAAATGGACTGATTTTTACTGTATTTTTATGTGATAGCATAGCTCTGGAAAACATCTAAGCTATGACTGACCTAGGAGACCTGAGAGTGTCTCAGCTCTGATGTGATGCTGTATGGACATCAGTTTCAAGGAGACACAGATCTCTTCATCCCCAGTTTCCATATGAAGGAATTCTGTGTACATGGATTAAATAGGGGAAGGGTGTAACACATTCTTGTAGCACACATTTTGGTACAACATGAAGTGTTCATATCCATATCTGCATTCACTGCCTGCTCTACAAAAGACTCAGTAGACTTCTGGAAATAAGGGCCATATTAAGATGGTTTTAAAAAAGGTCTGCAAAATCTTCTCCAGATAAAATAAAAAGTAATCTAGGTTGTTTTAATTTTTCAAATAAATTACTACATCTATGTGGAAAACCACAGAAAGATCCAAGTAATCCTTAGTTATACCCATAAAACCACATGAAAATGAAATAAGGGCAGGATTTTCCCAGCAAAGACAAGTTTTTCTTGGTTTATCCTACACTTTGCAACTTCCCATGGTTCAGTGACATAATGTTGAGTGTTATCCATTGAAGGGTTTACTTAACTGAGCTTGGTTTTCAGCACACCAAAGCTTCCCTAAGCTGCAGTCTTTGCTTTTATTGTTTGGGTTCTGTTGGAAAGATATTTACAGTTATCCTAACATCACCCTTCATAAACAGATTACCATTCCAAATTGCACTATAGGGAAGTGGTAAAAATTTTGGGCAGGATTAAGGTAATCCTAAAACAAGCTAATAAAATCACATATTAGTGCTCTATTTTTAAACAGAGACAAGATGAGACACATAATAGCTTTCAATAAGTTTTCTAGAGCAATAAACCTTTAAATCCAACATACAATATGGTGTTTGTGTGTGCGTGCCGACGTACATGGGTATTTTCTATTTTTCTTTCCTTTGCCAAGGTACAAAGCCCAGCTTGTCAGAGTTACATCATGTTTGTAAATCTCCTCTTCAGAGAAATTTGTCTGACATCAACTTTCAGCTCGTGTAAGTCTTATTTGGCAGATGAGTTTTGCTTTGGGTTTTGTTGCTTTTTTTATTATTATTATTTTTGGAATCTCTTTCTTGGAAAGTATTTTTTAAAATTATTATTATTTGATCAACTTTTAATGGAGGTAAATAAGGGGACAGAACAGAGATAAGAATTTAATATTTATAATAGTGTTAAAACTCTTAAAAACTCTTAAAACTCTCTTTAAAAGTCTTGCTACTTGTAACCACACCACCAGTAAATAAAAAGCAGATGACTCTTCCAAGCTGATGCTACGGGTTTCATACTTTTTTTCTCTTCTTAATAATGTGTTTTCATATAGGTGCTTTTCTCTCATTATTTGATTAATTTTATCCTTGCTGATGTGAGTGACAAAAACCCTGCTGTATTCAGCTGACTGGAAAGAAGTCTTCAATGCATATGATTACAAGTTTATAAAAAAGGAGCAGATCTTATACAGATTGAAAAAATGCCATTGCTATATGGGGCAATTTATCCTGCCCCCAAGGAAGAGTTGTCATAACTCCGTGGCTTAAATTGTTGCAGCTTGAAAGTGGAATTGCCACAGTAATGAAGGTAATTTATATTGAGGGAAAACCTCCCCTAGTGCTTTAGATCCTGATCTTGTTTACACCAAGGCTGGTGGCAAAATTGCTGGTGGATTCAAGTGGAAACCAAAGCTAAATGCCACTGCAACCTCTAGGAACATTGCAATAGACTTGAAAGGCAACCAAGAAAATGTGAGCACTTATGAGTTCACTGTCATGGAAATTACTTGAAGGAGGCAGATCTGCCTGGACTGCTACCCTATGACTTCAACTGGTCATGCAGTTTTGCCTGTAGGATCCATCTGGGTGTAAGACAAGCTCAAATTCTTTGCTCTTTTCACCTCCCTCAGCACACTAATTTGTATCACGTGTGAGGAGTTTCACTGCAAATACTTTTAAATCTTGAGGCCTTTTTCTTTTTAATTATAGCTTTCTATTTTTTACTGCCACTTCTTTAATCCTTTAAAGATAATATGCTGATCTCAAATCCTGCTTCAGGGTGGCAGCTAATTGCATATTTGGCCAAGCACTGGACTTCCTTGTGTGTGTCTCAAGTGCTACACGAAAGCAATTTGTGGTGCATTTTACTAGCAAAATGTATATAATATTACATATTATTATTAGGTTATTAAAGCAAAGACTTTTGTTGTTCTCCAGCCAAACACAAAGAACCCTTTCCCTTGTATAAAGATGTTTCAAAGCTAAAACTTCCTGTCTCTTCAAGCTTTCATTGGTGTCCTGACCATAACAAATGCAAGAGAGTATTTTCCTCATTCCAGGAAGAAGCTGTAGATATTTTCCATTCTTCTGACTTAGGGCAGGACAAGGTGTGACTACACTGCATGTGGATACCTCTGAGCTAATTCCAAGCTAACTTGTTTGGGTAGTGCATGCAGGAGAGTTCAGAGAAAAGCCCAAATTCAAAGCCTACAGGAGGAGCAAAGCTGTAACTCTGCTAAACTCCTTTGAGGTTAGCAATATCTGAGGATGCTACTTTCAAGCTAACTGTGTTACAGTCACATCTTAACCTTGCCTGAGATCTTCTCTTTCCTTTTCACCTCCTTCTAGCTCCCCTTCTGGGTGTAGTCTCTTAATTCTTTCTTTCCCTGACTAAAACCAAGCAAAAACCTTGCTTATTTCTAGTGTCAAAGCTCTGATGGCATTCATTCAGGATCCAGACAAAGTTTAGAAAATTTGTTCATTTCCAGATCAAGAAAGTGAAGAAGGAAGACATTCTTACCCAAAAATATGGCCTCAGGGATAGCAAAACAGGAGCTCCATAGAGGGTCTGCAGTCAGGAAAAATGATCTTCACATGCATGGGAACTTTGGAGTGGGACAGAGCTGTGGGTGCAAGTGCATGATCATTACAGCCCAACCTGTTACAGCTTCTGTTTTGTTTTTGCTTTTCTAGACTGGCCTTCACCCTTTCACCCTTTGTATCCATCAGGTCTCATTGCCTGACTCCATCCCTCTTTCTATCCCAGCCTTTCCTTCAAACTAGTCCTGTAGTAAGCACTTCCTACCATCCCTCTGTTCTGATGGAATTACAAAGAAGTTTGCTTGAAACAGGGAAGAAAGGGGGGCTGGGAAGTATTCTTGCTTGAAATTAAATCTGCACACACCTGCCAGAAATCTCATAGCAGAAAATTCACACCAGTGATCTACTGAGGAGACACCAGTGGCCTCAAGTTTGCACTAGTGAAGTGTAACCTTCCCTAATATATAATAACAAATAAGTGAGCATATGTGTTATTTACCCCATATTTAATACAGGAATTACCACAGGAGAATCATTTGAGCCAGTAACTCAGTCTGTAGTAGGATCAAATGGCCAGGAGGATTGTTGAAGACACCAGGAGAGATAGAATATAGACTGAAATTTGATAGAACTCAACCCATCTTCACATGTTGTGGCAGAGTTGTGGCAGACTGCTTAATCCTTTGTCCTCATCCACACACCAAACCATCACCTATTTCCTCCACACACCAAACCATCACCTATTTCCTCCACACACCAAACCATCACCTATCTCCTCAAGACCACATCCTCAGAGAAAAGCAGCCTTGAACACTGGAGCAGCATCATGGGAATGATGTAGGAGAGACAGAGCTGCCGACCATGTCACTGGCAGCATCCACAAAATGAAGGATGAAGGTCACCCACTTTACACAGACATTTCTGCCCTAGGCTGAGGATTACAGCAAGGGCTTTTTTCACACTGTGCACACTATTATCCCAGATGGGCTGCACACATCCATGCTATACTGCACATGGCCCACATCACCTTTGAGTCCCATCAGGAAACTTGGTAGCCCAGAGATGGAGTTATTTTTCCATGAGTGAAGGTTTTGAACTCATTCACTCAAAATGACACAACAGACCAAAAAAGTAGACAGAGTGTTACAGTTACTCAAGGATTTACCATGATATCTGGACTTGAGGACACTCATGGATGTCAGGAGGTTGAAGACCTGCTGGAATCATGTTCAAAGGGAGGTATCCAAGGCTGGTGTGATCTTACCCATGCTGTTTATAGAGAGCAGTCCTTGGAGTGAGCTATCCCAGAGCTTTGCCCAGGGGAGCTGTACATTTGATGGTGCAAACATGCCCCCAGTGTCCATGGAATGATTTTCAACAGCACTAATGGCTTTGTGTCACTTCTGCTTAAGGTTGGCTCCTCTCCAGGGTGGGAAATGCCTGGACAGAGTGAGCCTGAGTTTGGAGAGAAATCCAGACTGTTTGCTCACCTCCAACAGCAGTGCTGCCTCAAATGCCAGGAGATATGTGTTGCTGAGTCCTGTTTTGGTTTGGATCGAGTTTTAGATAAGTAACGTGAGAAAGGCTCACAAATCCATCTTTCTGTTCAGACGGCACAAGACTTGAGTGGAAATATGATGTATTTCCCTCATCACTCAGGCTTTTAAACTGGTGTAAAAAGACGATTTTGAAACATTACCTTTTTTTTCCTCCCACTTTGCCTTGACCTGAATTTAGGGAACCGACAGATTCTTTCCACCCTCCCTGTCCCTCGCAAGGAAAAAAAAAGTTTTGGATTTCAGCAATTTTGAGGTTATTGTGCTTAAAAGATTCAGTTGGAAATGCAATGAATATCTTGTTGATGACATCCCAGTGACAATTGAAGTTAATAAGGGTTGTAAAAGGTCATTTACTTCAATTGACTTATTGAAAATTCACAAGGGCTGTCAGTTTCATTAATGCAAAAAAATGTAGGAAAAACCCTGCTCTCTTTCATTCTTCCTTTCTTTTTGAAGTTGCAAATATGTTACGAATAAACTGCTAAATAGATTTAATATTTGACATAAAGAACCTCTGTCCCAGATGTCTGACATAATTTATAAATTACTATGCTTACACAAAGTGTGTTATTACTACGTGACTTTACCTTACATTATTGTAGTGGCTGGAGATTATTCCTTGAATTACAGGGAATAAAATAAATTGACAATAACTAGGTAATGTCCTGTAGAACACAGATACCAGCACAATTTCTGTTCATATTTGAGCAGCACAGGTCAAGGTTGAGTTATATTGTGAAAAATTAAGCTTGTCCATTTTAAGGATCTGTCTGGAAGTATTTTTAAGCCCTTCCTCAGTTTTTTTAATGCTTTGAAACAGCATTTTTTAGGAAAGACAACCCATCAGAATCCACCCTGTCCCTTCTTCTGTAAAGTGAACAAACTTTATTGTTGCACTAAGTCTCTCAAAAGGATGAGAAACAATGTCTTTAATGCTGAAGATTTCATCCATGACAATTAGGATTCCTTTTTCCAGTGACTGCATTTTCACCTTCAAATCCCAAAGGTCACAGAGAGGTAATGTTTTCATTAAAACATACCTGCTAAGGTGACCTAAGCCTTAACATAAACAAAGTCTTTTAAATGCAGACACCTGAAATACCTTGGTTTTCAATTCTGGCTCCAGTGTTTGAATCTCAAAGGTGAAGAAGGCATACCAAATTCCTTTGAAGTGCAGTTTTCTAACCCTAAACTACTTACTAGAGGTGGATTTCCACTTGAAAACAATTAATCATGCATGTGGAAACTACATTTTTAGCAAATTTTAAATATGTAGTATCACATGCGTATATGTGTTTCCACTTTTTAAAGATAGAAGTTTTTAAAGTAAAAATATCTCAGCTTTTATTTTGTAAATATAGCTCATACTTTTATATGGACAGGCAATATTATCCTTCCATCAATTAAGGGAAGGGAGGGTGAGCCCAAGAGGGAAACTCTTAATAGAGCCATAGCCTGTTACTGGGGGTAAACTGATGAAGTTGTCCCAGATTTTTGTGGGTGAAAATCTATTGAAAATCTTTTTGCTTTACATTGATAAAGAATCTGAACCCTGGGCCTCACTAGTTTCTGTAAGGGCGAAGCAGCAGCTTTTCCAGGAGCTATACATTTTAATATCAGCAGAGGTAGCAGCTACACTCCTGGCTGGCCCACAGTCCATATCACTCTTCCTCCAAGTTCCTCTGAGAGGCAGCTGCCAGATTTATGTTCCTTCTGTTTTTATAAGTCTAACCTTAAGGATTTTCTGTCCCCACCTCTTCATAGCAACTCCTATTTTACTTAATTATTCCAGTCTTGTGGTATAAAAAATAAACTCTATATGTTTATGTTCCTGTCTTCTTGTCAGTGGATGGGAAGGACAATTGCAATTAATAAATGGGGAATACAATGGGAGAGAGTAGGGTTTGGTATTCCATCTGAGATCTCTCACCAAAGAAGTTTCTAAAAAGCAGTTTACAAGGGAAATATTTACAGCTGCAGCAGGACTGGTTCACACTTTGCTAATAAATAAAGAGTTATTTAGAAATTTTTCAGCAGCTCATATCTCATCTGCTGGATGTTTTCATCCTTTTGTTAGTAGAGAACTATTTAGCTGCAATGAACTTGGTACTCATACTTTCTGTAAATTTCCACACAAAACAAATAAATGTCGATAAAACATGCAACACACCTGGGAAGTTTGCTGTTTGAAGGAGAAGGGCACCATGCTTCAGTAGATAGGGGTGATTTTGATGTCAGGAATCTTCTTTGATATATAATATGTAGGATTCTGTTTAAATGCTGCTAAGATGACTACACAGTGGAGAGAAAGACTTTTTGAGGAAACCTGAGTGAAGTGTTTCTTCCCTTGATGTTAAAACCTGAGTACAGAGTCTTAGATGGATAAAACATTCCTCTGCTGGCCTTGAAACCACCAATTCATCTCCATTATGTCTACAGGCAACTTGTTTAAAGGGAAGTTCACGTAACATCATTTTAAATATCAAAATATCTCGCAAGTGAAGAATAAAAATCTAGCATCCCACTGGGTTCTGAAAGGACAGGAAAAACAAAAAACTGAGGTGGTAGTCTTCAAACTCATGAAGAACTTGCTCATTAAATGTGTCTTGTTAGATGTATCAAATGTGTAGATCAGAGTGTTGTCAGCTTTTCTATTTTCAGCTTTAATGCTACTCTTTCTTGGAAAAGCTAATTCTGCTGCTTTGTGTCCTGGTCTTTGCAGTGTAGCAAATTCTACTTTTGTTCAGTCAAGCCTGAAACTTCAAGAGCAGTAAAAGTGCTCAATAATAATAACAACTAGACAATTATAAATTAAATATTAAAACTAAAACTAGACATACCACTGAACTGATGTACTGTATAAAATATAGAAGCTGGTAAAACATTTATTACAAAGTTAAAAAGTGTAATGATTTAAGAAAATAATAGGGCTGAAAGAAAAACCTGTAAACTGTGGCCCTGTCCTGGAAACATGTATAGCTCTCCTTACCTGAATCCTTGTTCTGTAGAATTAAAAGGGATTGTCCATGTTTTCAGCATCTGCAAAGTTGCATGTTAACAAATGCACGCATGAATTGGGTCTACTCAAGGAAGTAAAATCAAGCAAAAAACTAATTCCAAGGGAGGGAATCTAACTATTCAAGTCTGTATATAATAAAACGGTAACTGAGGAAAAGACTGAGTGAATGCATGTGTGACAAGAATGCCAATAACTGGTCACAGGAGTGTGAAACTGCTGTGGCTCTTGATCAAAAGCCAGTGGAGGGTCGTGGACTTCATTGGGGTTTTGCATCAGATCCTTTAGAGTAATCTGAGAGTCAATACTCTGAGATCCCTCAGAGTAATCTCAACATTCATGAACACTGCCCAAAGAAATCAAACAGATAGCATGGCCATGACTGGCTTTCCTTTCAACAGGTGACCAAATTCTATGATTATTAGTGGAGCTATGTCAATCATACCAGCTACAGATCTGTCTGGGGTCCAGATTTGAATTTCTAACGTACTTACTGTGCTGGATGAGATTGGAAACAATAGGAGTCTGCACTGGGATGCTCAGCCTTGGCTTTTCATTTCTACTTTCTCAGAGTGTGAGAAAACAAAGAGGGCAAATAAGGTGAGCAGACTTAATCACTGCACCTAATCCCCCACTACACAATGGTTAGATAGGTCAGTGATGTAGGAACATTACTACACCAGAGCAGACATAAATCTCTACTTTGTGTACCTATAGAAATAGATGCTGAGCTGGAAGTCTCTTGAGAAGGTCTTTATGAAGTGCTATGAGTGACCTCAGGTTTGAAAACTGAGGGCAACATATATTCCAAATAATCTGTTTGCTTTAAAGAGGAACCTTGGTTCACTAAATGGTTTCTCATATTTATTTCGATTTGATTTTCTTAGAGCTTTTCATGTTCTAAGGGGGGAATGGGACTCTTTGCTAGGGTCTTATATGTTTCCTACATTTCACGCTTGCAGTCTCAAAGGCTCTGAAAACAGATGTCTGGTTTTCAAAGAAGGTTTTATTTTTTTGGCATTGCCAGACATTTTACAGTAGAAAATACAAAACAAAAACAAAGCCACTGACTTCTGATGTCTTCTGTTTCCCTATCACCTTTTGTTACGCTTGTTAATCAGGGTGACTGGGAATATTTTAAACATTTATAGCATATACATTTCTCCCCCCCCCAAATGTTTATTTTACAACATCATGAACCTTGGGGAAAAAAAAAAAAAAGTTGTCTCTATTATATATTTTTTTTCCAAGGGAAGAAGTAAACATGCAGTTTTCACATTTGCTACATCAAACGGATGCTGTTTATTTAGTTGCTTGAGGCAGGAGGCCTGATCAGAAGAGAATTTCTTCTATGGCCTAAGGTGGTGAACTATTTTTAATAAGAACAATGCTTAAAGAGAAGGAAATTCCTAAGAGCCCTCTTCAATCGTTTGAGAGGAGAGAAGGGAAATCCCCTCTTGTGGCAAGGAGGGATAACAAGCTACTGCTCCAAAACACATCCAAACTGGGCTGCCTTAATTATCATATGTTGGACAAGGGAGAAGTGTCACCAGGAATCACCTCAGCTGAAAGTTATCATGAAAACACATCACAGAATCCCATCCCAAAAATTTCCTGTTTCTCCCATGTGTTTGAGGAGAAACCAAGTCAGCTCTTGGTGTCTGAGCTGGGGACATGGCCAAGAAGGGGGTGTCCAAACACTCATTCTCTTGCACAGCTTTGCACTTGGTTTGAATGCCCAAGCATTCAAGTACTCAAGAGAAAATAAGAAATGCTAAAAATAATAAACATAGAATTTTGTTTATTGGTCTCCCACAAGCAAGTGAAATGGCCCAGGGCAGAAGCAGTTGTCTGGGTGAAAATTATCCAGGAACCAGTTAAAGCCTTGTTCTCTGGCCTTATTCAGTTTATGAGTGTAGACATAGCCCAAGGTCTCTCTTTTTTTTTTTTTTTTTTTTTTTTAATTTTATTTTAAACTACTTGCCAACAACATGCAAACGAGCAATTAGAATCACCTGACTATTGTAAACAATTCGAGACTATTGAACTCACCATCAAGAATCATAAGACTCACAATAACAAGACACAAAGGTTTCATTTTTATATTTTTAGACTTAAGCCTTAACTTCAAACAACAATATATTTTTCACTTGTTTTCTATCTTCAATGTGAGTAACTAATTATGAGTGTAAAACTAGGAAAGATGACTGGCTGTGCATGGCCAATCTGAAACACACAGTCTGATACACAGTGCAAATATTGTCAGAATATGATAATATTTGAAATGTCAGCATTCCTTTTAGACTCTCAATGATATATTTGAAACATAGAAAAGATTCTGGAAAAAATAAACTGAATTTTTAAGTAATAAAAATGCCAGAGTTTTACTCTTTAGGCCTCAGATTTGAGAGCATTTCAAATGTTTTTTTAACCACAATGATAACTTTGCTTACAACCACATTTCCCAGAAAGTGTTTTGGTTTTCTTCTAAGTACAAAACTCTTCGAATAAGCAGATACAGTCTGCTCTGCAAGCCATGTTTTTGGTGAGAAAATGCACTTTTGGTCTCTTGACTAACAAATAGTAACAAACATGCTAATGTGAAGAGATAAAACAAGACTCTGAAATGCTCATTTGGGTTAAAAATGAGTTTATTTCCCAGGGCATGGGGAATCCCAGCTGAATTGGTTGCTGCAGTGACACAAGAAACATGTAAACTGTACCCTCGATTAAAATCTGGGAGAGAGAGATAAAAGGTTTATCTGTGTGACAGGAGCTGTTTGATGGACTGTTAGATGACACTTTTTTTTATGTTTGCTTAAATCTCACAGCTTCTGTTGCTGCTTTGTCACTAAGCACCCATCCTTCTCACACAGCCCCCACTCTGGCCCCCCCAAACTAATGATCATGCCTTTCAAGGAGGGCTTTCTGGCAAACAAATGTAATGAGAGCAAATATGTAAATATGTATGTAAATGTTATTATTGTAATATGTAAATATTATTATTATTTTGCTTCAAAAACACACACAAAGACACGTGTGCATGTAACTGTTTAGGCACCATCATACACTGTAACACGTAAATCTGTGTGTGGGTTTTTATGGATTTTTTTCCTTCACACATGCTTTAACAGGTTAAGATTTTCAAGCATCCATGTGCTTGTGAGTTGACATAACCAGGGACAAGCAGATGCTACTGCGTGTACCTGTGTCCCTAATTTGAGACACAAACACATATATGCTGTATCTGTATGTGCCCAAACATGAAGAGCTGCATGGTGGTATTCACAGATATCTCTATGTACCCATACACGTATAACCAGACTGCCATGCCCTAGTGTATTTATGAATATTTTTTTCTCTCTATGTATCAATACAAGTGTTTTAATTTACATAATATATCAATATACATTATGTATGTATATATACTAAGTCATAAGTATATTGTGTGCATACGCAAAAAAGTCAACAACAGGAAAACCTAAGGTTTTGACATATTTTAATCTCTGTTTAATGCTTTGTCTTGGACAAGAGGCTTCAGTAAGATGCTGTTGACCTGATGTAATTCAGCTGTGTTCTTGGTATGACATCAGACTGGTCACAGTCACACAGTGGTGGAGTGAACAAATCTTGCATATGGCTATAAATGAGAGACAAGATGATAGAGGAGCAGACCTTGTGCAGTGTGACTGGGATAAGGAGTAGAGCCAGGTCTTTAATCAGATTTCTCAGATTAACATATTGTATTTGTTTATGGGTTTCGTGCAGATAAAAGTTCCTGTCTCTTCTCCAGGAGTTTCTTCAACTACTTCCTATAGCACGTGGTTATGATTCACTCCCACTTGGTAGTCAGATGTCAAAAGGATTATAGGGAAAGACCTTCATAAATTCATGGACAATAATACTCCCAAAGACTAATTTGGCTTTTGTTTTCCTTTAAAAACACAAAGTCGGGGGAATTTTCCACACAAAGAAATATTGTCAGAGGTGAAGTTATGTATGGTCATACCCAGTGTACTGCAACACTCAGTGATTATCAAAGCAGAATTATCCCTGCCAGCAGCTTTGAGGCATGTGCCTTTTGCAAAATATACCTGCAGGCTTCTTCCCTCCACCCGTTCTTCCCAAGGCTTGAGTTTGAACCTGCTCTTCAATATCATGTTCACAAACATAATTCAGATGTGTTCTAACTACTTTCCATTGCTAATTCTCTTCAGTCCTAGTGGTTACATGACACTGGGCCCAGGACATGACAGCTGATCAGATAGTGGGTCTAAGCTGAGGTTCCACCTATCAGATTCTCCAGCTAGCTGGAAATGATAGTGGCTTCCCACTACAGTTTACAGCAAACCAAAAGCTATTCTAGATCACATCAAGAACAGTTTTATTTCCTAAATTGGTTTATGAATCACAGTCTCTTTGGAATTTGATAAGGCTGATAATATTGTTTTTGTCATCAGTTCCTCTCCTCTGCCTCACCTGCCTGCCAGATGTTGTCTTTCACAGAAACAACCAAGTTCCCTGTTTATTCTGCTACCCATAGCCTCAAGTCACTGTGTCTTGACTTCCCAGATAGGGCTACTGGATTGTCACCCAAATATCTAATCCTCGTTTGCTTCTGCCATCTCAGAGACCCAATCTTCAGCTGGACCCACTGGTCACAGTGTGGCTTCAGCTGTTGCAGCTAAATGGGAACCAGATGGGAGTATTGAGAATATACCTATGTTCTGCATGCCCATCAATAGCCATAATCTGCACCTAAGTTACATTTCCTCGAAGGCTGATGGAGGAAAAGAGTCACTTTTAGAGTAAAGTTCACTTTATCATAAAATAAACATGTAGAATAGGATGTATTAATCATATGTCTTTAATAACAGGGAACCTTAGGAAGATTAGGTGGGATGTAGACATCTAAAAATAAGTGTACTCACTCCTCAGTAAGTTGGATTCTCTGGACTTTTACTTGGTCACAGAAATAAAAGAGCTGATGACCAGAAATATGTTCACTTAATAACTCTGCTGGCTTAGAATTTAAATTTGTGTCCCAAGTGCTCTGAAATTCTCGAAGCAAATTTTTGCACTAGTTAGTTCCTAGAAGAATCAAGGAAAAATATCTATATGATGTATATATGTTTATGTATACGCATAGGTATATATATAGCTGGGAGAGTCAAAAAGTAAGTTAAAATGAAAATACATGAGAAATAAACTAACCAAAGTTACTCCACATAGAGCAAATCTGTTCTCCATGTCTACCTTAATCCACACATTGCAATTAAATCTACTTCTCTGCACCTGAGTCTATTCAGTACATCAAAGCCAACCTGCTAAAAGTACTTATTTCACAGTAATTCAGCTATTAATTGGCCTTTTCCTCCCATGCTTCCCCCATCCCAGCCCCTTCCTGTCTTCCTGGAATGATTTGTCTTGAACAGTGAAAAACCCTGGGTAGTGTAGAGTAACAGAAAAGTGTGAATGATATTTGGAAGGACTCATTGTCTGACTTATGTTATGCCAAAAATAAGCACTTCTGCTCAGGCTCAGCCTCGTTAACAAATTTCTTCATCCCTGGCAAAGCACTCACTGTTGCCAAATTATGCAGTAATGCAGACTCAGCAGGAGTTTATATTTTTTTATTTCTTTAATTTTTTAAAATTATTATTATTTTGCTTACTCTTGATTTACATCTGTTTAAGGGTGGGTGAATGAGATCTAATGGCCACCAGAAAGGTTGTTTCGATTTATAGTGCTGAGTAAGAATCAGTCTTACTATTCCAGCAAAAATACACCTGAGCCATGATAGATTTTAAAATATCCTGGATATTAAAAAAAACAAACTTTGATTTTCTTTTCCTTTCAAACGGAGCACAAGCAGATATAAAAAGGGGGTAAAAATATATTTTTTAATGTTTAAAGGTATTCTTACAGAAAAAAAAAACAAAGGCAATATCAATAAAATACATTATATAATCAAGAATGAAAACTAACTTGTGGCTTTAAATTTTTAAATTTATTTTGTAAGCCACCCATCCCCCTCCAGTAAAATATTAGCAGTGTAAGTGTTAAAAAGTAGAGACACTGCATAGTCACTGGGGATGCTCTGGTAGACCATGTGTATGTTGAAGACTGGGCAGCTGCACAGCAATGAAAATGGGAAGGATCTTATATAAATGCTTTAAAAATGCACAGATTGAAGTGAAAGCAATCTGCATAACAGGAATAGTGATTCTGCCTCAAATTGCTTCATTGTTTCTATCATTTCCACTCCAATTCTAGTTGTAGAGGCAGTGAAAGGGAAAGCTGTGATTAGAGCTGGCCTGCCTTGTCTCCAATCTGAGGGAAATTCCAGACTTGGGAAATCTGTCCTTGTCCTGAATCACAGCAAAACAGTTTTTTTCTCACACTTTCCAGGAACTGAAATGAAACAATGATAAAAGATTCAGGTCAATCAAAGCATTTAATTTCAGTTTTACATTTATTTTTTTTTTTTTTCTTCAAAACAATTATTGTGTCAAAGAAAGTTATTTTGAAACAAAAATTAAAATTACAGTACAGTACAATTGATTTTTTTTTCAGGTAGAAATAGTTACAAATTCATTTAATTGCATTCTAAACTTCTGTTTTGAATAAGGTTTTTTGTGGTAGGGGAAGAAGATATCAGGATGGAGGAATTTAAACTAATTCAGCTTTGCCAGAGAGACTGGGGTGTATGTGTGTATGTCTGCAGAAGGGTAGTTCTTAAATTATGTGTTTAATCTGGATTTTTTTCTCTAAGAAGCATCATAAAAAGACACAATGGATTTACCTTTTTTTTAAATGCTCAGAAGAAATCACTGTTTTTGATTAGTTGCTGCATCACTTTGGTCAAGTAACCACTTTCCAATTGTGTGTCTTAGCCTTTCTTCAGAAATACTTTAATGCATTTAGAGCTTTTATTTATTCATTAGAAAAAGAGATAGTTGTTTATATGGTTTCATCTGCAGAAGCCAAAAGTCAGAGCTGATACCTGCACACAGTTGTGCTACCAACAAGCTGAATGCACATAAACCATCCTGTAAGAATACTCATCCCAGTGTGAAAGGAAAGCCAGCATCCTCTGAAGGGTGGTATTGCAACACCAGCAAAAACTTCTCATCCCACAGACAAAAAGCAGAGCCAGGCCAACCAACCCAAAACTCTCAGGGAGACTTGAACTCTGATAAGTACTCATGAAATCTCTTGATTTGTTTTGATTTGAAGAAAAGGTGTTAGGTATTTTTGGAAATTGTGCCTAGGATGTAGCTGGAGCTGGTTGTTTATTCACCGATTAGGATCTTAATTGATGCTTTTAAGGAGCTGGATTTTGTTATGAAGAGATCATAATGTGTGCTACCTGTTACAGAGAAAAAATGGACCTCTCTGTCCAAAAGAAAAGTTTTTAGATCAGGGCTAGAAAGTGAAAACTCTCATCTTCCAAAGTGGCCGATTTCATGAAAGTCAGATATTCCGGAAGAATAAAAAAAATTACATTTCCACTCAAAATTTATTTGGAAATCTCATGCCTGGACACTGATGTTGACAGCAGAGACAGGGATAGGTCTTGTTTGTGCTAAGTTCTATCCAAGTGCCCAGGAAATAGTCATTCCTGTACCCAAAGCTCCCACAGCCTAAGCAGGTGGTTTGTAAAGGTAACATTACTGCCTTCCATACACTGAAAGAAGATGAATGCACAGGAAATCTGCATCAGAGGCACAGCTCGAATTAAATCTCTTGAATGGTGTGTTAGTACTGAAGTGGAAAGGCTTCTGTCTTCTGTTTAATCTCAGTAGAAGTTTTGCTGAACTGGGATCCAGGACCTCTTATCCAGACATTGACTTGTCTAATGCCTTAGTTTCTCTATCTGTAGAGAGGGCAGTAGTGTCATTTATAAATTATCATTTGCACCAGGTTAGTCATGAAAATTTTACAGAATTATAAAGCATTTCTTAAAATGCCCTGAAAGAACAAGATTCATTCACTACTCTAGGATTACTCACAGGGTAGGTTTTCCCTCCTCAGTTGCCCACCATCCTTTTAAGCAGAAGAATAATTTGACTAACAAATTACTTGGATGTTGATAGTGAATGACAAATACTTTTACTCCATGGATACTTCATCATATTTCTAAAGTAACAGCTGAATGAGAAACAGCCTTTCTGCAGATGTTCCTGCAGACTAAAGCCACTTAGTGCAAATAGGCACGAGCAGCAAATTAAAAACACACACCAGATTTTGATCTCAGCTCAACAAGTTTTGCTTGGGCACAAGTCCATTGGCTTCTTCACCCAACAAAGTGAGACACAAATCAGGCTGACACACATATGCATGTCAGATAAAAGTGCACAGGGTTATGTCCATATTAGTCATGCGATAACAGGACAGATGCATGTTAGGGTGGAACAGTGTTAGCAAATTATCTCACAAAAGGCCATTTGTCTTCCTTGGGATGTGTGCCACCTTTTAAACAAGTCTGAATAAATCTACATTCCTGACTTCTCCTCATGGAGACATAATCCAGCTCGGTCAGCAAGGGGATGCAGGCTACAGTGAGGTGGCTGGAGAAGGAAAAGCTTTGAGAAAGACTCCTGTGGGGTCACCCTTCTGCACTCAGGCTCAACAAGGTGCCCAAAGAAAACAGATTTGTTAGACATGCCTGCAATGCAGCTATGATGTGGATGGCTGGATTCCCTTGATAATTACTGGCCAGATGTTGAAACAACAGTGATGTGTTTCATCTTATCTGCTGTAGCAGCAGCTCTTCCTGTGTTGACTGCGGAAGGCATCTGAGGGGCACTGGCTCAGATAGGGTGTGATTGCCTTGTCAGATGCAAATAAATGCCTCAGATCATGAGTCAGAGCTCCTCATGCCTGACAGCCTCCAGCAGAAGAAAAAGTAGAAAGCCACTTCACTTTGTCTGCTCCTGTATCAAATGGCAGAGACCTGATGATACATCTGAGCCCATTGTGCCACAGGTCCTCTCTGTGTGACACTAAGAGCATCGTCAGAGCAGAAACTGGCATTTAATCTCCTATCTGGCTTTGTTTGCACCATCATAAATATAGCCTGAAGAGCACTGGGAGTAGCCACTGCTTCAGCAGCATTCTGTAGCTAAAAGCAAACAGCAACTCCTTAAACTTCTTTAGCTAAACATACCACGCTGGCCTGCCTACACCTTAAATTAATCAAGTATGTATTCATAGCAAGGCGTGAATGGAGAAAAAGGGAGCACTAGACTTTTTTTACTCTCCCCAAAATTCAGCAGGGCATAACAGCTGACCTGGCTTGAATCTTCCCATGCTCACCACCTCTGCCTGCCTGAGGATTTTAGGTTATGAGCTTTTTTGTAACCATCCTCTGACAGACAGGTATTTACAAAACAAATTTCTGATCACGGGATCTTACTCTCGACTACCAAATATTATTTGCTCCACTGACTCTAGGACAGCCATAGATTAAAGAAAATAACTGGGCATCTCCTAACCCTGTTCACTGGAGTGAGGCCTCAGTAGTGAAGTTTACATATTGTTTAATACCGTGACCTCTGCTCAGATGCTAATCCCTCGTCCACTGCTCTGCAGCATCTTTCTTGTACGCAGCCTCCATGCTAATACCCAGAAAGATGCTTGGATTTCCAAAACTGCAAACCATGCAGCTGTCAAATTCAGAGGGGACATTTTGTTGAGTCAGCTCACCACCCCAGCATGACCACAGCTATAGGATCTCTCCTTCCTATGGTTAATCACATCTTCACATGCATCAAGCACCTTCCTGTTGCAGCAGGATTATGATACCAGCAGCAAGATTGTTGCTTGCTTTCAGGGCAAGCTGAAATACAACCAGACAAAAGACTTTGGAGTTTATTATGCAGCTAAGTAATGTTTGAAAAATCAATGTTTATATCCTTTGAATCGCTAAATTTCCCCATTGTGATTATTTACAAGATTTTATCAGATTTTATTCTTGAAAAATTTGTATTCAGTCATATTTAATTTGCTATGAACCCAGGAATAGTGTCCTGTAGCCAGGAATACCCAGTGCTTCCTTAGTGCAGACTCAGATATGGGCTCATAGAGAGGTAGAGGGGACATAAATCCAGTGTATCACTCCTCTGCAGTATCTGCACACTGACTTACACTTACCCTCCTGCACACACAAGGTATCTCCTTCCTCTTTTATGGAGAGTTTGGTTGCTTCACCTTTTTCTGCATGCATCACAGGCAACGCTCAGGATGCAGCTGACATGTTGAAAGTACACACCCTAACTCCACCTCAGTCATTCCTTGGATATCTGGACACTAAAAGATGGGGGAAGATGGGCTACAGAAGTGTAACAAAGGACCAGAATAAGACAGTGGAACTTTCTCTACCTATAAAGCTTCTGTTTCAGCTGGAAAAAAAATGGGGAGGAGGGCACTTAGAGCATCCTTTCACCAAATCTTGTAGACTTCTCAAGGTGAGTCAGAGAAAGGTCTTTCCTGGAGGATATTCACTGAGAAAGAAATCCAAGCTGGTAGGCACTTAGAATCTACATCAAAGTGGTTGTCTATAAACCCAGATTTATGTGCTCAAAATAGAAAAGATGGTAGTGTCCATCATACACAGTTTCACAATGAAACACTGATTCAGCAGTTCTGTACAATGTATAAATAAAAAACCTGTGTCACTGCTTCCACAACTAAGCTTGAAAGAATATCTGAATATTAAAAATGTTGAAAAAAATTAAATTATAGTCCCACTAGAAAAGAATCTGTTCTCTTCTAGAATGTACCTTTTTGACCTTCCATCTTAGAAAAGATTTCTTTCTTTTAGGAAACAGCAGGTTTCTCCAGGAAATTCTGCTATTTAAATCTCAGTTTTCCTGAAATGTGGCAAAACAAAAATTATGCTAATTTGAATGCTTTGAAATAGCAATTCAAAAGGAAATATTTCACTTGGAAGTATTTTATTAAAAACCAAGTAATTCTCAACATAAATAATTCCTAGGGCAAAGGGAAAAATGACTCAGCCTCATAGCTCTCTTGAAAAAGAAAATAATCTTATTTAGGTAAAAACTTCCCCTTCAAGTGTCGATTGTTTTTTTCTTTCTTTCTTGTTTGCTTTTTTTTAACAGTGGGTGCAGTGCTACGTAGGTGTGCAGGTCATGAATAAGCTTGAGAGAAAATAACTGAGAGCAAATAACATAGAAAGGGAAGGACAGACTTTGAAATTAGCTTATGTAAGAAGTTACTAGGAAATGTAAAGCAAAGCAATTCCCTGAAATGCAATCATCTTACTATTGAAATAAAATGCCTACTAAATATAGGTATTTTATAAATATAGGTCCACACTTCACAATATAGATTCTTTCAGGGCTTTGGTGACAGGAGGAGGCCTACAATTAATATATGGTGATTTCTGTCTAAAGTAGATTGTTCCCAGAGCTGCAACCATGACTACATAAGCATGGCTTAGAAGGAATTAGGGCCCAAAGCAAAGGAAAACATGCAAGTCTATTGAATCATTGGCAATTTTGGGGGGAATAGCCTATTAGAATTTGGAATTTGGATATTTTTGAATAGTTTTAGGAGTTGTGGATCTTTGTCTTGAATCTAGATCCTGTTAATGTATCAGGTCAACATTTGTTGTGTGTTATGGAACAGAATTGTCCTGAGGGAAATGATGCCTTCAGAAATGTTGTACCTTTGGCATGAGACATCATCCTTGGAGACCAAGATATTAGAAGCAAAGGAATAGCCTCTAAAGAGAGCTGTGAAAATTGCTATAACATCTGGCAGAGTAAACCAGAAATCAGTAATCATTATTTCCCAGCAGAGCAATAGGAAGCAGCTATTCTCTGTCCATCAAGAAGAAAACAATTAGCACTTAAAAAAAAAAATTAAAAAAAATGCTCTAGCACAGGGAAATTTGTCTGGATCACCATTTAACTAAGTGGTTATTCAAATGGGTGTGTAGTGTTTAACATGAATCTGAGATGTTTGCTCCCTTTACATCCGAGAGCAACACATTCCATAACATAATTATATGCTGTGCTGAAACAAACAACCATTTAATCCTTTTTCCAGTGACTGTGTTGCTCATCAAATGCTTAGAACAGTTAGTATCTTGGTAGGGGAATCAGACTGGTAGTTTTATATTTAAAAAAGGGTTGTGTTATCATCTTGTTTGACCTATGAAATGACAAAGACCAAGAGACTTCTCTGAAGTCATTCCTGCTTTAACTGTACTTGATCCTGACTTTACAGCAGAGATTGCAGTAGGTTTGAAAGTGTCTGGTGGTAAAAGGAGTTTTTCCAATATTGAATTACTCTTATTTGTTTCAGCCTGTGTTTTGCTTTTTTTTTTTAACTTCCACTTCACCTTCCTCCTTTTGGACCTTTTTATATCCTTCTTTGAGATAATAAATATATCCCTTCTCATCCATCATTGATTTTTGGTCAAAATGTACAACAGTCTTCTTTCTCGTGTCTGTGTTGGTTGATTCAGATCACAGTTGATCCTTTGCCATGATTAACCTCTCCTGTGCTCTTTGTATCATTAATATATTTTTATCACCTCTAACCTAAAAGGTTCTTGACATATGACGTCAAATAATGATTTCAGTGCTTAAAAGTTATGCTTTTTATTCAGTGACCTGCTAAAGTCATCTCTGAATAGATTTCTCCTCTTGAAAGTTAAGACATGGAGTTTTCTAGATACCACATCTCCTTTCCCAGTCGGATTTAGTCCTGCACTGGTCTAACTCAAGTTTCTAAAATTTATAATCTTTTCCTAATGGTGTCCTCTTAACCTCTGATGAACCTTAACATTTTTGAATCTCCCTTAAAAGAGAAGAGCTACTGCTGTCTGGAGACAGCAAGTCCTTTAGCTTTGGCAGAGGCATTTCCTGAAGATCAGGTCTCTGATCCTAGTGGGGTATTACATGACTGAATTAATCTCAAGCAAGCCAGAGGGATCCTTTTCATCTGCAAGCTTTGACCTCCTGTTTGAACTGTATCCAGAATTATTTCTTGCTCAAGTGATGTCCATTCTACCAGAAAAGGGACCTAAGGAGGCAGTGGCTAGTGCAAAAAAGGGGACATTTGTCTGAGTTGCAACACGCCAAGAACATAATTTAGATTTCAGATGGCCTCAGCTTTTGCAACAACACTTCTCAATGTACTTCCCAGTATATCAGGAGCAGTGCCTCTAGGATGCTGCATGGCCCAAGACATTGAATACCAGTGACAGAGAGGTCTTGGCAGAGATCTCAGACATCTGAAGGGTTTGCAGAGAGTGGATGGAACCAGTTTGAGATCGCCTGGGATTATGAGGCCATGTTCTTGATGGTTCTTCACAGATAGGTGCAGGTCTGAAATCCAAAATCTGATGCTCTCTCATTGTATATAAGTTCACATCTGAACATTAGTGCTTTTTTTTGTTGTTTGGTTGAGTTTTTTTGTTAGGGTGTTTTTTCGGTGTTTTTTTTGTTAGTTTTTTGTTGTTCCATTTTGTTGTTGTTGTTGTTTTGTTTGGGTTTTTTTAGTGGAATAAACAGAAATGCAGCACCAGAGACAAAGAAGTTATGAAAAGATAAAACACTTTTCACACTCATGTCCATGGTTTCTCTTTTTAATTCTTTTTTCTAGCTTTTTTCAATCTGATCCCTCTATATTATAGGGACATCCAAACCAACTTTAAAATATGCTTTTAAAATTATGAACAAAGTATTAATTGATCTGTTAAAAGAAGGCATGCCACATCAGAAACCCCTGTGCATTGTTGGTAACTGAGATTATTTTAGATTATCCCAGGGCAAAAATCCACTGTGGTTTTTCTGAGCTAGCAGCACAGATAGAAAGATAACAGTTGTGACCAAACTTTTGGGGTATGAAAACACATGAGAGAGCTGTTTTCATTCCTCCTTCATGTGACAGAGAAGTGGTCAAGTAGACTTGAGCAGTTCAGGCCGCCTACAGTTTTTTAAAAAACACTTTTGATCTGCAACACAGCTGAAATAAAGTGACATTAAACCTTTAATGCCCTTTACTTAACTCTATGAAGCTGCCTTGCCAGCCTGTGGCCAGTGATGCTCCTTATTTCTGGTTTCCCCTCCATACTTAAGGATGCTAAAAACCCATCCAGCATTTCCTACCTTTATGTGATCGTGTCAGAGATCCCACGTCAGATGCCAAAAGGAGCTCACTTGATTGGTTGAACATTGCATGCAGCAGATAATATTTCTTTTTTACCAGAGTGATACGGAGGTTGTCCTCACTAGATGTAGAAGCACAGGCAAGGTTGGGTGTTTACAGAGTGTTCATCCTACTCCAGCCTCAGAAAAGCCCACCCATCCCTCCTGGTCTCTGTTTTCTCTCTGCATCCTGAGAGGTGGCCACAGTGGGCAGAAGACTTGATGCAAATAAGAGGCTTTTCCCAACTGAAATTATACAAGTTGTTTAACAGGAATGTTTTATGAATTCAGGCTGATCAAAGAGATTTGTTTCAATTGAGTTAAAAAAAAAAATAGAGCAGTAGGAAAATGGGAAAAGGGTTTTGGAAAAAATGTAAATGTTTTTTATTTGGACGCTTTCAAAGTAATTTAAGGTGATGTTTCATTTTAAAATATACTTGAGGTTTATTTACAGTAGAATAAACATCCTTTTCAAGGGCTCAGAACTGCAGCATTTCATTTCAGCATGGAAAAAATAGACTTAAAATAAAACTTCTTCTTTTGCTGCTGTTCTTTTTGCTGTCACATCTCATTTTCATGTCACTATAAAAAAAAAATAATAATTCAGAAACAGTATGAAAAAAGTTTCTGGGAAACCCAGAAACCGTGGGGCCAAGAAAAAGTCTTTTTGGGTTCAACATGTCTTCAAATCTCACGTATTTATACAGAAAATTGTTGGGTTTCTTAGCATTTGTCATTCATCTGACTGTACTTATGACTATGGCAACAGTGCATGATCCTACAGGAGTTATCTGCAACTAAAATAATAATGATGCCTCTAGAGAAGGGGAATACAATTTGCAATTTATGCTGTTGTTGCTACTATGTGATCAGTGGAAATCTGAAAACCAGGACAGGCACTTCTGAGGGGAGCCACTACCTCTACATGTATCTTACACCTTAACCTTACATGTAACTTACAGAGATCCATGAAACTCATTTTTAGTAGCTTTCCACTTTTCTTTTCCCTTCCTGACTTCCAAATGGGAGGTCAGGTCAAACTTCTGGCTGGTATAATAGCAAATTACACCCACTATTTGGCCTAGGATGCGGGGTGAGGCATAAATTAGGAGCTGATAGCTTAGCTGGTGCCACATCAGGTTATTAGATGTGTGTCAGCGAGCAAAGTTCTGATCAAAGCTCACAGGGAGACAGCCAGGGGTCGGGAAGCATGGCTGGGGACTAATTGCTGGGCTGTGTGCTAAAAGGAAGTTTGCAATGAAAGGCCATTAAGCTGCAGCTTTTCCAATCGGTGGAGCAAAGCTATTGGAGAAATGTTGATTGCTGTGTGGCCAGAGGAATGAGGGTGCAGATCCTGCTCTGGGTGAGGGCTCCCTTCAGTTCTCCAGAGCTTTCCTAAAGGAGCACAGAATCTGCTCTGAAAATTAAGTGCTAGAAAAGGCTTGCTAATCCATTTTCTTAATTTATATGGGCTGGTCAAACAAAGAGAATCTTTTTGAAAAGGTGTTACTTGCAGAGAAATTTGACTGATTGGAAAATGAGCTGGTAACAATAAAACTGCACTTAGGGCAGAGGATGGTGGGGGCAGAGGGCTTACTGGGACACTTGAAGAGCATACTAAGATATTTGGATGACAGCACTTACAGCCATGTAGAGGAAAACTTAAAACTGGTTTTTATGCTCAAATTTTGTTTCACACAATCTCTGCAGCACATCAGCTATAGTTTGCTCATTTTACAAACAAGGCAACAGATGTAAAATAAAATAAGATTTGTTTGGGGTTTTGTTTTTTTGTTTTTTGGTTTTTTTGGTTTTTTTGTCTTTTCAGATTCCCACATGTCAGATATCTTGGAGTCCAAATGACACAGTTAAGCTGATTTGAAGAAGAATGAGCAACCTTTTCCCTATTTTTTTTTTCCTTTTGTTGTGGAAGTTAATCACTTGTGACCTACCAGTCACATCTTCAGTCTTGTTTACTTTCAGGTCTTTGTCTGAGCTCTGAGAGTTTTACCCTTTGAGGTAAATCTTCTTTGAGGATGGTATCCATCTCATTTTCTTTTTCGTCTTCCTCAGAAAATTTTTAACAGAATAAAATAAATCGTGACTTTCTGTATGATCAGTGGAGTTGAGGACAAGCACTTCTATTTTCTAAACATCAGTATAATTTTTACATATGTGAACAGTTTAAATGAACCAAGTATTTAAGTTATTACATGACACAAGACCTAAATAGAAGAGAACAAATATTTTCATGTCTGTTTGGAAAGGGCATCTTGAATATAAACAACGATAAATAACTAAGAAATGTCTGATGGCTTTGGCCAAATATGGAGTATCAGAACCAAAGTTGGAATTTCACACAGAGAAAGTTCCAGTCTGTCAACTTTTATTTTCATTCTGGCTTGGGACAAGATGCTGCATTTTTGGGGGAAAGGAAAAGAATCTCTCAAAAGCTTCAGTCAGAGATGTTGAAAGGTATTTCTGTCACTTTGGCTTTCAGTTGCTCCCAGCTCTGCTCTTGCAAAGTGAGAGAAAATGTAGCTTAGATTTCTTCATGAGTTTTTTTTGCCAGAGCTACATTTCTCATGAACCCACATGTCTCAACTCCAGGAACAGTTTCTTGATTAGTGAGTGGATATACAGCCTGTTAGGCCATGCCACTTAATCTAAAATGACAACTGTAGGAGGGACAAGTACTGTTGCAGCTTTAGCTTAGAAAAAGTTTTTAGACAAACTCCCACCTGTCTGGGAATCACTTTTCACACCTCTCTTCTCTTTTGCCTGATACTTGGTTCACATTTTCCTTTTTCTCTCCCCTACCTGTCCTTGGGTAGGACATGAAGGTGTCATTGACAATGGTAATTATTGAGTGGTATAATGTAATTACTAAGACATATGACCAGCCTGTCAATGAAGTAATATTTTTTAAATGCACAGTTTATTATTTAAAGCCACATAACGAACTTCTTAAAAAGTAGAGCAGGGGCTGTAGTTTTCTTTCTTTGGATCAAAGAAACTGTAATTCCATGTTAATAAATTAATTTGGGGGAAAAAAATTGAAAGAAAGATTACAATCTCTGTGTTATTTCACAGGTGGCACTGAAAACAAGAGCAAAGCTTAAGAGCTTTCCTAGCTGCTTGCAACCTATTTTCTTTTAAAAAAAATTACTCACTCTGTCAAAGCAAGAGGCAAAGCAAAATTTTGTTGTTGTTGGATTTATCTATTTCTTTCCCTTGGCATTGAAGAAAATGAGAAGAGAAATCTGTTTCATGTCTCTTTCTGCTCTTTTCATACAACTTAACTAGATTATTAGAAATGTTCAGTAATAATCTGTAGATGAAAGGAACATTAACTCTTGTGTCTTTATTATGATTAAGGCTTGAAGTAATTTGAAAATTTTATGTGGAACATGATCTATTACATCTTATGGCAAATAGGAGCTCATATATTTAGGCTACAGCTAAAGAGTAACATCTGCCCATGTATTGAAGAACTAATTGCTAGCAATAGAGAAACTAAAATGTTTGTGACTTTGTATGGTAAACTCAGCAGTAGGGAATAAGGTCCTGATGTGGAAAATTGGAAAGTCAGTTGTTCTGCAGGGACAAACCATTCTTCTGTAAAGAGTAATAGAAGAGATATTTTTATATCCTGAGACAGAAGAAAGCCCAAGACAATATGATTTTTAATTGAACTCCCAAATCCATAACTGGTAAGTTGGTTTCAATAGATGTTGTCAGTGATAATGCCAACAGCAAAGATGTTCTGGAAACAAACCTGCCCCTGTTGAAGGCAAAAGCAAAATTTCTTAACCTGTAGTATCCATGTTGGTATTTATGTAGTTTAGAAATGAGCCAAGCCCCCAGATTTAAAAGTGGTATTTGAACTTCCCTAAATTCAGGCTTAACTTGTTATTGGTCTTTAGGCTCTGCTTACTGGGAAGCCAGATTCATGCCATTTGAAAATTTCAGATCTGGATCCAGTTTTTAATTTAATGTATTCTCAACACTTCAAGTTGTTCGTTCCAAGATTTTCGTTCAGGTCTTTCTATTCTCAGTTTTCTAACTTCGTACATGCAATTGTTTGAAGTCTCTAAAATGATTAATGTGCATGCAACCCTGTGAAAACATTCTTTGGTGTTCCTCCAATTTGTGGTTTCATACATGAGAATAAGAAGCAAAGAAGAAATATTATCCCTTTCTTTCACTGCAGCAAGTACAACTAGACATGTAAATACAGCCTCAAACACAGCAAAAATTACTCATCTGTGTTTGAAACATGGTTTGTAGAGCTCAGCTTCATTTTACTAAAGCAGCTGTTGGAATCTTATGTCTTTAAATAAATAATTCACTGATATGAGAAAAGAAACTTGGGTGAATTCTTCAAGTGATGTCAGCTGCTACTGGGAGGATTAGAGGAAGTGTCCGGGTTTATTACTTATCCCAAGGTGTTGGTAGCCCAATTAGTTCGTCATGTTTGAACATCTTTGAAAAGGGTCCTTTAGGTGTAAGAAGAAATCATGGTTATCAGACAGGTGAGTGAAATATATCTGGAACCAAGGAACCATAGGTATGAGGTTTGAGGGATGGATACATACAGGTAGCATTCACAAATATGCATAAACACAATACATTGATATTCTGGAAAAGAGCAGTTTAGAGAAGACCTGCAAACAACATGAAGATTATTTTGTGCATAAGTCTGTATAATTTGCTAAAGCACAGGACACACTTCTGGCTTGTAGACTCTCCAGGTTATTGAGTTTGGATACAAGGTAATGCTATTTAGGTACATGACATTACTAAGGTTGATACTGAAATAATATCTGCAATTCTGGTATTTATATCTAAGCCAGGATGTGGACAAATTCGAAAGTATAGATGACTACAGAATAATTTGTGTTCAAGGTCTGAACCAGAAATTTCCACTCCTTAGTGGATTTCCATTCCTCAGCTCAGAATGTTTTTGTGCAATCTCTGATCTTAGCTAAATGAAGGCAAAAGAAGACAAGCCCATCAACTCTCTGATAGCTCCCAAGTCCATGATGTTCCCTAAGACTGTCAATACACCCCACAGATGATGACTATGCAGGATCTATAGGCAGTAGAGAGGTATAATAATAACCATGGTTTCCAGGCTGAAGATGGATCTTGCACGTGTAGCCTAGAATAAAATATTTATTGGACTGTATTGCATACGTACATGCAGGAGGTGAACTGAGTGGATGCATAAATAATTTCCTAGTCTGCACAAAAATGGATGCAACATGCACATGGAGAAGAACATGGTCAGGCTGCAAAATTATAAGGAGGTCCTCCTAGCCAAATGGTATTCAGAACTATACATGAGTCTGAAAAAAAAGAAAAAAAAAAAAAAAACAAAAGAAAAAAGCAGCATGGACTGACTGACATATTTATCCACAGCCAGTGCAAGTCTGGACCATACCCAGAATAAGGTAAGACTGCCTGGAGCCAAAGATATCTCAAAACTCCCAATACAGTTAGCATTTCCTGACCCCACTCTGCCCCAACTCCTTTTCCACGAGAGAAAAAGCAAATCAATACTTAGTTTATGCATTTGTGCACAGGTCTCTCATGTCAGACTTTAAATATGTTTGTGGCAATAAATTACTATTGATATGTACTCCACTGAAATATTAGTGAAACACTAGAGGTATGAGGACATTGAAATTACACTAATGTGACTATGCAAAAATAAATAATTTCAAGCCCACTTAGTAACTTCAAATATTAACACAATGTAGCAAGCCATGTAAGCCTCCATATCCTTCAACACATCTGCTTCTTTGTGTAAGTGGTGGAGAGCCTTTTGTTCTGTATGCTTGGGGTTTAACTTACTATTGATTGGTTGTTATTTTGATTTACTAAGTTAGAAAGTGTCGTTTTAAGTTTCCATTTACCTTGTGTCTTCTCTCTTTCTTAAGAGAAGTTCTAAATTGTGAATGAAAATACTGTTAGGGTGCCATTTACATTGCTGGAAGCAAGAACAATACTTGATGCTAAGACATTGGGGATGTAAACTGGTTCTTTATTTGACATGAGGAAAGGTCTGGCAAAACTTAAGAAATAACCTGAACTGCTTGTTCCCTCTACATTTCCTCCCTCTCCCCTAGAAAGTCACCTTATTTATTGGAAATTTCCATTCCCCTGGAGCATCTCCCCTGCACGTTTGCACTGATTTGAAGCATATCTAACGCAGCAATTGAGAGGTTTGTTGAGTTCACATGCAGCTCAGAAAGCAATTTGACTTTCATACTTGATGTTCTTGTGCACATCTGACCAGAGTAGCCAAGTGCACAAGTTGTAATCTTTCCAAAAGCAGTAAGTTGATATCAAAGACTTTGCAGTGAAGCAAGGAATTGTGGTAGTACTTCAAGGAACAGGTTTGCAATTAACTGTTAAATACAGATTGAAGGAATGCCCCGCTTGGTTGCTGCAGGCTTTCCTTGCACGCCAGCTATGACTGAACCTGAAGCACAGAGCATGGTAAGATGATAACCTGTTAGCAGGGAAAAAAAAAAAAAAAAAAGCAGGAGAATTATTGAGTACTTGATAGCATGCAGGCTGCTTAATGATTTCAGAATATTGCTCAAAATAACAAACCAGACCCTCTGAATTACAATTCTGTACACAAAAAAATAAAAAAAAAGAAGGAAAATAACCCACTCCTATTGTGTATATGTAAGATTTCTTTTGAAATTTAAAACAAGCTAGAAATTGCTCAGCCTACAAGCTCATTCAGCCATCGAAGGTTATTACAGATGACAGTGCACAGGACTTGGAAAACAAAATGAAACAAACCAAAACACAACCCTTTGCTGTCAAAAAAACCACCCAACTCCAAAAAACTGAAATTGCTTTTATATTTGGTAATGTATCCTGGGGTCTAGTGTGCTCAGTAGCTCTAGTTTCAGGACAAGGCATGTGGAGCAGAATATTTTGATTCTATTTTCTGTTCCATTCTTGAACTATTAGAGTTTAGAGTTGCCTCTTTGCATTGTAAGCTCCTATTTGGATGGCAAGCTGTCTTGTGAAGGTGATGTTTTTGGTGTATAGCACTTTGTGGCATGACCAGGCACCAATTTCAACTTTACGTGGCTACTGTATAGGAGGGTGTGGTTTAAGATATGGACCAGGTGAAACTGGGCTTCCAAGGCTTCACCTCTAGCAAAATGAGGGAGAAAGTCTCAAGGCAGTTTCTACTTTCATGCTCATGGTTTTCTTACTTCAAAACCTCTGTGGTTATTACTTGTCTTCTAGTACTTGTTACAATAAGTCCTATGCTACTGTGAACTCTTTCAGTAAATTAGAATATATGCCTCTTTTTGGTGGTATGTTTCAGTGAATAAACGTGCCTTTACTGAGAGTGACTCTGTTCCTGAAAGACTTTGAGATTTTTCTAATGCCACCCTTCTATGTATCTTTTATCAAGGGTAAACCTAGTATCTGATGATGTAAAACAAGAGATTTGAAACCTAATTATTGTTTGAAATTTTAGACATGATCAAACTCTTGTATTTCTGTGACCAGCCACTCCTCAGGGTTGCAGGTTCACTGTGTGAGCCACTGCTATATTTGTGTGGAAAGGAAACATTTGGATGCAATTTGATCTAGTGGAAAACTTCTCACTGCAGAGGGGTTGGACTAGATGACCTTTAAAGATTCCTTCCAACCCAAATCATTCTATGATTCTATGATTAAGAATTTCACAGAAAAAGAACAGAAATAAGAGATTGTTCTCATAGATGTTACTCTCCAAACTAAAACCAACTTATCAGGGGGCTTAGGATTTGTCAAGAATCTTCAAAACCAATTAGCACCAGCAGAATTTGCAAAGAGTTGCTCAAAATGTGTTTTGGCACCAAGTTGTTATAATCATTTGCTTAAGCAAATATTGTTCCTGAGCAGTTCATGATTTGGCACAAACCTGATGATCAGCACTGAAAAAATAGGAAAGTTTACAGTGAAAAGGTATGAACTGGGAAATAACACAGATCAAGAATCATAGAACTTTCAGGGTTGGAAGGGATCTTTAAGATCACCCAGTTCCTACCCCACTGCCATGGGCAGGGACACCTCCCACCAAATCAGGTTGCTCAGAGCCCTGTCCAGCCTGGCCTTAAACTTTCAGGGATGGGGCTTCCACCACCTCTCTGGGCAGCCTGTTCCAGTGTCTCACCACCCTCATGGTGAAGAACTTCTTCCTAACTTCCAAAATAAGTCTCCCCTCCTCTAGTTTGAATCCATTCCCCCTAGTTCTATCACTACCTGACATCCTAAAAGTGCCTCACCAGCTTTCTTGTAGCCCCTTCAGATACTGGAAGACTACAATAAAGTCTCTTTGGAGCCTTCTCCTCTCCAGACTGAATAACCCCAACTCTCTGTCTTTCTTCATAGGCAGACAGGAAGAAGGAATCTGGCCCTGCTTTGAACAGGGTGTTGAACTAGAAGATTTCCACTTGCATTCCCCTATGACTGCACAAATGATTGCATACAGGAGAGGCCTTCTTGTGCCACTGGCTGACCTAAAGGTCAACCACACCTGAAAAATGAAGTGAAACTTGAACCATATCCTTCAAAGTACAAATGTCACTGCTTTGGCCTTCACGTCCCAAAAAACAAACTGATTTTCTGCCATCTGTTCAGAAAGGCTTCTTGTGAGACAGGAGCCTCCCAAAATTACATCTGAATGACGTGTTTCATGTCACTGTTACTAGAGGTAATCTGCCAGTGCATTGTTACCCAAAGACCAGTGTTTAATCTCTTCCTCTCATCCCATTTTTGCATGTTTATTCCCTTCCTGACATCTTAACCCAAGTAGTGTGTGCCAGTATGAATAAGTATCACCCACATCTGTAGTCCAAACCAGGCTTTTCCTGCATAAATAAAGGTCAATAGCAGTTGATATTTGGAATAAGAGCCCATGCAAAGAAAGCTGTTGAGTGAATGACTCACTTTAGATTGTACCTTGCCCTCTTGCTTTCTGTGGAAATGCTTACTCATAATTATATCAAAATCATGACTTTTCAATAAGTTTTTCTTGGAACTTTTGATGTTTAAGTGTTTTTATTATCATCAAAATCAGTGTTGATTGGTAGAGTTATCATTTAGCTCAATATAAAATGTTCTTCTAACTTTAGAGGTTTATTTTGTTTAATCAGAGAAGTCAACCAGCTCAAGACAGAGGGTTAATTGGAAATAGCTAACAGCTATAAATTCAAGCTGAATTTGGGGGTTCTTGTGCTCCAGCTTGTCAAGTAGTGACTTGTCTAAATGCCAGTAAACCAGCAGATGAACATGTGTTCTGGCTTCAGGATCCCATGGTCTAACCTCCTGCTCAGAACACTGGTCTACCAGGAGGCAGCAGCATGAGAGATCTACACTGATCCCTCCATTCTGTCAGGAGCTTGACCTTCTCTTTCCTCAGGCCAACAATTTCATCTTTGCTCATGAGATCACAAATGCTGTGAAATGCTTTACCAATGTAGTGTTAACTTTTCCAGAGAACCTTTTGCAATCCATCATGGCCATGTAACCAGTGTCTTTAGCAAGGTAGTCTTGGGTGAAAGGCAGCATCCTCAGAAACTCTAGACTATGGTGTATGTATTCACACAAGGCTATCAGATTAAAACCAAACAAATATATTTTTCTTTATACAGATATACATATATACAAGGCCAAAAATAATGAATGGTAGTTTCTCCTCTGACCAGCTTTATTTACCTATTTAACTATGAGGTTGTCTAGAGAGTGAAGGCAAGAAATTCCTGTCCAAATGCCTATGCAACCTTACTGCATTTCATAAAGTTTGAAAACTGTTTTGCCAACATTTAGCCTGAGATAAATGGGAGGCTGGAGTTTTAGATCATGTTCCCAATCACTTGCTAACTGCAGCCAATCCCTGAATTGTCATGTTCCGGAGATTGCTTTCACATTCTTGTGAATTAGTGTAGCATGGTCAGCATTCCTTAAGAGGTATCATTCAGCTCAGAAGCTTTCATCCTGTTATGAACTCCATTCCCCTCTGAGCAGGAGTTCAGTAGATGCAATATCACTTCTTTAGGGAAGAGAGTCATCAATCATAATCATGCCTTAGACCCTCACTGCCAGAAACAGTGAGAGTGGTATCTATTGACTAGACTTTCTAGAAGAAAACAGGAAAAGATATTTAAAGGCTAGAAATGACACCAGAGAACAGAATTTGATCTCTTCTTTCAACCAGTTTTTTTCTCAATTCAGAGGTACCTGGACTGATTGGGTTGTCATCTCAAGCAAGGCTATAAAATAAGGCTCCACAAAGAGTGAATGGTGAGATGCACAGCACCTAGATTTAAATATCAGTTGTGTTGATATCCACAGCTGAGTTAGTCACCCTCAGCTGCCCTTACTGTTAAGCTGAAAAAAAGAAAGGTGACATAGGGGCATAAATTTTCACAGCCTGAAGTAGCTTCAAAAAGAAATGAGTTGACTCTATTGCTTATCAAGAGTCTAAAGAAACTGTCTCCAATGAAGAAGTCTGCATTAAAGATTCCCAAGGTAGCTATACTTCCCATTTTATAGAAGGAAAAGTGTCCCCTCACTTCCTGATATCATTAAAATTACTGTGTACATTGCTTCTTGAGAAAGTTAATTCCTAATCTCTGGAAACAGTGTGGTTAGACTGTGCAGAGAGATAGCAGGGTGAAAAAAAAGTGTTGGAGAGAGAAACAAAAATGAAGAACAAACCGGGCAGAATCTAATTCTGCATCATTGCAACTACAGTATTCTGAAAAAAAAAAAAAAAAAATTAAAAAAAAAAATAAAAAAATAATAATTTTTTTGTGAATTCCAAGAAATTATTATAAGCCCTGCACTAAGATCATGACTTTTCTTGCAGCTTGACCTTGCTCTTGCAGATGTTGTCCAACAACATGAGGAAGCATAGTGTATTCCTGTGCCAAATATTTCCTGGCCTGGAGACTACAGACAAATTTCCTACGAGATGGAAGTAGCAACAAACTAAATTAGGAAATGAACACTTAAGTTTTCCAGTGCTTAGACAAGTGATCTAGCCTAAAGGTTATGATATAAATGCAGGGTGACTCTGCCAGTCACAAAGTGGTAGTCAGCAAGGCTTTTTCCAGGCTTTTTGAGCTTGTCCATTCATGTCAGGAATGCTCTGATGATGCCTGACAGTCTGGCCTTCTCATGAGACTTCAGAAGAAGAGCAACTCCTTGTTGCTGAAGCTGTCTAGACACAAGCCAGTGTGGTTCTACCCCGTCTTGCCAAGAGAAAAGCAGTCCTGGGCCCATGTCGTAAGTTCCTGGATGACTTAAACCAAAATGAGTGAGATGAGGCTGAGTGACCCCTAGTGTTAGGAGGAAGATTTTAGGATGATGGTTTGGGATTTGGGAACAAAAAAGTTTTTTCAGTCTCTCTGCCTGATTGACTGCATGGAGTTGGACGTGAGTCTCCATGCTGTCATACACCATCGGACTGTCTTTGGCATCAGTGAGAATATAGTAATCTCAACACTGAGCAATTTTGAAAAAAACCCAAGCCTTTAGGATTAGACAAAGCAGGCACAGGATTTTTTAGCCCACTCTTGCAGCAGAACCCAAGATAAATGAGATAACCCTGCAGGAGATGGCAATATGGCCTATGGCTTTTTTTTGAAACTGGGTGACAGACAGGAGGTTGCCCAGGAGGAACCACAACAGACTCCAATCCAAAGACTAGAAAGAGCCATGAACACCATACAGGTATGTGAAGTCTGGGTGCACTCTACAGCAACACACAAGCAAGGTCTGGGGGTTTGAACATGGTGAAACATCAGCTTTAATATGCAGCTGCCCTTGAAGCAATAACATTTTTTCTGTCATTTTGTAGAGATTGAACCCTGTTGCTGTTTGATGGTCATGCAGATTTTTCTGGAGTTTGAAAGGAAGAAATGCCTGCAGAGAGGCTTGGCAGGGGTAAGAGTGGGTTTTGGCTGCCAATAAAGCCACTTAAAGGCATGTTGGACTCAAAGAAGACATTTTTCACTTTCACCTTAGAATAATCTCAACCCACCTTGCCAATGAAGAGGAGAAATCCTTAGTCCAACATCACCGTGCCATAAAGGAGTAAATGCAGGGTAAGTGGAATTTGTCAGCCTCTAGGTTGAAAGTTCACTTTTATCTCTTGCATGAGTTGCATGAGTTTTTTTTATTTCCCACATGTTTCTAGTTGTAGTAGAAGGGATTGTGACTGATATCCAGACCTGATGGGCTGTGAATGAGACTGTGAGTGTGAGGAGAGAGAAGAAAAACTCACAGCAGCTGCAAGCAGTGAGCTGGGATCTGAGACCTGTCGGAATTAGATAGAAAGGTAAGAGGCATGGTTTATGTGCTGAATAAATTTATTCCACTACAGAGAAAAAGTTCAGTTCTAAAGCAATGAGACTGTCATTTTTATGCTTTGAAAAGGGGTTTTTAATGCACTGCTGGGCAAGCTGAGTCCTTGGACTGGTTGGAAACTGGGAAGATATGGCTGTGCCTAGACAAAAACACCAACAAAGTTTGTTCTTCAGGTCACAAGGGGCTTCAGCATCTTTCAAGGAAGGGAAAAAGGTTTCAAAGAGCAGCAATTGTGGGTAGAAACAAGAAAAAGGGAGGGGAAAAAACCCAGAAAGTAGTTAAGATCACCTTGTAAGAAATGACTGAGGTTTCAGTCACTTTGGTGAAACTTTATCAAGCTTTATCAAGCTTTACCATTCCCTCAAACTGATATTCTTTAAAAATGCCCTGGGGGGGGTAAAGGGACAGAGAAAAAGTTGTGATATTACTGTCACATTTAACAGGCCTTTTAAACTTACCTCTTCCATATTTGCATATCAGTCTTAAAATAAAAATACCCTAAATTGTGTAACAAATTTGAAATACCTTTCTTATATTATGCTTACCAGAACATACAGATGTTGATTCCTTTGAAATACCATGAAAAGGGCAAATTTATGACACAACATTCTCTATCTAATATTTAGTGTTCCATATAAGGAACCTTGCTATTTCCTAATGGAGGTTTGACATTTAGGAAACTATAATTTTCAAGCTTTGTTCATAGTTTAAGGAGTTGACGGATGAAAAACAGAAAAAAAAAACCAAACTTTGAAAGAGACCTGACATTATGATGAAATCACATGCTTGAGTAACAGATATAGTTTAAAAAATGCCAAAAATCTCAGAAGCTGCTATGAAATTTAAGGTTTTTTTGTTGACCAAACTGGGTGCACCTCCTGTAGGACCTCACCCTCTGGAGCCACACATCCTTGTTATCAGTCTTACACGGCTGGTGTCCACACTACCACATCTAAGGACTTTAGTAAGACAGTCAGAAACCAGTTTATTTTGATGTAAAAAACTTGATGTAGGCCTGGTTGTCCATCTCCCTACCAAGGATTTCTCTCTTTCACTCTCTTCAGCCCAAACAGATAAACCACCTCATCCTCTTCTAAGCAGGATTATCTAAATCTCAAGAGAACAGCAAGAGTATCAGGCTGATACTCTTGCTACTCAGGAGAGATGGTTCTGCTCCTCTTCTCCATCAGCTGTGAACCATGTTTGAAGTGAAACATCTAGTCCCAGATTGTAATTTCCCTAAAGGCCACAATACACGTGTGGAATTAACTATATAATTAGATTATCCACCATAATGGCCCTGGCGGGATGAAATATTTTGAGCATAAGTAAAACAGCTGTATTATGTGTTAGAGTAAGGTAACATTTTACAGGCTTTTACGCTACAACAAAGAAAGATAAGTGTGACATGAAAGTAAAAGTCTCTTATCCGTGTATGCCTTTGAAAAGTCAGTCTACACAGACTCAAAGCATCTGTTAATCAGATTATGGGCCAAATCCTTCTCCCCAAACAGTTAATAGCAAAGCTTTCATTGATTTTCCCAGGACAGAAACATGCCCTAAAAGATCACTCTACTTCTTCATAGGTCTGCTTGTGGGAGAAACATTCACAAAGGCCAAGCAATTTCTTGGAAGCAGAAACTCTACCTGCACTCCTGTCAATTCAGACTATTTTAGGAACTGAAAAATTCTGTTCAGAATTAGAAGTTCATTTTCAAAAACGTTTTGTTCTGGTTTCTCATGCTGCTTCTGTGTCACCTGTAAAGGAGGGGAAGCTGTTTTTTGATTTGTAGGAGTCATGCTTTCTGTGGATTTCCCCTCACTCAGAATTTCCAGATTTTCTCTTTCCCACCCCCTCATATTAGTTTCTGGTCCCGAGCCCCTAGCAAGAAGCATGATGACAGGTGAAATATCTGTACCAATCTCTGTAGTTGATGGGGACTGGGAATCACAGTATCATGGAATGTCAGGGGTGGGAAGTAAACTCTGGAGACCACCTCGTCCAACCCCTCTGCTAGAGTAGGTTCACCTAGAGCAGGCTGCACAGTATGGCTTCCAGAGACACAGACTCCACCACTTCTCTGAGCAGCCTGTTCCAGATCCCTATCACCCTCAAATTAAAGAAGTTCCTCCTCATATTTAAATAGAACTTCCTATGTTTAAATTTGGGCTAGCTGTGTCTTCTTCTGTCACTGGGCACCAAATTAAAAAAAAAAATAAATAATCCTATCCTCCTGGCAGCCACCCTTGAAATATTTAAAAGTTTTTATAAAATTGCCCATCAGTCTTCCCTTCTAAAAGACTAAAAAGACCTACATCCCCCAGCCTTTCCCCATAAGACAGATGTTCCAGTCCCCTAAACATCTTAGTAGCCTTTTTCTGTACCAACCCTAGCAGTTCCCTGTCCTCCTTGAACCAGGGAGCCCTGAACTGGATGCAGTACTCCAGATGGGGCATCACCAGGGCAAAGTAGAGGGGAAGGAGAACCTCCCTCAACCTGCTTGCCACACTTCTTTTGATGCACCCCAGGATGCCATTGACCTTCTTGGCCACACGGGCACATTGCTGGCTCATGGCCATCCTGGTTGTTGAATCCCAAGTCTCCTTGGAAAAAGAGCTGTTTTCTGGCAGGTCAGCCCCTAACCTCTATGAGGTTATTCCTCCCTAGTTGCAGGACCCTATATTTGCCTTTGTTGAATTTTATGTTTTCTCTCTACCCATTTCTCCAGCTTGTCCAGGTCGCACTGGACGAATGAATGCCTGCCCACATCAGACTGCAGGATCAGAGCTGATGTTCATGTTGTTATATCATTCTGACTGTGCTATGTGCCCTTTATGGCTTTTGTTCCCCAAACTATCAATTCAAGGTCATCCCCTATTTTAGCTTTTCTGGTTTAGTTCTATTTATCTTCTCTTGTATGGTATTCAAATCTTGCCCTTTCTTATACAGCAATCAAAAAAATGCAATTGCTCTAAAAACTAATGTTGCATAAGGTTGCTTGTAGAGTTTTGATCAGAGCTAAAATAATGTAACCTCCCCCACCTTAGCTAAAAAAAAACCCAAAACCTCAACATAGGGATTTGGATATTTCCTTGCAGAATCTGAGATTTCAGGATCCTCCCCTACTTAATGTGTCTGCTAAGACATTGTAAAAAGGGTAATGATTTATTTTCATTGTTGTCTCCAGAGTCTGATAATTGGGTGCTTTTACAACACCTCACTGTGGACACTGAAAATCACGAGAGAGACTGGAAAATGAATCTTGGTCACAGTGACTTGCACTCTGTGACCTATCCATTTGGAGGGTAAGGATATGATGGCACAAAGAGTGCTTTGTCATCTTGGAATATGAATCACCTTCCCACCTTTGTGAAAAAAGGATTTCTTGTTAGCTGTTTCTTGAAACACTGCCTGTTCTCCTGCCCATCATGACACAGAGGGACACTTCTCCGTTCCACTTGCACTAGGATTTTTACTGTTGCACTTTGGGCTGCTTCAAAAATATGTCAGTGGTTAATTTTAAACCTATTAATTCCCACAGCTCGACAGTGGCAAACAAGTTTTCAAGAGCTTCCTGAGTACAAAATCTGGACCAAAATCTCTAGCTATATAATTTCATCAGCAGGAAGTACCTTTTGCAGACCTCACTGCTAGTCAGATAGAAACCACAGATTCTGCTTCTGTTGATAAACCCCTTACATTAAAGACTTCAACCTTCAACAATTTTCAATTCCAAGCAAAAACCCTGACAATTTTATTTCCCATGTGCTTCTCATTTTCCAAGAGAAATGCAATGTCCTTTCCCACTGCATATCAGTTTCACTCAGCCCACAACAGCAGCTAAAACTTTCAGAAGCCCATTTTCCAGAGAATTTGTTGCTTTACATTGGCTAGAAAGAAGTTTTTTTCCCTGCATGTGTCCTGTAACTTCATGTACATTTAGTCTCCTGAAGCCTTAGTTCACAATCATACAGAAGCTTTTAAAAAATTGTCTTTAAGCTACTCAACTACAAGCAGCTTCTTTTTATTTCCACTTTTGTTTTAGAGTCTCTGCATCAACATAAATGGGAACCAGGACAAGTTATATTGAAATTGAACTAAATTCTGTTACTGTCTTATACAAATCTCAGCCTCAGTGCCATTTATTGTATTTATATAAGTCCCCTAGTACTTTAATAACTGAGGACTTTGGGGGACTGCTTTAAGCCTCATGGCTAATGTATGTCATATGAAAGTCCTATATGCCCTTTATGAAGTGATGCCATAGAAGGGGCTCTAGTAAGCACAAAGGGCTTGGCAGTTGCCTCCAAGAAAACATAATGAAAAATTGAATTTTTGCCTTGAATCCTACCATTTCTAAATCTTAAGATGGTTGAATTAGTGCTGAAGGGTAAACATGGTTTAACTAGTATTTAGGCAATACAGAGCTTATTCATTCCTCACTGACAGGCCTCCAGTCCCAGTTGGATGGGTATGTTCCCTTTCATTAACTGAGGAGATAAGTCCAGCTTCACTGAAGTGCAGTGGTTAGAGCAGTTCTGAAGGGCACAGAAACTGTGTGTGCAGTTCCTGATGAAGCACAATCTGAGCTTCCATTTCCCTGGGAAAGGTATTAACCTTTATCTCTTTAGAGAGTTTAAGGTTCTCTGTATTAATCAAAAAATTATTCACTGTTCCCTTGGCAAGAAACCACTGTTCTTTAGTGATTAAGTGCTGGTTTAGATGAGAAGAGTCCTACATGTCAATCCTTGAGTTGGAGATTTTTTTGCATATTTTCTAAGGACTGTTATATAGGAAATGACCAGAAACTACTCTTGGAATATCCATTAGCATTTAGGATGCTTTCTGATCAAACACAAGCTGTGTAAGACCTTAAATTACTAAGACTTTAAATCATGTCCTCGTGTTGTTGCTCAATGAATTCCGTGGGGTTTGTTTTGTTTTGTGGGTTTTTTTCTTTTTTTTTTCTTCTTTTTTTTGTTTTTTTTTTTTGTTTGTTTGTTTCATGACAGGTGAAGTTTCTAAAGAAGGATACATCAGTCTAACCCAAATCCCTCCATCCACCATCAATTAGTACATAGGTTTCCAGTGAAGTCCTTTCTTAACTGATGGTTGTATGAGTGAACTGAGTGGAACAGTGGATTTGGTCTCACATGTCCTGGACAAGTTGTCTGACAAGACTCTCTGCTGTTGTGGAGGGTATGTGAGAGGTGTCCTTCCTTTTCTTTTGTAAATACTCTGTCTTACTTCCATATAAAGTGGTCAACTTGAGAATCTTGAAAGTATGAGGCTATGTCTTTGCAAACATAAACAAAACATCTGTGTCTCATCCTTAGCATTCATGGTTTAAAATGCACCATAGTCCATGTCTCAGTATTTTTGTGCATCTGTTTCTTGCAAAACATTTTGAATACTCATTGGGATTGTCAAAATGGTATAGAACTCCTCTCTTTTGACACCATCTGGCTTTCAAACCTGAAAGTTCTTCTTTCACAACACTTTTTGGATGCTTCATTTTAGTTCCCATGGTAGCAAATTTTATTTGTTTTTCAATACCTCATTTACTAAACTTAACATAAGGAACGGAATTTTTTTGTTTTTCTTGTGTGCAGAACGGTTCAAGTTCCTTTCACAGATGCATGAATGTACCTAAAATAGTCAGAAATGTTCAAAGAGGGGACAAGAAAAGATGATTTATTTGAGCAACGTTATTTATTTGTCTGTCTTTTTTATTATTGATGTATTTAAGGAAACCTACCCTTCTTAGACTCCTTCCATTGTCAGCCAAGTGAGACTTCTCTTGAGAGCATTTCTGAGAGGTCATTTGCTTTGCATGTTTTAAGTCACATTTTGGCAGTGGCAGCATGCACCTCCCATCCATAATCTTCACTGTGCTTAGGATGAGTTTTGGAGAGGGTTAAAGGGTCTGAATTGCCTCTGTGGGCTTTTGACACCTTGAGGAAGGTGACTTTTCTTATTTTCGCATGTGACTCACTGAGAAGAGAGGATGGCAATGTGGGTTTTTTCATCTTTCTGCTGGTTGCTCAGAGATATATGTTTTTTCCCTAATTCTGCAAATAAAGTGGTTAAATTAAACAACAGCCCCAGGGAGGAGGCAGGGATGTAATTTTTATTACCTTTGTGGTCAGTCATGCACTGGCATTGAAAGGGAGTTGGCTGCAGAGCTGAGTTTTTTTGGGTGTTCTAACATTTGAATTTTGATACGAGTTGAGGTAGATGAGGATGTTAATACCACTATATCTGGTGATAATCTTGCTTTTGGGAGATTTTGGTGATAAGAGATGGGTGCCTTTGAGTAACCTTAGAACAAGTTTCAGGTTAGGTTCATGTGGTATTTTATATGCTAGTATCTGTGATGCAGTTTTGTGTGAGAAATACAGAATTGTATGTTCTGCACAGTAAATATACATTTTATAATATTTATAATATTTATATTATAAATATACATGTAATTACATGATGGGATTTGCACTGTTGGCTTGTCTGGATGCTGATTGGCAAATACAGTCAAAAGTCTCTTTTCTGGACTGGTGCAGCAAAAACTTTAATATCAATAGAAGCTGGAAGGAGTCAGCCTGAAAGTTTTAATAGTTTCAAAATAGGCATCAAAGAACACTAGGAAGTCTATGAAAAGTGGTACACAGCTTCAGAAGACAATTCATGCTGCCTATTTTAGGATAAGATAAACGGTCCTGCTGATTGCCACATCTTTTCTCTATTTGCAGAGGTGGTAGACCAGGTGATTTGTATAAACAGAAATTCAAACCATCTCAGTGAGAAGACTGCAGCTGAATGAACTCTCAAATCCCTTTGCAGTCCACGGAGAGCAGGAGTATTTTAGGCATGGCTCATCCCACCTATTTGAGACATCTGTTTCAGAAGAAGATGCCTGAATGAGATCCAGTCATGAGGACTGGCTCAGGGGGAGACAATGACTTAAAATTTTGACATTTACTTGGAGGAATCTTTTCTTAAATGACTTTTTTTCTAATTAAATATAGGAGAATTTGACTTAATCTTCTATGTAAATTCAAAGAAGAATCACAAAGGTACAGCTAATCTGAGAACTAAGATAATGCAATGTCAGCTCAAGTGTAAATAATCTACCAGAACAGCTTGAGCACTTGCTGAAGAATGTATTTCAGTCTTTTAGTGAATCGTTAAGGATCAGCTGAACTTATCATGTCAAAACCTCTCTAGAAAAAAAACCAACCCACAACTGTGCATTTTTGCAAATAAATATTGAAGTAGCAATAGAATCAATGCTTTATTACCATGCAGAAATTCATTTTATGGCAACTACAGGAAAAACACTGAGTATCTTTTTTGGGGAGCCTCCTTCTCTGGAACTACTAAAAATCTGCCTAGACAAGATCCTGTGCCACCTACCCCTGGTGAATGTGCTTTAGCAGGAGGATTGGGCCAAGTGGATCTCCAGAGATCCCTCCCAATTTCTACCATTCAATGATTCTAGAATTCTATGATTCTATGACCTCAAGTGGCAGACCACTCTTTAATCATAAAAACCAGATTCTTTCTAAGCTACCTGCTAATACCAGGAATATATTTCTCTCTGGTGAGATAGGATGGCAAGACATGGAGTTAATGCTATGAAAATAAAATATTTCTGTTTGTCTTGTGTGAAAAATGTGTATTTCAATGACTTTTGGGGTTTTTTTTGTTTATTTGTTTGATTTTGGTTTTGTTTTACCAATTAAAAGACCCTAATTTGTTACATTTTTTTCCATCTAGTGTTCTGGTGTTATTACAGGTTAGGTTTTGTTTTGTTTTGTTTTGTTTTTGCAGTGAGCACTTTTTAACTACAAAAATAAAATTTCTCCAAACTAATATTTTCTTATATGAAAACACTGTACAAGCTCTTTCACTTCTCTCTACACAAGGTATCTCTGTTCCTGAGTGTACAGGATACTCGTTGGATCAAAAGTTAATATTTAAAAAACTGATAGACTTTTGCAGTCTCTTTTTCCAGTCAAAGGATTAATTTTGACAGTTTTAGGGAGGCACATCAGCTCCAGTAATGGTGCTCAATTTTTGGAATAATTCCAAAACTTTTCTCAAAGTACTTAAACATGCATTTGATTTTTTTTTTGTTTGCTTCCTATAAGTCTGCTTGTAGATGAGGCTTTCTCCCTCACTTTTGAATGCAGGAATGATATTTCTCCTATATGCAAAAAAACAGGAAAACTTCCTTGACAGTAATATTTGTAAATATTCCTTCTCCATTTTACTGCTCCATTTGCATTTATAGAGACATATAGTAAAATCACTGCACTACTATTTTTTTTTCCCCTAGTGTGATGATAATATAGCTTTCCATTTGATTTCCCAGGTAGTTGTAATTTATCTCCTTTAACTGTACCACCCATCTGGTTACTTGATTTTAGGGCACTTTGGGATTTTAGGGCAGATAATATGGGGCAAATTCTGTCTTTTGTTTCTTTGTTTTGAATGGGAAAGGTTGTTTGCTTGGTTTTGTTTTATTTTAATTTTATTTTTTATTAATTTTTTTTCCATTCTTATAAATAGAAGTCTTATTGTTTGCCTACATACTCCTGGTACTTTTAAAGGAACCATCACCCTTTAAATCTTTAACAGAAAAGAAATGTATTTTGGTTATAGTCACACACAACTAAAAAGATGCTTAAAAATGCATATAGAAGCAAAAACTGTAATCTTCCTTCCCACATCCTTTGACCCAGATCAGTAAACACAAATTAAGGATTTAATCTTGCAAGAAGCTAATTGTATCTTTACAATGGAAAGTTGAGTTTATATTCTTTATAGTTTTTTTTGTAAATATTTTTGCATTGTTTTTCCTCTAGACATATGTCCACTGGAATTCTTTGCATTGGCCAAAGTACCCAGTATAATCACTCAATAGAAGAATCAGTCTCAATTTGCTCTCAAAAAGATGAGTGTTACCTCACTTCAGAATTGAAGATATCAAATTATGGAGAAGATGAGTGACTTACTACACTTTTCAAGCCACCTAGCAGGTATTTTGCAGACCTATGGGATATTTTGAAAGACCAGACTTTTGTGTCATCTTTTTGGGAGATCTAAGCTGATTTTTTTGGTTACTAGAAATGTTATTTCTATGGCATGATTCTCCACATTGATTTAAAATCTGCAGAGCACAAAGACTTGGCAGAACTTGAAACCTAAAATATGAAAAGAACATGACAAAGCAAATATAGAGTGACATAAAAATTAATATCCAGTGCCACGTGTATATTATACAATATAATTGTAGCTGTAGCTGGGATGAGAATGAGAGGATGTTGACATCTAACCAGTAACTTTGGATGGGGAAAATGTACAGGGGAGATGTGGCATCCTGACCACAAGAAATCCATGACTGTTAATGCTGGTAAAATTTTCAGAGCAAAAGGCTTCACAGAATGATTTCATTACAGTAAAAAATTAGAAAGTAGGAGGTGAAACCAGTTGTTACTCTCACAAACTTTTGCCTCTTGACTTCAGCAGGCATTTTTCTAATGGTTTTACTGCAGGCAAGAAGCTCACCTCCAGGTTGTAATGAAAAATACAGGACCAGAGGTTGGAGGACAAAAATAAAAAAAGAATATGGAAATTGGATGCAGACTAGCCAAGCAGGAACATAAATGAAGACATGTAGGGCAGTGAGTAGCCTATCCTTGTTTTAAACATTGAAATAATTTCCCATGCTCACAGTTGGAAAGAGATTTTACGGTGTCAGTGGTACCCTAATCCCTTAAACCATGAGGCAAACAAAAAGACTTAAATGTTTTATTTTTTATATTTTCATTATTTGTAAGGGGAGCGAAAAGGGGATTTATTCATGACTTGCTTGGATCTGGCAATCATGCTGCAGGGCATGGGTACAGAATTTGCATTGTGGATGCTTGTTCCCATGGGAAATCTGCTGACTACTGAACACTTTTCTTTCGATTTTTCATCCAGCTCAGTCATTTATTTTTTTTTTTTAACTCTACTTTTAACTGGACAGCTTCAACACCTTCTATCACCGGTGTAGACAGAACACATAAAACCTAAGGTCATCTCATTAAATGCTTTTTGTGCATCACTGGCTAAGTATTAATCCAGAGAAAGGTAGATGAGTCCTATAGTATCACATATGAAAGGCAAATTGTTGTACTTTCCTTATGTCTTCTGATTTCTAACAGCTGATGTAGTCACAATACAAGACTTGAGGTTCTCTGTCCCTTCCTATAAAAACTCTGGATCATATAAAACAACCTGTGCCTTTATCATGGTATTATTTTTGGTTTTTGTGGTGTTTTGGTTTTTTAAATATTATTTTATTTTGACTTTCACCTTTTTATTTTCTCTGGATATCCATTTTCTTTGTTGCAGAAATAACCAGATTATCTGCTCTTTTCAGCTTGTAGGGTCTACTCCAAAGCCCATTTAAGTCAACAGTTTCTTTCCTCTGACATCAATGAGCTCTGGATGAGGCCCAAAATGAACATGAGTTAACTCGGTTTGATAGGATGGGTATTAACTATACTGATTGCTACTGGAAAAAAATTTATGAGCCTCTCACTCTAGGAGCCAACCACAATAATTTTAATTATACAAAAGGAAGTATTTCTTGTGTAAAAACATTCCAACTACTTCCATTTCTTTTAAGCTACTTCAAAAGTGGGCAGAACTACAAAGTAGTATTGAAAACTCAGGATGGGGTGGAGGGGTATTTCCCTTCCTCTGAAATTCCTCCCCCATATATGCATACTGCTAAACCATCCCTAGCAGGGATTACTTTTATCTCCAGCTCATGAAGAAACTTCTGAAGAGCTTTTTGCTTTTGTCCTCGGAATACACCACGTTGTACAAAATGGCAAGTGAAGCTCTTCCTTGAAGAAGGAGCTCAAGCAGCTCCTGCCATGTGCTTTCCTTCTCTTTCCTTTGCCAGTATCAAAATTCCTGTTGTGCAGGATATAATATAGGATACCTGTGCCCCTGGTCAAGCATTTCAAAGTGAGCACCCTGCTGAAGATCATCAAGCTACTGAAGATGCACACAAGCCTCCTAAATTGCATATCCTGCATAATCAGGTGAGTCGATACGGTGAATTTATCCTTCATCTGTGTGTAGCTATGCCAGTACTTTTTTACTGAAGTTTGTATCTTCTGGGAATGTGAGCAACTTACTGTCAATAATCATACTGGTTTGATCTGATTTCAACATAGAAGAGAAGCAGAGAATGATAATTTCCCTCTATCAGCCAAACTGTTACTCTTCCTGTCAGTGCTTAGAGCAGCCGTGGTCCCATATTTCAACAGAGGTTCAGGTGACTCAAATTGAGTATTGGTTATGACTTTCATACCCTCCAACAGATCATGCAGCATGTAATACTGCAAATCCCTATCTCTGTTCCCTTCCTGCTCCTGTTTTAGGCTGTAAAATAGATTAAGAATTGTTTTGTCACTCAGGAGCTGTTTCTACTTATGATGGAATTCCAGGCTCAGTTGGACCTCTGAAATTTTCTCTTCCTTTTTGTCTCATCTGGTGCTCTCATGGCAATGTCTGTGACAAAGAAAGCTGAAGGAGCAGATTTTTTTCTCCTCTCATATCTACTTGCCTTTGTTCATGTGTATTCAGACATACCACATAAACAGTAATGGCACTGAGGAGTATTCTCTGGAGATGTTTGGTTCAACATCTCTCAGCAAACTATCAAAATGGCTTCTGTTCCGTGGAGTGCAGAAATTCCCATTAAACAGGAAAAAAAATCAACAAATCTACTCAGCTTCACAAAAAACAGTGCTATAGTCTTAACTTTTCATCTGATGATTTCAAAGGATTTGACAGAATTTAAGCAACAGAGCATTGTTGTGTGTAGGGAGCCAGGCAAGTATGGAGAGGGGGAGTTACCCCAGGCTCTCCCCCATAATCTTGTACCATGGGACAGTCTCACCTCACTTGCAGAAGGAACAACCCCTTTACAAGGGTAAGTGTGGCATCTTTTATAATGCTCTCCTGTGCTTCTGAATGAAGTCCAGTTCTGGCAGCCACAAGAGAAGAGGTAGAGGTAGCCATGGACTGTTAAAGGGAGCTGTAAAAGGTTAAAGTGTTGGTAGGAAGGCTGAAAGAAAGAGCTAAGAGCTTGAGACAAAATGGCTGCACCATGTGGCTGGCAAATACTCCCTCTCTCTTTTATGCTGTAAAAATAGAGCCCATCAGAAGGGGTTTGTATGGAAGAAGCCAGGCTGCTAAGAGTTTTATCCTCTTAGAGCTCAGAAGGTAGATATTTAACATACATAAGCACAGAAGAGCCCTGTGACTTCCTAAGGTAACACAGGAAGGGGGGAAACACAACTTGAGCATCTTGACTCTTGCAACACTGCTAGATGTGATTAGTCTCCTAGAAACCTCCCCCCTGCCAAAACAAACGGAGTGCTCTGACCTCTTAAATATATTCTGCTATAAAGATAATATTTTCCACAGATAAGAGTGCCATATGCATTATATATGAAGCTAGAACAGTCAATAGTCTATTCATGCTTTCCTTCCTCCTCGCTATGTGAGACAAGTCTAAGAAAACAATCTTGATGTAAATGAAAATTAAAAGAGATATAAGGAGAAGAATCACATAATGCAAACACAGAGGTATTGGTTCAAGGAAAGGTTTTACCCCCAAGAAGCAGCTGGTGCCTCACTTTCCATCAGAACAATACTCCCACTTACTTCAGTTTCAGTCTTTGGGTTGTAACAAAGCTCCCTGCTGTTATCTTGTTTTGCCAAATACCTGCACTGTAATAGAAGGAAAGATCCACACAGACAGGGCTGGAATGCAAGTATGGACTGAGTGGGGATGTTTTGTATAGGGAAAATAAATATAAACATTCTCAGAAGGGAAATACAGATAAGGGAATACATATTTTATGGAGGCCGAGCAGGTGAGCTTAGCGAGACTCAGGAGAGGGACTTTGCTCTTTCCTGTCTCATGCTCAGTGCTTGCATGTGGTATGCCAAGAGGAGGAGGTTACAGCCATAAGTTTCCCTGAAAATTCACTTGGAGCTGGAATTCACTTGGAACCTCTGCAATCTCAGGGGGAATTTTTATTTCCAGACAGATGTTTGGGTATGAGACCCACATATAAGCCTATGGCTAAACAATAGCCTAGCTGACCTAGGAAAACCTGCCAGCTCTGGGATGTCCTATTGCTCTCAGTACCCTTATTAACAGGGATTCAAGACAAGAGAAATGCACTGAAATCTTAAATGACACAATGGAACTTTTTATGGGATATGCCTCAGAATAAATTAGGCAAGCATTTTCTGATAGACATTACTTTTTCTTCTCAAAATATCAAAACTTGATTTATTTTACAGTTAGGGATATAGCTGAAAAATAAATAAAGTGGGACTTTGAAACATAAATCCCAAATTCTAATGTCAGTAAATCCCCCTTAGCTGACCTTCAACCATATGATGCATAGGTCAGAGCTATAGGAATGAGTATTACAGGATCTCTCTTTGGCACAGAGGCAAGTCAGCATGGCATGGCTCACACCCATGTTATATGAATTTTCCTCCTCAAAACAGGCTAGTTCAACTAAATTGTTTACAGGAACTGGTTCATGGCCTGTGCTAAATTCTAGACTGCGTGTGGTAAATGTTGGAGAAAATACTATCTGGCCCAACCCTGAGCATTGACCTTCTAACAGTGTAGTGGTGAGCACTGCTCTCTTGATACAGGTATATAAGACTCAACCCCTAACTAAACTTATCTGAAATATAGGGCTGGGATTCAGTCTGGGCTGGAGAGCCTCACATTTGAAGGTTTTGATGAAGATAATTGGATATTGAGGATGTAGCTATTGAAAACTGGGTAACGTAATAGAGACTGGAGAGCAATTCAACTAACCAAATATTTGTGTCTATTTTAAGAAGTGAGTGCTTTTTAGGCTCCCCTGACCATACTCAGGGCCTGTGTCTGTTGCCCACACAGAGGTGTCTAGTGCCACTTGGAGTGGCATCTCACCTGATGTCCACTTGTCACTTCAGGAGGGCACTTGCCTTCCATGCCCTTCCCACATCTGTCAAGTCAGTACCATAAGGAGTAAGGCACACTAAGGACACAAAACATACTCAGGACCCTCAGTTTATGTCTCAGTACTCTAAGGCTTCACAAATACAGTAAACATCAATGTGGGAGCAGATGAGCCCTGCATATCTCTTGACTATAATGAAACTAATTACACTTTTAGAGAGTTTATATATATCTTACTCTTGAACTGAAACCAATCCTACAGACTGCTCTCCCCTGAAAACCTCCACCCTGAGAGTGTTTCCAGATCATGCATAACATTCTGGCTTCCTAAATGGACAGGTATATGCTTTCTATTCATTATGGCAGTAATAGGGTGACTTGATAGGAGCTTGTGTCATTCAGGAATTTGAAGGTTACCTTTCAGTCTCCATCCATTCCAGTGAATGTCCTGGATTTTTTCCATTCCCTATGTGGCCCTCTCCCACTCAGAATGGAAAGCAGAGTGCCTGCTGCACTGTGGCATCTCACGGGATTCCCACCTTTAATGTGGCACTGGAGCAAGGACACTTTTTGGGGCATCCTCACTCAAGCTCTTATGGGGCACTCACAGAGCTGGAAGGGAGGAGGGCAGTTTCAGCAACAAGTTGTTGCTGTTGTTATGTCTTAATCCAATGACCATTCAGACAAAATATTCTCATTTCATGAATGTTTAGGCAAGACCAACTTTTAATGTATGCCAGTCCCTGCTTCTGGAGTTCTGCTTCCCTACTGCACCCCAGCATCTCCTTACAGCCTGAGTTCAATCCTCTCTATGAATTTCTCAGGTCAGAAGGCAAATAGAAATGGTAGTAATGTTAAACAGTTTAATACCTTAGCTTCCTCAGGCTCAGAGGAAGCAAGGGGCCAGCAACTACAGTAGAGAAAATGAAAGCTGGCTCAATCTGATAGCTTCCCACCAGGAGCTGCAATGGAGCACTGCCAAAAACAAATACTGTTTGGTGAGGCTACAAACTGCAGGGCATCCTCCAGAGACCTCAAATGCACTGGACCATCAGCTTGACCCAGGGTTGTCCAGAGAAAAGCAAGATTCTCTGCTAGTTGATGTAGTGTCAGTATAACGAGTAAAATAACAGGATTTGCATGGAATTTTCACAATGTATTTGCTTATTTTGTAGTAAAACAGGCATTATTTGACATGGATAGTGGAATTTTTTTCAGATCATGCATATCAAGAACCAATTTCTGCTGGTTATCTATAATGCCTTGTGTGGGATTTCAGTGAAGGGATTTCCCAAGCATTGTGTGTTTAAAGGTTTTGGAAAACATATTTTGGCTGATAAAAAAAATAAGGGGGGGCATATTTTCCTTTCTTTTTTTTTTTTTTTTTCCTATTTTTTCTGTGTGTGTACCTGTGCTTATGTGTGTAGAAAGTCAGAAAAAGCATTTAATTCAAAATTCCATATCTCTTAGGGAGCAGAAATTTTATGTGATGATACACCTGGGGTTTTTTTTTGGGGGGGGGGGGCGGGACGGTCATAGAAATTATATAAAAATTCTTCATTTTAAGTGTTATGGTCCACAGCATCAGTGGCTGGATAGTGGCAGTCTCTTCTCTCTTTGCTTGGGGGTGACAGCCCATTATTACTGACAGGTTAATGGAGGGACATCCTACAAGTGGTAGTACCAGGGATAAGTAAGAGCACAAAAAGATAACTTCCAAACAAATCTACCCTATACCCCACATACATAGCAGATTTTTCCCAACTCCCTTCCCCCTTCAAACATAACCATAAACTTATCCTTAGTGCAAGTGATAGTGAGGCTTCACAGTTTGCCCTGAAGGTCAACAGACCTGGGCTAGCTCAGGGAAAGAGATCAGACAACATTAAAAGCAAAAAAGTTGGCTCTGCTCGCAACAATGATTTACTACTTAACAAACATAGCCCTGATCTTGCAGGGAGACCCTTGCAGGCAGATTGCAGAATTCAAGGCTTAAATTAATATTTCAAATGAACCAGACCCTTTCATTTTAATCAGAACCTCATTTTAATGAACTTATTTTGCCAAGAATAAACAATTCCTGAAGAGCATTGTAACTTTCTCCTCTCCACACATACTTCAAAATTGTCAAGGTACACAGGGAAAATATTCATTAGACATTTCAGGAAGCACCATGGAGCTTTTACGCCATGGCCTTATTCCAATTTCTTCCCTCTTTTTCCTTTGGTGTTTGAAAATTTTAAATCCCAGTGACAGTCAATTCCAGGTGTTCATTTCTGACAGGAGTGACAGCTTTGAACTCTGCTGAGGAAACCAAACAAGAGAGTGAAAGAAGAAAAGGAAAAAAAAAAAAAAAAAAAAAAACCAAAAAACAAAAAAAGAAAGAAAAGGAAAAAAATTAAAAAGAAGAGAAAGAAACTTTTTGCTTAGATTAGGTCGGGAACATCTTGGCACTGTCCACATTCTTCTCCTGCACCTTGGCTTCTTGCTTCATGTCTGAAAGGGAACAGAAAGAGCAGATAATCAACCAACCCCGGTGCACTTTCACAATTTCTGTATAAAATTTCACTTAATGCAATTGTGGCGCCAGGGCTGGGAGTATGATGGTACCATTCAGAATATGTTTATATAACATGACTGCATGCCACTGTGATCCTTTAAATTCTTTTCTAAGAGCTTTACTCACTCCAGGTTCACTCATCCAAAACCCTTTATAATCTCAAATATCTGCGTTACTTTCTCCTTTGAGCAGCAGGGCTGGAGACGGGGGGGGAAGGGTGGAAAGAAGAGGGGAGCTATGTAACTGATGTGGACACTGGGGAGAGTTTTCTCTTTTTCCCTTTTCCTGGGCAATAAAGAAATGTTCTGCTTTAATGTAAATTCACTAGGATACAGCAGGCTTTGGGGTGGCTCTAAAAGAATAAAAAGGGAGGATTTAAGTTGCTCTAAGAAATCCTAAAAAAAACATTACTGGGCTTGTACTGCTAGTGCTAGGCATAGTACAGGTTTGAACACACAGATGTGCTCTGGTTCTGGAGGGTTTGGGGTCTTTGTGTACAAGTGTGGGGCAGCTGAGGGGGGCACAGAGAGCATGGTGGGGTAGTGGCTTCTATTGAGCATCTCTTCATCTCTTTCCCTGCACTGCTAACTTAACTCCTTCAAGGTTCTACTTGCTTCCTCTGCAGATGTTCGAGCACATCTGTCTGCCTGTGTCTGTTCTTAGGACAAAACATATTTTCACAAATATATTTTTTTCAAAGCCTTCCTGTTAATGTCCTTTTTCATGATGCAATGAGAATACAAACACTCTTCATATCAGGGAGCCTGCTGGTCTGCTGAATTCCCAGTGTGGCAGACAGTGACATGACACCATTTCTCCTTTATTTTGATTTTCTTTCTCCATACTAACTGTTTTTGTCCATCTGCAATCCCATAATGCATTTATCAGTGATATTGGAGGAACTATAATGGTGTATTACAGCTTGGACAGTAAATAAAGACATGTCAAGTAGACATTTCTTAGGGAGAACAGTTCCTTATAAAGCAATTATTTTTAATATGCATGCTCTTCCAAGCCTATTAATAGGATGTTTAAATGCATATTTCAGCTTTTGACTCAGCTTGGATAATTTCTTCACAGTTTGCTTTAAAACAATATTATTGCCAGACACAAAAATAAGTGTGTCTGTTTCCAGCAAGAACAATGACAGTCTTTCATTTGGATGGTACATTGCTCAGTCATTCTAACCTAGGCTTGGGGATTAAGACTTGAAGTTTCTCTTCATATGTCAAAAAGTACATTAGGCAAGTGAAAGATATTACACTGTGGGGTATGCTACTTATTTGTATAAACAGTTCTTATAGCAACAGCAACGCTGTATAAATAGGAGTGCTGTAGAGTATGTTGCTGTTGTACATTATCCAAAAATTCATTTCTGAATGAGAAAATACTCCAGCAGGCAGGTAGGAATGTGCTGTTGTGCAACTATGGCAAAGGAGAATGTTAAATTCAATCAGGGTGTAAAGCATTGTTATTTTAGTGTGGTACTGGTCATTTCCATGGAATTACTCATTAAGGGAAAAGAAAAGGAGACCAATCCAGCTACACACTTCACAATCCTCTCCCCATGTTAATCCAGCTTTTGGGATCCACTTCACCCATCAAATCAGCCTGTCTTCTCTTGAGGACTGCAAAAAAAAAAAAAAAAAAAAAAAAAAGTGTCAAGAACAAAATCATTGTTTTACAGAAGGGGAGGATGAGAAATGGTTCTTGTGGGGTGAAGTTTGGATCCCTTGTGCAAAGCAGATCCCATGGTCTGACCCAGAGTATCCAGCAGCTAACTCTGCCTGTGAACACACAAAGCTTTTCACATCCAGATTGCATCAGCATTATCAGGGAAAATAACTGCAGAGGCTACATGTGCCAGGAAGACACCAAGATGTGAAGACCATTTCTCTTTTCCAGTTAGCAGGCAAAAAAGCTCCAGGCATCAACGTTTGCTCAGCCTGTCCTAAGGGTGGCATTAACTGCGTCACGGTGCCTTTCCCAGCTCCCAGCTCTGCAGTCACAGGGCACCATGTGCTGGCCCAGCACAAACTTCACGTTAGAGTGACATTTTGTGTGACTTTATGACACAATAGCTCTTTTCTTTCTGCTGCTCTGGTAGAGGCTTATTTCACACTGAGGCATGGATGCCTCCCACGGAGCAACACACGGAGGTATTTCCGTCGGGGGGACAGTTGTTATCCACTGGCTACAAAAAATGCAGCATATTCAGCCCCCTTAATATACGCAACATCTTTAGCTTAAAAGGTTGGTATGGAGCTCTATAACTTCTCCTGGATGTTATACAGGAGAATTCTGGTTCTGGTTTTGGTGCTACTGTTGATCGTGACTTTGTAAAGAAAACTTGTACTTTGAATAAAGGTCCCTAAGTTTTCATCTCTTTTTGTTTTTTTTTCTTTTACCTTTCTAACTGTCAACAGGCAATCTGAAATCTTGAAAAGATTAAAATAAATAACAAAACCCCTGCTCTTCTGGTTCAATGTGACTTTTTTTTGTTTTAAATTTTTGCTAATAAAATTTAGAAAAAAAATTTAAAATGGACAATTATTTAAAAGCATTACATTAACCAGAAAATATTTGTTGGGTATTTACTGGTTGTTGTTTTGGAGTGGAGAAGGTTTTCCAAGAATCTTAGAAACTCTAATGGGTTATGAAACCATCATTTACACAACTCAATTTACCATGAGTCGTGGCATATTGGAATTGACTGGGAATCCTCTTCTGAATATCTGATTATCTGGATATGCTGTGAACACAGTGAAAATAATATAAACTTTAAATGCATGTCCTAATTCTTATCATAGTAGTGCAGGAAAAGGAAATGTACTTCTGTGTTGTTTTCTTCATGGGGTTTTTACTGGCAAGTAAACACATCCAGTGATCATTCTGTGGATGTGTATGTTTTAATAGGCATTTTAATAAAGTAATGTGGAATATGTTTACTGCCATTCATTAAGAGTTTGATATCAAAATGTCTTACAACCTGTTTAAATTCATAATAACTGCATACTTGTGAATATTTTAGCTTTGCCTACAACCACCTTGGAGGTTTATCACATTATGCATAGAAAAATATTGTGGGGAAGCACAATAAATATAATCTCAGCAGCTATTCCCTTCAAAGACTTTCAGTTTTATGCATCTTGAATTCTAAATAGGTTTATTGCCAATTATACACGATGATGAAGCAGTAACACAGAGTCTATGCCATATTTAAGAGACTCACAGCAGCAGATGCTCTTGTAAATATATTTTACTTCAAACCAAGAAATCAGAATGGTGAAATCTCCCCCAAAAGCTTGCCACTGGACTTTCTTAACACAAAACTTGTAAGCATTCTTACTCTTTGATGGATGGCTTCTTCTAAACTCTGGTCGATAGCAGCCACAACATAGAAATTCCTGTTTATGCCCAGTTTTCCATGCTGCAGTGGCACTGGAGGTGTGGCTGAAGCTCAGAACCCACTGTGATATCATCCTGTACTCAAATAAAATCTAAAGCCTTAGAAATCACAAAAAATAGGGCCAGAGGGGACATTGGGAGGGTCATCCAGTGTCATCCATCCTTCCATCTCTTGCTGATACGTGCAAAGAGGAACAGGTTACCTTTTCAGATACCTTTTTAACACAGCAGATGATTGATAGGATATTTACAATATCTTTTCTCCAGGAGTATGCCTTTTTTTTTTTTTTTTTTTCTCTCCCCTGTGTATGTTCAGCTCTCCCACCTCTGGTTAAAAGCATTTTCCTCAATGCTGAATACTGTGTTTCTCATGAAGCCAAGCAGAACCAAAGGGCTGCTTCACAGGTTTTATTTAAATATATAGAGCAAACAGAGACAGAAAAAGGAGGAAGTATTTTGCACTTAAATTTCCACTTTTGGAAGGGAGACAGAGAGAAATCAAGGTCTCAGCCCTGCAGAAGTAGATGCTCTCAATTAAGTTCATTAACTGGAATGACCTACAGGGTCTCTGGTTTGGATAGCTCCAGGTATACACCTAAGAATTAATTCAAGTTTGAAAAGCAAAAGACTTTTTCAGTCTCATGCCAATGTGAAGCTGTGAACAGACCCAGCACTGCCTAATCTTAATTCAGTACCTTAACCACAGAACCACTGTTGGTTTTGTTGTGTTTTGTTGTTTTTTTTCCTGTGGAAAAAAAAAAGGAACAAAACAAAAATCAAAAGGTTTCAGGCTTTTCACAAACAGAAAACAGCACCCACCTGTGCATTACAGAAAGTTCAGCTGGTTTTGTCATAGTGACTTCATGGTTTGTTTTCCCTGTTTTCTTAAAGCTGGCAAGCCAGAAAGAGTTCTCCCAAGATCTGTGATAATTTCAAGTTAATTCTACTAATACTTCTATTAATGTTTTCCTTTGTTTGTGACATGGTCCATGTATCTCAATGTCCATATTTACAAGCACTCCAGTGGGTTAAATAATTTTGAAGTTATTGGCTATTGCTAAAATTTTACATGAGTCCTCACTATCTTTGGTTGAACAGGCAACTCACAGCATGCAAGCCCTATGCCACTGATGGTTCTTCTTCCTTCAACAGATTTCCTTAAAAAACACATCTTGGTTCTTCTTCATTCATTCAGATTTCCTTAAAAAACACCTCACTTCTTTTCACAAGAGCTGGAAAAAATTAGTCTAGATCTGTGAAAGCTCGTGGTTTTCTACACCACCAAGTGAATCTTAGAGAAATTTCAGTTCTGAAAAATGCACATGGCTCTACTTAAATATCTATTTTGCTGAACAGAGACAAGAATTAGACAAAAGGTGCCAGAATCCAGACTAACAACAGAGCGTTTTTCCCAACGTGAGAAAAATTTTATATGGAAATTTCTGCCTGAAGGCATGATTTTTTATTCACCCATTATTCAACACTTTTGCCCCTAAATTGCACCCTATGAACTTTATTTAACAGGGGCCACTTGTGCATATTAGTACATATAACATTAATATTCTTAACATCAAATAAACAATGATGAAAATTCATTTCACATCTGAGAATGTGTTTCCCATTCAGGAAAATTCATGGAAATGCCTTTAAGCCTATCCATATTAAGGACAGCATGTAAGCAAATAACTTTAATCTTGTACTAAGTATGTGCTTAAATAAATGAAGATGCCTTTCCAGACTATATTTTTCACATTGCTTATAAGCGCATCAGAACTTCTCTAAGCTTCACTTATTGGCATAGGAAGGATCTTATTGTTACAAACCCGAAGTAGGAGGTCTAATAAAATTTCCTAATCTGATGAACCACATAAAAAGAAGCAGAGCAAATATAATTTTATATCTCTACTGGGGGGGAAAACAGATGATGTAGCTTGAAGTTTGCTCCCCTCTCTTTTATTAGGCTGTAATTTATACAAATTCTATCAAGCGCTGTGATAAAATGGAGCTGGATTTATTTGTAGGCACAGATCTTCTTAAAAATATGTAAGTTTTAAAATCCTGTAGGAAATAGAAGCTGTACATAAAATTACACCAGATTTAGAAGAGAAGCAAATAAAATACAGATGATTCCATTACAGTGTTTTATAGTGTGCATTTATCACATGTTGTCACTTCCTTTTCTTTAAGCACACTGTTTCAGGTCTTTCTATAAAACCAGCAATTTTTGCACAGCCTAATAGTAATAAACTGCAGAAGTGAAACCACTACCAGAATATCCTTATTATGAAGCAATGTGAGATAACACAGTATGAAGAAGAACAAAAAATTCTGAATGAGAAGGAGAAAGATTTTGGAAGCAATCCAGGCTTTCTGTTTCAGACCTCAGACATGCTCTCACTGGTAAATGGGTAGAAGGAAGTTTACCTAGCTGTTATCACTCAGCTCTGATTCATCTTGCTAAAGTTCAGGTGTCAGGGTATCTAAAAATTAGGTGTCTAGTCATGGCTAATTATCTATGTTCCTGTGTAGTCCATTAGGAGAGATAGGCACTTCTGGAAGGTGATTCAGTCTACCTATCTCAGGACATTTATCTTGGGATAGAACAACTGACTCTCTCCTGGTGCCTATTTCTGTCAGTTCATTACAGAGGGAGCTGGGGTGGTTAGCTTAGATTAGATGTCTGGCTTGTAGATAACTAAATTTAGGTGAGATGATTCTCTCCATAAGTAATTACTATTATTGTTGATACTGTGGATAATTTCCGCTGATATCTGGACGTGATGTTTAACTGTACATCCTGTGGTATTTAACCAACATTTTTTCCAAAAGGTAATGATACTTTCCAGAAACAGAAATTTGTGCCTGAATGTGTACTTGCCCAGGCCATCCTTTCCAGTGGATTTAACCAGTAATCTGTGGCTCCCATTGAAACCTAATGTATAACAGTGAAATTAACAGCACTCACAGGAGGGAGCAAAATAACTTTTAATACAGCAAAGCCAGCAGCACTTATGTTCTGCCCATTGCTCAAGATGGAGGGAATAGTCTTCTGGATTGTTACAAAATCCAATTTTCTTTTAAACTTCTCAGTAGTCTAAGATGACAAAGGATACAGTACTCAAAGTGCAACACAGTCCTGGGTTTATTTCTGCAGATGGGTCATTCCCTGGGCCTCTTCTGGAATGCTGTGTGCTGCAAGGTGGGGAAGGAGAGGCTACATTAATAAAAGGGCTTTCTCCACCTCCCCAGTTCTTTAATAGAGAAGACCTAATGCTTTGAAGCACTACCAACAATCACTATGACACCTCCAAAGTACCCAACTTCAATGTCATGCAGGTAAAAAAAAGCCTTTTTTGGAAAATAATAAACAAGAACCCTGATTCTGATGCAAATTTCTATTTCAGGCATCATGAATTAAAAAAAACCCAACAAAACATCATGAAACAAGTGGTGATGGAGGTAGAAGGAGACATGGGCTGAATACCAACACTGATGTGGTTGGTTCAACATAGTGCAACTGATTTTGACCACAGTAGGTATCAGCTGAGCAGGAAAGATTCACCAGAAATACTTGGGTATAGGAATACAAACAGAGTTTTTCCTGTTAGGCTTTCCTAAAGTCATTAAAGCCCACAGAGAACTCAACTAATATTTCTTTTTTTCACTCAGTAGAAATATTTGACGAAAAAGAAACAGTCTCTGGGACATGGTTGGTCAATAAATGTCATAACGCAAAATGTGAAGAAAAAAGCTTCAAAGATTTTAATATGATTTTTTTTTTAAATGATCCTGAATGGTTAAGTATTTCTTTTGGCCTCCCTGGAAGTTCTAGCACACAGAACCCAAGCTTTAGGTGATGATATTTAGTATCTAACTGCCACGTAAACTGCAAGTCAAGAGTAGTGCAAACTTCCAAGAAATTTCTTAACTCACTTCTGGTCTCCACAGCCCAGACCCCATAACTCCTGACCCCAAGGAGCCACCTCAGTGGAAAGGAAGATTCGATCTTGATCTCTCCTGAGCCTGGGCATGTTATAGCCTATCAAGTCACTGACTGATACTGTCTATAAATGTAAGACAAATTTGGAGAAAGAGGTGATTAAATTCACTGAGGGAAAAGAGGAAGAATTACATACTTTGTATTTTTCATGCACAAGCCTTTTGGCTGGATGAAGCCCTATTGTGCCTTAGAGCTTGTGTTTTCCGTCATAAAAGCTGTATTATTGCTGTAGAGTTTGTCTTTCTGTGTAAAACTGTAAACATACTAGAGAGGTCTGTCTGAAAACAATTTGCTTTAGTAGTGGTTTACAAGGTATGAATTAGAAAGTTCTCAGCCCATTTCTCCATGACTAATGTTTGGGTATTGATTCTGTAATGGACGTTAGGTTTGGCTTGGCAGAGTAGCAAAGAACTTAGTACCTTGTGGACAGTTTAATCTTGGTCATGACTCGTAAACAGCGTAGTTCTGCTGTAGAGTTTGGGTGTGTGAACTGAAGTTATATAGAGTTAAACAACCTAGTACTGTATGTTCTTTGGGGTAGGGATCTTATTTCTGCTCCAACTTTAATGCCTTAGAGCAATAAGCCTGTGGCTCTTAGCAACTGCTGAAACACAAATGGTAAATAAGGATGTTTAGAGTTTGACCACAGGCCTTTGATCTACTTGGTAATTGTTTATTTGGGAGACTCCCATGTATTTCAGTATTACTGCAGGCCACATTGTCACCTAGGTACATATTAGAGGCCTGGCCCAGAAAAAAACCAGACAGTACTACCTCTGGTTGCTTTCAGTGGACCAAAAGAAAAGAAAAAAAATCAACCTACGGGGCTATTATTCTGGCCTTTCTTTGATCACTGACTTCACTTAATTTAAAATTAAAGAAAGATCAGAAAGAATAAATGCATATTAAATTAATAGCACCTATTCAAAAGGCTTGCATATTGCAGATAACAAAGTAATGTTCACAGAAAAGATAGAGATACAGCATAGGATGGAATTTCCCCTACTTGTTATCATTTTCGGATGTTCATATTCATGCTTATTTAATCATTACCATAATCTGTATAGAAAAATGACCATGACAATCTGTATCTCACTATATACACATACACATGTATATTAGTTGGAAAGGAAACACAAGACCTGGCTCGTTTCTCCCTTATCTGGACATTATGTATACAGGATCGTTTGTCCAGGATGTGGATGACCCAAATGTCATTCTTTCTTTATGCATAGGTTCTTCAAACTTCCATAATCTTTTTTCCACAGGCATTGCCTAATCACCAGCTAGCAGGTTATTTCAGAACATGAACAAAGAAATGTGCTTTTTTCTGTGCAGGCCAGAGTTAAGGGTTCATGCCATGGGCACCCCACAATTGTATGTGGCCTGTCATGTTGTTCAAAGAACAGCAAACAGTCTTGAATTTTGGTCCCCACATTAGCCTTATTTGGTGTTTTACAGGTTATGGGGTGTGCTACGGAACAAGCAAACTCTGCACTGTTAGATTCCGAATCCAGCTTCCCCTCTTGTTTTTGAGTTCTGTAACTATTGGGTCCCAGAATGTCCCTGAAGCCCTCTGTGTTACAACCATTGAATAGAGCTGTGTAATTAGCACACAGTCAGCCTGATATCATTCTTATGTTCTCTTCCTGTGAACAGTTTTTATATGTGCTCCTTCTGTCCCAGGAAACAATGGGAAATGATACAAGAAGAAAAACAAGTTTTGCCTGTGTCTACTTTATTGTACTATTCCTTATTGGACATTTTACTTGTTTCATGCAGAGAGAGAGCTACCACCTTGATCCCCTTGGAAAATGGTCACTACTCTTGGGCCTTTCCAAGTTTCCCATCTGTTTGATTATGAGATCCACCTTTAGCTTCCATAGCTTCAGCTCGATGTCTGAAGAAAGCTATGGCATATCAGGGATGCAATTCTCCCAGTCCTAGGAGATAATAAACACTTAATAACATCACAGAACCAAAGTCTCTCTGTTGTAACCCATCTTGTCCCAGACTGAGCCAGTGGGTACTCACAGATGGACTTGGTGCAGACAAGGGTCCCAAAGTGAGAAAAAGGTCCTATCTGTGACTGAGTGAACTTGATGTCAGTGGTGTGACCAACCCAGCCTACAACCTGGTGTGTCTGGTCATCCCTGGATATCAAATTAACAATTCAGATTCAAAGTGACTTAAACTTCTTTGTTGTTCCTAGCCGAAAAACTTACATTAAAAAATTGACTTTCACTCTCTTGAAGTAATGATATTTTGAGTTGTCATGTTGGAGACAACAATGGAGTCTTTGCTCTTGAAATAGATGAGGCCAGGATCAGTCCATTGCTGTTTTGTCAGGACACATTTCGAAGGAAGGTGTCTCTCAAAGGTAGATGAAAGTCTGGCACAGTTTCATTCTGTCTAAGTCTCCTTGATAAAGCTCTTTTCATTTTTAAATTACTTAATTACCATTCCTCTTGCTTTCAAATCAAAATGTGCAACAGCTTATCTCTTTCGTATAAGGCAGCTGGTAAAGAAGGAGATATCACCAGGAAATTAAAAAATAAAATAGTGATAATGCCAGTTGGCCACAAGAAGAAAATGAAAATTGACTCTTACTAATGTTATGTATTAATTACACTTACCCTTATTTAATGTCCCCATTATGTTACACAGATCAGTGCTCAGTAACCCTGTGTAAGTGACAGTCTTGTGCATGATGTCAGTTAAAGGTACTCATCTACACTCTGCTGTCTTACAGAAGCAAATTTGATTTATGCTTTTTTATGATCTTTCTCTTCATTGAAAAGAATAAAACTATATTAATCTCTATAGAATAGTTTGGGGTCAGATTTTAGGCAAAGGTTCAGATCAGTCTAGAATATGCACATGCCAGAGTTGGAAGCCAATAAGAAACAAAAGGGAGAGTGATCCCAATTCCACTAAATTAAAAAATAAAGAACTTTAGATTTATTAGAGTATACTGAGAAGGGATTTTGTTCCAAAAGCCATTAAAACTTTCTCGGTAGGTCTTCGGACATTTTGAGATTTTTTACTTTTTTTTTTTTTTTTTTTTAACACTTTTGAGTGTCTAGTAAAATAGGGTTATTTTTTAATTTTTCATTTTTTTGCAAAAATTTTCATTTTCCCAGTGAAATAAGCACTCAGTTGTACGAATATGTTTAATGGTGCCACCTACAGTTTGCCAAATTATACGTTCAATTAAGAAAATTAAGAGTTGTTAGTACTGTAACACTACATTTGAATATTTTTCTATGGAAAAGTAGTTTCCAGAGACTTAATTTTTTTTTGTATGACTGTTCTGCATATTTATGATAGACAACATATGCAAGAAAACTTAACATGTTTGAAAAAAATGTAGAATGAATCACACCACAATGCATGGAAAGTGTTGAGCAGCTTTTAAACATTCTCTTTTCATTAAAAGAAAAAAAAATTCCTCTAGCACCCCATAACCCTACAAAAAAGGTATTTTTAAAAAATTTATTTTATATTTTGCAGAAAATTAGTCTGTTATGAAGATACCTTGATTCACAAGAAGCTCTGTGCTTAAAGTTATAATAAATAAATTATATATGCTGTGTAGAATGACGAAGATTCCCCTTTATTCTCACCAGCACTGATGTGGTAGGGATCCACCATGCCCTGTGAACACAGCTCTTACCTGCTTCAGTAAAATCTGTTTGACCTTAGTTCAACAACTCAAGCAGTTTTGTTACTTCATAAAAACTCTGTCTTTGCTTTCCTTCTCTAGTGAAAATGAACTACTGAGTTTAAAAAAAAAGATCAGTTCTTCTGTCACATCATTGTACAGGACTGAATTTTTGCTGTAGAATGACCGGTTCAAAAAGTAAATAGTTAAGGGCTGTGGACCCAACATCCATCTTTCTGGCAGCCAGTAAGGTTGATTTTGGTTGCTAAGCTATTCACATTTTTTAAAAACTATTTTTCCCTTTTTTTCCTCCAGTGTCTATGACTTTTCCTTAATTACTTATTTCCACAAAGACACTCTTGCCAAGGGGATCATGCAGATTTATGTTGAAAGAGTAGTAGAGATCCGTGTCTGGCCCACTGCTACAATGAAGTCCACGTCAGTGTTGGTCTCCTGCTTACTGAAACTCTACAAGTCCTCTGCAAATCTATCCCCTGTTAGGACTAGCCTTAAAAATCAATAGAGTTAGTAAAGTTTCTCTGTCTGTGACCTCCTAATACTGTAATTACAAAGTCACAATGGATGTAATTGCTCTATAAAACCTCCACATACCATGGAAGCACATAATCACTGAGAACAAGATTGACAAGCTATACTTTGTGTGTTATGATTTTTTTTTTTTCGTCGGGACAGTAAGGCTCCATTTAGGGTGTGTTGTGGCAGGAGGACTTGGTATTTTTTTCTTCCTGGAATGATGAAGTGCAAACAGTTCTCTCTTTCAGGCCTAGAGGTTACAGGTGTGCCACCATGTTATCCACATCACCCTGCTTCATTCTTCACAGCTATCATCATGCTTATAAAATGAACCAGTCTCTTGCTCATGCCTGAGTTTATTCACTGTTAAAAATTTAATGACACCTCCTGACTTATGAACCTGCTTTGCAAAGTTCTGAGCTTAGTGGCAGGTGACACTCACTGAGTGGTTTCAGCTCTTCTCTCCCATACCATCATAATATGGTGCTAAAGAATTTTCTGGAGACCCTGGGCTCCTATATCCAAGGACTGATGATTAGGGCAAAGCTGCCTCTAAGAAGTTCAGTGAGAGATGAACCTCAAATGGAATCAGGAATTCAGGCTAAGGCAAAGCTTTCAAATTTCAGGAATTTTAAAAAATATTCAATATTCCGGCTACTCAAACTCCATCCTGACACCTTTTCAGAACTATCCTATTTAGCTCACAAGCTGTTTTTAAAAATATCTTTCTGTTTCCAGCTTCAGGAGGACAGGGCAGATTTTGCAGCACGTTGTTGAATATTAACAGAAGTTATCCATATATAAAATATTGTGCCCTCAGTTTTCTTCAAACACTTCCTGTTTTACTGCATTATTTTCATGGACAGGTTTATTTCTTGCTAAAGATGAGTCACAGATGGCCTTCTTTTGAAATTGATGGGAGTTCTGTCAGACAAATCTTGTGAGCTCTGTGACAAATTTGAGTGTATTGGACAAATTTTGAGAAAAGTTAAAATCCCAGAGGAAATCAGTTCCAACCCTTTTTTTTCCCCATGAAGACAGATATCTGAATAGATAAAAGAGAAGGAAGTAGTGCTTCTATTTGAGGGTTCTGCAAATGTGAATCCACAATTTATCTGTTTGTGTACCTATGTATCAATCTACCAATCACATACTTGCATACTCCATTATCTTATGCACTTGATACCCAGAATATCAACTCATGCACTTCACCTGATGCCTTCCTCTGGTTTCATTCCACATTTAAGGATTAGGATCTTCAATGCATATGCAGGAAAGTCTAAGTCAATGAGTATGTTTAAAGCATAGTCCCAGAGAAAATAAAATGTGTTTTCTTTATAGGCTGGTGTACATATTTTTGTATGTGAATTGGTTTCAGTAGGGAGTTCCAGCTTCATATGTGTTGATACTGCAGAGTGCTTGTATCAAAATTCAGTTTATTCCATATTTCTGGAGGGTTTTTTTGGGGTTTTTTCTGGGGGGGAGGGAGGAGGGGGTGTGTTTGGTTTTTTTCTGAGACCCTGGCTAAGTTGTTACTCTTCTATGCCAGCTGGTGTGGAAAGATTAGACAAAAGGGCAATATTAATGTAAGTTATAAAGACAATAATAATACTATAATTTTAATAGAACAAGTCTTGTGGTAAAGAAAGTGAGAATGTAACTGTTACGTCAGTGATCAGTGCTGATTATATAAATCTGAATTTACAAAACTCACAGCTTAAACTCTTATTTTCAAAATAATGATTCCTTTAAGAAGGAAACTGAGTGTGAGATACAATGTGGATTTTGCCACAGAAAGATTTAAAGTAATCCACAAAATTTTTTTAGGACTAAGGGAGTTGTGTTGGAATGAACTCAGATCAGCTTCCAATTTCCAAAATTCCTCCAATAAGCCCTGTGAGGATGTGTGTAGAAATTCTTTTTAAAGTGTGAGTAATTAATCATTTTTGCAGTCTATCAAGATGAGTTTTGCACTTCAAAAATCTGGACTAAACATTATCATGAAAAATACCCTCTTGTTCCAGGACAATTCAGGGGGGGCCAGTAAACTTGATCACTGCTGGAATTCCAAAGTCAGCACCAGGCAAGAGTTCAGATGAAGTGATGATAAGAGTTCTTGTTGGTGTCAGTGTCTTCAGGTGAAATCCTCACCCTGACCTGGCCTCTTACTACACTTTTGACTCATTTGTACCATTAAGAAGTCTTCCAAATTCCAATCCACTGTGTAGATGGAGTTGAGAAGTAGGGATGAGGTAAGATTTCCTCCATATGGAAATGTGGGAAAGCAGATGTGATATCTAAAAATGTCTTTTATTGCAAGAAGGCGTAAAGCTGGTGGGATGGAAAGTGACAGTCAGGCAGAAGGGAAAATTAAGAGTTTGGGTAGGAGCCATCTGAAGAGCTCTGCAACTGCCCAAGTCTAGTTTCATCAGGAAGAGGGGAACCACCTCACAGAGGGAGGGTGGGAAGTCTACTTAACCTTAGTGGAGTAACACATTTCCCATGTTTTTGCTGGCATTTGTCCCTCAGCAACTTTTCTGCCTTGCTGTCTGAGTCTCAATGATTTCTGACTGTTTGCTATATTTTTAATTTGGGTTTTTTGTTTGTTTTTCTTTTTGTTTTGTTTTGTTTTGTTTTGGGGTTTTTCATTTTTTTGTTTTGTTGGTTTGTTTGTGTGTTTGGTTTTTTTTGGGGGGGGGTGTTTTTTCATTGTTTGGTTTCTTTTTTTTTTTTTTTTGTCTTTGTTTTGATTTTGCTTTTGGTATTTGTGTGTGTGTGTTTGTTTTGGTAACCTCTATTCATGAAGGAAGTCTGCATTATGAGTGATCATCTTTCCTTGTTCTCAAGCAGCAAGTCTCCACACAGTTTCCCTTATGAAATTATTTTAACCATCCTTTTTGAATTCCCTGCAGAGATACTGAACAGTCAGAGAAAGACTTTTCTGGTAGTTATGAGGCACTGCTATGCCTGACAGCACTGTCCCTCTTAAAACAAGAAAGAAAAAAGTGTGTGAAAAAGATCACAAAAGATAATATGTTAGATAACATCTTAGATTAGTCCTAGAATGAGTAGGCTGAATTTTGATAATACTCATTTTACTCTTACTCACACGCATTGCATCTTCTCTGTGAAGTAAGTGTTGGGATGGAAAAAATTAGTACAAAATAGACAAATTTCTATTATTTTTTTAAGAAACAATAAAGAAGAGGCATTTGGAGACAACTGTTTTACATTTGGATTCAAGATTATATTGGGGCTATGGATTGGGTTCAGATACAATTTTAATAAAGTATCTGCACTGGATCGTAGTTACTCTCTTTAAATGGACTGGGATCTTCTAAAGATTGGGTTTTTTTGTTTTGTCTTTTTGTTTGTTTGGTTGTATGTTTTTAAAAAAATCTTCTGGGAATTAAAAATAACTTGAACTTGAATTAGAAAAATTTTTGACATTTATTTTTTAGTTTTTCTCCAACAGGAGAACAAAAAGATAGTTGGTTTTGTATTCATACGGTGGGGGGAAGGCATGCAGCTCATTAATAGAGGATCGGTCCAATTGCTTCTGCATCCCAATATAAGTCCATTAAATTTATAACTCTTACTCCTGTTTTACATTGCTATGTATGAGATGAAAATTAAGTTCTCAATGCACTGAAGAGTATTTGCAACAATGAATCATGTGATGAAAGCTTTCTCCTATGTGTTGAACAAGGAACTGTTTTTGGAGCTCACCCCACTCCCAGTTTATTGGATCACTGTTTCCTTTCCTTATGCTAGTTTTTAATATATAGTTACTCGTAAGTGTTAATTTAATGAAGGATTTGGAATGCTAAATAAATATTTTTGGCTATAAACGTAACTAATAAATTATATGACACTTAAATATTTTTAACACCACTTGTGGTACATTAAGAAAAATTGATGAACTCCCTGCAAAGAGATATTATGATACTTTTCAATTCTTTCTCTTGGTTTACTTTTTCAGAGAGAAAAAATTCAATTTTCAGGTACTGAAATCGAGTCATTATTTATAATTCAGGAAATTTTACTTCGAATCTGCTAAGATATTTTTGGGCTAGTGCTATCAGAAAGATACATTTTTTTCCACATATTTATTACTGCTGCATGGATTCAGAGGGGTCATTTCATATTTTATGGCCAAAATACCATTGATTTCCTTCAGGTGTGCATGTGAAGTCCCTCTTATCACCAGTGAGAGTCATACATTCACATTAAGTTGAGAACAGGCCCTCATTCATAGCCATTTTTCTTCAAGTATGACGTAATATCAGAAATATATCAGCTGATTTTATTTTGTTTTGAAAGAAAAATTTAATCAGAAATTCTGCATGAACTTGGTTACTGTTCCTTAGAGACATTTGAAAAACTCTTCAGGGATCATTTTCATTACATTTTTCATAACAAGAGACATCTTTTTTCTTTTGCTAGCTGCTAACCTTTCCATTTTGGCAGATCTTTTCTTGGACACCAACAATTTCACCCAAGCAATACTTCATCCTATACTTGTACCTGATCATTTACGACTTTGTCCAAAAACTTTGAAAAAACCATGGCAAAGTTTCCACTTACCCCAAGTGACTATGGATCAGCCCTACAATAGCCCTCACATCAAAATTCAAAGAATTTGGTGTTAGCACGGATGTTCCGTCCTTTCTGAGAATGAAGCAAACGGAAACCCTATATCTAGATATTTATTTTTGTTTCTCTTGTTGATTTGTTCATTGTTGAGTCAATTATTTCCATTGCTACATTTTCCCCTCACTTCATTAAATTCAGTCAAATTTAGCAATGAATTTGAAACTGTTTTTTAATTTATATTCCCAGTAACAATGGAAATGTTAAGCCACAACTAGAAAAATTCTCATCTGAACATAATTTACTGCAGTCTCTAGACCAATAAGTTCACAGTTAATTTCTGAAGAATGATTTATTTACTTATAATGTATAGCATGATGCTGGTTTTATTCAACTATCGTCTCTTCTGTTTCAATTCCAACCTTATTTTGTTTTTCATCAAAATGTCTTCAGCTTACCAGTGTGACAATTAGACTTGCTTAGTAATACACTGCAGTGGATATCAAAAGAAATCTTATCTTTCTGATGTGCTTATCTGGGGCACAGACAATAATCTGGTGTTGGGGAGATGCAGGGTATAAGGGAGGAAGAAGAAATTTTTTGCTCTCCTCATTTCAGTGCAGAACAATTTTTATTTTTTTTTAAAGAATGCTCAGGATTGAAAGGGACCTTTAAGATCATCTAGTTCAAACCCCCCTGCCATGGGCAGTGACACCTCCCACTAGACTAGGTTGCTCATTAAGGGAATGTCAAGAGGCCCCAGACAATAATCCATTAAAGTTTTTTTTGGACACAGACAGTACAAAAAGTTTGGTAAACTGTGCTGTCTGATTAAACTCTAAAGAAAGTCTTGGTAATGTTTGAAGATGCTGCTCCACTCTCACAAAAGAGTAGAGATGGGGATACAGCCTAGTTTTTGAGTGTACTGGTCGAGGGCTCTGCCACTGGCTGGTTCTGTGAACAGAAAGAGGAAAGAAGTCCTTGTTTGAACTTACAAAGTGCCACTACCCTGGCTCAAAAATAAACCTCAGCAAAGCTGGGATATCAGCATAAATCTCTAGATGGCTACACTTTGTTTCACAAAGAACTGTAATTAAAGGCGTGTTTTTATATATGTACACACACACACTTCTTTCATTCCAGCTGAACTGATAAATGTGCATTTGCTCCATTTCTTATTTCAATACTTTCACTGACATCTATTCTGATTCTGCTCCATTGACTTTAACTGGTTCTTTTTCACATTTACATTTCCATTATTGCTCTTCAGAGAAAGAGGCTGGTAGGTTACAAATGTGGAAACATTCTGTAAATGAACTACATAATCTGCTAATAAATTGCAGTTTCTTCAGAAACACTAAATGAATCATCTAGAAAGATGTACGAGACAGTTCCTATTTTCATAACCTGCATTTTTTAGAAACTCATAAATGTTTCATCCAGCAGACAAGGATGTCAGAATGGAATTGCAATATTTTGCTAAATCGTTTTACTTCTATTTTTTTTCTCTCTTAATTATAGGAATAGAAGCTTATGGTGATTATTATCCTTATGAAAGAACTCCTTTCTCTCCTGAACCTTTTCCTCTCTCAGTACTATCTCTTACATCTTCTTTTCCTCTACGGATTTATATATTCTTCATATATTCTTTCCACAAAAAGTACATGGCAAGTGGCAAAATGCATTAGAGCCACTTTCCTCAATTACTTAAATTCCCAAACACTGAACTTTTAAGAGTTTCATAGCCTTTGGGTTATTCAAAGCTTGGTACATATCAGAGTACAGTGAAGACAAGTTAATGGCACTGTGTTTACCTATTTCTATATCTCTGATTAATCACTCAAAGAGCCTAAATGATAGGCAGCTGTAAACATTGCTAAAAGGTACTGGTTGGCACCATTTGTTTTGGTTGAGGGCACCAAAGGAAATGGTGATTTTCCTTTGTCATTCATTAAAACATATACCTAAATTGGTTCAACATCTTCCAATCACTGTTGATTTATGAAGCTGTATGAAACAATTTATTATGTAGGTGAGATCTTTTGTTTTGGCATACAGCTCTCCAGTATCATGGGAGCAAGTGCTCAGAGCAGGTTTTAAGTTCTCATTTTACCCTTGTGTTTTCAGAATAGCACAGGACGCGTCCAGAAAATACACATATATATGTATATATGTAAATGCTTCCATGTACACTCAAAGCAAAATGACACAATGCAGTCATAGAAAAATCTTCTTTCCATCTGATCTTGAGAGGAACTTCTCTTTGGTCCCATGGCCTCTGTTCATATGAGAGGCTACATGCCTGTGTGTTCAAGCCTTATGAAAGCAGTGGCCCATCCTGCTTGAATATGACCATTATGATCTAAGAAAGACCTGAAGGCTTTAGCTTTAAGACCTGAGAAAAACATTTCAAGCTTCACTGAATCCAACAGTTCACCAAATGCTGTTGAAACCCTTCTGGAGCTAATGAGTGTCCTGTGTTTGTGTCCTGTTTTGGGCCAGGATAGAGCTATTTTCTGTCTTGTAATAAAAAGAGCTAAGTAACTCTACTTGCTGAAATTAACAGCAAGTTTCTCATTCAGTGTCTGCTTCTAAGAGTGACGAAGTTTGATGTTTATAGTTACAGCTAGAGAATGGTCTGCAGAACCAAGCCCACTGCTTGTTTCTGAGCAACATCTCATGGTCTGGAAAGAGAAAGGGAGTAAAAGGGTCACATCTGCAACCATCCTTTAGGGAGGAGTGGACAAGACAAGTGGGCAAAATTGACCAGAGTATTCCAGCCCATACATGTTATACTCTATGAATTTGAAGGATCAAGAGTCAAACCCCTTTCTCTTTGCCCCTTTGCCTTCACCCTTCTTCACCTCTTCCTGTTTGCTTCAGCATCCTGGGAAGATTCCATACGTTCCTCTGCCTGTGCTCCTGATCCATGCCAGGCTGAATATGTGTGTTCCTGCCTCCAGGTCCTGACTGCTGCTGACCCCAGGATTCCATCCTGGACTTTCCCAGGGCTGCCCTGCAGCCTTGGTGGTGATGTGAGAGTTACTGAGGGAAAGGAGAGAGGAATACAGTGTAATTTTTCTGTATATTGTATGTATTTAATAATTTGTCCTTTTTTATCATTGCTGTTTCATTAAAGTTGTGCAGTTTGGTTTCCAACCCAGAAGTCTCTCTCCCTTATTCTCTCTCCTTCCTTTATCAGGGAGGGAAGGGGGACTAATAGAGCATCTGTCATTCTGGTAATTGCCAGCCCAGCGTTAAACTGTGACAGTTTGGGAGGGATATTTGATAGCAAATCTGCATTAGTCTTCTGTTCACATGCACAGGCTCTCCCCATACTTGTTCAGCAATGGGTTTTGGGGAACCCTAGGACAAGAGTTCAGATGTTTTTATAATGAGAGTGAGATCATGAGTCCTGTGAAGGGAACACTACCACCACCACAGGGAAGACTTATATTTCACCCAGCACAGCTTGATTTTTTTCTTTCCCTTCAAAAACATATAAAATAACTTTCTTTCCATTCCCTATAGCCCTGACCAGGTAAAGTATTATTTCTATCATCAGTGGGCTGGAAACTTTGGGAAGTTATTTGCTAATGAATTACAGGCTGTGCAGTGTCTATATATGAGTCCCTTGAAAGCTAATTATATATCTATATATATGGATACATATACACACATAGTCATGAACACTGTTTCTCTATATGTTCAAGAACTTTGAACTTATAATGAGCACTCAGGTGGTGTGTGAAAATATCAACTGGAATTTCCATTTTGATCCTGTTCAGGATTTAGCCACCTGTACATGAATAAGCATAGAGACCACCTAGGAAGCTCACACAGTGAGATTTTTAATGGGTATCACTCACATATTTAAGTTAAATTATAGTATGTGTCATTTCTGCAAGAAACAGGTGCACTTATCCTATCTTTAATCAAAAGACTACTCCCATACTCATCCAAAGAATGCCTCTGAGAAAAAAAAAATGTTTTCTTTTTTTTAAAAAAAAACCAAATAAATTATTTCTAAGAAAAAAAAGGCAAGAGAGCGGATCTTCCATGGCTGGTCACACTCCTTGGCCTCTCAGCTGATGCTGCTGATAAATTTGCTGATAAAATCAAGAGGGACTTTCACAGGGGAACTTTACTTTTAAAGTGGCTATGTAAGACTCAAACCTCCTTACATTGCAGATCTGCTGATCCCTGTTGTCTAACTGTGGTTGCATGGGCTGACTCCAGTTTCAAAAATAATTTCTTAATCACTTTTGGCTCATCTTCGTTTTTCACATTGCAAAGCCAGTGCAGCTGTGGAAGGATGGACCAGATTCCATTCTCCCTCACACCTCATCAACATCAATGCTAATTAAGTTCTAGTTTTGGGGCCAAGTTACACCCTGAGATGCAAATGGCCCCCAGATTGGGGCAAGGGCTTTTCTCATAATTTGTGCAGTGCCTAGCATGTGGTTCGTGAACCACGTCTGTGAGTCCTGTAGCAGAGATAATAAATATCAATATTATAACAGTTAAGAAAACTATAGCAATTCCTTCATGCACAGCACTAGAGTTGAGGTAAACAGGCCAGCTTTGTGTCTATATGGTACAGTGCCCTGAAGTCCTGGTCTTCTGACTGTCCAAGCTGGAGAACACAGTGGAGCTCACTGCGTGAGCTCACAGAGAGGAAGCACTCCCAGGTCTCCCAGCACATTTTATGACTGCTGAAATTTTTTTTCTGTCAAGTTAATCCTTCCCTTTAAGCTACTCTGCCGCAAGCTGCTTCTCTCATTCTGCAAGACTTCCTTCTTCAGCAAAACAAATAAGCTGCTCCATTGAATGCTTCAGACCTGTGATACCTTTCAGGGTTTTGTTTAGCCCAGGCAGACAAGTCCTTGTCCCAGTACAAACCTGGCTCTCCCTCTCTCTCTGTCTTTCCTTGCAGTGTTACTTGAGTCCCCATTTTGAAATCCCGTAATAGCAGGGAATAACGATTTAGTTGAACACAATTACACAATTGTGTGACAAGACAAATGTAATGTAGAGCACAGGGGAAATGTGATCCTAAACTCAGGGCATCCATTCTGCACCAGAACAGTTGAGAGCTATGCAGTTTTTGAAAGCCAGTCTCCTCTTGACAATTACCTTCAATTAATGGTACACTGCACTAAGCAGAAAATAAAAACTATGCCATTAAATCCTTCAGTGCAGGCTGGAAATGTTCCAGGTTGGCTCTAAACTACCCTAAAGAGCCTGTATTCATATTACATAGTTATAACTTTACAGGACTAAAAGAATATGAATCAGCAGTCATTTATGCTGTCCCCTGTACTTGACAAAGCTTATGTCTGAGAGTTTTGATCCTGATGTAACAAGGACATATGGAGACTCTTTTGCATTGAAAATATAAGCCTCTCCCCACACATCCTCTGCTACTTTAAGACTAAATAGCTACTATACAGTTACTTCTTTCATTAGCAGAGATATTTCACAGAAATCTTTTGAAAGAATAAATCCACTCTCAACTTTAGAAAACTCTTTGCCATGAGTCTCACGTTGGAATCCATAGACTAGAGGCCAGGTGCTTTATTTATATATATTATCTGATGCATGGGGTTTGGGTAAAAAAGAGTATGATTAGCCAGGATTTTTGACCATAAGATGTCTCAGGATGCACAACTCACTTTTTGCCAGCCTCATCCCACACTGGAAGGAGAGGTGGGATCCTTGGCACAGTGTTCACCTCCCAGAGTCCCTCCCTGCCCTACCTGTGACAATTATGACCTACAGAAAGGTCAAGAAGGTTGTCTATCCAGGCTAGAGATCATCCAAATGCTATAATGAAAGTGTTGAGAGGTGAGAGAACAGTCTCTGAAAAAAGTCAGCCTTTCTGATTTTAATTGTCTCTTTTGGCTTTAGGACATACCTCTATGAACTAAAGTATTTCCTAAGCTGAAATTTGTCTAAAACTCTTCTGTGAAAAAAAAATCAAATGTGAAAGTGTGCTCATAATTAGGCAATGTCTTTAAAAGGAAACAACTTCTACAAAAAAAAAAAACAAAAAAAAAACCAAAAGAAAATGCTAAACAATTTTTCCTAAAAAATACTTAATTGAATTTTCAAATTTTCAACAAGAACATTTGACTTTCAAAAGCTGATCTGCTTTTGGTTTCATTCTCATTTGTTATTTTTTAATTAGGCTTCTCTGTGTACCAGACAGATGCAAAAATTTTCCTCTGATGTGTTTATAAAACTCTAAATATCCTCTTTAATACCTCAAGCACCAAAATGGGGAGGCTGTTCCACCTTGTGGTTTGTGCTCAGCTTGAATATGGAGGTAGCCTTGACTCTCAAATTAGCCTTGCTAAGCCTTGCTCTTAGCACCTTCCATGGCCACAGTCTTCAGAGACAGACAAACTGGAGCAGACTTTGGGCAACAGGCTTGTGCACTCATAGATGCAGTAAATATCTGTAGGAAAGCAGGAGGACAAGATGTGAAACTCTCTCCCAGTTGCTGAGTCCCAGAAGACTGACCATCCTCCCTGAAAAGAAAAGATGGAGGGAAAACTTGTCCAGAGTCACTCAGAGTGCCCTGAAGCACAGGGTCATACCACATCCTCTCCAAGGCATTGCTCAACCTCCAGAGAGAAACAGGACTCTTTGTCACAGCCCAACTCAGTGATCCATTGCCAGTCCTCCCTCTGCAAACCATGTCTGAGATGTCCCCAGGGAAATTAAAAACATTTCTTTTCAGCATTTCTCATGAGGGACCACAAATTCCTTCAAATCCTCCCAGTGAGCAGTGTGAAATGTTCACAGTAGATTATTGTGACATCCATCTTTTCCACATTAATTACGAATAAGCCCATGGTGCATGTTTTTACTTTTTCCTTACTTTGCTCTGGCAAAATTTTAACTCTCCTTGGTTCTTTTTACCCATGTGTGCACCAGGTACAATGATTTCTCCTCATGGTTTTACTGTCTGTGACACCTAACCAGTATTTTTGGTACCTCTGAAGAGAGACCAGTACACTTCTTTGGCATTGCGAGGCTCTACCAACATCCATCATAACTTTAAGATATTTGAAAATTAATTCCTGAAATATGAAGTGCAACATTGAAATCTTATCAATAATCTCTGGAATTTCAGTGGTGCCATTGTATAATGTGTTGCAGTTCAACTGCCTTATTTCCCTAAAACTCTTCAGACAAACCACACTTCAGGTCAACCTTTAATTATTAATACAGCTTCATTTGGCCCCAAATTTTCCACGTTGTTTAGAGCTTTGCTTCCAAAACACGTGAATATTTAGACCCAAGAAGAAAAAGACGTGCTCAATGTACAAGATGTCAAACTGAGATTAAACCCACTGAAGTCTACAAAGCCTGCTGCAAAAAATGATAACTATCTTTGTCAAAATCCCAAGCAAAAACATGTACGTCAAGCGAGATTGTCGATAAAATATGAATATCAGGGTAAGACTAAGTTGTGGGTTAGTTTCAAAGAATTTTTTTTCCTCTGAGATGCAAAAATTATCTCAAATCTTACAACCCATTTCTGAACACTGCATTTATAAATTCTGATGACATGTGTAGTTTACTTCTATGGCAACACATAGCTACAAAGGACCTGCTTATTAAAAAGTACCCGTGTGTTTCTCTGTTTCACTGAAATCTTTGGGGTACTAATTTTTTAATTCTGGTTTGTCTGCCATTCATTACATACATACCAACAAACCTACATATTTCTCACATTGGACATGTTCATTATGAAAGAAGAAAACCTGAAGATGAGACATTTGATTCCCACAGAGACATCGTCTGGCACAGCAGAATTAAAACAATTTTGTCTAAATGATATGACACTTCTCTGCTTTGGTTCTCAGCTGCATCTAACTCTGTTGTCTCAGGGGTCTTCATGTTAATCCAGTCCAAAGTCTCCTCTTCTCACAGAATAATTTATCTTATGTGGTTGATTTAAGTGATTCTTACAAGACACAGAAACAAGCAAGCATCATCTTTTGCTTCACAGATAATGCAACTGGAGTTATTGAAGCTTAGTGATTTTTTATGGGAACGGGTTATATTCCTACATCACAAAATGTGAAAATACCCACTGGTGACTACCTGATATTACTCAGAGTATATCATGAGCTGAGGAATGCACACTGTAACTGTGCTAAAGTGAAATTTGGTTTAGATCCTTATAGATCTTGATTCATAGACTTTGGCCAATAAAGTCCCTACAATATTATGGGATTAACTACATCAAGATGTGATATTACCTGAGGTGAGTGACACACTACAGTCAGGGTTAAAAACACAGGGGAGCTTCAGCTTTTAGGCATTTGTTCAGTAACTGCAAAGGTACCAACACCAGCTTCTTCCTGCTCATGCCAGGGTCACTGGGTTCTGGTTAGTGCAAGGGGAAGGGAGGGCACTGAGAATCTTTCCATGTGCTGAGAAAAGATGGGAGAGCACCACCAAATCTTTCCTATATAAGGTCAACTGTGTCTCTGCAGAGCCATATTTTGGCACCAATGCATTTCCCTTATCATACTTCTTCCAGCTCTTTAAAATCCTGTAGTGTGACTTCGGTCCTTCAGATCCTAAGGCTTCCCCCCCTTCCTCCCATTATTCCACCAGTTTTTCAGCCCCCTGGATTCATCGAGATTGCTTTCTGGTCATTCTGAATTGGTCTTCTCTGTGTCTGGGTAATCAGCAACAATAATTAATTAAACTGAGATATCTCTGATACTCAGTCAAATATGAACACTTATATCTCTGCTAAGTATTGCTCTGATTTTGGTTTTCACCATAGCTTCAGCTTCCCACTTTGGATCAATGCATAGCTCTTCACCAAATTAATGCTGAATCATTAGTAAGAATCCTTGAATGGAGGCAGATGAATTAGGCAGTTATGGAAATCTGATTTTGGATTTGCTTATCCATTGCCAGTCTCTCATTTTTGGTTCCCCTAGCAGGTTTAGACCTCATTTTAAATTGCTTCACTTTTGAACCGCATAGGACTTTTGCCTGAATAAAACCCAAACCAAAACTGATTGATAATTCCAAGATTTGCCTTAAGTGACAGAAAAGAAAGATAGTTCTAGCTCATCTATTTTAGTGATTCATCTGTGAACTGTACAAGTGTTAACACATCCTATCATTACAATGTCCCCACTCCCACCTGCTTCTTTGCTTCACCCACCTGTTGCATCTTGCCTTCCAGATCATGAGCTGTTTGGGGCAGGCACGTTGTTTACTCTGTGTATGTTGTACAATGTTTAAGTACAACCCAGTTTAGGCTCCTAGGCTCTGCTGTAAAAATAAAAGTAAAATGTGTAATGAACATCAGAGATAAGCAGACGTAATAGTAGGATACTGATTAATTTTAAGATAGGGACCTTTAAATGTATTTTACTTTTTAATAATGATATAATTAATGTGTGATAATGATCTTTGTGTAAAGTCTGATCGGAAAGAAGACACCTGTTGTTTTTTCTGCAAAGTAGTTAAATGAGGTCAGCACTTTCTGCTTTCTCCCCTCCCTTCCCTGCAGCCCAGTGTTGACCCCACCTTGCTTAACATGAGATAAAACTACAATATCTGGTCCCCCCAGTGTCTTGTGGTGGGAAAATTAGCTCGTGTTACCTATCCACTGGTGACAATGCTGGAGTGTTTCAAGGAAGGAAGAGAAGGATACTAGCTGTTTCTTGGGCTGATATTCCAGGGACTTCACCACACAGGCTGGCTTTCAAGATGACATCTGTCAGCAGTTGTCTTTCAAAACTGTTTCAAAATTTTACAGAATAGTCTTTTATGAGGACTTTGTAGCCCACTCCAAGGGTACCCCCAAAGACATGTCTGCTGAGAGGTAAAGATCCTGGCATGAGCTGGATTCAAGCCCTGGCCCAAGAAGATGTGGGCTCATCTGCCTGTTGCACTGGTCCCCTCCACCATGTATCTGTTTGAACAAGAAGGAGCATTGTTCCCTGTGTGGCAATAGAGTATTTAGCAGACAGCAGTCATTAGTCAAGGTATTATCATTAATAATGAAGGTGAGACATTGGATAGAATGGAGAATTAATCACAAGTATCAGGTGAAGGACTTCTGTGCAAGATGAGCTTTTCTGCATACTGAGAAGGAATTTTTCTGCTAGTGTGCACAAAAGGGAACACTGGATTTACACCTGTTACAACATTATCCCCCTTCCCTCTGATGCATTAAGGGAACTGTGTACAACCATTCCATTGGCAAATGGTGCAAATTTCAGAGTGGCATAAAGCATCCTCATACAGACCTACAGCAGTGAAATAGGATAACTATTTCTTGAAGAGCTGGGAACTCATGTTTGCAGTGTCTGGCAACATGGTCTGGATAGTTTCAGAACTCATTGTGACTGAAAAATATTTCTTGTAATAATCACCTTTCTCCTTCTTCTATGGACCCTCAACAGACACCAAGAGAACAGCAGCGATTAAAAAGGCAGAGTAATAACTTTGACTTAGTCTGATTAATAAAGTAATAAAGCTGATTGAAACCTAAACAATTCAAACAAAAGGTCTTCTCAATATATCAACACGCTGAACTTACGTCACTGATTATAGCCACTTTTTGTTACCCTCTCTCCTGAAATGGAAAATGATTAGAATGATTCATTCTTTCATTATGACAGTGATGACCTGAATATCATGCTGAGCTAATTGAAGCTTGCCTTTACGTTAGAAAAATCTACAAAGCAGAGAGATAGTGTTCTTCTTTCAATAGCTGCTGTCGCAATGGTTTGGGGGTTTGTTTTTTTTTTTTTTTTAACTGAAGTCTCTTTTACTCCTGTGATTAAGTAACATAAATTTATACAGAATGAAACTAAATCAGTGTATATTTACATTAAGTCACAGAATATGCATTTAACCAGAAATGCTCGGTGCAGTTTTCATCCCTCCTATGTGTAAGCAATGGTGAATCTGCTGTGAATAAAATATTGGTACAGGAACACTTATTGCTCCAGCTTTAAGCTCAGAGGAGTGTGGGAGTCCCTGGTAGATGTTGCAGGGTGCTTTGAGAATGGCAGCTGTAATCACAAAAGTATAAAAGCGATGGTGGCTTGCAAAGGATGTTGAATATCCAGTAGTCCTTTAGAATGCCATCAGCTGAGAAAAAACGGGCAATATAAACTTGACACATTTGATACAAAACTCCTTTTTCACAGTAAAAGCCATTTCAGCATTCCAGGCTCATAACTTTTTTTAAAATGTGAGCCAAATGCTGTATGGCCCTGAAATAGAGGGGTCCTTTATTCTTTTAGATGTGCACTGTCCCTTAATGGAGAGTCCTGATCTCATTTATTCTCAATAAGTAGGACCCTCCTCTTTATCCTGACATCTTCTTAGATGATGGTAGTGATCTGAAGCACAGGGATGTCAGCCCAGCATCCAGGGACAGATTGAAATTAATCTTTCCCAGAATCCTGTTTTTAACAGTGAATGGTAGAAAATATTGAGGAAAAGAAATATTCATCTTTTGATGGTCAGTGATTTACAACACCTTCAGATGAAACTCTTTGGACCATAATGTGTAATAGTTTTGATAGACTACTCTGTTAATTTGATTGTTTTCTTCTTTTTGCCTTCACAGCATCCTGTGGCTGTAAGTTCTACAACCTCATGAAAAAAAAATATTTTCCTCATGTTAAAGGAACTGACAGTTTACAAATATGTGATGACAATCATCCTCAGCAAACTCTTTTCCAATGTAGAGTGCTACTTGGTTTAATACTTTTTCAGATTTTCCAGCCTCAGCTGATGGGAGTGTTATCTTTAACTGTAGGGAAGAGGATGCTCCAGCCACAAAGATCTAGCTTGTTATCACTGCTAGACTGCATTATATCTAATGATAGAGAAAAGTTTAATTTGCTAGAGCAATTAGCATCCAGCCTAACAAACTCTGAGCCCATGTTATACCAAGCCTTCAAGACTGTTGTCCCAGGACAAGAGCTCTGAAAGGGCTGTTTACAGTTTCCTGCATTACAAAACCACAATGTCTCTATAAACAACTTCTCTAAACCCTGGAGCAGAAGTTGTATATTGCAGGACTCTTCAGGAGGATCCTGTAGGATTCTTCTGGGATGCATTTTGCAGGAGATGGGGCAAAAATTTAGAAATTATAGGTACAAACTGACTTTCCAGCAGACGTTCAGCTTGGTCTGACTATGTACAAATCTTTCAACAGCTACTTCTTCAGTGACACAGATGGGCAGTTTCTTAAGGACTCTGTGTCTCTGTGTCATAATCTGCTCCTATTGATAAATCATCACAAGATTCTGTTCAAAAACATGATATATATTAGAAGCAGATAAGTGGTTCCAGGTCTCAAGGATATCAGTGCTCACAAAACATGTGCAATAATGCATTTGAGTTCTTACATTCAATAATAATAATAAAGGTATCTAGCAACTGACCCAGGCAGATGTTAATTAGAGATGTTGATTTGTTGTAAAGCACTCAGGTGTGTTTTAAAGACTGAGAGTTTGGGGCTCATTAAAACACCCCAAAATGGGGCACATTCTGCAACAGAGGTGAGATTACCCTTGGGGTTGCTGAGACTGGGAAAAGTGCTTTTTGAAATATAAAATGTCTTTAAGTCAATCAGGAATATCCTGCTGGAAAAGAAAATCAAAGACTAAGGCAGGGGAAATATACTGTCATTTTCTGTTAAGGAGCTCATTTTTTTTGTCTCCTTTTAGAACCTTTAGAAATTACTTCAGGCACAGTTTAATAATCTACATTAGTATCCCAGGAGTTAAGATAGAAAATGATACTATGGCAAAAATGTCTTAAATCAAATAAACCTCAGTAAAACCAGAAATGTTGCTTTTTCATCAGATTCCTTCATAGCTCAAGAGCTGTAACATCCAATTTTTAATTTTCCTTAAATGGGGATATTCTTTACTCCTAAATGAAAAAAAGTAGTTTAGTATAATGAATAGACAGTGGAGGAGAATTAGGTTAAGATTAGGTGTTATGTAAGGGATTGTGTAATATAACACTTGTGATTGTGCAATTCTCAGTTTTAATTGCAAGTAATTATCCATGTTCTTTGGATATTGTTGTTGCCATTCTACCTCCCTGATTCTGTGGGTCATGTTCCAAAATCTTCATATGAGGTGGAAGAGGTAGGGAGCATGGGTTGGCAGTCATGGAGAGAACTCCTGATGCATTTCACAGTCAAGAGAGCCACATCCCTTGTCAAGTCCCTGCCATTGCCCAATGGATGTGGGCTGGGTGAACCTCCTTTAGCAACCCTGCCTAACTTCCTCCCATATCCAAGAATTTGGCTTAGCTTGGAAACTCTTGTCCTATGCCCAGAATGTCCCTCAACCATGACACTGTTCTGGCAAAGATGACAGCTGTGATGGATGAGCCACTTGTGAATCAAGAGCCTTATCTTGGGAATCTTTGTCTGCAGCTTCATGCACACCATGGACTAAATGTCTAACAGTGAGACAAAATGATTCTAAGAGAGATCAAATGCACTTAGAGGTAGGATTTGAAATGACCTGAATGTGTTTTCACACTCTTCTTGCCCTCAACATTTAACACAAGGACTCTGGCAATGGGTTCTGTTGTTTTTCTAACCATTGAACTAAATGGTATAGCACCCTTACTGCTTAAGTAGTAAATAACACAACTTCACAGTCCAGCACTTACTTATTTTTTTTAGCAGCCCTGCTGAGAACTATCAGATAGTTAGGAGAGTTGGGGATAAAACCTGGAAGTGTGGAAGGACATTTCACAAAGCCTGCTTTTCAGGTTTCTGAAAGGTGGTCAGGATACTGACCCAGGGTTGTTCCATCACAGATTTTCTGAATTGACACTCAAAATGGATAGGACTTGTCTGACCAAATGCAAGTGTTAATAGTTAAGACATCTATGTCTTTTCAAGTCTTTCCAGTTTCTCTTCACAGTCAGGGAAAAGCTGGTTGATATATCCTGGGAAGCCCAGACTATTGCTCACCACATTCTCAAACACTCTTCTCAGTTTGGTGAGGTGCAGGACCTAGAAGCATCTGTTTTTCTCTCCTAACTGAAAGGAGAAATGGAGATTCAGCTACTGATATAAAAAAATGCACATGTATGCCTGAAATTTGCTGAAATGAACCATATTCTAGTTTTCTACCCCTCGATGTCTCGCTATTAAAAAGGAGACACCAGTATAGTCTGACCACTCTAAGGTTAACTATTTAGAATAAAGTAGATATTTTTTTCTCACAAAAACCCAATGTACACATTGGGTATTTTACAAATCAAATAGTAAGTGAAATGATGTGCTATGGGGCAAACAAAAAACCCTTCTAAGCTTATGGGCACAAACTTTTCCCCCAGTTGATATTATCACTTTTCAAATTACATTAGATCATATCTTACCAGGAGAGCAGGATGGTTAAATGTAGAACAGAGTCTGATGACACATCAGTTTTACTGCATTGAGCTCCAGAAAATTGAATGAAGATTCTGCTGGTATATTGCCATGTAACTAGAGCTAGATGCAAATGCATTTCTTCATCCTTTATCCAGAGAAATAATGAAGCAAACTTGTGAGCTTACTCAGTAGAGAAATATTGCCCAGTTTGGAGGGACAGAAGGGAATGAAGAACGAGAGAAAAGGAAATAATCAGCTTTAAACTATTTGTAAATATAAAATTGCTGTTATTGAGGCTAAGCAAGTAGTGTCAAACCCATATTTGACCCATTCCATCTGTCCTGCATAATGCCTTGACCCAAGTCTAATTAACTCTGTACCCCCAAATACCTTCATATGGCTTTATAAAGCTCATCAAAACATTTAAAATATCTTTATCACCCTTGTGAAAAAATATTTCTCTGGTGGGCTGTGCAATAGTTGCTGCATTATTTCTAGTCCCTTGAACTAAAACAGAAGACAACAACAGCAGTTGGAGTCAATGTTTGTTGTAGGTCCCTTCTAACTGAACAATTCTATTCTATTCTAAAACATTTGATTCTCATAGTTAATATTATACCTTAAGACAAGTGATGCCACACTGATCCTAGTAAAGACCTGAGTCAAGTTTGGAAGTGGCTGGTTTACCCCAAACCACCTTTGGGAAGTGTGGAAGGACATTTCACAAAGCCTGCTTTTTGAAAAACCACCTTTGGTCGTTTTCACCAAGAGGATGCAAAAGTGAAGACAGGAGTTTTATTATGAGGTCTAAAAATGTTTAATACTACTCAAGGAATCTCTTCAGCAATATGAAAGAAAGCTAACAAAAAAAAAACAAAAAAAAACCAACAAAACAGCCAACCTAAAAAAACTACCACAAAACAACCAAAAAACCCCAACAAAAAAAAGAATAAAACCTTTTTATGCAAGATTATATCATTCAGCTCCTCTGATTTGAATGTCAGTTTCATAACATCAGCAAGGACCCATTTCCAGAAGACCAGTGTACTGAAAACTCTGCAGAATTCAAGGAGAAGGAGGCTTTATAGCTGTACTGACACTCAGGTTATTGATGCATTAAGCTATTGATGTGCACTTTAACTCCAGGAACATAAACCGTGCCAAAGTAATATTACATATGAGACTTATTCAATAATATGTGGAATGTAAATCTATCTCATATCTCTTTGCATCAGGAACATTAATTAATGCTGTGATGAGAATACCATTTTCAGCTTACAGTACAAGCTGGGAGAAACTGCAGTGATCCTTCTGGCTTTAATAACAGCATTCAGTTCAAGGAAGGAAAAATAAATTTAGCTATTAAACTGAAGGATTTTCCTGATTATTATGAGATGGAGCTGTAGATAGAATTTGCAGTCTTTATAGCAGAGAAATAAATGTATGGATGACTTTTTCAGTATCAGTGTTTTGTTTTAGATGACTATGCAAATTCAGGTTCAGACTACTGCAGAGAGGGGAACAAGGCACTGCTCTGTGACAGATTCTATAGGAGTAACTATACAGTTCTCCTCATTTCCACTTAAACCCATCCCTAACACACTAATTTACAGGCATATGAACCGGGGTGGGCCTGATCCAGTAGCTTTAGCTTAAATCTCTTTTTTCCCCAATGGCATTTCCTTTGGTTTGTGAGAACCCAGGGTCAGCAAATCCTGTGTTTGCTACTGCAGATCATGATGATGAGAAAGGTAAAGATTATAACAATCTCAAATAATATTGAGACTGTGAGATGCTGTAATACAGTGTGACCCAGAGATACTCCCTGCTAGAATCAGAGAACAAAAGTTCACATGCTTAAATCTTATGAAAATCAGTCCTCTCAATTTATGCAGCAATTCTAAATGTAATATACAATAACTAAAAAATTCAGGATCATTTATTAGCTGGCAAAACCCTGGCTACATATCTTCCTTAGAACAGCACCTTTAATGAACTCTCAGTGCTGCAATGTAATTTCATTGTGTGTTAGCGTGTCCCATTGAAGAGAAATCCTGTTGATGTCTGGCTGATCTTTGAAAGCCAGAGATAAGAAATTCTTTGTCAGTGTCAATAATGGTACAATGAAATAAACTGTATACATTCACTGATAGCACTTGTGTCTATAGGGGGAGCTGCTTAGGAATTTTTCCAATGGGATGTTTTAATGTGCAAAAAGTGCCAACTCATGTTTGTGCTTTTTTTTTTTTTTCCTGAGAAGTTATTTTTGTCCAAGAAATTATTAGTCTAAGGGGTGATTGGGTAGGGCAAAGAGAAGGCCAGCCACATGCTATTCACCACAGTAAACTGGGAAGAATCTTTTCTGAGTTTCTGCTCTGAGTCACGTAGTCTAAAACCAGAATAAATTAATTAAGCATAAGGCCTTCAATAGTTTTTTAGAAAAGAGTCAGGCACTGAAAGCTTCTGTTTTTGAATAAAATACAAAAGAGTATTTTTCAATATTTTTCACATGACATTAGGGAGAGAGTTTTTCTATAAATACACACTCCTGGGAGCACCTACAACCAAAAGCTTTCAACAAGATATATGGTTATACCCCTTAGTTAAAATAGAGCCAGGAAGTTTTCCTGGAAATCCAAGTGACCAAAGTCCTCATATAACCCACCTCTTTTCTTTACTTGTGCTTATTCTGTTCCCACAGGGACCATCCCCATACTTCACCCAGCTATAAGTCACCCAAGGACCTTCACCCACATTTATTGTCTTTTGGGTCCACTATTTCAGGAAAGAGATGAGCCACTGGAACAACAGCATCTGATCTTGAGAAGACCACCAAGTGTTGTCTATTTAGTGGATGTGCCAGTGCATCAGAGGACTATGTGATAGAATGGAAATATATTGCTGGTAGCTCTTAGCCTTTCATTTATGGACTTTTCAGTCTCTTTATTCAGTATGCTACTCACTGCACAGGAGGAAGAAACAAAGACCACATTGACTTTCAGACACCATTGGTGTTCCACATTTTATTATTTATTATATTGACCCTATTTCGTAGTTTCAGGGAAAAAAAAACAAACCATGATTGAATATACTGACTTGTGGTTTATCACTGTGAAGTGACAGATTATGCTTAATTAAAGCTAGAGTTAGTTCCTAGGAGCTTGAGTATCCCAAATTATTCTTCTCAAGTACCAAAGGGGGTAATGCCATGTCTCATGAAAAAAGGGTCTGTGGTTGGTTCATTGACTCTGCTCTCAGCACAACCATATGGGTAAAACCAAAGTGCTTTTGTGTTTCAACCTTTTTCTCCAGTGATCTGGGTGCTTCCCTTCCCCTTCCAGTTCCACAGGTCACCACAGAATTTGGCAAGTAGGTGTAAGTGTAAGTGTATAATAATCAGAGGCACAGCCTTGTCAGAAAAAAAAAAAAAAAAAAAAAAAAAAAAAAAAATAAATAAATAAAAAAAATGGATACAGAAGGCTTTGGAAATCTAAAAATAATCTAAATCTTTTTTCTTTTATTCTTAAAGATTAGTGCAGGATTTCTCTTTTTTAAAAAAAGGTTAGGAAAATTAAAACTAATAATCTATGAAATGTTTCTAAAATGTGCTAGAGAAAATGTCACTCTTTTTCCTTTAAAAATTTTCATATTCACATAATACTAGAAATATTGTTTTCTTGTTGCATATGAACAAAATATTCCTATATTCCAGGAAGAACAACTAATTACGTTATTTTTAAAAAATAGTTTTCTACTCTTGGTGGCTTTTAAAACTGGTTGAGATTTAAAAGTCATGATATTACATCTATAAACATTTTTGAAAGTCAATATCCAGCTGATTAGATCTCTGAAAAACTAATTAACTAATTTTCTTGAATCTCCACAGCAAAACGAAGTATTATCCAAGGCTTAATTCTGAAAATTTTGGGAAGATTTCATTTATTAAAAAAAAAAAAAAGAAAATAAAGACCAAATTATTAACCCTTAACAGACCTTGTTACTTTTTTTCGGCACAGCAGAGCTGTCTTATGCTTTAATGACTTATATAAAGCTGTCAATATTTTTAAAGTAAGTCAAGATTAATTTAGATTATCTGAGTTGATACTTTTGCCATTCACCCTTATTTGAAAAGAGTGTAATACTACTGATTTACCAGAATCATCCCTCACAATGATAAAAATAATAAAAGGATAGGAGCTAAGGATGACAATATAGTTTCTTAAGTCTGAGTTTCATAGTGCAAGTAGAGCAGCTAATGACATTTGCAGTGTATTTTTTGGGCATGAGCACAGCCTGTTTTGAAATGAACAAAAATATAAATTTTATGTTAAATGCTGAATGTCTGAATTTGGCTTTTCATGTCCAGGGACTGATGGCTCATATTGGTGTTGCTTTTTGGGTGCAAGTTAACTTGATACAAAGGAAAAAGAGAAAATCTGATTTCTTGCATCCCAGCACTGCAATGTGTCCAGTCATCAACCAGAATAATTTTTTTCATCCTAGGTAATAACAACAGTGAAAAGCAATACTGCAGGGGACAGGGAATTTCTGAAAATTTTTCAGTTTTCAAGTGTTGAAGTTGACACACAAGATCTGGACACATCTGAAGATGTTTGTCCTATAGCTGGCCATAAATAGGAGCAACAACTAAATCTACAAATTATCTACAAATTAATATTTATTGGTCTGGTTAGTTTGTCTCTGCAGGAACTGAGTCTCAGACTCAGGAGGTGTCAGACTGATTGGAGTAATTTATCCATTTTACATGCATTATGGTGATTGATCTATTCCTGTTCTCTTTTAACAATACTTTTAAAGGGATTTTGTTTTTCTTTCTGGAATGATAATTATTAATGCTTTTTAAAGCATTCTCAGCAGTCTTTTTTTTTATTTTATTTTATCTTTATTTTTTAAATTCTTTTTATTCCTAGATGCAGGTAAGGAAAACTGCTGTTAAATATTCTAGTAAAACCTAACAAATCCAGAAACCCCACCTTTCCTAACATAAAAATAGCAATGACATATTTAAAGGAACATTTAATGGGGAAAGTAGAACGAAATACCTCTTTTATAAAATGTCATTTTGCTCTTCCAAGGGCTAATCTGTTTCGTTTGTTGATGCTCACATTAAGATCCCTTTGATTTAACCATATCTTGATTTCAGAGGAAAAAATGCAATGCATTATTAATGCCTCATAGTATATGAGAAATGAGTGTATGAGTCAATATTGCTCCAGAGCTGTGCATTATTAAGAATAAGTTAAAGTAGGTCAGCACAGCCCAAGAAGCTAAATAGACTAATAATGTATTCTATGGGTAGACATTCATCTACCAAGGAGTCATGTGTTATGTGCTGGCACCAACACAAGATAAGCATTTTGATTTGTGGATTTTCAAGATCACAGCTGTACTGAAAAAAGAAACAGCTACTTCAGTTTCTCCAAAATTAACTCTCAGTTTTATTAAAGGGGGATAACTGGGTCCATTTCTGTTTAAAATGCAGGGGTTTGTTGAGGAGTGTTTTGGTCTGAATTTTTCAAAAGTGAAACGTAATAGAGACATAAAAAAAAGGAGATTAGACAATAAATGAAACTCATAAATAAATTTTCCCTTCAAGTGTTAACAAGTTAATCACAGAAATTTTACAGAAGCTCCTGATCGCTGGAACATAAAGCAGACTAGAAACTAAAATGAAAGTAACCACTTTTTTTTTTTTTTTTTTTTGACCAAATTGAACAACGTGCCAAAAGCAAGCTACAGAGCAGCAAACAAGGGAGAGCTACAAAGTGAAAGTTGCTTGGCTGGCTGATACTGCATTTTAAGCATAGACCCATTAAATATATTTTTTTATATATTTTTTTTTAAATTGTCATCAGCACCCAGTCAAGGAAATTCTCTTCAGAAAGCACTGGAAAGTAATGATATAGCATTCCATTGCTGTTAAGTCTCAGAGTCCAGAGATCACATCTGTTTAGGTTACAAGTTAAAACTAGGTTATCATGCTCAGGTTTTTGTTTTCTTTCTTGAGTATCATTCATCATCAATTGGAGAGATATTATAATTGAAAATTATCCTACAGTTCTGTTCCTGATCTCTGAGCCAAAAGCTGAGTTGTCTCCCCAGAGCTAACAGTAATAAAATGCAGTTAAAATGATCAAGTATGAGTCAAATACACAAAGAGAAAGGTTTATTAAGCAAGGAGGTGCCAGCCTTTGATGGACTTATACTTTAAGCAGCATGCTTCGTTCTCTGCTGGCTGTATTATAAAACCAAAGGGGAATATCTCTTCTTTTGTTGCTTTCTAAAGGATAGATTTAGAGCTATTAAAGTTAAATTTTAAGCATGTTGGATCCATGTTTCCCCAAGTACCAAATAATCCCCAGGACTGTATTGATTTTCACAGTCTGAAAACTGGGAATACCATAGGAAAGGAGTGACCACCATGCAGCTCCTGACCAACAGGTAGCCAAGCTGATTCCCAAGCTGAGCTGGGGTCTGTCCTCTGGCTTTCTATGCCTGGTGGAGAGGTGAACCCTGCTTGAACTTCTGCTGACAAGAATTCTAGGTGTTTGACCTGGACATTTGCTGCAAAGTCCCTCCTCTTGCATACTCAGTCAGAGGATGCTGGGGAAGCTCCAGTATCTCTGTCCTGCAAACTGCACCCATCTCTTCAGCTCAGCCACACAGTGGGTTGAGTTTTGAGGCAGATTTTAAAAAAAATCTTTAGAAATGGATTTAATACATGAGAAGGATATAATTCTTGCATTTAACCTGTATCTTTAGTTTTAATGCCTCAATGGCTGCCCATCACCCAATATTCATGTGCCATTAACAGTCTTGGAAAAAGCACAGTGCAGGTAATGGGAGCCTGAATTGATACTGGGATATCATAGTATGATTGTTTTCCAGACCTGAAATCAAATTAATAAAGAGGAACTTGCCAAAAGAAAGTGCCCATTGGGCACTCCCTGGTAGAGAAAAACACAGGATGAACTCAGTGCACTTTTTAGCAGAACATGCTCTTGCATAATATTTTATGATTCATGTATATTGCTTAAAGATGAGCTTCATACAGGAGCAAAACAAGAAATCATGTGAGATTTTCTCTTGCTTTGTTTGTTTCAATATATAAGTGAAAAATGAAAAATATTGTTAAATAAATAATTTTCTTTATCATTTTTCTCCTGATTTTTCATGTAAGAAAAGAAAGGCTGGTAGAGAATAAAAATAAATAGTAACATAACCGAATCAAGACAGTGAAAGATAAATCTTTCAAATCCATATTTTAAAAAACATTTCTTTGTATTCTGCTGCCTACCAATCACTTGGAAACAGAACATTTTTTATTGTTTTTTTCCAACAAATCCCATGTCTGATTTTTCAACTAAAAGGCTCTAAAAGCAACCCATAAAAGACATGCTGAAGCCCCTCAGCCTTCAGGAAAAAAACAGTCTTAATGTTTCTAGTATTTCTTAAGCTGAAAAATGTAAGCAAAAAGGAATTGGATTTAAAAAAGTAAAGTCCGTCAAATTGTACCTGAGAGTTTCTTTATACTAAAAAAAAGGCAAAAACCATAAAGAACAAAATCTGCACCCTAAAAGAATATATAGCAAGTTAACCTAAACGTGTACAACAAAAATATAGTAAGCATTTTAAATCTGCCTTGAAATATCACTTTACTTGTCTACATTATTTTACAAGGCAGTTATTTTATCATTTAGGTAAACTTTCCAAAACTACTTCAGCATGTTCGGGTTTTTTAATATAGAAAGAAGAATTGTCCCTTTTGAGTACATCTTGAGAACACATTATTATAAAACAGCTTGGAGAATATGGGAGATTGCTTATCTTGCTATATTTAATAGGACAATCTCAAGCTGTAAGCTCTGTTTTTGCAATAAGAAAAACAGATCTCCTGCCATCATGTGGAATGTAGCAGTATCTCCTTTTAGAAACGATCTGATGATTGAACATCACAACTTTAAATACATCGTGACAGAGACATTATTTTGTGTCTCATTTGCAAACTGAACCATGATTAGAGAATGTGAGCACTTTGGAGGCTCGTGTCTTAGCCCAGCTTCAGAGAAAGATGCTCTATGATGGTGATGGGGGAGCTCTTCATGTGAAGTGAATGGACACTTTTCATTCCTGACATGGGCAAAGTTGAGTTACAGGAAGGTTTTTGGGACTCTTCCCTACAGCATTTTGTTTAGATTGTGTATCTCATTGTTTTCAATGAAGTTATACTGGGAGGAGGTTTGGTTTATATTGCATCCTCATTGTAGCTCTCAGACTTTGAAAATGTTCCAGGCCTGATACCTATCTACTGGTGTCACATATTCATACAGTCACTGCCACTTTAGATCCACAGAGCAGAATAAAGTCAAGCTTGCTGGTAGAATATCTTGAGCAAATTCCAACTTCCAAACTTCAATAATTGACCCAATTCCTTTTTTCATGTAAAGTGTGGATCTGCAAAAATTTTGCTGCTAGGACTTTAAAAGGAAGTGTGCAGCTCCTGAATATACAATTAAAGGCTGGTGGGCATCCCAGTCCAAAGGGAATGAAGGTGTTCAGTGTGGAGATTGATAGGAATTGACTGATGGAAAACAATTTAAGTTGCACGTATCTAGTTTTCAGGTCAATAACACAGTCACAGGGTGACTGCATCCAGCTTCATGCCCAAAGTCAGATCAGCTACAGAAGATTGCTGAGAGCCATTTCCAGTCAGGTTTGGCTGTCTCCAAAGATGGTGTCTCTAAAACCATTGGATCACTTTTGATCTGGATCTGTTTGGACCATAGGTTTGTACATTAGGTGACCTTAGCCCAGATTTTCCATCTTTTTTTGCTGGAGTCCCTAGAGATACCCCAAATTAGGGAGAATTTCTTTGCCATTCAATGGGACATCGTGGAAGGCTCCCTTGGTAAGGATTATTTCAGATAAAATATGGCTTACATATCCAAACCAAGGACTACCTCATCTTAGAAAATCAGATTGGATTGATGCTTAATACAGTGATTTTCAATTTTGTAGACTCATTTCAGATGGAAACTTACCTTTTGGCTGTGGTCAACAAAAGCACACACACTTTAGAGAGTAATAAAGAAAATCTTTTTCCCTAGAAATTTTCATCTCTCTTAGACTAAATTCTGGAATGACATTGTAGAAATTGTGATTAATCTCAAATATAAGAAGAAAGTTATTTCTAAGTTGTACAGGACTTTCTTCAGCAGATTTAGCTTCTGAAATAATTTAAATCTCCCTTGTTTTCCTCTCTTCCTTCAGAAAGGTTTAGTTTCTCTTCACAGTGACTGACAGACAAGCGCTGTTACATTTTATTGTAATGATTTTAAACATGTCTAGGATAATGCTAATTGAAAATTTTGTCAGTATTTTAAATTTTAATTGATTGTGTTCCTGAAACTATGTACTTTACCTTTTTTCTTCTCCTGGTCAAATGCATTTGGCCCAGTTGTGTAGGGTGAATATGAATCTTTTAAAAATCAATCATTTCTTTCTAAGGAAAGTTGGAAAGGAATGTAATCCATTTTATTTTTCCAGTAATGGTATTCCCAGGGGATAAGCACTGAACTAAGAAAAAGCTATCTGCAGTCTTAGGAGAACTTGTCTAGCATAAGGTAGCCAATAGATCTTGCACCTCACAGACACCCCCTGCCCCTGTGGATTTCTTCCTGTAGCTGTCTATAATATTGCTGCAGTCCAAGCTGTGGTTTGGAGAATAATGGGATTAATGCAACATAAAAGTTTTCCAGAGGCATGTTTATTTGTCACGCATCATATCGAATACCCTTCAATGACAATTTAACATTGGACCAATTTTCTTGGCCACGATGTGCTGCTTGCTGCTTTTTGTGGACCCTGTAAACCATTTGTGAATTCTTCCTTCATTCAGCAGTGACAATGATTTTAAAGGTGTTGTCTAAGGAGTCTTTTAGCTATGGAGCTTTAGCTTTCTTCTCTGTTAAGTGGGATGATTCTTAGCCCACGAGATTGCTGTGAAGTCTAAATCAGTTGTTATTCTTGGCTTAGGCTCCAGTTTGAGAGGTGTCCTTGAAGAAGTCTTTTTTTTTCTTTCTTTATTTTTTAAGTGCTGTTACTGATAAATATTATGGCAATTCATAGGTCAGATCATGAACTCTTTACTCAGACGAAATTTAAATTGACTTAACTTCTGTGGCTAGGACTGAATATAAAGAGTACAGTATTATTTGGATTTGTTATTTACAGTGAGAAATACAGTACATATTTAGTTGTGGTTTTTTAAGAGAACCTGGTGAATTCTTATCTGTTTTCATGTGTACACTTATTTATTTCAAACTGTTTATACAAGATAACTAAAATGAGTAAGAAAGAAAAAAAAAATCTTGCATGTGTTTAAATACACCAATGTGATGCATAGGCTTTTTACAGATACAAGCAATACAATGAATATGTAGACTTCCTATTACAAGTTCAAGTGGAAAAGCAACACAAGACCAAATTAATCAGGTCTAAAATTCTTTCTGCTATCTCTTACCAGACAAATGAGGTTCCTTATGGCCGATGGCAATGGTATTCTAAAGTTTTAAAATCAATAAACAGGCTGTAAAATTGCATCTGTAATCAGGAAAAGGAACACAAACATTTACAGAGTAAGATGCAAACATAACAAAATACTGCAGCTGGATAAAATTGAATGAGACACCCTTTTCAGATGTCATTATTTTTAAATGCATGTTTAATTTAGAATCTCAGCTGAGATAAAATGCAGAGAGAGCTTTGCTAAATTGGTATTACCAACTCTCTGAAGATATCTCAAGATTAACCCACCTATCCACAACCCATCTGGAGTAAAAAATAAATTAAAACTAAAAGACACAATTCAGGCTTTTTTTGTCTCTTTTTTTTTTTTTTTTTTTTTTCTCTTTAGTATTGTACATCATTGTTGAAACATTCCAAGATAATTTTAGCATTGCAGAGAGCTGGTTATTATTTAGACAAGCTACAGAATCAGCATCAGGAACTTTCCAGGTAAGCATATGCCTTAAAAGGTCTGTGTTTTGTAGCAAATTGCTGCAAGTGAAATGTTTTGGAGCATTCAAACAAGAGTTTCAGGAGCACGTTGCTGTTTAACCTAAAGCTGCTGCTCTGTAGTCTGCCCAGTTTGCTCACACATCCTCTAATGTATCTTTCCAGAATTTGGGAGAATAATCCAGGGCAGAGTGACTTAAAAATAATAACAACAATAAAAAGACGTATAGGGTAAAATACCAGCAGCACCCAAAAACTGAAAAGGGAGATTGAAGGAGAGGACTGAGATGGGTGATGTGGTTCTCTGGGATAAAGCAGGAAGGATGAAGAAAGAGCTACGTCTTTGGGAAAATGAGCTACCAGTCTAAGGAATGGGGAAAGAATGATGCTTGAGGCACAGAGGAATTTTTAAAAGCAAGATCTACCATGGGGTGTTAATGCCTTGGGGGTAGATATGTTTTATCCAGTTTCTAAAATGAAATACTGAGTTGGACCAAAGAGAATATTGAAGATAGTTTATCAGTCTAACAGTGTGCTGCAAATTCTTAGGTTTTCAGGGGAATTTTCACTGTGGTTTGTATTTTATCTAAAAGTCTAAACTCCTGGAAGCATGTGATTCTGGAGGGATCACAGATTTCAGTGCTTTCAGTAGAAAGAAATAATCCATGAAGTGAATGGTGAGTTTGGGTTTTCAAGTCCTTGCTCTTCCATGGACATGATCTTTAAGTTGGATTTCTTTTTCTGTGCTTCAGTTCTCAACCTGTGAAATGGGAATGAGTGTACTTGATTTTCTCATATGAGTGATGTGAAGATAAATGCCTTCAAAAACAAGTAGTGCTCCAATAATCTATTGCATACTTGACTACCATAAAAATTATTAATACAGGACAAATGAAATGAAGCTTAATGATGTGCCTGTACCTGAATACCCCTAAGGGTATAATAATCAAAAGCCAAACGAAGGAAATAATTTGATGTCAATCTTACACATTCTTGGACCTGGATTCTGACTTTTTTTTTTTTTTTAACATTAATGGTTGACAGCGTTGCCATCAAGAAGTGTATATAAGGTGAGTCTACACATTACTGTTGAGACACCTGTGTTAGCTTTAAGTTGGCCAGCAATCTAACCACTTCAGCATAGAGGTCTGTATAAGGTAGGAAAAAAACTATGAAAAAATGTTCCTTCTTGTAAGGAATATCTATGGTGCAGACTGTTTCCAAATCTGTTTTGTATATTTCAATCATATGCCACAGCTACAAGCAATAGGCAGTGTCAGATAAAGGGAGGTTAAAGTGCAACTGAGTGACAGGGAGAGAGCAAAAAAAAAAAAAAAAAAAAAAAAGCAAGGAATAAAGTGTATTTCCAGAATTAGCTGAAATATATTTGCAGAGTTAACAGGGGACAAGCAAGAGCATCATAGATGGTAGTTCAGGTCTTGTCACTTCTTTTGCTGTGATTACTGGGACCTGCCAGCTGACACATTTGGTTGGGTGAGCAAGGAGTGTAGAAAGGGTATGATATGAGAGAGAGGAGGGGCAAATCTGAGAATCTTAATGCAGTGGCCAGGATTTAACACATTTACACTGAGGTGCTCATTTTACTTTCTTGTGGGTTCCTTCTGTTGTTACCACAGTCTTCCATAGGAAGAGAAACTCCCATGCTTCCATAGAGCAATTCTGATGTTAAAACAGGCCTATAGAGCCTGTCCTAAATTCACTTCCTAAATTCACTGATAGCAGTAAATTGACCAGATAACCTCCCAGCGTCCCTTCTAAGCTAAATTTCTCTGTGGTCCCAAGATTCTTCAAACTGCTGTCTGGATGTTTTATCTCTCTCCTTGCATTGTCTCGAAAGATAAGGAGTACTCTGTTTTTTAGGTACTTCTGGTAAATTCCAAGAATAGGATGGAACCCGGGCCAAGAAAAGGGAATATTTGCAAAATGAGTAAGAAAGAAAGGTGGGTGATTGCACATAGTTGGAGTTCTCAGATGAACACTGTCACTCTAGAATGCAAGACACCCAACACCCCTAAAAGTACAGAGGATATACTTCTTCAGATAGGATATCTTCTGGAAATTAAAATTAATCTCAGTCACAAAAACTTTAAGAAAATATCTGAATCTCCTGTGTATTTTTCTGCAGAAAAACCTTGATAACCATTTCATCTCACAGGAGTTGCTTCATTGTGTATCCCAATTATTAGCCAGGACATGCCAGTGCTAATCCATCTTCAAGACAAGATGAAATCATATTATTTGCTAGTTATATTAGACAAGAGAAGGCAGAGGCATACCGATTTTTTTGGAACTAAACCTCAAAGTTTTACATGGAACAGGAATAGAAAACTATTTATTTTTGAAAGTTATGATTTGGGAATTTCTTGCTGGGTAAGAATTAAAGTTTCCTACAAGGTCTTTACTTTATCTTGTTTAATGTAACTAGTGACTAATAAAACTTATCTTGCTTAATAATAGATGAACTAATTATCCCTATACATGTTTAATCCTTTTTAAAACCTGCTAAGCTCTTGGACTTGCAGATATCATGTGGCAATCAGTTCCACAGGTCAATTATCCATTGTGAAAAAATGTCTTTCCTTTATCCGTTCTGAATGTCTTGCCATCCATAGGATGCTTCATTATTCCTGTAATATGAAATAGGGTAATTGGGAACAAACAATTTCATGATCTCTATCTCATCCCTCATGTTTGTTTATCTTCTTTCCAAATCTCTGTTTTGTTATAAGCATCTTCTTTTCTGTGCCTCAAATATTTCCACCACCCACTGCCAAACTCTTGCTTTGCTCTGTTGTGATGGCGACACAAAGTCACACTCAAATCTACCATTTTTCTCAGCATTTCATTGATAAGGACATAAATTTCATGTCATTGACTGGCCTTATAAATGTTGCAGCAATTATAATTAATGGTTTTACTCACTGTCCTAAGTTGCTTAGCCCATATGGAGCAATTGTTATTAATAAGCCACCATGCATCTGCAGTTATGACACTGGGGAGTTGCTGTTACTTCCTTTTTCTAATTGCAAGGAAATAATTCAGGTAGTGGTGTATTTGCCACTCTGGATGGAGAAAGACTTGACCACTACAGTGCTCATTGCTGCAGTGTCTAAATTTGGCTGCTGTCTGGTATATGCAGCTTCAAAGGGAATATGTAGTCTCCCTAGGCAAACTTATAGAGTGTGGTATGCATCTCTCCTAAAATTAGCTTCACAAAGCCAGTGCATCTTGCTGAGCATATATGTTAGATATGGAATTAGGACCTAAATTTTCCCATCCTGCCTATATTATCTCTTCATAAGCACAATGAATATTTAATTAAAGTGGAACAGATTAACTGGAAAAGACTGTGAGGCCCACAATCTTCTGGACTATCTCTTGGTGGTTAGGGTATTCTCCTGGGAGGTAGAGAAATAGAGATGTGGTTTCAAATCCCCTCAGGAACAAGAGAAACTTGCACCTGGCCCTGCCTTGTTCCAGGTGAAGCCATGAGACTTTTGAATAAAAAGAAGTCAGCAGGAGGGCTATAAATCTCATTTTCTTGGATGTGTTACTCTGTGCTCAGAGAATGTTTCTGGCTTAGGTCCTGAGGGCCAGATAGGCAGGGAAACCACCTACTTTTAAAATCCAGTCCGCAGTGGAATGAGAATAGGTGTGGAGCATCTTGGCAATATGAGACTGCTGCAGAAATGTTAAGACATTTTACTGGAAGAATGGTAGCTGTGTAACTGCTGCTGTGTATATAATGTGAGGCAATGTTTCTGGACAGTCAATGTCTTTATTTGCACCACCTGATATCACTGGAAAAAAATAATTAGCTTAGGAAAGCAAACCCCAAACCTTTTTCAGGCTTGCAATAACCCCAGGAACACTTCATGCAAATTACAAAAACTGTGGATTGTTATTCTGAATTTAATAACTTCTGTTAAGTAACCTATTCTAGAGGAAAGGTTGAAACTGATGGAAATCTAGGTGTCTACAGGGTTTGGCAAAATTAGACAATTAGGATCTAAAACACATCCTTTGCCTTCTGCAAAGTTTTTCAATGGCTATGTTTTTTACTATTTAAAACTGTTTTTTAGCAAAAGTGTCATGGGAAGGCAGTAGCTGCACCAGACTCAGAACATTAATCAGTGTTTTTCAGAGTTCCTCTCCTCCATGAGAGAAACATTAGGGACAGCTCAGAGGATGACGGTTAGAAGCAGATGGTGAGTAAACTGTTAAGAGTCCAACTTCATTAGCATTGCTTTGATAGATTAATAGTGCCCTGAAATCCTGCCAGGCAGGCTGTTGCCAAAGGTGCCATCTGCGTGGAAAAGCATACACATCAAGAAATTCAGCAGGAAAAAAAAAAAAAAGCGAGAAAAAAAAAGAACAACCAGCTCCATCAGTCACACCCCAAGTTATTTCCACCCACTGTGTGCTGATGGATAACCAAAAAGTCAATAGTAATTATAATAATGTTGAATTACATTAAAAAAAAAAAACCAAAAAAAAAAAAACCTGAATGTCATGCTCTGTTCTTTCAGGCAGTGGTTATTTTCCAAATTATTATTATTATTATTGTCACCAGCAATGTCAGCATCATTTTTCTTATTATTTTCACCATTACTTGCCATGTGGACACACCTGGAAGGCCAATTACCATATAACTTTGCATTTCAGTGTCAGGAAGTAAACTATGCCCCAGAAAGTTTAGCTAAGGATTTTTCAATTCCATTCTGGTTTGCATTTAACTGCAACTGAAATCATTCCTATTTGATTGCAGTTCTTGCCAATAACTATTTCATAATCAGTTTATTAACCCTGAACTAGTTTGACATGATTCACAATCAGAAAGTATATATACGTGTATATGTATATGTAGAAAGAGGGAGTTTGAGGTGGGGAAGAGATGGCCAAGACATCATCTGGAGAGAGTTTGAACCCCCAGCTCCCCTAACAGATCCTTTCTGCTTGTTGTATAAGGAGCTTTCTCCCAGCTCTTTGCATCTGTCTGAGGGAATTGAAATTTTTGGTGCTGCATTGGATTAGGAATATGAGTGGATTCGATGTTGCGGTGGGCAAGTAAGAGATGTCAGTTAGAAAAACTAAAGATCTTACAGTTCTCCATCCTTATTCACTCCACCTGCAAATAAATCTACTCCTAAACATGATTCATTTCTGCATAACAAGATACAACAGTGAGATTACTGAGGGGAACCTCATCAGGCTTGAAGGGTTGCAATGCATTACCTCTGATAACAAGAATCAAAGATCCAACCTCTTCCCACTGGAGCCAATTGGTAGAGCACTCACCTGCAGCATGATCAAAAAGCTACATGAGTCTCAGCAAGGGACTATAAGGCTGCCCAGACTTGTAGTGTAGCAACAAGGATTGATGTTGTGTAGGTTGATAGCTCGTGTGGAAAAGATGGGGAAGACAGAGGGACAGGAAGCTGCAGTGTGACCCTCAGGTCTTGAAAACAGAGGGAACACAGTGCTGTTGCCTAAACACAGATATCTACTGCTCTTTGGGATGTCCAAGAGTATTTGGTGTGGATGGCAAATGAACAGTTGAAAAATCAATGGATCTGTGGGAAGCCACACCTCAGTAAGCTGAAAAGGTGGGATCAGGTGGGATACCCTTGCATATATCAAGATATCTTATTCCAGCAAGAGAAAGAAGCCCAGATGAAGGCTGTCTTGACTCCAGGCTCAGATACCCAAGTTAGATGTCTCCATTCAGGTGTCTATACCAATTGCTGGTTAAATTCTAATGTTAGTCTGTATGAGAATGATTAAAATGAAAAAAAGGCAAGCATGTAACCCAGGCACCTAACCATGAGCTTCTGCTGGCATTCACAGTGCCCTAGGGCATCAGGAAGAAGCTGAGAGTGTTCTATAAGTCTTGGGTCAAATATTCGAGCCTAGAAAGCTGTCTCAGATATGCCATGGTGTCTCAAATGGCACCAAATGCCTGTGTGATTTAAATCTATGTTCACATAATTATACCTCCAAATTTAGGTGTCTGAATCTGGAGTTGAAGAGCATCTAATGAGTCTTTATGCTGAACAGACCTCTGATGGAAAAATGCAGATTTTTGAGGAAAAAAAACCCACAGCCAATCCAACAGCACTGAAACCAGGCTTAATATTGCTAATACACCTCAGTCAGGTAGGTAGTACACAGGGGAAATATTGCCCAAATCTCCTGACTTTTTGTCCAAACAGGTTAACAATTAAAGCCTGTATGAAAGGCTGGGGAATTCAACACAAACCCAACCTACATTCCATTAGCATCTAAGCAAAATTTCAGTTAGTGATGGCAACAGACAGAAAGAGCAGATGAAGAGGGAGATACCAGAAAAGGAGGGTGGTAATATTGATGGCATATAATTATCTGCAATACTAGCAAAGGCTGGGCAGGTGGGGCAGTCTCCATTACAAATGTTGGCTGTGTTTAACATGTTGGTGAAGTCTGAGTCACTTGCACAATGTTGACTGTGACTTCAAGTTGGTTTTGATCAAGCTCAGTTGCATTCAAACCTTAGCTCTCAATCCTCCACCTTGCATAAGAATGTTCTCAGATCTCACCAGCCTCAAACTTAGTTAAATGCATGTATTAATCACAATTAGCTGGCATAATGCTAAATAGAATTTTTTATGAGTTGTGGTCAAATTCTCCACAGAAACAGTCAGACCTATAAAAAAACTTTCCAGCAAAGAAAACACACAGAATGTCCAATGTTCATGCTAATGTTGATTCACGGCATATTGATTTTCCAAGGAAGCAATAAATCTCCTGTGGATTTAATATTTATTCTGACCTACCCTTCAGAACAATGAAAAAAATGGAATAGAATTAACTGCACTCCATTACAGTATTCTTTCAGCAATGTTTTTACTTTCATGCTAAATTAGCAATAACTTTTTTTTTTTTTTTTTCATTTATTTTTAATATGGACTAACCTTCACTAAGTCTAGGTTTCCAAGTCACATACTCCATTGTTTGGATATAGGAAGGCAATTTAATTACGTTTATATTTTTACCTGTTACAATTCTTTTTTACTGTTAGAACTTAATTTCTGCATGTACTAAAATTAATTTAGGAAGAATATCTGTCCTCTGGAGTAAAAACCTAGAGTGTGGGCAGGGAGGACTTGGACTTTACAGGTGAATGTGACTTGGAACTGCTGCAGTGGAACTGTTCATATCTGCCACTTTTTCATTTTTTTCATGGTCCTCAGAAATGTTTCAGAATGATCTCTGCTGCTTATAGAGCCACCATTTGTGGCCTGGGTTATTAAAAGAACATGAAAGCACTGGTGGTTTACACTAATATGCTCTGCAAAAAACTATGGTGGAATACAAATTGCTGGTCCCTGAGGGATATCCTCAGAGAGTGATGGGGATTAGAGAAGAATGGTAGGAATGACCATATTTGTCCTAAACCAAGACATTGCCCTTTGTGAGTCAAGGCTGTCAACCATCAAAAATGCTTTCATCCCTTCAGGGAGAGGTAGTCGCTTGAATGAAATATTCTCAGATCTGTTGGGCCCTGGTAAAAGAAGACACACTAAATGAACATCAGAAAAAAAAAAAATCCTGTGCATCATTTTGGAGGCCTAGTCTGCCTTATTAAATACCTATGTATTTTCTGTTGGTATTTATCCCCACTGCAGCTAAGGTCTACATTGAAAAGAATGCCAATATACCAAGGTATTTCAGATTATATATGACATGATGTATCTCAGATACCATGTGCACTATGCTGCTCTATACTTCTATGACAGCTTGTGGACTCCCAGGATATCACATATCCAGAATTTTCAGTACATAATGTAGGTTCTTTTATATCCTCTGGATTAAGAAGATAACTGTTTGTTGTTTTTTTTGTTTTGGTTTTGTTTTTTCTGTAGATTACTTTCTGCTTCTTCATTTTTGGCTTGGATGAGAATTGTTTCAGTCCCACCACCTCTTATTTATTTTCAATTTCCGAAGCCCAGGCAAAGGCATGCCCACACCCAAACATCAGTGACTAAGACTTTGAAATAACATGAGACATCTTTAACTTATTCTCCAAACGTGTAGCAATGAGTGAGGTGCTGCCCAAAGAAATTGGGTGAGACAATTTCCCAAGTAATGAATTAATAAATTTTGCAATGCTTGTTAGTGCCAGCCAAAATCTCAACTTGGCATGCTAAAACATGATCAGAGCCCTCCTTCTCATCCACTTTCATTTTGCTAGATGAGATGTTCTTGTTGCATTAAATTAATTTTTAAAAGGAATACTTGTTATCTGAAACATGTTTTAAAATATTAGGGAGAAAGCAACAACTGAAAAAAATACACCAAAAATTAAACTGTAGCTATGTGGTATAATTCAGGTATGTGCTTTTTTCCAAGAACAAGACTTTGTGTCACTCCTACTCCAGTTGACATTGGGAGCTACTTTACCACATAACCACTTATCCTCACCAGAAACAACACCAAAAACCACCATGTCAGTTTATGAGGAGTGATTTCTTTACCTTTCTATAACACTGAATCACAAATTTTCCCCTTACACCCACATTTCCCAGATCTAACTTTAGCTGTCTTAAATATGGATGTTTAGTCAAAACTAGCTACCTAAAGGGCCTCTGTAGGTAAGAGAGGTGCCTTGCGGGCTCTCTAGATGGTGACTTCAATTGGGCTTAATTGTCATGTATGTGTCTTGAAGGACAAGAAAGAACCATAGTTTCTTTCATAGTTTTTATTAAACACTTAGCATTTAGGTGACCAAATGCCAGTTGGGTTTATCTTCCACAACAGCTGAGATGTTTAATTTATACCTGGTTTTAAACTGAGCTAAGAGAACCTCATGTAGGTGTGGTTATGAAACATCATCTCTTAAGGACTGAGACAGATGTAGTCTGGTGGTGCAAATGCTCCAATCCCTTAAATGAAACACAAACAGGGAAATGGGCCTTTCCAGTGGAAGGAAAACTTTTTAATACAGAAATTAAGAGGTTGCTGGGTCCTGCACTTAATCCCGTGTAACACTTGGGGAAAATTGTCTGGAAATCTTCTCAGCTGAAAAGAAACTGGGGTACTGGTCGACAGCCTTCTGAATCTGAGCCAGCAGTGTGCCCAGGTGGCCAAGAAGGCCAACAGCATCCTGGCTTGTATCAGCAATAGTGTGGCCAGCAAAAGAGGAGAAGTGATTGCCCCCCTGCACTTGGCACTGATGAGGACTCACTTCGAGTACTGTGTTCAGTTCTGGGCCCTTCACTACAAGAAAGACACTGAGGTTCTGGTGCATGTCCAAAGAAAAACAATGAAGCTGGTGAAGGGTCCAGAGAACTCGTCTTACAGGGAGCTGCTGAGGGAACTGGGGTTGTTTAGTCTGGAGAAAAGGAGGCTGAGGGGGCAAATCTTATTGCTGTATACAACTACTACCAAAGCACTGAATTGCATCTATATTTTTCACAGGAGATTGTTGGCTTCCCCATGCTATTTGCATTTCATGTTTAGCATACACTTAAGGACCTCCCTGGCTTGGAGACTGCAATATCTATCTCCTGGAACCAAGTTTTCAACAGCAGCCTGTCATATGAGAGTGAGGGAGGCTCCAGCTCCAGATCTACCTGTTCAAGTATGTCCAGAAGAGAACCATGAAGATAAAAGAGATCTGAAAAACCTCTGCTATGAGCAGGCTGAGGTAGTTGGTGTTATTCTGCTTGGAGAAGAGAAGGCTCTGAGGAGATCTTATTGTAGCCTTCCAGTACTTGAAGGGGACTACAGCAAAGCTGGGGAGGGACTTTTTATAAGTGCATGGAGAGACAGGACAAGGTGGAATGTCTTTAAACCAGGAGAGGGTAGATTTAGGTTAGATATTAGGAAGACATTCTATAGTCTGAGGGTGGTGAGACACTGACAGAGGCTGCCGAGCAGTGCTGTGGATGTCCCATCCCTGGAAATGTTCAAGGCAAGGTTGGATGTGGCTTGGAGCAGCTTGGTCTAGTGGAATATGTCCCTGCCCATGCAGGGGGGCTGGAATTAGAGTATCTTCAAGGTCCCTTCCAACCCAAACCATCCCATGATTCTGTATTTCTAGGATAATTGATATAGGAGGCCTGTGCACCCACAAAGTAAAGCACTCGAGAATAGGGGCCCTTGACATGCCTGGTATTTTATCATCTTCTCCATCTTTAAGAAAGGGGCATTATTCTTTACTTTTCAACTTTGGGGGTTGTTGTGAAGATTAATTTGTTAAAGCTTTTCCAGCATACTGAAAATACAAAGTGCTACAATCCAACAGTATTATTAAGTGCCTGAAGGGTCTTGCTGTCTGGTGTGGCTGAACAGGGAGAGACTCTGGACCATGGAGACTAGATAATTTTAAAATAATTTTTTCAAATTGCATTATTTTTAACTCTTTGTTGTTACTACTGTCCTCTCAACAGGAGCTGGAAATATTTACCCCGTTCCTTGTCTTCTTCTATTTTTTTAACACTCCCTTTAAGTAAACACACGTGGCCTAGGGCTTTATCTGCATAGAGATTTATGTTGGTTTAAATAAAGGTGTGATTTTACACCAATTTCATGTATCCTAATCCTTTTATTTCAATTTTAAATTAATCTGATTTCAGTTCGACATAAGCTGATTCAGAACAAGTTTATGATAAACTGAGATAAGCCACTCTAAAACTGAAATTAGTGTATCCACACAGGGATTTCCTCTAGTTTAGCCAAGGCTAGGAATGTGCACATTATCATGGAATAAGCTAGAAATGAATTTACAGCTTCAAAGTGATCAATCAGTACCTGATAGTGTGCTTACCCCTCAGCACCACATCTCCAAAAACCTTAATTTTCATCAACAGCTTAACTCCAATTACTGCCCACTGGTACACAGGGTGAAATCGTGACCATCTGAAATACTGAGGAACCGTCAGGACCTGGTTTATGTCTGAGGTGAACTGGAGAAAGGGAAGATAATAGCCTGATGGTGTGTGTCTAACAACTCACAGACTGCAAATTCTTGTTCAGTCTTATTTATCTGTCTGTTTGCTGCTTTGGCTGACTTATATCCGTGCAAATGTGTGCATAGACATGCTCTGAATTGCTGCTGTCCCAGTGAGTCACTATCATTCTGATCAAAATGGTGGCATTCAACACTGCTTTTGTCTTAACACATGTAATTGCACAACTGGTAGATTGATGGGTGGCTGATGGAAACTCAGATGTATGCAAAGGTGTTAACAGAAAGGGACAGAATGCTGCTTGTTCTGTTACAAGAGCAAGAAAGAGTAGGCAAAGAAAAAGAGAAAATAAATTAAAAAAAAAAAAGTTAAAGAAGAAAAAATGTTGTGCCAATTTTATCCATAGAAATACTGGATCTAATTTAGAGAAATTAGATGCAAATTTCATTTTCATCTCTGATTTTGGCTAATAGTAGGTAAAAATATCTGACAAAAAGTACTTGGAAATTTTTTGAAACTGTATTTTTAGTTCTCCTTAAGTGACTCGAATTTTTAGTTACCAGCTTGCAGTCGAGCACTGATGAATGTCATTAAGAAAATAAATAAGAATGTTAGGTGTTTTCCCTTTCACTTAAATTTTTATTTCATTCAAAACAGACTGAAGATTTTATGAAATCAAAAACTAATTTTAGGATCCCAAACCCTTATTTAGAAACTTAAGTGAGAACCTTATTTAGCAAAGATCATAAGCACATGTTTAAATTGATCGTGGTTCAGGAATGTGCTTAAGTATATGCTTTAATCTGATTAAATATGTGTTTAATGTTAAACACATGTTGAAATGCTTTGCTGAATTGTAGCCTGGTTTTCAAAAGTGTTAAGTACCTTGAACATCTTATTAAGGTCAAGAAAAGCTGTATGTGTTCATGCTTTTACCCATCAAGACATTTTCTTACATGTTTAAATTCGGATTTAGGACCCTAGCCATTTTTTTTTTTTTTTTTAGAAAAATTTTGGACTCAATATTGCTGAGGATAAACACAGAAACATCTGGATTCATACCTTATCTGAACTATCTACCTCTAATGAGTTTTCAAAGTTGGGCTGAAGGACTAAAAACTTCAGTGCTGCCTTGGTTTGTTTGGCTTTGTTTTGCTTTTGTTTTTAAAATGTAATTTTTAGTGCTCTCTGTTTCCATTTGGAAATGCTGTGCTCTTTCCAGTCCCAGCCACCACCAAGAAGTGAAGAGATGTGTGAAAAGAAATATTGCTATTAATATTATATATTAAGTGCTGACAGCATGCTTAGTTCAGTACAAGACAGTGAAGGCAGAACTATCCTTGCAGATCTTACTCACGGGTAGTATGGATTAATTTCAAGTTCCAGATGGCTTTTCAGAGTGGTTTTTATTTTATTTGAAATAGTTTTCTTTTTCTAAGAAAAACAGAGAAGTATCTTAGGATTAGAAAGATTTTTTTTCTCCCCTATTCTAAGCTTATAACAAAGTAAAGGCCAAACATGTTTTGGCTTCTAAAATTTCTAGAAGTCTGCACATCCCTATTTCTATTTTTTTCATTATTCTTAGGAAGAAAGAGTAGGCTTTAAATTGCTCACTGCATAAATACATATTTGTAGGCTTTTTTCATTTTTTTCCTTCTAAAAGAACTTTCCAATAGTCTTCACCCACATATTTTGATTTACATCAACAGCACCTCTCCTCCTGACTCAGAAAACCTTTAGATCTAACCTGAAAGCATTTTTGCAGCTGAGCCTTGCTAAGGGTGGTAAGTCTTAGCCTGTTCCCACCTGCTTATTTTCACTGTTTTCTTCCAACTCCCTCTCTTGCAGCATTAAGAAGGAATTTCTCACTTCTCACCCTCAATGTACACAAAGAACATTCTGTCAGGACAGCTGCTACCTGATTAAGTTTTGTTAATGTGTTCTGGACGTGAAAAATCTTCTTGCTTTTAAGCTAACCTGGGTTGGTGTGATGTAGCAGCACCATGGCAGTTCTGCAGCTCTACGTGTACCTGATACTAAACTATACACAAGCAACCAGGCAGTGGTATAATTATAGTATACATGACACTAAGCTGTGCCCAAATCTGACTCAACCTGTTCAATAAGGCTCATCCCTGCCCCTCTTCATGTCTGTCCTCAACACATCCTCATATTTGTCACCTTTTTTACCCATGTGCTTTGGTTACCATGTGACCTTTCTTTTAGAGCAGGAGACAAAGTGGGAGATGCTCTTTCTTCCTCCTGAGAGGTGCAGGACCTTCAGCCCTTAGATTAACACTGAAACAAAACAGAGTTGTTCTCTGGGGAGGGAGGGACATAAGTCTTCAGAAGGAGAGAACTGGGTTGTAAAGTCATAAAGACCTTCTTTCCATCCCAGTGGCAAATTCCAGAGAAAGAAAGTGAGTGCTCATGACTTGTGCAAAAGACACCAAAATGGAATAATTCCTTCCAGCTAGGAAACACAAAGTCCTTCTTCTCTGTCTTACTGCCCCCAAACGCAGGGAGACTGTACAAAATACTTCATCAAGCCATGATGATTGACCACATTGTATTACTTTTTCTGTATCAATTAAAGAACAATTCTAATTGTATTTCCCAAAACTATTCTATGGTCCTGTTGACTGTTCCAAAGAGACAGGAAATTTTAAGGTTGCAGGAAGCTGGTAAGAAGCATTAGGGAGCAGACTGGCATTGGCCATTGCTGCAGTGTGGACAGAACGTGACATCTGGCTGCATTATTGCAAAACAGTTGTTAAATCCTTCAGGTTAGTCTCACATAATGTTGACTATCTAAACTACATCTAGTTGCCTAGGCTCGCTCTCTAGATAATGAGGAGAATCCATAGGGTGATTCATCCCATAATTATGAAGCAATTGACCCATTTAATGCACGATGCCTGTCTACCCACATTTGAAATATATGGGGAATGGAGGTGACTGTTTTATATTAAATGTTGTGTTTTTAGATGTCTAACATAAAATGAAGCCATCTCAAAACCTTTATCAAGAATGCTTGACCACCAGATCAGCAGAAGAATTGCTTTGGTGCCTTTACTCCACCTCAGCTGATTCACAAGCTCGTTTCTTTATTGGGACTTGTTTTGTGTGTTCCAGATTAATGATAATCATGATAATTCTTTAGGGAGATTAAGTAATCCTCTCAGTCACAATGTGTAATAGGTAAATATAGATATTGCTGGTTTACAGATGAGGAAATAGACAGTGAGAGTTTAAGTGACTTGTTCTATCTAATTTAATCTTGTTTGAGCTAATCTAATCTATGTTTTATAAATAAATCACCCAATCACTGTGATATGTAGGCAATAGACAGTCAAGACGGTGCTGGAGACAGTACTCAGGAATTCCTAGCTCCAAGGCCTATCTCTTTCCTTAAGAAATAAAACGTAGCAGCAAATGATCTTATTTTCCATGAGTATTCCTAGGTCATGTATTTTGATGTCCTGAAAACACATTACTTCTTCTCCTTTCTCTGAAGGTATAAGTTTTGTCACTGCACAGAAGAGATGAGTCTGTGAGGAAATGGAGAGAACTGTATGGTAGATGATATTCATGTTTTTCCTTTGGAGCATTACCTGGAGGAAGAGAAAACATAAAACCCTTTGAAATCAAGGCAGTACGACTTCAGTCTCACCTCCTTCCCCTAGGAGTTTAACGTCTATTAAAATTAACAAAGAAAACCTATTTGAATTGTTTTACTTACTACTTTGACTTTTCTAATCTTTTCGTTAATTTTAGTTAATTTTATTTTCTGGATTTTTTTTCAAACATCAAGTTTCTGCTCATGTAGTAATTACTCCTAAAATTGGAATCTGTTTGTGAGATGGTCCTGCAGAGGCAGTAACCTTATTGGGAAATACAAGTTCAAATCTATTACATGCATTTGACTACTTACATGAGTGTAAGAAAAAGCTCTACTCTGAACTAGTAGCTGCTTGCCCAAGCAAGAGAGTTGAAGGTTCAGTTCACCTTCCTAGCCCAGATTAAGTGCAGATATGAACCAGTCTGGAGTTAATGTTTCATGTTGAGAGTGTTTGCTGTCTGGGCAAAATCTGTTGTATTTGGGGTTTTTAAGTGGTTGGTTAAGGTTGGTGGGTTTTTTTTTATGAAAATGGGAAAAGGTTTTGGAATCCTACAAAGACTGGGGAGGAGGAAATAATTGTTTTATTCAATTTATTCAGCTGGTAACACAGATCTGATAGATCTACATTGGAAAGGAGAACGTGTAATACATATGCGGGAGTGGCTTCTGCTGGTTCCCCAAATAATAGGGTGCATTTGCAGAGGGAAGTGTAGTTTTCAGTTGTCTACATGAGAAGGGGATCCTCTGGCTCAAATGAACTCTCTCCCATTTTCAATTTTTACTGTGGGTACAGTCAGTGCGGCCTTCTGTGATGAGCTCTATCTCGGAAGTACGGGGCAATCACTTCTCCACAGAAACATGTTCTACCTCTTTCAAAGCCTCTGGTTAAATTTTTATCTAAGTCATCAGATTTAGCAATTTGTAACTGATCTAATCTCTCTGCAAAATCCTTGCTCACCGAAACTGTATCCAACAGCTCTTCACTGTAAACCTTGTTGTTCATACAAAAATAGAACCGCAAATTATGTCGGTGTCTTTTCTTTATTCCCTTGCTCTCTCTTTTTTTTTTATTTATTTTTTTTTAAAGCTCTTGTGACCTATCGCCTTTTCTCTTAACCTAAATCAAACAGATTTGCAGATTTGCTTAACAACAGCACTTTATGAATCATATCACCAATTGCCAGCTATCATACTGTGAAACAGCTAATAATGTATAATTAATGTTATAGGCAAGTAATGAATCACATCATCATCATGACTGTCTACCCCATTATTAAAAGGAAATATTTAAGTAATCAAAGCTACTTTTTATTATCTTCCCTCCTTCTCCTAAAGTACTGTAAGGAATGGAAATTCCAGCTGTGTAAGTCAGCTGTTATTTCCATTAAACATGATACATAAAAATGATAGCAGTAATCAGATAGGTAATTAGGTTAAGACTTTCTGTAACTTATATTTACTGTCAACACATGCATTCAAGCAAGAAATTTGCTCTGATCAAGAATATCTATGAGCAGAAGGAATAAAAAAATTAAGAAGGAAAATTCAATTCCTCTACAATTAGGAAAATTATTTGAATTCACCTATAGGCTCCCATTGGTCAGTGTGAAACAGCCATTCTCTAAGAAGCTGGTTAAGGCAGCCTTCATATCTCCAGGTTTAGGTCCTAATGCTTTCCCAAGTTAGCCTATGTGTTTGAACAACCTGTTTCACATGTTCTGTAAAAATTCTTACTTATTTTGGATATCTGTTTTGTTGGTGGTGGTGGTTTTCTTTTTTCTTTCTCACTTTTATTCCGTTTTGGCCAATAATTCTGCCCAGACCTGAGCACCATTGATTTTTCAGGGACACATGAGCTGAAAAATTTTTTCAAATGATTTTTCAGCTCATGTTTCCCTGAAAATAATGATGCTTTTGTGGAAAGCTCCTCCTAGTGCTCTCCCCACACAGGAAACATGGTTCATTCTTTGTCTCACCAGGATGAAAGTCACCAGCAGCCCTGTCAAAGCTTTTAATGCATTCCTTGCAAGTGATTGAGAAGAACCATGTCAATACACCCTTATACAATACCTGTAGTAGGTCATCCAAAGAATGCTTGCTGAGCAGCTTCATTGACCTATTTGTTTCATCCAACTTAATCAGAGGAAGAGCAACTTCTAAGCTAATAAAAAATCTGCAAAACAGCCATCTCACTGACCCTTATGGGGAGCCCTGGAACTCACCTTGTTAAGAGTGTTCAAAACTGAAGCTAAATTAATATTTACATATAACAGAACCAGGACCTTTTCACTACTAGCATGGTCATAATGCAGAAGCTTCAAAATATGTACCTTCCCAACAACCTTCAGGTTTGGCCATATACTTTTCTTGCAGTTAAACACAAAGAAAATAAATCCGTTCTCAATAGAAGTTTGTATCAGACAAGAGTATTGAAATGAGGTTTTATATTTCACTAGCAAATATTTTAGATACCAAACTATTCCTATAAACTTTTTATTGTTAGTTCTTTTTCTCAGGTATTTTAAACCAAGTTAAGGTCTCTTTAATGACCACATTTTAAGTTACTGCAACAAATGCATTTACATATTTTAATTGGTTATCAAATAGGTGAAACTAAGATTTCCTTTTAAAAATATCAATATTTTAGTATTTTCACCCTTAATTTCTCATTCATTCTTGGCTTCATTCCTCTGAATAACTCTTCCTCTCTCTTTATTTATAATTTCATAATGGAAAAAAACCCAGACATGATGGATAATATTCCTTTGCACTGATACAGAGTTAATCATTGCCATCTCCCTTTTTCCTAGTGGAAGCACCTGTAGAAGGAAGATCCTCTGATTCAGCTGCTATATTTTTCCAAAGATGCCTATAGCTGTCCTTTGAGTACAGAGTATGCCTACAGCAACTTCTTCATACTCAGACATCTGGGTGTAAATATGTGAAGTAAATAACAAAACCACCCAGAAATGAAAATTTACGTGCAATTTGATATTCCTGTTTCTTTTCATACTTTTTTCGCCCTTCTTTTGCAAGCCAAAGTACAAATGGGGGGAAAAAAATGAGGCAAGAAGATGAAAAATCACCAGCATTCAGCTTGTTAAATAAAAGGTAGAAGCAACAATTTGTGAAGTTTTCTATTATTAGCTGCACTTTTAAAAATACCACTAACTAGAACAAAGTAAAACAAATACTGTCAAAAAAACAAAAAAACCCACAAAAACAAACAAAAAAAAAACCCAGTAAATATATAAGTATAAATGGTCAGTTAGAATGGCCAAACAGGAGGGAGAAGTGAGCTCATTTCTTCCCTGAGTTTAAGAAGATTCGTACATGTAAGACTTATATTTATATTGACAATGTGGAAGAAGAAATACAAAAAAAAAAAACTGGAAAATTGGATCCTGAGCTGATCTTACAGCAGTTATGCTGCCTAGCTGAGAAGGAGCAGGTCTGGATTATGACCTCTGTTCCCAGGATTGTTTATGTATTTTGCATTAGGCAGTCACTGAGTAAAACAAACCTGGGAGCTGTGCCAGGGGTTGTCCACACCCATGCAGTTGCAGAATTGGGACCTCAATCTTTCCCACAGATATAGTTTGTCAGACCTTACACACAAAAAAGTAAAATTTCCTCCTTTAGTGTCAGTCACTCAGTTTTCCCAGTAGAATTCAAAGCAACATACCTAAGGGTGTTTTTTTTTTTGTGAATTATTTACCCATTAGTAGTACTGCAGATATTTTGTTGATATTTTTCTTATTTCCTTGGCTATTTGTCACATGTGCTCTCCCCCTTGAACTACTGAATATTTTATTGCTTTATGGAATTATAATCTCCAAAAAGCAAACTAACTCTAATGACATTTTCCTTTAAGAAAGGCCTTCCACATGTTACCAAATTATATTTTAATGTCTCTCATTGAATTGAAACAACATTTCTGGTATTGGTCAATGCACAACTGAGTTGCCTGCTGGGAAAAAAAAAATCAAGCTGGTATAAATGTCAATTTTGAAGTAATAATTACAGTTTTATGCAGTAAAGTATTTATTATATTATCAAATTAATACACCTTTTGGCATGTCAGGGTCTGTGGGTAATTATAGTTTAGTATTGTGGTAATAATTTGTATGATTTATGTTACCTATGGAGCAGTACTGAAAGCCAAAAAGCTGTCTGGCATAATTACTGTTAAGAGGTAAGATCAACAGATATCCCTAGCCAAAAGAACACAGCCCTGAGGGTAATAGACTTAAACAAGCAGAAGTCACCTCAGGTATTTGCTTTGCAGCTTGCCTTTTCTCACCTGAGAGACGGCCCACCCACCATCCTAGGCTACATGAACAAGAATTGGTTGCTTTTATGTTGCTTTCCACTGACCTTGAAGTTTTAATTTTAAAAGTGAGACATAAGAAAGTGGTAGCAGGGGACTCTTTGCCTAATTCTTCTGAAATGTGAAGAAAAGGGTTTTCCATGAGATAAAGGTGGGTGAGTTATTATGGATTCTCATCTTTACATTGATCTGGACAGGGAAAATATGTAGATTTTTAATGGCTGCACTCTTGTTTTTATTATTTTTTGTTCTAAGTGCTGTGCAAATACAGAAGATATTCTTTACATAAAAAGTCTATGCAAAGCTGATTCTATACAATTAAATGTTTGTTGCAGTTAAAGCAGATTCATAAGTGGCTTTGTAGCTTCAGTAGAGAGAGAGGCTGAAAGCAGCCCTTGTACCCCCCACAGTTTCTGCGTATTTATGCAAATAAATATGTAGAAATGTAAAGAGGATTCTCATCTCCTTTCAAAGCTCAGACCTCCCCTAGAAAATACCACTTTTTTTTTTTTTTTTTTTTTCCCCCTGGAATAGTCTCCAGCTTTTTTATGTAGCTAGCAGTATCTCAGGAACAATCTAAAAACCTTGCCAATAAAACCAAGATCATACTGTCCAGTCAAAACTGTAGGCCTGCCTTGCTTCCCTCTCTCCTCCATCCTCAGCATCACCTTTCCAAGTGGAAAGTGTACGTTTGGTATCATGTTCTGTGAGGGTTACAGACTCAACTCCCAGTTGACGAAGGTTATGAAAAAAGGCCAAGATCCACAAGAGCATTTAAATACATAATTCTAATTAATTTATATGTGCCTGATCCCAAAAACATTTATGTATGTACTCAACTTTCACTGGCTGTGTGATCTTCTAGAAGTCAAAGGCATAACTCACCTGGTAAAATAGAGGTCTGTATGGTGTGGTTCAGAAAAAAAAACAGTGAATGGAGAGTGTCCTGCCAGAAAGTCCCTCATTTATTAAGTTGCAGAATGTCACAAACTCTGCCTGAATCTTGTGGGGAAGAAGATATTTTTTCCTTCCATTTTTTGCATTATTTTACTTCTGAAACTCTGTCCTACCTGGAGAGAAAAGCAGCAAAAGACACCCCAAATAATCTCGAGAATGTTCTACATTTCTTTAGACAACACCAAACCTCCAAGTAAAGAGTCATCCAATCTATCTCAGATGCCTATGTTGGACAAGATGAATCACACTCTGGAGATGCCCATTTCTCTCCACAAAGGGAGCTTGAGGTGATGATCTCAGACTTACTTGTTTAGTTTTAAGATGTCCAATTTAGGGCAGATGAATTTTACCTCAAAGGCATGGTGTGTTTTCCTGAAACTCAAACCAGCCTTTTGAAGTTCACTCCTTATAAAATACAGGTGTGCTAATATCCAATTTCTCATGTTTTCAATTTTATAGGAATGAAGTTCTGTATGTCTGTCTGTCTGTATGTATACTCTTAATGGCTACAGTGTCAAGCTGACCTCCAGCAAATAATTTTAATCTTGCTGCATAATGTTTTTGTTGGCAGGTACCCCAGAGAAGGTATTCTCCTACAAGGAGGCAGCTGGCAGGTTTCTGCCCACTGTATCATCATTACACAACATGTGGGAGTTTAAGTAGCATATAGGCCATCCTACAGCTTCATAAGACTACTTTGTAGTATGGGGCTCATTAAAATAAGACCTTCACTTGGGCAGCTGTTACCCCTTCATCTTTATTTACCTTGTCAAACTACCTCACATTAGGAAAGTCATTAGCTATTGCCAATGGTTATGCAATATCACTGGGCACAATCCTAAATCTGATTCTAAATCCTAAATCATTCTCAGAGAAGCTGAGAGGAGTGGAATTTGTTCTTAAACGCATATTCACATGGCATCAGGTGAGGGAGGCAGAGGTTTGGTGAGGCAGAAATGCTTTTTCCACCATCAAGGAATCAGAATGGGTCAACATGGTGGTTAAATACCTCTTTTCCTGGTGTCTTCCTTGTCTTGAAGATGCAGAAACTTGTGTGCAGCAGTTTCTTGGCTGAATAATACCAACAAAATGAGGCACGTGAGATTGAAGCAGCCAAGCCAGTAAGTCATTTCACAAGCTTCATGAATCTGGGTGACCCACGTAACAGCATGGAGCAGGCTGGTTGGTTAGGGTCCTTTTTTAAGAAAAGGTTCTCAGGAAATGAATGCCATCATTCTTTGCCCTGCCAGTGTTTGATGAAGCACGTAATTATGGCATTACCAGTGATGTTTCCCCACCACAAGGCATGATAAGGAGGGGTTTCAAAATGGGTCAGAGCTCAGGTGCTCTTTCTAACACTCTCTGTCTCTTTTGGGAGACAGGATGAGTAACCTAACCTTGTTTCCTCAAGTAATAATCATAATGATACATATAATGAGAATAATACTTGTCTCACCTACCTGACAAGGAGAAGGTGCTGTGAGAATTAATTAGTTTGCAAAGCACTTTGAAGATAAGTGCTATGTTATTAATAAGTAAAACCCACTGCACTTAGATACAACTTGCAAGTGATTGTATTATATTACAGTCCTTAGATAACACAGAGATTGTCGCCTTAGAAATACCAATAGATGATAGAGAGTTGAAGAGATAGATAACCACCAGACTTCTAGTGTTTTCATTTTGCATCACAATTTCTATTGGCTTAATTTAGGTCCTAAAATATGTCCCAGTCGTGGAAATTATTACCCACATTTAAAGATGTCACAGAAGAAAACAGGAGCAATGGGATATGGTAAACAAATACCTCCTCAGAATAAAAATGAGATGGTCTCTCCAGGGACTCTTCCAGCCCTGTGATGTGTGATATTTAAAGACAGTTCATTAACCTCAAATTCAGATCATCCAGTACAGGTCTCTGCTTACTGGGTTTGTCTACCATGAATTGGAGTCCCCTTTGGGGGAATAATGTCCGCTAAAGAGCAACATTTTGAATGTGTGAAAAATGGCAAGAACAGTCACTTCTTAAATGTAATTAAGACAGTGAGTTGTATTTAGTAGCTTCTGGTTCAATGATATGATCCTGGGATGTGAACTGAGCTGGCAGTAGAAGCTGAAGGGTAATTTAAATGTGGTAGCCCGACAGAAGTTGCTTGGAAGAAAATTATTAAATACATGAAAATAAATTTATGTAGAATTGTTCACACTTACCTTTGTCAGAGAGTTCATTGTCCCATAAAAAATAAAAGGAGGTGGAAAGCTAAAAAAAAGAGAAAGGTAAGGAAGCTTCTGGTTGTGAAGGCTTCTGTTTCCATGCAGGTGACCAGATCCTTGCTTTTGAATAAGGAGGTCCTTGAGCTATGACCACATTTTTTGTCTCCATGTGGCACAGCATTACCATGCTGTCATTGGGAAGTGTCCATGCCATCTTCACAGTGCGATGAAGTTCATGTTATATACTTTGCCACCAGGTCAATATTTCAAGGTGGAGAGCTCCCTGAAGGACTTGATGCAGCTGCTGAAGTTTACTCCCAGTTTCAGGTGTGATCCTTCTGAATCCTTCACAAACTTTCCTAATTTCTTAAACAAAAAAGTGATGTGTGTATATACATATATGCATATACATATATATGCATATATATGAAATAAATAGTGAGAAACTACAAGACCTACAAAATGAGTATGATGCTGAAAACTATGGACATTCAGAACTGCATAGAGACATCAAGGACATCTTCCTGATCCTCTCATTCCTAAAAATCAGGAGAGAAATAGGGCTGTTCTTGCTGGAACTATGACACCACCTCAGCAGTGCTGGCAGCACCCAGGAGGGGGCAGTGGTACACCCAAGCAATGACTTCATTTTCTTAGAAAACGGGGAGATGGGAGGTCATAAAATCAACTGAATCCCATTTCTATTCCATTCTCTGCTGAGTGGGGGGGTGTAGCTGCCATAAATGTTAATGAGAGATCACGTGCAATGAAAGAAGCACATCCTCTTCTGTGAAGACAAGATGAAAGCCTTTTATAAATATGGCCTACTGGTGTAAAAGGCATACGTTCAGATGAAACCTATGGGTTTATACTGATGGGATAGATTTTTTTTTTTTAATACAATACATTTTGTTAAGAAGAAGGATTAAAGTATTTGCCAAAATGATTTGTGTTGACAAAATGGCTTAGTACATTTGGCAGATTTATTTTATGAAGCGGAATAAATTAAGGTGTCTCGTAAAAAATGTGGGTTATATCCAGTGAAACAATTTCAAGTATTTCAGAAACTCTATTTTTATTCACTTTGCAAACGTGCTTAGTTGAACTGCCAGTCACTGTTACATTTCCATTTCCAAGCAATTAATTAAAATCCCAAATCAGGTTTTTTCTTGATCATGCCAGCAGGAGTTGGTTGCCATGGTAATAGGACGATCAGTAGCATTTGGGAGAGAGGAGAGAGAGGAAAAATGTTCTGCATTTGAGCTTTTATTATTGAAATGTAAGTGCAGGTCTGGAGAAGCATGGTGGTTGATCTCTCCAAGCCTGTGGCCCCAATGGCAACAACTGGAAGTGAGTGAGGGTTCTTGGGATTACATTATTGTCAAGGATATAATTTAGTCAAATGTAGAAATCATTAGTGAAGCCTTTTCAGTCCTACAGTCTATAGGTTGAAACCGTGAATGCAGCTGATCACAGAGAGTTTTAGTGGTGCTAAGGAGGATTTTTCTATCTGTAATTGCCTACATTTGCAGAGAACTATCAAATGTAAGGTTTTTTCTCCCTCACAGGTCTCCTAGCCTTTAGATTTGAAACTAATTTTCAGACAATTCTCTAGGTCCTTGTGGTTTCTGAGAATTGTTGCATATCTGGGTTTTTAAAAGCATTAATGGTGTAATCAGGGTGACAAAGGCTTATGGGTTGGTGTCAGTGACAGGGGACTAAGGAAGGACATCTGTGAAACTGGGAATGAGGAGAAGGTGAACTAGTTTTTCTCTAAGTTAAGCACAGAAAATGGAGTCCTTCCTAAAGGAGGGAGCCAGTCCAGGGGAGAGCAGAGCTTATTTGGGACACTTTTTTCAACATTCAGTGGGAGAACAGCCTGTGACTTAGTATCCATTTCTACTACATGAGACCAAACTTCCTTCCAGCAACAAGAAATGTGCCATGCCCATCAGATGTGATCCACAAATCTCACGAAAGCTGGAAGAAATACTCTACCAAGGCTGTCTCGGGGCTTGGGTTGAAGCATGTGTGTTCCAGGGAGGCATCTGAACCAGCAGACAGTTTAGCTTTGAATGCTTGTCTCTTTTCCAACACAGCTGCTAACATAGAATCATAGAATCATTTTGTTTGGAAAAGACCTTTAAGATCATCAAGTCCAACCATTAGCCCAGCACTGCCAAGTCCACCACTAGACCATGTCCCTAAGCACCATATCTACACATCTTTTAAATGACTCCAGGGGTGGTGACTGAACATGCTAAATGTGTTCACCCATTTGGTATGATATCACATGCTGACATCTTCATTACTGCTGTTAATGGTTCTTCTCTTAGGTCAGAGTCAGTAGTGGAGAGCTGAGAAGCCCTTGCCTCCGAATTCCCCTCTTGACTGTCCCTAGAGCCCTTCAGGGTGAACCATTTTAACCCAGTTCAGGGCAATTTTGTTGTTCTTAGGCCATCTGTTCCTTGTGTTTGAATTGAGCAGCATGACCACAGTGGTCACAAAGGTCAGGGGAAAAAGGCATTTACCTGGTGTATGATCTGATGAGAGGCACCAACTGGAGGTAGACCCCACACTGGTGTAACTTAGCATGGCCATACTGCAAAATGGACTTAGAAATGCCTCCAGCTTAAATAGACCCCCAACAGTTCAGTTTTTCTCTTCAAACCCAGATTTAAATGTGATCAGCTTCACTACGTGGCCATAGAGTGCCCCTGGGGTGGGAAAATGAAGCAAGTAAGAAGGAGAGAATGTGGTCTCAAAAGAAGTTGAGTACTAACACAAAAAGTTTGTGAATCCAGAGCCTTGGCTGAAAGGTGACAGTCAGCAGGACACTGAGTCATGAAGTTTAAGCCCTTTTCTGCTCCTTCCACTATGTTGCTCAATACAGTTTAGTTTAAGAACGCTCTAGACTGGTTTATGCATGGCTGGGTGGTGCTTTAGGGTCCTTCATAGACTCGAGGACATAGATGTGGAAAAAAACATTTCAGCAGACCCTGATATTGCCATTGTTCAACTTCTGATGGTGTGTCAAAGCAGGATAGTAGCAGAGAGGTTCCCTGTATCTTTAGGTCATATTAATGCAGAGAAACAGTGCTTCACATATGGTGCTTGTTAAGCCCCCCATGAAATCAGGAGATTGGTAACAGAATTACAACATGCTTAGGGTTATAGGTCATGCACCAAATTTCATCCTTATGTATTAGCTGGAAATTAATCTGAAAATAATTAGGAAAGAATCCAGATATTAAAAAGGAAAGCTTTTGAGAACATTGGGATTTCAGGTCTTACCGCATCATAAAATTCATGTGTGAGAGAGAGTCTGAAAACACTGCCTGATGGCCTATCTCTTTTACTGAAGAGTGACTTTAATAAAGCTCTTTGACAAAGTCCCCACTCAGCTGGCAATTAAGAAAAGCCTCACCTTGCCCTGAGATTTGTTACTTGCCTTACTCTTGCACTGTCTTGGTAGGATCTCAGCATGGTTGGAATCTGAACGAGTTCAGATGGAGTTAAAGAGGCCAACAAGGGATTTATTGATTTGGATATATCAATTTGCACTAGTCCAAACAAGGTGGGTTCAGGGTCCCACAAACTCTAAGGGCTGAAGGGCAAAAGTTGAGCTTTTGATCTTCTGTATATTAGGATGTAGCATAATGTAGTGATTCAGGGCTTTCTCTAGTGGCTCAAAATGGAGGGCATTTGAGAATAATTGCTCCCTTTGTTTTTTCCACTCTGAAGAACTTTAGGAAAGTTTCATAATATAATTATTCTTATCATTATACAGTGACCTCATTTCTGCAGTTTTCCCTGGCATTTGTCCTAACTCTTTGCTGACCTCCAACACTCATCTCACTCTCATGCTCCTATGTATAGGCATCTATAGGCATGCAGAGTAAGATACTCAAATTAGACAAAACAACTCCATACCCTTGCTGCATCTTTACCATTTTAGAAACAATTCTGCATTCAGGTTGCCTGAGTTTCCTGCGTCTTGTGCCATCTGAAAGACCTCATAAATGTGAAATATTCTCATGGGGCTGGTAGATGGGATAAGGGAGTTTCAAAATTCCTGTGGAGGTCCAGGTAGATCCTAAATACACCTCAGCTGACACTTGGCACTCTAAGGCATATGAGTAAAACTTAGATGACTAGATTAGACCCAATGCAGTTTTTGGACTACTGAAATTTGTTAAACTGAGATTCACCTTCACTATCTTCCACATAAGAGGTATGTAATCTGGGTTTCTTTTTGAAAAATAAGAATTTACTGACAATCTGAGGCTAGCAAATGACAGTAATCTTCAGGAGGAGTTTAATTCCACTGATATCCATACCTGTTTGTATGTTCTTGGTTTTTATTATCTTTTCAGTTGTACACAAATTCCTTCCTTTACTATTCAGAATAAAATAAACCACTGGATTGGTATAATATATATGTGCTCTTAGACTATTTAGTATGCCCGTGTATTACTAGGTGTGAAAATATACATATATTTAAGTATGTGCATCCTTCTACATAGTATATCTACTATGGTAATAATGATATGTAAACCAGCATGCTAGAGAGAAAAAAATATTTTTAAAATATCTAAGTAATATTAGGATAAAATATATTGAAGGCGCACATTCAGAAAATAAAACATTGCAAAATTTGAAATCTAAATGTATTGTTTTATGAAAACGCATAATATGGAGCCATTAACTCAAGTCATTAACTCCATCAACTCAGCCACGTGTTTTTATCGCATACTTGACATACTCCTAAGTCTGTAGAGAAGATTCTTTTAAGTGACTGTCTTGCTTTTATTCCTAGCAGGGGTGAAGCCACTGCTCACTCAGATGACATGGGGGCCAATCATCGTGTCAGACAGTCAGAGGATGAACTGTGTGAAAATGATTGCATCCTTTCTTGAAACATCAAATCCACCAACTGCTGTGGGGACTCCAAGCCATCACACAAATTCTACACAGAATTGTTCAGAATGGACAATTTTTGCAACCTCGGTTTGGCTGAAGACCAAACATTTAGAGTAGAAGAAAAAATAGAAAAATAATAAAATATCCTAAAATAACAAAAACAAGCCTTCACTATTGTCTGTGTTTGAGATCCCAGTGAATTTGAACAGCATATGATGTTTGAAGAGTGTGTTATTTTATGATTGAGATCATTTGGCATAGAAATGGTCCTTATGACAGATGAAACATTTTTAGAGGGCTTGTTTTAAAATTCACAAAGTCCAATAATTTCTATTATATCTGAAGCACAAGCACTGTGATTTTGGTGGAAGGTGTGCTGTATTTTTAATACCTAAGAAAACATTTAACTTGTTCTAAATGTCAAACATAAAACTCCTCCCAATCTAGGAGCCACAACTGCTTTTTCCACATTTGAAAGCTTCAGTTTCCTCCCTACGATCCCATCCCACTACAGATTACATGAAGTTTTGCTCTAAGGCCTGGATAAAATTCCTCTATTTAACATTTTAGTGGTTTGAATTACTCACTGCTTCTCACAAACTCACATCAGGAGCACCTGAGGTTTCTCCCACATTTTGTTTGTTGGCCACTCAGTTTGACAAGAGAATACATTTCAATATGGACCTTTTACAATTGTCCACAGTGTCCACAATGTACCTGGCACAGATTTATTGTGAAGTGGTCCACCATTGCTATAAAACTGAGAGGCACTTTGTTATTCCAGCAAGATGGATTATGAGGCTGGAGCCATGTCTATTGAGACTCATCCATATGTTCATAGAATTTTAATTAAAAGCATAAATGTGTTCCTCACATTTATCTGACCTTGTCTACAAACACTGTTACATTAGAAGTCAGGATAAAACATTTTTAATGACAGTTTCATTTGCTCAGGACATGAACTCCAGTGGGATAAGCGTGTATCTTTGTCCCCACCAATAGAAGACAGACTAAATATCAAGGCAAAGAAAAATCCTACCTATAAGGATAAGTGCTGTGAATCTTCATCAGTGGTAGTTTTAAAAAAGGCCTAAATAAATATCAAACAGTTATTAACTAGTTCCTTGGTCAGGGTGAGAGACTTGCAGCTGGGTTTAACATTGTTGAAGACAAAATAATTTTCTCTTTATACTCAGTATCGTATTTGATATTTCTTAGGACCTCTAGGCTCTTCTGAAGTATAAATATTAAGATACTTTTCTTTTTTTCTATCCCATTTCTTGATGTCACCAATCCCATAATGATGCCAGTCATCAGAAACTTGTTAAATTAATAAGATCTAGATAATTTTTACCTGAGTTCTACTCAACTGGGGAGGTCTGTCTAATATGATGGAAAATCCCTCTTTGTTTTAAGTTTAGTCTTCTATTCTAAAAAAAGGCTCAATGAAAGAAAGCCTAATATGCAAAATATCTTCATTATTTTTCATGTGCCTAAATAAGTTCTTGCATATTCAACAAGAATACAAAAAATTTAAAATCCAGGTTGGCTGCCATTTTAGAGTCTGATCTTCCCTCTTTCTGCTCATGATCAACATATGAACAGTGAAATGCAGGGTCACAATGGGTGAAATACATGAACAGTTGGCTTCAATGGAAACATTCTGTTCTGTGAGGACTTGCGAGGAGAGATCACTGATGAGTTTTTGGAAGAAAGAAGAGGGCCTTTTTTTCTGACACAAGTCTCTTGTAAGGCTTTTTGAATATTTGCATAGGACAGCCTATTTCCAGATATCTCAAAGAATGACATTGGCAGCAGCCATAATAGACATTTGTGCTTTAACCATGAATGGACATGTATGAATTTTTCTGTGATGATGCAACCTCACAGTCAAGCCCAAAGGAAAACCCTGTAATGTAGGTAATGGCTGGTTTTACCAATGTCTTCTAATACTGTTTTAATGCCACATGGATAAAAACAGCTTTCTGTGGATTATTTAATTTTTTTGATTAAATAGCGCATCCCTTATGAATCCATCATCTTTATTCCTAACATAAGAGAAGTGGTGAGAAGCTGAAGAATTTTTTTGCCATTGATGAAATCCTAAATGTGAATATGTTTAAATACAGAACGAAAGAGTCCCAAGTACCAGCGTTTTTTATTTCTTTTCTCTACTATCCATCCAAATACTGCAGTTAATCAGCCCGATACTATCCTTGGAGAAGCTTCTGCTATTCTATTACTGCTTTTTCTCAACAACAGGTATTTTCCAGCAAGACTCATAAAACTGTGAACTTTTCAGCACACCATTATGACACCACTGCTCTAAGGAAAAGGAGCAGTGATGGCCTTGAATATTTCTAGAAGTCCGAATGAGCAGACCTGACTGAACAGATGCCAAAAGAGATTTGCTCACTAAGAAGGAGATAGAAAGTAATTTTTCACTGGAAAAATTACAACTGTGCTTTAACTATGCTACTCGAGTCATTGCAAGGTGGCCAGTTCTTACAGTGGGCAGGAGATAAAAGAATGACTTACTCAGCTATAGCAAGGCAAGATAGATGGAAATAACTTTCAAGATGACAACCTGAAAATGAAGTTGATCTAAAAAGGGATGTGTCTCAAAAGACTGAAATTTCTTATGTTCTCAATAATAAAAAGCTATTAGTAAAGCATTTTTAAGAGCATTTTATCTGGTATATCATGGAATAAAGATCTAGATATAGGCAGTAATTAAAGATCAACTTTGATTTTGATAATCCTTTTTAATTGGTTTTTTAATTGTGGTGAAATTTTAAAACATTTCTGTGAAGTGCTCTGGAAAAAACGCTGATGTAGAGAGATTAACTAATCAAGATTGCTCTATTCTGTTTGAATAACTAGGAAGGAAATTTGAGAGGGTAAGTGTAAAATAAATCTTCTAACTAATGTATGGCTCCATGTAATCTCATCTCACCTTCTGGGAACAATGTATAACAAATTAAGCTTGGATCATGAAATGTCATACAAATCTGACAGTGAGATTTCAGTTGGAGGGAAGAACTACTATTCTCTTGGTTCTTAACAGCCATAGAAAATTTCAATTATGTGAGCATCTGACAAATTCTACCTTCAGGGCATGGAGAATTTTTTAAAAGTTTTCTTTAACCGACTGTGGTGTCCTGAAGAACATTGCCTGCTAAACCATCTTGACTCGTACTTACTTGCAGCTTGCAAATCCTTGTGGATAAGAAAACAAGCTTTACAGAAGATGTGATTATAAAGTAAAATAATAATATAGTAATATTTTGTGTGACATAATAAATTTCCTCAAAATAAACAGTAAAATAAGGGTGCTATAATAACAGCAAACAATCTTGTGTTGTCTTCTTCAAAATTTGATGAAGCATTAAAGGAAAGGATACACACCTTGAACATAATTAGACTATTAAAAAAGGAATAAATAAAAATAATAAAGACTCCTAAGTGAACAAATAATCTAAAGACAAAAGAATTTAATCTGGTTAAAAAAAAATATTGATAATCGTGGCTGAGAACCAGTAACTCCTTCACTCCTGTGACCAAAGACAGGACTCGAAGAAATGGCAGGAAGCTGAATCAGGGAAGGTTTAGGTTAGTTATCAGAAAAAACTTTTTCACCCATTTGAGCAATGGAACAAGCTCCTTAGAGACATGGTCACAGCACCAAGCCTGAGTTCAAGAAGCATTTGGATGATGCTCACAGGCACATGGTGTGATTCTTGGGGTGCCCTACACAGAGACAGGAGTTGGAATTGATGATCCTGGTGGGTCCCTTCCAACTCAGTGTATTTTATGGTTCTATGAACTAACCACTAATTCCTTTTACCCTTTCACCAAGAACAAAGGTAGATGTGCTTGTGTGAGATTTGAAAGCAGTGGTGGTGTTTCAGGAGGGAGACGTCATCACAGCTTGAATACAAGGCAAATTTTTGAAGTGGCATAAGAGGGTTATTAATGCAAAATATAAGAGTTAATAATGCATAATAACCACGTGTACATTCCCAAGAGAATGGCATGGAGAAAGTATATGTAGATAAAAACAGGCAGAAAAGTCTTGAGATGAACAGAGATGGGCTGCAGCAGAAAATCTATGAGTCCCAATGAAGAACCCAGAGGAAGAGAATCCTGTAGAGCTACTGCTCAAAATAGGTTATTTTCTAGACAAGGTTAAATTAACACCATAAGTATTGTGTCTGCTTTCCCAGAGATGGAGGAAGACGGTGTGAGCAGCCATGCATCCAGAATTCCTTTGCCAAGCCTTCTGTCCCACATTTAGCAGGTTCTGCATTTCAGACAATCTATGCCTGTCTGGACCCCTTCAAAAAAGTCATAGAAGGAAGAGAGCTGAGTGTTTCCCTCTGTATCCGTTCAGTATCAGGTTTCTTCTTCAGAGCAGGTTTGACTTTTTTTTTTACTTTGGTCATATAAATACCAGTTTCTGAGTTTATCTGCAGTAAAGTGGAAATCACAACAATTCTGGACCTTGCTTGGTGGCCAGAAGGTGCTCACATACTGCAGTTTGAGGAACACATCAGTCCTTCAGTAGAGCTACCAAACTAACTGTGCTGCCTGTGAAAATAATACCTGAACAGTTCTCAAACCTATTTAATTAATAGTTAACTCGATTTATCTATCATTTCCATGTCTGTCCTGTAAACATAAAATCCACTGACACATGGCATGCCTGCCTGTCTTCTTTGTCTCCAAAAGACTGTCTGACAAGGAGCTTGGACTAAACTGTTAATGGTTAGAAAAGATGGTCCCCCATCTTCATAATTCATATGTAGATTTTTAATAAAAACAAATCCAGCATTCTGCAAGCAAATAAACTTCAGCTGAACTTCAAATATTGTCATTATTTAAAATATCAACATAAACTTTTAATTTCCATTGGTAAAATCAAGCTTTCATTATTAATTAAGCAGCTAATTTTTTCTTGCCATAGGAAAGAGGGAGAAGCAGCTAATTGCATTTGAGATTCCCTTCAGCATAATTAGATCCAGGCAAATAGATAATCCCCTTGACACCAATGGCATGCAACAGACTCATTTTAAAGCAATCATTTCATTTGAGGATATCACACCTGTAGTAATTAGGCAAATGCATCTCATTGTCCTCAAGAAGCATCTGAGTAACACATGGAATTACCTTGAAAAATGGACAAAATGAAAGATCATTTGTAAAAATAATAGTATAGAGAATATATAGTAGTGAGACTATATTCTAATTTAGTTTTCAGATATGAGCCTAAAGTACAATGACAAAAATTATGAGTAGATTATATTATTCAGGACGATAAATTTTAGGTGAATGAGTACATCTGAATTAGATAACAGGAACTCCAGCTTAAGCAAGTTCTTACTACAGAAAATTGATTCATAGATCAGAGTGAAATTCACTAGAAATTAATGTTTAAAGTATTTTTTACAATATAAACACCTGGATTTCCCCATTCCAAGTAAAATATTTTTTCTGTTTTTAAATAACTTTTCAATTTTAATTTTATGTCATTTTTAAGTATGCAGTATAATAGAAAGTGTAAAAATCAAATTTTGGTCATAAAATACACATTTGCAGAGGGTTTTTCTTTCAAGTTCAAAAAAGGATATTTCTTCCCTGTTTAAAATAACACAATCAATCTTCATCACTTCAGGTTAGAATACTTCTCTATGTGTAGGTGTGTGGGCTCATACATGCTTGAGGAATATAAAGAAGATGGAGAAAAAAATTCTAATGATAGAAGATGTTCTTATAGGCATAAGATATTAACTGTGAAATTAGAGCTATACGTTCAAGTTAGTTTACTTTTTACTTTTCTTTGTGGCTCCAACAATTCTGACATATCAGATAGTTTAGCACAGGTAGGATTCCACTGTATCCTGGAAGAAATACAACCCAAAAGCTTCACCATGGAGTGGGTATTGTCTCTTCAGGAACCTGAGACCCTTCTTCAAGCATCTTAATTGCTTCCTGTATAAAGGTGCCTTGTATCAAGGCAGAAGGGACTTAATGCAGTCTTCGTTGAGGTCAAATATCTTTTGATAGAATTTTTCAGCTCTCTCATACAGCCAAGCTGATTTGTACTTTTGAAGAACTGAGTTGAGGTAATTGAAGGTCAAGATCTGTTGGAGACAGCTTAGTGTATGTCAAAGACTGCATTAGCCTCTAAAAGTTAGATTTTAAGAATTCCCTAATTTGTACTCAATGATAAATATATGATATTTTTTAAGAGTTGTCAGGAATTGAGAAAAATATAGTAGCTATTGTGGGTATTACTGATTTACTGGATTACTGATCCATTGATGAACCAATGCATGTTCTAGAACATAAAACCTCAGTAATATACAGTTAATCTATGATCACACTTTCCCAGCTTAAAATGTTGCATTATCTAAACTTTGCTACCTGGGCGAACAGCTTGGGTAACAAAATGAACACATACTGATTGTGTTCCTGTCTCCTGGAATCACTGCACGTAGATGAGGTAAAATATTTCTCATTCTGTTGGAGCCTGTTCTGTGTGCTACAACTTGCTGACTTGTAAGAAAGAGTGGGGCAAACTTTTACGAGGAATAAACAGATGTTGATCAATCAAGTGGATCGTTGTAGTTTCTACCGGCCAAGAATCTGTAACTCTAGTGCTGTAATAATGGGAAGCCAAATGTCTAAAAAAATTACAAAAGAGAAGCAAGCAGTGGTTTGCTTCTTCCATTTGTAAAGGCATTTTAAGTAATTACCATACTATAGTATGAAAAAAGTTTGGTCTCATGGGGCTTCAAATGGGCACTCACTAATATCACCTGATAGTCTTTTGTTGATCTCAATGGGATTTGGAGTAAGCCTCTGGAAATAAATATCTTAATGCAGTACAAATAAGAAGAGCTTTCAATTTAGTGAGGGAAACAAAAATCTCCAGAAAAAGAATTTTCAGCTTGGATTAATCCAAAACTATTTCTCTCCTTTTCTATGTGTGAAACAATTCTCTAGTTTAGTGGAAAAGTGTTTTTTCCAATGCCTTATGAATGCTTGGCTTGTTTATTTTTTATCCTCATTTTATGAATCTTCCCTGATGCAAGTTAATCTCTTTGTGAAAATGGCATTTTGAAATACAAGAGAAAGATGATTTACTTTGATTACTTTTTCTTTTAGTTCTCTTTCCACTCCTTACCTTTATTTTGGCTGAAATGCTTTCTAAATGTGTACCTAAGACCGTGAGTAGAGTTTTGATTCCTGCAGAATAATATTCTTCAGCCAAGTTATATTTTGTCATTTATATTATTTTCCATGCTTGGCATAGACATGGTGCTTAGGAGTTCAGTAAAATCATTTTGTTCAATGCTTTTCTTTAAGGTCCCCTGACAATTTAGGCTAACTTGCTGTCACAAAATTTTAGTTTCTTCTGCATCAAGTTTATTATACATGTTATCTTCCCACGTTCCCTTGCACAAAGGAATCTAATTTCTTTCTGTGGGTTCTTACAACATTACAATTTTGATTTTCTTCTTGTGGGCTTCTATGATTTTAATGCAAAATGAAGTTCCTTGGGACTTCAGCTAAATGATCATCACAATCAGAGAGCAGCTGGGAACCAGTGTTGCTTCTGCCTAATGGAATCGTGCTGCCTTTGAGTGAAAAACAGGACTTTGGGATAGGGCAGAGATGGTCATAACCTAACACCATGTTTGGACATGGCCAAAATATCTGCTAAGACTTCAGACATTGGAAGGATTCCTAAGTTTAATGAAATAGACATAGCCAATACATCCCACTTTTACCCCCACTTCTGAGTCTCCAACTTGCCTTGTAAATATAAATACATGCTTTGCCACAACGTGTTTCATTAATACAAAACAGCCTTCCCAATCATTCATCACTTGAAATGATACACACAGGTGTTGAAGTGAAGTGCAGCTGTCGATAAAGGCTGATGCCAAATTATTTTCCTGCGGTGAGTTGGCTTTCGGTTATGCTGAGGGATTTTTGTTTGTTTTGTTTTTTTCTTTTAAGAGCATAGGGAAGAGAAGAAGGGTTGGGATTTTATTCTATTCTCTTTTTCTTTAGAGAATAGTGTCTGTAATTTTCTTTTTAATCACAGCAGATCATTCAATAGTTTGTGAGGCTTTATAAACACTATGAGAATGTGTGCTGAGAATCTCATAGAATCAGTCAGTTGAAACCAGGAACTCCCAAGGTGTGAAAAAGTTGAATATAACTTTTATTCCTAGCTTCTATTCCAACACCACCACCTCCACCTTGATTCTTTATTTGGGCAATAGTTATGAATTCTGGGGGAGAAGTTACAGATGTCCATCTTTACATGTACAGTGGCTTTTGGGACTCACCAAGAAAGAACCTAACTTCAAACCCTTCTGCTAAGTCCAGAACTCAACCTCATATTTTAATGGTTGGACTTGATGATATTAAAGGTCTTTTCCAACCCAAACAATTCCATGATTTTCACAAGTCCAGATAAGAACAGCAAACAGAGGACTGGCTTTCTTGTGACACTGACAGTATTGAGGCAAGTGTCTCTCAGAACTTATTATTGAAGTGTTTCCACTCTCTATAAATAAATACTCATTAAGGCAGAGACATCAAATATAAGCTTCCATAAAATCTACACAATGCTGTTACTTAACCAGGTTGTCTCTTTGTTCCAATGAATAATTAATTATTTTATACTAAGTGGAGACAAATTCCCCAGTTTTCTACAGTTTCACAGTATATGAAAGCTGAAAATTATGGCAAGCTGTCCATGTAATCTGAATTGTATGCTGTTGGTTGCTTGCCCACTGATAAATGACAATGATACCAACAGCTCCAACATGACTTTGTGTGTAAAATGGGTCAGCATGAGTCAGGTTCACCACCTCCCCATTGGTTGACTAAAAGTCAAGATATTAGCTTAAACTGGTCTGCAAGGAGCCCTCTTTCTTTCACCCAAGAGAGCTGGATACTTCTTAAGGGTGTTTTACATCATCTGCTTTTCTAAAATACCTCAAGAGAGAATTAATCTCTTCAGAGATTTATTCTCATTCCCTGTCCAGAGAAAAAATCCAAATGATGAGCTTCATGCTAATTTTAGATTTGTGAAGTTAGGGGGGACAAAACCATTTTTTTTCCCTTTAAAATTACTAAGCTTTGACAGTGTCAGCCTCTGTTTTTCAGGTGGTAAGAATAAATGGTATATCATAATATGGCAATGGGCGTGGTATTAAAATGGATTATTTTAGTTTTACAATGAAGATAATACTGTTAAAAATAAGGAATATTAAGCCCTGAAAGTTAGATAACTGTTGAGATGGAGACTTGATATATATAAAGCCAAGACGACTCATCTACTTTATTACCTAATTCAGGTTGTTGGATAGTATTTTGATGAGAGAAATTATAAAGATTTTTTTTTTTCTTCCCTAGTGCATAAAACTGATCCTTAGCAAGAGAGGGCTGTTTTGCCAGTAGTGTTTTGTGGAAATATCTTTACGTCTCTCCTCATTTATCTCACAGCTGGAGAAGATGCTCACAACATCTCTCTTTAAATAGCACATCCTGACCAAAGTCCTCAGAGGTTTTTGTTTCCCAATTAATTGAAGACTTTATTTGGAGATTGCCAGAAACCAGAACTTTTTCAGAAAAAACAAGTGGGCTGCAGCATGACACAAGAAACTCCCAAAGAAGGGGGCTTATGGCCCTTCCTTCCTCACATAAGAGCAATCCCATAGCTCCCTGTGCCTGTGCTTGTGAGCCTGGAAACCTGGCTGGCACATCTTAGCCTCTGACTCCTATTAAAACAGTGACAAAGACTACACATCCCAGTGTGCCAAGTGAACATCCAAGTGCATGGCAATTCCACCCCTCCTTCCTCCCAGATTGGTAAAGCAGTTTGAAACAGCCACTTCCATGACCTTGTAAAATGTCTGCAGCATTGCAGAAACAACTAGTTCCTCTTTGTAGTAGAAGAGGAGTTTTTTTGGAGAGGAGGGGTGTTTTTATTTTATTTTTCCACCTTCCCCTTCCCTTGAGCAAATCCCCATAACAAATAAAGTTACACTTCAAGACTGGATTACGCAGACTGTTAGGTTTACATGCCAATGTTTACTTTAAGTTAAAAATGATACTTCTGAGAATTCAAATAATATGTTTAAAGTATTTCCAGGCTATTGCTTTGCTTGTGTTTGTTTTGGCACGGGTTCCCTCCACGAATATGTCAGTTTTGAAGGAGAGATGAATGCTGTTCAGTTACAGCCTTTGCCTATTGATCATACATTTAACATCTGTTGACTTTGTTTGTGCAGTTTCAGAGGGATTCATGGCAAACTTAAGAGCACTTGCTGCAGAGAAATTTAGTTGAGAATTTACCTCTTTCTAGGCAAAATATTCTTGGATGACAGGAAGTCTGATGGGGGAGCAGTAAGAGCCCACAGCACTGCTATCCATAGATCAGAATAGATAATCAGAATAGTCCTTTTTGACCTAAAATGTATATATCTCTCAATAGGTTTCACTTCAATTTTTCATTGTAATGGCTTGTCTGGGACTCAGATAAAAGGACTGCAGAATTCTTACCTCACCTGACATCCTCTGGAAGATATTCCTTTTCCCGGCTGTGTTTTCTCTGAACACCAGCTTGCCTGATATCCCTGAACAACATGCTGGATCCTGTACTCTTAGCCTTGATCCTTCTTCTCCTGAGGCAAGTGCATCCTGTGGCTGCATACCCTTTACAAATTACCTCCAGAATCAGACCTGAGATGAGATATGGGCCAGGGACAGCTGAGCTGACTTTAACTGAGCCAGTTCTGTGTGTGTGTGTGTGTGCTTGTGTGTGTAAAGCCTATTAACTCAAATAAAAACAGCATAAACATAGCTGTGGCTATAGATACCTGGACTGATGCTTTACAGCAACAGCTTGGATTGTCTTGGCATGAAGATCTCCTCAACCCACTCTGTTGCACTCAACCCACTCTATTTTTTTGTGAGTTATAATTTTCCATGATGGTCTCCAGTAGTGGTCCACTGGTTTCCCTTGGAGATTTTGAAAGACTGGAAATCATCAGGGAATGCAGGTAGAATATCCTCCAGTGTATCTTGAAAGCAAGCTGAAGATGACATTTTTCCATCTGTCTCATCATGAAAAAGACCAGGTATTTATTCTCAGGAATTATTTGTGGAAGAATTTCACAGATTTTGCTTCTACAAAGTTTCCTGAGACTTTATTTAAGAAGTACATAACAGAGCAGGAAAATAAGTCTGTAAAGTGACTGAACTTTCTGAATACTTGGAAGAAATGTAGAAACAAAACTACTCGTATTTTTAAATTATTTTTTAAATAATGAGTGAATACAAAAGAGGAAAAGTTGGTCAATTTAATTAACACTTAGTAAAAGAAAAAAAAATGAAGACATAGCAGGAGTTTTAGAAATTACTTGACATTGAGATAAAAGAATAAGTTATTAATTGGTTATCTTTTTAGGGCTCTACGAGGAGTTCTAACAAGGTCACTATGACTTTGACAGTGACCACGGCTATAGTGCTCTTAGGAACTGAAAGTAAAGAGTGAAAAACAAAGGGAGAATGGTGATAAGGAAACTAAATGTGTAATTATACAAGGGTCAGAAGGGAGGGTCAGATGATTGCCAAGCTGGTCAGAGGGTAAGGCATGACATCAAAATTGCTAAAATGATAGTTGTCTGTAAACTCATTGTCCCTTTTCAAAATGACATCAAAGGAAATGGAAAGCATTGATAATCTTTCTAAGAAGATAATTAAGCAGATGGGCATAAAAATTAGAAAGATAGATAAATAAGTTCATGAATAATGTACCAGAAAAAGTGATGCAAATGTAAATGTTGAAGTATGGACAAGCTTAATAACAAAAGCTTACAGACTTTGCTAGCTTGGAAATTTTAAATAATGGAAATACGGAGCTTGTAATTTTTAATGATGTAAATTAATTCAGTTGTGGGAAATTACATGGTCCTGGAGATCTCCTGTTGCTGGAAACTCTTTTGCTTGTGTGTTTTGTGACAAAAAGGATGGATGTGAAACAGGAGTCAACCTTCTCTCCTCTAACTGTTCCAGCATCTCAGTAGATAGCTTGACTTTTGGAAGTTTCTTCTTGGCTACATTCATCTCTCTTTCACTGCAGCTGAACAGAGTTGTGGATTGAGTGGGGAGCCACTAGCCTTTATCCAGCAATGGGAGACTCCTCCATGTGGTTTATACCCCAAATGAGTCCAGCTGCAGCCCTGCAATGGCAGATCTCACCCATTAATAATGTGTCTGCTATTGGCTCTCAGTACTGTGAAAATCCAGCTGGAGCCAAGCACTTAAATGGTGACCCCACAGTCTTGTTTAGTTCAACTTAGTTCTTCAGCCCCAGGTTGGTCCTAAGTGAATACAAATGTAATAAATAAAGATGAAGCAATGTATCTTAATTAGAGTGGGTGGGTTTTCCTTTTTTCCTTGTTTTCCTTGTTTGAAACTGCAAACCAGTGCTGAATCTGGCCCATTAATATAATTTTTACAGAGGACGGGAAAGGAGTGGGGGTTTTGTGTTTAAATTATTTGCACAATGTAAATGAAGGTCCTTTGTATTGCTATAACTATACCCATTTACTCAGATTTTATTCTGCACTCAGGGTGTGTTCATGAAGGGACTATTGCATCACTTTATCAGTATAATTAAATTTTAGCAATACGGGTGAGGGGTGAGAGGGAATGGGGGAAGAGACAGAATAAGAATATGGCCTGAACTTTCTGGGTTCCTTTGTTTCCAGATTGATTCACATCACTAATGTCAACAGAAAAATGACAATAATAGATTAAATTTTCTTCGGAGTTTAACAAAACAATTTAAGTAGCCAGATATGCAAAATTTTCAAGTGAAGTTCATGGCCGTTTTTAAGAAAAACACCAGTGATCTAATAGATAGAACACTCAGAATATCTGTGTTCTGGTCTGGATACATAGAGCACGGATCTCAAGCTTAACTTTGACTGTGAATGTTTTTGTACACTAAGCTACTGGAGAAGGAAAATCATTATTTTAAATTGTTCCATTTTCTAAGGTTAGACATATATTTCTGTGGAATTTTTAAGATTTCATTAAGTGACACTTTACAGGGGAAATCCATATTTTACAGTTCTAATAAAACATGACTTTCAGAAAATTTCATCCCTTTTGCAGAAAAACCAGAATCTCTTGCAGCTGGAAGTCTGATTTGAAAATGTAACTCACCAGTTCTGTTGTGCAAATGTTTGTGCTGCATGGGACATTGTCGACCTCCTGGTATTTTTTATGCATATCAATACTCTTGGCACATACTACAATGTTCCTACGTGCAATGTGGAGAGCTGCAAACCTCTCAAGATGTCTAGAAGTGAGATCTCACTTATCTCTGGTACCTACATTCCTTAAGAGCCCTGCTTCTGAAGACAGAAAGCTTCTGAAGGCTTTCAAATCCCATTGTTTCTTTGTCTTGACCATATAAAAAATGTAAGATAGCTTCCTTTACTCAATGCCTACATCTTAGATCCAAAGGAGGTGTATAACTTGTTGACTAAATCCCTGCAGCCCTGCCCCTCTTCTCTTTGCAGTAGTTTTGACATTATGATAATAGCCAATTCAAAATCTTTAGACCCTGATAATTCTGTATTTAAGTCTACCTCAGGAACCACAGGAATGCTAATGGAAACTGAAAACCAGTGCTGAATCTGGCCCATTAATATATTTTTTACAGAGGAGGGGAAAGGAGGGGGGGTTTTGTGTTTAAATTATTTGCACAATGTAAACCTCCTTAACAGGAACCCCTACCAGTTTCTCTCAAAATGTTGCATGTTGAAATTGATAGAAGAGGATATGATTGGAATGTGGTATCCATTCCTGTTTCATTCCTAATTTTTAATGTTTATTATTATTATTGCTAATTATTATTATAATTATCATTATTATTACCATATATATTATTATAAGCATATTATTTATGTTTCATTCTAATTATTATCAACAAGCAGTCAGGTGCAGTGTGAGGACAGATTGAATTTGCCAGCACAGAGGTGGATTGGCTCCCAGCCCATGTCAAGAAAGAGCCATCTTTTCCTGAGTCTGAAAATTGCATCTGGATCTGACACCAAGATTTCAGTTTTCTGTCTGACAGATTTTCTCTCAGTTTCCCCTGGAAGCTGCTGATGGCCAGAATCTTTACAGATGACTCAGTTTCCATATACCTCTGAATTTGTTGTAAAACAGAAGAGCAAAGGAAGAAAGGAAGAAACAGATGACATCAGGACCCTGAAGAATCACTGTTTGCATTTGCTGTGTCATTATTTAGTATTTTGGAGATGTATTTTCCATTCTGAAATTTAAGTTTGGTGGCTGAAGCTGTTGAGGACTCACCAACTGATCCAATTTCTTGTCATGCTGTGGTCATTACTTCTTTGGAATCCCATGTCTGAAGCTTCCAGGCACACTCATCGGATACAGACTTCCCTTCAAGAACTCCTTGGAGCGGCTGCGTTCCATGTAGTCTCCTTCTCTTTGTCCTCACTATTTCCTCCTCATATTCCTTAATTGTCTTCAGGGGATTCTACAACACCCCCTGAGCATGTGCCCTGTAGTATAACTTTTCCCAAATTTACATGCAAGGCACAAGTGACTGTGTGTGCATTTACTAGAACATGAGGGAGAAAAAAGGGTATGGAAGCTGAACAAAAAGTCTTTTGCTGTTGTCACAGCCCTAAGATTCACCAGGAAGGTTGTTCTTTCTCCAGACAGAAAAAGCATCTGCTGGCTGCTTACTGCCTCACCAGCATCCTCATGCAACCTTCTTTATCTCAAGCACTTGAAAAATGGCAGCTTAAGTAAGATCAGAACCATCTCTGCTGTGACTTTCAGCTGCCTTTGTCCCATCATTCTCTGATCAACTGGATGATAACAGCCTTGGGGCTCTGCTGCCAAGGTGGCACCTCTCCTGACAAACCCTGTCCCTGGCTGGGTTCACATCTTTGTCTCTGGTTAGGAGATCATCCTAATTTATCAGCATGCTGGCAGGTCTGAGTCTTCACCTTCAGGCATTCCACCCTCTACAGAGATGGGGAGGCTGAAGAGCATGTGCAAAGCTGATGTAAAGAAGCTGAATAAGGTAAGGTAATTTTTAAAAATGCATCTTGGATCCTATCAGAGACTGCTTTGAAGTCTGTTGGCATTTGGAGGAGCACTCTGATGAATCCACATCCAGTAACAAGAGTTGCCCAAAGTTCCCGTTTCTCCATAGGCATTTCCCATGCTGTTCCCAGAAAGCTGAGGACATGGGGATGTGCACTGTGATACTTCCTTCTCATGGCAAAAAAGCTGATTTTTAAAGCCCTCCAGGTTCCCAGATATCAGGTTCTATTTATAATGCCAAAGCATTAAGATATTTTTCATCGTTTTAATGCCATCACATTTTTAATGCACTGTCTTAAACTACCAAAAATAATGCTCCCAATCAAGGCAACTATATTTTATATACACTCTATGAGTTACTTCTTCCTAGTGGTGTTAATCAGATTTCATTTATTTTTATAGCATTAGGGACATTAACATTACCCTCTAGAAATATTCCCCTTTCTATTTGTCCTTGGATAAGGTATCTCCTGTATTAGGATAACTTTCTTCCTGAAGATAAATGTTTCCTGATAAAACAATATTGTTAACCTGTAGAAACTGCAACATGAAATAAATGCAGTTGTCAAGTAAACTTTAAAGGGGGGAATTAAAAATTAAAAAAAAAAAAAAGGTAGAGAGGCACAGGACACAGATTAAAATACTGCTGTATTGTTCTTTGCTATCCCCAAATACATTTATCTTTCTGGCTATCTCACATGATTGAATAGCAGAGAAGTCACCTGAAATAATGCCAGATGACAGGAGATGTATTAGCATCACAGGGTAATGAGTTTTTTCTCAGGAAGAGGAAGGAGCAATTCAGATGTCTTCCTACTGTGTCATGCAAAAGAAATGTGTGGATTAAACACCCTTCGAGCAGCTACATATGAACTATAGGCTGGATTAGCCTGCAAATATTTATGGGTACCTATAATCTGTTCTTGTTCTTTAGCTTGTCAGATGTAGGGCTTATCAATAGGCACTGAAATCAGTGGAAAGCTTCCTGCTGACTCCAATGAGTTTTCATCATACCCTGATTTCTTTCAGACCTAGGACCAGATAAATGCATCAACATCTTTTTAACATGTAAGCAGTTCTACTGCAGTGTAAGAGAGCTTTGCCAGGTAATGTCCATCTGTCTACCCAGTATTTTTTTCCTTTTATCTTTTCTCCTTTTTTTTTTCTTTTCTCCAACTTTCCTATGCCTTTCTACTATCTTCTGACAGAGCAGAAAGTGAGTTGTTTAAATTGTAAAGTACAAGCAGCACAGGCACTTTGTTGATGTTTTTTAATTTTAATGTCCCCTGGAGAAATGGTTTTCATAGCAAAACTGATAAAGGTGTGGGGTGTTTCATGAGTGAGAGGGAATAATGAGGTATGCAAATTGTTGAAGACAAGGATGTCAGAGGTGAATAACTAAATTTTTTACTCTCTTTTAATGTTCTACTTTTGATTTTATTTGTTTGCTTGCTTTCTCACTTGCTTTACCCTCTGAGGCACAGAAAATATGCAAAAGCTGTTTTTCATTGTGGTTTTTTTCCATTTTTACTAGACATCTTGATTCTCTTCTTATTGCTTCCCTACTTGAAATGCTGGCTTCATAATGAAGACCAGATTTAAAATAAGTTGTCTTCATTTCCTAACTCCAGTCCATATTAGACTTTGTTTAGAATATACATTACTCCATACAGATTATTTGCCCACATTTATCCAGTCTTAATCCCATGCTGATATATTCTGCTTCTGCTTCTAATTTCTGAGTGTTAATGTCATCAATGTTTCTGACTCTTCCTTGTTCAGTATCAGCCTCATTAACTTTTCCACAGAGGGGAATAGGGAAGAAAGAAATCCATTACATCAAAATGCAACAATAATCTGATGAACTAGAGTTGTTCTTTACCCTCTCAGGCATCAAAATCATGGTCAGATATAGTAAGTATTTGCATAAATTTGTTACAAGTATTTATATATATGTATATTTGGAAATAAGTAGCAGGAATTTGCCACCACACAGGTTGTGTGTTTCAGGACTGTGTTATATGTAATAGACCAATTGTATGAAAAGAATAAGGAAGATTATTCTTGGCTGTAGGGCTACTTGGGTTCAGGTCCTCACTTTGCTGAAATTGGTACGATGAAGTTTCTCTACACCTCCTATTCCCACTTTTAACATAACAACACTGCCTGTAGCTATGGGTTGGTAAAAGAACAGTTCTGGGTGTGCACTGATTTGAAGTCAGGGAAGCCATATCTTAGATCATGCTTATCTGGAGCCCAATCTCCATGGGTACACTCAAGCTTTGGATCCCTGACCTGATCTCCAAAGGTATCACTGCCCTGCCTTAGTCACATCTACAGGAGCCTCTGCTTTGTTGTTCTCTTCTGCTGAAATTTGTTAGGTGCCTGTCTAGGTCTCTTGATTAATTTTTCATCACATTTTCTGACCCTTGAGGCAGTAAATTGCATCTCATCATCTAACCCCAGAAGATTAATCGGGTGCTTTCTTGTGCCCTAAATCATTATTTTAGTGTGTGTTCCCTTTGTAGTTTCAGAAGAAGGAGGAAGAATTGGGGGATGGAAAAGACGTTGGGAGCTTTCATAATTATAAGAGCTTTTCTTAGGGCTTTAGCTAACTATTAAGTAAATATGTTTCTTATTTTAACCTCTGGAGTGCCCCAGGCCTCACAGGGATATTTCACATACATGGATTTTTGTGGTAGGATGTAGGTCATGCTATTGCACTGATTAGCATGGACTCTGCCTTTCAAGATATGCCTCTGGGTGGGATGTTCTTCCAAGGAGTAACTGGATTAGTCAGTAGGTCAAAGACTAAGTGCTCAGTCATTGTGGCCTAGAAATTCAATACCTTGTCCCAAGCTGAAGTCACGGAGCTGAACAAATGAACTCTTTCTGAGCCCTTGCCCAGCATCTACCTGTACTGCATTTAAACAACAGGAAAGTTCCTTCTAGCTCATCTCTGAGACCACAGCTCTTAGAGAAGGCTGCTAAAAGACAAGGTGGTTGGCTATAAGTTTTGTCTTAGTGTTCAGTGCAATTTTTGAGATACTTTATAAGCCAAGAAATCTCAAATCCATTAAGAACTGTGAGACAGATAAAAAATTGAATTTCACTCCCAGCCTGATGTCTTAATCCATTTCTGAGTAAATGTTTTACACTGTGTTTAGTGTTAGGGAGATCTGCAAATGAGCACACACATGCACACATTGCACTAAGCTTCTTTTTTTTTTTCCTACTTTCACAGTTAAGGGTTTTCTTCTCACTTCCCCTCACTCCTTTTAATGTCTTTTAAGGGAAAGGTGCAGTCAGCAAAAACCAGCATTCTGTGGCTAATGTGAATCAAGAAGGATGTGTCATGTATAATGAGACATGAATAGCTAAGGAGATTGCACTGCCTGTATCATAGGCACATGGAATTGGAGAGTGAATCCTGATTTATATAGGTCAGCCTCTTGCTAAAACATATGATCCCTGTTTCCAGCCTAAATGTACTAATGGACAGTTTACATCATTCTTATTCATGATAACATTGTGGTTTGGATTGTCTCTCTTTTGCATTCAATTCCCAAACATATTTGTAGACTCCTGTTCTTATTCCTAAACTTATGTCTACTTCCAGATTCCCCCTCGTTTTAAATCAGTTTTTTTGTAATTGCAGAATCAGGCTTGTCCAAATTACTTCACATGAAGACTGAGGTGTGCTTTTAAATAGAACTGTCTTCCATGTCTCTGTGAGAAACAATGAATGTGATATCCTTATATTGTTAAATGCTTTTTTTCATGGCCAGATCACTTCATTAGATAATTTTTGTCCTAGTTGGGCAGGATTTCACTTTCTTTTAACATCCAAAAATTAGGCATCTAGTGTAAGAAAGTTAATGGTATAAGTTCTGTATCAGGACAATGGACAGGAAAAGGCACCTCAAAAATATGTTTCATTTTGTCACAGTTTAACACTGGCCCGGCAATTAAACCGAGTAACAGATGCTCTCTATTAATCTCTCTCTCCTCCCTGATAAGAAAGAAGAGAGAATAAGGGAGAGAGACTTATGGGTTGGAAACTAAACTACACGACTTTAATGAAACAGTAATGATAAATAGGAAAAAAAATTACTAAATATGTACAAATATACAAGAAAATGGATACCACATTCCTCCCCCCTTTCCCCCAATAGCTCTCACGTCACCACTGAGGCTGCAGGGCAGCCCTGGGAAAGTCCAGGCTGGACTCCTGGAGTCGGCAGCAGTTGGGAGCTGGAGGCAGGAACACACAGATATGGGCTGGCACGGATCAGAACCACAGGCAGACAAATGGACGGGATCCTTCCAGGATGCCGGGTGAAGGAAAGGAAGCAGGAAAGGCAGGAAGGGCAGGCAGCCGGAAGCTGGAAGCAGGAAATCAATGGCTTGGCCCTCGTGATCCCTCAAATTTATACTGAGGATGATGTATATGGGATGGAATACTCTGTTTGGTCAATTCTGGCATCTATCTTGTCCGTTCCTCCCCAAAGGAGGGATGCAGGTGGGACCTCTTTATGTTTTCTTCAGAGCTGAGCAGTGTCCTTGGCTCTGCACACCAGTCTCTAGCAGTAACCATAAACATCAAGTGTTATCAGTCCTAGAAACACACACTGTCTGAGAAACTTGCTGTTAATTTCAGCAAGTGCAACTACTCACAAGAGACTTAGCTAAAAGCAAAAGTACAAGACAGAAAATCACCCTTATCCTGTCCCAAACCAGGACACATTTTGTTGTTTTTCGACAAGATGAAGTATCCCTTGGACTCTCTCACTTAATCTCATCACCATATATGACTTAATTTACAATGAAAGAGCTTGGGTCTCTTTGGTTAACTAGATCACCCAAGTCTCTCTCAATGCTGTTTCACAGCATAACATTTTTCAAATATTCTCTCATGTGAAACAGAAACACTGAAGTGTTGTGGTATGAACTCAGTCACCTAGTTCATACTGTTACTGTCTGCAACTCTGTGAGCTGTAGTAAGAAACTTATATTTTCCTATTATGCAGTGCACTGGCAACCTCTTTCTCAGAAGACTGGCCAACACAACCTGGATGCTACTGCAAATTCCTAGTCTGTGAAGTATTTTATACAGAGTTTGGGGTCAACAAAAAAAAACCAAACCCAAACAACTGGGCACATCTTAGTGTTGTCATTACCCTCTGAAGGATACATCTTGCAACTGAAGTACCAGCTATAGGTGTTCTTACAGGAGGGACATGTCTAGAATAGAATTAATGGTCAAATCTGTACCTATTTGTCAGGGATGTTTTTTAATTTTTTAATTTTTTTTACAGTACCAATGGTCCTTAGTTCCCCTATATGTCTACCCAGACTGGTTGTCACACTGTGTCCATGGAAATACTGAAAATATTATCTAGTGATTGTCCTTCAGTTATGCTGGATAGTACTGGATGATTAAACTGAAGCAACTGTATTGTCTGCCACAGAGGGACTTTAGGAAATCAGTCATCTGTCCTTAAAGAAGACAGAGCTGACAGCTGTGGCTTACTGAGATTTTTATTCTTCTTTCCCACCCTTCTCTTCTCTCTGCAAGTACTCCTAAAAGTTTTGAACACTGCATTTGGGTTTTCACTGTAGCAGCTGATTGCCCAGGTGACACTTCTACTCTGTGCCATACTCTGTCAGCATAGTCCAGTCTGCTGGATAGGAGAACAAGGGTAATTATCAATTTTAGGGACACCTGAAAGTCACCCCTATCAAGAATAACCAGTGAAGATTAATTTTTTTTGTCCTACCTGGTGCTTATTTACCACAGATCTTAACCTAATACTTTCAATTAATATGAAATTATTTGTGTTACAATAATAAATAAAATGCAGTTTAATTCTAAACGGCAAATTAAATTATTTAACCAATAATGTCTTTTTTATATTATTACTTTTTATATACTTATAAAATGGGATTTGAGAACTTGACCTTTTACACCAAGCCAATATTCAAGTCTGAAACAGTCATAATTAGCATAGTATGTTCCTTAGCTCTAAAAATAACCTAGCATTTTCCAAACAGCTACTGACTCCCTCTTATTTCTTAGAATTTATTTTCCCCCTACTGTTACCACAAAACCACCCACCTGTTTCTGACTGTACCCTTGTCTGCAAGTGTTGACACCAAACACAATCGATTTTCTCACTCTTTTATGTAAGAACATGTTCTTTTCTTCCCACATAATCTGAATTTTCTATGTATACACATTATTATGAATTACTTATACAGAAATAAAGACAGGCAAATATTGTTACTTTCACCTTTTTCTAAACAAAAAAACTAAAATGAGGAGGAGGGAATGAATATGTGTGTGTTTGTGACAAATTTAAATTTTCCCATTGTGTGAAGAAACTTTAGAAAATACTAAATTAAATTTCCTTTGCTCTTCAGCTTTTTATTATTTTTTGTCAAAACCAAAGTTAGTTATGATTGTTATCAACTGTTCAGCCAAGAGAAAAGAAAGCTCCAAGGAGACTTTACTGTGGCCTTCTGACATTTAAAAGCAATTCGTAAGAAAGAGGGAGATAGACTTTTTACCAAGGCCTTTAGTGGTGGAACAAGTGTATCAAAATCAAAGAGGGTAGATAAAGTTTTGAAAAAAAGGAAGAAATAGATCACCTTTACAATGAGGGTGGTGAAATATTGGGATAGGTTACCTAGAGAAATTATAGATATTCCACCATTGGAAGTGTTCAAAACCATGTTGGCTGGAGTTTAAAAAAACCTGAGCTAGTGAATGATGTCCCTGCCCATGGCAGGGAGGGTGGACTAGGTGACCTTCAAAGGTCTTTTCTAACTCAAACCTTTCAACAATTCTCTGATTTCAGATTATCTTGTAATTTTTAATTTTTATTTTTTTTAATGTTTGTCACACCCCTCTTTCAACAAGAAAAAAAGAAAACAGAAGGAAAAAATCAAAGAATGACATCCGATGTGTGGGATTTTTTTTGTTTGTTTTTACATTGTTTGTTTTTCAATGACATAACACTGTGTTTCTTTCTTCCTTATTCTTTCTGTCTTTCTCTATTTCTGTGTTTCTATCATATGATGTACATTTCCCCCTTTGATTTTAGTATAAAATGAGATATATACATCCATTGTACTCTGATACTGTCAATGGATACACTTCTTCTTAAACCACTTTATTTCATTACAACTTCTTAGAAAGCAACTATTTTTCCCAAGATTATTTTTTTCAATTTGACATAAGTAGATGTTAGGAAAAAGTTCTTCATCATGAGGGTCGTGAGACACTGGAACAGGCTGCCCAGGGAGATGGACAAAACCCCATCCCTGAATGTTTTTAAGGCCAGGCTGGATGAGGCTCTGAGCATCCTGATCTAATGGGAGGTGTCCCTGCACATGGCAGGGGGATTAGAACCAAATGATCTTTATGGTTCCTTCCAAACCTGACAATTATATGATTCTATGATTCTATGAATCTCAATTTGAGCTGAAAATAGTCTTTAACTATTGAAAAGGGGAAGCAACTCAGTGGACAAATAGCTTGACTTCACAAAAATCTCTTATAAATCCATTTTTGACAAAGATATGTTTCAGTTTTACTCTTGAATTCTAAAGGTAATACAAAGTGCTCACTGCAGCTACCTCATATGAATTTACTGCTAAAACAATACATTATTTTCAGGTACAAATATTTTCACTTCTACACCAAGGTGAAGAAACACCCATCTAAAACACAGAGGATGCTTTCACTTTGTATTTCACAGCCCAACAAACACATTGTAAATTTTCTTATGTCTTTATTTCCTATTTAGCACATCAACCAACACGGGGTTCCATTGTCATTAGAGGGAGGCTGCAATCACACATTCTGAGTCATAGCACTTTCCACCTTCAAAGCAGTTTGGGAACAATCTGAGTGACAGTCTTGTGAAGCAAAGAAGCATAATAATTCCAGAATTAAAATGACTTAACTGAAGAGAAGAGATTTGAATGCTGCCACGCAAACACAAGCATTTCCAAAGATATGTCAACCAATCTATTTCAGGCAGTTTTTCTTGGACTGGGAGGAATCTGTACTCCGGAGATGACTGTCTTTTGCCTACAGGGATCAAGGATGGGTGACTTAGGCTGCTTTCAGGCTGCTGGAGTACAGAGGGATGAACATAGACCCCAGTGATTCATCATCAGAGCTGAGATTATGTTGCCATTAATAAGATCTGTGTTAGATGCCAGAAGTTGCTTTAAATAAGAATGAATCATGTTAAAAAATAGTGAGTGCAGTGGAACAAACAAGTACTCAAGAGAAAGAGAGAAGGTCCAAAAAGAAAGCCAAGTTTAGTACATGCATTCACAGAGAATTAATTTATTCTTTTATTGTATCAGTCTCAGGTGGGGTTGAGAGAAGAAAGCTTCATCCTTTCCTTGGAAAAAAAAAAATGCTAAACTGTTATGAAAATTTCCCTTTCAAAAAGGTGCTCGAATGAGTTTGACCTTCATTCACTGTTCAAGATTTGAAGATTTGGAACTCTGAATGATTTTGAAACTCTCTGGGACAGGTTCAGGTGTGCCAAAATGAATCAAACAATGCACATGAAGCTGTGGCCTGCAAGCCACCCCCAGACTTTTCACAGCATAGAAGTGACTCCAGAAGAGTCTTCATTCACCAAATCAGTGAACTGTTTGCTAAGAAGTTCAGGTCAGGGTAGAAAGTTAAAAATTTCAGTGAGTCTGTTTTTCGCTGAAATACTGAATTTTTTGTGTTATTCTGCAATACTTAATATTTCTGAAAGTGTAAACCCCAACGAGATGCAACCTATAAAAGCATGAGTGCTTGATCATGCTCCAATTCATAATTAATGTAGTAACCTAGTTGGATATGAGGAATTTATATTAATGCCTAACAACATCTAGACCAAACTTGCGAGTGTTTGTCCTAGGGAAGAATTAGGAACAATATTTAAAATTGCTTCCAAAAGAATATAATTCTCTTTTGGATGACAGTAGAATTGTTTTAATTTCTATTTCTGAGAAAATGTGTTGTGTGAGTGTGATTTAATACCTGTGGGAACACAGAGGAATATTTTGAAAGAATATAGCATGTCTCCATCAAAATTTAGTATTAAGATATAAAGAAAATTATAAACTCTTAAACACTGTAACAGTTTTTCACCTGATTACTTGAGAAATATAGTATATAGGTGAGGAAGAAAGAAATATGTATTCTAGTTTTCAAGTAAAAAATGCAACTAAATTTATTTGAAAGGACTTGCAAATCCAGGACAACTACATAGAATTATTTTAACCAATCACAAGCCAAGAATTATTTTTGCTCCTCACCAGTATGTTGTGTTTTTCCCATAATAAATTCTGGGTTTGATATTTTTTTTTCTGGTTGTTGTGGGTTGTTTTGTTCTGTTTTGTTTTTCAGACAACATTAAAAAGCAACATCCACAATAGCAGAAATAAGGAAATGATATCTGAATTACAAACCATGAGTAAGGTGCTTCAGCCTGCAACATGATCTTCATAACCTCATTGTTTTACTTTGGTTTTAAATCATGGAATCATAGAATCATAGAGTACTAAGCTGGAAGGATCACTTGGTCCACCCTTGAAGGCAAAAGCATGGTCTAGAAAAGATGGCCCAGTACACTGTCCAGCCTCCAATGTTGGGGACTCCACAACTTCCATGAAGATATTATTCCAACAGCTGATTGATTGTTCTTTTGAAAATTTTCCTCTCCTATACAATCAGAATCTTTCCAGGAGTAAGTTGTCCCTGTAGTGAAAGGAATTAAGCCTTCCACACTGTAAGAAGATGCCACAACCATGGTACATAATCTGTCATCAAACTTCCTGTCCTCTATTTCCTGCCCCTCTTTGACTAAAATCTACACTTTTGAGGTCAGTTTGCCACCTTATTTTACCCTTCTTCTTCATTAGTTATATGTAAGATGATTTAGGAAATGGAAAAGTTTTATCATAAGCACATGAAAAACTTACCTTTCCTTTCCCAGGCTCTCTGAAAATCTGTGGTTCAGATTCTTGTCCTGAATCAGCAGAACTTGAACTCAGATCTAGCACACTCCAAGTCAACATGTTGCCAGAGGCTGGGGAAGAAAATCTTCATTGAGACCCTGTGTGAAGCTCTTTCATACAGCAATTACTGTGTTAAAAGTATACTATGTACCTCCAGGGACACAAGGTTTCATCACTGGGAGGGAATGCAAAACTAGAATAAAGTATTTTACTAGATTGTTCGTGGTTTACCTGAACACTAATATCCACATTAAACCAATGGCAATGGCTTAATAAAGATTCTGCATTTGAACACCAGAGATAAAAGGCTTTGTTGTGCAAGGATACAGTGAGGAGGAGGTTTGTTCTAGAACAATTTTATTTTATATTTGTTGCCCAGCAAAACTGGATTTTCTTACTTGGTTCTACTTTGTAGCTGAAAGTTTAGAAGTTGAAAGATTTGTTTCAGTGTTCATTTAAAGGAAATGTGAGAGCAGGTCCACCTCTAGTCAAGTTGTGGTCCTCTCACAGGTTTTTTTTTTGCCTACAGGGAGGGAGCAGTAAAATCACAGTATCTCACCTAGGATTAGACAATTCAGCCTGACAAATAAATCTGATTTGAAATATTTTATATCAAAGGCATATTTATATGCCTTTTCTTGATCTTTTCACTCATCCTAAGCCTTCTACCTCTAGTGTGAGTTTTCTGAGACTCCCATTATTCATTAGTGATGGAAATTCATATATAGAAAGAAGGCTAGGATGGAATCTTTGGAGTTCTATCTATTCTTCAATAATCTTAATGGCAGCTAAACTTCTGGAAAAAGAAAAAGGTCATACATGATAGGATCAGGGCTTGTGACTATGCAGACCCACCAGGGCTGAGAAAAATTTTGTTGATGTTTTTTCTATAAGGAAACCTGCTTCCATTAAACTAAATCAGATCCAGTCTCTTGCAGAGCTGCAAGTGGGGCACATGAAACTTGTTAACAGCAGATGTTGTTGTTTTCCTTTTTATTTTTGTAAGAAGTTGAATCTTTATGTCATAATCTGTTGGTTTTAGCAATAATTTCAGATATTTTAAAATTTGAATATATAGATAGGTCTGGCCTGAAGCTTAAATTTGGATGAGATACCATTTCTGCTGATACTGTGAATAGCTCATTGAGAGGGATGCCTGACCAGAAGGCATCATAAGGACCAATGTGTTTTGCAAAATACTTCAGACACATCCTGGACTTGACTGCAAAATCCTGCCTCCAATACCAACTATACTTGTGTCCAACTCTGACTCACCAGATATGCTAGATGAAGTAGAGAATGTTTTGAATCTATATTGTGCTTGCAGAAATTATTATTATTATATATCCTGCTCATTTATTTAGTCTCAGCTTGTGAGTGTGCACATATTTTTCTAGTAGGGCATCCTACAATAATAATTCAGAAGTAATTCTGAGGAGATGAGGCTTTACTTGATTTTGATGTGGGATTTAATTTGCCCCAGGGGAAGGCCTCTTATTTCTCTTTCTGACATATCATATTTATCACCTGTCCAGAGTAGGAAAGCGAACTTAGATTACTTTTAGATCTGAGCCAGTCCAACAAAATTATGTTCTTCTTAGGACCATGTTTCCATCCTCTCTAGGACAGTGTGAATTCTACATTTCAATGTACTTCAGTGGTCACCTAAATTTGCCTAAATCACTCCAGAGAAAAACAAAGCACTGAATGTTTGTCTCCTGCTCTGTGAAGAGTACTGTGCTGGGGTTTTTTTGTTATGTTCTATTGGGTTTTTTTGCTTTAAATTCAGAAAAAATCATTGGAAAATCTAGCAAGAGATTAGGAATCAAATACAGAACCTCCCAAGATAGTGGCAGTCTAGACTGGTAAATGAAGTCCAGATTTTGGGGAAATCCTGAAGTCCAGACTTTGGGGTCCAGATTTATTATTGTAGGCTAACGGGTGCATTGTAAAGAAAAATAAATATTGCTTCTTTATGTACTACCTGTACATATGTACCCCTGGCATCTATCAGCAATAGTGTGGCCAGCAGGACTAGAGAAGTGACTGATCCCCTGATCCCTGTATTCAGCCTCAAGTGAGAAAATTCTCTGCTCACAGACAAATCTTCAGAGGCTTCTACACACCACCCAAATACAGCAGAGGTTTGGCATCTCACATGCAGTGTAAGACTCCCTCAACTCTACAACAGCCTCAAGTACAAAACAGATTATTTTCATCTGTCCAAACATATTTTCCTATGTCCACATGGGAACTTCCTTCTGTTTTTAATTGCTGACAAGTTTTAATCAGATTTTAACTTAGAATTCTTTTCTCACTTAATATCAAATTGGAATTCAACTTTTCGACTTGTGTTATATTAAGCATAGAATGTTTTCGGGAAGCAATCTAAAAGGTCTGGCTGAAGATTTTCATTAAATAATTTGGATCTTGAGAGAGATATGAAAATATCAACAACTGTAAAAAACAAGCAGAAGATGGAAAATCAATGTCTCCAGAATTTTGTAGATTAGAAACACATAACAGTGAAATACTTCTGTTCTCAAAACCATCTCTTTATTTTCCAGTAATTTTCCATAAAAAGATGAGGTTATGGGAAGAACTGCAACACAGTTCCATGCTTTTGTCTTGTTGTGACCTTGGAAGGACCTGAAGTTTGCATATTTAACATCTAAAGGAAGGAGAGTGAAATGGCCCCTCTACCACTGTTTCCTCCTTCCTATTCAGCTGTACTTTCAGGATAGAGTTCTTTAGTTGTCTGGAAAAGATCAGGTTAAATTCCATATAGATATGTTCACCATTTGAAACTATTAAATACTATACAGCTTTGTCACTGGGTTATTTCTCTCAAGCTTTTCCTCTGCAAGTGATGTTCAGAAACTGAGTCTTAGCAGAAAGTGTATATTGGTGAAACAAAATTTGTTTTTTTCATTTGAGCAACAGCCATATTCCTGCAGCACTTGACATGAAATAAATTATTATGTTGTTCCGGTACAGCATCATCACTGTGATAAATATTTGTTTTGACTATTTCAGGTTTGGGTTCAAAGCAACACTTTTAGGAATTATAATTTTGAGACCTGAAAAACAACTCCCTACATGCCATTTCTATCAGTTCAGAGGTACATTAAGTTATTACGGTTTTACTTCTGTCATTGACAGAGTACCAAGGAATACAAGTAGTGGATAAGGGCTTCTTTAGGAGAAATGCAAAAGGGCTGATTTTTGTTGAGTGATTTGAAACCCAAAATCTGTAAAATCAAAAATCTGTCATTATCAAGTTACCTAGTAATTATTCTATTATTTATGAAAGATTCTAGGAATTAAATTTCAGAAATACTCTGATCCAATGCTGTGCTTATAGATTATTAGCCTTATAACCACATGAAATTTATGATGAATACTTGCTTCTTCATTACACAATGGTCACATACCATGTGTTTGTCAGACAGCAGGACATTGAAAAGAGGTCTACCAAGGACCAAGTATTATATTTAAAATTGGAAAACCCTGAACCAATCAACAAAAACAAAAAAAAACCAACAAAAGAAGAACAAAAAAAAACAACCCTGAAAAGCTATCCAGGTATTTAATGTCATAAGTTAAGAGAACACAGTCATAGTAATGTCATATTTATCAGATATATACATTGGAATATAGTGCACAGACACAAAATATTTCCAACCTCACCATGAGATTTTCAACTAGTTTTCAAGAGTCCTTTCTCCTGTGCTACTCAATAAAACCAAGCTAAAGGGAATTAAAAGCTCAGATGTGTGTCAACTCATTGGTAGTTTATCTCACGACAGGGAGGAACAAAATTAATTGCCCATTAAAATGACTTTGGGTTCTGCACCTATACAGATATTTGCAACTGGACAAGAGTTTAGGAAGCTTGAAACCTGCCTTCATCTTTTTTATCACATCAATAAATACAACTCACCAGAGGGAAAGGGGGAAATTAAACTGGTGTAATCATCTCTTTGCCTGTTAACAGTCAGCTTTAGAACCTGAGACATGAAAGAGTGAAGGAGCAAGTTTTTACCTGTCCTTCAGATAACACTGAAGTTTTGGTCCTGAAAGGACCATTTCCTGGCAATGACCCAGCAAAGCTCTTATGTGTATGCTTAAGTTAATATAGGATAAGAACTAGACTGCTCAGCATCTTGTGGGATCAAACCTAAAGTCTTTGGACTAGAAACCATAAAACCAAAAAACACTTGGGTTGCCCTTTCATTAGAAGAAACTCAGACACACACCCTCCAAGGAATTATTTAACTGTCCAGTTAACATGGGTGACTGACATCAGGGCCTAAGTAGCAGAAGTAGCCCTACAGTGAGTTGCATAGTTTTGTCATATCTGTTCTTAGGTTAATACATCTCTGGCATACCCTGGCAGACCCTGAGCTGAGACATTTTCATCTTGTGGATCAAAATACAACAGATTTGCCCTTTCCAGGGAACTCAAGAAACAGTGTTGAAAAGTCATCAGTACTCGAGTGGCAGCATGCTTCTTGACTTCAAAGAAAAGAGTCAAGGCTGTGCTAAAATGAAGTGTTTTATCAAGAACATAACATTAGAAACTGTGAATATATGTTAGCTTTGTTGTTTTTTTTTTTTTAATTTGTTTTATTTTTTGTTTCATCTGGGAGCTGCCTAGGTAACAGGTCAAACCTGTTGTGTGACCTGTGAAAGCAATGGACATGGATATTTCAGTAAGTTCATTGATCTGAGGCTGCCCATGTCTCAGGTCAAAACTTTGCTTGATTCTTTACAGAAAAAAGCCATCACATTCAGGTATGTTCCCTCTAGATATTGAAACGTGAGACCATAATTTCAGAGGTCTATGCACGGCATCTAAATAAATTGCATATATGGTTGTATCAACATTTTCCACTATTATGAGTCAAATCACTTTAATGTAAGATTAGCTCCTGATTCTTAGTATACTAAACCTTTAATAGACTTACAATTTTAAAATTGAAAAGATCAAAGCAATCATAAGCAGTGTGTGTAATACGTAGTTTGGAAAGGCTGGAATCTTTCTAGTATATATTTTTCTTTATTTGTTAATCTGCAGGGAAGGAGCATCATTCTGTAATAACAGAGAGAAGTAGGATTTAGCTACACAATATGGCATTCATAAGTCAGTTCCAGCCTATTCCCTCCCCTTTCTTTTCAAACACTCATAAATTTCTCAAAATAAATTTGAGGGGCTGGAACTATCCATGCTTGGATTCAAATGGAAGGAAAATGTTATGATTTTTATTTTTTTAAGTTAAGATGATTGAATGTGAATTATTCAAGAGTGGAAGTAACACATTTTTTCTTGTATGCTGCAATTAAAAATGTAATTAGGACAAATGAAAAATGATGAATGATCAAAACTTGAAACACAGACCTGTGAACATGCATAGGTGCATTTATATTGGGGCGTAATTCTATTTCTTTTGAAGGCTTCAAGTGGGTGCAGTTGCATGCAACCAGTTGAGCATGTTCTCAGCTGTTTTAAAATTGGCAACCATACTTTGTTTTTTCATTTAGTAAGGTAATTATTAAACAAAATCTGTTGGAAAATGCTTGAGGAAAATGAAAAGCATAGGTAGTTTTCCTAGACAGTTTTATTAAAATATATGCAAGATAATTTTTTTTCTTCTTTTTTTTAAGCTGTTCCTTTGTTAACTTAATCTCAGTTTCATCTATATCTTGCTAAATTTAAGCAGCTGGAGGACAGGAAGAGCTGAAACAATTTTCCTCAAGTCACAATGATATCCACAAAGGAAATCAAGTTTGAAGGAAACCAGATAACTAAGTCTTCAAAATCATATATGCCTGATTTCAGCTTTTGCATCCAATTTAGAAGAAACTTAACAACTGCATCCTAAACATTTTAATATTTGCTGTAATGTGAGCTTCAGATGACAGTAATCTGGACATGGAATGCATGAAGCATGACAGGAATTTGTGAAAAGATGATACTGTACTTATTATTCTTGCTTTTGCATTAGCTGACAAACAATAACAAGTGGTAAATAAAGGAAAATGAATTCTAGGATGCAATTAATGCTGAAGATTCAACTTGAAATTCTAGAATTTCTAGCTTCTCACTGTTTTGTATTTCAGCTTTTCTTTTCCAGATAGATAATTTCAATCAAGCTTTTTTTTGTGTGTCTAGTAAGTCAGTATGAAACCAATGCCTTCTATGCAAAACAAGAATGAGAGGAATATATCTATTTTGCACCGGAGGCAGATATGCTGATCAAAATTCTTAACATCAGCAATTTTCAGAAGCCACAGGTCTGATAAGAGCAGCTCATTACAATGCATTCTTTAGGTGTTTGATAAATATGAAAGCAATCCTTGTGTACCTTAAAGCATGTCAATGTTTATGATTTACAGAGTATCAGATTCCAATATTAAGCCCCATATATGAATGCCACAGCTAATATTCCTATGATTTACCCATTTTTTATGAGTTTTGACCAGTAAATTAGCATACTGGCAGAGACCAAAGTTTTATCTTTTTTTTTTTTTTTTAAACAAATAGCCAAGTGAGTCTCAGGATCCAGCCTACAAATTCTGATTGATTTGGCACAGTGACAGATTCTGATTTTTTTTTTCCCTCCATGTCACAGAATATGTTTTTCATGACTTGTCAAGCAGTCTCTGATTAATTGGCCTGGTGGTACATGGAGCAGAATCCAGTCTTTTCCTTTCACATCTCCCCAAATGTGTTTGACAATTCCCTGTTTCACTCCAGTGCCCTGGCACTACTCGCTGGCAGAGCCCCGTGTGTTGTTCCTCAACCACGGCTGGTGACTTGTCCTCCACTCAATTTTACCATGAAGATTTCTGACAAATATGTAAACCCACAGATTCCTAAGTTCTCTGTAAAGTGTTTTCCTATTAACCATTTTGATGTTGCCTTGTTTACCTAACAGGTGGTGCTCCCTGGAAACGAAAAGGCAACCAAGTAGATTATCAATATTTAACAGAATGCTACCACCTACGGCTGAACTCGCCGTCCACAGTGCTGAAGGTTGTGATTTTGACAGAAAAGCTCACATTACTAAAATGGCATTGCCACAGGACTTCAAAGAACAGAGAATTTAGAGAGATGGAAAAGAGCTATTTTATCTCTTCTTCTCTTCCCTCCCTGGCCACCCAAACGTGCTTCAGTCAGTAGACGTGAAAAAGCGAGGGTGGCAAACTTGAGGGTACCTTAGATTTCAATCAACAATTTAAAACTGTAGTTTACAAAATCTTTTCTATTTGTCAGCATCTGTGCAAGCAACAAAAACATAACTGTTCTTTTTTTTCCCTCACCTGATTCTCTGGGGCTCTTCCTGGATCTTTAAATTTGTCAGTGAATTTGACATGTCCAGTAAGGGTCAAAAGAATCTACCACATTCTTTTGCTCCTCTTAATATGATTAAGATCTTAAGTAAAATCTTAATAAGATTGCTCATCTTAATGAGCAAAGGGGGAACACTCTTAGAGCCTTTCAAAATGTAAGAACTTTTAAAATGGGGCCTTTGTATAGATGTTATTAACCCAGCATGGGTGCATGTCCCAAACAGGGCAGAATCCAGAAAATCTCTCCCTGAATTATCCACAGTCTGTTATTAATTATGGTTTGCATATGCTTGAATATGCATATGTCTGTTGAATGTTCTGCACGTGTTCAGGAAAATTGTATGTTTAAGGTCTGCACAGAAATATATGATGACTTCTCAGCACTATTGCTATTCCCCATTATTTTCCCTTGCAGATGAAAAATTTCTCTCATATACAGTGTTGTCCAGAATTTGGTACACAGTTCCTGAAAAACCAAAATATCACAAGATTTTCAACTTAAAATCTGTTTTTCTAAAATTAACCCAAAGATGTATGCCATGTAAGGACACTGACATGTCCTCAAATCACTGCTATTAATAGATGTGGCATTTTATGGCTATATTTAGATCCTAACTGACCTAGATCACTCTTGCAATGGCATTATTACAGAATCAGAGAATGTGAAAACTGACATTTGGAGGCTTTCGATGATCCTGGACATCAGACATTTAAATCTGGCAACAAGGCTTTTTTTTTTTTCAGTGAAAGCTAAAGGTTTGTTATTATTTGTTATAATAAATTTGTTATTTGTACTTATCTCACTATTATCTTACTAGGGTTTTTTTTTGTTTTTTTGTGGGGTTTTTTGTTTTGTTTTTTGTCTCAGGTTGTCTTAGAAGTTTCCTGTGCTTTGTGCTTTGTACCATTGATTTTATTCATACCATCTCAAGAAAATGTGGCACAGAGTACTGCAGAAAGTGAGTCGTAGGTTAGGGTTAGCCAGCACAGTCTGCTGTAGGGAAAGATATTTTAAATACAGTCAAGCAAATGGCCTAACCCATAAATCCATCCTACTACTGGAAAAGGAACAGAAGATCAGATGAGTGAACCTTTGAAGTGAAAGGTGAGCAAACCTATTGTACTGCTGTATGATCTTTAAGCCATTTCCCTTTCCTGCCATGAAGCAGAGCATCCATTTCATTCCTCCAGCCTTTGCTCAATACACGATGAATTCTCTTTTTGCCTTTCAAAACCAAGCATATTTCCTTATTTTAAAAGAAGAGGAGGGCTTTTTCTACAAAAATGCATTTTGCTCTTTGCATTTTACGTACAAGGGGGTACCTCCTGGGCATGGGTTCTTCCACAGGACTGATGTCAGACCCCCAGGGCAATTCAGGCCTCCTGCCATGTGAGTCAAGCTGTGTAAGAGCTTATCTTTCCCCATTGACTACAGGGGGAGCCATCAGCAACCAGGATCCAGATCAAGGTGACTCAGTGACTGCGGAAACCCAAGCCAACTGAATCTCAGCCTGAGGGCTACTAAATAGATTATGAACACGATGCTGTTTTTTAGGATTCATCACTACATTTTCTCACTCAGCCAGGCTGAAAAGCTGTGTTCATTTTTCCGACATCCAGGGACATAACTCATGTCCCTAGGCATGAAATATTATAAAAATAAAAATAAGTAGAAGAAAAAAAAAGACTTCAAACTCCCCCTCCCCCCAAAAAGCTAAAGCCTCAGTCCAGTGTAGTGCAGGATCTCTCTTGAAATGCAATTTGCCAAGTGAGATTTTGATAAATGATGGCTCTACCATGCAAGGTAATAATAGAGCTTTGTTTTTTAATTCTTTCAGTCTCCTTGCTCTAGTGTTGCAGTATACAGCCTTTCAGAGAAGTACAGAGTCTTTTCTTTACAGCAGGAGGGCTTGACAGTTATTTTGAAAATGGATAGCCTACTATGAATTGTATAAGAATGTACAAAATCATTTAAAACTAGCAGAATCTGAGTATAACTTTGCAAAGTTAAATTACTGCAATGTCAGAAGGATAAGAAATGTCTTCAGTCCTATGAAATGAACAGATATCCAGTGCCATATTCAGTCCTTATCATTTAATGGCATATAACAATGTTTTGCTTTTAGACAAGCAATCAAATTTTTTAATGTAAATAACCTTGTCTTAAATCTATTTCACTCTGATCAGTGCATGACTGTAAAAAAGACGCACAGTGCAACATAATTTTCAAATAGTTTTCAGTCTAGTGGGATAGATGTCAGTTGTGGGTGTCTTTTGGAACCTGGAGGTTTTAATCTAAGCAAAAGAGATCAATGCACAGAACAGCAAGGAAAAGTCACTCACTGCAAGAGTCTTTGAGAAGTTTTAGCCTTTTCTCCCCCTCTCAGTCCTTTCAATCCCCTGTGACATTAAACACGAAGTGTTGCCCTTGACAGTGCATTCTGTAAGCTACAGAGGAATTCTCCACATTGAGGCAAGAATTAAAGCAGAACTTAATAGCAGAATTGTTTGAGGGCTTCCTCAAACCTGAAACCCAGGTATAAGATCCTAAGGGTTTTGCTTTGGGGCCTTTTTCGGTTTTTTTGTCTGTTTGTTTTTGTGTTTTGGGTTCTATTGTTGTTGTTTGTTTTGTTGTTGGTTTTGGGGTTTTTTTTCAGCAAGCCCTTGATCACTCTGTAACAGCATCACTGAGTTTATTCAGATTCCTTCTCCTGTTCACTTTAAGCTTTTTCTCATTCTTCTTCACTTCTGTGATCAAGATGGTTGGCTTAAAGAGCTATAGAAATCATTTGTCCTGAGATGATGTCTGTACCACAGAAACTTTGTTTTAGCCTAAAACAGAACAGTTCTTTGATGGAAGAAAGTATTACCCTACTACACTGCTTAGTAAGAGAAGCTCAAGTCTAGTTTGATTTGACACATTACAAAACAAATGACCAGGTTGGCATTTATCAGCACATGAGACCAGACACAGTGGTTTGGTTTTATTGTGATAATAGTGAAAGTTCTCTAGAAATCAGCAAGTCACTCTGAAGAAACATACAGAGGCTCAGGGAGATTGCAACCTAAATTGGCAAGGCAGATGAAGGGGAAATTAACATAGCAAGAGATGAAATAACCACCCTGAAAGTTAGGTCCATAGGAGACATGAAACTGGAATTCAGCTGCCACCATGTCCATGCTATACTCCCCAGCTGCAAACTGATGCCTCTCTGCTAAATGCAAAGCTGGAACAGAAAGCACAAAATATGAAATGATGATTTGTGGATTGCTGGAACTGTGATGTTGACCATGGATAATGACAGCGAGGGCTGAATTGCTGAACTTGACGCTATTGCTGTGCCTGATTATGGTCAAACCTCCTGTTGTGTTACAGCAGTACCTTAGGACCAGTCTTCAAGGCAGCTCTGGATGAGCATCTGTACTCCCCAAACCCAGCAGACACAGCAAGTCATTGAGACCAACCTCAAGATCCCATAGGGTATCAGTTTTGCTAACAATGCATCATATTTAGTTTCCTTATAAGTAACTGTTGAAGATAAGGTGTTTTCAGTGCATGACTTTCATGACAGTCCCCAAAGGAGACTGAACAGAACAATTTTCTTTAAAATCAAAATAACCGCTTTCCAAATGTCAGTGATTTTTATGTTCCCTAATTACAATTATACAGTTTCAAATCCTTTGAAGATCCACTTTTTCCCCTCTTTGGTGCTAAGATGGGAAACACATTATTGTTAGTTTTCTAAGAGCAAGAGGCCTTTCTGCTTTTTTGATTTGTTTGGTTTTGTTTCAGGTTTAGTTTTAGAACAATTCATAACTATACTAACACCCACAGACAGTATCTATAAATGATTTAAACAAAATGCATTACATTTTGCACCCTTTTTTCCATTGTTCTTAAGAATTGCATTTGTCCTCATTAAGTCTTAACAGAGATCAGATTGAGCTGGAGCTTGGGTAAGAGAGGTGATAAGTTTGCAGATAATAATGCATCTCATCAGTCATGAATTGCACAAATTAATCTTCAGATAGGGGCATGTCATACAAGAATTTACATGCTAGCACTTTAATTGTCAGAAGCTAGTTTCTGTTAGGCAGATGGACTGTGAATGAGTAGCAGCATTTCCCATTAGTGGAGGGAAAAAGAAAAATTAAGGTAAGTTCAAAAACATTAAGAAAGTTTTAATATTGTTTAACTTAGCTTGTAATGAGGAGAAAGAGACAGACCTTAAGTGAATTAAGACAAGTCTGCTTTGTTTAATAAATGCAGAATCTCTCTGCTTAGAACAAAAGATGTGTACGGAAAAAGATAGTGAATATAAGGAGTATTATACAGGAAAGAAAGTGCAGAACAAGAAAGATCTATTTAAAGGAATACTTTGAAAAAAGGCAAAAAGAAATTCTGTGAAAAACAGTGCTGGTTGGGGTTTTTTTGGATGAAATTTGAGTATTTAATTTTTTTTCCTGACCAATACTGGTAAAAAGTGGGGTTTTCCTTCCTGTAATCAAATGGACCAGAAGGGCCTTTGCGCTGCGTATGGTTTGATTTGCATAGGGGAAGAAAAATCTTGCCAGATGCAGGCCACAAATCTATCACTATTTTTATGCTCTGCTTAGTTATTTTTATGTTTCAGAGCTTGAATTGATCACCAAGTGGGTTCAGAAAATCCCATGTTCACACCCTGGTGTACCGTGGTGAAATGCAATCCTGCCTTTTGGGTTCTGCTGGAAAGGGGATGGACTGGGGCTCAGCCCAGCGATGCTGAGATTCACACTGCAGCTGTTAAATAAACCAAAGAGCCACTAGAGTTATTAAAGATTCATCATAGGCTCGAATTTCTGAGAATAAAAGGGTTTGGGCTAAATCCTCACTTGGGATAAACTGACTTCAAGAAGAGATATTGGTGAAGAACACAAGTTTACACCAAGTCAGAGATTATATTATACATACATGCTTTGTGATTAAATCTTGTTCAGTCACTCGACAAAGCTCTGCAGGTCATCATGGTGGTTGTACTTTGTGTTACTGTACTTTTCAATCATCATCTGAAAGCATTTTTAAAGTATTTACTTTAAAAAAAACAATACTAAAAGTATGAGGCAGCGACCTGGAGGCAGCTCAGAATTATTACAACTTGTTGTTTTGCGGGTGAATAAATGAAAAAGAATACGTTTTGCCTAAGGTTACTGTGAATCAGAAAAAAAATGAGGATTAAAATCAAGGTGATACAACTACTAATCTTTGGCTTTAATAACTAAACTGCAGCAGGTTCCATCTGTGCTCAGAGTTCTTGTTTGTCATTTAGACAAGTAATTGAATAAAAGCTAAAGCAAAGAATCAATCCTCATTCTTGTTACATCTAGGGGGATTTCTTATCAAGGATCTAAATGTGACATAAAACCTTAATGAATCTCATCAGTGCTAGGATATATTCTAGATGCTGTTTCCTGGCCAGGGCTGAAAACTCTGGCCTTGATCTGTCAAAGTAATAGAACAATTACATAAACATACAAATCTTGTTATTTAAAGGGATGACAAGGTGTTTACACAGACTTGCAGTTGTACATATTTGTGTTTGCTGTAACAGAGGTTTAGGACTGCAGAAATAATTTGCCCCTTTCTTGCAATACTGCCCAGACACTCAGAGGTAGTTCTGTTGTCATGATTTGTAGAAAAACAGTTTGTAGACTTCCAGAGAATATTACAGCATTTTATACCACCACATGAAAGCTCTGGTTTTTGGGATGCCTCCCCATCTTTTTATCTAGGATTCCTCTGATCAGTTTGTTTTCCCTGACTAGCTGTGAAAATATATAACTAACTCTCCATTTTTGTTTTAATTTCCACTAAAATGTCCCCATGGTTAATCTGTATTGTTAAAAATTTGTATGCTTGTTTTAAATGTGTTTTCTCCTGTTCCTTTTCCTGCAGATGTTGTGGGTTTTTTGTTTATTGGGTGGTGGTGGTTTATTTGTTTTTTTTTGGTTTGGTTTTTTTTTTTTTGGTATTTTGTTGTGGGTTTTTTAAGTTAAACACTGATAACATTCCGATTCCTAATGCCTAATGCCACTTAATGTCCTAATTAAAAATGATCCTATATAGCTTGGATCGATGCAATTTTTGGCATGAGAAACAGTTTCAAATTATCACAGAGAAAATATTGTCATACAAATACATTAAATATTAACAAAATTGAAAGTTTTCATAAGTCATAAGTCACTATGTCTTATGAAACCAAATGTGGGGGGCTTTAAAAAATCAATGAAACAGTAAATCTTCTTGCATCTTTTCCTCTTCACATTGGAAATACTGAGCTAGAAGAAAAAATTGAGAAAGGAGATAACTGTGGAATGGAATAATCTCTGTATGTAATGATTGTATTACATCTTTATTCACTATTTAAAAATATATAACTATAAGACAGGCTCTACGGAGAAGTATATACAGGAACCATTGCTTTCTTTTTTGGCTCCTCTGTTTGTTATCTTCTAAAACTTCAGAGTCTTTAAGAATTGTGTATTCACAAGATGAAGATAGGAAGAGAAAAATCCTGATTTCCTGATTTGTCACTAGCATCACTCTTAACAACAACAAAAAAATCAGAATAATCTTTCTGTTTTTTCTTACTTTTCTTTGTCTCTTTGTTCTTCTCCTGGACTCTTCCCAGGCAATACCACTTTGTTTAAGAGAATATTTGAGAGGTCATGGGAGTATCTTCTATCTATCCCCTCCATGGACAACTACTTCCAAATTATTTTTCCAGCAAAGACTGTGAAGATTAATGGATTTTTATATAGCCTAGTCAATATTGAGTTTTTAAAGTGAACTTCTAAATGAAGTCAGATGAACAAAGTCCTGGAAGCATGCATTTCCCTTTGTTGCTTTTAAAAGGCACCCAGGGTGAGTAGCTCAGCATCCATGTGCACACACAGTTGTCCCCCTGAAACAGCCTTTTCCTACCTAAGGCAGAGATAAAGCTTATCAAATGGAAAGCCACTTCCATGCATCACTGCACTTCGTGCCAGTGGGAGTTTCTTATGTGTTGGAACTTCGTAAATTGTGGCAAGATTTTTCTTTATGTCATGACAGGTTATGAGGGGGGGTGGCTGACTGGCTGATTTCAACTTTGCTTTATCCAGTGACTTTAGTGAGACTTACATCAAATGCCAAACTCCTTGTTTTCCAAGTTTTTTTGCTGAAGTTAGAAAATCAGTCCCTTTAACACACACAAAATGCATAAGCAGTAGCATATGCATGGCTGGGAGAGATACAATATGCTAACTAGTAGGATTAATTTGACTTACAAAATGAGGTTAAGAATCTGTGAGTAAACTTCCTCAACATCATAAGATAGAGAGTTACAGCGAATATTTGATGTACATGTTTGCGATAATTATGTTTTAGGCTTTGCTTTGTATTTTTTTTTCTTTTTTTGAAAGGAACAGCAGAAACATGCATTGCTGAGAGCACATCCTTCATCCAGTGGTAAATAAGATACTATGAGCACCTGAGAAAGTACAAGGAGTGTAGAGCAGCCATTTCAGGTTCCTCTATGGTTTGTGTTGGGAGATATTTGGTAACTAACCAGAAAAATCATGTTAACAGTCACCCAGAACCCTCTTGTAGCCAACCCAGCAGTAAAAAACATTCTGCAAAACAGAACAGTTACAATCCCATTCTTTGTGTATTTGATTCGAACACACAGCCGTGGGCTGATAAATGGAGCAAAAATATCGGAAAAAGAACAGAGTTTTTAACCATGCAAAGCACAGAAACAAATTGTTAAAATTACTCAATTCAAAAGGCCTTTTCCATAATTTCTGCTAATGCAGAAGGCTCCTGAGGCAGCAAGACAGCTTACCTGCCAGCTTTGACATTTCTATGACCAAATCAATATTTCAGAAGCCTTGCACCATAAATCTGATGTTGATTTGAATTTCCTGAAAGTAATAAATGATCCAATTAGAAAACAAACAAAAAGGTGAGAATAATTACGCTGTTTATTCTTCCATGATGATAAGGTGAGCTTGACAAGACAGAATGCTCTTCCTAAACTCAGTCTGTCTATGCTTGCAATTGATCTTAGGAGTTAAAGGTTTTGTTTACATTTTTAACACACCAAGATAAAATGTATGGCCTTGATAGAGATGTTAAGAGGCAGTTTGCTTACAGTATCTCATACCTTCCATTTTATATACCTCTAATTTATTGTAGAATTTCAAAGGCATTTGTGGATACATTATCTGTGCAGAAGTAGGTCTTACACAGAAATGATTTACAGTAGCACAGCTTTAAAAATCCTTTCTCAGCAGTTCTTTTTTGAACATTATAATTTGCAAATTGGAATTCTTGCATTGTTAATTAATTGCAGAGGTTGGATTAAAAAAAAACAAACAAAAAACCCATCAACAACCAAAAAGTAATACCAGATTTTGAGCTCACTTTTTACAGTTGTAGGTGCAACCAAAATCAAAGGATATTCTGTTAATATGGTTTTCAATCTTCTGATTGTTGGATTTTCTGAGGCTTGATAGTAAACCAAAGAAAAATTTTGTGTAGCATTTTCTGTGGGCACCGGGGAGTCCAATCCAACGCTGGCTATGATTCAGCAGATGTGGGTAGACAACGTGTGGTAAAATTAGGACCCAGCTCTCAAAAAGCTCTAGGCATTGCAAAACTGCTGTCTATTTCAGTAGTTTCTTAACAATACATTTGGTATGTAGCTGACCTATTGGGTTGTTTCAGAAAAAAAACCCATTAACAATCTTAAACCCATTAACAATCCCACTCTGTTTATGAACTGCATGTGAGAAGCACTTGGTTTAATTTCCTCAAATTTAGGTCTAGGCAGCTCTATTGTGGATTATGTTTCATCCATTTCAGAAGAATTCATGAAAATCTTGTCCTGAATTTTCTACTGTCACAGGTACACACCAAAGCAAGACCACAGGGAGAGTAGCAGCCATTTCAGAGTTCTGATGAAACACCTTGTGCTTGTGCATAGCTGAAGACTGAATGAGCAAAGCCAGGAGCTGGTGGTTGATAGTTTGATTCAGGTCTCTTTGCTTTATTTTGTAACTGTGCCATTAGATTTTAAGTTTGAAGTTATGTGGAAATAGTTCAGTCTTCATTCAGCTCTCATAGAGTTTGTCTTGCAGCAGGGATCTGGAAGGTGCCAGTGGATTTGAGTTTGAGGTCACCAAGTGCCACTGTCCATGCTAGTTGAATTAGGAGCAAGATATCACTGAACTCTTGAAAAATCAGCTCCAAAGAACCATCAGATCTGTACTGCAGGGGATAGAGAATATCCTTGCTGTGACTCACAGTGTTTTCCTACCATATTGTCCAGGGACCAGATAAAATCCACCTAACAGTTCTCATCAAAAAGTGAGACATTTACTGTAAATCAGACTTAAGAGTTTGGTAGGAAGCAGAGAGGGACAAAACACCCCAGAGAGTCAAGGCATGCAGTTTGCTTCAGGTATCTATTTTGGAATAGGTGGTATATATTTCTTTTCTCCATGTGTTCCCATTCATCCTAGATGTCAGCTTCCATATAGATGCCTAACTATTAGGCAAGTAAGGTGATAAATCCTCACCTCTGGGGATGATAGGAAAAGGTCAAAAATCAGTTGGTGTGTTTTGTCAAGAAAAAGTCTGTGACAGTAACTCGACTCGTTGCTTGATTATATGTTTGCTGTCCATTCTTCCCTCAGAGATTTTGCATATTTTTTGTTTTTTAATCTCATTGGTTGACTTTTTAAAAAATTCTGAAAAGAAGAAAAATTCAGAAGATGATGAATTCTGAGGAATTTTTTAAAAATAGGCAGCTGAGTAATGACAGTACAACTGGGCTAAGGGAAAGACCTTGGTATGACTTGGTGCCAGGGAGATCATGGCACCAAAGGTATTATTGAATGTCCAACACCTGGGAAACCTACACTGAAAGTCTTCTGAAGAAGACTTCAGTAGTTTCACAGGTTGCAAAACTTGCTTAATGAGTTTGGCTTTTATGTGTGCAGTAGAAAATAGAAACCTGAACCCTTAACATCAATGTATCGGGTTAAATTGAATAATAACAGCTCTAGCATTGATTTAAAAAAGTCAAACAAGCAAGAAGAGTGGAAACAGATTAAAGTAAAAAAAATGAAAGATAATCTGTTATTCTGCACAGAGCCTTGGCTATGTGTTTCCACTTTGTTGTCTTTGTACTCATTTGCACCAAGCAAGGTAGGAGTAGAACAAGCCTGAGCTGGGATGGAGGATGGGACCGATTTCCACCCACTTTGACTGTGCAGAACAAGGGGCAGTGATGAAGCAACCCCAGGAACTCCACTCTTGAGTGCTGAGGTTGCTTCAAATGTTTTCAGTGCCAGGTTTTGTTTCGCCCTGCTTTTAGTGTTCTCAGAGTTTTACTGTTCTTTTCCCTACTGCATTGCTATGAAAGTTGTTTCATTCTTATTCTAATATTGTGGGCTTCAAGAAGAGATCTCCTTGCCTAGAATTCCTCTGAAATATGAGAGAGATGCCCTCTGCAACAAGGTTAACACTGCTATCATCTGCTTAATAAAGATAGGCTGTATGTATAGACCATGCATGCACACATATAAATTTATCCTGATATACTGTGTGGGCACAAAGATAAACAGAATAAGAATCATGGTATCAAAGTAGAGGAAGAGACCTGTAACTCAGTGACTGACATCAAGAGCAGATCTCATCTGTCAAATGACCAAATTGAGAGGCTTTTATGAACACATCTTAAAGGACAGAGTACTTTATATGTGGAAAACAAATGTACCACCCTGGTAAAGATTTCCCTAACAATTCCATTGAAAATGTTGTTTGTCTTTCTTTCTCTCTGTCTCTCTCTTTTTATTTTTTTTTTCCATTTTGGCAGTTTTCTCTCACCCCCTCTCTCTGAGCAAAGTATAACGATAAGATTCTTAAAATATATTTGTGATAAATTTTGGATCTCAATATGTGTAAAATTATCGGCTTAGTCACAAGTTCAGATCCACTCCAAATATCTCACAGTTAATTATAAATTGTACAATAATATCAGAGACATTTTTCCTCCAGATCCGTAAACAACATCCTTATGTGGTTGCTCTTTCTTGAGATATGTAAAGTAAGGCAAAGAGGTATAGAAAGTTGAAAATTTATCAGGGTTATATTATCACTGTTATTTCCACAAACACTGGTTGTCAAGAGTCTGACAAAAATAATGTCTACTTATATGCAATTGCAAAACCAAATATAAACTGGCTTAGTAAAATAAGGCAAAAATTAAGCTTTTAGTAGAAACTGTCTGATGGTACATCTTGCAAATGGAAGCTTTGTCATTGACACAGGGCCCTGATGCAGAAAGCCACTCGTGTATCTCACTTTCTTTATGTGATTGTGCCCCAGCTGAACCCAGTGGAACCACAAACATACTCAGGTTTCATGCAGGTTTGAGAAGTTTGCTGAATCAGCACCAGGGCAGCAAGAAGAAAATGCCCTTAACAGTGGAATCATTTTAATGATTCAACAAAAAGTAAAATACTTTCAGCTGAAAAATTTCCTCTGGGAGGAGATCCAATATTATGCACTTTGCAGTGCATCTGTTTGCATTAAAGCTCTTTTCCTCATTTGATGGCTTTTTCCTACTTAATAACAACGTGTGAATTTTTAGCTTGGTTTCTGTAGCTTTTATCAAAGCTGTGGGGTTCTGATCTACCTTTTAGCCAGGTTAGGCTCCAGTAACCAGTAGCATGTAGCTTCTACTTTGAAAAAAAGTCTTTCTGAATAGAGGTGACACCATTCAAGCTTCATTTGACTGGAATAGATGGTGGTGTTTTTCTAAAGATGAAGTGAAGACATTACCTTGCCCTCCATTGAGGAATTTTTGAATCACTAAAACCACAAAGGCATCACAGAAGGAACTAAAAAGTAGGATTTCTTTACAACAGAGTCAAGTAGAAAAAAAAATCTTTTTCCTTTTTTTTTTTTAATAGAAAAAAATGGGGTAAAAATCAAAACCTAAATAAAAGAGTTGGATTTGCTTGTGTTCTTTGAAGCTTCTCTTTGTAGGCAAGGAATCAGTGTGCAGAGAGGGAAGAGGGCATAAGGAACCAAAAATAATTTAAGAAAACACTGAGTTCTGCCTTTGAATTATATGAAAGCAACTGCATTTGATTTTTCTTTAACAGAATGTGCTGTATAATCAGTGGCTTCATCATCCTCTGGGCCCAAGCTTTCTCTTAGCACAAGCTTTGGGAGATGTGCCACAGAGTTCAGTGGAAGCAGAAATTGACCCACACTTTGCTTTAAAAATAGGCTGTTACCTCTCCCCTCTTTGAAAGTCCTTCTTTAGAGATGCTAAATGATCCTAAATATCATTGCTTGTTATGCCATCTGTCTTCTCCCTCATAAGCTATGGAAAGGGATCAACATTTTACCCAAAAGGTAAAAGTCCACCCTTCTAAGCCTCATCAGACAAGAAAAATAAGAAAAATAAGTGGAGGCAGAACAAATAATGCAATTTACGAAGACTACAAGACTTGTTTCAACCACAAGTTTTGCCATGGGAAGATTTCCCCCTAAAAAGGAATTAGGGAGAATTTGAATTAAAACAGTGTTGAATAATGCCCACTCTTCTTCAGTAATTGAAAAGAGCTAAATTATATGTTAGGATTATTTTTTCATCTCTCCCAAAACACAACCAGAGAGGACCGTGGTGTTTCAGAGATTATTCTAGCCATTAACCATGGAGAAATTAATATTAATTGAGTTTGCTTCCATATGGAGTAAATAAGAAAATTTAGAGTACCTTTACTGAAAGTGAAATCAGAAAAAAAAAAAAAAAAAGGTTGTTTTAACCTTTAAGCTTGAAAATACAAATATAAGAGCAAAAGGAAAAAAAAATTAATTTGCCTCCCCTTCACCTGGAGGACTCAAAATGTACTCTAAACATTGTTTAATTAAATCTCACTGGACCCTGGTTAAGTAAAAGAAGAATTATTTCGTAACTGCTTGTTTTAAAGGAGAGAACCTTTGGCCTTCAATCACTATAAATTACACAGAGGACAAGCGTGGACAAGCAGGATTCAATAGCCTTCAGTCAGTCTTGTCTTCACAGCTCTGGAAAGCAAGGTTCTTTTTACACTAGGACTTGACTCTACAAGCCCTGAAGTCATAGTTAAAGATCCCATTGACTTTGCAGACACAGACCCCTGGTGCCTGCAGGGTCAGGGGCTGGCACTGAACTTTGTGCTGGAGCTGTTTTATTTCTTTACAACAGAGTCAAGTAGAAAAAAAAATCTTTTTCTTTTTCTTTTTTAAAGTGGATTTCCCCCACCACCACCCCACATAGTGGTTTCAATGTACTCATCTTCCTGAGATCAGTTTTACCTGATAAAAGTGCAAAGCCATTATGGCCTTATTTGCAATTCGGTGGGGGGTGGGGGTGAGGAGAAATGCACGATTGAATGTTGAGGTTCTGCAGCCCTTGCAGTGCCCAGTGATTCATGAGGACATTATGTGGTTGGTAGTTGCACTCTGGCATGCTCTAGGCATCGTGTACACTGCCATTTGAAACAGAGTAATGCCATAAATCCTTTTGTTAATAACTCTAAATGATGACTTATGCCCTGGAAATTCCTTTTCCTCCTGGCGCAAACTATAATCTCTGTGGTGCTTCAGAATGGAGTAGACACCCTAATACCTTTACTGGAGGTGAAGCAATCTGTACCTCATTAGCACGCCACAGATCAAGCTATTAGCAACATGGTGGGAAGCAAGCCAGGATTTGGTGAGATTTGTAAAAGGTCATGTGGAAGCAGCGAGCAAAAAAAGATTTTGGGTTCCACAAATGCCTCTAATCAATTGATTTCCCACCCAGTGGGCACAGGGAAGGACATTTTATATCATTGAGTAGACTAGTTTGGTGATGGGGATTACATGGGATTAAAGCTTTATATATCTTGTGAAAGTTGCTGTAGTTTCTCCTGGTAAATTAACTTCAGTGTTTTATGACAGAGGAGGAAGCCCATCAGATCATCTTTGTTTCCTTTGCTCTTTATCTCTCTGCAACATTCATAACAGGAGGACTAGAAAACACTTCTATATCTGCCACAAGTGAACACTGTGTAGTTGCCCATGAGTAGTCCAGCGGGTGAAATCTTTTTCCAGATACTATATAATCAGGGGAGTGTTCAGAAGTTTGGTGAAGTCTGGGACCTTCCACTTGATGCACTCTATCTTCATGAACCAACTAGATTCTCCAGTGAGCCTTCATGTTGATAAAACTTTATAGAGCATTTTTAAAAACAAATTATATCAATGTCTGTAAACAAAGGTCAGCATTTTTATTCTGCTGTACAGAAAAGGAAGCTGAGGTAGGAGGCCAATTGGTTCAAGCCTCTCTTGTGAGGCTTGCAGGTGTTATACAAATGGTGCTGCTCCTGAAGCTGCAGGACTTCGGTCACACAAGGAGAAAATCCTTATACCTTACCTCACCTGTTCAGTTCCATGCCAGGAGGCCCACTTGGTGTGAACCTCTACTCTGCTGAGTTCACCAAGAAAGAAGATGGCTTTTTGTCCTGTGTGTGCACACTTTCCAGCCCTGGGAGCCCCCAGTTCTCCAAGAGCTTTCTGCATGCTTTCCCAGTCCATCTCCCAGTGCATTTTCTGCAGAGCAGCCTGGTGCTGATGCTTCTACCTGAGAGGAGGAGTTAGGTGCAGAACTGCCTGCCTAAATTCAGGCAAAAATTAACCTTATTTGTATAATATAGTTTAATTATCAAATGTTCTTAAAATACACAGATTAGCTCCTGGCTATGATCTTTGTCTGGTCTTTGGTTCATTACTCTTAGCTCATAAAAAATTTTTACATGCAGATGTAGAAGACAAAGAGCCAATGAAACAAAATCAGAAGCTTGGCTGCTGCTCATCTGATTTTTTGTTAAAACCCACACTTGGGAAATTCCTTTTTAATTGGTCCCTCCAAGGCCTGGAATATTTATATATGTTCATAATGTGTCAAGACCAGAACACACCAAACTAATTGGTCCACCTTATTTAAAAAAGATGTCTACAGAAATGTTTAGACAGAGTTATTTCACTGATGTCTCTATCAAGAAGATGTTTTGCCATTTCAAATGACACGCAAAGCATAAGAGAGGAAGGAAGAGTGGTTCTCTGATAGCTTTACTAGCGAGAGTAGCGTGACAGCAAGAGACAACAAATTAGACAAATTAGGTTCCCTTCTTATAGAAGCCTGTTACTGAGCCTGGGTTAATTTAAATTTTTCTAGTTTTTTTAATTTTTTTTAATTTTTCTTGCTTACTGACCCATAAAACCGAAATAATGTTTTTCTGGAATTCTTTAGAACTTTCATTTTCCTCTTGAAAATGACTAACCCTTTCAATTCAACAGCACCTTTCTTCTGTGTAGATTTGGGAAACAGGAGACAGATTGTCCATAGAGTTTAAATTCAGTCACTTCATTAAAGTTAGGTGCTCAGGGAAGAAGTAGGCTACAGTGGGATGGATTAAGAGCACCTAACTTAAGAGGATGCCATCATCCACAGAGCTTGCATTGGCCCGTAAGGGATTTCCAGGGAGGGGAACAGGACTGTACACAGGGAAAAAGGCACATTCTTTGAGTTTACGACAAAAAATATCAGAATCAGTAATTCACTGTTATTTGTAAACTCAGTATTTGTGAGGGCTCTTCCCTTCCCACCCCTCGATCTCAGGCTGAGCAAAGCCAAGGCTGTTATCAGTCACTGTGCCCTCTTCCAAGAGAAGGGACTCTGCAAGTCTTTCTTTTAATAGCCTACATGGAGGTTTGCTGCTCATGGCAAAATAATTTCAGTTCTTACCTCCCTCCATGAACCCTATTTCTTCAGTCTGAGAGTACAGGGCATACTCAAGGTGACTATGACCCTTTATTTTCTCCTTCCCCTTCCAAAATGAGGTCATAACAAGGACAAGCTATGAAGGATAGAAATAGAAATGGAAGAGGCTTTGACTGCATGTGTATTGTGAAATTTATTCACCAGGGATGAGTCTCTGTAGCCCTCACTGAATGCCTGGGTTTGCAGAGCTTGGAGCTGTCTGTGTGTAGAGCAGGCAGTTGCATCCACACCAAGCAGGCAGCATGGTGCCATGCCACATTTCCAGCTGTAAAGAAATGTTTCCCAAGAGGTGCCCTGCAGTCATAAAATGGAATATTTTTTGTGGGGGCCTTTTATTGTCTGTTGCGGATTTATTTCTAAAGTTTCTGAAATAATGCAGGGCCTGTGGTGACGTCTACCAAAGCAACATTTTTATCTAGTACAATCTGAAAATACGTGTTCCCCAGATGGAGAGTGTTAAGAGGTTGAGGTGTGTCAGGGTAGAAAGTTCACTGGAATAATGCTGGAGGATTTGATAAAGCAAAATGATCCAAATCTGCAGAAGTTTCAACCTTACAGTGTTCCATTTTCTGTCCCTGTGGCTGCAGCTGTATTTAATTCTGCAGAGGACTTGGTTCACTCCCAAAGAGAAGCCAAGAACAAGAAAAATTTTATAAAATATGGACACTGAGGACACCAGGAACAAGAAAGAAATGAGGATCTATGTTTTACCACGATGGAAATGTACCCATTGGATCCTGGCTCCCACATTGCACCAGTGTTCATCACAGTTGAAGCCCAAGGGACACAAATTGGTTTTCAGGAGAGAAATTGTTGGCAGAGGAAGAGCAAGGTGGAGAGAAAAATAAACAAACTACAATTCTCCCTAATGTCTTGCTGCAGCTCTGTTCTTTTGTTATCTATGTCAGTCAAAAATGGGGGATATCATTTAGGCAGTGTGTAAAATAAGGCACAGGGAAGGGGTGCCTGTACCACATCTGCTGAGATCTTCTCTAATAAGATAAAGATAACACAATTTTAGGATGTGTTAATATTTCAGTACAGGCTTCTGCTTCGGAAGTATTCAGAAAACGACTCCGTGAAGGGCTTTGCAGAGTAATTTTCCTTTCAGAAAGGGCAATTAAAATTGCAGTACTCTTATCTCCTCGCAACTTTTATTGTTTTAGGACCACGGGACAAAAATTATTAGTGAATGGATTTTCTGAAGGATTGATAGAAATCAATATAATGTATTTTTTGTGTTAAATGCCTAAGAATCTATTTTTCTGCAAAATAAATACATTTATAATATCCCTAATACTGATAAAATATCATCTTGATAATCTATTCAAACACCTAAGAGACTGCAGTTTCTGTTCTGACATGCTCTGAATTTCAGTTTAAAAATGCATTCTGGTATAACTGTCATCAATAGCCTAACATAATCTCAAAGAAACAGGCATAGGCTATTCAGATATGTTTCCTGTATAAGTTGGAGATTGTCAGACAAAAAAATTGCTTCTCAGTTAAAGACATAAATGTCAAGAAATAAAAAGAGGAAGAAGTAGTGTAAGAAATTCTGATTTTTATTTTTTTATTACATTTTTCTGGTTTGGGTCAATTAATCATAAATCAACATAATTTAAAAAAAATTGCCTACAAAGCACAGTTTAAAAGCATGACTTAATTCATTGAGATCTAAGAGGGTCTTTCTTAGCTGTTGATGTTTTAATTATTCATTCTTTCAATACTCATAATTCACCTCTTTCTTTAAATCTTGAGGTGAGCCATAAAATCATGAGATGTGAAAAATGGAAAGAGTATATTTAAGGTGCTTTCCTGTACTTAAACATTTTTTTTAAGGTTTTTTTGTATCTGAGTACTTGTAATAAAATTTTTCCATCTGTATTCTCATGGCCTAAAGCCTTGTTTTTATAAAAACTGAAATTCTTATGAAACTATGACTTCAGTAAACTGAAATTTATGAAACATGACAAGTATTCCAAATCTCAAAAGAAAATTATGGATTACAGTGTCTGATTGTTATTAAAAATGGAGTTTTAAATTCACTAATGGATCAATGTTAATAATAGTTTTGATACTGATACATTAATAGACTGCTCATCACTGATATCTCAATTAGTGATTTAAAAAACTACAGAAGAAAATATAAAAATTAATAAAGCAATTTATATTTTGTTTTAAAGCTCAGATCACAGCTCTGAAGTTGCCCTACCTAACAAACTAGTTTGGGAAAAAAACCAAACAAACTGAGATGCTTCACCCTACTATTTCTTCTAATATATAACAGCAATTTAATTACAGTCCGAGTACAGAGTACAGGCTGAAGTAAGTCAGCAGGTGGCCTGGCAATTCTTAAATTGCAACTGCAAAGCTCTTCTTTGTAACAAATACTTTTTTGCAACTTTCCTCTTCATTTTGTAGAAAAGCAAAAATTACAGTATCAGACTAAGATGGTGACGGTGATAGCTGTGTGTAAATGGAGAAATCTTCACTTGAAAGACAAGTTGGAAAGAGCCATGAATGACACAGGTGCTTTTCTGTTGCCAAAATATCCGAAAGCCTTGCAATCTATTTTTTTTTTCTTTCTCCTTCTTTTAGCCCTGTAAAGGTCATAATCAGCAGCCTGAGAAAGACAAAAAAGCTGTGGCAATTTGCCTTAAACAGAAGATGGAGTTCTGATAGCTGGATCACGTAGCTCAGTAGTTTCATCACCATTTGGCTGCTTGTAGGAGTTCCTGCTCATCAAAAAAGATCTTTAAATTTTTGGCTATTTTGTGCATTTCCTTTTCTGCTCAGCATATTACACTTGGTGGTTGTGTTGTTTGGGTTTTTTGCTTAAGCTTGCTTTCTTTGTTTTTGTTTAACTTATGACTAGATTTTCCATGAGAAGCAGAAATTTTCTAGGTCAAGAAGAAGATGTCAGTTTTCTTGGCAGGTCTCTTATGTTCCGCTTGTTCACCCCAAATACTGCCTTTCTTTGGTAACACATCTATAGGATAACTGGATCTCTGTCAGTATCAGTGAGAATGAGTTGAAATGTCTGCAATGTGCACTTTGAATTCACTTCTCCCCATCTCTGAAATATTCCTGGGGAGATAATCTTCAAGTTGCACTGAGCACCTCTTTCTCCTAGAGTCTGGGAGGGAGTTAGAGTTTTGACAAATGTCAAGCTTCCTCTGTGAGGTCCTGAAGGGCCCTTGACATCCCTTGAGATCATGAGGTACTGTGAGAGCCCCCAAAAGGAACCAAGAGAATTGTGTTTCTTGAGGAAGTTTCTTGTCAGGAATTTTCATAAGAGGATGCCTTTCCTTTTGAAAATCTCCAGAAATTTGAAACTCAGAGGGTCATGAAAACCACAGGGAATCTGATTACCTGCAGCATCTGAACGAGACAAAGCAACAGGGTGAGAAACATTCCCCACCTTGAGCTAAAGAGTTCAGCAAAAGTCCAGACACGTAATTTGTATTATTGATCTGCTTCCAAACCAAGAATGTGCAATGGTTTTCTTGTCAGGGGGTGCCTTGCTTCAGTTTCCAGGCAAGTTGGCTTCTTCAGTTTCTTGTCATCTTGTTTTCTGCTACACTGAATAGACCTCTTGAGTATTATTCCTCCATGCTGTTAACAGAGGGAATATTCTGAACTTTCCTTGACCACTCTGTGGGTTTGTAGCAGGATGGTCTATGAGAATAGATGGCCACTCTTTTTTAATGTTTCTTTCCATGATATTATACACAGACTTGTGGAATGCAGATGGCATACTGATCCTCAACCTCAGATGACAGCCCTCAAAAACTTATGTAATTCAAGTAATAAATATTAACAGCTAAATGTTTGGTCTGCCTAAATTTCTATGAGGGCACCTTTCCTCCTACGGATTTCTTTACACACTTCAACACTGGTAAGTCCCTGCACAGTTCAGCCAAAGATTTTTTTTTTTTTTTAATGAGCAGCAATAAAAAATTCCCCATGGTAAGTTCTAATCCTGATAATGGTGCAATTTTATTGCATTGTACTGAACTTTTACCAATCAGTCCAATTATGAGCTAATTCATTCTCATCACTTTGGAAAGCCTTTTTTTTTTTTTTTCCCTCAAAGTCCTATCTGATTTTTTTGCATGTGAAATGCTTACAAAGGGAAGTTAATAAAAGAGCAGTTCATCTGCATATACAAAGAAAGATCATAGTATAAAAAATTGCCACATTAGAGAAGTCTAGACCTTGACTATCTGTCATATATTTTTATAGTGCCTTATCACAGTGCTATCTGATTAAGCAGTGAAATAGTTAAGATAAATGAGACTTAATTAGTGGAACTGATACCTGTCTATTGCAATACTTAAATTTGCATCTGGGAGCTCTGATTTTCAGAACTGGGAAACACCCACCTGCAGTGCTTCTTCCCTTTGAAATCAATGGGAGTTTTCCCTGCAGTGGGAACAAATTTTCAAGGTTTATTCCAAAACAAACTGAAATTTTTGCTGCCTCCTTATCCCTTTGAGTCATGAGCTAAAACATCGGAAGACAAGCAGACACTGGAGCTCTGAGATGGAGGGAGAAGTGGAAGAGCCTAGACTTGACTTTTAAGACATCAGGTTGCAGAGCTCCTCAGTGTGCAGAGATAAATAAGTTGTGTCAGGGAAAGGTTTGGTACAGATTATTTTCTCTCTGGAACAAAAGTAACCAAAATGTGGCTTGGTTTTTTTTTTCAGCTGTGCTTATGGAGTGAAATATTTACATTTGAGCTCAGGGATTAGATGGCCAGTTGCCACTATTTCAGTAGGAATGGGCTGTAGAAAAAACTTCCCTGCCAAATGCTCTCTGTGCAGAACAAACGATTCACCACAGAGCTCCAAGATGGGGTATTTACATTCATTTCGGTTTGGTATAAACATTTAGAGAACATTAGGACAAATACCAGCATTCTCAGCTAAATGTCTGACCACAGTTATTTCTGATGAATAAATGACTTGTAGGATGACTCTGAGATGAGAAGTGTTTTTTTCTTTCTTTTTACCTCCCAAACCAAAGGACTTTGAAAAAACAGTGCACTATGCAGCTGAGCACACTGTGCAAAGGTTCATGTAGAGTTAAAGAAAACCATAGATGTTTGCGAGATTAGAGAGTGAATATCTAGATTAAACCAGTTTATGTTGTTCTTCATCTGCTATGTTTTTTTCCTTCAAAATCTCACCTTCAAATCTGACCCTCAAAGACTTGCCTAATTCAGTGAAGATGCTTTGTGCTGACCAAATGCTTTTTAAACCAAATATTATGAGCTGGCCACTGCAAAGGTACTTTTCCCACTGGAAATGGTGGCATGAGGGTTGTTGACTACAGCATCAGAGACTATTTACTAAATGTTTCTCAGAGCTGCCTGGCCATGAGAATAAAGAAGCCACTCGAAGGTACCTAGGACTAGTTCTTGTAAATTTCTTTAGTTTTAGCACAACAGGCAAATATATTCTTCCCCACAGACAAAAATTGCAGATGCAAAGATTTCTGTTCAGCTCTGTTCATGCAGCTCTTCTTCTCACGACAAATTTATCTTCACATTAGCTACGTTTAACCTTTCTGGACAGCATCTTTTAAGGGAATAAATAAAACTACACCTTCTCTGCACTACAGGAAGGGTTTGTGTACCTGGGATAGAATATTTTGAAGGAACAGAGAAATCACTCCCCAAGAATTCAAAGTAAGACCCACACAGGTACTTCCTAACATCATTTTTAAAGCAAAATAATAAAATTATAATCACTATGACTAAAAAAAAAAGTTAAAAATAACCAATGTTTACCATGCTGTTTTGAGAATATTTCTCATAACCAGAACAGTTCAGAAATAGTAGGACACACTCAGGAGGTCAGAAACTCTGGTAGAGCAGGGAGATGAACCTGATTTTCAGGCATCATGGCTGAATGTGTAATGATGAATCTACTGACTATTCTGGGATGTGTCTTTCTTGTTTTGGGGGACTAATGTGTCTGATTAGTTTTTCATGACACTAATTTAAAACCCCTAATGAAAACATTAGTAATAGCTCAATATTTCTGCATGAAGCTGTATTCTCTTTTTCTGCCTTCCCTATTCCTTTGAGCTGATCTTTACTCGAATACCCTCTCTCTGTGAAAATGCAAGGCAGAAAACTAAATTGTCTCAGCACTCCTGACTGTTAAAGTAGAATTTATCACTTATTGATCTCATAAGAGGCAGATCCTCTTGTTCAGTATAGGACAGAAGTCTGTGAGACTCCTATAGATGTTTGGAAGCACCAGCTTGGGAGGTATCAGGGTCTGCGAGCATCAGAGCCTTCACAGGGGAAGAAGATACCTCCAGGTAGAAGGAAACCCCATCCCAATAAGGGCTTAAAACCATGAACAGAGAACTCAGAGATGTAAAGCAAGTTTATGTTCTGGATTTGTTTTTCATACAATATTAAAGCTGATTAACTGTACTTTTGAATTCTGGGTTTCTACACTTATCAGTGACGTAATTTTGGGTGGGAATTCATAATTTCAGTAAAATAAAACAAAAATGTCATTGACACGCTGCATCACCTCACTACTGAGGTCAGGCTACTTTATATGATTTAAAGGCAGAAAGAAACAGAAGGGAAATGAACTCCAAGCATTTAGGTGAAGCTGAAACAAAAATGGAGAACACTTTGCTGCTGCTTACTTCACAGCATGATAAACATAAACCAAGTTTAAAAAACACAAATGCTACACAGAAGTAGCCTTTCACAGTCCTTATCCAATTGTGCAAATGACTGCATGACAGCCAGAGGAGTGATGAATCCTGTCTAAAAAGTTGCAGGCATATTCAGTTGAGGGGTTGTGGGAGGGAATTTTAATGAGTTCAGGATTTCTGTCTGCTGTAGCTTTAATCATCAGGTCTCCCCCCAAAACGAAGAATATTCATGCTTACAATAATTAATACTGAACAGGAGATTTATATCAATCTGACAGATAGGAGATGAAATTAACTGTGCTTTCATGTACAATTTTAAGTAGGTCAGATAAGAACATCTATTGTAACCAACTTTTATTTTATAGATAGATATACTCTGACACATACAGAGCCACTGTACACATTATGTATGTCTATAAAAATCTCACACGCAGCAGAATCTCCTTAACCTCACATTTGCAAGCTACCCAGGTCTTTCCCTGGAGCTCCTCACTCTTCTCCTCATTGATTCGTAGGCTCTAAGGTCAGAGGGGATGGTTGTGATTTAGCCAGATGTTCTGCAAACACAGGACTTAAGCTACCACACAGTAATTCCTACATTTCATTCACATTGCATTTGAGGCTGGACTGCAGCACACTGAAAAAAGTTAAAGAAAGCAGTCTCTTATGTTGCATTGATTTTTCTAAACTTTTTATTCTTTTCCTTGCCCACCTTATAGAGTTAGGATGGGTCAGTATCACTGATCTAAAAGTGCTTCCTCTTTTAAAAATGTTTCCCACTAGGTAATGAGAGCAATAGTTAGAATACAACTGTCTCAGGAAAAAGAAAAAAAAGGGTATTAGAATATGGCATTGACGTGAGAGAGTTTCACTTAACTTAGTTCTAGGAAGGTGCTCATTAGTTATTCATAGTGCTTGGTGCTTCTAATTTGAATACCTTCAGCAGATAATGGAAATGCAAAGAAAAGATGTCTCTGTCCTGTAATAATCTATATACATATTTTTAACACTAACTTAAAATTTAAAGGAATGAGCTGTATTTTGTTTCAAAGTGTGCAGACACCTTTTCATTGATGCTTTTTTACCTATTTTTGTATAATGAAAAATTAAACATTTTATTATTTATTTAAGACCTTAGCTGTTGGTTTTGCTAACATTTGGCATCTTGAATAAAATAATTTTGTGTGTGAATCACCTAAGGAGAACAATAAAACCTGAAACCAAACTCTGAAACATTTTTTGCTAATAGTTTAAGTGAAACATGTTTCCATCATCTGTTGTTGTTGTGATGTTTCTGTCATCTGCTTCCATCATCTGTGGTTTTTTTTTTTACTTGTCAAAAAGTGGAAAAAAAGACAACTGGAGAAATTAAAACAGGAAAAATCTTAATGGACATAATTTGGGAAGAATCATTACAAAAATTAATTTAGTCTACTAAAAACGCTGGCAGTACTTTTTAAAGAAAATTTATAAAACTTGTTTTGAAGTACTAAAGCAATCCACCAGGCACATGTTTGACATTATACAGATGCTACAGCCCTGTGACATAGTGGCATAGCCACTAACCAACACCAGCTAAACATGCACAGAAACATATTCATGTCCATAATTACTTCTGCTGAACTAGGGACCAGTCCAAAGCCCCTGTAACTCCTTTGCAAGCCTCTGGGTGGGATTTTAGTTAGTTATCTAAAGATTTCCTAGTCTTTCTCACCAGCCAACAGAAAGGTCAGGATCAGAGGCATCCCACCATTTCATCCCACCAAAACACAGATGTACTTCTGACCCTATGGATTCTGTACTTCAGCTTCAAGGAGAGGGGACTGTAGTGCTCTTACATTGGATATTCCCAACTCTGGGACTCGGACCAGTACTTGGGGTGATTCTCCTCTGGCTGATGTGTGTGCAGATGACTCTGGGAATGTGCAGAAATTAAAAAAAGGTGTTCAGTAAAAAATAATGGTTAAAAAATCATTGTTCAGTAGGTGTGGAAATCAGATATAGTTGGCTCATATTAGATACTTAGTTGGGCTGTTGCTCCTAAGGAAGTAAATCTCTGAAGGGAAGTGGGATGAAGACCAACACTGCTGAGCTTGGGAGAAGGCCTGAAGTATCCAAACTTTCAGCCAAAGCAGTGAAGTTAATAAACTGGGAGCCACACACCTGAAGGGCTCTGAGTCTATTAATTTCATGGTGTAATTCCCCTTGCATGTGAACAAAAATTGTATCACAAAAACAAAGGGAGAAAGAATTAGGAGAAGCAGATTGCCTTCATTTTTCTTGTTAAGAATCTCTATTTTAAAAGAAGTCCCCTTTGGCAGATGTAACCTTAACTGAGTACATGAGAATCAACAAATGAAACCAACTGAGAAAAAAAAAAAGTAAAATTGTCTGGACTGAATGAGTTGCAAGCTATGGGGTAAAAACTAAATTGTGAAGTTTAGCATTCTTTCATTTTTAATAATCTGAGATGTTATCAATAATATCTAAATTTTTTTAAAATGTTCATTTTAGATCAATAGTATCCCTATGAAACAGCTGAAGCCATTTATCATATCTAAAGTTCAAACTCTATGGTGAAATCTTACTAATTGACTTTAGTGAGGATGCAACCTTATCTTCTGATTGTTTGTTTTTTTGTCACATCGTCAGCCAAATAGATAATAAAAGAAAATAAAATTGTTGAATTAGTGCATTTCCCTTCTCCTTTTCTGTAGTTATGCATTTGAAGAGTGGAAAACAAGTGTTTGGGAAGCGAAGTTTTCCTGAAACTCTTTAGCTTCTGATTCTCAGGGAAGTTATTTTCTGTAGAGGTGCTAAAAATATTGGCCCTCAGAATAGCCTGAGCTGACTGCTGCAAACATTGTAATTTAAGGACTTGCCTGCTCTTGGGTCGCATTTAATAATTTCATGCGGGCATTTTAGGTTTTTTCCCATGAAATACTTGCACTTGTGATGCAGGCTTTGAATCAGCTGACAGACAAATAATAAATCCAATAGTGCATATATATGGGCTTTCTATTATAAACACGGGGGCACATTCTCAACAGCAACACACAGGTCTCTCCCCCCAGAATAAAACAGTGCTGCCCCTGGCAGAGCCCATGTCTGGTGGATCAGCCCCTAAACTGGGTTTGCAGCTCAATTTCTTAGTGGAGGAACTGATCCTGTCAGCCCCTGCAGGTAAATGACTGCTTTTGAAACCAATGTCAAATCAATGCCAGTCTTGAGCATCAAAGCATAACATTTGCAGCCTCTTCTATACAGCCCATTTTGCTATGTAGCTGCTGGAAACTGTGTGCTTCAAGACTTCAACATCACTGCTGGAACAAGCTCAAAAGCAGTCCACACCTCATTATTTTTTTTTTTTTTTTTCTACTTTTTTTTTTCTCCTCATTCCTTTCTTCCTACTTCTTTTCCCTAAGACATAGTGAATAAGATCATCCAAACACCATAAAAACTTGAAATGTCTCCATAAGCACCCTCAGCATTACAACAAGGCAAAAATACCCAAGATGATCTAAGACATATTTCTTTACAATTTTGTTTAGAAGGCTTAGTTTTACAAGGGATCCACCCTTCATATTTCCTTTGTTGTTGTTTATTATGATCACATTAAGCAGCTAACACTATTGTATACAACACATAGGAGTGCGTTAAGAGAAACATTGAACAAGCTAAACCATAGCTCCTCGTCTGAAGGGAGAAGAAAAGTACAGAAAAATTAAAGTTTAATTTTGTTTTCTTGCTACTTATGGGGGAGAAAAAGTACCCTGCTCTTATATGATGGTTCTACCTTTTGTTTTGAATGTGATATGTCTGGGAGACAGTATGGAGCTATTTGCTTTGTATATCTTTATTACTTTAAGAATGATTATTCTATATTGGAAACCTGAAGACTTTATTCTTTTTTTTTTTTTTTTTTGTGACTTTAATGTTTTTGATATCTAAAGTTCATGAAAAAGCCATGTAATTGGTACAGAACTTTTTTTACTTGCATCAAGCCCCCTAATCTTTGAACATTAGAATAATTTTGCATCTAGCCTGGGGTAAATTAGTTTCTTCAGGGTTTTTTTTTCAACTTTTGAGCATTATTTATTTTCAATTTGAAATTCTCTTAATATCAAAGTGGGTGTAATTAATTCTCTGTTTCTGATGATCTGAAAATTAAAATGAAAAATTACAAATAATATATCAAAGAACTTTCATAAAATATACCTGACCAAAATAGTTCAGGATTACTGAACTTACATATCAATTTTTGCAGGGATTTTTTTCCCCCTGTATATAAAAGCCATGCTTTAGTGCCATCTAGTGCACTGAGAAATCACAAAGGACATTTCCCTGAATGTTTATGTTCTTGCCTTCCAATAAACACTTAAAAATTCTAGATTAGAGCCATGGTTTTCAAATTAAGTAAACAGTGAAATGACTCTTAACTACCTATTTGGAGCTTAACTACATATGACCAATGGGGAGTGTAAAGCAAGAGTTTCAGGTCTTCTCTCACCAACCATCACTGAAACTGAAAAAAAACTCAGCAGTTCAGATTTAATCTCTTTTCCTCTGGAAAATTAGAATTGTCTCAAAAGAATTCTCCTGTTCAGCTAAATATAATTAGTTTGCTACCTACCTGTGGGACACACAAAATATGATGTTTGCAGAGCCTGAGTTTCTCCTTTTCTGAACATTAACTGCCCTGGTGCCAGAAAAAACAAACACAGAAAAAAAAAAAAAGAAAAAATACCACAAACCCTGCTGGTGCACTGTAAAACTAGTAAGAATAAAAATGTGACCACATATTCAGTATTTTTCCTCTCCTGGGGTTTTTTGGGTGGTTTGGTTGTTTTTTGTCTTTTTTTTTGTATTTTATTTTCAGATTTTGCCAATGAAAAATGAAAACTGAGCTTGCAAGCCTAGAAAAAAAAAAATCTGAAGCATGTATATGTGCATGTGAGAGGTGCTGAGCTGGATTTCTCTCTTGATGGTCCCTCCAAGAGGAGAATATGGACATCAGTAGATGGCCAAGTAGTTGTCTTACCTGTGTTCTCTATGGGGTTTGGAGTATTACATTTGTTATCAGCATAGGCTGTCTGATGGCTTGTGTGTGATTCATAAAAACCTAGAAAGGTTTGAGGATTTGATTAGATGAACCGAGGTTAGATATTTGTACTGGAGATTTTGGATGACCTGCTAAAATAACCCAGATCTCTAGAGATCTAGACACTGATCATCAGCACAGATTAAACAGCAGGTGCATACAGATTTGACAGCTTTAGTGCTTTCAAACAGGTGGAAGATTTCTTATCCCAAACCAGGGAAAAAAATCACCCCCCTGGAACTTTTTTTGTTGAAGGGAGAGGTGGTAATTATGATCAAAATGTGAGACTGATTGTAACAGTCTTGCAAAAAAAAAAAAAAAAAAAAAAAAAAATTTCTGATTAGGGCTGATTGCTGATTTCCTATATATCCCCAGATAAAGATTTATCTAATTTTTTTTATTATTATTATTATTGTTTTTAATATGTACTTTGAGTCTACTACAGCAATACATTTCAGAGTAAAGGACAGATACATGCAGTGTGATATCTGAATTCATTGCCTAGGTGACTCAGTAGCAGCTGAGGGTCAGGATAGAGGCATAGGAAAACTATAAAATTTTGCCAAAAGGCAGTCAGCCACAATGGGTGGCAAGAGCAGCATCACATTAGGATATTACAGCCCCTTTTCCAAAGTGAAAAATATAATAATAATAAAAATTTAAAAACCTTTCTTCTGCCTTAGGCCTTTTTGTTGACCAGAGAGTAGAGATGAGGAGATGGAGCTCAGCACAAACTCCCATTCTGAGAGGGGACAATTTGCATTGCTATGGGGCCCTGATCTTGGACTTTCAGCTGCAAAATCATGATAATAATCCCCTCAAGAAAGTGTGTGTTGGGTGGCAGCATGGATGGGATGGGTGAAAAGAAGGAAGAGGGCAGCACGTTAGATGATGGCTCCACTTCCCTGGTAGCATGAGGGAGCAGGAGTAAATTCTGCCTGCTGATAGTTGCATGACTCTGCTAACTAGCCTCTGCCCTGCTCCTGCCTAGCAGAAAGAATAAAATAATGGAGATCTTGTTAAGAGAAATGCATTTGTCAGCACTATGATTTTAATGTGAACCAGTGGATCTCAGTGATAAAGAAAAACCTTAATGTGGATGGTAATTTTGCAGAGACCTTGCTAACATGTGTTATCCACTGGCTTTCTTTCATTCACTGCTGTGAATTATCAACTGACTGAAGGCAATAGAGGCAAAAAAGTTGCATTTCTCACTGTGTCACTTTTCTAGCGTCATCCAAAGCTCACTGCAATAATTTAATTTTGCCGAGAAAGCAAATTTTATTACATTTCTCCCCTCCCTGCCCCAGCATTTTGTAGACAGGTATTGAACAGTGATTGAGCAAAAGTTGTGATTCATGGTTAGCTGTAGGGCTCCCCCAAATGCCTAACAAATTCATTTCTCTTGGAAAAAGAGGAAACCATCGCATTCCCTAATCCTCAAGAAAGGAAGCTTGATCGAACACATGATCAGAACCAGTCATTAACAAGGAATATAAAAGAAGCCCCACAGAAATATTGTGATTAATCTACCCAAAGGAAACTTTCCTCTTAAACTTTAGCAATTATAGGTAGAGATAATAAAATTTTTCTACATAAAGTATCCCTGTTAAAAATATATCCTGTGTGAATAATCAGAACATTCTAAGATTGGTACTTTTATCTTCTTATTGGCAAGTGGGAATATTTGGTGATATTTCGGGATGCTATTTTGCTAGGAACTAATTGCAGTACATGCACTGAAGCAACATATTTAAACTGATCAAATTATTAAATTTGGGATTAAGTTGTTAAATACAAGCAAACAGCTATAGAACAAAGATGCACATTCTCAGCTGATTCATTTAAATGACTGATATTTAATGTTAAAATAATTTCTCTCAACGATCCTGAGTCATTCTCCTGTATCTTGTTTCAGTTTCACTCTGTGGTAATGAATTCCCCAGGTTCCATGTGTGAAAAGGAATTTCCTTGATCAGCCATAAACGCTGGATCTCCTACCACTGCAGCCTCAAAAGTAGTCTCACTAAAGCTCTTGACATTAGCCACAGTTTACACCACTCAGCAGAATCTAGCTCATTGACTCAACCTCTCTCTATACCAGAAATCCCCACTGTCCAGTACCCTTAATTTAATCACTACCCCTGGAAATTGTGGAAAATAACATGTAAAGTCCTAATTAAGACTATTGCTGGGAGTGGCGTGTAAATATCTTATTTACAAAAGCATTGAATACCATATGTTCAGAGGAAGATGTGCCAAAAAGTGCTAATTACACTCTTATTTAATGCCAATCAGGTAATTACACTCAGCCCACTGAAATGCTCACTGCAATCTGGGTTGCCACAGCAGCTGAGGAAGGATTAGTACCTCCCTGTAATGCACATCAGTGCCCTTTCCTGAGGGCACCAGGTATCAAGCCAAACTTCTGAGCATGGACCCAAACCTCACAGCTCATTAATTCCCCTGCTCCTCCTCCTCCATATTCCCTCTGCTCTGCTTGGATACTGGTGAGCTTTTTCCCCAACCCTGAAACACCTGCAAGAATTTTTTCTCCCTTAAAATCTTCCTTCTCTTTTAGATACTTTTGGCCTTGTAGGACTCAGCTGGCCTTATGGGTTATCTTCTGATTCCTGGGAGAGAGGTGACCATCTCAGCCCATCTCCTTAGGAAGGGCTGATCACACTATGCCAGGGTGGCTCAGTGCAGGACTTCTTTTTGTAGCTCCATTTGGAACTCCTTGCTTAGCACTGATCTGCTGTGTTCAGCAATGGGATTTCTTCTGAAATCCTTTTCTGTTTCTCAAATCAATTTCTGGTCAGAAAGTTAACCCAGAGGCAAGGTACAAGCATAGACGTGCATATATGCATATATATATATATATATAAATATATATATAAATATAGAGAGTTGTTCAGCCTGGAGAAGAGAAGGGTCAGGGGATTCAGGATAGCAGCCTTGCAGTACCTGAAGGGCTACAGAAGAGCTGGGCAGGGACTTTTTATAAAGGCATAAAGTAACAGGACAAGGAGTAATGGTTGTAAACTAGAATAGCATAGATTTAGGCTAGATATTAGGAAGAAATTATTCACTGGATAAGTGGTGAGACACTGCCACAGGTTGCCCAAGGAAGTTGTGGATGCCCCATTCCTGGAAGTGTTCAAGGTCAGGTTGGATTAGTTTTGGAGCAACCTGGTCTAGTGAGAGGTGTCCCTGCATATGGAAGGGGGGTTGAAACTAGATTGTCTTTAGGGTTCCTTCCAACCCAAATCCTTCTAAGTTTCGATCCACTATAAATAGATAGATATTTAGAACCCTTCTGGAATGTTGACAAAGTTCTGTGCTGATGTATAACTCTGGGGAAACCCATCAATATGAAGAACTAGGCTGACCAGCAGATCCAATGGCTGTCATTTTGTGAGCAGTCAGACCACCAGGTACAGTAGTTCTGAGCAGTGAGAAGAACTTGTATGCAAAAAGTATGAAACATATTCAGTAATCAGCAGCAAAATTTGTCATCACTCTAATGCAGCCGGGAGGCAATCGAAGACAGTTCAACAGATGTTTCCATATTTAAGCCAGAACAAACAGAACAGAATAATTTCCCCAATCTCTCCTCAGAAGCAAATGCCAGAAAGTTTTGGGTCTGAAATTTCACTGTGTAACACAAAGAAAAACAATCTTTTGATCCCATGAGCAGCAAAAGTGATACATGCAGCCATGGTGATCTCAAGATGCAGAAGCCAGTCTGTAAGTTCAGGATGCTGCTTGGGGATACCAAGGTCATAGTGTGGTCTATAACTGCCTGATCACACAACTCTGAGTTCAAGCTATTTAGGAATATTGCATCCTACTAATACTATATGGTAATACTAAAGCAGATTATCTGTAACTAGAGCAAGAGTATCTCAGCCCAGCATCAAATTAACTTTTTTTTTTTTTTTTCTGAACTCTAGGGCAGGTAGGACATGGTGTCCTTTTTGACTACATAGCATTGCTTTTGCCAGAAAGTGATGAAAAGTGTGCTCATGTGCTGCCTGTGCCATCCCACTGATTGCAGAGGGGTGTTCCAGGGCACACATCAACCATGAGTACAGCCCAGAGGTCACAAGCTACCTCTCAAATTGCAGGACTCCCACACTTAATTCACTGCTCTAATTATACCATCAGCTGTCATTACTCCTGTTATTTAGATCTGTCATCCTAACCTAGCAGGGAGGGCTGGGGGTGATCTAGTGCCCTGGCTCTTGTGGAGGCACAAAAGAGAAGAGGAAGGGCTGCAGCATCCAGGGATCTTGCACCTGAGGCTGCAAAATGGAGCTGATTTGAAGCAGCTGGAGGGGAGAGTGCTCTGGCAGCAGCCTGCACCCTGCTTCAGACACACGGTGGTTTTACGAATCTGCTTCCTCCCTCTGTGCATGGCTATGGGGGGGTTGTTTTTCTGATTTTTTTCTCACTCCACGTGGCTTGAAACCTCCTGAAAGCTGGTCCTACAAAGTTGTCTGATCTGCTGATGGTGAATAACCAGCATCACCCAAACCACTGTGTAATTTCACATACTCTCTTTTTTTATCTGTAGCCTCATCTGTGTCTTGCTTTCCTGAAAGTTTTGGGAGAACAAATATAGAGGGAGGAAAGAGTTAAAGCTCCTACCTTCCCCAGCAGCTGATGAGTTTGTGTGGGTTTGCTCTTTCCTGAGCACCCATGGCTCCCCACCCCAAACTTGAAAGCTGTGTTAACAACCCCTTCCTCAACCTTGACTCAAACCTTGCCAGCTCAGTGATTCACCCCAGCTCTGCCACCTGCTTTTGCTGGAACTGTGAGCAGAAACCCCAGCCAAGAAGGCCCCACATGGGGGGCCAGGAGAGTTGTCCCCACCAGCCCACTCCTCCCCCAGGCTCCCTGTACCAAACGACAACTGGAGAGTTATATTTATCACAGGTGTGCAGTTGGCATCTGACATTAAAAAGGTGAGGTGGGGGGGAAGGGGAAGAAGGTTCCCTTTCTTCACAGAAAGATTTCCCCTTCATTTGCCATTTTAAAGGCTTTACAGTCCTTTGACAGCCATCTCCTCAATTGTCTCACCCAAACTTTGCTGGAGCTTAAACACATCTTCCTTGTGACAAAGATTTCAGCCTTGGCAGGATCTAAAAAAGGATTTTAATCCTAGTTATTTTCTGTTCCACTTAATTGCCTTACCCAACTCTTACATTTCACATAAAGACAATCCATCTTTCCCCCACTTACTTTTGAAATAATCATTATCTTCTTCTGCAGAAATTAAGGAAAAGGAAAAAAAAAAAAAAAAGGAAAAAGGAAAAAAAAAAGGATAGAGGTGAGGAGGAAACTTGACATTGGAAACAGACACCCAAATTATAGAGGTCTTTGAATAATCCAAAATATTTTTCATGCACTTCACCGAGTTCCTATCTGGAGCTAATGGAACTCTAACAAAGGATGCTTCCCCTCCTCCCTTCTCCATGCAACTTTCCCTCCCCTTTCCTCTACCACTGTGAAGTTTCCATGAGTAATCCCAAAAACAATATTTAGATGACTGAAATATTAGAGCATAATGTTACTGGATATAACATAGCATGCCCAGAACTGTACTCTGGGATGAAAATATTTTATTTTCAGCATATTAAAGGAGAAGTAAACATTATAGTGGGGAAAAAAATCGATGTTTTGAAAAGTTATTCTACATTTTTCCCCTTTTTTCTTGTATTTATGTCAGTTTTGTTGGAGCAGCATAATTTATCCAGAGAGTGGCTTGCTGGTAATAGAACTCAAACATTTTCTGGGACAAATCATTTTCTTTTAATGACAGATGGAGGACAATTCATTCAGATCTGTTACATCTTCCCTCTTCTATACTCCTGCTTCATTTGCTGGAGGACCACCAGATCAGCCACTATTTATCCAGTGTGCAGAAAATGCTGCTATGTTTTCAGTATCTTTTAAGCAACCAAAACAACTTCTGTTGCCTTTATTTGGCATTTGTGTAGTCTGTCAGACAGCAAGGTCAGACTCTGTCCTTGATCAGCCAAAGCTTTATCCACAGTGCAGTTTATCAGATTAGTTTGTGGGGGTTTTTTTCTTTTAAAATTCAGTCTTTTAAAGACTCCTGATAAGAAAATTAATAGCTAAAATATTCCCAGAGTTGCATAGTATTGCTGTCCATCTGGGGATAATGATGCTAGGACAGCAAAGCACTTTTTGGAGCAAGATTGAGATGATTCGGGGAACAGCTTCTTGCTCTTGCCTGGATTTTCTGTTTGAGTGTGGGCAAGCCCCACCATTTCACCAGGCAGCAGTTTATCATCTCCAAAATGGGGTTGGCAGAAGATATTAACTCTCCTTCTTCCAGGCAGAGGGTGTGAATAAATCCACAAAGAAATGTTCTGGGAATGTCTGCTCCAAAGAGGCTGTGGTTTTGGTGGAGATTCCCAAGACATCTCAGCTGCCTCACATAGGTACCAACAACAGCAGCTCACACAGTAGAGACCACACTACAGACCTACTGTAAAGCCTGCTCAGATATAGCAAAATTACAGAGCAGGCACAACAGTGAATCACATCATGAAGAGAAGCTTAAAGACAGATAAACCTGTTGTCTTTTAGAGATTAAACCTATGGCATTAATGTGGTAAGAGTGATAGAAAACCTGTTATTAACCAGTTTTGTTTGCAGAATCAACCTGCTTCTCACATCCATTAAAAAGCTTGTGGTGGTGGTAAATAGGTCAAGATCTTTTTTTTTCTTTTTTTTTTTCCCACATGTGATAATAATAAAAAAATCTCAGCGGAAATTCGCTTCTCCTGCAGCTCCTTTGCTGACCTAGTCAGCTGGCCACCTTTTTTCATGCAAAATGTTTCACGTGAACAACTCTTGTTTTATGCCTTGCAACATTTTCATGTGACTCATGACAAGTGATTCATATTTCTTTGGTATTCACCAAAGATCATACTTAGAAATCAGATTCTTAGAAATTTTTAATTTCCTTGTGTAGGAGGGACTGTGGGTGCTCTACTCGGGTTCATTATGATAATGTAGTCTCAGATAGTGTAGCATAAGCCTCTTTACAGTAATAAATAACAATAATAATGATTTCATTAAAGCCTTGAGTTTCTGATTTGAAAAATGTACATAAGAGCCAGTAAAAAATTACCTGAGAGTGTTTTTGCACTTTCAGAAGTAGTTGCTAATACATTTAAAATGTACAAAATAAAAACAACAAAAAAAACCAGACTAAAAAGTTTGAGTCATACGCTGGGATCTGAGATCAAGGTTGGGTCTTTGACTTGGTCGTGAACTTCCAGTGTAATTTCAGGCAAATTGCTGAATCCCTGGAGTTCTGTTTTCTCCTGTCAAATGTGCTTCTTGTTAATGTTTGCTGTCTGTTTAGATCCTAAGTTCTCCAACAGAAAGGAGGATTAACTTTTGAGCCTACACAATGGCTATCAAAGACAATAAAGGGATGAGAAAGAAGGGCTGGAAGGTGCTCATAATTTCACCTTGGAATACTCAATATTTCTCTTATGCAGCTGAGATTCAAATAATAATGAAAAACTCAATTTCCCAAAGCTTTTTTGTAAGGGAATTTTTTTACTATCTATATACACTTTGAAATTGAAACACACTGTGATCTAGTTTTAGTCCTCTGCCCAAATATTGTACAAAAATTTCCTAATTCAACCATCTTCAGGTTCTTTCATTCTTCAATAGTGAAATTCACAAAAAAGTAATGAAAATGGAGAACTGGAGGGGGAGGGGAAGGTGTGTATATTAAAATATTTAAATAATTCTTTAAAAAAGTAAAAGAAAGGAAAAAGAGTGGGGTTTTCAACTCTTTACGGAAATTCAGATTTCAGGTCAAAATTGTCTTGTGTTTTCTATTTGGCCTGAATTTGTTGACCCATGGAATTTCCACTTCTGTCAATACAGTCATCCAGTGTTAAAACCCCAAACGTTGCTAGTATGTAGAGCAGGGATGATGGCACATTCAGCTGGGAGACAGGAGTATTAGACCTTGATCTCTGCTCACAGATTTTAACATTTTACTGTGCAAGGCACTTGTTAAAGTAAGTTAATTTTTTTAAAAATACTTGGCACTTCAAAGTACCTGAGTTCTCTGTTGGATTTTACCTACTGACACAGAAAGCCACCAGTAGCTCTTGGATTCATGACAGCTTTGATAGCACGAGTGTGTCCTCATTCTTTGGACTTTGCAGCAGAAGAAATCACATAAGTTGAAGATTATTGTAATGTTCATGCCATGGCTACTTATCTGCAAGTAGCACAATTTACTGTGATTGTAATCAGAAAGATGATTGGAAAGTTTAGGAACTTTGTCAGAATGACTGTAAATCAACTCTGTGGGTATCAGAATGGTTTGGGTTGGAAGGGACCTTAAAGATTATCAAGATCCAACACTTCAGCATGTGCAGCAACATCTCCCACTAAACCAGGTTGCACAAAACCTCATCCAACCTGGCCTTGAACACTTCCAGGGACAGAGCATCAACAACCTCTCTAGGAAACCTATTCCATTATCTTACTACCCTCATTGTGAAGAATGTCTTCCTAGTGTCTCACCTAAATCTACGCTGTTTCTGTTTCAGGATCCACATGTTAGAATTATGTTTCCCCTCACAGTGGCCAGCAAACCCTTCCAAACTCTTACATCAACAGAAGAACATGAAGAGCTCCCTTAAGTCCTTACTAGTGACTCTCATCTTTGCACAAGTCTAAATTTCTCTTTCTCAATGAAAATTGGGACCAGAAAAAAAATCTGTTGAGAAAATGCTGTAGATAATCACTGTGAAGGAGGTTGGTTTTTGTTTTGTTTTCCTGAGCTCTTCACCAGGTTGTACATTTAATTCAAAGCATTTGGCTTATGTGCAGCTCATGAGCTTCTCTGGAAACAACAGGACCTGTTGTGGTCTTATTTCTGCTGGGTACACATTGCTTGTTTTGTGTGTTTTACAAATACAGTAGTAAATATACAAGACTCTTGGTTTTCATGAGACCCAGTTAATGGAATTAAAGAGGATCTTTCTTTGCCTTTACTGTGCTTAAGAACAAGCACTAGGAAAAAAAAACACGCACTACAGAAGCCTGTCTACCATTTTCACTTTCTCTTTTCATATATATCTTTTTTATCTTTTAACTGGGAGGTATTTAGTGTGATGATATTAATCTTAAGTTCACATGTAATACTTCAGAAATTTTTCATATTCACCAATTAACTCACAAGCATTTCTTTAGTCAGTAGCAAGTCCCTTCTCCTAAATAGCTGCCAAGTGACAAAAGCGGGAAAGGTTGAGATAATGTCCATGGCTTGCTTAGGTAAATACTATCAGTCTGAAATCTCCTTTTAAGGAGGTGATAACCAAAGCCACTCAAGAAATAATAGCAAACAAAGCAAGAAAAAGTAAACTCACATTAAAAGAAATTAGTACCTAACAAAACAGGGAAACAGCTTAACAAGCTACTGGTGCAGCACAAATCTCCTTTAAGTACCAGGAAATAAGCTATTGAAACTTCATCACTAAAGTGAAGTCCCCACTTGTAAAAACTTCAGACAGCTACAAACTCCTTTGATTTGATGCAAATCAAAGGTGATTTTTTTCTTCTTTTTTTTTTTCTTTTTATCTTAAAGGTGCTATTTGCTTCTAATCTACCTAAACTGTAGATGAGCTGAGAGAGGCCAGGGATGAGCAAACAGAGGGTAGCTTAACATCCCTATGCTTATATATTCATTGAGGATGGGCAAATTTAAAAACAACAATGGCAACTCCTAAGCATTTGCATTTGTGTTGATTTTCTCCTTTCATCTTCTGGCAGAGGGTGATGTTTACTGTGCTATCTTGTTAACCACTCTAAAGTCCTTCTGCTTTGTAATCCTTACTTCAGAGTTACCTGGTATTTCCAACTTTAAGTAAGGTATTATACCCACACGTGGAGAGGTAATAACAAAACTTCTGTTATGACTCAGTAAAAGGATGGATTCCTTTTCAAATTGCATCTGCCCCGGTGTATGCAACCCACTGCTAACTGTCTGGTCTGCTTTCTCCTCTATACATGATCTATGGACAATACAAAACTGTTTCAACCCTCAGTAAGAGGCTTATGAGTTTGTAGCTCAGACTATAGGCTCCCAGAGACTTTAAACTCTGAATGCACTGCTGGATCAGTCAGCCTGACCTTTGGTACAAAGCAGGCCCTTACATTTCATTCCTTACCTCTGAAATAAGCACGGCAGCTTGTTTCACTATATCAGGACTTGCACCCCATGAAACATATCTCTCAGAATGTGGATTCGAAAGGAAAAAATCACCACACATTCTGTGACTGCAAATGTCAATGCTAAGACAGCCTCGTGTAAAAGTAACCACCAAATTCATAATGAACATTTGTCAGTTGCCAGCTCGTATCTCCAAAAGTTCTAGGCTGATCTGGAGATGCTTAAAAGGCTCAACACACCCCTCTAGGCAATGATCTGGCTTGATATTTCTCTATTTCTCTAGATTTCTTCTATATTACTATTTTCTCTGCTTTCCCTTGGTCATAATGAGTCCTTCAGACTCTTGGGTTTCAGGATGTCTATCATTGAGCTTCACTTTGCTACCTATAGACTTTTTTGGCCTTGATGAGTTTCTGTTAGCTTGAAATTACTATTTAGAATTGTGCTGAAGCAGGTGACATAAAACCAGCAGGGAGCTCTAGAAGCACTGCATTATAAAACAAATAATTGGAGTAGCCAAGTTACTTAAACCACAATGAAGCATTACTTCATTTTCCCCCTGTGTCTGTAGGACATGCTGATGCACTTGATGCCAGGTTCAAAGGCAAACATGTTGAGGTACCAGCCCCTTCTCAGTTACAAAGATGCAGTCCAATGAGCTGCAAGCCTGACACAGTTCCACTATGCAAACATGGAAAAGATATCAGAAGTCCACATTTCTGCAGGTGTCTGTCCCTCTTGCTTTACTAGAGAATACTGATATTATTTTTGGGTCATGGTAAGCCCATGAATATAAGCTTATATTAAAAATCTCATCCAGACCCCTTCATGGTGTAGAAATTTGCACTGTTGCTGTCTATATAAATACAGGGATTTGTGTCTGCTAAACCAGGAAAGACAACAGTACCAAAATGTTACTAGATAAAGGCAATTCACCTGCCTGCTATCTGGTGGATTTATATTTTGGTGAAAAGTAAAGTGATAATGATAGAAGAAAAGAGATTTTTTTTTCTGCTGGAGAGGAGAAAAAGCAGTGCTGGGCATCACACAGGCTGAGGGGCAGTTTCTTCCACTCAGTTCCTTTCCAGTCTTCCCTTAGCTTTAAAATTGGTCTAATAAGAGAGACAGTGATTTCTGGGGCAGAAGTTCATGTTCAGTATGTCCTGGTGCTGACCATTGTCTCTGCCACCCCTTTGCTTGCCTTTAAGCAGAGCAGAAACACTTCTGCAGGAGGGCCAGCAAATGGGAGTTGGCTGGAGCCGAGTCCCTGAGGACCTCAGCTCTGTAATTATGTCACCACTTAGTGGAATAATGAACACTGATGGGTTGAAATGAATCCTGGTCCCAACAGACTGAATTTTTTAGCCTGTCCTGTATCAGCCATCTCTTCATTTTTATGTATAGTGTTTCAGTAAAGTAGAGGGCAAGGCCAAGTTCAGAATGGCAGCCTGAGCAGAGATTGGTGTTAGTAATATCAGTTTTACTTATTTGTCTGAGGCTTGTTTTTTTTTAGAGGCTGTTTATCCAGCCAGACTGTAACCCTTTTGACTAGTCTTCAAACCATTTTTAAAAAAATTAACCAGAGTAGAGCTGGATTTGCTGGTTGCATATATTATGCATGCAATACAAGTTATTATTTTCCAAGATCATTATGAAACTCCTCTGTATTATAGCATCTATCTCTAATAATGGAATTAATGATATTTATCTCACAGCTTTGCCCAGTGTTAAATTCTGATAGTGGTCTGGTAAGTTAAATTGCTGCATGGCAGAGGACTGGCATTTTCAGTGTGGTTAAGGTGGGACCAGTTTGCTCTCTGATTCACAGTTTTGCCAACTCACCTCCACCCTCCCTTTTTCATGTCACTGGAGTCAATACCATCCACTGAAAATCACTGGTGTATGGCTAAGTGTGTTGCTGTATTGCCCTCTAGTGCTGACCCTCAGAGAAGAAGTGCTCAGGTTACTACAACTCAGGACAAATCCAGCCCTTGTAGGAGATGTGGGTCCTCAGATCCCCAACTGAGGAGAAACATGCATTGTCTCATGAGATGCTGTATGTCCTGAGGGGTAAGAAGTCCTAGTGTGAGAAGGCCCAGAAGCCAGTGAAGAAACACCTGATGCCAGCTTAAGAGCCTTGAGTGTCCTCTGGCAAAAATTAGATTGTTTGTTTGTTTGTTTTTTTGTTGTTTGATTGGTTATTTTCTTGTTGGTTTGGGTATTTTCCCCCTTTTGGGATTATATGAAACAGATGAAGCCTTTTCAAATGCTTCTTTTTTTACTAGCAGAAAGCATTGGCATTTGAAACCACTGAAGCATTAAAATGTAGACCACAGAGGGAAAGTTTTTTTTAGCAAGGATGGGATTCTTCATCTGTGCAGGGACCATCCCTCAGAATCTGTAACCCAGTCCCTAAAACCAGGATCCATAGGGTAAGAAAAGTTCATTAGACAGGGAAGACCAAGAGTCAAAAGATTTTCCTGTCTAATTCAGTACCAGAACTTTCAATCTCCTCCATCCCAACCACAATGTTCTAAATACTGAACTACTGGTTATTTTAAGAGTAAAGCTAACAGCATGCAGGGTACTTCTCATTTTGACCACAAGTTCGATTTTTGCTTTCTTTCTCTTTCTGTTTTTCTTCTGTCCTTCATCAGGTCTTGGACCTTTTTCCCCTGAACTTTTATTTCTGGGGAGAACTGTAACCTGTGTTAAGATAAAGTAGTCTCACAGACAGTGTACCTAAGACATTGACTGTGGTCTCTTAGGAGCTGTGATATTATTGTTTTAAATCTCTCACTGTTCAGTGCAAGCACTACAAAGCAAAGATAGTTTTTGCACACAAAAGTACAACACAAAACATATGTTTTCTGGTTCAGCTCTGGCAAGAGATGCCTTGGCCCTATAGAAGCCAGAGGGCAGAAGGGATGATTATGTTGGTCCTGTTTTGCTGGGTCATTCAAAGCAGATGAGTGCCAGGCCACCATTTTGTGCCACGCTCTGACTGCACATTTGTTTTCATGGCCAGAAAGCCTGAGCTGACCTAAATTCTTGAGTTATTCTTGTGTCTGAATAGCTGAGAACTGATGGGTCTATTTTCTTCACAGCACAAGGGACACACTGCCTTGTCTCCCACTATCACCAGCATGAGTCAGTCCCACCATCCCTCACTCATTTCAGGTTATCATGTTTTCATATAACTGGGATAAACACTGTGTGCTGAGGGACCTGGATCTTTGTGCACCACTTGTTTAAAATGCATCCTTTGAAAAATAGCAATGCATGTTCCTAGCAGCTGCAGAACAGCATCCTAAGAAGCACTTTAAGGTGTAGTGGTTCCAATAAGCCTCTCCCCTCCTCATCCTCAAATCATGTGACTAGAAGTTTTCTTTAATATAATGACAGTATTATCAGTGCAGATGCAACTAAACCTGATCCCAGCTGAGTGGCCCTGACTGTATCCCATACAACTCTTGGCAGTCATTTTCCCCCATCCTGATATTTGCCTGATTAGCTAAAGAGTAAATCAGTTTTTCCAAAATGTAACTAGTCATTCCATGTGCCCACACATTTTATAATTTAGTGGGAGCCATCTCCTGGGATGAAATACTGTTCCTGAAAACTAAGTTCCAAAACTTATGCAATGTTATTTGGAAACATTATTTTCTGAATATTATTCTCCATTTCTTTCCTCTTTGACCAAAAAAAAACCAAAAACCCTTGATGAACAGATAACCTTTAAAAAAACTGAAAGAAAAATAATAAAATCCACATTAAGACAAAACTATCCTACAAGAAAAGCTAAACTTCTACTTTCCAAAGAAAACAAAATCTTTGCTAAAAATATGAGGGGTTTTTCCCCGAATCCCCATTTTACATCAAAAAACAGTAGCATTCAACATGAGCCAGCAATGTCCTCTTGCAGCCCTGAAAGCCATCTGGATTGTGTCAAAATCATCCTGGACTATGTCAAAAGAAGCATGGAGAGCAGGATAAAGGAGGGGATTCTAACCCTGTACTCCCCTCTCATCAAACCCCCACCATGTCCATCTCTGGAGCCCCCAGGACACAAAGGACACGGAGCTGTTAGAGGCAAGAAGAGGCTGAGGAAGATGATCAGATGGCTGGAGCTCCTCTCCTGTGAAGACAGACTGAGAGAGTTGGGGTTGTTAATCCTGGAGAAGAGAAGGCTCAGAGGTTGAGCCTTCCTGTATCTTAAAGGGGTCTACAGGAAAGCTGGGGAAGGACTTTTTACAAGGGCATGTAGTGATAGGTAACAGGGTAATTTTTAAACTAGAAGAGGATATGTTTAGGTTAGACATTAGGAAGAAATTCTGTATTGTGAGGGTGGTGAGACACTGGCACAGGTTGCCCAGGAAAGTTGTGGATTCCCCATTCCTGGAAGAGTTTAAGGTCAGGTTGGATTGGTCTTGAATTAATCTGGTCTAGTAGAAGGTGTCCATGCCTATAGCAGGGGGGTTGAAAGTAGGTGGTCTTTAAGGTGCCCATCAACCCAATTTATTCTATGATTCCACAGTCTTCACAAAGTAAACACTGTTCAGGCTTTACTGTAGCACAACAATGGAAGGCTCTTCAGAGGCTTGGCTGTGTGACGTAAGACAGGAAAAATGTAGGAAAAAAACTATTTTCTAATGTTATCTGAAAGGCTATCAGGGGAAAAGCTCTCAAAGAAAGGAACCTACCAGGGAACAGGTCTGCACAGGACGTACTAACTTACTGAACAAGTTAATAAAATGTGGAATAGTGTTTTAGCCCTTTGCTTATTATTAGCAAGGGACCATACCCCACATAAAACATGACTCAGCCAGCTGCAAATAAACCCCTCTTCGTCCTCTGAGGTTTCTCTCTTTGATGCTCAACTTATTCAAGATACTTCCCACCGCCTGCCTCCAATTTTGCTTTTGTGGTAAATTGTTTAGACATGATTTAAAAACACATTATGGGCTATGGAGAGAGATAAGATGTAAATCAAGCTCATCCAGTCATTCAATCCAAAAATAATATGCTGGCATGGCGGGATATTAGAACCTCTGTAGGATCCCAAGTGAGAAGTCTTGAAACAAAATCAAAGTTATTGTTGTTGTTATTATTACGCTGTGCTGAAGAGCAGAGGATCTTTCCCTATCTGCAATGGGCATCTTGTGTCAGGTTTCCCACACTTTGGAAACCAAAGCAAACCCTTTGATTAGAAAGAATAATACACTGTGGCATATGTGGTGTGGCCTACTGCTGCCTTGTTGTACTGATTCCATGTTAACACGAATGATGGGCAGGTTGACTTGGGTTAGGCAAAATCTGAAGAAAACTAAAACTACAATGAAATTCCTTTGGAACTTCCTTAGCTTAAATGCCAAAAAAATCATGTCCTGCAGTTATTGGGTTCCTTATATATGCTGTAATTTTATAATAATAATTTGGTAGAAAAACTTGATGAAAGGAAGGTTGAATCCCCACCAGTGGATAGCATAAAAGTTGAAGTCCCCACCAGCAAAAAAGATCAGTGATACTTAAATATGCTTTAAATGTTTCAAGACAAAGTATATTAAATGTTACATTTGATATATACCATATCAACTATGATGTAAATCAGCCCTGGCCTAAAAGTGGTAAGGACTGAAAATTCTTTCCTTTTGATTAATAACCCTTATTATTTCTCTGTTGATGAAGTCATGACATGCTGGTAGATTTCCCATAGAAATAAATAAATTATTAAATATCTGTTCTGCTTAGTATAGTGGGTAGATGACAAATTCACAATATGGGGATATGAATTATAAGAGGGAAGATGGTATCAGAATTTCAGTAGTTTGCCCTCTTTCTTCTTTTTCATTAATGATCAAATATTTCAGTATGGAAATCAGAGCCTGTCTGTAAATTCTGTATTCTCCTTGCCTATTCCTCACTCTAAAATTTTAGTAGTTAAACTAATGCAAAGCCTGAATGAGGCCAAAAGTCAGCTTTTCTTAGGAGAGGTTCTTGGACATACATGAGCTCTTTGATCTTTAAAAAAGCCCATGACATCCAGACATATGGTTGGTGGTCTTTCTCCAGCAGCAGCTAACTTAACCTTTCTGTAGAAGTTCATTATACCCAAGAAACAAAGTGTCCACATGGTTTTCACTCCACAATTTTGGTATCCTTTAGCTATGCTGGCCTTTGAGCACCTTGAGAAGGAAGAAACTGCATCTGATTTGCTGCTACATCACAAGCCCTTTTATATGTGGAAGACTGTTCATGTTTGCAGCTGAAGAGATGCCATCTGGTACCCTATGGTATTCACAGCAGCTGAGGGATTTGCAAGGAAAATGATTTGGAGAACAGGTATAAAACACACTGAAATCATCCTAGGAAAGGATGAAGGCAACCGGTGTCCAGTTGTCATTCACCTAGATGGAATAGGACCCCCTCACCCACTGTAAACAGGGAAAAATATAAACTGTGGACCCTACAACAAAAAGTAAAGGACTGGTGAGGAATCCAACTGATTTCCTAACCTTCGCATTTGTACTGGAAAGTTGTGGATATCTATTTTTAACCAAATGAAACTGCACTCTGGCAAAATACTTGATTGTGCTGGAAATCACTTAACCTCTGTCCTGCTCTGTTCAGATGAGACTCACATCTGTTGCTTATGGTCATGGTACAGAAAAGGTCACCTGTTCTGGCTGAGAGTAGAAACTAAATAGTCCTAACCCATGTATTTTGCTATTTGATGACTCAGGCCCTAAATGGCGAATAACAGAAGTTGAATGGGATTCAACCCAAACAAAAGTTGAACTCTTTCCCAATACTGCATTATTGTCAGACATTCCTGAGTAAGTGGTACAACCTTATGCAAAATCCAAACAAACCTAGCATGTGAAAATGGCATTTAAGCCTGAATAAAGTGTTAAAATAAACGTATTAGGCAGCAAGGATATGTTTTGTAAACACATCAGGATTTGTGAACAGATTGTCATATTACGTTAAAACCATTTAAAACCCCATTTGTGACTACAGCCATTTCCTAACATCTTTTTCTAAGTGGCTAAAGAGACATATGTGTTTAGTCTGTTAAAGGAGAGAGCAGGCTCACAGGGAGAGCCCTTGTCCATGTTACCCAGCCCTTGTTACACCCTGAGCTGGCTGCCACCTGTGTCACCCCACCAGCACCGCTGGCACACAGGCAGCACCCTTCAGCTGACCTTGGCAGTCCTTCACTGCTGAGCACAAGGGACTTCTTATGCTTACATTTTTAAACAGACTTCAGAACTGATGTTCATGGTAAAATAACACTCTGAACACCACGAACTGTGATGAGAAGTCTGGCACAGCTGAACCGTTTGGCATCCGTACCTGTGGTCCACTTCTGCTCAGCAAAGCATGAACACACATGCTCAACCCTTTATCTCATGGATTGAATTTAGCTCACTTTGTTGAATTAGGATCAAAGACCACAGACCCTTCCAAATTTCCAGGGTTTTTTTCTTGTACATACTTCACTTAGGATTTTTTCCACTCTTTCCATTAAGCCCAAACCCGTCAAAGCCAATCCATCAGGCTGCCTCTTCAAAAATTTATGGGAAAGGGGCTACTCCAGAGACCTTAGAGGTCTTTGAAGGGATGGTGCTCTCTCCACTGACTACCCAGGGGAGCAAAACGTGCAACAAGATGTGACTTTTTGATGAATTAAATCAAAGACAATTAATTGCACCTGCACATTTATTTGGCTTAAAAAATTGAGTAGTATGACTGATTGATTTTATGAAGCTTCTGTTTTGTGGTGGTTTGGTCCCTCCCACCCCCCCACCCCCACCCCCATTGCCAATAGCTGAGTATCTGGCCCAGGAATTTCTCACTGAAAATGAACAAAAGCATTAATATTACCAGTTTCAGTCATGGAGATTTTGCTTATTCCAAGTTAGCTTTTGTTGCATGACAGTGTTGTGATTCCATGCACTCAAAATCAGGAGGTTGGCTTAAAAAAAAATAAAATTGCAAAATAAATGAATGACAGGATAATGCTTATTACTTAAGCATTTTGTATACATTTAGATTCTACACACACACCCCTGCCTGGCCCCCTGAAAAGCAAAGAAATATAATAGAGAAGCTAAGAAACAGCTGCAATGACCTTCTAACAAATTTATTCCAGAAGCTGGGGATTTGTGTAAAAAAAGGATCACTCCAGTTCTCAAGCTGAATTTGCAAAGGCAGGTGTGTTTTACCAGTCAGAGCTTAGCATGTTGGTCACTTAAAAATGGGCCAAGAAGCAGCTCTGGCAAACCACAGGGTACCATTAGTTGCAAACTGTCCAAGACTTTGTTATCAGTGCCAGTGTGAGATCCACGTTAATTATTTTACTCCCTTTCCAGCCTGGTATTTCCAAGTTTGCTCACTAGCTTCATGCCACTCACTTTTTACAGTAGAATTTCAGTCTAGCTGAAATTAATTAATTTAAATTTGGCTCCAGCTCCTGCTCATCTCTCTTTAAGCCATCCTCTTTCTCTACCTCAGGAAAACCCTATTACCTCCTCTATTTGACAGGGGACAGTGTTCAGTCTGGACACAGGTGTTAACCCTCCCCCAATGTCCTGGTTACCTCTGGGATGGCTTGCAAAGAGGAGTGACTATTTGAAACTTAGATTTTGATGAATTTTACTCAGGTACAACAACACTGGAAAAATACCCACAAAGCTTTTTGTATTTTTTTTATTTTTTATTACAGCGCTCCTGCAGGAGGCGTGGAGATCTCAAGGCAGTCATGATGATTTATAATTGCAGGAAAGCTGCCCTCAAAGGACCTATTTTATGTTTAGAGTAAGGCTTCTTTATCTTACTGTAACACTGCTGAGGGACCCCAAAATGGAGATGCATCCTTGCACCCACTGAGGTCTCTTCCAGGGTGAGTGGGCTGCTGAATTAAGGAGTCAGGCCCCAAGTGTCTGCTAAGCCCTAGGCCAGAAAAAAAAAAAAAAAGTTTTTCTGCCAATAATTCCCCCTCCAGCTCTTTGTGTACCTTCTGTTTGCAAAACTGAGTCTGCTTTAAATTCCAGGAGCGTGCTTTCAGAGATGTCTCTGAAACTCAGAAGCTTCTGTTTGGAATATTAACTGTAAATAACCTTCCAAGATAAGCTTTGTATGGCAAAGTGGAAAAATTTCCTTTGACTCTTCCTTGACGATGAAGCACAATGTGCCCTTACTGTAAAGTTCTCCCCATCATGAATGCTGCAGCTACGTCTAATGAAATGTCTTTCAACTCCATAGACACTTGCTCTACACATCCCTGTTAAACCACTGTTCCCAGCCACAGCAGACACATCCCTGGCACAATAAGACAATCCAAATGAGGTGATGTTGTGCTTCTCAGCTGCCACCATCCAGGGGGAAATACAATGAGATATAGGGGAGAACTCAATTAAAATTGCCATTTTAATTCAGATGATTTAAGAATTTCCTTCTGCTCCTAAAGATGGATAAAGAGGTTTCCTATCTTTACATTTCAATCCACTGGCTGATAAATTCCAGGCATTTCTTGTCTGCAGATACAGCTAACTGCAGAAGCTGCCATGCCATCAGAAATGACTTGAGAGAGACAGCCAGGGATTCAAGCTGCTTCTTAGCACCACTAAATAGGTTGATGCCTATAATTCCTAAAACCATAACAGCTCACTAGTAATTTCTGTCACTTCAACAATATAGTTTTAGAAGAGATTTAAAAATGTATCACCACTATTTCATCAAATGCCACATTTCACCTTCTGTAGCCACTATTTTGTATCCTTCTTTGCTATTAAATTGACTTCAGTTCTTCAAATGACACATCTGTTTAAGCCTTATCTGTTCAAAGAAAGCTAATAAGCATAGCTAGGTTTAAAAGGATTAACTTGGATGGGAATTCTAAAAGTTTTCAAACATTCTTGATAGTATTTGCTATTAAAAAGGAAAAATGAAAAAAAAAACAAAAACATTTACCTTCTTAAAAACTCTCTCAAACTCACAATGATGTGAGATTAATTCCTTAGCAGGTCAAATGGATGAGGATGACATTTATGTGCTTAAAGAAGCTCCTGATACCTATCTTATGTTTCCCAGAGAACTTTTAATATCAGAAATGGAAAAAAGAAAAAGATATATTTTTTGAGTACTAAAATTCAGAATAATACCTATATATATATGAGTGAATGCTCTCTTCCTTTCTATTTAGATACAGTTGAGTTACTGCACAAGCACAAATAAAAATGCTATGAAGTAAAATGTAGATGTTCAACTGTCCCAATTAAAAAAAAAAAAAGACAACAAAAAAGTTGTTTTTCTGTTTTTCCTCCTACAAACTTATGTTCCTATGTTCTGCAGTGTACACCTTGCTGTATCTCCAGCATATCTTCAGTGACCATATATGTGAAGTTTAAACATGAGGATTTAATCAGAAATATACTAAGAATTATTTTATACGAGTAAGATAGAGAAGTTCTTATCAATGGCAGATAAGCATCCTGGTCCCTGGATGGGGCTCTCAGTGGATTTAGTTGATTTTTAAAATCAGTGAATTCCAGTGAATTTAATGGTAGTAGTGTGAGATTGCAGTGTGGGTTTGCACTGGAAGAGATCCCCCTGTGTACATGCATGGACAAAAGGTGAACTGTGTAGTGCTGTGCATTAAATTCACACTCACTTGAGAGGTCAAGGGTGCAAAACTTGTATTCAAGGTGGGAAACTTCAGAAGATGAGGAAATGGTCTACCAGAAACAGTGGGAAACTGTCCCAGATCCTGCAATAATGAACCTCAACACATTGAACTATGTAAGTAACAGCTGATGCTTGAGAAAAAGTAAATATTGCTAAATTTACTTGCTGTCTGCAGCCAGCGAGAGATCAGCACAAGAATAAAAAAGCCAATTTATTTTTTTAATGAAAATTGAATGCAAAAAGCTATTGCCACTATTTCTCTGGGAGAGTCTGACTCTGACAACTGACTCTGACTCACTTCGTATATGGATTTTAGATGCAATTACAACTGAGAGAGAGAGAAGCCAAGCAAGGCAGACACAGGCACTAATACTGTATCTGTCAGTCACAAAGATGAGCTGCTCACCTCTAGCTTTAACCAAATTAACACATCAGTGACTTATGCATAACTTTGGGACTTTAATTCATAGGTTAACAGGCCATAAACAAGAAACCAAGGTACAGATTTCATATTTTTTCAATAAATTCTTCAAAGGCATTTAGTGTTGATGAATAGTCCAAATAATGCAGTAGGTGTGTTTGCAGTGGCAGAATACACCAAATCCTCTGATACTCTGGGTTTCCTACCATACCAAGAAAGCTAGAAGGTAATGTTCAGAAATTCACAAAGACAAAATAAAGGTTTTGATTTGGGTTTAGGATAGGCCCAGGGATAACATAGAAAGCTCTTAATTTGTTCTGCTGCGGCAAAACTGTGCAGAAAGTGAATCCAGAAGAGAAACTTTTCTCAGTTTTGGTTCTGAACCAAAAGCCATACCTCATAGGTTGTCTCAGCCCCACAGATTCACTACAGTATCTACTTTCATCAGAATGTCAGAGTGGGAGGCTGAGATACTGTTCTTGGTCCTTATCCATGTGTACGCACTAGGGAGAGATATGAATCCACTGAACATCTAATCAAGAATCTTTAGGAATCTTGTTTATTTTCTTTTTTTCCTGTCTTTTTTAATGCTCTGAAAGATATAGACCTTGGCACTTTAATCTGGTTACTGATTTTGGTGGATTTGTCATGATTTTTACTAGGTTGAAAGAGCTGGACCTTTATTTAATCCAAGCTTAATACTGTTTTCAAATAAAGATAATTTAATCAGCCATTGTTTTGGATTAGCAGTCTTTTGAAGTAAGCTGTGAAGCTCCATGTGAACAGTATGCAATTCAGCCTTCCCATAAGAGCCTGGATCCAGTTCTATGTTGAAATTCTAATCCATTTCCCTTCAAAATTCATATTTGTTAAGCTCCAAATATATTGCATCACTTTAATTACTAGTGGAAAATGATCATTTCACCCAGTTAATCTTGTTTGTCTTTGAAAGTATAATAAGGTACTATCTAATAATAAACTATGTGCTTATCATCTGACCAAGCTTCTAGCTAAAGTACTGTTTACTGATCTAATGATCTGGCTTTGCTTTAAACAATAACATCTAAATATAAACACTGATTCTTCCACTTGATCTCCTACACACTTGATTTTATGTAGGGCATTAATGATGTCAGTAAGGATGGGCTTTAATATATTTAAATAAAATAGTTAGTGAAGTATGTGGGAGAATAAGAACCTAACCCAGCAGTTGAAGCATATTGGCTAATAATTTCAGTCAGTGCAATGTGTCATACCTGTCCATGAGGCAGGTGTTTTACTCAGATATGTTTGCTTCCAACACATGCCAGAGGGTTGGGCTGAAAACTACAGACCAGAAAACCCATCAGTACCCAGCTGGCCATTCCTGATGCAGTGAATAGGTTTACTCATTGAAAAAAGTATCTATATTGAAGCATTATGGTAACAAGTGTATAGAAAGGGTGAGAAACAATGTTCAGAGTGTGGGGTTTTTTTCCTTGTGATGAGTCCAAGAGACTGATTTGTGACCATGTTGAATTTTCTGGTGAAACTCCAATACCATTCAACACAAGTACCCATGAAAGTTGTGCTGACAGCTCAGCATGCCAGTAATTGACAAATTGCAATTACTTCTCCTTTGTACCCTTCCTTCTGTGTAATAGGAGCTGAACTGTTATAAGGAAAATAATTTATCAGAGAAACACTGACACATCTGAGAAACTCTGTGAGAGTCCTGGAAGTCCTAGTGATGGTGATAGCTGGCAGACTCTGCCTCTCAGGACAGGAGGTGCAGTAATATAAGGACAAATTCCCTGAGCCCCATGGTTATAAAAAATATCATATCATTCCATCTTTATTTCCTTCTTCCAAATCTCCTTTTATAAAACAGGGTTTGATTTCAAGAGATGCCACCACCTATGAGATTCACTTAGAGCTCCACACGAAGGAGGTACCAGGTAAGAAAGTTGTTTTTTCCAGATGCTTGAGGAAAAGCAGTTTGGTCCCTTAGGTTAAATCTCCAAATGAAAAACAGGATTACTACCAAAAATAATTGACATTATGGAATTTGTCCACTTGAGGGATTTTGTTGCTCCTTTGCAAGATACTAGAGAAGAGCAAGACTCTGGCAGCACTCTCAGAGATACTTACAGTGGGGCAGGACTTTGATCTTGTGTGTAAAACAGATGTATCCTATATTCCCAGCAAATCTCTGCCTCTACCACTGTCACTGAAAACACCCTTGAAAGAACATTTTGGATGTCTTTGGAACAACATATTGAAAAAAAAAAAAAAAAAAAGGACAAACCACAGTTCTCTGTGGCTTGAGGGTCACCCAGAATCAGTTCCCACAGTTCTATTTAGCTAATGAAGTCATACAAACCCTGCACAAAGTGGCACTGGTGACCTCTGTGTCGCTGGATGCCAAACTTTAAAGGTAACACGATAACCATTTTGGATGCAGAAACAAAGAAAGTCTATGTGCAACCACATAAGCAGGGGAATGACAAACAAAGATGCTATAGAATGGAAATAGATAATTTCAGGCAAGGAGAATGTAAAGTAATCACTCCTGCCAGTTTCACTGCTCATTGCCATGCAGGCTTGGCTTTCTGTTCTCTTTCTCTGCTTTTCCACCTTTTATACCCAATAAAGAGATTTGTTTTGTAACATGGAGCAAAACCACGTAAACAAAGTTACTAATTCCCACAATTTTCACATACAATCAAACGTACAGGTATCCTACTTGGGGCTGTGAGACTGTCCTCCAGAGTTTAAAGCCTTGACATAAGATATTCCAAGAATGCCTTGTTAAACACTTTTCTCTCCCTATTTTTGTGACAAATGCAGGCGGGTTTTCTGTTTCCTTTTTTATTTTCTTTTTATTTTCCTATCTCCCAACTTCTTTTAAATTTTTTTCTTTCTTCTCTCCCACTCCCTCCTTTTTATGTGCAAATTTTGAAAATAAAAAGAATGAAAAAATAAATTAGTAGTTCTCATTTATTTATAGGCAATTTGTTTTCAGCTTGAAAATGTGCAAAATCACTGGCTGCAAAAGTGGCCAAAATAAATGTTGAGTGCAAAGGAGATATATCAGTTCTTTTGAATTCAGAATACTTACAGAAAAATCAGGTTTCTAAAGACACAAATATAATATTTCTATTGATTTTACATTTTGTTAGTTTTAAGAATTTTGCAAAATAACATAAGGTAAAGAGAAGAAAAATGTTTAGCTTCTTTTTTGAAATCACAGAAGCTTATGATTTCAATCTGTAAGTATATATTAAATATATATTTTTTCATAAAAGCTGTGTCTCTTATTTTTTAATGCACTTGTTTCTAGAGCTCTCATTCTTAGTAGGGAATTGTGATCCTCATTTTACATCCAGAGGCCTGAGACATAGAAGCAGAGCGCTCCTACATCACCTCTCCAGCACTAAACCACCCAGGTGAGCCACATTGCTCTGGCCCCAAGGCCGAGTGCTGCAGCCTGAGTCATGTCCACATGCCTAACTCTCCCTCCCAGAAAAAAAAATAGGGTGGCTGCTTCCAAATAACATACTGAAAACAATGCTTGGCTTGTGCAATCTCCCAGATGATGTCTGAATGTTATCTTGGAGAGTTTTAGCTGCCTCAGCCCCAACCTGTGCCACGAAGCATGGTGATGGCTGGACCCAACAGACCAGAGTCAGCCATGCTACACCCTGGCCTGCTGTGGGTGTTTCAATGGCAAAGGTACAGCCAAGAGGACCCTCAGAAGAGCAGGGTTTAGAGGTTTAAGACCCAAACTATTATTCTAAGCTGAACCATCCTTCAGAACCTTTTCTTACGTTATTTTTTTATGCAACAACTTTTGTAGTGTTGCTGCACCCTTATGCTGAGTGTAAAGGGAAAGCATCACCCACCCACACATGAAATGGTTTTAATTTGAAGTTGGCATAGGTGCATTGTCAGGGTGTTGCTTGCAGAGGCCCATGTTGAGAGAGAACAGTGCAAGTTGTACAGTTGGACAGGTATTCCAGACCCAGCTCTCAGCAAAAGGAGAGCAGACCACATCTATGTTCATCCTTGAAGGCTGGACTCTTGGAATTTTGAGGTCTGTTCCTAGCACGGCCCAGCTTTTTATTATTCCCTGCTTTGGAGTTATGGTAGAAAACATAGTTTTAGCAATTATGGTCAACTGCCTAAGTCTTGTATATATCTATTAATATATAAATGTTAAAATATATCTTCATTGCTAAAAATAAAGAGCTCGTTTCATGAGACACATGAGCAATGTTTCACTCAAAATCTACAATCTGAAGGGACACATTTTGTCTTAACAAGATATGCTGTGGGTTTCCTGTGTGTGACATTGAAAATAGTGAATGTTTCCCAATGGACTGTTCAACTACAATAAATCCAGGCTTGTTCTTTACAAAAGAAACGTTGCCAGCAACAAATTGTTTAACAGTTGTTTTAAGGTCATGCTTTCTAAACCCACTTACTTCCCACAGTATTTACAGCACCACTATTTAATACAGTTAAAATATGATTGATTGTACGTGTGTGTGTGGGCACGTATGAGATTATTTTCATTAAACAAAATAATTCTAATGCAATCTTATCAGAAATTGCAGAAGGAACTGAATGAAAATGAACTGAATTAATAATAAATTGATGGAGGATTGTGCAACACTAGGATTGCTACTAAAGACAAAACAAACTTGATTTGGAATGGTTTTCAAAATCACTTGGGCTTGTGTTGCATTTTTGGGCTCGGTTCCCTCTCTTTTCTCAGTTTGAAAAAATCTAGTTTAAAAAATCACCAAGACCTAACCCTGCAGGGACATGGAAGTAAATGTGGACAATTCCTCTATTTTAAGAAAAGCAGGTAATTTGAAACCTCCTAGGAAGTGTTTTTGGCTAAGCTCTACCACAGCACTCAAAACCCAGGTTTTGGTTCAAACAGAAACTGACAGTTCTTGTCACCACAACAAAATAAATCTACATGGCAAACTCTTCTGGCCTTGGGTACACTATTCTCAAACTCTTTGTTCTGCTATTTCCCACCTTTCTACATATATAAGGCCCAAACTGTCCTAGTACTTACCCAGACATGCATCTTATAAATCCAAAGGAGCTATTTGCTTTTCTGAGTTTAAATAAATATTTTTCAAAGGATATTATGATTGTGAACTTGAACACAAACACCAAATATTTACATACATAATGAAGGGGAACAAATTTGCCATAGAAATGCAGTTACCTGTGTCCAGAGTACCAACATTTTTACCACTGCTGTAAGGTCTTAAGTACTGAACAACTTAAATATCCATTTCCCAGGGTAAGAGAATTAGTTTGTCTCTTTGGTTAAATCTACAGCTAAAATAATGTAAATTGGGTCACACCCAGGCTTAAACTGCATTAGGATAATTTGAAACTGTTGCTTGACATCTCTGGACGGCACATACTTTAGAAAAGCCTTTGTTATGTGAAAAATAGTTTGAAATCCTGTGAATCCTGAGTGCATGTGGAGCATCTCTGCCTCTGTGCACCTCACTAGAAAACCTCCAGCTCTACCCACCTTGAGCTTGCAATTTCTTCCTCTGTGATAGAGCTCATGAGCTGTTCCCAGGCCCATAGGGAGTACTCAGGTGAGACAAGCAACAAGTCCAGACCTCTTCTATCCAACTAAATTAACTTGGGTTTTTTGTTGCCTCATTCCCTGCTCTCCCAGGCCAGCCCCCACTTGTCCATTTATTATCCACCATAGTATCCTGTCTGGAATACCAGATGGTAAACTTGCCAACTTGGGGACTGTCTTTTCTCACTTGTTTTGTGGCATCCTCTGTCCAGAGGGGCTCTGCATCTCCACAGGATTTCCTTACCTCCTCTCTATTAAAATGAGAAATAATTAAGTAAATCAAGATTTTGCATGATTAACCTCTTAGTCCTTAGTGGGTGGGAGAGATACCCAACCCTTCACAGCCTGGTTTATTATTTTTTTTAATACTTCTGCAACTACAGGCCATCAACTAGACTGAATCTACTGCCATCTACCACAACTCAAATTAATTCTAGCCAACACATTGCCAGCCAAATAGCAAGTTAAAATAACACTGTGCTTGCTTGCATAACAGCTTCTCACATGCAGTGGTATTGCTGCATAACTGCACTGTTTGACTGGTCATGAGCAACGCTTTAAATAATGGCCACAATATTGGTTTTTAAAGGAGAAATCTGGGGAAACATGAGCAGCCATTATGCAAGAAAGAATGATAATCATATATATCACATGTTAACAGAAAACATAGGTGTGACTGGCTGGCACCTCCCGTGATTAAACTCCCAGAGTAAGAAGCAGACTGAGCTTTTTATTACTGACTGTCAGGGGATAGAGCTCCCATTGTGATAGGCACTATATATATATATATATATATATATGCAAAATGAGATGCTATTCCCTCCTCACCCAAGAGCTGGCAATCTATGGGCATAGACACATTGCCTGGTCACACAGTCAAGCTGTGCCAAAGCTTTCAACTCATTAGACCACACACCTTCTCTTACATAAAATCTGTAATAATATCTATATTATTAAAAATGGACTTCTGCCATAAAACAAACCCAGCACATTAAGCAAGTCTGTGTGAGGAGAGCAGCTTGCCACATGACCTCAAAAGCTTGCAATGCCAGCTGCAGCTATAAGCTATCTCTTTCTGCTCAACAGCTCACTAATAATTCAGACAACCCTTGTTCTCGCTAAATTATTTTTGTGAGCTGAACTGGGAGAGCACTTGCGGGAGGAGAGCATTTTGTTAGAGTTTTCAGTGCTGCTCTGAATGTGACTGGCAGCAGGTTCTGGCAGTCCTCCATTTGGACAGCACAATGGTGTCACTTCCAATAATAAAGAACATCCAGACATTTCATGAGCTTCAAAGCATCGCTTTGCTGCAGACTTCAGAGCCCTCTTATTTCCTGGAAGTGTTAATAACTACGATGGGAAAAAAATAGGCTTCATTAAAGGGAACTTCTAATGCTGGATAATCTGGCTCAACAAAGTATAAATTTCTTTTATTTTAAAGAGGATGATAATATACTTTGCCTAGAAATTCCTTGATTTCTGATTAGGCTTTGGACTATTTTCTAATGACACTCGCACTGTTTAATAGGTCACATCACTTTTTAGGGCAGTTGCTCTCCCTTTCTTCTTCTGCTTTTTGACCTATTGTTAAATTATTTGGTTAATTTGTTTAATCTTCATCCATGAAGATATTTAAAAGCCATTTGGATATGGTCCTGGGGAGGCTGCTGCGGGTGGCCCTGCATGAGCAGGAGGGTAAGACAAGATAATCTCCAGAGCCCTGTGCCAATCTCAGTCACTCTCTGTTTCTGTGAATTAAATTTTAGGCTTTTCAACAGAAAGAATGAATAGTTCTCACTTGGTTCTGCAGCAGTTACAGAAACAAAACAAACCAATGGCCAAATACTCAATTATTTAAGTTGAGGAAATGGACACAGTGGCCTAGATAGTGAAAGTAACTGAAAAAAAGGTCAAAATATTACTATCTTCACTATTTATATTTTCTGGATGCATTTTTCTTGTTATTGTGTATTCCAGCACAATAATGTAATCTCATTTGTCCTTTCTTTAAAATCAGGATTGGTCCAAAGCTCCAGCAATCCTTTTCAACCTAAATCATTATACTTATATACAACTTTATCCCTAAGTTAGATCCTCCAGGTCTTTCTCTGGAGTCTTTCAGTATCCCACCCTCTCATTATTATGAAATGTTTATTAACATGTGCCTATACCCACATTTGTCTGAAAAGAGAGCTGATGGTTACATTCAGATAGTCTGACTGACAAAACTGGTGGATTAACTCATCTGAATAAAGGAGAATGAGCAATACAAGAGATCGTATTCCTGAGAAACTTGAATATATTCTGTGAAGGGCTGATGACCAGGTCTTTAAGTATATTTAGTGGCCAAGAAGGCTTAAAATCTGAACTTATATTCCTCACATCAGTCATCCACTTCCCATCAAAATACAGCTTCAATTTTCAGAGTGTTTATTTACCTGTGGACTTACACTTTTTCCAAAGAAAATAAAAAGCTATGCATTTTGCTGCTGAGTTTATATAAAGGCAAACTCTGAACTTTTTAATATGCTATGTTTATCCAAAAATATTTGCTCCTCTAGCCTACTCCAAAAAATTAATCACTAGTGTTAAGCAGAAGTAGCTGAATTTTAATGAAGTCTCAGGTAATATCCCTGTTCTGTTGTGTGTGTTTCCCCAAATCCTTCATTCTTACTACAGTCAGAGGTGAAAAAAACCTGTACCTAACAGAGATGCTGGAGCAAAGACACTGCTTGGGGATCTTATTAGGAGCTTTTAGTCTGATGGTAACATTACTGCTCTGTCACTAATATGGACTCCAATAAACGCACAATGCATGAAAAATAAACACACCTTGGCAGAATGTAAGGTGATCTAAAAGTAATGTATTTCCAAGCAAGATTTTGATGATACCCTCAGTCAGACAAACCCTGTGCTTTCGCATGTATTCAGATCCAAGCTCCCATTGTTAATTCAAGCTACTATATTATCTCCTTTTAACTAGCACTTATATCTGACAGCTGTAGAGGCTTTCAGCCATAATAAATCTCTCCCTGACTTCCCAAAGCAAACAGTGTTGAAGAGAGTGATCCCTCCAATAACATTTTGTCAGCTCAAATCACCACTGTGTTGCAAGTTACTTAGACAGTTTATGCTGACTATTTGCTTCCCAGATTTCTTATGGTCCTTACTTCCTACATCAGCTCTGATTCTGGTATGTCATTAATCCTAAAAGGTGTTTTACAGCAGCCATCTCTGGTGGTTGGATGGATTAATCTTTACTTTTAACTTTGGCAAGTTTTAAGTTTGAGCAATTCATCAGATCCAGGTGCTTACATTTTCCCCAAAGAAACTTGGTGGGTTACTAGAGCTCATTGCAGAGAATCTACAGGACCAGCAGGACCTAAAAATAAGCCCCTAATTATTCCAATGAAGATAATTTGATTTTTCACAACTGATTTACTATGCTTTTTACCAAAATTAAGAAAAATCCCTCAGGACTTTGGGTTACTGTGGTGTGCTTAAGTACACCACAGAATTCAAATTCTTCAATATGATACTATTTTAGTAGTAGGAAATGGAAAAGAGTAAGAGAAATGGAAACCAGTTAAGACTTTGGACCTGAACACCCCAAATTAGTCTTTGGCTTGAGAAAGATAATTACTAAGGTATCCCTCTGCTCACTTCCCTGGTTATTGCAAATGCTTTCACACATTTGATACTCCTTTTTTGTGTTATAGGGCATTTAGGAACCTACTCTGTTTCTGCGAGTTTGACAAAAGGAAGGAAGGAAGAATGTACTCTAGGAAAGAGCCAGATGGGACATTTGCCCAGCACTGCTGAGTACTGGCAGTGGAAGGAAATGTAGATCATTCCTTCATGCACTGGGTACCATGTCCTGTCAATAGGGAAATCTCTACCACGGCAGGAATCCTGTAGTGTGGCTACTGGGTGATGGAGAAGGTTGTGTGTTCAGATAAAAAGTGTCTCTTCAGAGGCATCAGATGAGCTTTGGTGGAGCTGTAGATTTACATATACTCAATTCCTCTTTTTTTACCCCAACCACATATCTAAATCTTGCAGTGTGAGAACTACCTTGGATCTTTCTAATTTAACATTTCTGAACCCTATTTCTCTGCCTTGACAGCACACAGCATGTAGGATCAGTAGCTTACCTGCTCAGAGCTTATAGATTGCAACTTCTCAGTCTTGTCAAGAGGCAATTTAACATGAGCAAATATAAGGAAAAGCACAGAAGCATTCCTGAAAATTAATATGAGGTGAAAACCCGTTCTTCCTATTTAACCCTTATTCCAAATATTTCAAACTCTTATTCAGATGATGAGGTTTTTTTATGGTTTTTTGTTTTTTTCAGTGTTGCCCTGATCAACGTGCCCTAGAGCTTATAAACAAAGTGGGGGTCCTGGGAAGTATCTGAGGTGAATCTAGATATCCAAAGCTATGGTCTGGTGTTTTAAATGAAGTATTTTAAACTGCCTTGGTGCATATTTTGGGTTAAATTTAACAATGCAATTGTTAAAATCAAGAATTAAAATCAAAATAGCATTTGGTTTTAATGCTCTGTGTTATTTTCCAGGTATTTATAGGTACCTTGTAGTCTCCTCTAACCTGTGCCCCAATTTCTAAATCAAAAAAACTCATCAACAAATGCATGAACGAGCAGATTTGGGCGTTCAAATTTGTATTTGTTTTGTCATAAAAATTTTCACATATTTGAATGTGTTGATCAGGCTTTAGCCCTTGTTATTTGCTATATTTCCTCTCACTTCTCTTTTGCTCATGCATGCACTCATACACACATTCACATCCATCTTTCTTTCACTCTACTTTTTCATTTGCAATGTCTTCCTCTGACCAGGTAGTGAACAGGACAGGTGGAGTTTTCCAGATGCTAAGTGGGTTTGTGCTGCTCAGAAAACCATTTCAAGCAAAAAAAAAAAGCGCTCATGTTGGTTGCTTTGAACACTGATGACTGCTTTTCCTAAGAAAGCAAATTCAAGAAATGGTTGCCTTTGGCAGGTAAACATACTGTTTTGCTTCAGGCAAAGCAGAGGGAAAAAACCTGCACTGATTAATTTTTTATAAGCAAAACAAAACATTCAAAGACAGAGAAAGTGGTTTTGATCAGTGACAGGAGGCTGCCTATAAGTCAGGATCAGTCCAATATTTTAATTAAATATATGTGGTTTATGGTAAAGAAGTTATGGAAATACATATGAACAGGGATTTTCCTTGGGTACACTATCTCTCACATCTATTTCTCTTTCTCAGGTAAATAAAGAATTGTCATGCATTTGCCCCAGGCTTGAATTCATCATTTTCATAGGCAAGTTGTTTTATTCCCCCCAGTGTGATCCCAGTAATGAACTTTTCCCCCTGACAACAAAACACAGATGGATTCATTGTGTTTTCTTGTTTATTTGCTACAAAGCCATTGAACTAGGGGTGAACAAAGCCTTGTTCTTCATGAATCTGCAAAAACATGATTTTTTTTTTTTTTTTAACCAGTCATGTATTCAATATGAAATGGTTTTTTCAGCCTCAAAAAAACCCCATAGGACAGGTTGCAACCACAAGTAGTGAGTCTTCCACAAAAGGAAAAAAGGGGAAGGGAAAGGGGAAGGGAAAGGGAAGAAGGGAGAGAAAGAAGAGAAAGAAGGGAAAGAAGGCAAAGAAGAGAAAGAAGAGAAAGAAGAGAAAAGGAAAGGGAAAGGGAAAGGGAAAGGGACAGCAAAAAGAAATGGGAAAGGGAAAGGAAAAGGGAAAGGCAAAGGCAAAGGAAGAGGGAGAGGGAAAAGGAAATCTGATTCAATTGAAACATCATCCATAGAAATACATTATATTTTTTACTGATTGTTGTTATAAAATTCCTTCCCTGCCCCTCCACTTGCTCCCATGGGAAAATAGGTTCTGACACTTCCAATCAGTCAGACATTGCTTCATTATCCCTTGCATAATTTCAAGGGAGGGGGTAATGTGCCAGATTCTCTCCTGGTCTACTTCTCTGTAATCAAAGAGGGAACTCACAGTCATAGACAGCAAGAAGAAGCAAGTCAGAATCTTGCTGAAGACCTGCAAGGCCCTGTATGCCAAAGTCATCAGGGCTACTTGACCTGTGTGATTTCTCAGGCTAATCTAAGAAATATGAGGCCTGGGGAAGGGTAATTCAAAACTTTATTGTTACCTTAGGCCAGTGTTCTCTTTCTATGGGAGTCATCAGGGTAATAAATGATTCTGTTGCCACTGCAGCTAAAAGATGAGGATTGCTCAAGTACATGACAGGGTAACACAACAGACCATGACATGATGAAATTCTGATATCAAGTGAACAGAAGTTCTGATATCAAGTGAAACATCAGCTTGAAGAAAAACTTATGGAAAAAATGCACTTGCTTGGTATAGAATTTGCTTCTACCCTCTGAGTTTATTCTTGGAAATACCTGTCTGACCTTGATAACTCATTTAATGACATGTCTCAGGTCTATTCACTCTAAAGGCACATAGTGGGACTCCAAGATCTTGGCTAGGACTGATAGACTGCAGAAAGTGGCTGGAATCTTATGCTCATACTAAATTATATCTTAACTTAATATTGTTAGGACAGTTATTTTTCTACTTCTGTTTAGCTGTGCCAAATCTTAGGAAACTGTAGACTGAAAAAAAATAAAATTTGAAGCAACTAATGCAACAAAATATATATCTTTTAAACAAGAAAAAAATTTAAAAATGTTCTTTTTTTTTTTCCTTTTTTCTTGTTTTCCCCAACAGTGTAACAATCCCTTTGAGTGCTGCCATTTTAACCTTCAGATACTCCAGCAGGTGGTGAAAGCTTTCAGCAGTTCATGCAGCTTCAAGACAGATGTTCAATTACTGGAGGAGAAAAAAAAATAAAAAGGAATAAAAAAGGAATAAAATGGAATAAACCAAACCAAGCCAAACTAAAACTGCTCAAGTGCTCAGGCTGAAACAGTATCACTTCCTGGTGAAGGATGACAATTCTTAGGTCTCAATGTGCAGCCTCTGTGGTCAGTAAGAATTATGCTGATGAATTAACTTGGTGTAGAATCATTCCCCATGGCACCTTTGTTCATCTCAGCCAGGTTGAGGGGAGGGATGCTGGTGGACAAATTTTATATTCAAACAGTGAAATGTTGGCTCCAGCATCCTGCTGACCAATGGTTTTGGGAGCACTGCCACTGAGCTTGGTCAGTGGATAAATCAAGCAACAAGGATTACCAGCTGCAAGTGTTATAGAGGAGGTTTTGTTCTTGACCTGGTGCAGGAAGGGGAGGAGGAACCGTCCTCCAACTTAAGAGAGGACACAGACTAAAGGTCCTCTAGTTCTTCGTCCCTGGGACAGCTGTCACCAGTGGTGATAGGGAAGTTTGGTCAGAGTAACTTTAACACCCATCTGGGGCATGGACTGTGATTTTAACTACTGTTGATAAGTAGACAAAGTCAACTCCAACAGAGTGTTAAGCTTTTAAAAAAGATGTCAGGAATTTAGTAAGCAATCAGAACCAAGAATGCAAGGAAATATACGTTTACAATAAAACTGGAATTATTTTGAGAATAAAGGTTTAAAAAAATATATTTCAGGATTGGGCTTCCTCTCCAGCTTTTAGGGTAAAGGATGTAGTGGGGTGAAAGTGGCAGGAATCTACCTGCTTCCAGGTTTTCCCACTCTCTTCTAAACTATGTAGTAGCACTAACTTTGTCAGAGGCACAGTGCTGGAGGTAAGGGGCTCTGCCTGCCTATTTCATGTTACTAATGGCAACAAAGCTTTGTCAAATGAAAATATTATCTTTAGTCAGAGCTTTCAACCTTCTCGTGTTACAATTCTCTTTGCTGACTTGCACCAAACAACCATTACCCCCTGGGCCTGATATGTGCTCTTTAATGGTCTACAGTGATGTTGCCATATGCCAAAAAAAGAACAATATTAACAATGGGGAGACAATTCAGCCAACCTCTGATGGAAACAGTTTCTTTTTAGGTACTAGAAGAAATAGGTGACTCTGTATTCATCTCTTCATACTATCTGCTTTAAGAAGCTTATAATTAGAATCACAGAATGGCCTGGGTTGGGAGTCCCTTTTAAAGATACAACTCCCCCTGACACAGGCAGGGCCATATTTCACTAGATCAGGTTGCTTAAAGTCCTGTCCCACCTGAATTTGAACATTTCCAGTGATGGGGAAGCATCTACAATGCTTCTGAACAACCCGTTCCATTGTCTCACCCCCCTCGTAAAAAAGGTTTTTCTTAAATTCAACCTAGACATATCATTTCTCAGTTTAAAACCACTGCCCATAGTCCTGTCACTGCAGGCCTTAGTAAAAAGTCTTTCTTTGTCTGTTTTAGATGCTCCCTTTAAGTACTGAAAGGCCTCAATAAGGTTTCCCTGTAGCCTTTTCATCTTCAGGCTGAACAGCCCCAACTCTCTCAGTCTTTATTCCTACCACCATCCTTCTGACCATTTCAGACCATTTCAGACCATAAACCTCCCTTGATCTGCTGGACATGCTTCCTTTTATGCAGCCCAGGACAGTTTGGGGGAAGAAGAGCCTAATCCTCCCTGTTGACTGTGATTCTGGACTACAAACTCAGATGAGAATATCAATATTTGTAAAAAAAATCCCATTCTGCTTGCATTGCACATACTCAGTAAATCCCAACATCTATCAGTGTTTCTATTACTTCAGTATTTATGTGACCTGACAAGGGTACAAGTCTTATTTTAAGCTCCATCCTCTCTTTTCTGTTCATGTACAGGTACCAATGTACAAATGCTAAAATCAGTCTGTAACACGAAGCTTTTACCTTCTGAACAGAGGTGGATGAAAGGCACACAGTACTATGATCCCCATTTCACAGAGGTGGAAATGGGACACAGAAGGTATAGGGACTTGACCAAGTTAAGACAGGAAACGTAGCATGACCAGGAATCAAACCCATGTCTCTTCTGTGCTTAAGCTGGACAACTAATGTTCCTCTCAGCACAGAGCACAAATAAGATGGGAAGTGGCACTTTGAAGCACTTTTCTCAAGATAACATCACTGTTATTGCTATAATCTAGCAATAGATGTTATCAATATAAAAGTAAAGCCAGTTGCAATTTTACTTTATCCTTTGCAGTGACTCACTTCTTCCATACTGCCTAGAAGAAGTGAACTAATAGCCAGTTATTCCCCCTGGACTTCTCAGTATGAATTGCCTCTGTGTTACTTGCTTTTAGTCTACAAGGCAGCCTTCCAAATCACCCAAGCAGCTGTGTGGTCACACCAAACCCCATGAGACCTCTTGGTGGCCTCCTGATGGAAAGGAAGCTGCAGACACACATCCAACTGCATGGCTGTCCTTGATGGTTGTGTTGAGTGTGTTTAAAACTGATATACTCTTGATATACAAACCCCACATTGGGTTCTTCAAGCTTTATGGCTTTTACTTTATGGCTTTTAGCTTGTATAGCTGAGTTGACTTGCAAGAGCTGTTATCTGCACTACCTTCTACTTGAGTGGGATCTAAAAAACAGACAGTGTGGGTCCATGGGAGTCTGAAACAAACCCTGTGCTGACACATCAGTTTAGAGAGTATCATTACAGCCTGACCCCCACAGGCACCATCTGTACTCTCTGTCAACCAAAGTCCTGGAGGCTGCCTAGATGGCAAATGTTGTTCTAAGTACATGGTGAACTGCAGAGTGGCATTGAAAACACAATAAACTATGTGACGAGGAGAAAGGAGAGGAGATATTCACCACCAACACCTTTTGGTGGCCAATAAACCCTGCTCAGTTGTATCAAGACTATAAAAATGAAAATGTACTTTGCAAGGTTCTCTATCACACACCTCAATTTAAGCATATAAATAAATTTAGATGTGCAGTGTTTCAGTGGGATAGGTTTTGGGCTTTTTTCTTACTTAAGAATAGAGGCTGCAGTATGCTTTAATTTTCTGGACCAGTAGGCTTTCTGAGTTGTCAGGAGATATAACTTCATGCATGAAAATTATAGGTTTTGAATGAAAGTGTCCAGGGTTATGTTCTAGTCACATTTCATCATTCTTGGATCAGATGGGGCAACGGCAGGAAAACTGTTGGGAAAGTCACTGCAGGTCACAAAAATCTCATTATGTATCCATGAAGCTCCAGAACACTCCAAAGTTATCACAAGTCTACTTAGCTCAGCCTACTATTTGCCTATAGAGTAGTGAATGGAGACGCTTCTCCTGGAGCATTAGATACACAAACATCTAAATATTAGACAGAAAGAAATTTGTTTGGTTGTTTTTTTTAAATATGGTCCAATCTGGGTTGTGTTGGATTTGGTTGTTTGTATATTTGTTTGTTTTCATATAACTAGTTCTTTAAAGTGGAGTATCCATTTTAGCATTCTTCCATAGTGGAAGAATGAGGATCTCAGTGCTTTGCTGAAATACTTGCAAATACCAGGTAACTAAATAGTATGTGGTTTTCCACCTTCCATTGAGTAATCTGGCATTCAGAGATACTTCATTCAGCTTGCATGTCACATATACCTACTTTTGAAGAAATGGTTGCTCTTGGTTAACTGACAGCTTTGCAAAATGTCACAAGAAACATTTGATTCAGGGATTTTATGTAGGTTTTTTCTCTGCAGTCTGTCTATATTTACATATACTTTTTTCCCCCCCCAGTATTTTTAAAGCTCATTTCTGGAAGTGCAACACTTTGCAGATTATCTCAGAGTCACTGCAGATTTGTTGTGATTTTTTCCCAGAGACTGGTAAAATCACACTGGCTCCAGAGGTTCAACTTTCTGCCCCTGCTAAGGGAGGTCATCAGTAGCATGGAGTCAGATTTGGATATCTCCCAATCAGAAACAAATAAAAGTTATCCCACTGGGACTTTAGCTAGGCTCTATCTGCCCTTCCAATGAACAGTTAAGCTTTGTAGTGTGCCTGCTTGAGAAACAGATGTTTGTCTAACCCCTGAACTGCTCAATACATTAATCTGAAGCATAATTTAGCTCTGTCTGAGCTTCTGAACATGGCACCAGTAACTGGCTAGCATAGATTTACCAGCCTTAAAAATAATAATTTTTGAGGTTTGTTTAAAAAATAGTGCTCCTCCTGTCTTAGATTAATTAGAAGTGATAATCTTTGGCAAGAACATACCCAACAGAAAGCATAGGGTTCTGAACAAGATGCTCACCCTCGAAACCATCATGTTATAGTTTGTTCCTGGTGCTTGTGAGTCAGACATTGAGGCAGACCCTGTTTTTTGTTGGCCTTCTGTTTGGGGAGTGTGGTTCAGCTGTGCATCACCACGTTGTCCCTCTGCCAGCTAAGAACAAAGATCCAGTCAGAAGGATGAGAAAATACAGAACTATTTCAACCGAGGAGGAGCCAAGTCTTGATCAGATCTGGATATCCTCAAGCTTCAAAGTCAGGAGGATCTTGGATTCAGTATGGGCTCATCTCTGCTTCTGAAACTGGGTTTAAAGTCAGTCGTCCTCCCCCCCAAGAGAACAGATCTTAAAAGAGGAAATAAATAAAGAAAAATAATGAGGAAAATTAATGTTTATGAAAAATTGCTAAAGATATACTTTGAAATACCAGGTGATGCAAGACCTAATATTCTTCTCTCACTCACAGACATTCAGTTCTTGCTTCACCTTATGAACATATGTACACTCCACTGGATCACACTTCGAAGAATTTGGTTTCTGAGAGCTGCTGTTATATATCTTTGTATCTAGGTCATTAAAAATCTGTCCTGATTCAGCACTGAAATGTGCAGTAACTTGCACTCATTAGGATTTAACCACTGCACCATCATGAGAGATGAGGGGCTTCCGGCTGAGGTGATTTTCAATGAGACAAAACAAGGGCATTTATTGTCCTAATCTACATAACGTGCCTGGCTCGATTTTGCAAGATGAACTGTTTCTTGTAGATACTTACAGAAAAGATTTGCAGGCTTCTTTTTTTACTGCAGAAGATGTATCTGCTCAAGTAAAAAGGCAGTCTCGAAATTATGAAACTAAACATTAAGTATTGTGGTATTCAGAGGTTCTGCTGTTGGTCTTGCTGACTATCAACAGACTATCATCTCTATGGATTATAGCAGAAGATTAGGCAGCTTTAATTTTCCCTAAAAATTAATGCCAACAGAGCTGTCAAGCATTCACAGTCACAGAGAAATCTTGAAAATTTAGCTTAGATCCAAGCATATGCTTGGGCAATGTAAAAGCCTGAAACCAGATAAAATGTCATGATGATGTTGTATTATCATCATTGCAAAAAGTTTGGCATTTGCAGCTCAGGGTGAATAAGAGTTAATAGGCAACAACAGACCTCTGGGAACTGGGCAAGTTGTGGACTGAGTTATGAACACAATCCCCATTGCAAGGAGGTTTAGATTTAAAAAAGGGAGAATAAGATGGACACAGACAAGCCCCAGCAAGGAATATGATGATATTACCCCTTTTTTATTTTTTTATTTTTTTTTTACCAGATGACTGATTTACTGACAGAAAAGATGTGCATTTTAATGAGGGATTTAATTAGAGACAGATGTAATTTTTTCAAACAGAACTCCTTTGGTGAAAATGTAGGTTTGAAAACCTATTTTTCCAGTAAATTTCTGTCAGATTGACTAAATTACTCATCGACCAAAGTTGAAAATACATTTAAAAATAAAACTATTTTTTTTTACTTTTTATAATTAACTATAATTATTTTTTATCCAAAAACATTCTAAAATATGTATTTAAACAATTAGAATTAATTTTAAAGCTCAATGAAACATTTTATCTTAATCAATGTTAGGCAAGATACCTTTATTTTCAGTGCTTGCTTTGCCAAAATATCCCAACACTTATTTTCTTGCTCAACTTGATGATGATGATGATAACGTAGAGTATGAAAAATTAACAGCAAAGCATAAAATTTTCCACTTTCCCTGCAGGCTTCTATTGGAAATTGGGAAAGATATTGTTTAAGAAGACAAATGGGGCAGGTGAACTAGGTAAGTAAAAGAGGCTCAGGGGTAAATGCAGAGAGGGCATTAAGCATATCTGTTGTGATAAGAGAATGGATAATGCTTTTAAACTAAAAGAGGGTAGGTTTAGACTAGAGAAAAAACTTCTGAAGATGAGGCTGGTTGCCCAGAGAAGTGGCAGAAGCCCCATCCCTGGAAACATTCAAGTTCAGGTTGGATGAGGCTGTTAGGAACCTGATCTAGTTGAGGATGTCCCTGTGTGCCCATTGGGCTACATGACCTTTAAAGGTCCAGTCTCACCAAAACTCTTCTCTGCACTAGGAAGCTGGAGGTCACAAGGAAGGCAAACAGTGACAAAGAACTGAAGAGGCCCCACTTTTACCCTTAGGTTCACTGCTGTTGTCTCTCATTACCTGTCATCTCATTCTTTGTTTTCTGAACAATTCTAAGGCAGGAGATAAACTCACCCATATGCTGCACAAGCTGCAGAGAAATGTAGGACTAATTCCCTCACCTGAAGCCTTCCATCCCTTTCTGGGGCAGAGCTGGGGCTTCCCTGTAGATCTTTTTTGGGATGGGGAAAACCCTAATCCCCCAACTCACAGTCAGTAAAACCTCAAGGATGAGACTCTCAGCTACCACGGCTATTGGGTGACAACGTTAGGAGTTAAATACCTGGACAGAGGAGATGCTTTGCTGTGAAATTCCTATGGACATGCTGTCAGAGTGTCTGAAACACCCAGCTCTGCAGGGGGAAGCAGTGTCAGGCTGTCACCAGTGCTGGTACAGCACCCACACCTATCGAGTCTGACAGAGCTGTTTAGCCAAAGTGCATCACATTCCCTGCTGCCCTCATTTTGCTTAATCTGCATTCTTGCAGCTCAGTAATCCTCATGGGAGACTTCCTATAAATAGTGCTTTGGCAATTAAACCCGCTTTCCTTGCAAACTAAGCTTTAATTTCTATTGGCAGGTAGCTTGCAGAAGTATCTCCTATGGAGGAACAAGAGGATGAAACACATTTTAAATAATGAAGGTTTATCTTTGTGAAGAAAGGAAAGTTTATCTTAAACACTAATGCTATTATCTAATCAAGCATCTAATGTTTTTCTATGCAGTTTGCCCCTCTGAGAGCACCATGGAGCAGAAATATGAGCTGTAAAAATCCTGCTGTGCTCATAGAAATGACTCTCGCACATTTTCAGGTCAAAGATTACACCTCTGCAGTATTTTTTTGTGAAACACATTTGTTCTTTTTTTTTTTTTTTTTTTTTTTATAATGCATTTTACTCAGATTTCACAGAACGATATTTCAAGAAAACAACAAAGCACAATAAAATATTGACCCTCTGCCCTCAGAGAACAGGTGAATATACACCCAGGTCAAATCCACTGGCCAGCTCTGTTGTGCAGAGAATCTGGGGTCATTTCTTTCAGAAGCAGTTTTAGTTGTTCTGCCTCTCATTTCTGGAGCACTTCACATTCATAAATGACACCTGGAAATCTGGACAGGCACAGTGGAGCCTATCATAAAGGGAAAGGGGGATTTGGGATATTTGGAAGTAAATCCTGCGATTATTTTTACATGAACCTGTAAGAATGATATCACTATGCACAAAACTGTCTATAAACCAGATGCTGCTCCTGACTCCTGGCATGCTGAGTGTGCTTCACTTCAAATCAATGTTCTTTTGGGCAGGAGCAATCCAGCTATGCACAGCAAACCAAGGCTTTTCAGATCTAAATATGGCATCCAATTATGTGAATTTTAAATAAAAGCACAGATGACAGAGTCCTGTTCTAGCACCAAAAGGCACAGTATCATACATGGTTCCCAAAAGGGGCTAAATCCTTCAGGGTGGTGAAGCTCTGACTTATGAGTAGTTCTACTGGAGTCTGAAGTCACATCAGACCAGTGGAAATGAATAAGTGAAACATTTCTGAAAAGACTTGGCACATACAATGGGAGATGCTTGAAAACTTATTTTGTATCCTCTTAGTCAAAATAATCTGTAAAATTCATTTACATGGCACACACACATCCTTTTGTGGTTGTTTTGGTTTTTTTTTTATAAATTTCAAAATTTAAGTTTTCATGCTGGGAATGTTTTCAGCAGGAACATTACGGTCAGGCCTTGGTGTGAGATTTGAATTTGTATTTTGCTGAGTGAATGCATGCCCTGAGCTCAGTCCTGCTGGGGAGAACTTGTACCAATAGGACACAATGTGGTGACACTTAAGTTTATCAATCTTCAACTGGAAATGGCCTCATCAGACTGCTGAAAGCCCAAAGCAACCAACAGTTACATCTTAAAAAATTATTTGAATGAATGATTTCAAAAATTTCACAGTTCAACTTTGGACAATATTTCAAGAAATCTGATGGCCAGAATTATTCTGGACCAAATGTGCTTCGTTATTGCTTGACTTGGGGCACCTGTGATTTCTATCCCTAAACCTGTAACTCTTTCTCTGCCCATGGGTAAGGCCCCAATCTTTTCTGGTTTACTTCACTGTTGTGCACAAGCACACAGCAAAGACAAAGCAAATGCCAGTTTGGAGTTGGGTGAAGAGCAGAAAGAGGATGAGAAACAGGAAAATTTCCCCAGCTTTTGTGAGGGTGGTGAAACAGGGAATGGGGCTGTTCCCCTGTGGTCTGCCTCCACTGCCTGAGCATCATCTTCCTCTCATTCCCACCAGCTACTGCAGCAAACCAACCTGCCACAGCAAGTCTCACTAAGCTGAGCCAACCTCAGAAATCTTCCTTCCACTCTGCAACTCACTCATTCAACACCAATTGGGTTGGTATTCTGACTCACAGTTCTTATTCTGACCATATATATAACTAAAGGTCAAATGCAGCAGTTATTTACAAAGAGCATATGCTTCATACTTAAACCTTCTGAAGGTTTAACTATTTCTTTGGCATGGTCTTCACAACAAGCATGCTCTGTGCTCTTCTGCATCACGACACAGAGACCAAATATGTAATTCTTAGGTTAAAACATCCCATGGGAATCAAAGCACCTTTCCCCATTACTTGTCAATCAAAACTTGTGGAGCTGTGGTGCCAGGCATCAGCACTCCTAACTCTCAGACTGCTCAGCATCCCAGTGGCACCCACAGCTCTTGCTTCTGAACCATGCAACAGATCTGTCAATGATATAAAGGGTAAAAAGAGTAAGTAAAACCTCTTTGTGTGAATTTGACATTTTGACTCAGAGCTAAAAGGATGCAGTTTTGGAAATGCTCTTCTTAAGACATAGATTTATGTCTTTAAAAAATAAAATAAAATTTAAAAGTGAAATTTGAAGAAGTCTAATGTTAGCCCTTTTCATGGACCAGATTTCTCTGAGTACATGAAAATGCAAAACACCACTTTGAGCCCTGCATCTTCCTAGGTGAAGCTGTAGAGATGTCTTCTGCTTCCTAGGAAGTCTCCTACATCTCCTTGCCTTTTAAAAAGACTGAGAGGGAGAGCTTTCATCATTAACATTAAACATCCAAAGAAATAGCCTGTCTTGTACTCCTTCTTAGCTCTTTTTATGGCTCAGTAAGTCTGCCACTTGTAAGGCTTAACACTTTCAAGAGGGATTGGGCTTTGGAGATGAAGGGGCTGGGGAGACACTAAGTATTTTCCCCTCCTTATTAGTCTCTGTACACTTTATGAGCTGCTAATAGGACAATGTCCTCGAATTCTCCCAAAGAGCAAAGGGACTTGGCTTATGTACATACACAGCAGATACCTCTACTCTGAAACAATTCTATCTGTGCTCCAAAAGGAAAGAGAAAACCTGTACCACATGGATTGTGAAAATAAAGACACAGGTGGCTACCAAAAATTGGAGGTGTTGGGTAATTATCGTTTTCGTCTTTGAGTAAAATACACTCCAGAGAAAAGATGGTTTTGAGACATGAGGAGCTCATAATGTGTCCTAGGTAGCTACCTCTGGGCAGCTTCCAGGTTTCATTCTGGCTATGGTGGGTTCTGTTCTGTGGGACTGCATTAACTGCATTAACAGGAGATCTGCTTTAGCCTCCAGGCCAGACCCTGGGGCAGAAAAAACACTTATTTTTTGTCTGGGCACAGACACTTCTGAATATCCTACTGGGCACCCTGCTACGTTTAAGCACCTTTAAAAATGAGTTAATCTGTGTGCACGCCCTGAAAAGTCAGTTGGCTTTATCCTGTCTCGATTTTTGGAGAAAAATCATAGAATCATAGAATTAGCCGGGTTGGAAGGGACCTCAGAGATCATCTAGTCCAACCCTTGACCCACCGGAGCAGTTGCTAGACCATGGCACTGAGTGCCACATCCAGTCTTTTTTTAAATGTCTCCAGGGACGGAGAATCTACCACCTCACTGGGCAGTCCATTCCATAGCCTAATCACCCTCTCCGTGAAGAAATTCTTTCTAATATCTAACCTAAACCTCCCCTGGCACAACTTAAGACTGTGTCCTCTTGTCTTGTTGAAGGTCGTCTGTGAAAAGAGTCCAGCTCCCACCTTGCTACAGCCTCCTTTCAGGTAGTTGTAGACAGCAATGAGGTCTCCCCTGAGCCTCCTCTTCTTCAGGCTGAACAGCCCCAGCTCTTTCAGCCTCTCCTCATAGGGCCTGTGCTCGAGTCCCTTCACCAGCCTGGTTGCCCTCCTTTGGACCTGTTCCAGGACCTCTACATCCTTCTTAAACTGAGGGGCCCAGAACTGGACACAGTACTTGAGGTGTGGCCTCACCAGCGCTGAGTACAGGGGAAGAATCACCTCCCTGGACCTGCTGGTGACGCTGTTTCTGATACAGGCCAGGATGCCATTGGCCTTCTTGGCCACCTGGGCACACTGCTGGCTCATGTTCAGTTTCTTGTTAATGCAGACTCCCAGGTCCCTTTCTGCCTGGCTGCTCTCCAGCCACTCTGTCCCCAGCCTGTAGCGCTGCATGGGGTTGTTGTGGCCAAAGTGCAGGACCCAGCACTTGGCCTTGTTGAACCTCATCCCGTTGGAATCGGCCCAGCTCTCCAGTCTGTCCAGGTCCCTCTGCAGAGCCCTCCTGCCTTCGAGTTGGTCTACACTTCCCCCCATATAATACATGACATATGTATTTATTTGTTTCTTTCTTTATTTATTAAGCACCCAGTTCTTGCATGTCTTATTTCCGTCTTGGGGTATGAACACTGGCAACAAATATCACTGCTGATGTGATGGGCAGAAATTTTTTGTTTGCTTGTTTTTCTAACAAGTTTTCATTCTGTTCATATTGATAATTTTAATAAGGGAGAAAACACAGAGAAAAGTATAAAAAGTTCAGGACCTGTAGTCAAGAAGACTAATGGATATCAAGTCAATATTTATAAACATAGCAACTAATAGAAAAACAGACTTGTACCCATTTGTTTTAAAAATATGTTGCTGCAAAAGTATATACATGAATATTTAATTTAATGGGTTTCTTTCTGTATCAACTACAGTTCCTTTTTTAAAGCTCATGAACAATGATAATAATGTGCAATAAATATTAATAATTACCCATAATAGGTAATTAAAGTTTAATAATTAGTATGAAAGTCAAAATAACAAGAAAGAATCACTTGATCCCATTCAAAACATTCAGTATTTGAAGGATGTTGTATAATCATTACAGCACAAGTTAATGATTGTCCATTTGAAGTCTGCACTCATTTACGTTCATGCTTATTGGAATGTAACAGTTGATAGAGCATTTCATGATAGGAAAAATTGAATATGTAAATATTATTCCAAATGTGAGGCCACTGTGGTGGGGTTATCTCTGCAAATGTAGTCCAAACTGGTGGTATTCTGGAGGTTGCTTTTCAAAGTGCTTTTGCTAAAATTGTTTAAATTTTGGGGGAGTTATGGTTAATATCCTGCACAGAAATAGAGACATTTTGTATTTCTAAACACAGCTAGAGTGAAACAAATGGCTTTTGCCTAAAATAGCCTGATGCCCTACAGATGAGGGTCTGGACTATATTTTCTACTACTTTGCAGAGTTATTGTTGAATAATCTATTGCAATCCATTTTGGGATTCTTAGCACTCTGCTGCATAAATTCCAGTCCTTGACATACTCCTAATACAAAGAAGAGAAACAGTTTATCAAAGGTATATTTTAGGTCACAAGGTTCACTTAAAAAAACAGAGAGTAGAAGACAACCCAACATATACTACTTCTCTTGGGGGGTCATGCTGCCATTTCAAAATGTACACAATCATTTTTAAGTCTTATGGGATTTTTTAAATGAAAAATCATATTCAAAAATTCTGGAAAAAAAAAGCAAAGTAAACTCATTTTAATAAAACAGGTTCATTTTGCTGAATGCTATAAATTTTTGTTATTACCAGACCTAAATAATACATTTTAATCCACAATTCCAGGAACTTATATTTTCTTTCTGCTAGCAATAAGCAGCTCTACAAAGTCCTTCACAGCTTCCAGGTTTTGAGCACTGTAGCCACCTTCTTCTTATGTTCAAGGTGATTTTTTTGTTGAGTTTGACCAGCCACCTAAAAGCTGTTGTAAGGAATTTTTTTAAAACAAATTATTTATTTCTATTTATCTTTAGTGAGTTCAGTTTCCTGATCCTGTGTCTGTACATCCAAGTGATAAAGTAGGAAGCCCTCTTCTTCTGCACAAATACAGTAGGAGTTTGCACTTTTAAAATATTTTGATGGTACAAGGGAACTATAACCAAGGACTTTTCACATAGTAAAACCTGTTTCTAAGACCACTTAACTGAAGCTAGTGAGGAGTGAGATGAGCTAAACAAGCAAAGATGTTCCTGAAACAATATAATTACTTAAAGTAATGACCAATCTCTTCTTTTTCATTGCTTCTTGCCCTTCGGCACTATTGGTGGTCAAGCTGTTTTGCAATGGGTTTATCTTTCACATTTCATTAATGAGAAAAACAAGGCATGGGAGAGCAAGTTTCTGGATGAGTCCTTGGCACAGCCCAGGGAACCACCAGGATGTGAAATACTCGTGAAAAACAAAATCCTAGGTAAGAGAAAAGGGAGAGATTTTTAAGACAGTATTTTCAACATTGCAAGAGCAACGTGCACTCACAGCCCAGAAAGTCAACTGTACCCTGGGCTGCTTTCCAAGAAGAAGGACCAGGAGGCCAAGGGAGGGGATTCTCCCCCTCTGCTATGTTCTGCTGGGACCACACGTGGAGTACTGTCCAGGTTTGGAGCCCCCAACACGGGAAAGATGTGGAGCTTTTGTGACTCCAGAGAAGGACCACAGAGATGATCATCTCAGAGTGATGGAGCATCTCTCATGTAAGGATAGGCTGAGAGAGTTGGGGTTGTTTAGCCTGGAGAAGAGAAGGCTCCAGGGAGACCTTTTGGCAACTCTTCAATAGTTGGAGGAGGCCTATAATGAACATTTTAGCATGGTAGCAATAGAACAAGGCATAATAGCTTTTCACTAGAAGAGATGACATTTAGACTAGACACGAGGAAGAAATTTTTTTTAACATGGGAGTGGTGAAACAGTGGCACAGCTGCCCAGACAGGGAGTAGATGCTGCATTTATGGAAACACTCCAGGTCAGGTTGGACAGGTCTGTAAGCAATCTGACCTAGTTGAAGATGTCCCTGCACACTTCAGGGGATGTTGGAGTAGGTGACCTTTAAAGGTCCCTGACAACCCAAACTATTCCATGATGCTATGATTCTACATCCAATATTGGAGAAGAAGCATGAGTGCATAACACACCTGCCTCTACAGGCAGAAGCAATATTGTCCCACCAGTGTCCCATCGTCCACACTGTAGTGTTTAAGGGTACCTTTGCAGGACGTGGCATGGCTGGGATGACTGTGGTACATGGATACTCCAGTACTCAAATAGGAAGACTTTCTCATGCTTTGGGGTACCCATCATTTGCCCAGTTACACAAAGATGCAGGAGAAGGCAAATGGATCTGTGACTGTTTCTCAGGTAGTGCAGCAAAGCAAAGCTGCTTCTTGGCATGTAAGAACCATCAACTATCCCAACATGCTTTAAGTAAAACATGTAAGAGAGGAAAAACACTGAGGAAGCCTGTGCAAGTGAGTGAAATTAGCTTTTTCCTAAAATGGAGAATTAGAATGTTTCATAAAATTAATGGAAAGAGGATCTTAGAAAGAATAAAGAGGGGCCTGGATAAATTAAAGATTTTATCTGAAACCAAACTGGAGTAATTGACTAAATTAACTTGTCTTAAAGAGACATGTACTGAGACATTGCAAAATAAAGAAAAGATAAAAGGAAATTAGAGAGTGTAATATGGCATATAAACAGCACTAGGAAAAAACTGAAGGGAAAAGCAAAAAAGCTATTGTCAAAGGGGAAGAAGAAAGGCTTTACATGCATTGAGTGACTAAATGTACCTTCTATATCTGAACAAAAAATATAAAAATCTTGCTGCTCTTTCTTAATAAAAAGAAATCAGTATTCAAATGATGTATCTCAGGGAACAGTCTGCAGAAAAGTACATCTCACGGTCATTTCAGGCTGACTTTATTTATTAATTGAAATTTCAAGAAATTATGGAAAAACCCTGAGCAGAGATCATAATTTGACTTTTTTCTACTCATACGTAGAATAAGCGAAGATAAGAATTAGAATATATATGTTTTTTTAATTTGGGAAGTATCTAAAATGAATCCTGAGCAATATATTTTGATTAATACCACAACATAAAAAATTTCTAAGCTTTTAAAAGATATCTCTCCTTTTTTAAATCAGCTATTGTTAAAGCAGTAGAAACCTTTCTGTGTGGTATGTTAAGAGAGCACATACTCAGTGTCTTCTGTTTAGGAAATATGACTATCAAGGAATAATATTAATACTGCAAAAATCCTGCATAAACTCAGCAAAGCTTTTAGCACAACTCGGTCTCAATTCCTGATGAGAATATTAAATTAAGATTGAATTAAGGAATGGAGAAAAAAATACTTTGTTAATCTTGGTGACTCCCTTTCAAAGGGGGGTCTTTCTATTCCAGATCATCCTAGATTATTATTTTTTCTATTTCATTCCATGGCCCCAATCAGAGATTGAATGCACTGGCTTAAATGCTTTATATATAGACACACATACACAGGTATCCACATACATACATGCTTAGAGACTTTCTTATAAGAGTGGGTTAATAGCAACAGCAATTACTCATCTTTATGGACTGGGCACCTGGGAGGGAGAATTGTTTTTCAGAGTCTAACTTCATAGCAAAAAGAGTTTAATAAGTTTAAGGGGGATTTTTCTTTTTATTCTAAAAAATAATATGGTTTATCTTAAGGGTAGAGAAGCACCTTTAATTTGTGGTGGGATCTAAAATAAAGAGATTTAAAATAAACCTTTTACTGCTGATGGTCATGGCAGCTAGTGTCACTTAATAGAACTAACTAACTAACTAACTAACTTATAGAAGTAATGCACAGAAAATACATTGCCCTTTTTAATTTTTCTTGTGATTGTGTGGGAATCACGTTCAACAAATTGATTAATAGACAGATATTAATGCCCTGCTGTGATTTAACTAGTCATTTCTGTTCCAAAGACCTAAATCTATGGTTGCTGTTGGGGAAATGCACAGCATCCATTTTATTGGGTTTCCTGCATATATTGCTGCAAGAAAACCAGCTCTGTGACAGATCTACAGCAGCAAGGCTTCAGAGCTCTTTAGGGCAGAAAAAAAATCAAACTAAGGTCAGGAAAAGAACAAAGCATTTCTCTTTGAGGGTGGGGAATGAATTGTCACTTTACTGGGAGGAGGGCTACAAGGAGATGTTCACTTGAAAGTTTAAAATCTCTACTTTCTTTGCCCTACTGCCAGGGTCTTGAAGCCTGCAGGGATGCCTGGCTTCATGATAAGGAGGGGGAGCACAGTGCTCCTCAAAACCCATGGCTGAAGGGCAGGGTCCAGACAATGCTGAGCTATGGGAGCATCCTTAGAGCAGTGCTCAGCATAGGTCACCTAACCCAAGTTAGTGCCATCACAGTAACTCTTAGTTCAATGAATAGCTATGAGCTCCACAGCACCATGGAAATGAAACCACAAAGTTGTTCTCCAGAATTTTTAACAGCCTATGGATCCTTCCTCACAACATTTATCTCCTGTGGTCACACACCTGGGCATGGTTTCCTCCTGAGGAAGCAGTTACACCTTTTCTTGAAAGAGCGTGGGAATTTCATAAGTGTATTCCAATGTTTCTCAGCCAAAGATGAAGCAGGGTGTTGAGGCTGAGAGGGGTCCTGATAGAAGTGGTGACCTGTTTGCTGTGCTGTGGGAGGACATCCTGTTGCAGAGATGGCCCTTCTTAGGCCAATACATGTCTCCAGTTCCTAATCCAGGAGTTTCTGATTACTTGCATGGACAAACACAATTCTGCAGCCTGTTTCAGCAGAATGAGCTGTGAACTGATGATATTCTGGAGCTCAACAACCCTACAGGCTCCTGGAGTACCATCATACTGTGTTTTTACATGGCCTGTCCAAATCCCAGCTTCAGTAAGGAGAAAAGTGCTGAGATTTTTGCATCCTTCACTCTCCAGAGAGTTGGGGTCAAGGCAGGAGAAGCAGTTGGCAAAGCCAACCTCTGCAGCAGTGCTGGTGCAAGACAGAAGCAAAAAAGATTCATGATACTCTCAACCTATGGCAAGGGATGTGTGATGGCACTGGAATCCTAACCCATTTTTATTCTGCATTTGACAGGGGCACAGGCTGAACCTCATACCCTCAGCATTCCTCTTAATCTCAAATCTTATAAAAATCAAAGCCTCAGCAGCATTTGCCTTTGTTGGCTCCCATGAGATTTCAGCAGATTGTCACTCATAATGACTGCTATTTGAGACACCCATTTCCCACCTTTTTAAACCTGTTTTTCTAGGGAAGGGTGGAGGCTGGAAATCTCAAACCTGGTTCTCTGTGTACATTTCTGTCGGAGTGTGTCCCTCAAAATATTTTTAAGAAATGTTCTGGCAAATTAACAAAAATCACTAACAGAAGACAGCAGATAACAGTCCTCCCATTCAGGGGAAAAGATCATATTAATTAGGAACCTAAGAATCAATATGGGAGGGAGATCTCACACGTAGTTGAGAAGTGAAAAATATACATGTTCATAGGCAACAAAGTAGTCAAGATACTGGTGAGTGGTGAGGTAGTAAAGACAGAGAACTGAGTCAGGACTCTCCAAAGTATTGAAATGCCTCTTTCAAACAAATGAATGACATTCAAGCCAACGAGTGAGTTGCCGGCGTCGTTTTCAAAGCCCTGTGACAAGGGAGGGATTCAAACCTACGTTTCCCAAGCCCCCAGCCACTGCTCTGGTAACTGGATGAGCTTTCTTTGCTGTCTCTTTTCACAACATCACCATGACAACAGGGGCTGCTCTCTTTTTGGCAAGTGCTCAGCGTGCATATTGATGGTGATCAACAATGAGCTACTACCACGATGAGTAAATAGATTAGACCCATGTGTTACCCTCTGGTCAACATACACAATGAGCAGATCTGTAGCCTTCAGATCACTCTTGTTATTCCTTCTCCCAAGTCCTGCAGTGTCCTTTCTCCTGACACAGAAGCTCGTATTTGACGATAGTATTATTTACATTTTTAATTACATTGTGTGTACTGGGTATTTACTCTGAGCACAAGTGGCAAGCTGTTTGGGAGCTAGTGTTTCTGCAGTGCTGCTAATTAATTGATGATAAATAAGTAAATAAAGAGCCCAGCAAAAGCAAAAGGAAAGACTATAGCTTCATGCTTTCCTTTCCAGTAAACTCTATCCTCCCTATTTTCTTTTTCCTTCTCTTTTTCCCCCCCTGTTTTCATTCACCTTTTAATTGAAACAAGTTTGCCATTTGGCTGCCAAACCTTCCTCTGCAAGCAATGCATGGCACTGAAGACCAGTTTAAATGTTTATTCTTTATTTTCTTTGTTTCCTGTGCTGGGACAATGGGTCTGAAATTCCTTACACACACATCCCCTGGTAAGTTAGGTCTGGGAAATCTTCCGTATGTGCCATCATTTGAAATTTAACTCAAGAACAATGAAGGAGACAAACACAGAAACAGAGCTGGGATGAAAACAGAGCAATGAGAAATCCCCTGACTAATTTTTATTAAGAGTTAGAGAATATTTCACCCTCTTCACCATAAATAAAGCTCACTTATCCTGCACACATAGGAAACAAAGTTTAATGAAGTGCAACCACAAGGCTTAGGCTTCCAAATGCTACACCTACGACCAGGACAGGTTTCCCAAGAATGTCTCCTTGAGTAAATTCTGGCCACTTTCATTATGTGACTAAGGCTTTCTTCAGCCTATCAGCATTTATCTAAAGTCATGTTTATTTGCTTAGCTCTTTTGCATTTAAAAATCTGGTCAAGATGAGACAAGCTATATATTATAACATATGTTTATAGATGACTTGGAAAGGCCAAATTTGGGAGCTGAATTACGTAGCAAATCTGAGCTTTCTAGAACTGATGATGGTTTTATAAGTGCTTTGCCTAGATGGGAAAAATTATACACGGGGCAGGCCCAGGCAATAGAGAACGTCCCAATGGGTGCTAATAGATATAGAAGCCACAAGGAAGAAATAATATAACCTCTAAAAATCCTAGACATGTAAAAGGACTACTGATTAAGGAGGTAGCTTTTGAAACAAGGGTAAAGAAGATGCAGTTTACATATACAGGCTAGATGTTGTGAAGGATCAAGAATAAAATGCTAGAAGGTCACAGTACTTCATCTCCAGGTTCTCACCTGCATGATGCCTTCTGTGTGACTCAACAAGGAGGTGACCCCAGTTTCTTTCTCCTGTCTTCATGAGAGCTACAGTCAGTGTTCTGCAGAGCACAGAAGACAGAATTCAATAGTCTGACACTCATTATGTTCCTTTTAATTCATAAAGGTCAATCTGTTAGGGGAACTTGGGCATCACAATGTTGAGCTGTGTGGTGACCAATTTTCATGGAGCTATTCATGAACTGAAGTTCTAATCACCTATCAATAGAGGCCACAAAAGACATCATAATCAGCAAAAAATATGTTTAATATTGCCAGAAAGAAATGGCTGAGATGAAATTTGTCTATTTCCTACCCATTCCTGGGGCTTGCAAGATTTCCTGGACTGAAAGTGCACATCCCAGAACATCTCTGACTTAGACACCCAGAAGTTCCATTTCACCTAGGTGAAATAAATGCATCAATCCCTTCTTTTGAAAGAACTTTACAATACAATCTATTTACTCAAGAAGTGGGAAACTTAGCTGAATCTTTTCTCTCTTTGGACCAGCTTTCATATTTACCAACCTGCTGATAAGTGCCCGGGGTTATGCAGTGCAGGGAGAATTTCCTGCAATCTTTCTGGTCAATGCCATTTCACTGCATGAATTTTTGTTAATTTGGGGAAAGGAAAAGCACAGTTAAACACAGATCTATAGTTTAATGACAGGAGAGACTCGAGTTCCCACCGCATTGAATACTTCATAGCAGGTACTGAAATATTTAGTGGCCTCCAGGCTAGAACCCAAAGTCCTCCTCCCCTCATGCCAAGTGAGTGTCTTAACTAGATTATGAAACAGCACAGAGTCATATCAAGATCTCCTTATAGCAAAGATCCACACAGAAACACACACTTTGGAGAAACAAAGAGAGGGGAAACTCCAGGAGTAGCTCATATGCACACAGTAACTGCAGCTTCCCTACTGTGCTTTGAAGCACTTTTATTGTGGACTTAAGGAATATTGAATTTTTGCCTGCAAAATGGAATGGCTTCAGCTGAAAGGTCTGAGATCATCCATGCCCCTCGAACACCTTGACCAATTTAATCTGTACTTTGCTTGCAATAAATCTTAATCAATTAATCACATCACAGCTCCCAGGACAACTATGAGTGCTGTTGGAGTGTGGGTCTCTGCATCTTGCAAGAGATGTGAACCTCCCTGAGTGCTTCTCCCTGTAATCTTCTGCTTAGGATGTCTGTCTACCTGTGAAATGAGAAGTGTGGAGTGGGAACAGAAATTAGTACAGATCCTTGGCAGTGGGGTACACTCTACCTGGGGTGTCATTATATGAAAATGGACTGCAGTATCTACTCTCTTTGTCAGCTTTGTGTTCATGTGCCTTGAAAACACCTCCTAGATGGATCCTTGTGAGTAAAATCTGTAGAAATATGCACAATTTATATTTCCCCTTCTGGGCTGGGAATGACATGCAAGCCAAGCTCCAAAGTCTCAGCAAGAGTGAGAGTGTTCTGAGCACTTGTGGCTTCTGGCAATCCTTATTAGTAGGTAGCAGAAGTGTCAGACAAGCTGACAACAAGCTCCTGAAGTCCCTTATAAACCTTTTGAGAGAGCTGTGCCCAAATGCCTGCCAAGCAGCAGTGCTTGTAGGAGCAGACCCTTGCTGTCAAGAAGCATCTGCTCTATCCATGAAAGAGCAACAGCTGGTTGAAAGGATGATGGTGGGCTACCAAGATTTCAAGTTTAATAAGGCATAAGAGAGATTAAATTCCTGGATTTCTGTGTTCATTCCTGGGGCCCAGCTTTGAGATTTTGGATTATTAAATCAGGTTCTAAGTTTTCATTTAAAGGAAAACAACAAGAACAACAAAAAAACACCCACACAATGGAAAAAGAAAAAAAAAAAAAAAAAGCAATACAAAGAGATGGAGTGACACTCCAATCACTGGAATGCAACCAAATGAAACCGTGTGATCCTATGCAGTGAATATTTGCTGCTGTTTGCTCCTTAGTTAATTAATTATTGCTGGCAAGTTATGCAGGGTGTGGGCCTGTTCTTGGCTGCTGCACTCTATGTTTGATGCTGAGGCCAGGGGAACTCCAGAGGGTATTGTAAAAATTCCTCGCCTTGGGAGTGAAATAAAGAAAAAAAAATCTGCATGCTTGCTGTTGTTGTTGTTTCAAATCCTATCCCCCATGGTAATTTTATGATGGTCCTTGATGCACTAAACCACCAAAGATGGAGTCTACAAGTTTTGTCCACCTGAAAGATGTTAGGGAAAAGTTACAGTGATACAGGAGGCATATCCCAATTAAGTTCAGGGGAAAAGGGAAAGCCTAAAACAGGAGTTAGGATGCCCATATGGTGGGCACATCTGGGCTTCATTCTCTGATTTGTTTGGAAAATGTCTTTATGACCTCAGCCAAATCACTTAGGGATGGGTTATTAAAGGGATTTAGGTACCTAAATCCACCATGACATTTTCAAAGTTGAAGCTCAGGCACAGCCTTGTCTTTCTCCTCCCCACTGGTACGTAAAACTCCTGGGGATGGTTAAACACGTTCCTGCTGGAGGCTCTGAGGCCTGAGAGACATTTTCCCCTACTAGATCCCTCCTAGTTGCATTTTCTTGTCTTCATGCAATTTGCTTCGATATGGGCTTGTGAGTAAAACTGGACCAGGCAACCAATTCTTCTGAAAAGTAAGCAAAGTTTCACCACAGATTATTTAAAAAAAACAAATGACATTTATTTATTTTAGTGATTAAAAATTTATGTAAAACTACAGTTACGTGATAGAAGATTGACATTGAGTAGGGGCTAGGACTAAAAACATTGACAAGAAGGGTAGGGCCAGTTTGTACAGCACAGCCACTAACAAAAATGGCTTGTTTTGGTTTTAGTTTTATAGTTCAATTTTTGTGAAAAAGCTTAAGAGTTTTTACTGCTGTTAACAAAATGATTGAAAAAGCAGCTCAAGCTCCAAGAATGTGTATTTAAGAATTGCCAGTAAGTTTATATTATACTCAATATATGAAAAAAAATGAGTAAGTAAGGAGCTGTGTATTAGCTGAGTAATTTACAATAAAGTTTCAACAATCCCAATGAAGACTGATATAAATTTCCACTTTCCTGGATGAAAATTAGAGCTGACCAAAACTTCGGATTTGTTTAATTTCCCATTCAACCCTTCAATATACCTGATTTGGGTACAATCACACATTTTCTGACGGAAACTGATAGCAAAACAGGTTTATGTGTCCTCAGGGTAACTGTTTTTAAGCCACATTATCTGTCTATATAGGTAAAGTTCCATTAATTAAATGCATTAATTTAATATAAATAATCTATGCAAGTTTGGGCTGAGATTCACAAGCAGTTATCATAGCACAATAAGATGCTTTGTTTGACCTGTGATTTAACCACCCCTGTATGTGATTTTGAGCTGTAGTGAGAGACATAACAACAAATCAGTTTGGTTGGCTTAGCACAGGACAGGGAGTTCTGCTAATTCAAATTTGTATTTTAGTAAGAATGAATATAATGCAGATACAAAATGAATGTTAAATACATTGTCTGTTTTTTGAAAATCACATGCTTCATGTTCTACTAAGAGGTGCAAGAGATTTCTTGCTTACTTAGAGGAAATTATAGCTGAACATAAGGTTGGGGAATTTGTTTAGAGTTTGATATTTTTTCCCCACTGAAACTTTATTCAAATTAAAAAAAAAAAAAGAAAAAAAAAGTTCTTCTTCAAAACCAGCATGCTGTTTTAAAATCCATTTAGAAAAAACTTTCAGAAAATGCTTTCTCAAAAAGGCTATTGAAATTTTTCTTTTACTGACTGAAACCAGATGCCTGCTAAATCAAAAACTGAAGACTTTGTGTTTTGTTTAAGGAAGAAAACAGAAAGTAGGTCTGGGGGGAAAAGCATCTGTGGGGACATATGAGTTCTTTCTCTTGCCATTTTTTACTCCCTCTGATGAGTTCTATTGAAAACCAATGGGTTCCTCATTGACTCAGGTAAGTGAAATCATCTACTACATTCCTCTCAGGTACAAGAAAAGGGATCATAATCTTGAAGACTCAATCTAACTTTTTTTCTGAGTTTATAAGATTCATAAACAGATTGAAGCTGAGGTGCCTACCCCTTTCAACTGTTGAATATGCAATATTTAACCAGAAAATAGAGAATGCAACCCCAAAAGAAAGAATTTATTTCTCAACCTCAGTCAGCTGACATTGGTCAGATTTACAAAAGCAGCTTGAAAACAGACAGCAGCTGCTGACTCAGAGGTTAGACTCTGTTTTGACAGCATAAAATTAGTTGCAGTTGAGCACAATATGTGTTTCTGGTCCACTTTTGGGCAAGGATGTCTCCTGCTGTACCCCAAAGTCTTTGAAGCCTCATTTGGAGAGCAAAATCCCCAAGGGAAAGGTTGCAATTTAAGAGAAGCAGCAATGTTCTGATAAACAGGATAAGGGAATTTTAGAAACTTCAAGACTTTTTTTTTTTTTCTCCCTTCCTTTCCGGCCCACACAGGTATTGCTTGAGGCATCAGTCCTAGAAAAATTAGGCTACTGTAAGATTTATTGGCTGAGTGCAGAGTTTACATTACATTTTCTCTCATCACTTTCTCTTGGAGTAATTGCCTATGCATGCACAGTCCTGGCTGCAAACAGTGTGGTCTGATCCTTGGGTGGCTCATTTTGGGGCTGATCCAGCTAAAGGTTGATATCACCCATGAGCAGCTGAGTCCTTTTAACTCAGAAGCTTGGGACTTTGCAGGAAGATAACATGGTACTTTGAGAGAGAAGCCCCTCATTACAGGGTTTTTACAAACACTGTCTCCAAGTTATTTATTCCATACAACTGCTGTTTTCCTTCAGGTCTGATTATTTTTATTGTAATTTTCTTTCATCATCAGCCATTGTAATTGATATAAAATACCTGTAAACGTAGTCCTTGTTGTGAAATTTGTGGTTAAATCCTTGTGTGAGTTTTTTTACTTTGTTTTTGATTGGGGATTTTTTGGCTTTGTTTTTTTCTCTCTTTTTCTTTTTTTTTTTTTTTCTTTTGTTTTTTATATACATATTTCCAGGAGGCTTAAAAACTCTAGTACAGGATTTTCAAAAGTGTTTCTGTCTTCTTTCTCAGAATAACCCCAGGAAACACTCAATTTCAGCTGGAAACATTGAAGTCAAGTATGCAGAAGTGTTGGTGAGTGTGAAAGGCAATCACTAAGTTCTCTACGTAGCATCCCACCAAGGCACAGCACACCAGCAGGTATGAATCCCAGTACTCACCAAACATCTGTGGGTCTTTCTACCCAAGATTATGACTGGGCAGGGATAAAGATCAGACACTGCACAACAATATTCCCCAAGCCACTGCACTGAGGATTATACAGTGAAAATATTTTATCAGCTCTGAGAACTCATGATCCTGAGTCTAATGCCAATGGCTAGAAAACTCCTACAGGGGGTTTAAAATATGTTAAGAACCTATGCATTATTACCTGTTTTGTGCATGATTTAATCTGTGAATTTATCCTTACCTAGCAGAACACCTAAATAAAAATGCCAGAGGAAAAAAATGCTAATTGAGTCTTGGCTGGTAAAACCAGAGCCAGATCGTGGATTTTGACCTGTGGTGAACAGTCTGCATTTTAGCTCATTTCCAGTATTGAAGTGTGATGCAGAGAAAGGTAAAACCTAAATAATTTCCTTTTGTAAAAATTACAGTCCTGGAAGGCTACAATAACCATTGTTACTGTTCACCACAGGCAAAGAACACAAGGAAAAGGAGGGCTACGCCGCTTCAAAGACCAATTGTATTATTCTTATTGGTTCCTTGAAAATATTTAATGACACATGAACCTCTCAAACAGTAGAAAGACATACAGCTTTGAAATAATAACTGGGGGAAGAGGGTAAACTGAGCCATATTTATTCAAGCATTCCAGGTGCCCTCTGCAATTGGTGACCTAGTCAAGTATGAGAAACAATACAATCCCAGGGGCTTGCCGCCAAAAAGATCCACAGCCACTAAATGCATTAAGACATTAATGTCTACTTTGGGATCAGTTCTCAACTTAACAGGTTAACCTCTGGCCCACGAGGGAATAAGCAGCAAACAAGATTTAGCCAAAGCTTGTACTCAGAGGGTAATTGATAGCTGCAGCCCACCCATCTGATACATTTTTTTGATGGAGATAATTTTCCTCTCATAAGGGAACTATCCGTAGAAATAATTTAAGTTGACGTCTCAACACTAAATCAAAATGCTGTGGTCTGACATAGGTACTGCTAGATGATCTGAGTCTTTCCAGCTAAAGGACAGAGGAGGGTGTGTGGGGGCAGGGAGAGACAGAGTGCAAGAGAAACTTTCATTTGCTATTTTGGTCATATTTTGGAAGAAATGTTTCCGTTTCAATAGCAAATAACTCAACATTTTTGTGGAGTAGTACGGAATCGCTTCTTTATTCCTTTCACAATAGACATATTCTAGTTCTACACAAAATGAGGATTTGTATGACATTTTTGAGGGAAGTTTTTCTTTGCTTGGTTGTTTTTTTCTTTTCTTTTAAAAATACATAATTCCACTGAAGTGTGGAGAGCTCTTCATTGATGCTTTAGTACATTAATGTTAGCAAAAATTTGCCTGTAGAGGAGATAACATTGTTATGAACTTTATTCCTTGCCTTGCATTGCTCTCCTCACCTCTTTCTTGCCTCTTTCAAGAGGAGATTATAAGGTCTGTGGCTTTTTCCCTTCTTGTGTCCCAACTATCTAAAAAATATCAAACACATAGTACTATTTTCATCTTCTCACACTTTTTTAAAATGCAGAATAACAGCACAGCCTTTTGGGCAACATCTAGGAGCAGCAAGTAACTTGCAGCAAATTCTGCTTGTAATACTGGAGGTTGAAGTTCAGTGTCAACCCATCTGTTGCACTAATAGCAAGAAAAAGATATTTCATCTGTTGACACATTTGACATCTCAATTTCCCAAGTCACCTGTGATGCTTTAATTTAGAAACCTCTTATAGTGGAAGTGCACATTCATTTATCTAATTCTATCATTATTATCAAGAATTAATTGTAAAAAAAAAAAAAAAAAAAAGCAGACAGTCTTTCCATATGAGACATGGTCCTCTATGAGACATGACAACAGCACCACTTCAGTTTTCTGGGACATAATTTGTGTGTTAAATATTCCCAAAATACCTGGATGTTTACCACATAACTATAATAAGACTACAAATCTCAGTTGATAAATTTTTTTTAATTTTTTTTTTTTTAAAGTCCTGGTTTGGTTTGGGGAAGAGGAAATATGCAACAGAGCTTCTTCCCAGAGCAACATGAGGGAAAGTCCAGCTAGTTATGCTAAAGAAATATATGGTTTATGAATACAGAAAGCTTCACATTCTAACATTTCAAAAATATTTAAATGTACTGCAATGCTAGTTGCAATTGCAGGAATGGAAAAGGAGATGTGTATTTAAGATCTCTTCCTTGTAATACTTAATGTTCTTTCATGGCTCATTAGGTTTGGTCAATGTTACAAGGTCTTTCAACATACAATAAAGCATAAAGCAAGGAGAAAAAACATAAAACCATTATAGCTAGTTGCTGAAGAGAAAATAGGGGTAGTTATTTGAAAAAAATAGATTTTGGGCTGACTTGTACCAGCTGGAAATTGTTAGACTGAAAGCCAGAAAACTCTGTTCTTGAAATGTGTTTTACAGTACAAGGAAAGCCATAAAAAAAATCCCAAACACTGAAATTTCCAAAGATACTCTCTTTAAGGGAATAGCAGGTAGACTGGAATGGGAAATTTTAGGATGTTTTATGCATTTCCCCTTCCCAAAGGAAAACTTCAGCAGTCAGTTGAAACTAAAATACTTTCTGATAATTTAATGGTAATTTTGTTTCAGCATAGCAACTATCAATGAAACAAATGTGAATTTCCCCTTAAAAAAAGGTCTAAAGGTTATACTCCTGCAACTGTGCCCAAGAATAAAGTGGAGTAAAGTCTCAAGACCTCCTGAGTTCCTACATGATAACCTATGCAATCAATCAACTACTGAGAGCATCAGCAGACGGAGAAACTAATCTACCAAATAAATGGAATATTGTTCTTGCCAAACTCTAGAGAATATTTCAGGAACATCAGTTTACTGTCATTTTTATTACATTAAAAAACCCCAAACCTAAACAAAACAAAACCTAAAATGTGCATATTTGCAAACCTGTTCACCTGTGCAGGTGAAACAGTAACAATGGAAGACCATTCCCTTGATTGCAAATAAATGTAGTTTTTTCCTTATTGTTGAAAGCTTTAGTCTCTGTTTTATTCCACCTCACACTGTATCCATGCTACTTTCTACAGTAAACTACTGTGATCCATTTGCATACAAATGGTGAGATGTTTATTTCTGTATTAAAAGGAAGCCTTAGACTCATCTGAAGTTTCATCAAAACAAGGGCCAGATCCTCACTGGGTGCAATTTTTTCACATTCTGTCAAGATTTGGCAATACTGATCATCTGGAAATATGTAGCTATATACATTTTATTTACTTGTGCATCAGGCAAAAAAGGTGACAAACTAGGATGAGAATATGTCCCTCTAAAAGTCCAGGGCACCGTGGTCACCATGGGGGTGAGCTGGTTTGTAGTGTCCATGATGAACAACTTATCTGAAAGGAAAGTCTACTCTGTGTTTCTCTTTAAACTTTTTTTTTTTTTTTTTTTTTTTTTTTTTTTTTTTTTTTTTTTTAACAGCACAGACTTCAAAATGCTTCTTTGAAACAACTGAAGAGTGAACTTTAATTCATGTTTTTTAAACAAAGGTTATATGAGACTTACAGAAGCCTCACAAAAGAAAAATATCAGCAAGAATTGCACATTACGTTTAGAGTGCTACTGACTTTCAAATTTCTCTACAGGTATTATTTCCCATGAATAGGAACAAAGAGCAAAAACAGTTAAAAAAGCATATTCAAATGTGTGCATAAAAAGGCATGGTAAATGAATACTGTTTAGTTTGCTGACATAATTACTGGAATGTAATTTTTATGAGTCGTAGAAATCTTGGCATTTTCACTGAACCAGATAATTAGACTCTGAATAGAACAGGGTCAGAATAATTAATACATCAAAACTAGATGAACTTTTTCTAATTATTTTTATTTAATCTCTATTATAATTATTGTTATACTCTGCTGAGCATGATTGCCTCATGTTCATAGATTTGAATGCTGTCTTATAGTTGCATCCTGGGACTTTGTGGAATATTAACAAACCGTGGCCTGGAGAAATTAGAATGGTGTCGTTTCATGATGGAATTCTAAATTGGAATTTTTCTACTTTTCTAGTTGCACAAATTTTGCTTCACTATCATTTTTTTTAAGAAATTTAAAAATAAAGTCTTTAGGTTTATTTATTTTTACTTTAAATGGGGAACTTCTTCTGGAGTAAAAAGCAAGCTCATTATAGGTACCTCCCTCCCCCTCTCTTCTGACTCTAGAAACCTTTTTCAGATCTCATAATTTTCTCTTTTAATTAGATCTTTTTTTCTGATTGCATATTTTTTCTTCAAGCTTTTGAAACATCAAAGTTAATTTCAGACTCCACCATCTGAATTCAAACCATCTCTCAGAAGCATGGAGAATAAGGAGCACTTCTGTAGACTGTGTCGATGTAATTGAAGGCATGTGAGAGACTTTAGTCTGCATCATATTTTTTCTTTCTTTGACAAGTATAAACATTATATATAACCACAGCAACTGCCATCAGTAGGACAAATTCAACAAGTCCTCTGATGTCAGGTCTGCCAGACAGAGTGTAAGGGTTCCTTTGATGGCTTGAAAATGTCTATATTCTATTATTTAGCATACACTATGCATAATCAACAGAACACATGTAATTGGAACAGAGGTTGCAATTACAAAACTCAAGCCCTTCACTTGATATCACAATAGTTTATTTCTTTGGTGCAAAAGGCTGCACGTTCAATTTGAGGCAACTGTTTGCCTACCAATAGTTTTTCTTTAATACCTAATTCATAGGCCCCACTTATGCACTAAGACTTTTACAGAGTCCCCTGCATCATTGTAACTGTAAACAGAAATATGAGTTGTTTTTCACTTTTGGGCTTAGAAATTCTCAATACAGCTGACTAGTGAGAGGCATCTTTGGAAGGAGTAGGAGAAAAATAAAAAGTATCAAACTTAGCCTTCTCATATCTTCTGCTTTCTTGTATTTTTGCAATCATGGGAAGGAGGTGTTAACAAAAGGGAATGATCTCTAAGGTGAGTGCTTTCACTTCAGAAGGTCATTCCATAAAAGTTGTGTGTAATTCAACCATAAGCAATTGGATCTGCATGACAACTCTAGTGAAATTTCTACCTCTTCTATCCTAGGCATGATCTCAATGGGAGTAAAGACAATGCATTTCCTCAGCTTTCTTTACCTAAGTTTTATTCAACCAAATAAAGCAACCTACTTTTTATCCCTCACCCACTCCTTCTCCCTAAAAATGAAACCCCAGCCCTTGTCAGATTACTTTAAAAGTGCTGTGAATGAGCAGAGATACCTACAAAGATAAATGACCATCCTCCTTTTAAGGGATGTCCAAGATGACAACATTTTCTGTACCAAAATCTGACCAATCTCTGTAGGAATTCATAACAGATAGTCAGCAGTCTGGGAAAGGAAACTGGCCTCATTTCCAGTGTAATCCTTATTCATTTAATATTCTCATTGGTAGATCTCCAGCATACACAATCCAACTCCAAGGAGAAAGAATGAGGAGAGCTGGAACTGGAAAAGGAATAAGTAGTGAACAATGAACCAAGGATGATTTTCATTTTTAATTACAGAGTGTCCAGATTCTGTATCCTTCTTTAGCAGAGAGTACTGGAAGAAAACACTATGATTTGCCACCCCAAACATTACAGGTTAGCTAGGCAGATGCTGTTAACCAAGTATACATAATATGTTCTGTGATGAGTACCACACTGGAGTAGACTGGGAAGGCTTGAGGAACTGTTTGCTAAAATATTTTTCTTTAAATCACCTTAGCTGAACCATCATAATTTCCTTCTGGTGTTTCCTTGCAAATAAGAGAAAGTTTTTCTCAGTCTTTTGGGCTACTGTGTAACAATGGCAATGCTGAAGGCCCAGAGTTTACATAGGTAGAACAGTCTTCTAAAAAGGGTACAGTCATATGGATGCTGATGGACGCTTGTGACTACAACACTGAATGGATCTCAAACTATCTGGATTCTACCTCATTCTAGACACATATCTGACCTCTTCTTTTGTACACTTCTTAGGAAAGCTGCTGTGCTTCCAAACCTTCAATAGACCCAATACTGAAAATTGTTATCTGGGAGACTAATCTGCTGAAGTCAAAGAGTTTACTACAAGGACATCTTCCTCTGATGCTGGAGGGAAAGCTGCCTACAGAGCCTGTGGGATGGTCCTTCCTCCAACTGGAAAGAATTTTTCAGTCTCTTTCTCACATTGTTGCCAACAGCCTTTACCTCAAATAAAGCTGCATTTTCAGCATTTTTGGGGGAACTAAAAAAAGGTACCTTTAAACTTGCACAATTCTGCACAGCAATCCATTTCCTTACAGCCTGCTCTCATGATTTTAGTTCTGCCCTGGGTCATCTAATTTATGAGAGATATCAGTGAAAGGTCAAGCATCCTGGGTGTGGGAGGAGGGAAAAGTGAATGTGTGGAGGGGAGTGGGAGGAAAAAGGGAGGTTGCATTCAGCTGCTGATGGAACTGAAAACATTCAAGAAAAACAGATCAACATAAAAATTATTGAAAGCCTCAAAACTTCCCATAACTTAGAAATAATAGAGGACACTAGTATAGTAAAGTACTATTTTTCTCTTGTATCTATTTCTCATACATCTTTACCATTCATTCTTCCTATCACCAAGTATTTTTCTCCTCTCTTTTCACGTTCCTTCCGAGTTCTCACATCCACATTGTTTCCAGGTTCCCAGTATCCTATCCCTGAACTCTTGGTTTTGTGAAGCAGATGAATTAACACTTAATTCTGTAACTGTTGAAGTCCCTAAAAGCTATTTAGATGCTATAGTATAAAGCTGTACAGCTGAAACAGTCACTAAATGCTCTCCTTACAATAAGAATTTAAGCTTTTATGGGCTGGATTTAACAGTGTGATGTCTAAATATCCATTTTGGGATGAGGTGAACTGTAGCTAAGAAAGGTCTTTACCCCCTACCCTTTAACAGGTAGGGGATTTTAGATAGCTCATTGACATGCAGAAGTTTATGAGGATTTCACTTATAGTTGTTTGATATGACTTTGATATAGAGGATCTAAATTTTTTCCCAGTTCCAAATAATGTACATTTTCCATTTGAGAGGTGAAAGCAATGTGCAAATCTGCTCTCCGTGGGCTTTTTTTCTTAAGAGATGAGCTCATTTCCACAATAGTGAAGTGTTTTATCTCCAGTTTCCTCCATAGTTTCATAGAATTTTCTTTTGGGGCATCATTTTGAGCAAGGCAAAGTGCTTGGGCACATGCCCTCAAAGGTACTGTGTTTCCTTTTCCTTCCTCCAAGCACAAGAAAGGTGATTCCTGATGATTTATAACGACAGTGAATTACATCATCTTTCGTTATCTTTTTTTCCCCACTGATATTATAAAGGCTAGCTCAGGATTCCACTTCCTCATCCCTGGCTACTTCCCATTTCCACATGGAAAGCAAAATAAAAAAGTGCCTGTCAGTGTCTATAGCCCAGAGTCAGGCACAGACATGGAACATGAAAGAGTTGGGGGAGGGATCTCAGTTCTTCATAGCTGGTGGTCTTAGAGGTCTTTTCCAACTGTGATGATCCTGTGATTCTGTGAAGACAGAGGTGAGTTTCTAACTTGAAAAATATTTAAAAATAATATCTACAGTTTTGAGCCTCCAAAACAAGCAAGACATTGATATATGGAAGCAAATTCACCAGAGGGCCATCAGGAGAGTTGGAACATTTGCCCTGTGAGGACAGGCTAAGGGAGATAGAGTTGCTCAGCTTGGAGAAGAGATGGCTTGGTGGAACTTGATAGGATCCTTTCAGTATCAAAGAGGATGTTACTGAGAAGATAGATCCAAGATTTTTGTGGGAAAATGTAGTGGGTGGATGAGAGACTATGGTCATAAATTAAACAGGATAGAAAGATATAAGGAAACTGTACATGAGGCAGATTTATTCACTATGAGGATAATTAAGCATTGAAACTGGACATAGGGATTTTTTGAAATCTGTGTCCTTAGAGTTTTTCAAGACCAGTCTGGGCAAATCTCTGAGCATGCTGTGTGAGCAGACTGGAAAAGGGTTTTTCTGATGTCTTGTCCCACCTGAATTACTCTTTAGTACCACAAATAAAAAACAGGGGAGCTCTGCCACTAAGATATTGTTTCATTATTGTCTTAGTCCAGACTAGTAAAAGCTAAGATTTTCCTTTGCTAGGCACACATAGAGGAAACAATATCCAATGTAATGAGACAAAGAAACTTCTGCTACCAACTTATTAACAGCAATGTCTAACTGCTGTGGATTTTTTATGAAACATTCCAGCATGCTGTAGTATTTCTCTGTTGCAACCAAAAAAACCCGGAAAATAGTGGGTTTCACATCGTTTAATCTTAGAGTCAGTGAGTGGAGCTAAATGTTTGTAAGTACAGTTCATGTCTGTCAGGGTAGGTTCATAAAATAGGTCAGGTGAATCACACCACAGACACACCTGCTTCTCTGTACCAACAATGCTGCCAATAATACAATTGCTATGACTATTTGGTAAATTTAAAATGAAATGTTGGTTTGTTTTTCTTCCCCCCTGTCTTTGGAAACAAGTTTATCAAAACTTCTAAATTTGGAAAAATTGTCAATAAATTTGTTAAGATTCATAGCTGGTCTCCTTTCTAATTAACATCAGCAGAGAAGAGGTCACTGTCACAACAACAAAATAGCAAGTTTAATGTTCATATTGCATCTATTCTTTTGAATGATTGCTGCTTTGAGTGACTGATAAAACAAAGCTTTCTGGATTAGAATCTGATCTGAGCCCCTTCTGTGATTAGACACAGCTGAGACACCAGAAGCAAATAAGCAACACTAATCTTAGCTCTAAACATGGGGTGCTGCTGCTTGCAACAGTAGATGCTGGTTGAGCTCCCAGCAGCACTAAATGCTGTCTCTTGGCATATCCTCTGCTCACCAGCTGTATGAAGCCAAAACTCTAATAAATTACAGAAGTTACAGCAAATCAGAGAGATTGTATTGTGTTCCCACTTGACCCTAAACCTGACAGCACAGGTGTGCTGTCATATTACTTGACATGGCATGACTGGATGGAGAGGTGAGGGGAGGGCAGAGGTTGTTGTTTACCTTGACTTAAGCAAGAATAATGACATCATCTCCCACTTCATCCTCATAGGCAAGCTAATGAAATGTGGGTTAGATGAATGGACAGTGAGGTGGACTGAAAACTGTTTCAAAGATAGAGCTCAGAAGGTCTGTAAGTGGTGTGATAAGTGGTGTAGAGATTAGTTGGAGATCAGTAAGGAGTGGTGTTCCCCTGGGCTCAGCACTGGGTCCAGTTCTGTTCAATATATTCATCAATGACCTGGATGAGTGGATAGAGTGTACCCTCAGCAAGTTCTCTGGTGGCACAAAACTGGAAGGGGTGGCTGACACACCAGATGGCTGCCTTGCCACCCCGTGTAACCTGGACAGGCTGGAGAACTGGGCCGAGAGAAATCTCTTGAAATTCAACAAGGGCAAGTATAGGGCCCTGCACCTAGGGAGAAATAACTCCATGCATCAGCACCAGTTAGGGGCTGACCTGTTGGAAAGCAGCTGTGTGGAAAGAGAGTGGGGAGTTCTGGTGGAAAATGGCATGGCCATAATCCAGCAATGTGAGGGTCCAATGGCATCCTGGGGTGCATCAAGAAGAGGTTCTTTTCCCCCTCTATTCAGCCTTGATGAGGCCCCATTTGAAGTACTGTTCATGAAGGGCAAGAAACTACAGGAGAGAGTTCAGCACAGAGCCACTAAGATGATGAGGGGACTGGAGCATCTACCATACAAGCAAAAGGTGAGAGAGCTGGGTCTTTTCAGCCTGGAGGAGACTGAGAGGGGATCTCATCAATGCTCACAAATACTTAAAGGATGGGTGTCAGGAGGATGGGACCAGACTCTTTTCAGCGGAGGCCGGTGATGAGAAAAGGGGCAGTCATTACAGACTGGAAGACAAAAGGTTCAACCTAAACATAAATAAAAATTTCTTCACATTGAGGGTAGCAGAGCACTGGAACAGGTTGCCCAGAGAGTTTGTAAACTCCATTTCTGGAAACATTAAAAAGCCACTTGGACACTATCCTGTGCAACCTAGGTGAACCTGCTCTGGGTGGGGGGTTGGATTTCATGATCTCCAGGAGTCCTTTCCATCCCTAACATTCTGTGATTCTTTGAATCTGTGACACTGCACAGAAGTAAAATGAATAAATAATTGAAAATCCTTTATGTACTGTTGATGTATAGCTGGTAATTCCTTCTCTGAATCCACTCTTTTGGATAGCAAGAGAAGTTTAAGAGCCAGGAGGATGATGGCAGGTTTTTTCTAATTGGCTGCAATCCAGGCTCTTGAGTACAGTTACTCCTTCTTGGTTTACTCATATGAGATGAGAAGAGGACATGGGCAAATGCCTCTTGTGGGGAAAGCTGCTGGTGACATAAACCATCACAGTCAGATTCTTCATTAGAGGCATGAGAGGAGCTGATGATCACATCCCAGCTCTCCTCTCCTGCCCCTTCACAACGTTAGAGCATCCCAAGGCTGTTCTACCTCACATGTAGGATGAAAGTTTCCAAGGTTCAGCAACCAGCAATCCATATTGTGAGGTTCTCCGCCTACACTGTGAAGAGCACAAACATGAGAGAAAGCTGGGCAGTACTTACCCATTCTTTAAAAGATATAAAGTCTAATCTTGCTCTGGCAGACAGTAATGGAAAAGTTCTCAATAGCTTCGCTGGAAGAAAACCAGGTCCTAAATGCTGCAGTTCTTTTTAGAGAAGATCACAGTGACTGGAAAAAAGAGTTAAAAGTGTTAGTGACAAATGTAACCATTGCCATCCAGTGGTACCATGGGCTACTGCATATGTAGAAGAAAACCCTCCTTGCACCATATCACAGAAAACACATCTTACCCTGGTATAAGACTTTCACAGCAGACAAGCTTCATCTCAAGTGTCTAAGAGAGCTGAAATACTGCTTGGGGCATGAACTGGGCATCTGCATAGGGATAGTTAGAAGATTTAAACTTTTTCTCTTCAGTAGAGAACCTAATAAATGACAATCAAACTTGTTCCTTCTCTCTTCTGCTGTAGAAAAAAAATGTGTCTTTTATGCTTCGATTGCAATGGTAAGTGAGAAATCCTACTTCTCTATTTAGGCTATTAGAAAAATAAGAACATGTAGTCAGTGCATATAATTGATCTGAACTTTTCTTTCAAGTGAACAGAAAGCCTGATAATTCTAATAATGAGTTCAAACAATCCCAGTTTAATCATCTTCATACAAAGCTTTCTCCCTTTCCTGTGTCCCCTTCCACAGACAGAAGTGAAGTGATTAATATATTTTAGAGCTTTTATGAAGAATCCAAGTCCTTGCCTGTTATTAAACAAATCTCTACTTAGAACAAGAAGCATAAATAGAAACAGATGAAAAAAAAAATTGTCTCTGATTGTAGGGCTAGAAAAGGTCCAGTATGAAGGGGGTGAAGCATATTATATGACACTTACAAGCCATGACTACATCAGATGCTGGGTATAGTAGCTGACTCTGAAGGGTTTCACATAATGTAAGTGATCCCAGTGAAACTGTGAGCTGCAGGTTGCTACATAGAAAAAACATTTAGTCATTAACTGTTTGATTTTTCTCTTACTTACTGGTCATGTGAATATAAATCATCTTCTGCAAAAGCTGACTGACCACTGTTTTTCATGCCATTTTCCCTGTTATGCCAATACATCCTAAACAAAGCTGCCACCATTGCAAATTTATAAAGCAAGCAACACAAGACAGTGAATAAGGCTGATGTCTCTCAATTGGGGATGAACTTGACTGTCTGGGCTATTTCATATTTATAAGATTTAGAGCTGGCATCAGATTCACTGGTGCACTATACTTGTTTTGTAACAAGGAGGCAGAGCAGCTGTGAAACATCCAAATGGGTTAAGATGAAATTGGTTGGATCATGAATCTGACCCAGGATGCCATATGGACTGGGAAGTTCATTTGATTTTAGTAGCAATTCTGTTGTAATGTGGGTTTGTTTTTTTTTTTGGGGGGGGGGGTGGGTTTTGGTGGTTTTGTTGGGGTTTTTTGGTTGGGTTTTTTTTTGTCGTTTGTGTTAGGTTTTTTGTTTGATTGCTTTTGTTGTTTTATTTCATTTTTTCGTTTTTTAAATAATGCATATTCAGATGTTTAGCAACAGCACTTACCTCCTAATCATGCACTTTGAATTGGTGAGGTTTTTCCCATAATATTTTATGTACAGAAAGTCAGCAAAATATCATCTGCAGGTTCCATTTCTGATAGAGGTGCCTAATTTTCAGTTATCTGAGCAAAAAACCAATAAGCAATCACCTGCAGAGGAAAGATGGTTCTCATTAAAACCTGAACAATCTTCTTAAGATGTCCCTGTTTCTCCAGGGAATATTAGAGAATTTGGTGTGACACCTGCTAATTCAGTCACTCCAGCTAAATATTCAAATTTAGGTGTGATTCTGAGTCTGAGGATATGAGCTTATCATGATATGGAGACACTTCTGTATCAGCTGTGAGGGGTGAGATCACACATTGCCATGTTGGACAAGCACCCTATGTGCTGGATATAATAAAGAACCAGGATAAACAAGTTATTTGAGAAATATTGCAAGTCTGTTATGGTGGTTTTATAAACATTTATCTCTGCGAGAAATTGTGGTATTCAAAATATATGTGGAAAACATTTTAATTCTCAAATGTTCCTACTTTGAGATGATTGCTTCTGATATACATTCAGTCCACCCATTGTGGGTATGCTTGCTTTGGTTTGTTTTTGAGAAAAAAACATACACTTAACCTCCACCAAAAACATGTTAAACACTACTAAAGGAATAGGAAAAAATATTCTGGTGAACAGGAGAAAAACTGAGACCCTCTGAGTCCAGTACTACCTCACCCATATTTCCTATGGCCAATAAGGTTTGTCCCGTGGCAAAATTTTACAGAAACCATAACAGAAGCTTGGTGGTACAGGATGCAGTTTCCTTGAGTAAAGTCTATGGGGTGGTCAACAGAGTATCCCAAGTATTGCTTTATTTTCCATTCAGACCACACGCTCCTTACCTTGATTTCCCTAAGAAAAAGTTGCATGTATCCATCTGGCCCTACCAAAACAAAATATTCTATGGTAATCATATGTTTCCCTCTGGGCAAAGGGTGAATGTATTATATGCAATGTGTTAATTACACATATGTTGCACAATTGGAAATTAAAGAAATTTAAGAAAGTACACTGAATATGAGAAAGGACCTAAATGTGTTCTATAGATCAACTGATAGAAAGGTAGATTTGACTGATAAACCATAGGCTTTAAAAATACCAGATCAGTACCAGCTGTAACATGGTGAACCAAGTATATTGAATAACCTCTGGGATAGTTTCTCCTTATGACTAATAATGTTACTAAAGTTCTGGAGAGGAAATTTGGACAGGAGGATATAAATGATATCATATTCGGAGGATATAAATATGATGTGTATTTTGTCACATCTATTAACACTGCCCTACTGCAAGTACCCAATCAGTTTTAAATTGGATTGATATAATTAAATCAATATCAAATTTCTATCTGGGGTTGGTGGAATAAAAATGCTGGTTTGGAGGAAATTTTTTAATATTTAGTAGGTTATTCACATCTTACAATGGTGCAGCACAACTCTATTCCAATCTTGCTAATCTTATCAAAGATAAGTCCCTTCCCATTGTGGTTCTAATAGCAAATTTAAAAATATTTCACAGATAATATTATCCAGTATTAGCTGTTGACAACTTCAGTTATGATGAAGTTGGAAAAAAAGGTAGTTTGTTGTGAGAGAGTTACATTTGAATCAGCTGGAACAAATAGTTGTAAAGAAGGAAAAAACATGTAAAACAAAACACAAATGAGCATTCAAGCCCAGCTCTTGATTTGTACCCCAATCTTATTTTTCATAAGATCTGATTTATATTTTTCCTTATTGCTTTCTGAAATTCTTGGCATTCTGATTATAAAACCTGGCTTAGGACAATGAAAAGGGAATAGATATGGGAATGAATATACATATTTTTGGCTTGGCTGTGTTCCTCTTTGGAAATACTGGTGGGATATATGAAATGTCCCACATAAATGTTCTTGCATACTTTCAAGATGATGGTTTGACCTAAAGTATTTATACATATATAGGCCTGTATGTGCATTTATGCTGAACAGGAAGTGTTGTGTGGATATTATGGTACTAGACCAAGCATCAGAGGCTTTACTTTCTACTTAGGATCTACCACAGGTAACAACGTTACAGGAGAAGAAATGTAACTCCTCTGTGCTCATATGCATTTATATAACAGTAAATCCATTCCTTTGTCATCATTTTAAGTATTTATAGAGAACTATTTTTGTTGGTATCTCCCTTAGGGAAGTACATTAGCAGTTCTCCAAAATGTGTAAATAATGCTTGTGGGGTTTTAGGTAGAAATAAATAAAGGAATGAAAAACGTATTGTTCATTCATTTTTTTTTTCCTCTTGAATTCTCCAGCAGGAATGTAGTACAGAGCAGTAGGCCCAGGAAAATCAACATGCTACATGGCAAATTCCCTTCTTCTAATAATTTGTGTTACACAAAATATGCATTCTGTCAAAAGTTCTTCCTGCCACAAAAGACTTACTTACATACATAGCAATTTCTGACTTCAAATATTTCTTTCCAAGGCTTTGATCTCACCTTAGATTTAAAGCTATAATGTGAAAGAAGTCTTCTATACCTTCATTCAGAAAGGTGACCAAGTATGTGCTTAAATCTGTTGTTACCACTACAGCTTTCCAGACTGGAGATGGAGTCATGTTAAACAGGTTAATGAACTGATGCTTAATGAATGCAGCTGCCACTGAAAACCTGAGGTTCATTGAAATGAAGGTTTTAGAGTCAGAAAAGACCATAGGGTGATGAAATTCAACTTCCTTTAAAACAAAGGCTATCGGATTTCATCTAGTTGTTCCTGTAGTGAACCCAGATGTTTGATCAACAAGTACTTAGTAAGGGAACAAATGACTACCACTGTTCTTTAAAGATCTGTATGATAGTTTCAAATATCTGATTTTTTAACATTTTTAATGCTAGGGAGAATTGATTGAAACTCTTGCCAAAAGTCAAGCTCATTTGTCACAGATTCTCCCACACTTGTCTATTAACAGCCTTACTGACTCATTTTCAAATCATCTGCCTCTTTTATGTATTATTTTTCTTTGTTTAGTTCTTTAATTCCCTATCCTACTTTTGGCCTTCTTTTGCAGCTTTTTATGACTTCACTTCTGTGTACTGATATTTTATTAATCCTTCCTCTCTTCACCACCTCCAGCCCACCCCCGTCCTATCTTTCATAGTCCCAGTTTGCCATTTTCTTTTCCTTGTGAAATCTGGGAACCAACAGAACGAAGGAAAACAGCACTAATGTGTGGGCTTCAAATGGGACAGAAATCATTATCTTATTTTGAAGGCAAAGCTATTGTAATGATGCTGTTTTCCCTTAGGAAAAGTTTAATCACTGCAGTATTTATCCATTTTTGAGTCTCCAGCCCAGTTTTGAAGAAGACCTACTGTGACTATAAGAATGAGCAGTGGTTCTCAGAGAATTTGGAAATTAGGAGTAACTTCACTAATGAAGCCACTGGGGTGTGGAAAGCGGTGGTATAAAACATTTCATAACACAACACATCACTAGAAAGGGTGTATAATGGGAGAAGGGCTTAAAAGTATATTGGAGAGTGAGGTGTGCACTGCTCCTGGACTTGAAATGAAAAGAAATTCTGCCTCTTAATCCTTAGGAAACTTTGTCACCTTACTCTGTTGAAATTCTAGTTTGAAAGGAAATTAGACAGCTTTTCAAATTAAAATGTGGCTAGGATACAGTTACAAAACACTGAAAAGGATATAGTCCTTGTTTATCCAAATGGAACAGTCCTATCAAAACCACAAGCTGAAGTTCTTTCAACTCACTCCATTTGCTTTTTTACCAATCCAAGCTGTAAGTGTCTATAGGAAGGGAGGAGATGAGTCAGAAGCACAAGGTTTCCGGTTGCTCTTCCCAGTGTTCCTAAGGCAAGGTGGTTCCAACCTCACGTGATAGAAGGAACTGCTGAAGGGAAGCTTGATCTCTGAACCTGCTCTCCTGGGAATCTGAATTTGAACCAATCAACAATCTCAATCCAGTGCAATCAACAGCTTAATCCAGGTCTCCACAAGAAGGTCTCACCACGTGTTGTGTAGATGCTTTTCGTTGATGTTGTTTTGGTGTTTATATCCAGTAGGATCTGGCTATGATAAGCAGCACTCTGTCAAGATTATGTAATTAACACTTGGTCTACCTTAGGACCCCAACGTAGTGGAACCACATCATCATGAAGTACCACCAGAGGAACAGGTTAAGTAGCCCAGGAACTAGCCACAGAGATGTAAAACCACTACTTGTAGGACCCTATCTGTGTTGACACACCTCTGCCCTCACATGTAGTTTGGGTACCTTTAAAAGCCTATCATAATGTAGTTATCTGAAAATCTTGATAGTAAGAGATAACACCCCTAATTTTGGCTATCAGTGTTCCTGAGCTCAATGAAGAAAATCAGAAACCCTGGAGAAAACTGAACCCATCATCACGTTGCTAATAAATATAGGTGGGAATTATCCTCTTCTAGAGATACTGCTCTCTGTTGACTATAGGATGTTCTTGATGACTACCTGGGACCCGGCAAGTAGGTAGATAAGGTTAAGGGAGGTTAGTCCCAGTACCAGGGTGGATGTTAAACCATCAAAATACTGGTTTTCTGTTCCTTGCTCATTGGTCTTGCTGAACCAATATAAGCCATTCCAGCAAAAATTGAATTTTGCCAGTATAAGCAAAATCCACATAAAGAAAGTTTTGTTAGTACAGCTTTCCCTCTAAAACTCTTAAGTATAGATGAGAATTTATTTGTTTTATTTGTTTTTTCAAACTCCTTTATGGATTCTACTTTTATTATAAACAAACTGGAGATTTTGCCATAGCCTACGAATTTGCAACAGTTTGTTTTTAGTGGTACCAAGGCATGTAATCACCTTGGCAACAGAATCCAAATATACATGTTCCACAAATCAGTATACAGCAAGTATTTCATTTATTAATCTCTCCAAATTCAGTAACTGGGTCGTTTTTCCTAACTTCAACTTCTGTTTGGTTTGTTCTTGAGCTTTTGAGCTTATGATCTTTGTGTGTCCCTTAACTCTGAAGGGGAAGGAAGGTATTCAATCATGCCCTTTCAGTGCTTAATCACAACTTTAATACGGTTTCCTTCCTGGTTGGTCGTGGCATATATTGAATTAGGAAGCTATCCTGTCCCAGATCCACAAACATGCTGCCAACCTTATTTCCTCCACTTAATGTAATCCAGTCTAGGCCCGGAAAATTGAAGGCTTTTGTTACTCCCACCATCCTCTTTTTACATGCTCCTTATACATACAGTATATAACTCATTTCTTAGCCCAGTTTTTCCCTGAAAACAGGTGGTCTATATTATATACCTCTGAGGTTTGACTCTGCTTTCATTTACCTTGTCATAAATCACATTGCTCTACCAAAATGAATGCCATTAGGTCAGTGTAAAACTGATGTAAATGAAAGAAAAGAATTTAACATTATTTCCTGCTACTGTTCTTTCTGCGGGAGGTGAACTCAAAAGGATCCCCTAATATTTGGTTTAGCCTTATCTTGATTTTATGCTCCTGTTGGGTCCTTCATTTGATAAATTGTCTCCACCACTGAATGAACCAATTTTAAAAGCTTGGAAGGTCTATTCAGCAGTAAAAGCCAAGTCTGTCTTCCAAACAAGGTATGTCTATAGGCTTCAGGAGCCCTACTCATACCTGCTACACAGACAAGTTGATGAGAAGTCATATTTCTATTTTTAAATGTCTACAGTCCTTCCTCTTTCCAATTTTATAAAATGGATAATATGATTGCTAGAGACAGAAAACTGTAACACTTGAGTAAATCACCTAGCCTGACATTGATTTTAATGGGTCCAGGATTCAACCATCAACACTTATTACAGAACTATGAATCATCCCATTGAACCAGGTCCAATCTTGTAGTGAGTCTCTTCACACTTTAATTTCCTGTACTAACCATAATCTGGAAGAGGGGATATTTGGTGATATTTAAAAGAAAGGCAGATATATTTATGCATTGAAATATCCATGCTCTTTCTGTGTTCACTTTGGTTCCATTTTTCATTTAATCAAGTTGATCCATCCTTCCATTCAGCGATGGAAATCCCACAGCAATCTTCCCTGCACCGTGGTAAAACAAACAGGACTGAATAACATCTGGGACATTCTTTTCCCCATTGACAATTACTCAGAACAGAATCAGAATACGTTTTTCTAAAGTTAAGAGTGTGCGGAAAATGAGGAAATTTTAAATGACAGATTCTAAACAGCATGATTATCTGTTTTCTTTTTTTTTTCGTTCTTTTTTCTTTTCTCTTAATAAGCTAATTAAATCAGTTGGAGTGGGTAAGTGAAGACAAAGTTCATTGGAAAAACCTCTCTACTATAGAAAGTGTTAGACTTGTCACATGACTATTCTTTTTTTCTTTTTAATTTGTAATCAGGTAAGAAAGACCATTATCATAAATGCTTCTTTTTTTTCCAAAATTTATGGAGAATGATACTATAAATGCAATACTTCAGGGTTCAATGAAAGATACTGTAACCTCACTGTCTCTCTGCCCAAAAATGATAAAAAATATCTTTCATTTTGAAGAGCTTCTAGTGGTCAATATTTAGCAAATCACAGCTTCAAAGCTGAAGTGCCCTTACTAAGAGATCATTTGATCCCCAAAACTAGAAAAAATAGAGATTGATAAAATTTTATTATCATGTTGTATCAAGACTAATTTTTGTTGGTAACTTTTCATCAAACCCTGACTGATGTTTTCTGTCTCCAAATAAACATTTTTATTCAACCCTGTACCAAGAACCTCTGTGTGTCATGCCTTGGACCTGCTAGGTCTGTTTGTCTAAACCTTCCGTCCTTTCCTCCTTCTCCCTTCCAGGGAATCCAATTCTTTAACTGTGTTTCCCATCATTAGAGGAAACCTACAAAATGTGGCACTGAACATCACATTGCTTAAAGAATATAGTGGCATCATACTTCTGGTGTCATAAAACATATTAGAAACTGAGCTCATACCAAGAAGTATTTAACTTAGTGCAACAGACTCTTCATCCAAAAATTATTTAACCTCCAGTCTATGGGTCCCATCAATTTAGCCTCCTTTTGAATTATTTTACATATAGAATGGTAAGGACACTTTTTTGAGGAGGCTGCATGAGTTCTGAGTCCTGCTCTAGCAGCTAGATATTAATTTTTTTGTAAAATAACTTTTTTTGGGGGAAAAAAGCATTTTCTCTTATCTTTGAAGAAAATCCTGAACTTTTTTTCCAAACATTCAACCAAACGAAAATATTCTGCATTTTTGTGTTTCAGCCTTCTTGGACTGGAGGAGCTGAAGGAGAACCTCCCACATTGTGTGCACTTTCTCTGATTACTTTTTTATTCTATGAAAAGGAGAGTGAACTTTGGAGCATAAACTATTATTGCATCTCAAAAAAAAAAAAAGTGCACTCACTACTATGCCTTCGAGAGATATAGGAGTGATATGGGAGAGAGATGGTTTAAGCAGTGAAGCCTAACACAGATTTTACAGATATGACTCTGGAAGTAGGACACATTTGTTTTATACATAATGGTGATGCATACACCTTTTTACCTTAATTAGGTATAATGCCTTGAGACACTGTAGAATTCACCAGTATGTAAGCATGCACAAGCACAAACACATACTTTGGCTTTGAGACATAAAATTGAGCATATAGGTGGCCATTATAATGTCTGACCTCTGTTTATTCTCAATGCTGTTATCCTGCCCTCCAGAGAAAAAAAACCCCAACATTACTGAATGGGTGCAATGAATTAAAATGAAGTCAGTATCTACATCCCTCTCCTCCCTATTCTCACTTGCAACATGAAGGATAATATTTTGTTTACCCATCACCATTACTCATAGCTTGGGAAAAACAATCTTGTGAGACCACGGGGCTGATTCCCATCTTACTTGCTCCAGTCCATCCCAGTTTCAGACTGTGAGGACTGCACCTCATCAGACTGATACTAATGAGGCAAAAGTTGTCTTTGGCTGAGCTGTAGGAACCCATGAGGACCCCCCCCAGCAAACATCTGTAGTGGACACAAATAGCAGCAGAGTTATATGGCTCACCTAACTCTTCACTCAGTGGTGTGGCTTTTGTGGGTGAGATGTTCAGGTTTAGGCCCATGACTACATTTGTTTCATCAGGGTTTGAGTATGAAAACAAGGGCATGAAAAGGAGTGGGCAAGATGGCTGGGTGTGAGCCCCACCAGAAGTCCAGGCAGGCTGCTGCTGCCCAGCACATTGCTCTCTGCTTGGGTTAGGTTGACTGGTAAGTGAGGTGTGATATGAGTCAGCCCCAGGACTTGTCCAAACAGTTCCAAAAGCCTGCAAGAAACATTTCTGAAATGAGCCTGGCTCTCACTGGGAGTGGGGGTGGTGGAAGGGAAGTGCATACATGGTACAAGCGGGTGGCAGTCATGCAAAATCTTAACTTCTCACCGGGCAGTGACCTTAGTATGTTTTCATGTTTATCTAAAAAGATAAAAGGTATGTGATTGCTCAGGAATGAAAACATGGGTAGCATTCAAGCAGAGGAAAGCAGAAACAGCAGTTTAAGGGGCAGAAAAATGTAAACCAGCACTGAGAAACGTTTGACTTTGCCTTCTTTTTTTTTTTTTTTTTTTTTTTTGATGATGTAAAGGTCGTGGCTGCATTATAATGAAACAAATAGGAATGACCGAGCAGAAGGTTTTCATAATGTAGCGCAGAGCTCTTCTAGGGATACTTTTTACTGTCAGAATTTGTAAGATACTAAAGCTAACAATATAAATATGACCAGAGTGAACACCCTCAGCTTTTTCTAATTGCAAAGAAGGCATTGAGTTCAGGATTCTCAAATGCAAGAGGCAACAATGAGAGCCAAAGCTTGAGAATGTGCCTTGTTTTTTGCAAAAGTCCCTGGGTGTTCCTTAAGAATTTTCAACTCTTTCACCTTCTTTAGAAACACCAGCTAAAACCATGACAGTAAATACTTTCAGGACAACATAAAATTAAAGTATAAAGCTGTGAGGAGGGAGTGTTTTGTTTACAAACATGCGGGCAGATTCTGAGTAGATGTAAATTAAGGTCGCTCTAAGTGAAAAACAGCAATTTACATGAGGTGGATCAAGCCTGTGATGTTTCTGAGGTATTGCCTTTATACGTATCTGATTTGATAAAACTGCTAGCGAAGCAGACTCCCTGTGTACAGACACAGACAGCACACTGCTCAGACAAAGGTCCTGATTCTTATCTTGCACCAGTTTCACACTGGTGCAATCCCATCGCTACCAAACATTTTGCTTGTGATCTGCTCTTGCAGTTCAGACTCATATCAGCCTTGGCCCCAAAGTTTCTCTGTGAAAACTGGGAGACAGAAAAATTGCAAAGAAGGGGGAGGAAAGGACCGATTTTTCATTTGAAACCAAGGGAAACATTACTTCCTTCTGGGATCTAGTACCTTTTCCCACTGTTGGCTCCATTTCCCATAATACCCTTGACCTCAGAGGTCACCTGTCATTGGAAGATGAAGCTCTGAATAAACAGAGAAGACCCGGTGGTGTCTCTTATCTCTCCATTTTGCCTCAAATCTCTGGGCAGAGTTTTAAATTATTCATCCGCTGGTGCTCTCTGCGAGTTACACGTCTCCGTCACCTACCCCCCCTTTGCTTGCCCATTTGTGAGTGAAGGCGGTATCCTTGGGAACCTTATCAGAGATCACAGATTCAGGCTCCAGAAATGAAATAAAAGAGGAAATTGGCTGTATTAGCATAAGAGGAGTCAGCCTGGAGTTGAATACACACATCACCCAGAAGCACCACTGGCTTCTCTTATCAGTAACGTCTGATCACCACTTCTTTATACACACAGGCACACAGGCACACACGCACCACACACGTGCACACACACACACTCCACTCTTTAATTCCACCCAGCCCATTCCTTTGTTCCAGCTCGTATGAGGGAACACATGAAATAAGGTCAGATGGCATGAGTTTCCTGAAGGGGTTTTCAACCATCCCAAGTTTGCTTAGGCAAAAGAGCAGAAAACAGCAAATCCAAGAAGTTGTTGGGATTTTTTTGTTGGTTGTTGTTTGTTTGTTTGTTTAACAGAAATGATGATAACCCTCTAGCCTCCACAGAAGGGAAAAAAAAAAGTCTGGATAAAGATTTCAGATAGGGGGTTTCTGTTATTAGTTCAAGTATGATTCCTAGACCAATCTGTCTGTTTATCTCTCTCTCTGTAGTGTTTCAATAATAACACATAGCCATGGTTTGTGAGGGTTTTTTCAGAATATAAAAATCTGATAGCCTTATAACATAATTGGATATGTTTTTGAAAACTTATACAATGAATAATTTTGAAATTTAGAGGTGCAGATTTATGTAATTGAAACAAATTATTTTCCTGTTCTTCCTTTGCATGCAGACATTATCTCTTACACTACGGTTGTGGCAAACACTATGCATTGTTTCATCCCAATCTGAACAGCTGCATTGGAAAGGACAAAAGCCTTCTTGTTTTATAGTCTCAATGTCATGGTGAATTGGGTTTTTTAAATTCTGTCTTCCTCACCTTTGTTGGGACATTACTGTATGTATGGCTCCATATTTTGCTCTGTGTATCTTTAGCAATGTACATTATTCTTTGCAGAGCTGCTATTGACAGGGTGGCATCTGCTGTCTCTGTTGCTATTGAATCTGGTAACTGAAGAAAAATAATCAGAGGGTGTTAACACTACAAACAGTGGAAAACATGCCCTATGACATCAACTTTGTTGACATTTTAGGCTTCTTTTTCTTCATCTTGTGGAAACCACCCCTCCACACCCCCTCTCCTCTAAAATTAATTTCCCTTCTTTTGAGAGTTGTGACTTTGTTAATGTCCAGATTTGGTGATTTCCATACACAGTTTTTCTCATGGAAATTTCACCATATCTCTACAAAACAAGGCTCCTTTGTTTTCTAATGAATATTGCTAACATCATACAGTAAACACACATTGGCTCTACATAGTATAAGTGGTGGACTAAATTCTATGGCCCTCAGTTAAGCAGAGTTTGAACTGAAATAAAGAAACCATTTTCATTCATTTTAATGATGGAAGGAAGATGAAGTCTCACAGTTTGTGAGTTTTGGAGTTAGAAAATGAAAAATAAAAATAATATTTCTAATGGCTCCAATTCTTCTCTTGATGTTTTTCATACTGGAGTTCACGTGTATACATATAATAAATACAGATTTCTAATGGCTTAATTCATGTCGCCACAGATAAAAGATAAGATGATGGTTCAATAAACCTTTACCTATGAATTTATAAAAGTATCTCTACCATTTCCTCTTAGATCTGCGAAAAGTCCTCCTGATGTCATTGCCAATCAGACTAACAGATATCTATGCTTATAGGCCTTTCACAATATTTAGTGGAAGTGAATATAGTTACATATAGAACCAGCCTTGACAGGACTCTGAGTAGGAGGCATGATATATTAATATGTAACCATATGCAAGACTGTTGCCAAATTATTCCATAAAATGACTCTGTGGATCTACTGAAGTTGTTGGCAAAACAGCCATTGACCTCTGAAAAGCCAGGCATACACCCTTAATATCTGCCTGTCTCCTCTAACAGTATTCATCGATGTAGGAGGTCATGATATCACAAAAGGGTAGCTAGGAGGAAGATGAGGGTGATAAGAATAACCAGGTTAACTGTTCGTTGCAATATGCAAAGCTCTTTAGTTCCTTGTTTTGATACGTTGTGCTAATCTGACCAAGGGAAAAGCATCTGCTCACATCTACAACAGGAAAGTAGAAGTGTCCTCACAGCTTCTATCGGTGACGCATCTGTAGGCTGAAAACAAAACCTCTGTATCTGCTTTACAGGTGATAAATATTTAAAGCAGAAAGGAGAGCTAAAAACATGGTGACGTCTGTTAAATAAGATTAGACTTGTTTATTTACTAATTCAGCCCGTTTAACTCAATGGAGTGGCTGTAGGCCTCCTGCACAGTCATTGGAGTTAAATCTCAGTTGAGTCAATCATACCGTGGAGGTACTTGGCCATGTCCATGAACTGCAAGGAGAAATTGAGGAAGAATGCTCTTTCTCCACTACTGTTTCAGTACATTGGACAGAATGAAAATGTACTAGAGATCCTGAACTAGGAAGGTAACACATACATCAGAATCTTACAATCTGTATAAAATGTGTCAATAAAATTCATATCAATAGAATTAATGATACATAATGGGTTTTTTTTGTGAACAAGACACATTTTGCTATAGGTTTTTTGGTTTTTGGGGTTTTTTTCCTGTTGAAAAAGTAATCTAGGCAGCTGTGGAAACTTATGAATCAAAAAATATAATGTAAACAATAAAAACAGTTTTTATTTTGTATGAAGTGAGTACATAATAGGCTTTTCTCAGTCATAAAGATTGATGTTTCATCACTGGTCCTAGTGAAAGCAGAATTTAAACACTGCACATATTCTTAAGGTCAATTTGAGCTTCCTAGACAAGAGATTCTCCCCTTCATCTGAACCTTCTAATATTTCTTGCTGATAGAACTATGATGTTGATTAACATTCTTCTAAGACATGGAAAATCCCATAGACTGTGCAGACTGGTGAAAATCACCATTTCTGCTTACCTCAGTGTTACAATGCCATATGGGGGAATTATCAATCCATGCCAAGTATCTGGGGTCTGTTCAAGGTCTAATTGTGAAAGATTTCACCTTCTAAGTAATTTTGGCTTATTAAAGATGATTTTAATGAAAAGATAGTTGAAAACCAGCTATTAGTGCTTGAGGTTTTAAAGGAATAAAGCTTCCTTTCACTTGAATTAAGTGGGAATTTTGCTGTTTAGAGAACATTTGTCTCTTAGAATACCTCATCCCTTTTAACTCTTGGAGATTCCATTTTTTTCCTCATTCCAAGTTTTCTGATTCTTTAAGAAAAAATTCTTTACACACAGACAATCCATTCTGTAACAAATTGAGACCTGTAAAAGCAGAAGCACCATGTCCCCTGTAATCCCAATATACTGCAGATTCTAAGTTAGCTGCCTCAAGCTAGATTGTGCAATACTCATCATGCTTGAAGGTGACTGTTTTGTCTCCCAGCCTTAAACTTCCTTGCAAATCCAGTCCGTTTCCATGTACTGGCTCTGTATAACTCATGTGTTATACAGAAAATCCATGTTTTCTTTCCTCAACCTGTAGAACAAGCAATACACTTATTTTTTGAACAAAAGGTGATACATTTATGCAATCACACATTATTTTGGGAGTGTTCTTTCTGGGCATGCACCTAAAAGCATTAGGTTAGCTTTGAACAGGGCTCTACAAAGTATTTAATGTCAGTCTGTAGTCACCTCTATGAGTCAGTGAGTGCAGTGTACTGCCATATATTGTGTAAAAAGTGCTTGTTTTAACACTATCTAAGTGAAATGGATGGCAAACTGGTGGGGCAGAAAGCTGTGACCTCCCCTTTCTGCAATTTATGCAATGGATTGTGACAAGTTGGCCATCTAGAACTTACCCCACAAAGGGTTTTTTCAAGAGCTAACTAAGACACAGATTCTTTATTCCAGGTTTTGGAAGCTTGTGTTTCTGTAAGAAAACATTATGGGAAATCTGCGTGTGTTCTGCAGCTTGTGAATTTTTTACATCATCCTACAGACAGCAAACCTCATTCTACAGGATTTCTTAATTCTGAACACCTGCTGTCTTCTGAAATCTCCCCCATATCTTGGATGTATTCTCATGTGAAGACATGGCCATTGCCTTGGAGTCAATCAAGTTTTTGCATCTACAGATCTCAAAGCACAGGGCAGGAGCTGGCAGTCGAGGTTTGCATTTCTCAAAATTTCACTGATGATCCGTTTGTTTATATGTGTAAAAATGCCAAAATATCATTTTTTTTTGGTCTTCTGTTGCTAAAAATCAATTATCAGTGCAGTTTGGCACTCATGTAAGATGAGTGCTATATATACATGTTATATTATGCCTATTCTATGTGCAGGTGGGCAAACAAACTGAAGACACGATGGTAACTTGATTAAAACCACACTTTTGACTCAAAGCTAAACCTTGGAGTTTCAGATTTGGTACCATTCTCATCAGCAGCTGACTTTCACATTTTGGTAATATCAGGGGATGGTTTCTCAGACTAATACCTATGTAACCATTGCATTTCTGGGATGCTTATCCAGAGGGGATGTTATCCAGAGGGGCAAGGCTTGATAAGTGGGCCCGTGACATCCCCATGAATGTCAATAAGACCATCTGCAAGGTCCTGCACCTGGGCAAGGGCAACCCCAAACAAAATTATAAGTTGGGTGGAAAATGTATTGAGAACAGCCCTAAGGACAAGATCTTTGGAATGTTTGTCGTGAGGAAATAAGGGGAGGAATTTTTTATAAAGGCATGTAGACATAGGGTGAGGGCTAATGGCTTTAACCTAGAAGAGGGTAGGTTTAGGTTAGACATTAGGATGAAATCTGTAAGTGTGAGGGTGGTGAAACACTGTCATAGTGTCAAGAAGCTGTGCATACCCCCAATCCTGGAAATGTTCGAGGCCGGGTTGAATGGGGCTTGGAGCAACCTGATCTGGTGGGAGGTGTCCCAGCCCATGCAGTGGTGTTGGAACTAGGTGATCTTTAAGGTCCCTTTCAACCCAAATCATGATTCTATGATTCTATGCATGGATTTCTATTACTATTAATTTGGATGGAATTCAGACCAATGCAGGAAGCACACAGGTCATGTCCAAACCAGTTATGGAAACTGGATGATGCATCTGGGCCTGCTGTTCCCCTAAGAAATTTCAGAGGATAAAACATAGTACAGGTTTTTCTGTATTTAGATTTTATTTACATTGCTGTTTCTCTGTTGTGGGCTGAACTGGGACTTGCAGCCCTGATTACAGAGAGAGCCAAATGAAAGTAGTCAGGTGATTTGGACTGAGTGTAGGAAAACATCTCCATCTATCTGACACAGCCAGCTCTCTGTGGGGACAAGACTATGAGGTCCAGTATGCTGGTGCCAAAAATCTGACATCTGGCTAAAAAAAACAAATCAACCAACCAAGAAAAAAAAAAAAAAAAAAAAAAAAAAAATTAAAACCAAAACCAAAACCAAACCAAAAGAAAACCCACAAAAAAACCCCAACACTAATTTTTCCTTCATTCCAACATTTTACATTTCCCAATATATAAACCTGCCAACAGTGAGCCATAATTTATGCAAAGTCTTATAAGAGCACACTAAACCTTGTCTGCCTTCTTAAGTACCATCACAGAATACTGCTTCAGGTTTCAAAAGCAAGTGTAGATTGGCATTTAATTATTTAATACTGCTGTAGAGGGGTTTTTTTGGGTGTTTTTTTGGTTTCTTGTGTTTTTTTCAACAGCTGCAGAGATCATCTGAAAACACACAGCTCAAAACTCTCCATGTGCATGCTATGGGCTCTCAAGTAAGGAAGCAGAATTCAGATGGAATTTTAACTGTCTGTTACACTTTTTCCCAAAGTTCTCCATTATTTTCTCTCTGATATGAAATGTTTTTTGGGGTTTTTTTGGGGTGTAATTTTAGCTTTTGATGCTATCTAGAGAACTCCACATAAAGGCAGACAAATTCAAGTAGCTTAATTAAGCACTGCAAACTGAACAGTTGTGAATGTACCCTGCTTGGTACAAAAGCAGACACCAGATTAGCAGAGCATGATGCATTACAGCCTTCTTTTGAATTTATTTTAACAGACAGATTGCCATTCAACATTGTATGGTGATTTGCTAATTCATTCAGATAGTTTCCTTACTCTAATTAGCAAGTAGTAGACACCTAAATTTTATAAATCTGTGGAGAAAGGGATTAAATTCTCCTATTCCAGCTCGGAATCACAAGCCCAAACCTTGCCTGATTTTAACTCCTTGTTAAAAATCAGGGTAGTGTGAAAAAGAAAGAAACACAAAATTTATCTTCTAGAGTACGGAAGTATCTTCTGAAAGTATTAAATGTGCAATACTTTTACACGTTTGGGACATTTCAAGCAAGTCAGTAGGTTGTCTTACTGGTGATACTTCTCTGCTCTTTGCTATAGCAAAAATGTAATGATTAATTAGCAATATTATCTTAGTGCAAAATGTCTGAGGGTCTGTAGTAACTGAGAAATAAAACTGCCCAGTTGTCTTTAATTTTAGAAACTGTATTCTCAGAACTACTCCTGATTTACAACAGTTGTGATGCTGTTCCATGAAAGCCTTTGCATCAGGCTGTCACTTGTGTACAATTCTACAGGTAAATACTGTATTGACTTTAAGGGCATCACTGGAAAGCAGAAATAAAATATGCAGTTATTGCTGAACTTAGCAAGTCTCACAGCTATGCAAGTTTCATTATATTAAAACAGAAAAATATGGACATTTAGATAACTAGACCACCCTGAAAAAAAACTAGATTAGTCTAGTTTAAAACTAGACTTTGGAACTCCTACAAAGAAAGAAAAGAAAAAAGGAAAAAAAAATAAAAAAGAGAGAGAAAAAGAAAGGAAGACTTGTTTCTTTTCACCCACAATGCTGATGTCCATTCCTGCTTGCTTCTTTCACACCAGTGCATAATGTCTTTGGATGCTTATCACAATAGCCCCCTTGGTAAATGAATATTTTTATTGCAGTAGCCTTTGGAACTTTAACAAAGAAAGATGGGTAGATTCCCACCCACAACATTAAAGTTTTCCTATTCACTGACACCAAACCATGTTCTAATGTTTAAACAAACCCAAACGCTTGGGAAAATTTAGATTTGACCTTACTGTGCATGTTAAACAGTTTACATTACAGCAAACTCTAGTTTTCCCTAATGTGTATAGAACTTTGGAACTTTGTCAAAACGGAACAGTTTCAAAGCCGTATGATCTTCACCCGGGGGCCTAATTGAAGCGGCATGAAAAATTTTTCTTTACTTTTTTTCTTTTTTTCTTTTTTTTTTTTTTTCTTATTAAGCTGGATATGAAGCTGGGTACTCTCCAGAAAAATGCTTATGAAGCTGACAAACATTTACCTCCCAGTCCTACAACCCTAAAACTTCCATCACAGAAATTCAGAGCAAAGGTCAGACAGAGGAAAAACATATTAGAAGAAGCATGACAAGCCAAGTTTTATTCTACTTGAAAAGCCAGCTTTTTAAAGTTCTTTTCCTTTCATATTGGTTGTTTGAAAAGAGATCTGAAGAAAAGTCAAAATCCCCATGTAAATGCATGTATTTTCAAATGAGAGGATACCTATACAGATGCATATTAAGTTGCATCTGGCTTTGGTGGGCAAGCCATGTTTGAAGAGCATTCCCAATGCAGTTGATGCTCATGTCATTTTTGAGTCCCCTCTGAAGTTCATTTGCATCAAATTGAAATGAATATAGAAAAATTAGATGTTTAATTTGCGGTTGCCAGTGGCATAAGAAATATGCATACATGCTATTTTCTTGCCAAGCAAAACACTTTTACAGTAAATGTTATAACTGTATATTTCTAAAAGGTATTGTACTTTCCAAGATTTATACCATAACACTGCATTAGGTACCACAGTGTATCTTACTGGGTGGTTGGTGGCTTAGATGCCCAGAATATTGTTTGTCCAAGCTAGACAATCTACCAAAAAAACTTGTATAAAAATTACATATCTCTACACAATTGCATAGGAATGCAAATGCATCAACCTTGCAAAACCTTTTTAGTGCATACAGACATGAGCATTCTAAAACCAAGACAATCTAATAAAGGAGAAGCTTAGGCAAATCATAGGTTTCTGAATGTACCTATGCAGACACAAAACATAATATATATAATGTGAGCAGTCCTATTTATGTTTCCTTTTATTCTAAGATAACTCCATTAATTTTTCAGGGTCATTTCTGATTGTCACTTTGAAAAGTGGGCAGTGATGAGTAGGACTGAGGAGAACAGAACCACTGATTCTCTACAATTTTCTACCACCAGGTATTGCAATCTTTCTGTCATCTGATTAATTGCATGGATGGAGATATTTCAGTTCAGCTCATAAAATTAAATCCAGCAAAGATTATTGGATATGCTTGCAGAGTTAATATGAAATTTTAATCATCCTAAATATATCAACTTCAGTGTGTTCCTACAAATCAAATGCAAATAATATACAGTTCCTTGGTCAAATCCTCAAGTGGAGAAAATCAACTAATCTGATCTATATCAGTGGAGAATGGGATCTCTGGTTTAATCTGCAGCAGGATTTTCTCAAAGAACACTTTCCAAGTGTTAATATTCAAGATCCTGAGAACTTATGAAATACTTTATAACGTGAAGATTCCCTGAAAATTTGAGAACACATCTCAAACTGCCATTTGAGACTTGAGGGACATTAAGTTAAACTCTTTGCAGTACTCTCTGAATATTTATAGGGAAGGAGAGATTTCACAACTCCAGCTTCACAACATATTAAGCACTTGCAGCTACTGTTACTGTCAGAAATGAGGGTCAGGGATTTTATTTCATGTTAGGGGATCTCATGTCATGTGTAAATGCTTCAGATAGAGGGCACATATGATACCTTTATCCATTAACTGAGCAGTCTGACCAGACTTTTCAGTATGTCAGATTCTTAAGACTGATTATTTAGCATTTGCCAATCCCAATGTACTACAAGTTTCAAACAGAAAAATCCAGTGTCTGTGATATTCATCTTCTCTCACCCCCAATAAAAGCTAAAGAAATTTACAGTCATTAGAACTGTGTCAGTTGCTGTGTATTTTTTTATAGAAACATAAAATCAAATTAGGATTATTTTTAAAGATATTGTATATCCAATCTGATGGGGAAAAATCTGATGGAATTCTATAGTGATTAGATAAATAGGAACATATATATACATTTAATTGGATTCCATAAAAATATTTTCAAAAATTGTTCAATCTAATTGAGATGGACTACCTTGCAAAAAATGCTTGCTTTAAATCACCTGGTTTCTAAAAATGAAACACTTAATCATGGCCAAGTCTTTATTTATTTTAGCCACTTTCTCTTCGCACATCTTACTGGATTTAGATGGCTAATAAAAACAATTTATTCAGTTTCTGATTCTTTGAAATGGTGGCTTATCTGAAACCATTTTAAACAATATATTCAAAAAAACCCAAACCAACCCTTCTCAGTAGATCCTAAATCCTAGAAATTCTTCAGCACTTGATAAGAAAACTGTTCCTACATGCACAGAGCCTCACAATCAAAGGTGTATGCAAGATCAGGGGTTCCAAAGTAATACAGATTTCTGGTAAGAATACTGAAGAAGCACAGTTACATTTGCAATTGGATTTCCCCTTGGGACACTGGTACCACAGAAAACAGACTTTTCATTGCAGTACATGAAGAATTAGGCATGTAACTAGATAAGCAGTACACTGCTACAATGATAAAATTTATGCACTCATGCACCTGGAGGCTTTTGAAATATCAAACACTAGATGTTTTCTATGGAACTTAGAAGAAAAATAAAGGAAAAATGTTCAAAATATTTTCTTTTTTCTACTCTGTTTCTATTTTTTATTTCTATCTTTGTTTCCATTTCTTTGGATGCTTTTTATTTTTTCTATGACGTTGGAGGAGGAATTCTTCACTCACGGTGGCAATGATAGTAATAAGGAACTGCTGAGCATCTGATAAATATCAGACTCTATTTGCAGTGGAATATTTAAAGTGAACTTCTGTGTGGTCAGAGATTCTTCTTTCTCATAGTAACTCATAGTTTAAGTGCATCACAGAGGGAATCTTACCCCTCAGTTCTGTTTTTCTTGACCTTTTATCTCACACAGCCTGCCTACATTTTCCCACAATTTAGGATCCCAGTCATGACTATCAGATAGCCACTGTCCTTCTCACACCTACATAGTGTTTTTCAAGCATTGCCCTTATTTACTGTTTGGGATTTTGATGCTGCAGGCTGTAAAGCAAATTATATGGGAACAATCACTTCTCATTAGAACTTCAGCCCACGGAGCCAAGGAATCTACTGATGTGATCAGTATTAGCTGGGATTACCTCAGTTTTAGAAATGTTGGCCCACACTAAATGATTTTTCATTTATTGTTTTTCACGCCCTGAGATTAGCCATTTTAGGAAAATAATTTCTTAAGGAGGGAACTATCACATGTATGGTCATTACTTTACTGAATAGGATGCTAGAACAAAATTCAAAATTCAAAATAGCAGAACAAAATTCACCCTATCTGTGGAGAGTAATCTATTGAAGAACAAAAAAATCAGCTATTTCTTTGAAGTAAAGCTTAATAGTGTCATCACTCAGTTAAATATTAATGTATTTTTGCTTTTTAAGTATTATTAGATTACTTATAAAAAAGGTGATTGTTATTTCTCAGATAAAACCATTAATTTTAGGGTTTTTTTAATGGAAGGATTATATCGTGACTTCTATCACCACAATATGCCTGGAAAAATTAAAATTTGGTGATACCTGTTTAGTTGCCAAAGAACTACACTGATATTCTTTCTGAAATGTAAAGTGTCAAAGATTGCTGACTCCAATTCCTCATTATAGTGCTTTGAGCTGCCACTGCAAACCTTAAGGTTTATCTCAAGGTGTTTCCTATCTGCCCAAAAGTCTTCCAAAGGTATTTCTATCACAGTAATTAACTGAGCTCCTCAAGTGCTCTCAGGGTTAAGAATAATTACAGTCATTTTGCTGTACCTAATCATGGCAAGTATCACACTTATTTTGCATATATAATTTCAGTTATGATGAAGTGGTAGCATAAGAAGTTGTGGTATAATAGGGACCATGAGAATTCAATGGAAAGACAGTTGCCTGTTCTACAGACTTGACAGTCTCTGTGGAGGAAAATCACTTGAGCACAATAAGCAATGAGACTGTGCTGTTCTGCACAGTGGGGAATGCTTTCAGTATGCCAGGTCCATACCCTTTGCTGTTCAGATTCCCATTATTGAAGAAAACTTGTTCTCATCTTCTCCTTTAAATTGTTTTTGAAACTCCCAGTATATTGTTCATATGTGGGCTGGAGGTAATTTTCCCAGAAAGTCCCAATCACACAGCAGAAATCATATTGCCTCAAAGGAGATAAAGATTGTTCCAAGTCAATGATCTCCGCTCTCTCCTTGCTTCACTCATCATGCAAAGGAGAGTGAAAGCCCATAAGAGAGTGCTCAAATGAGTCAAATTTCTTGGAACATATTCTTTTCCAAAAGCTTCAGTTTAGTTTTCAAAGTGACAAATGGCTAAGTGAACTGCTTATACTAGAACAGTAAAATAACTCAGAAGAAGAGTAAGAAATTGGGTCATGTTCTGGCAGCTTGAATGATGTTTCCTGTGCCAACGGTTTTGTAATGGCTCTTGGATTTATGCTCCCTAAGCATGGCACCAGATGGGTTTGTTTGGGTGCTGGTGTTCTGTAGGTTGCTCTAGCAGTCTAATATCTTTGACTACTTTAGACAAGACCTTCTCTTAAATTCCTTGAAGCTTTTGACTGAAGCTGATGGGCCACTGTTTGATTTCTTATCCTTTTTTCATGGAATCTGTATTTCCATGAGCACTGAGGATTCCTCTATTGCTTCTAACTTCTGAGGTCATCTCATATTCCCCTCAAAAAAGTCAATCTTTCCTATGATAACACAGTTGACACTGATTAGTTTCTGGGGTGGATATCTCTTTCTGTCGGTTAAAGAAGGAGTTTAAAAAACCAGCTTTGCCTGAGCAGCTAATTTTGTATAGGGTTGACTAGGATGAATGTAATTTTAAGTGCCTCATTTTAAATAGTTAATGAAAGGAAGGAAGGAATTCCACCTACCCCATGTAACTAATCACACTGCAAGAAAATGCTGATTCCAGTGGTATATCAGATCTAAAATACATCTCTTTCTTATTTCCTGTTCAGTATCAGGACCCAAGGGTTTTTTGCCTTATATAACTCCTTTTTCTGTTACACCATTTTCTCATTAATTTCTGAATATATAGCTAAAAAAGCAACTCCACACCACTTCACTGGTGCTAAATCATCTCATATTCATGAAATCTACATTAGAGAGACTACATCACCTCATACCACATGCTACTGTTGTAATTTCTACTTTGCTGCCACACTGGATGGACATCTCTGCATCTCCTGCACTGGACTTCACATTTTGGTGGTGGAAAAGGATGATTTTGCTTTTTCATTCCACTAGAACCTTGTACAGAAACACCATCGTTTTCGCAGCCCTCTGAAAACGTGATAGCATTAAATCTAATAAAATAAATTAAATGAAGTGATAGCATTAAAGACATTTATGGTTTTCTTGCCAAGTTTTGCAAGCTATGCTTCATTTCTATCATTCAGGTATAACCTCATCTCTCATCTTTTTCATATGTTGGCTTGATTCAGCTGTTCTGTGAAACTCAAGAGAAAGAGATAGAAGGAAAAAAGCATACAAATTTTATGGCAATAATTCCCTTATGGATAAGAGAATTGAGTGCAATCATATAACCTGACATATTTAGAATCTGTTATCTACAGGAAGCAGTGTTGAAATCTAATACAGATATTGTAAGTTTATTACCAAGGTGTAGATAGGGCCATATGCACCTTCAAAAAAATGAAACAAAAGAGCAGTCAGCTTGTTAAAAATTCTCATATTGAGGATGCTAACATGAACCTCAGAACCACTCTGCTCATTTTTGGTTCTTCCCACAGAATATCTTGGAAAGCCTGAGAAAAGAGTTTTTCAAATACCTTCCAGTAGCAAAGTTTCCAAATAACTGTGAAGAGGGAAAAATGTTGTTCTCCAACATCAGAGAAGATTTCAATGTGATAAGTGTGAGAGGTACACAGAGAATAGGAAAAACCTCACAATAATAGTCAAAGACACAAAGAAAATACCTTTTTCTCACAAAATACTTTTCACTGAGAAAATGCCAGTTAGATGTATCGCAATCATATTAAGAAAAAACACATTTCTAGTTTAACAGGATTCACATATTCAGCATGTTTGAGAAAGACAAAGATGGGTTGTTTACCATCTGAGATGATCCAATATAAAAATAAAGTTCCTTTCCATAATAAGTGTTGAAAACTTGCAGAGAAAAATATATTAACCATCTTTTAACAATCCTAGAAATTTTTTCCAAATACAGGAATAAATGTTTTGTTTTTTAGCAGGGAATCTCTTTCGACCTTCTACTGAGCTCTTCAATGAAGTATTAATTGTTTCTAAATGAAAACATTATTACAGGCACCTGATTCTCCCTTTGGTGACATTGATATGTGCCAGGAATTCCTCCATAGCAGGCAATGGATTTATCCCAGTATAAAGCCAGGATTGTGACTCCTTTGGTTGCTGTAGCACAATACAGAACAAACAGTCACATAAATAAGATCTTTCTCCAGTAAGCTACAACAGTTCCCAGTGGTGAAGAATTCATTTTTATATCTCTATAAGACTAGTGTAGAACTGTGTAGTAAATACAGAAGAGTAGAAGTAGGCACCTTGTATTTATCTGGCAGTCCAAAGTGGTGGACCAGTTACTTGCATGATGTCTCAGATGGTGCTAAATGCCAGTGCTGAAACAACTTGGTCATGCCTTAGATGTCTGGGAAACCCTCAAGTCAAAGAATGAAGCACTGAGGAATGGATCCATCCTTCATATATATTGACAGATTAAAAATACAAATACTTTTATTTTACATTCCTGAAGTGAGGTGTGGAGGAATGAATGCCTCGGGATAAATTTCACAGGACAGGGAAGTTTTGAAATTGAAATATGGAACATACTCAGGTGTGCTAAGAGCCTCGGTCTATTTCTTCTGGGGATCAGGGGCAGAATACAGGGGAAAAGCTTTCATAGGGCTAGAGTTTCCATCATCACTACTTTTAGTTCTCTACAGTAATTCACATATGTTCTTTTTACAGACAGAGAAATAAAGCTCATAGATCCAGAAATGTTTGGACACAAGCTTTAGGATTTTGTATTGGAAAGGTCAAGAACATTCTGCAGACTGAAAAGCCCATAGAAAACAAAAGCAGAATGAATACAGTTCTTGATAGTTGTTCACTTCTACGATCATGAGAAGGAAGCCAAGAAAAAAAACAAAACCAGTCATGCCCTTGACACAGCCACTGACTCAAAGGCCAGACTTTGGGTTATCTGTCTTAATCCTAAAAATGCATATGATGGTGTTTTAAATTTCCTAGAATGGATACATACCCATTCATATTTTCTTGGTACATGTAATTTAGAGACTGTTTACAAAGAAGGAACAATGGGATTAAAAATTTATTTGAAGAAAAATTAGATATTTGAAGGATTCCCTTTGATTATGACTTTAACTGTCCAAAAGTGTGTGCAAAACTTTTAGATGGATTAAAGATAGAAGGGAAGAATGGAAGAAACATATTCTAATCTGGGAAATGTATGAGAGGTGAAGGAATAAATCTGCATAGGATATTAGAAATGGGTGAGGAAAATGGATAAAATAGTAAGACTTGATTAAAATGAAGTATGCAGCAAAAATTACCAAAAATGTGCTTCACTTCTGTTTCTTTTTTCTACCCTTGTGAACAGTGAGGACTGCAGGCAAGATCTCAAAAACCCATGAGGGTCTTCTCACTTGGCATCTTCTCTACTTCTGCAGGGATCCAGAACTATCTAAGTCATCTAAGTGTCAGCAGCTTGAGAGGCAGACTTACTTGGGAGACGTCTCTTGGTTTACACTTAATAATCTGATGAGCTACTTCTGTTCTTTATGTGGATGATTAAATGTGTGCATGGTATTTATGGCTCAGACTTAACCAAAGGAAAGGCACTGGACTTGTGTAGGAAGTGATTAGAAGGTCAAATTTGCTTTCTGGTCACAGATCTTTATATATTCTTGAGCTGAAAGACAGAGATGATCCTTTTTTGACCACATGCAAACCCATCATGATGGTCAAGCAAAGACATTACCTGAGTCAGGCTGGGGACAGGTTGCCTCTTCCCATACTATTCCCCTACCTATAGATATGAGCAAGAAGCAAGGTATAAGTGGCTAAAAACCAATAAGAATAGGGGAGTGTTGATGCTGGCAGGCTTCCTCCTTAGAGGTCTGCATAGCTGATTTATCAGCAAACACTATGAACAGTGAAAAGCAGCAGGTTGGGAAGTGAATGGTTTTCAATGGTCATGGGTACCAACACCTGGAAGGACAACTTTGGGCAGTAGAGTAAAGGTTTACAATAAAGTAGTATAAGGTTTACTATAAATAGGTAAAATCACATAATCATAGAATGGCTAGAATTGGAAGGGACCTTAAAGATCATCTAGTTCCAAACCCCTTCCAACACCTTCCACTAGACCAGGTTGCTCAAGGCCCCATCCAACCTGGCCTGGAACATTTCCAGGGAGGGGCAGCCATAACTTCCTTGGATAACATGTGCCCATGTCTCATCACCCTCGCAGGAAATTTCTCCCTAATGTCTAGCCTAAATTTCCCCTCTTCAAGTTTTAAACTATTTCCTTATCCTCTCACTACATACTCATGTAAAAAGCCCTACCCCAGCTTTCCTCTAGCCCCCTTCAGATATGGGAAGGCTGCTATGAGATCACCTCAGAGCCTCCTTTTCTCCAGGCTGAACAACCCAACTTCCTCAGCCTGGCTTCACAGGGGAGGTTCTCCAGCCCTCTGATCATTTTAGTGACTTTCCTGTGGACATGTTCCAGGAGCTCTATGTCCTTCTTATGTTAGGGACTTATGTTAGAGCTTTGGATGCTCTCATGTCTTATAACTAGAATTAGCCCTAGGAATTGGCAGATTCAAATTCCCATAGTATTGGAGAGAGAATAAATCTACTGAGCTCCGTAGTTTGACTTGAGCAGGAAACTTGTCAGAGGAGCCCAGAAGGCAGAATACAAGCAATAACAATAGAAAGTTCATAAGGTAATTGAATATGTATTTCACAGAACACCCTCTGCACACATCACATTCTTTCCAGGAAACATACACAAGAATAATGATCTAGATATTAACTTATGAAATGTTTCCTACAGTAAGTTACTGTTGCGTGTCTTTCTACTGTAGACAAAACGAATCGGAGGCTTTGACTTAATATAATGGAAATCTTCTGTATTTTCCTCAGTTGAGAAGCTTCATTGAGACTTCATATTAATGTTTCATTATATATGAGATGGGAGAGAAATCTATCTGCTTTTCTCTGCCAAGTCTTTTATCAGAAGAGAACATGTATTTCTGCAGTTGTGTGAAACAGAATTGCAGATGTTCAGAGCCTGTCTCCAGAACTCACCCTTTTCTTGGGGTCCCCAACACCAATTTCTGTCATATCTATCAACAATTACTTTAATGCCAGCAGGGAGAAGTTAGAAAGTGTCAGTGATAACGTGTGTAAAAAGACTCAGCTAGACAAAAATGGTTCTGCTTAAATTTCCATCAATGCAGAATTATTCTCTGAGGATTTTGATGAGAATAAGAGATGAATAAAATATGGTGAATAAAATCTCATAACCTCATTTACACCTGATAAAATCTTCCTGGTCTTACTCTTAAGAAATATTACTGGATGCTCACTAGATTGAGCAATGTGCCATTTCTTCTTCAGGAAACAAACAAACAAACAACCTGCCCAAAAAAACCCTCAAAACCAGCAACAACCCCCACAAAAAAAAGAAAACAAAACAAAACAACAAAACCAAACCAAACTAACAAAAAACAAACAATAAAAACCAAAACCCAAGACCCAAGCCAACCCTAAATATTTTCAAACTCTGCAAACTACAGGCTATATAGTTAACTTCTTGAAGCAACGGGTGGACAAAAAGTGTTCTTTGCCGTGGAGCTGTCTGCATAAATGGTATTAAAACATTTTTCATGCAATCTCAGCTTCAGCTGCCTTACCACTTTGCTGAACTGTACTTGTATGAAAGGAAACAATCGATTTCATGTATTTAGCTTGCATTTATTATCTTTTTATATAGTTCAGAAATAGCTTAGTGGAAACTTATTGGACACTTTCTTAATAAATAAATAAATAAATACCGGGGTGGAAGAAATTGCTCATGGTAAAGTCACTCACAACCAGTCTGTCAAGTTGTTACCTATTTTTGTGGTGTGATTTGAAAACTGACAGAAATACTGCTTTTATGTGAAGGCTATGGTTTTTCTTGTCCCACAAAGTCATTTAGTTTAGGCCTCCTTGTGATCTCCAAAGCATCTGATTTGGTTTGCCAAGCTGTAAAGGATGAGGAGTCAGGAACTGCTTTACAAGATCAGCCTTCAAGGAAGTTTTGATCACCTCACCATCTGTAGCTTTTATCAGCTGTACTAGGAAAGCCAATACCATTTGTACACCAAGGAGTTACATGCTTCTAATCTTTTTAAAACCAGGAATTTAAGAGCTCCCATGGGAGGTTTTAGCATTTTATATCAGTATTTTCAGTATCCAGGTAAAGTCAGCATCCAGAATAACAAGCAATATCAATGCAAACTCTGGAAATATTTCACTGTATTTGGTTTACGTGGCAAGGCTTTAGTAACAGGTGGGGCTGCAAGGGTGGTTACTGTGAAACAACAACAGAAAATTCTCCTGTGCTTGACAAAGTCAGTTCCAGGTGGCTTCAGGACAGACTCACAGCTGTCCAAAGCTGAGTCAATCAGCAATGGTGGTTGCACTTCTGTGACAACGTATTTAGCAAAGGGTAAAAAAGCTGTGGAACAGCAAGTGGGAGAGAGGAGTGAGCCATAATCCTGTAGGCACCAAAGTCAGTGAAGAAAGAAGGGAAGGAGGTACTCCAGGTACTGGAGAAGAGATTCTCCTGTAGCCCATGGAGAGGAGCCCATGCAGGTCCAGGTTTTCTGGCAGCACCTGTGACCCTATGGGGAAATAGGTGAGGACCAGTGAAAAGACTCATGCTGGAGTATTTGAGGAAGAACTGCAGCCTATGGGAAGGACCAACTTTGGATAAGAATTTGAGAAGTTTGTAAAGGATTATATCTCATGGGATGGACTCCATGCTAGAGCAGGAGAAAATCATGAGGAAGACTGTGCAGCAGAAATGAAGCACAATTGGCTGACAACCTCATTCTCTATTCTCCTTCACTGCACAAGGGGAGGAGGTAGAAGAGCTGGGAGTGAAGCTGGGACTCAGAAAAAAGGGAGTGATGGGGAAAAATTATTTTTAGGTTTTGGGTCTTTTTGTGTTTTTTTTTTCTTATTTCTCATTAGTCTACTGTTTGATTAACAAAATTAGTTAAAATAAATTTAAAATTAAAATAAATTAAATTACTTTCCCTATGCTGAGTCTGTTTTGCCTGTGACAGTAATTGCTGAGTGATGTGCCTGTCCTTATCTTGATCCATGAGGTTACTGGTATTTTCTCCCACATCCTGTTGATGGGGAGGCAGTGACAGAGTGACTCGGTGAGCACATGGTGGTCAGGCATGAAACCCACCACATTCCCTGAGAATTCACTGAAATTGCCTTTGTAACCTTGCACCTCTCCCACATGTCTCCAGCCACCTAACAGGTTGAGCCAAGCTAGACCCTACTTGCCCAGGGAGCCCATATGGCTGCTGGGAGACAGAGGTGTGATTTGCTCCAGGGTGTGATCCAGCCTGCCCAGGACCACTCTCCAGCAGCTGTGCAAGGAGGGCAGGATGACTGTGCTTCCATTTCAGGTGATTCATGTAATTGCCCAGAGTCAGTGAAGTGAAACTGAACCTCAGTGCTTTCCTTTGCACCCCTTGAACTTTCACAGGACACGATATGAGGTGCAAGTCCCACAAAAGACACCAGCTGCCCCAGCTCCTTCAAAGAGGGTCCCATGTCTGTCATCAACCTTACCATTTAGATTGCAGGTGATGGCAGGATATTGCCATGCATTTTATTCCAGCCATGTATTTTACGTAGTGTTAGCTACAATCTTAAAAGATGAGTGGGCAACCTCAGCCCTGACATAAATACACATTTTTTGGTCACATCTTTGCTCGATACTACAGAATTTAATTACATGTTCACCTACTGTATCTCAAATGAAATAGTGCCCAGCATCACCAGAAGGGAAGTGTAGAACATCCAACTATCACTACTCACATACTAGACCAAAAATTGCAGTACTTGGTGTGCCTGGTGTTTCTGACAGCAAGAGGCTGAACGTGCTGTATTAACATACCAGCACTAAAAACATGAGGTATCTGATATAATAGGAATGTAACTCATAATCCTAACATTTGATTGAGTCTATATGCAATTAAATCATTAAATATATCTCTGTCTTTTTCTTTCAGGGGGTACCAAGATGCATACCTACCACTGTGAGTGTGTTAAGTAAAGAATAAAATTAGAAGATGAAATACATATTTTCAAAGCCCCAAAGAAGCCATTTAGTGCTGCAAAAGGGAGAATAAATTGCTGATTTTTTTTTTTTTTTTTTTTTCTTTACAAATGGCTGGGAGTGTTATAATGTATTTGATTTTTTTTTTTTTTCCAGAGGTAATCTTAGATGTGGAGTGAACGAAGTGAAGTCTGTTATCAATCCATAACATCTGCTGCAGTGTCAAGTGATGAAATGGGTGACTCCAGAGCCCAAGACAGCTGGGATGGCTTTCTTAATGCAGTAGGGTATTGTGCAAACAAACAGGCACTGATACCGTCTATGGTTGTCACAATTATTCAAGCTGGTGATACATCTTCCTGTATTAGCTGCTTGAGAAGCCCTACTTCTTTTAAAAGTAAACTACTGTATAACAATCAGCCATTCCGGTCTCTAACTCAGTTGAGTGCAAACATAATAAAACATTGGAAATAAAAATAAATTAAAATTTGCCACCAGAGCAATAAAGCATAAAATAAGTGTATAAGAGATTGAGAAAATAAAAAATCTACTCACAGTTTATAGAGCTAAGAAATAATGTATATCTTTGGGGTTCAACCTAAACTGGCAAGATTATTCTGCATCTCTCTCGTGCATCCCAGTTGCTGGGAAATCTAGTATATTGTTTAAATAAGGTAAAGATTGAGACTTAGAAAAAAAACAAGTATGGATCACTGAGAACATCCCTTCACCATTGTGGGATGATTACTGAGATCACTCAGGGGATTTTGGATGAAGGGCAATATTAAAATATTTCAAATATGAGGAGAGAAAATTAATTTAGATTCAGGTTACTACTTATAAACAGTCATCAACCTCAAGTCAAAGCATTTTCTTCTTGTAGATTATATGGAAAAAAAAATGTCTCAAACTGAAAGAGGCAGATGTTAGAAAAGTGTAAGACCCAGCAATTGATTATCATGAAAATCTGAAAATTGTAACCTGGATTTGAATTATGTTATTTATAAACAGAATTTAATTCAACAGTCACTTTCAGTCTCCATAACTAAGTAACATTTCATAGGGAAATGTATAAATAGAAATGTATGAATTAAAACAATCCTTTATTTAAATATTGTTTTTTTTTTCCAAAAGTGTTTCAATTTCAAGGAAATAAAAGCAACATTTGCTTTTGAAAAGTAAGCTAAGGTTGTGACATTTTAAAGACCAAGGTCACCAGATCTGAAAATAGATTTTTCATTTGCACTTAATATTTTCATCTGCCTAAATATAATGAATATACATGGGGGGGTTTGTTTGTTTTTTTGTTTTTTTTCTTTTAGCTCAGGTATCACATGAATAATAATTAAATAAAGAAATCAAATGTTCACTGTGTACCAAGTGTGAAGTCAAGTTCAAAAATTTAGAATTAGATTTTCTGGCTAAAGTGTATCTGCCTGCCTTCTTTCTCAGAAAAAAATAAATAAAAACGCATACATTAAAAAATCTGACCACTATGACTATGGCATTTAAATCCCTCATGTGGGAGAGAGGGCACACAGACCTGTGGAACTGGTTTCAGTCTCAGTGATGGTGATGAAGTTGTGGTGCAGAACCCAAGTTGCAAAACTAAGGGCTAAATGGTAAACAGCAGATGAAAAAAGTGTGCTGGCTCGAATGGTCTGCCTGGTACATTTACCATTGACTCTGTTGCTCTGAACCAGACCTACACAGATCTTGCTGATTGATTCCCCTGACATATTTGCAGACATCTTAAAAAGATGTGTTCTAAGAAAGGGGGTCTTTTTTTCATGATAACTGAAGCTGATGAATTGGTTTGAGTTTGAAGTTTTCCCTCCTGTTTCACAATATGAGAATAAATCACTAAAATGACAATTTTAGGTTCTCATGCATTCTTCACTTAATAAAAGTACCTTATTTGCCTAGATGTGTAGTACTGGCTATTGTTTACCAGGAGTCTGGAAGAACCCAAAGCAAGATGAATAGATTGTGTTAGCTTAATTTGGTATGATCTAATTCTTACAAATCTTCTCATCTGATTTTATTTTTCAAAACACTGAGTGGAGAGGGCAATTTTCCAAGCAATGGACCTTTCAACAACACCTTAAACTGCTCCTGAAACACCAAGGTCATTACACACATTTAGTGTGTGGAGGTTTTTGGAAAAAATCATCAAAGGACTAGACCATCTTGCCAGAAATCAGGCTCGATGGCCCCAGAATTTCTGGTCATCTTTTTCCCCTGTCAGGGAGAGAGGATTTACATGTTTGGCAGAGGCTTGTAGGGACCATACAAAAAAGATGTTAAGGACCCTATTCAGGCACAGTTGCCCCATTTTATTTTAACATCTCTGAATGAGTTTCTGACTGTGAACTACTTTTTAGGCAGTGCAGAAACCTAAATTTGTCTTAGCTATCAACATTACTTTGTTGCTAAAGAAATGCATTAGCAGAAAGCAGTGAAGAAAGCTGCAGAAAACGTGATGGGTAAGTGAGATGAAGGCTCCATGCTAGAGTATCTACAGAGACCTGTCTCTCTTTCAGCTCATCCAAAAGAGAGAAGAAAATTCTCCTCTAGCACAGCACAAACAGGAAGGACCTAGAAGATATCTTCAAAGAGGTGAAGAGCAGCTCTCCTAGATGTTGAAGAAATGGAGAAGTTGCAGCCTTGCAAGCATCAGGAGAACCTGAGGGTGTTTTCATGGAGTAAAGACTTCTACACTAAAGGAATAGGCTTTGTCTGGAGATCTGCAGATAGAAAGAATTAATATCTGTTTCTATTTCTTGTATTCCTGAAGAAATGAACTTCAGGTGATTGTATGCTCCTCTCTTTCTGTTCCTCATCTTCTTTTCCTTTCAAAGAATTTTTAACTTAAAAAAGTGTCAGGCAAATGTGATCGGGAGGGATTTCATTGCAAGTGGCAGCCAGAAAGGCCTCATATGAGCTCCCATATTAGGGACCTCCATTAGGAAAAAGCAAGATGGAAAAATCAACAGCCATTTCATGTAAAACTGTGATAATCCTGTTTCTGAAATCATTTATCTGTTAGAGAGATTGAGAACTAAAACTGAGTGTGTTGCAGGTAGCTTCCATTATTTAATGCATTCTAACCACTCAAAAAAAGACCGAAAATCTTAAAAACAGAACCATAATCTGCCACTTCAGGGTATCCTTCCTACCTTATTTCCACAGATTGGCTTTCCTTGTAAAATTTATATCTGAGGCAATTTACAGGTGGAAATATATGATTTTGTGGTTCTTGCCCTCTTCTGCTGACATGTCAGATGGATCATTGTCACCATCTCCTTACAGAAGAGCTACTTGCACTGTGAGAGGTATGTTATGGATTTTAGCTGCTCATGGTTCAAGAGACTTCATAAACAGAGCATAGTTTGCTTGTTCTAGGTTTCTTCTCCAGTTTAGCTGCCTTAAAAAATAAAACCTAAAATACAAAACCCAAACAAAGCAAGAGTGTCCTCAAATAACATTTTTTTAAAAATACAAAGGAGCTGCAAACTCCTCAGATAATTTCACTGCTTGGAAGACATGAATGATACCTTCAATGCTCTTTCAGTAATTCAGGATGGGGACAAAACTCCTATCAGTGCTGGATGTTTTCTCCAGGTTATTAATTTCCTCGTAGACGCTCTCCAGCAGAACACAAAGTTCTACTGCTGAAATTTTCCTATCTGTTACATAGAGAAATGTTGATCAGTATTTTCCAAGGCTGTGTATAGGCTAATTCATAGTCACCATGAGAAAAAGAAAAGCATTATTATTAGCAAGCTTTTATCGTGCTTTCATCATTCAGTGCTGTGGAGGCTGAATCAGATTGAGCAGATGATCAGCTCAGGTAATTAGTGAAATGACTGAATAAATTTGAAGCTCAGGTGTTGTGAAACCTGTATACAGAGGGCTGTACTATCTTGTATTCTACTTTCCTTCTGTACAAGTGTAAGTGAAACACAGCACTGGACAGAACAGGGACAGTGAGAAACAGACCAAGAAGTTACAGCATGGTCTGAAATTTACTCCTCCGTAAGCCCCTTTGCTCAGCTGTCCACTGACCCCTCTCCTGTTGATTCAGGAGTGGGACATCTGTTTCTGAGTTCTGATCTTTTGTCTCTCTTTTACAAGTTTTTTTGGGACATTTTTGATTTTTTTTTTTCTCCTTCTTTTTTCTGGTGCTCCGCCATTTAAAAAAGATTTTGAAAAGGATAAAAAATTCTTGCAGGCAATTTGTCTCTGTAGTGCAGGCTGATTGATATTGGCACAGAGGGAAGGGGACAGAAACTGAAAACATGAATAATACTGATACTTTACCAGTAACCAAGTGCATGTGCACAGAACATTGATGTTAATTAATATACAGATCTGTCCATATATTCAACGGTTCCAAATTAAAATAAAAATGGGTTAATATCATGCAGACTGAAGAAATCTATTATCTTTTTTGTGGACGATGTAGACTCTATTGCAAGATTGATAAATCAATTAAAGTCCTGTTATTTGGACACTCTAGTGGAGCTGAAAATAGCTTCAGTATGGTACCTTTCATACACTATTTATTTCAGTTCTCCTGTATGTTAAATGTCTGTTTGCAGGACTGGGTCTCTATGTATTCACTCATTAATTTATTTCATAGGAAATATTTTTCACACAAACTGAAACTTCCAAATTAATTTTGTGAATTTGTATCGATTTGTTTTGTCCAAACTCAAACTTTTGCCCATCTCCAAAATTGCCTCTAAAATAATCACCAAAATTTGCATATTATAACTTGCAATGCTTTTGTGTTTTGAAATTCACATGAATTTCATCCATCATTACTTATTTGTTTTAATATTTGGCTTTTTGAAAAATTTCAGTCATCCTCATGACTTCAGAAAACTCTTTCACCTTGTGAAGATCTAAAGGGTTAAAAATACCAGCAGGGGACCAGCGTTCTCTGTTCTTCTGGGGGACCTTCTAAGCTTCTGTCATTTTTACTGAGGACAATGTGAGATGAAGCAATGACCTGACACTTTCTGATAAAATTATTCTTCTTTCTCTGCTGAGGAGTAGGCTTTGTCTCAGGATAGGTAAACTTGCAAACAAATTCTTCCAGTTTGCTTCGGGATACACTTGTTTCTTATAGCAGAGTTACTTCCAAAGATGTTTGTTCAGTTTATCCACCCACAGGCTTTGGAAGCACTAATGTAGCTCATGCCACTTTTGAAAGCCAAGGGTTTTCCTTCATAATCCCAATGTGCACCTGAGCCTTCCTCCATGGCTCTCCCAAACACTTGGAAACTGGCAGCATAATTATATGGCTTTGATATTATTAGGACATATTTTGGATTCACCTATTTACATCCATGGTGCCACTATCTTACTCAGATTCAAATGATTCATGGTGACAATTTCATAAGTTGTCACCTACTAAATGCTCTTATTTAGGCAAAATACCAATTAAAGAAATTCCTAGATGCTGAAATAACAGTTTATTTCTTGACAAAAATGTGTCATTTGCACAGCAGGTAAGAGTTTCTGAACATGAGCTCTTTCTCTTACAAAGGATAAATCTGGTGAGCAATGAAGATTTCCTTTTGGAAGACAGAGAAAGAGAAACTACTTCTTAATTTAGAGTAAATTTTTTGAGTGTCTTTGACTGAAAAGTGAAAGATAAAAAAAGTAAAAAGAAAGAGTTTGAATGTGTAAAGCACATGCTTTCACATTTTTAAAATTAATTCTTTCTTATAAGAAATGCTAACTTGTCTTATATAACAGTATTTAAAAAGTAAATTTCCTGACATTCATTTCAAAGCACTTCATTTTGCCTAAAAATTACATATACAGAAATTTAAAAAAAATAAAGATTTCACCTAGAAGCAGACAATTACATTTAATATAAAATATGACACCTGAAATAATTTTTTGCTATTATTTTCAAAAATTAAGACCTAACATTGCACAGCTTATAAGAATTTGACTTTACCATTTTCCCCCAGTTTTCTTCTGGACATCAACAAGTAAAATCTACAATGGACTCAGCTTTACTGTGAGTATAGAGCCTCCCCTTGAGATATGGAAAGTCTCATTTGCCCCTTTCAAACAGGAATCCAGTGCTACCATTGCAAATTCAGGTTTTATTGATAACTGTGCCATTAGGAAGCAGGAGGTAGGCACTGCAACTTTATTTTCTGCAACATTACAATACACCCCAAGTACAGGACAATAAAATCACAGAAACATTTATGCTGGAAAAAGCCTTTAAGATCACTGTCTGTTTACACAATGTTGCCCCTGAAAAAAGAAGGGTATTATAATATTTATCCTGAATGGGCATAAATATGGTGTTGTCTCAGAACAAAATCTGAACTCTACGTTTGCATGTTAAGAGAAATAAGATAAAAATCCAAACAAGCTCTCCTTGTTTTACTGCATTGTTTCTCCTACCCTTCTTAAACAAGCTGGCAGAAAAAGCAAGTTGTAAATAGAAATACTTGCCCCTACTTTGTAGCAGTTGTCCAGTGATCTGCTACGACATTTCAGTTGATGATGAGAGGGAGATATTATTGTCCACCTGTATCTAATTGTAAAGCAGCCTTTCTGAATAGTAAATCACCTTAATAGGGATTCAAATGTGCAGAATATAGCTCCTCACAGTGAGAGCAGGACAAAAATCCAAATCATTCTCTCCCACCAGAAATTTAATACTCTGTAGTCACTGGTCACCAACATTTCTCTATTTCTTCAGGCCTCTATTCCTTTTTTGTTCTTACATCTGAAGCTTCACACTAAAACACCTTACAAAGTCCCTAATAAATAAGACCTGGTTCAGGAACCATTCCCAGTGCATTTCTAGTCTCAACAGCAAACTTACAGCTAAGATAGATTTGGCTGGTGGCAATGATCAAATATCTTTAAGAACTCATCTTGCACAGCACAGAATAAGTTATTGCAGTTATAAGCTTCAGCTGCATTAGTATCCAGCACTCTTAGAAAATATCTCCTTCTCCTTTATCAGTGTAGGAAGCTACCAATGAAGATGAATTCTCGTTCAGGGTAGCATCTGGACTGAAAAAGAATATAGTGAGAAAGCAGGGCATTTGTCTTCTAACCAGAAAACTAATAAGCACACAACTAGGGGAGGCAGGAAGGGGAGAAATAAACATAAACAATACTGTAAGGGATCTTCCAATGGGCAATATTTATATACAAACAGCAACTAGTGTTACATGCATTACTCTCAGGTTTGGGAAATATATCAAAGTGCAGCAAATTGGAATGAGTCCTGAGTTTCCATTTACTTTATCTAACCAGACATATCAATTCTTTTTACTCTAGGCTGATAAAGTAGAACTGCAGCAGACAAATGAGTTAGCAAAGCTGACATAATGTGTTGTCACAAAGAAATGCAGCATTAAAAAAAAATCAAACAACTTTGATCACGTCTGAGGCTCCTACTTTACTCAACCCAAATTAGTTCTTTACTCATTCTTTAGAGAATGCTCAATATTACTGGGAGGTGAGCAAAGAGAAAAGGGTTGTGCTTGAGAATAGAATTTACATCCATTTTCTCTTGGGCACTTAAGTAGCAAAATGGAAGGTGTGGATTCTTGGTACTGGTCCTCTGTATCATTAAGAAAAAAAAAAAGTCTTTGGCTTAAATGGATATAGGATCAACTCTTTAGGTTTACAGAATTTATTCCCTGAATTCAGTGATGCCTTACATGATATCTTGTTTAAGTAACAAAAGTATAAAGGTCTGATTTGAATTATAAAAAAGAAGTACAGGATATGTGCCAGATGAAACTAGAAGATCTCAGTGTTAAGGGGGGATGTATCTGACCACTGCCAGATGGAAATGGGAGTTTAAGATTATGATTCAATTACACAAATTATCAGTGTATTTGATTTTCTCAGAAAATTTTGTGTATTTGTTTATTCCTACTCTTTTTTTTGCTTTCTTTCTTTTTATTTCTTTTTCTGAGAATGTCGTTAGGCCCATTTCATATACAGGAACCTGGGTCCCAAAGTATAACACTGGAAAAGTATAACAGGGCAGAAGCAGAAGTTACAACTAACTTTAGGGGAGCTGCACAAAATTAATAGCTTAATTAATAGCTGCACAAAAATAACATCTTTTTTCTCTCCTTAAGTGCTATATGCCACACATATAGGTAGATAAAATAGATTCGGTTCTCCTGAGATTAGGACTTTAGAGGCAGGGAACATCATTTGTCAGGTTCCCCACCAGTCATAAAGCAGGTTCATAAAAGGAGCAAGCAGGTGAATGTAGGACAAAGAATTAGGAACCATGTTCTGATTTTTTGGTTGGGTTTTCTTTTGTTTTTTTTTTTGGTTTTTTTCAAGTGTAACACAGTAAAAATCAAGAGTGGTTTTGTTCAAGGAAAAGTTATTGAATTTGGCAGCAGGCATTTAAATCAGTCATCTGCTGTCTCTGCTGTGGAGTGGCAGTGTATTTGACTCTGCTACAAACAGTGCCTACTGTCCTAATAGCAGATGCAGAAAGCTTCCTGCAAAGTTCTGCTTTGCATTTGCAGGTTCTGTGTCTTGTATATTTACATCCATACTTTAGAATTCCTTTCTTCATCTTGCAGCTTTAGTGGACTTTCCAGAAAAGATGCTGTGGAGAAGCAAACATTGCAGACCATAAACCAGTGTTTTTTGTGCCCTGAGCATACTGGTAAGCAACACACTGAAAGACATTTGAAAGGAGAGAGAGATTCCCATGTTTATACATAGCTCATCAGTGTTTATCTAGGTGTTCTCCAGGCTGTTACTCATTTCATGGAATTGCTTAGGGGAAATTTAGGGCTCTTGGCTCAATGAATACAATGAACAAGTATCAGAAAAACACAAGAGGTTTAGTATGAGCTCTGGTCCTGCAACACAATACTGTAAGATACTCCATCCTTTCAGTCACTGACCACAGCTGTCTATTTTTTGATTAAAATAAAAAGAAATCCAAGATACATATTTGGTTTGGGAAAGATTTCACTTGGATTTAGGAATCTGAAACCAAGTAAATCAGAAATTCCTTAGGAGTCCCCAGGGAAAATGACGGTTCAGCTGGCACTAGTATACAGTAATGTAAACATCTAGCAAAGTTGGACCATACTGAGACACCTCCCTGAGGTATCAACTATGTTGATTGTTGGAGTTGGTTTAGTCAAAAAAAATCAAATTGGTAAAGATCTGTATTTTCTCAAAACATGAGAAGGGTTTTTTTGTCAGCTGACATTCAGCCATACAGAGCTTTCACATGAGTCTGGGACTCTCATCGGAAACTGAGGCTTGAAGAAGTCAAACACCATCAGATGCATGACAGAATCTCAAGCTGGTGAACCTGCTAGCTGCATCACAAATTGCCAATGCCAGCTGTCCAGTGGTAGTGAAAGGCTGCCAAATAATCCTTGTATTGAAATGAAAGGTTCAAACCATCTCATAGAACAAATAGATCCTTCAAATAAGCCTTGTGTACAGATAGCTTGCAAACAAAACAGAGTCTGTGTCCTCCAGTGGATTAATTGCTATAAGTACCTACTGTGTTCTCATCACAACTTTGATTCTGTAGCATTAAGGAAAAGAAAACTTTCATTGCCTGAAGTGATGTCTGAGATGGTGTCTTTGTTGGTGTAAAGTGAAGGATTACTCTCCGAGATGCTGGCTTGCACACATGTGATGGGTCACAGATCCCTCTTAAAGTTAGCTGGGTAACAAATATCTGATGGGCTTCTGACAAATCCAGATATGATATTAAACAGAGAGGTAAAGTAAGAAACCAGAGAACCTTTGTCTTCAAAATCTGTATTCTTTTTTGTGTCATTGCAAAAGAACATATGTTTAGATACAGATAGTCAGGACTATTGTGCAGTCACATCAAATTAAAAGGCAGAAGATTTACACTATTTTTTGGGCTATAGTATTTTGATGTGAAAAAAAATCTCAGTGGAACTAATGACAATGAAAGTAACACAATAATACTGCAGCTTGGTTGAGTATCCAGTGGATGGAGCACCATGAACTACGCTGAAGTTTGTGCTCCCAATGGTGCAAACTCTCTGAAGCAAAGGGAAAACAAATCAAGACAAAATCTGTTCTTCCATGTAAAAAAATTGTCAGCCTGTCTACTTGGATTGCACATGTGTATTTTGTATTTTGACATGCTTATTACTTTGAGCACCACTCTGCTCATTTTCATCCTTTTTGGTTAAACCACGCATTTATGAATTTGCAAGCCCTGATGACAAAGACTGAATCTGGCCCCACGAATTTTTTCAATTACTATATTCTAAAGTGAACTCTGACATCCTGTGGACACAAAGAAAATTACCCTTTTTTAGCAACTGGTATTTATTGCTGTCAGAGTTAGCAATATGAGTAGCTCTTTCACAACATATACGTATTGAATAATTTAAAACTGGTAATATGCTAACAGGAACTTGGGTATGAATCTCAGAAAATTTCCCAACAGCACTTTCATTTTTCACAGTTCATAGAATGTCATTTCTGTATCACAACTGTCTCGTATCTTTTGTCAAATCAGAGAAAGTAAGAGGACTGCATATTGGTTTTACAATGATACTATTTGAGTTTTCTCCATAGAAGCAGCGCCAATAGTTTCATTTCTCCGGTTAAGACAAACTCTTTAAAGAGTAACATGCTTTGAGTTATGTTTTTGACCACCTCTCTTATTTTTAATTAACTGAATTCCTCCTGAGGTACTGTGAATAATCATCACCAACAAGCACACCAAGACGAAAACTGTAGGAAACACCGACATCTTGTGGAGAAAAGGAAAATTACTTTTCTCAGCCGGTGCTGCTGTCACATGAGACAGCTTTAGTCAAGAATTCAGTAGGTCTGCAGAAACCAAATATCTCACATATACATAAAATTAACTATAATTATCTTATATGCTAATTTCAGAGCTTAGATATGTATACACATGTACATATGTGAATACACAAACACACACTGAGAAGAAATACAGTGCTTCTCATACTACTTTCTCTGTGTTTGGTTGCATTTGGCTTTTTATCTGTTGTTACTGCAACCTGCGACTGTTTCTACTATGAAATACAGTAAATAGTCTCTATGGTTCTTAAAGTAATGCAAAAATGGGGCTTTTTTGTTGTTTTTTGTTTGGTTGGTTTTTGTTTTTTTTCTTTTTCCCTTTTTTTCTGCCAAAGAGAAAGATATGACAGACCTCTTCTCAGAAAATATATAAAAACATCATAGCATAGAGCAAAACAGAATTACACAACCAAAGAAGCTGGTCTGCTGAATAGGTGGGCTATAAAAATGCATCTAATATTAAAAAGTACAACTAAAAATGTGATTCACAACCTGTTCAGTGTTTGTCTCGGTATCTTGTATTTCAGTTGTGAAATATATAAATCAGATTACACAACTCACTAATGGCAAAGCCCCTGAGGTGGCTGCCATGGCATGGAGCAGCAGTGGCACCTACTGGCCACCACCACCTCCCAGCAGCTAAAAAGTCTCTTAAAAGCTTTTAATTACCTGATTAGATAATGATGACCTATCTGTCCCTGGTGACTGCAGAGCCCTGTTGCAGGCATGACCTGGTGATGCAGAGGATTGGGTCATTGGAGATTATTCTATATGTATTTTGAGACCAATGGAAATAAAGCCCACCACTAGTCCCAGCCAAGAAATCACAGCCCCAGAGTTTATAATTTTTAAAGGATGTCCCCTTCAAAAGAGATAGCAAAATTAAAAGTCACCTTTTCTTATATAAGATCTGAAAGGAAAGTACAGATGTATCAAAAAATAACAATATCCAGAAATATCCAAACCTACTTTGTCCCAGGAAATAGCCTTGGTTTCCAAGTCAATCTTTCTGTTCTCTTAAGTTTTTTCAAAAAAGCATCTTCAGCTAGAATCTATGTATCAGGTTATCTCTCATGGAATGGTCTTGGTAGGTGTTAAACAGGCAAATCACGTTGGTTTATAAGGTTTAAATATTTCTCTCCATATAATCTTGGAAAGGGAAACACACTGGCCACTAAATTTTTAGGCAATGAGAGACTGACAGGTCTGGAGTGAAGACAGACAAAAGGGCTTTCAAATGTATTTGCAAAAATGCAGTGTTTCAGGGTGTGGAGACAACATTCATGCTTTTTTATTTCTTCATTCTTTTGTGAAGCAGCATCAATGATGGGACTGATGCTCAAATTTCCCTTTTTTAAAAATCACAGTGTTTCGCTGAAGAATGCAAAAAATGTTGGCAAAATGGACCTAATAACAAGGTTCCCCAAGCATGTGCACTTCAGATAAGGGCAGTAGTCTACAAACCATGAATTCAAATATCAACTTAAAGGACAAAGAAATTAATGACTTTTTTTTTTTTTTTTTTTTTTGAGGCCTCCTCAGGACCCAATCTGTGTCAGAGCTAGTATTGAGAAGCTCAGAAAGCCCTTGGACCAAAATTTATGTCCTGTCTCCATTAGATGACCTTTGAAATAGTTTTAGGGCAGAGAAATAATGCTGCTTTCTTTCCTCTGATTTCCTCTGGGTTGAACCTGAGCTGAACACGATATAAGTCAGGTGTAAATACTTGAAATATAAATAGCCTGTAGTTGGACCAGCAGGCAGTAAAAAAATTAAAAATAAAAATAAATTAAAAATAAAATAAAATTTTTAAAAATGTGATGATCCATGTCCCCAAAATATTTTGCAATTCTGAGAAAACCAAGGGGCATTTACAGAAGCATCCTGCGATGGTTTACTATGGGTCTCACAGCCTCCAAAGTCCTGATGCATAACTTAGGACATATACAAATTTGATATCCCAATTTTAGGTAAGGAACTGAGAAAATGTAAAAATGTTTCTTACTTTTTAATGGTGGGACACTGAAAATGGTGTCTTTGTGGGATGGACAGTTTTCTTTACAAAGCTTCTAGAAATAAACTGTTTCCTATAATGTTTAACTCAGTTCAGTTCATCAAATACCTTACATATCTATTTTGTGATGTAGCCTAAAATATTTATTCAATTCTTTTGGATGGAAAAAAGCCTAGGTATTTAGTTAGTTTTCATGTAAATTCTCACATTGGAGAGGTCTACATTGCATCACATGAATCACACTTTAGGTATCTGGCTAAAGCTAATTACTTAGGTCTTGATTCAGCTATGAGCCACTTGACATCTGCATCATATTCTGGGAGAACCCAGTTTCCTAATTCATTGTAGGGTTGTCCTGCAGCCATGTGTGGCTTCCACAGACACCTTGAAGTGTCTCCTGGGAAGTTAGATCTTTAGCTTATTTGAATAGAGCCCCTAACTTCCACACTCAGAGAAGTATTCAGAAACTCAGTAGATAGGTTGACTCAAATGGAAATAAATTATCTAAGCCTGGTTTTCTTCAGGTTTACATATCAAGAGCCTGAGGGACCAAGACCCATGTCAAATTATTAATGGGAGTGTTTGGATGGAAGGCAGATTTTTTATTTGCAAAACACCAATGAAAAATAAATGACTGAGCATAATGACAGTAATCCTGAGTCAGAACAAAGATCCTCCTAGCCAACCATCCTGTCTCCAGCAGTGACCAAAGGAAAACAGCCACTCCTCACACAGAGGGGATGAACTAAGTTCTTTATAACACCCACACAATACCACACTTGGTGTTATGAATGTGTCTAGGAAGGAGGATAAGAAGTGGGTGTGCTGTGATATTTTCCCAGAATACTCTCCCAGGCTTCAGTACTCTGTGGTTCTGACACTTCTTGAGCTATAGATGATGTTATGCCCAAAAATCATAACCCAACCCCATCCCCACACCCTCCCAACTCTAAATAACTGAATTTCTTTGTCCTTTAAATTGTACAGTTGGTATTGGAATTCATGGGGACAAAAAAATTCCAAAAAACAACCAACAAAAAAAAATTCAGGATTTCAGCAATATTTGTTCACTCAGGATAGAATTGAGCGAATACTACAAAACCATTTCTGGCAAACTTTCATTCTGATGTCAAACAGATGCACTGTGGGTTTGATTACACTTTGCATTGTTGCATATGCAGAGAAATAATTCGGAAATATTGTGGGAAAGAGCTGCATTCACATGCAAACAAGGATATTTGCTCATGAAGCCAGGTATTCATTATCACTGTAGGGGGAGCTTTCTCCCTAACTCACCAAAGCATTTCTGTTTTCGCTTAGTTTACATCAAAGAGACCTGTTCTGTTTCATTAATATATCTTGCTGGATAATGTTGCCTGTGCAACTTATGGCTCTTTACCAGAAATATTCTTCAACCATTTTGCTGACTTTATTGGGCCAGTCCCCCAAAGAACAGTAAAAGATAGATGAGCAACAGCTCATCTAACCACTGAGGGCTTAGCTGCAGGAATAGCTGCTAGTTATGTGACTTCTGCCAATTCCAAGAAAAAAGGGAAAAGTGACTCCACAAAGCAGAATACCCCTGAACTTAGAAAATCCCTTGCTGCTTTCCTGCACAGGCAACATGCCAGCCAACTGTGGTTTACATTCATCCAGTATTAGATGCCTAATGGTTGTTTAGATCTTTGTCAGTCACCTAGGTGGTTTGTACTGTCACAAGTCAACATCTTCTACAGAGGAAACAGTATAGGTTGTTTTGAGAGAAAAATAAAATAAAATAAAAATATTTAGGACAATAAATCAAAAGCCTTTCCTAAAAGCATTTCTATGCTAATGCCTAGTAGTCCATCGGAAGCTGTATCTACAATTAAGTATGTAATTTGCCTGTTCAGGAAGCCTAAGCAGGACACGTTGTCAAAAGTCCAACTTTTCTTGTGTCGTGGTGTGAGCCTGGCCGGTAACAAAGGACACGCGTCCACTCACCCCTCTCCCATTTCGGGGTGGCCAGGAAGAGGAAATGCACCCAGAACCTCGTGGGTCAAGACACGGACTATGAGGTTTTCACTCACCAATGACGATCATGGGCAAAACAGACTCAATAAAACCCAGAGCTTAAATACTTTTCCCCCCACCCCTTCCCTTTTCCTGAGCCCAAAGCACTTTGTTCCCGGTACCTCCACCTCCCCTCCCAGCCACACAGGGGACAGGAAGTGGGGTTCACAGTCCGGACCTCACAGGTTGTTCTCTGCGGCTCCTTCCTCCTCAGCGAGAAGGATTCCTCACAGTCTTCCCCTGCTCCACAGTGGGGTCCCTCCCACGGGACAGAGTCCTTCACGAACCCCTCAAACGTGGGGGTTTCACGAACCCCTCCCGCAGCACAGTTCCTCAGGAACAAACTGCTCCAGCGCGGGAGGCCCACAGAGCCACGGACTGCTTCGGGCACAGTCCCCTCCATAGCTGCAGCTCCACAACATCTGCTCCGGGATCTTGTCCAGGCTGCAGCTCCACAGCTGCACCCACGGGATCCTTCACGGGCGGCGGGTCCACAAAATCTGCTCCGCCGTGATTCTTCAAGGTCTGCTCCACCGTGATCTTCCGTGGGTGCAGGGCACAGGCTGCCGTCTCACCGTGGGGTGTGGAGAAAAATCTCTGTTCAGGCACCTTCTCCTTCTCCTTCCTCACCGGCCTTGGTCTCTCTGCTCCGGCATTGTTCTCCTCAGGTGTTCTCTCTTCTGGTGCTGTTATCTCTTCTCGCTCGTCGCTTTCTCTCACCTTCCCTCTTCTCTTCTGTCCGCCTCTTAACCACTCTGTATCTCCCCTTCTTCAATGTGTTAATGGCAGAGCCTCACTTCTTTGTTCACTGATGACTTAAGGCTGCACAGGCATTTTGGAGCCGGGAGAGCCATTCAGAAGCTGTTTACATGAGCCACCCCTGGGGCTGTTCTCTGTTACCAGAAACGGCACCACATCAACCCAGAACAGCTTGTTTGCTCTAATTGAACATTGTTTGGTTCCCTCACTTATCAACAAACTTACTTGTAAATGAAGGTGGTGTCTCATTCCCTTTTCCTAAGTGATTAAATTAACATATTCTTTCTCTTATGGGATGGCATTTGCGTTTGTAGGATAAAACAGGTTTTTTTTCCATAGTAGCTTGTATGGGACTGTGTTTTGAATTTGTGCTGAAAACAGTATTGAGAATACAGAGGTGCTTTTGTTATTTCTGGTCATTGCTTACACTGTGTCAAGGCCTTTTCGTCTTCTCACCCTGGCAGTGAGTATTCTGGGAGTGCAGAAGAAGCTGGAAGGGGACACAGCCAGGACAGATGACCCCAAGTGACCAGCGGGATATCCCATACCATATGACATCATCCTCAGAAATATAAATCTGTGGAAACAGCAATGAAGGTGAGAGGGGGAGTTCTGTTCTGAATGGTGATGGCTTTGGATTATCTTGATTTCATGCTTCTTATTTATCTTGTGATACTATAGTTACTATATATTATATATATATGTGATATTACCTTATAATAATATATTGTGAACAAATATTAATGGAAAATAATGAATTTTTTTTTTAATTTCCTAGTGATAACATAATAATAATCCTACTATTAAAAGTCGTGTTGAAAAGCTCAAGTGAAGCATTCAGAAACTTCTTTACATCTTCAATAAAGTAACAAAGATCTTTGTTTCACTTCTTTCCGGAGCAATGCATCACTCTTTCCAGCAGATGGTGATAAAGAACTTCCAAAAAACCACAACAGCTGCTCAGGCTTCCCTTCTTCTTTGTGGCTGTGTGCACAAAAGGGAAATCTGACACCAAATCAGCATCGAAATAAACAGAACGTTGTTCAGAGATCTCATGGTGGGACAGCTTCTTGGGTTTTTATGCTTCCTCTAGAATTCAGGTTTTATTGCCTAGAAGTTCAGTTTTACAATATAATCTAGAAGAAAATAGGAAGCTGTAATTATGATTATGCTGAACAATTTTTGTCCCAGGTCCTCAGCTTTTGTTTTTGAGAACTCTTTAGCATCCTTTCCTTCTTTCCTCTAAGATGGCCAGATGGTGCAGGTTAGCAAGTTCTTAATTTCTCTCCAGTTTGGATTCAGTGTGTTACTGCTGTCCTCACTTTTAATTCTAGACTTCATGTGGTGTGCTTCTAAACAACTGAAATAACACTTTAAAAGATTCAAGTATGTAAGAATGAGGAAATTTGGCTTTGTAATGCAACATTCTATAACTACCTAAAATTAACCAGTAATGCATTGTCCAGAAAAAAATCATTTTTGGACATGTCATATTTCACAACAATTGATCGCTCTTCTGGGGAAAAAAAATTACAATTGAGAATCATGATGCATTTTTAGACTGATTTTCTGAAAAAATATTACTGAAAACTATTTAATATTTGTGCAGATTTTCCTTAGAAACCCAAATTATTTTACTTCTGCTGAAGGAACTTCAGTAATCTTATCCCAGATCATTGTGATTTGGAAAAGATTATGTGAACACTTGAAAACAAAAATAAGATCAAACCACAATGTTTTAGTTTATCATACAAGGAGAAATGGTTTATTTAAGGTCAGTCTAACACTACTCTTACTGTTCCTGAGCTAACATTTTAGGATTATGGTAACAGCTTTTCATTGCCCCTGCCTTCACTTTGATGTTATTGGGTAGACTTCCTAGCAAAACTATCTTCTAGATGCTCTTATGTTTGTGTCTCTGAGGACAATGGCATAGCAAGATGGAAGAAAAAAGTTTGATGAGGAAAAGCTCACCAGTCATCCTCCTGTTGTATTTTTAAGTCTTTTTAATCTTATATGCCTCTAGTAGTTTGGACATGAAGTCTGTAGGGTGAGAATATACCTACCATGATTCCAAAGCAGGAAGAGAATTGCCAGGACATGATTTAGCATCATTTTGAAGTGAGATGTAAATGCAAGGCTAAAGTAGGTAAAAAACTTTAATGAGCAGAACCTGCACAAAATTAAAAAAGCTATTTTGCTTAACTGAGCAGATTTGGAGAGTGCTTTCAGATTTTAATCCTGAATATTAATTTTGATTTTGCTCTGATAAATACCCGGCCCAAATGCTCTGTTGTGTTGTCCAGGGCTTTAACCACAGCTTGACATCTTACAAGCTGCCCAAGTGACAGGAGACCACTATTGGGGGTGAAAAATGTGATGATCCTCCTGCTCTGAACATCGTCATTCTCTTGCAAATTACCATAGGAACATTAATTTGATTGTGTACTTCCTACAGCACTGTTAATTAGTTATCTCATATTAATTACAGTAATTACATACACACCTATCTATAGGACTATTATTAGACAGTTCATAGGAAAAAAAACCAACAAAAACCAAGATGTTCTTGATGCAAAGCAGCTAATCAGCTAACAGCTGCTGTTGGTCCCAGAGTTCCTAGTTAACACTTGAAATACTGTACAAAGGGTACTTCTAAAATGCCAGATAATGAAAACCTTTTCAAGTCACTGCTGAACAAATATGTTCAGTCTGTGTGTATCCCTTCATCTGCTAACATAGTGAGGGATCAGAATTGAATAGTAATATGACTAAATAGCATCATCAAAATCATCAAAATTCAAATGTGAGGACAGATTACCAGGGAACAAACAGAGTGTGTTTCAGCAGAAGAAATGCAGTCTTTGCAAATCTAGGTCAACAAACTTATGAAATGATGAAATGAGTGTTGAAGTGATTTATCTGCGTTCAATAAGTGTCCTTGTCCATTTCTGGCCTTGCAACATTTTTTTATATACCAGGGTGGGTGATAGGAAGGGATGGACATCTGTCACATGAAGTCCCCAAAACAGGATTATCATCAATGGGCTGGAGAGCAGCTCATCCAGCTAATGTGTGGTTCACAGGAGTGTCCCCAAACTGCCACCTCAAGGGCAACTTTGTTCCTCATCATCCATTAAATTAATTCCTTCATGTGAGAGAAGAATCTCCCCAAAACGACGAAACTTCTTTTCAGTTGTACATCTCTGGGTTGTATTCAGTGGACAAAGCCAGAGATCTATTTCCTGTTCCTTCATGTACCAAGCAAAGATGGCCTGGTACAAGAATAATGCATTCTGCTTCTGTAATATTCACTGCTTGTGTGTTTGGGATTATGAGGCATTCAATGACAGGTTCACTGGTTCTAAGTTCAGAAGAAACCAACAGATGATCAACTCTGACTTCCTCTAAATTCCTGGCCAGCAAGTTTCACTTATGGACTTGCTTTTCTACAAGAGCATTAACACAGCATTGTAACCCATGATGATAACAAAGCCACAAATGTTTAAGCTTCAATTTCCAACCTCTGGTACTGGTTCTGCTCCCTCTGCTGTGTTACACCCCCCAATCAAACCCCATCATTCCCTCCTGTGGAAGACATGAACCAGAATTATTTCATCTCTGTATCTTCACATCATTGAGTCTCGACTGGAAGGTTTTTTCTTCAGCCCTTTTAATTTTTGTGGCTCTTTTCCTTCTTACCAGGTAATTAAATTGTTTGTGTAAACAAATTGCATCCCCTGCTTTGTTTTTATGCAAATTAGACCTCTGCCATGATGGAAATCATATTTATACTTACCACTAAATTCATCACACAGCTTCTAGCCTGGAAAGCTGAATTGCCTTTGCCTCTGAAGCAGTTGCTGCATTGCCACTATTGCAGACTTTTATTTTTGTGAGTTGATGTAGAGTTTGAGGTAAAAATAGACCACAAAACTGTTTAATGAAATGTGAAATTTTTTGGTTACACACAGACCTAAGCAAATATCCTGTGTCTGTTCATTCTCCCTTCCTCTGTCTGCCAAGACAAGTTAGGCCAACACATCTTTAGCTGGATTAGGAGTCTACAGTTGTGTTAGGGTCTAAAACTGGCTTGAAACCTGCAATAAGTCACTTCTTTCTAGATGAGGAAGTGAAAACAATGATCAGTATTTGGCATCCAAGTTCACATCTGTACTGGTTACTCCTGAGTTTTGGAATATGTTACAGCTTTCCTATTGGTTGTCAAAACAATTTGTCCTTTAATCCTGACTGTATTATTTGGTGTAATTTAAAGCATACCATTTGCCTTTCTGAGAATTAGATAAATACCATAAGAATCTGATGGTCAACAATGTGCAAAGCAACCCATAAGCTGATATTTGCTTTTCCAAAAATACTCAGAGGCTGCATCAAGTTGCATTGCTTTTGTTTAACTACTTCTGAAAGGCTGGTCATCAGCTTTATCATTCTTTTTATTTATATATTTATTAATCCTTTAGGAAAAGAGAAGCCTTTAACATGTACTAGTTTGGAAAGAAAAAGTGCTGATTATAAAGACAGTAAGAGAGTAGAACAGGTAAATTACAACAAGAATCTATAGTATAGGCAAATTTTGTTTGATGCAGGTTTGCTCCTCCTTGGAGGTGTTTCTCTCCCATGGCTAGGAAGAAGTTCAGAGTGATTTCAATTCTATTTTATATAAAAGCTGAAAGGTAGATGGGGTGGGGTCTGAGCTAAAAAAAGAAGTATAAGGTTGGTTTTACCATACCTATTTCTTTCAATCCCTTTCAAAACCATTTCTCATTGAGAAACCTTTGTTTAAATAGAATTTCTTCAGTGATATTATTCTGGAGCCATAACCCTTACCTTTAGCAAAAATCATAACAACCTTAACCAGGACATCTTTTCAGAAATGTAGCCAGGAGTTAATGAGTCTTGCAGTTGCTCAAGCCAGAGACTGACTAATGGAGCTAAATGAATGCAGATGTAAACTCTGCTGTGCACATCTTACCTGCAGCACAGTTCACATTATGTGAACTCACAGCCAAAGAGGGGATTTAGGAAGTTGCATTGGAGAAAAAAGGAATTTCATGTTCTCTGTAGGAAAAGATTAAAACCAGTCCTGTATTAGATACAGAACTGTAGGATGATTAAAGAACTGTTAGGAAATGAACTTTTAAGGAAATGTTTTTTTATTAACTGTGTCTAAGTTGATGAGTTGTAGACTACCCCTGTCATTGGATGATGAAGGTGGGATTCATTGACATTGCCACAAATGTCTGTAGTAAAAGAGGGGGTAGTGCTTGCAAAGGTTGGCATCATCAGTGCCATCAGTGGTCAAGGTGAAGCTTCAAACCACAGAAGGATCTCTGTAAGTTTAAAAAGTGTTAAATAATGTAAAATCCCATATTTATTATCATTGGAGAACTGCACCAGTATACAATGTTGTCTGAGAATATTGACAAAATCTGGTTTGCAGGCAGAAACTATATACCATATACAGTGATACATTTGGAAAAAAAACAGGTCTTTTGAATATGCAAGATCTAAAGAAAAACATGCATGCCCAGCAGTTACTATATTTTAAATGAGCATGTCTGCTGGGGAAGCTGTAAGGCACTTTTATGACCTATATGCCTATGGGATATAAGCTACTACCTATCAAGTTTACGTTTTTAATTTCCCACAAAGAAACCAAGTATGAATTTTATTAAAAACTTCACGGGTGAAGTGGCACGAAAAGCCTCAGTAACTTCAGAGGATTGTATTCCATATACACTGTTTTTAAACAGCAAAGTTGAGGTGAATGTTTCCTCTGAATCCACTGAACAGCCACTGTAAGAATTAACATCCAGCTTAAAGTACTCTTAAGTCTTTAACTGGTGTTTAAATAGAGATAAACACCCATATGTCAGTTAATTCTCACCATAAGCAAATCTATAGAAATTCAATAAAGTTCTGTTTGATTGAGAGCATCTCAAGTCAAAGACTACTTTTGAGAAATATGAGATTCCATATTTAATGTGATGAATTTAGTTTGTCTTACTAGATGTTGAAGCAGTCATTGCCAAAAGCAAGAAATTGTAGAAACCTTTTCAACAAGAAAATAATATACTGATATTCAGCCTTTTTGTTGCAAGAGAGTGCTCATTTGGTATTCCTACCAAAGGACAGAACTTTTCACGTTCCTATGTAAGAAAACAGGAAAGAAATGGGTGAAAATAATTATCTCCCACTTTCACTGACTTCCTTTATATTTGGAGGATAGTCTCCTTATTGCAGAGATGATTTTTTTCTGATGACAAAATAGTCAACATACTTTATAACAAGATACAAAGCAGCTTGACTCAAGGGCATGCCCTGTCTTTATTCCCACCTCACAACAACTCTGCAGTAACCTCTCATTCAGGCATCCTCCTCTACCAACCTTCCTTCCCAGTCAATGAGAAACTTTTGAATGAGTAAAATGACATTATGATATTTGTCAAATTTCAATTTTGTTTAGTCAATTAGCAGTAGTTACAATCTTGTATTTCAATTGATCAGGCTAAAATTACCATAGTGAATTTCCATCCTGGAGGGTATAAAAGCCCTCAGACAATGAGTGTACATGTATCTCGTGTATCTCTCCAGTCTGAGCTGCTAAAGAAAAGGTTATGTGAGGCAAACTGAATTAAAAAAAAAAAAAAAAAAAAAGTTTTAAAAAATTGAAGACAGAAAAGTTAAATGGGTTGCTTTAAACTTGCTAATAGAAATGGGAGAGGGTGTTTTTTTTCTCCTTCTAATAGTAGTGAATCCCTGTCTGTAAGTGGCTTCTTGCAGATATTAAATGTAACAAATACAGCAGGGAGTACTTTTGAAATAGCTGATGAGTTGAAACAGTGGGAAGAAAAAGGAATAGAAATGGGATAGGGAATAAGACACTTCAGACTTAATACCTTGCAGACAGAGAGATAATTCTAAGGGCCAAAAATATCAATCCTCAGACTACCTTTCTGCTTCATAGAATTGCAGAGCTCCATAATCAAAACAGAGAAATCTATCCTTTGTTATTTTACATATTTTGTTTCACGTTGCCATGTGCAAAACAAACCCCACTTGCAACTCCTTTGAAAAAACACAAGGCACTGTAAAATATGTACAGGGAATGTGGTGTATTGTGGAATTTTAGATTTAAGAGAATAAACAATAACCTCAAGATCAAAGCCATTGAACAGACACCATTGCCAAAGCTTTATTCTGGTTTAAGTGTGTGCCCTTCAGTGGGGAAACTTTGTAGCATGGTTCTGTCTCCTGCAATCCCTGAATATCAGCAGTAATTCCTTATTCTATGTACTTCAGAGGATGTGTGTGGTTGCAAAAGGTGGGTTTCATCTGATGAGCTCAGGTAACAGAACTACATGTGTCTGGAGTCATCACGATGTTATTGTGAGAAATGACACAATTCTTGTAAGAAATGACACAATCAGGGAACGGAAATGCCATCACTGTCGGGTTGCATATCTATATATTTGTATGTATTTCTATTCTTTGTTACTTTATCCCCTATGTTAATACCTTTCCCCTGTGTTAGCAAATCTGTATCCAGTTGCTTTCAGTTTCCAACTTGAAGTCTCAGGTCTTTATTCCCCTTTTATCTTCCCTTTGTGTGTTTTGGGGTGGGAATAGAGAGTAATTCTGTCTTTAGGTTTGTGGTCCACCCAAACTGCTCAGCCATGACAGGAAACTACTGATTTTGACAGGCAACCTTGTTTGCCCACTTGCCAACATGTTGCTGATCCCTACAGCCAAAATGTCTGCCAAATTATTATTTACCTCTCACTTCTGCAGGTTTTTCTGGCAAATAAAATTAAATTTAAAAATTATTGTTTTTTAAGGTCAAGATGTAGTACTTTCCTAGAGGTATATATAAGGTCCTACAAAGGAAGAGCGTTAAAACATGAAAAAAATTCTGGTTTGGATAAAGATTTTTTTCTTGAAATTTTATTCAAGTTAGCTGTATTCTCACAAAAACATTTTTTCTCACTGACTAGCAAAAATCTGATTTCTTCTTGGGAATTACTTGGCACTTGGTATTTTTACAGAAGTGTAGAGGAATGAAAATATTCATTGAGGTCTTGATATGATTAAACACAATTACATAGCTACAATGAAAACTGCTATTTCTGAAACTCTCTTAGAGAAGAGATCACATCCTCAGACCAACACTCCCCTTTAGCAGTGCAGGTCCAGGTTTTCAGTTTACCTCTCAGGGGGTCTTTCCCTTGAAGTTGGTGGACCTTGTCTATTTTTCATCCATAAAAAATAGAAGCTCTTTTCCTCCTGTCTTCTCAGGTCACAGAAAAAAATTCTGTTTTAGAGCACACCTTTCTTGTTGTTCAAATCATTTCACATGTTCTGTCTCACCCAGCTTAGAAATGTATCATTAGCTATTGAGGCACTTCCAGTGTGTGGGTGGGCTGTGTGCCTAATGTGCATCTGTTAATATTCACACTGTCTGCTGTGGTGTTCCTGACATGTTGCTAAAATCTGCTTTAAATACCATTCACTCCAGCTTATATTTGCAGGTGTTTTTCAGTTGTGTCTCTCCTTTATAAAAATAATGTAGCATTTCATTCTGTGGTTGCAGCTTGGGGCCTTTGTGTTGCAATGTGGCAATGGAGTTAGCAGACTAATCAGTTTTGGGGTGAAAGCAGCATACATTGGTTTTTTACTCTTTAGGTGATATTCTGACTCCTAGGAAGTGAGATGAGGGTTTGGTTTTTTTTTCCATTTGCTTTAGCAGAGATTAAGTTTCTCTATTAATTTGCTTAAGTTATGCTGAAGCATTGCTCAGACAGAGGCAGAGGAAAAAAATAAAGTATGTGTTTAAGAAAAAAGTTTTTAAATCTTATGGAGAAATAAGGTGATGATGCCAAAACCCCCTAAATCTTTTATTACCTTATAACATAGTGTCATTAAAATTGTATTTTTAAAAAGTAGCTTAGTTTGGAGGTTCTCTCCAATTCTTCATTTCATGGAGATCATAAAAGTAAACAGTAGAAGGTGTATTTAGATTTAGAAAAAGCCCAGAGTTTGTCTTGAAAAGGGAAGAAAACTACCATGGATAAATTATATGTATACTCTTCCACCTCCTATTAGGCCAGCTATTCTCTTGCTTCCAGGAAAGAATGATACCTATTGGATGCTGCACAATGTAAACAAGAGATCTGCTGTGTTTGATGTTTCTCTAATGAAAGAATAACTAAAGAGTCAAAATTGAAACAGATGGGCTGAACATGTCATCCTGGCCTTTTAGTTTGAGCTTATCATAGAAAAGGAACAGAGGACTGTTGTGTTACACACTGCAAGAGTGATCAATAAGAAGCAATTCTTTCCCTGTTTTCCTTCTTGTCTCTCAAGCTGACGTTAATATTATATGAATTGCATTTTTCCTATTTTCTGTATGACAGGACAGCGACAGGTTGTATGCCAACTTGCTTCATCTTCTTGGCTGAGAATCTTGGTTTTCTTTCTAGCTTCTGCAGTACAGCTTGGTTTCCATAGCATAGGATCAAGCCTTGACATTGACTTTAGACCATTCTGGATTGTCCTGTTCCAGCCTCTGTGAAGAAACACAACTGAGATGCAAGTCTATGACATTGTTACAAGAATCCAAGCTTTTCTTGAGTTCTGCCCAACAAAGGCTTTCTTTGATCTCTGTCCAACCTTGTGGATAATTTGTGGTGCTCACCTGGAAACTTGGGTGCGATATTTTATTTTCTAACAGCAAAAATTTCATGGAGAATGGTGGTTGCTCTAGGTGAGACAGGGACCTTCCTAGGGTGAATTCCCATCATGTGTCTGACCAGGGCTGGGTGGCTGAATCACTGTGAGGAGAGGTGGGATTTCTGGAGGTCCAGGAGGCAAGCACAACATATGGAAGCCCTCTGCAGGTGACTTCCCAACTGGCTGCATGTTAAAGCTGGAGGAAGATTTATGGTATTCCCCAAGCTGCAGTCTTAACCTTTCTTATGCTGAAGGGTTTCTATTTTGCTTGTGACCCCACTGCCACACTCACCTTTGCACCCAGGAGTTGCTGTGACATTTTTATCTTTGCATACCTCACATTGTTATTGCACATTGTTCTCATGACCCTTGCACTTGCAAATCCTGAGACATATTTATTTAGTCAGGTTTCTCCTGGAAGCAGCTGTCACTGATTTGGGACTTTTTCTCCCCCTCTTCCTGCCATTTGTTCTGTATCTTTAAGTGTAGAACTTTACAGAAGAAGAATTAATGAATTACTTTAGTACATATTATCCATTTCAATAGGCAATAATCATTATGTAGTATGTACACACAAAGCTTAATGGTCAATCAGTGTGCAACACTACCATGTACTCAAAGCTTGTATCAGAGAGTGCAAGTGGGATCATAGACAGGGACCATAAACTAGGAGATTATGCAGGAGATGATGGTGATGGGAATATAGGACATGGAACCAAGGTTGTCTATGTAGGAGACCTGATTGTTTTAATTCTTGCCACCACTAGGGAAAGTTTTCCCTGTTCCATTCTCTCTCTTGCTCTCTTTTTATTTATCCCCTGAGAGTAGCTACCATCTGAATCTACCAGCTGCAAATCCCATATCTTTGTGCAACATTGTCAGCAGCCCAATAGGTTCAAACCAACACCAAACTCAAACAAGAACCTATGATACATAGATCAAAATAATCAACCATTTTTGCCCCAAGTCTGGCCTAAATATTGTCTTTAAAACCCAGTGAAAAACAAGGCAAGTAGAATCCTGGTGTGATTTTCATACATTAGGTCCTTTTTGAGGATGGGACAAAGCCATAATCAAATTCAGTGTTAGCAGCAATTTATACCACTTTTTGCATCTATCTAGTCTTAAGCCTATATTTCTGTTTCTGATTCATGCTGCTGAAGATGTACAGTTTGCAGAGCTTCTAAGTATGCATCCTGTGGAAAAGAATAAAAATCCTTTCTTTTTTTTTTTCTGTATTTTTAAAAAACTGTTTTCAAAATGTGCATTGCAGAGTGCCCAATAGTCATCAACGATTTTTTTCTGTTATGCAAGATATATTCCTAACCTCTCTGAATCTATGGAAATAGCAGTGTGTGCTCAAACTATTTATATCTCTGAACACATCATTTTTCTTATCAAGTTGTCATTGCATTTGCTGAGCAGCTTGACTGGTTATTGCAGACAGAGTAAAAATACTCAGCTGCCAGGTATGCCTTAAAAAAAAGGATATAAAAAACAATAATAACAGTGACAGTGGTGATGTGATTTTGGAGATACATTTAATTATATTCTTAATTTGCCTGCTGCATTGCGATGCAGTAGAAGACTTTTGCCAATGAGCTTTTATTCTTTGCAAATACATTCTGTCAGTGTGATCTTGATGGATCATCTTGTAGTAAGAACATTCTGCACATCAAATTGGCCACCCATTCATGATTGACTCTAGAAGGTGCCTGAACTTTGATATAGATGTTAACAAGCTGTGCCAATATACTAGCTTATAGCTAATGGGAAAGAGAATACAAATTTGCTGGTACTAAAATATCTGTTCCACAGATATTCCTTCCTGTCTTTTACATTGAGTTGAGCATCAGAGATAGCTCAGTGAGAATTCTCTTAGACAGCCATATTTGCACTTGCTATCACCATATGCCAAGTAGCTTGTGCAAATGTTACTCCTATGCTGAATAAATCGCCTGGCTAATTATTGTATTAACTCTTTATGGACTGATTTTGCAGTCTATCTTTCTTTCATTATCAGTCCATGGCTTTTAATATTTCCATGCTTGATGTGTTTCCTCACAGAATAGAAATCTCTACCTGGCCTGATATGGAAATCTGTGCTATGATAAAATAATTACTGTTTCATAATGTATATAAAAGTGGAGATTTTAGAAGTCAGATATACAAAAAAAGGTAAAATCGTAGTCTTCATTTAACTAAGCTTTGTTATTTATATGTTATCAATTAGCCACTCTGGTTTTGCTGCAAAATCTTTTGTCTTACAAAATTAAACACATTTTACTGCGTGTTCTCGGCAGATCTGTGAGATAATGATAACTATAGCAATCACTAGTCACAGCTGAGCTGAATTTCAAAGGAGCCAAAAAATATTGACTGGAATGAAAATATCAAGAAATCACTTCAGATTTGTTCTCACTGATCAGCATCTACTCTGACATTTTTCCAGACTTAGCTAATTGCTTATTCCATTAAAATCAATAGATGTTTTGCCTTTGTGGCCACCAAGATCAAGACTTGCTTATGAATTGCATTAGGGCTGTCTGGATTATAAATCTTTCCTGACAGGTGCATTGCTATACAGTACATAGGGAACTGGTAGAATTTTTTTAAAGTAGTGTCTTTTATGTCCTCATTACCTTACCAGTAAGCCTTGCAAGTTGACTTTTAGTTTTGTCATTTTAGAGCCTGACTTCCAAGAGGCATCTGGTCTTGGTTGGGAGATAGAGCATTTCTATTGCCACTCTTTACTAAAAGTTAAATGTCCTTGATCTCAAAAGAAAATGTCTAACTCATTTGTTTTCATCTAGTTGAAGCTTTAAACTTAGTGGTTGTATCTTTGTGAGAATAAAAAACCTCTTGGCCTACAGCACTTTCTCTTCATGAGGCTATTGAACAGTGTAAAGATGTCGCCTCTTGTTCTTGAGAAGTTAAACAGATTAAGTTCTTCAGTTCTCTTGGTTTAAGACATCTCAAGCCCTTAAGGCATTGTTGTTGATTTTTTTTTTTTCAAATTAACAAGATAAAAAGCAGTATTGTAGTAGTGTTGGTCTCAGTTTGGCATCCTTACAGATCCCACAAGTTAATCTCTTGTTTACAGGTCAAAAGACTGAATTAACATCTTAGGTCTCAGGTTTGCCCCTATTACACTGATTGGCTAAATTCTTTCAGCTGTTGCTTTCCAGGACATAGCTTTTCTTTTTATAAGTATGTTCTTCATTGCCTGTTCCTCATTGTGTAACACTATACTGGCTGTGTTCAAAAAAAATCCAGCTTACCTTATGTTTCACTTGCAAACTGATCTGAACTCAGGACAACTATCTTACATTTTCACTTACAATGTCACCTATCTTTGTTTTCTGATTTTCTCATGAAAATACTGAGTGGCATCAGTCTAGTCCTTAAAAATCTACATAAACTCTTTTTCCTCCCCAAGCTGATAATAATTCTCCACAAAGCTTCTTTCTAGTAAAAGGCAGTTAGCTACTTCTCAACCACCTACTGTGCTTTCTTGACAACTTTTAACCAGAAAGTAGTGAGGTACTAAATCCCACACCTTCCAAAAATATTAATATGCCCACAGTTATCGAGGCTGTCATTTAAAAAAATGAAATTGTTTTGATTTCACTGATTTTTCTCTTGAAAAATATGTATTGACTGGTATTAGCCACCTTCCCAGCCTAATCATTTAGGAATAGTTACCAGTTAGGAAATTATACCAGAATCAGCTTTCCTTGAGCGCTGCCTGTGACAGATATCAAGCTAATTGTGTCTATAGTATCCTACACCACTTTGTTTGCTCTTTCTGTATCAGAGCACAGTGCTAAGTTTTGTCCAGCTTTCTGATGTTGTCTCTTTCTCACTGTTTTTATCCCTGTTATCTATTAAAAATTCAGAGCAGGATCCAGAGATGTCCTCCATCTACTCACATAGAATTCATCCAGGAAAGTATTCTGGCCTGCTGATTTAAAATTATTTATCTCTGAGATGTTTAACACCCTCCACAGCTACTAATGACTGAAAAATATCATGTTTGTATGATTCAAATACATACTTCTGCTTCTCTGGAGATACAAAACAGAAATATTAGATAAACACATTCTTCATTAAAAGTTCTCCTACCTCTCTAAGCATGAGAATTTTATTATTGCTATTATTCATAACCTACCATATTCCAGCTTGTCAGAGATTTTGCTATTGGGCTGCCTTAATTTTCTACAACCTATAACTTCTCCTCCTGTTTGATAGCTATTGCTTCCCTTTTCTGTTTGTTGCATACTGCCTTTTAATTTCTACGTGCTGCTTCCCGTTTTTGTTGAGCCTAGAAGGCATATAACTAATGTTGTCCTCTCTTCTAAATGTGTGTTTCTGACATTTAGGTACTTCATTTCTTTTTAAACATCTTCCAGCTCTCATGTGTTTTATTCAAACAATTTTCTCCTGTTAAATTTTCTTTTTTTTTTTTCTCTAGTCTAGGAGAATAAAAGATCTTGTATATCTGTTTTGACTGATGCAATATGTATGGATGATAGAGATGAGTGTCCTGTTGTCCTGTAAGTACCTGCTGTACTTAACTTAATGCTGGAGTATTTACACCACTACCTAGTGAATTTATGTATAAATGAATCTTCAGAGGAGATGGTGTGAGACTCTTCAGTTCTACCATAACCTCCCTCTACCAGCTAGGATTTGCCTATTGAGGTGCACACAGCTCCAGGTATTAGACATGGAGTAGTTGGTAAAACTTTCATACTTAAGTTAAATTCAAACATGAATTTGGGAAATGTTGTTTTGCTTCTCTTAGTTGACAGAATATAAACTTCACAAGGCAATCAACCGTTTGCAGTACACTGGTCAATTCCTTTTAATAAATAGAAATTCTTACCCCTTCTTTTTCTGGTTTACATATGTGTAGAATCCCTAGTCTGTAGAAGCCTCATTAGTCTATTAGTTTAAAATGGTACATTTGATTTACTTTTGACTACCAGAGACTTAACACATTTTCAGCAAAGAATTTGTCTTGCACTGAGCATGGAAGCAGGGCATTACCCACTTACTTGGTCCTTGTAAGCTTTAGATGAGGTGTGTTTGCTGTGATAGCTGTGAGAAATTGGCCAGTATATGGTGGTTTTATTCTGAACCAGCCATGGATCATTAATTTCTTTTTTTTTCTTTCTTTTTTTTTTTTTTTTTTTTTTGGTTTTTTTTTTTTGGCTTGTAAATAGAAAAGTAATTGCATTCAGTAGGGCATCAACTTGTTTAGTAGCTACCTGTGTAATCTTCCTGTATTTGCTACTATCATCCCTCTTTCTTACATTCCTGATGCAGTTATTTATGGTCAGCCACTATCTTATTATCTTGTTAGACAACAGGGTTCATCTTCTTTTGTATTTGTATAGGACCTTCAGTGACAAGAAACATGATCCTCACATGATTTATAAATAACAGCAGGAACCCTTGCTTTTAAGATTACAGATTACAGGTATTGCTTGAGACCTTTAAATATATGCCAAAACTATATTTGGTCTCCCAATAATATGGGTGCCTTTGTCTCCAGTCTCTTGAAATGATGAATCCAAAACCTACCACTAATTCCAACAAGATGTGGATCAAGTGCTGTAGAAATACACTGAACAAAGGAATTAACAAATGGCTGTGCTGGTCCAGTGTGGGTCCCTTTCCTTCAGGCACTTGTTTAATGTGAAGTTGTTTCCATTAGAAGTGATGAAATAAGAAAAACAACTAACAGTCATCAGAGACCTTTTCAGATTTTGGTGCAGAGCTGGCAGAAAACATGCCATTTCAATTTAGTAATCTCTCTACGATGTGGCCTTGAGAACAAACTCTTGTTACAAGCTTTGCACAGGGGCTGACCCTACATCTCCCAGTAATGCCAAGAGCTCTCTTCTGACCTGTTCTCTGACAGTCCAGTGCTCGATACCTGGCTGTCCATTCCTTTGCTATCAGGAGAAAAATAACAACTCACACCAGCTCCTGTCTTGCGAGGCACTAAATCTCAGTAACTGAAGAGTCTCTGAGTCTGTGACCTACAAAAAAAATGTAACAGGCATTGTTAAAAACTATCCGATTGAGTTTTAAACTACCAGCATGATATTCAGCTGATTTCAGGAATATGTTATTGAAGCTGCAAAGTTTATACGTTTTGAAAAATCTCACAAAGTATTTCTGAGTCCCACAGCATGCTTACAAATCTCAAAACAGTTTCACCAATTACGTTAATGAATCCCAGATGAAAAACTCCAATTCTTTTCTCTTGCAAATCCTGACTTTCTTCCTACAATACAGGGATAAGGAAGGATTTACAAAGCCTATATTGTCAAGTACAGAAGCAATTTTGATTCTCAATATGTCTTGCAGCTATGTTTGAAAGAATGAACAAGAAGAAAGCTACTGACATGATTTCAAAAATCCAAAGAGTAAAATCCTTGTAGTCAAAAGGAAAAGGAATTCAGGAGGAAGCTAAATACTGTCCATAAGGATTTTTCCTACCAATGATGAGAGTAGTTATTTGTCTACTCATTGGCTAGGGCAAGATCAAGGAACATTGGCTTAAATCTCCATAAAGCTGTTAAAGCTGATGATGTTATTCTCCACAATTAAGAAAAGGATAGGATAGGATTGGGTAGAATCATAGAAAGTTAGGGGTTGGAAGGGACCTCAAAGGATCATCTAGTCCAACCCCCCCTGCCAGAGCAGGGTCAATAGGATGGGATGGGATGGGATAGGGTAGATCCAGTTAGAAGAGACAGTCCCTTCTGCCTAGTCCAACTTCCTGACTGCTGCAGGTCTAAAAGTTAAAGCATGATATTATTAAGGACATCATCCAAATGCCTCTTAAACTTAACAAAAGTAATGTTGAGCTCCAAAGTTTTGGCTACCTTTGTCATTGGTCTTTGAAACAGAGAGCATCAAAGAAACTCTAAATCAGAACCTTGAACTGCAGAAAAAGTTTTTTCCCCAGGTTAGGTTTCTTTTGTTATAGCCATGGAGCTGAACCCATACTAACGTACACAGAATGTGGCTGGGTACAGATGATTCCAACAAGAGCTCTGGTGCATGAGAAATGTTAACTCACTTACTCATCCTCATGGTGGAGAGGAGCAGTTTAATGTTAACAGAGTGAAGTCAATCATTCCTGCATATTGTGATAACACATGGGATGAGCCATTTCCCAAAAGCCAAGCCAGTGAGGTCCAGGACATCTGGTGATATTTGAAGACTTTAAAGTTGTTCAGTAAATACCTGTTATCATACATCAAAATCTGCACTCTCCAGTAGAGAGTATTGTTTTCTCCTGATAGTGCAAGGGATAGGTTTTAACAGTGAATTGGTCTGTCTTCAAATATGTCAGAAGATCATGAGATGCCTGAATGCTTAATTCTGTCAGCAGTTTCAGAATAACATGCCTATGTCTTTTTATTTGTGAAGGTCAGCTTACAAGGAAGGTAAAAATGCAGTAGTTAGGACTTAAAATAACTCCCCTTTGCCCCCACAGGTTATTAGTGCAATTCCTCATACGTGGAGTCAGTGCAGTGTAATAGACAAGCAGCAATCTGGGGTATACACTCAAAAATAAATATATTAAATTTCCCTGTATTCTATCACCTACCATTTTGATAAAGTATTCATTTGGGGAAGAGAGGTATAGTTCACTCTTGTAAAAGCATTTCTTCCATTGTATTGTACAATTATCTTCAGACATTCTCAGCAAGATTAAATAAATGTTATTTTTTAATAATGAATGATTAAGTACCAACATGGTAAAAATCAAGGTAGCAGATATATTATTCAAGTACATGATCCACAGCTATTTGGAGACAATCAGCTTGTTGATCTTATCTAGTTCAGTGGCTTTGGATCAAACTCTAGTATTTACAGGAGCTTTTATTTGCAAGGCATTTAGAAATAAGTTCAGATAAGAATTTGCAAGTGGCATGAATGTTCAGTCTACTGATAAATTTAAGCTAACAAACAATGCATAAATAAGCATTTATAGGTCAATGTTTATCATATTACATTATGCAACTTTGTAGAACGTTCTGTTAATAGATTTTTCATCACAGCTATGTCATTTAAAAAATGTTTTTAGTTATTGCCTAATATCCAAACCGGCAGGGAATTAAACAGAAGTAGCAAAATAAAATGTTATTTGATTAAAGAAAATTATCTTCTAAGCATTTTTTATGCTGCCGCAGTGTTCCTACTGGTGTTATATTATGCTAAAAATATAAAACTGAAAGAGGAATTTTACTGAACAGCATTAGATGGCACTCTTGGATGTCTTGTACAAAGAGCATAGAATGTACCAAAATTTAGAAAAATGGTATGCTGGATTAAATGCTGCTTCTGCGGATGTACTTGGCATCCTTGTTTAAATGGGTTTAGATCCCCTAACTTCTGTCATCTGTCACAATAATAAAGCTATGGTCTGAAGAGCACAAAAGGAAACATTAGAATAGATTTTTTTTACACCCATTGGAAAAAAATATTCTTTAAAATAATGAGGATACTTTTTTATTGCAATTTGAGTAAATGGCTGCAGGCACTTTTCATGGGTTTTTCTCTAGCTTTCTTTGCTTTTTTAAACAACCACACATTCTTTTGATGCCTTCAGAGACTTTTCTTTTACATCCCCCTAGAAATTCTCTAAATATCAGTCGGTTGCATCGGCCCTGTTGAAACTGGCTGTTTCCTTTGAAATGCATTTTGCTCAAGGTTGTCCATCATCTCCAGTCCTGAGGTACAACAAAAGGACCTTCAGAGTATGCATGAGGCAGCCTCACATCACATTTTTCTGAGTGTGTGTAGGCTCCTCCAATTATGGCAGCTGCCAACGTCTGTTCTAGCATCTGGTCATCACATATGGTTTCTGGCCATAGCTCCTTATCCTTGGCTGGTGTCTTTTCAATAGTGCCTTTGAAAACTACTGGTCTGTCAAGCTTGCATGCTGGAAGTTACTTACCCATCCAATATGTTCAGACCTGGAAGTAGCAATGTGTATCCGCTCAGCTGTCTCTTTGATGGAGTTCAAGGTCAATGTGTGGATCATTCATTCCTTCTCCATATTTTTCAGGTAGTTGAATACCTGCAGGCTACTATTTCTAGACAATGGTTTTGGCTTTCCAGCTGGATTACAGTTTTGTGATGTGTCTGCTGAGGACAGATTTAGAGATGTAGGATGCAAACAGGCATCAGATTACCACCACAATTTAGGGACTTAACAATTAGTGCAATATAAACCAAGAGTAAAGTTTTGAAGGAAACCTGATCATGTAGGCAGACTTCAGCTCTCACTGTGGAAAGATGTTAAGATTGTGTGGCCTGGAATCGTTATGGATGGAACTCAACTGGACAGTGAGCACCAGCTCACACCTGATATGCTTAAACTACCTGAAGGCATCTAGTCCTTCAGACCAGGCTAAATAATCATGGTACAGAGGTGACTACTTAAGTGAAAGAAGATGAAGAAATAATGTACACATTTATCAAAATGAGCCCTATCCATTTAAAAAAACCCAGAACTGGATAGTTTATTGATATTTGGTACAAAAGATGTTATTTTCTTGCCAGTTTATTAATATTAATATTAGCAGTAACACCTCCTTACTCTTATATAGAGCTCAGTAGATCTCACAGTGCTTTACAAAATGGAATCATGTCAGAATTCCTGTTGTACAGATACCAAACACAGGCACAGGAAAGACTAAGTGACTTTAGAAAAGCATCCTTTCAGGCCTTTATTAGAGCCAAAAATAAAAGACCAAGACCAGTGCAGATATAATCCAGTACACTGGTTACTAGGCCACAATCTATTTTGGTCATTTGTCTGGTTTACACAATATAAACCACCTTATTATTGGGATTTATTAATAATTACAAATTTTTCTTTTTAGTGGAGCAAATACTATTTGTATTATAAAGTGCTCTGTTGCAAAGCACAAAGTTGTAAAAAGAAACCCAAATCTGACTGCATCCTGGAAACAGTATAACTCCTCATTAGCATGGCTCTCTAGCTGGGCTTATAAAGCCTATCTTGCTAACAAGGCCAGATTGGATGTATTTGCACAGTACGAGGTAGATATAATAGAAAGAACATTGACTGGTATTTTGGGTGTCTTGATGAGTCAACACCTTACAAGGTTATAAAATACAACAAGCACAGCACACAAAAAATCCTGATTCTAAGTAGCCAGAAAGTTAAGAGTGCAGATCTCTCCCTGCTTCACTTTTCCTTTCTCTTAAATAGGAAACGATTCTTCCCTTTATAAGGAACTTGGAAATACTTACCTAGAATATGCTGAATAACAGCTGGGTATCACTTTTAATAATGAAACATTACACAAGCCTGAGATTTCCTAAAAATATTGTTAATGCAGTGTGCTCAAACTGAGAAACCTTAGAAAGTATTAAGAAGCCTTCTTATGCAAAACAAACTTCTTCAGGTGACTAAAGGCTTTGTATTCAAAATCAGATGGATGCTCAAAACTTTTAGTGACTGCCATACTTAGGTTCAGAAAGACATACAAAACCAGTTCTTCTCTGGAATTATAGTTCAGGCTTCACTGAGATGTTGTAAATCTGACTAATGCACTGAATCACTTTATTTTTTTCCTAAAGTAGACTTGTAGAGTAGTTTAGTTGAGTCAGACTCTTGAAGTGCCTATTTGCCTACCTGTGTCAACTGTAAGGTTTGATTGTCTCAAACCCACACACCTACATAACAGAGATCTGATGGTCTCTGAGATTAATTCCATTAATGAGTGACCTGACCCTGAAGCTACAGTGGGATGGCATGTTAATTTTGGACCAAAACAAAGCCATTACTTACCCAAGGTTTTTTTCTAATTTAAAATGGCATATTCCTGTGAGGGTAATTTCTGTTTTGATGAACTAGCTCTTTCCAACATATTTTTTTCTGTTATTGGACAAAAAAATATTTATAACTCACCCAACAAGTATAAGACACTGGAGTCTTAATGCTATGCACTCCAGTTGTGTGAATTGGAATGGGCTGCCCAGGGAGGTGCTGGATTCTCCATCCCTGGAGGTTTTTAAAGAGTCTTAATGTGGCACTCAATGCCATGGTCTGGTAACCATAGTGGCAGTGGATTAAGGGTTTGACTTGAAGATCTCAGAGGTCCTTTCCAACCTGGATGATTCTGTGATTCTGAATTACTGTATTCTGTGCAGTTGTGTGGAGAATGACAATCCAGATGTTAGCCAATATTCAGATATATTACTGATTTTAATAGGGTAAGTCACGTATTTTATTGCCCTGATTAAAAATTTCATTTTCAACAAATAAATATATTCACAGAAATGGGGTTTTTTTCTTTTAAAAATTATTTATTAACAAAAATAAATTATTTTTCAAAATTCTTATTCAAAGATTTGCATTCCAGTTTCATTGAGCACAAAATGTCATATACTTAAAAAAATGAAAACTTGCAAAAAAATAGAAATATGCAAAAGGTAGCTAACACTATTTTAGTTATTTTTAAATCTTCAGAATATCATTTGCAACCTAATTAAAATAAGACTAAAACAATTGGTAAGATTTAGCTTAGCTTTAGAGTAAGGTAAGCTCTCCCAAGCCTTGATAATGTTTCATATTCCATGTAAATGTTCATATTTTCCTTTTTTTTTTTTTTCTTCTTAATGGAAAATAACTGTGTTCAAAGTCAGCTTCAGAATTTCTGCATATTATATAGGCGATAGAACAAAAACTCTAAGGTAACAAATGTGACTTATCCTTAGTTTAAAAATTAGAGGATGCTAGAATGTAACAAATAGACCTTAACATCACAACCAAACCAGATTCAAAGAATAATCCATAAGCACCAAATAGTGGAGCATCTGATATTCAAAAGATGTCCATATAATCTCTGGTTAGTTTTTTTTGTTTTGTTGCAGACCAATGCTAGAGTTTATGACAGGTCCTAGACAATGCTTGAGTTACTGACAGGGTCTGTGCAGTCCTCTTTTCACCCAGATTCCAAAATAGGTAAGTCTCATGCTCCCCTACATATCTTAAAAAAAAAAAAAAAAAAAAGGAGTGTAGGAAAACCCAAGTAAACATAACATAGAGTTAGATAATCCCCATAGATATGCTAAAGCTTTTCAGATTCATGAACAATAGAATTTTGTAACAATTCTTCATTTGCATTGTATAAACTGCAATCTTTGCTTTGTTGGCAGAAACACTTTGTATTCATGAACCATGTTTCGTTTAGTACTGCTTAGAATTTCCTTTTTCTCTCTAAATGCCAGCAGAATAGAAAGACAAAGTAGTGATATTAAGCTAACATAACATACAAGCCCTTGTTTTGATTATTCATCTGTCTGATAGCCCTTATGTTTGCCTACCCAACTACTTGCTGCCTCTTTTGCTTCACATGGAGCATCCAGAGCATCCAGGGATATTTCAAAGTAGTTCATAGTGCTGATACTGGAAAAAGAAAACTTAGGGATAAAACAGCAGCAGTGTGTTTGAGATGGGGGATACAGACAGATAAAGTTTCAGTCCTCATTCGTAATGACTTCTGTGGGACAGAATAAAAGCTCATGTCTGTAACAGATTTGCAAAAATACAAAATAATTTTCCACTTTCATGCAGACCGGTGTCCAGATTTTTAAACTCACATCCTAGCAGGTTTGGAGCAGGTGCTGAACTGTACTGTGACCATATTTGAACCTCTGCCATGAATTTCTCCTCTGAAAGCATGATATTAATGTTTAGAAGGAAAATACTCTCACTGTCTTCGTACAGTGTACCATGTGCTGGGCTATGTTTTAGATTTGTGCTGAAAACAGTGTTGATAATGCTGTCATGTTTTAGTTATGACCAAGCAGTGTTTATACAGAGCCAAGGTCTGTTCTCCCAATGCTCCACCAGTGATTACATTGCAGATGCAAAAGAAACTGGGAGGGGACACAGATGGGACAGATCGCAGTATTTTCACACATAAATTTTCTAACTGGAATACCCCAAATCAGACATCAAATTTTGTAATTAACATAATTGAACCTGGAATATTTGGAGACACTAGCATTTCCAGCTCTTGCTGACTTGCCTAAAAGCAGTGCCATGAGCAAGCACCTCACCAAGAAAATGGGAGCCATTCAAGCTTCTCCATCTGCTAATAAACACTGGATGTACCTCCAAAGCTGAAATGTACAGAAAGAGAACAGTGAAGCTGAAGTAGCAAGATTCAAATGAACTCAGAACTGATTGTCAGGCTCGAGTTTTCGTGCAAGGAACCTATTTATTATCAATATATTTATATTTAAAACTCTAATGACAACTTGCTTTATCTCATTTTAAATGCTTTGTGATTTTAAGAAGTACATTGATCACACTGTCTGGTGACAGTGCCTCTCTTGAAATATGTATTTCACTGAGGAGCATGGATCTGGTAAGGAGAGAAGTGTAAACACCTGATTATTTCTGCTAATAGAAATACCTCATTTAACACTTGGGTTTGTTCTGTGAAGGTCCTTAATCAATTTTAAAAACTAAATTTAAGTAGCTTTTTAGATAAATAGTTATTTATGCCACTTTCATTTGTTTCAAATTCTCTGCAAAAAATAATTCAAATATGGACAAAATTCATATTGACTTAGAATGCCTTTTTTTGGCAAATAAATTATTTGTTAAATATGTATTGGCTCATTCTTGTCGTGTTTGAAAATTGCCTTCCATCATCTATTTGAACACATTTTAATTCACTTCCAAATAATCCATTTACTCTTCTGAAATCCAGAACATTGAAAGTATTAAGAGAGATGATTGAATAATGCAAAATAGTCAAGCTGTATTCAAGTTAGACATATACTTACGTTGTGAAAAAAAACCCACTTTCTGATGCATACAAGTCTGTGACAGAGTATACTTAATGAATCTAATGACTTGGAAAATTGTCTACAAATCTTGTGTGTCCAATGTAAGTAATGTTATGTCAAAGGTGATTACTAGCTGTGAGGGGGAAAAGTAACAAATAACAGACACAGTAAGATGATGTTTTCTGAAATGTTTTTCGTACACAGATTTCAAAATTCTCTGCAGAAGGTTATAATATTAATTGGTTCTTAGGCACAAATTCTGAGACTGGTAACTTGATCAAAGTCACATAGCAGGTTAGAGGTAAAGATGTGAATAAACCTGAAGCAATAGAATTAAAAATTGAGCCGAGATAATACCTCTCTTTTTGAAGTTTTTTTGTGTGCTCTCATTTAATTGCTGACTTTAAGCTCTTAGGCTTAGATTTTTTTAAGATTTCCTCCTCCTCCTTTCTAGCCACGAGGCCTTCACACTGGCTTTCAAGGCAAAGCCAATAGCCTCATGTAATTATAGACTTCCAAGAATTTGGACGTAATAGCCCTGCTAGTAGATTGGTCTCCAGGACCTCAGACTTGAGGCTGTAATACTAGATTGTCAGCTTGTCTGGCAATCCCATTTCAGACCTACAGTGAAGATAACTTTGTAGGTGTCATTAGCTAATAGAGACAAAAAGATCATGATGCTTTTGCAACCCTGGCTGCAGCAGTCCAGTGTATGATTGGCAGTGACTTATTTTTAGAATTTGGAGAGTTAAGCTTCAACAGGCATACCCTGATCCTGTTACCCATGCAGTTAATAAAGCTGTTAAAGCATCTTTATAGCTGTCTGTTATGTTCATTATTCATTTAACATTGCACCTACCCCAGTGCTTTCTTTTTCTCCTATAGAAATCAAGTTTCTGTTGGAAAAATGCTGAAGTGTAGACTGAATGACACACAGAAGCTCTTGCTATCTTGTGACCCCCTGACACTGAGTAATGAAACCAGTCTTCAGTGTTTGTATAAAGAGAACATTCAATTTTCAGGGAAATGTCAGTAAGATTATTTTCTTTTCTTCTATTTTTTTTTTCCCTTATTTTTTTATCATTGTTTAAGTCCAATGTGTATTTTTAGGTAGCAAACAATGAACTATTTTGAAAAAAAAAAAGAAAAAGAAAGAAGTTTTGCCATTTTCTCATCTTTTGAATAATTTTGCTTGTAGATAGGAGGAAAAAAAGAAGTAAAAGAATCATTAAATCATAGAAACTCAGAGGTGGGAAGGGACCTCTAAAGATCATCTAGTCTAGTCTAAAAGAAATACATGTAGACAATAAAAAACATCTCTAATAGTCATAAATGGACATTTTACATATGTAGCATGCTATTCTGATGTGTACTTTCAGGCTAAGGAACACAACCTGAAAGCTCACAAAGGAAATCACAAATGCCTGGGATCTGCATTAAGGCTCCATTCACACACAAACACCAAACAAACCCAGCTGCAAAAGATTCACATAAAGTTATGAAAATTGAATTAATCCTTAGTGGTAGTGGTGCCTTTGTACTGATTTCCAGTAGCTCTTTAGCCATTTTTTTTGTCATTCAGTCATGATGATTAGAGCCTGATCAAATTAATGATTAGGTGTGAGTGCTGAACTGAGAAAAGAGAGGGGAGAGAAGCAGTACTAATAAAACCTGAATTTATTTAGTTTGGATAGTTTTTTCTTCTTAAAGAAAAATCTGACATATATAACTGCTTTCCAAAAACTCCATGCTGTTAGTTAGTTGTAAAAATGAAAGTGAAATGAAGCTGAGATTCATCATGGTCTGATGGCAAAAAATCTGTCAGCTGAAAGAAGCCAGGGGTTTGAATTCCCTCAGGCAGATAAAGGAAACAGCTCAAATGTCTTGGCTGCACTATGGTGTATTTTGTCCACTTGTGGGAAGATTTTCCCCTTCTTGGTTTCACCCGTGAATGGTGTCCTACTATCTGCAAATTAAATATTCAGTAGTGTTGAAGTTAAAAAAAAAAAAAAAAAAGAAAAAAAAGTGCCCCACTTCTAGAACATGAATTCTGATTACCCTAATAGGGAACAATTTTCTTTGTCTCAAAATACTTTTAAGCATTTAATGTAAAGTAGAGCAGCAGTAGCAGGAAGAATGATCTCAGAACACCCTTGTGTCTGGTTCATTCTCCTGAGAAGGCAGATATCTGCATCCTAGACTATTTCCTAGGGGAATACAAGGTTTTTAAGGAAATGGAGCAATGTCAACAGGAGAGTCTGGGTATGTCCTTCCTTAGAACTGCCTTTTACATAATACCTGTAGAATTTGCTCACTTAAATGTCTTCAGAGGGAGGGATGTGTGAACTGATGGATTCATTTAATTTTTTAAAAGAAGCACCCTATCACACTTGAATTTGAAAAGAGCTTCAGAAAGTTCAAGACTGTCTTCTTTGAGGAAAAAAGATGCCATAGGAAAAGCAAATCTTCTGTATCCAATGGTTGGATTTGATTATGATTTGTTTATGATTTGGTTTAGAGAGTTCCTTTGCTGGTTCACAGGGATATAAGGGATGGATTCCTGGTCTGACTTCAGATCTAACTTTGGAAAAATCTGCACTTTTAAAGCTTGACTTCACTGATGTCTCTTATATCAATAAATTGCAATGCCATGATGAACTGAGGCCTTTCTTAGCCCGTTTCTCTTGATTACTCAGAGCTGACACTGTAGACTTGATATTGGGGAAGACAAATACATGTAGGGAATGTACACTTCTGAATCCCATAGGCAGTAGCTTATCCACAGGGTTTCATCCAAACTTCCTACTCATCTCTTGTTCATGAGGGCCTATTCAAACCTGACAGGAAAACCACTTCTAGCCCCACTTCGGAGGTCTGTCCAGTCTCTACAGATTTCTGCTACTTTAAGCAGTTTTTCTGCTGCTGACCATCATGCCTAAGATCTGCTTAATAACCCTACATATTTGAAGATCAGTGTAAGAAAAGCTGAAGCAGAACTAAAAACTTAAACTGAAACAGATGAAGGCATACCATTTATTGCAGTGAATTGTGTGCAAAGAGGGGATTATGCAAGGTGGACAGAGTAGACAAAGGAAAACATAAAAATGAAAGTTATAATTGCTGAATAAACAACCTTACTGCCTTAAGTATTGAGTAAGGAAATAAATATGCTGCCAAAGGGGAAAATATCCTTCCCAGCACTGTCTTAATGACACCCAAGAGCAAAAAGATAAGTGTGTTCTGTATTTAATTTAATTTGTCCACTGCTATAATCCCTGTGAGAAGTATTGCACTAGCTGGAAAAGATTGTAGGCTTAAAATTATGTTCATACATGTGCTCCTGAGAAGAAATGGATTTCAAGTTGTGTGTAAGTGGATGGTAAACCAAGACCTGGTAGACAGCAGGTAGGAACTTCCTACTTAGTTCTTTCTGCTTTAGAAACAATACAGTGTATTTAGAATATGAACCAGAATCACTGGAATCAAAGGGAATGTGACTAATAACCACAGTGTGCACAAAGTCTGACAATTAAAGGCTGATTAAAATTCATTCAAGTCAGAAGCTCTTACTAGCACCAGGCATCAAGCTGTCAACAGGATGATTAAGAAAATGCCCTTCATTTCTTTCTGATATTTCTATGCATTTCAGAGACACAAGCACAGGCATACTCATGCATTCATCACACACTCAGATTGTCAGCAATGCCAGAAGTTGTGTTGTGCTCTGTGTGGATGTGAAGTCCACGTCACAAACACAAGGAAGCAATAAAAATCAAGTGTGAATGCTATCATTCCTATTGCCACTTCAGATTGTCTTACTGTGTCTTCTTACCAGTCAGGATCGAGGAAATGCAAGGTACACAGCAATGTTACTTATTTTTGCACAGAGAAATGAGATTCTGTGCAAGACAGCGTATCAGAGTTTCAGAACTTTTAGCTAATTCTCACAATCCCAAGTACCTGAGATTTCAACTGACCTCAAGTAGAGAGAAAAAAGATCTATTTCAGTCCTACTGAGGCACAAAAAGTTTAGAATTCCCTACTGCAAGCTACCCCGCCCCAAAATTACTTACAGTTTTTTTCATGTTTATCATTGAAATATTTCAGCATTGTGTGATATTACAAGGTCTAAGAAATGCTTCACCCCCAAATGCTTGATTAAATTCTGAAGCTCAAGGTAGAATTAGCTGCAAATTTAGGCCAGGATGCTTCAAGAGATCAAATTGAGATTTAATTGAAAGCTACTGGCACAGCACAAATTATAGGCATTCTACTCTCAATGTAACTCTTCTGGTGTATAATTATTTAAAATAAATTTGACAGTACTTATTGTTTAACTGTTGTCAAGCTAGTCTAAGCTACCTAGAAATCTAGGGAGAGAAATGGCACACTAGGAATTTAATATCTCTCCGATTTATATTGGTTTTCTCCCGGTCTCACAGATAATAACAACACATTGCTATGAAATAGGATGCAGTAAAAATAATAATAAATAAATAAATAAATAAATAAAAAAAATCCCTCCCTATTGCGTCTGTATACAGAGACCTTCATAGGATTTTGGGCACTGACTCTTCTTTTTTTCAGAGGGGAGAGAAAAAGGAGAAAGTGGAAAATAGGCAGGAAATGCAATTCTGTTCTTTGTTTTCCTTTGTTCCAAGAATTACTTGATGCTCTGACATTCTCTACACTAATACACACAGATGACTTTGCAATGCAGTGTTCTCAATAGAGGAAGTAATATCCTCTAAATCAAGATGTACTTCTTACTAACTCTGTTGTTCCCTCCTATGCTTCTGCTGCAAGTAGAGAGATGCCTCACAAAGCCACTACAGAAACTCTGATGGAAAGAAGTTATTTTGTAATAAACTTACCAAACTACCCAAGATGCTTTTATATCCCCTGTGGTTAAAATCATTGTTCTTTCTTCCAGAGTTTAAAAAAACTGTTAGGTTTTTATCATAAAATATTGAAAAAGTTGAATTTGTTGGTACACTTGTTTCCCAAATTATATCACACATGAATCCTAAAATGAGAAAAAATATGTATAAGAGATAATTTTTAAAAAGACAAAAAGTTGTTACTTTTCTTTCATAAATTCAACATCTTTTCTACTAATCATTATTTTGTAAGAATTCAACCTGGTATTTATAACATATTGGATTAAAAGAGCACTCAACTCAAAGCCTTTGTACTTCATGGAGCTTTCTAAGTCATTCTGCTTATCATACACAGATTATTCTTTGAGTAAGTCTGCTACCCAGCAGTTGGTGACCACCTTCATGCAGTAAACTGTAAGATGGTCATTTGGGCTCTTTCAAAGCTACTGGACCAATTTTATGTAGTAAAGAAATTTGTTTTTCAACCTTTAAGTGTAAACGAGAACTGTACCACCTCATGCTATCCTGAAAGAAGAAAAAGGGCTCAAGCTCTGCCATCAAGCTGGAGTTCATTATTCAAAATTATGTGGTGAAAAAAGGATGAAAGAAAGAGTAGAAAATTTCCTTAGAGAGTGAAATTTTGTTACACACCTGATCTCAGCTCACATACCATACCTGACCAGGACTGGAGTTAAAAGGATACTAAAAATGTGTTCTTTGTCTATGACCTCAAGAACCTTAGAAAACACAGTATGACAGAGAAGCTTCACATAAAAACCTGAAAAACATCTGAATGCCAAATCCCAGGTGTATTCCTTGTCTTTATAAATCATGAATTACACATTTATTGAGCAAACAAACCCTCAGTCTTTCCTAAAACTAAAACAGTTGGATATGGACAGGGGGCAGCAGTGACAGGTAACTGTCATGATTTCAGCAAGTTTCTTCCACCCCTTAAAGCAGCAGTTTGGTGTTAAAGCAGGAAAAACCATCCAGATTACCCAGGGAGAAGTGGGACAGACCTGCAATACCCACATTAGAAATGGGCAAACACCACTGATTTGTGTTTACCCTCAATTACACCACTGCTGTGGAGATGAGCAGGATATTTATGTGAGTGCCTACCCAGGCTATTACTGCTGTGCATGAAGCATGTGACAGCCCATAATGGAGATGTGAGGTGCATGCAAAGAGATGCTCTCTAATGAAAAAGGGATTGGATTCCGTTAAGCCTCTGTCAGCACCAGTCTTGAAAATATTAAGAGAAATAATGAAATATAATTAAAAAATAATTTTCCTCTAATGAAATGAAATTAAATGCTAAGCTGGCACTGCTGTGTAGGAAAACAAAGCGTAGGAGTATCAGCACCAGGATGGCTTAGTGTTTAAGGGAGAAGCAGGGTCAGTCATTAAACTCAGCCATGCTGCTCACCTCCAGAGAAGGTGAGGAAGGATGCACCACAGGAAGAGTGAAGAGGTGAGAGGATGGACCTGTCCTGGTGAGGAGAGGTTGCAAAGTGCAGAACACAGCACTGAATGTTCACCAGCTCCAGCCTTCTGCTTCCCTTTTACTACCACCTCTTCCCTGTGATGTTAAGCAAACCTTTCCCTCTCCTCCTTCCCATCTTATATCTGCCTGGAGTGTGTAGACTGCTGAACCATCAGTGTGTGTAGCCGTTGGCTCTGCAGATGTGCACAGAAATCAGAGCAATGTCATTTATGCAAGGTTTTGGAGCATGTTATATACTTAAACAATTAGCATCAATGAGTGGAACAATCATGGTGGGTCCCACATGTCCTTGCTCTACGAAGAGCTGAGCTGCTCCAGTTTTTTGTTCTAGTTTTTTGATTTGTCACTCAGGATATGGTGAACAGTAACTTTCTGACAGTAACATAGGGGAAGCAGTCACTTTTCTTCTGTCCTTACAGCACTGTAGTATAACATAGTCTTAATCCTAAATAAATATTACCTTTTTATGTGAGACCCTGACATCTACTTAGCAGCAATAGTAGTAAATAATAAGAAAATATATAAACCTATGTACCAGACAGAGCAAGATAGCTCTTATCAGCACAAGTGTTTTGTTTTGTTTTTTTTAAATTTTGTTTAATTTTCCTGATTCACCTGACCTGCTTCCTTTTCTAATGAAATTAACTTATAAATGGCAAAACAATGAGCTCAAGAGAGTTGAAGTCCATGAATAATACAAAGTCATTTCACTGTCCCTCCCTCTAATATGCCCAAAAAGCTGTCCATACACCAGAAAAGAGCTGGCTCTCCCTACGTCCTTTTCACTTCCCAGCTGCCTGACCTATGAGCCTCTTCCAGTCTCAACAACATTATAAGTTCCAAAAGGCAACACCAAGTCAAGATTATTTTTATAAGTCAAACGAATAACCCACTTACAGTACCATTGACAGAAAGGTGAGGTCATCCAGGCAGAAGCTACTCAGTGTCACTTTTGAGGCCAAAACTTGGAAGTACAGCTCCCTGTATGACATCTTGTAATGCATAATTACCTTTAGGGCATCGTAATCCTCTTTGAGGATGTGTTTTCCAGCTCCCAGATGCTGATGATCAGGGGAATAAGGGCATAATTTCAACCTTAAGTGGGAATTGACTTCATTTCTATTCACATGGTTCGTTCTTGTGTTTACCAAGCCATAAATATACACATATGTATACAATATATTTAATTATTGCAATCTTCATCTTTCTGTGTTTTCTTTTTAAATATCGTTTGTTTGCAGAATTTCACTGTGTTTAGCTGGTTCCCTGATGTCAAAGCAAGCTACTTTTGTTCAAGTTTTTAAATTAATAATCCAGGAAATCTCTCAAACTCTTTTATATGGCGTGGAAGCATAAGAATGAAAGATGATGCAGAAAATTATTAAAAATATTGTAGCAGGTAAGAATAACCCATTTTAACTACTGAAAAAAATAAAAATCTATCCAGATGTCACAAACCAAGGTGAGAAGCATTATCTAGGGTTGTTTGGTTTTTTTTTTGTTTCAAATTTCCTGTTAACTGGCCTTAAAGAAAACTATATGAGTGATTTCAACATGGATCTGATTAAGTGCATTTAGTGATACCTAACGTGGGACTGATGGCTCCTTAGGGTAAAAAAAAATATGAATGCAATAGTCTTTGAATTATATTCCAGATGGGAATTAGCAGGCAGTCCATGGCCCTTGCTTACTGACACAGGCTTAAAGTTGTGCAGAAAGACTTTAAGTAGAAACTTCAGCTCCCTTGGAGTTCTGTGATGTAAGGTAAGACCCTCACAATTTTTCTGGAACTGAGTTAAAAAACCCACATGTCCAAACCATATCTACAAATCCTTGCTTGAATCTCCTAACTTTCCTAAATGAGTGAGGAATGCATCTGAAAATTCTTATTATTTTTTAGGCAGTGATGATATAAAATATACATTCACACAGAAATAAATGATTGGATCCAATGGGGGGGGTGGTGGTTTAATAGGGAAACATAATACCAGAAGTCCTACAATGGCATAGATGTCTGGCCTGAGCCACTGACCATGGCAATAGAAAAGAAATATAAGTAAAATTCCAAATTCTGGTGAGCACTTTGATAGCTCCTTCTGTCAGGAATGATTATACAAAGTCAACACATGACTAACGAATTTCACTTACTTCAATTTTAGTGTAAATAGATTAATGAAAAAAATTAAAGTGTACTCTACAGCTGTGGAGATAATACAGTCTTGATCCCAAAAGCCTCCAATGTCTCATCTAAATTAAACTAGTATGGTATTGGATGTCATTGCAATGTTTGTTTCCAATATAATGGGAAAAGGTTCCCCATGGTTCTAGTGTGCTGCAGATCAACCTCTGATAGACCTACAAGTGACTCCATCATGAAAATTTCTTTTGGCAGCTCTTGAAAGGTCTCAATGGAAACTACCCTGCTGACTCCAACCACAGCTGTAAAGCCCATTAACTGAATATTCAAATGACTTACCAGTCATAAAGATTACAGACAGAGGGGAGTTATATAACATCTCAATATTTAATTTATTAATTTCAGATCAGAAGTTGCAGAATTATTGATTATAAATGACAGCATTTTATCTTTAGCCTTATTAACTTCTTCATTAATGATCTGGAGGAGAGAGAAATAATATGTTAAAGATAATCACTACCTGTATGAAACTGGGTGATACTCTCAGTTCCACTGAGGACAGAGACACTGCAAAGGGACCAAAAGAACATGAAGATATGGTGGGAGAAGACATGAAGTTCAGACCTGACAAACACAAACAGGCACTGGAGAGACAAGGAGAAGAACCCCAAATGGGCTGCAATACAGGAACAGATACAAAGTAGGACAAAAAGTACAAAAGTAGCATGTGATGTTACCTGTGAGAAAGGTAACAATAACTGTAGAATTGTTTAGGTTGGAAAAGACCTTTAAGATCATAAAGTCTAACAGTTAATCCAGCACTGCCAAGCCCTCTACTAAACCATATGCCTAAGAACCACACCTACAGATCTTTTAAATCCCTTTAGGGAAGGTAGCTCCTCCCCTTCCCTGGGCATGCTTTTGGTGAATAAATTTTTCCTAATGTTGAATCTAAATATTCCCTGGCACAACTTGAGGTCATCTTCTCTTGGCACAACTTGAGGTCATCTTCTCTTGCTCTATTGCTTATTAGTTGTGAAGAGACCAATGAGCAGAGTTATTTTTCTCTGAATATGTTACATGGAAAAAAGCCATGGAGCTATTATTGGAAGGAAGCTTTTGGAAATAGCTTTCTCACCTTGTTTTTATCTTCATATAGGTAAAAGGACATGCCAGAAGGATTCTTGTTAGGTGGCCCTCCAAATTCTCAGTCCAAGGTGTCACCAAGTCCTGCTACATAGGAAATTAAATAAAAAATGCACACTGAAAAAGAGGAGCCAAATCTATCAGAGTTCTATATTATTTACACTATATACTCTGCTAAAGTACAGTTAAACTGAAACAGAGGAAAAGGCAGAGAAAAAGACAAGACCTTTTGGGATAGTGTAGGGTCAAGCCAAGTAGATCTACACTAGTATTTCATTTCAGATGATGAAAATGCTCTTTAAAGTGGATCTTTAGTGACAAATAAAGATCTTACCATGTTTTGTTTTGCAACACAGGCTGATTTCAAAGCACACAAAACAGATTTCCTAATTTGTTAGACAAAATTAAACCAGATAATTTCCTCCAGCTGCTAAAGCACACTCAGTACATTGGACTAAGTTAAAGCTACTTCAAAATAAAATTCCCAAAGATAAGAAGTGTGAATGTTGTCTCCAATATTCAAAATAAAGTATCCTCAATCTGGATGTATGTTAGAACTGAGATTGCTTTAATGTAATATTTGAAATGAAGCCTGAGGAATGAGTGCTTGCTGGATATTAAAACCATATGAACTCACCACCACTATTCTGGAACAACTGAGTGTTTTCTTTTTCCAGGTATATTAAATAATATTTTTTAAACCTTTGTGCTGTCAAAACAAAATTTTGTGAAGATGGGGAAAAAAATAGGTACAAAATGCTAATGCATATGACAAAATAAATTCAGTTAGAACTATGTATGCCTATTTGCCAGAAATGCCAGATGCATTTTCAGCCCTCCAAGTTAGCAAAATGTTTACTTTCTTTGTGTTACCAGAGGAATTAATTTTTTAACTATATCCACACATTTCCTTCTCTAATTTGGTGTGAGTACATTTTTTCTTACATTGATTTCATTCACTCATGCTCTCAGATCCACTCCCTCACAAGGACCAAGGCATGTATATCCAGGTGGGTCTAGTCAGGATCACTCATTTGATACTGCCAATCAAATTATTGCTTTATTTCTTGGGTGGTCCTTGGCTGGCAACTAAAAACTGAACTTTAGATGTGCCTTCTAGTCAATACTTTTGACTTCAGTATTTTATCTAAGTTCTCACATGTCTTGACAAAATTTGTTTTCTTTTTTGGGCAGTTTAAGGTTCCAATCCTCATCTTGTCATCACGATTTTGGGTTATATTCTTCTTCTTCCTTGTCATTTGAGTGACATAACAGACAGAGTATTCTCTATCAATTAAGAGATACAATTTCTTTAAGGTTTTTTTGCCATTAATGCTGCTGCTTTCATGCACGTGCCCATTTCCATTCATACATTATTCATACCAGTCTTAATATTCCAGCTCCTAATTTCTACATCTACCTGCTACAAGTCATCTTTCACATACTACAGAAATGTTGCAATACTGTCAGAGCTACTGAGCCTTTTGTTCCCCCATTACATCTTTGTTTTCTTTGTCCCCTCTTCCATTCCACCCCTCACATTTGACAGAGGGCACCCATATAAACCCCAAACCTTCCTCACTGCATTTCAAGTGAGCCTTCCCCACTGCCCAAAAATGCTCCTGTGGGGAATGTTGTTACCATTCCAGCTTTCTCTGGCTTATTTTTCTTCGTATTTCTTTTACCTGTGCCTTACCTCTTAGATTGAGATTTTTAGCTCTTTGGGGCAAGAGCATCTCTTAAAAGCTGTGACAGGCACTGTTTCCCCAGCAAAACAGCTCTCCTCTGTTGTTTGTTGATAGCACTCCTGGGGGAATTTTTAATGAATACTACTACATTTCTAAGGCTCAGTCTGAAGCTTCATATCTGTGAACAGTTGAAATTAATTGGGCACTAGAAAATGAGCTGTTTTTAAGAAAAACTTTGGCATTTAAAAATAAACTATACGTTTAGTTTAGACTGACCTAATTCAAATAAGGCATTAGCTAAGTTTTGATTTCCATCTCAGTCTTAAGCTGCTAAAGTAGATGATTATGACTTGGTTCTTAAACTGGTTTCCCAATTTTCTTGGCATTTCATATAATACTGAGGAGGGATTATTCTTTTTTCCTTTTTCCTTTTAAAAATTTGCTCTGAGATGTTCAGTCTTGAAATACAGATCTTGAATAATATAAGGTAAAATCTGAGTCTTGTTACTGCCCTCAATGTAGAAACAACACTACAAATCAGTCATGGTCATACTGTAAACCCCACAGGTTCAGTCTATGGAATCATCCTTATTTCTGTCCCAGGATGCTCAATGGACATTGAATCCTAAAGCTGGTGATAAGACAGATTTTGTAAACTACCCTTTGAAAATGCTCATTTTTCACTACTAGGAAGAGAGCTCAAAATGATCAGGTGTAGCTATTTAACATTTAGATTTAGACGAGGTGGAATGCACATTACATGTGTAACATGGAAGAGCATTTTTTGGATTGACAGGAGTCTAAAAAAAAGAGTTTTGAATATAAATGCAGCTTTAACAAATTTCCTGCAAACTTTTTACTGCAAAGTCTGAATAAAATCAGCACTTCTGATAATAATAAAGTTATTCACTTGAATTCACACTCTTGATAAGGATCAGTACATCCCATGCAAATCCTGGCACTAACTGAGAATGGCAGAGTTGAGAGAATTTATAGTGCTGATTAGTTATTACATAAAACTGTCATTGGTAAAGTAGAAGTTGTTACTTTGTTGGGTTTTTTTATCATGTTCGATTCATTTTTGGCAGCCTATGCAACTGCTTTTCAAGCACTGACAACATGGAGGCTTAAACAAAAATGTTAACTCTACTCTTTAAGAGTAGCATTCTTTTCAGAAAAGAAGGAGGAATTCAGTTTGCCCTGAAATGGTGGATTAGGCTGCGTTAGCTCTGGGTCAAGATATAGCTTTCAATATTTACTTGAATTTTTTTCCTTATTTTAGTCTGGTACATGCTGAATAAGGCCCCATTGAAGCTGTGACATTTAACAGAATGTTTAAGGCAATGACTTGGTTATTTTTTAGCCATCTTAATTAGGCAATAGCTAAAATATTAAAATCTATTTTATAAAACCTCCTCCTATGTTTTAGACACAGGTGTAGACAATCACTTTTTAAATCTCTCCACTTGAGATACTTTGCAGTTTCTTTGCCATAGGTCTAACAAATTTCTCACCTTTACTTCTGCAGGAACATCACAATTCCCATACTTTTCCCATTCCACTTTGCACTGCCAACAGATCTTCTCTAGCAAACAACTTCATGCTTCTTTCCATGTGAATCTCTGTATCTGTACTTGGAAAAACATCCTTCAAAAATGAACTTATCAAGTCAACTCCCTGGTGATAGAATTTATCATGAAGTCTCACTTTTCTTGAGAAGCATAAGGGGAAGGATGGGGAGTGAGCAGAAAAGTGATGAGTTGTCTCCATTCAGACAACTCATCCCCAGCAAGCAAAGGCTGATCTTCTCTTCAGATGTCCTGGAATTGCACGAGGCATTTTACAAAGCAAACTTGGATTTTTGTCTTTAGCTGGAATTCAAATTAAATTCAGCATGACAGTAAATGTCGAAAGACAGACAAGAGTAAGGGCAAAGAATAAAGGTGAATGAAAATGACAGTAATAATTCACAAACATGATCAAGGAGTTAAGAGATGTAAGATGTATTCTGTCTGTGTAGCTGAACTTATGTACTTATTGTGTACAGTGGGAATAGCATTTAAGTAGATGTTAAATAAGATTGATACAACATTGGCCCCTGTGGAGAACTTTCACTCTGAATTACTGGCCTTGTCACTGAAGCATGCCTAAAAACTTTTATTAGAGATCAGCAAAGCAACCTTTGGTGCTAATCAGAGTGACAGCAGTTCTGATATTTTCATCAAAATTCTTACATGACATATAGTCTCACATGCAACTCCTGGATCAATAAAAATCTGCACTTGTCTCCAGTTGTGATTGAAAGCCATTGTCTGTGTGAGCTGTTACCATGAAAACCTATTCAGTGGTACTGGGGTGGAGGAAGAGTCTTCCTGAAGGGTAAATGAGCTGTTCATTATAAAGTGGGTTTGATTCATTATTAGTCATTCAAAAAGCTCATGCTTTGAAGATGGATGATTGTCTAATGTGACAGACTGACTCCTTTTTTCACTTTGTGTAGAGAAATCATTCTCAGCTTTCATCGTAACTTTGGCACAAATACTCTTCTTGGGCAAAGTGTCCTTTAAAGAAATGTTCCTTCACTTTGCAAAGAAATTCACAGCTGCTGATAGCCACACATCCATCTTCAGGAATCCTCTTCTACCTTAAAAAAAATAACAGACACATTCAGTGACACTTCTACATATCTGCTGGAGATCTACTTACCTTAAGAGCTATTCTATTAAGCTGTTAGGGGTTCTGTTTCCAGAAGTTTGATTCTTCTGTTGAAGTACAAAACCCTCAGCATTTCACTCCTAGCAGTACCAGAAACACAGATTGTGCTTCTCTATGTGAATTTCATAGAGACATGTGTTCAGCATTTTTTTAATTATTATTTTTTTAAGAATGCAAGATGGAAACAAGCAATGGCAGAGGCTGAGCTCCAAAGATTGATTTTTAGGTGGTACATGAAGAATTTGGGGAATCCTTTATCTTTTTGCCTCCTTTTTGAACTCCTGAAATAGATAAAAGTTCAGATTTTCAAATGCTCTGAATGAAAAACACAAGAATGAGATTCAAAAATACCTGTTTTGTGTTTTCATAGGAAGGTAACCCCTGCATACTGTGTCCTTAAAACCCTTATTGTCCTTCACAAGCATTGTAGTTTTAGAATGATAACCTTAATCTTTAGCCCAAGAAAAAGAATTGGCCACATGTTGAATCCTCTGTGCACCTTCAAACATCTTAGAAGCTTCTTTTCTTCTGCTTTCCTCTTCTCCTTTGTGTTGTACTAGATTTGTCCTATTAATAACTTATAGGAAGGTAAGAAATTTACAGCTGTTTTTTTTCCAGTTTCTGCAATCCTCTAAAAAGTTATTTTTAAAACTTAGAGAAGCTTGAAGCTTCACCAATATAAAACCAACTCTAATTAATACTGGCATAGTCACCTTTTTCTCAGCTACCAAGTAGGAACATTTCTGAAAGATGTATGGAAAAAGTATAAACAAGAATAAGATGCTCCAGGAGCATTTTGACCATGTAGCTCCCAAGCCTGGCAACTGAAACACACCCCTCTCTTTTACTTTAGGTTTTTTATATTCTTTATGTTTAATTTATTTTAAATTTTTAATTAGAGGTATATAAGGGTGTCTTAAAACATACAGGTACGGTAAAAGGGGCTTCAGAAAGCAGTAGTAGGGCTTGTCACACTATTTTATAAGCTGTTTTTTATTTTTATAGCCAGTTATCACATCTGCTTTCTCACATAAAGCTGACCATGTGGTCAACACTGCCATGTTCAGGGACCTTTTTCCTTGCAGCTGGTGTCCTTTTGTAAAGTTACAGATGTGTTAGGTGTGCATCAGCTTCCAAATCTGGTTCATATTGGTTAAATGAATTTCAGGATGCTCACTTGAGTTGTTCAGGCAGCATTTCTGAGGAAACTGTGGTAGTAAGCAACTGACTGTGACAGGATGGATGCTATAACTCTTGCTGCAATTTAAGACTCTATCCACAGTTTAAAAGGCATGGGAGAAAAAAAGATCACACTTTCAGGGACAGCTCCTGAAAATCTGTGCTTTTAAGAAGTAATGGCTATACAGTACATCAAATCTGAGCCTTGGTGTTGTGGGTCTGGGTCTGTAAAAGAAGCATAGATCAGTGGCTTTAGTATAATGAAATTTAGGTCTATTTTCTTGTCTTTCTGATGATTAACAGGTGCTTGAGAATGGCATTTCTGATAATATTTCTGAAAAGAAGTGTAATGTGGTATTGAACCACTTCTTGATCTGAGAAATAGTATGGGCTCACTTTCAAATTGCTCAAATATTGCCAGAATCTGGTGTTTCCTCTTGAAGACACCTTCAGAAGCCTAAAGCACACCTTCCTGGCTATGGATCCTCGTGTGATGAAATCCTGAATCTTGATGATTTTCCAGTTTACAGTTTTTTGCGATTAATCCAAAATATGTAATTCAGTGAACTGAGACAATTCCTGAGAAGCAGACAGAGCCTTTTACACACAAATGCTCTGCAACAGCAGCAGCTGATCAGCTCCCAGGTACTTTGGGACATACTACAGTATAGGTGTGGTGTACCATGTGCAGCTATGCTACAGAAAAACTTTCATCAAATCTTAGTCCCTTCTAATGGGTAATTTCATATCATACAGAACAGTATAGAGCCAGTTTCCAAGCTTCATTTTAAATTTAAAGAGCTTTCCCCAATATCTGCTGGCAACTATAGTTGCCTTCTTATTCCTCTCCTTGTATTCAACAAAGTAAACGTTTGCTAACTTTGAAATAACAACAAAAATTTAATAATAAAAACAATAATAACAACAATGATATTATTTTCCAGCTATTAAAATATTATATTTCCTTTCTATTCTCTGTTCAGGGATTCAGTCGCCCAAACACAGACACTTGACACCATTTCAAATGCCTTCACAGTCTGCCTTGCCTCCATCTCCCAGCCCTGAAGGTCTCAGTTCTGTAGGTGCTGTATCACATAATCTGATGTCCCCATCATGGTGCTGTCCATTCTTTGCAAATGCCAGGAATGGCAGAAGGCATCTCCAGTTTTCATGGACAGCCCAATCTTTGGCAAGTGAATCAAGATCCCCTTTTCTATGTGAAGCAAACACAGTTCCTTCACAGCCTGCACGGTAGCATTGCTTTACAGATCTTTTATTGTCTTTCTCTTGATCTTCATCTCCTTTTATCTTCAATTCCCTGTAAGTAAGGCTCCAGCTAAGGCTTTGCCCACACACAGCATTTTAGCATATTCTTCAGCTGGGGTTTACATATAGCAGTCCCACCAACATTGCCCAGAAGGGAGCGTGCCATTTATTCCAGAACTGCACCACTACTCATCCACATCCTGGTAGAATTCTAAGTCCAAGTACAAGACAAAAAATCACCTTTATCCTGGCCCAAACCAGGACATTTTCTTTATGCTAATATCTAGCAAGTTAGTTCTCTTTTACACTCAATAATTTCATTTCCTTCTCAGAAATGCGGCACCTTATAACTGTTTTTAACAATATTGAAATGCCCCATGAATTGGGAATTAAGTGGTTTCTTCTAATTTTTGTTTATTTGTTTATTTTTGTGGGTTTTTTCGTATTTTTTTTGTGTGTGTGTGTGTGTGCAAATTTCCACTCTGGTCTCTGAGCTAATAACTTCTGCATATTCCTTTCCCACTAAACTAGAATTTACAATTCCATCACCCAAATTAATGCTAAAAAGGATAGCTAGGCTCAGGCTTTTAGTCTCAGGCTTAGCACAGACCAATTTGATAGTGTCCTCCCAGCATGGCAGACAGAGAATTTGTAGTTCATTGAGACATTTTCAGCTGCTGAAAATTCAAGTCTGGCCAATTTAGAGAAAAAGGCATGCAGAGACATGAAACAAATTGCCTAAAAGCAAACAACAGAGATTCTTGATGGAGAAAAGTATCTAAACCAAAGCTTAAGCTGGAAATCAAAGTTCAACCTTAACACTGCATCGCCTGTCACAGCTTCACTCTTCTGTGATTCACTGCTGTGCTGTTGCTGAGAGGAAATTACCCAAAACAGGGTTTTGCAAAGAATAAAGTAGTACTTAAAGGAAGCCCCAGAACAACTGGGCTTCCTTTCAAGACAAATCTGTCCAACAGCTCACTTCTTCCAAGCACAGGCAGACAAAAAAACAATAAATTTTAAGTAAAGATAATTAATTTTTATCCATCATGGTTTATGATTTCAAAGCTTAACAAACACAGCAACCCAAATACAGTGAGCTGCTCTTTCCTGGGGTGTTTTTCTTCCCTTCTACTCTGTGCTGAATGGTTTTCTGAGATGCATTATTTTGTTGGCAGTAAGTGCTGTCAGTGTTATTACCAAATAGTAATATTTTGAAATTGAGAAGATCTATTACATCAGCAAGTCCATTTTCCCTTCATGGAAAGGATAGAGTCTCTCAAGAAAATTATGCTTTATATTAAACTAATGCTACCTATTGATTGCAGCAAACACTGCCTCTTGCTGACATTTACATGCATTACAGTTTGCTTTCCCCCATCAAAGTCCTGATGTATTTTCTCTTGAAAAGGTTTCATCACGGGCTATGGGTGTTTAACCTCTGTCATACAGCCTGCAGGCAACCCAGCAGGAAAATTTACTCAGACCAAAACCATCTCCTTCTACCACTCTTTCCTGGGGTAAATCATGAACAGGCTGCAAAAGCAGCCTCCTTCTAGAAACTGCATTATTTTTGAGGTTCCATTTCATTAGACTCTTGTCTGCCTAATGTCAAAAGTACTTTGCGCAGGAAGACCACAGTCCTACAGCACACAGCTTGCATCTCTAGTAATCCTCCATATGACCAGATTTACCACCCATGTGCAAACTGGCTTTCCCCTGAATTTATGTCCCTGCCAAGATGAGGTTCTCACACTGACAGAGTCAGTCTAGAGCTTTGAGAAGGTATCAGTGCTACCTCTAGGTTTGCAGTGGAGTTGCAGGCAGCTCTTTAGTCTGAGCAGCACATTCTGAGGAAGTTCCATCCGTGGGTTCAGACACAAACCTGTGAGATAAACCTGGGGTGGGAACTGAACTGATTGCACCTGCAAGCCAGCATTAAGTCAGACAACCCACTCAGGTCCTTTTGGTTAGGAAATCCCTGAGAGATGAGATATGTGGGGTTAAAAGCCTCAGCCTGATAGGTTCAACTTTGGGGTCTCACATCTGGAGGAACAGCAGGAGTAAAGTACAACCCAGTGGATGGTATGTAAAATCTGAACCATGGAGTTCTTTGAAACTTACATTTAACTCTGCTGTGAAATGGCCTTCAGGGACTCAGTTGGGAAAATACAGATATACATTAGTTACCAGATGGGGACTGAAAGTTCTGCAGTACCTCCCATTCTGCACGATTAAGATGAGATAATTTAAAAATGGCTCTGAAGTTAATTTGAAGAGGATCACAGAGAAAAGTACCAGCCAGAGTCATTTTCACATTTCTTTATTCTGTGACAATTTGGTTGTTAAAAGTTGGGTTAAATATATCCAAACCTGGAAAAAAAAACCTGACTTACATTAGCATGTGCAGTCTGCTAGAATCAGTGGCCAAAAGCCACTGCTGACAGTTCTAATGGGCAAACATTTTCCCTTTTATTAGAACTCATCTCCAAAGGTAGTTGAAACAGTACATTTCAAAGCAGAGCTGAGATTAAAGGTGATGTGCTGAAAAGATCTCACTTGATCTGTTAAAAGTAAGATAAGGCCAGAAATCAGTCTAGTAGTGGTGCTTAACAGCTTGTGATAAATCGGTACAAAGCAACAAGAATATCATTATTTTCCATTATTTTTTCTAGATATCCATCTAGATAAAACAGCTTATGATGAATTTTGGATCTCACTGTCTTCATTTGCTGATCATTCCTCTTTCACCCTTTCAGGTGAGTTGGATTCTTTCATCATATCTGTGCATGTTGCTGGCACTCTGAAGATAATCTGTCACTTTGCTGTTTTCTGCTTAAATTATCCTATCTTGTAGGAGCTTCCTTAAATCTTATGCCTTTTTGTCACTATCAATAGTCTGCTGTGATTTTTTTCTTATAACTTTTGCTCCAAGAAATTATGGGAAATATTATCAGCTCTGTCTTGAGGGAAGGCAATGATAACTGTCAATCCCCCCTACGTTCTAGAGAGCTCTTCTACACCACAGAAACAAAGCATGTGCTGGCAGATTGACAAGTCTTTTTCTTTGAGTTAAAAGGAACAATAATAATAATAAAAAACCCACTAAGAAGTATAAATGCATGAATTTTACTGAATTTGAATTACTTTCTTCTGTCACTGCAGGCAGGGGTTGACTACTGACTGCCTCATACAAGGGTGTAAAGCAGGCCTGGACTCCATCAGGTTATGTAGAGGAGTAGTTTTTGGAAGTTAGGGATGGCAGAAGAGGATCACAGGAATCAGAGAAAGTTAGGGGTTGGAAGGGGCCTCAAAAGATCATCTAGTCCAGCCCCAAGGATTAAGTGAAAGCTTGGATTTTGTATCATTTTTTTACATGAAAGAAGCCATCAGACATGAGACATCGACTGACAAAAGGAAGTAAAATCACAAACACTTCTTATATTTCCTTATGCAGAAGGTATGGGGTACATTCCCATTGACCATTTTCTTCTACGTTGCTTTTCAAGCCCATTAGGACCATTGGCCCCATGAATCTGATGCCATAGGGATGGCAGTTAATAAAGTTAGAAATTATTATTTGTAGTAATTATTTATATTAAACTACATTTTCCAAATAATAGGTAATTGAGTGGAAAATGAAGTTTTAGAGAACCGAAAACATCTGTTTATGCAGTGAGACTCAAGTTATAGTGGCAGTTGAAAAAAGGAATGCATGGGTATAGATAAAAATACATTTTCATCAAATAGAAGTTATGCAGAAGGGGGGCTAAGAATTTGAACAGATCTACAGAAGTAATTTTGCCTCAAATACAATGCTGTGCATTGATCCAAAAGGTGTTTTTCCTTATCCTGAAAAAAAAAAATCTTTTCTTCACTTCTTTTTACTTTCTTGTTTGCTTTATACAACTACTAACCTGAGCACCCTGTTCTATTTCCAAACACCTTATTATAGTGACAACTATTAACTGAACAATAAAGTCTCTGTGGGTGCTATTTAAGCACAGTGCACATCCACTAAAGAGCTCAGTCTGAATAAGGTAGGGAGAAAGAATATAATAAACAAGCAGCATTCTATACAGAAGTGATGTTCTGCATCCTTGTACTTTCTCCACATCCCTGATTACCTGGTTCTCTATTTTTATGCTAGGCACAGAATTTCACTCTTTAGAAGTACTTCAGCAGAATTTTTAATGTTACTGTTTGCTTCAATGACCACTGCAAACTCAGGAATAGTCCTCTTACTGGAGCAGGAACTCAGTATTGTCACAGTTGTTAACACTCTTCCTCATTGTTTCTTAGCATTTTATTGGGGTCTGCAGGCATACAAATATTCTTTAACTTTCCTGCATTCATTTTCTCCAAATCCTCTGCAGAAGTATTCTCCTTAAAGAACAAATACTGCAAGACACAACATTAGCAGAGGTTAAAGGAAATATTCAGCTGGCTGTCTAATGGAAGGAAAAATCAATTATATGGACATCTCTTCAAAATCCAAAGCCTTTATGCCTTTTTTTTTTTTTTTTTTTTGGTCTTGGGTATGTTTTGTTTGATGTAACATTTCTATTAAAGTACCTCAGCTCAACTGAAAATAGTATTGACTAGCATATTGTAAATTCTTCTGGGCTAGTACCACGTTTCTCTTTATGTTCAAGCAACTTAATTGTTATTAGGGCCCCTGGATAGTGCTTTTAGATAAATAAAAGTGCACCATTTTAAGACAGGAGGGAATTTGAACAGTAAGTTCTGAGTATGGAAGGAAATAAAGGTAAATCACTGTACCTTGTAAAGTTTTCATATGAAAGTGTGGATGCAAAATGAGAAAAAGTTCAGTGGAGATGTGGGAGAACTGTAGTGAGAAACTTTTTCTCAGTGCTTTACATTGCTGCCCAGCAACTCAGCTTCTGAACGACAAAACCAATACAAAAATCATAAAGGACACCATGGAGTCAACACAATGTCCCTTCAGGGTCAAACTTCCTTTGTAGTAATTCGAAGGAGATTTATTTCTCATTTTCCCTCCTTTTTCTTTTTATATATAATCAATTTATTCTTTGAGTTTCTGAAATCGCTCAGAGCCCATCTAAATTTTTTGACTTGTTTTTGTCTTGGCAGTAAAAGGCTGAGTTGTCAAAATCACTACAAGCTTCCAAACAAGACACCTTCAAAAAACCAGGTGCTTAGGCAAAAAGCTGAGACAGAGTTTTTCAGTCTCATCAAAATGTAAGATTTCAATTTTTTTCCTTAATATTTGGCTTTTGCTTAACTAATTCACCAACTGTAATATCCATTGTTTTAGTTATATATAATAAACAGGGAAAGAATGTTTCCACAGGTTTTCAGCTGGAATACTGTGTGCAATTTGGTACATTAGACTTCGAGAAAGAAATCTACAAGAGACATTCTGAGGGAAAAAAAGTTAATAATGAGAAAACAGAACATCTGAGGAAAGACTGAAGAAACAGAATGCGTTCAGGTTATTTTCTTTGGATATGTAAAAAGATTGCTGAAAGGAAGAAGAGAATATGTAGGCAGCAGGTGGCAGGACCTGCCGAGTAATGAGCTCAGTCAGTGCTCAGCCTCACCTGTGCCCAGTTAGGGCTGGCCCAAGTGCGCATGCTCAAAGATCAAGGGCCAATAAAAGGTGGGGCCTGAGATCGGCAAAGGGCTCATTCTGAAGCAGGTCAGCAGCCATGCTGCTTGGAGGCCAGTCCTCTACTGATCCTGTCCTCACTCAGAGCCTATCATCGCTACGAAGTTCATCTCCTGCTACATCTGGTGGAGAATGCGGGCATAGACTCCCGTCTAAGCCATCTTCTCTGAGTGAACTTCTCGACTTTCTTCCAGAACTCGAGAAATTAGGGTAAGAGAAACCCCTTTTTTCTCTCGTTACTTACATTGCTAAGCCTTTTTGTCGGAATAGAAAGATGGGTCTTACTGCCAGCAAACCCACTGAAGCTGCCGCCACCAAAAAAATTGTGGCACAGGCAGAGAGCCAGGAACTCCTTGGCTCCCCGGGTCCTGCTAAAGCCCGGGACTTATGGGAAGAGGTTTATGACCTACTGGCGGACCTCAATACAAAAGAAATTAACGGCGACATCATCGGCGCCGATAACACCTGAAGGGTTGTATGTGGCTTACTGGCGATGATGAAAACCGAGGTGAAGGCGGCACTCGCCACTGCCACACCTCCATTACAAAAAACTGAAGCGTTCCCCCCCAAGAAGGTGCCCGTGGTGATCCCCTCGGCACCACCCCTTGAGGAATTAACACCCAAAAATGTACCCGCCGCGACTCCCAAGAGCCACCCGTCCTCCTCCACTACTCATCACAAAAAGTCATCAGCATGCCTGAAATCCAGATTTATTACAAAGAACCGACAACAGGACAATGGATAGGGCCAAGGCCGCTGCTGTTCACCGGGAGAGGGTACAGCTGTGTCTCCATGGACTCTGGACCTCTCTGGGTGCCCAGCAAATGGACTCGCCCTGCCCCGTCCAGACCAGCACTACCAGCTCTGAACAACAAGGCACCACACGACTAAGATCTCTGTGTATTGATCATCTTTTCCCCCATAAAAACTTACAAAAAAAAATCCACAAAACCCACTTAAAAAACAAACAAACAAACAAAAAAAACATATAGAATTTGTACTATAGAATTTATAGAATTTGTACTAAATTGTATATTTGTAATAAATAAAAAAAAAAAAGGGGGGGGGGGAAATGTAGGCAGCAGGTGGCAGGACCTGCCGAGTAATGAGCTCAGTCGGTGCTCAGCCTCACCTGTGCCCAGTTAGGGCTGGCCCAAGTGCGCATGCTCAAAGATCAAGGGCCAATAAAAGGTGGGGCCTGGGATCGGCAAAGGGCTCATTCTGAAGCAGGTCAGTAGCCGTGCTGGTCTGAGGCCAGTTCTCTACTGATCCTGTCCTCACTCAGAGCCTATCATCGCTGCGAAGTTAATCTCCTGCTACAAGAATATAATGCTTTTTGTTGTGATTTTTAATCAAAAGTCCATTATAGACACCACAAAAATTACAAATTTTAATTTGTAGGTAAAATGTGAAGAAAAAAACCTTAACTTTAGAAAGACTAACAAAGCATTGGAATAGATTACTTGGAAATGTATGGAATCTCAGTTGAAGGGTGCTTTAAAATAGATGGATGATACTAAATTTGTGTTAGAACTAAGGAATTAATAAGACTTACCCCAGACCTTTTTTTTTTTCCCAAATTTGTTGTGATTTTTGTAATATTTATTTCTTATTACAGTACATGTATAACAGTGACCATTCCTCACTGCTTTTGCAGCTTCTTTTGATTCCATTTAAAATATCAGAATTTCCTCTGTAACAGAAAGTTCAATGCTGAATCACTCCTAATGATACTGTTAGGGATTTAAAGACAGAAAGAAGGGTCAAAGGGTTACATGCAACTAAATAAATGAGGGCTTCCTGAGGATGATTTCTTGCCAGCAAGAGAATTACAAGTCACTGCATGGAATGTTTTAGCAACTCTTGTTATTCATTAATAATAAAAAGAATATTTATCCCATGCAAAGATGGTTAAAGGGTCATGCAATAACACTACTGGGAAAAATAATTTTATTTATAAATATATCACATTCCATTTCAAAATAAATCTCTCTGCAAAAGTAGTGATTTGCAAATGCTTTGACTGAATTCTAAAATTTACTGGTTCCCTTAGATCAATCTATCATTCCTGGGGCTTCAGAAAGAATTACCAAGGGAATAAAAAAAGAGAAGTGGAGAATGCTAAGAAACAATTATGTCTATTGCTCTCTGGAGGCCAGGCAGTCAGTGATGCAACAAATAAAGTTGCTCCACAAAACAGAAGTTTTAAATTTCGATTGTATCCAAGGCATGGGCATCTGCCTCAGTTTGCTCTGCTGCAAACTGGATACAAGCATCACTGTTGATGCTTCTTCTTCCTCTTGATCCCTCAGTTTCCACTGAGGCCTGGTACTTCAGAAGACTAGGAAACAAGTTCTATGTGCTGAACACAGTATTAATGTTCTTAAGATGTCTTAATGCTGTGTTCCACTGTGTTTAGAGTAGACAGAAAGTGACAAGGAGAGTTGTAAAAATGGCAATATTACTCCCATAACCTGTAACATCCTATGAGGTCAAGGGTGGGCAAACAAGGGAGAATCATGTGCAAAGATAACACAAATAAAGATGTGCACATAGGCCTTAAACTATTGCTGAATGCCCACAGTTGACTTTAGTTGATTTTTCTGTGTCCAGGGGAGCATTTTCTTTCAAAATTTGCAAATTGAAGCAGTAAAATTACACTCATTTGCAATTACTCTTCATATTTTAGTAGAAGAAAGTGACCCACATCAAGGAGGATACTCCAATGAGATAGGGGTTTTCCAGGCACAGAAAATTCTCCTTGCACTCCAAAAGGAAGCAATGCAGGGATTAGGCAGTGAATGCTTCATAAATACTTGGGATAATTTTATTTCACTATTTGCATTAAATGGCAGACAATCCCTTTATCTTGCCACCTGCAGAAAAAAAACCCCACCAAACCCAAACAAAAAAACACAAAAGAAAATAAACCCAACATCTTTTGTGTATCACATACATATTTAAATTTGCAATTATGGAATAAATTATATTCAGGTTTTATTGTTAATGTATTTAAAAGACTTTTTCTTGTCTTCATGCCCAAGAATATGGATATGAAGTTATTGCTACTACCACTATAAAGTTAACAAAAGCAAATGTGCCCCTTTTCTAATGTGTTCATTGTGTGGAAAACTGCTGGACTACTTTTACCAGCACTCTTTAATTAATTCTCAAAACACTTCTGTAAGTATAGCATCTGTTAAACATTAGCACACATAGACAGATGAATCCTTTGTGACTTTGTTACACGTATTTGTTTTCCCTCAAAGACACTTGAGAGTTATCAAGCTTCTTTAATACTTGGACATGAAATGTTCTGTCCAGATTTTTGCATTACTTAATGCTGCACTCTGAGGAAGGGCATTTTTTTTTCTTTCATTCTTTGGAATACAGACCACCATGAAAATAAAATTAATGAAAGAATACACTTCTATGTGTAAACACATGCACACACGTATGCAGTTTCTTTGAATAAAGAAGACTTCTCTCTTAGATTTTTTTATTACTAGCTCTTTTCTTTAACAGGTACAGCACTTCTATTTTTCATCTTTCACAGGAACAGAGCTCACAGACCTCACTTAGGCCACCACTGCCCAAGCATTCTGACCTTATAAACTTCCTTGAGATTCCCCTGCCTAAACATGGAAGTCTGAGCTAACTATCTGGATTTCTTTTACAGTCAATGAAAAAAAAATATTTCTAGAGCATTATTTGTCTCATCATGACAAAATACTTTCAGTGTGATTAGGTGACTCAGTCCCTAGAATAGCCATTTCTCCCCATTGATTTTGCCATTATTTTGTCTCTCCAGCTGAGATGGAATATCAATTCTATGCCCTGGTCTTTCCAATGGGCTCCAAAAATCTGCTGGTTACTTTACTTAACTATAGAAATATACAACATTATATGAGGCTTTAAACTCATTTTCTTCTTGATCACTCCTTGAACTTTCATCAAGAATTTAACTCTTCTTGTGCACATGGTTTTTCTTTCTTAATATGGGGATGAGCAGAAGTCAAATTCTCTCCTCTTAGATATTTTTTCCTCCCGAGCTGGTCAAGAAAATAGAAAAAAAAACAAGATTCCTTTGTCATTCTATTGTTTCTTTATTTTTTCTTTATCTCTTAGCATCATGCTCTGCTCTTCTTATCTAATTATAAGGATCAATTGCCTTATTGTTTTGATATGGTATTTTTCAAAGTAAAGCAATAGTAGGAAACAGATTTATTTATTTATGCATTAAATATTAGATATATTTTCAAATTTTTTTGTCTTCTCATGATAGAAACAGGCAATTTTGATTTTCAGTGTAATCCTTTTCATAACAATGCTTTCAAATTCCATCTTTTTACTTCTCCACTTGACCCTAATAAAGTAATAGACAGCAGAGTAGCCAGAATGCATCAGGATACACACTGCTCCAGAAATGAAACTGAAATTCCTAAGCTATGGATAAGCTATGGATATGGATATTCAGCATGGACTTGCTGAATGCAGTGAGGTAGCACAAGGTAAAGCTAGGAACAAAACCGAGTTCCAGCTGTGAAACTCATTTGGTTTTGCTGTCTTTATATCCCACTCACAGAGACAGGGACAACATGGGTCTTTTAAAGGACACCTTAACTTTGCTCTTCTGTTGTTTTAAACGAAGATATTCTGCTGTTTGATACTTCCCAAGTGAAGGTAACACAATGCAATTCTACTTTTTTTCAAGGAAACTGTTTTAACTCTCACCACTGCTTTGATGTCCATGAGTGAGGATTTTTGTGGCCATTCTGACCAGCAGAGACTTGCATTTAGTTTAAAGATGCAGAGATACTTTTAGGTTTTCACTGAAACAGTAAAGCAGCTGTGCTCCCCAAAGCTGCAGTCTTTGAGATTATCTGTTGCTGAATTCCGAAAGTTATATTTTGTTCTGCAGTTACAAAACTCCTAACATTTCTAAATTCACATTTTTCTCTTTCCCACCACCTGAGAATGCCATCTGCTGTTTATATCAAATATATCCAACTTTCCATCATGTATTTCTTTGGGATGTTCTCAAATTCCATTTTGGTTGGACTTTGTTTGTAATTTTGTTTTATTTTTGGCTTATTTATTTAGTGATGCAACTGTGCATAGTGCAAGTCACACATGGGTTTTGCTGTATTTTTCCCTTCTGTTGTGATCTGTCAAGCATGTGCTGTCAAGCAAATTCACAGTTCTTATTAACACACATCAAATAATAGCTCATAGGGATTAAGTCACACCTGAAACAGTTATTTTTTACTTATGGTATAGTCACTGCACAACCAAGGACTAAGTGACTTGAAAAAGTTTTATATATTTGCAGCAGGATATACTGGGGCTTGAGTAGCAGAATACACTGATGAATTTTCCAAGGAGATGGTGACTTTTTGACAATAAGCTGGGTTTTTGGGGTTTCTTGTTTTTTCGTTGTTTTGGATCTCTTTTTTTTTTTTTTTTTTTTTTTTTTTTTTTGCCAGAAAAAATATAGTTATTTCAAAAGAAATCTTGTTAAGATGTATTTCCAAGCTCCATGTGGAAATCCAGTCAGAGTGGACTCTGATTACAGAACACTTCAAATCAGAGTAAAATGTTGATGTGTCTGTCTTCCTAAGGTAATTCGATGTGGGTCCTTTCTCAAGCTATTCTTTTAGTGGTAGCCCAATTTAATTCTTTAAAGATGTGTCAGATTCACCTAACACATGGTTCTAAAAAACCAGCTGTCTGACCATGGTAATCAATGCTTCAGCTATGGTCAAAGGAAAGAAATAGCTGGATGGAGCAGGCTTTCATGATGTCTTTCAGGATGACACAAATCTTTCCCTTCCATTGCTTCTCCCATGGTTTTAGAGGAAGCTTGGATTACTTGATAAAACAGCTAGATTTTAGATGGCTAGACTTAAAAAAAAAGAATATGAAAAATTAAATTTAATAGAGGTCAGTAACTTGGAGTGTGCTCATAAAGTTAATGTTAGGGATGATACTGTTTAAAATCTTAATTTATGACCTGGATGATGGGGAAAAGTACATCCTCACACACCTTGTAAATGATACAAAATTGGGAGGAATGGCTGACAGATGAGATGATTATTTTCTCTTCTAAAGGGAACCTTAGACAGACTATAAGAATGGGCAACAGGAAATTCATGAAGTTCAGCAAAGAGAAAGTCAAAGTCCAGCACATGAGAAGGGACTCCTGCTGTTGTGTGGAGATGCCTAAGGAGGGTAGAGAAGAGTAAGGAAGATGGAGCCAGACTTTTCTCAGTGGTGCCAGAGAAAAGCCACAAGGTAAAAGGCAGAAATTGGAATATACTAAACTTTACTGAAATGGAAGGAAAAAAAATATTGACCCATCAAACCCTGGCACAGGTTGCCCAGAGAGGTTGTGGAGTTTGTATCCTTGGAGATATTCAAAACCCAACTGGACATGACCATGAGCAACTTGTTATAGCTGATAATGCTCAAGCAGGGGAGGTTGGACTTGGAGATCTCCAGAGGCCCCTTCCAACCTCAGTGCTGCTCTGAAGATACTTTAATTTAGTAACTTATTTGCATTTTTTGATCCAGATCTTGCAAACCTTAATTAATACAACTCTTTCCCTCTCTTTCTAAAGTGACTGAAGATCTGAATTTCTCATGAGAAAGACTTAAAACAGAGGCTGTAACCTCAAACTTCTCTCAGTCACTAATTTTATTGTGCAAACAATCACACTCTGTGGTTTTCATTCAAAATATGACTTGGATCCCTCTGCTTTACTTTCTAGAGAAATGTTGATCTTTTTACTAGTCAGTGAACCCTGAGAATGGACCCAGTGCAAATGCTGTATGTTTCTGCAATGGCAGCTCAGTCTCCTGGTGCCTTATTTTGAGAAGGAACTGTTATAAAAAATAGTCTGCTACCAAGTGACACGTACTTGTGTCTGCTTGAAAATGTTGAAGCTTTGTAAAATGTCCTGAATAACAAATATTTCAGTTGACTTATAGTCCTGTGTTTCTTGTGTAGTGAATGCCTGCAGAGTGCAAAAGTGCAAAAGTGTGAGTTTGAGCTTTTACTTAGATCAGGATGAATTAGTGCTTTTTAGTTAAATCCCTGCAGTGGTGGCTTCTTTGATAAAACTTCTTTTTAGCTCAATAGAAAGATACTCCAGTCAACATCTAAACTGTGCATTTCTGAAAATCCTGCTTTAAAAAAAGGCAGAATCAATAAAAACACCAGGATTATAGGCTTGGACAAAGAAGGATTATCTAGTGGCTAGAACATAAGTTTGGAAATTAGAGGACCCAGGTTTAGCTTCCTTCTCTGTCACAGTTGTTTTATGTTATCCCAGATAAGTCATTTTGGCTTTCTGTGCCTCTTACTCCCAGTTGTCAAATATTTCTTCCTTCTTTACCTCAGTGGGATATCATAAAGCATGTGAAGTGTCCAGATTTTACAGTATTAGTTGCCATAAAAGTATCCTAGGCTGTCAATTTTACAGTGGTGAGGGTGAATTTTGTTAGAGCATCCAACAGCTGTCATTACACTGCATAACAGAGCACAGTCAGCTCACACTTTTGCAGGAATATAGATCTGGGTTTTGTGGAGTTTCATTTTATTTTGTGTTTGTTTTTTCACAAGGATGGAGGTAGCAAGGCTAAGTAGAGTCCAGCAAAATTAGGAGAGGATGAGGGGAAGAACCTGAATGGGAACTGAGTCAGTCAATCGGGGTGTGCTGTCTCCTGCTACCAAGGTGCTGGAAAAAAAGGAGGGCAATAAATTCAGTTTCTGGCAGATGTCAACCTAAAAGCCCTGATTCCTACTTTACTAGTACCACCAGTCAGCACCCAGCTGTTTGTTGCCCACTAAAACTACTTTGATATTCCTAATCTCAGCTTTTAATAAAGGCAGCATTATGCTCAGGCACTTGAGGTTCAGTTTCATTTCCTAAGCCAAATCATTCTTTGTTTTCCTAAGCCATGTTCCCCAAGCTACAAGACCAGTAAAAGGTCCATACATTCTTGGAGAGGCAACTGAAGATCTGCTACCTTAAAGTGTCTTCAGTGGCCCAGGGTCCCAGTGATAAGATTATTGAATCGGAGCCTTTTGCTTATGTTTCCTAGAATTTATCTGAAATAAACTCGAAATAGACCCATAGAGCAAACATTGAATGTCTCCACTATAGCTATCTGCTCTTCATTACGAAGCAGAGCCTTGCTCAGAGCATGGGTTATGATGCCCTTTTTTCATTTTTATGTCTGATTTTTGGCCTCAGGTTGTTCTTCTGCACAATAATTAACATCATGGTGAGCTATCAGAAAACTTGAGCTTGTAGGGATGGAATTTACAGGGATGGAATTTACAGGCCATTAGATGCCTTAGGTATCCAATAACCTAACTGAAGTAAGGAGCCTGAACACCTTTGTAATCCTGTCCCTTATTACTCCAGTGTTATGAGAGGTAGAAGAAGAAATTAGGAAAAATGAAGAAATTAGGAAAGATGAAATACCTCTGTCAATCTTACAACATGTATCAGCTAAAACAAGCAAAACAAATTAAAATTTCAAATCTCCAGTGGTGATTTCTAGCCCAATTTGCTCAAGATAATGGATGAGCAGTTTTTTCCTAATTGGTAGTTTGGAGTGGGACTATGGACTCTTTTTGTTCTCTGATCGCCTCAGACATTGTTAGAGTAATGTTTCAATTGATAGTCTGGCACTTCACTCCCATTTTTTTCCCTCATACTACAATTTCAGAGTCAGTTAAGTCATCTGATGAGGCTGTTTAATTCTTTTATAAATAGCAGGTTTTCAGAATGGGAGAACTGACATTAAAAATTATAGCCCAATGGAACAGTTTGGGCATTACTTCAGATGTCACACACCCACCCTTTATTTCAAAATTATTATTGTGGCATTTTCATATAATATTTGATTAATTTGAGAAGTTGAATTCAGAAAAAGTACAGCAACTATAACCCAGTTGTGTACCAACAGATTTAGTGTTGGCAGTTTGTAACTCTATATAGTTCTGTGTCAGCTGCTCTAGGTTTTTTTCAGATTAATAAAAAAGCAAACATAAGCAAAAAAGAAAATTAAATTAGATTTCAAGCAGAAAAACTTTTGTATAGCAAAAATCACAGCTTTGCAAATATCACCGTTAACTCACTTTGTGCTAAGAGTTTAGTATATGTACCTTGAAACATCAAAGTTACATGGAACAAATAGCCTCTTCCCGTGAGAGGACAGATATTTCTCTCCCCTCACCCCCAAAGGCACATTATCCTACAGATTCTTTACAGGGTTTCTTGTATCTCTTTTGAAACATCAGTCCCTTGGTTATAATTTTCAGTGCTAGAAAAATTATTGGTCTAATGGCAAATCTGCAATGTGTTAATAATAAATAGCATCTGCTTTTCATTCAAAGGTCTTTATAAACTCTAAGAACAGTATATGGTAAGTAATTACTTCATCTGCAAAACATTGTGCAGTTTTTCTGAAAACTTATCAGTTAGTCTGCTCATTTTGGTCCCTTTATGTCTATCACTGTCCTCTGCAGTTTGGAAAATAAAGCAAGCTAAACCTGAACATGTCTTTCTCTGTTTTGGTACATCTAAACTATCCCTTGTGGAACTCATAAATTGTGAGAAAAAGAGGTCTATACTTATGCAACACACTGTAACAAATGCCATGACAACACCCTAGATCATCTAAGACACATATATATATATATATATAGCCTGTAAATATGACATCAGACTTGGGGAGGACTGTGGCCTTCAGTAGCAGCATCAGGACATCACATGGGTTTCCTTGACACATTTGAAATGGGACCAGGTGTCCTCAAGAGAGTAATTGAACCAGAAAGGAGCATTTAGCATCTAATTTAGCATCTGGGGATTTCCACTGCTTTTCTTTCTCCTTAGCAAATGTCAGTAAAACTTTAAGTATCAGAGTTCAAAGAAGGCAGAAAAAAGAGCCAGGATCTCTGAAAGGCAGTGTGCATCGTAGAATAATTTGTTGGGAAGAGATTTCTGGAGGCAATTTGGTCCAACTCCCTGTTCAAAGCAGGTTCATCAGCCTGCAGAAGCCTTGTGCACAAGAAGATGTATGGAAAGGGCTAGTGGATTGCAGCAGCATCATCTTTTGCACCCCTTTTAGGGTACTTTAAATGGCCACCCCTTGAATGCTGTGCCACTCACTATAAAGAGGACATTGAGAAGCTGGAGTGTGTCCAAAGAAGAGCAATGAAACTGGTGAAGGGTCTGGAGCACAAGTCTTATGAGGAGCAGCTGAAGAAAGTGGAGAGCTTTAGCCTGTATAGAAGGAGGCTGAGGAGAGACCCTACGACTCTCCCCAACTAATCAAAAGGAGGTTGTATCCAGGTAGTTTTTGGTCTCTTCTCCCAAGTAACAAGCAATAAGCAAAAGAAAATAGCCTCAAGTAGTGCAAAGGGAGATTTAGATTTTACATTTGGAAGTTTCTACACTAAAAGTGGTGTCAGGCTGCCCAGGGAAGTGCTTGAGTCACTATCCCTGGGCACGTTTAAAAGACATGTAGATGTGGTTCTTAGGGACATAGTTTAGTGGTGGACTTGGCAGTCTTAGGTTAATGGCTGGATTAGATGATCTTAATGATCAATTCCAACTAAAATGAGTCTATGACTTTGTGCTTCTATATTTACATATAACAGGTTTTTGCCGGAAAGCAGAAGTTTTTGGTCTTTAGCCTCAAAAATCTTCTGCGCTTAGTTCTGTAATGGAAAAAAGAAAAAAAAAATATTCAGAGAAAAATAAAATGAAGTGATGTCTATTAAGAGAAGCTGCTTGTCTTATTTGAAATCTACATGGAAATTCTGTGATATAAAGTGTGAAGGCTTGTTTTATTTGTAAGAAATTTCAGGAGAGAAATGGCTTCTTTGCATTTCACCAGTGTGAAGCAGTGGAGATGTATATGGAGATATAACACTATCTGCAGTGACTAGGTGCAAAACTATTTGAAACTGCTCATTTCTTTTTCTGGCTTAGCAAAGTCTCTGATCATCCTGTAACTATAGCAACATAACCACAAGCTGCTCAATTTTAGACACTTTTTGTGCATTGTCTATTTTTTCTAGAATATAAAAAGATAATGTGATACAGGCACTCTGCTTTGTTTGCCTTGTTAAGCTATATTTAAATAATAAGTGGTAAACAGAATGAATTTAAAATCCTTCTGTCTCCAAATGTTTTTTGTGTTAATTTTGTTCACCTGAGGACTTAGAGGTGTTCCTTTTTCCTGAGTGTAGACACATAATGTCATTTAAGAAGCCCTAGGGGCTCCCACCTGGTATACAGCTGCCACAGTATAAGTGTAGATGTTTGGGAGCTTGTAAATGCCTTAGGTGGAACCAAACACCTATGTCTAGGTGACTGAGCTGCACTAAAGACTAACCATAGATCTTTCAAAACATCCTTGATTTCTGCCCACTATTTCCTTAATGTTAAATATCCAGCTAATGGTAAGATACAGCCTCCTGGAATGTACTGGAGGATGCACAACATCAGGTCCCATAAAAAAAAAAAAAAACAAAACAACAAGAGGTTGCCTTTTTACCCTAAAGTGTCTTCTCTTGCAGTCTTCTTGAAATATTGCTAACTAGAAAAATTGGAATGGAACTGAGGAATGTCAGGCAGAGGTTTAACTCAACTGCCTGTACTGCTCCTTATGCAGTTTAAGAAGCTGCTATTTTCCAAGCTGGAGTGATACACCTTTTCCTATAAGTCCTGGGTTCCATTTGCTGGACCCATGATGATGTCTTAGACAGTGCAAAGCAACCTCCCATTCAGCTGCCAGGTGATCTTGCTCATAAATAAGATCCAAGCAACATAATGAAGATTCAGCAGTAGTCATGAGCCTACACCTACAGTCTCAACCTAGCTTGATTCAGCATATAAAACTGAAAAGTAAAACTACATAAGGCATTTTAGGGTACCTGATATATTGAGACAAATGTGAGTGACAAATAAAATGGAATATGCAAGGGATTGTGAGGTTTTTTTGCAGTAACAGCTAGAGGAAAAGCAGAATACCTTATGACATTTTAAATGCCATAAACAATTTGGAAACTGAGTCAAACAGTCGACATTAATGTGGGCAGCAAAGAGATTTTACACACTCTTTTAATCATGTCAAAGAGGTGCAAGTAGTATGGAAAAGGACAGAACTTGAGAAAAATGCCTACTATTAATACTACTGCTAAAAAAGCAAAATGAAACACTTAGCAAGTGTTATGTTTGCAAGCTCATCATAATTCTTGGAGTGGCAAGAGAAACTGATCATTTTAGGAGTGTCAAGTCAAATGCTCTGGTGTTATGAGTCTCAGGCTCACATACAGGCCCAGTAAAAGACCTCTGTCCTTCCAGTTAGAGAAGTGTGAGCTCTGGTTATTATCTGACAACTCATTTGCACATGTACACATGGTCGTTCACAGTTAATTTCTGGGCTTTCTCTCTTGTCATTAGAAAGAAATAGAAAAGCTCAGGGAGACAGTCACCACTGCTAGCCTGAATTTTTCAGAACAGATTGAATTGCATGTTAGCAAGGTTTATTTATTTCCATATTAACAGAGGCCACAGTGACCAGAGCAGTATAAACACCTACCCTGAGTGAGATGGATAACTCCTAAAGAAAGAAACCATTTTGCAGCCTGTTTCTATATTGGACCCCAAAAGACTGAAAGAGTGAAGACATGTCTGCAATTTAATGAATCTTATGTGGCTTCATTAGGATTCTACCTGTTTGGTTTTTTTTTACAAAATGTCCGAACAGTATTTCTTCTGCTTTTTTTTAATTGTTCTGATAAAGAGAAGTCTCACACTATGTCTCAGAGCAAAGCTGGTCAAACCTTTCCTTGGTAGCCTAGTGCTTTTATCTCAAGTGAGGCTTATGGCCTTATTGTTGTGGAAAACTGAAAAAGTAACTTATTTCACTTTTGTTAAAATTCTTGGAGTTTTGAATCAGCTCCTCCAGAAATGCATAAAAAGTTGAAAAGCTTCCTGATCCTTTTTTTCTGCTCGCACACACAAACACATATGCAGAAAAATTTTTAACACCTTCTAGTCTTTAATTTGCAAATAAAAACAGGGTTTTAACATTATTTCTTGTTTGTAAGTATAGAAATTGAATTGCTTATATTAACAAATTAATCAAGCACATAAAACAAAAAATTGTTTGCATGGCCCAGAGGTCACCATACAAGTATCACATTCCATGTTTTATTATGGGTTGTTTTTTTTTATTTATTTTTATGGTCCTTCCTGTACTTCTACAGTAAATTACAGATGAAGAGGGGGTAAAAGCATTTGTGTTCCATAGCTACTTAAATCAAAGAAAAAACTAGTTTATTTAAGTGACTTTACAACATATCTAAACTTGTAAAGAGTGAATCATAAACAGTTGCTAAATAATGATGATTCAGTTGCCCAAAGGCAAAGTTTATTAGCTCTGCATCAATTCACATAATCATCAAATTAAATGCTTACTTAAAGATAATTTTCAGGAGAATCTTAAGTCAGCATTTCTAACAAGGAGTACACATAAACAAATAAACAACTATGAGAGTTTTCAGTTTAATTCCTTATTGTTCTTCACTGGTCTTATTGTTATTACAATAGTTACCAAAAGGAATAAACATAATTGCTTTCCCTCCTTGTCACAGATCTCTCAAATCATCTAAACCTTTGCTGTTCACCAATATAGCTACTTACCTACCTTCTCCCTAAGAATTTCTGTTTCCATAACCTCTCAGAGTTCAGTTCTACTGTCCTCAAAGACAGATGAAAATGATGCCTAGAAGTGTTTCCATAGGGGAGGAAATGCTGCCCAAAAGCCCACCTGCTTTTATTTATTTTCTGTATTTCTCTCTCATGAGAATGAGAAGTTGCAGATCCACCCCAAGATAGCTCTGTGTTCTTAGCAGAGAACATGCTACTTTTTTTTCTGAGGGACCCCAGTCCTCATATTATCTCATTGTCTAATGAATAAAACCCTTCCAAAGATGTGAGCACTGTTAAGCCACCTTCTCACTTGAGCTAGAGAAGAGGGAAAGGCAGCACTGAACACTGTCTGCCTGTTGTTGATGTAATGCTGTTGAACAATTAGGAATGTAAGATGTAGTATTCCAGAAAGATATATTTTTAAAAAGTGAAATGTTGACAGGATACTATAGCTATTAGTCTTGCCAGGGTAGTTACCAAATAGAAAAAAAAAGTAATCGCCCATTCAGTGATATTGATTTTGCTAATAATCTTGTTTCAGCATGTTAGTGTTTTTCCTATAAGCTACTTGGAACACATTTGAAAAGTCTGGCTAATGACATGTGAAATCATATATACAGTAAAAACTATTACACACTATGAAATGTGTCCTTGCAGTGTTATTAAGTGGCCTTGCTTCATTACAAATATAGTATAATTATCACGGCTGATGGAGTTTAAACAAGAATTCACTGCAGTTTGTTTTGCTTCAGTAAAGATAGCTATGGCCAATAGCTATGTTTTTAGCTACAAGTGTTTAGACTCTTCTTGAGTCTAAGAGTAGCCAGTATTCATGAAATATTGCATTTTCTTTAGACTTTAACAGGTACACCAGTGATGTAACAAATTCACCAATGATTCTGAAAACAGATCACAATGTAAAATATGGAATATAAATACTTTAGGATTCAATACAGAGACCTTTTTGTTCAAATTGCCTTTCAAACATCTGCTGTACCTTATTTATGCAGTATAAACAACCTATGAAATTACAATTTAGATTAGTCTCTATTCATTCCTCTCTATACATGAAGCAGGAGTGTAGAGAAGTGCTAGCCCTTGATTTTAGGTGTACAATTCAAGTCAGGTTTGGATCTAATATCACCTTTATTTCAGATGAGAGTTCTGACTGTCTATTCTCTCTTTAATACTGATTTTTGTTGCTTGCCCCTGGGTTGGTTTTTTTGTTTGTTTTTTGTTTGGTTGGGTTTTTTTTTTGGGGGGGGGGGTTGTTTTTTGGTTTTTGTTTCCCAAGAATGGCATCAATTAAACAAGCTCTAAGAGGAAATGAACTGATCAAGCATTTCACACATTAGGTATTGATTTAGTGTTAGGATTCCACTATAGAAGGAAAAAAAAATGACTGCTGGGAGATTTACACTGGCTGCTATCTCCTCAATACATTATTGGATTTATACTTCATTTTTCTTAGTTATTGCCACTTGAACTCTATTATTGTGCCTGGCTTATTACTGCCTTTTGGTGTGCCACATGTTTAATTGCATTGACTAATGGTTTATAAAGAAAGAACTACAAGGGCAATCTTCCTTGAATTAATATCACTATGGAGGAAAAGTGTGTCCCTTTCTTAAGAAGAATCCAGGTGCAGCATTCCTCATCAGAAACCATCCTCAAATCACTGGGATAGGTTTTTATTGTAGTGAAGATGGTTATGGAGGGGATTCATATATTTCAGTGAGCTCATCCTTGCCTTCAGTATCCATCCTGGTTCCTCTGCTAGAATGGGTCAATTTTGTGCAAGGAGAACACATTCCCTGTTTTCCTGCTAGATATGATCACATACTTCACTTTGGTGTCACTGCAAGTCCTACCATGAAAAAGTGGAATTCGGTTAATTTGATGGATTACATCAATTTGATCAATTTTTTTGTTTGGTTTTTGTTTGTTTGTTTTGTTAGAGGAAAAAAAAGATAAAGCATATGACTACATCTTGAGTCCTTCCAGTCAAGGTCTTCTTGTCATCAGCTCTGGAATGAGTATGTTACCTTGACATTTAGGTTAAGTTTAGAATATCAAGAGTTGGGTTTTTTTGAAGTCACCAGGAAATCTGTGGGATCTGCTGCTGCATAAGGCCACTGAGGTGCAGACTCTGGATTCTTTTAAAATCCGTTTCATTGAGATTGGAATAAATAAGATATGTACCAATTGCCCAAGCTTCCAGCTTGTTTCTAACTATTTCTAGTGTGTCACTGTGATGTGCTGCCAACAGATCATCTTCTCTATTGCTCTTAAGGTTGACTTTGAGCTCATACTTTATACCTGCTAAAGAAACCAGAGGTTTCATTGAAAAATGTCAGTACCACTAAACTGTAATGTGTTCATTTCTTGTTCTTTTTTCTTTAATTCTTTTTTATTGGTCAATAATAGTGTTCTCATCTACACATGATGGTGAAAGCACCAAAAACCCAAAAAGTCAGCAGAGAAGAAATAGATCATTACTTAACAGTCAAGGCACAGAGATCTGCAATTTTTGAGTGATGTTCAAAGACTGTCCCAGACCTAATGCATTAAGGTTCTCCCTGCCAGAGAACATGATAAGTAAAATTACAAGGTCCACATCAAGACAAAATATTTCCAATAAATAATAAATATATTATAATAACTATAAATAAGAGCAATTGCTGGACTTTGAATGGATCAAGAGCAAATCTCTGCAAAATGATGAGGAACAAAGCTTTTAATAGCATGAATCAAGCACACAGATGAGCCTTTTTTTCTGATGACATTTTTTCTGATGACATTCAACCATCTAATTTTTATTTACATACCAATTGCAGCCACGCACAGGGAAAATGAGCTGGTTTGTGTCATTAGTGCACTGATGACTGCCAGCTCAAATCCCTTCACCTGCTGACCTGCCCATCCATAGAAAGTAATTTTGCAGAACACTGCAGGAGATCTTTACTAAGCCCACATTTACTAAACGAGGAACCACATGTCATCATTTAGCATTTCAGAACACAGGAAACCATTTCAGAGCTATTATGTCTCCTGTGTCCCCAGAAGTCATCAGTGTTAAAGGAGGCCCCATACTTCTTTAAGAGAAAAAAAATCATTTTGGGCCATCTGTTATGTATTTCCAGAAGCTGTAACTACTGAAAGCTGTGTACTACATCTCATCCTGAACTAGACCAAGATGGATTAAGAGAACTCGAATACTTCAGATTCTATCTTTTTACAATTTACTTAGTAATGTGCTGCAGGAAGGAAAAACTAGGTATAAGGCAAGAAAGAAATCATTAAGATCTGCCAAATATTTTCTGCAACTTTTTTTTTTTAATAGAAATTTGTATTTTCATTAAATACATGTCTAGAATGTCTGCTCTCCTCAATCTTTCAATTTTTTTAGATAACGAAGGCTTCAGGGTTTTCATCAAAAAGGCAATTTTCCACAGGAAAGAATTCTGTTGTTTGGCTGTATCTAGAAATTACCAATTTCAAAAGATAATTTGCTAAGCCAAGTCACACTGAGTATGATAATTTACAATCAACACTGGTCCTCACTGTGGAATCTGAGCAGTTGTTACTAAAAGCAGAACTGATGAGTACATGCAAGCCATAAAGTGGACAAGTCCAACACATTTTAGCATCTTGTGAGTCCATTCAGTGCTCTGTGAAAGTCCCATTTCTCTTATTGCAGAATCCACCCATTTTTTCCCCCTCACTAGAGCCTGAAATATTTTCTCCTTCTGTGATGCCAGTATTCAACCTAAACCATTTGCAAACGAAAAAGAGAAGTTCGACCAGGGTCTGAATAATAATGAAACCCTCAAAGGTCATTGTGAGGTTATTTAGGTTTAGTTTTACTTTAATTCTAAAATCCCAGTGCACATTAGCCCTTTAACTGGCTATCTTGGAATATATCTCATAAAACTTTGTACATTTGCATCACTATAAGATACAGACACAAAAAGGATATTATGAAATGGATGATCTCTTCTTGCCTCCAAGTTTCAATTTAACCTTAATTGTTTTGACACCAGCAGCTTTTCTGCATGGCTGAAGGCAGAGCTGGAACCTTGTAAAGCAGGTGCTTTTTTCATTTCTTCTGTGTTCTAACTGTAATAAAAGAACCTTCCCAATTTCCTTATAATCTGCTTCATGTCAGTTCCCTCAGGTTGCTAGCTTCATTCTAATTCTATTTTTAAACAAAGGTAGTTGGTTCTTCTTCTTCTTAGCTACCCTTTGCTTAACCTATAATTTGAGTCTGACAGTCTTCCTGTTTGTCACAAGAAATTCACTTGTAAGTAATAAACAAGTTCTTTCTACAGATGAAAAAAAGTTTATTTTCCCTTTATCATCTCATCTGATGCATCTTGATGAATATTTCACTTTGCTATTGAATAGTATTCTGCAATAAAAACATCAAAATCCAGAAAATACAAAAATTGAACTTGCATGTTTAATATTGCTTCAGACTTAGAGCCCACAGTAACACACAGCACAGTGAAATCTAATTCTTGTATAAATCAGTGCAAGGCTGACATTTCCTTTACTAGACCAGGACTTCATCTGGGTCCTTATAGGAACTAAGAGCATAAGCAATCATTTTCCTCACATGAGGCATCATTCAACACCACAAGCCCAAAATGGTAATTAAAAATTTTTAAAAAGAATCACACACACTCTCTTTTACAAGACTCACTATCTGAGGTCATTACTGTATGGGCATGATTGAAGCCATTCTTTTTGCTTTCCTTTTAAGACTTTAATGATCATTTAACACACATATTTAAATTTTTAGTGGAAATCTGCATATGGAATCTGAGATTACTTGTCTTTGCTTGTTTTCCTCAGTCAGAGCTGGGAATAAAGCAGCAGATATTTTAAGATGCTTTCTACCTCATGAGAAAGAGCACCCACTACTCAGCTTCCACAGCTGAGTGGAGTGGGTCTGTATTCTTCAGAAAGAATGCAGGCATATAATGATGAATTGCAACCAAAAAAGACTGGAATAACCTAAAGGCAAAGAATCTTTATAAAGCATAGAAACCATGGACCTTATATGTGCTTTTAACAAAGCAGTAAACTTCCTACTGCTAACTTACTTGAGACAGCAATTTTTGTTTTCCTATGAGGAAACAATATCTGCCTTTTTTTTTTTTTTTTTTTTTTTTTTTTTTTAACATTATAGTTATTGAAATGAAATGGCTTGTGCCACTATTGGTGTCCTAACATATTCTAAATTCTAATTCTTTGCCTATGAACCTTTTCTGGAGCCCATTAAAATAAACAGAAATTGCTGCCCTGTTTCTCTTTAAAGGTTTGTACCCACTTCTGAATTCCCATGCAGTTTTTAGCACTGAATTAACTGAGTAGGCTCTGGTTTTAAATTTGTATTCAAATTTTTTCATAAAAGAGCTCTTTGATGGTAACAAATATTCTTATGCTGGAAGATGTGGAAATGAAGAAATTATATTCCAGGTGACCAAAATTCATATGTTCAGCTAAGAATCTTCACATAAATACTGAAAACCAATCAGAAAACCAATAAAACCCTATAAGTTTGATCTATCTATAAATTCTTTAAATTCTGATCTATCTCTATTTTAGAAGCATAGTAAAAAACATAATAATAGAAATTACATAAAATTTTTTAAAAGTGATTGTGGCATCTGGATAACATGACCTCTGTAGGAAAAGTGAAAGAAACTGCAGCTATTTAAGCTGAAGAAGCTAAGACATAAGATGGAGTTACTTGATTTCATATACAAGGAGAGTAATTCTGCAAAAAGGATGTGGAGAAACTAATCTTCCATGCTCATGATGGATGCAACACACAAATAAAAAGTTGAACTTCATCAGGGCAAAAAATCTACTTCAGACAATAGGAGAAATTTCCTGTCAGAGTGATGAAGTACTGGAATACATTATTTAACCTTTTCTGAAGACCTTTAAGTGGAAAACAGGACTTAAAGTGACACGATATAGCTTATCCCATTAAGGGGCAGATGGCTGGATGAACTCAGTGTTTTCTGACCTCTCACTGCCTGTTTTCCTTTGATAAGAAAACATTTTGCTTTTATAAATAGCATTTATAGAAACTGCCCTTGCTGAAAATGAAATGTTTCTTAGGAATGTGCTGTATTGGGTAGAGACCTGCTGGAATTTTTCTTTTAGTGAAATAGAACTGATTTTTGCAGTTGCTGTTTTGAAATTATGATTTCAATATGCAAAAAAATACTTCAAAATAAATGGAGATGGCTTGAAATGCTTCCTGAGTGGGTTTGGGTTTTGTAGTTTATTGTCATTATTATTTTTAAGAAATCTATAGATCATAGAGATCATTCAGATACAATGATTAATTTAGCTTTGGAAAGTGTTCAAGTTTTGTAATGCCAGTTTCCTGCACACTTTATTCCTAAATATATCACTGTATCAAAAATACATATGTCTACAGTACTTCACTTTGCCAGAGGAATACAATTGCTGGTGTTAATTTTTAATTAAAGTTCCTTTAGAGTTTTATTGTATGTGAATTTTGTAGAATTTTATTAATATTAATTATCTATGTGCATCCTGTGAGTTCCACTGAAGTTTACAGAAGTGTTGCATTATGTCAACAGGGAGCTAGAGCAGTTTCACTATTTCTGGAATAAACAATAGTGTATGTAAGTGATGCAGCATAAAAAAACCTGACTTCCTCTTCTTCTGTGTCAGGCTCAACTAAAAATGTCTGTACTTTGACTACAAGTGTTATTTTCTCTAAACTGTTGAGAAAATAAGATCTTCTGGGTCAGGGTTGTCTGCATGTATGCCAGTAGATCAATGGAGAAAAACTTTGGTTTGGTTCTTCTAAGACTTCTTGTAATATCACTTTAAAAAAGTCAACATTATCTTTGAACATGTTGAGGGGAAAATATATATATTTCATGTAACACCAATAAAACAATTCTTTTCTTAGTTGTTAGTCATAAATTCTATACACAGTGTTTTAAATCAGTATCCTGGTGTCTGTTCTTGTTTAGAAGAAGGCATGTAATTTGCAGTGACTGCCACATATGGAATAAAAGAAACATATACATCTTTTTTCCCAGCTCACAGGGAAGGGAACAATTGACTGAGTTCAATTTGTAATCATAGCTGGATTCAGCAACATCCTTAAGACATTCCATTACAATTAAGGTTATAAATTAAAAGCACATTTTGAGTTGCATTTGTATGGTGCTTGCAGATAAATCAAGATGAAAATTTCAGCAGTGTATGTATCATCTTCCCAACACAGAACCTCATTACTCACCATTTCAACCAGAACAGAAAGGGAAGAAAAAAACCCAACCACCCAAAGAGGACCCAAGGGGAACATAAAAGGCTGAGCATGCAAAAGGAGGCAGAGTCTATGTAGCATTCTAACATCTCCTTTTCCTCACTCACATAATTTATACCTTGGTAGGAAGGGAATGTAGTATTAGTAGTGTTGCAAGTGGAAAAAAACTTGTGGCAAAACAGCTTTGGTATCCATGAGGACCACTGTACCTTTGCCTGTGTTTTCCATCTGTTTTGCCCTGTTCTTTGTTTTTGGTTGTTGTTATCTGCACACTGTAGCATAATATGACTGGTGAAAATAGGTGTTCTACTTGTGGTAAGAGGTGTTTACACAGTTTTCACTTAATTCCATATTAAGGTGAGGTAGACTTTGTATGACAAATCCCTCTGAAGGCTGATACTCATGCAGCCAAAAGAGAAAATAAAAAATTTCCAAGGAAAACACATTTGCAAAATTGTCTTAATAAACAAGGAGAAAAAAGGAGAGAAAAGTCACCACTAGGTGTGCACAGTTGGTATTTTTATAGTTGATGTGCTTTTCTCAATACAAATTACCAGCCTTAGGAAAACACCACAAGCCTGCAAGATCCATATTAGTAAATTCCAATCCCATATATGATGATACTGTGAAGTGATTTATAGCCACACTTGGTCCATTAACATCTTATAACTTTATGCTTAATGACACCTCTAGTGATTGCCTGAAAGAGCTTCCAAGACAGCAGCAGGACAAAGAACAGAAATAAGATCTATAGGATCTTCAGAGCTGAAAAAGAAGGTGCCACCAGGCAGGGCAAGCTCATCTTCAATTTGGTGCCACATATATTGCAAGCCTATCCAAAGTAAAATTAGAATGAACTTTTAGGAAGAAATAATATTTTTATATTTATATATATAAATTTTACCCTATTCCATAATGGTCCTCTATCTCCTTTTTCTCCTGACTGATTGTTCCTTTGGTGTATAAAACAGAACAGTAACTGAGTGATTGTGGTACAGGCCATGAGGCATCATAGAATCATAGAATCGTCTGGGTTGGAAGGGACCTCAGAGATCATCAAGTCCAACCCTTGATCCACTCCCACTGCAGTTCCCAGCCCATGGCACTGAGTGCCACATCCAGTCTCTTTTTAAATATATCCAGGGATGGAGAATCCACTACTTCCCTGGGCAGCCCATTCCAGTGCCTGATTACCCTCTCTGTAAATAATTCCTTTGTAATTTCCTAACCTAAACCTCCCCTGGCACAACTTGAGACCGTGCCCTCTTGTCTTACTGAGAGCTGCCCGGGAGAAGAGACCAACCCCCCCCCGGCTCCAACCTCCTTTCAGGGAGTTGTAGAGAGTGATGAGGTCTCCCCTGAGCCTCCTCTTCTCCAGCCTCAACACCCCCAGCTCCCTCAGCCTCTCCTCAGAGGATCTGTGCTCAAGTCCCTTCACCAGCCCAGTTGCCTCCTTTGGACCTGCTCCAGCACCTCTATCTCCTTCCTGAGCTGAGGGGCCCAGAACTGGACACAGGACTCAAGCTGTGGCCTCACCAGAGCTGAGCACAGGGGCAGAATCCCTTCCCTGGACCTGCTGGCCACGCTGTTCCTGAGCCAGCCCAGGATGCCATTGGCCTTCTTGGCCACCTGGGCACACTGCTGGCTCCTGTTCAGCTTCCTGTCGATCCTCCCCTTTTGACCCATTGGCTACCTAGAGAGGGTGGTATCATCTCATTGCTCTGCAGATACTTTGACATGTGGATGTTCACTACAAGCAAAACTTAATTCAGACTCTTTATTTTTTTCTGCCTGGGTAATAAATATAAAAGCACACTAGTGTAGTTCAGCCTACACTCAGTGACTGTATTCAAGTCCCAGAAAAGTCATGGTCCTCACATACCAATAGGCTCACCAATTTCCTATGTGTGCTGCATGTGTATACCAGGAGCACAACTTCTTCAGCCTTTGCACAGGTGTCACATTCAGAGTTACTCTGCATTCCCAAAGGAGTGTAACACATTCTGAAATGCCACAAACTGATTAATGCTCAGGCCCATTGAAACTGATTCTCAAAACCTAAAATGACTACAAATGTTATAACAGCTGATGGGTGGGTAAGCATAAAGCTGTAGGATCATTTTTACTGATTCACTCCCATCCTTGCACCTTTGAACATAATCTCAGAGCATTTAAGACCAAACAGAAAAGATCAGGAGGCCATCTTCTCTAATTTCCTTACCACCATAGACAATTAAATTCCTTTCAATTAACAATGAGCTCAGCAACCTATGTTGATGGAAGACATCTTCCAGAACCTTTAAAGTCTGAAAGAGATCACAATTCCTCTAATTCTCTTTAGAGTACAGTCCAAATGTTAATTGGTCATTATCAACAAATAAATCAATGTGGTATTTCACCCAGCTTGAATTTCTCTGGCTTCTGCCAGTGGCTTGGTCCTGGTCCTACATCTACATGCAGGAGATTTATATATTTCCCGTATTTTCTCTTTGAGGGGATATTAATGGTAAAAATGCACTCTCTTGAGCTGCTTATGTCTCTAGCTGTAGCACTTTTTCACTAACAAATAAGTTCTTTATCTCTGTTTCTGTACCCCCTCCAGGTTTTCAACATTCTTTTTCGAACTGTGAACATTAAAATGGGAATAATGCTCCCCTGTGCTGGGCTGAGGAAAATTCATCTCCCTATTGCTTCTTTGTAGGTCTGGTTTTGTACTTATAAAGACTGCATTAGCCCTCTTACCAAATCACTAGGAACTAGGACCTTTCATAGTTACTGCCTTCCAGGGCAGAGTGCCTCCATCAATCAGATCAGCCTAAGCTTCTTGTTGTGACCAGCGAGCTGCTATTTGGCAGTTTAAAAATCCATTTCTACCTGAATTGTGTATTCAGAGCAAGAAAAAACAAGGCTCTGCATGCTTATTTATGATGCTCAAAGTGTGTGGAGGTGGGAGTGAAAGGGAAGAAAAAATGGAAAATTTTTTTTCTAGTAGAATATAAAACCAAATAGCTTTTTTTTCACTTTTTATTCATTCATTTTGTTTGGCAGATACATTCTGATTATCCTTTGCACAAGGTAAAATGGATTACTGATCATTTTTCTGTGAACTGGAATTTCCTTTTCTGCCACCATCTTTTTTTTTTTTTTTTTTTTCTCATTTGGCTACACTCTTTTTAATTCTTCAAGTATTTTAAGGAGAGAGAGAGAGACTATATTGTTGCTGTCTACATTTGCTCCTATGAAATAAAGTCCATTACAGTAGTTCTCAAAAGAAACCCTCAGGTCCAGCTATCCCCCACAAGGAGATCCATGATGGTTATCTCATGCTAAGGATAATACATAAATGCTGGGACATAAACTCAAAATGGTAGTTTTCAGCTTGGTGAATGTGTTACATATTACATACATACATACATATTAAATATTACATAGACTTGTAGGATTTACTTCGGGTAAACTTACTTACTTACAGAAGTTTATATCCAAGTACAATGAAGCTACCCACCCTCCTTCCTACACGGGCCCATGCAATCAGCTGGTGAGCTTGTTAAAGGAACTAACCTGGCAATAGTCAAATCCTGAAAAAGAGCAATATTTGCTGGGTACTGGGGATAAGAAGCTGATAATTGGCTGTGGCTGTAGTTCCAACAACAAGCACCAGTGTTTGGCTCAGTCTCACAAATAATTATATTTTACACTTTCCTTTCTGTAAAATATTTTCAACTTTTGGTAATAAAAGGAATTGTTAAGCCTCAAAATCCATCTAAAAAGACATGCACCGAGCAAGTTATTAGAAACGTATTAAAAATATTTTCCAGTTTCATTAAATTTATCCAGTGCTACTTTAACTCTGATGGGGGTCTTGGAAGGAAGCACTAGACCAATCATAACTACTGCATCAAGCAAGATCTTCAACAAATGAAAAGGGAAAGGGTTAATGCTGTGCCATTATATGGAGTTTACACTCTTTGCATGATGAATTTTTTGCTCATGTTGAAGGTGTTTTCATTGTTATCAGCAGAGTAAGGCAAACTTAACTCTCCTGTGATGAACCTTTACTTCTATGATTAATGAACAAATTGCTATTTTCATGAGGGCTGGTAAGACAGGCAGTTGTTCCTCCCTGCTTATTTAGGAGACCCTTAAGGCTTTCTTTGGGGACCTCATTATTTTCTATATGGCTAGAGAAAGAAATAAACACAGTCTTAAAGGACATTTATGTATACATAAAGCAGAATAAGTTATCTGTCTAAGGGGAACCAGGATGAAATGGAGATGAAATCAGGAGCAACACAAGCACAACCATTCATTTCTCCAAACTGAGAAGGGCCTAGCTGTTATCTTAAACCTACTTTCTTACCAAGCCTAAAAATTTCAGAATTATTCTCTTTCTTCTATTAATCAGTCAGGATTAGACCAGAGTAAAGACCAATTAGATTTGATATCAGGAAAAAAAAAACAACAAAGAGTGGACATCTTTTATAGGTTATGAACTTGAATATAGCTAATTAGAGCCATATTGATTTATTCCATCTGAGTATCTGAACCCTGAAGACTTTATAAAACACTTAACTTTTCTCCAGCCTGTGCATAACTAGGTGAATGACAATATTTCAATTCGTTATTGTTTGCTAATGTGCTTCACATACTGATATTCCTTTCCCTGACTACAAGCAAAGAGTACTCTCTGAATTTAAAAGTGATGCATATATTTTTATTCTAGAAGCTTGTGAACTCAGCTCTCATAAGCACATGCAAGCCACAATGACTTGCAATAAATTTACAATAATCTGTCCCACATTTTTTAATCTTGGTTTCCAGTGGATAAAGAGATTAATTTGGTAAAGCAATACAGGAATCTAGATGGCCATGCATTTTTTTTTCTTCTTTTGTGGGTTCTGTAATCAGTTTCAGCTATATTTCATGACATTATGTAGGCATTAAAGAAAGCAATTGAGTAATTGGTTGAGAAGAGCTTATCAGTTTCTTATTATTACCAGTGTCTTCCAAGAGGATGCCATTCTAAATGGCCAAAAAAGAGCTGGAAGTACTGTAGGACAACACTTAATGTTTGATTTAGTCCCAAGAATGGGACAGACTCACAGAATGACAGAAAACAGGGGTGGTCTTTACGTTTATTATTCCACCTCATATCTACTAAGGGAAAAGATGAACATACACATAGACCAGAAAGGAGGCACAAATGAGAGGATTCCTGTTCCAGTGGGACTCCATAAAGTAGGTGGAAGTGATACATTATGTTGTGCAAGGACAGAAATCCCTAGCAGAGAGCTGTAAACTCTAAATCTTTGTTTCATCTCCAAAATTAGTTTTATTAAAAAAAAAAAAAAAAAAAAAAGCAAAATGAAAAGAATCTGCATCCCTCTCATGGCTGAAATAAAATAAAATGCAAGATTGTTGGTATATGTTGCTACATCATCAGCCAAGTCACCTTTCCTGTTAGAGGAAGAAGCTGACTACAAACTCTTCTGCTACACAGAAGGTCAACTGTTCAGGGCAAAGTATTCTCAGGTGGGCTTAATAGGCTCAAAAAGACTCACAAATATTTTATGTTTTGTTTCAAGAAGTAGCTCTGTTGGCCAAGTACATTGCTTAGAGAAGGTGGAAAGAAATTTGTGTATTTCAGAAAATAAAAGATCCTGGAGAGTTCCAGCAGCTCTGAAAATAATTTAAAAGTATTTTTTCTTTTTTTTTTTTTTTTTTTTTGTTTCTTTTTCCTGTAAAGATATACTGTTTAATCAGCAGTAAATATATATGAAAATACAGTTAACTGGAGATGAGATTAACATGAATCCAGAGGATTCATGGCATCCGTTCAACCTGAAAACACAGGTGAAAAAAAATTTGCAATATAGCTTTGTTATAACTTATCCTCCCATTTGCAGAAGGATTTAATGGAGATGAAATTCCACAGACACTGTGACAAAGCTTTATTAAAGCAAGGTATAAAATAGATAGTTTTCTTGCTCCATGAAAATCTTAAAGACTACCACTTTTAGCATCTATATTTGACTTAAATAACAGTTTAGGAAGCTTTCTTTATCAGAACAGATAGGCAAGCAGCCGACTGAACAGCTGATGACAACTTGGTGTCAGCAATCCAAGTCCCTAATCTGAATTTATGCAGAGTTAGGACTTTACCTCAATTTACCATTGCTATTACAAGCTTCTCAATAAAAATTTTGGTCATTCTAGAGCTGGGAAGAAAGGCACTCTCTGTTGCTTTTAGATTTACTTCTTGCCAAACTTTAATGTTTTGCCTAAACATTTTTATTTTTAATGAATCAGGAGGTTCTCATAAAAACGTTTTGCTGAAACATGACAAACACTAAGCAAACCTAATGTCTTAGAGAAAAAAAAAGGTTGCACGGAGAAAAAAGCAAGGACATTTAGTGAAAGACAGAGTCTCAATGTTTGGCAGTGATTTAAAAAAAATGAGACTGAAGACTAAATTAAAACTCAATGAAAAATCCTTTACAAAATATTAAGACTACTGTAGAAATCACTTGCATTCACTCACCATGAATTCAGATTTCATCACTTTGCCCTGCAAAGTAAGTGAAAGAAGTAAAAAGGTCTTGAGAAGGGCAACAAAAATGATGAGAAGCATGGGTGGTGGGGAGGAGAACTGTGAAACAGAATTAGCAGAACACAGGTGATTAAGTTTGAATAGAAGAGTAACAGGAAAGATCTTAGTAATTTAAAAGAGGAGAGAAAATCAACCTGCAACTTCTCTGTTTTATTTCTTATTCCATTTCAGAAATCTGAAATGGCAGGGGGTGTAGGCAGAGAGATGAGGGCTGTATTTCAGAATACAAATTTTTACCAGGGTATTTTTTGAGACATACCCATTTGAATGTTAAAAGAAAAATTATGATGATCTGTAAAAGTCAGTCATTTTGACACACAAGTCATATCTGAAAACTTTCTCTCAAAGAAATGAATAAGCTTTCCCTTTATCAATTTTAAAAACTAAAACATGTTCTTAATCTAAAAAACTGGGCAATTTAAAAAAAAACCTCAGTGACTTTCTCATCCCAGGTTTATGCTCTCAGTGGGATACCTAAAAATCCTCTCAATTCAGGTGCAATTCCATAGAATTTATGTGCATTTTTAGAGACATCTATGTGACTTCTCTAGGTTAGAGAACTCTAAAATGATTTTCTTGCAGAATTCAAAGCCAGCTGGCATTATAGTGGGTACCCGGGGCAGCTCTGGGAAAAAGCAAATGAAGACTAGAGCAAAAGACTCACTGAGGAAGCTGAAAACCTTCCATTACTCTACTCTTTCCATCTCTGTTTGGGAGTGCAGGAAAAACTAGATAGATGCTGCAAGGGACTGGCCCACAGGGAGTGGTGTCACCAACCATTGAAAGCCCTCAAACAAATCCTTATTAGCATTCCAAAAGGAATGCCTAGAGAATGGAGACAACACAAGTGGCCTGCATATGGCCTCTCTCTGTCTCTCTCTTTCTCTTTTTTTTTTCTTCTTTTTTTTTTTTTTTTTTTTTAACATATACAGAATAGCCAGTGCTTTGTGTTTTTTTTATTTTCCCAAATAGCTCCAAAGTAACCTTTGACTACTGTATTAATAATCTTTTACTTTTTGTTAAGAAACAGACCTTTTGCTGTGTGTTCACCTTCATCTGATCAACGGGAATCGAATAGTTGAATTTTTCCCTTGGACTGCAACATTTACAGAGAGTTTGTCTCTCTAGGAAATGCAGGTCTGGGAGGAGGATGGGATCCAGCTGCACGTAGGCTCATCTAAGGAGTCTCCAAAGCAAGGGAGTACAGTCCAAATCTCCTTGGGCTGCCTAGTGATGCTTAGAAGAAGACTGGATCCAGCCAGACCTAGGATCCTCTATGAAAAGGAGCCTGGAAGGCAAGGAGGTCCAATCCAAATCTTCCTGGGTTGCTTAATCCAGGTTGTGACAGATGATGGAATCAATGGTACTGGAGGAGGAGGAGGGATGATAATTGCTCTTGGGGGGAATGGGTTGAACCTGCACCAGGAAACGTTTCTGTTTCCACCCTTTTCATGCCTGGGTGGCAGAAAGGTCTAAATCTCAGGCTTTATTCCTAGAGATTTGTTTTTGTTGCTTCTGTATCACACTTACTGTGGTTTAGCATTCTCCTGAGCCTTGAGATGTCCAAATTCAGTATTTCCTACCCTGATTAGAACTATCAAGCCAGGCCCCCAGATGTGCCTTCCAGATGTGTCAGAGACTGCTGCTTGCATAGCATGGATGCTGTTTTGCAAGGACAAAGCTGACACAGCCCCATCAAGGGAATGCAGTTGTCCTCTCTTTTACAGGATGTCAATTTGTTTCACTGTGTTCTTTTAATGAGGAAGTAGGAATATTTGTTCTTTGTTAACCTGATACAAAAACCAGTAAAATAAACAGACTGACACTAACTTCATAAACTCTGGATTGAGCCCTCTGTATGGAAAACCTCCATCACCTAAATTAACTTGGTCTCTGAAATGTCAAAAAGTGAGAAGTCAGTGTGGTCAGTAGGTGGAGGACTAGTACTGCATTCCTCAGTAGGAAAATTTGCTGTGGGTGTAGGATGAGAAAGTGGATTTTAGTGTCAAAAACAGGACATTTTTTAGAACAAGAAGACAAGCAAACTCTTGAGCATTGACAGCCCTTCTTTATTCTTTTTTTAATGGCTCATACATTCTCTAGGTTAATGATGAAATCCTAGAGGTCAGCAATATCAGCCATTTTCCTGCTAGTTCCTGCCTCCAAAAATGTATGTATTATATGTCAGGTTTTGCTGCCATTGGTTTTGAACTCAGATAACTCTATCAGTGTTCTTATGGAGCCATCCTGAGAAGAGAAAATGTCAAATGAAACATTTTTTTTACTGTAGATGGAATCTATCTTCCTTCAGAGGGTGATACCACAACAGGCTTCACTTGCAAGTTCTCTTTGTATTAATGACAGTAGAAAGGGGTTTAAAAAAAGAAAGCTTCAGTTTACTTAACACAACAACTTTTATAACTAATGAGCTGTCTTGAGAGACTCAAGCCCCTCCACCTCTACTACAGATGAAATTAAAAGCAAAAAACTTTAAATGGGTGTTTGTATTTATATTGTGTATGATTAACTCTCCAGGAAGAAGCCTCCTGCCAAAGGTAGTAATTGAGGAACGGTTAACAAGATTTTTAAAAAGAAAGGTTAGATAAGTCTGAACAAGAACAGGAGTGTTATAGTTGTGTTATCTTGGTTAGGCAGAGATTACAAGTCCTGCCAGTTTTCTTGCTTTATAACATAAATAGAGCAACTCTATCTCCTGCTGTCCCTATGGGACATGAGGCTGAATATTTTTTGCAGGGTGCTTTTGCAAACAAAACCTATGCCTAATTATAAAGGTCAGTGGCAGAGCTGATATCTGCAACTCTAAATCAGGAATTACCTTGCTGAAATTGGTAAATTCCATGCAAGCATGGCCAAAGTGATATCCATCTCCAATCTTGATGTATCGAAACCAGATAGAATATACCATGTTCCATCCTGATGATATCTGCTCCCTTTCCTCATCTCCTTCCCTCATGTCCTCATATATTAAGTTAGGTAAGATTTCTGGACAACTTCAGTAACTCATAATCTTTCTAAGTTGGAGGTTTTATTTGAATCATGAAATAAAAAGAATTTTAAAGTCATTGGAAAAACAACAACAAAAAAATTATGCTAGCTGCATCCATATTAATGTTGAAAATTAAGCTATGTATTTTCATATAAGAAGTTTTCATCTCTGAGAGCACAGTATATTGCCATAAACTATCCACAAGCTTCTTGTGGTGCTTTATAAAAAAACATTCATCTACCCCTTCTCATACTGAACAGCTGCTGGGAGTGATTCAAAGCTTCCAAAATATTTTATGACAGACATGAAGGAACTGAAAAGAAGTGGGAAAAGCTACTGGAGTTTTGTGACCAACGTGGGACAGGGACCAGGATGTATTCATCCTGGCTTGGAACAGTGAATTATTATGGGGCAGCAAGTCAGATTCCAGTGAATTCTCCACTTCTCAGTTCTGGAGAAGAACAAGCCAAAGAGGATGGCAAATACAACCAACACTTAGTTTCTCATTACATCCTACGAGAGAGCCTGCAACACTTTTTGTACCCACTCTTTGCACACTGAAAGCATAACAACAGTGGCTTTGATGCTCAGAACAGGCTGTGGTGGAGATTGGGAAAATTGTAATTATTTATGGTCTTTGAGAAGACAACATTTATCTTTAATATGAGCTTGTATTAGGACTAATGTGAAACAAAAGAATTGTTCCAGATTATAGTCTGTGCTGATGGATTATCTGCCCTTTGAACCTTCAGAAACAGATAATGAGTCTAAAAGCTCTGCAAACTGTATTCTTCATGAATCCCATCTCCCTCTTGTACATCTTACTAGCTGCTTTCCCTCAAACAGCTCATTTTTTTGGCTGCTGTGTTACCTTTGTGCTATCTTCGATAAATCACAGCAGGTGAAGGGCTGAACATGTTTCTTGGCTATTTGCTTGGCTTTTGAGAGTCAGTATTGAGGTTAGCAAATGCCAACTGCTGGAAATGGCAGCTGAATGCTGAAAGAAATCAAGTTTTCTTCATTTCATTTTTCTTCAAAGCCCATAGAATATAGTTATGACCTTAAGACATGGGCAGCTGCTGTTGACTAAGACTACTAGTTCATATTTTACAGTCCTTCTCTAAATGGACTAAATTAAACTAAATTTGGATACTTCTCTGGAACAGCAAAACTAGGAATGTATTTATCTCAGTTTTCTTGATAGTTAATGGGGAGAAACCACTACAGAATGCAGACAGGCTCTGAAGTTGCCTGTACTTTTCTATTAATCCCAGAATCACAGCCTGGGTGAGGTTTGCAGACACTGCTGGAGACTCCTCTCCAACACCCCTGCTCAAAGTGGGTTAAGCCTGCAGCAGGTTGCTTAGGTTTGTGTCCATTTAGATTTTTAATATCTCCAAGGATAAAGACCCCACAATATCCCTGGGCAACCTGCTCCAGTTCTCGACCACCCTCATTCATTTTTATGCAATAAAATGTATAATTAATATTGTATAGACACATAGGTCAATAAAGCTTAAAAATTAATTCTGGTGTTAAAAGTCTCAGCTAAGATAGGCTTATCTGTATGAATACATTCAGGAGTACATTAGTATTCCTGAAATACATCCTGAAATTCCAGAAATACATTTAGGAATTCATTAGTGACTTCCTAAAAACTATCAATAAAAGAATACAATTTTTTTACTACAAATGTCTGTGGGTTTTAAATATTTGTAAACAAACAGAACAAGGTTTAAGGGGGAAAAACATATTTTTATCTAAACCAAATATTTTACTGGAAAAAAAAGATATGTGTCATGCTCATATTACTTCCTCTAGTTGCCTGACTACATCCTTGTTTCCTTCCTTGCAGCCTCAGCTTTTACAACAACAAAAAGAAAGCTTTCTTTTTACCAATTTTCTAATGTCCTTTGAGTGTCAAAGCTGCAGTTATAGCACTATAAGACGGAAGACATTTTTTAAATTATTATTTTCTTAATCTCTATTAGTTCCCTTGTGTTTTTCTTCCTACCTGTTTGCTGGAAGGAGTTGGAGAAGGTCCAGTGATATGAGCAATACATGTGTTGGGTTTGAGAGGTTCAGCTGATAAAACTATCAAAGGATTCATGGTTGTTCTGGCAATTAATGCTCCTTACGTAGTGTGGCATGAGCTTTGGTTTTGTTCCATGTGCAACTGCGGATTTTTCAGGCTGGAAAATATCTCAGGGGGCTTTCTAGAAAATTCATTTTCCTAAGACAAAATGAACCATATTTATAGCGTGTCTGACAGCAGCTTTCTGAGCCTATTTTTAAAAGCTCTTACAGAGGTTGGTGAAGATTATTAGCAACTGAGAAAACATCTTCTGTGCTTCACTAACCCTGTTGTTAGAAATCTTTTCTTAACACTAAATTTTAATCTTTGTTGTTGCAATTAAATGTCCCTTAGGACTTGTCCTGACTGCCATGTCCAAGAAAAACAATTTTTGCACTTTAATTTTGTAGCATCTGTTCATCCATCTCTTTTGCTATTATCAGGTACCCATCTCTTGCTGCTCTTAGGCACAGATGAGTCAGTCTTGCCTTGCAGATTATGGGGTTTTAGCCTTCTGATAACTTCCACAGCTTTTCTCTAAATTTTATGAATGGTCACTGGAATCTGGAAGAGGGTACATATTGCTTACTCATATTCTATGATGTCTTTTATCTTTGGGGTGACTTTTTCCCTAGGTGTTATTTATTAAAAAAATACTTTTTTATTTCTGCCTGAAATTTCAGCTCAATCTTGCACACCTAGTGACCTTAACAGGCTGACATAATAGCACTGCATGACTGTGTGTGATTATTGTCATCCATCAGTCAGGTAGTAAAAGACTTTATTTCTTTTTGAGGTTTGAGGTTTATTCCTTCAGGTCACCCCAGTAGATAGTCATGAAGTTAGCAATAAATCAGAATAGCAAGCCAGCTTGCACAGAATGGAAAGGCTGAGGTTTTTCATGGAGGTTCTTTATAGATGATGGGCTGTACTGGAGACACGTTTCTCATAGGAATCACCCAATGTGTGAATCAAATAGGAAGCTTCTAAAATTGATTTAAGATTAAAATATTAAAATCTATGTGTAAGGAAAGATAGCTACATAGAGAAATTGGTAAGGTTGTCACTCAAAATTCTAAATTAACACTTAAATTCTTTTAGAAATATTTACTCTAAGCAAAAGGGCACCTGAGAATGGGAAGGAACAGGTACAGTGATTCTGATCCAACATCCTGTCTACTTATGTCCAGTGTCTCTAAAAATGATGCAATAAATTGCTGGAGATAGATACAGATAACAGAGCCTTACATATTGTAGCCATGTTAGAATGAAGCAGAAAATCTCCTGCCATTCTTTAGAACTTTTTTTTCTGTTAACTACATAATATAACAGTAAAAACTATATGTGTCATTAAGGAAACATTATTTAGATTTATGTATCACACTTCAAATTATCTGCTCTTCAGGGTATCTTGACCTAACTTGAATGGTATAAAATTATGTGCCTTGTATGCCTAAGAGTACACCAGTGCAATCAGTGCAATCAACAACTACCAAATCAAGCTGCCCTTTCCCCCATGAAAGCAAAGATACCTTCCATAAAGTTGCCTGTTTTGATAATAAACTAGTTCATTCCACAAGAACTCAAAAGTTCTCATGAATTTATTCTTACTAGCTCTCTCAGGGAAAAAAAAAACAAAAAACAAACAAAAAAAACCAACCAGTGTTCTGGTGTTACTAGCTTAACATATAAAGCACAGTATGCAATATGTGTAATGTAATGGATAAGAACTATGGTAGGTTATTCTATGGTAGGTTATTCTATTGTTTTTATGTTTAGGATCACTACTGTTAAAACTCCAGTGTAACACTGGAAAATGATCTTAGCTGTTCTCTGAATTCAGTCTCCATGGCCTATAATCCACAGCATCTTCTTTTGAAAAGCTTGTGTACAAATTGGGCTCAGGGCTGACTGTAAATCCCAATGCAACAAGTGATGTCAGAGTTCTTTTAGGAAGAACTACAGTCCTCTCCATAAGGAAACCCCAAAGTTATCTTCTCTCTCTGACATGATAGCAAGAAGAGATATTTAAAGATCTAATGAGTGCTGAGGCTGGAGTTCCCTACGATGTCTTCTCTTCATAGGAGCAGCTACAGAGCAACCAAAGATAAGTGGAGCAGAAAAGTGCTGTTTTTCCATGAATTTACTAGGAGCAAAAGGGGTATTCTATACAATACCACAGAGTTCACAAAGCTTATTGGTGATTGTTTCCTCCCCACCATCCTGTTCTGTGATATTTGACAGCAAAGGGAATTTTTTCCAGAAGTCATCCATTTAAAAGACACCAAGATTTCCAGAATTTGATTTTGAATGCAGGAGGAGAAATGCCCATAGAGCCCAATGCTGTCAATTAATTGAAAGAGCAGAAATTTCTTCCTCTTATAGATTCAGTTACAAACAAGATTTTTCTTACACCTACCTGGACTAATCATGCTTCTGCATTGACTCCTTGTTTCTCTGTCCCTTGATTAATTCTAGCTTAGTTGTAATGCTGTCAAATTAGGAAGAATACATTTATTCTTACTCAGAAAGTGCAAAAACCATGCCCTGGCACTAAAATAAGATGGATAGACCTTACTTGGAGGTGAATTATTGTATTTAATGTATTAAGTGTATTTATGTATTTAATACATTAAATACAAATTGTATTTAATGAGACACTATTTATAGGCATGACTGTAGTTGACCTTAAATGATTTTGATGTAGTAACCATTCTATATCCCACTTTTGTGTCTTAATCTTCTAATTTACATGAACTTGAAGTTCAAACCGTATGTTCTTCCAAAAAAAAAAAAAAAAGGATGCCAACAGCAAGGTCAAAAAAATATATGTAAAGAACAGATTTATATTCTAAAGCTATAAACTCCCCTAAATTCCAATTTCCCTCTTACAACCTCCCCATATTATTTATCCTACACAGTCATTGTATCATTGCTTTGGTGTTATTTTGTTTGCAGTGTGGCTTGCCTCAAGAAAATGAAAGACTTTTCCTTTAAAATTCGCTTTAAAGAAACTGTGAAGATTCTGCAGCTGCATTTCCTGCCTGAGCAGTCCCTGATGGGACTGGGAGGGAGGGGAAGCCTTGTTACAGAAGCTGGAAAGCAAATACAGAGGACTTGGCTTGCCACGCAGAGTCTTTTGCTAGAGTGCACACAGCTGCGGAGTCCCCAGAAGCATGGAAGTTGTTTTGAGGCAAGACGAAGAAAAGATAATATAAGCCTTGGGAGAGTTATTTGGCACTTCAGCATAGAAGTGCTTGTACTTCCATCTGGGTTGAATGCAAAATTATAGAAGGCAGAGCTATATCCTTCTCCTTGGGCTGTTGACAGGAGTTTGGCTCTCATTTTAATGGCTTTTTTATATCTTTGCCAGGTTAGAACCACAAAACTTATGCTGGAAATGGCAACCTGCATTGTATGTATGAGTTCATGCTGGCAGATGGAGGACAGAAAGTCAAACCAGTTCTTTTATGTCTTTTGAGTCTTGCAGTTATAGCTCACAGTGTTTTTTGCTTCTAAACACTTGCCACCCCCCTTCCAATATTGTTTGCATTAGCTCATTCCACTGTTAACTAGCTTTTTTTCAGTAAAATTCATTCCTGGCCAAAGTGATGCCCAAGATTCTTAAGAAACCAGCTGCTGCTTTTACTTTAGCCTTTCATTTGACAGGCTTTAAAAAACATATGCATCTAATCAACCCACTTTGTTCTCTTTGGGTTTTTTTTCAGTATCAATGGGAGTTACTTCTAAAGTTAAAATCATGCTCTGTGATACTAATGGAATTAATGAGGCTTCTGTAAGGGAACATTATTCTATCCTGTTATAGCAGAGATAACCACAACTGGTATAAATGGATGGAGGTCTACAGACCTCATTTTACTGTGTGTATGTGTACACGTATGTACAGGCATACATACATGTTTATATTTAATGTTTCCATTGATAAGTCATGTAAATTTTAGTATGAAAAAGACTATTCAAAGAATGTTCTGTGCTAGCAGCCATTCCTCTCCTTCATTTTCAGCTTCTAAATCATTATTCTCTAAGAGTAGTAGTTCTGACTACATCTGTTATTTCAGGTTTCCCAAAGAACTTGGTAAACTTAGGCATGATAAGAAATACTGGGGAAAAAAAGGGGCTGACTGTTAAACTCTGATTAACTTCCATTGTGCTATTTAGTTTCACATTTAAAAAAATAAAAATATAATCTCGAAGACAAAAATTAATGCGACGAACATGAAGGAACTATAATAAGATCTTGATTTAGGTACAAGATTTTAAATGGATCATTTTGATTACGTTGTCTGGTCTGCTCAACTCATGCCAGAATTTTTCACCTGACAGTTTCTGTTCTGAGCCACAATGTAAGTTTTTTTTCCACTATTTCCTGCAAACTTCACTCTAGAGATAGCAACAATTGTGGAAAACCAGGTAATTGTGGATATAAAGTTTCTTGTTGCTCTGAACTAAAGCATTCTCAGTGAGACAGTGGGACATTCAAGGACTTCAGCCAGCTGAGAATCACTCCCATCATAATAACCACTTATCTATTACCAGATAATATGCTTCCACTCATTCAAACTCACTCATACCACTCACTCAAACCCCAAGAAAGTCAGGAAAAATTATTTTAATTTAAACTGGGTTTATTTTTATTGCTTTTTTCACTACTTGTGGAGTCAAAATTTTAGCCAACACATAACAATATTCTGGAATTTTCTTTGTGGTTTTGTGACCATTTGTTACGTGTTCAACAACTCACAAATAAAATTATGAAAAATAAAAATTGGATCCTATGAATGCCATTTACTTTAGAAAACAGACAATAATTTATTTTACTTACAGCTTTGTTTAATTATTTTCAAAATATAAGATTAACAAGAAAAATTTCTTTGTGGGTTTTAAAACCTGGGAAAAAAGTGTTGCAAAGTAGATTGAAAGCAATTGGTCTTTTTCTTTGGGAATCGACATTCTCTAGAAACTTAAGCTGGTTGACCCTGATGGAGCAGCTTAGTTAAAAACACTCAGAAACTGGGGGACTTGAAGAGCTAAGAGCATGAGATATAAATCTGTAATAATTTGGAGTGGTAACAGACTGCAACATTTTGGAGAGGTAAATGAGGGAAAAAAAGAGGTTGGAGAATTAAATTTATAATTCTCTGTAATCAGGATTTTGCAGTCATACAGAACTTTGAAAAGGTAGATGCAAAATACTGTTTTCTGATGGACAACAGAGTGCAGAGACAAAGATGAGACAGTTCAGGTAGCAATATCATCTTCACATTCACTATAGATTGTTTGTGCCTCCCCTTCCAAAGCACTGTGACTATGTTTGATAAATAACTGTAAAAGAAATCTTTAGCAGAGATAAATCCACACAGATCAATTCACTCCAGTTTACACCCTCACAATATCTGGCTCAGTGTTAAGATATGACATTTAGAATTAAGGACAAAAATGATTTTTTTGAGGAAAAGGGATGTTGCTGGCTGCCTCTGGAGAAGGAAGGGAGACAGCATTGGGTCTGGAAACTGTCCAAACCCACAAACTCGTAAGGCAGGCAGATGCTTCATCTCACACTGGAAATAGACCTGCATCTGAGCAAAAGAGAGAAAGTGATGTGATTATCCTATCAGACATCCAGACACTACCTTGGACTCTTTACCTGAGAAAAAAAACCTGTTCTAGTACTTTCTTGTGCCTGACTCTTCCAATGTAGCTCTTCATTTGAATAGCCAGATTCTCAAGTAGTCCTTAAAGCCAGTGATGCTACCTGTGATCCTAACTGCTTGCAAGAGAAATCACTCCTGAGTGATTGATGGGAGCAGATTTTACACAGACTTACAAACATAAAGAAGGTTTTTACTACCAGGAAGCACCAAGGAAAATAAAACACTAAAGTCATCTCTCTTGTAACCTGTAAAACTTTGTTTTACAGCTGCACACACCCCATTTGGTAGCATTACTTCCAATGAACTGACCACTGCCCGTTTAGCAGTGAGCCCCAAGTGCCTTCTGTGTAATGACACCATGATATTTTCTACTGTATTTGTTGATGAATGATGCAGAGGTCTGTTGCACTTTAAGGAGTCCTGCAAGTTCTTGCTTAGAGGAATTTTTGCTTTCTTCACATGCTGAAGAAATATTGGATAGGTTTCCTGCTACCATGAGCAGATTCAGTCTTCCAACATCTCTGAAGATCAAGTAGCACACAGATTAATTTAGAAGTGCAAGCAAAAACCTCACTTTCATTATTTCATGCAAGAAACTGTTGATTTTGCCAAAAATTCCAATACCTTCCATTTTCAGGATTTTTATCATATGCCTCAGATTATGCTATCTTTAAGTAAAGCCCCTGGAGGCCAGAGTCTGGGTGAGTATTTCAGCTAATACTAAACTCTAGAGTGAGACCTATGTGGATCTTATAATTACTTTCCATTCCTTTTCCTATCAGGCTGATTTGAATAATTTAAGATAATAGTATTATTTATTTCAGAACTTTTGGTGTCACAATGTTGAGAGTTGAAAGCAATTGCTAGAGGTAGGCAATTAAATGTTGCAGTGAGGAACAAATCAGCAATCATGAGCCAAATTTCTTTAGCAATTCATGTCTCCATTAGCTCACCCTAGAGGAGAATGTAGAACCACCAATTGCTGTGACTAGTTGGACCTATCTAATTCTAAAGCTAATTCAACTGGAATAGCTGGTTGAACAGCCATGCACATTATAGTCCCTTCTGATGTTAAAATTCATATCTTTTCCTGGCAATCTCAGGAATCTTTTTGCTTGTATAGTACTGATTTATACAACAAGAGAAGAGATCTCTTGTTTCCATCTTCCTGTCTGTGCAGGACAGAGGTCACTCTATACATCCTTGCTGCACAATGCACATTTTATAAGCTTTGGATAATGCATGTGTCACTAACTAGGACATGACACATTCATATGATTTTCTAGCTGAATGTTAACAGAGATTTAGTATCTGTGCATTCAGCATTGTATTTCTGGTTATAACAGTTAATAAAGCTTCACCAGGAATCATAATGGCTAAGGCAATTATAACAATGTTTGTTCCCATATTTATTCCCAAAAGGTTTCCCCTCAGTCCTGTCCCTCTCTGACTCTGAGGTCTGTTTTGTATGAGGAAGACAAAGAAAAGGTTATATGGTTATCCACAGAAAGCCAGGAAAACATTCTTGGTGGCATGGCTTTTTCATTGTTACTTGGAAACCATTAAAATATTAAAATGTCTACAAAAGCAATAAAATGATCACAGGAGTGTGTGGTGATATTTAATTTTCCCACAAGTTAAATATCACTGATAATTAACTGTTAGAAGTTTATTTTGAAATGACATTTCAGTGCAATATCAGACCTTTACAACATAATTAAAGGTTTTCTCATTGTAATGGTGCCCTATTCCTGGCATGAAAGCTTTTTGAAATTATCTGTCTGCTTCATAAATGATTTTTTTTAACCTTTTTATTTTTTTAGCCATTTAATTTGGCTATTTCTTGTTTTGTTTCTCTTTTACCTACTGATCGTAACCATTACCCTAGGTAATCTGGATCTCTCAGACAGACTAAAATGTCTCAGTACTTTTTTTTCAATTGTTTGATCTGGTACTTTTCTCTGATTAGGTGTATTTTTCCTGCCAGATTGGAAGGAGTTTGCTGTTGGTAGATGCACTGCTTCAAGACTTATTTTTCTGACATTGCAGCTGTAGATATTTAGGCAAATTTTAGAGTTAAATTTTAAAATGTCCCCATCTCTTGCCTGAAATAGGCTTTTGACACACCTCAGGTGTGCATTTTATACATAGTACACCAATGTGTCTGTAAGGAAGAGATAATAGTTGCTGTTGACTATGACAGGGGTAACATGGCCAAGAAGAAATGTAAAGAAATATAAAGAAATTTTAGTCTAGCAAGGGAGTGTCAGTAACATAAACTCCCAATTAAGATTCTTCTCTACCACCACTCAGTAAAAACAGATAATGTCTTACAGAATAAGGGAGTTTTTAATCCCTATCAGAACTTATCTTGCTCTCTTATGATATTCTTTCCATCATTCTCCTACTTGCTTGAGGTAGCACTTGCATCCATCGTAACTTGGACCAGAAGTTGTAAAAAGGGATTTACAAACCCCAGATTATAAGACCAGTCAATCTTTGTTGTGTTTTATGGGTGGCCAGCAGTTCAGCCCCACAAAGCCACTCGCTCAGGCCATCTACCCAGGGGGATGGAGAAGAGACTTTGAAGGGTAAAATTGAGAAAACTTGTGTGATGAGATAAAGACGGTTTAATGTAAAGAAAAAACTGTGCACACAGGTAAAGCAAATTGAAGGGTTTGTTCACTACTTCCCCTTGGCAGGCTGGTGAAGAAAGGGTTGCAGCCCATGTAACAGTGATTTAGGAAGACAAATGCCATCATTTAAAATGTTCTCCTCTTCCTCCTTACCACTTTTACTGCTGAACATGACATCATATGGTATGAAATATCCTTTTGATCACTTATGGTCCCAGCTGAATCAATTTCCAAGGCCTTGTGTAACCCTAGCATGCTCACTGGTGGGGTGAGGAGCAGAAAAGGCCTTAATAATGTGTAAGCACTGCTCAACCATAGCTAAAACATCACTGTGTTATCAATTCTGCTTTCAGCACAAATCCAAAACGTAGCACTGTACAAGCTATCATGAAGAAAACTAACTCTGTCTCAATCACACCCCAGCCCCCCTTTTAGTTTTAGCTCAAAACTGAGGTCAATATTTTTCAAAAAGGAGGCCCCAAAGTTTCATGTGTTACACAGCCAAGCTAGTAGAAGTATTTTAATAGCTTTATGGGGCAATCTTGAGGCATCTTTGTGAATTATTATCCAGTGATGTGCTCAGAAAGGGATTTCACTGCTATTCAGCAGTGCCACAAGGACAAGATGGCTCCATCAACATTAGTAAATTAGATTATACCAGAAAGTATTCCTCAAGCAACTAGATTGTTAGAGTAATCCCTGGCAACATTTCCATGAGATAAAACAAATATCCTTCAAGCATTTCCCAAACACAGAAAGCTAGCACAGAACAGGGACTGTTTCCAATAGACAACTGGAAAGGAACTGTGCTGCCTTTGGGGAAAAAGGGCTTAACAGTGTAGATAGGAGCCATTGGATGAAGAGAGGTCTCAGTGCCAGACAATGGTAAAATTTAATAGAGTGGATAAAACCATTATGCATCCAATGCTTCATCATCCCAGGAGCAGACAGGACACAAGGAACAACAATATAAGCTTACTTCTGCTTGCTCATCACTCCGCATTGCTGTAGCAGGAAAGAAAGTTGACCTAGAATTGTGAAAGAGTTTGTAAGGTACCTTTTGCCACTCATGTGTCACAGGTTGTTCAAAACAGTACCAATATGGCTTCATACAATTGAGAGAGAGGTCAGCTCAGTAATTGCAGAGGGGTGCTACATTCCTGTCATAAAGGTCACAAAACAAACTTCAAGGGATGATTCCAACCAGCAGCAATTGCCATAATAGGGAGTAGGATACACAGAGGCTACACTGTTGTTTTTTTTTTTTTTGTCATGGATAAACCCCTGAAAAAACTTCATTTTGCAGATACTACTCACTGGAGTTCCTAAATTCCTTGACTTTCAGATATATTTCTTATGATTTATGTTTTATTAGTGAAAATCTGAAATATAGAAAAGCAATACTTTTATCTAAGAAAGAACCAATTGTCTCAAGAGGCTTTACAGAAAATTTATATTCATCATGACTTTTTTTTTTCTTTTTGCTCTCCTTGTGACAGAACTTTGCTCAAAATTTAAGCTCTGACAAGCTGAAAAGTAATTTAAGGGGTATTAAAATCCTATAAACCTTTCTTGTGTTGGGTAATGTCTGCTCTTCCCAGACATAAGAGGAATAAAAAAATTACAAACAAACAAAAAACTTACTTCATTTTCAGGAAATGCATGCTATTATCAAGGGGGTGAACTATTTTATTTCAATATCTAACAAAATCCCTGAGTCAAAACAAAGTTACAAAAGAGTAATCTTTCAAGCATCTAGAAAGAGTGATGCAAAGGGAGTGTGCTAACTCCACCATCTGTATCCATACTAGATGGGGACCAACTGGAAATGTGCTGTAATAACAATCACAGGATGCACAACAATGTCAGAATCAACTGCTGAAGATGGTTTTTAGAGAAGCTGAAGAGATTTAAGCCATTGAATGTGAGAAGAGCAGTGCCTTATTTCTTGGATGCATTTATAAAGTTTCTTCATGGGAGTATTCTTAAGGGCAGTAATTCAGGTCTGTCCAAAACATGGAAACAATAAGCCAAGTAGATGTTGCACTGAGATTTTTTAATGATGACTAATTTTGACTGAGTTCATTTCAACAAAGGGAATAGGCCCTTCAGAAATGTAAAGAAACTCAACAATAGCAGGCCACCAGGAAACTTCAAAACCTCTTACAAAGGAAACAGTATCTTTCCCCTTTACAGATGAAAAGCAAGTGAGAATTTTGGATTAGGCAAGTGTCACACATAAACTCTCAATTTCCTGGATCCCAGGAGATCTATAGTCCAATAAATCACTGTACTCCAACAGTGCTATTGAAAAGATATTGGCAGATAAGTTATGTCAAAATTCTTTCACTCTCTGTGAGAAAGCTGATAAGGAAAACTTCATTCAAGTGGGAAAAAAAATAAAACCGGGAACTTAACCCCAGTCTAGTTGACCACAAACATCTGTCAGATCATAACACTTTGAAATAAATGTTAAGGCATTTCAATTGTGTATTATGACGTTCACTTTTATGTATTTCAGTTCCAGACAGATATTTCCATCTGAACTTTCTTGAAACAGTCAACCAACAGAGTACAGTGCATTAAGCTGAGGAAAGTCAGTAGAAAAAGATTAGATGTTTCTTATCTCGAGTGAAAATGCTGACACCTTTTATGAACCAGCTGCAGACCACCCCCACTGGTAAGCTACATTTGACTGAATGATGCTGTTAGCCTAGAGAATTTTCATTTGCTTCTGTTCTCTTGCTGTTTGTTGACACACATGGAAAAATAAAGATTTTAAGTAATTATGAATTGAAAAAGACAGATTAAAACTTTGGAAAGACTGCATAAAACAGGAGTTTGAGAAGGATGCAAGAGACTCCTGAGGAGACTTTTTAACAGGTTGCATGATTTTGCTAGACTTGCCTTTCCAGAACTTCATAGAGACATTATTTAGTAGAGGTAGACAAATAAATAGAGCTGTGAACCTTGGCAGCACCTCCCAGGCAATTCATGATAAAAATGCAATTGTCTTTATAATGCTTAGGGGTAGTCAGAAAGATGTGACTAGCAGCTGTGCACATGGGCAAATTATTGTGCACAGAGATCCTTTTCCAACTGATAAAAAGTATTCATAACTCACTGCTGGATATAGATTGCAACTGTCCCTTTAGAAATGAAACCCAAAATTATTAGCTAGCTATGCTTAAAATGGCTGCAATCTTTCTTCATCAGTATTGTCAAAATCATTTCAAAAATCTAATGTGTCAAGTCTTTCCCTCCCTTAACCCTTAAATGCTGAATTCAAACTGTATTTGATTCCAATCTACCAGAAGTTCATAAACACACAGCTCACTAAGAGGATATGAGTAAAGACCAGCAAGTAATTAAATAACTTTGCCCAACTGGTGCTTTGGAACTGAGGGATTAATTATTTTTTTTAATGAATTTTTCTAACCTTTGGTTCTCTAGCTGTGATTCCACTTGATTCCCTGGAGGTGCTGGCCGAATGGATACAATTGACAGCAGCAGTTTGTTCATTGACCCAAGGGTGTGCACAGAAACAGAGGCTACCAAAAGAGTTCGATAGATACCCAGGTGTCAGGCTGTTAAGGTTCGTGTGTGAATCACCATCCCTGAAAATCAATATGACAGTTGTCTAGTGTCAAAGGTAGTCAAGCCAGTTTGCAGGTGATGTGGTGATTTTTCTTTCAGGCAGGGCCAGACACCGTCCGGAAGGATGGATGATGAAAAGAAGAAAAAGAAATAAACCTATGATTAAAAAAAGCAGAAGAGGAATTTTTGTAGCAACCAGGACACAATCAGCTGTAGACAGAGAGCAGCACAAATTGTGTTTCCAGGAAGGAAAAGGAATTTTGAACTCAGAGAGGAGTTCAAAGAGGAAGAAAGAAAAAAATCTAAAAATATTGAAAACAACTATGGGATGCAAAGAACCCATTTGGATGTTAAATTGTTATGATAACCATGCAATGACATTACTTGGAACTTGCCAATATCTAATTACCATGACACCAGTCATCTAAGTGCAGGGTTACTAGCGGTAAACCTGCATCTAATCTTTCTTTTCAGTGATTTCACCCACTACCCACACAAACTGAAAGGGAATAAAAGAGAGGGCCAGTCAATCTGTGTTGATAACACCCCCATACAACCAAGCAGCAGAGTCCAGGGGAGGATTAAACATGGGGGAATAACAGGGTTATCAAATGGAGAAAGGTTTGGACATAAAACCAGTAAATAACCTGGGGACAATTCTAAGCAATGCATTCCAGCAAACCAAACCCTACACTGCATTCAATTAATCTTTTTTAAGACAAGAAAGTGTGTCCAGTGGGTAGAGCAGTGGTATCAGAGTGAAATGAGTTGTTGGCATAATGAGTGTTGTTACTTCTCTTTTCCGTGAATTTGACCCAATCTGTCCTTGCTTATCTTTCTAAACATAATTGGAGGCTGATTTTTAACAAGAATCAATACTTCTTAACTGTGTTTTGTGTGTACTGTTAAGGTATCTCTCCAAGAAAGATAAAACTAATGAGAAAGCTGAAATTCAAGATGGGCTTTGTCTTCTGTTTTGGTAAATGCTTATCTTGCTTGATGTGGTGGAACCTCTTAAGAAACTTTGTTCTGGGTTTTGGATAAACGAAATTCCAGAAAATACACCCTAAAAGTAAAAGAGAAATATTTCTCAATTTAGAGTTGAGAAGTATTTCTCAATTTAGAGAGATCACCTTTACAAGTGCAAAAATCACTAGGCAGGCTCCCACCATTGGTAAGTTGTTCAGTGAAGTGATTGTCCATTAAAATCTGCTGTGCACATCCCATCTTCCTTCAAAAGTGTTCAGAGAAATCTCAACTGGAAATACATCACAGCCTATGATAGACTGGAAGGAGACTCATTCTGTAGTAGTTAATATGCACAACCAGGACATTCATGGGAGTGAATAAAAGGCAGTATCTATCTCTAACTGGCTCAGATTATGGAATAACAGAAGAAATAAAGCTTAGTGAGTGCCCTGACCTGATTGATGTGGAATAGATCTCTGTTCTGTTTTCATTTCAGTGCATAGCAGACACACTTTTGAATTCTCCAGAATTTTAACAAGACAGAAAAAAATTACTTTCCATGCAGTCCTATTTGTCACCTCAGACTCTGAGCAGTTCTCTCTCTTTAATATAACTATCTTCATAATTTTCTGCAGGCTGGGGAAATGCTAATTATCCTGGCTTTACAGTCCACAGCACCTGACAAATGAAGGGATAGGTCCAACAAAGTATGCAATCTATACTGAGTAACATGAAGGAATCCAGATTAATATATAGAATCCAAGATCAAAATTACACACCTGAATGCCATTTTTAACATTGAGTAAGAGCCATAGACCTCAGACAGAAGATATCAAATAAGGATCTATGTAGAAGCAAGTAATATAAATATTACATATATATATGTTATATATAAGCTTCAGCACTATGTGCAGTAGAAACATCTCAGCTGGGTCACCAGAGACAGCTCCATGAAGCTGGAATTCAACCTGGAAGAACTGCTTTTTTTATTACACAGCTCAAGAAGAGAGACCAAGTCATGTCTATTTTTAAATGTATTCATATGTAATTAATACATATTAAAGGGGCAGGACTCTAATTTTAATGTCTACCTTTAAAAATGAAGCAGCAACAATCACTGCTGGTTTTGTCTGAGCCCCTCAGTCCCATGAGCCTGGTTTGCTATTGCCCTGTTTGTTGTAATGCTACTGAGGACCTGATGAATAGCATTGCCATGTGCCCAAATGCCACTCAGGAACTGTGACAACAGGTTTGTAGCCCAGAGACCTTGAAAATAACCAAGACTAAGGTATTTGTTTAGTGTTGAACTCTACAAAGTTCAGGTAATAAATGCAAAATCAGCACCTAAATCATATTGTACATGGCAGCATCATTGGTTTTAGACATGTTATAGGTATTGATGTGATAAAACTTCTGAGAAAGAGGAAATGGAACTTCAGCTTTTAAGTTCCCAGCAACAAAAAAAGAACTCTGGGTCTCCCTTCCCTTTCAGGCACAAACTAATACTACTACTATCTAAAAGAAACCTCTTCTCAGAGTTTTTTCAGGGTATTGAAAGAATAAGGAAGCTGGAGTACCCTCCTATAAATGTTTCTCGTATGCCAGGAAGATGGCAACCAAGGTAGTACCATCAAGGAAGTCCCTTGGGATTACTTACCAAAAAACAAACCTCTTTCATCTTCTGCTGCAGCTTTGTAACTGTTTCTTTATAACTTTCCTGCCAGACAAGCAGAAGCAGCCTCAGCAACCCTGGATCCTGCAGGACATACTGGTGCTGCTCTTAACTTAGAGTAAGCTTCTAACACTGAACTTCTAGTTATTAACTGTTCAATGACAGCCAGAGAGATATTGCTCTAGTTGCCTAGATGAGGAAAAGGAAATGGGCATTATAAATAATATTCTAAACATAGGCAAAATGAGAAAACACCGCTGAGAAGCACTTTCAGAGCCATCTTAAATGGCTACTAAATTTTGCAAAAGTGGAATTTGAACTGTTTCCATTCCCTAAAAAGCAACTTGTGCCTGTCTCGAGACTAGAAAAGAATCCATAGTGTGTTGATTACACTAATTACTATGCAGTTGATTTCCTCCTTATTCCTCAGCCACTAGGGATCACACATTGCCTTCGGTTCTGTCTGAACAACATGCTTGACTTCAAATTGTGGGCATGAAGATACTATATTCTGAGTCATTTCATACTCTGCTTAAAGAGAATAATGAATTTTCATTACATAAGACCTTCAGCATGAAATCTCTCATCTGAGATAAAGAGATGTATGGTGGTATGCTGCTGACACCATGAATAAAAATAAAGGCACAGCTTCATGTATATATATATGTATACATATATGTAAAAGTAAAAAAGAGTAAAGGTAGTGGAGAAAAAAAAAACAAAAAAAGGGAGGAAAGTAAGCTTGCAGACTGGGGATGATCTATGGCTTAAGGACGGGTGGCAGGAGTCTTGAAGGCTTTGGCTTAGATACACAACACCTATGTGAGTGGATGGCTAAAAGCTGAAGATTGATTTTATTTCTCTGAGTCTATTTTATGTATCCCATGGCCACAGCAAAAAGCAACAGACATATTCAGAGTCTTAGGAAGAACCACAGGAGAAACTCAGATTATTCTTGTCAGAACTGGCTTCTTATTAGCATTGGAGTGTGAGCAGCCTGACTGAGATTCCTTTCTCTCTTCTACGCCAAAACCTCTTTTCCTGCTAATTAAACTATCTGCTGTCTCATCACAGCTAGAAGTTTTAATTCACAGTTCTTATTAATTGTCACATAATGCACTACAGCCACAATTCAGGATAGAAGGGCACTGTGAAGAGACACAACACCAGAAAGTAAGAAAAGATTTTAAGCAGAATGAGCTTGGTAGAGAGCTGAACTTAAGCAGGAGCAATGGGCACTCATGGTAGGAAGAAAAGTACTGCTCTCTTGGGAAAACAGCCATTTCCATCCCCTTCAGAACCATAACATTGCCTGAATACTGGCTGGTCTGAATACCACTTTCTGTAGTCAGTTTTGCCTCCAATTCCCAATGCTGTCTCTTCATATTAGTTTCTGTTTTGTTTTCTGTGTGCAAATCAAGGGCAGCTTCCCAAGGTACCCAAACCATGAAAAATCACCATGAAGCTAGGATAGACAGTAAAGCAAAAATTTTTCAGTGGGTGAGAAGGGGTTAATTTTTTGCCTCTGTTCAGGACCGACCCAGCCACTAACCATGACAACATGATTACATAAAGGTTGAGCTCATGTTTAACTAATTATGAAACACCTGTTGCACAGGCTTATGGGTAGTGTTCCACAAGTTATCCAGACACATACACACTGAAAATACATTCTGAGACTCATTATGAAAGCACAGAATCATAGAATGGCTTAGTTTGAAAGGGACCTTAGAGATCATCTACTCCAACCTCCTGCCATGGGCAGGGACACCTCTCATCCAAACAAGGTTGCTCAAGGCCTCATCCAACCTGGCCCTGAACACCTCCAGGGAGGGGGTAGCCACAACTTCTCTGGGAAATCTGTTCCAGAGCCTCACCACCCTTGTACTAAAGAACTTCTTCCTAACATTCAGTCTAAACTTATTCTCCTTCAGTTTAAATACATTTCCCCCTGCCCTATCACTGAACACTTGTGAAAAGTCCCTCTCCAGCCTTCCTGTAGGTTCCCTTAATAGGGTACTGGAAGGCAGCTATAAGGTCCCCCCAGTCTTCTCTTCTTCAGACTGAACAATCCCAGATCCTTCAGCTTCTCCTTGTAACAAAGGTGTTCCAGACCTTGTATCATCTTTGTGGCCATCCTCTGCACTCATTCCAACAGATTTAAGTTTTTCCTCCACAGGAGGAAGTCCTGAGCTCCCTCTCCTGTCCTCCTGAGCTTTCTTCCTCACAGTCACCACGAAAAGTCAGAATAATTTCAGCTTCCTATGTTCCCCATGTTAGTTGTTTATGGAGAAGAATGTCAGTACAGTAAGATCCTTTCAGTCCCCCAACAAAACTGCCTCATCTTTCTTCCAAAACCCTTCTCCCACATTTCCCAAAATTTATCTGAAAGAACATTTTAATTACTCCTTGATGCCCACAAGTCTTTTAATCTCTACTTTTCCAGTCAGTGATGGGCAGAATTCAACTAACTAAGATGTAGACATTCCACCCCTGAGCTAGTCACCTTGTGCTGCTTTCATGATCAGTGGAAATAAAGACCCCTTCTTAGAGTGCAACCAAACTGGAGTCTACTTTAAGATGACATTAATCACATCCTGCACCCTGTGTTCAAGCAACTGGACACAAGTAAATCTGAATTTACTTACTTTATAAATAAACTGTAAACCACAGCAAATAATAAAGCATTCCACCCAGGAGGAATAATACTTTATGCTTTTCCAAATGATAAATAGACCCACTAAGCAGACTCATCAGCATAAAATCTGATGGTGGTTCCTCAAGAAGGAGATGTGGCCTTGCCAGTTGGTCAGTTTCTCAGGGTTTCCAGAATTACAATCTTACTACTTTCATCCAAGTTTTCCTCTTCAGATACTCAACCTGTTTTGATCTGAATTTATTGTTCACTCAAACTATGGACTTAATGACTTGGAAATCTTTTTGCAATGACTTGGCAAGGGTTATGAAGTGACTCAGTAGCAAAGCAGGAATAAGCCCTCAAGCAGCCCTAACTCATGGTCTTTCTTGGAAGCTCTCTGCCTGGCTTTGAGTACTTACATGACCATCATCACTCAACCTTTCTTAACAAGCATATTTTTCATTACTGTTATTTTAGAAGTGGTTTGTAATAACTCAGAAGTACTGGAAAACATCTAAAATGCCTCTTTTTTTTCTTTCCCCCCCCTCACCCAAAATATATGTTTCCTTCCACTGTGTACAATCTGTTTCTGTGGCAGTGGCTTGAGTTTCCTAGGAAACGGCTGCAGGTCAGACCTTGATTGGTTGTGTTGTCAGCTTGATTGCAGTGTTTCAGGCAGTAGGACCTGTAAGTGCATCTCCGAAGCAAGTAAATAGGGGGCTATACAAGAGCTTTGCATTAGTGGTCTGAAAGAAACCACACAGATGGCATTCTGGGGGAGTGTGTGACACAGGGAGCACCTGTTTGAAGAGAATAGGTGCCAGCAAGGGCTTAGAAAAGAGCCAAATCAGAGGTGTGGGCAGGACAGAGAGAATGGAGGGCTTTGGAAGACAGAAGTTTGGCTGCAGGGAAAATTGCCATAGTCTTATCTGCAATGGAAGGGGCAGCTAACAGTGCTGTGGTGGTCTGGACCACAAGTCCCTCAGCTACTGAGACTTGAACACTTTTTTCATCTTTGACTCCATCAGTTCAAGTGTATGTTTTCTGAGGTAGGTGGATATATTAACGCAGTACTAGCAGGACACACAAAAAGATGTTTTCCACCATCTAGGTGTGCCAGGAAAGTAAGACATAATTATTAAAGAGAGCCTTTTGGAAGGAGAGGAGGGGATTGCCTAAAAGGAACTTATCAGATGCCACTTTTCTTAAACAAATCAGAGAACAGTAAAACTATATAGAAAAAGCACACAAATTGAAAAGGAAACAGAAAAATTAGGACCAGCAGTTCTGAAGGGGTCCCTGAGCTTTGGCTCATTTCCTTTTCCACCTGTCCAAGTACATACATGCTGAAAGATGTTATGTGCTCATATCTGACTACCTCATATACTTATTTCCCTGTTTAAATCCCATACAAATTTTCTAGAAGGTAACTTCAAAAACACAGAATATCCATAATGAACCTAATTTGTCTGCCTTCCCTTTCCTCCTCACGATATAAGGTTTAATTTTAAACTTCAGCAGAAAAATAATGGTGTGTAATTCTAACTCACTTCACCAAGTAAACTTCCACATGGTGATTATGTCTTATTCTGACTCCTTAATGTAGTTGAAAAATTATTTGGCAACCAGACAAGCCCAATGCCTAATAACTAACAGCGAATCTACAGATTAAAGAAAAAAAAAAAAGGAAAAAGAAAACAGAAAAAAAAAAAAGAAAAAAAGGAAAAAAGGAAAAAGAAAAAAGAGAAAAGAAAAAAAAAAAGGAAAAAAAGAAGGTGTTGCTTGTTTACCATCTGTGCAGTTTCATTTATTTTCTCCCCAATTCACAAGGAGATCACTTTCTGTTAATTAAGTAAAAAAGTACTTAGTGGAATTGATCGGAATTCAGGTCTAAGAGCACTCACTAATTCTGCTGTTAGTTTTAGGAAGCTGGTGGCAAAAAGCATCTATCAAGACAAATTTGTGGTGAATGCTGCAGGCACCACCTATGGTTAGAGTCACAGTCAAATGTCTGCAGTTTAACAGCTTTCCTGTGTGTCAGCTGAGTGCCAGGGACTGAAAGCACGCTCCAGCCTATGGAAAACACGTGTCAATGTAACCCTGTATAACCTGCTATGGAACAGCTTGAACAAAAATAACATTTTTAATTATTTTTGCGGGTTTACACAGGGATTATCTCAGTTCATCTGCCACACAGTAACCAGTTACATTATGTTTTACATAGCGTGTGATGATGGCTGTGTGGCACCCCACGATAATAGTTGAATCCCACTCTGATGTTTCACGATTTAAACAGAAAAGAGGCAAGAAACTGAGATGAAGACACTCATCGGGTGCCACACAACAAGTTAGAAAGAGGAACAAAACCTCCTGATTTCTTTACTGGTGCCTGCTCTTCTTTTAACAGTGTATCACTCTTTTAAAAGCAGATGTACAGCTCTTATTGGAGATAATCCTCAACACTCCCTCATCTTCCTTTTCCCAGCTTTACAGAAATAACATGAGGTACTGTCCTTTTATTGCATTGTTCCATTTTGGGTACTAAGATAACTATCAGCATTAGGATAATCTATGTATGTAAAATGAGATTAAGAAGGAAACTGAATGAATCATTCAGAGTCATACAGTAAATAATCAAGGAAATTTTAAACAGGAAAATGCATCACTATAATTATGCAGGTAACACCAACTGATGCTTTGTATTGAAACTTTCTTAATCATCAGTGTAGACAGATTAAATGACACCAAATTATTTTTTCCTTAATAATAATATCTGTCTCTGGAGGAGAAATGCATATTCCAGACAATGCATTTACTAGCATCCTTTTTATGGTACATAGAGGGAGCTGTTGGCATAGGTTTATTAGACCAATCACTGTGAAAATTTTCCATTGTTACCAAACCCATTATAAGATTTCATTATTACTTTAACTGGAAAAATCATGTATGAATAAAAAGAATATCATGAGTTTCATGCACATAAAGAAGATGTGAACTGTAATACAGTATTCTGCCTTTTGCTGGACATAACATTCATTAGAATATGAACTCCAATGCACAAAAGTTTTTTCGCTGTCCAACAACATAAAATTAGGGAATATTAGCTTCACAATTTATGAAGTATATAGAAATTTAACAGATACATGAGACAACTGAACATGTTCCAGTGTGTACAGATCTGTGATTCTCTTCTGTTACTGATAATACTGCAGGACAGTCTGAAACCTGTGATACCTGTACTCATAAGTGTACAATAAGAACACTGTCCCTGCCTCTCACTCTCCTGACCTTTAGGACTTTTTTAGCCTATTTCTGAAATGAGGGGCAGGCAAGTGTTTTAAAGGGAGTCTCTAGGAAAAGATTAAATGCTGTTAATTACTACTGTAAAGACAGCAAGACTTTTTTAATTCTACAGTGCTCCTCATATGGACAACTAAAATTTTCACCAGTTTGCCCTCAAGTTTAGGAAAAGCATTTAAAGTTTTAAAAAATATATGAACAAATATAATATAAATATGAGAATGACCGGAGCTATCTTAAAAAACTAGTTAAGGATCAGTTAAGGCAAGAATATTTTTTAATAATGAAAAATAAAAATAATTTTAAAAAAACATTTTTAAAGCTACAGAATGTTCTCTTAAGTTTTATGCCTATCACATTTCGTTGCTGAAGTTCTCTGTGCTTCCAAATTCTAAGGGCTGCACTGCTGACATCTTTAAATCATGCCCATTCCCTCTGCATCCCTAGTTAAGGAACCCACAAACAAGTTCTGGAAATTCTTTATAGAAGAGATATCAATTCCTAAGAGATGTCCAGACAAACCATTTAGGCTTGCAGCTTCAAAATGCGAGAGAACCCTGGGGTTTTTAGCCAGACCAGTGGCTTATAACCCAGCTCTTAAGGCTTATATCAGAGATGGACAGCACAAAGAAATAACATTTCTACATTCTGTGAGATAGTCTTAGACTTTAGGACCATTTTAAGCACTGAGTATTTTTCCGCATTTCATACGTTAAAAATTCTGCACAATAACAATGGGCTTACTCAATTTCACAGTGAGCACACAGATGTTAAGTTATATATATGTGGTCACATATCTACTTTTCATCTGGTTTGTAAATGGATTCCATTTGGGACTGAACAAAAAGGAAGTTATTTACAATGCCCAATCTGTGCTTGACCTCCTCTTTACTTCAATCAGTGAAAGGTTTGACTGCTGTAGATATAAGTCAGAAGGAGCCCTTCATTTCAGCTCACATGTAAATAAGATTTTATTTACTATGCAGTGCTGTGGCAAGCAGGTACAGTAGACACCTACCTTGATGTCTGGAACAACAAAGGTTACTGAGTGATTTGTCTCTATCTGAAATTTTACATCTGTAGGGTGCTTAAAATAAGGATTGCACTTCTTGAGGCCTCATTTCATCATGACACTCAAGCAGAAGTTAACTTCAATACATGCACATTCTCTGTGATTTAAATAACTCTATCTGCAAGTTTAAAGATAGCATCACACTTTTTGAATAGCAACCTAAGCAGTTGCCTAGATTTCTTCTTTAACAAGTTGACAATATCTGAAGAATCCCATCATTTATTCAGCAATTTGGCTTTTAGCCCAAGTGTTCTAAAAACATCCAGAATGGTGGATTTTTTTAATTCCTAATACAATATTTGAAACTATGATTCCTTTAGAGTAGTTTGTGAAAGACCTTGAGAAGATACTTAGTTTAGGATAGACACTGGAAAAAAAAAGGAATTTATTTGTAATTCAGTCATTTAATGTTTGTAATAAAACTAGAAATTAAGCTTAACTAAAGGGCTTTCATTGCAGTTCATGACAGTAACAGCTGCTGTAATTGTCGTGTTGAGGCAAAGAAGTTCTGCATTGTGAAAAATAAATACTAAATTGTTCCTAAGTATCTCAGAAGATCATTCTGTTGGGCTATTTTACTTTCTGCCAGAAAACTTGTATAGTTACAGTGCATTTATTTGTCACTGAAAAATGGTAGCAGCCTTGTGATCACAGGCACTGGTTCTCATAGGAGATTTTAACTACCCAAATATTTACGGGAAGGCCTCCTCAGCCAGCCATTCAGTCCAGGAGGTTCCTCCTGGATCTTCCACTGCTTGATGCAATTAGTGGAGGAGCCAGCTAGGAGGGGAATATTGCTGGATCTTGTCCTAACACACAAGGAGGGTCTGGTTGAAGCAGTGAATGTTAAGGGCAACCTTGGCTGCAGTGACCATGAGATGGTGGAGTTCAGGATCCTATGTGGTAGAAACAGGATTCCAAGTAGAGTCACAACCCTGAACTTAAAAAAAAAAACACTTTTGCCCTATTCAAACAATTGCTGGGGGAAATCCTATGGGACAGGGTGCCAGAAGGTAAAGGAGAACAAGACAGAGGATTAACATTCAAGGACCACTTCTTCCGAGCTCAAGTCTGGAGCATCCCTAAGGAAAGGATATCAAGAAAGGGAACTAGAAGACCAGAATGGTTCAACAGGGAACTTCTAGGTAAACTCAAATGGAAGAAGAGAACCTATAGATCATGGAAGGAATGGCTGACCAACTGGGAGGAATATAAGACTGTTGTCAGAGAATTCAGAGAAGGAACTAGGAAAGCTAAAGCCTCCTTGCAATTACACCTTGCAAGAGAGGTTAAGGACAATTGGAAGGGCTTCTTCAAATACACAGCAGATTAAACTAACAAAAGAGGCAATGTAGTGCCTCCGCTGAATGAGGTGGGTACCCTGGTGACAGAGGATACAAAGAAGGCACAATTGCTGAAAGTCTGCTTTGCCTCTGTGAATACAGCTAGAGGATGTCCTCAGCAGCCTCAGGCCCCTAAGGCCACTAAGTCAGGGTAAAGGATGAATTTGCCTTGGTTGATGAGGATGGGGTTGGATCAGTTAGTGAGTCTGGACATAAGTCCATGGGATGTACCCCCAGGTGCTGAGGAAACTGGCAGATGTCATTGCTAGCCCACTCTCCATCACCTTTGGTAAGTCATTGGGAACAGGAATGGTGCCTGAAGACTGGAGGAAAGGAAATGTCTCTCCAGTCTTCAAGAAAGGAAAGAAAGAGGATCCAAGTAACTACAGACCAGTCAGCCTCACCTCCATCCCTGGAAAGGTGATGGAACAACTCATTCTTGGTGCTATCTCCAGGAACACCAAGGACAAGAAGCTTACCAGGAGCAGTGAACATGGCTTCACTAAGGGGAAGTCACATCTGACCAGCCTCATAGCCTTTGATGAGGATATAACCAGGTGGATGGATGAGTAGACATAGTTTATCTTGATTGCAGTAAGGCATTTGACACCATCTCCCATAGCATCCTTGGGGCTAAACTGAAGAAGTGTGACCTCGATGACTGGGCAGTGAGGTGGATCGGGAGCTGGTTGAAGGATAGAAGGCAGAGAGTTGTAGTCAATGGGATGGAGTCTAGTTGGAAGTCTGTTTCTGGTGGACTCCCTCAAGGATCAGTACTAGAGACAGTACTGTTCAATATATTTATTGATGACCTGGATGAGGAAATATATTCTACCAGCAAGTTTGCTGATGACACAGAACTAGGAGGAGTGGTTGACACCCCAGAGGTCTGTGCTGCCATTCAGAGGGACCTGGACAGACTGGACAGTTGGGCAGAGACAGATTTAATGAATTACAACAAGGGCAAGTGTCAAGTCTTACATCTGGGAAATAACAACCCCGGGTACCAGTACAGGCTGGGGACTGAGCTGTTGGAGAGCATCATAGCTGAAAAGGACCTGACGGTGCTGGTGGATGGAAGGATGACCATGAGCCAACAATGTGCCCTTGTGGCCAAGAAGCCCAATGGCATTCTGGGGTGCATTAGAAAGGGAGTGGATAGTAGGTCAAGAGAGGTTCTCTATTCTACCCTGGTGAGGCCACATCTGGAATACTGTGTCCAGTTCTGGGCCCCTAAGTTCCAGAAAAAACAGGAATTGCTTGTAAGAGTCCAGTGCTGAGCAACCAAGATGATTAAAGGAGTAGAACATCTCCACTATGAGGAAAGGTTGAAGGAACTGTGTGTCTTCGGCTTGGAGGAGAGAAAAATGAGGGGTGGCATCATCAATGCTTATTAATATGTGAGGTGCAAGTGCCAGGAGGATGTAATAAAGCTTTTCTCAGGGGTGACTAATTATAGGACAAGGGGCAATGGTTATAAACTGGAGAATAGGTGGTTCTCTATAAATATTAGAAAGAATTTTTTCACTGTGAGGGTGACAGAGCACTGGAATAGGCTGCCCAGGGAGGTTGTGGAGTCTCCTTCCCTGGAGATATTCCAAACCCACCTGCATGTGTTCCTGTGTGACCTGCTAGAGGTGACCCTGCTCTGGCAGGATGGACTCAGTGATCTTTCGATGTCCCTTCCAACCCTTAACTTTCTATGATTCTATGAGCCATCTTCTCCATAGTAACAAATCACAGAAATGTGTAAATATCTAGTATGGGAGAAGTCAAGATACTTGGATGGCCCACTACAAGTCTTTAGTTGTTTACAAAGAGACCATAACATAGATCAGGGAAAGAGGACCTGAAGTGTTTAAAAACATTTATGATCAGTCTGCTCCCTGCTGCGCCAAGACAGAAACAGGTGATGACTAATGACAGACATCACAAAATTCTCTAGATGAATGAGACCTGGACTGCATCACCAGAAGTGTGCTAAGCAGGTCAGGAGGGGTGATTCTCCACCAAGGCTCTGACCCCATTGTAAAAGGCCACCAAATTAGTTAGGCAGGACTTGCCCTTTGTAAAGCCATGTTGGCTGTCACCTATCACCCCGTGTAATCTGCATGCCTTAGCAGAGCCTTCTGGAGGATCTGCTCCATGATCTTGCCAGTCTCATCTCTGTGACAAGCACATGTTGTACCAGCCCTTGAACACCATTTTGTGGTCTCCATTTGGACCCTGAGCCATTGATCACAACTCTTTCATAGAATCATAGAGTGGTTTGGGTTGGAAGCAACCTTACAGATCATCTAGTTACAACCTTCCTGCCATGAGCAGGGCCACCTACCTGCTCTTTTGCTAACTTTTGTGTAGTCTTAAAGACTATTGTGTTCCACAAGAAGTCTGTTACAGGTAAATGTTCCTTGTATAACTAAGTTGCATATCTAAGTTGGATGGGTTCTCATAAGATTTAATAAGTTTTGCATTCTGTGTCAGGATGAAAATTAACCTTTTCAAAGGCCTTTTCATTTATGTATTTTTAGATGGAAGTTGTGGGTTTTATTTGCATGGGTTTTGGGGTGTTGTGAGTAAAAACAGTAACAAACACTAACCAAATAACACCTTACTGTACTTATGAACCCATACTTCTAAATTAACTCTCCTTCATGTAGACCTGGGACTTGAAAATAAAACTTCTCCATCTTCTATGAAATCATCAGAATATTGAGCTGATTCAGGTAGGGCTTACCATTTGCACTCACTGGAACTCTTCCACTTTGAATGAATATTACAATTACCTTTCTTCTAATTAGCTAAAGCAGAGAGAACAAAAAGAAGACCATAAATTGATAGTTCCGACAGAGCATAAGAAAAAAAGGAATTTTCATAAAATCACTCTCACCATGACTGGTAAGTAAATAAGAGTGAACGTGAAGATTGCTATCATGATAAATCAGTTCTTTGACATGCTATCTAGAAGAGGAAGTTCAAGGCAACACAAGACAAGTTTTTACAGAGAGAAAAGGATATAAAAAGTGTTTCTGAAGGCATATTGATAATTCCTATAATTTATCAACCTGGATGTTTTAATGTGAAGTCTATGAACTTAAGTCCAACCCTGCACAATCCACAGCACCACCTCTTCAAGAAATATAAATCACTAGGCTTAAGGTTCCCAATTAAATACCTCTGTTGGATTATGCTTATTTAAATTAATATGTCAGTTTTAAAACAGGTTTCAGGATGCTGGTGAAGTCTTATTTCTGTAATCTCCCATTTATAATTGGGTATGACTTTATAGAAAAGTATTCATTTTGGATTATCATTTGAGGCATATGCTTCAGAGAGAGCACAGATGGCCCAATAAAAGGTACTTTTGTACTACTCCCCTAGAGTAAGAGAATTCAATTGCTTAGATAGAATTTAATGAATACTCACAAGAATTTGATGCTATCCCAAAACCAGGACAAAAAAAGAAAATAAAATTATGGGATATACATTGCCCCAGCACTCTTAACTTCAAAAAGTTTGAATCCTGAATCAAGACTAAATCAAAAGGACTCGATTTGATTTCAGTCCAGATGGACATAGAAACAATACTTACACTCTCATAGTCATTTGTTGGTGATAGTAACAGTAACACATCTATAATTCAAATTTATTTTTTACTCTTTTTCTGTAATGTGCTAAAACTTATTGCCAGTCATTTAAAAACTATATTATATTAATATGTTATCATTTTAGACAAGCTATTGGCAGAGCATCCTTGCAGCAAGACACCAACAACTTGGCTGCACTTTCTCATCCCATATTTTAGACTATGTCAGCAATAGGTTTTACCATAAGCTTCAATGACACTAAAGTCCAACACTAAGTGAGCCTCTAAGTTGAGCCCTGGCAACATTTATGTTTGAGCTTGGATACTTGGATGCTTGTTAAACTTATAATATTACTTCATGTGACGTGTCCTTTGGCTTTGTCCCTTTCCAAGAGTATTGTGGTAATTTGTTCAGAAGTATAAATCCCAAGACACTGGAAGCCTTCAAGAAACAGTCCCTCCCTTCTGACCTTCAAAGCTGTGCATTCTCCATTTTCTCCCACTATAACCCCAAGTTGAGACTTCCTTGGAAGAAGAACCAATTACTGCTTGTAACAATTCATGGAAACACTCTTCTTCACATGCTGTGCAGCACAGTTACTAAAAAGATGTTACTTACTTTCTATAGTTTTGCTAATAGTGCATCATTCTCAATATCCATCTCATGGAACTGTATGTCCCTGAAGATTAGCCTCAGTGTTTCACAACTCTTATTTTGTAATTTCAGAGAATAATAAAAACCTTTCTGTTTCCACAGTGTTTTCTATATCTGGAGTTACAGAAGGAACCCACCACCTCTTTAAAAGGAAGGTTCATGTAATAATATATCTATTATCCATCTATTTAGATTTATTATCAGTTAATTATATTTCCTTTGAATGATTTTAAATGTTGGTAGGGTAAGTTAACTCCCAGTCTTTCACTCTTTGGATTAATTTGCTACCGTATGAACAGAGCAGAACTTACAAATCTTCTCTTGATATTTTTTAAGCACAAGTCCCAGGTGTTTCATTTTTAAAAGATGTTACAGCAATAAAAATGTTATTAAAGTGTCTTCATTCATGCTGTTGTAGTTGAGGTTTTGTCAGCATTTCTGTTACAAGCTCATCTTTTCCAGAGAAAATGCTCTGGTCCATTGGGTAAATAACACATTTTACTATGACACACACCCAGGAAAGCTAGAAATATAATATTGTTTTGGATCTTTTCTTAATTCCATACAGTATATGTTGTGTTGTAATTTTTCCCTATGAATGAATAAATGAAATACCATTTGTCAGTGATCACTAATTTTCTTGTACCACAAATTATGTTAACATTATTTTTTACTTAGAATTTTTTGAAAGGACAATCTGGAGAAAACATATTTCTCATTATTATAATTCATTTTTATCATTAGCATAATTCTTTGAAACTTCAGCTAACCCATAGAACTGATGTGAAAATGGAGACTTTATGGGGTTCTGAAAGACAAGAAAGGAAAGAAACAGTGATAGAAGGAAACAGAAATCAAGAGATCCGTTCTCCCAGGCCCCTGCTGAGTATGATACATCTCAGTATATTAATTTATTAACAAATCTGCTTTCTCATGGGGCAGCTCATAGACTTTTTATATAGACACTGGAATAGGTTGCCCAGAGAGGTGGTGGAAGCCCCATCCCTGGAAGTTTTTAAGGCCAGGCTGGACAGGACTCTGAGCAACCTGATCTAATGGGAGGTGTCCCTGCCCATGGCAGTAGGGTTGGAACTTAATGATCTTAAAGGTTCTTTCCAACCCTGAAAATTCTGTGATTCAATGACTCAGTTTATATGCTTAATTGCCACCCATTGCTCTTGCTACACACTCACCACACTAACACCAGAATTAAACTGGATTCTGAGCTCTTCTCCCACTCTGAGGGTGTAATCATGAAGTTCAGTGATCTTTTGGGACATTACCACGATCCTGTTTTATTTCCACATTCCTTCTACCTCATCTGACGTTGCAAAAGGCCAGCTTCCATGACAGCAGCTTGAAAACTAAGTGGTTTGAATTTCATGACTTAAATTGTCACTCAGTTTTGTTACTAAGAAGTAATACTGTCATTAACACAAGGGATGGGGGATCTAAGAGGTTAATATCTCCTAGTAGAGGAGACCAAAGTAGCCCAGGCCTACTTTTTGTTGTTGTTTATTAATCTCAATATCTGTTAAGATGAACTATTTTATTGCAGCCAGGTTTATTGTAAAACTACTCAAAAGCTACTTTTGGAGCTTGGGATCCAGGTGTGCCAGAATCTGTACAAACATTAAGGAGGAGTTTTTTCCTATCTGTTTTAAAGACAGAATAACATTATGTCAGATTTTCAGTGGATGAAAAGTGGAAAGTTGTATTATCACTGGTTTTTGCACGGAAGGAAGGGTGGTATTAAATAATATACACATTAGGGCACATTGAAAGTCAGTGACAGAATCAAAAATACCACCTGTGTCCTGCTTGTAGCCAAAACTTCCCTTAACCCAAAACTTCTTATATTTAAAGATTAAGAATTGACAAGCAATGAGATGATATTTTGGCTCATTTAAACTCTTATGTCTACCAACAGATTTTGATTTCCTAATTTTTGCAGTATTTGCAATTGCTGAAGACATGTTTGAGAGGTTCATAATTCATCTGTTTTACTGATTAAAAAGACTGTCCTTTGACTGCTCATTTAGATACATAATACCAAGTTCTGTCACTGGGAGCAGCTTTTTTTTTTCTCATTTCCTTGTAACTTTTGTGAATATATGACTCCACAGTTTCAGGACATAGATCACTGTTATCTTGCTCCAAAATAAGTACTGAAGGCCTGCTCTAAGCATAGGTGAGGTTTATGTGTTTTTTCCCCATCCAACATGAGGGGCAGAGGATGATTCATGCACTGAAGAATCCATCTCTCTTTGTTAAACCAGGGAGGGAATTTTGTCAATGAACATAAACTAGAGACCTCAGTTTTGGGTGGCTGCAATTCCACATCCCCCATTTCTATTTTTCTTTCTGTAATTACTTGATCTAGTTATGTTGCAATAAAGCATTGACATTTTAATCTCATCATATTTCTATTATACTGTGGATCATGTATTTTTCTCCTATAAAATATTGCTGTCTTTCTAACCTCATTACTAACAAGTGACCAAAGGAGATGATCTCTTTCCAGAGGTTCACAGAAGTTGTGAACCAATCTCTAGCTAAATTAATATTGAGGTTCTTAAAAACAAAATATCCAAAGAAAACTATTCCTGGCTTAAGGATGAGTTGTTTTGAACATTCTTCCTTAAATCCATTTTTCTGGAATGTTTTTTTGTCATTGACAGTTCTCATAAAGAGAAAGCTAATGATTTTCCTCTGAGCATGACATGCGGATAATTAAGATAATGTTTTTAGCAATCTGAAGTGTTTAACTGCCTTTGTACCATATAAATCTTTTTTTCACACACTTCATATATTTAATGTGACTATGCAACAAAACAGTAGAAAGAAATATGATGATGGGGAGAATTGTGTAGCTACCTTCAACATTATACTTTTGAAAGCCTTTTCCAGTCCTTCACTTGGTGATTTTCTCCATAACTGGGCACTTTAAGATTTTTTTTGTTTGTTTCTTCCTCCTTATGTATTAAATGCCTGTGTCTATGTATGAATCATCTGCTTTCAGTTTGTACATGTGTATGGGAACAGTAAGGCACAGAAAAATATGCATAGCTGTATATGTTCACTGTATAATATGCATGTATATATATTTATATGTTTACATACGTAAGAGCACTTGCACATAAAATTTTCAATGGATATATGTTCATAAAGAAGTACTTAATCAACTTTTAGATGTTAGAAATGTAATAATATAAAAGTGGTTATAAATTAGTGGAGAGATTCGTTTTGATGAACTTCTGAAGATGAAGGATAAACCATTTGGGGCGCTGTGTGACTGTTCTGATGTTGTTTAGAAAAAAATTTTAAGGCGCAGTGCTAAGTTGAAGACCTATTACATCCAGTCATAGAATGGTTTGGGTTGAAAGAGACCGTAAATATCATCTAGTTGCAACTCCCCTGCATGGTTGGGAAAACAGTTCCAGGGTTGGGCCTGTCAACATGTTCCAGTTTCTCGACACCCTCACAGTGAAGAATTTCTTCCTAATGTCTAAGCTAAATCTACCCTCTTCCATCTTAAAACCATTACCCCTTACGCTATCACTACAAGCCCTTGTAAAAACTCACTCCCCAATGTTGGTGAAAATGACAGAAACAACTCCATCTGAAAATGCTGCATTTACCTGTCATAGACTAGAATACCAACCATTCAGCTGTTGTACCAGAGAATCTGGTCTGGAGTATGGAAATCAGGGATACTATTACCACCCAAAAAAAAAAAAAAAAAAAAAAAAAAAGAGAGAGAGATTATTTGGTAATCTCTCCTCTCCCTTCCCTCTCCCATTTTAGGATGGTGAGGAGGAAATCCACCGAGAACCTCGTGGATCAAGAACTACGAGGCTTTCACTCACCAAATACGATCATGGGCAAAACAGACTCACCTCGGGGGGGGAAAAAAAAAATCAATTATTATTAATCAAATCAAAACAGGGCAAAGAGAAAACACAAACTAGAGCTTAAATACTTTTCCTTCACCCCTCCCTTTTCCTGAGCCCAAAGCACTTTGTTCCTGGTATTTCCACCTCCTCCCCCCAGCCGCACAGGGGACAGGCAGTGGGGTTCACAGTCCGGACCTCACACATTGTTCTCTGCCACTCCTTCCTCCTCAGGGAGCAGGATTCCTCACAGGCTTCCCCTGCTCCACAATGGGGTCCTTTCCACGGCACAAACTCCTTCACGAACCCCTCCACCGTGAGTCCCTCCCGCAGCACAGTTCCTTAGGAACAAACTGCTCCAGAGCGGGAGGCCCACAGAGCCACGGACTGCTTCGGGCACAGTCCCCTCCATAGCTGCAGCTCCACAACATCTGCTCCGGGATCTTGCCCAGGCTGCAGCTCCACAGCTGCACCCACGGGATCCTTCACGGGCGGCCGCTCCACAACATCTGCTCCGCCGTGATTCTTCAGAGGCTGCTCCACCGTGATCTTCCGTGGGTCCAGGGCACAGGCTGCCATCACATCGTGGGATGTAGAGAAAAATCTCTGTTCAGGCACCTTCTCCCTCTTCCTCACCGGCGTTGGTCTCTCTGCTCCGGCATTGCTTTCCTGAGGTGTTTCTCTCTCTCTCCACCCCCCCTCTTCTGCCCTGCTCTTAATCACCGGGGTGTTTTTTACCTTCTTCAGTCTGTTAATGGCAGAGGAGCACATCCATTTGTGCACATCCATTGCTCACTGATGGCCTGAGGCAGGGCCGGACATTTTGGAGCCGGGAGGGCCATTCAGAAGCTGTTTACATGAGCCACCCCTGGGGCTGTTCTGTGGTACCAGAAATGCTCCTCACTGAAAAGTTGAACAGAAGTTACCTTTTATTTGTAAAGTTCTGTTTAGAGAACTGCTCCAATAGTGACAGAACTCGTGCTGTGAGGTCCTTCTCTGAGCAGCCAAGAATTTTAGCCTTCATGTACACACAGCATCATTCCCATGTATTTTATTATCCACTGGAAACATACGAAAGGAATTTCATGCATTTGGATTCCTCTGAGTGCTTTTGTCATTATGGTGACAATCTGGGAATAAAATATTTTAAGTTACAAAATGTTGTATTTCTAAGGGTAAAAAAAAAAAAAAGAGAGAAAGGTTGGTACTCCATGCTGTTAACTATTAACATGAAGGTTGTCTTGGAAGGGAGAGTATTTTGCAGCTGTGAGATCCTGGCTCACATTTAGCTTGCTGAGACTTCAGAGAATTTTAGACCTTGCAGGTAGAATGGATTTAGAAACACTTAAGAAATTGAGGAGTAATTTTAGTGTAATTTTACCAGTTTCTGTAATACTCTGTTGTAAAGAATGCTAAACCTGAGCTCAGCATGGTTTCTTTAAAATTTATATTGTGGTCAGTACTTTCTACTTACATAACACAATTTATCCACAGCTCTTTGTCTACCTTCCAGAGGAGAAAAGGGATCATTATCCCCATTTCACAAACATGTGATGTCTAAAAGCATCCAAAGAAGCGATTTCTCCCACATTCACACAGAAAGTCATCAGTTAGGGCTGAGAGTAGAAACTTTGGTCCCTTAATCTCCACAAGCTTCAGATAGACAATCACAAGTCGGTATAAACAGCCAAGGCTACTTAGATTTAAAAATATTAACCCTCCTGCTGCAATTCCTCTATGAACAAAACATATACACAGTGTTCAACTGGAAACTGTAGCGCATGACAGTCAATGTGTTGCTTTAATACTTGTTGTTATGAATTAATTAGCTGATTTGCATTTATATAGCACACTTCATGCAGAAGCAACACATGGCATTATACACTTAAACTACATTACAATTAAACAGAATTTGTGCTAGAGAAGTCGAGACATCAAAAAAATACAAAACTTGAAAAAATTAAGTATCTTGTAGTTCTGATGTGAAGTAACTTATAAAGAAATAAATACAAAATAAACACAAGAATAAGTACAAATCTTTAAAAAGGGCAACTGCAAGTCTCAGCTAAAGAACAGTGTCTGACCAGCTGGTCAGGGAAGTAAGTAAAAAAAAAAAAACCAAGCTGTAAGTAGTATGGAACTACTAAAAAAAAATAATATATATATATATATATTTGACAGGAAGCCAGTGTAGTATCCTCAGTTGCAATGTGATAAGCCAATGTATGCAAGTGACCATTCTAGATTCTGAATTTTGTGCAAACCAGGGACTTAGATAATGAATGCTGAAGGTAGGCTGAAAACACAAAGTGGCAATAATCCAGGTGTTATAAAATGTGAATCAGGAGCTATGCATCCCACTGAGACAGGAATGTTTTTAACCTACTAAATTCCTAAGATGGCTAAAATGAAGTCTGAACAGCATGGCTCACATCGGCTGATTAGGATATTTAAAATTCTACTCCCAGCCAAATGCTGAGTGAGGAATCACTGTTGAGAGAAGTATTGGACCTAAGCAAAAGAGAAAAAAAATCAATTCAGTTTTCTCTGATCTAGGGAATTAGAAAAAAAATTAACAAAATCCAAAGTTTGACTCCTGGTGGAAGCTATTCACAATCAAAAGGTACATCATCCAAGACTGAAGTTTGAAAATACTGAAAATGTTTGAAAAATATGAAAAAAATTGGAAATTTGAAAATATTAGAAGCTATGTCTTCTTGAATTGTCCGTGAAAGAAGACAGTGAAATCTGAGACCTGTCTCTGGAGCTAAAGTACTGCCCCATGCAGGAGTTCTCAGATGTTACTCTAAGTGCATTGGCTGAGCTTTTCTCTGGAAGTGTGCTTCTCCACATCCTTCCAGTGTCATATTTATGCCTATAAATAATTTCTGACCCACTCAAATCTGCCTGTCCCATCAAACCTAGCTCCCTCAGTTACCTTTATTCACACATATATTGAAAAAATAAAGGAAAAAGAAAAGGAAAATAATAAAGGAAAAAAGGTTAAAAAAATGGTAGGTAAAAAGAAATGCAAAAAGAAAAAAACAGTTGTCATACAGTTTCATTTATTCTGACAATTTGCAGAGCAGGGAAAGAATAGTCTCAGTCACCTGTGGGCAAATACTTGGTGCACATCCTCTTTAAATACCTATAGCAACATACCCCATCACATTTTTCTTGAACACACCCTGTTTTACTAATATGGTCATACCCTGGACTGACTTGTTTATGCTTTCTTCTCTGTAAGGTGCTCCCTATTGGAACATGTAAATCAATCGGAGTTGTTCCTGGCTTCCTGAAGTCTTTCCCTGTCTCCTCCAGAAGGTCTGAGATTGGTACCTCATGTGTATTCACAGAACAAACTGAAAGATAAATTTCTATGATAATAGGAGGGAAACTTAAGTTATAGGTCAGGTTAACTGCAGTAATACCCAGCAAGAAGTTTGAGGAATATCTTTACTGTATCAGTATATCCTTTGTCTTGATTCAGTAGTGAATGATGCACTGCAAAGAATTATAAAGGGCATAGGGGAACCAGAATGGATTAGCAGTAAAAAAAATATGGGATTTCTATGTATCCTTTGATACGCCTAGTTCCATTAGTTTTAGGAAGGTAAAATTAATTTACTCAAGTTACTATTTCCCAAAATACAGCAGCTAGCAACCTTCCTTTTCTAAAAGCACCGTGAGATGGTCCCTACAGTGGTTTTCCTCTAGGATATCAGATAATTTTCCTCAGTTCTGTGTGTTGTGGTGGTGATTCTAAAGGAAAGCTTGGAGACCCTCTGGGACAAAAATGTTTGAGAAATCTTCCTTCCTGTACCAGGCAAGAATCTGAGAGCAACAGGGCTAAAATTAAAGCTATAACAAGTTCTCAGGCAAGTCAGTGCTAAGTTTTCAGACTTAATGATAAAAGGTGTCAAAGCACATGTTCTTAAAGAAGATTATTTATTCAAAACTATGTTTGGGTAGAAGGATGAGGGCATCTTTTTGACAAAGTCATGTTCTCCGAGAGCTTTTTTTCTTTTCTTTTCTTTTTTTACAGTCAAGAAGATTTACATTTAAATGTAGAGGGAAATTTTTTCAAAAACACTCAAAACCAGACAGGTGTTTTTCAGAAAAAATCTCACCAGCTAACCAGACTCTTGATAGGCAGATATTCCTGACATTAACACACAGGAGGTCTAATTCTCTGATTTTTTTTTCTTTTGTCTTTCCATAATAAACAGTCAGCAATCATGAGACTGCAAGCCAAGGTTATAACTGCTGTCCTCAGAAGCTGAATATAATCTGTAGTGTTACTGTTCAAATATTAAATGCAACTTTCCAGTTGGATCACATGGAGCACATAAATCCCATGGATCACATCACATCACATACCTTATGTTCTTCAGACTGCACAAGCTGTCTGTGAGATTTTGCAGATGTGGTTTTTACTTTCTAGCATTATAAATTTTGGGGTTTGTGGTCACCTGAGATACCTGCTCTTTCCTCAGCTCATACTCAACTGTGATCCTGCGTGGTCTTGATTCAGCAGAGAGAAAATAATAAGAGGTTGTTCCCAGTGCATCCAATCTCCCTCTATAACCCTCCACCATAATCCAGGAAAGCTGCACAAATGCTGCAGTGGGGATTTCTTCCCTGGGGCACTGGTATAAGAACTACACTGTGGGAATGTGAGAAAGCTTAAAGTATTTGACCAAAATGGAATTACAGCTGTATCACTGGTCAGCAATAAATTTGAACAGCCTAGTGTAAATGTTGACAGCTATAAGTTACACATGAATGGATAAGTCATACTGGAGGACTGGATGAAACAAAGATTGAAATAAATAAATATCTCAGAGAGAAGAAGAAAAAAATTAATAAAGAGGGGGAAAAGCAGAAATCTCTGCACCCAGGAAAAACATGTCAGAATGTTCCTCCAGCCGTGTTGGCAATTTAGGCATGGAAAAATTACTGGAGGCAGATCATCATTATTAGAGCAAGAAAAAGATGTCCCTAATAACTGTGCTATCTGTCATCAAATCTCCAGAGACAAAAATAGACTCATTTGCTCCAAGGTTGCAGGGGTTACAGAGTGAGGCAGGAACCACAGAAAAAGAGATTGATACCAGGGATTAAAGATCACAGCTGTACAGAGAGGAGGTGGAAACAAATTGGCGCTATTTCTAAAGCCCTGATGAAAGAAAATGGTGCCTTGCTAGGGAAGGTGACAACTGAAAGATAAAAGTAGAAAGAAAATGTTTTAATATTAGAGCTGAGCAAAATGTTGGTAATGAAACTGCTGCAGTTTTGCTTAGTTTTGTGCTTCTTCACAAAGCAAGAGCTTGGGCTGATTTCTCAAGATGAACAATCCTAAGCCAATTTATTATATCTCCAGGTGAAAATGATACAGGGGATATTGTGATTTCACTAGCTTAGATACAAACCCAGCCAAATGGTTATCCAGCCTGGTGCACTGGACTGTTTCACTTTGTTATTGAGTTACCTCAAGCCTGACAATGGCAAACCTGAGGTTTCTACCCGTGCAGGGCTGGAGCTGCCAAACTTTGCAAAGCTCAGGCTGAGCTACAATGCAACTAACCAAAATAGCTGCTTCAGTGCCTATCAAATCCCCTGACATGGCAGGTATTAAATTATGAACCATTAAGGATTAGACTATGAGCTACTGCAGAAAATGGTAGAGGAAGATTGCTGCAGATTCACGTATCTTGTGGGTGAGACGCATCTTGTGGATACAAAATGCATGGCTACGAGCATATTAGACTTGCTCACAAAACTGAAACCTTCTTGTTTTAGCATTTGACCCCGAGAAATGCTGAGACAGTCACTCCCCCTTACACTGGTGGGTGCTGAGAACAGGAAAAGAAAAAATTCTCCTTAAATTTGGCTACTTATCTGAGATTATTGATACAGAAGCCTAAACTTAGTTTCCTGAGTTGCACATATTAAATAAGGATTGTCGTAATTTAGTGAAAACATTTTAGAAACTGTCTCTCATATTTTTCATTATTTTTTTCCCCAAAATGTTAAAATTTTGGCTGACTGATGATAATTATGCAGTGATGCTGACTCACTAAAATGATCAGATGATATTTACTTACTCTGCAGAACTATAAACCTTAGTTTGCATTAGATGAGCACAGTCCAGATGTCCCGATACCAAATCTTCATCTGTGTTAAACTGCTTGCCTTGGTCCTTATTGGAGCCCAACCATGACTGTCCATGTGGCACAGACACACAGAAGTGCTGGAGGGTAATTCAGAAGAGTTGAACATATTGCTGGGTTGCGGGAGCGGCAAAGAAAATGCGTGCAACCAATATGGTTGATAAACGGACTTCTGGTTTATTGCGCAGCAACTTTTGCTTATATAGTGCTTCCGTGACCACACCCCAGCCACCAACATAACTTTTTATTGGACACCCGGTGTGTTTACCTGTAGCACAGCGAATCCCTGGTGCAGGTAGCACCGGAGTATGGGCCGATCTAATTGGCCTCCCAAACATGGGGTTGGGCATAGCAAAGGGGTCGTACCTCCTACCTCTTCGAGAATATTCAGGAATATTCTCCAACATTCTCCGAGCCTTCCTAACATTCCACAACATTTCCCCCCTTTTCTTTTTGCACAAGCCCATGTTTGGTTTAAAATTTTGCAGTGCTAATTTTCAAACAAATACAGTGCAAATAACAAAAACGTGCAAAACTTAAGAATACATTCAGTAATATAGTGCCTTTTTAAAACAATCTAGAAACTACTCAAACCACTTAATTAATGAATCAAATAGATTGATACATTCAATGTTATAATGCCCTTTTGAAATAATGTAAAAACTATTCAAACCACTCAATTAATGAATCAAACAAATTGGTTAACAAGTTATCAAACAGATTTCGTTGTCTTCATCAAGTAAGAATCGACTTCGCATTAATGACATGTCTCTATTTCATACAATCATTCATACTCACGCACTCTTTAACAGAGCTCTGTTTAATATTAGGAAGGTCTGGCGTCCACTAGTGCAGAGAGCCAAAAGAAGGATAGGAGAGACTTATCCGACGAAATGTTGTCGGGGGGCCCCTATAAGCGTCTCCAGGTCCCACCGGCTCATAGCATAACGGAGTCCTAGGACCTTCATAGTTGCCGAATTGTGTTAAATTTAAGATTGCAACATTCAACCACCACACTCACAACGGGCGAAGTTTTTTGGGTTTTTGTTTTTTTTTTTTTTGTTTTTTTTTTTGTTTTTTTTTTTTTTTTTGTTTGTTTTTTTTTTTTTTTTTTTTTAGAAAAGCAGTATGTATTAATCTTACTATGTACTATGTCCTTTTTCTTTTCTCTTTTTCTTTTTCTCTTTTTCTTTTTGATTGATCTTGTAAGTTCTTAATATACTTTTTATGTAACTATTCACAACCTTTTAGTACTTAATAGAGGTCCATGTCCTTGTACCTCAAACCATTGTTCAACAAAACCTTTATCTTTTTCATAATATTAACAGCTTTGGCAAATAACTTCTTAAGTATTACTTACATACAACTAAAACACATTACAATTATCAATATAATACAAAATACGAGTAAACCAATCTTACCTAAACCTTGAGGCCATCTGGTGAGGCCAAACCAATTGACTAATTCAACTATACCGAAAAATACTACGTCTTGCTTGATATTTTGAGTATGTTCTACTAACTGTTGTATCTACTTATGTATCAATTTAGAGTGATCACTCAAGTTCATACCACACATACCATCAAAATCTTCATAACCATGGCCATGAGCTAAAAACAAAAATCAATAGCAGCTCTATTTTCTAATACTGCATGTTGTACAGAAGATAAATCATCAGCTAATTCAGATAATACCTTGCTGGTATCACTAGCATACTTTACCACCCAACAACTCAACTTCTTCCGGTTCCGATGTGCACGAGCGGCAGCTGCTTCCGGCAAAAAATAGAAGTAACAATCACCTGTCATTTGGACCAAAGGTTAACATCATCATCACATCTCTGCGCTAGTATTTGGGCCAGGCCTCGCTTCCACCGCACACGATGGGTACTGTTCGGGTGTGCGTGAGGCATAGCTAAGCTCAGTTGACCAACGGTGCAAGGCCCTCCAACGGGACGGGATGGTATACCTAACCATGCCCAATCTCCGCAAATTAAAAAGTACCCTGATGGTAATTTCCTAGGCAGCTGTGTCCCAGGCGACGGGTTAGTAGCACCACGGAGGGTGTAGTTGCACCACTGGCTGAAATTGCCCATTGGGAAAACATTGGTAGTAGCGCATTGTCTCCTCATGACTTCTGTGCAATCAGTGGACAAGCTACTCATTCAGAGACAACAAGTGGCATTTAGAGAGTCTATAAGGCACAATTCTTGGGGATTGGGCCCAGCGGGCAGACCACTAACCCAAGTGTCCTAATCACTTAAGCACGCAACTAGACTGGCCTTGGTGGAACATAGACTCTCGGTGTGAAATTGCACTTGTGTGTGGTTCATTAGTGCTTGAAACATTGGCCACGTCTCTTCAGAGGCTGGTACACCAACCAAATATGTAACAGAAGGCGATTGGGGTGGGGTTTTTCTTGGGGTGGGTTTTTTTTTTTTTTTTTTTTTTTTTTTTTTTGTTTTTTTTGTTTTTTTTGTTTTTTTTTGTTTTTTTGTTTTTTTTTTGTTTTTTTTTTGTTTTTTTTTTGTTTTTTTTTGTTTTTTTTTTGTTTTTTTTTTTTTTTTTTTTTGGTGGGTTGGTTGGTTGGTTGGTTGGTTGGTGTCATAGACTGGCACAAAAGGAAGTGGTGTTAAGCTGACGCACAAGGGTAACCCAGACATTCTGTCAAGGGTCGAAGTTCATGAAGGCAAAACAAAGTTTAAAATGACAATGAAACCTATGATGAAGTCAACATGGCAGTTTCTATCTTTGAACATGTTGAGCACTTAATACGGCTGTCTCTGCTCTTGAACTTATGCTTTCAAATTTGGCGGAGCAGGTGCTGGCTGAGTCCGCTTGCTGGGAACCTACAAGGTACCTGTAAGGGTGGAAACACACGTGACTTTTGCCTGAATATATAACCTCTGCTGGTCTTTGCCATACACCCGTGGTGGGGTCTCTGTAGGTCACTGTGGGGGCTTCTGAAGAGTCAGCTTGTTGGGCTATCTTTTGGTCCCCGAATATGCACAGATAATTCAAGACAAATAGAGTCTTTGAATAATCGCTCCTGTGGGTCTTGTAAATCTGTGAATTTCGTCAGGTAGTCTTTTAATGTTTGATTTGCCCTCTCTACTATAACTTGACCTGTTGGCGAGTGGGGAGTGCCTGTAATGTGCCTGATTCCCCACTGTTGAAAAAAAATCGAGCTAACTTGCCCCTAGTATATGCCGGTTTACTATCAGTCTTTATCTACTCTGACACACCCATGACAGCGAAACAAAGGATGAGATGTCGCATCACTTGCAACGCTTTCTCACCAGACTGAGCTGTAGCCCAGATAAAATGACTATAAGTATCAATAGTAACATGAACATCTTTAAGCCTTCCAAATTCTGGTACATGAGTGACATCCACTTGCCATCTTTCATTTGGACCAAGATCTCGGGGATTAACTCTGAGGCCGAGACCAAGTCCCTTTTGGTTACACTGTGGGCAGGCTTTTACAATGCCTCTGGCCTCATCCATGGAAATCTGGAAGTGACGATGGGGTCCTCTGGCGTTCTGGTGGAAGGTAGCATGCGCATTCCTTGCCTCTGTAAATTCGTCCATGGGTACAGATAGCGAAAACAATCTGTCTGTTCGGGCATTGCCTTCTCCTAGGCTGTCAGACCATTGGTGACTCCGAATATGAATGATAGCATAAGGTTGATCTCTCTGTTGTATGGCAGTCCGCAGCTGACGAAATAAGTCATTTAATTGCCAGTTTGCGACGTCTTTGAGATATGCGTCCTCAATTCGCTGTACAACTCCCACAGCATAAAGGGAATCTAAGACAACATTAAGACGCACATTCAACCAACGTGAAAAGGCGTAAACAATGGCTGCCAACTCTAGAGTCTGTAGGGTATCGTCCTCTTGTGAGGACAGGAGTTCATGGCACCATTGCTCCTTATCTTGCCAAGTCACTGCGGCTGGTTGTGAACGTTTTCCTGCATCGGTAAAAACCGTTAGTGCATTTTGAAGGGGTTCCTCAGATCGTTTTGGAACAGGAATCCATTCATGCAGGGACATCCACTTTAACACAGTAGATCGCAATGGAGAGAGATCAATGGCTTGCGGTGCTTCTAGGAGACTTGACTGTAGGTCTGGAGAGTGCTGCAAATACCAGTCCAACTCTCCTTGCTTCATTGGAAGATAAATTGTGCTAGGTTCATCTCCAGTAATTTGTATAATACGGGTTCGGCCTTTACAAATTAGAAGGGCCAATACCTCAATCTTTGTTTGGATTGTAGTTTTTGGCTGTAGTGGTCCGAAGATCCATTCTAAGACACGGATATCAGCAGACCTAGTCTCCCCCTTTTTCTTTTTGGACTGCGTGAGAGCTCCGAGTAAATGTTGTTTACCCGTAAGGATGGTTAAGTCTATGGGTAAGTTTACATCATGGCGATCCACGGAGCACTGAGGTATTGTCAGGCCAATTTCAGTTATGGCCTGTTGTTGAGCTGCCGAAAGAGTAACAGGGGAGGCAGGATCGGTGCCTTTAAGAAGTGGTCGTAACGATTCTAGATGATCGTTTGTTATACCGATCACAGGGCGTAACCATTGAACATCACCTAGGAATCGTTGTACATCATGTAAGGTATTAAGAGTCAAATAGAGAGCAGCTTTTTGAGGTCTAACTTGTGACTCAGTAATATGCCATCCTAGGTACTTCCATGGTGGCGTACGTTGTATCTTTTCAGGTGCTATTTGGAATCCCTGGTGACTTAGCTGTTGTATTAAAAAATGCTCTTGCTGCTCGGTAAATGGGTCTTGTTGTACTATTAGGAAGTCATTCATGTAATGATAAATTAAGGCATCTGGCCATGCTTGCCGTACTGGCAATAATGCTGCATCTACGAACAATTGACACAAAGTTGGGCTGTTTTCCATGCCCTGTGGGAGCACTGCGCACTCAAGTCGTGAAGCAGGGGCTTCTCTGTTAAGGGCTGGGAGTGTAAATGCAAATTGCTTTGTGTCTTGTGGGTGTATGTGTATGATGAAGAAGCAGTCTTTTAGGTCTACTATAAGTAGATGCCAACGCTCTGGAAGCATCGCGGGGTTAGGCATTCCGGGCTGAAAAGCTCCCATTGCTTCCATCTGGGAATTAACTGCACGTAAATCATGTAGTAAACGGTACCTGTCAGACTTCTTTTTAATTACGAAGATTGGAGTATTCCAGGGGCTAGTTGATGGTTGTATGTGCCCTTGCTCTAGCTGTTCTTGTACTAAGATGTGTGCTTGTCTGAGGCTTTCTCGCTTCAGCGGCCACTGCTCGATCCATATTGGCTGTGATGATAACCATGTCAATGGGATCGGGAAAGCCCAAGGAGTGACTGCCAATAAAAATGGTCTCTTGTGATTAGGCGTGCTCCGATCTGACTTAGTATGTCTCGACCAACAAGGGCCTGTACGTTTGTGGGCGTGATGGTGATGAATCGAAGAGACGGCTGCTGCATCAGTTAATTGTCGTGTCAGGACTAGCTGGGCAATTCGAGTTCCTTTTAGAATTACCATAGGTGGTGTCCAAGTCATAGCTACAATACAAGTTTTTCTAGTATAGTCAGTGTCTATTGCTCCTGGCAAGACAAACAAACTCTTAAGTCCAGCAGACGACTGTCCTAATAAAAGGGGTCCACATGGTTTTTCTTGACATTTCACTGGATTGGTGATACCCGTAGGGATCTTTTGGGGCTTGGTGTCACTGCGAGTCACATCTACTGCGGTTGCCAGGTCCAGCCCGAGGCTTCCACTGGTTGCTGGTTGGAGGGAGGTGGGTGGCTGGAGTTGTTGTTGAAGGGAAGTGGAAATTGACTGGCTGTCGAAGGGAGGTAGGGATGGCTGGTTGCTGAAAGGAAGTGCGGGTGGATGATTGCTGGAGGTAGGTGGGGGTAGCTGATTGTTGGAAGGGAGTGGAAGTGCCTGGTTGCTGGAGGGGAGTGGAAGCGGTTGATTGCTGGGAGGGAGTGGGAGTGCCTGGTTGCTGGAGGGGAGTGGAAGTGGCTGGTTGCTGTTGTTTGAAAGGGTCCACACTAGAGCCGCAGTTGGGGTCTTTGTGCCATGGCTCCTCGCGCTCCTTGATCCATTTCTCTGGTATCTGCAGACTTCGGTAGCATAAGTGTTCGTATTACAGTGTTGACACCAGACTGTGGCTTTGTGACAATGCCTTCGAAGATGTCCACTGTGTCCCCAGCGAAAACATTTGTCGGTTGATCGTTGCGGCTGTCTGGCGTCGGCAGGACGTAACGGGGCTAAGGCTGCTAAGGCTTGGTGCTGGATTGTGAGAGCTTGCTGCTGATGGATTGCAAGAGCTTGCTGGTGGGCTTGTTGTTGGGCTATAAAGGCTTGTTGTTGGGCTGCAAGAGCTTGCTGCTGGGCTTGCACCATACCTTTCCCTACATCTTTTATTGCCTCAATTAGCATTGCCTGAGTCCCTACTGGTACTCTAGATAATTGTTCCAGCATCTCCTCAATTGATGCTTCTGATGGCATGGAGGAAATTATATTTTTCGTGGGAGTATTGCTATTGTCTAGGATACACTGACAGAGCAATGTAGTTTTCATTTGATCTGGTACACAAGTCTGGTTGATGGCATCAGTGAGTTTATCTACAAACTGTGAGAATGGCTCATCTGTGCCTTGCTTAATTGACATATGAGATGGGACAACTGATGTAGTTCTAACTTTACTTATAGCTTCTCTCGCAAATCTCATAAACTCTCTTATTATATGTAGGCCTAATCTTGCTTGTGCCTCAAAATTAGGAAGTAGTCCACAACCCATAAATTGATTTATTGTTATCCCATACAGGGGGTCATTTTGTTCTCTAGAAATGTTTACGAATCTGTGACATAATGTTTGCCAGTGGGCTCGCCATAGCAGTAAAGGTGATTGAGTCATGATCATTTTCATAATTCCTTTTATGTCCTCTGGGAGCAACAGTCCTGAGCCCCAGATATAACTTATCATTTGCTTAACTGGTTCACCATGCAACTCGCATTCATTTTACCGTAGCTCTTAACTGTGTTAGCAATTTCTAATTTAAAGAGTGATACTGCAACTTCACATTTCCGTGATTAGCTTTTGTATATATGATTGGGAAAACTTGTGGCAGGGTATCTAAAACTAAGGAAAAATCATAATCTTTATTATTAAGGGCTTGCTCATGCATTTGAGATCAATTAATTGTTAAGGTGCGGTAGTGCCGTGCAGCAGGCTTTTATTTCTGAAAAGCGGCTGCTTGCGGCGGGAGGTGGGGAGGGGAGGGAGGGGGGGGGGGGGGGGGGGGAGGGAGGGAGGGCGGGCGGAGGAGGGGTGCTGCGGGCCGGGAACGTCCCCGTCGGGTGATGTACGGCGTAGGGGTGGGGCCGAAGGCGGGGCCCAATAGAGGTCGGGACCAGCCCTGGAGCCACCCTCGCCGGATGACACGGGACATAGGGTTTCCGGACTCTGATTCAGTCCGCTTCCGGCTCTGCAAGTGGTCACTTCCGTCCCGTCCGCACATCCCGAGCCACATGGCTCAAGATGGCCGGCACAGGCCACATTAGAGGGAGGGGGGGGGGAGGGGGGGGCAGCGAGTTGCGTCGGAACTTCACTGGAAATTTTGAGCAAGCTGTACAACTATTTTGTCTCCCGTTGGGGGACAGGGATCGTAATCAACTCCTAATTGATGCAAATCTGGTATCGGCTGCCCTTTTAAGGTTGCCGAAGCTACAGCGGCGATTTTCTTCTCTGTCTGATAACGGTGCAAGCAAGTAATCATTGTATGCTACGGTTTCATTAACTTACGAGCTGTCTTATCCTCTTCTATTACCTTATACCACAAAATGTCTCCTAAGCTTTTCTATTCTTTCTCATCAAATAAGTTAGCAGGGTCAGTAAAAAACTGATATGTGCGGCCGTATGCTACAAGCGCCGCCGGATCTTTTCTAAAATCCACATCTTTTATGGCACGTTTCTATAAGAAACTAATAAAAAAGGTCTAGAATAAAATAGAAATATAGAAAGTCTAGGGCTACTTCGTTCTCTATTTTCTGCGCGCTTAACTATCCCTTTATTATTTTGGTGCAGCCTTAATCCGAAGCTTTTATGGGCTTTTTACAACTTTTTATAACTAAGAACCGGTAGCCCTTCCCCAGCAGCAAACAAACTCGTTCATTTTTCTTTAAGTTGCGAATCACCTCTCTACGCCTGCGTCGAGAGGAATTTATTGCCATCCGAAACGTTGCTTTTTCGGTGCTTTCTTGGAGCCCCGTTCCCAGCCAAGTTTTTTGATTTCAGCGGTTTTACCTGCCGAGCTGCGATTGGTGCTATCGATGGTTCGGTCCTCCACCAGGCGTCCCTAGTGAAGATCGGTCTTCCGCAGGATTTGCCTGTTGATTTCGAAACTTTTCAGACTTTTTCAAGGCTCTTCAGACTTTCTGATTGTTCAGGGCCTGTAGCACGGTTCGGGCGCCAGTTGCGGGAGCGGCAAAGAAAATGCGTGCAACCAATATGGTTGATAAACGGACTTCTGGTTTATTGCGCAGCAACTTTTGCTTATATAGTGCTTCCGTGACCACACCCCAGCCACCAACATAACTTTTTATTGGACACCCGGTGTGTTTACCTGTAGCACAGCGAATCCCTGGTGCAGGTAGCACCGGAGTATGGGCCGATCTAATTGGCCTCCCAAACATGGGGTTGGGCATAGCAAAGGGGTCGTACCTCCTACCTCTTCGAGAATATTCAGGAATATTCTCCAACATTCTCCGAGCCTTCCTAACATTCCACAACACTGGGTACTTCATCCTCCCAAGACATTCTCACATAAGTACCCAAGTAGTTTGAATTAATGTGTTTTTAACATGTGTGGTTAAAGATTTCATATGTATAGTTATATAGCCTGTAGCAAGGAGGAAGTGTCCATATAGAAATTCTGAATTAAAAATGTGGTCTTACAGTACATTAGCTGTGACATTTTCTTCAGTGAATGATAATGACAGAATTGGTAGTGGATTAGGCCAAAGAGACAAGAGAAATATCTTGAGTTTTTAAGGAGCTATTTATCCCCATAGCTGTCTAGGCAATCCCAGAGTAGAAAGGGCCAATTTGTTATTTTAAGAGAGGTGCTGAAATGCTGTAGAGCAGAAAAGCATGTTCTGCCTGCTGGCAAAGAAGATTAAAATTGTTTAAAATTACTAGAAACATTTGCTGTAGATGAACTTTTGTTCTCTTCAAGGATTTGAATCAGAATCAGAAAAAAATTTTTATGGTGATTAGTCAACATCCATTGGACTGTGTAGAATGTACTTATGGTAAAATGGTGTTTGTTATTCCTTGCAACCAGCCACTAAATGTCCAAAAGAAGTCAACTGGGGACAGAAGCATTACTGCTCACTACTTCTTTTGCTCGATGTAAAATAAAAAATTATAAAAGAATTTGAAATTTTAAAAAATATATTTACTGTTTGGACTGCTTGAATTCTGGGTGTCAATTCTGTGTCATGGTGCTTCCCCAGGATGCTGAGCATCCTCTCTGCCCACTTCAGAAAAAAAGCCATTAGGAGCAGGAATGTCAGGTGCACACAATAGTAGCAACAAAGCAGCAAAAATGATTGAATAAAAGCTACGTTTGCCTGAAGAATACCTCAAATATTCCTCTGCTGGGGCAGTTGTCTCTGCATCATGGCCATCTGAGCTATCTGAAGAACATCCTTCAATTCCCTGTTACCACTTTTGCTGCAGATAGGTATCTGTGAAAGAGAGATCCATCCAAAGATCCCCAGTAAGCTCCTGGGGAAGGCAAACTGCTCCCTGAGCTGAATCAAGAGGTTTCTTTTTACACTGCTATTAGAGCAAGGAAGTCGTAACTATTGTCCTTCCAACTGTGAGAAATGCAAATCAATTAGAAGGGAATTAGAAACTCCTGTTTTGTCACTTATTTCAAGGTGAGAGTCTTCAAGGAAGTCTGAGTACAAGTGACACTTCAACCAGTTTCACCACTAACATAAGGAGGTGCCATTCTGTCCACTCCAGTGCTGTTTTATCTGCTTACTCTGCCTGAAGAAAAGCAAATTCTGATTAACATGTTTCAAGTGTTCTCTCCCTTAAACCTTTCTCCTGAATAAATGAGCTTCGTGATAGATTTTTGCTGAATAGCTCTGAAATATCTCTGTACCTGACTTCCCAGCATACACGATCATCCAGACTCACAACTTCAGTCTAAGTTGTTCTATGAATAATTTTAATTCATGAATGTCACTCACAGATCATTAGTTCACTAGATGTCAGATCTGCTGTGCATGTTTTCCAGAATAACACTCTTAAAAGTAGGAAGAGACTGTGAAGTTCTGAATACTTATCCACATTATATTGCTTCTTAAGAGATTATTCACCATTAAACAGATTTAGGTCTTGATAACCTGAGGAAAAAAAAAATTACTGGAATTCTTTACATGTACATAGGGACTCACTTACTTCCTTGTAAAGTACCTCATGTGTCTGTTAGTTCTACTTCCAGCATACAGTAATTAAGATTTATATTGCTTGGGGATATTTGATGTTAACACTGGAAATTATGCTTTACTGTAATCAGATTGCATATGGGGGGTGGGGGAAAGTACACTTGAGACTCTTTGTAGATGTGGCACTGTTGTTTATATTTAGTTTGGCACTGTAATTCAGAGGTGTTGATCAGAGAGCAGTCAAGGACATACCCAAACAGATTCACAAATAATGGACAAAAAAAGATTTGGGGAGTTTTGTATTTTAAAATAAGGTTTAGTAACAGCAAGGAGCCTTTCTGTTCTCCAGAGTGAATATAGTCATTGTTTCTATATCACAGAACTTAGTGGTTAATAAAAATATCTCTACTGGGAGAATCCAGAGAGTACTAAAACATGAATAATCTTTAAGGAAACTTCTGCTTTCTGCAATTTTTTCCATTACATTATTGTTAATAACAATCTCTCCCACTGAAAAATATGCCATAATCATAGGGGAAAAAAGAAAAAAAGAAAAAAAGAAAAGAAAATCAGCTTGACATAGTTAGGATATAATCCTGCATTGTCCATTCTCTTTCCAGGCATCTTAATTAGTGGATCAAGGCTCTACATATCACTAACATGTGCAAACCAGCAATAAGTCTTTTTTCTTGGTAAATATCCTGGTTCTTAACAAGGTAAGAAAATTTAATTTACAATTAAATTGCAGAAAAAAATTAAAAAATAATACTGGAAATTTGACCTAAGATGCCATATGAGAGGCTTAGGACTGAGAGAGACGCCCAGAGCAATGCGATGCCACAAAATTCACACTGGAAAAGGGAGAATGTAGGTTTTTTTAGTTAATCTGTGATAAATTGCCTTGCTTCCCAATTCATGAGGAATTCTGTACTTAACCTGTTGCCAGGATCTGAGGTGTGTAGGCTTTAGAAGGTGGAAATGGATAGATTTATTTATATAGCTGCTTCTTCCTCTCTTTTTCTTGTTTTTTTTTTCTTTTTTCCCCCACCTTTTTTTGTTGTTGGTTTTTTTGTTATTGTTGTTTTACATATATATGTGTGTGTGTATATATATATATATATATATATATATATATATCAGAATGTCAGGCTACTTCAGATCTTCTGACAACTTGCTCCTTGCTCAGGGTCAGAGAGGGAGTGACCAGAAGCCCTGATAAACCAAACATCAATGTTCATAATCATAGGGTCATGGGGCCTTTTTTTTCACTTTATCAAGATAGTGGCCTTTTATACCTATAATTTTAAATGAGCTAAAGTGAATGCTAGTTTAGCAGAGTTTTGTGAAGAGTGTTTTGAGGGCTTAAATGACATTAATGGATCAAAACTGGAATCCCAAAAACTAGTCTTCTGTGCTGAAAAGGTGTACCTAACATCCTGACATCTAGTAACTAATTTATTTTTAAACTATAGATGAGATTGGAAGTGTGTCAGTTGAATTCAGTTCCCTTTGCAGACTGTTTTCCTATGCAAGCATGTAGAATGCAATTGAGTTTACCTGTCTGTTTGTACTCCTCACCCCAGGATGACTGAAGTACATTGGTCACTTTCAACCAAATTTGGTGGAAACACTCTCCTTTCAGAGAGGATACAATTCTTGCAGATTTTGTGAAAATCTGCTATGAGATGGAAGTCGTGGGTTCAAATGAGTGAGAAAAAAGCAGGCAGAGGTCCGCTGACAAATACTCTGCTTGGTAGCCTGTAGGCAGCAGGTGGCAGGACCTGCCGAGTAATGAACTCAGTCGGTGCTCAGCCTCACCTGTGCCCAGTTAGGGCTGGCCCAAGTGCGCATGCTCAAAGATCAAGGGCCAATAAAAGGTGGGGCCTGAGACCAGCAAATGGCTCATTCTGAAGCAGGTCAGTAGCCGTGCTGGTCGAGGCCAGTTCTCTACTGATCCTGTCCTCATTCAGAGCCTATCATCGCTGCGAAGTTCGTCTCCTGCTACATCTGGTGGAGAATGCGGGCATAGACTCCCATCTAAACCATCTTCTCCGAGTGAACTTCTCGACTTTCTTCCGGAACTCGAGAAATTAGGGTAAGAGAAACCCCTTTTTTCTCTTGTTACTTACATTGCTAAGCCTTTTTGTCGAAATAGAAAGATGGGTCTTACTGCCAGCAAACCCACTGAAGCTGCCGCCACCGAAAAAATTGTGGCACAGGCAGAGAGCCAGGATCTCCTTGGCTCCCTGGGTCCTGCCACCTGCTGCCTACAGTAGCCCTGCATGCACACACAAAGAACTCCCAACTAACCTTACTGTCATGTCTTTGTTAGCCTGCTGGTAACGTGCAGGGGCTGTCCCAGGGATACAGGGCAGAGCTGAGGTTGTTCTTCTTTGAGGCAAGGAAGTCACAGAGAAAAAGGTACAATGGGGTCTGTTGGAAACAAGGTTTCATTACCTCCACTGCTCACAGAACTGCTTGTTTTTAAAAATAAGAAGAAATTTCCCACACTTCAGAGTGTGACTCAGTGAGAAATAAAACCCAGTACTCCTTACGAGAGTACCAAGGTGTGCTCATTATGTCATGGCTGGAATAATTAGCCACCCTGGCATTAAAATCCCTCCTAGGAAGATTTCACCCTATGAAGATATTCTTTGATTTAGAGCCAGAAAAGTAAGATATACCATATATTACAATGTAGAGCATATATATAGCATATAAAGCAATAGACATATAAAATAGCTTAGGTTAATATTTATAGTGAACAACAGCTTATAAAAAATGACAATCATGCAGAAAATTGTGAAAAATATTCCAAAAGGTAGGAGATAAATAGGATTTTCCTAAAAACATAATAATTCCCTCTAAACATAACTTTTATTCTGAAACCGCATAAAATATTGCCTGGAATAACTGTGTTTTTGGTAATCTTGAAATTGTTAATTCATTACTCAAAGTTGCTATATATATTAGATGGAAACTAGAAGACTCAGTGATTCCTTGTAAAACCAGAAGAAACCCTGTCTCAGGAAACTGCTGTAAACACCAAGAAGGCCCTGTCAGGTTGGGACTTTTTGCTTCCTCCTATTGAGACTGCTCCATTTTGCCCTGAACAATGAATTAATCCGTGAACATCATCTGGAGCACAGGTGTGCAATGACTTGAATGGTAATCCAAACCACCATACTCTAGATGTCCTGAGCATGCTTATTAACATCTTGAAGGATTGTTTATGCATTTATTTTTTTTTTAGTGTGATGTGAACAGGTTGTTGTTTCTAAGGAGAACTTTCTAGCTGGTGGTAGTAATGGACCACTTGAGGTGGGAGAAAAAAGAGAGGAGGAATATAGTCCAAAGTATGTCATGTTCTGGGTGAGATTACAATCAGTGAGTTGCTAGGCTTGAAGAGACCTTCTGTTTGACAGCTTCTCCACAAAACTTTCTGAATCTTAACATTTCGTTTCCTATTTCTCTTTTCTGTTACACAAAAACAAAATATTTCCTCTGAAGCCGAACAGAAAGTTTCGTATGCCATTGACTTTTAACTTTTTGCTTAGGGAAAACAACAAAACAAATTTCAGTCTGGATCAAACCAGTTATTTTATTTTATTTTTTTCCTAGTTTGACTGTGGAGAGGAGTAATCTATTATTTATATCCTTATCCACTATATAAACAGCTCTCTCTCTCCAGGGAGAAGATGAGACAAAGAACAAACCACCTATAATAAGTGGTACTCATATTCTTTCAAAAGTTATGGGAAGGTGTTCAGATTTTTCCATGGTGAAAGTGGCATGTGAAAATACATAGAGTGGAAACTATAATGGTGTTCTGAGGAGGGGAGATCCGTTAAGTTAAATATTCTGCCTCTAAGAAATTATCCAAGAAGCTGTCTCATCAAGGTAGGGAAACCACTGGGACACAACTCTACATGTTACTTCTTGCTTCCTGATTGTCCCCCCCTTCCTGTTCTACAGCTGAAAATTTAGTTTGCAAGTTCCTAGATGAATGCTGCACAAATTAACTGCAAGAACCTGCTGTTCACAACACCTGAATTCAAAATACATGGAGCAGAATTGATGCAGGCTTTAAAATAAGGAATTATCAGAAGACAGTAAGGAAAAAATATATTTACCTTAAAACAGAACATTATGGAGAGGAAAATGAAGCAATGCCAGTTAGTGTGAGTAAGAAAGTAATACTAACTTGTACATATATCTAAGTTAAAATAGTTTTTGAATAACTGTAATTTGCCAGCTGGCAACTATATATGTAAGTATGATTCTGTGCTCTTTTGTAAAGTGAAAGTCTCTACTCCCTTCAGTGCAGACTTGCAGTATATTTTCCTTCAGTAACAGCTAGGAAATTTGTCAGCCATTCTCATAAGAAAACTCCATTTTCTCAAAAATGAAACTGTCTACAGGAAAGGGTCATTTTTCATAAGTGCCCTTAGTGAAATATGTTTTAAAATATTTGACATTGGCTACATATATTATCTGAGTGTTTTCAAGAAAAAGAAAGATGAAAATATGACTTCCAATGGCTGCACTAGATTGTGCTAACTTGCAATAAAAAAAAAAAAAAGGATGGTTGAAATAAAGGTAAATGTTGGTATACTGAAACTCTTAAAAATAAACAATTCCTCTGATCAACTGTATAATTTCATGAAAGTGAGTTCAAATCATATCATCATCATCAAAATTTAGCTCAGCTTTGGACAGAAGAAGTCCTTGGAAACCTAAAAATGATCATATAACTTGATATTCTGTAATTTTCAAGCTCAGGGTCTACTGTGAATAAAGCTGATCTGAAAAAGTTTGCAGATGAGGACAGGCAAACAAGTAATACAAGGCACTAAGAAATTCATTACACATTTACTTGAAATAAACTCAGTTGAATCATTTGGGGAAAAAAAGCAGGAGAAACTGAGTTATCAGCAGGGGAAGTTACATCTGCATCTACAATCATATCTACAAGAACAGGTGTAGCATTATAGAAGGCAATAACCCTGTGTCAAAAATTCTTAAGTTTCTTCAAAACTTTGTTGTATAATGCTTGCTAATAGAAATTAGTTCCATTTCTGTAATTATTGCAAAATCCTGTTATAGGTAAGACATTACTCACTGTGATGTGAGTAGGGTTTTCTAGGTAGTACCATCAACTAGGCAGTTACCAAGACATTGGGTATATATATATACATTCTGTATGTTGCCTGTTCCTTGGAATATAAATCACAATTTAGTACCAATTTAAATTATGAAATACGATACTCAAAATGCTGACCATGGCAACAAACCCCCACGTTTTGGGGCAATGAAAGTGAAGATGATCTGAGGAATGCACACCAGGAGTAGTATTAGCAAAAAATGCCTTTTTGTCTTGAAAATGATGGCCAAATTTAGGCTGAATGCATGGGAACAGCCATCCCAGTCCTCAGCAGTTTTGATTGCTTGTTACGGTCTGAGGTAACATTAAAATTTATTTTTGTTTTGGTTCCATGAAACAAAGTCCAACCATAGAAGGGCTGGGTGCAAGCAGATTTTATTTGACAATTGACACAGGCAAAAATATAGAGCCAGGTGAAAGAGGGAGAGAGGAAAAGAAGATATAAGAGAGAGAGAAAAGTGGCAAGAAAGTCGTGAGAAAGAATGGGAGAGAAAAGTGGAGAAAAGAAAGTGGGAAGAATGAGAGAGAAAAAGAGAGAGTCACCACCAGGGGTCCAGCTCTCCAGCGTTTTTCTTCTTTCTGATTCTGGACAGGGTCCAATGCAAAAATTGCAGTGGGTCAACCCCAGCCACAGCATGGACAGCCATATATACCCCTGAGTCCCTTTTGGTGACAGGGGCAGCTGTCAGTCAGCCAGGTTCCTTAGAAGACAGGCTGCCTGGAGGGGAGCAGAAGGGTGCAGTCCTCCACCCACTCATCAATTCTTATCTTCTTCCAGGTGCCATTCCTCCTCTGTTCCAGCCACTTTAGCCAGGTACATAATCCTGCCTCCAGGGGTGTCCCAACATTGAAGGTTGGCCCTCAGAAAAGGGGAGCAGTCTCCACCCTGTAGGTCTTATCACATCTCCAGGTGTCACCCCTTGCTCAGCTCTGGCCAGCCAGGTCCTCCACCCCATCCAGGGATATTCACTTTAAAATTGCTCCTTTGAGACAATTGCAAATCAGTGAGGTCAGACTCTCACATTGCTCCACTCCCAAAGTCTTGTCACTCATTTACTGTCAAAGAATGATAACAATATAATAATATATCATCAAATTCATTATGCTGTTGCTTTCCTAAGATTTTCTTTTATTTCTGAATAACTGTCAATGACAAAATCAGATTTAATCAAAAGACACTTGTCCATTTTATGACACCTGTCCAATTAAGAGAAATTTCTTAGTATTCAGATCTCAGTCTTCTTGAGCCAAGGAGTTAACATTTAAATGTTCTGCAAAGTTCTCCGGTATTATACTGTAAAAAAAAAAAAAAAAAAGTATGAAAATAGAAATAACATTTCTCCCATGGAACCTGATGTATCTGTATAGACTGTTCAAGCAATGTTGCTATGAAACATGATCCTTTAAATGCAAAGAAAAGAGATAATAATTTGGCTCTGCAGCAAAAAAACAATTCAATATACATTAATCTAAAATGTTGTACACAAAATATAAATCATAAAAGAGTCAAGAAAGTTGTTAAAGTGCTATCATCTTTACTTTTTTTTCTTTTTTTCTTTTTTCTTTTTCTCCTTTTTCCCCCCTTTTTTTTCTTTTTTCTTTTTCTTTTTTTTCTTCTCTTTTCTTCTTTTTTTCTTTTTTTCCTTTTTTCTTTTTTTATTTTCCTATAATTCAACTTCAGAAAAACACCACTGAAATTGTTTAGGCCTAGTACACACAGACTTCAACCACTGGGTCCAGCAGGTGTGAAGGGGCATCATCATCTTATTGCTTCGTTGAGGTGGAATGTCACTGCCCCAGAAAAACATTCAGACCTGTGCCTTTAAACCTTAGCAGAGTTTCACTGCCACCCTTGTGGCTCAGATCCTGACTGTATGGTCAGATATGGCCAAGGGTTGGACTTGATGATCTCTGAGGTCCCTTCCAACCCAGCCAGTTCTATGATTCTATGATATAAAACAGGCTTTAGGCACAAGGATGGTGAAGACCCAAAATTTGTATCTAAACCAAAAGAAGCCTTAACGTTCCATGCTTTCAGGAGGTTAAATTTTGCATGATAGACACTTTGGGTTCTTTTGCAAACTTTGGGTTCTTCAAAGGATCAGAAAGGGACCTCAGGCAACTCAGCCAGGGCTGGTTTTCCATGTTGGATGCTTAATATTGAAAGTGGTGGTTGTAGACCAGTGTGTCAGCTTTTTAGTGCACCTGACCTGGCACAAAATATTTTGATCAGAAAGCTCAACATTTGGTGACAATCTTTGTTTACATAGCCTTTGTCTGTCTGAACCATGTTTGTTTGCTTTGCTGAGCAAAGGTTTTATTGTACCCTTGTTAGCCTTTGAAGGTCAGTATTGCCAGAAGAAAAAATGCAGGATTTAGTTTTAGCTTTAGTATCATTTGTGACATTTTAATACTGTGTTTTTACCAAGGAAATCCCATTGTATAATATATTTATTAAAACATGTACGATTAGATCTAAAGTCAATTGAAGCCAATTGGAGCAAGATGTTCTGAAGTATTTAAACACCTATTAGACACCTATGACACTGATCTGTGGGAGCCAGGCTATAAAATAATGAGGATTTGGATGATGGAACCTTTCTGATCAACCGTACTCTTGATGGTGTTCTCAAAAATAGTTCAATAAATCAAAAATTCATTTTGTGTACATGATCTATATGGGAAAATTTTCTGTAGTCCTGTAGTCCTGGTTTGACTGGATCATCTCAACAGATACATATCACACATTTCAGAAATGGAAGAAAAGGTAAAGTTCTAGGAATGGGTTTTGGGCAGGAAATGAAACCAGCTTCTGAGTGGGCTTTTTTTTTTTTTTTTTTTTTTTTTTTGTCAGCTCTGGGATGAGACTGTGTATTGCAGGCATTTGGGACTCAAAAGTATCTCACTAACCATGTCAGCAACAGAAGCTGCTGCTTCCTCAATTCCTCCCCCAGACACCAATTTGATTACCCATCCATACCCAATTTGTCCTCTCAAAAAAAGTGCGAGAAAAATGGAAACAAAGTTCTTGGAAGCCCTGTGAAGTCATTTCTGATCAAACTCACAGTACTCATCCTTCTGCACTGAATATAAGAAAATTTTAGGGGTTTAAATTTTGTAATTTCCTTCAATCAGTCCTGAGAACCCATGGCTGAAGATTACATTTTCTACCACTCAGTAGAATATTTTTCTCAAGATAATCTTTTCCCAGAAACTAGAAATGAAAACAAAACACTCCACCATCACCAAAAAACAAAAAAACAAAACCAAAACAAAAAAGCCCAAACAACAGAAACAAAGAAAGAAAGAAAGAAACAAACCCACCCTGTAATATAGAGTTATTCTTACAGGTTAAATTCCAAGGAGCAATCTCAAGAAGATATGAAGATAGAAAATGTCAACATGGTTTTAGTGAAGATTATTATTAATTAATTTCCACTCAGTGTGGAAAACTCAGAATGAGTGGGATGAATACTGCCAGTTTGGTAAGTGATAAAGGCTTAGGGTCTAACTTCCCTTGTTTTGTAAGACTGCATTTAATTTTCATGTTCATGGGCCCCAGTCTGTCACTTCCTTGAGCTTTCAACTGAAGATACATTACTGTGGGACTCATCCTCTTCTCAGAATCTTGCTACACATGGCTGGCATTTATCTAAATTACTGTAGTGCTGTATTATGTAAACATCCAGTAATCCTCTCCTTATGGAGACTCTAATAGAAAGACTCTAATGTGCAAATTAGGTAATCTTGAAATCAGTGCCTGAAACAAGTTAGATAAATATTGTCTCAAACTTCCTTGTTTCCTCTCCTTTGTTTATGATGGAAGTCACATTTCATATGGAGAAATCCATACTGTCAACAGATAATGTGATATCTCTTGATTCTCACTTCTGGTGCTTAGAGTACATAAAGATTTTGGAGGCATATTTTAATTTCTTGGAAAATGAGGTTTCTAAGCAGGGAAGAATAGGTTGCTGTAAAAAATATCTGTTCTGGTGAGAGAGAAAACCCACAGGGATTGCTGCAATTCCAGCATTTTGTAGAAGGCAGTCAAACAAACAACAGCAAAAAAAATCAGTCCTGTCCTAGAAAAATAACAATGGTTTCTACAGGGATATAAGACAGAAACCAAACACTGAGGCTGTCCAAAAAAAAAAAAAAAAAAAAAAATATTTGCACATCTATACACACACACAGACACATCCAAGACTCTTGTTGCTCTGCTACTACCTAAGCAAGGTACAAGGGTTCTTTTGCATTCCAAATAACAAACTTGTTTAAATAAGATGTTTGTCTGTTGCCATCACATTTCTACTTGTTTGCATATAATACCCATTCTTGAGACTTTATGGATACAACAATTCCCATTATGAGCCCTAATAATGGGATTATGATTTACTAGAAGGTGACAACTAGAAGGTGTATCTGTTCATTGCCATGCAGATGTGTTTCTGTAGTATTCCCAATCTCTCTGCTTCACATTTCCTCCCTTTAGTGAGACCTGTGATACTAGGCCTCTTTGCTTTAAAGTACCTCACATATCCCATAAAGAAATAGTTTTAGAAGGTGATAGTCCTGGAAAGGGGAGTAAAACAAGAGCATCCAAGTCCATGTGCTTGTGCAATGCTGGGGTCTTTCATTTGATCTGTTCATTCCTTCCAGTGTATGCAAATATCTGTGTGCGACTGCCATTCTCCCTCTAGCTTCTGAACAATAGGCAATAAAATAAAAAATAAGTTTTGAATGCATTTCAGGTACTTCCTGCAAGCTAATTCTGTATTTGTGCACTGTGTTTAATGGAGCCAGTCTCAAATGTGCTACTGTGAGACAAAGAATACATTAGTAAGAATATCTGGTTTGCTAGCCAACATTTTAAAGAATGGATCTTTATGCATCTTGTAGTGCTTCAGTCTAAATTTTTTTAAAATCTTTGAGAATACCATGATTAAGTGCAAGTGAATTTTGCTATGCCAGAAAATCACTTTCTCTACTGTTACTTCAAAAAAGACTGACGAAAATTTTGGATTGATAACTGCCAACCTCATAATTTTATGAGCCACAAAGTGAGAGGCACAGCAAGATGTGGAAAGGACTCAGCTGGTCAAAACCTTTGCTTTTATGTTAAAATCCATTTATTCTTGAGGGTCAAAATGTAACAAAAAAGAAAGTGTGTGTAAGTATGTAGAACCCTAGTAATTTAGTCTTCAGCAGGTCATGTTGCTGCACAGGCTTAAGAGCTAGTTCACACTGTTATTGAATAAAAGCAAAAAGTATAGTTACCATAGCAACGGCCACAATGCATGATGCTGATATTTCCCTCTGAGATTTTAAAGTCCCACACATTTTAAAGGAAATATGTGCTGAAATATCTCAGCTTCACTTGCAGAACTTTATGGAGTTTATTAAAATGTACTAGATCTGATGTGTTCATCAGCAGCTTTTTCTGCTGAACATTTTTAAAGAAGGCCAAGAAAGCAGTTGCAAGAGTACTAATAGTTTTCACAGAGATGCTATACAGTTTCCTTGTCAGTTGTGACTGGAAAGACATGGTTTTGTGTCTTCCTATGTTTGCAAACAGAAAGGAAAGTGAGAAGATGTATAAAATAAGGCACATTTTCCAAATTAAATGCACACCATCTCTTGCTCTTTCCTTCCAGAGTGGTGAGTCTTACACAAGTAACAATAGTTGTATTGGGAAGGCGGGGGACTCCCCTGGATGAACTGTTTCCATGTCTATCCTACCACTTACCTACTTTCCCATTAACTACTTCAAAATGGGAGAGTGAAGAATATGTAATATGGGTTACTGATTTATGTTAAAATACTACTCAGAGGCAGGAGCTTGGAATATCAACATTGTATAAGTCAAGAATTTACACCTATGTTTCAATGGTTTATATGGAATAAAGTATACTTATAACACTCCTATTGCAGAGGACAAGAACATGAAAACTTAAAAAAAACTCTTAAAAAAAACCCCAGCTAATCCTTACTTTTGGAAGAAATTCTAGGGAGACAACCCAAAATGACTTCGACTTGGCATACAGGATTATGGCATAATACTCTGGTAGAGTATTATGAAGCATAGTCCTACAAGGGGCACAGTCTTTGGGAAGAACTGTAAATGTTATTTTTAGAACAGTTCAAACTTCAGAGATCCCTTACTGCTTCCTTGTGGAGCACATTCAGTATTTACTGAAATTTTATTCATTTTCCATTCATTTTCCACAAACACCTTACTTCAGTTACTGCTTGTTGAATCTTTTGGTTTTACTTTTTATGTTAGACAAATGGTGCTGTATTTTTTTATGGACCTCCAAGAAACCAGCAGTGTTGGTGTACACTTCTGTGCAGGAAATATTAGCTTAAAAATGCACAGAACACTGAGATGCCCTGGACTATTAAACAGATCGTTATGATCTGTGTAATAATTCTTGCACTTTACTTCTGTAGCTGATACAGATGTAGCCATATGGAGGCATCATATAAGTCCATATATAAATGGAAAACACAATTATTTAATTTAAAAAACAATCCAGTATAGAAAGGAATTATATAAAGACAGAGCAGGTAACATCTGAGAAAGCATTTGAGTAAGGTGGAGATCATTGACAATGAGTAATGGTTTCATATAACACAAAATGTCAAAAGAATAATTTACAGATAATATTAGGGCGGGTAAATGAGGAGACAATGGTTTAAAGTGAAAATAAGCTCAGTGTGCAGTGATCCAAAAATTGTATTTGAAGGCTATATAATGCAAATACAAAGCTGGCAGGGCTGCATCCCTTTGAAAGAGAAGGAAGTGTGCAGTCTAATTGTTAAATATGGCTCCATTTACTGAACAAAGAATGTTATCAGCACAGCAAGAAGAAAGCTAAAAAGAAAGCACTGGTTTATACTGTGAGTAGTCACCTCACTACAAATGGGTAGAACAAAGAATATGGATTTGTACAGTCCCATTTAAATTCTTAGGGATTATCTTGTACAAGGGCCATATCATTTTTCATATCTTCACATATAATGCAGAAAATAATGGTTCAAGGTTTTTCTGCCTACAGTGCCAACACATAAATTTCCGTTTGCTCATGAATGGAGGTGTCTTCTTAATTACATTCATCTGCACATTTCTGGATTATGTAACAGGTTTATTTTTGAGTCACTCATTTAACAGGCACTAGAAAGCAACACAAACATACTGTTAAATTTTTTATGAGTTTTAGTACCAAAAGCACTCAGTTACACCCAATCAGTGCATAAGAGGCAGGGGGAGATAAACTTAGGATCAAAATAATTTTGCTGGAAAATTAGAAGCACTTTTTTTCACTGGGATGTAGATCACTGAAACCAGTCACCTGCCAGTTCTCCCACATATTTAATATAATCTCATCTATAAATATAATAGCCCTTTTTCTGAAAGCAAATAAGATGTTGTCATCCTCCTTTTATATTGAAGAGATGTTGCAGGACTTCGTGCCTCTGATGGCAAGCACCATCCTCCCAGGTTCCAGCCTAAAGATATTCCTGGTCATTGTAGGAACATGGTTTTGATGCCATTATTATTCTGTAATCTTTCTCCTTCTTTGTAGTATTTTGAGGAGTGACATTAACTACTTTAATTTTCATGTCTTTTGATTGGCACTTTTTGTCTCAGTGTTACAGAACAGATACTTTTCTTGATCAGTATTCAGCTTCTTATGTAAAGTGAGTCTTGAGTCTGGCTTCAACTCTTTTTCATGTAGCTGTTTATAGAAAAACAAATTTTAGGAAGGGATTTGTGTTAGACCTTGTATCGTGTGAATACATCACACTAATGAGAGATCAGCTCAGAATTTTCAGCTGATTGCAAGGTGAGATCAATATAAACCTCACTTTTATGGCACAGAATGAGACAGTAACCGTAGTTTAAGTGGCCACACAGTTTTGCCAAATTATTACAGTTCTCCCATGGTGCATGTGCAATAAAGTGTAAGGCCCCTCTTACTTTGGTTTCCTTGATCATGCAACCATTAAACCAGCCAGCACAGTTGCTATCCTTTCAGCACATTGCTTCTGTCCCAGTGTACATACTATGTTTTATTAAATTCATAATTCATATTTCTTACTATCTTGTCTCACATCAGGAGTTGTAAGCTAGAATAGTAATGGTACACATCAGGAGTTATAAGCAAGGATGGTAATTATATAAGGATGTTCCAACAAACAAAATGCTGTTCAAGTGTAATTCTGCTCCCCATGAGCTTCCATATAACTCCCCTGGCTTCCTGCTGAAAAATCACAGACAGAAAATGCTTCCAGCTACACAAATGTTTTGGAGAGTTGGGTCTTGAGAATGAAAGGTTCTGTTTGTGTGTTTTCAAGTTCTCACTGGCCATTTTACATTGCACAAAGATACAAAGGAAGCTCTTAGGTAGGGAAAGATTTGTTGCAGCCTATTTTCTTCAGCTACTATTGTAGCAGGGTATAAAGATAAAATGGGTTTAATTTTATGGAAATGGTGTGAAAAATGCTTGCATATTTAGCCTCAGAATTTTTGTTGTAGAAGTGAATGATCACACATACTTATTTACTCTTTTTCTGCTACTGAAAAATCGTTTCCATGAAAAGAGGGAGGAAGCATGGAGATATGTGCATTACTATGTAGGTCAACTATTAATTGGTTTCAAAGGGCTTTATTCTTTAAAAGAAATCATCCTTTTATACTTACAGGAGACATTTGTTCCATTTGCAGCATAAATTGGGACACATGCAGTTTCCTTTGTTGTTCTCCAAACCGTGATGAGTAAGCAAGCCCTTTAACTCAACAAGCAATAGAGTGAGGCCTTTTGCAAAATACTTCAGAAGAAAAGCATAAAGATCTCCATAACCACAGGTGAGCAATAAAATTGCTATAAGGCAAAAGTATTGTTTGCAGTATGCTCTTAATCAGTGGCTCTTCTTTTTACATCTCAGTGTGAAATCTCCACACTAACAGTTAGTTTCATAAGAAATAATCAGGGAAACTTTGTAAAACCTAAAGGCCACTACAAATTAGATTCTATGTATACCAAATATTTATCGTTATTCAAAAATGAACCACTCTCATTTCAGAATACTTTGTCTTTCTTTCAAAACTCTGACTTGAATAAAAGCTCTTTGTAAGATTAAAAAAAAGAACACAGCTAAGTAATAACTCAATTTTACTTAAACCACAGAAAGTTGCCTTGAGCTGGGTTGTTTGCTTTTTTAGATAAATCTTCCAGGGTGAGATTAGGTGGCTAAGGGAACTAATAGTTGCTTATGGTAGAAGCTCTTTGCTGTGGATGCCTGGTTTGAATCCAGATTAGCCATGATTGGACAGTGTTATCCTCATTTCAAAATAAAGTATAGTCATAACTCAAAATAATGTTGCCTGCATCTGTGTTATTACACAGTACTTACGTCATTATTGTACCATTCTGCACTTCTTATGCCACTGTAAAATAAATTTATTCCCTTAGCCTGCTGTCAGTCATAGGTTTCACATTTTTTTTCCTTTATTTCATATTGCATTTTCTTTTTCAGAAAGCGTAAGAATTATATGATGCCAGAGGTTGATTGTATCACAGCTTATATGAGTGGGTTCTTATATGGGTCAAATACATGATGAATGGACAATGTTCATTGTTCTCTGCTGACTTGCTTTTCTGGTGGCTACCTGACTACTGGCAAAGCATGAGCAAAATGCATGGTGCAAAAGGAAGATGTCTGCCTTCCTGAGCATTTTCTATCTATGAAATTCATGAGACAGATCACAAATTACATGATTTCATTGCTCTCACCACCACTGTTTTCCTCCACCAGTGTCCTGTGTTGCCTGCCAGTTCCTGCAGGAGAAATCTGGACACGGATGAGAACTGAATTCCAAGGTAATAAATTAACATCCCCAGTCCTGTATCTGGAACAAGAACTAGACAGGATCCGCTCACTCTGATTGTTGCTCACTCCAGCACAACAGGGACAAGGGTGAGGAAAATAAGAAATCTCTATCCATTACTTCCATGCATCCTTTTCCTACCTACAAATATTTCTTTTGATTGACAATACTATTTTTGTCCAACTGTGCCAAATATCCACTCTTATGCCTATGTGAAGGGTATTATTTTTAAATATTTGATGAAAAAAAGCAAACCACTTTTTCCCTGAACACCTTCACATACAGCTTCTACACTTTTAAGCCTCAACAAATCACCAAACTAACCATCTATTACAGTGTTACAACAGTGCAGCACTGTAGTTTAGATTAAGAACCTGGTCAGATTTATGTTCTCTTCAAGTTGAAGAAATACTATCTCACAGTTGCTACAAGCAGTCATATATGTAAAAGCCACACGGTGCTGTTAGTTTTAAAGAAAAGATCAATAAAGCAAGCAGAGCAGTCTTGGCCAGTGCAACATATCAGAGAGCAAAGTGTAATTTGGCCTCAGAATCACAGAATCATTCTGGTTGGAAAAGACCTTTAAGATCACTGAGTCAAGAACAACACAAGAACTCAGCCTCTGGGGCAAATACCTTCCGGAAAGCATGCAGGAAATGAAAATTTATGCCCTCTTCTATAGGGCAAAAGAGGTATTTATATTGTGAATTCTGTTAAGTGCCCAAGATATTGAAAATATCTAGGATTTTGAAAACAGAAGAACTAATATAAAACTTACAAATGGGAAGTGGAGAAATAACTGATTTGTTTATTATGAGCACTTCTCTTCCATTTCTCTCAGAAGCTCCACTTAACCAAGGCAAAAAAACCTGTAGAAAGTAACTGAGTTAAATGCAGGTAGTGACCAAGTTGACCCAGAAATGTAAAGAAAAAGTTCCTCAGTTAACATTCGAGCACTTTTCTTTTTTTTTTTTTTTTTTCTTTTTTTTAATATATATATGGATTGAAAATGCCATTTGGTGAAAAAAAAAAATTGATTAACAGCACTGTGTTGTATAGCACTAATCCACCAGACTAGTTAAAAGTATCACTACTTATAAATCTAAGTATCTTCTTCTATCTTTATAATTTTGTTGTCTATCCTTACCTCTCCTACTGTCTAGGATTAGGTCATATATTTTTAAAGTGAACACATCTTTTCAATTGGAAGAACTTTTAAGCATGGGGATTTAAACTGTTTTAGGTGTCTCATTTGCTATTATCACTCAAAAAATTATCTTTATTTTGCAAACATCACTGTGGAAAATACTACTACAGTGAATGCACCAAAATTACTCTGAATTGCAGGGTACTGAATTTCACTCATCCCCCTTCCTTGACTTCTATCGAGTTGGGATTTTGCCCCATTAGGTTTACTGCTGACTACAGAGGAGTTAAAGCTTACAAGCAAATTGCCAATGTGTACATGTTTCAAAAGTCCAACATTTTCCTATTAAAGGTGGGAGTTACTAAGGTTGAAGAGAGAAGTTTTAGCTTATTTATAAACAAGCGAGACCTATTCTGAGTACACTCTTTTTTTATTGTTGTTCTTTTATTATTTATTTTTAATTTTTTTTTTTAATTTAATCTGTTTAAAATGAATATATCTTATTATGCTGGAACTTTTCCATTTACACTTAACTAGTACTGTTCTGAAGAATCCTTATGTGTATGGGCTAGAGAGATGTCCAGTGAAAGCTGGGCTCCTAAACGCAACTGAAAAAGATTCAGATTTGGGCAAAGTTCACTTGAAAACTACCTCAGTCCATTAATGATCAAGTCATGGATAATTTTTCTTTGGGGAGGCAAATCAAGCTTTTCTTTAAGTTTCAGTAACAGGAAGGACAGACTCAAACTTTCATTACAGTGTCACTCAATTATGGAGCCAAAAAAGTGATTGGAAAAGTATAATCTTTTAGCTAATTGTAATAATTTTAATAATTGTCATCATTTAAGTAGCTTAAAATCAAAAAGACATAAATAATCAGGCAGTATGTTTGTGACAGGTGGTTTACTGGATTCACTGTCCTCTGTATTTAAATTGAAATTTAGGGAAGACATGGCAGGGGCTGTTTCACAGCACATGTATGCAAAGCCTGAGAAATTTAAACATGCTCACTCTGGACCAGAAAAGAAACCCCAAACACTATTATGCAGTCAACAAACATACTAACTTTCTAGGAAATACTTTACCATGGCATCTTAAAACTTTCTTAGCCCTAATCTCACCATAAAGAAAGTCCTAGTGTTAGCCACAAGTTTTCCCTGTATTTAGTTCTAGGTACTAAAGTACAGGTGCTTGCACTATCACCCTGGTGCAAACCTTTGTAATCCTGAATCTTTTATACCTGGAAGCCAGTACTGCTAAAAGTGACAAGTCACAGAAGCCCAAATGGTTCTTTCTCTAGCTGCATGCTGTACATACATATTCAAGAATGAGCCACCGTCCATAAGCCCTGTAGCTCCTAGACATACAAATCTACAGTGTGATTTTAAAATATAACTCCAGGCAGTATGGAAATTGTACCATGAGAACATCTAGGGAAGCATATGTAAAATAAAGAGAGATTGCTGTTTTAGAAGGTCCCCAGGTTGAAATCCAGCACAAGAGCTTTATACGAATCAGAAACAAAATACCTTAAATAGTGCTAAAACATGTTAAGTAAATGCTGTATTTGCATATGAAATTAAACATTGGATTAAGAACTTTCTTAATTAAGTGCTAATCAAAGTCCTTTTATAATTTTATGTCCCCAGTAGGCTGATTTTCTCAACCACCTTGGTCTGGCTTATGAAAAAGACACAACAAGCATTTATATTGTGTTTTCTTTGATAACGGACTTACTCCTCTGAAATGAAAAAAATATTTGTTCCTTTTTACTTTTTATTTTTCCCTGTGAATTTTCTTAGATATTTTACTTCAAAGTATTTTACTTCAAATTACTCCATGCCAATGGAGTAATAATGGTTGAGACCTAGGATGACACATGAGGACAGAGTTTCTTCTGCCCACTCTCTCCTTCTAAACCACCTTCCTGTGCCTTTACACATTTTGGGTACATGATCTTCTTGAACTGTAAGCTTTGGAGACATGGTGGTTTTACTGCTATAGTTAGACTTTGTCTAGAATAATGGGAACCTTTGAAGCCTTTTAGTGTTACTGTAACACTGATTAGGAAGGTCTAGCTCCATATCTGTATTCTACTTCATCTGGAATAATTTTTATTGCATTTTACTAATGTTGACTTCCTTTCGGGACTTCAACACATCTGATGTTGTCTAGACATCCTAGAGACCTAGACCACCTCCAAAACATTACCAAATGAGTGCCCCTTCCAGAAACCAGAGTGTAAGAGTAGGACTGGAAAATTTTCACTTGTGTGGCATTGTGGAGATAACTAATACTTTTTAAAACCAAGTCATAGGATATTAGTAACTTGACAGAATCTATTCATGCAAATCCTTTTCTCTTTTTACCCAATCACGTGATTTTTAGCTCTATACCTTACTTTTTAGACCAGGTTTGGAAGTTTGCAGTCCTCCAGGGAGCTATTGTTCACTAGCTACTGGCTACTTGTGGTGTTTTTTACTAAAGGGAGAGGAGCAATGCAGGTTAGTCCTCTCCTCTTCAGTCTTTTATTAGGTAGGTCATGAATTATTAGTACCTAAATTAGATTTAAGTACAGTCATTTAGCTCTACCAGAAGCACTTAAAGACATCAGATATGCTGTGTGTTTTAAACATGATGCTGAAAGTAAAGTGAAACTCTTAGATGCTTACCTCAGGGTCAGATTCAAAGTGTCTTGCTTTGTCGTTTTCAATGGTCTGCTTAATAAGCTCATGTTATGCAGTATAGAGTTGTAACTGAATCTGATTATACATGTCCTAGAGGGAAAACTCCCAGAACGTGATCAATCTATTCAGGGATTTAAAGTGTGATTTATATAATTTACAAATTTTGTTTAATACAAACTATCATCGCACTTTCCTTTTTTTTAGAACACCTTGAAGGTTCAAAGATTTGTACAAACACTGATAATTAACTGGGATTTTCAAAGAGGTCCAAAAGTGAGCCACCCATCTACTGCTGAATTGGCTAGGTAAATCCTGAAGATAGCTTTGAAAACTCCTATCCTTGACTATTTCAAGCACAGCTGACCTCCTGAGAGTAGATAATACCTCCTTATTTGCCCTACCCATTTTTCTCTGCAAGCCTTAGAATGAAAGATTATAGCTGATCGATGTCTTTATATTAAAAATAAGATTTTCAAAGAATTACTTGATCCCAGGCCATAAGGACAAATAAGCAATGTTTTTAACAGCCTCTTCATAACATCAGATAAGACAGAGTAAGCTGGTGGGAAGCTGCAGTGTCAAGATGTGAATTCTGGTAATCTTGTAGGTAGACAGTAAGTGGAAACATTCTACACACTTAATGGTCTTTGTTGGAATGGTGTGGGACTTTTTTATCATTTTTCATGTCATATCATGTTGTCATGGCCTTGGTAATGGGGGAAGGACCACTGAGATGCCTTCTGTGAGAAGCTGCTCTGGCTCCAAAGCAGGACTCACTTTTAACACACTCCAAGCCCATGGAAGACTGTCGTAACACCTCTGTGGCAAACATATTTAAGAAAAGAAAAAGGAAATTGCTGAAAGACATGAGGGGAAGATCAGAGGGGAAGGTGAAAGCATCAGAGATTCCAAGACAAATGAATAAGGAGGGGTGGGAGGTTACCAGAGCAGACATTCCCCTGTAGCCTGTGATAAGATGGCATCTGTCCCCTGCAGCCCATGAAGGATCATGATGGAGTTGTGGACCTGCAGCCATGGAGGTTCCCATGCCAGGTGAAGTGGCTGCTCTAGAAGGAAGAGTAAGAATAAGACCAGGATTCTGGGAAGCCCACACTGGAGCAGTCTGTTTCTGGATTCCACCTCATGCGAGGGACTCATGTTGAAAGAGTCTGAAGAACTCTCTTGTGGGAGTTACCCCACATTGGAGCAGGGGAAGATCTTGAGGAGTCTTCCCCTGAGAAGAAAGGAATAGCAAAAAATAATGTGTGATGAACTGAGAGCAAACCCCATTCCTTGTCCATCTGAGCCACTGGAAGGGAGGAGGGAGAGAAACCAGGAGTACCTGAGCCTGAATTACCAGAAGTAATTTGGGCCCAGGAAGGAGGGAGAGTGTGGGTGAAAGTGTTATTAAAATCTGTTGGTTTTTGTCCTTGTCTGTTCTGATTGATTTGAGACAAATTAGATTGATTTTTTCCACAAATCAAGTCTGGTTTTCCTGCGACCACAACCCTTCCTGTCCTTGTATTGAGTCACAATTTTTTCCTTATATTTTCTCCTCTCCATTCCAGAGTGGGAAAAGGAGAGAACGAGAACCTGTGCAGTTCTTTGTTGACAGCTGAGCCTAAACCACAGCACATATGAACAAATAGTAATTTTAATCTGAATTTTCCATTGGTATGCTGACTGTTCTTCTCACAGGATGGGCCATCCTATGCACACAGCATCTAATGGGGTTCTTATGTCTAGTAACTTGAGGAGAATTAAGCTGCACTTTGAACGTTGTTTTGTTCGCAACAAAATGCTGTTGGAGACAGGAAGGGTTTACATAATTTCCTAAGTTTTTTTTCCAATTTAATGTGAATTAATCCACAAATGTGCTCCACAGCAAGAGCTTCACCTTTTGTTTCTGCCTTTTTCATCTCTTCTGTCCCAGAGGTCCACAGCAACGTACTTTGGCTGTTTCTGTCCTCTTTCCAAAGTTCCAAGACTCAGACCTGTGACTGAAGGGGGCAGCAATTCCTATGGATGAAAAGGTCATCACTCAACTCCTGAACTACTTGCTTCCCAGACTGCTCACATCTGTTCCCCTGGTGTCAATGGGTAGGAACAGCTGTATCATTGCTTTCTGTGTAAAAGAAAATGTCACCCACTTTACCTTCATTGCTACTCTGTCTTCTGGTTAACAGCAGAAAAGACCATGCAATGATTGTTCATCAACTTTCCTTCATTGACTGGAAGAATATCAGGTTTCTATATACTGTATTGAGCTTAACATGTAGTTATCATGTATAATAACTATTTAAATAAATAATAATAATAAAAAAAACAACAAGAAGAGAGTAACATGATAGCAGAGTAATAGTTACCTGCTACAATTACTTTTTTAGCCTGGATTTTCCATGAAAGATTCTGGATAATATAATCCATACACAATCCTTTATTATATTGTCTTGATAGGCCTCACAATAGAAATTACTTGAAATATCATAGGTGCAACTGTGCTCTCACATAACATCTATGTTCCAAAAACCAGAAATTGGTTCAGACTGAACATGTAACTTTTGCTGCAAAATAATAAACTCTCCTTCCATTACTGCCCTATTATACACACATTTTACAGTCTGAAGGAGTAATCTTTGCTAAAGAGAAACATAAATAAGTTCTTATTTTGGCAGTTTTATTTCAAATTGTGCTGCAATATAGCAGATGAGCATTTTTATTCATTGACAAATGGGTTTGATCGGACTAGTGCAATGGTTCATTAACCTCATGATAAGTTTGGGCTATCTCAGAAGTGTTCTTGCTGTGAATTTAGATTTGATGATGGCTCACACATCAAGGAAACAAATTGCCTGGTCTTTTAAAGGAAAAAAACGGGGGTTTGAAGAAGTTAATTGATGTCTTTAATTCCTATAAGTAATAAAGCATTTTTTTCTTCTATGTATTGCTTTCTAATTCTTATGAGATGTGTTAGACAGAGTGCCAAAAGCACAGATTACTTTAGTTCTGTTGTTACCAATTAGAAAGAGTCAAAGAACTCTGATTACAATTATCAGATTTTAATGAGCAATTGTCTGTCAAGATTTTTTCCACAACTCTAAGTACATATTCATGATTTGTATGCAGTGTACAGGTACCCCTGTATAGTGAGTTTTTCTTTAGATAATCAGTACCTGATTAACTATTCATTTTCACTGGGCATTTTGAATAACAATTTTTCGATGGCTTATAGGAGCTACTATTTCTCTTTTTAATCTTATAAAATGTGGACTAAAAAAGTTTTAAATCACGGGAAATCTGGAAAAGCAAAAATGGAAGTCACATATCTGCTGATATGAGTATACCTTGATTCAATGGACTAATTGAAATTGGGCCAATCTACACTGGCCAATGATTCCCTAGTCTATCTGATACTTTTTCTCATCTTTGATCTTTAAATGTAACTTAGTAGAGATGCTGGGTTTAAAAACTCGAAGTTTATGTTGCAATAAAGATCTTTCTTCTTACAGTAAAAAATACAGTGGGGTGTAAGGAAATTCGAGCTTTAATGTTCCTACATTAACCTACAAATAAATGCCTACTTCAACTTTTCCAGGCAATTCAAGATCAGTCTCTTCCATAATGGTGACCTTGTGTTATCCTACCTCATCAGATACAGTTTTTGAAAATACCTCTCCTTGGAACCCTCTAAATGATAGAGATAAATAAAGAAACTAATTATGATTGTGTATGGTAGTTTAAGTTCCATGTTTTATTTTATGAAGAAGTTGCAAGATGCAAAGTGAGCAAGATTTGCAGACCTTTGTGACAGTGACAGTCACATGAGGAGAAGGATGAGTATAGAAGCTCTAGTATTTTCCCTGCTTATTCTAGACAGTTGACATAATACCCTGAATCTCTATTTGGTGACATCTTATTTCTGTCTGGTTTCTGTATAAGAATTTGACTTCTAGGATTGCCAAGTAAATTAGGGAGCTAATCACTGTTCAGCACAAGTGCTCTAAATCTTTCTCTCAAGCACATAACTCTTAAGAAAATGAGACACATGCTCAGTGTGTGTGTGTGTGAATTTCTGTATTTTTTTGTCTCACTCTCCCCAACCCTACGCTAGTTGATTTTTGGTTGTCTGGCCTATTTCAGCCAAATTTCACAGGTGGGATAGTGATTTCAAGGTTATGAAGGCCTGACAGATCTCAAGAAATCCAGAGACTGAGGAAAGAGCACCTACTAACAATGGGGAGCAGCAATATGAGTTCCCATGAGACTCTAGAGAACCCATGTAGGAAAGTGAAAAGAGATTATGAAAGCCCCAGCCACAGAAGAACCTTTAAATTTATGAGACAGGGTAATTAATACACATCAGTGATCTAGGTTTGTAATGTGAATTTCAAAATTGAAGCAACAAACTTTGTGTGCTTTGTTTCTTTGGTTTTGTTTTTTCCCTAATATTGAGGCCTGATTTTTTTTTTCCCAAAAAATTAAACCCACCGTTTTAAGATCTGACCAAATGCTTTATTTTCGCTTGTGTTATAGAGAATAAGGATTGCTTAAAAAAACCCAAACAACTATTTCTCCATTTTTCTTCCTTTGAAAGAAACTCCTCTGACAACATTTTATTAAGTATTAATATTTATGGCTTAATATTTAGCAAGGCTGAAAGGCTTACCTGTTTTATACCAATAACCACTATTTTATGCCAGGTATAATGTATTCTACAGAAATGTATGATGCCTCACTCCTGCCACCTTCCTTGGTGATAAACTAGATAAAACTTCACATGAATCCTGCTTTTATGGCCTATTCATGTCTTCTGTTTCTAAGTGATATAGTGCAGAATGAGGGTCTTATTCTGTCACTGTCATTTTTACTGAGGAGGGTGCTATGTTATTAAATAGCCCCATTATAGATAGATATGGCTACTTCAGAAATACGATGCTACTTGATTTGAGTTAATGGAAACACTGGTTCCAAAATGTCACCTTTCTATGAGGGCTAAAATTGAAAACAAAGGAGCTATAGATAATAAATAGGAACAGATGTAAAATTCTGTCACCATTCAGTTAAAAATCTACCAGAACACAAAAGGAAACTTCACTGAAAATGCTAACTGCACTGGCAGGCCTTGAAAGAGGGGTTCTGAAGCATCCTGAGCTGTCATATGTTCCTTTTTGTTCCAGTTTCTGTTCACTTTCTGTCAATGTGTGGTTTAGACAGTTTGTAACACAAGTATGCTTGGACACAGCAGATTCACCATTCCCTTGGGAATTAATCTCTGCTGTGCTTGAATTTTTATTGGCAAGATATCAATTGCAAGTTGAAGTTAACACAGTCTGGTCAAAGACCATAACACATGCACAGAAGACTGATGAGTTCTATAGTAGTAATATGAAAAAGCGTTTTCTTACAGCTTTGACAATCCATTGCAAACACCTACAGACCTGAGATACAATTTACTTTTGCAGCTGGATATGGGTTCCCTAGGACCTGAATGTGAATATTTGCACTGGATTTACACTTGACACATTTCAGCAGGTCGCTAGTGAGGTCTGTGTCCTACCATTCTTGATTGCAGAGGCAATGTTAAAAAAAGTAAAATTGTTTTCATTGGTCAGTAGTAATTATCTGTCCTTAGAAAAGCAGAGGAAACAGTATCTTTGAGTAGTAGTAATTTCCAGCTGAATGTCCCAGCACCCTGAACTTCTAGTTTAGGATAAGAGTAACTGTTCTGTGAAGGTGTCTTTCTTTTCCACTAGATATATGAGACCTGAAATCAATGTCTTGGATTTTTATGGCTAAAATTAGGTAAAGGTCCCTGTAGGTACTTACCTAGGCATTTGCACATGTGAATGCATGAATGAATGAATGAATATACACTTTGCATAGTTTTGCATGTTTTCAAATTTTGGAACTTGAAAAGGTAATAAAAAAGAAAAGAATTTCAATTTCTGCACAGAGCATTGACAGGTTAATGCAGGATTTTCCAAAATTCATGGGCTTAAAGGCAATTTTTTTACATGGAATCCTTAATGTAGGAAAAATCCATTTCTAAATTTCAGAAATGTTGCTGAATTTTATAATAGAAGAAAAATCACAAAATGTTAGGGGTTGGAAGGGACAGAGAGATCATAAAGTGCAACACCCCTGCCAAATAGGACCACCAAGTGTAGGTCACACAGGAACATGTCCAGGTGGCTTTGAAGGTGTCCAGAGAAGAACACTCCACTGGGCAGCCCATTCCAATGCTCTGTCACCATCACAGTGAAAACATCCCATGCTGGCACTTGCATCCATTACCCCTTGTCCTATCATCACTGAGACTCAGAGAATCATAGAATCAGCTGGGTTGGAAGGGACCTCAGAGATCATCAAGTCCAACCCTTGATCCACTCCCACTGCAGTTCCCAGCCCATGGCACTGAGTGCCACATCCAGTCTCTTTTTAAATATCTCCAGGGATGGAGAATCCAGTACTTCCCTGGGCAGCCCATTCCAGTGTCTGATCACCCTCTCCAGAAAGAAATTCTTTCTAATATCCAACCTAAACCTCCCCCGGCACAACTTGAAACCTCTTGTGCCCTCTTGTCTTGCTGAAAGTTGCCTGGGAAAAGAGACCAACCCCCCCTGGCTCCAACCTCCTTTCAGGGAGTTGTAGAGAGTGATGAGATCTCCCCTGAGCCTCCTCTTCTCCAGGCTGAACAGCCCCAATTCCCTCAGCCTCTCCTCATAGGATCTGTGCTCGAGTCCTTTCACCAGCCTGGTTGCCTCCTTTGGACCTGTTCCAGGACCTCAATCTCCTTCCTGAGCTGAGGGGCCCAGAACTGGACACAGTACTCGAGGTGAGGCCTCACCAGCGCTGAGTACAGGGGCAGAATCACTTCCTTGGACCTGCTGGCCACGCTGTTTCTGATACAGGCCAGGATGCCATTGGCCTTCTTGGCTACCTGGGCACACTGTTGGCTCATGTTCAGCTTCCTGTCAATCCAGACTCCCAGGTCCCTTTCTGTCTGGCTGCTCTCAGCCACTCTGTGCCCAGCCTGGAGCTCCCCATGGGGTTGTTCTGGCCAAAGTGCAGGACCCGGCACTTGGCCTTGTTGAACCTCATCCCATTGGAATCAGCCCAGCTCTCCAGTCTGTCCAGGTCCCTCTGCAGAGCCCTCCTGCCTTTCAGCTGATCGACACTTCCCCCCAGCTTAGTGTCATCTGCGAATTTGCTGATGATGGACTCAATCCCTTCATCTAAGTCATCGATAAAGATATTAAACAGTACTGGGCCCAACACTGCTCCCTGGGGGACACCACTGGTGACCGGCCGCCAACTGGATGCAGCACCGTTCAGCACCACTCTCTGGGCCCGGCCCTCCAGCCAGTTCCTAACCCAGCATAGAGTGCCCCTGTCCAAGCTGTGGGCTGACAGCTTTTTCAGGAGAATGCTGTGGGAGATGGTGTCAAAGGCCTTGCTGAAGTCCAGGTAGAGAAGAGCCTGGCTCCATCCTCCTGACATTCACCCTTTACATAAAAGGAGTGTTTTTTTATCAACAGCTAATATTAATAATTCCCACATCTGTCCAGTGACTGATGGACTGCACATATTTAAATGATCTAAGCTATGACAGTGCAGGATTGGGACAACACAGAATTCCTTAAATGTTACACATCAGATTAATTAAAAAATGTGATTTTGTCTTTATTATTATTATTTTGGAAGCTAATGAAGCCATATATAAGGCTTAGGTCCCAAACACCTTAGAGAGCTTTACAGATCCCACAGCCTGGCCATATTTATCATGACACCATTTTGAAGGATGATCTTGAATTATCTCCACTTGCAGACATCAACTGTGGTTCTGAGGGATCATTCCAAACAACTACCTTAGCAAAACTACCTGACTTCATAGTTTCTGAAGACAGAAAATTTCCTCTACATGATGCCTCAATAGCTTTCCTTCCTTAGGCAAAGGTAACTATTATGAATATCCCGTCTGAGAGAATGATGCCCTGTTTCTCAAAATATTTAGTTATATGAACGCTACTTATGTAGTGTGCATAAAGCACTTTGGTGAACTGGAGCTAAACAATTTGTTTACGATCATTTCAACAACCTGCATTTAAAAACATGTTTTCATTTTAGTGTTGCTGGACATATATTTGACTTCACTTCTTTTCAAGACAAGAATTAGAACTATTATTTTCTTCCTGTTGGTTAAAAGGGTTCTATTAGGGTTTTTCTGTCATATTAATGAGACAGATTTTTAGAAATGAAAGGTCAACTGTTTGAATTGTCATTCAATTGAATTTGTCATTCTTTAAACCTGTCAAAAGTCAGTAATCTACTTTGGAGAATTATTATGTCTAATTATAAAAGTCCAAGGCAATAATCATCGGGAAAAAAACAACAGTCTTTGTGTTCTGAAGAAGCAGTTCAAATTGTCTTATTAGTTCTTTGGGGTTTTTTTAGACAAAAACAAAAACAAAGTCAATTTGATTAATACAATAAGGAAACATTCTTGAGTGGTATTTTGGCCAATGGCATCTTACAAGAATTCATGCTAGGCTGACAGAAATTTTTTTTGTTTCCTAACACAAAGGTGACTGACTTGCTAAATTAAAAAGTCACATTATGGTTGAAAAGTAGAGTGTGTGATGTTGTTAAGTCACTGCAATGGAATAGGATATGTTTTAATAAACCCAAAAGAAAAATAATTGAACTGGGAGACCGAAATGAAGGTCAGACCAAGAGAAGTGGATCTGCAAATCCCACAGTGAAAAACTGGTGAGATGGATTTGTTCCCTTCAGTACTGATAGCTCATCTTTTGTTATGGAAAGAGTAATTTTTCACTGACCAAGTCACAGACAGCGTGCACTGGTGCTTGCCTGCCTCTGCCTGTGTAGGCAGCCTTAACCTTCTGTTACCTACCTACATTCTCAGACTGTGCTAAAGGAGTGGAAAAGGAGTTGAGCATCTATTCTCCGAGGCACAGAAAGGGCAACCACCCCAGTCACTGACTCCAGTAATACCTTCCAGAGGGGATGAGAGCAAAAGCAGATATGCAAAATTAATAAGGTCTTCAGACTTCGGTTCCTTCTTTATCTTTAAGAGCCACATAAGGAAGCTCACATTCTTTCTATTCTTCTTTGATAAGCATATTAATAACCTCGCATTACCCAAGCTGAGGTGGATGTCAGACAACCAATAGGCAGACATCTCCCATGATTTCAAGTCAGACATATGTATGCCTCCACATACACCTCCGACAGATTATAGCTTAAGCCTTTCAAGCAAGCTTACTTTGCTAATATTTAAGACAGGTACAGTGATAAATAGGTTCATGAATACAGAAGAATCTGTGGAAGCTATGAAGCTGCTGTCGGTAGAGATAGATTGAGTAATAACTCTGTTCTGGGAAATGTGAGAAGAAAAGTGAATGGTGATTTATTAACTCAGATGAACATATACTGTTTAACAAGTACAGCAAATGGAAGTGAATAATACATGAAAACTGCTAGGCCTTAAATTTAGTGCCTAGAAAACTGCAGATTAAATCTATAGTAGGGCAATAGTAAGTGAAGAAGCTGAAGAGTGACAGGTTATAATGAGTGGTGAGGGTAGAAATGAACCTGATTATGAATGTCTGGATGTCACAGAGCCTTAGGCACAAGGAAAACTAGATTGACACTTGCAAACTGGGTAAAACTTTTCTGTGCAGCTAAGGGGCCTGTTATGTGTTACACTCATAGCATGTGGTGCCTAACTTATGGCTTTGTTCCACACTGAAAATGAGTCATAAGTGCTGCTTCAAGCTGTTTTGATTCTGATGGCAATCCAAAAATATTAAATAACCAAGAGCTCCCTGCAGCAAACTGTTTCCTGGCCAAATAACATCTTGACCTATCTAACCTCCAGTTTGTCTGCCCTGACTTCTGTAGATTTTCTCAGGCCCTAATACCAAATCCCACTTGTGAGGCTAACTTCAAAAATTTCAGCACTTCCACAACTCAAGCTGTGCAGGGGACTTTGAGAAGAGCAAAATAAATGAGTGGTGATCTATGAAACTCTTAGGAAAACTCTCAGTTCTTGAGATCCAATATTTCTGATGAGTTTAATTTACACTTTTTTTATTCCCTCTACTGTACATGACCACCAAAACTTGTTCACAAACAAGAAAAGGAGTAGCCTGGGTGGTTATGTATGATTTTTCAAGTCTCAGAGAAGCGTGTGTATCATACTGAGAATCCCTGCAGGGTTTCCTCTGCTGTTGAAGTCTGGATTCTCCACTGAGTATGGCTTTAATCCATCATTAAACACAATTCATTCACAGATTCATTGTGTCTGAAACAAGCAGGGACTGCTGGATCTTTTGATATGATAGCTTTACACCATGTATCACTAAACTTCACCAGTTCACTTCCGTAATAAGCTTAGTAAAGAGAATTTGTTTAAATTCTGCCATCTGAAAAGGTAGCTGGAATATACAAATGCAGAGATATTAAGGTGAGGGGTACATTCCACTGTTAAGTTGCCACTGTGTTCTGGATTTCCTATACTAATGCTACCCAGCAGTTTCATTACTGATCATGTAGAAATACTCTCACAAGTCACTTAACATTCCTTTAGCTCATGAGTTAAAACTCTCCCCTTCTCCAGAGTTTCCTCTAGAATTCTATAGTGGCTTTAGGAGCAGTATCCCTAAAGGTGATGGTAATTTCTTAAAAATTGCAGAATCACAGAATTGTTCTTGATTGGAAAAGACCTCTAAGATCACCATGTTCAACCATCAGCACTCCCACCCCCAAAATATACAAATATAATAAAAACCAAACAAACCACCAAAGCAAACCAGCCCCCCAAAAAATCACTACATCCACTAGAGTAAGTGCTTCATCCACATGGTTTTTAAATACCTCCAGGGATGGTGCCCACTCTAGTGCCTGACTACTCTCTCAGTAAAGAAATTCTTCCTAATACCTAGTTCAAACATCCCCTGGTGGAATTTCAGGCTACTTGCTCTAGTCCTGTTATTTTTTACTTGAGAGAAGAGGCCAGCACCCACCTCACTACAAATGCCTTTCAAGTAGTTGCAGAGAGAAATAAGGTCTCCTCTCAGAGTCCTCTTCTCCAAACTAAACATTCCCAATTCCCTCAGCTGGTTCTCCAGACCCTTCACCAGCTTGGTTGCCCTTCTCTGGACATGCTACAGCACCTCAAAGTCCTTCTTGTAGTGAGGGGCCCAAAAGTAAACACAATACTTGAGGTGCAGCCTCACCAGTGCTGAATACAGGGGGAAAATCACTTCCCTTCTCCTGCTGGCCACACTATTCCTGATGTTGGCCAGTTTGCTGTTGGCCTTCTTGGCTATGTGGGTACACTGGGCTCAAATTTAACGAGATGTCAGCCAATGCCCCAGGTCCTTTTCTTCCTGGCAGCTTTTCAGCTACTCCTCCCCAAGCTTGTAGCATTGCCTAGAGCTGTTGTGACTTGAGATGCAGGACCTGGCACTTGGTCTTGTTAAACCAATTGGCCCCATCCTATCAATTCAACCTGTTCAGGTCCCTTCCCAGAGCCTTTGTGCTCTCAAGCAGATCAACACTCCCACTCAGCTTGGTGCTGTTTGCAAACTTGCTAAGGAAACACTCAACCCCCTCATCTAGATCATTGATAAACAACAAGATGGGGCCTGAGACTGAGCCCTGGGAACACCCCTGGTGACCAGCCACCAACTGGGTTTAACTTAATTGACTACAACTCTCTGGACCCAGCCATGCAGCCAGTTTTTAACCCAGTGAAGAGTACACCTGTCAGTGCCAGGAGCTGCCAACTTCTGCCAATAAATCTGTCACGGTTTAACGCTGGCCCGGCAATTAAACTGAGTGACAGATGTTCTCTCTATTAATCTCTCTCTCCTCCCTGATAAAGAACGGAGAGAGAATAAGGGAGAGAGACTTATGGGTTGGAAACTAAACTACACAACTTTAATGGAACAGTAATGATAAACAGGAAAAATTACTAAATATATACAAATATACAGGAAAATTGATACCACACTCCTCCCCCCTTCTGCCAATAACTCTCATATCCCCACTGAGGCTGCAGGGCAGCCCTGGGAAAGTCCAGGCTGGACTCCTGGAGTCAGCAGCAGTCAGGAGCTGGAGTCAGGAACACACAGATTCAGGCTGGAATGGATCAGGAGCACAGGCAGAGGAATGGATGGAATCTTCCCAGGATGCTGAAGCAAAAAAAATGCTGTGGGAGGTGGTTTCAAAGGCTTTACTAAAGCAGACAACATCCTCAGCCTTTCCCTCATCTGCTAGGCAGGTTACCTGGTCACAGAATAAGATTAGGTACTTACTTTGTAAGACTTACTTTGTCAGATAATACTTTGTAAGATCTATTACATTCTCAATTTTTATCTGTTGTTATGTATATTATTAATCACTTCACATATATCATCAACAAGGCATGAATTCATAATATTTTGGCAAAGATACCTTCACAGATCCCTCTTGATTAGAATCAACCATAATTCTATCAATTCTAGCCATTGTCACACTCTCTTTTATTGTGCTTAGGACTGATAGATTTGATGTTTAAGCAATTGGCATTTTTCAAATAATCTACTGTAATTTTTATAATATTCTAATAGTTATTAAAAACTTCCAGCAATGAGTCACAGATCACATCATACAAAATTTGGATATAAACCTGTACATTTAAAGTATTTACCACATAGTGGATGTTGGTTTATGTCTCCTTTGGTCATTAATGGACAGAGAAGCATTCAAAAAGGAAAAGTGGATATATGTAAAAAGTACTACTGTTTTCTTCATAGTGTAATTGAAAGTTTTTCCATATCCATCTAGTAATTGGCCCAGATCAGTTCTGTTTTTTTATTTTTGTTATTCATACATTAAAAAACCCAAGCAAACAAAACAAACAATCCCAACCCCCTGTCCTGTTTCGTATGTGTTAAAAAAAAAATCACAACTTATTTTTGTGATATTTTCCATGCTTAAAATCTTGAAATGTTAAAATGAGACTTTGCTTAATTTAAATATATTATATATTCATAGATCAATAAGTATTATTTCTAGTGGAAATAATCTGGCCTAGCTACATTTGTCTGAAAGCGAGCTTTTTGAAACAAAGGTGGCATTTCAAGGTTTCCTATTAGTTCATAGAATCACAGAATGGCTTGGGTTGGAAGAAGCCTTAAAGATCCTCTAGTTCTAACCCCCCTGCCATGGGCAGAGATGCTTCCTACTACGTCAGGTTGCACAAAGCCCCATTCAATCTGGCCTCAATGAGTTAATGGAGAGTAATAGCCATCTCTGTGGGATGTAATGAATAAGAGCTATGGAAAGAGCTTTATGTTTCACTTAATCATTCACCAAACATAATATGAGGTTTTCAAGTTTGGACTCAAAAAATATAGTTTTCCTCAGTGGTTCTCCTCAGTAGAGCTCAGGGCATGAAAGTGGAAATACATGAAACTTCTGAAGACAAGACACAGCTTTGGATTTGAAGCTTTCACCAAAAAAGGGGTTTTTTCCAACTTTCCTGATGGCAACAAAGAGGTTGAAAATATAAATAGCACATAAACAAATGCCAAGAGCTCTCTCATGTAAGAATAAAAATTTGTATATGTTAGAGGTACATAGAAAGCTTCAATCTTTCATCTAAAGTTAAATGAGTTTAAGATAGGCTTCAGCAGGAGGTCGTCAGAACTTCTCTTTACTTCAGCCAAGTGACCCCTCTGGCCATTCTGCCATATCCCCCTTTTTCAGCCCTCCTTTTTCTCATTTATCTCCTCTTTCTATAGAAAAGCATTAAAAAAAAAAAAAAAAAAGCTTTTTACAAACCTCTGTCTATACAGGCACTGACTCATTGAATGATTTCTAATCCTATAATTTTGTGCACACAGAGTGCCTCATGCAGTGGAGCTTTTATTGCTTTGTAAGTGGTTCCATTTTAACTCTCTTACTCCTCCAGTTTAAGGTTACACTGTACTTGAAAACACCATCTTAATTATACTTCAATAGCAACTTCATAGTTTTTTGTTCCTCTTTCAAGTGTTTGAAATGTGTGCATAACTATTCCCCAAGGTTATCTCTATAAGCCTGGTACAGAGCTGCTCGTCTTTGTTTCAGGTGTAGTATTTTGAAGGAGACAGCAGCTTTTACCAAGCATTAATCACACTGAAACCATTGATTACAAGGACTTATGTGAGAGTTAAGTGGTGCTAGAGGACTTTGGCCAGGTCACTGCTTCCAAATGTTCTCACACAAGTAATCCTATTGACTACCAAAGAGAAAGATGCCCAGTTTCAGGAGTGCCAAGGGAACTCCTGACAGGTGATAGAGCTGTACCTGGATCAAATGTACATTTTAATGCAGGCTTCCTCTTTGTGAATAACTGCTTCACTTCCCACGATTTGAGGATGGTTATTTCAAGTGGATTAGACTGTACGTGTCATGGGATAGGAAAGAAGCACCCAAAGAAGCTCAGCACCCAAAGTCAAGGTGCCAAACTCAATATAAAGCAGCAGAATTTTCATAAGGGAAAGGATGTCTTCTGCTGTCTAATTCACCTAATAAGCTAACAGTTTAGGGCTAAATGAAAATGTTTATTTACCACATGGTGCTCAAAGAATGAATACAGTCACAGCTGATGTTTTTAAACAAGGTTAAACCTCATTATCTATATTCAATATTGCTTTACAGTGATCACAAGCTCCTGAAACTTAATTTATAATGTGTACACTAACTTCATGCCCCCTGAAGGAAACTATCCTCCTCACTTAGCTCATATTCTTCACTGGGGTCACCTTTATAGTTATATTTATCATTAAATATGTTTGCATTTTTTCACTTTAGCAATCTAAGACCCAAAAAGAGGTCATTGTACTTGACTTTCTGTGAGCCCAAAGAGCTTGTGTTCTGAATAGGCAAATTATATATCCATTTCAAGTGTCTATCTTGACCTTTCTCAGACTGCCAACTTCCCAGACACCTTTATGGCAATGACTCTCCTGCTGGGCTAATTACCTCTAATTGTGCTATTCCTGTTATCTTGACAGGCTCAATTTTTGCCATAAAATGTCCTGATATGGACAAATGTGAAGTAAGAAATCTTGTTCACAGAATGCTGTCACTTCCATGCTAGGACAATCGCTCTGTAAGTAACTTTGGTAACAGTTCTGGAAGAGCAGTTTAGTCAGCACACTTCACATACCTTAAAAAAAAGAAACCTAAATCCATTTAAAAGCAAAAGGAATTGATTTGACCTTCAAATGTCAATAGAGTTTTCCAAGTATTTCATAGAGTTTACAAACAAATCACCCCATTTCGGTTTTAAGAAATGTGAAGAGCTTCTCTACAGAGAACAGAGTTTCTCACATTTTATTCTTTCACTTTAGGTAGGAAAAGAGAAGTATCTCACTGAGCTACATTAAGACTGAATATTCACATATGTGTTCTGGATAAGATTGCAAATGGCAGTGGAGGTGGTTAGTCACCTGTGTCTTTCTTGGCATTCAGGTTATTCAGGATAATAAACTACAAAATAACTAAGGATAAATGGTGAATGAAAATGAAATACAGTGTTAATAAATGCAAAAAAATTAACTTGGGAGAAAACAGCCAACTTTACATATATAATGATCCACTGGTTTACACTGTCAGAAATTAAATCCTGAGCTTGTATCAGTACTTAGTGGAAAAAATCTGACTGGTGTTTAGGAGTGGTTAGAAAACAAAGTGAGATTTGGCAATTATTAGGAAAAGCATCACAGAATATGAAGACAATTTTTAAATTAAAAAAGCTATTATATATCTGTACTTTGAACAGTACAATTTTGCTCTCCTTTTCAGATACTATAAGTAAAATGGGCCCAGACAAAGTTGACAAAAGGTGATACCACACAAAAGTGTGGTATGCTTTTTGTGGGAGGAAGAGCTAGATGGACTCAGATCCTTTAATGTGGAAAAAAGATGACTGAACGTGGTATTATAGAAATCTATATCACAGAAATCTATATCTATATCATAGAAATCTATGTCACAGGATTGACTCTTAATTGTGAATAGGGATTGACTGTTATCTGTCTCCTCCAGTGCAAGAAGAAGAAGACAGTGACCCTATGAGGTGGGGATACAAAACAGAAACAGATCCTTCATCTTATACACACCCTGTGTGTAAAGTTTTTGAGCACATCTGTGAACTCTATGCTTCTATATGCTGCAGAGATTAAAAGACATAACCTCCTTCAAAACATAACCTCCCAAATCCAAAGAAGGAAAATCCAGCAAAGTCTGCTAACTACAAAAATGCCCCATTTTCCCTGGAAGTCCCTAAACTGCAGTTTCCATCGACATATCACTGAATCTCAGCTTGTGCTTGTTCCTTCCTTAAATATTTGCTGTGGGATGTTGTCAGAGACAGGATTCATAGGGTTAGATGGTCCTTCTGCTTCTCTGTGTAGCTGTTCTTATGTTTTCACCCTTATGTTTTAGTCCTGGCTAAAATAAATGAAATAAATGTTCCACAAGTATAGTCAGATTTGACAGTGCTGCTGTCAGGAGAGGAGCAAAAAAACAACAAAAAAAACCCCTGCTTTTATCTGTCTGTCCATCTCCTTCCATGCTGTATATCACCTCTGTCACAAGGCTCATATCCTTCAGGAGATGAGTGATTATTTGTGCTTGGTTGTGTGTTAAATTGGATGAATCCAATGCCAGCTCTCTTCCCCCTCCTGATCACTAAACAGAAATAGCTCTGCCCTCTGTCTCATCATACCTAGAGTAAACATACATGCACTTGGATTTTTGCTGGGAGTTTTTGTACCCCTGATGTCAGCCTGCCCAGAAGAGGTTTGTTGAGGCCTTTTCTAATCCATTTCCAGCTTACACTAAACAAGAAATCTTCTGGTCTGGCTACACAACCACAACTAGAGAACTATCTAGGACTGTAAACTGTGGCTGTCCTAAGACCTGCTGTGTTTTTGTTAGTTTCACTGGTTGCTGCCTGCATGGTCTCCAGCATGAGAGCTCTAAGTGAGCTCAGCAGTTCTGATGTCTGACACACCAGCGTTTGACCTCCTCAGCTAGAAGTCTGAGTCAACTCTGTTTTACACCAACACATCACATTCACTCTGTAGCCTGAGGAAACCACAAACACTCACTCCCCATAGATTTTATATGAAGATCTCATCTGCCTGTCTGACACCTCTACTAAAAAAGATGCCAACCTACATTTCTGTCCTGGTTTGAGAGGACCAGCATAGAAAAAAAAACCTGCCTGGAACACCACCAGCAGCTGCCATTCTGTTGATGTGGCAGCAATAATGGGGAGCAGCTGAGCCTACGGAGGGGAGAGGATGACTCAAGTGATCCAAATGAGCCAATTGCAGTTTTCCTTCCCATGGCACTCAGTATAAAATGGCTCCCAAGGGTACCCTCTGGGGGCTTCTCTGGTTTGTGTGCTCACTGGCTCCCCCTCCCTTGAGAAGAACAACATCATTCATCAAGTGAGGTCACCTTCTGCCTTCCCAAGTAGGATTAATTTGGTGGCTCTAAGACTGTTGAAAACATTTTAATATATTCTTAAATGATTTAGATGTAGGACTTGAAGGTTTACAAAATAAGTTTGCAGATGACACTGAATTAAGGGGAGTGGTTGACCCTCCCTAGGGCAGAGGGGCCCTGCAGAGGAAACAAGACAGATCAGAATGCTGGGCAAGTGCCAATCATATGAAGTTTAACAAGGAGAAGTGCAGGATCTTGCACCTGGGACATGGTAACCCTGGATATTCATACACTCTGGGGAGCAAGAGGCTGGAGAGCAGCCTGTGGAAAGGGATCTGAGGATTCTGGTTGGTGGCAAGTTAAACATGAGCCACCAGTGTGCCCTAGCAGCCAGGAGGGCCAATTGAGTCCTGAGGGCATCAAGCATGGCATTGCTACCTGTTTGGGAAGGTGATTTTCCCACTTTGCTCTGGTAGGGCCCCATTTTGACTACTGAGTGCAATTTTGGGCACCACAGTACAAAAAGGACATAGACCAGTGTCCAGAGGAGGGATGTGGGGTTGGAAAGCTGCATGAGGAACAGCTAAAGGCACTTGGTCTGTTCAGCCTGGAGAAGAGAGGACTGAGGAGAGATCTCATTGCAGCTTACTGCTTCCTCCCGAGGGAAGGAGGAGGAGTAGGTCCTGACCTCTTCTCTCTGACAACTGATTATAGGACCCAAGGGAATGGCAGGAAGATGTGCTGGGGGAAGTTTAGGTTAGATATAAAAAAAAGTTTTTCACCCAGAGGGCGGTTCAGCAGTGGAACAGACTCCCCGGGGAAGTAGTTATGACACCAAGCCTGCCTGACTTCAAGAAGCATTTGGATGATGCTCACAGGCACATGGTGTGATTCTTGGGGTGCCCTACACAGGGACAGGAGTTGGACTTGATGATCCTAATGGGTCCATTCCAACTTGACAGATTCTATGAAACTGTCACTGAAACCCTGGACTTGGGCACCCCCATCTGCTGCCCAGTCTGGTGTGGGACTTTTCTGGTTGGGAAGTAATTACCAACTGAGGGGGTGAGTTTCCTATTTATGCCAAAAGCATAAACTTAGTTCTTTATAGCAGCACTTTTGAGCAGCACCCATTTGGAGAGCAGATGACAACTTCCTACATTTTCTTGTGTCACATAAGCAGCATGTATCAGTGTCAGACAAAAGGTGTTCCTTGACTGGAAAAATCTCTAGTAATCACAGGGAAAAGCCAGGAAATTAATCAGAAAGGCAGCAGTGACAGAATGCTTCTTTATTTCTCACAGCTCTTAGGTCACTGCCTTGCTCCATGCCTACCCATTAAAAAGCTGGAGTCAGCTTGACCTCCTGAGGCTTGAAAGCTTGCTTTCAGAGCCATGCTAAATTATCCTGCAGTAGTCTGAATCTGTCAAATAATGCTCGTTATAGAAATAACACAAATGGAATATCATATAGAGAAATATCAGGTTTATTAAAGAATTGTTTCCCCTTGTGGAATACTGTGTTGTCTGCCTTGACTGTTTCTTGCAGTGTTTTCAAGAAAAGAACTTACCAAAAAATGTTTAAGGTATTAGATCTTGCTGATAAATTATCTCAAACTGACAGGAAGAGTGATAAAGACCCTGGGATAAAACTGCCTCTAATCAGCAGCCTTGTTTGCAGCCTCAGGAAACCACAAAGGATTTACTGGGTCTGGACACAGAACAGACCCTTTCCTTGGAGACTCTTTTGTTCCTTGTGCCCATTCTCCTGCTGAGCACAAAACATCAGTCAGTGAGTTTATAGCCTCATCAAACTCAAACACTTGCTTCTAGGTTTTAAAAATGCCAACTGTTGCCTTCCCTCAGGAGACAATGTTTTGCAGAGTTGATAGATTCTGAAATGCAAAACTGGGGTTGATTTGAGAGTATTAGGCAGGAGCTCAGCAGTGTAGCTGGAGTTAATTTTGCATTAAGGCTGAAGTGCAAAGTAAAGACATAGAAATATGATGCAGGTTTTATTGGCTCATAAGAAGAAAAATACTTTGCATCTAAATACTAAATTACTTTAAGCAAACTACTCAGATGATATAGTAGTTTTAAGGAATGTTTTTCTTATTCTATCACTTTCCTTTTTTTTTTTTTTTTTTTCAATGTTCTTTATTTTCATTAAGAAAAAACCTGTCTTTCCTAATTGAAAATACAGGTTTGCATGGAGGTAAAACAGGCCAAAATTTTGTCCTTTTAAATTTGGCTTCTGAATAGGTGTCTTTTTGTGAACACCAGAATTATCAGTTCAAATTTTGATTCTTGGCAAAACATTTTTGTTTGGGTACTACTTGTCAAAAATCTCCATTGTTTCCAGCAGTCCTCCCTGAGCCCACTTGAACTTTTGAGTATTTTAGCACACTGCTTTACTTAACTCCAGGATGATCAAATAGAAGACAATTATTCAAACAGAATGCAGGGTCCAGATTTCACATGGCATGACTGGAGGACCAGAACAACTGGACCATGGAGTGAAAGTTTTAGGGGGAGGCAACTGCACTGTTTTTTCTGTTTCCACTCTTTTACAACTGTGACCTATGATATTAGAAGGCTTGGAAGCAAACATGGGAGCATAGTTCAGGTGTTATGTGTGTACCACAAATTTCCTCTCCATCATGCTAAACACTATAGTCCCTCCTATTCTACAAATATGACAAATCTATGTGATCTCAGACCAATACCTGTGCCCTGCTTTCTTCTCCATCCGTATTTTTATTTTGAAGTTCAAGATCTCCTAAAGCCTTCAATCAAATCCTTACAAAATCTATCCCATGAATTATTTGCTAACATTATCATTATTCTCTCAGGGAAAAAACCCAAACCAACCAAAACGCTTTTTCTCTCCTTGTTCATTCAAGCTGTCACTAATCAACAGACTGTTAAGTGTTCAAGAAGGAGTCCCTTCTACAGTGCTGGAGAATTCTTAATGTTACCAGGCCAGTGTTATTCTTGATTTAAGGTTGTAATTTATTAGCTTATCTATCAGATTATTTATTATTATTAGTTTATCTAAACATGTTGCTGACACAACTTTTGCATTGGGTGAGTAACTGGGAAAGGTAGAACACAAAAATCTATAGGCAGCAAAGGGATTCTAGTGGGGCAGGCATTGCTTTTGTGCCAAGGAGAAGAACAGTCTAACATATTACAAAGAACTAAGACATATATAACAGCATTCAGTGTAGATTCACTTAATGTAATCTAAACAATCCAAAGTTTTAAGATATAAAAATATAGGTACGTACATTAAGGAGTCTACATGTTTGGGGGTATTTTAGACAATGGACCTCTACTCAATACTCTCAATGTAGTATTTGGGGTTTTGATAGTTTGGTTTTGGTTTGATGTGGGGTTTTATGGTCATAAATGACCAAATATAGGTTGAAATTATTAGTTTTCAAAGCTGTCCTTAGGTGTATTGACTAGAGATTCCTCTCATTGAGATACCCAAAATTCCTAATACCTTTTAGTAAGAAATAGCATCAAAAAAAATTAGCTTGCTCTTGGCAGCTATGCCACTATGTATGGAAGATCCACATCCTTTTGGAACAGTGACTGGAGATTCACCAGGATAGTTCAGGGCATTTGAAACATCACTACATTCCCATGTGTGAGTAAACAAGCCAGGCCATGTATCTCCAATTACTATAAAATATCTTAGATTCAGAGTTCTAATGTAGATGCCTAGGTATGGAAAATGTATACTTCAAAATGTGAGTGAGGGATATTCTTGGTTACTTAAACATAGATGCCATTTCAGATTTCCTAGGATCTGACATCCATCTGCCCTTTCACAAAGCTATGGTTCTCCCATGGGTCTTGCATTACATCTTCCAGGGCTTCACAGATGTTCTGGATACCGCAGGGCATTTCAAATGCCACTAAATGCCTGGTTTTAGGCAACTAAATCAAATCTTAAGTGAAGGGTCTATGTGTCCCTGTCATCTGAACTAGCTGCCTGTATTTCTTATGCTTGACATAATAATTTCAAAGTACAATTCATCTGACCAAAAGAAGGCATTACATTAGAATATGGTCAATAACTCCTGTTTTCTTTTTTTTCTTTCTTGTAATTTGCTTTTGTTGTTTATGTCTTCTAAAAGTAGAAATACAGAGCTACTGCCTCAATTAGCTACTGATGTGATTAGGTGGCATTCCAAACATCAAGTCTAAATGATAATGACCATACAAGATGAAGGTCAACAGAAAAGTGATTCTTCTACTTGTGCCACTCAAGTACAGTTAGCAGTTACATCTGAGCACAGAATATTAGATTTACATAAGTGAATGGAAATAAAATGTAGTGAAGAATACTTTGATGCCTTTTACGTTTGTGTCTGTTATGAATAGGCCACTGGTGTCCAACTGCAAACACTACATCAGTTAATTTAACTCTCTGTCAGCAAAGTAGAGCTACTCAAATCCAGCATAAGAGAATTTATCTCCCATTGGTTGTGCAGCACTGAAGTCCCTAGGCCCTCTGTTAAATTTAACTTCCTTTTTTGTTTTTTTTTGTTTTAATAAAACAGTGCAAGAATCAAAAAGCTGTGTAATGACAAATGAGTCTCCAGATTCTGAGCTCTCTTTACACCTGCAAGTAACTTCAACGTTTCATCACAGTGAGCTGTCACTTTTCCCTTTAACTTGGAAAATGAAATGGCATTGATGGCCTGAGAACTAGTAAAAAATATAGTAGGAATAATACTTGTAGCTTCAGCTTTTGCAATTACTACTGTATATTGTATTGTTAATATCTCTCTCTTTTTTTTTTTTTTTTTTTAATAGCAGAGGAAGCCAAATTGAATGATTAATCTTTGACCTGTAGCTGTAGGAAGCAATTTTAACAACCTCTTTTAAGAAGTCTAGCCTTCTCTGTAGCATGCACATAACTTTCATTAACATTAAACAGTGTTACATGTGCACACCAGGGCATAAGCTTCTAAACAGATATTAATTGGCTAAGAAATAATCCACAATTTCTTCTCCTTGCAGTTAGTCTCAGGGAATTTGCTTTAGGTTTGCTACCTTCACAACTGTTTGAGGGTGTGTTTATTAATTTTCCTTTAACTGCTTAAATGACAAAATTTCTTCCATGTATAAAGCCATTTAAAAGGCAATAGAAAAAATCATAGAATCATAGAATCCTAGGAGTTGGAAGGGACCTCGAAAGATCATCTAGTCCAACCCCCCCTGCCAGAGCAGGGCCCCCTAGAGTACATCGCCTAGGAACGTGTCCAGGTGGGTTTTGAATGTCTCCAGTGAAGGAGACTCCACAACCCCCCTGGGCAGCCTGTTCCAGGGCTCCGTCACCCTTAGAGTAAAAAAATTTTTTCTGATATTCAACTTGAACCTCCTATGCTCCAATTTACACCCATTATCCCTTGTCCTATCACTGGTCACCACTGAGAAAAGCCTAGCTCCATCTCCCTGACACTCACCCCTTACATATTTGAAAACATTGATGAGGTCACCCCTCACTCTCCTTTTCTCCAAACTAAAGAGACCCAGCTCCCTCACGCTTTCCTCATAAGGGAGATGTTCCACTCCCTTAATCATCTCAGTAGCTCTGCGCTGGACTCTTTCAAGCACTTCCCTGTCCTTCTTGAACTGAGGGGCCCAGAACTGGACACAATACTCCAGGTGTGGCCTCACCAATGCAGAATAGAGGGGGAGGAGAACCTCTCTTGACCTACTAACCACACCCTTTCTAATGCACCCCAGGATGCCATTGGCCTTCTTGGCCACAAGGGCACATTGCTGGCTCATGGTCATCCTCTTGTCTACCAGGACCCCCAGGTCTCTTTCACCTACACTGCTCTCCAGCAGGTCAGCCCCCAACCTATACTGGGACATCGTGTTGTTCTTCCCCAAATGCAAAACTCTACACTTCCCCTTGTTGAATTTCATCATGTTTCTCCCTGCCCAACTCTCCAGCCTAAGTCTCTCTGAATGGCAGCACAGCCTTCTGGTGTGTCAGCCACTCCTCCCAGCTTAGTGTCATCAGCAAACTTGCTGAGGGTACATTCTATACCCTCATCCAATATTTATTATCAAGAGTCTACTCTGTCCCCATGTCCCTATTTCCTGTAAAATATCATCAGTATATTAAATCAATACTGAACCAGTAAGTTAAAAGGAAAGTGATTGTGGGTTTGCAATCAATATTATTTTAGAGTTGTAGAAAAGAGTTTGCAAGCAAACAGGTTAATTCTCTATGTCTGAGGTAGTCTGTTGAAAATGCACAGTTCTTTCTCTGTAGCAGTTAACCAGGGCAAAATACCAAGCTGTCACAATAAAGAAACATAGTGGTACAAGGACTAGAATTTTATATTAAGCATGGAACAATTTTGAATAGAAATTGCTTTATTGTCACATTAGATTGCCACTGGGACTGGTTTCAGGATTCCCAACTGGCTTTTAAAAATCACAGCTTTAATCTAGCCAGGTTGACCTTTATAAGTGTTTCACATCAACCTTTAAAGAATAAGAGTTAAAAAGTGCAAGTGTTTGCTAGAACCCAACTTCTGCTGGACCTGCTTTGCTTCCACAGGAAGTCCAGGATGCTGCATTTTAAAATCAGGGGAAATCCCTATGTTTATGTATATTTACCAAATTTTGGTCATAGGAAATTTCATGTGAATCAATTTCTTCCTTTGCCCCCAATGTCCTTAGTTGTCTGCTGTGTTGCTTTACCTTATCTCTGCAGAATACCTACTTTGTCCTGCTCTTAACCTCTTAATCTACAGAAATGTTATGTAACGAGGCATTGGAGGTGAAATTAACTTTTCCTCAATTAGATGTCCATGATTCAGGCATCCACATTAGATCCAGTTCCCATGGTTCTTTGGAAATTGGCAGCTCCGTGAAGTAAAGTACCTCACCCATCTAAACATCATTTTAGGGAAAGAATTTGAGCATCCTAGGAATGCTCTGAGCATTGGAGCATGTTGGACAAGAGGACCTTCTGAGGTTCCTTTTAAACAGAATTAACCTCTTTCAAGGATTTTCAAAACAAGAGAGACTTTTGGGGACTGTGTTGTCAGTTTAAAAATTAGGGAGTAGGCTTTTCCTTGCACCTGTGTAACCTGAAATCTTTGTAGAGACCTTTACCTTCACAGATGATGTTTTCTAGTCTTGCAGATGTACAAGGGAGGTGAAGTGCTGGTTTTTTTTTTCCATATCTCTCATGTGGGCCTTTGGTTCAACTATGCAAAGGTTCATTGTAGAAGCAGGGATTTTTGTCCCTGATATATTTGTTTTTTACTTCTCGTTGCTTATGTTAAATGAACACCAGTCGGGGCTGTCAGGTCTTGACAATGCTCTAGGCTTACATGTAAAGAAGGCAGAGCTGGTTATTTTTCCCCTTGGGGGCAGCCTTTTGGCCTTCAGGCAGTTCTTTTAAAAACAGCTTCACTCTGCCTGATGCCTTTATTATCACAGGTACAATTCCCAATTTGACTGTCCAAACCAGAAATTAAACCTTTGTGTTCAAGAGCAACATGCTGCATGCACTGCTTTCCTGTTTTGTTCAGACAAACTCTCTCCAGAAGCCATATGGCAAGATTTTTTTTCCTTGCTTTTTCCTTGGTTTCTATATATTTGATCATGCTTGTCATGCAAGAGAAAAAGCTGAGGGCAAGATGCAAGTAAGCCTGGAATGTATGTGTGTAAAACTGATGTTCTGCTTCCTTAGGTGTTGCTTAGAAAGTGTTGGCAGGCTGGTGGCCCTTTCATTTGTATTCCTCTTACAGAAAAAGAAAGGAAAATAATAAAAACCAACCTGATAGTGGAAATATACCATTGGGAATCTTTCTGCTGCAGACTCCTGTTAGCTCAGAAAAATAATTTAGGATCCCCGCCGCAGTTCAAGCCTTTAGTAAAATGGGCATCTGCTTATTTTCAAACCAAAAAGTCTCACTGCAATCACCAGGGTGGGTGCTATATGCAGATAACATGAGCTGCTCCCAGAACTTTCCATAGGTTTACTGAGCACTTGGGAAAATGAGTGGTTTCACCCCTCTAAAATAAACTTTGTGTTTTCAGCTCTGGAATGTATTAACTGCCATTTATAACAGACATCAAGGAACAATCATAAAAGTCTTATGAATGGTACTGTAAGTTACTGATACCACTGATACCATCAGAAACTGCAATGTGATTTAAAACATAGCACAGGTTTCCCATCAATTTGGGAACTTAAAGTAAAGGCACTGTTCATGTGGTACCCTACCATAAGGGAACCTCTGAAGGAGCTGGAAAAGGAGAGCTGTTGGAGAACTTCTCCAGTCCCATAGAAAATATGAGTGGTGGTGGAACAGTCAGTTGAAAATTATTTTAACTTGGTGATTTTGAGACTTAATCTCTCTCTCATCCTTTTCTTCATAGAGGTTCCTCCACTATAGTACTGGGACCAGTACTGTTCAATATATTTATTGATGACCTGGATCAGGGAGTAGAGTGTACCACCAGCAAGTTTGCTGCTGACACAAAGCTAGGAGGAGTGGCTGGCACCCCAGAAAGCTGTGCTGCCATCCAGAGGAACCTGGACAGACAGGAGAGTTGGGCAGAGACAGATTTAGTGACAGATTTAATTTAATTACAATGGCAAGTGTAAAGCCCTACATATGGGAAAGAACAACCCCAGGTACCAGTATAGGCTGGGAACTGAGCTGCTGGAGAGCAGCATAGATGAAAGGGACCTAAAGGTGCTGGTGGATGGAAGAATGACCACGAGCCAGCAATCTGCCCTCGTGGCCAAGAAGGACAATGGCACCTGGGGTGCATTAGAAGGGGTTTGAGAGATGTTCTCCCTCTCTGCTCGGCCCTGGTAAGGCCACATCTGGAATAGTGTGTCCAGTTCTGGGCCCCTAAGTTCCAGAAGGACAGGAAACTGCTTGTAAGGGTCCAATGCAGAGCAACCAAGATGATTAAGGGGGTGGAACATCTCCACTATGAGGAAAGATTGAGGGAGCTGGGTCTCCAGCTTGGAGAAGAGAAGAATGAGGTGTGACCTGATAAATGTTTATAATTATGTAAGGGGTGAGTGCCAGGAAGATGTAATAAAGCTTTTCTCAGGGGTGACTAATTATAGGACAAGGGGCAATGGTTATAAACTGGAGAATAGGTGGTTCTGTATAAATATTAGGAAGAATTTTTTCACTGTGAGGGTGACAGAGCACTGGAATAGGTTGCCCAGGGAGGTTGTGGAGTCTCCTTCCCTGGAGACATTCAAAACCCACCTGCATGTGTTCCTGTGTGACCTGTTGGAGGTGACCCTGCTCTGGCAGGGGGGTTGGACTCAGTGATCTTTCGAGGTACCTTCCAACCCCTAACTTTCTATGATTCTATTAAAAAAAAAAAATTGCAGGAACTGAGAGTTTGAGATTTAAGCCCCTGAAGCACAAGGGGCTTAAATCAAGTTTATTTGAGTGAGTGCTCATTTATATTTACAGTTATATACAGTTTTGTACAATACAACTATAAAGTACAGTATATTTTCTTCATAGGGGTGTTTTGATACTTAATCTTTGTGAATCATGATGAGACCCTTAGATGAAAGACACTGTGTAGTATCCCATAAGGCCTCAGGCATGAAAGTATCATTAATAATTTAAGAGTAATGGCTACCCTAGAGGCTGCCAGATGCCTCTGGTGGTAGAAATACCTACAAAAATAAATACTGTAACACTGATTGAATAATTTCTTTGATTAATTTATCAGTATTTTTTAATACATTTGACAATGTTTTTCATTATTCACCTTACTTGTGCATTAGTTTTAAACTCTTATCTCATTAATGAAGAAGCTGCTTACCCTAAAAAGACCTTATTTTCTCTAAAGAAAAATAAATTGCATTAAATTGCCATCTAATATCAGCACGTCCAGTGCAAAGTTTTTGGAGTTTTGCTTAACTGGGAAAGATTCTAATACACACTTTGTAAAGTTTTCTTGGTGAAGTCTTTGGTCCCAGACCTAGTCCAGGATGTGACTCAAAGATCTGTAGCATGTGTTTTAGGTGTCTCCAGCTTTCTGATGATAGAAACTGTGGTGTTATCAATAAGGCACCTGTGAGGTTATCCTTACCAGGTTACAGCTTTCAATAATTTCAGTGTATGAGGCGAGCTGAAGATGTATCACATCACTGATCTGCAGATACTCAGGAATGATGTTGAAAACTCACATTAAGCTAACATACAGAAACAATTTGGTCTGGAATCTTAGCATACAGCTTTATGGTGGTGATTCCTGGAACCTCTATCTGACCATGTATGGTCTGTAATACAGATCCTACTCTCAGATGTAAGGCAACACACACAAGGGCAATGTGAAGCATCAAATATAAATGTTTATGAATTTTGTTTCTGTTGGAGTTTTAAGGTGAGAAGTGATAGCTCAAGACTGGCAATTTATTTGCAAAAGAAATAGACCCTAATAGAAAGAACTGGCCCACCTTAAGATCTGCTGTACAAATATGAGTTTATGTAACAGCTCCCAATCTTTCCTGCAGTAATCTAGCCTGTAAACAAACAAGACATTTACTAGACAAAAAACAGGCACAAACAGATCAAATTACTTCTCCAAGGTTATAAAAACAGTTACCAAAAAAGGTTTCTTTCTGTAATAGGCTTGAATCTTAGATCTCCCAAAGCTCCTTTTACTGTTACAAACCCATCCTTCTTTGCTGGATATTTGGCTTAGCTGAAAGATTTCAGAAGCTGCAAGTAACAAGAGTGGGGAGGCTGAAGATTTCATCATGGAAAATTGTCAAATACTCAGTTATCACTGGTATTCAAACATGCTGTCTTTAAAATATTTCCTTTACAAGATCTAATTTTTTTTTTTTACTTAGTTTTTTACTTAGTAAGGGAATAAAGAATGGATATGAAGTATTTGTTTGTGCTTCTTTTCACAGATGATCATACAGTAAAGGTGAAGGAGATCCTAACTTTTAACAGATCAAAGCATTTGTTTTACTATTAATTCTTTGGTACTGGCTCTCCCGAGACCCCTGCTGCTATGAGCTAATGCAAATTGCATCAGGAAATCCAACGGGCTTAGTAAACACTGAATATTAATTCATGATGGTTTTGAACATGCATAAACAGCATCAGTCCCAAAATCCAGAGCAGAAGCAAATAACAATGTTAAATTGGTATGTCAGAATTTTATGTGCAGTGTTGTTTTGGCCATAAAAATCAGCATTTTCTTGCCATGTTGAATGATCATGTTGTTTTGTTATAACACAAGAATTCTAAATCATTGAGTGATACCCTTGCTCCTTCTAACCATACTCAGGGCCTGCTCTAATTGCTAAGAGCTGCTTTTCCTGCATTGACCAGTCTACTTTTCTCTAAATCCAGCCAAGATACATATTTTTTGAGAAGTACTGGAGTTTTTGCAGCAGGGACTCAGAACAGGACTCAGGAAACCTACATTTAGTCTCAGGTTTCATGAGGCACTCTGGTTAAGTCATAGATTTGCTGTTGTGCATCTAGGAATGTTTTCTTTTCTGCTTTGGTCCTGTATCAGTAATGGACTGCTTAGGAGAAATGCTTTCCATATTTTAGCTAAGACAAGAAGATCCAATTGTCAGGCAATAGCTTCCAAATCAGGACAACCCTCTAAACAATTTCACTTACAGAAGTCAGAACAATTGCATTCAGCTAAGAAACTACCTAATTACAGTTTGAAACCAGGAAAGCACTTGGCATTGACAGCAGCTCCTATGTCATCACTAAAACACCCTCATTTTCAATATATGATTTGTGACTGGTTTCAGCATAATGTACTCAATTGCTTAACACTACTTAGATATCTTTTGTGGCTCTAAAGAAGCTGTGGACATATCAATAAGAATTCTTAATGCTGGACTTCTGAGCAAAAAGGTTCAACATTGGCCTATTCGAAGGTCTATTAACTGACTCACACAAAACTGTTCTGTATTTCTTTCCAAACCTGTTCTGAATGTTTCCTTCAAGGGTAGAGATAGGTTGTCTGAATATTGAAGTGGATAAGAAGGTTGTGTCATCATGCAGGTTTTTTTACCTTTCCTGTCCATCGTTGTGTATTTTAGTATTCACCTTTTGAACTTTTCTCATGTAAGGTAAAATATCATAAAACATGAGCTACATTACAGCCTGGGTTTTGAAAGTTTGAGATGCTGGTATCCTGGCAAATTCTCAAACTATTAGTAAACTAGTCTGTACTAGAGAGCAAAAAGGAAATCACACTGTGTAAGTAAAGATATCACTAAATGTAGATCTAGTGATTCACAGGGACTCATCATATGGTGACAGTAGATACTGAGTAGTACTCGTTCTAGGGCGTGCAGCTGTTTCTTTGAAATTCTAGAGATTAAAAAGGCAATTTAAATATTTTATAGGCCTCTGACCTGGTGCCTGGAATTGGTCTATCAGCCTGCAGATGAACTCATGCTATCTCACAGCTTGTTGGGGACAGTTATATAAATGCCTTGTGAAACCACAAGCAATTGCTCAATTGCCCGAGATGACAATCAGAGCTCCTCAAGTCACAGGTTCCACTTTGCAGGATAGAAAAGAAGCATGATGCACTCTGACAGCAAAGGAACATCTTTTTCTTTCTCTATTAGCCTTCCCTTTGGACAGACCAGAAGATACACGATGCTTCCAGGGTCTATTGACAGCAAAAGCAGTTTGAGACACAGTGGTACTCAGTTTTTCTACAAATATAAAGTCAAAGCCAGTATTACTGGTTATAGCAGTTATATCCCTGTTTTCTGACAGGATCTATATTGAGGACAACAATTTTTCCTTTTTCTTTTTTTAATAAATACTTTTAATTTCATGTCTGTCATACTGTCAGTTGTAACTTTTGTGTCTGGAGATGCTAAATATTTAACAACATTTTCACACAAAACCTTTAACTATTAGGCACCACTTAGTCTATGTTCTCTGACTAGCTAAATTTATATATATTTTCACATATTATTTGCACAGAAGTATTCCTTTCATTCCTCACAGGCAGAGCAATACTGAAAGGTAAGACCAATGTTGGAGTAAGAAAAAAGTTTGGTGAAATTTAAAAATGGGCACCTGTTTGGAGTGGTCCTGGGATTCAAATACTAACACCAATTAATTGAAAAGTTCCTGGTTTAATTTGAAAACTATTTCTCAAGAAAGGGTTCGTTCTATTTTGGTTTGGTTTTTTTTTTCTGATTGATTTTATTTGTTTTTCAGTTTTGGCTTTGACAAAACAGATTAATTTTTTTCTGGGAAATTTACAAGACAAGGGAAATGTACACTGCATTTTAATTATTTCTCACGTAAGTAATGTTCTACAATAACTATCAGACATACAAAGACAAGGAGAGATGTATTAAACTCCTGTGGCCACCCTGGGCATCATTAGCTAAGCTGATAATAAAACTGAAGATTTCTTGGCTTCTAAGCCTATGTTTTAAGCAGAAAACTTCAGCGTTTTCTTAGAATCCAGTAGTGAGCTGTCTTCTGTTTCAATACAAAAGCTGATCTTAAGTCATCCAAATGATATATAGTTTCCCAGATGAACATTTGTCATTATTTTAAACAGAACTCATTAACTGCTATGGTTGTTTAGCACCTCCAAGTCCTATTTTTCATTTAAAAGCGTAGGTGAATTTATGGAAGCCTTCCACTCACAGCAATGGACAGAATACAGAGTATTTTAAATAAAGAACTAAATGCCAAAAAAAGTTCTCAAACAAGTTGAAAATGTTACCAGTTTATTAGTAGTTACATTTTTACACTAAAATTAATACTAACATGATGTGACGGCACAGAAACAGCAAGTTTTAAGTACTTAAGACTACTCATCAATAGGTTAAAAATACGTCAGTGGCATCAGAACAACAGATATCTCCTTATTTGAGTTACAAAAGGCAATTTTTTTTTCTTTTCTCTTTTTTCCCCCTAAAGAAATCATGCTTAAGTTAGACTCCAAGGAGATAATTTGGCACTTCACACCATCCATATGCAAAGATCAATGGATAAAAAAATGTTTGCTTATCCTTAGCAGAGCTGAACTTTTCTACATGCACATTGTATCTGAAAGCTGCCAGCGTTTTTAATTTTTGGGAAGATCTTTGAAAAGAGTTCAGGACTGAAAATTATTCTGTTTCCAAAATCTGGCTTGCTGAGCAGAAGAAAGGGGGTAGCCAAATTCTGATACCATAAGTAAATTTCAAAGGTGATTGAACACTGAGCTCAAATGCAGGCTGAAGTGTAAACTTTATTCCATTTTATCTCAAAGGAATGTGCTAGAATTTATGTAGCATATATGTACTGGTTGTTCTCTGTTGTATGCAGATTCAAACAATAAAAACTAAACAGTGGCAGGAGAGGTGGTGAGTTAATTTGGCTACTTCAGGGAAAAAAATGCTTTATATTTAGGAGATTATACAAAGATATTAAAAAGTTACACATTTTTTTTTCTCAACATCCCTCCAAGATGAAAATTCCCTTTTCCTTTTCACAGAATGAAAGTGGAGAAAGACTTTTTAGCATAACAGTAGAGGTTTGTGATAACCACTTCCCAATTTGAGGTCCTGTCTGCTATATAACCATTCACTTTAACATATTTTCTACAATTTTATTTACTTGATCTGACATTAGGGCCCAGCTCCAAGATTTGACCATGATAATCCTTCTTACTGGAAGGATAATTGCTCCATAACTTCCCTGCTCTTTTCACTACATTTTATCCTAAGTGTTCACACCCTTGTATTTTCAGCTTCCATTTTTCTGACTTCTTACATATCCCTCTTGACAGTGTGCAGACTCTTTCAAGGTACCAGCACACAAGTCAGATGGTTCAATGGTTCAATGTCTTAGTGGATTAAAAATTAGTTGTCTAATTAGAAGTCTCTGGTAGTAGATCATACTAACAAAATGCAATAGGCAGAATAGTAATAAGCAATTTCCAATCTGTTTACAAAATACCTCAGTTTGATGTGGACATAAAGGGACAGTACTATTACAGTCCAGTTGTAGTGTTTAATTTCTATATTAGAAGTTATAAGTTTTATCAGCCTTTACCTTCTTTTTCTTTTTTAAGCTGGCCTTAATTTACAAGTAAAGTACTCTCAACAATCAACACAATTATTTTCAAGTTTTTTTCCCCACAATGTATGTGCTTTAAAGAAATTTCTTTCAGAATGAAAACTGGGAAACAGGAAATACGATGTTCTCTTGTTTGTGGCTTTTCTTCGTTGGATTTTTTTGGAGGTTTTTTGTTTCTTTTATAAAACAAATTGTTTCTTTTGTTTCTTTGTATTTTAATTACTCCTCCTTTTTTACCACTTTGTCTAGGTAAAGATTAATCCATATTCCCAGGAAGTCCCTGAATTCTGTTGTGAGGCTTCCTGATAATGCACCATCTTTTTTGTTCCCTAGTTTTATCTGTTTAAGAAATCTCACATTAAATGTTACTTAGTTGTTGTTACATTTCCAAAGTTATGTCTATAACTGTATTTTTTTCTGAAAAAACCTACATTTTCTCCGCTGAATTCCTGGGGAGTGTGATCTACTCCTGGGGCTCACCTTCATTGTTAATTCTGGGTAAACTCCTAGGTGTTCTTACTTCACTGTATTCTTACTCATCATGTGTTGGGTGAAAAAAAAAAATCTTAGATGGTTAAATTCAGGTGTGACATATTCCAGATTTAGTCCAAATTATTTGAAGATTTAGGTACTACTGGACTTTCTGGGTTTTCCTGGGAATGAACTGGGTTACTGCAGACCTTTTTCTTCAGTGCAAAGTTAATTAAGAAAATTCTTGAGAACTGGCCTAACCACAAAATTCTTATTCTTCTGGATACCTCAGAAGGGAATAAATATCTGGAAATTGTACTATGACAGACTGTGAAAAAAATATATATTTCAGAGCCTTTGGCATCTAGGACCTTGCCTTACGAGTAAGACATATTGCTGCCTAAATCTGTATGAAATGGTTTTTCAGCCTGTGTCTTAGTGGATTGAATTATAAAAGTACTGGCACCTTCAAAACTGAATCCTGAAAGATGCAGACCTCTGTCACTTCCCACTGCTCACAGTGAAAACTGAGGATGTTCTGCAACTTGTCAGTGCTCAGTCCCACCTGGGTACAGGCAAGGGACCTCCAAGGGAACACTGGGGAACGAGGTGAGATTCATGTAAACATCCCAATCTCTTCAGCAGTGAGAAACCTGAATATTAGCTGTCAGCTTGTTCTCTCCCACACTTGAACATATTATACATTAGGAGGAAAGCAGACTGGCCTTCATTTTGGCCCACATTTTTTAAATTCTTGGATGAAGCTACATGAATAAGATTCTTCACACTGCATTGATGTGATTTTGTTAGCCTCTGCCAGACACTGGTTCAGTAATTCCTAAAGAGCTTATAGCTTACAGTGAGAGATGGTTGACAGCCATTAAAGTGCTGTACCTTGCCTTTGAGAGAGGAAAAATGATTACTGATGAGAACTGGAAAAATTAACTATGAAAATTATGAAGCTAATATGTGCTTTTTATTGGCTCAAACAAAATTTCTTTTTCACCATGTTTAATCACGTGCTGAGACTACAATTTTTGTCCTAATAAATAAGAACAGGGAAACTGTATAAAAAACATCCATCTATCCAGCATGAAAATTCAACTCTGCTTAGAGCTCTGCTGGTGTCTAAGTGAATTTATACGGATGACTCCAATGGCTCATCAGATCAGAATTGGTCTTTTATCCTTGTCTTCTTGTTTCTTACCATGTTATCTATTTTTCAGAACTGTAAATTATTATTTCACTTCTCCAACCAGCACAAAGGCTATTTTCTTTTTCTGGAGAAAATATTTCTCTCTTTTTGTTTGTTTGTTTGTTTGTTTGTTTGTTTGTTTTAAAGCTGGTGCATTGTTTTCAAGTGCTCTGGATAGCACATCACATAACAAACCCAGCTCATTATTATGCATTATCTACTGCTGCTTGCTGCAATGCAATATTTACACTTTGGCATTAAGGCAGGAGACAGCCCTTGTTATGCAGCACAGCCGCTGCTGATAGATCGACACAATGTTTTTTCAGAAACATGAAGAATTGAAAATGGTTCATCTGGGGATTGCAAGTGCTATGAATTCTTTATATCTAACAGTTGGCCTGCACTGACCCAAAGGATATTAGATTTCTTAGGAGCAAACGTGCTATTCTGAAATGCACTTATAAAGCCTGATCTCAGTGGCCTGCAGTGCCTGCCCCCCCATTGTCATTGGCCTTTGCCAGACAGAGCTTCCCCTCCCTCTGTGCAACCCTTGCTCCCTGCCTTATACCTCCTGCTGTCTACCTCAGGTCTTCCATGCTGGCATCATGCAGGCAGCAGGCAGGAGTGGGGAGGGCTGAGGACACCATTAGGAGATGGAGGAAGTTGCTCCCAAGCCTGGATTTTATTGCCATGCCACTTGGATTGTTTTTACAGCTGGCAGGCCAGAGTGACCTTTGGCTGCCTCTTCTCATTTTTCTTGGCTCCTTCCCCATAGCTCCCCATCAGATCTGCTGCTCTCGTGGTCTTTTAAAGGGCTGCTCTGCCAGCATTGCTGCTTCCTACAGGGCAGGAGATGCTGACCTCAGATTGGAAAATGGAGGGAGGGGAGGGGAGAGAGGAATGCTGAAAGAGTGTTGATAGGCCTGGTTCTTACAATGTCTTGCTGTTCTAATGGCATCAGGACTGAGGCAGGCACTAACCTGTTGCTGCTGGCATGGGCAATCTACCAAGGGATGGGAAAGCATTACAGGTACCATCCCTGCAAGGAGATGCTGTGGAGATGAGAGGGACATGAACTGACACCCTACCTTGTGGGATACCCAAGGCAAAATCACCTTGCCAGGCTAATAAGACATTTCTTTAATAATTTCTCTTTGAGGATCCCAAAGCACTTTACCTATTAAAATGGAACACCATAGTATCATTCTGCAGTTGGTAAATATCTGTTTCTCTCCTATTCCTTATTTCAGACCTATCTGTTGACTCATGTTACTGTTGGTCAGTGAACCTACTGAAGGTCACCTAACCACTGGATAACACTCCTTCTCCAGAAGTTGTTCCTCCTTTCTCTCTGCAAAGCACCCCAACATCTTACTGCACTGTGTCCCCAAAACATACCTACTTCAGTGTTAGAAGCCCACTACTGAAAAATCCTACATATTAGCAGAAAACAGGATAAAATTCTTTTTTTCTACGCAGACTCCAGAAAATCTTTTGCTTCTGCCAACTCATAATGATTTTAGAGACATGCCCAGGTGGAAAGAAAACTTTGTGTGTATTGCACTGGCTTCCATCACCATCACCCAAACTCAGATTCTGGCTCTGTCAATGTGGTTCTTCTCCTTCCCCTCATTTGAATGACAATTTGGAAAGGGTGGAGGAGACAACAGAATTTGGGAGGGATGAAAACTGTCAGATAATCGAGATGATTTTTAATTAAACCGTGTATTTCATCTACAGCTATACACAAAGAGCTTTATTGTAGTGTTGCTGTGGCAACCTTGAGTATCCTGACGTGTGATTAAAATCTTAGATATGAATGTTCCATTAACAAAGAGAAAGGCTTTTTTTTTTTTGTCATGGGGCAGCCACCAAAATTGCTGATCCTGAAGACTGAGGGTCAGATTGTCACCCTGGATTTTAGTCACTGGAGGGTAGGGATGGAGAGAAACAGCCATGCAGATGACTGAAAGCCTATGAGGGAGAGAATCCTTCTCCTGATTATAAAAGCCTGCCCCCTTCTCCCCCCTGCCCCATGTCTTTCCATCCCCTAAGGATGCTATACCAATCAGACTTAGTATCTTAAAAGGCCACAAAGGGAAAAATGTCAGGTGTGAGCTGCTCTGCTCAGCACGTCAGGAGTTCAGATAAGAACACAAAAAGTACCACATGGGGTTAGACATAAGGTTCGTTTAGCTTGCTAACCTTTGCCTGGCAACAGCAAGTAGCAAATGCTTAGGATATGTATAGACTTGACCTTTCTCTCACAGACCCTCCCAGCTCCTGATAACCACTACTTAAATGTGTCCTTGCAAATCTCCCCCAAATGCTGTTTTTTTCTAGTAAAAACCTTCTGAGCTAGGAGAGGCATACTTCATTTTTTGTTTTTTTCTTTATTTTTTTTTCCCCCATACATGGCCAAACTTTGTCCTTTGAAGAAAAAACGATTGCTGTTTCTATTATGATGGAATGGGATCAAGGATTCAGGGCAGCCCTGTAGGCAAACAATGAAATAGAGGCATCCTAGCATTAAGGCAAGATGCTTTCTCCTCTCTTTTGTTCTTTCTGTGCCTTTTAAGAGAGAAAAATAGGATACAGTCTCTAATAGATGCTTCTGTATAGAGATGGTGATCTGTCTTGACATGTCCTTCTTTTTTCCCAGTTAACTGTCATAGCAGCTTCCTCCTGAAAAGCTGGGGTCAGATCACCATCTCTGATTTTAATCATCAAAGGTAATGAATGGAAGAAGAGTCACTTGTACAGCTAAATTCTATCAGCCAACAACCCTGAAATCTTATTCCTCAGCTCTCCTGTCCTTTAATTTCTTTCAGGCACGGTCCTCATTTAAATTACTTAGGAATATGATATAGAGGAAAGATGTTATATGTTAAATAATGGACTTACCCAGGAAAATGAGGTATACATTAATGCAGCATTTATCTCATCCCTTACAATCCAGAATTTCTTCATTGCTTCATTCATTGCAATAGAGATTCCCTCAGTTCTTGGTTTTCCCTTGTGTCAGGAAAAGAGGTACAAATTCAGAGGCCATCCAACCATTTCTGTGACACAGGAGCAACACATAATTTCCTGACCTGCTGGGCAATTAGCTTATGCCCTGAAGTGTGATGTTTGATTATGATCCTTACAGACTGAGTTTACAATGCTAATGGCAGTTTCTTATTAGATGCAGTCACAGAATTTGTCTGAATGATTTTTACTTGCAGTGAGTTACCCAGACTGACCAAAAGCTGCATGGTCTGTTCTGTACTTGCTCTCTTTTGCCTCCCCAGGACCACAATTACATACACAAGACCACAAATTTACTCTGATTTGCATAATTTTGAGCAGCTCAATCACACCAAGACTGTTTGCTTACTAATCTGATCCCTAATCGAACCTGTTAATTAAAAAACTCTCTCATTTAGAGATTAACGAGAACTGTGTTTTATCTGTTTGTTTGTGGGTTTCTTTAAAATGTATTTTACAGTTTTTTCTCTATACTGTCTTGGACAAAACCTTGTGACCTACAAAATATTAATGAATTTACACACATATAGAAGATCAGCTTTAGTAAACTGAACTATTTCATAGCATGTCTCCTGTGAGTCTGGTGATGCAAAGGTTAAAAGAAGTTAGGAGAAATTGTAACTTTTTATTATAGAAGTGATATATTAAAAAGAAAGGAACATGGCAGATATAATTGAATTCTATCCTTGACTGTATTAAGAAATATTCTGTTTAGAAACACTTATTTAAATTAACTCCTTGATACTTTCTAACTATAGCCTAAATTTACAAATGTTGCAAAGTAAGGTATTTTTGTACCAGGTAGGTGTTTCTTCCCAGGAATTTTATTATTTTCATGTTTTATTCCCCTACTCCTTTTTTAATGATAGAACTATTTTTCCAGAGACATTCTTTCCAGCAGCTCAACATTGTATCAAAAAGTGAGTGAGTTTAAAATTTCCCAGTGAGATCTACCAATCTTCTTTGTCCTGAGATAAAAGGCTGCTTTGCAGCTTAAGTAATGGCCAAAATAAAACACAGAAGAAAACTGGCTGTATAGTTAAGTAGCTATATATATATAGATATATATATTATCTTCACATTTTGTATCTGTGGTGGGCATATAGGCCTCTTCCTCTTCACAATGCTGTGACCATACACAATTGGTACTTGTTTAAAAATAGTTTTAAAAGTAAAAGTTGAGATTTTTCACTTTCTCCCCTGAGCAAAGTCTGAAAGAAGAACACCAAATGCTGTGAGATGTTAGTCAAAATAACTCTCCAAAGTTTGTTTTAAGCAATACATGCACTAAACTTTGTTGTTATTAATGAGGAACTGATGATTCTTGGTCTTTGTTTGAAGACCTGAGGTGCAAAAAGGAGAAGTAAGCTTCAGAAAATAAATGTATTATTGAGACAACCAAAATATTTTTTGCATAATACCAAAAGATGTTTTCACTTTTTGTCTTTGCAAAGTTTTCATCCCTCTTTGCAAAATGCTGTAAATTATATATTTTAAAACATATGAGATTTTCCCGCTTTTGTTATGTTTTTAGATTCTGTTCAGTTTAACTTCATTTTATCTGCCAGTGGTGGGAATTAAATAGTTTCTGGAAGATCTAAGGGACACTGGAGCTTCCCTAGTTGCAATGCCTTTTTTTCTTTTTTGCATATCTCAGAGTTTTGACGTTCTCCCTAGCGATGGTTGCTATGCTATTCCTCAGCACACTGGATGGTGATCCTTGCAATGCCTAAGGTGCTAAGGAATATTTTGTACAGAATATCATCCTTCTTATTTAAAAAAAAAAACAACAAAAACCACAACACTTTCTTGGAATGGGACCTCAGTTAGAATTTTTCCTCCAGAGGTGCTGTCAAAATCCTTGTCACCGTGCAGCAGAGTGAAAGGCATAAAAAGTTAATAAAGACCAAAGACATTTTGTACACAGTCCCCCTGACTGTTATCATCAATAGGGCACATGAAATTATTTAGGTTGAACTAACAGCCTGGTTCATTAAACCCAATATCCCACTTCTGGATGATGTCAATGGGAGGTTGCAGAAAGAAGGAGAAATCTTTGCTTTTGCTAATAACCAGGTGTGCCATTCCTACAGGGATGGTGCTCTGTGTGAATGCTGTCTTCCTAATAGCTTGCAAACCCACTCTAAGTCTGAGATTTCAAAATTGTCTTACACAAGGTATATATAAGAGATAATTTTTTCTCCTGGTCCATTTAGCAGTGAATTTCACTTGTATGTGCAAATAGCATGACGAAAAAAATTTCTTTTCACAGGTGGCCCCTTTTCACTTATCATCTGTCTTCTCTCCCAGCCCAGCCTGTTTCCTGAGCACCTGAACTGCTTTATGGAAAAAACAAAACAAACCAATAAACAAACAAACAAAACCCACTAAAGAAAAAAAAAAAAAAAAAAAAAAAAAAAAAAAAAAGCCAAAAAAACCCACAAAAAAGAACCCACAAGCAAAAAAACCCCAACCAGCACAGTTTGTCCTCATTTTTTGTGAACTCTGGAAGACTCTGGTCTCCTTGAGGGGTTTCTGGCAGGTAAAATTGACAGCAGGCTATAGCTGACTGCATGTTTGCCACAAGGATCAGCTCCCAGCAGGCCTGACACATGTTGTCACCCTTGTTGCACAGGCAATAAAGGATGCACAGGCTGGTAGAGTCACAGAAGAGAGATCCTTTCTGAGCATGCACCAAGGTCAAGAGATCCAGGGTTGGTTAAAGCCCAGCACCAACTTGTATTCTTGAGTCAGGCTGAGAGAAAAATTGATTTGGGGAGTTGGCTGCCAAATGGGGGAAAACAATGCTGGTAGCAATTAAACAAACAAACAGTATAAAAATTAATTCTCTAAGCATAAAACTGGGGAGATGAGAAAAGGAGGAAAGGTTTCTTGCTGAAATGAGAAGTGTTGTTTTGCCTGACCCAAAATTAAAAGTTCTGTCATAGACACTTGTAAGACAAAAAAAAAAAAAAAAAAAAAAAAAAAAAAGAAAAAAAGAAAAAAAGAAAAAAAGAAAAAAAATTTAAAAAACCCAAAAAACAAAAAACCAAAAAAACATGCAGTCACTGAGATTACACAAGCATCCACCTTTTACTCAGTAGCTTAGGAGTTAACACATTTAACCTTGAGTGTAAGACATCCCTGTATTTGAGGAGGTCTGAACCCATCTGTACCTTTAATGAGTTTGCTAAACTCACACTGTTGTATTTGATCCCAAGCATTCACAATACCCCTGAGTCATATTGCTTCACCAAAAGAGTATGTAATAAAAAAAGTAACTAAGGTAGAGAAAAAAAAGAAAACAAATCAAAAGTAGGAATCATCATAAACTGCTTATCTAGGGGTAGTTTTCATCTAGAGAAGATGGGAAAGAAAATAACTTAATTTTTCTTCTTCAGCATTTGGTTTTTCATTTGCTAATTTTTTTTCCCCTGCTGTGACTGACTTTTTTTTTTTTTCCAATTTGTACATGATTTATCCATATGTCTGGGGGTGGGTGGCAAACTTCATTTAAAGTTAAATTCTTCAAACAGCATATAAGAATATTAATTGCTGTAGCCAGCCTGTTTCAAGAACCCAGTCTCTGATAATCAGGTCTCCTCTGTTAATATCCCTGACTGATGAATGTCTCTGCCTGATGTTTAAACATATCCACTGGGATATCACACTATTTAACATGCATATGAAACCATAAAAATAATCCCAGGGAAACTCACATCCTGAGAAGAGAGCAGTGCATCAGTGTGGCCAGTTTATTTGTATTCACATTAGGTGATTTGTCCCAGTTTGCCAGGTGCTGCTTGGACTGGTTCTCCACTATTTGCAACAAATGTGCCCCACTAGGGTATAACACTTAAAACTGGACCAGAGCATCTCTTTTGTCATTATGAACTGAGAAAATATTTATAAAGATCTACACTGCACAAAAAGATGCTGAAATGGAAGTGATAAGAAATGCTACTTTGAGCAATCATTGAATATTTCTTTAACTTCTATACATGATGGTTGACTAATACCTTTTTTAATTTTTTTTTTAATAGGGATTATAATGTCAGGTTCTAGGCACGGTTTAGGTTTCTAATCTGAAGTAAGTTATTTAAATGGAGGGAAATGTAGAAAGACATTTTTGGCAATCATGCTATGAAGTTTATGTTGTATCTAAGAGAAAAGGATTATATCGTTATCATCAGCTCTAGAAACTGGATTTTCTTTTTGACTTCCATTGTTATTTCAGTATCAAATATCATTCCATTATACACTGTCTGGAATCTTCCAGTATAATGTTAACATTTTTTAGGCTCCAAAGACTAAATCAGCAACTCCCAACAATGATCTGTTGAAAACCAACACATCTTTTTTCATGAACACAGTAGCCATCCAAAATACATAAAAAATTAATTTCATCATCCAGCCATGCTCCTGGACACCAACATGTTAACTTGTAGGAGAACACTCCTGTTACCCAACTAAATAATTAAACAGGAATGTTATCCAACATAGCACCTTTCCAGGGGGAATAAATTCCTTTGCAAGAAACATTCAAATGCATCACAAGAATTATTTCCATGCACTGAAAGCACAATGTGTTACAGACTATTCTACCCTGGAAACAATGTGGGAAATCAATGAAGAATATGATGAAATGGCTTGTTTAGTTATACATTAAACTTCTATGGGAAGATCGTATCTGCTCAGAACTATTCCAGACGTTTACAGTCTGTAAATCACTAAACTCATCAGAAGAAAGCCCCCCATAGGCCAAAAACATGTCAAAGGGATTTAGATCACTGAGGAAGTCTAAGCCTTACTAAAGCTTCTCCACTACAGCCACAGTAAATATTCCCAAAACGGACTCATAAACCCACTTGTTTTTTTTGGCATATATTTCCTGAAGCTCACTGAATGTCTCACTCATGAAATGAAAGCATGGAATGAACCATATAGATAATAAATAATGGACAAACCATCCTACAAAACAGTTATGCAGTACTATTTCAGTCTTGACCGTGAAAAGAAACTTTTAAAAGTCTTCTAAAGCTGAGTTTGAGAAATAAAATTTGTGACTTGGTTGATTACTAAAGCCCCAGATTCAATCCAAGTCTTGATTTTTTTAATACGTTTTAGTGTTTCTCCCACTGACCAGCAATATCTGTGTGCTTCTCTACAAACATCCCTTCTGTCCCTCAATACCAATCACCTAAGATTATGACCTGATATTTATTTAAGCTAGTAATTTACTTAGTTATAATTACATTTTAAAACCCGTCACTATTAGTCTAATAAAAGTTATCTCTATTTATAGTTTTCTATGATTAAAAAATAGTACATATTTCCAAGTGGTTTTTGAATTTTAATAATTTTTATGAATCATTATTTTGCTCATTTACTGTACAAATAGTTCTTTCCAGTAATGTATTTCAACTGAAAAAAATTTTTAAAACATTTGCTGAAACTCCTAATTCAGCTGCCTGTATAATTTTTTTACAGATTCACCCGAAAGTCCACATCTCCTAGTTTTTTTTATTATAGAAAGTAATTGTCAGAGGAAAGTTTAACCTACATCCATTTCAATCCTTTTTTGGCCAAGGAAAGGAAATTTTTTCTAAACCATTTCTGAAAACTTTCATGACAACAGGGTGCCTTAAAGTAATTATCAAATGCTGCCTAAGAAGTCAGTGGCACACATGCAATTAAAAGTACTAAAGAGTGGGAATGTCTTGCAGTACTATAGACATCTGCAATACAACTGCTGCTATCTGATCCAATCATCTTCATCTTTCTGTAAAGCCAATGGAAAGAAATTTAGACCATGATTCCTCTCAAATACTTCCAGTGTAGACATTGCAGTATTTCCCCAGGTGATTTCCACCCCAGACCCTGAACAATTTTAGATGCTTTAGACTCTTCCCTGAGGTCAATCCAGCTTCTGATATATCACTACTGGAGCAAGGAAGCTGGATAGAGGGTGAACTAGACACACCAGAGGAAGACCCATCAGCACTTAGACCAGGTGTCTACTTGTTGATAAACTTTCAGTTTCCAACTCCACATTTCCTAACAGAGGCTGATTGCATGAGTTTTTATTCCCAGGATTTCCACATGCAGCGTATAGACTAAATATCAAAGGCCTCTGAACTGTGAGTGATATTTACCCACGGTATACGTGTCATTAAGAAGTAGCTAAGAAAAGATTGATCTAGACTCTGACCTTAAGAAAAGATCTGGCAGTCGTGTGTGTACAACTTGTGTTACTAGCAGAAGTATTATCCTTGTAAAATGTTGAGGCTCCATGCTCTGAGCTCCGTGCGTCATTTTGGTTCTGCTTTCTTGGCTAAATCACAGCAAACCATTTCAGATTGACCTAATTGTTGTTTACCATCATAAAATTTACTTTTTATAATATAGATATATCATATTCTTTTCTAAACTATATTTAAATAACAAATGTGCCAATCAAGGGTAAAGCCTTAAAAGGTCCTTCTAACAAAATGAGTGCATTGTTTCACAGTCTAAGCACTCACATACCATTTGAGGTCACTTGTAACTTCAATTCTTGCCTGTTTGGGTCTCTTTCAGAGTAGCAATGTGAAACTGAGTCATTCACTTAAAGAAGAAAGCTATCTCTACAACTGGGACAAATTCTAGCATAGCTAAATTCCTAGTCCTTTCTAGAAACTATATTTTACCTTAGAGTAATAGTAAATTGTCTTTAGTTCTTCTAGATAGGTCACCGACCTGCAGTTTGTTTTCTGGTGAATGATGGTTTCAGTCTCTGATCCATGTCCACTAAACTATTTTCACAAGGGGATATATTTCCCTGGCATCAATGGAGAGAATATAATCTCAGAATACCTGTAAAATGAGTACTGGGAAGCCCATATTGACGTGGTTTCCTTTCCAATTAAACACACAGACCTCAGGCACTTATCTGGAATGTGTGACTTACCTTTTCACAGGTGCCTTCTCCTTCATGTTGTTGACACCACCTCTTCTTTAGTATTCCAGAAACAGAGTAATTGGAATGCTAATAAAAAGGTGCCCCCCCCCTCCACTCCTTTTGATGTAAGTCTGCATATTTGCAGCAAAAATCAGAGACAACAAAATTGCTTGGCTAAACTATAGTAGGAGTACCAGCAAACAGCCATCCATCTGTTGCCTCCTCACTCCCCAAACACCTGCACTTAGCCTGCTTCTCTTTGGCTCATGATCTGCATAACCCACACAGGACTGGAGAGGGCAAGTCTGTGGCCTCGGTCACAACCATTGTCCTCTGCACAATTAGCACTTACCTGGTGCCTTAAAAGATTGAAAGTTTGTCTTGCTGGAAATTAGAGCCCTGGAACAACACACAATTAATGCAGATATTAGAGATATCAGATGTAAGGTTCCATTTTGTTATTCTTGGGTAGGTTGCATTTCTTTGTTCTTTGCACTCCATACATTCCCTATGCATGCAGCCAGAAATTTATAAAGGCAAGAAGAGAGTAGTTTAGCTCCTTAAATGATGTAATTTTGCAGGTGTGCATATCAGAGTAGAAAAAATTATAGAAGTAATATATACAGAGAAAAAATGTACAGCAGATACAGTTTAGAATAGCTTAGAAGAAACACTGGCTACCAAGAAATCCACCACAATCATTGATCTTATTGGGTAAGGAAAAATGATGAATTTTTCTTTTCTAGCAGGTGGCAATATCTTGTTGAATACTTACATGGATTGGATTTAAAGATATGGCTGCGCATTATTATCTTTTATCACTGTCAGGGTAAAGCCTGGAAGACTTCATTTTCCAAATGAAAACCACATTGGAAGATTCCATTTTATTGGGGAATGGGATTATGCATTAAATATTATCCTTGGCACCCCTATGGTAATATCCCTCCAGTGATAATTTGAAGTATGTGCAGTTTCAAATGTTATCAATGGAAGATGGAGGGATTAAAACTTCCAAGGATGCCAGACATTTTACTAATTCTCTCCTCTGCTTTTGTCATCCACCATAAGAGCAGAAGCTGCAGTTTTTGTGGTTTCAGACACAGGGCTGGAATGTGGCATGCCTCAGTATATTACTTATGCAGCTTGATATTTGTCTTGTATGATTATTTTTTCCTTCAGCTAAAATAATTTAATCACACATTAAAGTAATGAAAATTCCATTGCTTTTGCAGACTAGATTCTTCAGATTTATAACCTACTTGACTCACATGGTTTTGTTTTGAGACTTTGAGATTGGCTTTATTTATTATAGAGTCTATAAAATAAAATTATTCTAAATCACTCCTGTGGAACCATGAAAATGAAACCTCGAATAGGCTAGAGGATTTTTATGTCTTTTAATTAGAGCTTATGTTGAAACTTCAAATGCTGTTGCAAAATGTTCATTGAACAGCCTTTTCTCAGGCTTGACTACAAAGGACAGAACCTCAGCTGAGATGTCACAGCTTTTGAGTAGTTCTAAGTGATAAATATCAATATTCAGAATCTTTAGCTCTTAACCAGGAGTTTTATATAAGAAGTGTGTTGCTTTAGCCCCGTTTTACAGATAGACAATCTGAGGGGAGGTGAATGTTTTAACTGTTGATCAAGCCTCCTTTCTGTGGGTATTCAGGCTCAGGGTAGGCATGAGGTTGTCTAGGATTTACTTACAGGCTTTCAATCTAAAGTCAGGCAATGCATATGACTTGCTAAAACTAAACCTCAAGCTTCAAGATTTCAGCAAGCCAGCTGTGATTCAGAAAGTTTGGTCCACCTCCTGCACAATTAGCTCACAGTATTTAGATTTTTCTATTTTAGGTAATCATGGACCTAAGACAAAGAAATCTGAACACTAGGAGCTACAATCAGATAATCTGCTCTCTGTGTTTACAGACACCTGGACATAGTTGTTACCTATTTTCCCTCCTTTTTCCTGCCTTGGCACATGATTACATAAGATTGGGCTTTGGGCTTAATATACTTCCTGCATGTAAACCAGAATGAGCTATGATATGCATACAGCCAGATCAGACCTGTCTATAAAGTCCATGAAATTATTAAACATATGAAATTGTAGAACATAAAATATGGGATACTATTAAGCCAATGAGAGTGGTGGAAACTAAACATCTTAGTTATTAGACCCCACAGACTTGGTTTCATTAAACTCCAAGCACTAGAATTTCTTTCTGGTAATACCATTATATAGGATAATAAAAGAAAGAGGAAGAAGCTTTAGGGACACTTGACCAATATCTCCCCATATTTGGTAAATGCACACGCTAAAACTCATTTTCAAGGAATTAAATGCCTGAGAGTCAATCCAGAAAACTGAGTAAATCCTGTCTCACAGAACACCTGCAATTCAGTGAGAATCATTTTCAATACTGCTTTAAAAAGCTTATGTGTGCGAATTCAACTTGATATACAGAGAAGCACTCAACTGTGAGGGAATATAGAGTTTTTGAAAGAATGGAAGAAGAAATTACTTTGTGAATATGGAAGGACTTTTTTTTTTTAGAGCAAGAATCTTATATAGTTTGATCAAAATACTTCATAGCATATTTGTAAATTACTTAAGTTAAGTTATTTTAGTTCCAGAAATATACATTTATTTGTCTGTTTTATTTTTTGGTTTTTTTCTTACTATCAATTGAAAGCAGCTTTTGCTGGTGATTTTTTCCTGGTCAGCAATGAGACCAAGGTATCGTATATAAAGCCATGGAGAACCCTTTCTCCAAAGAGCCTGTATTGAAAGAAGCAAAATTCGGGACTTCTCAGGGCCTCATTAGATTAGTGGCAAAGAGGAGCTAATCTCTGGACTCCCAAGTCACTCTGGATATGTGATTTTCCCTGGATATGCTGATTTTCATGGAAGTTGTCTTCTACTGTAGTACTTGTCTTGCTCACCAGAAGCAGGACATACAGGATAAGGCTATCAGAGCATGGGTCTGCATGTCATGAAAATTCACACATTTGGTGCTTTGCTTTTGATAAAATCAAAGGCAGTTTGTCTCTGCAGAGGCACATCTATTGAAAGCAAATATATACCTGGAATCTAAACCTCTTACAGGTAAAGTTTCTGAGACTGCAGTTCAAAGGATTTTTAACTGAAAGCTTATCAGAAATATGCTGAAAATATTTTTAAAATATTGCCTTCATGTGATGCTTTAAAGAGTTGTCTGTTTTCCCTGGCTGAACATACAGATTAATTAAGGAAGATTTAAATTTAGCAAGGCATGTGCATAGTAAAATATTTTATACAATTGCTTTTAATATGGAAAAAATTCCAAAGTTCTTCAGCATTTAAAATACATGTTTTCCCAATATCTTTTCTGATTTCCATCTGGAGCAATCAGTCAACTTACATACCTTAGAGAATAGTACCCTGTTGCATTACTTCAGAAGTGCTTTATGATTTTGGTGACTCCCCTTTCTGACTATCCATTTGAAACACTGAGGAAGGGAGAGCCTGGAGAATGAAGAAGAGCTCAACTCTGAAATGGCTTAAAGTCAGACCATAAGGGCACTTCAGAAAAAAAGTGAACAGTGCCCTGTTCATTGTTTAAGTGACAAATTGAGGCTTGATATTCTATTTCAATTTTGTCTTCTGCTAGAGAACCTTGAAAAAAATAGCTGAGACTTGTATACCCCAGGCCTTCCCTCTAAGAGGAATAATAATGATAATAGTAATAAAAATCTGTCTTTGTTTTGAAGATAAATACAGTACAAGATGGAGCTATTTGTCATGATAATGGAGGTCACATAAGTTAGATGAATAATGTACTCAGTCCTGAAGTTCACTGAAAATCCTAGCCTCTGGGTTTGGCTTTTAGAATCAGCAATGTTTAGTCTTCCTACTATTGTTATTATTACCTTTGATAACTTTAGATTCATCTGTATGTTCTAGCAATTTGTACTGCATGTGAAAATTCTAACTATGGGCTTGACATTTGAGTTTGATGTTACAGATTTGACAGAGGCTGTTTAAACTAACAGATCTGTAGTATTTCCATCAGCACTTCATTTAAAACTATTTGTTTTCCTGATAAGAACGGTAGAATTACATTTACAAAGACTGGACCAAATTTCTTGTGGGTATCAAGGAAATCATTAATAAACCCACTTTGAAATAAAGATCTGATTCTGTGGTGAGCTTCATTTCCACCTAGTGCTGCCTCTGTGGATGGATGCTAATAGGAGACATATCCTGATAGGTGTTCCATATCTACTTCTCTTAAAGTGGTTTAGCAGGACTTTCTGATACCTGGCAGAAGTTTGAGGGCTTCATTCTCCATCTATGACTTGGATTTTCTTCTTTCTCATGTAATGCAGTCATTCTCCTTCAATAAGAGCTTGTATCTTCACATTAACTCATTAACTACACTTGTAAACTGTCACCGAAGCAAGCAGAGCTTACAAGAATCTGGACACAATGTTGGCTTTTATTGGTAAAATGCAATTACAAAGGTAATTGGCTCCTATATATCTGTGTGACACTTTCTTGGCACTAGGTTCTCTCATTTCTGGATTGCCTTCCCCTCTTCCACTCCTCCTCAATATGTTTTAGTACCAGAGCCAATAGCCTGGTCACCATTCAGAGGTTACACTTGGCAGGTTTAGGACACAGATGCTGCATCGCAACATTCAAGAGTTTTTATATGAAGTACTCTGAGTGGCTTGGTCTCTTGGACAAAATTACCTTTAAATATGATGAGAACTAATTTGTTGATGAGCTAACTGCATTTTGTTGACTATCAGTTTATTTTTCTTATTTTTATATGAAAGAATTAAGTTCTCTCACTTTCAGGATCAGGTTTTGCAAACATTCTGCCTGAGGTGAAGTTACAAGGAATTGATTTATGTAACTTTTTTGATAGAGTGCCTTGAAGGCCACCCACCCAAGCCCCTGTGCAGTCCTGAAACATTTTACCAGTTCTGCACCCTACTACAAATAATCCAAAGTGTCAAAGAAAAAAACATTCCAGGTGGATGAAGTGGGAAGTGGGGGTAACAGAATGATGTGATGCTGTCAATTCTTCACCAGTCAAAAGTGGTAATCACAGCCCACAAAATGCAAACAAATATAGTCTCAATCACTTCCATGAATCTTGAGAGCTCCTTTGCACAAAATCTACTGTAACTCAGCAGTTCCAGTATCAGTACAAGCCAGGTACTTCTTTATGGTGCTGACACCAGCTTTAGTGGCAGGAGTTTTTAAAAAGGGGAAAAGAAAAATGTGAATTCATCAGCCCCTTAAATGTCTGAGGGTGGCAGGCAAGCTCTTCAGAATACAGGTGAGAAAGCTGAAGGACTGCAAGATGAGATTTTCTTTAGAGGTAGTGCTTTGCCCAAGCTCATGAAAAACAATACAATGAGAAAAAAATAGATGGAGAATGTAGAAGCCTCTTTACTATTCATTCTTCTTTCCCTCTTTTTTTTTTTTTTTTTTTTTTTTTTTTTAACAAAGGAGTATCTGTAAGATTTTTCAATATAGAAAATTAAAAAAATATATTTCTTTGGAAAATGGAGCAACTTTACTACTGGTGGAAGCAAGAGTCACATCCATTTGTACTCTGCAGAGGCACAGAAATTTCAGCTCTGGATCCATTGAGGTCAGAGCACTTAGGGATGTCCACCACTTCCAAAACTTTTGCCTTCAAAATTAATTTATGCAGAAACTAAACCAAAGCTTAATTCGTTGCTAAAATATAAAACAAGCCAAATATCTTTGGTCTTTGTAAGCTGGCTAAAGAAAACGATGCCATAATCCTCCCACTAATACTTGTCAGGGAATTTCTATGCTGCTGTGGAAGGCTGCATTTTTGGAAGGTTCATATGTAGTTAACACAAATAGGTGTTCAATAATTAACAAGCACATTCAAAAGCTTAATCAGGAAAATTATCTGGACTGGTATTACAATCCAGGCATGAAGTAATCTCTTTGTTTTCAGCTCTACAGATCAGAAATTCTACAGCTTGTTGTGGGTTAAAAAAGTTGAACAGCAAAGAACGAGTCCAGAAATACAGAAAAAGCTTTAAGTAGGAAGAGAATTCAGACAATTCTGTGCAAAATCAAGAAATCTGATTAATGACTTTGTTAGGGACAAATTTTAGTATAAAGAAATAGTCCTACAAGTAATGCAAATTCGTATTTGACATAGAAGAAAGAGAAAAAATGTGTTTATGTGTGTGTGTATGCATGTGTATGTGTGCTTCTGTGTGTGTGTGCCTATTCCTACTGCAGAAGATCTATTTTGTCCTGGAAAAAAAAAATAACAGTGTGACTTAACTCTCTTACTTTGCAATTGGATGTTTATGAATAGAATAACTGTGGCAGCAAATATGTCATAAGCAATCAATAAGTTGTCATACATTTGTATAAAATATTCATCAGATAACCTGAAACTGAGCAAATTCATAAAGCATGTTGTATCAACATTGCTTACTCCAAGCATTGTGGGAAGCAGTAGTTCCATTTGCATCCACAATATTCTCACAATTGAGTAAGGATGCACAGACTCGTCTGGTCTGGGAGAATATTCTCCTTTTTTTTTCCCCTTTTTTTTCTTTTTCTCTCTCTCTTTTTTTTTTTTTTTTTTTTTTTTAATGGGCAATTAGGTAAATAAATACGCTGGCAATTTTCTTTCCCCAATAATAGATCATAAATTGCCAGAAAAACTTACCTGGGAACACAATGGATTTTCCACTGCTGAAAGATATTCAATCACATTATTATGTATTGCAAAAGAGTTGTTTGATGCAAAAATGACTGAGCAAGGAGTCTTTTTGTTTTCCTGTGCTTATGAAAGAAGTTAGACTGTAATTTTCCTTTCTGGCCCTAGAATTTATGAATCTATAATACAGAAAGTATATTTGCAGATGGTTTCTAAAAAAGAAGTGGAAATGGATTAATAATTTACATTGTTAGCTGAATGGATTTGTTTGCCTCATGTCATTCATGGTATACTGTCTATATACATCTATAGATACATCATGTGCTACTGTTATAGAATATTTAAATGCAGGTGTAATTTAAGTGAACATAACCTTTTGATCTAAAAAATAAACAATCTAACAATAGGAAAAATTGCAATCTGTCGAGACATATTTGAGTTATTTTGCAGTAATTGGCTTGGCAGCAGCTTCAGTCACAGATTTCTGTTTCACAGATTGTCCCCAAATGAATAAAAGGTTTGCTTTGAAATATAATTAATACTGTGTTCAGCTGCAAGACTTTCTCAGGTTGTCAAAGGAATTTGAAGAAGGTAGTTAAAAAAAAAAAAGAGAGAGAAAAAAAAAAAAGAAATAGCTAAGCCAAATCCAGACATGAGCTGAAGGACAGAAGGAAAAAAACACAAAGTGGACTGAAATAAATGACAAAAGTAATTCAGGGATTCATTTTTTTATCAAATCATCCACCAACAAACACTTTGAATATATTCCATGAACTATACAGATGATTTCATTTGGTTGTTAAGACAATATATGATGGTAAAAAATTTTGCTGTGTGTAGTGTATACCCATTACAAAAGAGAACAGACTGGAAAAAACTACTAAACTACTTTTCCAGTGCTAGAATCATAAATATCTGCTTCACATACACATTCATTTGCACTTTAAACCTATCTATAATTGTTTAGGGTTCTGAAAGACTGTTTTGGGAAGTCTCTGAGTGTCACAGAATCCAATGTGCAGCAGAAATGGAGAAGTGGGGGGTGCTTTTGAACCTCTTCCAAACTGAGGGGTTATTCAGACCCTGAGTTTTCAGCCACTGTGTACAACATTTGTTTTCCCACATTTTCTGCAGCATGAGATTCTGGATGTGCACACAACGCAGGGGACACAAATCCTTGCTGTCAGTGAGCTGAAGCCAGGAATCTGGCAGGGATGTAGTAGAGCTGGAGATGGCATCCAACAGCATCATTGGGGCAGGGGCTGATGGACCCAGTTTGTGGGCTATGGGCAGGGGTAGGAAGAGGTACCCTATGAAGGTAAGAGCCATTATTGCTCTTGGGGCTCAGACTGAACCCACTTTTCCTCCAAAGACCTTCTGTATGACTACTAAGAGAAGATGGGCCCTGATATTTTAGATGCCAAAGTCCCATGGCCAATTAAGCACCAAATATGCATAACACTCTTTGGATTAGCTCCTTGATAATTGCATGCATCTTTTATGCATCAATAGTTTAAAATATATTGCTAATATTTTTGCAGTGAACTCCTCCGATTAAAAAAAAAAACAAAAACAAAACCACAAAAAAAACAAAAGTAATAGCACTCCCTAATAAACATAAATGACTGTGAACAGTTCAAATCAACACAAGCCATAGAAAGTACAATGGACAAACGCTGTTTCCTAGGATATTCTTGTTCTGTAGCTGTCTTGTGCTGGTGACCATTCCTCAGTCAGTATTGGAAGGCAGATTTTGTTGATAAAGCTCGTTAGCCCTGGTTTAGTTTTTGTTAGGGAATTCCATATCTGAACTCCTCAAAAAGTTGGGGGTTTTTTGTTGGTTTTTTTTTTGCGTTGCCAGCAAAGAAACTTTAAGGTTGAACTTATCCTGTGGTATATTTACAAATATATATATATATATACATTTGGTACTTTACTGGCTATCTCAGATGTTTTTTCCTTAATGATTCAAGTAAAAAATTAAATATAATTTACTTCATTTTCAGGCATATTCCATTTACCTAATTTGGGTCATCCAACAGGGAAGACTGACTAGTTTTGTGCCAGTGTCTGTATGAAACAAGTTACCATTACACTTAGCAAGAACTTGATACTGTCAGAGATTATTCACAGTGAATTCCACATATTAACTAGATTCCTTTTCTGTTCAAAACATTACTAGTGGGGTAGTTGCATGTATTGCTTTTCCAGGAGAATTTTGAGAGAGCAAGGGTCTAAGTATAGTTGGTGTGCTTCAAGTTAGTTTTACAGAGAGGCAAGGATTAGAATGAACCTAGTACTGAGACAGGTTGATGTACGAAATGAAGCTGTTTGCAAAGGATACTGTGAAAGAGTAGAGAGAAGGGAGAGATTGAAGATGCAGCTTACTGTATATCCTAAATCTGGCTGGAAGATGGGCTTTGAACAAGCTGTTATTTTCCACATGGGAGTAGCATTGCTACAGTAAAATGCCAGATTTCATCCATCATAATGTCATGCCTCATATTAAAATGTCTGGAGGGACCTGAGGGAGGGATGGGCGAAAGACATCAAATCAATTTTCAGGCAATTGCTATGGTTTTCAGAACCTAAGCCCTATGTGATAGTGTTATGGTTGCACAAAGGGAGGCTATAAATAAGGTCCATATATCAAGAGAGGAAGTAATTTAGAAAAAGGCAGTTGATTTGACTTTTGCATGAGGCTGAACATATGGAGAAGTACAACCAGGTTATCATTCTATACATTCCTCACAGAGATAAGCAGCAATTCTATCTTTATGAGAAATTATCACATGAGTGTGGTCTAGTTATGAAATATGCAAGTCAAACACAACGATATAGCTAATTATTTCTGGAAGCTCGAACCTCCCTGCAGAAATGGGGTTTTTTTTTACAAGATGCTTTTAAATACAGAGAATGGGAAATTAGCCCCAGGATAGTCCTGCATTAAAAGGAAATAGACTTTTAAAGTTTAATGGTCTACATGAACAATTATAAAGAGATTTATTGTGAGTTTGTCAAGACAACAAATGGTATACATACCACAGCAGGCATGGGGCAATGTTTTTACAAGATCACCAAGCAGGTGGCTTAGAAGAAAATTGACATAACTAACGGCTTAATATTTCTGGATGCTGCATCCACTTAGGAACGCTCCTGTTTCTAAGGCTTTTTTCCTGGAAAAGGTCCAGCAGATAGGAAAATCCATTCAAGGCATCTGAGTATGTTTGTATTCCATCTGGAAACAAAGGGTTCAGAGAGTTGCTTTTGAAGCATCTTAGAAAAAATACCTGTTTCTCAGGTATGTGCCTGTGGGTATTTGAAGGAAGTGAAAAGAAAAACATCAATGAAAGTAGTTCTAGGAGGGTGTTTTTGTCTTAAATGGTCAATACAGTTGACATCATTGACCTGCAATAATACCTAAAGAAAGAATTTTTCTTGTTAATGTGTAGGTTTAATCTTAGGCAAGCAAATAGCAAGATTTGCTATCCAGCAGCTGTTTATGTCTTGTATAAGATTAGCAGCTGGCCTCAATCCTAGCCAAAGTGGACATATGGCTGAATAAAAAAACTAGAATACTTAACATTAATTGACATTCTTGTTGGCAGTAGAGCTGGTTGAATAATTCAGGTTTTTTTTCTGTTTGGTAGCCAAACCAGAGAAAAAAAAGGTGGGGGAATTTAATACAGTAAAGTGTTTCATCAAAAGGAAAAAAATGCAAACAATTATTTATGCTCTATTATAGTGTTTTATCAGTTCAAACACCTATATTTATTTATTTTCTTTCCAAGGTTAGTTGATGCTATTGGTCTTTTTTTTCTTTCAGTGTCGATGTTTTGTTTTAAGTACAAGATACTGGTTCAAAATATGAAGGAATTTAGTTCTGCTGAAAGTAATAACATTCTTTTTTAAATTGTGAAATAAAATACTATGACATTCTAAAAGGACTTCCTTCATCTTTTGGTTTTTTTTTTGGATGAAAATAATTACTGAGTTTGTCTCAATGTCCACAGCATTATATTCTTCCTTAAAAGCTTTTTTCCATTATTTTATATTTACAAGTAACAAAAAAAAAAAAGATTGGCCAGTTCTCATTGTTATTCCCAGAATGGGCCAATGTGCATGGAGACCAAAAGTAAATTTAAGTATAACTTCTACATGTGGGTTACATATATCTAATGTCCAGTGCAGACTGAGGATTTTCTTCCTTTGGCTTTATTTGTCATACTAACAGCTTTGGATTTGTAAATCAGTTTGATGGTTTGTTTTTATTTTAGCATAGACATCATAATGACATCCATAAATTATTCCAGTATAAAGTTTCAGTCTTTTCCATAATGGTCTTTTAGACAATGTCCATTCTGAAGTTGTGCTTTCTTATAATGAAGAAAGCAGTCATAAGGCACATAAAAAGTCTCATTTCTGTATTTGGGTAAGGAGAGACATTTCTTTTGTTGTGCAACAAAACACTGGGAATAAACCCTTTAACCCTCTCTACGGTACCTATACTTATTTGTCCAGAATGATCAGTATAACAAAAACGTATCTTTGCCTAGAAAGAGCAGAAAAGGTGGATTATACTTTTTGTTCAATGATCCACTCTACACAGTCAGTAGAGCTAATGTGCCTGGCAGAAATTTTTATGCTTTCTGGAAGCATTGGGCCAAGTGAGCTCTTTCTGTATTCAGAGGCAATTATTTGTTTACACCTAAACTTCTCAGAGGCTGGAATTATGGGCATAAAATAGCTAGTGATGGCAATTCATACCTGACCATCATCTGCCTCATACTGTCCTCACGTCCTCAGCATATCATGATCAGAGATGCTCCTAATCTATGAAAACAAATGAGATCCAGAAAGTCCACATAAGATGATGTGCACGTACCATTGAGTACAGGATATACCAAAACTTTTTATAAGAATGTTTCCCAGTCTGCAGCCTCCTCACTGGACTTCTCAGGATGGAAGACCAAAACGAGGAAGCCAGAAAACTTGCAAACTGTGCACTGTTAAATTTAACTGTCCAGTTTCTCAGCATAGAATTAGAGTTAACAGTCTGAAGTATTAGTACCTCTGGCTCAGGAGACTCTGGCTTTGATATAAAACAAAATATTTTGTTTTCTGCTATGGCATCTCTGCCTTCCCTCTTGCCATGTTTAGGATAACATTAGATGCCCTTTGGCTTCCAAAGACAAAGTCAAATAAGGCCTATTGCTTCAGTTGCATCTTTAAGGAAAACATTAATTTAGACCTGGTTAAAGGCAAACAATTATTTTGACATCATGAAGATCTTCAAAAGGGGTGATGTTAATGAGGTTTTTTGTTTGGTCTGAGCTGGGATTTTTATTGTGGTTTTGTTTTCTGTCAAGGGTAAACATAGAAGTTCTGGAGGAAGCCAGAGATTTTTTTCTTTTCTTATGGTTCTCTGACCTTAGGCTGGTAACCTCATCTCTCTCAGTGCAGTCCATTTTGAGACAAGAAGTTCATGTTTATGCAGAGTTTCTCTGTGATGCCTGTGAATGAACAGTTTACAACCCCGGGTGGAAAGGTCACATAGTACAACTCTTCAAAAATCAACACTTTTTTATGGCTTTTTACTTGCCACGGACCAAATGTGAATATTTCATCTTATTGCAGTGAAGCATTAATTAATCTGTTTGGTTTGCAGTAGGACTTGGTTTCAGGATTCAGCTACCTCCATTATTAGTTCACTTCGGTGATTAATTTATATTCTAAGGCTAATTTGTGCACTTTCTCCTCCAAGAATCCTTTCCTGCTTTCACATAATTAATAGAAGCAATGCTATTGATTGCCCAGCTCTTATTTAACAAAATGCATTAACTAATGTTTCTGGGCAAATCTGTTTACATAGTATTAAATTCAATTCAGTTACTTGAACTCAAGTGTCAGTTGGCCTCCAGTTACCTTTCCAAAAGGTCACAGATCTCCCTTAGGTCCTCATCATATTTGTCAGGTCTGTACAGATGTCTTGGATACCCGTAGGCATCTCAAATGGCACCAGATGTCGAGTCACAGGTAAGTGAATATATATCTAAGGACTGGAAGCAGTTTCAGGTTCAGATAAGATGTCTACTATGGAATGGTCTAACCTCCCTGTTTTGTCTACAAAGCCTGTAAAGCACTTCAGGTCATCAGATGTAGACTTCACTTTCATCTCCATTGAGTTCAGTTTGGGTGACCACATAGAGATTTAGTATTATTTGATATATTTGAGTGTACTTGAAACATCCTCATGGTATTTACATATATAACACAGAGAGCTGTAAACCTTCTGCAGCAGCTGCTGGTACCCAGGTGGGATGCTCTATGGTATCTCAATTGCAAGTCCATGTCTGAGCAGGGACAGCTGATTCAAACCTTTCTGACTATATTGGAAAAAGAGCTGATTTTGTTGCTAAAATAAGTGTCTGCTGCCACTTGAAATGCCTTAGATTAATCCCTTGATCTCCCTAGGGCTGGTACAGACCTTGAGAAGACTCAGGCCCCTCTTTAGCAGGAGATGGATGTAAAGGTGACCCGGGCTACCTACAATGTCATCAGCTGTGTGTCAGACAGTTGAACCAAGCTTTGTGACTGTAATGTATGGAGCTGGAGCAGGAAGTTCTTGCTGTCACAGAAGTCCCTGCAGAACAAAAAACAGTCGTCAAAATCCAGAGCTGAATCCCACACAAAACACCTGATCACCTGAACTGAACACCCAGTGAAACAGTAAAGTATTTAAGTAAGGCACTTAGAGACTTCAAAATATCCTCTTAGGCAAGTGTAATATGCATATCCTTAAACTAACTTAAAATTCAGCATGTGCTTAAGTCATTTGCTGATTCAACCCTTGAAGTGTTTGGCCAGTCTTTCCCTCTGCAAAACTCAGATTAGAAAAACATGTGATTTTCTTTTCCCCCTTTTTTTTCTCCCCCCTCAAGGCAGGAAATTATTTCTCACCTTTTTAAGTGCCACTTGGCTGTGGGTATGGTAAAAATCGTTACGTCTCGTGGAAGTGCCAATTAGAGACAATAATTACTTGACTTGTCTGCTTTAGCATTAAAATGTGTAGAACTCCTTGTCCTTGGCAGCTGGAATTTTTATTTCTATGATTATCTGAATTAAGAAATATACTTTTTTTGTAATGGAACCTGATCTAATGATCAACAAGTTTTCCCAAATTGTAAAATCCACTCTTGTTTAAATCAATATTCCTATTCTCTTTATTTCATATGCTAATTCCTTCCAGAGCAGTTCACATGATCACTTTGAATCATTTAAAGTAATTCATAATAACTGTAACAGTAATGTGGATTTTATGTAGGCTATACTCCTAGATCAAGTATTTTAAAATTATAACAGATTTTTCCCATCTTTAGTGTTTTATAGGAAAATTAAACAAGCCTGTACTAATGAATACCTAATTTACTTGAACTATATGCATCTAAATGAAATGGAGTGCAAAGCATAATTATATTCTTTTATATAACTGTGTTTTCTGGTATTAAGTTTTCTGGTGTTAAGGATCAAAAAATAGAAAAACCCTAAGACAGCTAAAGCATTTTGATGTATTTCTTCATTTTAGCAGATCTCCTTACAATCTCAAAATTCATAAAGGTATTTTTTTCTAGAATGGTTTTTATGAGCTTTTAATAATTCTCATGTGTAAAATAGAAGTTCCGTTTCAACTGCAGATTATGTACTTTTACTGGAAAATGCTTCCAAACAAATTCTACGGGGGTTTTTAACTAGTACTGAATATTTTAGAGATTTTATTCAGAAGTATTCAATGCCACTTCTGACTACAAAAGTGTATGCATAGGTGGGTGTTGATTAATGGTGCTAAAAACACTTTGTGTAGGATCCTATGCTAATTACCCTTTATACCCTAACCTGTGTCAGTTTTAACAATCTAAATTAGCATTTTCTCTTAGGACTAGAGGAATGTGAGAATTGTGAAATTGGCTCAGTAAGCTGAATTAACAGTGTGAAAATTGAGATGTTCTGTCTTTCCATATTAACATCTGCTGCTTGTACTAAATGTGATGTTCTAATCTAAGTGATGGAGACGTTACCCCACCCCCTTGGAAGAAAAAAAAAAAAACAAACCAAAAGACAAAAAGAAAGAGGAAGAAAAGATAGGGTGGAGAAATAGAAATAAAAATCTTGCTACACTGTAAAAAAGTGTAATTGGTGACAATTGTTATCTGCAGTTCCAGGTAATCATGTCTGGAATAATGGATTTTTGACATGCAAGTCAAAAATTGGTTGCATTATTGTTGATGCAAATAGTTTAGTTTCTTTTCTATTACTGCTATAGTATAATGGAACACAATCATATAGGCAGTGGGTGATACAGAGAGCACATTGCTCAGATAAAATCCTGATTACAAATGGTTCCATTTGGCTTATTTTATATCCTAATAGGAGCCTAAGTCTTTCTGGGCTCATTACATTATTAAAATAAAAAGCGACATTTCTGAAGAAAATAGGAATTTTTCATTATTGTTTCTTCTTCTACAATACTGTGATTATTCCAGTTTTGGGTTTTAGACACTGAGCTGATAAACAGCATTAATCAATGGCAGTGAGAAGAAATTTGTGTTTTCAAAATACAGTGATCTCCCCCAGACTCGTGAGCTGCCCATTGTTGCTGGTTATTATCATAATCAATACTGCCTAAAATATTTCTTGGCTGACAGAATGGCATCTGTGTAAGAGGCAGCATCTAGGCAGCAGTGACTCCCTGCAGCTGAGTTCATGTCAAACTGCAATGTCCTACAGGCTGTACTGACTGATTCTGGGAGTATGAGGCTGGAACTGGAAACACTTAAATCCAGTCGATGCTTAAAGATTCAGCTTTTTCCAGAAATTTAGACACTTGGATGTCAAAAAGAAAAAACAAACAAACACACACACACAAAACAAACTAACAAATAAAAAACATCAAAAAATAACCCCAAAAGCCCCACCAACCAATAACTCAATGACAACCCAACAAGGAATGGCCTCATATTTGAATGCAAAGAGCATTCAGAGTCAAATTCAAAGCAACACCAGGAGGATGATGCCATGTTAACTTAACCTCAATGGGACCAAGGGTGTTCATGACTGGTTGGGAGAAACCTACTCCTGCAGGGCTCAAAAGGGGTTTGAAAGCCCCATGTGTTCTGCTAGTCAGGAGGATGTGGAATCACCATAAAAGATGTCAGTCACAGAGCTTGCTTCCAGCTCACATCTATTTCATAATGATGCTGATGGCCTGAGCTCTTGGAGTAAACAGAAAGAGCTGGTTCAAGGTCTTAATTCTCATCCTTCACTACAAGGAAGGAAGGAAAGAAGGAAGGAAGAAGGGGATAGAGTTTCCAATTGTTATCTTACTCAGTGCTTTTGCTGAAACCTGTAAGAAAGAAATAATAAGTTTGGCTCCCAGTCATCAATTCATTAAAATAAAAATCCTTCCTGACAGCCCAAATGTGATCTTTAAAATCTTATTACTTATGAGAATACACTTTTGTTCTATTTCTAGCTAACATTTTAAATTATTTCTTTTTATTTTAGTTTTTTCATCTCTTCAGCATTGCTACATAGAACCCTTCAGAATCATTGAATCATTTTCCAAGAGTGCAGTTTTAGTTGTATTTCCAGATCTTTAAGGAGCTCCTGACAACACAGATAACAAATTAAAAATTAGAGGAGGCAGGATTGTTACACCAGTAATGGTAGTTACATTCATGCTTTTTTGTAAACTACCACAATCCAAGAGATCAACAAAAAATAATTTTGAAAGGTCTAGCTGAGTGAAAAAGTAAATGAGCTGTGACCCCACAAGCATTTTAGGGTTTAAGCATGTACTTCCATTACACACCTGCTTAAGTGCTTACCTAAAGAAGCACTTCAAAACGCAAGCATCACTCCAGCCTGAGTTTTGCTTATTGGAATTAAATTTATGTGGACTTCAATCAGAGCCCAGTGTGTGAATCCCACCATGTACTTGCTACTCCAGAATGTCAGGCAATGTGCTGTGTTCAGGGAACTCTCAAGTTAAATGCTTTTTTATTAAATTGCATAATCCCAGACAGGGCACCAGTAGCCCAAATACAGTAATAGATATTTATGTACCTATGGCTGAGTTACAGGTCTCTTTTGTGCTTGGACTCGATGATTTTAAATACTCACTTCCAACCTAAATGACTCCATCATTCTATGTTTTAGGCTATGGCACAGTTCACAGAAATTTTATGCCAGCTTATCATACAGGCCTACAATACCATGATTGGCTAGTTTGCTCTCTAAATCTATGAGTTAATTGTTCACTAAACCTTCTACTTACGTTTTCTTTCATCACAGCTTTAACCTCTGCAATAAGCATCGCTATAACCTGAAGATCAGATACTGGTAGACATAAAATCAATTCTTAAGTACCTGTGAATTTTCTCTGCTTTCTTCCATTTCCTCTTAAAGAATGATAAAAGTGAAAAATTGCAGCTTAGTTTGTCACCAGAAAGGATTTCTTTCCAAACATCCAGAAATGCTCAACAATATCATGTGCCGTTTCTACTCCATCAGCTCAGACAAACCTTTTCCTGCACTAACAGGCAAACTTACCCTTGCAAGCTGCTTTCTTATGTTGCTGGATACCAAACTCACTAGTCATGGGGTCTGTCCATCAGCTGGAAGCAGATTGATATGTATAGATTAGTATCAACTTTGCCAGTTCATCTGCTTTCTCCTTACAAAGTTCACATTGACAATAACTTGTCCCTAAAACCATCTGTGACCAGAATCTCCTAAGAATGGGGAATTTAATCAATTACATTCAGAGCTGTGACAAGGAGATGGTTCTGGCAGAATCATATTGCATGTCCTTCAGTTCTGAACCTTTTTGGAAAACTTAGTTTTTATGAAATATATCTCATTTATGTTCCACAGTCTTTTGGGCATGAAAAGGCAAATTAATTTAATAATAGATTTACTTTCTTCCAACATCTGTTTGCAATCTGTCTAGCCTGGTATAAATATCACTTCCCCCTTTATCAAAATGGAGTCTTGTATTACTTAGACTGAGTTCTACAAAAGATTCCCCAGCTCTTTCACTTGGGAGGGATTTTATTTTAGTTTTGTTTAGCTTAGTTTAGTTGAAGCTTAGTTTAAATTTAGTTTAGTTGCTTTTGTTTAATTATGTTTTATGTTATGTTATTTTCTACGATTAAATAATGTCACATTTGGACCATAAAAACCAATGATTTATCATTCACCAGATATTAACATATGCAATGCTAGTAATCTTGTTGTAAAAGACAGCAGAAATTAGGGAAATTAGAGAAAAACAATGGTAAACCAAAAGCTTATGTCCCATCTCTTGAAAAACAATGGAAACCAACCAGTCCCATCAATCCAATTGATACACCAGTAATTTCAGTTGTTGTGCAGCATCACTAAGCAAATGACATCACCTCATGGATTTCCACATTGCTGATGAAGAACATGTGCTCAAGAAAATTTTGTCAAGTCGTGGCCACAGCCCTCAGATCTTTGAAGTGGTAAAACCAGAATAAACATCCCAGAGTGGAGTAGAAACATGTACAGCTGTGGAGGACATTAAAAACTGGGAAGAACACTTTGATTTTTAGAGATATTTTTTTGGTGGTGGAGGTCCTCCCTCCAGTCCAAATACCTGAAGTGGTATTTCTGAGCCTCCTTTTAATTAGTTAACAAAAAATATATTTGTTGCGTGCTATTTGTTCTTCTGCCTTTCTGTGGAAGGTGAAATGTCTCTAATTACTGTCTTTTAGCAGGACTGTTATCTTAGAAAGGCTACTCTGTCTTTTATGCTGAGGAAAGCCAAGACAAAGCCAAAGATCCTGTACTCCAAGAAGAGAGAATGAGGTGCATGATAACTGTGGGTCAGTTCATTCCACACCTTCTGCTTTCTCTCTCTTGGCCAGTATAAAAGCATTCCCTCTTACATAAGAGGTGATGTTATTACCTTCCACTCATAAAACAGTCTTCACCTGAGATGTTGAGCTGGTCATGAAATGGGGCCTGAAGAGGTGGACTCAAACAATTCTGTGGGAAGTCATTTGAGAGAAGAGAATATTCAATTCAAACCAAGCACTTGTGGTCCCTTGGAAACAATTGCTATGTTCTTTATCACTTTGCATTTCTAAGGCAAAAAAAAAAAAAAAAAAAAAAAAGGATTACTTCTAAGTCTCAGTCTGTGGTTTCCACACCTGGTAAGTTTTCACCTCAGTGACAATGAGTTGCTTTGGTTTCTTATTTGTCCTTCCACCAAATTCCCTGTATCATATTTCTTTCATAAATTTTACTCATCCTCTTTTATCTCTGTCTTCTAACATTACTGAAATTTTTGCATGTAGGCATTCTTTCACAGGGCCTGGAAGAGTTATCTTCAGAAGTGTTTGCTTCTTATTCTCTTCAGAGCTGAAAACTTCACAACTGTCTTCCAGCATTGAAGTATTTATTGGGCTCTTGAATGAGCAATTTCTTATCAGCTCCTTTCCTGCAAAATTCTTTTCTACTTCCTACATACTCATCCAGTGTCTTGGTTTTAAGAGGACATTACACCATCCCACACCTTTCTTTTTTATTCCATTGAATCTCTTATTTACATGTTTTGGCCTCCTCTGTGCAAACTGGTAAAATGTTTGCCTGAAAATGTGCCTCTTTCCTGATAACATATCTGGAACTCCTTTACCTTTTTTCATCTCAGTTATTGTGCTCAGTGTTTATATGCACCCATCTGGAGTGCTGTTTGGGAAGCATGGGCCAAAGTGCCAGAGGTAGAAAGACAACCCTGGCAGTTCTCATTGGCATGAAAGATTTGCACCACTCCCTTCCATGTCTCTTGATGTCAGGTCAAAATCAAGACCATAACAAGGATCTCAGACAAAACTCTTACTAAAAAAGAAGCAAAGGTAATAGGGAGATAATGCACATTGAAGGATATGGCTCCTTGACACTTCTCTCAGCATCCAAATTATTTGTATCAGATTTTTACCATTATCTACTATTTAAAATCCTTTTGCAATCCTGTAGACTCAGTTGCCTTGGCAGCAAAACATGTTATCCCAACACGTAGCTGGCTATTAAACTGCGTGCATCTTACCAACCTCTGACTGAATACACAATATGACATTAAAAAGAATGAAATCCCATGATCTGAGGAAACAAAACAGGATAAAAGCTCTCCAGTTTACTACAAGGAAAAGAGAAAGAGTTATTTGGTTGTGGCAAACAATATTCACTCAGTTCTTTCCTTGGGTCTCTACGTAGGGTTTGACTCCGTGAAAAATTCTTATTAACACAGACATTAGAAATGCGAAAGCTCTGGCCTACAGGATTTCAAAGGTGTGCCAGAATCATAAAAAATGTCTTACCCATTTCCACCATAATCTTCATGCTGAAAGAGAATTATTTTTGTAAAGGTACATTTAATTATTTCCACTTGGTTTTCTTATTTTTACACTCATGTTAACAGTCTCACTTTGAATGTTCTGGCACAAGGTAAACAGCCCACTGCTTCCCTTTTGGTCAATCACTCCTCAAAGCTAGACTGTTTTCCAAGCATCTTTCATCTAACAGGTTTGGGGAAAATGAGGTCTTGACCATCTGTAGCTGTAAGATCCTGGCTGTAAGGAAGTCATGTTAATCACTCAGTTGCTGAGAGGTTTCTCTCTTGACAAGTGTTACCTTGAGTTTCTTTGGCAAATGGTAAGCTAGGAGACAAAGAGTCAAACACAGGGATCTCCACAAACTCACCCACCACCTGCAGCCCATCTGCTTAGCAACTGTGCACAATGAACTAAGTATTTCAAGTTGTATTTCACATATATCTGAATAAAAGCAAAGTCCTAGTCCTAACATACTTGTCCCAAAACTCTAGATTTATTTAGGGTTGACCTCACAGACTTGAAAAATAGTTTCTTCCTATGTGACCCTGTCTATGACAATGAAACAGGTTGCTTGTTTAACAGCACAGCAGCAGAACACTTTGCTCAAAACATAGAAGTTTAGTATAGTATTTTTATTTTTCTTTCAGAGATTAATTTCTCATGTGAAACTTTACTACACATAACACAGTATAATGCCAGTGAACTGGTCTGGGCTGGAAACTTCCATTGTTCAATATTTCTTTGACTTAGTTTTCCTTCCATAGTATTTTCCAGGCCTTGCAGGCTACGAGGTGCCACCTGACCATTTGAAGCCATTAGGATCAGTGTGACCTGAGAGTGCAAAGATTTAGAAAGACAAAGCTATTAATTACATGGCATTATGAAGAAGTAGATGAGAATTGCTGCAAAGTCAACAGACCTGGGTTTGAACTCTGTTCTGAAAAAAACCCTAACAACCAAAAAACCAACACCTATTGCATGATCTTGGACATATCTATTTAATCTTTGTTCTTCCTCTGTTGACTTTTTCAGCTTTATCCTTTCAAATACAATACTCTGTGGTAGAAGGATTGCTTTTTCCTGTGTCTATACAGTGCCTAATACAAGAATTTTCAGTCCTGGTGGAAAACTTCAAGTGGAATTGCAAGAATAGTAATTATGGAGTCTTTGTATCCAGTGTCACAAGATCTTAATGAGTTAATAGAGAAGTGTCAGTATTAATATCAAGGGAAAGACAACAGATACTGCCAAGAGGGGAGAAAAAAACCACCTTCAGTGCTTGAAAAATCCATAATAGAGGAAGAGTTTCTTGTGGAGTCTGTTTTATTTAGACAATAAGACATTTGTTCAAATTACAATAGACATTCAAACACTTCTTATTAGAAACTTTAGAATCCTGAAGGAAGCTTTTCTTTTCTTTTTTTTTATTTTTTTTTTTTCATTGAAGTCTTCAAGAGAGAAAGGGTTGCCCTGAGAGAGATTTTTCCAACAGAAAGCAAAACGTTTTCTAAATAAAAGGTTTGGGGTTTTAAATAAAAATCTTTTGACCATACCCCTACACCCATTGTTTATAAATATTTTCCACCTTCTTCAGTGACCTTCCCTTTTTCTAAAAAGCCACAGTTACTTAGAGTGGAAGCTAACAATGGGGTGCAAAGTAGTGCAGCTTATTGAATGCATTGTACTGAATATCTGCTTGTATTTGAGAATGATGAAAATTATAGAAAGTTTGTACTGCTGGAAAGAATAGCATACAATAGTGCAATTCCACTGATATAGAAATGTTCTTTGGGTTCACAGGCTAAGCCTGATTATAGGGAATGAATGTGTTTACATTTCTTAATTTCTTTGAAGCAGAATATTTACTAGTTTAGCTCCTCAGTGAGAATAGAGAGCAAGGTTTATGTGGTCACTGAAAGCAACAAAAGATTTTGATGAGTTTGCAGCATAATTTCCCCGAGCTTTCAGGACAGTAGGAAAACAGCATATCCAATAAGCTACTTTTTTGTGAGAAAACTAGAGTTAAGAAGACGTGGACTAAGAGAAGGATCCTGCAAATGCTGCAAATCCTGCAAACTCACAAATAGTTCTATCGCTCTAATGGTTCAGGGCCACAAGCACATAAACATGAAGAGTTTGAAAAGTCCAATTCACTTCAATTGGACCACTTACAATTTTAAATTGGACACATGCCTGGTATTCTGCTGGGCCAACATGTCCAATCTGATACTTACAGTGAAAAATGAGGAATGAATTAGATTGTCATGAAAAGAAGCAATTTCCAGGACAAAGGGATTAGACTGCAGGAAATTTCTACTCCTGTAGATGAAAACTAGCTTGCAACATTTGTCTTTAGAAATTTCAGAACTGGTAATATCTTCAGCAGCAAATGGTGTGAGTGTGAGCTTATTAGCATTTTAAAATACTGGGAAAGAATGGAGTGATGCCCTCTGCCATGAGCCATCCCACTCATACTCATACAAGTACAATCAGGCCACGAGAGACTCTGATGAACATACCCTGCTTCCCTCAGCACTCTGTGCCCTTCTCTGGTTCCCTTCTGCCCACTTGAGAATATCACAGCAGAAATATTTTTGAGAGCTACTTCTGAATCCACATCTGTGTCATTTACCCAGCCCACACTGTAAGTCCCTGTGCAGACCTGATGCTACTACCACAGCCCTTCTCCTGTTCTTGAAACTGCAGGATTTATCTGATTGTACTTGTCACACTTCAGAATAAAGGACGACAATAGTTGCTGAACCATCATGGAAGGGCAAAATAGGTGCTTGAGCAGGCTGAGGGTGCCCAGACCTCGTAGAGCACAGTATACTTTCCAGTCCTGCTTTGCAAGTGAGTTACCTACATGGAGTGGTGTCCACATTATACAGCTCCCAGGTTGTGAAGATGTGTGAAACAAAAGAATGGTGTCTTTAAGCTATGCCACAAGCCTGTCATAAAAAATTTCATATTACTTGTGCTCACCAGGATTCCTGTCTCTAACATTGCCAAACCACAACATCTTTGGCCTACCAAGAAGTCTGCACATGGGTTTGGCCCCTTATTGACTGAATTACTTTTAACACAACTGGGAATACACACAAAGCATTGTGTCTTCTAAATGTTTTCTTAGTCTTAGGGCCAAATGAAAGATCATGCAGGCCATTGGGGAAGCTCCTCTATTTTTATCCCATGCTCCTCTGCTGTCTAACAACCTCTTCCAGCAAAGTTCTCTGAGGGGAAAAAACCTCCATGGTGTAGGCAGTAACAGAGTTTGCCAAGACAAAGGGTTGAAGTTACAGACTTGGGTCTTCTCCAGCGGTATACAGAAATAGGAAAGTTATTTGGCCTTTCTCCCTGCCCCATATCTTCACATTTTTGACTTCACAGGGTCCCTGATGCATCTGTGCAAGAAGAAAGATTCACTCAGTTGTTAAGATTCATAGCTTCAGGATGTTTTAGTGATATTTTTGGGGGAAAAAAAAAAGAGCACTCACTGCTTGACAGTTAGGTATGCTATGTCAGTGCAACTCACTAGAGCCACAATAATATATAACAAAACATAAGATTATACACCCTTGGTCTTGTTCTCTCATTATGCTTAAAAAAATTGGAGAAAAAGGACTGGTGGCGGTTCTGCCTTTTTTTTTCTCTTTTTTTGTTTTTTGTTTTGTTTTTAGAGAGATTTCATTTGTCTGTGGCTGCATCACATTTGGAAATGCAATTAGCCTTATATGCTTGAACTGTTCTCTGCAGACATCAGGTACTAAAAAAAACTGCTAAGAAAATCCACAAAAGCTCTCTTGCATAGCAGCTGGCTGAACAGAGAGAGTTTGGGTTTCTTTCTGGAAGTGGACAGGCCTTTGGAGTCAACAAAAAAACTCTCCTGGTTTAGATTCAATTTTCAATCAGTTGCTGGTCAGATTACCTGCAGGACTTCTAGTTTCTTACTGGTGATGAGCTAAAGCAATTAGATGCCTGAAGCTTGTCACCTCCTTGTTAACAGGCTTCTGGGTATGCCTGCAGCCCTTTTATTTGCAGAAGACTGTAATTCAAATGGCATCTGTGAGTTATTTATAGGAAACCAGTGCTGGAGCTGTAACCCATATAAAATCAGCTACTATTTTACTTCCCTGGCAGAGACGCATTCTCCAAGACTTCGGGATGCTCCTGATTTCAAATGTTGGGTTAAAGCTGACCCGTGGTTTTTTTTATTTTATATTTTGTGCGTCTGTATTCACATACCTTTCTATTATTCTGTGTTTAACCTCTGTTGGAGGCTTAGTCCTGAGCATGCTGGTTGAAGGAAATTTAAGATTGGACAAATGTGCAGGGGTCAGCAGGTGGCCTCAGGACTCTGCTAGTAGTGAGCTGCTGGGCAGCCCAGCACTTCCAATGTTTCTCAGAGGATGCTCATTCACAGAGCTCATGAGGAAAGCACTTGGGTACCAGGGAGGAAATTCAGGAGGAAATCTACTCAGTCAGCTGCAGAGATGGAAACGCTGGCTAACAGCAACATTAACTGTGAAAAAGGAGCTGCATCTGCCCTGTCACTCATAAGCAGACACATTTTCTCTGCTAGCTGAATTCATCCACTGCTGTCATTATCCTGTGTATCGTGCCTGCTCCTTCCATCCCCACACCAGCACCAAATCAAACTTTCTTGCTTTCCACTTGCAGTCCACAGGAATTCATCACACCAGATCAGCTGTCTAGTTCAGCATGACACCTTCTGGGTTAAGTCCATGGAATGAGTTCAGTGAATACAGTTATCCTTATTTATCAGACTCTATTTCAATAATTTCCTCTCATTTCTCCTCCATTTCCCATTCCCTCTAAAAATTACCTGGAAAGAATTAATATTCTAATCACAAACAGATGTTTAAATTTGAGTTGAACAAATTTAATTAGTGCGTAAAACTAAAAATTCAAATAGTGTCAGTCCCTTGTTCTTAATATGTATTAAAAGTGTTAAGATTAGGTGCAATTTACTTTAGAGCATAAAATTGATCTGATCAATGCATATCAAAATGATGCACAAATGCTGAGATTATGGTAATTAATTAATCACTGAAATGTATGTTTAAAGTGACGCTTGACAGAGAAGAGCCAAGAAGTTCAAAATTAATCAGTAATCCACGTAAAATGCACATTTATTTTAGAGTAATTTCTGTCTATCTTTCATAATTCTTTGCAAATACTAATAAAACAAATGTTTTGACTCTGGGAAATAGCCTAAAAAGCACACTGAAATCCATTTTTATTACCACTTAGTTATCTCTAGGACAAATGGGTTTCTGTTATGCACAGGAAGATGCTGGATTGACGGATCCATTCAGGAATGCCAAACTGTGTTCTTTCTGCCTGCTATATTGCTTCCAGTGAGAGGCTCTGTCACAGCATCTTAATTAAGGCTGCTGTTGATACAGTTCAAACCAGATTAAACACAACACATTGGTCATTGCTACAGTCATTCCTCAATTACATTAAGAACAAGAAGTAGAACCAGCTCCTAGTTAGAGGTGGAAGCTATTTATATTTTAATTTTGCAAGGGATTTAGGCTGTTGTGATTGCCTCTGAACACCCCAACTAACCATTATTTTCAGTTTCTCATTTCTCATTCCTCATACTCATGCAAGTGAGAATTTAAATATTTATAATATATGTTCATATTTAAGCATGTGTATATATAGATGTGCTTCAGGTTTAACCTCTAACAGAGGTCTAGCTAATACATTGGACAGAGTCTGGAAACTAACTTCACCCCAAAGTGAACATTTATAGTGAATGGCTGAGAAGCTTTTTACTCTTCACTGACTGCATTATATACATGCCCAGGGACTGTAATGACAGCTGAGATTCTATCTTGCATACAGAAATGTACATCTCAGCACCTAAGTCAAAGCATCTCATTGAGCATCTTGAATATCACTCCTGGCCTTTCAGTAGCATCATTCTTCCCAATTATAAGATAATGTTAGTAATATTTTCTTTCATAAAACTTTAGTTTATTAACTAGAATCTGGTTTGTATTTAAATAATTATTTTCTCACCTTGAAGACTGAAAAGCATGGACGCACAAATAATTCCTAGATGAGCAATGTGACAAGCACACGAGAATAAAAAAAAATCAGGTATTATAAAAATATGATATGACCAAAAAAACCAAAACCCAATTAGGAACTTCCTAATATTTGGATTGGCAGGGCAGATAATTATTTGAGTTTCTGATAAACTGCCTCATCCTCTTTCCATCTATTCACATAATGCCCATGGAGGAGCACTGGGGAAGGAGCCATTTGGATCATACAGGCACAGACCTTTAACCTCCCATCACCATGTGTGCACTGCAGCAAACAAATGGCAATAATACCTCACAGGTATGATAATAATACTAATATTTATGTTCTAGATGACACCTGTTAGGAGTTTTAGGAGCCTTGGAATTTTCTTCCCAGATCTCCTGTTTGACAATTGTGAACCCTGTAAAGGAAATTCCATACTCTGAAAACAGCAGTTTTCCCAGATTCAAAAGACTTTCCTTTTTTTGGAAGTCTTGTCTATTTAATTTGCAAATTCTCCAGGGTAGAGACTGTCTTGTTATGCACAGAGAAGGGCCTTGATCTCACATGACCTCCACATTTTGCCATAATATAAATAACATTAATCTCATACATATTTGCTCCTGCTTAACCCGGTTATTGTGTATGAGCAAAGCATCTCATTTGGGAAGAAAAGTTTCAAAATGAAAGGTATTTTCTGAATTGCTTCAGATGATGATTTATATCCATTTTATAGTCACTTCATGATAAAAAATGAGCTTCATTTACAACAACTGTTTCAGTTGGACTAAAGCATCCGATGTACAAATATTCCTTTCCTAATATTTATAGTTCACTATATAGTGGCACAGCCTGGTATGGTCAACATATTGGGAATGAAGATATTGTCCACTGCACTGTAGAAATTCAAGAGAGCCATAAAAAGATTTTGACATAGTAACACTGACAACACCCAAGTACCCTGTTTCAGAAGACACTTCTACAGTTTAATGTATACAATCCTGTTAACTGTTTGATGAAATGTTAAACATTTGATTTTACTATAATGGTTCTGTTCAGTCACTTGTCTCTGTCATAATTGGTAAGACCTCATAAATCACTTGGATATAACTCAGAAAATTCTAAGGCATGGTAGTAAAGATGAATTTTGTATAAAACACTTCAAGGTATCATGCAAAAACAACTCTAAGATTTCTGTGGGAACTTCCTTTCCACATCTGATGTTAAGTCTTTGTGTAGACAGTGAGCAGCAAAGGAGAGGTGGTGACTTGCCTTTTTTTAGCATCAGACCTTGCTTTTCCAGCCAGTTCTGCTCACAACAGCCCAGACAGAGTCAAAATCTAGGCTTCTTCTTCCAGATGCAGAAACAAATCCAAGACATAATGAGTCTGGAACTCATGTGATAGAGAAAAGCAGTAGTTACTGCATTGAGTGTGAACAGAGATCTGGCAGGAGGGTGTATTTGGAGTCTAGATGTTGAAGCCTACAATTAGGAGACAGGGATCCAGAAGAAATAGAAGTAGGAAAAGGGAACAAAGTTGGGCAAATTTTGGAATAGGACCTATGCAATATTACATATATGTTTTTTCATGTTTGTTCATCCACTTGCACATGTAACAGAACATAAAAGCTCCTCTGGAGTAAATTTTGTCATTTGGATTTAGTTGTTTAGTAAAACCACCAAAAAAAATTTCAAAAAAGCAAAGAGCCTGAAAGCATCATCCAGGCACCAGGGGGCCTAGACATTACATAAATTCTCCACTCATTATTTCTGAAAAATTTGCTGCTTCCCTCTTACCAGCTTATGCTGATTGTCTTCCAAAATAAGAACTATCCCTGACTCTTTAGCACAGGAAAGAAAAGACAGTGTAAAAGCTTAGGTGATGATATAGCAGGCAAAGTTGATGCCAGGGGCAGGCTGGTGTAAGCCTCCCTTTTAATTATAAAATTATACTAAAGCAAATTTCCTAATTTGGAACTGATTATTTTTTTGACTTCATAAAACTGTAAGGATAATTCATTCATTGCCCTTTTCTGCTCCCTTTAATTAGGTATTTTCAACAAGTCCCTTCTTCAGCATCAAAGTTGTTATGAAGCAGGGGTAAGACAAGCTTTCTTTCTCTGAATCATTTTCTATAATAATGGCAGGATATTGAAAATATTTTCCTCAATGGGGAAAAACTTTCCACATCTTCAGAGTACTCTAACCTATAAAACTGCTGCATAAAGGTAAAAAAAAGTCCCTACATATAAAACTAGTTGCAAGACCAAAGTGTGACATTGTACTTATGGGTCATCCAAGTGTTTCCAGCACAGCAACATCCCAAGGGATCCCTGGCATTGTACTGTTGGTAGTCCTGATCATATCTGTTACCTTCCTCATCCTGACCAAATCTAGCCTCACGTGTCTTTCATGTTGTAACATCTGGGAACTGGAGAGGGAATAGTAATTAACACCACGAAGGTAATATTTGGGTTTAGAAAAATAAAACTTACAAAAGAAATAGCTGTGAATTAGATCAGCTTACCTCTTGATACTTCACCTGTCTACTCATTTTACAGTAAGAACGCCCTGAATACATTTCCTAAACAGGCCCTGGAGCAGAATCAGAGGGTTCTCTACTCCAGGGTGGAACCTCAAGAAATTCTGTCTTATCCCAGCTCTCTGCCTTAAAAAGTCTTACACAACTTTCTGCATCCTTCTTGAATGTAGGTGTCACCTTCTCCTCTTCTGATATTTTTTAGAAATTGTCTATCATCTGCTCTTTTTTTTTTTTTTTTTTTTTTTTTTTGGTGGTGAAGATCAGTGTTTTTACTGAGTTAAGTACATTCTGAGTGAGCTTATCACACTGGGACACTGGGCCCCCCAAGAGATGTGAGATGAAAGAAAGTTTTGTCAATGTGCCCAGGGCAGACCTGGCAATCATAAGCTGAACCCTGCCAAAGTGGTGGCAGCTTTAGAGACGTGTTCCCAGACATGCTGGGAACTATTTCATGGAAACATAAGTGCCAGTGGATTTTCAAATATCTAAATATTTATGGAGACCTATTTGTTCCCTGCAGGTGACCTGAAAACCAAATGATCCAATGAAGGAGTGAAAGGTAATGATAGACCTGGAAGTCATGCCTAGGGATCCAGAGCATCCAATCTAGTGCTTAATCACTGGTACTTTCACAAACCTAGTGGAGCTTAAGGTTTGCACTTGCACTGCTGAACTGACACGTCTAAAAAAAAAAAATCACATGAGGACCCAGACTGAGACTGATGCTTGGCTGTGTGTCCTTTTTATTTGGTGCTAATTTTCAGTTTCATTCAATCTAATTTGTTCCAGTGAATAACTGAAATAAAAATGTTTCTGAGGCAGTGGTCACAGTCATCCCTACTAGCACAGACTGTGTCAGGACAAAGTACAGCCTAAAGCAGACAAGACCACTTGAGATCCCACTTGTGTAAGGGGAAATTAGTAAAAATTCTACTCCTGGACAAATTGACACAAATGCCTCCTTCCCAAACAAATGAGTGAAAACCATTTTCATTAAATTATAAAGAATGCATTATATTTAGCTACTTGATTTTTAATTTGCTTTGGATTTAAAGGGAATGTTTTTAATGTTGCTGAACATCAACACTGAAAAATGAGTGATGACTGGAAGAGCAAAGCTTGTATTAGCTTCCATTTATATATATTTATATAATTGATTATTTCAGTGAGAAAATGTCTTTTTTGTGTGTTCCTCACTAGGTTTGTTTGTGATACTGTGACTAGAGGAAATGTCAACAACCGAAGTGTCAAGAATGTTGCACAGGATTATAGCAAGGAATAAGTTCAGATATCTACAGAAACAGACAGTGCTCTGTGGTATACAGAAGGAAAAAAGCCATTATGATTATTGCTAGGGACAAAACACCATTTTCAAATATAGACAAGCTCCTAAAAGGCTTGAAATTCCAATCCAGCTTCTGAAATTCAAAGTCAGTGAGCAACCATGCCAAAGTATACTTACAAGCATTGTGAGTTTACAGACCATAGACTGACTTTGATTTTTTTTCCTTTCCAATTGTATCTGTTCATTATGATTTTCCTAATTTTCAGATGTTCATCACTAAAACAATGACTTCCAAAATGCTTTTAAATAATAAATGTAGGGGTTTTTTTTAACTATTTAAAGTTTTTTTTCAACTATTTAATTGTACATATTTATGTATGAAGACTTTATGGGTGAAGGGTAAAAAACTAAATCTCAAAGAAAGTATAGACAGATTGAAGCTCTGTATTATTTCACCGATAAGGTAGTTCTGGGGAATTGCATGGGCTTCTTTACAGGGTAGTCAAGAGTCTTAATTAGAAATTAGTGAATAGCTCAGAAAAAACTCTGTGTCCTCTTTATTATGATGCCTAGGAAGCTTGGACTCAAATATTAATTATTCCGTTGTGAATTCAAAGGACACTAAAGACATCACTGGAACTGAAAATAAAATTGGGCCTATGTATGTTAGCCCATTGCTAATACTCTTGCACTACAAAGCCCAAGATTTTTCCTCTATAACACTCTTAATGCAAAAAAAGCTGTTCTTTTCACAGTGGAACAAATGGGGCTTGCTGCCCTCCAGTTTGGTGTCCTCCCTCTCTCCACTTCTCCCATCACAAAATGGTGTGAAGTCATTGCAGTGTAACTTCTTTCTGCAGTATCACCAACGTCCCCAAGTGCCCCAAAGTCCTGCACCAGCTTTTCTATCTGATGTCCATGGAATTTCATAGTTTAAGAGCTCAACAATCTATTGAATTGGCCGATGGATTATAAAGGGATTAGAGGAGCACAGAAAGCCACGGAGTTATATAAAACCCCTATCTTGGGTTAAGCAGACTCCGAGTGCTTTAACAAATTCTCATCAGATTTTAAAGTCAGAAATTCCTAGTAACAAATATAATTTTTTTTTTGTTATTTTTTTTTATTTTATTAATCTGGGAAGGTTCCCTAAGATCATTCCTTACCCACTTATAAGTGTCAAAAGGAAACTACCAGCCTGGATGACACTGAGGATTAAAATGTATTTTTGCTAAATGTCATGATATTTAGGTATGCATTTTCACTCTCTGTGGATTATAAAAAACCAAAAACACCTCAATCCCCCCACCCCAAAAAAACCTGCTGAATTTTAGGTCATCGTGGACACAAGGTTATGTCCATTAGCATTTTATTTCCCTGGGTTGGCCATACTAAGAGAATCCTCATGTGGAGATGACTGAGCAAATTCCCACCATGGAGTGCCTTTTTAGTGCATGTCCAGCTGCCTACTAAGAATAATTTTTCTGTAAATTTCCAAGAAAATACGACATTTGCTTAACCAAATTCAAGGATATGACAGGAATATCATTCCTAATCGAAGTGAGGTCACAAAGTCTTTCATATGGGAAGTGATATTTTTAGGCCATGAAATGTTAACTGAAGTTCTTTACTTTCAGGAGAATTTCTGATGAACTTTCTATTGACTTGAACTTTGATATGAAAATCATACTTATCCATTAATTTCAATTAATTTATAATAGGGAGAAGACCAACAATATTTTAGCAACAATTTCATAAATATTCATTCATAGAGAATAAAAGAAAATATCTGAAAATTAGAAATCTTGAATTTTTCTCCAGAAAAGGAGCAATTTAGTGTTAAATTTTGTTTCACAAGAAACCTATAGAAAATTTTCTATTATTATTTTCCAGTGATTTTTACAGGATCTTTCACTGTGGTAAAATTTTTCCTAAAGTGTGTTAATCTCGAATGATGAATCTCTGGAAACAGCTATTTCAATTGCATAATAGATCTTGTTACCTTTGGAAACCTACAAAGTATCCTTGATTCTCAGAGCTGTCATAGTAACAGTCCTATAAGGTTTGCTATCTTGTATCTCATTCCATCATATATTCCCTAATTTAGGAATTTTAGAGTGTGCATTGGGTGGGTAAGTAACTTGGCATTTTAAAAACACATAAATTTTCCTACTTCACATTTTTCTGCCCTGAGAGTAAAAATTTGCCAAGTGTTTCATGTTGTTCACTCTTGCATTTTAGGACATTACTCTCGAAAATGTCATTTGATGTCTCTTTAGAATAATTTCTCCTCTATTATCTAAATGAATAAAGCAGAAAAATACTGATAGGTTTGAGTGAAGCTTTTCAGTTCTTTTGGATTCTAAGAAATAATTTTCAAATCCATCTTTGTTCCATTTACAAAGATATATAACTACAATAAGAAGACATTAGGGCTTTTTTTTTTTTTTTAACTTTGTCTCTGAGGGTGGAATTCATTGCACTAAATTTTAAGCATTTAAAAATTAGACACTAAAATATGAGCTACTCAGTGAAGGCAGAATTTTCATTTACAGTCAATTAATGTAGCAGCTGCTTCCAAGGGTGATTCATCTGACCTTAGTTACCTGTTTGAAGCTTAAATGTCTCTCAGATGCCTTTTTCTCTCCAATGAGTAGAAAGAGACCTGTTCAATCTTAGATGGGCAAACTTTTAAACATTAGATTACTTGTATGTCTCATTACCTACGTATGTCTTCAAAGAATTACCTTACTGGCCCAGTCAGGCTAATATTCAGGATGGGAATTTCAGAAGTTCTGGCTGACTTCACAATTATAATGGCAGAATTTGTCCTGATAATTTCTGTTAAGAAGTATCAGGACAAGATTATTTTTATGGCTAGTTAATTTTTTGTATTCTCATACATGGAACTGGTGTGGTTTTGTACTTTCTATTTAATTTGGAACAATGTATAATTCATGTGAAAATCAATTCACTGAATAGCTTAAAGCACAAAAACATTGTAAAATTCACTGGTTGTATTTTGATTCAGTTCTTTGCTCCCACTTCTGCAGATGAAAATACACCTGGGTAAATTCTTAGATGTTATTAGAAACTCAGTGAACACTTGATGGATCTTCCTTGCCCAGTGAATGGATCTGCCATTTCTATCAGTGATCCTGTGTATAAAATCCTCTCTATACAGGATGACTGTGCTCTGTCAGCAGCTTTCACAGGTACAGGTGCCTGGGCAAATAAAGACACCCAGTGAAAGAAATTCAGCTTCATCTCATCTCCATGCCCCTGGAACAGATCTTTCTGGAAGATGTACCAAAACATACAAAAAACAGGGAGATTAGAGCCAACATGGCTTCAACAGGCAAATGATGCCTGACTATTCAGTAACCTTCTATGATGGAGTCACTGCATCACCAAACAAGAGAAGAGCTACAGATGCCCTCTACCTGGACATCTGTAAGGCCTTTGAGATTGTCCCCCATAACATTCTGGTACCTCAGCTGGAGATATATGGGTGGGATGGATAGATTGTTATATAAGGAATTGCCTGGAAGGTTGCATTCAGAGACTTAGTCAATGGCTCAATGTGGAAACTGGTAATTAGTAGAGTCCCTGTAGGAGCCATGCTGGGATCAATACAATTTATTATGGTAATTGATGTCAATCCCATCATCACTGACCAAGTGGAGACCAGTGACAAGTGGCATTCCTCAGGGGTCAGTACTGGGACCAGCACTATTTAACACCTTTGCAGTCAACACACTGGAAGGAATGGGGGCAATACAGAGGGACCTTGACAGGCTTGAGATGTGGGCCCATGCCAGAATCACAAAGTTCAGTAAGGCCAAATACAAGGTCCTGCACCTGGGTTAGGGAAATCCCAAACACAAATACAAGTTGGGCAGAGAATGTATTGAGAACAGCCCTAAGGAGGAGGACTTGGAAGTGTTGGTTGAGGAGAAGCTCAACATGAGCCAACAACCACAAAATCATAGAACCTTAGAAAGCAATGTACACTTGCAGCACAGAAAGACAACTGCATCCTGGGCTACATCAGAAGAAGCATGGCCAACAAGTCAAGGGAGGTGATTCTGCCCCTCTGCTCTGGTCTTGTGAGACCTCCCCCCCTGAAGCACTGTATCCAGTTCTGGAGCAGCCAAAACAAGGATGTACAACTCTTGAAGGCAGTTCAAATGAGGACCACAAAGATGATGAGAAGGCTGGACCACATGCCCTATGAAATCGAGCTGAAAGAGGTAAGTTTGTTCAGATTGGAGAAGAAAAGGCTCAGGGAGCAACCTTCCCGTATGCAGGGGCTACAGAAAAACCAGGGATGGACTTTGAGTAAGGGGGATGGAGTGGTAGGATGACGGAGAACCTTTTCAGAGTGAAGGAGGGTAGATGTACATTAGGTATTTGGAAGAAATTCTTGAATGTGAGGTTGGTGAGACATGTGCACAGGTTGCCCAGGGAAGCTGTGGCTGGCCCATCCCTGGAAGTGTTCAAGGCCTGGCTGGATAAGGCTTGGAATCACCTTGTCTAGTGGGAGGTGGCCCTCCATGGCAGGTAGGTTGGAGCTATATTATTAAGCTCCCTTCAAACCCAGACCATTCCATGATTCTATGAACAATGGTTTTCCCTCTAAACATTTTGTAAAATACAGTCTCTGAGGATAGAGGCACTGTCTTTATCTCACTTAGTCTAATCCACAAGCAACACAAGTCAAGCTGCATTTTCAGGTGGGGCTCAACATTGCCACATTTGAACACCATAGAAGCAGTTTTGAAGTTACGCGACTGTAATAGTTATTTTCTAGTTTAAATATTTTAGAACCATGAAAATTAAAAATTTTAGCACCATGGAGACTTAGTCAAGTACAAACATACAACCCACTGAAACATTAAGTGTCAATATTGGATAAAAAAACATCCACCTTGAATGCTTGATCCACCTTGATCTTTTCTATAGAGCTCAAAGGATGTTAAGACAGCAGTGAAACTCATACTGTCCTCAAACCAGATTCCTGAAAATTGGCTCATAAAGAGTTCTTCAATGTGGTTAGTGTAGGCTACTCCACCACTTCATTTCAAGGCTCTCTTTTTATTTCTCTTCACCACAGTTTGGGAAAGCATTTGAAGCATCAGACGTGGCTTTGCCTCTTGCCACCACATTGACAACTCTCTTTTTTCCAGATACTCAGTTGAGGCTCTTTCAGTTCATTTCCCCAGACTGCATTTGTGTAATGCCTGAGTAATAAAAGTCAGTAGAATGACTAGATGGAATTTCATTCTTCTGCATTATCATTGAAAAAGACATTACTATTCCCCTATCAAAAATATCCATCAACCTAATTACATCCCTTTTCTTCACAAAGTTTTAAAATAGGATACCTAAGTATGATAGGCAATGTAGAGTTATTATTTAATGATCATAGGGGAGATACATTTTGATTCATTTTCTCATGTATTAAAAATTTATGACAAACATAAAACCCTGTTATAGCAACTGGATCATTTGTAATGGTCATAATTTTATTTAAATCATATATAGATAAAACATTATGTACATCTTAAAGCATTATGCCGTTCTGAACCACTGGGGAGACAGTCTGGTAGATTGGAAATGAAGTAAATGGTAAACATAATCTTAGCTGAAAAAGAGGTGAACTCTGAAACTTGCTATCTAACACAGTTTTGGGGGGGTTTAACCTTTTTTTTGATGCATTTTTTTACTAATTTTTATTGTATGACTGGCAAGCTCAAGTTTTTCTCATTTTAGCTTTAGAGTTGTAATACTGATTTTATTTATTTAAAATATTTAAAATATTTGTATTTTATTTATTTATAATATGAACTTGCTGTGCCTGATTCTTTCTCCACCAGTTATGTTTGCCTCATCATTTAAGACAGAAGAAGTAGTCAAGGCCAATAAGCAAAGGGGGGGGAGGGGAAGGAGGAAGAAAAGGGAAGGGAAGAAAAAAAAAAAAAAAAAAAAAAAAAGAGGCAGGGACAAATTTTCAGAGAGCATATATTATCACATCTAATTTATTCCAGACCAATTTTACATCAAACTAGAATTGCAACACCACTTTCCACTTTATGGGCATCCTAACAAATTTTAAACCAAACACAGATGGTTTCTATTCCACAGGAAATTATGTGAATAAACTCTCTTCTGTTGAAAAAAGTTGGTCCAGGATAATAGAAGCACAAAAATGAAGAAATAATTTTAAAATATAAAAGACATTTACCCTGGAATTTTCCTATAAATAGAGATGGTGAGTTTGCTTCCCTCTCCAAATTTAATAGCTGCTTAAATTTAATAGTGCTGGTTAAATGCTACCAATGTCTGTGCTTTTGCTAGAGAATTGTGATTTATATATTTATACTTAATGTTTTTTTAAAAGAAAAGCAAAGCAGAGAATTCAGAGGGGTTTAAAAATTCTCATCTCAAAATACCTGTATTTCCACTTAAAAATAACCAGTTGCCAGTGTATATGAAAATGAAGGAAATATATAAAAGGAAACTATGTCCTAGCAGCACCTTCCATGGTTTACAGGGGAGTTATCTCACTAGAAAAACTTGATGCCTCTATTTCATCAAATCAGGCATTGGGCCTCTAGAATTAAATGATACTCCTCATTGCAGAGCCTCTTGCAAAAGCCTAGTTTTCAGTTTCTAAACCTTAACTGATATAAAATGGTGAACAAATAGACTTTCTTTGGAGCTGTGCCCATCTTCATCAGCTGAGGATCAGATCTGTATTTTTAATATTATTAAAATATATTCTCCAAAATCTTTTACAATGTTTTCACATGGGAAACAGCTACCAGTTACCACAACTGGAATCTGGGGGAAATGCTTAGAGTGAAAGAAATTAGAGCAGTAATAAGGGCAGAAACCAATGGATCTGGATGGGAAGCAGCTTAAATGGGTTATAAATTAAAAATTTGCATCTCTTTATGAATGCACACATGTGTTGGCAAGTAGTCACTCAGATTATATAATTCTGGTTTGGATAAAGTATTGTCTTCCCTTCTAGGCTGAAATTGTCCTTATAGAATTGGGCAGTTCTGTAATGCTGTGGAAACTGGCAGGATGACCTACTTGAAAAAATCTTTTTTCTGTCTCTAAATCATGGATTTTTCTATCATATTTTAAATCATGCAGCTGCAAATTTACTTCATATTTGTGAGACTAATAATAAGCTTTACAAGATATCCCAAAAAGTCATTCTCTTTTCTGTGTGAGAAAAAAAAAAGTAAGGTACAGATGATCTATGAGTTATATTTTAGAATTAAATTATCACCACTAAAGTCTTCTCCCAACTTCCTTTATTTTTAGAATAATACAAAAGTGTAGCCTTCATATCCTCCATTCTTCTACTGGATAACATTTTGCTGATGAAGGAATTTTTTTCTTTGGGGATTATCCCAAAATGAACGTTTGGGATATTTTTCCTTCTTTATATTTCTATTATTCTATCATAAGATTCCTTAGGGAACAGTGAATCTCTAATAACTAGATGTTTTATCTAAGACAGATGACAGGGTTACTTGTCTGTGACTCATGAAAGATTTTTTTGTTATGGCTGAAATTTAGTTTGAGGATAATTGATATATATATAATTTTTTTCCCCATAAATTACACGCTATGGCAAGCATGAGCTTGTATAACAATAACAAGAAAAAATTCTCAAGAAATTACTTACATTTGCAGTCCTTATCTGCAATACATATGAGTCAAGTACCTATATCGCTTGTTTCATCGCCATCAATATTAATTACAGCAATAAAAATGACTCCGTTATTGCTGTCCTGAAAAGATGTTAATGATGTGGTCATCACTGAAATAGCTAAATTGGCTAATGTGATGGCACAATAAATTCAGGGTATAATTGGGCTGATTCTCTTTTCCCTGACATCTGTGTAAATTAGGAGCTCCCTAAGCATAAAACTCGTGCAAATGAGGTAAGGATGAGATCTTTGCTTTTTAGCTGCAGAGACTTGTCTGTAGCAGTTAGGTGCTACAGCACTCTGTGCTTTTTTTAATATATAAGATGGCATTTATATTCTGTATACATAGCCACCTGCATTTAAGGGTTTGTATGACTTGGTAATACCTAACTTACTAATTTATTAATAGTGTAGCTTCACTTATATTTTCCAGCAAGCCACCAGAAAGTATGTAATGATGAATAAATATAAACATAGGAAAAATAATTTGATATATTTTACATACTAGTACTCATACAAAAAATATTATAAGTTAATTCATTCTTAAAAGCAGTTCTTTAAACTTTAAGAAAGAAAGGTTTACTTGCCCCTCCTTCCTGCCTCTTATTTTAACTCCATTACTGCATATTTTTTACAAGTTGTCATTGTCATTTAGAGAACAGGCTGGACAGGCCACTACTAATGAACAACAAGGCAATACTTTCTTTTTTGATTTAATTCAACATTCTCAAGCTTTATTTACTGAGCAGTATTAGGACTTTGTTCTGAAGACAGAATCATTGATTTCTTCCCAGCATTTCACAGCATTTCCACTCTGCTTGTCTTCTGTTACATTCATGGGTTTCACAAAGATTATTGAGTTTTTGTGCATATTACTTCAGTTAGACAAAGAGATTATTTTATTCCCATTTTAGAGAAGAAGACGAGACAATGGTTGACCTGGTTTTACCCCATTTTTTTTCAGTTGCATTACTCTGGTACCTAAATGAAAAGCCTAATAATTTCAGATTTGATCTATTGTCAGTGGAAGGAAGCAAGATCTTTGCAGAACAACCTAGATGGGTTCTTCTCTGTTTCAGCTATCTGTAGAGCATTAGGAAACAATGATTCTAACTCTAATCATGCCCAAAAATCATGAGGGTAGATTCAGATTTCCATTTACCACTGAGTTATGCAAGGCTTAATTTTTATGGTAATAAAACCAACCCATTAGAAAGCACATGTGTTTCCATAATTTTATTCTTTTCCATAATTTTATTCTTTTCTTGGATGACTGAGCCTGATCAATTTTGCTTGTGAGTCCTTTGATTTCTTCACAGCAGATAACCCACAGATCCTGTGACACATACCCACAAAGTGCAAAACACAGATTTAATAGCCAGCAGTAGGAGTTTTGCTTTAAACAACATGCCTAGGAAAGCAAAAGATGACCTGCAGTAGGAGCTCTGGAACTGGTTCTCTGCAGACAGATTTCAACTTTTCATCTGCCTTTGTCAGCAATTTAATCTGTAACATGTTACACATATTGCAATTTCTGTTAAAAAAACATAAATAAAAGAAAAATTATAATTCCAACAGCTCATTAAACTGCACAGCCTTCACTTATCCCCATTTCTGGACCTTAGTGCTTAAGAAAATGAAATGGAGAACTCACCCTCCAGCATGCAGGCTCTGAAATACTCTGGCACTGCAATTTTTCACCACTTGACGCCCCTTGTCAAAACATTAAGGGGGATGTAGAGCAGCAGCATGTCATTATGTAACATTTTTGCACATCATATTTATAAAGAGTCAAACACATTTTATTCTAGATCTAGAACTCTGCTAATTAGATGCTGCTGACAGTTTTACTGCAGACTTTGAGTCTGAATACTGTCATGTTGTTCCCTGTTGGCATTTATAGTTGGCTGGCCCATAGAATCATGGGCCATTCTGCTCAGGTTTTCAAGGCAAGACAAAAGCATGAAAACTTTTCACCAGTCCTTCATCAACTCTTCCTTGTTAATTAACGTCCACACAGGGTTTTGAGTGTGTTGTCAGAATTCTGTTGTTTATTTCCCTGATGAAAAAGTCTAGAAAACACTATCTTGGATGTCCAACAATCAACTCAAGCATCCCAGCTGGAAAAAAAGAAAAACCAGGGACTGAAGCACCCAAGACTGCTTTTTTCAAAGCAGATATATCCCAGTATTATCATAGCAATACAAGTTATTGCTCTTGTGATTGCAGGTAAGATAGATACGTTACACTGAGCTAGCTCAGGTCCAGCAAAAAGCTCAGCAGACAATGTAAAGCCATCCTGAAAGCATGGAAGGAAAATAATCTAGTGACCATCTATACTAAAGGTACAAGGTAGATATAATTTTCCCTCCTAGAACTTGTGTTTGGATGATGTGATATCCCAGAACATCCTGGGAAGCTGGAATTTGCCAAGTTGCTCAGTCAGCTCTAGCCATTCTGCTAAATGGTCCATGTCCTGACCACCTTCCTAAGCTATGTACAAGTCAATTGTGGAGTGCTGACAGTTTGGGAATTCACCAGATCTATTAGAACTGTTATTAAAGGTATCCATTGTAATTCCATTCTTCAAAGTCATTATCTTTGCAGATTAGTAGCTTTCTGTACAACTACACCACATACCAACACAAAGGGATCAAGTCCTCTTCAATGAAATTAAATAGGACTTTTGCTTCCTGTAACTCTAGTTCATCATATTTGCTCTTGAGAGCTGCCTGCCTCAAAATTTACTATGCACTTTCTATTGAAATTTTCCTAGGTGCCAAAATTCAGGCCCAGTAATGTAGGGAAATGGATGTTTTGCAAATAAAAAACACTGCAGTATAGATCAAGAGGAGAGGCAGCTAATCTAGAAGTAATCAGAACTGGGAAAAGATCTATCTGAAATCAGAATCCATCAGAAATGACATTAATTCCTGCTTTTCTTTTTTGATTTTCAATTTATAGTGGTATCTGAAAATATTGCATTCCCTAAATTATGTGGTCATCAGTAGGTTGCCAAAGCTCTTACAACAGTTTTCTTCAGCTGTTATCTAAGACTTCTTGTGACAAGAGTCAGTGGAAAGAAAGCAAAAGAATTTGCCCTTTTCTGATGATTTTAAAATAATGTTTCCTGCTTCTTTCTACTAGCAAGGGTACTCATGCAATTTCTGAGATGGTCTATCATTTATTTAAGGCCTAAATACACACTTATTTTCTTAACTTGGATGCACACATACAGAAAAATGGCAAGAATATGTTATTTAGAAAAACTCTTCAAAGCTGTGGAAACATATTTACAAGCAAAGGCAACTTTTAAAGATGGGGTTGTTTGTTTATTACTTTGAATTACTTCATGTCCCCAGACCACAAGATTACTTTGAGAGCTCAAGGTTATCCAGTCTTTGTAAAGAACTGGCTGCTGCTTTAGGAGTAAAATCATGGCTTTATATAAAGGCAGGTTTTACCTTTATCAGTTCAGCAGTCTTAATTTTGATCTCCTCATTTGAAAAACTGCAGGAAAGTTTGTGAGAGGGAAAACAGGGGCATAATTGAACAGGAGAATGTTAATCTCTTAGTTTTATTATCTTTCTTCTTTGGAAATCAAAATTACTTCCTATTTTCTCCCAATGAAAAAAAGATCTTTCTCAGCTATGAAATTTTACTCCATCAGTAGTAAATAATGCAGCACATGGTAATGACACTGACACCTTAGAGCTTCGTTTGAATTCATGCCATGTTTTGTGCATGATGCAGAATTCAATGGACAGTGATATGAAGGGGAGGGGGAAAGGGGGAGAGGAACAGACTTGTTTGTGTTCAGATTACATAATCTACTCTTCTTTGTTGTTACCATTCGAGGCATTTTGTCCAAAGATGATCTGCCTCTCATAAAGTGCATTCAGCCCTATCTGGAGCTCAGAAGCCTAAGGCTTTGTTACAGTAGTTATTTATAACTTAACTATAAAAAATGATAGCTGAACAGGAAAACACTTCTTCAGTCATAAATAAATAGCTTATTTGTACCTAGGGAGGAGAAGAATAGCTTTCAAAGAGCTTCCACTTCAATTGCAGAATCATGACTTCCAGGTAGAAACTATTGGAACAAGGCTCTCTAAAACAAGATTTGTGCAGTTTGTTAAAAGCTTATTGCTAAGATTTCCAAAATTACTCTGGGATTTGAATACCTTTGGGTTTTTAGGTGTTCAATTTGGAACTAATCTGAAAGGAGCCATTATAATACCAAGCATTTCCAGTTCCCCCCCCCCAAAATTCAGATATCTCTGTCAAATAAAAGATTAACCATCTAGAAATAGAGAAAAACTTTGCCTAAGAGATGCAGATGGAGGAGCATATTCGTGTGAGATAATTTAGGCCTTTGAAATACAATGGAGGTAAAGAAAAGAGATCTTCAAATTTTCCTATCAATTATCTAAATAACAATTTATGAGCTATTGTAAATATTGATTTTGTACTCAGAAGCTTATTTCAGATACAGGCCTGACTCTTTATTGAAACATATAAATCAGAAACTATGCCATGTTTATGACAATACTTGTATACTGTGTTTTATATCATCTGTATTGGTTATGAAACTAAAGCACTGATAAAGCTTTTTCTTATTTCCAAAGACAAATTTCCTACACCTAAATAACTATCTCCCATAGGTGTTATCATTTCAGCTATGATGGTCAATAGTGCAGTAACATGATAGTTGAAACACTGTAGTTTTATGTGTTTAGCAGACTTTTCAAATTGACTCCAGCTAAACAGTCATATGAACACACTCAAAAGAGTTGAAGTTTCAAAAATCATGAAAAAAACCTCAATTGTTTTTTTCTCTCATGTAAATCTTTTTCAAATATACTTTTCCTTCAAATTTCAGCAGAGTTCTTTTGGGTTTAGGAGGTAAAAGAAAGGAAAAGAAGAATCAGAGTTCATTCAGTGATTTGAACATGAATTATGTATAAGAAAAGTTTGTTACTAAATTTTAGTTGAAGCTGGTTTTGTTCTATCTGATCTGCTACACTGATCTCTCAGATTGTCATCCATGTTATATTTCAGCATTTCTAGACCTATCAAATAAAAACTGAGATTTTTTTCCTGCTCTTTTCCTCTTATTAGGCTAGGAGAGTACACTTACAATTTCCCCCGGCATACAAGATTTCCAAACAGCAACAGAGAAACCTCTTGAACTCTCCAAAGTGTGTGCTGAAATGCAGCATTTCTCTATTCTTGAATTTCTTTCAGTAGGTGTTGAGACCTTTTATAGTAAATGGCATTTTATATGTTAGGAACTTCAAAAGAAGGTGTTAATATAATTGAGATATGATCAGTTTGACAGTTGGTGACATATGAGTTTCACTCGGCAGCATTCTGAAGCCAAAATAATAAAAAAAAAATAAAATAGATCTGTCTTCCTAAAGAAAGGAAGCTCATGCCTATAACAATGAAATAACTCATTAATAACTTTCTTTAATCTATGAAGTCCTAGTCCCAACATTCAACCTTTTAAAGTGTATTGCATGTAGTTAGTCTGACTCCCAATATTTCTGTTATTATCTCAAAAACTGATCTTTTGCAGTAATGTCATTGTATTCTCTTCTTGTTCATTTCCCTTATATTTGTATAAAAGTATAGATGGGAAAGTATCTTAGATTTAGCTGCTTGATAATTACCTTAAATCTCATTGCCCTTCAGTGTATATCAATAGACTGGGATCCTGCCCCAAATTACCACTGTACACCATGAGCTGAGAAGCTATAACTATTATGAAGTAAATCTGTCAAAGATCAAGGCAAGCAACAGAAAAAGACCTGGGGACAGCCATGAACAGAGCTGCCAGTGATGTTATTTGGAGAGCCTGGGAAGTAGGAGACACTCACTCTGAGTGTCAATTAGTTGATTCATTTCCTGCTGAAATTTTTCATCAGCAACATGTGATTTAGTTCATAAATAAATGTTAGGATTCAGAATGCTAAAAAGGGTAGGAAGATTAAATTATTTTTGGTTTGTTTGAGGTCTATGAGGACAAGCCAAAAATAATTGATCAACAAACCCAAATGATACTAGATATGTAAAATAAAAAAAGAAGCATCCTTTTGGCTCACATATGCTAATGTATCATGAAATCAGGGACAAATCTGATCACTAAAACCTCAGGAATATTCTTGGAATGTGTCATATGTGAAATTGATCCTGCTTTGCAAAGAGCTCAGAGAGTTCCTGGGGCTTGCACCATCTCCATATTTCTTGCTGAAACATCTATTGTGTTGCCTAATTTGCTTCTCTGTTCCCTCCAGCCTGCATTTTATAGAACATCTTTCTGAAGGCAGAAGAAAGTTTTATGAATTCTAAATATAGGGGAAATCTTTTATGCTGTCACATTATTAGACAGCTAACATTCACTTTGCAACAAGATCCATACAAAGATCAAACAGGACACAGTTTATGATGAAGTCAGCAGTGGACACAGCAGTGTCCAGAAACATTGCATTGTATAAAAATTTTACAGATACAGAAATGAGACTCAGTTTTTTTCAGGACTGCCTAGCTTAGCTGCAACCTTCACAGGAATTTGTTTTTTGCCTAAACTCATCCCAATGTCACTTAGCTTTTACTCTGACCTTGGGGGGTTTTACTCCTTGTTGATATGAGTGAATCAGAATTTAATACCAAATGCTTGTTAAAAAAAGATCTCCAGCTAGGTGTTGCAGGTATGTACTACAGAATCATAGAATTTTTAGGGTTGTAAGGGACCTCTAGAGATCATCTAGTCCAACTCTCATGAAAGCAGAATCACCTGCAGCACCTTACACAGGACTGCACCCAGGTGGGTTTTGAATACTTGCAGAAAAGGGGACCCCAGACCTTCCTGGGCAGCCTGTGCCAGTGCCTTCCCACCCTCAGAGTAAAGAAGTTTTTTCTTATGTTTAAATGGAACTTCTATGTTCCAGCTTGTTCCCACTGCCCCTCATCCTGTCACTTGGAACTACTGAGAAGAGTTTGGCTCCATCTTCCTCGCACCCACCCTTTAGATACTTGTAAGCATTAACAAGGTCTCCCCTCTGCCTTCTCTTCTCCAGATTAAAGAGTCCCATCTCTCTCAGCCTTTCCTCATAAGAGAGATCTTACAGTCAGTGATTCTTGTACCACAGAATCCCTGAAAAGGAGGACAGTGTCTATTTTATAAAGGCCCCCTCCCCTTTCAACAGCTTGCATCCTGAAGACAGGAGAAATATTGTGCACAACTGAAAACGAGGAGGGAATCAGATAGCCAGGACCACTAAATTCGACAGCAATTCTGCATTATGTGCCACCTCACCCATTTTACAAGCCTGCTTATCTTTCTGTGTGCTTGAAGACAAATGATGCTTTGGTAGATACATGTGTTGTGTTTGTGTTTTCTTAGAGTGGCAAAACCCATGTGCTGTGAAGAACAGTGCTCTATCCAGACTGCTGTGTAGGTCATATTCCTTAGGTTAGTTACTTTCAGCCAGACAATCCTACTTCTGTTAGAATACTTACAGCATTTCAGACCTTCACAAGTATCTCAAAATAGAGTTTTGTGAATTTACCTCTTAAGAGAAATAAAAGTACCAACTTCACACACTCTCAGTTTTTTAGTAGAAAGCAAAAGGAGGAGTGAGAAAAGATTTTGATGTCAGTATCTCAGACCAGGACAGGCACCAGACTGAAAGCAAGTTTGGGACAAGCAAGAATTCTTAGAGACTTGGGTGGAGGGAAGCAGGAACAGGAACACAGTAGGCAGGCAAGGAGTGCTAAGCAACCAAATCTAGTCCTGGTTTATAGAGGGGTCTCACTCTGGTGTGCAGCATGCCAAGGGAAGTGTGGTAGTGGTGCAACAGCATTTTTTTGGTTGACAACATTAGTTATTTATTATTGCCATGGATTAGGTTGTTAATCCTTTGAGCCTTACCAACTCAGTGTCAACACTACCAGTCATTTACCCAGTCCCCTCTAAAAATACTCACCTCAACTATTTCATATCCATGATAACTGACAGTTCCTCTCATTTGTAATGTCTTTTTTGCATTCACATTGCAGACCTTTCCAAAGACCACATGAAACAATGTACCAATGTATTTTCAAGGCTTGTGTGTCTTTAAAGGAGGTCTGTAAATAAAATTTTCATTATACAGTCAGCCTGTAATGGCTGGACTCCACACACAGGATGTCAGTCATCATTCCTAGGTTCCTAGCCTGGTCCATGACTTGCCTATGTGCTTATCTTTCCATCACCTGTCACAGCGATAGATTTTCAGTAACCATCCTTACAGTGCTTTCATCAACAGCTTTTTTGAGACTCTAGGTTGGTTCCTGTGGAGCAGCTTCACATAAGCCATTACCAATGACTGTACTCTTGAAGGAACACTTTCACAGTACTCTAACCTTCATGGTTTGCTCTGGTTTCCCAGCCTTGAATTGTTTTCATGTTTTCTGGACATTAAAGCTACCTTTTCCATTCTTAAGTCTTTTGTCCGTACCTGAAAAGAAAAACCAAAGCACTGCAGGGAGAACCCACTCTGTCATTGTGAGAAAGGCACATCCTCAAATTACATTGGGGATGGTTGAAACATGATATGAGAAGGCCTGTAAATGTACTTCTGTAGCTTTTTCTAACTTACACAACCCAGCAGGGACAACATGAGGGAAGATGACAGGCAAGCACATGCCTCAGCTAAGGAGAGGGGAAAGGAGGTGAGGAAGCAGGAGGTGGTGATAGAGCATGAATAACTTCACAAGGCATCCCCAGACTATCAAGCTGACAGAAGGAGTGGGAGTTTGCAGGCCAACTTTCTGCAGTCTCATTAGACTGGGAGCAGGCTGATGAGAGCTGTAAATAACAGGTGCTTTATTTAACAGGGGAGAGAAAACAAGAAAATGAAACAAAAGAAAATTATTTAGGACTTCAGTTTCACCAGGAGTATTGGAAAATGAGGCTATGACAAGGAAGAGTCTGGTGCTGATCTACCTCTTTCTTTACTTTTGGATGTGTGTAGGATATGAACACTGTTGCCCTCTTTCCTGCAGGGATCAACCATACTGTGCCCATCCTTGCCAGGTTCTGCATCCTTCCATAGATTCATCACCTACAGTTTTCCTTTGGGGACAGATTAACAGTACTGTCACACAGAGCTTGGGACAAATGACATTTCAAGTGGAGCTCCTGGATCAGGTGTCCAGTGCAACATTTCACCAGCTCCGTGTTGTGACCTGCAGCTGTGAAAAACCTTCTCTTATTCGTTAATGATCTTGGAGTTCTTTCCTGGAGAATCAACCTCTGAGCTGGCCCAAAGCCTCTGGCATATAGGGCACCTCTTTCACATGTTTAGAAAATCAATGCTTGATTTGAGACATAGCCTGAGGAGTTTTTGTGAAGCTTCTTAGCAAGTATTGACATTGCTCCTCCATCTTACAAAGCCATCAACAAAACTCATTCACCAAAACAGCTAGTTCCCCCTCTTTCAGACAATATACCATAAATTTAAATTTCATAATTTTGTTTTTTAATGAATCTGACTTACCTTTGAGGATTTTAGCTCTGTGCAGGTGACCAAGGAAATTTTTATTGAGTTCACTATGAAATAGGTATACAAGCTACTCCTCATCAGAATACACAAGTAGTTTTCCTTTTCCTCTTTTTTTTTTTTTTTTTTTTTTTTTTTTTTTTTTTTGTATTTTCTCTCAAAACAATGGTAGTAAAGAAAGTGAAAGAAAATAGGAATAAAAAAATGTTAACCTTCTCTTGTCTTCACTGTTCAGAATGAAATCAACATAGCTGACTACTGTGTCAGCATCTTAAGGTGACCGATGACAACTTTTTTCTAAGCTAATTCTGAAAGAATGTGACACTTTATCCACTTGTTTTCAGTACTTCAAGGTGGGCATTTTGACAAGAAGTGAGAACTTAATTTTGAGAAGACCTGACTGTCTTTAAACTTGAAGGGTAATGAACTAAACTTAGTCTGCTTCTTTTCTCAAAGGAAGGTAATGTTAACAGGTTGAGAAGTGTTATCCAATCTTGTCTACACCAGCATCCAGCTCCCCCGTCTAGTAGGACTCCAAAGTAAACAAGAGCTGCTACTACGTACTGCAACAAGTTATCACTTTGTGGCTGGACAGATGGATTTTTGTTTTGTGGAGAGGAAAAACAATTATAAATGATTTTTTTTTTCACTCAGAAGATGTTTGATATATATGTGTGTGTATATATATATATAAACTCCTGTAGATTCATTTCTATCTTCATAGTAGGGAATCACTTAAAAATCCCGAAAATATTTAAGTGTTGTTTGTTTTGGTTTTTTTTTTTTTTTTCTTATGTTATCCTTTTACACACTTGCCTAGAGGTAGAGTGAGTTAACTTGCTTTTGAAGTCTGGTTTATGTCCATACACCACTAGATATACAGGGATGCAATGTTTCATCTCATCTGACATTAAATGTCTATCATCTTGTTGCTTTGGATACCTGTGGCTCTCTTTGTAATAACTTCAAAGACCAGAGGGCTTTGAGGAACAGTTAATTTGACCTATTTTAGACATTGGCTTTAGCATGAAATAAATTGCACTCCAGAAGTTCTCATTTCTCTCCAAAGTGAGCCTCAGGTGACGAGCTCCACCACAAATGCCTTTGGTGCAGCTGTCCTCAGCTGTGTTAAATCAACCCCACCTATGAATCTCACTCAGTGGTTGTATCCACTGAAAATAATGGTTAAACTGCTTTAGGCTTTGGGTACAGTTCTGCCACATTTCACCTTTGAGAAGAACTGGATGTGCTTGCAGATATTTTAAACACATGGTGGGCTTTTACTTTCCTGAAGATTGAGAATAGCATCTTAAAGACTCATTAAATATCTGTATTGAGTTGCTCCTGTTCACTGACCTGTTTGAAATGAAAATTAAGTTAGTGTGATAGGGTTGGAGATGTAACATTCCTCTGCAGGTTTGAAAGAGTAGAGGTAATTGTTTTATTAAAATCTTTGCTCTTTTGCTCCTTACAAGGTTTTTGATGGCCTGGAAGTCATTGTATAGCACCATACTAGCCGTTAGTGCTTTGATTTCAACAATGCCTTTCTTTATTTAATAGGCCTGAAATATTGATTAACATTTAGAAATTCAATTCCAAGCACTTGCCAGGGGTTACAGAGAGCCAGAGAGAGCTGGTTGTGCCACTCAAATTCAGAGGTGTAATGAAATCCCCTACTGTGCCTGTCAACTTATCCAGTGTACAGGTCATTTCCCACAAGGTCTGCAGTGTTGAAAGAAGCAGTTTTCATTTGAAACATTTCATAGGCAAAGGGAAAATATGACTTCAGTATTGTATGCTTTATCCCTTTGTCTAATATTGAATAGGCTCATTGCTTCACACAATTTTTGCCCCTAAAGCTTTCTGAGTCAATAGAAGAAGAATATTTCAGGTGGGCACAAGTCAAGAGTCTCAGTGTAAATGCTTTATTACTGTTGTCAAGGAATTTTACAGTAGCTAAAGTTAGAGATAGACAAACTTCAAAAGGACCGGAATCTCAGTTCATTTGAGTTAAGTATTAAATGATTCTTTTATTCTTCCAAGAGTTAAAAAGCTCCCTTTGAAAGACACTTGCATCCTTCTTCCAAAAATGTCCTCTTTCTTAATTTGTTCTGAGACCACAGTTTTCTTTCAAATTCAAATTCTCTTACCTATTTCAATCCATGTTCAAATAGAATCTATTCAATTCCATCCAGTCTTTATCTGATTTATTTTTTTTTTCATGATCAGGATGCTTTTGTCTTCTCATCGCCTGCAGAGAAGAGAAAGGATGTGCAGCAAAATGTTTTCTTTTCATAGTATTTCAGTTTTTCTCCTGCTATTAATTTTTATATATCTGTTTTCAAAAAGGTTATTTTAGAGAAAGATATCTTGTTCTTTGAGCAACTATCTTGTGAAGGTCCTTGTGATGGTCTGTGATAAAATTTGTTATGTAGATTAAGAGTTGTCCCCAGAACAGTAATGTCACTTGCAGGATCTAATTTTAGATCAACTATAACAAATGTCTCTATAACAGAAAATTAAAGTTGCTGACATTAATCTCTCACATGAGGCTGTATTCTATGAAGATCAAAAATTCTGAATGGTGCAATAGAGGAGTATTTTTGTTTGCCCTCTGTTCTTTAACAGAGAGGACACATATAGACAAGTTAGTAAATGCTTCCAGCACCCTGTCCTGACCTGAACTCAAAATGTAGGCTTTGATTTACAAGTTAATAGTTGACTTTGGCTCCCTTCTCTGCCAGCTTCATTTGTAATGGGACATTTGACAATGATGCATGTTTGGATAGATCTACCAATAGATCAAAAATAGTTTCTCCAGTATTTGCTGAGTATATTGAAAGAAGAGGAAAAATATCCATCTGAGAATGATTCATTGGATATTTTAGATATGAATGGCACTGGTTCAGGAGGGAACAAATCCACTATTTTAATTGAAAATTTCTAGCTATCTAAATGCAATTGATATTGCAAAATGCAAAGGGGCTTCCCATCATGAATATATGATGAGCAAAATCCTACAATTTGGCATTTCATATAAAGTGCACATTTTTCTCCCTCAAATAGGTCTTATTTATTTATTCATTATTTAGATACTTTGTGCTAAGACAAGTTGCAAACATGCAGCATGGATAAATAGTTTACTACCAGAATTTGATTTCCCATCACCAAAGTATTCCATTATCCTATGAATGAGCTTCAGTGAAACTACAAGCTTACCTTGACCTGGAATACATAAATACAATTCTGCTGGTGAGAAATTAATTATGCTATAACCTTTGTTTCAGTCATTATACTTAAAATCCTTCATTCTTCCCTAGGATCAAGGTGTTCCAATAGAGTTTTTCTGGAAATGGGAATGAAAAGGATTTTTTCTGGTAGCCAGCATGCTCAAGGTTAACATATAAAATTTTAATGATACATCAGAAACTCCTAAGGGTAGGATCCCATTTAAGAATAAAGAAGCTATATTTAGGTGTCTGTATGTGAGCTGCATATTTCATTTCCTGATAGGTACAGCCAACAAACATTGTATCCAAGGAACTATTTAGCTGACCAGCCATTAAGAGTAAAATTCAACTGTTAAACTCTCTGAAGCTTAAATATCAGGGACCTTTTGACAACCCTGAGGCATTCCTACTGGACTGACACAAGTAACATGGGATTTATGGGAGATGGCACCATCATGAAGCAGCAGCTAGAGGCCAAGAAAGATATTTCTCAGAATCCAAAATGGTACAAGACTGTATTTAAGCAACTGAAAGACACCTAAGATAACTACTTCAGTGTGAGCTGGTGATCTGCAACACAGATACCTGTTTTCAGACGGGGAGACATCCTATGAGATGTTGACAGAGTTTGGGCAAACATGAGAGAGGCCCCGTAGGAGTCTCAAGGACTACTGAACCTACTGAAAATGCAGGTGTCAGCCAAGTCAGATACACAAGGGAACCTCAAATGGCAATAGACACATTCATTTAGGCAAATTAACTGAGATCTAGAACCCACTGACTGTCTTAATTACATTTTCTCTAACAATACCAGGAGCAGGCAAACTGTTCTGGGGCTTTCTATTTTTGTCATGTCAATACAGGTACTGAAATTTCTTAGAGTACCCCATTTGAAGCATCTCAGGATAAGATTGGGAATAAGAACTGGTTTTATGGATCCACAAGTCTATACTGAACTCAAAATCAATATAGAATCCTGCTACCGTAACTCCATTCTCTGCCAAGAGATGAATTAATCAGAACAATATTTTTTACCTTCAGCACTTTTCTCAATATTTTCAGAAAATATGACAATTTCTCCCCTTGCTAAAAGGAGCTGTGTGCAGAATGAAGACTTCTCTGCTTCTTGACCTACTGGGTTCAGACCTCATGTACATCTCATCGCAGTGCTGCAGTAAATATGCAGCAACAGATAATCTATGAATTTTAAAATCAAAGTTGCCTTGCATGTCATTTAATCATGGAATCATAAAACATCTCAAGTCAAAAGGGCCCCATAAGGATCCTCAAATCCAACTCCATGCTCCTCACAGGCCTACCTAAAACTAAACCATATGACTAAGAGCATTGTACAGATGCTTCTTGAACTCTGACAGGCTTGGTGCCATGAGCACTTCTTTGGAAAGCCTGTTCCAGTGACCAAACACCCTCTTTTTCCAAATATCCAGTCTGAACTTCCATGGTACGGCTTTATCCCATTTCTTGACCTATTGTTGGTCAAAAGGCAGAGGAGATCAGCATCTCCCCTTGACTGCCCCCCTTGAGAAAGGTGCAGACTGCAATGAAGACACCTCCCAGCATTTTCTTCTCCAAGCTGAAGAAGCCAGGTGACCTCAGCCCCTCAAGTCTTGCCCTCAAGACCTTTCACCATCTTGATGGCTCTACCCTGGACACACTGTAATAGTTTGTTGTTGATCTTAGATTGAGACACCCAAAACTTCACAGAGTACTCAAGGTGGGACTCCTCCTAGCAGGGAAAGACAAGTTTGACCTCTCATGTAGTTGAGATTACTACTTTATTTCCCTGCTTTTCCTACCCAATTGTTACTCCTTGTTTCATAATCTTGATCAGCTCTCTCTCCACTCCTTTGTTCCTAAGTTACTTTTGAAAAAGTTTTCAGTACTTTGCACTGGTTCCTGTCCTCTTAAACTGGGTTAGTGCATCCTTGTCTCCTTGTTAGTAGTCTAATGGTATTATCCAGAGAGTAAACATGTCTGCTGGATGAAACCCAGTGTATCTGCTCTGTGTCTGGTGTGGAGACCCCTGAGCAAAGACAGTTTAGATCTGTTTGCTCATTTATTTGAGTTCTCACACCTCAGATGATCCTCACCTTTCTTCTGGGGTCACTAGAACTCTCCCTTTTGTTTCTGCTTCCCAGTTCTCTGCTCTTCTCATCTCTAAATCAACTCAAAGTGAGTTTTCTTAGAAAGCTGTACAATTCAGAGTGTAGTCTCATCTTGCTGAAAAACCTTAACCCAAGGATCTGTGTCTCTGTAATGCTTCTCAAATTAACTGAATTTCTTGGTATGACCACTTACTTTGACCAAGGGGCTGCTATTTCAATACTGATATTATTTTCTTCTGTACAGAGAGTTAAATGTGAAATAGTGTGAGAAATGTCTGACTTTCTCTTGCAAAGTCCAATCAGCAGCATGATGGAAGTCTTTTTGTTTGGGTTTCATTTGTAGTCCACTGAAAACATCTGTCTTGTATGTACATATTTTAAATAAGTTTTCTAACTTAAACACTGGAATATGAAGTAAATTTCTTGTCTGGGTTTTTGCTAGATGTTTGAAGGAAGACAAGACACCTATTTCAGTAAAATGAAGGGCTGAAAAAGTCAGGGCTTTTGCATCTCCATTTTATTTCTGTTTGCTTATAGGTGGCATCATGTCCCAGCATCATTCCTGGCTTAGAGGAGCAGTGAACAAGAGGAGGGCAGTAACAAGAAACTGGGAACAGGTTACTTCAGCACACTGGGTTGCATAGGTGAACTATGTTCCTAAGTGGACAGACAGGTTGAGTCACATTAGTGAAGAGAGAAGGTGATCAAAAATGTATAATATTCTGAGCTTGCGAGTGAAAGATGGGACTCAGCTCCATTTTCTGATTCAGGACTTCATTTTCAGAAGCATATGTCTTTGATACTCCTCTGCCACACCATTCCATACCCAACTCCATTCCTTACAGCAGCTATGAACCTCCAGTTCCAGATACAAAGCTTTATTTTTCAGTATTTCTGCCTTTTTAAATTTTTAATTTTATTTATTTATTCTTATTTTTAAGATTTACAAGGCTTAAGAGCTTGGAATTTAATTTTTATTTTTGTTAGGAAAATACTATGTTTGCTCTCTGAGTTGCATTTCTCGATTCTTACTGATTTTACCACTCTACTGCCAACATGAATGTAAAACCCCCCAGGTTAAATTATTGTCTTTTTAGAGTAACTTTGTAGTATTAAAGGCAAATCTGTAATGCTTTCATGGTGTTGACATAATAGAACTTGAAGATACCCTTGACTGCAGCAATGCTGGGGGCATGAATTCTAACATTTTGCTGTAGGCTAAATTGTAAAAAAAGTCTGTAGCAGCTGTGATTGACCATATCTGGTATAAATCAGCTATGATGTATTTAAGCAAGTGACTTTTAATTAGATGTACACATGGCTGGGGAGAACACTGAATATAATCAGGAGAAATCTCTGCTGCAACTCAGAAATTGTATTGACATTTGTATTTTCAGGTCTCTAAATTTGATACCTTTAATGAAGGCCTTAATTTATTGTTTTTCTTACGCTAGCCACACTGTAAGCTCACATCACCTCTCTGACCCTAGCAAAGTGGTGTTCTGACTTTTTGATGGAGCCATAAGTGTCTTCTTTGTGTTTTTGTCATAGTCTATTCAGCAGCCTTCAGCTTTTGTACATTTTCTGGGTCAAATCATCAAATTTCTTTGATTAGCTGTAAGTAAATCTTACTGGTGATTTTGAGTGTGAGTTTTGGGTTTTATTTGTTTGCTTGTTTTATGTAAACCAGACAGATCCTATTGACTTCTGCAATGGCAGTGAACTCCTGTATATAATAAAGGTATTTTGGAAACTCTCCCTCTGGGTGCCTCAGATAGCACTAACACTGTTGAAACTTAAATGGAAGTGAAGATGTAAAACAAATGTTGAACACCCACATATTCTTTCAGCTTTAGTAGTTATTCCAGGTTCTTTATCACTTCTAAAATGTGCACATTTTTAGTCAATTTGGAAAGGCCAGCACATTTGCTGAAGTCTCCACCCTGAAAAGTTTTGTGTTTCAATATATTTGCTACCAAGGGAAAAAAGGTGGTCACCTCATGATGCCCGTCCAATTTCAGACTCTTTTAAGAAGAGCCCTTCCTTTAATGCTTCATGATAAATTCAGTCTCTTATTGATCAATTCCTAAAGCAGAAGCAGGGAATCTATACCTGCAGGACCAGACCCAGCTTGATATTTCTTTTTACATGACTCACAGTCACTTTACAGAATGTGAGAATGTGTGGTGCAAGCAAGGCGCCTGAAAAATCTGCCACACTCTGAGCAGAGGAAATTTGCCCATGCCTACCCTAAGAGGCCCTCTTGGAGTTTTCCATTGACTTCTATCAAGTTACATTAGACACTGAATGCTGGAAGAGATTTTGAAATCCCAAATAATTTGCTATGTGCTCAGTTTACAGAAATGTCAGGGCATCTACATCTAATTAAGAGCTGACTTTTTAGAAACACAGTAGCCATTTAAATTAATTGTCATTTACTTATCCAGTGTCCCACACAGCTAGGAAGTTATTGAGTCATTTTTCATGGATCTCATTCTTGCTTTTTCTCTCTCTCTCTTTTTTTTTTTTTTTTTTTTTTTTTTTTTTTTAATTTTTTTCTTTTTTTCTTTTTTTACCTGACAGTCCATATCTTAAAGGATATAGATTTTTGGACATACTGATTTTTGAAAGACAGGTAAGAAATCTGGAAATGCTTTGCACGGTTAAATGAATACGGGACAAATCCCAGAAGAGTTCTAGTATGGATATATTTTATAGTAGATGGTAGAAAATCTTTCCTTGAAAGACATGTTCTAATTGAACATGACCTAACATATCTTTGGGCTAGCTCTTTATTTTTCCTCTCTTATCTTAACAGAAGATTATACACATTATCAAAATTGTATTAAAGGGCTTTCATTGAAATGAATGTTTTACTTACTGATATTAATAGCTTAACCCCCTTGAGTACCTTTAGACAGGGAAGGTCAGAAGCTCAGTTTTGCTAAGCCAGGAGTCCAGACATTATCTAAAGATTAGAAATGTGTCTTAACTTCTATGGGACATTTCAATTTATCTTTTGACCCACTGAGACCTCAAGAACTAACATTTTCCAAGTTCCCCCTGTGTCCCAGAAATCGAAGAAGGTAGTATCTTCAATACTAAATAAAAAAATTTTAAAATTGCCAAATGATTGTCCCAGTACTAGGCATTATATGAATGTAAAGTCATATAACTTACATACTTGTTTTTCTCAGATATTCCAGTGGTCTGAATTTCTTTACCAAGATGATACAAGTAATATTTTTAGTCAAGAATTTATATTGTCTTGAGAAAAGCTTTTTACTTGTTGATAAAAATTCATGGTTTCTCCCAAGTGCATAAAAACAATTATAAAACTTTTGAGAAAAGTGAGCTTTATTTTTTTTTTTTCATATCCAAATTTTTCTAAATTTTAGGTTGAAAAATGAGCAAACATAAAAGGGAAAAGAAAAAGGATTAAAACTGGGTGAGGAATTAGAAAACTCTACTTAAAATTTCATAGTTTCAGTACTGAACCCATTTTGTTCTATCTTTGTCCTCCCTTTTTCCGTCTTTTTTTTTTCCAGTCATAGCTGGCAAGCATGGTGGGCCAAATTATAGATCATTTCTATTGTATTAATATTCACCATTCCTTATTTTGACGAAACACTGATAAAAGTTGTTTGCTGAAGAAATACATTAATAAGTGAATAATGAGTTCACTTAAGACTTTCATTATCTGTACATTCATAAGTTTGAAAGATGAATGTGATAGCTGAGCAAAAATATTACTAATTATGTTCTCAGCTCAATCACCAGAGCTGCACATCTTTTTCTAGAGACACACCAAAAGCAGAAATCAAAAAATCAGCCTTGACTGCCAGAGTGGAGCTGAAACCCAACCTCAGCTTCATCGCTTTGTTCTAGCTTTAATCTTTATCATGCCACAACTTTCTAAATATTTGTTGAAATAGCTCTTGGGAGTTTCTGTGTTTGTTGCAAAAGACTGGCCATACTTATTCCAGTAAGGGAATCGCTGCCCTCGCTGTAAACAAAAAGCAGCTGGACTGTGCTGATGAGCTCCAGTGAGAGCACAGTTTATGCACATTTTGTTGTAGGTAGGCATTTGTGTATTGTCTGCCTCTCCAGCAGAGTTTTGTTTTATCTTGGAGCCTGTACTCCCTGCACCAAGACTCATGCAAATAGTCTTCCCATGAGCTCTTGGAAAAAAAGTGATTGCAGCATAAATCAAACCAGTCACAAACTGACTGTGCTTCCTTAAAATTGGTCTGAGAACTAGTTAAGGACCAGAGAACAGCTGGACTGGGCAAGTGATGGCCACCAAGGGCTGAGATAATTCCCTTACTGGAGTCTGTGTTTGTTTATTTGCAGGAGACGCAGGAGAGCAAAGTCCACCCTAGGAAAATTTTCCTGTCATCTCATTCATGACTGGTAAATTGAATTGCACAAGAGTTTTTACAGGAAGAAAGAAACAAAACCAAACTAAAACCTTCCACAAAACAGTTTTACTGTACATCTGAGGAGAAAAATAATAAGACCAACTCAGTCTTCAGTGCCAAGTAAAGTCAGGAAGATAATTTTCTTCAGTGTTTTGACTGAGTCTGTTAGGCTTCATTATAAAAATTCCTGTATCGTTCACAGCAGGAAACATTATTCCAGAGTAACTTGTCTGTCAGATTTGTTCTGGTTTAACAGCATGAAGATTGAATCTTAAAATTAATGTAGGAACTAGAACAGTTGAAATGGCTGAAAGATGCTTTGCCACGAGCTTATACTTGTGGAATGTAAATATTTTTTTGCTTCATTTGGATGTATCTATTGCTCTGTCAGCTGGAAACTTGAGCTACCTCACCTTGGGTCTCACTTGCTCTCTTAAAACCTCTATCATGTGTAATGATGAATGTTCATGTTTCCAAGGAAAATCTTTTAATTTCCTTGATGCAATACTGACAGATTTTTCCCAGTGGGCTACATGACTATTCCAGGGGGCAAGATCAATCACCAAATAGTCCATTGACAATAAAGAAGAGTTTGTGCTTATTTCTAGTCTGAGTGAAATGCTCTAATTTAAGCACCGTGAATGCCTTCCAGTATGATTATATGTTAGGTAAACCAGGAAAAGTTATGGTATTTTGTTTCATTAGAAGTATTTTTACCTTTTCTTTCTGAGCTGGAGCTAATATGAAAGTATTTCAAGATGAAGGCATTTATATTTGGAGGAGCAAAACACAGAGATTCTGTAATGGCATATGTGAGCTACATTTACCCTGAGGCATTTACCATAAAGTTCAGTGTATTTTTTATTACATCATTCTGACAGCTGTGAATAGGAAAAGTGAACATATTGGAATTGTCACTGGGAACTACCATTTGTGTCTTTTGATGCATGTCAGAGAGAATTAGGGAAGGTATCAGCATCTGTGTGCGCACACAGGCACATAGAGCCAGGGTGCTCCCTCTGTTCCTTTTGAAAGTCAGGAGGGACAAAACAGTTAAACCAACAGTTAAATCAGCTACTGACTTTGTTTTGTTTTGTTCTGGTTTGGTTTGTTTTTACACCAAAAGGAGGGATAGAGGGAGGTTGTAATGAAAGAAAAGAAGGAGATAAGATGGAGATTGAGGGAGAGGAAAAGATGAAATGAAGCAATCAGGCAGGCAAGTATGCAAGAAAGAAAGACAAATGGAGAAAAAAGAAGGAAAAAAAAATCCACTACAGAAACACACAAAAAAAACCCAAAACAAAACACCACAAGAACAAGAGAAATAGAGAACAAAATAATCACAGAATGCCAGAGAAGAGAAAGAAAGAGAAGGACATAAAGAAAGAAAGAGAAGGACAAAAAGAAAGAAAGAGAAGGACAAAAAGGAAGGAAGTAAGGAAGGAAGGAAGGAAGGAAGCAAGGAAGGAAGGAAGGAAGGAAGGAAGGAAGGAAGGAAGGAAAAAGGAAAAAGGAAAAAGGAAAAAGGAAAAAGGAAAAAGGAAAAAAAAAGGAAAAAAAAAGGAAAAAAAAAGGAAAAAAAAAGGAAAAAAAAAGGAAAAAAAAAGGAAAAAAGGCTGAGTTCTTTGTATATATTTACCTGATGGAATACACCCAGGCAGGTTTGATGTGCAGACACAATTTAAAATGACCTACAGATGCCCTGGTGCACAAAACAAGAAAAATACACCACTTTAAATGTCTGGAAAAGTTCATTATACTTTCTCTGTTCTCTGTGGAGCATCTTTAAGCAAAAGCATAGTAAATAATGTATCAATTTTCTATCGCCACCTATGAGTGAAAATATAAAACTGCAAATTATTCTTTTGTGCATAATAGAGTAAAGATATATGATGGCTGTAGTTCAATTATTTCAAGACATTTATATTTCTATCTGAGGTGAAACCAACTCCCACCTTTCGTCTCTGAAGCAGATGCATCAATTTTCAGCACATGTAAGGTTTAGTCATTTATTTGGGCTTACTTGTACCATAAATTTTGAGACATTTCAGTAGTTCTACTGGCCTGTCCTAACTGAAACTAAAATGTGGATGTTGTACAGTCAAAGATAGAGACAAGCTTCTTTGTGTGACTGTGCATGCCATATGGAAATATGGTTAATCTCAAACTCCTGCACCTACAGTGTGTTTGGAGATCATGAGCACTAAGATGTAAGTGGAGATTTAATGGCAGCTGGTGCAAGGGGGAGGGAAACATGGATGAAAACTTGCTAAAACCAACAGCAGGTTGAAAGTGGAACAGCCCAAAATCTGAATGAATGTAAACCAGTGACTTACTGAGTGGTCAAACAACAGAGATGAGAGAAGACTGGAGATGGGACAGGATGTGCAGGATGACAGAACTGGGAAGGAGATGGATATGGCTGGTGATGAGCATGAGGTTCATAGCTCACAGGGTAGAAAGGAGGGAATCCTGTGGCAGCAGCATGAGTTGAGGAACAGAAAGGCAAAATGAAGACAAGAAGGGATGTGTTGACACACTACTTACAGTTCATGGAAATTTGGAGATCATATTTGTCTGAAACACAAGTTTCCTACGTGACTGGAAAAATAAGAAAAGGAGGGGGAAAAGGTAAAATAATTGGAAATTATTGGAAATTCATGGAAAAAATAATGGGATTCATTAAATGAATGAAACTTTATATGAGAGATCTTTGAGATATTCACTCTAAGCTTCTGAATAGTCATAGAGGAAAAGCAAATAACGGTGTGAATCACCTGTGTCCATTAGGTGAGATGAATTGCATTTGAAAAATGTTTATTTTTTTCCATTGTCTCTGGAGGGAGTCAAGGGTGACTGACTCACATGGAGACTCTTGAAGCAGTTGTTCAGCTCTATCTTTTTATGAATGAGAGAAACAAGCACTTCCAGTGTGTGATTCATTCCACCTTTTCCAAGCACTTGTCTAAAATGCTTCTTGGAATTGCCTAATATTTCTTTATTTAAGCAAAAACTCAGTCTGCTATTCCCAAGTGACTCAAAGACTTTGATAACTCACACTTCCATGTCTAAAGTTAGGTGAGATGAATCCTGCTCATGAAATGTGAGTTCCCAATGGATTCCTTCCTGCAGCCAAGTTAATTTCCAAAGGTCTGAAATGAGAAAGGCTGAAGGTTTACATTAAAACTCTGTTCAGCATTTTCTCCCATCAGCTTTAGGTAGATTGTCATCTAACATCCTGGTGCTGTGACTGCAGCTCTCAGATGCACAGAACTTTTGATGCACCCTACAGAGGCCATGCTATGGATGTGCCTAAATGCTCAGCATTTTAATAGCTCAGGAGAAACCATGGTGGTTCCAGCCTAAAGTGTCCCTGTGCCTCAGTTCTTGCTGGTTGGGCTGCCTTACTTCAGAATTAATATATGAAGGTTCCTAGCAGGGAGGGCAGAAGACACATGAGGCATATGGTGAATTCTGGAGCAGGTCTTTCCATGCTTGTGTTGGCTCTGCTGTCAATTGTATTTGTACTCCTCAGGACCAAAAGCTGGGCACTCTTTTCTTATACAGCATTAACCAAAATAGAGCCTTCATTTAAATAAAGTTATTTGTCCTCATTACAATTGAGAATACAGAGAAAGCCTTCAAAAGGCAAAAAGAGCTTATTAGGTTCAAAAAAAAAAAAAAAAAGGACACCTCTGACATTTTCACTTTGCTTTGCACTGTTTGAATGGATGCATAAAGTATGAATTTTATATGATGTGATATATATTAAAGGAATCACAGAATCAGAATCACAGAATGCTTGAGGTTGGAAGGAACCATCTACAGACAGTTGCCCATTTTCTGAGCAGTACAGATGTTTGTACTGTACAGTAGTTTGAAATATAAGCTTGAGAGAAGTGTCAGAGATCCAGGAATCATGCTCTGTGAGAAGTAATCTCTTAAGTTGATCCTAATGGACAATAGAAAATTTCTATTTCCAGTTGTTTTTACTGCAGAAAAAAACCCCATTTATTAATTTTTTTTTTCATCAGATGTACTGTTAAAAAAGGTTCAGTTAAAACTTGTGCAAGTCTCAGAACATTCTGTTGCACTGAAGATACAGTGGAATATATTTAAATTTGAATGAAAGGATGTTAAAGATATAATAAGAGACTTTGAGAGGTTTCCCAGAGAGCAAATGAAATTCAACTATGTAGACCCTACAGGCAAAAAGCTATTGTTCTCAGAGATTGTTTAATACACTTCAGTGCCACAGATATGACTCTACCATTAATCCAGGTAAACTATATAAAAGGAATATTTTAAAATATTTTTTTGCAGCCTGATGTGGTTTTCCTGAGATTTTTGAGGATAAAATAGAACATGGAAAAGCTCACTCAAGACAGATTTGCTGTCAATGAAGCTTTCAGGGAAGGACCAGAAATGACCTTGCATCAAAAGGACAATTATTAGATAATTTAATAGTTAAAACTGCTCTTAGTACTTAAACTTCTTCTTTTGTTTCAGTATCTGTACACAATGTCAGAATAGAGGAGTACTGTATGGAGTATATCCTGTGAACTGTACTTAAATATTAAACCCTAATTTTACAACCAAACTAAAAAAGTGCCTGAAACTCAAACTGAAAAAGAAATTTGGAGATTCTAGTGTTTCCTTACTTAGCCTGGTACAAAAAAACCCTCCAAAAGGATACAGTGGGAAATGAGCTTAGAATCTGGGCACAGATCTGGGGACTCCGAAATTTTTTTTTAACCAATTTAGAGCTGGGTACTCAGTGGGTACTAACTGGCTGAATTGACTATCCAAGCTGAGGGCTAGCTTTCAGTCTTTAGAATTGATTAGAATTAAATATAAAATTATCATCAAGCTGAGAATCTGTTATGTTAAGGATAAATTGTCAAAAGCATTAGACTTCCATTTTAAAAATTCCACAGGGTTAGATTTTCAGATTTTACAGGGCTATAAGAGCCTATGACTCCTTGCTGAAATCTTCAAAAGCCTGGCAGCTCATACCTCCTAGGAAAATACTTGTGCCCCTAATTTTCTCTTAAACACAAATGGTATGTAGGAGTCTAATTGTTTTCATTAGCAGAGCTTAGTTTTTTAGAAACTTTAGGTTCCTTTGAAATATTATTTCAAAATCAGAGCTGACAAGAACTTAATTTTATGATGTTACTGACGAGCATGAGGCTCAAACTGGCTTTTTTTATTCAAACACACCTAGCTCCAGGAGTTGTGTTATGAAAGGATCAATGTTTATTTCGTGAAAGATTAGCTTCTCCTTCATGTCATCCAGAAAAAGTCTGAAAACACAAAAAAAAACTTCAAGCTAGATTGAAAACAAATAGAATTAGTTCTTCAGTTCCATTATGCTTAGAAAATCTTCTGATTTTTTTAACACTAGACCTTGTCTTACAAGAAGGAGACAGACTCATCACTTGTCAAATGCTGAGATTATCAATACTGAGCTCTCCTGATGTACAAAAAAATTCCACATGTTGTTCTTACAGTGAATGCAGAGATCAGCATTACTCTGTCAATAAGTAAGACAGAGCGAATCAAATAGAGTGCCTGTATGCTATAAATACCTTTAAATCAGCAGAAATGTCAGTCCAAAAAAGGGAGAATGGGCTTTGCAGAACTGAAATAAACAATTTTACATTGAATAGCCCAAAGGGAAAAATGGGTTGCAAAACCATCTTTCTCTGCTGCTTTCTTTTGGCTTTTCAGCTGTCTAGTGTTTTCTCTCCCTCCTTTTCTCTCTCAGCCCTGACTCAGTCAGACAACTTGCTTATTAAGTAAACAGCCTTCAGACCAGCTTGTCTGAGGAATTCAGTTCCATTAGGTAAAAATATGGAGCGAGAAACTCTTGAGAAGTGATGATCAGAGATCTAAGAATACAAATGAGCAAATGCATTTTCTGATTTAAATATGTTATTGTTATTAGCCTCATTATTCATCTTCCAGTAGCTTCAGAACAAATGTCTCACTGCAGTAAACTTTCATAGGCATAAACATTCATTCTGTCCTAAATAACTTCCAATGTAATTGAATGTTAGTAATATAAAACACTTCTCAGGAAATGAGACTGACTCATACGGAGAGTCAACTCGCTACGTGACAAGTGGGATTTTTTTTTAAGTTGGAAAAATGCTCTTTGTGTTGATACTGCGGGTTTCTTGAAGACTGGTTGTTTTTTAACACGCTCCCCTGCAGTGGTGGCTGCCAAAAAACTTGTCTTTTCTCCACTGAGCATTCAGCTTAATGATCCTGTTTCCTAACAGTTTGAAGCATTTCACACAAGAGGGAGGAAAGCCTGCAGAGCCCTCTGACTTCCCCTGAAGGAAGACCCATGGTGCTGCACAACATGGGGGACAGGAGCAGCACTGGGACTGTGGGCTCCTTCAGCAGTCAAAGTTTCCACAGGTCCACCACTCAACCTTCATCCTTCTTTCTTATAGCTCAGTGCAGAAATCAACTGTCTTTGCCACTCAAACACTTTTTTTCTTTTTAATGTTTTAATTTTTAATAATACAAAACACACTGGAAACAGAAAGCATTTCAAAACATACCTGGAGTATCAAACAAGCAGACACACAATATCCCTGTGAGGCAGAACAATGCTATTATACTAATTTCACAAATGGATAAACCTGCACGCAGTAAGGTAAAGGGCTGGATCCTGTTTGGTGCTGTGCTTTGATATTTTAGAGGATTAAGCAGCACAGAGAGCCTTTTTCCTTAGCAGGAGAGCTGAAAAATTACCCATTAAAAAAAACCAAAACAAAACCAAAACAAAAAAAAAAAACCCAAACAAAACAAACCACCAACAACAATATGACCGCTGTTTTAAATGCATTTACTTCCTAGAACATGTCCAGGAAAAGTGTGGGTTTCCAGCTAAAAGGCATGCTCAGTTTTTCTTCTGAGCTGCACAGATAACAAAGGCCCCAATGCACATTTTGCCAACAAACATGCTTATGTTTTTCTAAACAGTGTGAGTCCTGTCTGCCTCACAACCTCTCTTCTTCCATATTCTCCAGTCTGTCATGACTCCAAGATAGATGTTGCCTCTACTCCTCTCCTTCCATCCTCTCCTCACCAACAGGGCAGGATTTGCCCAGAATAAGTTTGCCTGAGAACCCAAAGAGTATTCAGGTGTCCTGACTTCATGGCCATGCCCTGATCTGTATCCAGACCCTCCTCTGAATATAAATTCCTGTCTTCTCACAAGTTCCCTATAAAAGACTTGACTTTGGCAGGCTGAAGAATCTTTTTGCACTTGCTAGGCAACATGATTGCTGGGTTTGATCTCACTCCTTCACTTTTCACAACATGAAATTTTTAATTGTTTAGTTGAGAAAAGGTGGCAGCTGACAATTGTTTTGTTCAGGCTCACAGAACTGATAATGCTCTGTTCATGAAACTGGGGCTCCTAATGATTTGTGAGGGGATATTTCCTCACACTCAATTGTGCACTGTATACTTCATAATTTGAGCTTGTCATTTTCATTTTTCAGGGGGAAAATACCCAATAAAACCTATCCTTTTTCATGGTAGACTTCTCCATAAGTGTGTAATTATATCTGATGTTCCCTGTGATTCATGCCTTATTCAGCCCACTGAAAGCCTCTTTTAATACGTTTTCATAAAACATTTTATTTCCCAGGAAAAATATCATGGTTTCCCATGTGACACACCATGGGGGTACTGTTTTTATATATCTGAGCGTGTTACACACATGCCCTTGCAGCATAGAAAGTGGGGGCCATTCTTGTGCTTAGAATTACTGCAAGAGGAAGGGACTTTTCACTGTTGCAAGAGACAGTCACTTAATTGTGTGGAACCACCTCCATATCCATCTCAGGTCTTCACCATGGAGATGGTAGGAGTCTACTAAAAGCGTCCTTTCATATCTAACAAAGTTTTAATAACTAGACCTTCACTGTCAGTGTAAGGGCTGTTATCAAAATCATACAGAAATAAATTATTCCAAATCATGCATCACCCAATTGCTATGTCTTTGGCTGAATGAAGTTTGTAGCTGAGAGCCAAAGGACTTCCAGTATCTTAGCAGGCCTGAAGACTTATTTTAGAATACATTGTTGCTTATAATTTATTTTTTTTTTTCTTTTGCAGGTCTAAATATTGAAAATAAACTGTTGGCTTGAGGTCTCTCCATATTTTAGATATGTGTGAAGTCCTGTACTCTGGAAAACAAGATTACCTTCAAATGTCTTAGTTTAGAAAATCCCTATTGACAATCATTTTAAAATAATCTTTTCTACAATTACATTCTGGACAGATGAAACCAGATTGATATTAAGAGGTATATTATCGATATTAAGAGGTATATTATCTAAACAGTCTATAAGACAACCACTATTTGAAGAGTACCTAGCCCAAAATGAGCAGATTAACATTTTTATTCCATGAGTGCAGAACTGAGACAAGGAAGGACTTGGAATCTATCTGGGGTTTGTGGCTTGTAGTATCAGGGAGCAAGAAACAAAAGGGGATTTCAGACACCGAAGAATATGCAAACCTATGTAGTAAAAATAATGATGCAATTATTATAATTTATTATTATAATTTATTAATTATTATTATTATTATTATTAAAATCATATAAGTTTAATATCTATTTATATTTATGCATGAATCACATTTTAGTTTGCCCCATCACCTTTGGTGTCCTGTTAAAAGAAATAAAGACAATTTACTCTCTATAAGCCAGCCAAGCCTGGAGACAAGGTTTCCTGCAATCAGTTAATAGCACAGGTACCTGACTACCCAGTACATTCTAGAATTTAGGCACTTAGTATGCTAGAAAGGGAGAGATTTTTCTCAGTGTCTTTAAATATGTGTAGCCCAAGTTTGTTATCTGCCAAAATTGAGAATTTCAACTCTTTTAAACTTAGAAAATCTCATACACACATTTTCCATTTCCTAAGGCACTTTTCCAGCCACTGGGCTATAAACATGGGATAAAGCAGACTGAAGAAACAACAATCATTAAGTTTACACATAGTGAAGAGCCTGATTCTTAACACGATTGTTAAGAAATGTCTTATAGGAAAGCAGGAACTGAATTGCAACCCTTGATAATGAAGTAATTCCTGTGTTATAACCAATGACTGTCTCATGTGAAACACAGTGTAAAACTGGGGTTAAAATGCTTTTGTACATAAGTGGATGGTTTGGCTCAGCTGTGTACAGAAGAATCCCAGAGAATATATAGAAGTAGGCACTTCCCCTGCTAGAGGAACCCAACAGGAAACTTCTTAGGTCTTATTCAGTTACTTGCCAGAAGTAATTCAAACCCCATGAGAACCCCTTCTCAGCCTTACACAATTGTTCTTATTCAAATGTTTGCTTAATCTCAATGACATTTTTCCATCTTCATGCCCTGAAAAAGATACACTGAAAGAAAAAAAAAAAAAATCCAGAATGTTAACATAAATTTCTTAAGCATGAACAATATCTCCATGGTACATATTCTGAAAGTCATGTGATCAACATTATCATTAGCAAATCTGTTGTAAATGCATAACATGCTTCTTTCTCTGTCAATTTTATGCTTTTAGAAATCAGTCATGCAAATACCATTCAGCTGATTTGATTTAGCAAAGCTGATCTGCCCTGTTCTAAAGATAATCTGAAGAAAAAAAAAATCATAAGGTTTAAAAATCATAAGGACTCTAATCCCCATTTCTAACTGAACTCTATTAATTATAGAGATGCAGGTAAATACTTATGGTCATTTAATTCTTCCTAAAATTGTTTCAGCTATTAAAAGTATTGAAATAGTCCAGAGACATTTTATAAAGTGCTACAGCTAAACCACCATTTGCTGTGACTGTTACACAATAAGGAAATACACAGAATATGATGTCAATTTAATAAACTGAGATTCATCTCACCTAGATTTATCTGTTAAAAAGTTAAAATTATGTTATCTGTTAAAAATCTACCCGAGTTACCTAGGATTTCTCAACAGCCAAAGGAGAGAGAGACATCTCCGGACTGTGATTCATCCCTCCTATCTTAAATACCCATCTCACTTTGGAAGCTGATGCAATTTCTCTTGACTGTTCAAAAGGGATGTCTTATTTCTAATCTGAATCTGTCTAGTTTCAGCTTCCAGTTATTGGACCCTGACATGCTAGATAAGTGAGCTGTTTACCATAAAAAATATCTTCTCTCTGTCCATGAAGAGGGAGAGTAATCTACTCTTCAAAGAACTGAATAGATGGAGATTCTTAGTTTCAGACTAGATGACATTTTGGTTGCTCTTCAAACAAGTATTGAGAGATAACATGTCTTATCACCCCAGCTGACACAGATGGAAAGAAATAGACAGGTCTCTGGGCACATAAGCACTTCTTTAAGTCTCACTGAGTTCAAAGCTTTGCAATGAAAAGCAAATTTATTTTCATTTTTGAAAAACCATTTCACTCAACAAATTAAAGCTTTGCAAGGGAAGAAGCACTTGTTACACATTATTGGCATTCTAAGGTTTTGATTCAACAAAAAGCATCACAATAGTGAAGCAATTTGTCTTCCCTTGCCAGGAGTCTCTTTCCAGGATGTACCCAGTAAATTCTGTACATGGATGGGGTGATTTAAGATCACACTCCTGAAGTTCAGAGGAATCACTGGGACTGTTCCCACTAAATGACTTTCATTTAAGTCTTTTCTTTCACACAGGATGACAACTTTCATGGATATTGAACAGCAGTCATTAGGAAGCTATGGTGTGCTTGTAGGAATAAAGTTCACATAAATGGTGAAAGAAAGCACACTGTTAATTTGCATTTTACTTTAAAACTCAGGGTGTATTCTAGAAACCCATGACCCTATTATCAAAGGCTAGAAGAAGATAATGAGATTCTAAATAAAGCTCTGAATAAATCAAGGTTTTTCTCTCAATTATGAATGGAAACATGCTTACAATTATAAAAGTATTCTCAAGTCACTTTTCTGAGGTCTTTGTCAAAAACTTTCATTTTGGCAGATGAAGGTCAAGGAGACATTTTTATTTTCACAATTACAAGATCACTGTGCAAAAGGTCCCTAATAAGAAAAAAACTGAATCTCTAAGTAAAGACATTCTGACAAGTAGAGGGGACAACTTCAGAACATTTGACTTTTTTTTACCCTTTTGGAAACATAGATCTATTACTTCATCCTTACTTAACAGTCAAATTCTCAGTACATGGATTAAGTTAGGCAAATATCCTGGGATACAAGAAATTATCAGGCAAAGAAAGAAAATAAGGCTGAAGCTGTCAAAAAAATGCTAGCTTTTGCATTTCATCAGAGAAAAAAAATTAAACTGTTTTTCTGAAAATTTCTATACCCTGTTTTTCCTTTTTTTCTTTTATTTCTTATATTTTACAACTGGCATTTACTGCAAAAAGAAATAATTATGTCAGTAATCCACAAAAGAAAACAACATGTCAATCATAGCAAACTTCCTGATATGAAACTTAGAAGATATTCCAAAGGCTTTTCCCAAATCTATGAACAAATTTTGATAAAAAGCAATATGTTATTCTTAATTTAATCGTGGTAATTGATGCTTTAAGATGAATTGTTTGCAGGAAAAACATTACAAATAAACCAGTCTGTTAGTTTAACTCTTCTGAAAAATAGACAATATCTTATGCTCACAAAATGCCTATTAGTATATCAATAAACATGCAGTAAAGAAACATACAGGGAAAAAAAGGATATGAAGCAGAAACACAGTTTGGTCCCAGTTGCAAATAGCATGCTTCCCTTTTGTAAAAAAAAATAAAATAAGAATAAAATAAAGAATAAATAAATAAATAAATAGATAATAAATAAAAAAAAACCCTGAGACATGCTTGATTCTCTTTTCATGTCCTGCTACTTGTCAACAAGGTAATGCAATTAGGATTTTTCCTTCCTGGTGGTTGGTGTGAGTGCCTTGAGTGATTGTCTTTACTTATAGATGGACCAGATTTAGCATTATTCCTGGTGAAGGGTTTCACAAAACCACAGGTGCAGCTCAGATCAGAGCCCAGTCACAATTAGTTTGACATTTAAAGTATTTCTTTGAACCAGCTCTCCAGTGGAATTCTTGTGTTATTTTGCAAATAGCTACAAATGGAAATTGGCTGCTGGATTAAAATAGAAACTCATAAGCTTCTTATAAAATATCCCTGCTATGAATAAGGCTTGAGCTGAAAAGTCCAAGTATTCACGTTATAGACAGTAGGAATCTTTCCAGCTGAATGTTTTTCCCCCTTTTTTTTTGATCATATCAGACAAACGAGAAAGCTTCTCCCGAGTCAGAAACAAGACTAACTGCTTCAAATCCACCAATTTGAAGACAGAAAGAACAAGTCATTAATTTTCTATCCATTTTTATTTAAAGCTGTAACATTTATATCTGATAAAATATGCAGTTTTGTTTCATTGGCAGTTACAAAGCCCTTTCGTGCTACTTATCTTGTTCTTTATATTCATGTGTCTTTCATTTCAAAAAACTAACAAATGACAGATTTTAAAACTGTCTTAAATCTTTTAGAACTGCACTTTCAAGAAATTTAGTCACTTAAAGCTGTAAAGGCTAGGAATTGTGATAGATATTTTAAGAGTAATTTTGCAATTTGCATTTCTGATTCTCAATAAAAATCCCATCACAATGGGTTTGGCTCAGTATAGCTCACTGTTGTCAGAAATCTATTTCAGTAGTTCCTCCAGGTTTATGTAAGACTGCTAAATCACATTTTAAAATTTCAAAATATGAAAACAAAATCAAAACCAAAACGAGATAGTTGTTCACACTAACTCTTGGAATTTAAAATCAGTTTTCTATATAGTCATTATTGGACATGTCTTTCATTGCTTTGTAGTATAGCTAAAGAACAACACCTGTAGGACCTTTTTTGTGTCATTTGAATTCTGGTTGCAATACATTCAATAGGAATTTTCCTTTCGACTTGGATAGGATCAAAATTAAATTGTAAGGGAAAAAATCTTATATTGTTTTAGTTTGAAACAGTATGTGATCACCATTACTCAATCAGAACCATGTGCTATATGAGGAAAATGTTTGTAAATCCCTGAGAGTCATAGTTTTACCATGGATATTCATGCAATCACTCACGTTACATCAGATGTATACTTAATCACACAGTATTTTTGTCACTTGTAGCAATTTCTAGCAGTTGTATCTAATGCCACCAACCAAGGTGACCTTGGTTTTCCTTGGAGTGCTCCAAGCAGTGAGGGGCAATGGCCAACTCACAGAAAAAGTGTTTTGGCAGAAGAGAAGATGGATAAAGAGAGGTGAAGTGATTTGCTTGTGGTCACAGGATGTGTGACTTGAATATGGGAGTTGTAGAGCTAGGAAAGGAACAGTGATTCCCATTTTGGAGGACAGGGACAATGTGTGATCCATTTGCAGCATCTATGTTGCCCAAAGAGAACAGAAAAGAGAAAAAATACCTCTCAGAAGTTGGTTGGGTTTACTGTACAGTTTTGAGGACACTATGAATAAAGGCATCCACTTCAGATAATGAATGTGCTTGGAAGTAAAGATACAGAAGAAAAGAGAAGTGCCCAGTGTGAAAAGCTGACCAGATCACATGCAGCAAGAAATAAAATTCAGGAAAAACTGAGCTACACATACATAATAGCTCCTAATAAATCTGATAATATCAGAACCAATAAAATAGCAGAACCAATCTCATCTCACCATGAGACAAAACTGCATCTCTGAAACAAATTAACATTATTTTCCAATGGGACAGATATAATATTCTGTAATACACATTTCTAGCAAATGAGATTTTTAAAAATAATTCTGCAAGTGTAAGAAAAGCTTTTCATATTTTTCTGAACAGAATTACTCACTGACTGTAGAACTTCTGTTTTTTCATTTGGAAAATATCTTCTTTAAATATTTAGAAAAAATATCTATAAACAGCATGCAGTTTTAATTACAATTTATACGCTTGCATTTTAATTGCCTTTTAAACTAATTTAGCTTGTTCTTAAAGTTAATTAAACTCATTGGGGAGAAAATGTTCCTTAATTCAGTTGTGAAAATGGAACAGATGTGGAGATGTATTTGTGATTGTGTCTATCAGTCTGAACTTATAAGAACCCAGTTATATTAAACTCTTTAATAGACCTTTAAAACAAAATGCTTCCCACATGAACAAAGTGCCCTGTGCATTTTCTCTGTGCTTTCAACATTAAAACTATATGTGTACAACACATTCTCTTTTAATTAGTTTGTCCTCTCTAAAATACATAGAAGTTAGATCTAGAGGAGGATGCACCAATGTTTGTATTGTTAGAAACTTCAGGTTTGGGGGACTTCCTACTCAAAGCTTACAAGCATTTCAGCAAATAAAATTCAATTAAAATTTAATGGTTTGATTTGAAAAATTCTGAGTTTTGCAGTGAGCTTCTGAGAGGTCTGTATTTTGGCAGTGCATAAAGGGAAGGCACACTCTTAGGAAACAGAAATATTAGAAATACAGATTAGTTGAGTTAGAGGTCACTGTGGCACCTGTGATTCAGTCCTTGCCAAAACTTCCAAGTGTCTAACCTGGTTCTCACAGCAGTTCTGCTGTTGCAGAACTCATTTGGGGCTGGCTGCAATGCTCTTAGCAGTTAGTTCACACTGACCTGGATATTAAATCAGTTCTTTAGAGCTGGTTCAGGTACCTCTGCTTGAGGCATAATTACAGCTGTCAACACTGAAAATTAAATTATTTGTTTATAAAATTATATGGGAAAAATTAAATTCCCAGCTATCGGTTTCTCCAAGGAAGTTCCTTCCAGCCAAATAGCCCTACCAGGTGACAAGCTGGGCTTATCATCCTGCTGTGGTGGTAGGATGTGCATAACTGTAACCACTAATGAAGAAACTTTTAACCCATTTTCCCTGAAGTTACCTTTTCATATTCCTTTCCAGAAACAATTTTTCTGCTAATGGATCTAAACATTAATTCTAGTGAAAATGATCCAATGAAGTTTTGTAATTATAGTGATAGTATATAATACATATCAAACAAATAGAATATTTCAAACAATTGATCTTTTGATAGATACAGAACATTGAAACTATAGAATGAATCAAAGCTTTCAAAAAGACCATTAAAATTATCAGAAGTGACTACCCCACAGTGCTCATTAGAGCAGATTTTAAATAGTTGTTAACCAACATAAGCAAACAAAGGGAGATTTATCAGGAGGGCTGAGGGAGAATAATAGCCAGTGTTTCAGTTACTTGAGAATGGACTGCTAGATACCTAGAAATTTTAAAGGAAAAAAAAAAAAAAAAATAACATAGAGGAAAAAAAATATCCTTTCATGCTCACAGTATCCCGCATCTGTGGGTCAGTGATTCTGAGGTCAATGACATAGCCTTACAAGTTTTAAAAAGGAAGCCTCACTTAGCCTATGGTTCTGTTATTGCAGCTGAAACAAGCTGGCTGCTGGTTTGTTGACTTGTTTTGATTCTGCTTTACCCTTGTTTCATTGACGTACACAAGGCTGACATCCAGAGACACTCTTCTTGGGCACTCATGTGTATCAGGCCCGGTACGCTCACTGTCAGCTTGATAAGACTACTAAATGATTGTGCACTGATCCAGAAGCAAGTATTCCTCATACTGTGCAACTTGTTGGAGCTTTTATGCATACTATATATTGTGTGACAGCTACTTTTGTGCATGTGTAGCTGCTCATTATACACACATTTAAATTCCTTTGCAGTACGGCTGCACGTATTTCACTTACAGATAAACTTTTCTTTTTTTTTTCCTTCTTCTTTTGTCATGAGTCTTTATTTTTTATGGTCTTTAGAATTGCAAGGATTCTTTTACAAGCTCTTTCTTTACTGACCATCTGTGTTTGCGAGGACAATTTCATTAACCATTGCTGCATATAAACCCCATGGGATTAATCCATTTTTTCACACCCATAAGTAAAGTGTAGTCACCTCAGCAGCTTCCACAGGATATGGCTGAGCCAGTATTTTTTAGATTGCTGAGCACAGAGATCTGTCCATGCCCTCGTGGAGGAGCTGCACATTTCCACAGGCAATATTCTTTTCTACCTCCTCATTGTCTCATTAGTCCTTCTCCAGTGCTGCAACGCTTATCCCACAAAAATTCATGGTGAGAACCACAGGGGTGTGTAGCTCTCTCTGAGGCAGCTAAACACAACTGGGAGATTCACATGGGACCCACGCAACCTACAGGGCCTTCTTGAAGAAGATATTACTTATTTCCCTGCCTGTTAAAATGCTCTCAGGAGTCATGGATGACAATTGCATTATGCACATGAGTAAGCAATTAAAACCTCAAATTCTCATTTGTTATAAAGATTTCTCTAGGTTTTTAGCTTTGTTATGAGTATTCCTCACTGGTTTAGCACACTTGGTCTCACGGTGGCTCCTAGCACATAAACTTAAGACTATAGACTTAAGCCTATAGCTTGATGTCAGAACATGATTTTGCTTTGCATTGTGTCTACTTAGCACCTGTGATCTCTATGAATTACTGATAATGTCTTTTCAGATATCTTCATCCCAACCATGGCTGTTACTTAATTCAGTAAACCCTATCCTTTCAAAAGTTAGGCACCATGTTTAATAATCTAGGAGCTTCCTGTAGTCAGTAGGCTTTGAAAAAGTTGTTAGTGCCATCTAACCTAAACAAATTTTTTTGAGACAAGAAATTACTGTTTTCTACCTCTAGAGGGTTTTTCATAGGAAACCTAACTCAAAATTCTGGTTTAAATACCTCCTGTTCATATTTCAAACAAGTTCATATTTTTAAATAAGGCTTCTATATCGATTGCAGATTTGGAAATCCACCAGTCCATCCAAGATCAGCACAATAAAGCAATCATTTCCTCTGGTCCCTAAAGAATGCTGATTTTGTGAAATATATTAGTCCAACGTGCCTTAATTTTGTCATCATTACAGACTTCTTTTGAATCTTCTGATACACTTGCCCTTGGAAAAAAAGACTTTCTTAACCTTGCTAATACCCAAATCCCAGAGCAGAAGCTGTCATGACTATGCAAGCAGTGAAATAACCATAAGGTCTCTGTAGAGTTTTAGATTATTCCTTGCTTTCACACAGATTAACTGAGATATGAAAGAGAAGAAAAAAATGATGTTGTACTGATTCCTAAAAAAGAGCTGGTAAGAGTCAGCAAGTAGTGCCACTCATTATTAAAGAGCTCAAAATATCATTTCCTTCTATCATCCTTTAGTGGTTCCAGTGTCGTTTTCATTTTCTCTTCTGCTGCTGGTCACACAAGTTATGAGACAGGACAGAAGTGCATGAAGTACCGTGACTAGACCTGTGCAAAGGACAAATTTAAAGGGAAGGATTAATCTCATCTAACTTTATCCATTCACATCTATCTGAGCTACACATCTACGTTAGTTTCTAAAAAGTGAGGAGGAGCTGTTGGTTTTAGGCAGCAGTTTATTTTCATCCTAACACAAGCTCTGTAATAAGTCACATAAACATGCTCCAAAAGCATGGGTTTGTTTGTGAATAGGAAATGAAGTCTGGACATCTCATTCAGCAGCTGGTATGAGATTTCTAAATTACAGAAGATGAATTCACCTTAAATAACTTCAAAGCAAAACAGAAGCAGCACGAATTAAGTATTGTAAATCATTCAGAGAATAAACAACAGGGTTTGCTACATATTGTCTCTTTTTGAATGAAGATACCCTAATGTCATTTGAACAGAAAATACCTGAACTTGCATTTTCAACAAGCTCACATTGCATAATGTGCCCTGAGTCACATAGGAAATGTCAATATGTTTTCTCTCTCCATTAACTTTAGAAGGCAATTAGAGGACTAGTTTACACTAGACAGATCACTTTTTGAAAGCTGGAGGTAAAAGAGATTAATTCTACTCTATATGTTTGCTCTGTGGATTTATTTATTTTTTTTTAAATCAGGCATGTGCTGTCACGCAATGTGTAGTCTGGCCAGATCTATACCACTGACTGACATTTTTAACAATGTACAGACAACACAGTGTTCAAAAGGCCTAGTTTTCCCTGCAAATGCAAGTAGTCATGTCATTAGAATAGCCTCTCTTCTACATATTCTTTTCATCCTGACAGCACAGCATAGATCTGGGGATCAGAGCCACTTCCTATATCTCCAGAGAGAGGAATCTGTAGCCACTAGCACAGGGAGTACCATTTCTCATTTTCTCTAGCCTTACTTACATTTAGCTGTCAATACTGCATTTTCACTTCTGCAGGCAAAGTTTTTTTTTTATTGGTTCCATGCTAGGAAGAAAGAATTTTTCTTTGGGAGGGGTTTCAGAAGCAAAAGGCAAATATCTAAGTGCTAAAGACACCTTCTGCCATTAGTCTGTTCTGCATAATTTAACTTCTTTGTCACCACTCTCCTAATGTCTGATAGGACATTAGGTCTGATATGCCCACAAGCATTTATTGATGATGCTTATTGACTGCCTAGGCACCCCAGAAATTATTAGGAGCTTTCACCCAGCATGTGATTCAGCATTTTGTAAATATCCATCATAGATAATGGATCACAAAGCACTGGCTGTTACTATGGACATTCACAGTGTTGCCTTGGTCTACCTCAAACATAGCAGTCTTGAATACCTTTCATATATAATTCCTGGAACTGCTATTAATTGTGTCTTTTTTGTGTAGCTAATAGATAATCTTGATTCCAGTTGATTTTACTGGAAGATCATATCCCATATCCCAAATGAATTGTTTATCAGCCTCAGAGAGAAAAGCCACTCACTTGTATTTTGGCCATAGTGTGTGTCAATAGCTGTCAGATGTTGTAAAGCCCATACAGAGGATCTCCAGGTGGAATACTGGTAGGATTTTTTTGTTATGCTGGGGGATTAGCTGTAGTGTATCAGTTACAATCTCACATTAATCCAATTAGCAGGAAAAAATATCTTGATTCAGTAGGAGAGACTGTGAAGCTCAAGAGAATAAAAAGTTTGGTTTAGTAAGAGAACGAAATAAAACTACTTCCACCTAACACAAAATTAGTTTTACTTTTGAACAATTTAAGAAGCTGGTACCAATGCTCCCAAGCGAAATCAGACCACTTGTGATTTCTACTCAATCTAGACAAAAGCAATTTTTCACAGTTTATCATCACAATATCGATTCCGTCACAATTTTTATGAGATAAGATTGATGTGGAGGTGGGAAACTGCTAAAGGGAGTTCAAGATTATTTTATGTCTCAAAGAATGGTTTGTAATATATAGTGCAAACTAACATTTTATATTGTAGTGAATTTTAAGACTTATACAAAGAAAAGTGATCTATGTGTGTGTTCTTTGTCAGAAACAACTCATTTGATTAATTTAAAGGTTGATAGAATAAATAATATGGCACAGACATCAATAAAACCCCCAAAAATTGAATTAAATAAATCTGAAAAAATGGAATTAAAATTATGAGAAGATGAGGATACTATAGTAGTTCATACATTTTCTAATAATAAATTTAGATTAATATCAAAAACTTTATAAAAGCTTTAATTCTGATGGACACAGTTTTCCACTTTTTAGCTTTATAAAATTGTTTAAAAGACTTATATATTGCTTTCAACCATTATTCATTTCTTCCAACTTTATCTGCAATAATAGTAGCTGTAAATTTCATCACACTGCTTTAATAAATTTTCTCCGAGACTGCTCACATACACTTATAATATTATCTTTTTAATTACCACAATATATAGGCATTACATCACAGAAGCATCACCATTGAAGACCTCTAAGATCACCAAGTCCAGTGATCAACTCAGAAAAACCCAACAGGCCCACTAAAGCATGTCCTGAAGTGTCACATCGACACAGTTTTTTAACACCTCCAGTGATATTGACTCCACCACCTCCATGGGCCTGACCACTCTCTTAGTAAAGAAAATTTTCCAAATATCTAATCTAAACCTCCTCTGATGCAACTTCAGACCATTTGCTCCAGTCCTGTCATTGTTTACTTGAGAGAAGAGGCCAACACCCACCTCCCTACAACCTCCTTTCAGGGAGTTGGACAGAGCAATAAGGTCTCCCCTCAGCCTCCTCTTCTTCAAACCAAACAACCCCAGTTCCCTCAGCCTCTGCTCAGAGGACTTGTTTTCTAGATCCTTCATCAGCTTCCTTGTCCTTCTCCTAACCTGCTCCATCACCTAAATGTCCTTCCTGTAGCAAGAGGCCCAGAACTCTGGTGTCCTCTGGAAATTTACTAAGTAAGCACTCACTTCCCTCCTCTAGATCATTGATAAAGATATTTCAAAATAAATTAATATATAAGTAAGATGCAGCTGCTTTCTTTCATATTTCTACTGTATTAAAATAAGATTACCCTGTATCATTTTGAACTTTCTAGAATTTATTAGAGTTGTTCTAAACAGCAGCCATCCAAAAGAAAACAAATAACTGATAAACAGCTCAAAATACTGTAACCAGCATGGGTAAGAAATACTCCACGAGTATAGATTTGTTTATTAGATAACAGCTAGTACAAAACTTAGGTGTATGAAGGTGCTTCTTCTTATGGAAATGCAAGTCAAAATACTTGATCTGGTACAGTTGAAAAACAAAATTTCTTACAAAGTTTAGAAGTTTTCTCACTAAGTTTCTCCCTAACCCCAGATTTTGAAGATGACTTCCATCAGTGAAGTAGTTCCATATGGAAGTCCACTTCCATATTCATCCTGTGCATTTTTTAGCACTCAGATAAGACCCAAAGGGTGCAATCCAATAGCTCATGATTGATAGAAAAAGAGAATCACTTCAGTATGAAGAATCACTTCAGTATGCTTATGGTTCAGTGAGCTGCCCACAGGAACAACCTTAACTGACTATACTCCCAAATTGGGCGTTTCAGATATATTTAAATAAGACAAAAAAAAAAAAAAAAAAAAAAAAGACAAGCCTTAACTTCCTAAATATAATAAAGAAGCAATGTTTTCAGGAGTTTAGGCTATGAAGACCAAGATAACCATCTTCTATTTCCAATTCTGCTGTCCAAACTTATCTCCTCCTAATACAGAAAATGAGGAACTCTATCCAAAAAATCTTTGAAATTTGTTTAAATTAAAAAAAAAAAATTGAACTCATGCATGAGAAATAAGCACTAGTAGCACATGTTATTTTTACCTAAAAGTGTGGTGAAACGTGAAATTTTCTTTTCTTTTTTTTTTTTTTTTTTTGACAAAAATGGATGGTATATTAAAAGTATAAAATCTTTGTTCACAAAATTTACAAAGATTACACCAATGCAATACATTATGAACAAAAACATTGTGCAAAAGGTCCCAGTCTTCATCCAGCTACAAGATCAATTTTCTCTCACTAGAAAAATAATGAAAAATAATGAAACAGAGCAGTTTCTTGTTCACACAAATGCTCAGAAGGCTGAGTACATGTGGTGCTTTTAAACTGTACAATGCTGGTGGTGTGACAGATCTTGAAAGCCCATCTGCCCCAGTATTTCAGCTACTGACACTTTTTGTTTTGTAGGAGTCTATTCATAAACTTTTATTTGCTGATGCTTTTCATCATAAATGCTTAAAAAGTATAAGTGAATAATCATTTTATTATAAAAGCCTAACCAAAATCTAACTGAAGTCAATGGGAGTTTTTTCTTCCTTTGACATCAACAGGCTTTGGATCAGCTCCATACAATGCAATTTAGAACAGCAGTTAAACATGTGCTGAAGTTCCATGGACTTCAGAAAGCCTTTAGACATATTCTTAACAAATGCTCTCAATATTGAGCTGTCGTGGGAACAGAAGCATTTGTTTGGTGGTTTTTAGAGGGACAGAAAGCCAAGAAATAAAAAGGAACTGAAGTGGATTCAGGATCATAAAAATTTAAATGAAAAACTGGTGAATTTTTTACAATGCCCACTGAAACTGAGATAGTCACAGACATAAATGGGCCAGCAGGAAAGTTTCTAAATTGCAGAAAGCTCTTATTTTTGCCTAAGACCCACTTCCGTTAGGAAAATACTGTTTTGGAACTGCTGTTTAGTTCTGTGCCTATATAATATTCCCAGGAATTATACACACTGTCACTGTCTCTCTGAGCCTTACAGAATAAGTATGCAATAGAATACTAGGAACTGGATGTTCTTATGTACAATACAGCCATTTCTGCCTGACCAGTCATGTAATATCTTAAAAATGAATAAAAATAAATAAAAATAAATTAAAATAAATTAAAAGTCATCTAAAGTTTTGGGGGTTTTTTGGTTTTTGTTTTTTAGGTTTTTTTGCAGCCAGCACCTACCTGGTCATGTAATTAACTTTTTGGAGAAAAATCAGGAAATGTCCATGAGAAACAATTACATTGCAGATGTCAAGACTAAATTTGCTGATATCTAAGAATCACAATTTCAGTGTCAGAGGGGGCACTGCCAGTTCCTGGACAGAGCTGGATACCCAGTCTCATCATTCCATACAGGAAAAGTCCTCAGAAGTGTCTCTGGTCAACCTCCCCATCTTTATATGTTACACCACTGGTCACATCACTCACTCTCTTCACATTGGGCTTTGGTCTTTCACTGATCAGTTTTATCAGTTTGAGTGATTTAATTTACACAGAGAGGTAAATGAAAAGGGAAATTGCTGCTATTTAAGGACCACTGACACAACTGCATGAGGCAGTTATGCAGAAAAATAAACGTTGAAATACACACCAAAGAGTGGTTGCCTAGAAGTGTCTAATAAACTAAAATAAAAGAACTTGGGAAATCTAGTTTTGTCTCCTTCCTTTAGTATTTTAATTAAAGAAATACCAACCTGTCCCTGGACATCCCCCCCAAAATCAACTTTTTCGACAGACAGCTTTAAAGTAGACTGGGAAAAAAAATCTAACCTTTTACGAACTTTTAAATAAGAGAAGATTAAAAAAATGTGTGATCAATAGCTCAATAGATCTTTTCTGAGCCTCACGTGTCTCCTGCCTTTAAGACAAAGGCATGTTCATAGCACACTACCATGCACACAAATACTAAGGGCTATATTTACCTGGCACTGTAGAAAATGAATGCAAAGCATATGGCTCTAAGTTAGTTCTTTTTATGCAAAATCTAAAAAAAAAACCTTAAAAATACTTCCATCACAACTACAGACTCTCCTTTTTATTGTTTTGTTGGTTTTTGTTTTGTTTTTCTGGTTTGTTTTTTTTTCTGGGTTGCTTTTTCACCCCAAATCATCAGGTCTTAAATTCAATGCAAGGAGGCAATGCAGACACTGTAAGAAAAGGCTGCTCTCAACAAGGAATGAGTCATTGGAAGTTGGAAACCTAATTCTTAGAAAAGGGGAAATGAAAGTGTTTTGTCAGTTTATTAGTTCCAAGAAAAGGTATTAAGGGTCACCAGTTCTTCCTGTTCTGCTAAAATATTTATGAGAGAGTTCTGGAGAGATGTGCTCATTTAATAACTTTTTTGGGGTTATTTCTGAACCCATATACCAAAGATTTTTTGGCCTCTTTCTACCAATAGGTCTGGTGGCTGGGAATTCCACCCTGGACTGGCACCCCTTCAAGTATCCTCAGTCTCTAATGGTGCAAACACAGAGTGTGACCTTTGGGATTTTTCACCAAAAATCGGAAATATCCGTTCTTCCAGGCCTTTCCAAACAGAATGCACATCACCTATGCAATCTGAATAAAACCAGGGAATATTTCATTCAGACCCTGATGAAGAAAGTTGATGGAACAAATAAAGCCAGGGTAAGCCATTTATACACTGAGGGCCATGCCCTGGCATAGTTTTCTTCTTCTCCTTATAAAATAATAAATATTCATTAACCATTAGTGAAATGACTCCACAATCTAGTGGCCTTCTATTTTTTTTCTTGCAAAGTTATGGTTAAAGGACTCAGAATGTAATTTAGCTTATTAATATTCTTTATTTGTATTCCAGTAGTAACCAAGCCCCAGTAATCACCCCACCCTCCTTGTGCTCTGACAAATGACCATTATTTGGGTGTCACTGCAAAATGTGTCTGTAGCTTAGTGCACCATATGACTTAGTACAAGCTTCAGAATAAGCACATGGGAAAGCTGTTGTAACCTCATCCTTTCTTTGGTAGTGGAGAACATCCCTGATGATGAGAATGGAAGATGACAATTTCATGGAACAAACTATTTGAGGTGCCTGTCACATGCTCCTTTCTTTTTAGTCTGCCCTGGGATGATAACCACATTTTGGCAGAATAATTCCCCCAAATACGAGTATGTCTATACTAAAGCAGAAGAGGTTAAATTTATGGATATTCACCTTTCCTTAAGAGTTTTTCAGTTCCAGTTACTGTAATTTAGTGACTTAATCTGTGTTCTCTAGAGCCTAGACCAATTGCAGTAACTTTAAGTTCTGCTTTTCTTTTCTTCATTCACACTCTATTTTCTCATTTCTTCTCTCTTGTGCCCTCCTGAAAACCAAAAAATTCTATGGAGATTAAATGATTTCTGTGCTTTTCCAAATTGTTTCTGTTGCTGTGAAAGTGAGCAGATGTCTGGGGAAGGACACAGGCTGGTGGCTGGAGCAGCAAACCAGGCAGGTCTCAAGGAGTTGGGTTTGCAGTCCCTGGATAAACTGGAACTCTTAAGCATCAGTGTTCATTAATTGTTCTCTCTCCTTTTCCTCTCACCGTAAAATGAGAACAAGGGTGCTTCCTTCCTCCCAAAAGTTTCTTTACCCACTTATTAATTTATAATAAGAATTATTAAATTTTTAGGGGGTACATGGTTTATTATTGTGCTTGGAATTATATAGGCAACCTAAATCCCCAGTGAAGGAAATAAGGTGATTGGGCAAGACAGTAACATTTACCACACAGGTTTGCTCCGTTAACTTGAGGGTTTGGAGATTCTCTATGCTGCTCAGCATTGGGTAACTCTCATCTTGATGATGTGTAAGGTAAAATTGGATTAAGATTGCTACCAAGCATGTAGAAAAATTCCACAAAAGTGAAACATGGAAAGACCGGCTCCAGGAAAAAAAAAAAAAAAAAAAGGGGGGGGATCATGGAGGTGGGGAAAGAAGATTGACCCTAAACACATCATTTTGATGTGATTTAAAGTGCTCTAGGGTCATCCACTTTATTCTCTAACTGCCATCTTCTAAGTACCCTGTGCAGTTCAACACACCTAAAACTAGATACACTCTAGCAGCTCCATTGAATATTTATTTTCTAGGCTGTTGTGTTGGCTTACCAGTGATGTAAGTATACACACCTTGTCAGTGGTTAGAGAGCAACACACAGACAGTTAAATTTACAGCCTAGGGCTGAATCCCAGCCCAAGAGTTTGAATAGCTGTATTTTAAGTATGTAGAGCTTAAAAGTGATTTCTGTGAAAGACAGGAGGCTGCCAGAAAGTGTGGTTCTGGTCCAATGTTTTCTCTCCCTCTCAGTGACCCAAACCAAACTCTGAGTTATAATGGCATCTGAAGCAAGGTGAGTTTCCAGTAGCTCCAGGCTTTCAAGTGTCATGCTGCTCCACTAATTGCTTAAGCAGCTGTACTTTTATATCTTCTACGCTTTTTGAAAAGGTATTTTATTTGAACTTGTCTTTTTCATGCAAAGAAACTAAGAAAACCAACATCAAACTATTCTCAGAGAGAAGTAGACAGGTGCAAAAACAATAAACAATGCCAATAAAAAGCCCATAACACCCTTCTACCATATCGGAAACATAAAGAGCAGCAGCAGCAGAAAAAAAAACCAAACCACTGATCTTGGCATAGGGAGCCAAGCTTACTGTATTCCACTGAGCTGTTCATTGCTACACTTCTTGAATTATGTTGGAGTTTATATGAAGGTTAAATAAGAATAGTAGAAAATAGAATAGAACTGATTTGATGGAGAAAATTTGATGGAGGAGGGCAACTAAGCTTTGCTTTGATAAGTAGTATTTATTCTCTGTGGCATGAATACTCAAACATCAGAGGACAAAAAGGACTTTGAGTAATGAGGCCTTGGAGATGTTCTGACACCTGGGTTACTGCACTGCCTCACAGCTGACATCATTGAACACTACGTTCAAGATTTGCCATGAAGAAGCCCATTGCTATGAGCATTAATTAAATACAACTTGCAGCTAGAAATAAATATTTTTTCAATATTGTTTTCCTTGACTTTTGTAATACCTATGACCAGAGCCCTTTAAACACAACAAGAATCTACCAATAAGGCCATCTCATGGAAATGGAGAATTGAACTCAAATTAAACCAAATTTGATCAAATCTTTAACCAATTAAACTGGATATACCTTTTATTATTATCTATTGACAGACAATATTAATCCAAATATGTTTCTTATGAAAAAAAAATATTAAAATGGGTCAGGTCGATTTTGTTCCTTAGTCCTTAAATTTGGCCTTCTTTGGCATTGACAATTTTTCAGGACATTTTTTATCATACTATAATCCTAAGGAGATTCTTGTACACATAATATAGTACTTAGAACCACTTGCTGGCATTGGGGGTGGGAGATATTTTTAGATGGGAGGAGTATCTTGTCATTTTTGGGATTTTTTTTTTATATTTTATTCTCTTGAACTTTTATAAGCTGTAAGAGAAAATGAACGGTGTGAGTTCAACAGGCAGAATCTGTACAGATTGCAATTGGACAGTAAAGTACTCAGGCCTGCAAATTGACTAGATTAAGGGCTCAATTTTCATTTTAACAGAGAACGTGTAATATTTATTTGTGGAAATACCCTTTGGCTTATCAAAAAGAAGGTTAACAGGTGGCTTGATCTGAGAGTACCTAAAGAGTGACTAGAAGAGAGCTCTTTAATCAAGTGGCCAGACACAGGCCAAGATCCAACTGCTGGAGACAGAAGATAAAATTAAATGGGAAACAAATGCAGATTTTTTCTCTGGAGGGTAATTAGCTGTTATTTGCTGTTTGTTATTAGATTACAGAAAGAAGTGGTTGATCACAGGAACACAAGATGTTTGAGCTTGAAAATGGCCTCTGGAGATCACATTGTCCAACCCCTTCCTGCTCAAAGAAAAGCCATCTACAGCATGTTGTTCAGAGCTGTGTCCAGCTGGGATTTGAGTATCTCCAAGACAGGGACTCCACAACCTCTCTGTGTAATTTGTATTTGATCACTCACATACTAAAAATGGGCTTTTCATACACTTAAATGGAATTTCCTGAACTTGAATTTGTGTCCTCTGCTTGTTGTCTTGTCACTGTTCACCAGTGAGAAAGGTCCAACTCTCTCTTCTTGACTTCCACATCAGGTATTTCTATAAATTGGCAAGACCCTCATAAACCTTCTCTTTCCAAGCTAAATAAGGGAAGCCCTCTCAGACTATCCTCATTGCCACCACTTCAGATTTCCCCATCAAGAAGGGGGATCTTTTCACCAGTCTTTCCTTAGCACTAAGATATGGTCCAGTTCAATGGCAAATTATCATCCTTAAGAGCATGGGTTATAAAGTGATATTTGTCATGTAGGACATCTGATAATTAGAATACCACATTTTGCCATTAGAACCTTTAGAATAACACCTTTACCTTACAAAAAGAACAACCTTGACTAAAGGCACAGATGAATTTTCTTTCTGCCTCAAAGAACTGTGATTTTCAGACATAGGGATAAAAAAAATATAACATTTTATTGTACCAAATCTTTCATGTCTCATCAGGCTGTGCTGTATTCACAGCGTTCTCCAGGTCTAAAGGCACTTGAGGATCTCACTACAGGCACTTGTTTCCCTCCTGGAGACACTGGCATTTTATATTTTGTGGGTCAGCAAAAAGGCAATGACATGGCAGGAAATCCTAGACAATTATTGCCTTTACCTCCCATTAGTAATGTGGCTGCAGCAGGGCTGCACAGCTTGAGATGCTTTACCAAATGATTTTCAAAGTGTGGGTATTTTTTTGACATGACTCATTTCTTTGCTTGAATAGGCAATCACCTTAGGATCTATCACTTTTCTTGGCACAGGGTTAATGCTATTACATTTCCGATCTTCCTGGGGAATTTTTGTTTGTTTTTTTAAAGCCTTTCATGGGAAATGAGACTCTAGATTCAGTTCATCAGCATGTTGTGCTGAAGCTGTTCCCCTCACACTCTGAACATGGGCCTGGGATTAATATAGGAACTGGATCACAGAGCTAATTATTTATAACTACTTCAGGTAAATTAAAAATTGGGGCATTCAATGGGAAAAACTCTCAAACTGGTGATTTCCAGCTGCTGGGATGCTACAAACTGGGAGTTCTTCAAAAGTGGGGAGGGTGGACATCACCATGAGGAAGGCCATGCACAGGTGAACCATTCCTCTCCCTCATCCAGCTAGTTTGCCCTTTATGATTTTCTCATCTTTTTTAAAAGGGATAGTAAAACGGAGCACGGGATGTGGGTACTCCAGGACTGTCCTAAATGGGGACAGTTCAAGAGTTCAAGAAGCTGCAGTAGGAATCTTCTTGTTATTATAGTTTTTATTGCCTGCTATGTATTCATGCACGCTCTCAGTCTCTAGATATGTGCTGTTCCCTGGCTGCCTCCAGGCTCACACTGCTATGCAGCTTGTGTTATTTCATAGAGCCAAAGGATCACAGAATGGTTTGGGCTGGAAGAGATGATCTAGTTCTCTCTTTAGCTTTGAGCTCTCTCAGTGCAAAGGCATCTTAAGAACCTTTGCCTTTGCACTCTTACAAATTAACACATTGGAAAATGAATCACACCATTCACAGGCTAAACAAAAACACAGACTAATCTAAGAGAGTCATTTATTGATCTTTCTTTTGTTAAAGTACATTTCAGGGTGCAAAATACTAACTCAACTAAATCAATATCCCTTTCACTACCAAGTTTGTCTTTAAGACTGTCAGGCTATCCTGAAGAGAGGAGTTTAATTTGAAGAGATGTCCCTCACAGACATCACCTTATTTAAGGCTACAGGACAGGTGTTGGCCAAACATGGAGGAAGATTCTAACAGTGATGTGTGTGTCTTCCACAACCAGTTCTTTAAGATCTCAAAGACAGAGTGAGGTATGTTGCTGAAAGCTGAAATTGCTTCTAAGTACAAAGCAAATTTAAATCCATTATTAAAAAGTAGAGTTAAAGATTCTGGTGTAACAATTTTTCCTTATCTGAGTCCTTAATTGATGTACATCAGCCTAGTTTTTAGAGTCTTGTTGGAAATCTGGCTCTTTTTTTCAATAGCAAGGAAATATTTCTAAACATATGTATGTATAAGCAACTAGTTATACGTTCATTACACAAGATTTTGGTTTTAAAATACTATTTTATAGGAATCTAAACAAAAATATCTTTAAAAATAATATATTAAAGCATTATTTTACTTTGCTAAGGGACTGCTGGGTATCAGCTGTGATTCATATCTTACAGTAATGGGCATGACTGTAAAATGGGAAGTAATAATGCAGAATACAGCTTTAATACAGTCCAACTAGAGAGAAGTGAGTCAGGAAGTAAATTGTTGCACTGTGGTTTTTTTACCAGCAAATTATCCTACTTCACCTGGAAGAATTAAGAACAACCTAAGAACACCTAAACACTCTTTCCATTTTATTCTTTCCTAGTCCATGATTTAATTTTTTTTTCTTTTTCTGTTTTTTTTTTCCTCTTCTGTCTTGCAAAGAAAGTTTAATGAGGCATATTTGCTTGTTTCCATGGTATTTCAAAGAAAGATTACTAGCTGAAGGCAAAGAAATATATAGAATAAAGCAGGGAACAAGCGTCTGCTCTTTGATAACAGTATAAACCTTACTTTCAGAATTAATGATATAGAAGTATTTTTCTATACTTCCAATAAGTGAAACCATGCCAGTCATTTTTTACTTTGATATAAGGTCTGATGCTTTACAGAAAAATATATTTCTTACCCAGTACTTCTCTTCTTGTTCTTTGGTCAGAACAACATGTACATGTATAGCTCTAAAGAGCCATTAAAAATATCCTTTGCTATTGAAATATTTCACAAATACGTGATAAACAGGATTCAGATTGCACTATTCATAGGGCACAAGATTGTATTATGCACTGTTAATGAAATCTGAATTTAAGTCTGTGAGTATCACCTGATCAAGAACAGCAAGAGTGTGCTTATGGACCTCCCAGATGTTGCCAAGTCCTTAATTCATTGTACACCCATTAATTCCCTGCCTGATAAAAGAAAAAAAAACAAAAAACCACTTGCACAAATGGAGACAAAAAAATGCAATTATCATAAAATCAAATATTATTAAATTCAGAGACAAAAGTTCATGAAGCTTAGGTGATCATATATATCATATCCTTCATTATTACATTGCACCCTTATTTCAATTATTTGTATAGTGCCTGAAAGTTCAGAGAAGGGAAGGACCTCTCTCTGCTGCCCTTGAAGTCAGTGCTGAAATAGGTATTAATTACAGCAATCCAGATTCAAAGACTCATAAAATACTGAAATTAAATATAGACAACATCAGCAGCACTTGAAGCAAATACTACATCTACTGCAACACCTAATGAAAAATATAGACAGGTGAAGCATGAATAAAACATAGAGATTCATCAAGAACCTATAACCTGTATAACCATGAGCAAACCACCAAAGATTGGATCCTGACATTTAGAAATTACATACCTGAGGTAGGAGTCCCAGCTTCCTTTCTGGTCAACAGGAAAAGATCAGTAACTTTAAATGACAATTTAATACTCCAAAGACATGAACTTGCCTCATGTCCAGGAGTCTAATTTGGGTGCCCAAAGCCAGATGGGATGAACCAGGAAGAGCAAATGCAGAAAATAAATTGTAGTGGCAGTTGGGAAAAATTGCTAAGGGCCTTCCAAATTCCCTTGGAATCTCATGTGCCTTATTTCTTACCTCCAAATGAAGTTGGAGTTACTATATTGTCTCCAGAGGTTTGTTAATACAATGTGTTTTGCTAGCATGAAGAAAAAGAAAAATTCAACAAAGGTGGGTTGTTGTTTTGGGGTTTCTTTGGTGTTTTTTTTCTTATTATTGCAATTCTAAGAACAGTATTTTCCAAAGCTCTGATTTACTCTTTCAGGTTTTGTTAAACCTCTTAAATGTCTCTTTGAGCTGCATGAACTCACTCTTGCTGCTGCTTTGTTTGTATTTCAGTGGGGGACCTGGCTGTCTTTGTGCAGATCCCAGCTCCAGCCAGTAATTATCCAACTACAGTAAAAAGCATTAATTCTACTCAGTCATTGCTGATCAGCTAGATTTAATCTTCAACAATCTTAATAGAATAATTATGAATAAGCCAAGTGAAGCTGCCAGCAACTTCAGCTTAAGGGTATATCTATGCAAAGAAAAAGCCCTAAGTCACAACATTGTCAACCTACATGTTTGAACTTATGAAGTATAGTTATTTAAATATGATCAATTGAAAAATATAGGCTACCTGTTCAGCAGCATACTGAAAACATGTATATATTTCTTCTTATCTATGTGTAAGAAACAATTGTTTTATCTGTCATACTTTTTACCCACTTCCACAAACTTTTACCTAGCAGACAAGAAGGAATTATTATCTTCATTGTATAGGTGTTAATTTATTGCCCTGAAAAATTAAATTACTTTTCTCAGGTACAGTGAGTTGAGAACTGATTTCTCCTAAATTCCTGCCTACTGTTTCACAGCTCAGTTATGAACATTCTCTCTTGCACCTCACAATTATTTGCATTTTGCAGGTCTCTGTATCTGTGTGTTTGACTACAGTCATCATGAACCTGAGAGCATCACTAGGGTCATACTCACCCCCCACAGGTGCTATTCATACAGTCAGCTGCCTCAGAGACCATGTTTTGTTTTTCTGCAGATTAAAAAAATTTGCATCACCAATTCCAGCCTCCTGGAGAATAAGAGGAAATTCAGTTCTTCAGTCTCCAGCAAGTTTTAAATCAACTTCCGTAATTAAACAACAATTTAGGTACTTGTACAGAAAAAAAAAAATCGTGAAATAAAAAGCAAAGCGGTTCTTGCATTTGTCACATTTTATGAGTAGATTTTCCTTCTTTTTTACGAAAAAAAATTTAAAACCTCCGTTCAACCAAAGTGTTAAATATTATCCTATATATAGTTCCAACAAGCAACTTCTCGGCATGGGTTAGACTCTACTTCGAAAACCATTGTCATCCAGGAGACAACCTGTAGTTTTAAATGACTAGGCTGTCAGTTCTTTAGCTCTCTGCATTTGCTTTTTCTGCTTTACTGAATAGTAACAATTACACGACAAACAGCATGTGATTTCCAACTGTGGTGTTTTTTTTTTTTTTTTTTGACAGAAATCTTTTTGATATAAATATTGCAAAGTTACATTCATTTGCACAATTAATTTTTATGTAGATTTTTAAAGCCTGAACATTAAGTTTTGGAGCAAACATGAAGAATCTTTTCAAATTTCTTTTTTTTTTACTGGATGCTTTAAATAGTGTGTAGATTTGAGAATTTTCTTTCCTTAGTTTTGCTATTTTTTTTTGTTGAGATTTGCAAGCATTATATATCACATCCTGGAAACAGAGCAGTCAACAATGAGAATGAAATGTTAAGTAATTCTGCCCCAGAAAACGTTTACTAATTACATTTTTCCTGTCTTTATCAATGAACGTGTAACATTCTACATAGTAAATAAACTTGTTTAAATTATAATTGAATAAAGCTTGAATGTCATTCATACAGGGTGTCAGAAGCCACTAGACCCTACTCTGATTTGGCAGAAAGCATTCTTAAAATTTCCCTTAAGCATTTCATTTTTGAAGGACAAGTAGGGATTTAAATCATTCATCAGTGTCATATTTGAGAGATGTGTACTTGGATTCCTTTCCTCCTTGTTCTGTCTTCTGTCCCAACTGGAACATGAGATGTATTTCAGGTGTCATTTTCTCCCAGCCCGTTGACAAAGCTGCAACTTCTGTGCAGCTCTGCAAGAGCCTCCATCATTTACAGTTCCCAGAATCAGAATCCATTCCCAATGTTTTGAGACATCCTAACTACCCTATCACAATTGCAGTGGTTAAAAAACCTGAGGGACAAGGCTTTACTGAGGATTATTGTGAGGCTGAGGATTTTGACAAAGGAGGAAATGTGACCTAAGCACTGAACTATATTGCTAACCCAGAATGAAGTTCAAAGCCCAGACAGGTTTTGCAGCCTTGGCCAATTTTTTTTGTATCTTCCCAAATTTCTCTCACTGTGCAGACAGCATTGCATACATGAGATTTTATTCTTTTTTTTATTTTTCTTTTATTAATGCACTGTCGTTTCATTCCAAAATTTACTTTGAATAATTCTGTCTTCACATGCATTGCAAACTCTGCAGCTGCAGTATTTATGAATTAAAGCCTTTTCTGTTGTGGTATTTTTGTGCAATTATGAATGTTATGGCAAGAAAAATGAACTTTGCATCAGGATTGACACCTTATTAATATTTTTTTCCTTTTACGAATTTATTTTAAGCAAGGAAAAAGATTCAATGAACCTGTTGAGGCTGTTTGATTTTCAATAAAAAAATTTAGCTTAATCCTGTTCTTTTCCTCATATATTTTTACATAAACAGATACCTAATACCTTTATATATTACCTGTTACACATGCACAATAATTAACATTTTTAGTTTAAATTAAACATGTTATCCTGACCACTTTAACTGATAGTCTCCATGACTTGGTTTCTGGCTTTATTAGTTTCTTAAATGTCTATGTACCATTAAAATGATACATTAAAAAAATACCCTAAAATTCAACATGAACATAAAAATAAGAAGAAGGACCTACACACTAATAAATAATTTTAGGTAGTATTGTGGGTTTTTTTATTATTCCATGCTTCAGTTTTGTAGATAACACTTACATAACAGTATCTCAATTAAAATGAAACATTTTAATTTAAGATCTCTTCAAATTGAAATTAACCTTTCCATTACACAGTGTAGTTTAATTGACTTATTCTGGACTGGGAACTGAAATATTCAGAATCTATAGTTTTCTCTAAAAATTCAATGCATTCTCCAATGTCTTTTGCTTAAAGCTGAAACAGCATTATTTTGGCTACCTGAATTTTCAGGTTATGGTTGTTATTTTTCCCCATTTATTTCTGCTTTGTCACCTCTTTCTGTATTGGGAATACTTGGACAAAGATACACAACTGTAGGGAATTTTTTTGTTTGTTTTTTTGTTAACAGAGGGAATAAGTGAGAAAAAGGAAGGAAAGATAGAAAAAGAAGGGAAAGAACAAAAAGAGAAGAAATGGGAAAAATACTAAAATCCTGAATTCTGTTCAGAAGCTGAAATTGTTCTCAGGTTTTTAAAAGTAATTTATGGATGCAACCAAATAGTTATTTTCAATAGTGACACTGCATTAAAATATTAGTACCTTTAACTCTTAGCTAAAAAACCCAGGCCCTTCACTGAGATGCAGGTATTCTGCCTGCATGGGGCTTGCAGCATATGCAGACCCAAATTGATGGGGTTTTGAACCCTGCACTGCAGACCCCAAGCAAGTTTTCTTTTATTTCATCAGTACTGTGGGGATGTCTTATTAGCACACATTAGAAGAATTGCAAAGCAATCCTTGAGTCATGTCCCCAGTCTGAAGGTTTCTTTCAAAACATCATTCAAGTTGCAATAAGCAGACGAGGGAAAGTGGGCATTTCAGTGGAAAGTAGAACATTTAGCAGTCATTGTGGTAAACAATTTTTGTTCAATTAGTTTCTCTGTCAATGGAAAAATGTCAACTAGCTCTAGTCTGATATTAACAGAATGACTTCTTCAAACATTAAAATTCCTTCTTCTATGCAACATTGCAGATGCCTCCTGTTATTTGTATGGGTTCAGATTTGAGCCCATTATTATTCACAGTATTTTCATTAAAATTTCTACTTGAAGTTTGGTCTATTTGGTCCTTTTTAATAGCATTTACTTTGCATTATTAATGTTTCTGTGCCCCCACTTAAGTAATGCAAGCAACACAATAAAAATCCTTTCCCATAGAATTTCCACTCCAAAGCAGAAGGAAAGGTGGAACAAGGGGTAGTTAGCCCTGATTAAAGAACATCTCACCCCTCTCATAGAGTTAAGTGAGCTCCCACATGATGCTTTTTAGATATCTGCATGGGCAGAGCAGGTCATGATGCCCACAACCCACTTGTAAGGCTGGAAATGCAAACCCTGGGGCTTTGTTTAACAGTGTGCAACCAACCTCAAAGAAACTCTGAGGCAGACCAGGAGGGTTTCTTTTCTGTCCACAGCTCAGAGTAGTCCCATCCAGGAAAGAACCCTGCTGAGGACATGAAAACCTGAAAAACTGCTTGCACCTATGGAATTTCCTAAATGCTCTGATTTCCAAGGGTTGCAGCAGGGACCAGTGAGGAACCTACCCCCTCCTCCCCCCATCGTCTGCCCTCCCATCTCCCAAGTTCCCTGTTAATAGTTCTTCCATTCCCCATTTCAAAAACCTCTGCTGTAAAAAAGGCAAGGAAGCAAAGACCTGAAGCTTCCTGTCTGGGTTTACACTGAAGATCTCTTGAAGCTTGATCCAGGTCTGGTCACTAGAACTCCAGCTATCTCCTCAGGTATAAAAGTTTTATCTGGAGAGTTCTAGCCAGTTGGGAGAATTCAGGTAAGTTACTTTATCTCTGAATTTCTGAGTGATTTTTCTGAACCCTTTGGTATTTGGCCAATCTGTGATTCTTTTACACTTGTATCTCTATCAAAAGGACACAGAGAACATTAGACATTTTAAATCTTAACTGATGAAAATAATCTTATTATGTTTAATCGAGCTGCTGGGTAAAATTATATAAATGGACCCTATTTGGAGACAGAGCAGAGATCAAGAGATCAAGGAACCAGATTAGACTAGAAAAACTGATCTGTCACTTACCAGCAACAAAATTAACTTTGTCAAATGTCAATATGAAGTCTTTCCCATTTGAGAACTGGTGCTAGACTTATAAGATTAATCACCTTTAAACACTTCTTTATTGCTATTGCTGGATAAGTTTCTAGTTCATTCTTCTATACATTAGGGGAAGTTTAATTCGAGCAGATTGTTCCGTAAAACAGATGCTGTTTATCAGTTTCCCTTATTTCTAAAAGTTGCTGTTGGTTTCACAGTAAATGAAGAATATTAGTTTAGAAAACTTCATCAAATAATTGTGGCTAAAAGGACAACAGAGCTTTGCAGGCGTGTAAGCCATTCATTGGCTTATACTTTTGAATCTTACTGTAGAGATCTATATTTATTCGTGTTCCCTCTTTGCTTCCTTAGAAATCTATAAATTTTATCCATATCTGTCAGTCTGATAAACACTTAAACCAATATGTCAAAGGAAAATTTGACCAATAAGAATTTTATGGGGAGTAGGTATTGAAACACACAGCAAGGAATGGATTAGCCATTTCTTCTTAATATTGACAACAGTTTTAAACAAGATACAGTACTACAACTGACAGGACAGAACCAGTATCTTTTATAATCACACACTATTCACAAAGAGATGTAGCATTAGCAAACTGAAGACACCAGAGGTTACATCTGCAATTTACTGTATCATTTTTCAGGTCTTCCACACTAACAGATCCCTGAAATCAAGTACACCAACATGCAGAAAGAGAGATATTTTGGCTCCTAAGATGGCTGTAATTGCGACTCCATGCACATGAACACAGAATCAGTGCAGCTGAGCATTCAGTGCCAATGATAATGAATTTGGACCCAAGAAATCTCACTTTCTTATGAATTCCAGCAAGACAGGTTATACCAGAAGAACCAAGGAAACAAGATTCCAAATACCCATTATCTTCTGAGGGGTATGAATCAAAAAAAGTGCAAGGTCTTGCACCTAGGAACACATAACCATAACACATAACATAATCCTTGAGGTCCTTTAAAACCTGACATTCTGTGATTCCATGATCTATGAAAACCTTTCCTATTTATGGACTGATGCCTAGTTGGAGTCCCTTAGATTAAACAGGTAATGATAAACAATATTCTAGTTTGGGAAAATAGGATATTATAATGTATTACCAAAAAAAAAAAAAGCTAAGTTTTAAAGAGTGCTCAGCACTAAACACAAGCAAAATCAGTGATAACCATGACTCACCAATAATGAACCAAAACCAGACCTAAGGCCAATAAACCATGCTTGTTCTATACACAATAAAATGAAGGAAGAACTGTAGTACAGGGTCAGCTACAGTTGGTTAATCAGGTAATTAACCAGTCATTTAATAGCTAACTGGATAACAGCAGCAGAGAAAATCCATCTGCCTGGGTTTCAGCATAGGCTTGAATGGCAACAGGAGTTTCCATGCTGTTTGTCTGTTCAGGAAGAGGATGATACTACATGCTCATTTATGTTTTTAGCAAAATAATCTGAAGTAAAACTAGAACAGGTAGGTTTATATGTGTTACAATCAGGCTCTTCTCTTACATGTTAAGCAGAGGTTAGCCAATTATAACACTAACTACCATGGCAAACTGAAAGAGGATTTTTAAGAACTGCAGAAGAGAAATACATAAAATAGTGTTCAAAATAATGACTGTATCTCATCCTTTTCTAAAACGCAGCACAGCAAAATTCTCCAGGATGTAATGCCAAATGAAGTATGGTTATGGTTTTGCAAACAGGTGCCTCTGACAGCAAAATGGATCTATCAAAGCCACCCACTCCCACCAACACTATTGTTCGATTTAGCTCCTTTAGTTAGCTAGGAATTTTACAGAAAAAATAAATAGTTCTTGCCCAAGGATCCTGTCAAATAATTTTATCAGCAATGTAATGAGTGACAGCAAGTTGCAATAGGAGAGAAGACTGATCCTTGGCCTTAAAAGTATGTGATTATCTGGCCTGAGTCAGGCGCTGAACAAGTAATCTTTTTGTTTTTCACAGCAGAAGGCTGAATTCTGGACATTAGTTTTTCTATGCCTTTGCTACTGAGATTTTCATAGCCATCTCAGTTGAAATCCTATAGTTAATATACACAATATAAAGGAATTCTGTATGACTGCCAAACTTTGAAAGCATATTCAAAACACCTACCAGGAAGGAAACCATAGAAACATTGCTGAGTACATAACATTCAAATGAATGCCCATAAATTAAAATCAAAAACAACCAAACCAAACCTGATTTTTGAGAAGACTTGAAAATTAAGGAGCTGTTTCTTTTTCCAAAGTAATAGCTGTATGCCATCTTTTTTACTACCTTCCTTTACATGTCATCTTGTTAATGTAATGACTTTCTGTTCAAGATAATGCACAGTTTCCACATAGCCTTGAAACAGAGAGCTCAGGGGAAGCCTACATGCAGAAATCAATGCTTACTAAGTAAGGATATGAAGTTATACCAAAGTAGCTACTCTGCAGCAATTATTAATGCAGACAGTGGACTTTGCTACATCTCCCTTTATGTACCTGAGGGAATTAAATTAGAGTATGGCTGTCTCAGTCTCCCTGTGTGGCAAATGGGTAGAAAGAAGAGTGTCCAGAAGGAGACACAGATGTTAAATGGACTGTACTCTGCTGCTGAGATAGTTTTATCTCTCTGCTGCTTTTATAGGGAGAAACTAAACTGAACTGGCTTCAGAGAAACATATGTCCCTGGAAAAGGAAATAAGGTACTTATTTGCACCAGGAAGACTCAGTTATGCCAAAAGGATGGGGTACATCTCACCTGCTTATAAATATTTAGAGGTTACAATTTTGGTACAATCCTTATGAATTGAGGACAAGGTTTTTCATTACACTTTTTTCTGTTATTTAATTCTAGTGGTAATGATACTTCAGATCACAGCATATATTCTCCACACATAATTTCTAAATGCTTCTCTGAATTTTGGGTTTCATTGTGGCTTCAGTTATATGTCAGCAGACAGGTTATTGATACAATAATTGACATGTATCTGTTTTTTTAATGTTGATTTGAACACATGCCTTACATCATTCTGAGTTCCTTCAGTCTTGGAATGTACTTTATCTCTTTGAGCCAAATCATCTAATAGTTAGAAATGCAGTCAAAGCTAGTCATGGAGATGCCCTCTGTACAAGATGGGAACAGAGGGGACCTCTCTAGTTCCCCATGTCCAAACCCCTGCACAATGGAGAGTTGATATTGACACTAGATAAGGTTCTTCAATGAATTTACCAAATTTTTCAGTGATGGAAATTCCACAAACTCATCCAACATATTCCACTTTATATTCATTACTACTGTGATTTTTTTTCCCCCCTTTGTCCAAAAACCTCACCTATTTTTCTGGTCATTTGCCCCTGTCCTTTAGCACAGAGAGTTTTATTCCAAGGGACAACAAAATAGCAGCACTCACATCTTGCTTTAGTAGTAGCCAGGTGATTTGCCAGTGAACTATGAAGATTTTCTTTTTCTCTCTTTCACTTGGGCTAACATGACTATTGTGGTTTGTCATGATTGTCTAGATTGTGGTTAGATGTGGAAACACAGTAATAGCTGCTTTCACACAAAGATGGAAGGTTGTGACACCAGTGTCAAACCAACTATTTCAGCATTCCCAAGTGATGCAACAAAATGTCAAAATAGTGACAGAAGTTGAAAAGCATCTCTAACAAGGGAGGACCCTGTGCACACTTTCCAAAGAAATAAAAAGGCAAGGCAGTTTCTGTTGTGTTCTGAAGCCGAGATTGTTCTCTTAATGATATGGCACTGGTTCTGGTACTGTCTGGTTTAGAAGGGCAATCAACTGGGCATGCAGCCATGTGTAAACCACACATTTCTTTGTGGACAAATAAGGAGTGGATGCAAAGCACATCAGAAAATAAGAAATAATAATTAACAATTATTGTTGACTGAAATAATTAACAATTATATAGTTTAAGTAAAATGGAAGAGTTATGGAAGTACCGAATGTTCTGGCAGAACAAAACAGAATTAAATGTTTGGCAGGATGAGGTAGAATTCAGCAAAAGCACTTGCTAATTTTTTTTTAGTCTTCTTCTGGGGATCTGAAGTACCTGTAATTTTCCTGTACTTTGTTTATACTATGGTAGCACAGTAATGGCTCAATGTGCCAAACGAAAAACACATAATAATAATTAATCCTTGCACTACCTTATTTGTAATGCAATTAGCTATGATGAGTGAAAAATGAAAGACTGGCCTTGGGGATATATAATCTTACTTGGGACTAAAGCAATATTTACCCCCAGTTACACTTAATGACTCTAAGACACTGTTCAAATTTGCAAAACAACTGATGTATAAATTCCACGAACTGATCATATATTTCTCTCTCCTATAATGTGTTTTGAACTGACTGTCATTTCTTATTTCTTCTTCTAATAACTGTGTTTAGAGTAGAGCAAGAAGTTGGATCTGCTAAATATTTAGATGGAAGAAAGAGGCTGCAAGTCATGAGATTCCTGCTCCCTGAAGAGATGAGATTTCCTGCATGAACCACTGAGGTACCACTATGCATGGCTGAAAAAACAGGATGGCAAGAAGAGAATTCATTTTTTAAGTGCTAAAAATGGCTGAAATACTTCTTGTCAAGAGAGTTTTCACCCAAGGTCTTTCTTTAAGCCTGTCTTAGCTATCAGTTTAGATGAAGGTCTGAATAACAACCCTTAGCTTTACTAGGTTTGCTTCAGATGAACCATCCTGAAGTTAGTACAGAAGTCAGAAATTTATTTAAGTATACATGAAGTCAGTGTTATTTATTGCTGAAATCTACGTAATTTTTATTCTTGTTTAGCTTAACACTACCTGGCAGAAACAACAACTCAGGGAAAGCTGCGAAGTTAATAACTCCATTAATTAAGCCATTTTTAATTTACTTAATGTGTTGCTCTTTAAATGGTTTCTTAAGACCATTTTCCAATATATTAGGGTATCAATTGTATTAGTTACACCAATTAGTTCCATCAAGCTTACAGCATCATTTACTTACTACTGTTGTACACTGAGAGTATTACTATTCTAATAATACTGCAACTCACTGCTGACCAAAGTCAGTCCTAACAAAAAATTAAAACCTACTGTTTTTTGGTTTTTTTTTTATCACATTCCTTCATTAACTCAAATTCATTCCTTCTTTAACTAAAACAAAAGGCTCATCACAGCCATGTTGTTAAGAAGATGATTACTACACTAACTCATTGCTGTATGACAAGCAAGGTTCTTAGACCTACAGTTTTTCTGGTTGAATTTCTGAAAAACTAGAATACCTCAAAAAAAGCAAGCAATTGATTTTCTCAAATAGTCTTGCCAAAAGTAATGTAAATTCTTATTACCTGCAGCAGAGAAAGGAAGTTTACCCTGCTGCCAAGACTAATCTGACACCTCTCAAATATTATACAGTTACCTGTGTGTACATTTTCCCTCCAATTGGTTTTGCTAAACATCGTACACAGTTTTCAATTCTAGAACACTGAAAATTCAGTAACCTGTTTTTTGATATAGCCTAGTTCTCTATTGAGAAATTTCATATCCAAAATGCAAGTTCTGCTGGATTATGCTATTTGCATTAGATGATATTTGACTTATCCAGCCACACAGGAGAGGAATCAAACACTTTCTTTTTATTGTAAGAGCAAAGCTCTTTTGGACACATCAGGGGATGATTCACTGTGCAACCATCTTCCACCACTGAAAATATCAAAGGTCTATTTTAAAAAGAGGCCAAAGTGCTTTGTCTATTTCACAGCCAAAAACTACTGTGAGATTAATTTTCTTCTATAAAGGTATAAAGTTCAAGTTGCTAAAATTAGCAATTTTTTCACCTGAGCCTCTTCTCTATGGTCCTATTCAAAGCAGTATTGTTTAGTTTTTCAGTGCCTGCTGTTTAAAATGTAACATTCTCCATTTAATATGTCAAAAAGCTATAGCTAATTATTCTCATAGCAAGGATAATTGTACCAATTATGATTCTTTAAAAAAGAATGGTGGAAACAAAGAAGTAGAGATAAGATTTAACAATGAAAAGACAAATCGGAGAGGCAGGGAAATCTTAAATGTTGAAAACCTACAGTGCCTTCTTTTCTATAGGAAAAAATAAAATTTCAACTGTATCAAAGAGCCAAGTTATCACCATTCAAACTGTGTAATTATGGATTATTATTACTATAACGTTCCTGTTGGTTTAGAATGAAGCTCATAGTGGTCCCTCCAGCCTCAAAATCTATGTCTGTAGCATATGACATAGACCAATATCTCATGTTTCTACCATTTGGACCTTAAACTGATAGATGATGTAATTCTGAAGGCACCATTCCCAAGGCACTCTTCCCAAGATAAACACCTTATTTCTCAGGATGGTCTATGAAGAGAGGCAAACAGTCCTAGGATTATGTAGTCTTCCTGTATCAAGCATCTATATCCACTGATTGCCTCAGGAGCTCAGGTATTGCTGAAGAACACTGCAAACCATCTAGGTTAGGTGTCTGTTTCTCTTGCTTAGTGTAGGCTTTTCCATCCAGCTGGGATATAGGGCTGCATACTTCACTTTTTCAGGAAACTTACCAAAAAGAGCAGATCTGAAGCTTGAAAACAGTGGCAACGATGAGACTTACATCCCCAGCAAAGGCAAATAACCAAATAACCAAAAAGTGGAAGACATAGGTTGTCAGCCTAGAGGGTGAAAAGCTCTGCTCTCCCACATCAAAAAGACTACAGTAGGATGTGGGACACTGTCAGGGAGGAGCACTCTGTGATCCAGATTAAAAAAATCACACGTAATACTGGTAGAAAAGGATTTTTCCAAGGATCTATGAGACAGTGGGGAATTTTGCTCATTTTGCCTTCCTGCAAGACCAAATTTGGAATCTCCTGACTTTTCAACTCAGCTGGCAATCAGCTCCTGCACCTATTACCTCAGGAGCAGATAGCAGGTCTGGAAGTAATGACTTCTATCTCTTACTTATGGGCATTGTTAATCACTATAAATGGCTTTCTGACAGATCTGGATTCCTCTGAATGTAGTCACAACTTTATATAGAAAATCACAAAGCCCTTAGTTCTGATCCAGATCACACAGACAGCGTGAATGTACCTACTGTCACTTAAAAAATGAAGAACAGCATTGCACAATTGTCCTTTTGTACCTACCAAATTCAAAGCTACAGATTGAGTTCAAACAAGTGTTGCCCTATTCTGCAAACACTGATAAAAAAGATACCATGAAAGTTCTGGGCACAAAGGAAAATAAGTCAATATACACATCAGGACGCCACAACAGACAATATTTAGCTCTATTATATCCAGGCATTCAAGCACTCTTGGAGAAATTGAATCTGCCTGCTGCTATTTCTGCCATGCTTGCTTTAAGCTATTCTCTTATCCAGCTCCCCAACTGTTTATCAAGCAGAAGACATCATCTGGATGTTAAGGAGATATTTCACCATCCGTCTGAAGTGTGGCCCTCTCTTAGAGGTGTCAGAGTAAAGGTGCTGAGAGATGGGGAGAATATAACACTGTTTCATATCTCCTCTTCCCATTTTTCAAAATCTTTTTCAAATTCCTCTATTTCTACCAGGCAAGTTTTACATTAAGAGAAATTTAAACCAAAGTTAAAAGATGAAAAGAAAAACTGTAAGTGTAAATGTTGCCAGGACATTTCAAAAAATCTCAAGGGGGCTATTAGAAAGTTGGATTTTTGCTTATCAATATTTAAATGAGACATAGTTATGTAGGGTTACCTTACCTTTAGAAATACTGGGATTTTCTCACAACACAGTGGACTGAACACCTACCTAGCAACTGCTCCAGGCTTTTAATTACTGTGGAGATCACTGTTAATTTTTAGTTCCTAAGAGGCCAGTAAACTCAAGTCAGACAATTGGGCTTTGTCCTTAACTAAAATACAGTTGCCTCTTGCAAAAACACAAAGGCCTTACAACAATCACACTGGTAGGTGGTTCTCTGTTGTACAGGATGGTGTGTAGCTGAGAGTCACATTTTACATTAAAAAAATCAGTGTTGTAGCATTCAGTTCTGGATATTTAATGGTGTCCTAAAATATCTTATCTTCCAGGATCCTTCACTGAATTCATTCCATCCTACTTCATAAACCTTTGAAGTTTTTTTTCCATTAAGAATTCAATTTTTCTAATGGATTTCCTTTCCATTTTCTAGAAGCAAAATAGTAGCATCAGACAAGTTAGCATTGTCTGTGAAATGCCAGTTTGCCTTGAATTTCCCAAAGATGTCCCTGTGAGGTTGAAGGGAACTCATGGCCATGATGGAAGTTTTGAGGACCTATAAGTGAGTTTCATCTTATCTCATAAAAATTATGTAGAAGTTTTCTGACTTTTCTGTGTCAGTTATCTGTGCTCGTTTTGAGGAAATAGAAAGAGATAACTACCTCTAGAGGGGTAAATGCTCCTGCTCATCACGAACACTTATTTTAGATTAAGACACATGCACCAGAATATCTTCATACCCCTCTGTGAGTCACAAAAGAAGCTCAGGCCAAATGTTTCCCTCCTGTTAAATAACTAAATTTGAGCTCTTGTTGCAGCTAAATATAACAAGAACACTGTGAGAATAAACCTAAAAGCCTTTTTTGTGCTACAGCTGGTAACCAGTCCACCTGACAGCAAGGTTACTCACAGGTTACTGACACTTCCTTTTAACATTTTCTTAATAACACTGCTTTCTGTATTGTCTGTCATACAGCCCAAAACTATTTCAAGCAATTGTGTACCAGAACAGCCTGGACAGCTGGACAGTTAAATAGTTCAGTCACTGTAGATTCCATACATGAATCTTTGCAGAATCCCCCTGTTTGTAGGATTCAGGAGTTATCACTTCAGCCAGTGCTGCTAGAAGCAAACCTAATGTTCTGCCACTAACAAACCTATTTCAAGAAAGCTAACAGCTCTGCTGAGTTACCTTAGTCCTGCTTTTGCATACTGTCATTTTGCACTCTGGTCTAACATCAAAGAGGGAATCAGGAAACTGGTGGGTGAAGTATTTAATGATGCTGTGATTAGGACATGGTTCTGCAGGGAGAACAGCCCAAATGGCCTCATGAGAGCATTCAGAGATTCTGCTCAAGGACTTGAGGGTTTAAACTACTGTGAAAGCAAAGCCTTTACTTTAACCATATCAGAACAAGAGGATAAATAGTCTGCTCTCCCTTCTGTTTCTGAAATAAGAAGCAGCAGTCCATTCCCAATGCTCCCTTACAAACAGCAAAGCATGAGGAACTGTCGAGGTGTGAGACAGGAATTTCAGGTCATTATTAATCTGGTTGACATGCAAAGTGCTGAGGTAGAAATTGAAAGCCTCAATGAACATCCCAACCCCCTGAGACTTTTGGTCTCCCAGGAATCATTATTTCGTCTGTACAATCTACTGTTTCATGAGGAATATCATGTTTCAGCAGAAAAGTCAAATGTGTCCTCCCATAACTCCATGTGGCTGTTAGCTACTGCTGAGTTAATACTTTCCCACATAAATAAAACTGTACAAAAAAGAGAGAGCAGACTTGCAAAGAAACATGGGGAAAAATATAATTCATAGGCGCTCAGGGCTGAAAAGCTGGTGAGTTTCTTTCCTTTCCTTTTTTCTTCCCTTTACCCTTGCAAGTTGATGTGTATCCAAACAGCTTGAAAAGTACTTTGAAATCCAACTTTAGTCAGCTACGATGAAAACATAAGAGGAGCTGTTTTTTCCTTTATGGTGCTTTGTTTTCTTCTCTCTTTTATTCTGTGTTCATTTCAGCAGTGGCTGCAGGACAGAAGCAAAGTGGGTTTGCTTCAGATTTTTTTTTGTTTTTTGGTGCAGTTAAGCATATACTTCTTGAGTTACACTGAGCAATAGTCACTATGTAGTGCTTTTAAACCAAGCACAGCTAATGAGCTGAGAAAGGGCTTCAATCAAACTGCAAGCCTTCTCCAAGCAGGGATAGCATAACATTTTGTCTAGGGGCTTTTTAGTCAGGTAAGAAAATGTTGCTTTTGGTAGAAAGATGTCAAATAGCTTTCATTACAGAAAAAAATAAGTAGCACTCTATTTATATATCCTTATTTTTGATGAAAACCGTACTGAAAAGATCAATTCATCACACACTTAAGGTACCATTTGTATGAGCTTTTTCACCAAATTGAGGACCAACTGCACTCAAGGACAAGCTGCCACTCAGAGGAATCTAGACAGGTTGAAAGATGGAGGCTAAAGGAACTTCATTAAATTCAACAGGGTAAAAAATACAAAATTCTGCACCTTCTATGAGTTACCTTTGCATAACTGGGTAGCTGCTCTGCTGAAAAAAGCTTGGAGGTCCTGGTGGGCAAGCAGCTCAATATGAGCCAGCAGAGTGCTCTTCCAGCAAAGAGTAGGATTCTGGGCTGCTAATGCAGGAGCAAAGCCAAGAGTTGGAGAGAAGATATTATCCCTCACTTATCAACAGTCACGAGCTCACAGATACAATACTGCATCCAGTTTGGGGACTTCCAAACAAGAAAGGCATTGGTAAACTGGGATGAATTCAGTGATGGGCCACCAAAAAGTGAGGCAGGGAGGGGGAGAAGGAACTGGAGTAATTGCCCTCCACAAGATACTGGGCGGTGTGGACTTGTTTGGCCTGGAGACTTAACACATTCTACCCATTTGTAAAAGTAGGTCATTAAAAGTGCAAAGCCAGGCCCTTAAGAGTAAAGTGGGGTAGGAGGATAAGAGATGGGTCTAAGACCAAGAGACTTTCAAAACAAATATAATGAAAAATGAGGAAAGTCAGGTAGTGGAACTGGTTGTTCTTGGAGGTTTTAGAAACCTGGCCAGCAACGTTCTGAGCCATCTGGTCACTCCCCATATAAGGTCTTGATATGAAGGAGCAGGCTTGACATTCTTCCCAAGCTAGGTTGGTCTAGATTACTACAAAATCACTACTGACTTGCCATTACTGTGACCCTGGTCTGTGTATTTGAAAATGCCACAATTAGCTTGTCATTTTCCTAGTCATAAAGTAGTTTTTGAAAAGAATTCAAAATAACATAATCATTGCTCACATACTTTAATACTGTTAATAAGGTGACCTATGCAGGCAACCAGGAATTTCTTCAAAATTAACTATTAAAACGCTAGTTCAGCAAAGCACTTAAACTTGTATTCAGGTTTAAGCATATCTTTATTTCCTATCCATTAAAATTTCTCTGCTAAATTTAGGTATCTATGTTTTCTTTATTCTGGCCCCTTTAATGCATTCATGCTTTTCTATCTTTTTAACAGACTGTAAACACCTACTTAAAGTTGAACAAATATCTAACATCTTTCCTGTGATGAGATATTTTATAATATTAAAATATTATTATCGTTCATCCAATCTGTGGATTATGTGTTATTTCATTTTCTTTTTACAGCTATATGCAGTATTACCCACCATTAGTATGTAAGACATGATGAAATTATATGGTAATAGCATAAAATGTAATGGCATGAAAATGATGAGTTTTGACTCTGAATAGGTTTTAAAAGCAAAAGGATCCAGTCCTATGAAATTCCTTTGGCAAGCAGTCTGCTGTAACATAGCATCCAGTGGGTACACTCCACAGTCCTTGCATGTTGTGCACACCTTGGCCATGAGAACTTGTGCTGACTGAAAAAACAACACATATGACTGATAACTTCCACATATTAGTTCAGGGTTAACTCTATGTGAGTGTATTCTAGCATATATTTTGGTTTCCATCCTGCCCCTTCAGCCTGGGTGTTGCTGGAGGAAGCACAGACACAGCTGCTTTGGAGGAAACCCCATGGTCTGAGGTGGCCTTGGGACTAGGAGAGCATTGGACAAAAGGAAGGAAAAACATCTGAAAACTATTTTAATTATCTCCAGCCTGTGTAGCACAATAAATGCTGCTCAGGATAGAAGATCTGACTCCAAAGCATTGTCCAGAGCTGTTATCCTATCCACAACTGAGAAGAAATGTTACTCAGGTTCAAATGGAGACGTTCTCCTGACCTCATGTTGGGAGTGCACGAGATGAATTGTTGCTTTTAAGTGTCAGTCAGCACAAATTACTTGCTCTTTATTTATTTAAAAGACTGCATTTTTCATGTTCTGACATGATCATGGTGACATCCTATTTAAGGTCTCTGAATAACAGCAAGGAAGCTACAAATGTGGCTGACCATAAATAATGTGTAGAAGATCCCTGTAATTCAGTGCAGTCCCTGGAGGTGCTTAGGGACATGGTTTAGTGGTGGACTTGGTAGTGTTATGTTTAAAGCTGAATCTGATGATTTTAAAGGTCTTTTCCAACTTAATTGTTTCTATGATTCTATGATTCATTCATTGTGGTGAGATAGCACCATGAGACAAAACAGTCCTTTGGAGACAGGCAAGGAACACGAATAAATTAATTGTCTTTACAAGAATGCCCTGTATACTGGCAAGGATAAGAAATGCTAGATAAAATAAGAGAAATTAATATAATTATCTATCCAGATTCTCAGAAACATCAGCTGGCAAATGACAAAATAATATTGTAATAGTGTATAAATGAACAATATCTGAGAGTCTTATACTGATTCCTTAGGGTAATCCAAAAGCAAAAACCCCTAAGAATTAAGGAAAAGAGAATGATGTAACTCAGTCCTGAATACTCAAAAAATTATATAGAGTATTAATACACATGCAGATGACAAGAGAAATGTTTTCAGAATGTTTAATATATGCAACATTGAACAGTGTGTGTTAATATTAATTACAATTTTCACCATTATTCTCTTGATGTTCCAGGAAATATCAAGAGAAACAATAGAGAGAATTTTTAAGTTACATTGATATGCAAATTAATTTTCCATGAACCAGCATGCAGTTTTATGTGGCAAATATCATCGTTTTTGCTTTTTCCATGAAAGAAAAGAATGATACTGTGTGCTTAAGGTATTTGATCAAAATTTACGACCCCTTTCAGGTTTCATGAATCACATAGGCACAGTGAAACCCTTAGCTGCATATTGTTACTCCACCATGCTGGGTTTTGGGTATTTTTTATGTCTTTTTAAATTATTTCCCTAATAATTCTTCATTACTTTTACACTTTATTTGTTTGACAATCATTAACCATGGAGACAAATTTTTCACATAAATATTCATTGTGATTTCACGATCACATCTCTCAATGGCAACTACTATTTTTCAAGTTGTATATGGAAAATTTAGGATTATTTTTTCATGTACAGTTCAGTTAACATTTATTCTTATACATTTTTATTTCCCTACTGCTCATCATCACGTGTTGTAGATGATATGTATCAAATTGCTAAAATGTACCGAGTTGTAGAGCTAGAGGTCAAGGCAAGGGTTTATTTTAGTTGTTAGGCTGTGTCCCAGCATTCACATCTTAGGTATCCCATAGATATCATGAGGGATTTTTTCTATGTGATTTTCCTTCACCAAAACTGGAGTATCAGAACTTCAATACCTGTGGAACTGAAAGTTTAATTCTTTGTATCCATGTATGAAATCTAATGTTATTCTGTACCAGACAACAATTTTCTCCTGAAGAAAGGTGGCAGTAAAGAAAAATTCAGTCATAGTTTTTAGAGGCCTTAGCAGGTTTCAACTCACCAGATTTTAAGTATCTACAAACTAATTGTCTACACTGAAGCTAGGTGGGATTTTTTTTGACTCTTAGAGATCAGGGAGAGAAATGAGTACTTACATCATATGATTTATCTCATCCAGAGATAGACATCCATAACAGAGCAGATGAAACACGTAATTTGAGTGCCTGTTCTCTCTGTAACCATAAAAAAAGTTCAAATGTATACTGGACCATACAGATGTAGACACATACTAAGATGAGCCTGACATCCTGAGTTTACAGTGATGGCTGCTGTTTCAGCTACTACACAGATATCCATTGGAAAGTTTATGCAACATATACCTCTTTGAGCTATCGTATAATCAATATTTTAATAACTACACTTTTCACAGTTACAAAATATATTTCCCAAAGCTATATGAGTATGATTTTGTTTTAAATTAAAATTCAGAGTCTGTTGTGAACCACAGAAAGTCAGAGAAAAGTGGCATCATCACATATTAGATCATGACCCAAAGGATGCACAGAAATTCATTTGCTCAATTCTGAATAAAATAGCACAAGTGCAATGAGATTACTTTAAAATTGCATTTTCATTAAACTATATGATTACTTCTGAATTTAATATCATTAGTTAAAAGTAGCTCAAAGCACCAAGAGGAAACACAGTAATACAGAGGGAAGAAGTGGTAATATGTGTATCAGAATGATAAGGCATGTTAGGACAGTAAAAACACATTGTTCTGTACCAAAGGTAGTGGGTAGGAAAATAAGGCCTCAGATTCTTTGAGTGTTTAAAAAAATGATTCAAGCAGTATTCTAGACTTTGGGGAAAAAATAGTACTTCATAATAATTCAGTAAATTGGCTTCACTAGGCCTGCATGTGAGAATTAGCCAATCTTTTCTCAGGTTCAGTCTCTGTAAGAGCAGGGTGAGAAAGGCAACTTTGAGATATCCTGCTGGTTCTTGAGAGTGCATTCTAGTTTCATCTAGCATAAGAAAAGACTATTCTGGGAAAATAGAAGCAGTTAATTCCATCCAAAATATAGACATATTAACAAAACAGACTAAATCATGGGGAGAATAAATCAGAAGGGATCAGACCCAGCCAGCATGGGTTTAGAAAGGGAAGGTCCTGCCTGACCAACCTGATCTCCTTTTATGATCGGGTGACCCGCCTGGTGGATGAGGGGAAGGCTGTGGATGTGGTCTATCTGGACTTCAGCAAAGCCTTTGACACCGTCTCCCACAGCATTCTCCTGAAAAAGCTGTCTGCCCGCAGCTTGGACAGGGGCACCCTGTGCTGGGTTAGGAACTGGCTGGAAGGCCGGGCCCAGAGAGTGGTGGTGAATGGGCCTGCATCCAATTGGCAGCCAGTCACCAGTGGTGTCCCCCAGGGATCAGTGTTGGGCCCAGTTCTGTTTAATATCTTTATCAATGACTTAGATGAAGGGATTGAGTCCATCATCAGCAAATTCGCAGACGACACCAAGCTGGGAGGAAGTGTGGACCAGCCAGAAGGCAGGAGGGCTCTGCAGAGGGACCTGGACAGACTGGAGAGTCGGGCTGATTCCAATGGGATGAGGTTCAACAAGGCCAAGTGCCGGGTCCTGCACTTTGGCCACAACAACCCCATGCAGTGCTACAGGCTGGCACAGAGTGGTTGGAGAGCAGCCAGACAGAGAGGGACCTGGGAGTGTGGATTGACAAGAAGCTGAACATGAGCCAGCAGTGTGCCCAGGTGGCCAAGAAGGCCAATGGCATCCTGGCCTGTATCAGGGACAGCGTGGCCAGCAGGTCCAAGGAAGTGATTCTGTCCCTGTACTCAGCGCTGGTGAGGCCACACCTCGAGTCCTATGTCCAGTTCTGGGCCCCTCAGTTCAGGAAGGATATCAAGGTCCTGGAGCAGGTCCAAAGGAGGGCAACCCGGCTGGTGAAGGGACTCGAGCACAGGCCCTATGAAGAGAGGCTGAGAGAGCTGGGGCTGTTCAGCCTGAAGAAGAGGAGGCTCAGGGGAGACCTCATCACTCTCTACAACTCCCTGAAAGGAGGCTGGAGCAAGGTGGGGGTTGGTCTCTTTTCCCAGACGACTTTCAACAAGACAAGAGGACACAGTCTTAAGTTGTGCCAGGGCAGGTTTAGGTTGGATATTAGAAAGAATTTCTTTATGGAGAGGGTGATCAGGCAATGGAATGGACTGCCCGGTGAGGTGGTAGATTCTCCGTCCCTGGAGACATTTAAAAAGAGACTGGATGTGGCACTCAGTGCCATAGTCTAGCAACCACACTGGTGGGTCAAGGGTTGGACTTGATGATCTCTGAGGTCCCTTCCAACCTGGCTAATTCTATGATTCTATGATTCTATTTATCAATCTTTAGCAGACAAGCAAAGGCAGTGTCCAGTTTCAATGCATGAGGAGAATTGTTACAGACATGGAAAGAACACAATCCTGTGTTCAACAAGAAGCTGTAATGTATTGGATTGGAAACAATGTGTCGTTTCCCAAAACATAAATTTATACTACGTAAACCTAGCCTAGAACAAAGTTTTTTCATTATTACTTGCTTGGAATCAAACATTGTCTTCTCCCCGCATCTCAAGGACTCTGTATGGCAGCATCCCAGTGATGATTTTTCTGAGAGTCCCTCACAGCAAATGCTTTCAGCCAGCCTCATCTGCAAACCCAAACTAGTTTCAAAGTTTTTGTGGAGGCAATTCAATTAAACGCAACGGAATGACCCTTTAAAGCCTCCAGTAGGATTCCCATTGCTTCTTTCCCTATTGTTAGGGCTGAAAGTTAGTGGCTGGAAGTAGTAATTGTTCTACAGAAAATTTGGGGTTTTAGGGATTGCTGTGAAAATATTCCTCTCCCAGAATGTATCTAAGAAAGCCATGATCACAAGCTTTCTGTCCTGCAGATTTCTAGACCCACCAATCCCCATGGATTGAAGGAGAGCCAGAAGCTTGAATGTTATAGAAGCTGCAGATGCACTGAAAAACTCACAGCTTCTTGCTCCACCTCTCAGTATCTGGCCAGCCCTTGGGACTAATAATCTGTCAGTTTTTTCCTGACTCCTTGCCCTCTATTCTCAGTGTGTCTTAAAAAACCCGTGGAGTTGCTGAACAGAAGAAAGAGAAACTAATTACTGTAATTATGCTGAATCTGTCCCCCCCACAGAAAACACAGTCCAGCAGTTTAGGGAAGCCAGGCTGATGTCCTTTGCAATTAGTTATATTTAAAAGCAATAATTTATACACAGGTATAAAACTCTTCCATGGGAATTTAAAGTTTGTGGAAAATTTCAGCTCTCTACCTCTGAGACTGAGGGGATGTATGATTGCCCACAGGGTGTGGATAACAAAAATGCTGGCAGTGGACAGCACTCCGCTTTGTACAGGTAACTCCAAGAGCTGGGGCTCCTGGTAGCCAGATAGTCCTGATCTTTCTCTGCTTAGCCTTCCAGCTTTTGCTATTTTCAGGTGTTAAAGTGCCCACTTATAGATGAGCTGAGGTTCATTTCACATATACCATTGAAAAGCCAATAGAGAGGAAGAGCTTGAGATCACCACCAGCTTGGATGCAACAGCCTCTCCCTGAGCCAGGGAGCTACTGCAGAGCTCTTGCTGCCCCTAGAAAGGTGAGGTTTGTAGTGGAAGGAAGCAAGCACCTTATATCATTTCCAGCTAAGAGGAGTAATTTGTGGCAGTAATATATTTATCTTTTGTTACAGTGCATCAGCAACCAAACTGCTAGAGGATTTCAGGCTTAAAAAGGAAGGAAACAGAAACTGAGGGGTGAGAAGAGGAAGCAGATGTGATCACAATGTGTACTTTGGCTCTAATTATTTCCCAGGCCTGTTGGTATATTTCATAGGGAATAGTCTGTGTCAACTTGTAGAAGCCAAATAAAGTTGAGTGTCACCTGTTCCACAACTTTCCTTTGCAAAGGAAAAAAAAAGTTTCTGTTTTGCCTCTAAATTTCTTCTTTGATATTGCCTGTGGTAATTTTTTGAAATTCAATATTACTACTCCAGTTAATGACTTCTGAAAAGATAAATATAAACTTTGATAACTTCAGTGATGATTTTTTTAATAATTGTCTAAAATCTAAGCTTGCAATAAGTTACTTTAAACCATTTTTCTTTGACCAACTTTTAATTTATATTCAGTCCTGAAACAGTGCTCTTGCAATATCTTGATTAAGAAATATTAACAGCCTTCAAAGTGTTGGTTTCACAAAGATAAAAGCAAAGACTCCCAGCTTACACAAGCTGGCACATTCTGTGAGCTGATAACATTTTAGATTAGTTGAGTCTCTAATATTAACATTTTCTCCAGACATTCCCAATTTTCCTGGTGAGTTCTCTATACAAATAGATAAGCCCTAAGAGGCCTAAGCTGAGATGACTTAAGCAGTCTGGTTTTCCAGTAGAAATCAGACATCCCTCCATCTACTGAGAAGTATATATTTTTAAAGAAGTTGATTTATTTGAACATTCATAACATCCAAGTATGCAAAATGATATTTTTTAATAAGGTTAAAAAAAATCTGCCTTTTTTCTATAAGTACCAGTAAGGATTTGTAAAAAATGCAGTTGTAATCTCACTTGTAAAATAAAATTAATTTCTCATCTTTTTCTGTGTACCTATGATGGTTTGAGTAATAAATGAGAACTTACCTTTCTGTATTTTTCTCTTTTTTTTTTTTTTTTTTAGAGCACAAGAAAAATTATGAAGGAGAGAAAGGAGAAGAAATATATGAACAAGTATCCACTTGTGATATATATAGAGAGAGACCAAATATCACCTCCAGTCATATTCATACAAGATAACAAGGTGACCTCTTTGCTCCTTTCCTTCAAAGCTGAAAGGGAGATTTCATTTTTGCACACTTAAAATAAATGTCTGCCTTTTGTAAAAAAAAAAATAAAATAAAAAATAAAAAAAAAAATTGGTCTTGCTCAAGGGAAGCCATCAGCACTTGAGAGAACCATAATCCCCACCATCTGCTACCACAGAGACAGAGCAACTATTCACAGCTTTTGTTGCAGTCCTCAGGCTGCGATTGTACTGCAACTGAGGGTGGTCACAGTAGACCTGAGCAATTTTATATCTTTACTGCTTATTCCCCTGCCTACCACCGCCTTTCTTTCTCCCTGCTCTGCCCATTTTTTTACTATAATAGGCAAAATGAGGGCAGGGAAGGGATTGGGGTTTTTTTGATCTCTAAGCCACCTGCTGCCACCAACAGAAACGTGAAATATGCATTGTATTTTGGGCCTGTAGGAGATGTCCCCTAGGCTGAGATTCATTTCATTTAATTATAGCCATCTAAAAAGTATTCAGTCTAAGCTAACTAGGCTCCTCCTATAGACAATAAAAAAGAGGCAGTTCCAAAGGCAATTCATCCTATCCTACAATTGGTATTAATCCTATACTGAGTGCTGTGTAAGACGAATTGTCCTGTCTGCTACAAAAGAAGTTCAGCCTCCAATTTAGAGCAGAAACCTAGGATGGGCTTTGCCTGAGCAAATGCAGACACCTTCAATGCAGTTGTCCTCATCTGAGCTGGCAGTTCAGATTTATTTTATAGCCAGTGGAAAGATCAGGAACTTTTGAGCCCTCTTTTCCTAATGTAGGTACAGAAAGCTTGAAATGTTGTAAGTATTTCTCTTCACTAATGCCAAGGATTAGCTTGGATGTAGACTTTTTTTTAGAGAGATTTATACAGTGAGAAGAGGTGACCTATGTTTCTAATTGCCAGATGGCTAACATGAAATGAGATGAATCTGGGCTTTACTGACCAGCCCAAAAAACTAGAAATCAACCTTTGTGAACCATGCCACTAGCTCCAAAAAATTAGTCCCCTTAACCAGAGAGCCATTGGCCAATACTATTCATTGTCTGGACCTTGCAGGTTTTCATGTGCTCTCCAGAATAGCACACAGTAAGTCAAAGGCTGATGACTGTTCCTTCCTCTGTCACATCAACATAAAGGCACAACAATTTATTTGACATTTCTGTGTTACTGAAAGGAGGAGAATTCAATGTTAGAGGTAAAATGTATGTATTTTATTTGAACTGTCTGGAAACATAAAAATGGCACAATGTTCAATTGTCCATAGTGCATAATTTTCATCATCTGGTTGGCTTATCTTAAATACATTATAAGAGTTACACATTTGTAAAGATGCTTATCCACTACAGTGTGCCTTTAAATAAGTACTAGTTCATTATAACCTTTAAAACACAAACATCTTTACTTCATTGGCATTTAAGTATTGGACTGAGCTTTATCTCAATGAGCTCATTAGAGAAAGTTGAATGTATGGGAGGACAGTTCTTCAGCCTTGTTTCATTACAAGTTTTATAGGTAATTACTAGAACACAACACTAAATAAGAACACAAACAGTATTACCAGTTAAAAGAGAAGGTTCTGTGGCAGACACAGCTTTATAAAAAAGCGTAAGTTAAATGCTAAGAATTCATTCATAATAAAGAGCAATTTCCCAAGTGTTATGTGCTATCTTCATTATGGTTAAACATCATAAAGTAACAGTGTGCATTCTAATTTGAACATCTTGTGTTCTCCATCATTCTTAAAAATCAGTCAAATCAAAAGTCCACTAGTTCTTCAATGGAAGTAATAGAAGACAATTTAATTGACAGAAATGCATTTTAGATAATACTTCTTATCTTCAGGCAACACATTTTATTACCTAAAACTTCATTACTGTGCAGAAAAAAAGGAGAAAGAGAAACATGTGTTTACTGGTGGTGAACCATACGTTTAAAATGATAACAGAATTGATTTATTCCTGTATTTTTTATCTTGACTGTATACTTCATGACCTACATGCTGAAACGTGAAAACTTAGAAATCTGTTGTACATTTTTGTGTTTTCCAGGAAAAGAACAATAGCATTCTAAGAAGAATCATATTTTTGCATTGTTATATTGTGCCTTGTTTTCCTAAGATCAAATCTAAAAGGAAACTGACCCCCATATCATCCACAGCATTTCTTCTGTCAGCTATTGTAGTTATATTTGCTGAACAAAGACAGTTTGGAGTATCAGCAGGAATCCCCAGCATAACAATAAGGAAGAGGCATGTTGGTCTTCATGTGCAAGTACTGTGTGTGAAGTTGCCTTTAAAAGTAACAGGGTGATACCATTGATTTTGATCCTGTATAATCAGTGGGGAACAAAATAAAAAATCTGAACCCACTGGCAACAATTACTTGCAGATTTTTGTTGTCTGTTCATGAGGGAACAAAATGATGGGCATTTTCTCCTCGTCTTGGGCTGTCAGTTATGAAACAGCCTCTAGGACTCCAGATCAGTGCAACAGAGTACATTTTGATAGGCACATAGGACTAGATGGCATGCTAATGATAAAAAGAATTAAAATTAACATAATCTCACAACAGCTTTTTTCGCATTAAGACCTACAATCTATGGGTTGGCGTGGAAAAGCACCTCGTGTTTTTCACATACAAGAAAAGAGATTGAGTCTAAAATGAAAAGTCCACTTCCTAAAACTAAGAGTTACTTAAAACCTTGTTTGTAAGCTATGAGCTGAATCTTGAATAACCAAGCTGATACCTCCAATTCATGGATATATTCAAAAGTCTTAACTCCACTAAAACCCAAAGAGGGTATTGTCAGTATTATCAAACCCCTTAAGAATCTGGATCGAAGTAGGACAGCAGACAGGTGCAAAGGTGGTGATTGATTTTGGTTCAGAATTGAAATTGTATTGCAATTATTAATACAATGCTTCAATCTACAGTAATTGAATTTTTAAAAAAACAAAATTGATGGGGCTGGGGGAAGAAATAATCACAAATAATTTTACAGCTGTATGGAAAACAGAGAAGTTACCTGGATCGATTGGTCAGTCAGGCAGAAACAAACAATATGACCAACAAGAACACAGTTCTTTTACAAAAAGTGTCATAACTAAGTGTCAGGTTCTACAGAACTGTTGAATCCTTTGGTGAGAACCAATAACTCTGGGAGCACAGCAGACTGTCTTATGTAGAGAAGCCTTGTCTGTGCTACTGTAGTTAAATATTAGTACAACACATGAACTGATAGAAGGATAACATTTCTTCTACAAGGACAGTTGCAAATTACAGTAGAATCATAGAACCATGGAATTTTCAGTGTTGGAAGGGACCTTTAAGATCATCCAGTGCCAACCCACCTGCCATGGGCAGGGACACCTCCCATTAGATCAGGTTAGAGCCCTGTCCAACCTGGCCTGAAAAACTTCCAGGGATGGGGCTTCCACCACCTCTCTGGGCAGCCCGTTCCAGTGTCTCACCATCCTCATGGTGAAGAACTTCTTCCTAACTTCCAATCTAAATCTACCCTCCTCTAGTTTGAATCCATTTCCCCTAGTCCTATCACTACCTGACATCCTAAAAAGTCCCTCACCAGCTTTCTTGTAGCCCCTTAAGATACTGGAAGGCTACGATAAGGTCTCCTCGGAGCCTTCTCCTCTCCAGACTGAATAACCCCAACTCCCTCCGTCTGTCATCATAGGAGAGGTGCTCCACCCCTCTGATCATCCTCCTGGCTCTTCTCTGGACACTCTCCAGCATGTCCATGTATTTCTTGTAGCTGGGGCTCCAGAACTGGATGCAGTACTCCAGGTGGGATCTCACAAGAGCAGAGTAAAGGGGGAGAATCACTTCCCTTGACTTGCCGGCCACACTTCTCTTGCTGCAGCCAAGGATCTGGTTGGCTTTCTGGTCTGCAAGTGCACACTGATGGCTCATGCTGAACTTCTCATCCACCAGCACCCCAAGTCCTTTTCCTCAGGGCTGCTCTCAAGCCAGTCACTGCCCAGCCTATATCAGTGCTTGGGATTGCCTTGACCCAGGGGCAGGACCTTGCACTTGGTCTTGTTGAACTTCATGGGGCTGGCATGGGCCCACTTCCCCAGCCTGTCAAGGTCCCTCTGGCTGGCATCCCTTCCCTCCAGCCTATCAGCTGCACCACACAGCTTGGGGTCACCAGCAAACTTGCCGAGGGTGCACTCAATGCACCATTTAACCAACTAAGGTGTTAAACAAGGCCAGTCCCAACATTTCTCCTGGAGAGATTCCACTTGTCACTGGCCTCCACTGGGACATGGACCCATAGACAGCTAGCTGCTCTTTGGTGTGGCCATCAAGTGGTCCATCCATCAAACCCATGTTTTACCAGCTTGGAGACCAGGATGTCTTGTGGGACAGTGTCAAAGGTTTTGCACAAGTCCAGATAAATGATGTTGGTTGCTCTTGCCTTGTCTGTTGTGACCTTTTCATAGAAGGCCACAAGATTTGTCAGGCATGATTTGCCATTGGTGAAGCCGTGTTGATTATACCCAGTCACATCTTCTATTATTATTCTGCTACAGCAGTGCCCCTAGGAGGATCTGCTCCATGATCTTACTGGGCACAGAGGTCCATCATCTTACCAGGCACAGAGAAATAAAATTATGAGTTTTAGAAACCATGTAGAGTAAAAAAGCAATCACAAACTCAAAACAAGCAAATAAACAACAACAAAAATCCCTTAGTGTTGTAGGTTTAAAGAAAAACTAATGGCATAATGAAAAGATTGAAAAATAATGAGAAATCAGAATCTTGTTTTTACACTATATTTACTCCTGTATTGCTTTTGAGCTAGCTCATTCCAGAAGCAGTCTAAGGACTGCTCTGCTCCTGAGACACAATTATATGCATTATTAAACATGTTGGCAATTTGGGTTGAATTCAGGTTGCCTACAAATGCTGCCTGTTTCTGTGTGATTGCAGGACAATCCATCTGACTGTCATGGACCATGGGATGCTGCCACAGCTGCTCAAACACAACATCATGAGAGATGCATGGAAGGAGGGAGCATACTCAACATTTTCCTTTTGAGTTTGCCTCCAGGTTCAGATTTATGCAGCTCAAATGCACTCTTATGTATGAACACTAAGAACTATTTATCCCTTTGATCTAAATGTCCATCTCAAGGACCTCTCAAATCACAGTATGTGTGCTTAATGGCCTCTCAAAGTGCCTGCATCCATTGAGTAATGGTGGTTGGGCACTGAACCTGAAGCCAGCATAGTTAGGAGAAATTAATTCTACTGAGAGTGATCTGTATAATTTTCTTTTGGTTTTGGGCTGTGTTCTGCCATGTCCTGTATTTTTAATTTGTGCTATCAATTCCTTGCAACTTTTTTTAAATTAAGAGGGGTTGAAGGGAAAAGAAAAATATGTCAACATCTTTTCCTTTAAGAGCTAAACTATGTTGCACATATTGTTTTTTTCTTTCCTCTAACATATTTATGCAAATGTCTGGAAACAGTCCTCCTACTGCTAATACGTGTTAGTACTCTGTTCTTACCCTCAATGTCCTGATTTCATCCTCTTTGAAGAGATGGGCTATTTGTAGAGTTTATTAGTGGGATGAAAGAATAACATGGGTTGATGGATAAACAAGTAAGTAACAATAAAATGCTAGCCTTGCAAAGAACTGTACAAACATCAATTAATTTTCTTTGCAGCATCTTTATACAGCGGTTAAATTCCCGTTCTGCAGATGGAAGACAAAATGAGGCAACTTACACTGCTGGGACATGGAATCAGTCAGAGTTTTGAGGCATGACTCTTTCCTTGAGTGCTTTCCCAAAAGCACCAGAAGGCTCTGTAAGCTCTGGGATGAGTTTTTGTTGCAACAGAAACTAGATCCATGACTTCTTTTTTCTCTCCTGTAAAGAAAACTCAGACTGAGACAGAATCGAAATATACCAGTTTATAACTAAACCTTTCCCTGTTCCTCTGTCCCGGTGGAAGAAGTTCTTTGTTTCAGGCTTTCTAATAGATGAGCTGCAACATATCCTAGCCTGGCCCTTCTGGGTCCCTAAGAAGTCTTTTCTCTAATGTCTTCACCTTCACTACTAAGGTCTCCTTGACTGTCTGCATCTTTTTTCTAACAGTAGCCCTCACTAAAAGAGTCTCTGTGTCTTCTCACTCTCTCTCTTAATAAGCTTTTCTCCCCATTCCCTACACCCACATTTTCCTATAAGAGCCCAGCTTTCCTCCTTGAGGCTCCTGTCTACAGCCAGAACAAAGCCAAGAGGCAGCTTTCTTTCTTTTCCTCTTTCTTTCCTGCTTCATTTCAGCCTTTTGAAAGAGCATAATATTGGATGTACAATGGGCAGCAAACAGACACATAACCCAGGCACTACCCATCGTGCATGGACAGAGTGACTCTTGTAATTCTTATAGTCCAGTTCATACTGGGAGATCAAGATAAGGGGAGGTTGTTCCTCAAAAAGCCTGTAGGATTTTCTTTGGTCTAAGTTGTGAATGTTTTACTGTTACTCATAAAAGTAGCCTTACATAAGCTTTTGCATTAGATTTGATTTTTTTGTGTGCAGCTTAGAAATGATGGAATCATTCATGGTGACTTTTTAAATTTATTGAATTAGAACAAATCATCCCTTTCTTTCCAGAAATAAATACTTGGTCTTCCCAAACCACAGTTGTCTTTTAATTCTTCTAATGTATGTGATGGTGTTAAAAATTGCCACATGCCTGTTTCCCTTCTTGCTCTTCTGTATTTTTCCTATGAAAGCATGGACTGGATTTCCTCAGTTTCCTGTTGGACTTGATGACCCTAGAGATCTTTTCCAACCTAAATAATTCTATGGTTCTAAGCTTTTGATGTGTGGGCTGGATGAGCAGTTAGGTGGGTCGAAAACTGAATGGTGCAGGTGGTGGTGATCAGTGAAGCAAAGTCTATTTGTAGGACAGTAACTAGAGGATTCCCCAGGGATCAACATTGGGTGCCCTCACAGTAAAAAAGGTGAATGGTGTCCTGGGTCTCATTAGATAAAGTATTGCCTGTGAAGGAGCTGAACCTCCCCTGTATTCTGGTCCTGGGCTCTCTAGCAGGAGAGAGACACGGACATACTGGAGAGAGTTCAACAAAGGGTCACAAAGATGATGAAGAAGGCGAGGAAAGTGTCCTGTGAGAAAAGGCTAGGACTGCTCATCCTGGAGACGAGGGCTCAGGGGGATCTTATCAGTGTATATGAATACCTGAAAGGAGGGTGCAAAGACAACAGAACCAGGCTCCTTTCATGGTGCCCACTGAGAGGACAAGACACAGTGGGCACAAACTGAAACAGAGGAATTTCCATCTAAACAGCATGAAACACTTTTTTTCTGTGAAGGTGACAGAGCACTGGAACAGATTTCCTAGAGAAATTGTGGAGACTCCATCCTTGAAGACAGTCAAATGCTGGCTGGACACAATCCTGGGCAACTGGCTCTAGTGAGCCCTGCATGAACACAAGGTTGGACCAGGTGACTTTTAGAGGTCAGTCCCGTTGAATATCATTCAATTTTTCTGTGAAACTTTAGATGTCAATCAAGATTCACTGAAGTCCTCAGAAAAATAACTCTCCTATGAACTTTACAATTAATTGATCTTTGATCCTGACTTCCCCTCTTGTTAACTTATTTTAGTCATTATATATTTCTCTTGCTTTTAAAGTTGGGAGATGTTCTTCATTAGAGAGTTACTCAGATTTCATAGAGCCCAAATCAGCCTTCAGAACAGCCTTTCTCTACATGAAACTTACAGGAACCCTAAACTGCTAAATTTTTAAATTAGGTCCCTCAGTTGCAGTCCTTAAATTAAACTGAATAAATCAGACAGAGTTCTTTTTTTTCCAGTAGTCTCCTTCAGAATAAATAGTTTAAGTTTTTGGGTTTGTTTGCTTTTCTTGCAAAGCCCATACACTATACATCATTACAAGTTCAGTTCTGCAACCATTGCCTAATGAAAAACATAATTTAAAGTATGTAATATATTACACACAAGTAAGGACAAGGCCCTAAATATAAAGGCATAAATTTGCAGGTATATGAATATATTTGTGCACAGCTTACTGTCCATGTGACTTTTATATTTGAGATCTCAGGGACAGTACTTACTGTTTTCACTTTAGATTTGTCATAAATAAATTAATTGGGAAGAAAGCAGTGAAAATATTTGTGTAATTACTGAATTGATGGCAGATGAAAAATACATAGCCATAGAATTCTTACAAATATCTTCAGCTCAAGGCTGGCAAAGTCACAAAGCCTGAGCTGAGATGCAAAATTATAGGTATTTACTTCTTGTTGAGTTAATATGGCCTAAATTCTAAGGAAAATGGTCTGCCTTCAGAGCCCGAATGTAGCAACAGTTCAGGACAGGAAGGTAAACTCTTAAAGTTGATTTGAAGTTGTTTAAAACAACATTGCCCCTACTAGAAAAATACAATTCAACAAGTGGTAGTTACTGCACGTCTAAGTGAAGTGCAGGAATTGATGATGACTTGAAAGCCACTGGGTTATGTTACACTGAACAAACAGGGAATGTGCACATTTCAGCTGAAGGGTGGTAACTCACAAGCAATAAATTCTCAGGCTATTCCCATGTGAAATGTAGGAACATGTCTACAATTTCAACTGGGATGGGAAAAATCTGGTCTTAAGTCCATGTTGTTGGATGCTGATCATATTACTCTATTTTCTGACCTAACACAGCCGCATATTTAAGTATAAAGAACACACAGGAAGAAAACACATTTAAAATAGGGTGTTATTTAGAAATAAGACACCACTGAATTGCTGCTTCATCCAAGTCTCCGTGATCTTAAATAGATCATGTCTCCTGTATCTATTAATTACATTGAAAATTTGCCTGATTGGGTGACTGTCTAAAATATTCTGTGTCGTGGCTCTAAATTCTGTTAATTACAATTCTACCAGATGGGTGACAGAAGAGGGAACAAACTCCAAATTTCTGTAAAAAGTTACAAGAAGATAAATGCCATTCTGTTTTCCATGTAGCAAATGTTAAATCAGATCCTGATACATGTAAACTGGCTATTTCTGTTGATGGAGGTTTGGCTGCTTCATGGCAGATGAAGATATGACCCAGTGTTACACGAACAGATGATTCATGCAGTTTTTATACCAAACATAAAAATGATGCAATTTAGCACAGTTTAATACGTACTTATTGAGTGCCAAGTTTCCATTGGTACCCTGTAAGTATACTGAATAATAATAATTAACAGATCATGGAGCAGATCCTCCTGAAGCCTCTGCTACATCAAGCAGATAACAACAGGGTGACTGGTGACAACCAACATGACTTCTCTAAAATCAAGTCCTGCCTGACTAATTTGGTGAACTTTTACAATGGGGTCACAGCCTTGGTGGGCAAAGGCAGAGCAACAGGGATCATCTACCTGGACCTGTGCAAAGCATTCAACACTGTCTCACATGACATTCTGATCTCTAAACTGGAATGATATGGATTCTATGGATGGACCACTCATTGGATAAGGAACTGGCTGGATGGTCACTCAGTGTCCAAATGGAGCTGTGTGATGAGTGGTGTTCCTCAAGGGTCAGGACTTGGACCAGTGCTGTTTAACATCTTTGTCGGTGACGTGGGCAGTGGAACCAAACGCACCCTCAGCAAGCTTGCTGACAGCACCAAACTGTGTGGTGAAGTCAACACAGTGGAGGGAAGGGATGTCATCCAGAGGGACCCTGAAAGGCTTGAGAAGTGGGCTTGTACAAACTGCATGAAGTTTTAAAAGGCCAAGTGCAAGGTTCTGCACCTGGGTCGAGGCAATCCCATGCATAAATAAAGGCTGGGAGGAGAAAGGATTGCAGACAGCCCTGAGAAGTTATTGGGGGTGGTAGTGGATCAGAAGCTCCCCATGAGCTGTCAGTGTGTGCTTGCAGCTCAGAGCCAACAGTGTCCTGAGCTGCATCAAAAGCAGCACAGACAGGGGTCAAGGGAGGTGATTCTGCACCTCTGCTCTGCTCTTGTGAGACCCCACCTGGAGCTCTGTGTCCATTTCTGGAGTCCCCAAAATAAGAAGGACATAGAAGTCCTGGAATGTGTCCAGAGAGCTGGAGCAGCTCCCCTGTAAAGACAGGTTAAAGAAGTTGGGGTTGCTCAGCCTGGAGAAGAGAAAGCTCTGAGGTGACCTTATGGCAGCCTTCCAGTATCTGAAGGGGGCTACAGGAAAGCTGGGGTAGGGCTTTTTACATGGGTGTATAGTAAGAAGACAAGGGAAAATGGTTTCATACATGAAGAGGGGAGATTTAGACTAATCATTAGGAAAATATTCTTTAATTTGAGGGTGGTGAGACACTGGAACTGGTTGCCCAAAGAAGTTGTGGGTACTCACTCCCTGGAAGTGTTCAAGGCCAGGTTGGACAGGGCCTTGAGCAATCTGGTTGAGTGGAAGGTGTCCCTGCCCATGCAGGGGGTTTGGAACCAGCTAATGTTTAAGGTTCTTCCAACCCTAGCCATTCTGTGATTCTATGATTCTATGATTCTATCAACAGATCTTCTTTGAAAGCAACAATTTTCATATATTGCCCTTGTTGCAAGCTTTTTGACAGTTAATGGAAGCTAAATTAGCTATTGCTGTCGATAGATCTATAATTCTTAGCTTTTGTCTTTTTTCTTATCCTCGTTAGGACAAAGAAATTATCATAAGAGACACTAGTTTCTATCACAGGGGTAGCAAGGACCCTCAGGGAATTTCCAAAGACTGACTGCAGCCGGGACTTGCTCAGGTGAAAGCAGCCCATGGTTGTTGCTAAGTATGTTGAAAACCATGTTGACATTTTTTCTGCAGTATTTTTTGCTGGTATTTTTTTTTTACTTGATGTCTTCTACTTTCATGGAAATCAATGTGGCTTCCCTTCAAAGGTAGCTTACCATTGCAAGTGTATGTAAGGACCTGGAAGCACAAAGGGTTGGATTTTTTTTTTTTTCAGTGTTGAGATCCTCAGGCTGGTACTCTGAGCAAGGGTAAAAAAAAAAAACAAAAAAAAACCACAAAAACAAACAAACAAACAAAAAAAAAAAAAAAACCAAAAACAAAAACAAACAAATTTTTAAAAATTTGTATTCATTTTTTTTATGCTTGCTAGTGGGAAGTCCTGACAGGCCGGGCTTTCCCTGAAAAAATGCAAATGAATACCTTAACACCATACAGGTATTGGTGGTTTTATCCTTTGTGGGCTCCAAATGCAGCAGAATTGTGCATATTTAGTGCCTGAGAGGTGCCTTAGAAGATTATTTTTCTCTGATGCAGTATTATTGGTGTTTCTGGCAGACTCTGGAAGTGAAAGCTAATTGCACAAAGTCAGCTGGTAGGTGTGTTACTGCTCAGACTGTAAGAGACACATCAGCAGAGCTTTTTACAATATAAAAGGCACTGATTAGCCAGCCATGTAATATGGCAGGGATAGTTTCACCTCTCACTGTTTTCTCTAAGTAAGGATGTAAACTAGGGATAAAATGGAGCCTTGTGCTTGTTGTGGTGGGAATGAAGAATTAAGAAACTGCACTGTTTGGAGAATCTGGTCCCTTCACTTTGCTGATCTCTGTGACACATTTTATCCACTTCAACACCAATTCTTTGTAAAAACAAAGTTTGTCACTTAGCTTTTCCCAGGCTGGTGATACCAAGGAATCTTTCATCATCAGAATCACCAGTAATTTAACCTATTAAATAAGATTAGGTCTTGATTCCACAAGATGCAAAAATTTCACTTCCATGGAAGACACAAAGTTGAGGCCCCTGGTTTTTAAAATCCCTATAACAAAACAGTAGCAATGGAGACTGCAGTGACTACATGGAAATTATAAGATGAATTCTTAGAGTCCAACTTACTTGAATGGAATCTAGATAGTCCTCTCTCTAGAAACAGAGGCTGGTACTCCAAAAATCCCAAGAAGGGATTTCTCTCTTAATGTGGAACACAAGGGAGGTGCTTAGATACTAGATGGCAGTATAAAACCTTATTAAAATTCATTTTAATAATGACATCCTGTGTACTTGCAGCTATTGAAGGTTTCTTTTAGAACAGAGATACAAACTTTTTCAATTATACTCAGACGTTAATGAAACCTTCAGATAGTTTCTACCTTCTCCCTAAATTTAGTCATTTCCATCAATGCATCAAAGATTAAAAAAATAGGATGTTATTTTATATTAATATTCAACAAGGAACTTCATTAGAATCAGGAAAACTTTGTTACAGGTAAAATTGAACCCCTTAAATATAAAACATTTGAATGTAAAAATTTATATTTTCCCCTATTCCTCCCTGCATAGCTACCATGAATGAGAGCAGTAGAGAGGATAATTTTCCCTAGTAAGTCTGATACTGAAACATAGTTTACTGATAATTAGTAGTTTTACATGCTGCTTCTCATTTGGACCAATCCAAATTTATTTTTTTTTTGGCAGTCTGAGAAAAGACTCACAAATCAAAGACTGGTTTGTACAAAAGTAAAATTAAGAAATTTATTGAATTCAACAGAAGTTGGTTAAGTTAGACAGTAGAACAGAGTATCCTGTTAAGAGATTAATAATCTTCTTTTCTTTTTCATTCTGGGGGTTGTTAGCATTCTCCATTTATGTTTGTCAGTCTTTTTCATGGCAATTCCATAGCTCCCAAACTAATTCTTTAAGTATTGTTAACATTCATCTAATCCAACCTCTACATAACAGGTCAGGACATTCATTATTTGTTTCTTGCACATAAAAAAATACTTTTATAGCAGCTATCATGGCTATGGAAAGCTGCCAACATCTGTCTATCAATATATGCTCTGTTACAGTGAACTCTCATTGCCCCAGCCCAAAGTGCTACACACTGCCATTGACTCTCAACACTTTGTGGTTGCACTTTCAGTCTCCCAGACAGCTGTTTCTTTAGATTTATCAACTAAATCCATGAAAAAGGGCAGAAATAGAATCTGCATGATGGTAAATTCAGATGAATATTGAGCCAGCAAGACAGGGTATGCTAAATAAGAAATATAAGACAAGCAAGCAGCAGCTGAAGGGCTCCTGAGCATTTTGCTGGGAAAGGTTCTCTAAGCTTTGTCCATTGTACACTGTGCATTCCAATTGGATGTCAAAGCCATCTGGTTTCATAGCTCAACTGAACATAAAACTGAGCCTACTTCAGAATTGCATGAAAATACACAATACACACTTATTAACACTGTAAGGCTCTTTTTTTGTTGTTGTTGTTGTTGTTTTAATTTGTGGTGGCTTTTTTTCCACCAGTGAAGCAAAAAGGTTTCAAATCACCTGAATTTCATAAGCAACAGCAATTAAATTTCTGACTCTCATGTCATTTTTGGGGTTTTTTTCCATAGGTCTTTGCTTCCTAAACTAGCATGAGCAATCTCAGATCTGCTATGAAGATCTGCTGACATGACAAGGTCAGGCAGTCTTTTGGAGACACATCTGTTGCTCCTTGGCATGCAGGCAGATGAGAAAGGTCTCATCTAAATCTGCTTAACTTTGTTAGCACACCAGGTCTGTGGCATCAATGAACTCCACCAGATCAGCAAGGCAGCACCTTCAAACTGAGACTTGGAAACATGTGGTCACCCATAGCACACATGGAGCAAGCCCAGATCTGTCTGCAAACACCTGTACAAACATCTGGACACACCTGCACGCAATTTAGGGTAGGAAACCAGGCCCACACCAGCTTCACAAAGGCCAACATGTTTCTGCTGTAGCTGGCCTACCAAAAGCAGCACAAAGGTATGGATGGCAGGGGCCAAGGAAAACAAATGATCTCCCAAATAGCTGTCTGCAGTTTCGGCTATGATGTTTACTTTCTACACTAAATATTATCATTTTGCTCTTCTTTTATACTTTTCCATGTTTTCCAAATCCACCAGTTGTCTTTCATCTAAATCCAGGAAACATATCTTATATAGGCATGGACAGTTTTTCCATTACACTGCCTACAGCTCAACACATAATGGTTCCCTTATCACAACATCCAGATGTTATGGCCACACAAATAATAAATTACAAAATTTATTTCATGTCCAAAGATTGTTGTGCTGGATGATTCCAAATTCTGTCACTCTTTCCAGACAGGTGGTCACTGTAATATCTCAGCATCTCAAAAGCATCCATCTATTATCTGCATGAGGAAGAAATGTATTCCAGTTTTCTACACATGAGAAAGGGTAACAAAAAGTAGTAAGTGAATTTCCAAGTTCTTAGATGGGAAATATCTCCTAAATCCAAATGAAACGCTTTATGATCAAATGCAGTAGTTCTCAGAAATACCATTGGTGGAGCTGTTGTACCAAAGGAAAGTAGATTATTTGAAACTGTTTGGGCTAATCCCAAGGCAGCATTCTCCATTTTTTAAAATATTATGGATCAGGTGAAAAACCCTGTGAACCAAAATGAAATTGTCCACTCATGTCATTAATTTGGACTCCAGCACAAGAAGTGCTGAATTTCTCTTTGAAATATTTTACAGATACCCACCAGTGCTGGTACCATCTTAATTTCTCTCCATCTGTACCTAAATCCAGAATAATCCAATTTATTTGAACTGGCAGAATGCTCATGTTTTCACTAGTGTGCATACATCCATTAAGTTTATTCTTTTATTTTATACCCATCGTGAGGAGGTGAAGAGAAATAATTGCATTTAATTTTTCAGTTACATGCCATTAAATGCTCCACATCAGTGAATTCTCTTTTAGTTTGCTCAGGAAAATGTAATTAATGTTAAGCTCAAATGTTTAATTCACAACCAGGGCATATTTTTAATTGTTTTCAGTCACTTTTAGAAAAATAAAGGAGCCAGGCATAGTTCCTCTAGTTTCTTGAATAAGCAAATTTCAGATTCCCAACCCAATTTACTGTCTATCTGTATGCAATTTGGCTTTGCATTCTAAGCCAGCTGGGCCTGACCCTGTTGTCTGCATGAGGCTGAGCAGGACCCCCTTTATGCTGTATCTGTTTTTCAGTGGACAAGACACCAAAGGACCAGCACTTCCTACCAACAGGCAAATTTTGATTATGATGGCAGAAGTAAACGATGTCCCAAGTCCTTAATCAAAAGTTGTCTCTTTGCAAAGCAGGCAGCAAGCTGTGGACTTCAAACATCAGTGCTGTAGATTTATAGATATATATATAGAGAGAGAGAGAGAGAGCACAAAAAAGTTCCCAGGCTAGGAATGGAAGCAAGGCAAAATTCAGTAAGACAGAGTAGTATTTTAATAATATAGGTAATTAACCATCACAATATCTTCATATCTTCATATGAAAAATGATGGCTTTCCCACCCCTTGAAGAGCTTAATATCAAGCATCACTATCTTTCCAAAAGAACTCCTTAGCTCAGCCAGGAGTTATTGTTTAGGCTTAACACAAGAATTCTTGTGTTTAATTTCATGTTATTCAGGAGGCTGGAGGAGCAGATGGATTTTTCAGTCCATAAAATGTAATTTCAGTATGGTGGTGCCAAAAGCTTGGTCAAATGTATTAAACTCAGATGTTTTAGAGCAATGGATGTGACATGAAAGGGAAATCTGATTTCAGACAAAAATTATTTAACATTGCACTGCCTTTAAATACAAGCTTTCTAAGCCACATCGAGAAATGGGCTCTGCTCCCAACTCTTCCTGTCAGTGAGAAAATCCTGAATCTTGAACCTGACCACTCTCTCACCCATAGCTGACTAGGATGATGGCTTTTCTGTACATTCAGCATGGTTTTTGCAGTGCTCATCTGTTAAATTTTGTTTTCCAGTGCAGTTAGGTACTACAAAGAGAGCCTCACCCTGCATTCAGTCACAAGCTGCTAATAGCTCCTGATTCTTCCTTCCACAGAAAAATACATTAAAGAGAAGAAGATATTATCAGGCTCGTGCTGAGATTTAGAAGTCCTCTGTGTGGGTACAGGAAGACACAAATGGCTGGAAGAATAAGAAGGGTGATAAAGAACTAACAAAATCTCTTTAAAATTAGGGCTACTGAAAGAAAAAAGTTTCCTGGAACAGTCCTAGGAAGGCAACTGTCCGTCTGAACCTTTGTCCCTTTGTTTGCCACTGAAAAAAAATTCTCCTGAAGGGAGTTACATTATATTATCTGTTTGAATCCAGATCTTGTCCCTCGCTTATTAGAAATCTATATTTGTTGCAGATTGCCTGCTTTATGCTTTTATATAAAGAGCAGTTTTTCTTAAAAGGCTCGACTCCCCCTGATGTCCATGGGACATTTAACATTTGACTATAATGGGAGCAAAATTGGACCAATGCTGAGAAGAATCTCTCTCCCATATGCCATAATGAACCCCCCCTTGTGTTTATGTGCTTTTTAAAGCATGTTGAGTGATTATAAAGGGGTAGACACTTTTAATATATAAATGTCTAGAAAAAGACAGAACATTTCAGAGGCCTCCTGAGTGGAAAGGCATCTTGAAGCAACAGTTATTTCATATTTAATCCTATTCCCTTTCTCCCCAGAACTAGGCAATCCTGATTAGGCCCTACTTTTTAATAAAATAACAAATGCAAATAACAAATGCACGTACAGTAGAGTGTTCCATATAAAATTTACTAGAGAGCTTTTCTGAGAAAAGCTTTAATGCTGTGTTTGAAGTCATTTTATTTTTACAGAGTGCTGCTTGTTAGAAGTAGTAAATCCGGTTTTGTACTGCCAAGGATGTTTCTAGCACTCAGCTAAATGGAAATATATAATCCTCCTCATTCATTTGCTTTGTTCCAGCTTGTGGTGCTCTCTCTAGGCTCAGTCCTGAAAAATGTTGTGTGGTCCCTGGATACCTGTCAGGAAGGCTGAACCACAGCCACATCTTCCTCCTTAATTAGGTAGTATTCCACTTTCCAGAACAAAAGCCCTCCCTTCTCTCCACCTGCCCACATTGTACATTCCTGAAAAAAATAGAGAAATGGGGCAGACTGATGTTTCCAGTTTCCCCACCTCCATCCACTCACCAAGCAGCAGAGCTGAAGCTTTGGGGGAAGATGCACGTTATGTGCATGGCACATTTCCCTCAGGTGAGAAAACCACGAGGCAGACTGAGTCTTTGGGGATATCAGGATCTTTTACAGCTTTTTCTCTCCCAGTCACCGGGCCAGCGTGTGCTGAAAATGAGCCTGAAGTCTAGTATTTCAAAGACATGTTAGCAGCTAGCTATTGCTGTGGGATTTCTGTGCTTAGCTACCTCAAAAAATGTGCCTGACAAGTAGCAGCAACTGGAATCTCCCATTATTTGTCTCTGAATTTCTGCTGGAAAAACAGAGAAATCATTAAAACAGAAGAAAATCACAAGGGGAAAGTGACTCATTCTCTACTTGTCAAGCCACAGGAAATGCTGAAGACCTCCAGCAGTTACATATTTCAGGCTCTTAGAGGTTTTGCTTGTCCTGAGCATCACCAAGCCAGTGCTGAGGCTTTGGAAGGAGAAGATGCTGCACCATTATCCCCAGCTAGAGCCACGATCCTTAGAGGAATCTTCTCCATGTTTCTGGAAGGATCAGCTTCTCTACCAATTGTATATTGTCTGAAGTATAAACAGGTTAGGTGGCTTTTATCCTGAGACTTTTAGGTTAATGTGACAAATACCAGAAGTGTGATTAGGCTCTTGTGTGAAATAAAAAAACACAAAACAACCCAAACTCCTTTAAAACATGCCCTTCTTGTTCAATAGAACCAACAAACTTTGTCTTCCTTCTTCAGGTCCTTTTTCAAATGTAAATTAATTCAAGGTTATCACTTCCCTTCAGCATCCCCCACTTCACTGGAATTACCCTTAATTTGCCTTGATGAAACACACAATATTAGTCTTAATTAGAAGCCTTGGGGACAGACCTGTGTAGGCTCATGACACAGACACCTTGCACTTTTCTTGGAGCTTCTCCTCTGTGTAATTTAGGATGCAGGAATTTGTCTTTCAGCAAATAATAGCCCTGATATTTTCTAGCTTTATTGATCAGTCAAGTAGTCAATGACTTCACAGAGATTTCCTGTTAGATTCTGATTACACTTTAACTAGCCCCTTAAATCAGCATTTGTTGTCAGAGGGAAGAAAAGCAGTCTGAGTTAATTGGTTCATACGACCAACTTATCAGACACCCACATTGCATTTCAAGGAGTGTAACATAAGAATTACCTAAAAGTTTAGCAGAACTGGCCACTGAGTGGCATCAAGAATGAATCTGGCTCCAGAATATTCTTTTTTCTCTCTCTTCTGGTATACTGACTGGAAAGAGGGAGGACGGGTCTGCTTGACAGGCTCTTTGCTGTTGTTCAGCACAGGCATGTGACTTCCTACTTGGCAACAGCTACAAAGCTGCTGGTTTCTTTCCAGAAACCCAAGTAGAAAGCTGTTTTGCATTCAATCTGGTGATGAGAAACATCACAGTTTTCCATTATATTTGGGGAACACAAAACCAAATATGGGGTCTTTTTTTTTTTGTTTTATTTTATATACATATATATTCATATATTCATGTATATGTAGCAACCTCAAGAAATGTGGAAAGAGGCAAAGTTTGCGTGTGAGTGGCACGAGTGTTACTTGTACAACCGAATAACCTTCTCTTTTCTGAGAAAATTAAAAACCTGCAGTTGTTCATCCTACCATTGCCCTTCAGTGAGCTAAAAAATACAGCAAGCTGCTTTCCTCCACCCCAGTAAACTACAGAATGTTTAAATTGATCCTTCTACACCTCTCCCTCTATAGAGAACACTCTCGCAGCCATGAATATCAAACTCCAGATGTTTGAGATCTTGGCAGTCATGCCCTACTCTTGAACCTCTGCCATCAGCTGTAGCAAATGGCTGCTACTGAGAGCAGTTGTTGACCTAAACATTTTCTGACAGCAGCTTCACCCTGCCCCTGTGATTGGCATTTCCCAGAAAGCTGATGTGTCTGATGGACTGTATCAGTTTCAGTACTTCGTGTTGCAGATTCAGTAGCTGGTAAAATAAGTGCATAATTTGACAAATGCTGCATCAGCTTTACCTTGCTCTGCATTTAGTTTATTAAAAAGATGCATTTCACACACTTAGACGGATCATTATTTTACTAGGTGATGTGTTTCAATTAGCAGGTGATGTATTTCATTTACTGTATTACATTGCTTCAGATGTTGATATATGGGCCAAGGGAGTTGTACTTGAGTTACCAAAAAATTGTAATCTATTTTGATGCACTTTTCAATCAGTAGCATGTCCAGGTTTTCCTTCTATTGCGTAGGTCTGTCAGGTGTGTGTGGGGGGTTGTTTTGTTTTGGGTTTCAGGTTTTTTTTCTTAAATGTGTGTTTTTTTCTTAAATGTGTGTTTTTCTTAAATTTTTTCTTAAACGGATGTTTCTCTTCATTTGGATTGCACTTCAACCTTTTATCCCAGCTTCACTCCATTTTGCTTGTTTATATATCAGAAATGCAGAAATGTAAGATATTACTACCCATAAAACTCCATGTACATAGCAAAATTAGAAAATTCATAGAGACATAGACTGAGCATTACAAACTGTTTAAAACAGTGGGAGTCAGGACATTACTCAAATACCACTGAATTCATAACTCACTTCATATGCTCCCTACTTTTCGTGTGATTTACGACTTTTTAATTTTCCTTATGTGACTGTAAGTAGAGAAACATTTGTGCTAAGCTTTGTGGACTCAAATAACCCCATACATACTTACAAAAATCTCACGATCCTGAGATGAACATTTAGGAAATGTCTTAATTTCCATTTGTGATGGCATCAGATTTTCTGAGTTTCCAAGCTGACAGAAGTTCTACAACTCGTAAGAAAATGCTGTTGGAAAAATACAATTTTTTCTCCTTGTAGAAAATGGGCCATGTATGTAGCTGTATGCAGCTGGTAGAATCCAATGGCTAAATATTTCCTCTGAAGAAAGATGAAGCTCAAAGTTGCAGCTTCACAAAACACGTAGCTAGAGGTTCAAATCAGATTCAGGTAACTTCACTTCTGCCCTTTGTCATTCTGGAGTGGCTGCTCTGAGATAGAGACATTTTACTTGAATCATGAGGTTTATCAACCGAACTATGCTCCAACACTTAAACTTTACAAAACACTTCACAAACAATATCTAGTCCTTGAAAGAACTTCCTCAAACTAAGAATGTCAGTAATGTACACAATCATTTAAAACTTCATGACATTCTCAAGAGTAGCAGAGATTTAGTCCAAAAAGAAAAAAAGTTTTTTTCTCACCTTTTGAGCTTCAGTTCCACACTCCAATCCTCCAAATAACTGCTGCATTTCAGAATATTCTCAAATGTTTTTGCTGTGAATGCTTTTGCCAGTGTATTCAGGGCACTTAAACTACGTTTCTCTTTTGAACTGCTCTCTGGAGAAGGCTTTCTCACCCCAGTAAGTATAAAGAGAGCCAACATATACAAATCTCCCAACTTATGTACCTACATTGTAAATACTCTCTGAGGGACTGTTGCTACAGAATATAGCATTAAGATGTGTAGCAATAGCTAGAAGAATTACTAAAGTGTTGTCACAGGCAGGCAGCTATGTATCATTTTTCTGTCACTGAGCACCTTTATAGCATTAAAATATTCCAAGTGCTCAAACTATGTGCAAAGTAAATCCATTTTAAACTGAGCCAGGTATAGCATAAACAGTAAAATGTTTGACTTGTTTTTCCCTTTTCTGATTTTTCCCACACCAGATAATTAACACTTGTGAAGACGGAAAATGTTGGAACAATAACAGCAATTTTATAAAATGTTTAACAGTTTGAAAAATTTTCTGCTTGGAGGATGAGGAGTGTTATCCCAACAGTCCTCATATATATATATATATATATATAAATATAAGGGGGTGGGTCTTTCTTTTTTCTTTTTTACACAGCTTTTCTGACTCACAATACTTTATTTTATTGAATTTATTAGAAGAAAATCATGTGTTGGTGTTTCTGATGCAGTGAGTGGCTGAACTTATGTCTTGAGAATTATGGGAGAAAAGAAATTCTTGCACTTCATTTTTGCACTGGCACCTCTGGAGGCACTTCCACAATATTGATATCAAGGGATCCACCTAAAGCTTATTGAAATCAATAGGAAGACTGACTGTGAGGATAATGATACATGCTACGAGCCACAGTTTTGGAAAATTCTTAAGCAACAGCTTTATACTGCAATGGGATTAGAGTAAATGCTTAAGATCTTTGCTGCACAGAGATTTCATCCTGGAACTGAGGCTTATATACCTGTATTTATCAAACACGGTGTGTATATGCTTGCAGGTGTGTGTATTTGTGCCCAAATGAGCAGTACATGTAGAGCTGCTATGCCTTTTTTACCCAGAGCAGACATCCAAATATCCATCACTCAGGTAAGATAAAAAAAAAAACCTGCAAAAACTCACTGGTTCCTCCAGCTGCATCCTCCTCTTTTGCTCAAGGAGACAATTATGTTGTTACATTTGCCAGGCTGTCTCTGGCTATTCCTCTCCTGTGGGGAGATCCTGACTCCTGACAGCAATACAGAACACCTAAGTTATGTTGTGCTCAGCATTCACACACATTTCATGAACCTATATATTTCTGAGCTCTGCATAAGACCCTTTACATGAGAGGAGGATCTGTAGCATATTTACAACATGAGTTGAACTAAATTACAAGAATCGAATTATTTTTATACCTGTCTTGCAAATTTCAAAGTGTGCTTGTGTTTGTTTCAGAGCTCAAAGTTTCATGAAGATAAAAAATTAGCTGCACTCTCATCCAAATGAAATATCCATAAGGATTAATTTGTGCTAAAAAGTGTCTACTATGCCATAGCAGCATGTAAATCATGGAGTATAGACTTAAAATAAGGGAGAAATCATGTTCATAGATTCTGGCAATGAAAGGGTTCTGGTAAGCATCAGATGGCAAAAGGTTGCCAGTGCCTATGGGTCTCAGAGGCAAACTTTCAAAAAAAAACTAGAACAAAAAGCTTGAGAAGCTGGGTACAAAGACTGCTTTAGAAGATCTTTTTCATGTGAGCTTGTTACCTTGTTTTGGAAAAATAAAGCCCTTGACAGTGATAATAGGAATAGAACTGTTAGGTTACTCTGGAGAGTGTTTTGAGGTAGCATTACTTTTGAGTTTATTTGGTGCTACAGTTATGTTGTAATGCACTGTGTTGTGTTGTACTCTACTGTACTGGAGTGGGTTTGTTTGGTGGTTTTTTTGTGTTTGTATTTTGTTGTTGTTTTGTTTGGTTGGGGTTTTTGGGTTTTTTTGGTTTTTTGGGAGGAGGGGTTGGTTTTTTGGGGGGTTTCTTTGTGGCTGCTCTGTATTAAATTTCTGTAGTACAAAAGTTTCCTATCTCATTTCTCTCCACTTCCTCCCCATCTTTCAAAAAATGTTACTTCAATAAATACCTGAAGATCACTTGCTGGTGTTCCATGCTTATTTCTCAATCATTCTTGCACTAAACAGCTTTTCTCTTATGGTTCAAAATAAGCAAATCTTTACTTGCTAGAACATATTTTTTTCCAGTGCTGTGGCACCACATTAATCCTGAATTAATTTCCTGAAATTTTAGCTGTGCAAGAAACTATACTTAAATAAAGCAGCATTTGCTTGGAAATTATGTGAAGCTGTAAGAGGATAGGAGATGGACAGGAATGATAGACAGACCCAAATAGTTATCTATGCATGTCCAGATGGTACATTTCAGTGATCTGAGCTTAGAAATATATGAGAAACTCTTGTGATTTCTAATCTTGGGTCTGACACCACTTCCCTCTTTGGCCTAAGGCAAACCACTTAACTTCTCCATGCCTCAGTTCACCACTTGCCTCTAACTTCCAGTTTTCAACAGCAGTTGTTTTCACTTTCTTTGGTAATTAGGTAAGCAAACTCTTGCTTGAAGCCTGGCATTAAAAGCTACCCCCCCTGCCTAAAGAATAAAGATTTTTTTTTTACATCAGTCACACTCATTTTTCCTGTTTTCCAATACTTTTTAAAGGTTTCTTTTGACATATCTTGCACATGACAAAAAAAAAAAAAAAAAAAATCGAGATATTGAGGTTTCTGAGGATGTAATAGCTGAGCAGCACACACTGATGCTTCACATCTCCCACCCTCCAGCCCCAAGTGGAGTAAGGAAATACAAGTGAGGATTTCAGGTACATCCTTATGACCTTTCTATACATGATGTCAGCCATTGGACACTGTGCTTGTACCTCCATAATTGAACAGAATGGGAAAGGGACAATTTTCTGCTGCCAAGACCTAGAATATGCCTCACACAGTATTTATTTTTTGTCCCCCCAGTACAATGGTTCTATCCAAACTGTCTATGGGGATTGGTCCTTTTCATATACTGCCCATTCTACTAATAGGAGAGGGTTAATTGTCACAGGCCAAAATCACATCAGGAAGAAACCTGTAACTTACATGAGGACTGAAGACCATTTTCAAGCCACAGACCTGCTTTATTTCCCTGGATGATTATGGACATGTCCCAGGGAAGGATCCTTACTGCTAGGTGAAGAATAAATTCAAGAAACAAAGCTTTTTAGGTATTATAGTCCATACTATATAGATAACTGAGATACATGAAGTTCTGATAGAAGTAATAACACCTAAGAGGCTATTCTTTAGCAGTGAATCTGAAAATATACAGGTAATGAAGCATCATCATCTCCACTTCACAAATGGGAAATCATGACCAAAAGAGCAGAAATAACATCCAAAGTCATCCAGCACATCTATAAGCAGGACAGGACTCAGACTTAAGACTCTCAAGACCTGTAAGATGTTGTGTTTGGGGCTTCAAAAAACAGTGGTTAGATTTTATTTAGACCATTATATTGTCTAACAAACTCTCCAATATTTTTTGCAAGATAAACTCCAATTTAAGTAGTTTTAGAATGAACTAGCAAGTCCCAGCTGATTAGTGAGTGGTCTCAGTTATTCATTAAGTTTTCCCAGACCTCAGTTTCTTCGGAAGTTCATGCTGCTCCTCTAATTGAGAAAAATCTTTCTTCTTTTTCAGGTACAAGAGCAGTGTCTTGTATCTAGGCAGTGTCTTGTTCAATAGTATTGTCTATCTAATGAATGTATGAGTAGCATTTCTTTTCATGGCCATATCAACTTACAACCTTGTCATCAACTAGCATATCCAATAAAATCCTTCTTCTCCCTGGTCATTTCCAACCAAATACTGCATTTGTGGAAAAATTTTTGTTACTGGTCCCCAGATGCATGAAGTTGCCCTGCACACTATTGAATTTCATCCCATTTCTATTAGTCCAGTTTTCAGATTCATCCAGTCACTCCTTGCAGGTGCTCTGAATCTCTCTGTACCAACAGCTACATTTATTAATGTATTTTCACTTTCTGTGCCAGGATTGCTAGTGAAATTATTAAGTGGTATTGTTCCCAAAATTCCTCTATCAGCCTTCCTTCAGGCTGAAAGCTCCCAGTTGTAGCCATACCTGTTACAGTCTGCTGGCTACCTGGCCTGTGGGCACCCCTATAGCTCTCTCTCCTCTTCACAGTTTAAAGTCTTCCCTGTTTTATACTTCAGCTTTAACTTTGATGCAGTCTTGCATCAAGCTCCTTTGCTGAGGAAATCAGGGTAGTTTGGGTTTTTTTATAAACTACAAACAATTAGATTACTCCAGCAAGATCTACCTTTTGCATCCTGAATTCTGTTTTACTCTGTATCTATTTTTCTGAATATTTTTAATTTTTTCTTTTCCTATGAGATTTGTTTCAAAGCTTTTATGCTGTTCAGGTAGGACTAACAAGTCCATAGTGAGTTGGATCATTTTCCTTTCTACTTTCTGAAAATAATCCCTACAGCTTCAACCACCTATACCTTAGAGATTTAGTGTAACTGCCTCTGTTACTTGTTGTTTTGTAATTCAGGCATATCAGGTCACCCTGACTTCTTTTAAATCCTCTGAGATTTGCTTCTTAATAATTTCCATTTCCATACTTGGGTGTGTATTAGTCATCCTGCCTTTGCTACTGTGTCCTGCATTTGCTGTTCTTGTCAGCCACTTCAGTACTAGTAAATAAAGAAGGACCTTGGCACAAGGTCCAAGACTGACAAATCACTGTGACATTTAATTGCAGGGATACAACTGACCATTTTCAACCCCTGCAGACTCATACTGAGAGATGATGCTCATGCTCAGCTCAGGGACAGATCCAAGTAAGAAATCTGAATGCAACTGTCCTGCTTTGGGAGGGGTAAAAAGTTTAGTAATACCAATACTAGCACTTGCTCCACCCACATGCAAGATTTTGGGCTTATTTTATGCATTAACATAGGTGTATTGATTGAAACCAAGGCACAGTATTCATTTAGATTAGTTCAGTTCATACTTCCTTCCACTGCTAATTCCTACTTTGCAGTGAAAAAAAATATGGACTCATTTTAGAGGTACTCAGTAACTCACTATGTTCTGTAAAGTCCTCAAAGCAGGGTGAAATGAAACAGTAGAAAGGCAGAGAGTGAATTTCTACGTGCCCTTATGGATTTCTTTGTTTGTCAGTCCTCTGGCTGGTGAGCACCTCCCTGCTTGAGTCTTTTTTTATTCTCTCCATGTTGTGATTTTATCTATATTCTTTTATTTTTCAGACAATAGGCTATTTAACTTCTCCCTACACTCTCCCCTCCCCATTCTGTTGTCCCTGTTGTCTTTTTATAGCTTTGTTTGGCTGATTTGAGCATGATTTCTCACTCTAATAATCTCTTTCTGCCAGAATGACAGGGAAGGTGCCATGGATGCCATGGAGGGTGGAAAACTTCTTCTAATTGTCTCCTGTGTGATCTGACAGGCTGGGAGAGGAACACAAAAGTGGAGGGACGGAAACAGGAGGCACCCTGCCAGAATCCCCCCTTTTTTAATGTTTCTGCCAGATTTTCTAGAAAAGACAGGCTCTTCCACCCTTTTGTTTGAGCTAGGGAAGAGGGTGGGACTCAAAGGCAGAAGTGTGAAAGTGTGGCAGGAGAAAGAAAATAGTTGTAGCCTTGATGGGATGATTTGGGTTTGCAAAGGCTTCACCTCAGGTGAGTTTCTTTTCACACAATCCAGACCACGTCTTGACTGTAGGTGCCTTAATTCAGAATAGCTTGTTCTAGGGGAGTGAAACAAGAGGAGGGCACATATGGCTATTCAAGTTTATGGCCTAATTAATCTCAGCAAGAGGGAAAAAAATCCAAGAAAGGACAAAAAGGAATGAAAATAAGACCAATGTTTGGTCTTCTGTGGCTAAGAAGATTCTGAGCTATTACAACATCAAGAAAACCAGCCAAGTCCTGTCACAGTTTTCTCTCTTTATTTTATGCCAAGCACAGAGCAGCTAGAGACCAATGGCCTGTTCATCAGCTTTGTTTCACCTTCAAACTGAAAAATAAGCACCAGAACACTGATTTCCTCTATTTTACCACCTGTCTTTGCTCATTTACTGTCTCAGAGCTCCTCTCCCTCCATCCACCTGCTCATTGCTTTAATATTCCTGTTTCTTGCCTCAGTGTTAAAAATTTTTACACCACCCTTATGGTGCTACTCTTAGGATGCTTTTGCCCTAGTTTTTCATCACATTTTTTTCCCCATTTTTTTCCCTGGAAGATGCCAAAAAATACTCTGGCTCAGGATTGCTGTCCACTTGACATACTTTTCCCAGTTAGAAAGTCTGGTTTCAAAATGACATGAAACCCCAGTATTTCTTTTAAGAAACAACTTACATTGCCTTTTGAATAAAAAAAAATTACTCATGTGGATGGAGTCAAGGTGGCCTAAAATTAAAACACTAGATGGGTTTATAACACCAAAAAGGGTTTTTTTTCTTATGGGATCATCTCAACCCATTTTCACTACATTCCTCTCTTCTTTTGCTTTCTTTTTTTTTTTTTTTTTTTTTTTTTTTTTTTTTTTTTTTTTTTTTTTTTTTTTTTTATAGCAGGTAATTATTGAGGGATCCAGTTTATTAAAGCACAGACCATGCAGTTGTCACTAATTCTGTCAGGACTGGTTCTGGTTGGACTCCTGAGAATCACTTCTGCCTTCCTCTCTGTTGCTGCTCCTCTCTGAAATTTAGTGTCTCTTCACAATCTCATTTTTAATTTATTTTCTGGGACTCCCTCTGCAGGTTCCTCCTTCATAACTTGGACTTGGTTCATTTCCTGGTAATGTCCTTCAGGGTCTGGAGAGGGAATGCAAATAGCTCAAGTAATGTATGGGAGTAAGGAGAAATCGCTCTCCCGAAACCTCAAAGTACCCCTCTGCATGCCAGCTGCACCCCACAGGCACCAGAGCTCGTTGTAATACGGGGTCAGTGTCCCCTTTTGGGGTTTGCAAACATCCGCTTTCTGGTGGAAAGAAACCAGGAGTTCTGGGTTGATGTGGTGGAGTTTCTGGTAGCAGAGAGAACAGCCCCAGGGGTGGCTCATGTAAACAGCTTCTAAATGGCTCTCCCGGCTCCAAGATGTCCGGCCCTGCCTCAGGCCATCAGTGAGCAATGGATGTGCACAAATGGATGTGCTCCTCTGCCATTAACTGACTGAAGAAGGTGAAACACCCCGGTGATTAAGAGCAGGGCAGAACAGACGGCGTGGAGAGAGAGAGCAACAAGTGGAGAGAGAGAACAACACCAGAAGCGAGAGCAGCAGCCAAGGAGAGCAACGCCGGAGCGGGGAGACCGAAGTTGGTGAGGAAGGAGAGGGAGAAGGTGCCTGAACAGAGATTTTTCTCTACATCCCACGGTGAGACGGCAGCCTGGGCCCTGCACCCACGGAAGATCACGGTGGAGCAGACCCTGAAGAATCACGGCGGAGCAGATGTTGTGGAGCTGCAGCTATGGAGGGGGCTGTGCTCGAAGCAGTCCGTGGCTCTGTGGGCCTCCCGCGCTGGAGCAATTTGTTCATAGAATCATAGAATTGGCTGGGTTGGAAGGGACCTCAGGGATCATCAAGTCCAACCCTTAACCCACCGCTGCGGTTGCTAGACTATGGCACTAAGTGCCACATCCAGTCTCTTTTTAAATATCTCCAGGGACGGAGAGTCCACCACTTCCCTGGGCAGCCCATTCCAAAGTCTGATCACCCTCTCCCAATGTCTGATCACCCTCAGTTCCTGAGGAACTGTGCTGCGGGAGGGACTCACGTTGGAGGGGTTCGTGAAGGACTTTCTGTGAAGGACTGCTGTGGAGCAGGTGAAGACTGTGAGGAATCCTTCTCCCTGAGGAGAAAGGAGCGGCAGAGAACAACCTGTGATGTCTGGACTGTGAACCCCACTGCCTGTCCCCTGCACGGCTGGGGGGAGGAGGTGGAAGTACCAGGAACAAAGTGCTTTGGGCTCAGGAAAAGCGAAGGGTGGGGGAAAAGTAAAAGATCTGGGCTTTGTTTTCTCTTTGCCCTGTTTTGATTTGATTAACGATAAATTCAATTGATTAATTTTCCTCAATTTGAGTCTGTTTTACCCATGACCGTAATTCGTGAGTCCTTGCCTTGACCCATGAGGTTCTTGGTTCTTTTTCTTTTTTTTTTCCCTGCAATGTTTAAACGCTGAGTTTATGAAGACCAAATTTTGGATCTCTTTCAGATCTCAAAGACTTAATTAGAAACACTCCGAGTATTTGTCATACACTTTATTAATCACTTTATTTGAGTGACTTATTCCACTTTTGAATCCACTATGCCCTAATGCCTTTCTATAAACCTGCAAACCATCCCAGTTATAGACATTTATTTAACACAGAGCTAAGTGCAGCTCTGTCTCTGTGACTTATGTTAGGCTCCTTAGAAATACAACTTTATGTTAGTAGGAGTAGTATTTCAGTGTTTAAGTGTACCTTTCCATCCCAGAGTAAGTCTTGCACAACCCTAAAATGCCCTTCCCCTGCGTAGGTCCTGAATTCCATGCCTGAACTCAGGTGTGCTGAGAAGCTGCTCCTGTTGACTTGAGATGGATGCATTCAGAGCATGGGGTTGATATTCTCTGGGGACAGCTCTGGAGGAGCCAGGGCAGGAGGTCCTTTGAATGGAGTACTGGAGCTCCTCCACCTCTTCTTCTGTCTGCAGAATACTTCGTGTTTCTGGGGATAAGCCTTCAATCACATAACACAGTTATACATGGTTCAATGTTCCATTTCATCCTTTACACTTCTCCCTAATCATGAATCATGTCAGGCTGTCATAATTCGGAGCCTGTAATCCTGTACCTCTGAGTACTACATCACCAGCTACAGGAAATTCTCATTTAGATGAGCAAGATTCAGTGGATATATTTTGTAATTCCCATGCCAGTCCACCCTGAGAGCCTTAAAGATTTCCTGCAATGTCTCCTTCTTTGCTGCAGCCCTGCAAACTTATTCTGCATGATTTTTGAGGCAGAATAATTGTTTCTTATATTTATATTATTAGATTTTCTAGGTTTCTTCAATCTGAACACTCTGAATCAAAGTTAGACTAAAAATGTTTTTAAACACAATATTGCCTTTTTATTCCTACATCTATAACAGACTTGATCAGTTCCAGTTGAAGACAAACTTCAGATCACATAATACTGTACTCAGAATTAGTTTCATGCTATGTGTTCTCAATTATACTTGTCTTTCCTCTGTGTATTTACATTTTCCATTCATTTTTTCCCAAGTGATCTATATTTAGTTTATAAGCATTTCATTACTTTTTTTTATGAAAACAAATATCATTCTTTGCTTCATCATTTTTCAGGTGATCCTCCATGCAGAACTCCTCCATGTTGCTGACTGCCCTGTCCCCTGGCAAAAGGCCTGGTGTGCACAAGAGCTTGTCTATTTTTCTGATTGAGCTGGCCCTTTGAAAGGTACTACCTGTTCCTGCAACCCTTGTCACTCTCTGCTCTCCTGATCACTGAGTCGTGAGATGTTCTTTTTTGTTCCTGCTACTCAGGGCTGAAAACTCTTGCAAAATGGTTGTATTTTTTTTCTAAATGCTGGATGTTGTCTGGGTCTGTACATGTTGCCTCTTTCAAGCATCTTTTTTACTTTGACATTGTCTTCCTGTTTACAGCATCTCTTCCCAATTCCTCACTTTGCTGTGACTTTCTGCTCCTCACCTTCTTCTCCTGCTGGTCAGTCTGTCCAAAGTAGCTGCAACTTGTTTTCCTTTTAACATTTTCATTCTGCCTTGAGTGTTTCTGCAGCTTTGCACATCGTGGTAGCATTTTCCTTCAGAGTAAATTGACATTTTCCAGCAGTTCTTCCTTGCAGCTCTGGAACTTTGATGTTGGTTACTATCTGATCATTTTTAATCTCTATTTCATTCCTACAGGTAGGCTATATTCCCCACATTTATTAACCTTACCCATTTGTTCTGGTTTAATTATGTATAACTAAAGTCAACAGTGGTAGGGAAAGTTAACAGAAGATCCAGCTCAGTGTTAAGTATCTCTGACAGCATAAGTCTTAGCAACTGACATTGCTAAAAAAAAGGACCATTTTGGGCTCTTTGAAATTTCATTTGAAAAGTAATCAAATGATATGGCAGTTTGGGAAAGAAGACCCTTCTGTACTCCTGCTTTCCAAATCGGGGACAGAGAAAACTGAAATATCTTACCAGGTTATGATTGGAAGAGCTGTCTTTTTTTAAGAGAACTCTTTGAAACCTGTGCAGCTGAAATACTGGAAAAATAAAAAAATAAAAAAAAATAAAAAAAGAAAGAGAAAAACAAAAAAACAAACAGACAAAAAAACCCCTAAAAAAACCCAAACAAAAAACAACCCCACCAAAAATTAAAATAAAATAGTGAAATGTAATCTAATGTAATAATAAAATAAAATATAAAATGCAGACCAAAGTTAATCCAAACTTTGTCTCCCAAGTTGTAAGTTAGAAATAGTCATTGAAAGAAGTGAAAAAAAAAAAAAAAAAGCCACAACAGAGACTGCAGTTGCCATACAATCTCTTGATTCCTGCTGTTGTGCCTTTAAAAATACCTTGAATGACTCGTGGTTGAACTGTGAGAGATGATGATGCTCACTGTAAAGCCAGGACTGGGACTTGTGCTTTCCCAGTTTGACATGGGAAATACCAATTAATTAAATAATTTCTACATTTGGATATTTGTTTAAGGAAAAATTACCAGTGTATGAGGTCTCATTCTTTGAAGGTAATTCTGTGTGAGATAATCAAACACAAAGTGCAAAACTGCTTGATTCAACCATGTTATATTTTTAACTGTACTGAGCATCAGTCAGGATCCTGAAAAATTGTGACATCAGTTTAGGCTGGCTGACCTTCTTGTTTCAAAACTGATAATTCTTGGGTTCACCTTAGAACTGGACTCATATCAAGTATCTAAAAAAGCTGCAAGAAATAGCTATTTCTATGCTTTCACTTTCTAATTCCAAAGAAGATGCTATTGTGAAATGAAAATAAAAAGAAGTAGCACAGGTAAGCAATTTTTGGAGGATTTTGGGTTTTTCTTGTAGTTTTCATGCTTTTTCTTTTTACAGTGCTAGCTCAGAAGACACGGATCTCTGAAATATGAAGCAACACTGATTATATTGAGACACATAGAGGGCATTTATAAGAGACATAAAAGGTATTGAAAACATTATTTTAAATATAGAATGATAGAATCATAAAATCATAAAATTGTTTGGGCTAGAAGGGACTGTAAAGATCATGAGGATCCACACCCTCTGCATGGACAGGGACACCTCCCACTAGACCAGGTTGCACAAGGCTACATCCAACCTGGCTTTGAACAGTTCCAGGGAGGGAACATCAACAGCCTCCCTACAGAACCTATTTTGTTATTTTTCTAGCCTCATGCTGAAGATGTTTTTTCTAATATCTAACCTAAATCTACACTCTCAGTTTAAAATCATTACCCCTTTTCCTGTCACTACCCTCTCTGGTGAAAAGCTCCACCCCAGCTTTCCTGTTGGCCCCCTTTATGTACTGGAATATAGAGTATGATGTTAACAAAATCAAGCATTCTTATATGGTTTGAAAAAACTGCTTGCAATTAAAGTTAAAAGCAGGATTTTAAAACAATTACACTTTCCTTATAAAAATAAATCTGGGCTAAATTGTTTAATTAACATTGAGACACCCCTCGGGAAAAAAAAAAAGGAAAAAACAACAACCACATCGAAATTAAATTAGGGTGTGATTACATCAAACGTGTCCATATTAATAGATACCTAGATGATTGTGGTCCTTCATGCATTCATGTTTAGTTCCCAGTTATTCACAGTTTGTTAATTGGTGTGATAATTGGGATGAATATTGATAGTACCATCTGAGGATGATTTCCATACCAAAGGAGCAGGCATATTTGCTGTCCATGTACACAGTAGAAAAGCAAAGTTCTCAATAGATCTGACTTTGAAATTGGGCAAACACCCTTCCTGCATGCTGTGCTCATTACACAGATACTCTTCCCACCTGCATGGTGGAAAATACAATGCAAAACAGTAAGAACAAACAAATAAAACCTGGAATGAAGTAAAAATACTAAGTTCAGTTGTTTGATTTGCATAAGTTTCTTGAGAATCTCTGGACTCAGTAAGTGATTATGACAAGTAGAACACTGCTGTGACTGCTCTTAATAGAGGAGGGACCAGCATGTGGTGTTGGCTACCCAGATTTATATCTAGACTAAAATATTAGTGTTTTCTATGGGGAAAAAAGTCTGACAAATTCAGGTCTGTATCAGGGTTTTCCTCTAGCAGAGTGCTAACATCCCATTTTGAGCTTCTCTCTATACCTGTGCTAAATCTGGCATGGCCACAAGGCAAGGTTGTTCAGATGGGAGGTGAAACATTCCTTGAGAACCAGTGAAAAAAAGAGAACTTCTTCTCCTGCTTCAAAGCATTTCTGTTTGCTTGTTTGTTTATGCCATTGGGTAGAGTGTACTTGACCAGAGGCATGTGTTGGTGAGTAAGAAACAGTTTAAGCTGGAGATGTTGAGGAGCTGGCGGAGAATCTGAGAGATTATCTCTGAACCAACACCTTAATGGGATAGTCCAAACTGACACTTAAAACAGGAAAATAGGCAGGTTGAATGCAAGACTTGAACAGGATGGAAGATTTTAGCAAGACAATACATCTAAACGAGAATAAGACATGGTATGACATGAAGCCTTGCATCAGATTTGCAAGAAAGAATTTTCTCCTAACCAAAGTGAACTTCCAAAAGAATAAGTACTTAGGAGACTAGCAAGGAAAATACACTCACAATGATTGTGTCCCATCTCTTCTTCACCCTGGCCACAGTGTGGAGTGCATAAAATAAACCAATCTATACAAGCATGTGAATGGATTTTATTTTCTTTTGAAGTGGCTCAACTTATTGAAATGGAAAGGAATGCAGCTACTCTGTAAACACTCAGAAAGACAGTGTACGAAAAGAAAAAGCGTTAACATTTAACTTGCATTTGAGATGGTCTTCACCTTTGATCAAATGGTATACCATAAAAAAATGTTATTAAAATAGTGACATTTCCAATTTTCAGGCAACATAATTTTGTACGTAAGATGGAGAATAGCTTTGGATAAATTCTTTTCACTAAAAAATTGCAGGTTTAGTACAATCCAAGTAGCCTAGAAATTCATCTCAGCTTGTCTGACTTAATTCAAAAAAATGTAAAGACATTACATAAAATAATAAATTCTTTTTTACTTGTTGAAAATGCTGTGGTTTTATTTATATAATACATTAATTCAAAATCATACTTCTTCCTCAGTCTGAAGCAAAGCACATTTTAGGCAAGAGAAAATACTGTATTCCAAGTGAAGTGAGGTTTTCACCTTTAATTTCTGGTTTTTACTTTTTTTCCCCCCCAGTCATTGGCAATGGCTGAAGACCTGTGAAAAAAAACAGTTAAGTTTCCTGTTGTTCATACTGTTATAAGCAATACAAGGCAATAAAAGATCATGTCTTCTAAGTAATTCTGTATGACAGAGAGGGGGATCTGCTCTGGCTATGCCTCTACCATAAGCGCATAAGATACAAGCACTCACATTTCAAACATTGCCCTTCCAAACATTATCAGCACAGCCTCTGGCATGATTTTGACCTAATCCAAATCACATCCTCCCAATCAATGCCCAGGCTTGGTAGAGTGCTTAGCTTAGGCAGAGATCACTTTTGTTGGGCAGCCTGCACATAGCCATCTTGTCGATGGCAGAGATCAGCTGAATTCACCAGAATGGCCCTGGGTGCTTTAACTTTCTGTTAAAGACCTCAAATGATAGAATGGTTCTAGGCTACATTTAAGATCAGCTTTATTCTCCCCCTAGAAGCTAGTTGTGGAAGCCTGGCTCCAGGCACAGATGATTTAATGAAGAATATGTTTTAAATGTTGTGTTTAGTAGCATTAGCACACAGAGTGTACATCTGTACACGGTGTGTAGCAGACACTAAGTGGAAGTGTCCCATCTCAAGAGACCTTTGCAAACCCTTCCACATTAAAAGTAAGCCAAGTGGACCAGTCAGTCTTTGTGATGTTTTCATGTGAGGCAGGCTGGAAACAATGAGGGGGGAGAAAGTAGAGACATGAAGGAGGTAACAAGCCTCAGACAAGAACCTGGCTTAAAAGGAAGGAACAAATCAATACCTTGCCACAGCAGCTTTAATGGTGTGCAAAGAGGGACTTAATACACCAGCAAATTTGGGGTTTAATCCCGCACTCACTATAGTGAGAAGTGAGATGTCCACTGTCTTTGAAAGGGGTTAGGTTGAACCCTTGGTGTCCTGTGTTTTTCTTTCATAGCTGTCTCTTCTCACCATCCTCTTTTGCATCTGCCTTCACTTACTGTGAGTTCAAGCATCAGAGCAGGCTTCTAACCCCTCTTGTCTCACTACCATATTTCCCTTGCCACATTCACCAACAAAAGGAAAAGAGACCACAAAATACCTGCGTTTGAAAGACAGAGAGCTTAGTTGCAGTATCCATACAGCCTCCTTTATAACAGGAGGGGGTTTCTTTGGGGTTTTATGGCAGAGGTGGATTTCTTTCCAGTTTTTCAGATCCCTGAAAAGACAAGTAGACTTGCCTAAATGTGCAGGCACACACACTTAGGCTTGCACATCTCAGAGCCATCAAACATGTCATGTTTAATTTCTTTCACCTGCTTGTGGACTGTGGACACCTGTGACTTACTGGCAGCACATACTGGTTGCAATGAGGAAAGTTTCAATTAGAATTAGATTTGTACTCCTCCAGCTTCATGGAACTATTTTGGATTCTCTCTCAAACATTTTATATCTGTTTCAAGTAACTCTTGTCTGTCTAAAATAATAATACTTTAAAGAAATATTAAAAATAGTATTTTTTTAATCCTACAAAAATCTACATAGAGGAAAGCAAAGAAAACCTTCTGAAACTCAGAAGTATAAAGTAATTTACTTTTCCTACTATACAAAATCTTCATTTGTGGCACATGGAATCATCACGCTGAAAACTGAGCAACAGAAGCTCTTATGTAGTAAGAGTTACTAAGCTGAAAGAACCTTAGTAGCAGTTGCTAGATAGTGCAGGAACCATTCCTAGTAGCAGATGCCACAAGTTATTCAGGATATTTGTGCTTCTCTGATCATCTGTTGTGCAAGCTTCACTCTTTCCACTGACTCAGAGTTGAAAGCATTTAGAGTTTAGTGTATTTCTGTTAGTTTTAGGGGAAGTTAATGTATTTCGAAACAGCAGTGATCACTAGAAAAGCCACCTTATCTGATGACCACGAGGAACAGAGTTTTCATGCACATATTTTTGATGAGTTTTTGGGAAGCTTTGTCAATAAAACATATATCAATGATACTGTAAGCATATACTTTGTCTTTTTCTAACAAATGAATACAAAATTTATCCAGGGGTTTGAATGCTTGGCACTAAAACCACAGACTGAAATTTTTAAATATTAATAGACACCAAATTTCTTGTGTCAGTTTTTTTTGTTCTCAGTAAATTTCATCATCTGATTTGACAGAAAGCACTTAACTAGATTGACAAAAGTGACAATGGGTGTATGATGATTCTGCTGTCCAAAGGCAGAGTGTCCAAAGCTTTTGGCAGCTGTCAGAGGTATCAGCTCCTGATTCTTCACACCCCTATCTCCACCAGAGTATAACCTAGCCATTAAGTCTGATCTATCTGCTGGAGCTGTTTCATTTTGTCTATGAAATTTAAACAATTAATGGTATGAAAACTGGAATCTTTGTCTCAGCTTCTGGTTCAGTGCCCTTATCATCAAAGCTGGAGAAGAATATTAGTAAATTTTTTTTACACATTTCCTGTCACTCAGAATATTTCTTGAAGCACCAGATCTCAATTTCTTTGGTGGTGTTATCTCAACTGTTCTAGCTGAAGCCATTTTGTTTTGCATGAAAAGTTTTAAATAGTTTCTTAAACAATGAAAAATGAAATATTGTTTTCCCTTCTCCTGGATATATATAGTCCAATCACAGACAGATCTGTTACACAAAAAGAAGACTGACCACCCCTTCCTAGGACTGACTCGTGAAGACAATTCAAAGTTCTACATCCCAGTCAAACCCATGTGGAAAATGCAGCATTCATTCAGAAGAAAGGTTTGTGACAATCAGCTTCATTTTTCACCCAGTGTTATTCATCATCTCTTTTTTCAGGATAACAGTGCAAGGATCCTTAGACACGGTATTTAATTTTTTTTTTTTTCATCAAAGCTAGTGAGTGTTTTGAGATGTGATTTGATTTTTAGCTCAGATACAGGCATTGGTGATCATTAGCAAAACAGGTTAGAAGGCATGTAATCGGTTAAATAAGTGGCAGAGGGCTAAAAATCTTGGCTTGTAAATGTAATTACAGAGACTGTCAATATCCATTGATTTCCTTAGATGGATCACTTGAAAGCATTCAGAAAGATGGGAATAAAATGGAGGAATGCTATAGAGCTCCAAAAGGAGCAAATAGCTTTTTTCCATCTCTTCCTTCAAGTCCTGTACTTACACAGTGGAGCATCTTACATTTCTCCACCATTTTTTTGTATCTTTGGGAGAAAATGCTCAGCATTCCTCTTGTTCTCCTGCACTTGCTGTTTTTAGTGCATTTCATTGAACTTTGACTTTAAATATCCTAACTAAATCATCTAACATGAAATGATTACTTACGTTCCCATAGCCCATTTACTCTCTCTGGAGTGACTATTTCCTCATTAATGCCTAATGTTTCTTAGTATTATCAGCTTTTAAATTATACTATTGTCAATAAAACTACCCTATTGTTTACTTTGCTCTGGTGAGACTCCACCTGGAGTACTGCATCCAGCTCAGTCCTCAGTATGGACCTGTTGGAGCAGCTCTAGAGGAGGGCCAGAAAGATGGTCAGAGGGCTGGAACACCTCTGCTATGAATCCAGTCTGAGAGAGCTGGGTTGTTCAGCCTGGAGAAGAGAAAGCTCCAGGGAAACTTCAGTGTGGACTTTCAGTACTTAAAGGAGGCTTATAAGAAAGTTTTATCAGAGCCTGTTGTGGTAAAACAAAGGGGTAATTGTTCTAAGATATAAGAGGGTAGGTTTAGACCAGATATAAGAACTCTTTTTTATAATGAGGGTGGTGAAACATTGGAACAGATTTCCAAGAGGGGTGATAGATGCCTCATCCTTGGAAATGTTCAATGTCAGGTTGGATGAGGCTCTGAGCAACCTGGTCTTGTTGAAGATGTTCCTGCTCACTGCAAGAGGTTTTGCACTAGATGAACTTTAAAGTTCTATTCCAACCCAAACTATTCCATGGTAAATAAAATAAATTTATTCTTGCAGAGTTGCTCTGCCTCCTTGCTCCCTCTTTCCCTGAGCCTCGTGCCTGATTTTGTTCCTAGGAGGGACATATTTAAAGCCCAGAAGTCTTTCTGCAGTTTGTTGTATTTTGCAGCAGGATGTCTTAAATAGCACTGAAGCTATCAAACAAAACTGAACTGTAGTTGAGAAGAGACAGAAATGTAAACCCATTGTGGAAGTCATCTGTCACATAATAAAAATGTGGATATATGGAACTCTTAATCAAACAGTAGCCTGGAAGTAAATTATTATAATTAGTACCAGCAGATTATGTGCAAGAAGTGTTAGAGATCCAGCTAAATATTAAACAGCAGGAAACAAAAAATGGGAATCACAATTGCCACTATGTGTATCCCATTGCACTTCCATCTTCTTATTTTTTAATGTTTTCTTCATTTTTTTAACAATTGCTTTTGTGAACCTTTCCTATGTTCTTATTTATAGGCAAAAGTATAAATTATACTCCACCTACTTGGTTCTATTGAAATATGGCAATGTGGCTAAATTTTACTGGAAACAACCAGAGGGAAAGTACCTTCTTGTTTAAGATTATTTCTGTAGAGCAAAATGGAAGTATAGATGGTTATATTGTCTTTGGGTGGCAAAATTTTCATAGTGGGGGACTCTCTGGAGTGCCTTTTGTGAGAAGCTGCTATCTGTTTGATAGAGACAATTCCAGCTGGACTCACCACTGGCCAAAGCTGAGCCCATCAGCGATGGTGGTAGCATCTCCATTATATCATATTTAAGAAGGAGAAAAAAAAAAATGCTGCACAACAGCAGCTGGAAGGGACAAGTTGGGAACACATGAGAAACAACTCCGCAGATCACACAGTCAATGAAGAAAAAGAGGGAGGAGGTGCTGCAGATGATGGAGTAGAGATTCCCCTGCAGCCTATATTGAATCACAGGATCTTTGGAGTAGGAAGAGACCTCTAGACATCATTCAGTCCAATTCCATTGATAAAGCAGGATTGCCCAGAGCACATTACTGAGGTTTGCATCTAGGCAGGTCCACAGCCTCTCTGGACAACTTGTTCCAGTGCTTTGAAGTCCATGATGAGGCAGGTTGTCCTACTGCAGCTCACAGAGGTTAATGGTGGAGCAGTTATCCACCTGCAGCCCCTGAAGGACCTCACACAAGTGCAGATGGATGCCCAAAGGAAGCTGTGACCCTGTGGGAAGCCTGCACTGGAGCAGACTTCTGTCAGGACCCGTGGCCCCATGGAGAGAGGAGACCACATTGGAGAAGGTCTTCTGGCCAGACTTGTGACCCCATGGGGGACCCACCATAGAGCAGTCTGGTCCCGAAGGACTGCACCCTGGGCAAGGGACCCATTCTAAACCAGTTAGTGAAGAACTGCAGCCTGTGTGAAGGACCCATGCTGGAGAAGTTTATGGAGGACTCCCTGCAATGGGAGGGACCTCAGGTTGAAGGGAAAAAGTGTGAGGAGGAAGGAGCAGCAGGGACACGGTGTGATGAACTAACCACAGCCCTCCCTTTCCATCCCTCTGCACTGCTGCAGGAAGAAGGTAGAAAAACTGGGAGTGGATATAAGCCAGAGAAGGGAGAGATGGGGGGCGGTGTTTAAACTTTCCTTTTCTTTCTCATCACCCTAGTTTGATTTCAGATACAATAAATTAAATTTCCTGAGTCCAATCTGTTTTGCCTGCCACAGTAATTGGTGAATGATGCCTCTCTGTTCTTATCTTGACCCATAAGCCTTTCTTTCTTATTTTCTCCTCCTGAGAGGGGGTGATAGAGTGGCTTGATGAGCACCTGGCACCCACAACAGATTCTTCAGGTGCTCCACTGCTTCTATTACCAGTGGATGAAATGAAGTAGACTAAGGGCTATAATAATTTCTGCTGGGTGAAGGTTTAGGGAGAATGAATAATCCATTTATACAGTTCACCCATTGTAGCCTGACCCAATCCCACCCCTTCCTGAGGACTAGTGCCTCTACAATAACAAACTCAAAAATTATCTCATCCTGAAAAATCCTTGGAACTCCTTTCTCAGATAATCCAGTGATGGTTCTGAGCTGGGTTTGGAGACCTCCAAGGCTGTGATCTCCTGTGTTCATCATGTTACTCATGTTCCTCTACTTTGAAAGTAGAATTTCTGCTAGCAGCTCAGGGCTAGAGGAAGAAAAGGAGAGTGAACACTGAAATTTCATCCTCTGCCATCAAACAGCATCCAACACAAGATTTTTGTTCTTCAAATTACAGAGAAAACATGAAGTTGCCTGGGCTTCCTTACCAATCTGGGGGAGGATGGAATTACCACCATATGTTTGCTGGTGAGCTAAATTTTCTTAAAACAATCTACAGAAGATCTTGACAGCAGAAGTGCTGCAGAGGTGGATATAAGCCAAGTCACCATATGTGGTTTCGAGGAATGTATGGACTTCCTTTTCTTTCAATAACATATGCAAGATAAAAGAATTCTCTGGAGTTTGTAGCTAGGAAGTAACCTAGGGAATGTCAAAACCCTCCCACTGCTTGCATAGAAAAGAATGAATCCTTCCAGAGTGTCAGCTGGCCTGAGAGTGAGGACTTTTGTGGGCAAGCTCTTTGGAAAAGAACTCTTGTCTGTGGGGAGTCCCTGTATCCTATATAGCAGAAAACAGGTGTGTGGAAGGCAATAGCAAAGAGCAACATGCTGAACATGCCACCCAGAATTGAGAACAAGTCAGACAGCCAGGGGGAAAAAAAAGGTGTGACAAAAATAAAAGTTAAGTCACTTTAAAAATCCCTTAAATCTCCAGGGTATTACAAATCCCTGTAGGCACAGAGAGTACATTGCTGTGGATTTTGCTGTAGAATTCTGCCCACTTTGCAAACACTTTAGGTTGCCACAGGGAGAAGCTGCTTTCTAGCTGTCATGGCTGGAGCATCCTAGCCAATTATGTGTTTGTTTCACAGCATCTTTAATATTTTCCATTCACTTTGTCATTATCTCTTAACTTCTGTTAAACTAATCATAGACTTTTGGTTGCCAGTCAGATGGACTTGGAGAAGCAGTTGTTAAATAAAGCAAGCTTGTCCCTCAAGAGATCTTCTCACAGTCAGATAACAATTCCAATAATAACAATTCCAACAATAACAATGATATGGGAAGAAAACAAGAATTTGGAAAATAGAACATAATGTTAATTTACTCCAAAGCATTTGTGCAGTGTTACTTGGCACTAAGAAGCGAAATTCAGTGCAAGGAATACTGTAACATCATGTGAAGTGTTCAGGATTTTATTTAAGGTAGGCAGGGAAACAGGGTAATTTTTCACTTCTTTATCACAGAAAACATAGATTCAAAACCTTGCATGCCACAGGTGAAAATAAGTGGCATTTTTTTCCATCAACCAGACTCATTTGGCTATTTACTTACTTCACAAACTGCCAGCAGATATTATTTGTTATGGCCAGCTGTATTCATTCAAGAGAGGCTCAGGGCTAGAAGAAGGAACCAGGAGGAAGATACGTCAAGTTAAAACTGAGGTGATTTGACCAGGAGGTGTGGAAACACTTTAGCAGTAGCAATTTGCCCTCTGACTGTTAAGTATTTTTTTTATCTCTTATCTGACCCTCACTGAGGGAGATTTTTCTCTTTCAGCACCAGCACCCAGGTTCCCTGGTTGAGTTCTGGACAATTCAGTTTTTCTTCTGACTATCTCAGAGGGCATAGGGAAGTGAGAATCCATTGGTGTTTTAAACTTATTTGAAGGATCTTCCACATTTCTCCCCTGTATAGGTGCTGACATTCCATATATAAAGATTCAGCAGTATGAAGGTGTAAGCCATGCCTTGGAGTAAAGACATTCTCTTCAAAGCAGAGGGTTTGCACAAGGAAGGTTCTACCACATACACAGGTTGAAAGTGGGAGTTACAAAAGGGTCACCTGGAGTGAAGAAATCTCACTGAAAGTTGAATCCACCTGATGGTGAGTGGGACTAGGTTTACTGCCAGGCTGAACTCATCCCTTTCCTCTTCTGATGGTCCCATTAGTGGGGATCTTCCAGAATTTCAGGCTTCAAAGTTGAGTTCTGTTTGAATAGGGCATCAGAGTATGGTGGAGGTGCTGAACGTCTAAATCTCACTCTGCCATGGTGCTGGTCTGTATTCCACTCTGCTACACTTTGGTTTCAGTGCTTGAGTGCTACCTTGGAAGAGCATCTGTGACTGCAAACCCTGCCCCATACTGCTTTGGTTTCTCAAATAGATGCACACATTACTGGAGGAAAAAGGACTGGATATTCTACCCAAATCCTAGGCAGGCTTAAAAAACAAACAAACAAACAAACAACCCAAACCAACCAACCAACCAACCAACCAAAACAACAAAAGCAACAATAAAAAAAACAAAGAGAAGATATTTTTTCTCCATCTCTCTGCTTCCAATCCAGATCTGAGCAGAATCCTAATTCCATTGAAATCAGCAGGAATCACTGACTGCAATAGGAATAAGTTCTTGCAGCATAATACATACGTTTTTTTCCTTGTTCTCCTCAGAATTTGGAGATGAGGAATAAAAAAATTGAAATGTGACATAATGCAGGGGAAAAGAAGAAACTTCCCACTTAACCAAATAAAAAAAATATTTAACTACTTTAAAAAATAACAAATAAATAAATAAAGGCTGTTTGGATCTACGTCTTGTCATCCTCTTTCCAGACAGGAGAGGAAGGGAGAAGTGAGATGCATATAACTGCATGAGGCTGCTGAACATCTTTAAGGTGATGCTGATTTTAAAATTGCTTACAGGATGCTGAGACTGAAATACTGACTGTGGCCATACCAAGTGTGGCCAAGCAAATCCACACTTCTTTTAAACTGCCTTATTCAGATGCCAGACCCCAGTGGCCTGGAGTTCAGAGTACATGATATCAACTTGGCCATGTTCATGAAGATTTGGGTTGCTCTGAGCTCTGAAATGCCACAGCTCCATTGTACCTGACCTGGCTAATCAAAAGCAAAGCCAGGGTTGTCTGTGGGTCCTGCAGTCATGGTTGCTTTCACAACAGCATCCATTTCAAAGGGAAAAGCATGGAACTGAAAGCCATGGACACGTAGGCACTTAATGAAGCTCCCCATGGTGGTACTTGTTGGGTACCATAATGGGAGATGTGCACACCATGAGGCAAACTCTCAGCCCAAAAGTAGCTGCCAGTTTTTAAGAGCATTCTGCCATCCCTGCTTAGGAAAATGGCAATGAATGAAGCTACAGAAACTGCCTAATGTGGAAATAAGGGTTTTTTAAAGACTTCTCTGTCAAAACTGTGATGAAATCTTCAAATCACTGAAGGAAGTACAAGCATGACCAAATCTCTATTTCCTTTATAAATTCAACCATATTGTGCATATGCTGCTAGTGTGAGAACATGCATGTGCATGTGTTCAGGGTCTCATATATAATTAATATTATAGACTTAAGCAATGATTCATCGGATAGTTTCAATTATATTTCCCTGCTGAAAGTCTCCCATTAAAGAAAAAATCTTTCCTGGAACCCAAAACAGAGAATATTGGGGTATCTGACCTCTGTAATGCCACATCAATTCTTGGACTGGTTTGGGGGCTTTTTTTGGTGTTATTTTCCTTGCTGTTTATTTTGTGGGTTTTTTGTTTTGGTTTTTTTGTTTGGTTGGTTGGTTGGTTTTGGTTGGTTTTTTTTTGTTTGGGGGGCTTTTTTTTTTTTTTTGGCTTTCTTTTTTTTTTTGTAGAACATTGCTACCAAAGTTATTTTCAGAACATCATATGGATTTTTCATTGAAACATCTGTGTTAACTTTTATCATCCTTGCTCTGCTTTGTAATTTTGGAAGCAGCTATAAAGAATGAGCAACCCAGAGCACAGTAATATAGTGGGAAGCATTCTTCATAAGTCAATTGAGGAATTTAATAATCTCTTTAGAAATAAGCTCTGCAGCTATGAGAAAAATGTGTGGGTTAAAGGCCTTCCAATTAAGAAAGGTTTCTCTGTGGATTTATAGGCTGGTGGTTAGCTCTTCCTGTTCGTGTTTCCATGGCAACTGTCAGGTAGATTTTCTGCTACTTGCTAGGAAGTTGGAAATGTTGAGTCTGGTTGAGCCTTTCAATTCACTGAAGCTTAAATGAAATTCTTTGCAAGGAACTGGCATTTAGCCTGGGTCATTTATTCATATCTAGAAGAGAAATCAATTATAGTAATCAAATGTGCATTTTTTTTTATTATTATTGGTATTATTTTGGGTACAAAGTTATTTAGCATTATTGTGCCACAATCTATTTTTAATATTAGGGTAGGAAAGGTTTGAAATGCTGCAGCTGGCCTCTTTGCTACTGATGGCTTATGGCTTTAATTACAGACCAAGACACACACAGGCACGTCTCTTTCTGGTCTGCTCTTACAGGCTATAATCACTCCTGGTGATATCCGTGATACCAGCTCCAATCTTGTAGACTCTAATATCAGAGCTGAGGCACCTGTGCTGCAAGAAACACAGCTTACCACCTTTTCCTCCCTTCAATGTTCTTGTCTTGTTGTTTTGTTCGAATTAAGCTCTGGGAAGTAAATAATTTGTATGTTTGTTATTCAGACTTTCAGAGTACATCGTGTTTTAATTCCACATCAGACTCCGTGTGGTTGCACCCTTCTTTCTTCTCCTTATATTTTTCATCCCACACTGACTGCTGCTTGACAGCTCCATTCAAGCTTCATTCTTTTAATTCTCTAACATCGGGTATGTAGGCGTGCATGGTGTGTACCCATACTTTCAGCCTTTCTGTAATGCATAATCCATACCACCCAAGGAGCTGTGTCCTGCAGGTTTTATGTGCATAATGCCATGTAGACTTCATTGACTTTTCATGCAAGAATAAAGCCAGCATGCCTTGACCCAAAGATCACAGATTATCTAAACAGAGGCAGAATGGTCTTCTGGGTAGAGCAGTAGTTCAAGAGCTTGGAAAGCCTGGGAGATTGCTCACCAATTCTGGCCCTGGCTTCCAGGGTAAAGGAAGATTCATTTAGAGGCAGATCCTAAACTCTATTGAAGTCCTCTCATGCTGGAGTTAATGGAGCTGTGACAATTTATGCGAGCTATGAATCTGCTCCATTACCTGAGCCTCACTCCAACTGTAGAACAGAAATAATAGCAGCACCTACCTCCGAGAGGTGTTGTGAGGATAAATAGCTAGACAGGAAAGTGTTATGATACTATGATAATGAAGACCAGAAAAAATACCTGCAATAGACAAAAATCAGCATGACTGATCTGACATTTACTTTTATTCTTTCAGTCCGTCTGCCACAGCGACACAGTAATCGCATGACAAAGTGACGACCAGACTACATTCCTCCTGTTGCTTTGCTTTCTTTGCTTTCTTGCCTTTGTTCTTTCATTCTTAGGATTTTAAATAACATTTCTTAAAAGCTTTTAAGAACCAGCTAACAAATATTTCATTTTCACCCTCACCTTGTCCAAACATATTCAATTGTTCTCTTTTGCTCTGTTTTGCTTATCTTCATTTCCACGGATTAAGACCAAAAGCTGCACACGAAGAAATCCAAATAGACTTCATTAACTTTAAACACAAAGTGAGTTCCTCTGGCATTGGTAAAGAAACCAGAACCAAGTCTCAGTATCATTGCTGTAAAATTTAGAAGTCACTTGCAGCCCATCTCAGAGAAAGAGAACTGATTTAGGTCCAAGGAGACATAGCATCTTGTAAAGAATACTCTATCCAAGATACTAAAGGGATGTTTAGACTGCAGATTTTGTGTATGAAGCTCAATGGGCTGCTAGAAGCTGTGTAGGAGGGGCAACCTGACTGTCCAGTTTTTGTGACTGACCTTTTGTCTTAGGCAGATTTGGCACCCCTGGCTAATCCCCATGGTCTTACTTTGCTATGTTGCATAGCATTAAGTGCCTTGAAGACTAACTCTGAGCCTTCAGTTTGAATATCTTCTTTACCTCTGGATCTGCCAAAGAGCTGGCCTGAGCCTTTCTATGTGTTTCCAGAGTAGTTTCCATCACCCTGAGCACCAGTGGGAATTTATGGGTTGGTATCTTTAGACATGCACCAAGGAGGTGTGTGGCTGAGTGGACCCACAGACACACCAGTGGGAGGAGGTTCCTCTGTAGCATCCACTGCACAAGGAATTGACTCCGTTGCTGAATAAGTGTCTGGATCTTCCAGCTAGGAGAATGTTTTGATAAGCCATGTAGAACTTCTGCACTAGTTAGGGGTGTGTACTGCAACAGGAGCCGATTTTGATCAGATTTTAAACCATTTCACTCCTTAAGATACTGAACTGCCTTGCATGACAGGAAGGTAAGAGAAAACCAAGTTATTGCCAGTATCACCAGCACGTACTGACTGTTCTGTTCTGAGGTTTGTATTGACTGTCCTTGTTCTCTGGTTAATGATGTTCATTTTAACCAGCAAAGGGAGGAACAGCTGTGCCTGTCCAGAGAGCTGCCTCCATGAAAATACAGCTCTACAGGGCCTCCAAGTCTCTTTTCCTGCAGCAAACACATCTGGAAGAGGCAAGATTGAGATTTAATAATCACAGTAAAAGATAGAGGCATGACCATGTTTTTTGAAAGATCTGAAAGTGTCCTCTTGTGGTGCTACAAAACCAGAAGAAAGGGTCCCTTTATTACAGTTTGGGTAATTTCAATACATTGCGGATTACAATGCCAAGAGGCTGAAGGCTTGGGTTATAACATTTTTTTTTCCTCTCTCTGTCTCTTCTGTGGCTATTCAAACACTGGGTTCAGGCACACACAATAACAGGAGCCAAGTGCCTACTTAACCTCAGCCAATCACAGCACATGGGAGAGAAGAGGCTGGGGAGAAATTCCACTTCTCACTCTGTACTGCAGCTGACCTAGGAGCAACCTGACCTTAGCTGGCAAGCTAAGGGTGATACTGCTGTGCTGGAAATTTTGGTCTCCCTTGCTCCAGTGCAACTTAGAAAAGACATGGGGGGAAATTGAGATTGTGAAGCATAATGTGTCCAGGGTGGGGTTTTTTGTGCACCAGCCTTTGTTGACATCTGTGTGTAATTTTTTTTTAATCATTTCTATGAATACATGGTGAATATCTGACTCTACCTCTGTGCATAAGCTGCAAGTGTCAAAAGGGCTGGAAAACACTGATGCTTGTTACACAAAACCTGAAGCAGTACATTTGTTCACTGTTGTATATGGCCACATCTGTTTTAAATGTAAAGGCTGCTGTTGCAGGTGACCTTATATACTTTCAAGCGTTAGAGTATGTTAGCGAGTGTGTTTTGGAAAGGTTAAAAAAGATGTTATTTCTTTTTTCAGAAGCTATTAGTTGAATACAAGCAGAGTATTCCAGCCACACGGTGTTACTGTAGGAAATCCGAGGATCACTTCAGATTCAGTAATGGCTTGTTCTTCCTGGTGTTAAAGAATAGTGGCATCTAATTAATGACTATATTTTTCCACCACAATCCCAATAAAGATTCATTTCCCCATTTATGCAGGTGCTTACAGGATTTTCCATATGCAGTTACTCTATGGTTGTTCTCAGTAGCAAGTTTTACTAAGTCATTCCCTTTTTTCTAAGCAAAACAGCAAGATGAAATGTAAATGAGTATAACCTGAGATACAGTTCCTGCACCTCTTCTTCAAGGAATTAGGAGTGCTAGCAAAAGACAGGACTTATTTGACTAGTAAGGTGAGAGTATCCTTCCCAAATGGCTTGCCAAATTGCAGCAGAGAGCCTAAAATTGGCTATGGGAGGAGATGGTGATAATAACAACCTTAATTTTGGGCTGATAGCAAACTTGTTTGAAAGGGGACACCTTGAGTGCCTGTACACAGATTAAGGCAGACAGGAAAACAGGCAGGAGGGATGAGGCTGTTGATGTGAATATACTCCAGGCACTACTGGAGTAACTGGGACATGGTGGGACTGAAGACCTCCCTGGGTCCCTTCCACCCTGAATGAGTCTGTGATCTGAGACCTGAGTGGAGCTACTCAGTATTTATATTCCTGTAGAAGGTATTCATCTATGCCTGGTTTCTTGATTCAGCTCACAGTCTTTCCTTTTTAAATTATTCTTAATTGATCAACATTGTCTCATTCCAGAACAAGAAGTTTTACTAAAATTATCTTTCAATTCTTCTACTTTCTGTAGTAAAAATTTGAAATAACTTCATGGAGACCAATGCAGTGATTCAGATTTACATTACTGATATAGATGTGTGGCACAGAGCTTTACAGCATAAAGGCTTTTAAAGATGGCTGTGGGAATAGATGAAGTTTTAGATACACTCTGTATTCTCTACATGGATATACTCACCTTTCCAACCCAAGCTCTCAAGTTTTGAATCTTATTTAAATGTTCTAGACTATTGACAGTGGGGGGCTGTATTTTTCCTCATTTTTGCATATGGGATCAGCCTTCTCCCTTTCCAGCTCTCCCACTTTACATCAGCAGAAACAGGACAGTGACATATAATCCCTGACCTGAGGGAGAACAAAAAGGTGTGGATCATCCACACAATCACACAGATGACTGTTCCTTAACTTACACCCTTTCAAGCATTAGCAAGCACTCATCATCAGGAAGAGCTTCACATGGCATCATTTAAATCTGAGACACAAAATTATTTGAAAATGTTTCAGCCACTATTGATTGTACTTATTATTAAAAAAAAAATTAAAAATAAAAAAATAAAAAGAGCTAGTCTTAATTGTTGCTATGGTAACTAACACATCTGCCAGGATATGTTGCAGTGGGAAAAGTGTGTGAGATCTGTGAACATTTCCTGTTGTCTTTCCATGGAAAGACTTAGAGCAGGGCTCCTTAGTGTCAACTTTACAAACTCAACTGGAAGGCACTGTGAAATTGAGAGGCAAGCAGTGTGAAATGAGTGGAAAGAAGCACTCTTGTTTAAATAAAGAAGCAGAAAGAACAGGATTGGCCAGCAGAACACATTGCCTTGTTAGAAACAAAGGAATTTTAATTATTTTTTTTTTTTTTTGGTAGAGTTTAAAACACTATCAGGCACTTTATACAGATGAAAACTTACTCACTTGGTAAGAATTCTAATACCTATATTCTCAAGACACTCAACAGAATCACCCTTTATGCTTCAGGCCAACTCATTAATATGGAAGGACGGAAGGGAGCAAAGGAAGGAGGTCAGGTTCTTCACAGTTCCCATCATCTGAAGGCAGCTTTACACAGGATGGGTAAGGAATGCTGGTTTGGATGTTTGCCCGTTCCACATACTGCAACATAAAAATAAACAGAATATTTCCCAGTCTTTATCTATTATTGTCAGTAAGATGACCTGAACCTTCCTTTCTCACCCTTGCAGCTACCCATATTTTTGTGTTTCATTCTGAAAGCATTTGATGCACTGCTCCTCTATTTATAGCTCAAACAATTCAACTGCAAGGCAGGTGGTTTCATTGAAAGATAAACAAACTTCTAACAAAACCCCACTGATTCATAAATGACTAACTCTGCTGACACTGCAGGCTGCAGGGGACTTAAACTACCCTGGGAAGTCGGCCATTTAGTGCACTACAGAGTAAGACCCCCTGTGGTTTCCTTGGACAAGGAACAGCTGGTGGGTTTTTTTCTTTTTCCTTTTTTTTTTCTTTTTTTTTTCTTTTTTTTTACTTTTTTTCCTTACAAAATAAAAAAAATCAATTTCTGTATTGTTTGTAAAAAGATTAAAAGTTAAGATTTTATTGATGGTTTAATTTATAAAACAGCATAATTTCCATTGAATCCTTTGTTTGACACACGTATTGATTTAAAATTGTTTTGGGGGAGATTGTTAACATCTTTTCTCCTTTTAAAATGTACTTCTGAATCTAATGGTTTATTCCTTTGTGTTCAGAACTTTCGACCTTTAGCACTGGGATTTCTTGTCTTGATCTTGTTCTTGTTGAAACCTCTTTCTCCCTGAGTTAAAGCAAGTTTCTATTCCACTGACATTTCTTCTCCATACAAAAGAGGTGGTAAGACATAAAATTTTACTCTCTGTGTTCCTTCAAACTCAGTGGGCTTCTGAGTAACAAATAGAATTGTTTGTGCAATTTTGTTTAGAGTATTCTTTTATGAAAATGGCTTAATATTGATGAACTGTAGCCTCTGTATCCCTTAGGGAGACCAAGGAGGAGATAATGACATAAGAAAATTTTTTTAAATGAAGTATTATATAGAAAGTTTGGACAAGCAAAGATCAGACATATTTAGTGAGGTGATTTATTGAGTGTTATTTATTTTATGTTGGATAAAGTTATAATTTACACTTACTTCAATTTTTGGGCAAGTTATCAGTTTTCCTAGCCTACATTTTTTCCTGAAGTTGCCTCTGAATTAATTCAGCTGGTTTACCTTGCATGCCTTTTAAACTAGACATTTGTTTTAAAAGACAAAATAACAGGACAGACTGAAAGGGGAAATTGTCTTTAAATTACTGGGTTTCGTATTCAACATCCCACTGTGTGCATGACAGAACCACAGAAACGAGCAATGTCAAAGATATTAGATCATCCAGTCTTCCTTTCTTAAAAAGCATAATTCTATTTGCTTTGATATAAAATCAAAAGAAACCAAAATGGAACTGTATGTAAAAAATTCAGGCAGATGGCCCTGGCCTTGGAATACAAGTAACTTTACTATTTTATATTTCATGTCTCTAAGGGAAGATTTTGTGAAAATACAGCTGGGAGCTGGGTGCTTGAGTCGATAGAAATCGGACACCTGACTCCCATTTGTGCCTTTGAAAATATTCCTTTTATAAATCATTGTGGAATTCCTATGTTATGGCTGTAGAATGTAGAAAGGGAGAGAGGGCTTAGAAGTAATGCTTGAAGTTCTCCAAGGACTATAAGGATACTCTTTCTACTTTCTTGCCTTTGAAACCAACATTCTTAGTTAAGTCACTGTATATAAATATAGCAGTTCTTTTGAAAATAATTATGGTTTGCAAATTATGATAATCAGCTGTCTGCTGCTGGTCATTCAAAATTGTACTGTATGGCTTTTTTTAAAAGCAAACAAAAAAATAAAATAAAAAAAAAAAGCCTGCATTATTGTTTGGACCCATTCTTTACTAATAGTCTGAAGTGGTGAATCTTTGGTGAATCTCTGAAAAACACAAGGAGATGAAAGTGTCCTTTAGCTCATCAGGCCACTGATTGCTGTAATTATTGCAACACTTTTAAGTTACTTTTGTGGGTTTCTTTTCTTATTTTTTTCTTTTTTTTTTTTTTTTTTTTTCTGTTCTGTTCTATTTTGAGGCTTTCTGACCAGCTATTACACTAACCTAACAAGAACGTACAGAAAATCAATGACCTGAAAAGTTCAACACACTGTAATATGACTTAACTTGAAAATATTGTGCAGTAGGGTTTTACTCATGGTCTAATCCAACCTCAGTTTTTTCTTGTTGTGACAATCTTCTTAATGCATCATAAACCTGATACAATGTAACTTCTCCTGCAAAATAAAATAATATCTGCAAGACATAGTATAAGAAAAGATATTCTGATTTTCCCTCACTACTTCTTTCATCACACAGAAACACAAGAGAAATGTCATTTCCTCTCAGTTGTGAGAATGTTTTGAAGGTTTGTTTTCATTCTCCCTGAGGATATAAAGTTTTTAAGGTCTTAAAAGCAGACTGAAATTCATTCAGAAGAACAGGCAGTTTTTTAGGAAAAATAAAAGATATTATGATGGAACAGGAGACTTAGTTTGAGAAAGATTAAACTTTTTTTCATTCATTAATATCTGAAGAGTACATAAAATAACACCTAATGAAGACTAATCTTAGATCTGCAGGCTCAGACAACTTACATGTTACAGTTTTTTAGGAGTTATTCAACGAAATACAACTGTTACTCAGCTATTCTTAATAGATACCAAAATATCATAAAAAATCCTGAAGGCCAAAAAAAAATACTATTTTGATAATACTCTGGAAAGATGCATGGAATCATCTGCTAAGCTTTGGGGTTGTCAGAGTGAGATGTAGTTATGGAAAATATGTAAAGAAGAAACTGGAATTAAGTTAATGATAATTCAGAGGATGAAATACCAGCCAGTATTAATTAATACAAAACCCATATTTTATAAATTCGAATATCATCTTTGTTAAGGTGATGAGTTTGGTAGGGATAATTAAAAGATGAAACATATTACTTTGGGTATGCAAATTAGTTGTTACAATGCCTAAAATGACCTCACATGGAGATTTACAACACCTGCCTTAAATAACACTTCAGATGGAATTAGGCATTGTGTAAACACTTGGTCCAAGAGAGCTGGATGTGTGTGCTATGGAAGGCTACAGGGACACAGGACCTCTAAGTGGGTCTAACAGCTTTTTATTGTCTAAAGAGGCAGTATTGACCCTCCCTCTCCTCTCTTCTCCTTTTTCTCACATTTTTCTGTTTCAAACCATTCCCTTCAATTGGGCTTATCTGATTCTTAAGTGAGGTAATTCAACTTGCAAACTCTATCTGAAGTTGCTCCCTGGTTTGTTGGTCTAACCCACTGCAATGGGGGGAATTGACTCATCAAGAAGTCAGACAAATGTTAGAGCCTGCATATGGAAAACAGCTGGAGCATCTGGCTGGAAGCCAGCTAGGTGAGGTGGAAAGAAAAGTCAGAATGGCTCAAGAGAGAGACCTGCTGAGCCAGCCTTGGCCATCCATTTGGAACATGAAGTTTATTTGTTCCATAAAACGAAGCATATCCAAAGAACTTTAGCTTGGAGTAAATTTGGTTCATCAACTGAAATATCTCCACAGCAGCACCTGTGTCTGAGCTGATTGTTTCTCCATCATTAGTGAGAGAAAGAGAATGGGGGTCCAAAATATAGTGTCTTTTAGAAAAGGAAAAAAAATTACTGAGAGGAGAGAGAGGAAGGTGCTGGCTTCTGATCTCACAGTCTTGAATAACAGCTCTTTTGCCCTCAGGTGCCTAAATTCTGACAAAGTTTATAACATGTATTCAGATGAGTGTATAAATACTCGTATGCTCATTCTTTTGAAAAGTACCAAGTAACACTGTAATAAAAGAATAACTTCACAGAAAATCAGTCAAACACTGAAGGTTTAACTGGACACCAGAAAATATTACTTAAAGAAAATATTTCACTCTATGGAAGTATTTCTAGTAGGATTCTGCAGGAATCTATATTAGGGCTGAGAACATTCAATGTTTCCATAGTGATGTAAAAGTAAACATGACACGGCTGCCAAAAAATGGGTAATTATTGGCAGCATGATAGATAACAATAGTGACAAGGAAATCCTGCAGAACAATCTGACAAGCAGGGTCCGTTCATAGAAAAACATCTACAGATATTTGCATCTATATAGCTAACTGCACACATACAAGTGAAGAACATTAAAGAGTTGGGGATTGCATTCTGGTAAACCACTAACCCTAAAATTATATAGTATTCTAGTGGAGTGGGAACTCAGTATAAAGTCCTAGTAAATTAGTGGGCCAGAAGAATAACTATTTCTCTGTGAGAAACACTGTCTTTGAGGAGAAGCAAAAGATCGATACTGATTTTTTTATTTGACATTAATGAGCAAAATAGCCTTGCTACAAAAATTATTTAAATGCTGAGAAAGAATTAACTTTCATTTTCCTATTTAAAGAACTTGGAATGTGGTGGGGGTTTGGAGTTTCTTTTTTTTTTTTTTCAGGAGAGTTAAAGTTCATACATGTATGCATCCTGTAAAAGCTTGCTTGTCCTGAGAAAAATGTGACTACAGGACACAACTTCTCAAACCATAGAAAATATGCTCTCACCAAGAAAATAGTACTTTTTTTCCAACTGAAGGTAATTTCTTCCAGAAGCAAGCCTTTTTCCTAGGGCAGCTTCCCAGGTTAATTTGTGCATGACTGTCCTATCTCAATTAACTCCAGTTTCTCCCTTTGTAGCAAGTCCACATACACAGCCATGGTTTGAAAGAAAAGTTCAGTGGTGACTTGACAAATACCCCCAGGAGAAGAAAATCAGAGGTTTTAAATGTCTCCTTGTTCTAGCAAAGAAAGCTGCAACAGAATGATGCCAAACCAAGCCCATTCAATCTGCAAAGTAGGTACCTGCTGTAAACAGGGAGAGGGATTGACCACTGGAATAAATTACCAATGGAAGTGATGTTTCTTCTGGCTCTTCATGATGGGCATGGGTGTTTTTGTGGTAGTAAAACAACTGCAATTTTGCTTAATGCAGGCAAAAGTAAATGTCTTCTGATGTACATAGGGACAGAGTGCATGAGGTGAAGGTTTTATCTGCCTCCACTTGAATGTTCCTGAGCAAAAGAACATTAAGAAATTATTAGATGGATAATCGTAGTATTATTTTTTGGTATCAAAAATAGGTGATTAAATTTTATGTAAAATAAAGCATTTTCTACTTGAACTTCCACTTCATGAGATTTGTTTTCTCCAGCAATGGTAATGAGGGTAAGGACATTCTGCAGTACTAAATGTGTTTTTCTCCTCTTTAGGATGCATATGGTACATAAGTAAATGCCAACTTGAATTGCTTTTCCCATATAAACAAAATATTAGCACCTGTTCTCATGAAGTCCATAACAAAACTACTGTTTTCATCTGAGATTATAATCTGATTTAAGGAGAGGGAAAATTATTGCAATAAAATCCAGATATGTCTCTACCCTCCTTAATAATATGAGTATTTCCTAAAATGTTTTTTGCTAGTGAACTAGTAGTAAATAATAAATTAACACATATATAATCATTCAAACATTTTTATGTCATACTTTCAGGATTCAGAAGCATTTTTGCAAAACATCTGGCTCACTGAATAGTCAAATAACATGACCATAGAAGCAGTGTGCTGATTAAATGTGTTTATTTATGAAAATGTTCCTATGTTTTTTTTTAATTTATTTTTAAATCAAGCAGCTCTAATGGCAAGAATGCAAAGCAAGATCTTGATTAAAACATGATGGTAAGATCAAATGGTTTTAATTACAGTAGGATAATATTCCATGTGTAATGGGAGTGATTTATAATGTTGTTAGTTTGATCTAGATGTCTGTGAACTTTAACTTAGTAACTTTTTCTCTAAAAATTACCCAAATCCTGATGAAATTTTGTTGGGCAAGCTCTGGAAAAATGTTAGTCTGAGTTCTTTAAGGTTGCAGTAGTGCGTGTGATTGCATCTGTGTGCTTAACAAAGTGCTTACATTTGATTTTCAGAGGAAATTTTTTAGGGTTAGTCAATTAAATTTCCCTTTGTTAAGTATCTAGTAAAGCAATGGTATTTGTGAAAATGTCATTTTGCTGCTTCAATTAAGCTGTAGATTTGCTATTCAAAAAAAAAAAAAAAAAAAAATCAAATCACTACCCATACAGACATTTCTAAGAACTCATATAGAGGTTTGGGGTTGGGTTTTTTTTCTTGCACTTGCCTGAGCCATTTTAAAAAGATGGATAATTTGATGTGAAACTTTTTAATTAGAACATGTAATTGAAACACTTACATTTCAATTAAAACAAAGCAGCCTAAAACCATAGGGTGTTAGAAGCTTATAAGCAGGGTATAATTTATTGCCATTTTGATGATCTGTAAGACTTCAACTTAAGTCAATTATAAATAACTCACTTGAAAATGGATACAAGTGAAATTAACTAAATTGATACCAGTTTCTTTTTTGTGATCTGAAAACATATGCATAAATGGCAAGAAAATGTTAATTGACCTTAACCTTTTCTGTGTTAAGTCTCTTCAGTAATGTAGTAATACTTTGCACTTATGTAGTATAGTACCTCTTATCTAAAGATCTCAAAGAGCTTTACAAAAATTAATTAAATCTCACAGCACTTCTTTGACGTAGGTGTATGAAGTATTAAATAGGTGATTAAACAGAAAATGAGAGACTAAAGAAAACTTTTTCAACAGAGTGCCTAGCGTTAGAAATTAGACTCTAAATCTGCCTATTGTGGTAATTTATTTTTGTTAAACCCACACTTCCCATTGATCCCAGGGATCTAATGGCTTGTAGGCACAGAGTTTTTGACTCACAAGGTCATTGATGCAAGATCTTGATCACTTTGGCCTTTATAATTGCAAGAAAAATCACAGGTCATATAATTCAGAAACTCCTACTCGGTGGAAAGAGACATCTTCTCATGCTCTCACCACAGAGAATTTAGCTTAGGTACATGGCTTGACTTTGAAACAAATCACAAGACACTGGGGTAAATTGTCACCTAGAGGTACCTCTGTCAGTAAACAGTAGAGAAACCTAAGAAACTAGCTAACAGAGAAGTCACCCTAATTAGGAGGAATTCTACTTCTGTGGATCTGATTAGCATAGTAATTTTATGGTTCTGATATTAAGAAGGAACAACAAACCAGTAATGCTCACAGGTCGCTTTCAAACAGAACACCTTGAATCACATATTTCTTTGTCACTTCAAAACTACAGACATAAAGGTAGAATAACCTTTATCATTATTACCCTATATTCTAGTTAACATATGTTACAATCTGGATAACCTTAAAAACTTCCTGCCTCACCAAAGTTCATATTCACAAACCTTGGAAATGCAAGGTGTTAGCAAGAAAGGTGTAACTACAGACTTGTGAGGACAAATATGATTGGATGTGCATATATTGCACCTCACTTCCAAGACTTGTTGCCTGAGGAAGCAGTCCAGTGGCAATTCAAATAGAAGTCCCTCTACAGGATGGGCACGATGTCTTTCATGTAATTAATTGATTATGCATTTGAGGAGGAAGAGTTCTTCTCACTAATAGCAAAGTATTCACCTTTGGAATTAAGTAGGATTATAAGCAGAGGCAAAACTTTGTGTTAGCACACAGCTCAGAAGTCCACCACAAATCTACTAGAGACCAGACACCCACAGCCAAGAGGAGACAGGCCATTATTTTTCTTCAACTTCTCAGCCCTCCAGTTACCAGGTGTCTTCTTAGGTAATTTAAGAAAATATTCAGAATCCAGGTCCTAAGTGTCCTGTATCTCCAAGTGTCCTAAGTGTTTGGGTATCTCCAAAGACAGAGATTAGAGGGAAAAAATAATAGGGAAAAAAATGTTTTAAAGATGAATGGATACTCTGTTTTCAGAGGAGTCACTATCTGTAGATTTATGGTGTTACAGTCCACAGAAGATCTCAAGCTTATTTACTTCTATGTCCTATATCTCTATTACCTGTAGCTCTTTTTGTGTTGGTTTTGCTTGTTTCATTTGTTGTATTTTGGTTTTTCTTTTACCGTCCTCTTTAATCTTGCACATAATTCACCCAGGCTGAAGCAAAAGTATACAATTCATATTTGAAAACCCCTAACTGAAAATATAATAAGTTGACATTCAGTCTGGTAAAGCTTTGCAGGAGTAGGCTGCCCTTATTTGTGTTACATAGTGCACCATCGAGACACAGCAATTGATAAGAACATGACCTACCTTCCTTTGCAAGCAACAGAGCTATCTTACTAGGTTTGGGTTTGGGTTTTGTTTTTTTGTTTTTTTGGTGGGTCTATATAACTACTGCATGACCTTGTATGTCATAAAAAATGAAACAAACGAATTTTTAAAAGTTTCACATGGTTGTGTGTGAAGATCACTGAAGTGAAAAATCTTTTCAAAGCATCAAATGTATTTCTAGGTATTTTATGAAAATAACAAAAGACAAGTTCAGAAAATACATCTTGTGTTCCTGTCACTGTGAAATCCTTGAACTGGAGTATTCATGGCAGAATAGAACCATCTGGAGCTATTGAGCATAATTCTAGTGGTAGCTTACATTTTTATAGCTCCAGGGGACAGTAGTGTACAATGCATATTTGGCACCACAAAAGGCAATATTTTTTCATGCCAATCTTTGGGTTGTTTTGTGTTTGTTTTTTTTTTAATGTATTTCTATTCAGCACATAGGGAGCAGATGCTTTTTTCTAGGTGTCTCCAGGTACACAGGCATGATGAATACATTCCACATTATTCAATTACACAGCTGACATATTTTCTAAAATGGCATGTTGAGTATTTCCTTTTGAACTTGGAGCTTGTCTCTGAAATAGCCTAAAAAACCCAAAAAAACAAAAAACAGAGATAAAAAAAAACAGAGTCCTCTTTCCTTAGATTAGTCTTTTTTTGTTCTAGTAGCAAGAGAGCTCATCAAATTGTGGAATTAAACTATTGCCTTATCTATCAGTCCTCCTTTAAGAGTGTTTTTAAAGTGGGCCAGCCTCTCAAACAGAAAAAACAACCTTATACACCATGAAAGAAAACCCTAAATGCACCCAAAAGATAACTCTTAGTTGAACTTTGCATTCTTTTTGAAAAAAGGATCTTATGCAATACCATCAGCTGCACAGAAGCCAATTAATAATTGGGCAGACAGCTGCTTGTTCAGTTACTTATAAAGGTTTATTTACCACCATGACCGCTGAGAAAGTCAAAACCCTAGGTTATGTTTCCAGCCAGATTTTTCATTGTCCACCCTGTTATTTTACAAATTCACATATCATTATCCATGCTGCAGCGATGTAAGATACATCTCAGACTATTTTAAATTCAGAAAACCCTGCATATTGAAGCTGAACTCTGCCCTCCTGCAAATGAGCACTGTGATTCCAGGATCAGCTCTCTTCCAGGGGCTGTTGGCAAACCACACAAAGTTTCCTTGTTCAGCACCTGTCTGCAGCAGCAGCCGCCGTCACTCGGCGAGGGGCTCAGCTTCAGGTTGACTCTGAAGACCTCCACCACTCATCTCTTTGTCCTTCTCCTGTGGGCCTGATTAGCATAGGAGCAGAGCAACTTGCAAACCACATCTGTTACCTAATGATACTCCCTGCTGACACATTCATATATCTTTCAGGGAGTCTTTTCTACCTCTGCTCACAGCTGCTTCCAGTTCTTTCCTGGTTCCATTCAGTGTAGGTTTTGCATAGCTGTGTGAGCCCCAGTGGAGCTTGGATCCTAATTCTCATTTCACTGCTTCGCTCTGTGTGCTGTCTTGCTGGAGATTTACTTGGCCTGAGCTGACTGGCCCTAGATTTTAAGGGAAAAGAATCAATTGTAGGAGACTTTTAGAACAACTCAGATACGGAACTTTTTCCTTCATCCTGCCCCGCAAAGCATTTTGCTCCTCACAGAATCACAGGATTTTCATGACTGGAAGAGATCACTGCATCCAACTGTCAACACCTCCCCTCAATAAAATAAATAAAAGATATTTATCAATATCTTTATCACCGTGCCCACTAGAACATGTCCTGAAGTGCCTCATCCACATAGTTTTTAAATACTTCCAAGGATGGTGGTGACTCCACCACCTCTCTGGGTAGCCCATTCCAGCACCTGACTACTCTCTAAGTAAAGAAATTCTTCCTAATACCTAGTCTAAACCCCCTGAAGCAGCTTCAGGCCATATTTTCTAGTCCTATCATTATTTACTTGACAGAAGATTCCAACTCCCACCTCCCTATAATCTCCTCTCAGGTGGTGTAGCAGCAATAAGGTCTCCTCCAAACTAAACATTCCCAAATCCCTCAGCCTCGCCTCACAGGACGTGTTCTCCAGACCCTTCACCAGCTTGGTTGCTCTTTTCTGGAGCTCCAGCACCTCTAAGTCCTGCTTGTAGTGAAGGGCCCAGAACTGAACACAATATTTGAGGAGCAGCCTCACCAGTGCCAAGTACAGGGGGACAATCACTTCCCTTCTCCTGGTGGCCACACTATTGCTGACACAAGCCAGGATGCTGTTGGCCTCCTTGGCCACCTGGGAACACTGCTGGCTCATATGGAGCTGTCTGTTGACCATCACTCCGAGGTTCTCTTCTGCCTCCCAGCCTTCCAGCCACTCCTCCCCAAGCCTGTAGTATTGCATGGGGCTGTTGTGACTGAAGTGCAGGACCCTGCACTTGGCCTTGTTAAACCTCATTTTATTGGTCTTGGCCCCCTGATCCTGCCTGTCCAGGGCTCATATGGGACTAATGCTCAGCTACCAGGAATAAAACTATAAAACATCAGTGTAGCTCAGCAAACTTGTATCAACTAAGGAACTGGCTTTCCAGGGTATGCTGAGGGCCTGTCGTCTCACACAGACTTTTGCTTTTCAGACTGCCAGAAAGACACTGGACTTAACCTTAGCTGTTGGTCTGACCTTTAAAGCCCAGTCTCAAGTGCCACTCTTCTCCCCCTGACATGAAGAGTCAGCTAAAGCTTCTTAAGCCTGAGCAGGGTTGGAAGGACACCTCCCTTGGCACCTGGGGTCTTGGCACCCCATGCCGATGAGGCAGATGTGCAAAGGCATCCAGGGAGGTGGATTTGGCTTCCAACACAGTTTATAAGGTTGGTTCTTTTTTTTTTTTTTTTATCTCTTCTTGTTTCCATTAAGAATTTTTTGCAGCTAGTTTTATTTTCAATACTGAATGTGCCCTGTAAGGAATTGTAAGGACATCTGCAGCTCTGGGGAAGACTACACATATGAACCTTCATTTTTGGTTGCTCGATCTTCATTGTCCAGCCCTGGAGGGATTTTGTGGTGTTTTCACTTAGTAAATTAAGCCGGACACACAAAACTGAGACATACCTTGCAGTAACCAACATCACTAATAATTTTTAAATATATTGTCTGTTATAATTTTTTTAATCTGCTTTATATATCATAATCAGAAACCTCGTATCTTATAACAACTTCTTTAATTTATCCGTTCTGATTGTTCTAGTACTCAGATATTGGATGATGCATTATAGAAACTTGGAACCAAATGACTCGGAGCCTTAATCTGTGCACTGCTTATTAGGCTGTCCTTGCAGTATAGAAAGAGGACAGTAAAGTGTATCATTGAAACAGTCCCTCATGGCTTTAGGTGACCCTGTCAAATAATCCCATTCATAAATCTATTAAACTTTCCCTTCAAACCAGTTATTTCTTGTTTCACCTCCTGTTGTTTATATACTGAGCCAGGCTCCCACGATAGTTACAAACTTGAATCCTTTCAGCTTAAATGTGTCTTTTTCTCATAACAGCTTCACATATAGCTTGTATTGTCCAATATTGCCAAGTAATAGCAACAACATCTTTTGACCTGCATCATAAACTTCGTAACTAAAGATAAGATATGTAAATAACAGTTTGTAGCAACTCAGCCTTGTTATGTGCCTTTGGAGCATGTGAGGAAATATCTGTTTAGGCCACGTGATGGATAAAGAGACTCTAAATTCATATTGATTGGAGAGAGAAATTTGCTACAGTATATGGCACTTTTTAAGTACAAAATGCAAGGAGGTTTTGTCTAATTTCTTTTTCTAAGTAGGACGATCTGACTATTTCCCATATTGCTAGCTCAAACATCAGTAAAGTGTGAATAGGTTTCTAAAGTCAGGTGGTTCCGTATAAATATTAGGAAGAATTTTTTCACTGTGAGGGTGACAGGGCATTGGAACAGGCTGCCCAGGGAGGTGGTGAAGTCACCATCTCTGGAGGTATTTAAAAACATGTAGCTGAGACACTTCAGGTCATGCTCTAGTGGACATGGTGATACAGATAAATATTGTTTATTTTCTTTTATTTGAGGGGGAGGGGATGTTGATATTTGGACCTGGTGATCTTAGAGACCTTTTCCAACCATAACAATTCTGTGATCCTGTGAAATTCTAGCAAACACTTACAACTAAAGTCCCTTTTTGGGCTTTCTGAAGCGTGTCTAGAATAGTAGTCAGGTAAAATTTCCTACTGATCCATTAAATGCTAAAGTTTAAGCTGTACCATTTAGCTGCAACCACCTGTTTCAATTGTCATCCGTTTCACGGCTTTTTGAAAGCTTTCTTCTTTCTCTTTAAGCTATTCTGTCAAAGACCACAGATGTTTTATATTTGCTGCAGCCCCATTATGCTTTCAGTAATAACAAGAGGTGAATTACATAAACCTACAAAACACAGCATACATGGGCATCCATCATCACTTGCAAAATATGTAGGCATAGCTGTCAGATAAGAGAAACAATTGTAGAGGACTTGGCAAGACAACAACCAGCTTTGAGCTGTATTTGTTGGATATCACATTCTGTTACAAGCTTAGGGAAAGAAATACAGTCTCAAAAGTGGGGCACTAGGCAGGGAATTGAAGTGCTGGTTATAATCTTTACTCACCCGATGAGCAGGCAGGCAATATTTTACCTTCTACTCCATCTTGTGAATTTCTGCTGAGATCTCTCAGCAGAATGTGTGGGACATCACCTTTGGCAAAAGCCTTTAAGTATAATACTGATATGGACCTCAATCTAACACCAAAAAGTCACACACTATTTTTCACAATCTTGAGAAAACTGGGGGCACTTTATTGAGCACTGTGTGGCTAGCAACACACAGCATAAAAGTAAGATGCTGCACTGCCATGAAAGATTGTCTCAAATGTTTTCAAAATCCTCAGTGAGTGTTTTATTTTCTATCTATGGCTGTCATATGATGTGAATGAATCCTGCTCCTGCCACCTAACCACCATGTGCTTCTCTTATCCAGCCTATAGCTCCTTGAATCCTTTTCTTCACAATATCTTAAATTCCTAAGCAAGCACAGAGAAAGGCAATTTTGTAACTTTAGAATTGAAGACTAACAATTTTTATCTTGCTTTGTATTGTTTTGCAGGAGGACTACCATGGTACACTGAAAACCTGGCTCTTTTTACATTACTAACTGTATGCCTCTGGATCATCCTATGATGATAGGCACAAAATTTTCAAATGAGACCTAGAAGATGGTACATTCAGCTCACCCAAAACTGATATCTTCCATAGACATCCTTTAGGCCATTTATCCAGGAGGGCTTTTTTCATGGAGCATACTGAATCTATTGGTACATACCTCACAAGGCTGCAGAGTATGAACACGAGCTGAACATGAGCCAACAGTGTGCCCAGGTAGCCAAGAAGGCCAAGGGCATCCTGGCCTGTATCAGGAACAGCATCGCCAGCAGGTCCAAGGAAGTGATTCTGCCCCTGTACTCAGTGCTGGTGAGGCCACACCTCGAGTCCTGTGTCCAGTTCTGGGCCCCTCAGCTCAGGAAGGAGATTGAGGTGCTGGAGCAGGTCCAAAGGAGGGCAACCAGGCTGGTGAAAGGACTCGAGCACAGACCCTATGAAGAGAGGCTGAGGGAGCTGGGGCTGTTCAGCCTGGAGAAAAGGAGGCTCAGGGGAGACCTCATCGCTCTCTACAACTCCCTGAAAGGAGGTTGTAGCCAAGTGGGGGTTGGTCTCTTTTCCCAGACGACTTTCAACAAGACAAGAGGCCATGGTCTTAAGTTGTGCCAGGGGAAGTTTAGGTTAGATATTAGAAAGAATTTCTTTACAGAGAGGGTGACCAGACATTGGAATGGACTGCCCAGGGAAGTGGTGGATTCTCTGTCCCTGGAGATATTTAAAAAGAGATTGGATGTGGCACTCAGTGCCATGGGCTGGGAACTGCAGGGGTAGTGGATCAAGGGTTGGACTTGATGATCTCTGAGGTCCCTTCCAACCCATCCAATTCTAGGATTCTATGATCCTATGTATCATCTGTGTTACTGTGGCCTCCTCTCATTACACCGGCACCAGCACAAGCATTTGGCCTCTCTCAGAATTTCATCTGGTATCTGTGTATATCCTGCCTTCATCTTTGCTGTAAATTATCTTCAAAATGATTGTTCTTTTGCTCCAATAGGAAGAATCCAGAAAGAAGTCATCTGCATCTCCCCTTATATAAGCAGCATGCAAGCAATCCTAATTTCACCAACGTGACCTAAAACCAGCACCTATGTGAGAAGGTTTTTTTGTCTGATTTTAGCTGGTTGAGTGTACATGACTGATGACTACTGCCAGTTTGCAGCAAGGAGGTAGGAATGAGCTCCATTGGAGGTACCCACCATGGCCAACATGCTGTGAGGAAATAGGAGGAATGGGGCCAGCAATGAGCAAATTCAAGCGTCCTGAGATGTGGCAGGATAGTTTGCACCACATGTACAGGTGTCATCATGCATGAGTTTCACCTCCAGCAGGTGACCTTGGCTCCCTGCTCTTCTGAGGTGCCCTGTCCCATTCTGGACTTGCCAGCAGACAGTCAGAACAGCAAGTTGCATATCTTATGGTGTCTGGAAGGGAAGTTAATAAAAATCAGGAAATGAGTCTTCAATTTCAAGTGAAACAGTGGCTTTCTTTAGTCTAATCAAAGTCAAAGTAGTTCCACTGATTGCAATATATTTTATAATACTGCATTCAAACTGCTGCAGAAAAATTAGCTCTGTGACATTCACAGAGAATGCAGAACAGTTTTTTCAAAGTGGTTCCAACTGGAATAGATTTTCACCATCCATGAGGAAAAGGTGTATACGGGAGATCTTAGTTAAGACTTCAGTGTATGTTTGTGTGCTTCTTTGGATTTTTATTTATGCTGAGAGTTTTTTGTGGGACACTTTAAAACAAATATGTTGTGATTGGATGTCTTACTCAATTCCAATATTAGCCCCTCTCCCCCCCTTTTTTAAAAAAAAAATAAAATATTCAACATTTCTAAATATGTTATCCATATTGGCCACAATGCAGGCATATGAGTTTTATATCAGGGTTTGGAGAAAAAACCCATCTTTCTTAGGATGGTTTCTTCCTCTATGGGAAGAGATGAAGCCATTAGTGATAGTACTGAAAAAAAAATTCAAAAAAATTTCAAACTATCTGCAAGACAATTAAAAACATAAAATATTCTTTTTAGGAAATGGCAGGGATGAATCAACTGTGGTAATCCCTGAGCCCCTGGTATTCTCCAGCCTAGTTGTTGAACCTTTGTGTGCAGCAAACATTTCTTGGAACTGGTCATTGACAGATCAAGACTTTCATTATTCTTGTTAAGGTGCTGGAATTAATTATACTTTGTAATTTCTACCTTTATAATTTGGAGATATATTCAGAATTCCTGGCCAAACATCTCAAGTGCAAATATAAGGCAGCTTTAGTATTGATATGGCTGGGAACAGATAGATCAATGCCTCTTAACCTCTAGCTCCAAATGGCCAATCACAGGCTAAAACACCTTGTCTGAAAGCCTCTCAGCTTTAGCATGAACCTGGGTTGAAGCTGAGTATTAGATCTATATGAGCATTTAGATCTATATGAACCTTTCTATTGCTAAAATCTGGGGGCTGCTGAACAAGGTTTCAGCCTTGTTTGAAACTGCAAAGCACTTAGCACATGACAAAATCACTTCCTTTAAAACATGCTCAGACCCCACTCAAGTAACGAGATTTGCCTAGAAAACATTAATGATGCATCCAAAGATTTGGATCAAGACTTAGCTCTTTGTATTAAAAGCAGACTTAAGATGCTCGTTTAATGTCTCCTCATATGACTGCAGAGGTTAGCAAGTAAAGAAGATCAGGGGAATTTTTTATTTTTTTTTTCTCCTCCATTTCAGGGAAATAGGTCATGCAGCTCAAGAAGGTAGTACACAATGCTACAGGGACCACCACTGGTGTCACAAGAGCAATTAGTACTTCTTTCTTTTCAACAAAATTGTACACAGCTGTGATGTTCAAGGCATACAACAAAACTGAAAGTCAGATTACTTCTTGGGGAGCTTAGATGTAGATTTACTTTGCAAACTCATTACATCAAAATATAAATGCTGCAGCACTTGGAAACACAGGCACTGAAATTTTATCCTATTCCTGCTTATATCCTAAAATTTCCCTACTCTGTACATCCTTGAATACATGGAGATGTACTTTATTGTATTCTGTGGAATTTCTCTCCTCTCTTTGGAACTCAGGCAGGATTAATTCATATTATGACATCTAACCAGCTGCAACCTGACTAGAAAAAGTAAGATTAGCTCTGAGAAAACTTTTCAGGCTAAGGATAACATAGGATAAGGATAACATAGATATTTCATGTGTCACTCTCTTACCCTTATCACAGACATATATATGAGGTTTTGGCATTCCCCTACTTATCTGTTAGACAGCATTACAGATTTGTAAGATTATGCTTATCTATGGGGTCTGAGATTCCCTCTTGAATCCAGACATTCAGCATTGTTTTCATCACACTTGGACTTTGTTCCACTTTTAGTAGCAGCATGATGTCAGTCACATTTAAATCAGATGAAAACCTGAATTTTTCATATTAATTAAAGTTCAATAGATTCCTTATAAAGAATAGATGAAAGGAGCAGCAGTGACAGGGGAGTCATGTAGGCTGGATTTTCTGCAGATTAGCAAAAGCTGGTATGAACTTCCTCCCTGGCTCTCTGGAATGTTTTTTTGATTTTTTTAAGAGACTGACAAATAGGGTTTAGCATAATAGCACAGGAGCAATTTCCTCATCATTTCCACATTGAAAAAGGAGACAGGAATAAAAAAACTCAAAACACTCAGGGCTGTCTCTCCAAAGCATTGCTTCTTGAATTGCTGTTAAATGCACGGAAACTAAATTAATCTTCAGTATAATTCTCCCCATCACACTGGGTTACACCAGTAAGGAATTTGGCTTTGGTGTGTTTATGTGAAGTGTTCTAGAAAAAAGTACAAGTAGAGTCTCTTAAAACTGTCATTTTTTTGGAGACTGATCATAATTGTTGTTTCCAAAGGCAACATCCCACACTTCATTAAGACCCCTACTTTTGATCTAATGGGCTATATTAACAGTGTGTTATATAGGACAAAGTATTCAAAGCCACCTCTGAAGAAGCTCTACATCCACATAAGCACAGTGAAGCAGCTCAGCTGGAAAGCCCTGATGAGTGATAAATAATCTCCCCCCCCTTAGGCTGCTTTATTAATGAGGTTGGGGGGCTTCCATTCCCATGGGTATGGTGGAAGCATAAAAACACCTGTGTTCAACACCCTTCCCATACACACATTTACACTACAAATTGTTCCTGGGATAAGAAATCGGGAAGACAAAAAAACATCAGTGAAGCACGTCCCCAGCATGAGCTACATAAACGTTCTCCAAACTGTGCATATTTCACATTATACATAGCATGACTGAAACCTGTGTCACCACAGACTCACATCCAGTGTATCTATACAAATATCACTCTGTATATTGCAGAGTAGATTTTCTTCATCAGCCACAGACAACAAGATTATAACCAGGGACTGTACCTCGGGAGTCCTCACCTATTGACCAAGATCAGCTCTAACAGTGAGGTGACAAGGAGGACACAACCATTTTTGCCAGCATCATCCAAGCCACTCTAATCAAAAATGCCACAGGTCATTTTATTGATTCTTGCTACAGGATGAAGAATTTACATCTCATTTGTCCTCGGTTTTCTTATCTTTCATCTTTAGAAAAGTCTGATAGTTGTACGTTAAGAAAAAGGGTGTCATGGTTTAGGCCCATCTGATATGAACCAGGCCTCCACTTTCTTGCCTCCCCCCTACCATGGGACAGGGAGGAGAATGTCCACCTTAAGGTTCACGTATAGACACAAGGATAGGGAGTTTTGCATTCCACAATTACAATAAACAGGCAAAAAAACCAGACAGGTTCAACTTGAGAAGGAAAAAACCTTAATTTAATCTACAAGAAGAAAAGAGGAAACATGGCCAGATCTTAATACCTTCTCCCCACATCCCTCCCTTTTTCCCCAGCCCAGATCACTTCACTGCTGTTGCCCCCTCAGGGCACAGGGGACAGGCAGGGGGGTTTAGGGTCAGTTCCCCACACAGTGTTCCTGCCACTTTTTCTCCTCAGAGGGAGGACTCCTCACATTCTTCCCCCACTCCAATGTGGGGTCCCTGTCACCAGAGAGTCCTTCATGAACCCCTCTGACATGAGTCCCTCCCAGGATGTGCAGTCCCTGAGGAACTGCTCCAGCTCGGGCTGCCCACAGAGTCACAGCTGCTTTGGGAACAGTCACCTCCTCTGCCACAGGATCCTCTGTGGCTGCAGATCCACAGCTGCCCCTCTCTACAATCCCACACAGGCTGCTTCTTCATGTCAGCCCACTCGTGACAGCTCAGGGGCTACAAATCTACGTTTAGCCCCACTGTGGTTCTCCAAGCACTGCTTCACCATGCTCCTCCATAGGCTACAGGGACACAGCTGCCATCTCACCATGGGCTTTGGGAAATCTCTGCTCAGTACTTTTTCCCCTCCTTCCTTACTGACCTTGATGTCTTTTCTCTGGCATTCCTCTCTCACTTAATGCTCTACTCTGCGGGTCATTTTCTTATATTTCTGCGGTTTCATTTTCCTTCTCTTGAATATGCTACCCACAGAGGTGCATCCAGATTCCCACATCTGCTCAGCCTTGGGTAGAGGCAGGGCAGGAATTGGAACCAAGGCAGCTTCCAGCAGCTTCTCACAGAAGCCACTCGTATTGCCCCTACACTTCCAAAACACCACTGAACTAACCCAAGACATAGGGCATATATGAAGTGTCTGCAAAACAGTAGTTTAAAAATGGGAAAATGGACAAGTGTTTTAATTTAGTTTAGGCAATAGGTAAATTAATAAATATTTAAATAGATGTATTAGTGACAGATTGCCTGGGCAGCCCTTGTGCTAATAAATTCTGTTTTAAGCAAACCACACACTGATTACTTAAGGAGATTCTGCTTGTACATTTCACTACCCTTTTTTAAATTAATATTTCTATAACTATATGTAAAATAGATTCTATATTTTTCACTGACATATACCTCAATGCTAATGTTAGTTAACATAGCTTCCTTCCTTCCTTCCTTCCTTCCTTCCTTCCTTCCTTCCTTCCTTCCTTCCTTCCTTCCTTCCTTCCTTCCTTCCTTCCTTCCTTCCTTCCTTCCTTCCTTCCTTCCTTCCTTCCTTCCTTCCTTCCTTCCTTCCTTCCTTCCTTCCTTCCTTCCTTCCTTCCTTCCTTCCTTCCTTCCTTCCTTCCTTCCTTCCTTCCTTCCTTCCTTCCTTCCTTCCTTCCTTCCTTCCTTCCTTCCTTCCTTCCTTCCTTCCTTCCTTCCTTCCTCTTTTTTCTTCTTGGTACAAAATCTTTAAGTGTAGTAAAGCTTGTCTTGACTTTATTTTGAATGAAAAAGGGCAAGTCCAAGATGAGTATACCCTAGAAGCCTTTGACTTGGAGCTCACCTGCAGCAAGGGAGGCTGCAATAGTGCCCTGTATGAGACATGCACTGGGGAAATTCCTCCTGGCATTGTCCTTTGAGAAAGGGGAGAGGTTGGGTTTGGGACATAAATCTGTTCCCAACAGGATAAAAGCTATACATCATTATCTACCACAAACTATTTCTGACCCATATAAGAAAATATTTCAGTTTTCTAGAGGAGAATCATCTCTCTCCTTGCTAACCCTGTTCACTGTAAATAGTGAACTTGCTATCTCTTCAACTTGCTTCTCTCCTCTAAGGGAGGAAAACAGCTCATCACTTATGGCCTTGGGTCACCTAGAAGCTTCCCAATGCTACTTTAAAAGCAGGGACAGTTTCCTCACCTATGCAGGATAACTCTAAAGCTGGCAAAGCAGAGACCCAAGTTTGGACTATCAGAGCACTGAATTACTCCAGGTAGATTAATAGGCCTCATCAGGTTAAACCATGGAGCATTGGTGCATCTGCATGAGACAGAACAAGAAGCCTCTCCTGCCACAGCCTCTACAGTCCTGGAGAGTCCTGGACTATTTCTTTAGTCTGTACAGGTACCAGACACACATCCCAACATGACTGTTTCTATCAATTTAGGAAGTAATCTGGATTTTTACCCAAGCAAGCAGTAAGGCATGTTTCTAAACAGATTAACACCTTTCTCCACCTCTTCAAAACAATCTGGACTGTGAATTTTTACAAATAGCAAGGGTGGACTGAAGTTGATGCAAGAGTGATTTTTAACTGGTGTTCCTGCAAAGGAACCATCAAGTAGACAGCAGCCTTAGCATTCAATATCTTCCCACTAAAGCTATTCAGCAGCAAGTTCCAACTGGTCTAGCATTATGGGGAATGTGAAGAGAAATTCTCAGCAGGAGGCCAATACCATAATCTATTAATCTTCCCTTATTCCCAGTTAGATTCCCACAAATTATCTTTTGCATTAAAGCTCTGTTTTGAGAAGGTAACTTCTTGTTTCACACAGATCTAAACACCTAAAAGGGTTAAGATAGACTATGCTGAGGTAAAGGCTGAGGCTAGCATGGGAGTTTATCATCCTCTTCATGCACAAAACCTGACCGTTTCAGCCTAAGATAATACAGGTGGCTTTAGACTGTTTCTAAGTGTAGAATAAAAGACTCTCTAAGACTTTTCATAGTCTGTAAAGAATATGAAAACAAGAAATATGAGGCTATGCTGAGAAGAGATCTCTGGAAGGCTGGAAAGAAATCTTCAGCAGCATCAACAGAATATGCTGGTCTGATCTAAATCTGAAGGTAATCTACCGTATCTAGGATTTTTGTCTAGCATACAGAAAAACTATGTACATCCTTGGTCCTGGAGGGTGGTTACTTCATCAATTTCCAGTACGGAAGAGATGGGCCTTGGGGATACATGGATCCACAGGAGCACAGGAGATAAGTACAGATCTGTAGGAAATACTGGAAATACTGGAAGATCCCAACAAGTCCAAGCAGTAACTCTCTCAAATACTCTTCAAAATTTCCTAAAATTACATACTACTATGCATGGTTAGTTAGGTGCTCCCTACATGCCTCATTCATTCTTCTGGGAGGGTAATCAAGACTTTGCCATGTGCAGCTGAAGGGCAATATCATGTGGATGAATAAGTATTTACTTTTCCTCCTGGAGGAAAGTTCAGATCCTCAAGAAGCATTTTGCAACTCCCTTCTAATTTAAGTTCTTCCAAAGATGAAGCTCTAGGTCCTCTCATAACTCATTCTAAAATGGAAAATTGGAAATGAACCTCCAGCTAAGGGAAAGCACCAGCTTTGCACATTGTTATCTACTGAAACTATATTTATGGATACTGTAAATAAGCAACAGCATAACATATTTCAGAGCAATTAGGTAAGAAACCAGATGATGTACATTTTCCAGCCAGAAAGAGGATTGCTGCTTAGATTTTTTTTTAAAGAGACAAAGCAATAGATATGCTAGTGACCCATGCAAAGATAAAGTCTACTATTTCATTAGGGTGTGGGTTGGGTCAGTTTTACTTACCATTGTTTATAATAGATATTTCAAGGTTGAAGAAATATCTTTTTATTGTCACTCACATTGCAAGCTGTCTAGAGATAGACAAGATAGATAATGATAGATACAGATATATAATGACAAACATATTTGAAAGTTTCTGGGAATTTCCTAGGAGGTGTTGCTGGAGTCAGGTCAGGCCTTAATGTCTTCATTTTGTTCCAGGAGAAAAGAGTAAACAGAATACTAATGAAAGGTGGAGATGGTACTAAAATCAGTAAAGGTTATCAACCTCTGTGAAATAATGCAAGAGGACCTGAATTGGTTAGGAATGTGGACTTAAAGCAAAATTATGTTTAGTCTGTAAAACTGCAAGCTAATCACACTAGAGAAAAAACAATGAGTAGAAAACGGAGGAGGACAAAGAGTTGAACGAGATCTCCAAGAAAACTTAGAGAGAAATTTGCAGTGTAAAGCGCAAAGAAAAGATTTTGTTGAGGTAAAGACTTAGACAAAGTTCACGTGTCATAAACCAAGATGAAACATTTCAGTTTTGTCCATGGCAACATCTAGCTGACCAGTTCTTAATGATAGCATCTCAGTACTACAGGGTAAAGCACAGGGAGTGGAAACATTTTTTCTTCTCTTCAGGGATAATGGTTTTCTAAGGACAGAGTAAAAAAAGTTCTTCAATAAGTCTTGTGAATGTGGGCTTATATAAGTGATGTAAAGTGGGCAAGTCCCTGCAGAATTAAGTATTTTCGTCTTCTACTAATACTTTTATTATAGTTGGTAAAAAAGACACTAATTTAAGGAGATCAAATCAAGATCTAGTGGCCAGTGCCAGTCCAGTAGCATGTTTCTCACACTTTAGCATTTGAAGCAGCTGAAGGAAGCAGACAGGTTTAGAGCTGTGCAATAATAAATTTAGGTAAAATTGGAAATAAAACTAGATAGCACACCAGATCTTCCACAATTATAACCTGTTCTACTTCTTACTAATTTAACCTTTACCAATGGATAAAACTTGATTTCTAGCAAAGCATATTTCAGACTTGTTCAGTCTCTTGAAGGGGCTGCCATTTAGTGTTTTCACTTCGGGTAGGGATTTTTTTACTGATCACGTCACATTAGTCTAATTAATAAGATAAATTACTAGATAATACTGAAGATTAGACCTAGTACTTATTTACTGCTTCATCTAGACAGCTTTTGAAATAAAAGAGTAGTAGTGTGTCCCAAGAGAATATGCTCTGTGTTCAGCAATACATGTGCTGGGATGTTTTTTTCCCCTCTGACATAACAAGTTTCTATCACTTCAGTGAAAAGTTCCCATTTTATGTACAATACTTAAGAATGATTAACGACTTTCACTGTTAAAGCCAAAACTTCAATAAAATATATTGTGGTGTAATAACTAATAACTTACTTCATTAAATTATCTGAAGTCAATAAAATGAAAAAAAATATAATTAAAAAAAAAATCACTAGCAGCTCTATTACTTAGGTTAAGTGGAACATACACATTCCTAATTTTGTACAGGTAACATAAAGAAACACCTGTAGAGTAGCAGTGCAGTTATACCTGTAAATGTCTGTGTTTAAGGTGGTTGCTTTTTCTACTTCATGGTAAATGGTCATTTAATGCCTTGAAGAAGGAGTAGGGATTTCTGACAATAGAGGTGTGAGGCACACTGATTTCTGCTCCTCACACGTGTCCCTGAGATAATCGAGTTCTGATCCTACCTCCCAGTCAAGGGATCGGAGAATGAAGTTAGGCTGAAATCTTTGTGAGGATTAAAAAAGAAAGGTTGTTCAGACAGGCAGTAGGGTTTTGGCACTTATTTTGGCCCTGTTTATCTCTTGAGATCTGTACTAGGGACCATCTCAGCACCTTTGGAGGACAGTTCTTCCATGGAGCAACTGATGTAAGCCCTGGTCTGGGGAACCTGCCCATGGTACAACACGACAGCAAGGCAGAGATGTGCTGCAGCCTGAGAAGTGACAGCTAGAGTGCACTGATACATAAGTGCCTGGCAACTGCTCTAATTTATTGCAGTAACTGTTCTGGCTCTCTGTGAAGCCTAAAATAATCTATGAGCATTTCACATTTTAATAGTATTCATGTTGAGGGCCTCTGTGTGACTGCAGCTATATGATAACATATGCCCCAATCGGATCTTCCCTTTGTGTACAAGATGACACAATTCATGCATAGTTAGCCATGAGGGAGATGGAGATTACCCATTTCCAGGGTAGGGAACACAGGGTCTACCAGCTTCTCTTATATACCAAAAAGATGAATATTTTCCCTTTTAAGAGCATTTACGCCATCAGAGCTCAACATATGGGATGTTCTTGCCCTTCAAGGCAAAGCTCTGATGTCAGAAGAGACGGACAGAGGAGAAAAATGAGTAGCAGTCACAGAAACTAGTGAAGGGTTTCACAGAAACTAGTGAAGGGTTTAATGGGGTTTGGCTGATTATTACATTTTCTTTCATTATTATTAACTCGTTTTCAATAATTCCAAGGACCTTAAGAAAGCGACACCATTAGGAGTCTGTACAGATCCTAGGAAAGAAAAACGTCCGAGAACATTACTGTTTATAGAGGTTGAGCACTTCAAAAACTGAGAAAACACTGCAGGGATGGTTGCTATCGATATTCATCCCCTCTGAAGCCCATATTGTACAATGCTAAATAATCAGGTTCTCTTGGTTGCACAATTTCTCTGAAGCCATATAGCCAGTTTCTAAAAGTGCATGTCCAGTCTCTGTGCCTGAAACAGTTCTTCTGACTGCCTGCTCTCACCTCCCCACCTTACCTGTAAGCAAGAAATCCTGTCCAACCAACCAGTTCTCCACTCCAACAGCATCTCAGTTTTAGCTGTCTTTTTCCAGGCTTTTCCAGTCTCTTTTGGTTTTTTGCCCTTCTAAATATATTGCCAGTCTTGTCCTACTGTATTGCCCCTGGTCCACTTTTGTCTTTATTTTCAGAATATTTCTACCAACAGTTCAAGTGTTCAGTGCTTACTGTAATGGCCATACCTACACCAGTATGTGAAGGGGGTTACAGCCCTGAGACCAAATGACACTGCACAAATCCCTATGCATAAAACTTTCTCACTGAATTTTCCTCCCCCAAAATTAGGGCAGTGTCAACCTGTCATCTTGCTCATGCTGAGCCTTCTCCTATACCATGGAGGATACAGTCTGTTCATCCCATGGTTTTTATCACCTTCTTCATAATTTCCCTCACATGTTTAATTTTCCTTATATATGTAAAATTTTTGTTGCCCCTGGCACAAATGCCAGCATTAAGGACAAATTTCAAGTCCCTGCTTGAATCCCGGCAGAAACAAAATAGATGCAGACCTCTGGAAAGTAAAGACCACTTCCATCTACGATGCTCTTCCCTCAGCCTGGCTCTCAGCAAAGACTGGGCTGATTTGGCTAAAGTTTTCCAACAATCAAAGGCAGACCTTCAGCAGAGAATATTTAATACCAAATTGTAGTATGATAAAAAGCCATAAGCAACTGGAAACAGGGTCAAGTAAAAGAAAGCATCATGAAAATTTGAAAAGCGCTGCCCATAGACCTGCTAATAATATCTTTCTGACTGAGATGATATTCTTTGATCCTCTTGTAAAGATTGCAAAAGATAAAGAAGACTTTACAGGCAGGCTTAATAAATACCAAATCATGTCTTTATCTGTATCTTTGCATACTTCTTACCTGTTAAGTTTTAAGCTCGAAGGCCAAAAAAAGATATTGATTCAGGAGTTGCCAATGTGCACTTTTAGAATTCATGTTGGATCCCTCCAGATCTATATAATAAGGTGTGAACTCAGAAGTCAAGTGTCAGGTCATTGCTGCATGCACAGATGCCTTTTTGCCAAGCAGCCCACAGAACACACTCCTATGGTACATGTCAGGATTACTGAGCACATTTAGGGAAGCTGCCAAAGTGTTTGGAGTGCTTTGGCAGCAGAAGAAACAGCTGGTCCCATCAAAGTGATCACATTCTTGGGCATTAATTTAGAGTCTGAGAGGATGGAGTGATGCTTGCCAGGGGATAAGCTTTATAATCCTAAAGGGTTTGTGACTCAGAAATTACAGGCTTGTAAAGGTGTGGTTAAAGCAGTTACAACTGCTTTGTTAACTGGTCACTTGAATGATGGAGATAAGTGGTTTTTAAGCAACAGAATCATCAAATTTTCAGGTTTGGGAGGGACCTTTAAGGTCATCTAATTCCAACTCCCTTGCATGGGCAGGGATCCCTCCCACTACACCAAGTTGCTCAGACCTCCATCCAGCCTGGCCTTAAAAACTACCAGGGGTAAACTTCCACCGTCTCTCTCTGGGCACCCTGTTCCAGTGTCTCATCACCCTCATGTTGAAGAACTTCTTCCAAACATCCAATCTAAATCTACCCATGTCTAGTCTGAATCCATGAATCCAAACAATCTGAGCAGTTCTTTCAATGGCTAGATGGACTAGAATTGAAAAGCATCTGAATGAGGATTGGGAGTGGTTTTATGGTGCCTCAGTAAATAAGAATAAAACTCAGTGCTTTTGCAAGAATGAATTATTCATGAGTGAATTATTCATTAGCATATATTATGAAAATACACAAGTGTATCTAGAAGGTTTGCTTCCAGAGGAGCACATACAGGACATATGTAGAGATATGTGCCAGAAAAAAAATAAAACACATTTGTGATGATCTCCATTAACATATATAAGGCCTGTTGCTGTGTGATTCATTGTAGCAGTTACTAAACACTCCTGATAAATAGCTCCTATAATTTTGGTGCTGACCTTCTCATAATGGCCATAGTAGCTGTCTTATTCTTTGACTCTTCTGATCCACAGCACTGTGAAGTGCCCAGATACTGCCTGAGAGAAGTAATAAGTGTATTTCTGTTCTGAGGCTGCTAAGAAGAAAAGTTCATAAAATTCAAAATTTCCTTTTCAGTCTGTTATGAACACCTGAACCCGATGTTGGTCTCTCCTTCTCCTGTTTATATGAGCATGGAAAACATCTCTTTTCACCTCAAGCCAAGGCTGCTATTGCAACATTACAAACTGCTGAGCAATTTTCTTTCTCTGCTTAACTATGTCCAATTTTATCCATATTATCTATGTCCAGAAGTTTCCATCAAACCATTAGTTAACACCCCATTGAATGCAACCAAACATCAAACTGTTCTTATGATATAAGCATTTAGAAGGCTAACACTCAAGGATGGATTAATTTATCAAAGCACCAAATTTTGTAGAGATTATTTTTTTGTTAGCCCCCTTTGAATGCAAGACAACAGGATGTACCAAGGCGACAGCAGCATAGGTATGAAAAATTACTTCAACCACAGGCAAAACAAGCTAAGATGTGTAACTGTCATTTACTAAATCACATAACCCACAGACTTTTTTATTCCTCAGCAAGAAATTTTTTAAAGCAAAACTACATGTTATAAAATTATGCTATTTTAACGGAATGTGTAACATGCCATTTTTCTCATCTGGAAAAAACACGTAATATTAAGTGATTGTTATCCACAAAGCAATCAGAAGTTTTCAATCTTACTTTTTATTTACTAGCCCATTTCTATGGGCTGGATTTTGCTGGAAGAAGAGAGGGTCTCCTGGTGTTTTTTTTACCAGCACAGGGTAATTAACATATAGAGGTCAGCACATCAGATGTAAAAATCCTCCAACAACACACTGCTTCTGAAATAACGCAATGGATTCAAAGACTACACAGACCTGTACACAAAGTACTCCATTAACAGCAGGTGTTGTACAAAAAAGCTCTCTTTAGAAGGGTTTTTAAGTACTGTACATCTTTGTTTAGAAGCCACCTTCAACTACCTTCTTGTTGGGAGCTGCAGGGGAAAGCAATTAAATATATGAAAAAGCAGCCCTCAATTTAAAGCTGCAGGAGGAAGCAATTAGTGTAACAGAACTCTTTGCTTGTACACAAAGAATTACGGTACATGAAGTCACCAAAGGATGGGTGTTACTTCTACAGAAATAATACACACTGTAAATCTGAAAATGTCTGGCTACTGAAAGTCATAGCTGGCTACACGGGCCGTGTTTATTCCCAAGTATCCCTATGACAGCGGAGTTAGATGTTTACATGAAATTGTATTTCTATCTTAGCTGTATAATTAATGTCTTCTCTAAATTCCCTTTGCATAGGAGGGATCTCCTTTGCTTCTCAGGGGCATGACTGAAGAGGAATTGACTCAATTTGAATCAAAGCCATTGAGATGGATCTGACTAAAGAGAAAGACTTCGCAAGGAAAGGAAAGGGATCTTTCCAGTGCTGTTTGGTGTCTGTCATGTTTACAAGTCTTGATTATTGGGACTAATCTCATCCTGAGATAAACATCCTTCTTCAACACTTTTCCCATTACAGTACATCAGGGTTTATTTAGACTTAGTGAAAAAAAAAAAAAAGGATTTTGAAGATTTGATGTGTTGGGGTTTTTTTTAAAAAAAACACAATGGAAATTTGCAAAATGTTTTCAGTGTGTATGGGAGATAATCCTTGATTCTCGATGACATGAAAATTTATGGGGAAAAACAAAACAAAACAAAACACACACAAAAAAATTTTTTTTAAAAAGTCACTATGAGTTCTTCTAAATTTAAAAGAAAAAAATGTGCTAACTAAAGCAAGACCAGAAAAACGCTTCACTCAACGGTGTTTTGTTAAGGGTGCAAAGGTTAATTAGACACTTTCTGTTGCATTATATAGTAGGAAAACTCCATTAATTACTGCTTCTTTAATTTAACTGATTCATTAAAAACTGACTATAGAACCACAAAGAAGGTACTAACTTTCCCATAGTACCCATCTTGCTTCTCCAGTGCAAGACCTATGACCCTTAATCAAAATTAGATTTTAACAGACAATGAATGGATAACCATGGCATAAAACACCACTAAACCCCTAAAATGAAGGAAGCATCCACTGACTTCAGTCAGACTCTGCTCTTATAAACACCTCGATGTTTGTTCCTGTGTTTTCTACTGTCCTACATAACAGGAGAAAAGGTTGATATTAACAGCTTACTTTGCCACTATTTATAATTCAAGTTAATAGCACAGTAAGGAGTTTCTATAAATGTTTGGTTTTATGAGCTCCTGTGCATTTTCTCAACCAATTAGTCAAATTGCCTTCTTGACTGTATTTCCTTGCTAAATCGATTTTTTTTAGGTTTTGTTATTTGTGCACTACTGTCTTCCATTAAAGGCAAAGTTCAATTATTTGTCTTTTGAAGGTCTGAGTGCCTTGCTTAAAAGGCCAAGTGCATTAAAAAGAGGCCACCCTTGACTTTACAAGGAGATACAGAAGGATAATGTTAGATGGATTTAACAAAATTTTGAAATTCAGCGTGTGTGTTTATGTGAAGATATCAAAATAAGGAACAAATTCTGTTAAAACTTGAAGAACATTTTTTTCTACTGTTTACCTTTTGTTTTTCTTCTTTAAAAGCAGCAAAACCCAGGAACATCTTGTGGCTGAAACAAAAGAAAGAAAGTCAGGATACATCTAATTTGGATGAAAATAAGTGATAAGACATTTTAGTATCACAAAAATAGTGCTTTAAAGCCACACAAGTGCAAAAGAGGGCAAATTCTAGTGGGAAAATGCTGCATGTTTGCTGTGAGTAATTGAGGAATCTAATCTGCTCTTTCATCTCTTCTTAATTATGTTCACTGTTCTTACATATCTGTGTTTCCATTTTGAAGACAACACCCTGGGCTGTCTTTTACCTCTATACTGACTGACCTGACAGGAGATAGCAAAAATACTTGTAGCCAACATAAGTCTGCTAAGAGATCTTGGTGAACTTTGTGATAGTTCTCAGCCATGACAATTTAAAGTTTAACTCTGGAATGGTGGGAGATTTCTACCATCTGTAGAAATGCCTTCTACCCTTCCTGTTGAAAGGGTCTGGAGAAGAGAAGAAAACCAGCTTGAATGTTGGACTAATTTATCATGGGTGACCATCCATTAACAGGAGCTTTGGAAGGGCTGTAGGGCACAACATACACCCTGAGCCCTTGGATGCAGCTCCTGGTGGTAGAGACTATCCCATCAGAGCTACTTCAGTGAGTAAAGGTGGCAGAAGCCATGCAAGCATAGTAGCAATTAGTTTCTACAGAGTTTTTAAATATCTATTTAGAAGCCAATTGTCTATGGCAGGCTTGTTCAGCACCGATGTGTCTCTATGTAAATGGCAAACTTCTAGTAAAGCAGAGATTAATTTAATTAAGTTTAAACATTTCAGCTTTTTATTTTATGGTTACACACATAAGTAGAGCAATAACTGAATACAAATGTTGCATATTTACTGTGGCATGATCCAAGCAATTACTACTAACGTATTAAGGAAAAGCCTCATTTCACTCTTTTAATTTTATTTTATAATTAGGTGGGAACCGTATTTTGTTGAACACATTTGTAGTTAGAAGTTATAGATTATGCTTCTCTTTGTTTTGGAAGGATGATTTTAGCCCTGTTGCTAAAAGCCTGTTAGCAACAATTAAAATAGCCATTAAAAGGCATTTATAGCTTTTGTACTTGTTTTTCTTGTTAATTTTCGTCAAATATTTCACAGTCATATGATGTATGCAGATCACCAGCACAGACCTTTAGAACTAGTTTTAAACATCTGGTTAAAAACATTGTCTTTTTTGCACTGTGATGGTTCATTCACCCCTTCTAAATGAATGTTGTGCCAGTTGTTTGTTCTGCCTTCGATTGAACTAGTTTTTTGTTCCCCAAAATTATTTGAAAAAGTTTAGAAGGAAAACTTAAAAGCCAAGCAAAAACAATACTGGCAACTTTTCTGAGTGCCAGAGTTTTAGCTGCTTTCTGTTGAAAAGCTTTCCTGACTTTCCATTCAATCCAGTGTTTTTGTACACACTGTTAGAGGAAGGGCTGAACGCATGCTTCTAAAGTACAGCATGGTAAACGTCTGGGTCTGTTCTACATATACCGTACTATTAAAATCAATCTGTTCAGGTTAGTTTCCATTCTGAGGAGAGCTGAGAAACACAACCAGCAGTTTCTGTCACGTGCTGCGTTGTATCAATTAAAAATAAATTAAATTCCATGCAAAGAACCCAACTTAAAAATCCCAGCAAACAACAACAGAACCTTTCCACTAATGATTTTCAGTCATCAGAAGTGGAGAGAGACTCAGACAGCAGACAGCATGGTCCCAGCATGCTTTTTGCCTTTTTTTTTGTTTGCACAGTAGCTGTCAGTTGCAGCCCTGCAGGTAGTAGAACCCAGTGGGAAGAGGGGCGGGACAGAGCGATGCTGCCTGAACTGACAGCAAATTTAAATTACTGAGCTTTCTTTTTCCTTTTTTTTTTTTTTTCTCTTTGCGTGCTTTTTTTTTTTCTTTTTGGTATTTTTCTACTCTGCGACAAACTGAAAAGATTCTAGCACACACTAATTTAACAACCCTGCTTCGTCGTCTTCTTTTTTTTTTCTCTCCCTTCTGTTTCCAGGATAATTAAAAGAGAAACCTGTAAAGGCAACATTCCTTCAAGCAAGTTGGTGCTGCAACGTGCTGGTAAGATGAATTTATTTATTATTTTTCCCTTCCCCATCTTTTCTTTTCCTTTTTTGGAGCTGAAAGCTTTTGTATATCTAACGCAGTCATAAGTGTGGTTCCCCTGCTGTGGAGGGTTAGGATATAATGAAAAGGTGTAACTGCTTGATATGTGACCTTCTCCTATTACTTAAAATGGATAATAACAGCCTTCGTGTCTGTCCTCATGATGCTTTTCTCTCTGAATTGACTATTTGCTCAACAGAAGCGATTCTGTGATTGTCGCACTATGACAATGAGGACCTGATTGTTTTTTGGTTACTGTTCCATGCACCTATCAGAAAAGATACTTGAGTTGGGGGTTCTGTGTCTGTGTGATTTTTGTTTCGTGAATGCTGTTTGAAGCACTGATACGGCGGGGGTGGAGATGGGGGTGGAGGAGATGGTCTTGGTTATCATTCTGCCTGTTCGGCTGTTTACTAGGTAGGAAAGTGCAACACTGAAACTTTTTTTAAAAAATAAATAAATATTTTCAGCTTGCATGGAGTGGGGTCAGTTTTTTCCGGGATTTATTGTTGTCCAGTGCTGGGTAAAGTTCTTTCTCTCCCTTGCATTGTGCCTCTGGAGAAAGGGGGAAGGGATGTTCCACTTCATACCTCATCATATCATTGCAGTAGTTAATTGCAAGAATCTGACAAAGTTTAAGATTAAATACCAAGCATTGCTTTTGTAAAGAATGAGTTTGATGCTGTGGATAGTTTCCTGTGAATAAAAGCCTGTCAGATACAATCAGATCTGTATTATACATGTTGCAGCTCCTGCCTTGCAAGTCCCCTGCTTTCCAAGGTCTGATTTCTAGCTTTGTTATTAGTATTATTAATATAGTTTAGAACATGAGTTGGTTTTGTTTTGGTTTTTGCTTTGTGTTTGTCCTTATAAAACTTGAAAGGTAACAGGTTTTTCTCAGGCTTTTTGAATGTAATTCTGCCAAGCGTTATATGGCACAGCACCTACTAAAATCAACAGGAAGGTTGAGCTTATCATGTATTAGAGAAGAAATTACTGAACAGTATCAGAACTAGATCTTATGACTGCTGAACTCTCTTTTCCTACAGTTTTCCTATAGTTACTGCAATAGCTGTTGTTACACTTAAAACTAGATCATGTAGGTATGATATGAATGCTGAAGTATTCTGAATAGACTGCATGAAAAATACTAACCTTATAGTTAGTTGTTCACAGGTCTGTAGACATTCTGAGGGAAACTTTTTGAACATAGTATAAGATATTTCAAAGAAATCTAATGAAGTAAGAAAGCTGGTGTGATTCAGTCCTCTAATTCCTTGAAAGCTGTATTCCTTAACATGAAAAAGCCAACAAAAATTATGCCTCGCAATAAATCATATCTAGATTGATACATCAAATTTTCCAGACTCTAAGGTCTGTTTTGCCAAATGCATAATATGATCACAGGGGTGAAATTGTTCAAGGAGAGGGGTGATGAGGTGCAGTCAGGGATTAAAGACAGGCTCCTTTGCATGTCCCTAGTGAGAAGGAGAAGATGTGCCAGCGCCATATGGAAAATCACATTCTTTCACAGTAACTTTGTTAGGGCACAGGGTTAAAGGAGCTGTATTTGCAGGAGCTCATCACTCTGTTTCAGCCTCAATTTCAAACACTGCAATTCTTTTCTGAAGGTTTACTTTGCTTGGGTAGAAAATGATGGTGTCTTGTGAAACAAGGTCATTGTATCTCCCACATCTTGCTTTTGCCCTGACAACTTGCCTCCCCCCATCCCAACATCAAGGTCTGCAAGGCCCAGAAAATTAGGCTTTGTCCCTTGTAATCCTAAACTCCCATCCATTTATTGCCAGAGAAGAAAAGGAATGAATTCAGTGTTCTTGTTATGGAAATAAGTTTTTATTCACTGAGTATCAACTGACAGTTAGAAGCGTATCTGATGTAATATGAATAAACTGTAGGCTGTTGACAGTAAATTATGCAGCTAAAGTCTCACATTCTCCTAGAAACTGTGCTTTTACAAAGCTCAAGTGGCCTAATGGGGTGAAACAACTACCTATACTCTCATTTGAGTTTCCTAATCACCCAAAACCATGAGAAGTCCATGGTGGTTGATTCCCACTGCTCATGGTGGGCATCTTAGTAATGGGCAAGCTGCATGGAGTAGAGCAGGAATGAAGCCAGGAGTATTCAGACATGGAAATGATGTCAAAATTACTGTTACGAGACATGGAAACAGAGTACAGCCAAATTTAGGTGCTGAGTTTGGTTACAATATTTTGTTCCTGGAGTTAAAAGGATAAAAAGCCCCACACCTCTCTAATCCAATCTACCAGTCTACTTTCTCTTTGAATTTAGTCTTTAAATATATGTATTTTTTAATTAACCTGTGTATTTCAAATTGCTGTTGGCTTCTAGAAATACTGCCTCCTACCCAGTGCTTGGAAATTTCTAGTTGAATTGCTTTCATTTTAACAAAAAAACAAAAAAACCCCAAACAAACAAACAAAAAAACAAGACAAAAAACAATTTGCTGTAATTTCCTGTCAGTAACACAGAAATAAGAAAACACCAGGCTAATAAAAATGATAATCTGAGTTTACAGCTGTTAACAAGATTCCTGAATAGAAACGGTGCTATTATATACAAAGAATTTCTATCATCACTAGAGAAATGTAGTATAAAATTATGAGCTTTATTATTAGGGATCCCTCATCCAATCAGAAATCAACCCGTAATTTTACTTGTGAAATGCCATAAGTTTTGACATCTTCCCTCCCCTCCTATTAATAAAATATTAAAGAAAATTTATAATTAGAATCTTTGATAACATAGCTATGAATTTTCTTCACAGGAAAAAGCTGCCATAATTCTATTTCTTTTACATCTCCACCTCTCCATACAAAGTCACTGCAAGTCTGACTTGCATGCAGCAGGTAGAAGCAGGGCAAATCCCAGAACTGCCATGGGCAATAATGATGGGATTTCATCAGCTTCTTTCTCTTGAGAGAGGCCAGATTCTCAGACTTTTCTCAGGACTCTGCAAAACTACTTAAGAACATGCCATAGCACGTTTTTCCCTGACTGGGATTATTTATTAGCATTACATTTCTGGTCAGCTGCATTGAAGTATGGAAGAGTCATGACAAAATACTTAGATTTTAGCCTCTGAGGATTGGTTTTTTTCATTCTTGTAATAAAAGACTTTTACATTTCTCTTCTAACTGCAAATAATTTATGGCATTACAAGGCGCTTGCTGCGTTTCCATTTGATTTAACAAATTAGCTATGGTCTTCTTTCAGCAAGAGCCATTCCTAAAGCCCTACATCACCAAATGAAGCAAGACAGCTGCACCTGGCCCAGAGTGGTCCCAAGTCTCTGGTCCTCCACCACTGGCTGATTGATAACAGATTGGGCCAACACTTGTCAAGACACACTCCTTACACAAGCCTGTCTGTCAGTCACATCTCCTTCATCTCCTGGTGTTGTGTGCATGGTTTGCTGTGAACTCCTTAGGACTCCTAATCCCATGTAAGGTATAGGAAACCCTAAAAGTAATCCAATACCTCCTAATTACTTCGATCACTCCCAGAAGCACATAGCATTTATCAGGTTACTAGATATGAAGTAAGAATATAAATATTTTATCCTATTAGGTTAAACAGTAAAATAGTAGCAAGAATGAAGTAAAGTTGATCAAAGAGAGATCAGTGCTAGACTATAATTATCACACAAAGTTTTCCTTGGTTGCTTTCCATGCCCTGTAGCCTGTGAGGGTACTTCACTCCCATCAAAAGGTTGATGTGCCTTTGGAGCCACATCTTTCCTACTCCTGTTGTTGAAGACACTGTCATGTTCCTTGGTGAAGGTAACAAACTAGGAGCAAGCCCAAGGTTCTGTATATTGATACTTTTTAGTGTGGTTTTTTTCCATCTGTTTCTGTATCTCCCATAAAAGTGTTTGCCTTCTGTCCATGACATTTGGACACCAGAGGTAGGATTCATCTCATTGAAATATAGATACTTACACTTTAGATTCCTACATCTGAGCAAACTGCCTTGGGGTCCCAGTACAGTCAAAGGAAACAAGTAGATTCTTCTGATTTATCTGACCTATTTTAGACATCTGAATCCCAGTGAAGAATATCACATTCAAGACTCATATCATTTAACTATGTCCTCTCCTCAAATTTTCTTAATTAACCATATTATTTCATTGCATAATTTCGACATCTTTCATCATCTGTTTGGCTTCTCTTGTAACTGCTTTATGAAGACAAAGGGCTTAAAACTCTATAAATTCCATACTTTGAAAAACAGTCATAGCGCTGTTGACTTACCAAGCCTCATGTACTTGGTAATGGGCTTAAACTGGGCTAATCATAGGGAAATTAGGACTGGAGTGCATAGACAGGGTAATATTACCCACATATTTCTTTAGTCCTCAAAGGCTGTTAGGAGGATGAAGTCACAAGTGCACAGCAGGCAGTATCCCTAATGTACAATAATCTTCTTCCTCAGTGTTACTTTTTATTCGGTTGAAATGATCTAGGAGATGCTGTGATTAGTTTATTTGTTCTACTTTGCAGGCCAATGGTTTTGAAAAACTACACCACAATGCTTTAAAAAGTCTGAAAGTCAGGAAAGCCCATGAAGATGAGGAAGTCTGCTTCATTTAGGCACCAGCATTTTAATGAGTTGATAATCCTTATGTAAGTTCCCTCACCTGGAGGAAGTGATGTGATTTGAAAGCTTCCAGGCAAACAATTTGAATTCCTAAAGTTACACAGATAAAGCTGCGTATATAGTGATAAAAATGCCTTCTGCAGAGAGATCCCTGGCTTCCAAAGGTTTACCTAAGTGTAACTCACCTCTATGTCTCACCTGGCCATCTGAGGGGGCCAGTGGCTTCCCATTGGCCCTGTGATTGCCCACAGGCATCTGCCAGTGTGTCCCAGTACATGGCATGAGGGCTTGTGGGTGATACTGGTTGGCTCACAGCCCACTTGAACATAGGGTTGAAAGGAGCAGAGGGACCCAGGACTGGAGCAGCCTAGTTCATAAAGTCTTCTTCATTCCTCACAGAAATGGTACTAAAGGATGACCAAAACCAACATCAGTCAGGCTTATCTTCAAGAAAAATTTGAATATTTTCAGAAGTAAACATGTTGGCATATAAATAACCAATAATACATAGATAAATACACAGCATGGCTGTTAGAGACATAAAACCACCCTAGATAGCTAAGACATTCAGCAATATGGGCACATTATACATTAGACAAACATGATCTCCTTTAGGATTAATTTCCCAAAGATTAAGTGTGGGTCTGGTTTGAGAAACTGGATTTTATCATTCATTTAAATAGAAAGTCATTGAACTTCACATATGATTGAGAACAGAGTTCTGCAGTATTTTGAAGAAACAGTCTTTATTCAGTAAGGACAGCAGCCAGATTTGGAAGCATTCAGAAAACATGTTAATATGACATAGAACTGCTCATATAATAAAAAAATCTCTGAACACAGGATTTGTGTTACACATTTATACATTTTATATTTTCAGTGGTTAATGCATAAGCACTGTACGAAACACTGACACTGTGCAAAGCAGAAGGCCTGTTGCCTGCATTTTTGATAACAACAGGCAGACATGTAGATTAATAGTGGCTTTTTATCAGTCTGATGTAGTCAATGTTTTCCATAGGCTCTCCATTCAGAAGTGGCTGTACAAAGGCCTTTCTTTTGCTGTATCCTAAGTCACTGACAATTATGAAGGACATCTGCATACTAAATGAATCTTTCACACTTGAGTGAAGAGCAATAGCAGCCCACCCAGCGACACACAGTGAGAGAGACCACATTCACAGGACATTGAAGGCTGGGTACTCTTGCTGAACAGGTTTACACATCTCAGCTTTGATCCTGCAGGACTTACACACATGCTTAACCTTACACACTGCGAATTAAATCCTGGGCCTCTCAAAATCAATGACAAAACTCCACAGACTTCAAAGGGCCACTCTGTGAATCGCCTTTTTGGCTTCAGTGCAGTCACACAGAGTGTAGAAGTGTGTGAGCTGCTCTCCCAACCTTGCTTGCTTGTCTGAAGTCTTAAGAGACTGAAGGAGCTGCTAAGAGTAACTTTCAAAACCCTTCTGTCTCACAACAAACCATAAGCAGTCAAAGATGTTTTATTGTTTGATCTGTGTTCTTTAGGAGTTTTGCCCAAACCCCATGGTAAAACCCGCGGGAGTGGTTTCTGCTGGAGAAGTCTGTGAGCAATCTATAATGCAACCCTTTGCCTGGCTAGTACTGCACTCTGAGCAGGCTGTTTTCCTTACTTTCCAGAAGATCCAGTCCCTGGACTGCAGTGATTATGCTGGAATCACATCTTTCTTTTTTAAAGAAAGAAAAAAAATCTATAGCTCATATGATTTTATAGGAAACCTGGGAAATCTCTACTGAAATGACTTACAGGTCAGAAAAACAATAATGCATGAATTTGTACAGTATCTAACTGCTGGGTTTCATCTGCCTGCTGCTGATAATGGAGATACCTGTTGCAAAATCTAGCAGTTATTTTGGGATCTGCTGGAGAATGGAAACCAAATCCTGGCTCTGCCTCTATCTGTAAAACTGTCCTCTGGCAGCAGCACCCCTGACACTAACTGTGGAGTCCTGAAGAGTTTGGTGAAGAGTGGGAAGGAGATAAAGTGGTATTAGAGCCATTTTTCAGCATAGATCCCTTTCCAAAGCAGGGCAAGTCAATGATCTCCTTCTGGGCAAACCCTCTGGCTCTGAAATGTGTTGAATGATGCAATGGTGGCTGAGATGCTGAAGCTGAGTGGTCTTCATGAAGCCTGAGTAATGCCAAAGTGATTCAGTTCCAACAGTAAAGCTCATGCTGGTAAATGGAGGTTTTGTGAGCAAAACAGCTAAGGACTGGTGTTCAGACACAGCTCTGTGACTTGTGCATGCTAGGAACTAGGAGAGGTTTGGCTGCCATCTCCCTAAGACACCAAAAAGAATTGTGAGAACAATTATCCTAGTGTAAGTATACTGTAACAGGGAGTAAGGGTTTGGAAAAGAGATTTATAAAGTTTAGCATCCCAGTTATGCTAGGGGATAAGCCTATGTTAGCATTTGTGTAAGTCAAATTATCCCCTCTCACCTAAATTGGTGGCAGTCATTTGAAAAGAAAAATAGGCTGAGCGAGCACAGTAAAGCTTTTTTTTTTTTTCTATTTTAGCATTTTCCTCTGAAACATTTCATTGCTCCAGCAGCAAAAAAATCCCTCAACTTTTCTCCTTTTTTTTTTTTTTTTTTTTTTTTTTGGCTCTTGCTGTAAAGATATTTTATCTTCTGTGCGCTCCTGTATTAATGGGTTTACATATGTCCTGCAAAGTCCTGTGTGACATTCTTAACCACAGAGATTACAGAAATTTACTGCTTCACTGGCATGGTCAAGTTGCCACAAAATTGCATTTGTTAATGTAGCTGTGAAAACACATGGCACCTGCCATCTCTGAGCATAAGGATTTTAAATATGGCTGCAAAGAATCTGGGAATGACTATAAAATGGGGCTTGGCCATGTCAGTTTAGCATTAGGAAGGAGACTGTGCTGTAAAATCCTCACCCATAATTAGACACAAGTGACAGCTTTACTTAACTACTGTTCACTAATGAACAAGCAATGAAAATGTTCTGCTTTTCTCACCCCAGAAGAATGACCATGGCAGATGTTAACACTGCTGAGAACAGCTTTATTGTAACTACAGGTGAGACAAATGGGAGATTTATTAGTCTGGGCATTGAGGGAAGGGGAGGGAGGGTAAAAGTTGTATACCAAGCTGTTCCAAAGAAATGTAATGTACATTATCACACACATTGCATGGCACACACAGTGCTCTAAAAAAGGGGCTCCTCTGTGAGTAGGAATTCATGGGCATGCCTGCTTCTTGCTTGCTTTTTGAGTACTCAATACCTGGATAACACATTATACCTGATTTTGCTTTTTATTTCCTTGTGCCCCATCCTGTACTCATTTGATGGCAAATCTCTGACTTCCTTGATAATACAATGTAATCAATGACTCAAAGTCTGGGAACTCAGTGACCTGCAAAAGACTAAACAAGAGACAATGTTTCTCTAATGAAAGTGCTGAGAGGAGGCTTGATCCAATGTCTGCTGGATCCTTTCTGTTCATTTTAATGAGCTTACAATTGGTCCCTAACATAATGTGTATTCAGAAGAAATCAGCAGTGGTTGTTCAGGCACTGATCCAATAAAGCCTTTAATTATGTGCTTAGGATTATAGTATGGGAACAGTCCCATAGAAGCCACTGGAACCACACAAATGCTTTAAGTTCACCAAGCAAGTAAGTATAGGTTTTGTTGCTGGAGTATCATATTTTTTTTCAGCCAGTTCCCTCTGCCAAGCAAATAAGTACAGTTTCTGGAAAATCTAGTGCCATAAATGCAGTGATATTCAGGTTTTTACCCAAATTTTTTTTAGCTGCTTTATACTTCTTTATGCCTAGATATAGCAAAACACTTTACTGCAACTGTGATATGAATAGGAATACTTGCAGCTGGAAACTCTGAGCTCCTTTCCATTTTAGACTCAGGGTACACTTGCATGTGGTGTTACTCTCTTACTCTCAGTCCCATTTCTAAGTAGAAAAGCATTTTTAAATTTATAAAAAGTAAAACTGTTTGTGGTATGAGCAGGAAAATATTATTCTCTGCAGCTACAACAAATTCTGTCTTTTTGCCCCAAACTCTTCAACCAGGTGCTTTCTCAGAAGAGCTACTTAAAGGCAGTTTGAGCTTTTGTGCCATGGGGAGCATATATTGTTGTTTAACTGCTTCTCTTCACCTCGTCCAGTTTAACTAGAGGGTACAGTATTTCTGCATTATCTTACTTTCATGAAACCTGTGATAGCCACCAAGTTTTTCAGGTAATGCTGTTTGCAGCAAACACAGTGTATGGCGTTTCCAAAAGTTTCCTGCTGTCAGAGGCATGAGGGCCAAATTGAAAATATTGGTTTGGGAGAATGTAATCTTTTCTGTACAGACTTTGGTCAGCATGATTGTGTTCAGTATAAGTGCCCAATAGTAATGATGTCCAGGCATAGGGCCAGATGCTAAAACTGCCCCCAGAGTGAATAGACTCATACTCTGCAAGAGAAGCAGTAAAGTATGCTCGTATTCCAGCCAGAAACATCCAAAAGCACAGCTCCCCATGAGGATAATTCTTGCCAGGAGTATGAATAAGCTGCATTGAGGCTATGCATCATGGCAGCTGCTGCATCAGGGACTGCTAAGTAGCTCATAAATAAACAGTCTCTGCTGCCCCCCAGTTCCTGTACCAAGTTTCAGAATGTACTTATGTAGGTCCAAGTCTGAAAGACTTGTATAGCTGCCTCGGTGGACTTCGAGAAATGCCAAAACAGAGGTGGCTACTTTCCATCTCCTGCTCCTTCGACTGGCCATGATTTTTCTGGCAAGCACAAATATACAGAGCCTAGAAGGATTTGGCTGCTATTCTTCAGCTCATATTCATCATTTGGGTTGCTCCAGCGGAGTTATGAAGCCAGGAGCTCCTGTTATGGTAGGATAAAGACTCCACCACAGCTGAAATCTTTATTAATAAATGAATTATGAGTAAACCCAGAAAAAAACAGACACACTTTAATAAACCTACCAACCATCTTGTTTCAAGCACACAAGTGTATTTATACCCACATTAGAACTACATTAAAATGCAGAGGGTTTTCGTTAGTGCTCATTTTGGTTTTGTTTTCTTGAGAATGACTTAAATTCCACTCACACAAGCCTGCCAGACCTTCTGCTGATATAAATCAGAATGACCCCTTGAAGTTGACTGAAAATCTGCCCCAGAATGGCAAATAGTAGTCTCTAGAGCCTGACTAATCTTTAAGGATGATAGAAATTACTGATCTGACACATACAACCTTTTGTATAACACAGACAAAATAATTTTAGCCAGAAATTCCTACACTCGGGGTAACCATTGTCTGTGAAGCTGCAGTGTAGATTAACTGTATTCTTGCAGCAAAGCATGCTGTCTGCTTTAGAGGTTTCAAATTTGTTTATATGGATGCAGTAGTTCAAAGTTTTGTTCAGATATGTAGTACCCAATATAAAAAATAATATGAGCATTAGACCTTTAGATTGTTGTATACTGTACCTCAGTATTAGAAACTCTCCCAGTTCTAACTGCTGACACACAAAGATCTGGATGTTCCTTCTTTGTAGCAAATTTGAAAATTCTGAGACAAATAAACAAATGAAGTGATTTTCTAGCAGGTAATACTCTATCAGCATACTCTTTTCTTCAGAGATATCTTTCTTGACTTTTAGAACATTTCATAATCTACTGCCCAGATATCAACTTTTGGAAAAAAACATGGAAATATCATCAGTTGATGTCTTTATCTAAACAAAAAGGTGTATAATTTGGAGCAAGGATAACCAGCCCCTTTTGTAAGTGGAGACATGCTGACTACCATAAACCAGAAAAACCCTGTCATAGTTTAATTTTCTTTCTGTCTTTCTCTTTCACTACTAAAAGACTATACACCTGTACACCAACTTATCTTTGGCTGAATACAAGTGCTAGCATACAGAAGCAGTTGTTTTTCTATTATTTCAAATCAACTTCATACTTCAAACTATTAAAAATCTCAGGCAAGTCTTTCTTACGAAAGTGTGATTTGCAAAATTAGTCTTCTAAGATTTCACTAGAACAAAAAATTGTCATGTATGACCCTTTGTAGTGGTTTATCACATATAAATGTATATCTCTGCAAAAGTTTCACAAAATACATTATGACAAAATAAAATGGCATTGAAGCAGCACAGGAAGGAAACACTTTAAAAGGAGCAAATTTTCACAGGCTGCAAAGCAAGTTTGAGGAACTTCTTTACTCAAAAGAGCTGCCATGCCTCCAAGTTCCTTTATGCAGCTTCATTCATTGCCTTAAAAATTAGTTTTCCTAGGCAGAAAATCTTGTTCTCCACAAGGTAATAAAAGTGGTTTCAGAAGTTCTGGGGACAGCGATTGATGTTCCTGCTTTACCAATACCATACCCATGGACATTCCTCTACAATTATGTCAGTACTATGGAATAAAACAGTCAAGATCCACCCTATAGCCCCAAGGCCTGTTGACATGGCACAGCTCACCTTCATCTGCACACACTTCCTGCAACCCCAGACAGAGCTGTAGGATCCAACCTTGCTGTTGGTACCTGCTGTCCCTCAAGCCAAATTTGAACATTCTGAAGGACAGTGTTCATTGGAACAACCCAAACCCATCAACTAAAAGTCTATGGATGATCATAGAATCATGGAATGGCAAGGGCTGGAAAGGACCACCTTAAAGATCATCCAGCTACAACCTCCTTGCATGGGCACCTCCCACTAAATCAGGTTGCTCAAGGCCCCATCCAGCCTGGCCTTCAACACTTCCAGAGATGGGGCAGCCACAACGTCCTTGGGCAACCTGTTCCAGGACCTCACCATCCTCACAGGAAAGAATTTTTCCTTAATCTTGAACCTAAATTTTTCCTCTTCAAGTTTGAAACCATTTTCCCCTGTCCTTTAATATAAAAAGCCCTACCCCAGCTTTCCTGTAGCCCCCTTCAGATAATGGAAGGTTACTATAAAGTTAACTCGGAGCCTCCTCTTCAGGATGAACAATCCCAACTCCTTCAGCCTGTCTTCACAGGGAAGGTGCTCCAGCCCTCTGAGCATTTTAATGACCCTCATCTAGACACATCCTTCTTATGCTGGGGACTCCAGAACTGGACACAGTGCTCAAGGTAGGGTCTCACAAGAGCAGAGCAGAGGTGCAGAATCACATCCCTCGAATGCTGTCTGTGCTGCTTTTGATGCAGCCCAGGACACTGTTGGCTCTGAGCTGCAAGCACACACTGACAGCTCATGGGGAGCTTCTGATCCACTACCACACCCAATAACTTCTCAGGGCTGTCTGCAATCCTTTCTCCTCCCAGTCTTTATTTATGCATGGGATTGCCTCGACCCAGGTGCAGAACCTTCATGCAGTTTGTACAAGCCCACTTCTCAAGCCTTTCAGGGTCCCTCTGGATGACATCCCTTCCCTCCACTGTGTTGACTTCACCACACAGTTTGGTGCTGTCAGCAAACTTGCTGAGGGTGCGTTTGGTTCCACTGCCCACGTCACCGACAAAGATGTTAAACAGCACTGGTCCAAGTACTGACCCTTGAGGAACACCACTCATCACACAGCTCCATTTGGACACTGAGTGACCATCCAGCCAGTTCCTTATCCAATGAGTGGTCCATCCATAGAATCCATATCATTCCAGTTTAGAGATCAGAATGTCATGTGGGACAGTGTTGAATGCTTTGCACAGGTCCAGGTAGATGATCCCTGATGCTCTGCCTTTGCCCACCAAGGCTGTGACCCCATTGTAAAAGTTCACCAAATTAGTCAGGCAGGACTTGCCCTTAGTGAAACCACATTGGTTGTCACCAATCACCCTGTTGTTATCCACATGCCCAAGCAGAGCCTTCAGGAGGATCTGCTCCATTATCTTGCCAGGCACAGAGGTGAGACTGACTGGCTTGTAGTTCCCTGGGTCTTTTTTTTTTTTTACTTTTTGAAAATGGGATTATATTTCCCCTTTTCCAGGGGATCAAATATACTGATCAGGCAATAGTGCTTAAGCCATAACCCTGGCCTTGATACTTTTTATTAGAATAGATATCATAGAATCATAGAATTGGCTGGGTTGGAAGGGACCTCTGAGATCATCAAGTCCAACCCTTGAATATAATTAACAGAAATACAGAACAAAGGGACAACCCTCTGCAGAATACTCCTCTACTCTAATTTAAACTTCAGATGGGTACAGTTTCATGCCTCACCAACCCTGAGGGACCTGAAAAAAGGAAGATGGGAATTACTGCTAGCAGGTGTACGTACACATTAGGTAAAATGTTTTCAAATATAAAAGTATATCCCTAATCTGCAAACAGAAAATCAGTGTGTGGATATATCTACAGGACATCCTTGAATCATGAAGTTTTGGAGGATGGGGAAGTATTATGAGCTTGCCTTACTATTGCAGCTTTCCCAAGACATCCACGATTGACCACTGGTGGAGAAAGGACAATGAGCTGGATAGACATCTGATCTAACCTGATGCAACCCTGGTGAGAATCCTCCTGTTATTTGAAGGGGTGTGGGCAGAGGCAAGAAAATTTTCTGCCTTCATTAAAGGAAAGACGTCTGGCTGTTGGTACTCAGCTAATGAGACCTGATGAGGGCTGCTGGAGTGGAGCTGGCGTTCAGACCAGGACCATCTGTACCCATCCAAATAAACACACTGAATACTCACCACTATGCCCTTGTCCAGGAGCAAATTGGATTCTGAGCAAGCATCCAAGCTATGAAAGCTTAGACATTTGAATGTTGTCCTTTTGGAAAAGGCAGCTGCATACTTTAACAGAGAGGGATAGGGTGAGAGAGTGGGAGTTGTGTTATTCTGCTCATTTGAAATGTCAGTTTAGATAATTTTTCTAATTGAGTCTTGATATTTCACTGCTTCCCATATTTCCCAAAATGATTATTAACAAATAAACAAATCTTTCTTACTTGTCTCTGAAATAATAATGGCAAAAACCTCATTGCATTTGCAGAAACTCCAATTTAGGTGAGAATAATTTCTGGCAATGCAGCAGGTGGCATCATACAAACACATTTACTAATAATGCTGTGTCTTTTGGTGCATGTGTTGCAAGCAGCTATGGCAGGACATGTTCCAATCCTGACTTTATTAAATACATATATGCATCACCAAGAAGTGTCACGTCAATGGAAAGTGAAAACATACAATATGAATAAAATATGAGGGTGTGAAAACTCACATAGAAGACTGTAACACCATATTTCCCTTTTACAAGGTTTTGGCAGGCTTCCTGTGTAGCTGACCAGTTTAGAGTTAGCAAGGTCAGAAGACATGCCCCAAAATTTAAGATAATTTGGATTTTTCAATACCAGAGTCCGCTGAGGAAAAATAAGTCTTTTCTCCACAGAAAAGATGTCTTTCCAGAGTATTTACCCAGACAGATTCTTTTCTGCAAATTCTGTTTGCCAACTGGAACCTTTTGATCTGAACATCCTTATTGCCAAATTCTGTATTGGTGTAAATGAGTGAAACTCAACCTAAGGCAGTGGAGCAGATCCCATTTACACCTGCAGAGAACTTGGCTTTGATTCTGTAGCCAAGGAGAGATTAAAACCATTGGTTCTAGTAGATTTGTAAGCCCATAAAAATACTCTTCATCTCTGAGTGTAGGTAGCTTAGTTATCCAGTCCAAATGTTGCAAGGAAATGCTCTTGAGGGAGTGAATCCTGGACAGACGGAGGGTTACACTGGGGGATTTCACAGGATTTTGTGATCTCTATCAAAAGATCGAGCATACATTATCATCATTTTGATTCTGATGCTTCATTTGCTCTCCGTGAAGCTTTTTCCCATATCTCCTAATGTGAGTCACTTATTCCAGATCACTCTTTGAAGAAGGCATCCACTGATACATCAGAGATTAAATGAATCACTCATGATGGATTGTGCTTCATGGCTTTATATACTGCAGAAAATTATGCATTTTACACTACCTTGTAAAATAACCATTTATCTAAGTAAACATATTGACTCCTGTTGGGTTCATATGAAAACTATCCTAGGTTTTGAATCTTAATTTAGCAAGCTCTTGACAGGAAGGAAAAAAGACAGCTAAGAATGATGGAGAAGAATCAGTTACTTAAATGTCAATAGAGGGAGTGTAAAAAATGAGCTCAAAGTAACAGATCAATTTGTTCTCTAGTGCCCAGTTAGAGATACAGACTTGGCAACTTCTACCACACTTTCCCCTCTCAAAAAACAAAGCTTCAGAATTTGTGGCAAGTGGTGCAGTTATACACTGTGGTGTGAACTGAAACATGACAACAGCACGTGCTAGTGAAAGAAATGAGGCCAAGTGGTTAGAACAAAGAGAAACTGCTGAATATTGTTTTCCAGGTACCCTTCCCCACTTACTGTAGGTACCAAAGTAAGATTTCTCTTTTCCAAGCTTCTCAGTTTCCACATCTGTACTATGGAAATTATACTCTGAGCCAGGTTCCCTCTGGGGTCATTCCATGTCAGATATTGTAACATTTCCACATCTGACATTGGCAAAATTGGATCTTCATAGCACGCACCCCAAGTCCTCTTCTGAGCTGAAAGTGTCAGAAGGCATAAGTATTGCACATGAATAAAGTTCAAGAATGGGGCATAATTGTCTTATCCCAGACCCTTTGGAAAGCCCTGTTTTTGTCTGTCAAGGAAGCAGGAGTACAGGTTAGCACTAACAGTCTCACTCAGCTTTCACAAAATAACAGGTTAGATTTTCTTGTACCTGATCATTTTTACCTGTTACCCCAGATTGCCCTTAATTGGTGTTCCTGCCTGATTTTTGTCCTGCTCACCTCCTTTCCTTGCTAAGTATTTACACCCCTCTCACTCACAATATGATCTAAGACACTGAGTGCAGCATTGACTTCAGCAAGCTTTGGATCAGACCTGTAATCACTTCAAGCCTCTGACTAGCTGGCTCTAAGTATTTAGGATGAATCAAGTGTAAGACAAAGGAGAACATCAGGGAAAAGTGTTATATTGTCTATTTCTGCTTCCCCAAAGGTTTGCTCTTAAAAAAAATCCATTGTCCTATACGTACTATAAAATAATTCACCGTGGAGCAAAACATTGTGTCATGATACAGATCTGGGCAGTGATTGAAATAATAACAGACTGTTTAATTGCTAAATTACAGTGGTGATATTATGAAATAACGTATTATATCCACATTTATAATAAATTAATCCATCATGATTAAAGGTCTCTCAATGAATACCAAATGAATTAATACATGATTGGCTTTTGTAAGTATAAGCCTTTAAAATTACGCTGAGTTCTGCAAGCATCTAACAGCCCACAGCAAAAAGTTGCAGCAAGAAAATGTGTCACAAAAAAAACTTTCCCGCATTTCATATAGAACACCTTTCCTTTCAGAACATTTTTGCATTGAATTCGTTAGCAATTTTAGGAGAAAATATGTCCATAATCCCACAGTGTTTGGGGGAGAGGGGAAAATTACCACAATATGACTAATTTTATGAAAGACATCTGTCATTTTCTAGTGGTGTAGAGCAAGCTGTTTAGTAAGTAAATGAATTAACCAGATTTCTCATATTAAAAAAGGGTGGTGGAGGGGTGGGGGAGGCTTTTACAGTGTGCCAGGGAAATATCCCTTGAATATAGTTTGTTTAGTGTGTCCAATTAGACTGAGTCATCAAATTTTCTGAACCTTAAATATCTCAATTTGTTTCCACATTGTTTTTCTATATGCCATTTTGCAGCCATTTTCTCTGCATAGTTGATGTTGTTTATTGTTGATATTAATTTTTGCAATCTCTGCTTAAAACTGAGGCTTTTTGGTGCTTGGTGTTGTACCAAAAAGTTTCCCATTGAAAAAGAGACCTACACAGAATGAGAAGTGAGAAAAGCAGCAGAGAGCAGGTGTATCTGCTTCAGATCATGAATAATTCAGTGAAACATCTGAGTCTTGGTCTAGCACGGTATCAAATCCTAGACCACACTATACTTTTGGCTTATAAAAGGATACAATTGTAAATCAATGGTAAGCTCCTGCTTAGCAGTGTGAAATTCCCTCTGTTGCTTGTAATAGTTGCAGACCTGATAGGCTGGTCCTTTTCTTAATGAGGATAATATGGTTCATTTTCACAAAATACTGATTGCCTCTGCTTCATGGAGCTTACAGCACAAATAAGGATGTTCTACAACAGCCTGTTATTAGTAATATGCAGAGACTTGTGCTATAATACGGATCCCAAAAAAACCCCTTCCAGTATTTATGTAGTTTTTCCAAGGACAGGAAAACAACCAACCAAGTAAACAGAAAAACCCCACTACAATTTTTATGTTAATTTAAATCTGGGATGAGTCTCCTGACTGTATTTTAATCTAGCTAAGATCAAAATCTAATTAGAAATCTCAGTTTAATCTCAGTTAAAAAAACAGTTTGTAAATACTAAAATAGTTGATTATAGTTAAATATAATATGTTTAGCACTTTCTTAATATATTAAGAATACTTAAGCTGCTCAGTTCCTAATGAAAACCTTTTGGTGAGTTTCTGATGGTTAGCACACCTATACAAAAGTACCACCCAAAATCTAACATCTGCTGCTGCTGTCCACAGGGAAAGACTTCCTCTCTATTCAGAAAAAAAAGCAATCACTGCAACTAATACCCATGCCCATTGCCTATGAATGTGCTGAACTGTACAGAATTTCACTGAGGATTGAATCTTGGGGTTTTTTTGGTTGGTTGGTTGGTTGGTTGGTTGGTTGGTTGGTTGGTTGATTGGTTGGTTGTTTTTTTTAAATTTGCTTTCATTTAGAAACACATAGGTTATTTACTAAGAACACAGTATTAATTCTGGAAAGTTTTTTATTACCCTAACCTTACATTTAGAAAGTCTAATTGTACATAATATATGTTTGGTATTCAGAGAGCATCATTCACTTAAAAGTGTGAACAGAGTTTCTAAACGTGGGGAGTAAGTCAGTCCAGAAGATAACAGATTGCTTACTGGGGTGGAATGAACATGAAGAGAAGGGGATGGGGAAAACTGAAGGACTTAAGTTATTCTCATGTACATGCACACATTGTAAATCTTCTAGAATATCTACAAGCTGAAAAGTTATACCTCACCCTTTAGACCAGGGTTTCCCTCCACACACTTTGCAGGACAGACTTGGATAACTCCAGTAAATGCCCACTCCCTCCTGCCCAGGGCCTTTAGAGCTGCAATGGAGAAGGGTCAGAAAGTTGGCAGAGAAGTACCTAAGAGCTGATATGTGGATTTAAGCTTCTTTTTTTGTCAGACTTACTGTAACCCCTTTATTGAGACTCTCAAGGCTATATTCAGGCAGCATGAAGTACCCATGACTGATCAGAGGAAAGAGTTGGCTGCTTCTGAGAAACAACTGGAATTTAGTAAAGCGCCATGCAGGAGGCTGCTTAGAGAAGCCAGGAGAAAATATTAGATACAAAGCTCTGCTTACAGTCCAGGCCATTTGCATATGGAGTTTAGATTTTCTTTGTTTTAATTCCCCATCTATAAAATAGCACTTTTTAAATGTCCAGGACAGACAAACACAAGGGAGCTTAGTGTTAGAGGACAAATGATTATCTATATTCATATCCATGCTATACAGATAGAAGTAATATATGATTCAGCATGTGAGGCATGCAGACATGAATCAAACCCACCCCGCAGGGGTCAGCAGCAGAAAAGGTGTTAGAAGCTCAAGGGAATTTTATCTGAGCAAAGGCAATAGGATCAAGCTCTGAGACAGACAGCTTTTAAGTGAGCACAGACAATCCTGCAATTAATGGAGACATATCTGCTCAGTATTACAGTACAGCCGACCTGCATCCTTGGCTTATTAATTTCTCCCACTAGTACAAGTAAGTTGACGTCTTCTAAATTAAAAACAGTTCTGCCTTAGGAAGAATTGCCAAAGAATTTGTACATTAAAAGTCTCAGGAGATGCAACTCTTGCATGCTGCCTTCGCTGGGGAAGAGTACAAGCTTATCCTTCAGGAAGTGTCATCTGCCAGTTATGACAGCTACACATTTGTATTCATTTATGAATTCACAATTTACAACTGTGGCTATTTAACACAACAATTCCCTGGAAAATCTTTGGACTCTGTGTTTGCATAATAAGAGAAAACTTTCCAGACATCTCTTCTCTTTCCTCCTTCTCTGCTATTATTGTTTCATACCCAACTACTTTTACACAATAATTTAGGCCAGTGTATCACAGGCTTTTTCTGGCCTCTGTGCATCCAGGAAGCTTGTGAATCTCTGGCAACCTTGCTATGGGGGACAATATTTTTAACATGGTGTCTTTAGGAGAATTGATTTTCTTATTCTCTAGAGTGAAAGTGTAGTCTGTCACCTGGGCAGATACAACTATTAACAGGAGCAGGGCTTCAGGTACTGAAGCTCTGTTTCTGATTCAGCTGGAGATGTCCTGAGTGACCCTAAACAAATCACTTCATCTCACTGGCTTTTCATCTTCATATAACATGAAAATACAGCTAACACTTCTTCTTCTCTCAGGCACATGGTGAAAAAGAATGTTGCTCATAACTATGAGGTGTTTAGTTAGCTCAAAGTCCACTCCACTGGGTCTATAATATGCATTGCTTTTGAAGTTCCACTACAGCATATACAAGCCCACTCAGGCTGCTCCCTCTACCCCTTTTGGACATGTTCTCTTTGGCAGATGAAGGGATGGTGGCCATCTGTGATGTTAGCTCACTGACTTCTTTAGACCAAGAGATCAAGCATGAAAGAAAAGGATGTCTAGCTCTCTGAAAACAAATAAAGTAGACAATTAAGTATAAAACTTACCTTTGACAGAGAAGTAAACGTCAAATCTTTTTAATTTTTGAATATTTTTAAAATCAACAACTATATTTAAATAGAATTATAGCATAGTTTGGGTTAAAACAGACCTTAAAGGTCAGCTAGTCTAGCCCCTCTAAAGTGAACAGGGACATCTGCAGCTGGATCAGGTGGCTTAAAACCCCATCCAGCCTAATATTGAATTTTTCCAGAAATGGGAATTCTAAATATCTGCAGCTGAAAAGCTGATGCAAAGAGGGTATTTTCATGAGTTTTGATTATCCTTCTTGGTTTCTTTGTTCATTAGGGGCATGGAGGTGGGGCTGCTGAAGGGGATAAGGATGATTTTTCAAGGGGAGCAGGAATTATTTTAGTCAAATATTGGTCAGAAGTACAGGACAAGAAAATGAAAGAGATCTGTTGGTGGACTTGTGCCTCAGAGAAGGTGAAGCAACATGCTGCTTAGTGCACATGCAATAATGGGAGATTTATGAGGGGGAGAGTAGGTTATAAGAATAGCCCACATTAATCTTCTGCCTCAAACTCTTCCCATTGATCTCCCTGTAATAAACTGCAATGGTCAAAAAAGTAAAATTTTCCTTCATGCTGATTTTGCCTTTGCTCCTTGAGGAGCTTCCCAGAAAAGAGATTCTCTGCTTCTGTTTCTCTCTGCTTTCTATGCTATCCCATATAGAAGGCAGAAAATTTCTAGCCAAGCTTCAGGTTTAACAGTAACACATCACAGTAACCTTCTTTGACTTGTAGCTGGAAGTCAATGTCCACTTCTCATGGCTCCCACCTTCCTTCCTTCTTTCTCTTCTCCATAGCTCATGATATATATCAGAGAATCATAGAATGGTTGGAAGGGACCTTGAAGATCATATAGTTCCAACCCCCCTGCGTGGTCAGGGACACCTTACACTAGACCAGGTGGCTCAAAGCCCCATCCAACCTGGCCCTGAACATTTTCAGGGATGGGGCATCCCCTGTTTCCCTTGGACAATATCTTTCCAGTGTCTCACCACCTTCACAGTGAAGAATTTCTTCTTAGTATCTAATCTAAATCTACTCTCTTCCATTTTAAAGCCATTACTCCTTGTCCTATTTCTACCTGCCCTTATAAAAAGTCCTTTTCTGGGTTTCTTGTAGGCCCCCTTCAGAGCTGAACCTTGTGATTGTTCTCTGCTGATTAGCCTGAACCTGAGCACCAGGAGTAGGTGAATTTGCATTTGTGACATTTAAATAAAACCAGACACCGTAATAAGCAGGTACATCAAAAATAAAAACAAAAAAAAAGAAACCAAATCCACTGTCAAGGTAAGAGTTTCCTTTAACAATCCAAAGGAGAGGAAATTCAACAAAAAGCTTTAATCCATCGTGAACTCTGCCTGTTTTACGTAAGGATTTCAGAAGTGTTTTATTCTGCTGAAACCATCAAGATAACTTGGCATTATCTCACTAAAATAGATTGGGCTAATCACTAGCCATTGAATTTTATTCTATGTCTGATTTCTTGGCTTTTGTGTACTGCAAATGTTCAGTAAGTCTGCTTTGTATGATTTTCTGTTATCTTTAAAAATATCTTTCAAACAGTGGAGTCTCTGACCAGATAGGGATCACAGGCTCTGTGGAGTCATTTTTCTTCACAGAGTAGCAGAAGTAGCACTGTCACAACAGCAAAATTGTATTCTATCCAGGGAGTAAATATATTGATCGTTTACTTAGCAGAACTAGCGAACAATGTGCATTACACTTATTCTCTGCAGCCTGCACTGACTTCCAATTTGCTTTCGGTTGTTGGGCTTGAAGTATAAAGCCATGGGCTTTGTGCTTGTGACTTCTTCTTTGCTCCTTTCTGTGTCTTGTTACTAGAGGTCAGTTGGGATTTATCAGTTAGCAGTCCCCATTAACTCAGAGGGACCCAAGCTTATGCCATACAAAATACTTCTCCTGCTGTCCTGCTGCAATTTTAACCCAATTAGTTCCTGATACAGAGACTATTTACTTAGATGATCACCTAGGGAATGAACATAGACTGAGCAGAGATCATCTATATCAGCTCATTATTTGACATTTCTCAGGTTTTTTTAGTTATCATTCTCGTCAATCCTCTTCCTAGGACCAGAGTACACTTGGTACAGTGACAGATTTTTGTTTTGCTTCCTAATATAAAATGAATATGATAGGGCAGATCAACTTGAGCTCAGTTTGGCAGTGATCACACACAGTCTAGACACAAGGTTACTCAGGTGCTGTGAACCTGAAGTTCTCAACCTAAACCCAGCATCTACAAAGGCTTCTTAGTCCAGTTGTCTGAGCAAAAAGCTTCCAGTTCTGAACCAAAAATTAAATCTTTGTTGAAACAAAATCTGCACCACAGTATCACCCAGACACTTCGGGGAATCTTGCAGTTCTTCTGCTAATTTTGGTTGTGGTGTTTCAGGAAATGTAGAGCTTTGGATATTCTATGCTATTAGATGAGCATCTCCCCAGTACACACACTTCTAAATGCACTTGAGTGGATCAGCAAATAAATATTTGACTAAGCAACACACACTTGATATTTCATTAATTTTGCTCTGCCTTTGAGAGTTTGATCATTCTAACCATGGTTTCCCTCATGAACCTCTATGCCTATGGCAGGGGATTGCTAATGCATGTTCCCCTTGGATTAATAGATGTGGATAGAGAATCTTACTTGACTACAAGGTGTGGTACAGGATTTCTGTGCAGACTCTAGACTGTTAGTTTTGAAATAGCTTTTAAAGCCAACATTTCAGATGCTTTATTTGCTTCATGCATGGCTTGTTCCTAGATACACCCAGCTTGTGTGTCCATGGCTTCTCCATAGGCTACAATGAAGCCTGTGTGGATTTGTCTGCACAGGCTCTGCAGACAAAATGCTGTGCAAACCCACCTTCAGCCTCTGAGACACCTGGAAATTTCTAAACAATGTGAGTTGCCATTAGGGGATACTGCATTGCCAGATAAATCTTTTTTATTGATTTCTATAGAAATTTTACTGTCAATATCTCATTTGCGTATAAAGCAGTCACCTCAAAATAAAAACCTGCCTAGTTACTATTGCACTCTACTAGGCTGTGGGAAACATGGGAGTTTCAGCACAAGAAATGAGTTAATGTCTCCCTAGGCATGAAAATTTGGACTGGTCATGGTTTCATCCAAAGGTAAATGATTTTGAGCAGCCTGGTCTAGTGGAAGGTGTCTGTGCCCATGGAAGGAAGTCTGCAACTAAATGATCTTTAAGGTCCCTTCCAAACAAAACCATTCTATGATCCTATGATTCTACGATTTTAATCCTTCGTATTTTCAGAGCTGGGCAAGCTGTTTCCTATCCAGCTAATCCACTGATTGCAAACATTGTCAACTCATAAGAACACCTAAAAAACTTAACTACTGATCCATATCCCTCAAGAAAAATATTTTGGTTTTGTCTTGTAGACAGAGATAACCTTTGCCTTGGTCCTTTTATAATCATAGAATCATGCAATGGTTTGGCTTGGAAGTGACCTTGAAGATCATCCAGTTCCAACCCCTCTGCATGGACATACACACCTTCCACTAGAACAGGTTGCTCAAAGTCCCATCCAGCCTGGCCATGAACACCTCCAGGGATGGGGCACCCACAGCTTCTCTGGGTAACCTGTTCCAGCGTCTCACCAAAAGAAAACAAGGCTTAGGTGATAATGGATTTTCTCCAGGCCACCATTACAGCCAACTCCTGAAGTCATGAAACCACTTAACCCAGTTTGCCAACCACTTTACATTTTACAGCAGCAACTGGTTCTGCACAACCAGGACTGGTCACAGTGTTTTTTGCCTGCCAAGATTTCACAGACAGGACCAGCTCATATGTTAAATGGGACACGTCCAGGGCACAACATGGATGCAGACTTGCAGGAGGTTTGGATTCATTAGTGCTGCAGATAACCCAGCAGTTTGTGGGGGTGGAAGGAGGATGTGGATCAGTGAGAAGGGATTCAATATTTTCTATTTGGAAAACCCCTCAAAATGGCATTTAAAGAAAATCTTCCTCCACTCTGAAGTTTCCTAGGAAATTACTGTCCCAGTCCTTATCACAGCTTATCTCTTGCACAGTGTCCTTCCAGCTCCTGCATGCCCATTCCCAATCAGACCAAGAAGCTCCTAGCTTATCACAGCCATAAGCCTTCTCCTCCTTACTCTGTGAGAGCAGATAAATGGAAAGCAGATGTGTTGCTTCCAGCATGTTAAATGAGTGAGTGCTCCCCAAATCTGCTTCTTCAGCTTTCTCTTTTATCTTCTCTTTAACACCAAGCAGCCACCACTGATAACAAGCAGATTAAAAACACTATCAGATTAACATTTTTATGTAATAAATGGTCAAGAACCTCACATTAAAAGAGTATCTTTCCTGGCATTAAACATCCTTAACTCACCCAGGAAGTCTTTATCAGCTTGAACCTGCTCTGCTCGTTGCATAATAAATCTCCGAACCCTGATTTCATCGTAAAGAAATTCTTCATGGGGACAGCAGGGACCTAAATGGATGACTGTGTTTGAAAGGAAAATCAAGCAAAAAGATTAAAGTGCTGGTCTTCTTTAGTTTAAAACTAACTCTCTGTGCTAAATCTTTTAGCTGGGGGATTTCTTGGTTGGGATGTGTTGTTCTTTGTTGTGTGAAACAGTTTTTTGATTTCTCTAGGGCAGTTCAAATTTAGCTCAGGTCAAATTTACTCCAGATAGATTATCTTTTTAATGAAATACCTCTATTTTAATTTTTTCTTTTTTTTTTTTTTCCTTAAAAACAAGGATGTCATGCACTCACCCTCTTCAGACTGCTAATACTACTACTAGTACTTTTTGTTTGTGCTCTCACTTTACCCATTTTATCCTTGACATCTTTTTTTCTGGCATCCTTTGCTTAACAATAAAATACTTCTCAGGCAAAACACTGGACTTCTGAAAAAGTGGAAAATCTGAAGAAACTACTTTGAGAAACATGGATATGGCAAATGTTCCACAGAAAATCCTGTGGAAAATGAGCAAAGGTCATTTTGAACCCTGTCAAATGGAAATACACCTGCAATGTAGCTTGGGCAGCAGCAGTCATACAAGTAAAATGTCCTAAGAACATTAATCCATTTTTCTCAGGGTAAACCCTGAAAAACTGCTGCAGCAGTTGCCACTGACTTCACTGGGGGTGAAGAGATGCATAAGAAAAAGATGCCATTTATCTATAAGCACAGCCCCAAAGAGTGAGGGCAAGGAGTGATGTTTGAGGACTGACATTTGCACAGCAGCTGCTGCACCTCCCATAGACAAATAGAGTTTCTGAATCTCTGGCATCTTTAGATAAGCACCAAAGCTACTCAATGAAAAGTGAAAAAAACCAAAACAATTCTTTCTTTCTGGTAGACTAAATAACAAATTATCTTGCTTGGAAACACTGCTTTTTCATAGTGTATCCATGTTAAAATGAAGATTTAATGAGATTATTGAAAAAAACTGTCCCAGAAACGGTTTTATATTCATTCATTTCTCTGTTGCTCTTCAATATATTCCTTGGAAACAATCTTTAGTATCCTTTAGTTATACTTTAAAGTAGGCTGGCCAGCACAGTCCCAAGTTGCTTGACTAGTGTCACTTGATAGATTAAATTTTCAATCCTGAGATTATTTTTTTTGAATATACAATGCCTCAGGAATCCAAAATTTGTTTTTGCTTCAGGGGACCATACAGCCTCTGTCTTTTTTTATAAAGCTGTACTATATTCAATCATTAATAGCTTTCCTATGAAGTGTTCTTAAAAATATGTGTAAACTCTAGCACCTCACCATCTAATAAAACCTTTTTTTTAAACTCCAGTGTTCAAAGCCCCCTTGGGGATAAAGGATAAATCTTCATTTATGAAGATGTCTCTTTTTCCATTTGGTTGAAAACTGCTTCAGTAGTCCTTGGAGAAAGCACTGTTTTTGATCGCATCCCAGATGTAATCTGAGCTGGTGCCCTAACCTTAACAGTTAAAAATAAGTAGAATTTTTATTGATGTTTTAAAGAAGCCACCATTTAGATACATGTATCAATTAGCATATTGTTCACAAGTACATCAATTAAAATGCGTAGGGATACAAAAAGAAAGATATTTTCATATTTTTAATAAAATATACACTGCTTTCATTTGTTGACAAGTAATTCCAATAGCAATGTTCCTAGGGATTGATTTTGTAGTCCATATCCACAGTGGTTAAAATGTGTCTAGTAATGTGCATCTCATATCAGCTGAAATATTGTCCTTGATTTCACTTGAAGTGGAGTAACATGATTCTGGGGGAGCAAGAAATTATCAAGTAGTAATTAGTAACACCTGCTAGAAGCTCATATTTCAGACGAAAAAGGTAAGGAGATAAGCTTCTTTTTTTTTTTTTTTTTTTTTGCAGAGAAACTTTCATCTAACCAAATCCTCAAGTACTGTGCAAACATAACTAATTGCATGAACAATGTGATGATTCACTGCAGCCAACAGAGAAGTTCAAGAACAGCTGAGGTTGAACAAAGAAGTTGCATAAAGAAAATCCAAACAAAAGGGCATGAGGCAATAATGATTCTACAGAGGAGGTTATTTTATTTTTAGTGTGAAAGGGTATTGGGGAAGGACTGGAAAGGTTAGGCATGGAGATTCCAGCAAGCAGGAGCATAGAGGCTACATGACCAGGCAGAAAGTGATGATTGAGCAGGAAGATCAAACAATAGAAGTGCTCTCAGCACCAGATGCCAATTTCCAATAAATTGAAGCATGGCATAGGGTTTTAGCCACATGACTCCTATTGACTTTAATAGGAGTCATGCAGCTAAAAAACCCTTATTGCTTGGAAAGTTGCTTATTAAAAAGCGAATACAAAAAATTAATTCAAGACAGACGGCCTATTCTGAAAGATCTGGCTTGGAAACACTATGAGTTATTCTGGCAGAGAATTTGGCCTGATAGTTGCAGTATTACCCCAGACACCTTTTTCCACTTGAAACTGTACATGTGCCTTCTCCAGCACTTGTTAATGGATAAAGAGGAATGTGAGCTCAATTGACACTTTGGTTGACTGCCAAATGGAACTTAATAGAGTTAATAGACACTAATCCAGATTTAGAATTTTTCAGGGTTTGCACAATAAATTAGTGTGGCCACTGTGTGTTTAAATACTGGTTTTAAAGAGAAAAAGTTTATATGAAAGTGTGCATCCAGACAGGTGGGAGTACCCAGGCTTATGCTATTCCCTATAAATTGTATTTCTGAAATCTGCTTAAGATGTTGCCATAGAAAGATGTTCTGTTTTTTAGCTGCAGTAACAGCAGTTGTCATTGACCAATGGATGTTGTTTCACTTCAGAATCTGAAAACAAATTTGCAGATTTTCTTAATCTCCATTTGTACTCCCACCTTGCATACCAAGCCACACAAGAGAGTTTTGAGCACAGGATTGGAAAAATGTTTTTGACTAGGATGTTACTTATCAAGAAGCATAAACAACAATTAGAGGGACAGCAAGTCTTCAAAGATACAGTTTAAAAAAATACAGATGTCTACCAGAACACCCTCAAATTATCTGCATTAGAAGATCCTCATAAGGAAAATGAGCTACCTTCATTCTTGAACATAGGATTGTCATATGTGACACCATCATTTCCAAGGTTTTTTGGGACTGACTAGAGGAAATACCCAGACTCAGATGTCTTTTGTTTCAAGGGTTGGTCTCACTTTTGTAGGACAAAAAATTCCAAAGACTAATGCATGAACTCGTTTTATCAGGAAAAGTCTCTCTACAGATAAAGCAGCCCAACATAACCTTAGCTGTTCAACATGTAGGTCTCTTATCTGCCTAATCATTTGCTTGAGGAGGGTATTATACATCAGGTGCAAAAACTATGACTGTAAAAATTGTCTGTGATACTGAGTATTCCCATACTAATATGCCCATGCCATGGCAGCAGGATTTTACAGTATGAACCTCTCCACAATGTTACCCTGTATAAACTCAAATCAAGTGCCACACTGGAATACTAATTTCTAACTTCTATAGCTCTGTAGATCTATCACACTTATCCCTTTTTTATATTTGCAAGTAACCTGCAACATAACAGATCTCTATATGGACAAAAAGTTTTTAAGTTTTCCTCTGCTTAAATGTATTTACCTCCTTGGTAGGAAGAGGTAAAGGTCAAGGCAAATCTTGCACCTTAGAATCTTCAGTTCTTAAATCAATTTTCAGTAAACAGGAATTAGGAAAAGACTACAGTGTTTCAGAAAGGGGTCAGTTTCTCCATTGAGTTTAAATTTCTTGAATGCTTTTATGAAGTATCTAAGACTATACTGAATAAAGAGATGACCTGAGAGTGTGTCCTGGTTTGAGCCAGGACAGAACCAATTTTCTTTTCAGTAATTTTACATTTCAGTTAAGGCTCTTCTAAGTAACTGGAATTTCAGAAATTGACAAAATATTTTTCAGACAGTATCTGCTTCCAGGACTGATAGTTCTCAATAGTTACAGTTTTTGCTGGAGAATGGCATGCCCTGGAGAACCGTTTATGTGCTGGAATGAAAGGGGGGAAAAGGAGTCACATTTGTGACCCCTCTGTACAAAGGAGAGGACTGCACAGGTGACCTAAAATTGATGAAACAAGTCATACTCAGTATAAAACTGACGTTCTGGCAGGACTCTGTCCATTCTTCTGCTTTTGTCCCAGTCCATGCATTCCTAAATCCAGTTCCTGCCTGCAGCTGAGTCCAGGAATCCAGTCCAGGGCATTTCCAGGGACTGCCCTGCAGCCTGGATGGTGACATGAACTTTACTGGGGGGAGCATGATATTATTTTTTTCATATATGTGTATGTACTTGTAGCTCTTTCATTATTTCCTTCTTCATCATTACTGTTTCATTAAAGCTGTGCAGTTTAGTTTCTAACCTGTCTCTCTCTCTCTTACCTCTTTACTTTCCCTTTCTGGGAAGGGAGATGGGTTAATAGAGAGCATCTGTCATCCATATAATTGCTGTCCCTGTATTAAAACTTGACAGGGTGAAAACAGTAGGACAATTCTTATGATCCCTTTCCTTGGTCATATCAATTAAATCAACAGAGTGACAAAAGAATAAATAGATATAGGTTTAGATTACATGCACATACACACATACGAGGGAGCATGTAATACTGTCCCATGTTTACAGATGAACCTGATACAAAACATCTGAGACAGGGAGCTTCAAGAGAAAGCCATGTGAAATACAGAGAAATGAGCCTTCCTGATATTGTCATGTCCAAGAAATGGATGATTCATGCATCCACCAGGATGTACTGACATTTCTACCTGCATAAATATTATAAGATGAAGGAAGTTTGTGATATAACAGTGACCCCTCAAAAAATGTGGCATGACAACTGCCTCCTTTCAAATACCACCACAAGTCTTGCCAATGTGCAAACAGTCCCTCCCATCTGGATTTCTGGCCAACTTGAGGACAGAAATAATGACCTCTGTCCATACATCTGCTATTCTCACTGCTCACTCCCATGAAGATAGGAAATTGGAGGCCACTAGAGAAGGTTTAATCTGCTTTTCTCTGTTTTCCAACCTTGCAAGTCAAGGCAGAAGGCCAACTACATAAACATTACTCACTCCTTTGTAGTGAGGTAATCGAGAGAGAGAAAGGAGGAAAGAGAAGGTGGGAGGCAAGAAAATTGAAATTTGGTTTTGAAATGGTTTCAGTAGTTGACCCCCACCAAATGCACCTTGTGGCTTGTGGTACAAATACAAAACTTACTACATTTTGTCATTAAATACAGGCCAAAGAAAGTTCCTCATTTACCTAAGTGAATGTGGTGTGTAAGTGCTTATTCTTCAATTTGCAGTTGTGATGAGAAGCCTGAAATATTTTGATTCCTCATTTAATATGGTGTCCCCAAGGGATTTCATGGTCCTCAGCATAAAGATAACTGTGTGCTTAAAAAAAAAATAAAAAAATAGGCAGACAAGAAAATATCCTAATATGTCATTCCTTGGCAGTCAAATACAGCAGAATACTTTTCTGCCTTCAGACATCTTCCTGTGTCAGTAAAAATGTAACCCCTAAAAAAAAAAAAAAGGAAGAAAAGAATCAAACCACACAAACAAAATGCTGATACCCCAGGGACAATACACTAAATACACCTGAAGTCCAGAAATATGTTAATTGCTAATCAAAGAAGAAATCACAATCCAATGGAGCAGTGATCCTCTGCAGATTTCAGCTGACACCTGCATTTAGCTTCCTTGTTTTTTTCCACCTTAATGAACATCCAGAGACTGCTCTGCTAAAGGAGCAACATGTAAGCAGTGTTGCACTGTTGCTGAAATGAAACAGAACAAGTGGCTGTATAAAAACCTTTCATTAACCACCCAAATACTGCTATGACACTTATGTTAGCAGTTTGATTATTAAAAGCTCATGTTCCTGCATTTCATGGCCATACAAATGTTATTCTATTACAGTAAAGCATTAGGAAAATAATGCCCAAAAAAAAGAAATTAATCAAACACCAGTGACTGCCCTTTTTTTGTTTCTCTTTTTCTTTGTGTGCATTATTTTAAGGAGAAATTTCTTTCAAAACTGTAGGCTGAATTGCTACTTACGTACCTAAAATCAAACAATGGAATAGAAATAAGAGTGTCCATGTGTCCTATGCACAATAGCATGGAGAACCTCAGAGCTGCGGAGCCTGAAGCTCACCTTGATGTTTCCAGGACGCAAAAAAACCTGAAATCTACCCAAATAAATATAAAATAAAATAAAATCTAAAAACAGGGAAACTTCAGGGCTTTCTAGTTTGGGTTGTCACAGGTTTGTGAGTTCTGTCTCTTGTCTTTTCCAGGTCAGATAAACTCTCTGAGCATCTTTCATTCTTGACTAACACCACTTCTTCGTATTGCCTGTCCCACTCCATTCTTAGGCTGTTTGGGATTCTCGGTTGCCAGACTTCTGTGATTCCCTGGAAAGTGCAGAACCTTTTAAAACCTTGAGTGGCTCCAGATTCCCTGCTCCTTAAGCAACACACATACCTCTGCTGAAGGTGAGGATGCTGAAAGCCCAAATATCTTTGCTTTGAAGGCAATCAATGCTCTGCATCTTCCCAGAGCCACAGAAGATCTGGTCTTCTATCAGATAATGTGGAAGGAGGCCAAGCTCATTTCTGATAGAAACCTGCATTAATACAATTTTAAGGGGAAAAATACATATAAAAAAACACCAGATATTTTCTCAGAGGAACATATTAAGAAGAACTGGCATTTTTCCACAGAACTCTGCTTTGCCAGGAAATTTATGGCCGCAACAAACTATCTGAAAAAATGTCAGAACACAGCTAACAATCAAGTATTCAAAAGAAGTCTCCATTTAATGGTATAACAAAAAAAAAGGAAGCATGCAGATGTTTTGTTTATATTAAATTATCTCTATTGAAAAATGAGAGCTTTCATATTCAGATTATAGAGTATTCCTAAAAAATAATGTCAAACTTTCTCATTACAGTTGTGTCTATTTGCGTTCCTCAGGAAAAGTCCAGACTGGATAAACTCAGAGTACTTAATGTTACTGCAGTCATCTCTAAATTGCCCATGGTCTTCCCACACCTATGGTTTTTTGCTCACTTTTTATGTATTTAAAGCAACAAAAATATCAGTCTACTGTGTCATCTAGGCAGTTAAGAGAGTTGATAGCAATAGCTCAGAAGTAGATTACTGCCTCTGGAGGCTTCTCTACAGAAAACGCAGTGCAGCAATTATAGGAAAGGGAAATACCTGATTTCCATCCAAGTTGTGTAGTTAGCAAGGAATTGTACCTTTTCTTGCTGAACAAATGTCAAAAAGCTGGTCTAGATTAGCACCTTGAAGCTGATTTAATGTATACCTCTCCACAGCATTATAGGATTTGTCTTAAAAGCCAAGGTGCATTGTGTCCATGAGTCTGACTGCTGGCACATGAATCTGTACTTGTTGCATATAAGCAGATGGGGAATGCTGAAGGATCTGCTCACTGATACTTGCACAAGATCTCTGATATTTGCTTATGCAGAAGACCAATGCACACAGTGTTTTGCAGAGAAACTATGTGCTGCCCCTTGTTCTTAAAGCTCAGGTTTGGTTTGCTTTTATAATAGATATGTATTTGGTATCATATCTGAACAAGCCAACATTAGAGAATGCACCTTCACAATACATCCTCTGGGTTATTAGGCTCACTGGAGGCTTCCTCACACAGCAAAGTGGCATAACTGTTCTTCTGGGGCATCCTGGAGATGATGATGTGGGAAACTGCATGAATTATGGTATTTAAATATCATTGCTCTAATATATTGAGTCTCAGACTGCAAAGACAAGGTACAGCAAGAATGCATCACTGCTATTCCTCAATGCCAATGTGATCCATCAAAGATAAAGAATTTGTCCTCCTCCTCAGTTATAGCTTTTGCTTTTCAATTCAAGCTGGAATTGTGTTTTTGTGTTTATCTCTGCTGGTTTAAGCATTTTTGCAGCTAAGTTAGCAGACATGGGGGCCTTTTGGTTACTTCTGTTTTATGATGCCAACAGCAGTCAAGTGACTTTAAAAAATGGTTTTCACTCTAACCCCAGGTCAAATAATGTGTAGACTGAGGGGGTTGTCTTGTCAACCACTGAAAAACTGGGTGTTTCAATAAGAGACCTTGTGGACTTTTTTGGGGGTGTTCATCTAAATGTACAGATCATACACAGAACTTTAGGGAGACCCAGGCATATCACATTCAAAGACTGACAGCACAAGACTGGCCTTCCCCACCTTAGGGACTGAAAGGTATTTGGACATAGTCTACATAATTCAGTCTGTAAATTCAGGTTTCTAAAATAAGGTAAGTGATTTACTTTCCTGTGTGTTTTACAAATAGTCCATATTGCCATTAATAAGACAAGAACAAATACATTTGAAATAATATGTATCTAAACTCGGTGCTTTAAAACGCTGTCCCTGATCCACCTGAATTTTTTACCTTTAATTCGTAGGGAAAAGTAAATACTATGGAACAATTGGAAGTAATTTTATAAATTCAAACAGAGCCAGTACTGATTTATTCCATCTAGACAGCTTCCAAGTGGATAATATGGAAAAAATGGCTATGACATTCAGAGACACTGCTTGGCTCTCTGTATTTCCTTGTTAATAAAATTAACTCCCACAAAATCCTTGGTAACAGTCTCATTAACCCTATCCAAACAAGAAGAACAGTATAAGCTTATCCTGCCCACCCTCAGCCTCTTGCAAAACACTGAGATGTACTGGAACCCATTTAAAATCAACCCTAAAGCCATCCACTCCTAATGATTCAAAACTGACAGATTTATTCATATACTTCACCATCCATACTTAGCCCCTGAGGGCCTTGGAACATTTTCTTCCGAGATCCTCGGGGAATTTATGAAAATGCTAAGTTCTCTACTTAAGAGAGTTTTAGGAGTGGAATAACAAGTATGCTGTAGCTCAGGACTGAGGGACCTTGATGCAGGAGAAGATGGCATTGCACCTGCCCATATTAAAACTGGGTCTTGCCAGTATAATAAGCACCCACTTTTATGACATAAATATGCACTAAAGGACTTCTGAGGTTAAGTTATGTCAGTGCTCTTCAGACTTGCTACTGAAGGCAGGATAACATTCCTTTTTGTTGACACCAGAGCTGGGCACTCTGAAAAATATTTTATTTGTTACAGCATTTCACTCTGACTTTTTTCCTAAATATTTGATATTGATTTTGATATTTTGCAGGTGTTATATTCCAGACTTATTTGATTAAAATCAAAATTCTCTGATGTGGGTAGTAAGTTTGTACTCCAGTTCAGTAGAGACCTCCCTGATTCTTTCTTTCTGCCTAAGAGCACCTTCTTAACTTGTAAACTTATTCCTCTAAAGTCAGTACTTTGAGAAGGTATTTGCAAGAAAAATCTTAGTTGGAAATTGTAACTTAAGAACAGACGGGGCATCCAGACTGAGAGAGGAAAAGAACTAAAAACTTCTGATACACTTAGTGATTTAATTTTGGAAAGAAATCTTCTAAAACTTCTGGGTGTCAAGCAAGACAGAATAATGTCAACTAATTGGCAGTATCAGTTATGATCCAGAGACAAATGTGAAAAATCTTAAAATTATCAACAGATGTGGAAAATGCAATAGTCAAGAAAAAAGGAAAGACAGTGCAAAGAAAAACAGAGAGAAGTTCTGGCAGGGAAGATAATGTAGATGGCTTCTGAAAGATGTAGAAGAAAGTCTTGTAGAGGGAAGTCTGGTGAGAGGTTTGAAGCCAGCCCTCACATTATTTGTACAGTAGTAATAAATAAATCAGTTTTCATAGATAAAGCAGAATCTGAGACAGACAGAAAATTTTTTCATTTGTTTTAAGGAGTACATAAGGTGGATTTTAAGAAGTGCTACATCTCTGCTAAATCAGGAAACTACATACAGTTGGGCCTTCCCTTTTGCATTTTTCTTTTAGATCATGAATAACAGAATGTTGTAAAACCAAGCAAAGGTTTTATTCCTGAGAGTCTGAACTTTTTAGGGAAAAGGCATCCACAGTAACATTCTAAATTCTCAACTGAATATATATATATATAGTATATATATATAATATATAAATTCTCATTCTCAACTAAATATATAGAACTACTATGTAGAGACATCCATTCCAACTAATCACACAAGGACCTCTTCTGTCATCAGTAAAAAAAATCAGGCATTTCTAGGGTGTGAATTATCTTAGGTATCTACTGCAGGATGAGATTGTTTCAGTGAGGCAGCTGTTTTCTCCCTTGACTAAACTGACATTCTAGAATGTTTCTTTACATTGGAAGCCTGTGTTGTAAATATCCACATTTCTTTGAATGAATTTCACACAGAGGAAGTATTTTATAGTAGCAAGTGTTTACAAAGCTGTGCTGTTCAAGCCAAAAAAAAGTTTTTGCTTTCAAGGTTTTTGAACCACTAGTGGTAAGAGGCCTCTGTCTCTACTCTCTATTCATGCCTGCTTATGTAGGACCTGTAGTTTCATCCCTCTTTTCTGTCATGGGATGGGAGACAATTGCTATAAAAATTGCTGAGCAACCTGATCTTGTTGAACATGTCCCTGCTCATTGAAGGGAGAGTGGACCAGATGGACTTTAAAAGTCCCTTCCAGCCTAAACTGTTCTATGATTCTGGGAAAATGTTGATCTTTAAACTGAGCTTTGCCAGAGATCAATCCATCTGAATCCTTTGGAGCACTAGACTGAATTCTTGCATCCTTTGGAAAGTCGTGGAGTTGAAACACTAAGAGATGCTTGAGGATTCACTTTTTTAGGAAACTGACCTATGGAAAGCATAAGAAAAAAATCAAGGATAGGCATCTAGCTTAGACAGGATAGTTCAAAGTTCCTTTAAGATCTAAAATGAATAAGACAAACAAAAGATCACCTAGGCATTGAAAGGGTGCTAGAAAGAACCTGAATTTCATTGGTTTTAATATAATGCAGTGATATCTACAGGAAATTTTAATCAATGTATTGGGCATTCCTGATCATGGTATTTAACTATTAAATACAGTAAGCACTGAAGCTGGCAGAATCATGTTCTAAAGCAGATAATAAATTTTTTTAAAGAATTTAATTAGGCTCCAAGTTATCTTATTCTCTCTTGAAATTAAAACAAATTAAACAAAAACATTTGGTCAAAAAAGCATGTCAGCATATTTGTAATTACTGTAGCCAAATCCTGACATTCTGGATGTAGTCAGGAGACAAATTTCTGCTCGGTACAGTTATCCTTACACTTCTTTGGTAGGAAATGAACCTTCCACAGAGGGGTTATGCTGAGCAGATCAAAGTCTGACCACAGGAGCAGGGAAGGTGCATAAATTCACCTTACTTCTCACCTTTGGGTCACCACACATCAGTAGAGTTCTCTGACTGAAAGGACTAAAGGGTAAACGGGGAGAACATGGTATGGTTCCTCATGCAGATGATGTGTAGCTTTTCAAACAAGACCCACTTTATTCCTTGAAAAAAGTATCATGGAAACAGTATATTGGACTTCATTGCCTGATATAAAATTAATACAGTAAACTAGAGGTGTTAGACATTGGTTTTCCCAAGACTGTAGCATTCTTCGTAAATAAAACTGATTTAATTACATTGATGTTAACCTTGCAAAAAAACAAGACAATCTTATGGGTTAATTATACACCACTCTGGACTAAAATAATATAAACTTTTTAGAATGAGAAGAAAACTCTTGGAAAACAAAAGAGCTATCACTGAAATGAACCAAAGGCCAAGATATACTGCCTATAAATATATAAAAATGAGACAGTATTTCAAGGATTTGGCTAATTGTTTTAATGAACATAAGTGCTATATGAGTTTTCTAAAAGGGGATATCTCAAAGCTGGCAACATATTGATAGAGTGTCAGCTCATTCAAATGTGTTATTAACTGGGAAAAATGAAACCTTACTCAATGGTATTGATTCATGTAGAACTGGAATGGTGGAAGAAATTGATTTCTCAGGTGGATCGCTTTCCTCAAGGTATCTTCAGATACTCAGAAGAATATGAAAAGATTTAGCCTCTTGCCTCTCCATCAACTAACTTTGAAAAATAAGAAATTTGTGACTTCTTCCTATTGAACTTGTAGCACAGTTTTTGTCATTATAGGTACAGCTCTTTTCAGAGGAGGGCCTGAAATCTTGACTCAAAATATGTGGTTACCATGATAGCATAAAACTCACACCTTTGAAATACTCACAAACTAGAAATTTTACAATAAATGTGAATAAGAAACTATTTTATTGGTCTTTTTATCCCTTTTAAGTAACTGACATACAGAACTCAGTAGAAAAAGTTAAATTTCTAAAATAAATGTCATTTAAAAGAAAAACAAGATACAAGGCAAGATTAAAAATCTGAACAAGGCTGAAGAAAAGAAAATGATCCAAAGTTTATATTGGTTTGGGTTTTTTTTAATAAAATGCTCCTGAAATGGCTCCTGACTTCAGCTAACATCCACTGCTATTTTAGTAGTGATGCATTATGTTAGACAGGTTTTTAAAAAAAAAGTATAAATGAATCTATTTGTAGCCATTTAGATTCATCTAATCCTCAGGTTGATTGCTCATTATAATAGTTTGCTTTTCTTCTGGGTTGTATCACAAGACCAGCAGAACAAGGGAAGGGATTCTCCTCCTCTGCTTCATTTCTGTGAGACCACACCTGGAGTGCTGTGTCGAGTTCTGGAGCCCCCAGTACAGGAAGGAGATGGAGCTCTTGGAATGAGTCCAGAGAAGGCCACAGAGATGATCAGAGGGCTGCAGCACTTCTCTTATGAAGGGAGGCTGAGACAGTTGTTCAGCCTGGAGAAAAGAAAACCCGGGGAGACCTTAAACCTGCCTCCCAGTAGCTGAAGGGGATGCAGGAAATTTGGGGAGGGATTTTTTAAAAGGGCGGGGGTAATAGGATGAGGAGGAATGGTTTTAAGCAGAAAGAGGGTAGATTTAGATTAGATATTAGTAAGAGAAGGTTTCCTGTGAGGCTGGTAAGACACTGGCACAGGTTACCCTGGGAAGCTGTTGATGCCCCATTCCTGGAAGTGTTCAAAGCCAGGTTGGATGGAGCTTCATAGAATCATAGAATCCTAGGGGTTGGAAGGGACCTCGAAAGATCATCTAGTCCAACCCCCCCTGCCAGAGCAGGGCCCCCTAGAGTACATCGCCTAGGAACGTGTCCAGGCGGGTTTTGAATGTCTCCAGTGAAGGAGACTCCACAACCCCCCTGGGCAGCCTGTTCCAGGGCTCTGTCACCCTTACAGTAAAAAAATTTTTTCTGATATTCAACTTGAACCTCCTATGCTCCAATTTACACCCATTACCCCTTGTCCTATCACTGGTCACCATTGAGAAAAGCCTAACTCCATCTCCCTGACACTCACCCCTTACATATTTGAAAACATTGATGAGGTCACCCCTCAGTCTCCTTTTCTCCAAACTAAAGAGACCCAGCTCCCTCAGCTTGGAGCAACCTGGTCTAGTGCAAGGTGCTCATGCCGCAGATTTGCACCTATTGTAAGTTGTCCCTTCCAAGCCAAACCATTGTATGATTCTATGATAAGATAAACAGTCTTTATGGGGTAGCTCACTGCATTGTTCTGAATCATAATTCAAACAAACTTTCCATGCCTTCTCCTTATTAAGAAGAAAGATCAAAGGTAGTGGACCGAAGTGGCCCATCCTCAAATGGAGTGTAGCATAGGTTCTATTTATCACTTCCATTAAAAATTCTCATCTCTGGAAGATGAGGATATTGGTTCTACCATAGCAAGAAGTGTTTGGATGACACTCTCAGGAACTTGGTGTCATTCTGGGGGTGCCCTACACACGTATAGGAGTTGGAATTGGTGACTTGATGGGTCCTTTTCTACTAAGGATATTCAACTTAATCAAACTTCTGCACCTGAATATACTTCTGCCTCTGTATTTCTTTACCAACTCTTCCCTCAGACTGGTTAGGGTTCTAAGATCACAAACAAAAATCAGGTTCCAGCTGCAAAATACAACTTGCCACCCTTGCTCCTCATTTCAGTTTTGCTGGAAGCAAAAATACTGGAAAAATCCAAATTATACTTTTCAGACAGGTTCAGTTGTTTGGCTTTGTTTCCAGATCCCTCTAGTTGCATGAAGAAATTTTAAAATAAAAAGAAATATACAAATCAAAACCGGATACTTGTCCCCGGATACTTTCCAGTTTCTCTAGTGCTGCCTTTATTCAAAATAAAAAAGTACATTTCCTTGAAGCATGAAAACCTATTATTAAACAGAAGGTATCTGTGATTTCCTCATTTATATCCAATGTTAAAATTTGAGCTAATATTTAACTTTGAGTTCAAGTTTTATTGCATGGAAGCTAATCACATTCAAAATTCTTTTCTTCACCATCACCCTGATTATACAAAGATTTACATTTGTGCTTCACCTTCACCACAAGAATTATCCCACTGACTCAATGAAATAGGAAATAGGTCTTATGCTTAAATTTATGCGAATAAGTTTGGGTTTTAAAGAAAAAGAAGGATGATAGCAATAGTAACGAGCATTTATTAACATATCTTGATATCATGAAGTTGAAATTGAGATTAATTTTTGTTAGCTTTTTTTTTTTTTTTTTTTTGTTTTTTTGAATGCTGTAATCTTTTTCATTAATAGTTCTTGTCCCTAGAAGTTAGCTCACATTTTTTTGTGTTGCACTCACTCAGGGCAGCTATCATATCATAGCCAGGAACGATAATTGAATGAAGAATTGATTTTTATTGCCTGTAATAAAAAGCAGTTCTTATTACTTTTACAAATTACTCATAATTACAATTGTCTAGAGAATGCCTTATCACCCTGAGTGGAGCTGAAATAAGCTGGATGCACAATAGTACTTCGGTGTCTGTGATTTAAAACTTGTGTTCTCATTAATGGCAATGTAAATTAGCACTATGGCAAATTTAGTTCGTATCATTTTACTGGACAGATTCTAATATTGCTAGAGAAGAATTTAAAGTAGATGTGCAATGTATTTCTTAGTGGCATCATTCCTGCCAGAGCAAGATTCTGAGAGGTTTCTTTAATTATTAAGGAAGTAGCGTTGTGCATGTTACAACTCATGAACCATTTTATGTCTTTTAGAACACAAGTGCTGGAAACTCTGCAGTGTTATAACCAGGTATCAGATTTGTTACATTGCAGACGTGCAAAGCTAGTTTTAGCTTTCAGATCATTCTGACTAAGTTCAGCAGATACATATTGAATGACCTTTCCTAAAGTCTTGTCTTTAAATTTCACAGAAAAGCAGCAGTAAGATGACAAAGATTGCACCTGACACATCTGAATTTTTTCTTGTTTATCATACAGTAAGGCTAACAGAGAATAGATCTAGCTTTTTTCCTGCTTTTTTTAACTCTGGATCACTTTCATGTACTTGATCTTTTACAAAATAGAGTAGGAAAAACTAGAATTAGTCACAACCTGCTTCACCTCCCTAAAGAAAATGGATTGCTAAAAATTCCCTCAGCACTCAGTCTTCGTTAACTTCTAACACATAGTTTTGTGCCTTGTTTAAATGTGTCATTCTGGTAAATCAAGGTATTGATCTCACTTGACTATACAGAAAGTATCTTTCAAGAAGAAGACCAGTTTGAGGAGAGACTCTTATACTTCTGCTGCTGTGACCTGTTGTACGGATGATGAAACCTGGCCTCCCCTTGTTAGATGGTGTGAGCAGAAATGAGAGTTAATTTTCTGAGAACTGCTTTAAATTAGATTTGCAAATTTTGTTCATGCTATACTTTATATTAAATCACTCATTTAAAACTTACTACCTCTAAGGCAAATATTTATGTTAGACGGTACTGTGCAAACCGGGATTCATGATTATTTTTTACCAATCAACAAGTCTTAATAATTTAATTCACTATAACCTGCCAAAGGATATAATCAGCAATTTAAAAAACAGTTCATACATTAAGCTTGCAGACCACATATCCAGACATATCCTAACATACCATGCCACACAAACAGGCAGTTTATGTAGGTATGTGCTGGGCTTCTGCTGTTACTCAATGCTACAATTAAATTATCAATTTTTTATTAATGTAGATGGTATTTGTAATGCTCTTTGCCTCAGGCATTCTACTGAATGCCTTTCATTCATTTCTTGTGTTTGCCAGTAAAAGCCCCAGTTTAGAGCAACCAAAAGATCTTAAAATAAAACCAAAACCTTCTTAAGGTTTCTCTCAGGAAGTCTTACTTGAAATTTCAGTGAAGAAAAACATACTTAGACCTACTTAATAAAATCTTGAACTTGTCATTTCACCCTCAACAGGAGCATTTTTGGCTTCTAACATTAAAGAGAGTAAAATATAAACTTGGGGAGGACAGTTCTTCTAGTTCACTTTGTCTCAGAGGAGATGATCTGCTCCCTTGCTGGATTCAGCAGACTGCTGTAGTCTCTAACTTCTCAGGTTTGCCATGGCAGGATCCTGCTTGGCACCCCTGATGCATAGCATAGAATATCTGAGGAGACAGCACTTCTTTGTTCCCCATGGACACATGCCACCAGGCTCTCAAGTAACATAAATCATGTTGTATGACATCATATTCCTTATATTTAAAACTTCACTGGAGTGCAGACTCCCCAGTTGTTTGCTTTCTACCTTGAGCCTGCAGTGGCCTAGGCAGGCAATTTAGGAGGAAAAGTTCTTCATGGTGGTGTCATTATGCTCAATTTCTGTCTTAACATGTCATATATGGCATATTCCTTATGGCATCATCATGAATTCTCCTACCCTATCAGTCTCCTCATTCCTGGAAACATCTACTTTTAGCAGTACTCAACTAAATTATTGAGATTTTGAAGGAAGTCTCCACCTACTCATATTGCTACAGGAGCTCATGAGGAGGGATTGAGGATGGCCCTTAGATGGAAAAACTATGGAAAAAGTCACTGAAAAATGAAACACTGCTTTGAGAAGCCATGCCAAGGCTGAGGCTTGTGACAGTGGAGCAGTGCTCAGTTCAGAAACAAAAGGTGAAGAAAGATATTCCCTTAGATAATGGACTGAGCTGTTTAGGTCTGTGAGATGTACTTCTCCTTTGCAAGATGATTTCCACAAGACACATGGATGGTAGTGCACCAGGGAATGCCTATGTGTTCACAGACTGTTGCCTGCACGACAGAGCTGAGTGAACAACAAAGTCCCAGGGCCACTTCATCAAGGGGTCCTCACCACTTCTCAGGCTCAGTCCACTTCCAAGCTCAGACCTGGTGACATCATCCAAGACATGAGCTTCCCAGATCTCTCCAGGCACAGCCAGACCCCTTCCACAATCCAAAAGCTGGCCTCTGGTGAGTACATTTCTGGTGGAGGGGACATGGAGAGGGGGAATGTGAGTGGGGGGCACATGGATCCTGCCAAGGGACCAGATAATGCACGTGGCACTCTGGGTATGACAACCGCAACAACAGCATATCATGGATCCTTTTTTTGCCTTAAAACTTCCCACTATGACTTCAAGGACTTCAACAACTTTCTCTGGTCTTCTAACTTCATAAAAGCAGAAACTACTTTTATTTAGACAGCAAAGGTGTGTAAACACCAGCCAGATGGAAGCTCTCCAAGCAAGCAGTTTTGTCATGACCAGAAGTGTTGTAGCTCAACTTTGCTAACCCCACATACTTCAGTGTTTGTGCCTGGAAAAAATCTGATCATCTCTGACCTAAGCAGACAACCTCAGCCTGCAGTGTCCTCCTGTCTATACCTCTCCCAACATCAAATGGATTTCTAAGCTGGTGCACTTGTTTCTGTCCACCAGCAAACCTAAGCAATGGAAATCTGAGTTCCAAAAGACCGAGAAGTTAATTAGCTGCAGGATTAGATCATTAAGCAGTGATACATGCCATCAGCTGTTCTTTTTCACCTCATTTTCTCAACTTTCTATCTGGACTCCACTCATGTACCTCACCCAGCTCATCACATCCCATTTTTTGCTGACATTCTGAAGCCTGATATCAAGCAGGTCTAGTAGGAGCTCATCCCCCATTTCACTCCACCATTCTCTGCACCATCTCCAGTAGCATAACCTATAGATTACAAAAATGCAAAAAGTTCTTGGCCATTTTTACTAGACTTTTAGACATTTTACTTGTAGTTTTCTGATGATCTGCTCTTTGTAAGATCTCCAAGATAACATAATCAGGTTTGGGCTCCAGATGCAAAGATGCAAAATCTGACCTGTGGGTAGAAGTCTCAGTAGTCTGGTCCATTTCTGCATATTGATGCCTTTTAGTATCGTCTGTCTTCCTGATCATGCAAAGCAATGACATAGCTCTTTGGTTTTTTTCTTTTCTCACAGACACACAAAAAAGAGAGGCATTGAGCAAAGGTCTTTTCACCATGCAATTTCCAAACAAATCCTACCCATTCCAGTGGACAAGAGAAGAGATGGCAGAGAAACTGGAAGAAAACTAGAGGACTGAAGTGAAAGCCTGGATCCAGCAGGACTGTGAGGATCAACCTATAGTCAGCTGAGAACAAGCTGGGCTCTACCTGAAATTCTTGACCTATAAGTGTAGGTTGAAAAAAAGACAGAAAGGCAACTCTTATGGGATGCCTTTTTAAGTGCTGGACAGTATCAGAGCTGCTACAAGCACCCAGTATAGTAGGAGGCAAAGCCCAAAAACCCTGCAGAAACTTCTCCTCTGGAACTTCTGTCAATATTTAGGGCTATATCTTAAATCACTAGAAAACCTGGAGTAGTCTGACTCCTCTTTCAATGACTGTGATGGGTAGGGACAACATGTAAGTTCTCTGAAACAGGCCACGTGAGAGCTGTTATTTTTTTCCTCAGTGATATAATACCTCTGCAAGCATAATCGTTCTTTCTTCTTAATATTCTCATATTAAGCTAATTGATCAACATTTTCTTTTTATGAAAAAAAAAAATAAATGTTTCAGCTGTTGAATTTGTCTGCAGTCACTTAACTCTCTACTTTTCTGGATCATATTAAATTTTCATTCCCTTTGGACTTCCTTGATAACTAGAAAACAGATCAGAAGCTGTCCTACTTCAGTGAAATAGAGGAATTATGGTTGTTAACAATATATATATATATATCTTTATATTCTTTTACTTCCTTTGCATTTTTCTATTCTTATGTTTTGAGGAAAACACTTAATCACTGCAAGACTTGAGCAATGAAAGTAAAAATACTTTCTCGACTTTCAGGTTCTTGTTGTCTATAAGTAATACTCAGCCTTCCACAGATGAATTTTCATCTTCTTCCTCTGCCTCTAGTCTAGTCTCTCATTTTTTCCCTAATATGACTGAGTTTCCTTTGGGGATTCCCCCAGCTCCTGTTACTACCCTCTGAAAACATTGCTCTTTCCTGTGTCAGAGCTGACTATGCTAATTCATCCATGCCCTGGTTAACTGATAAGGTAACCTGTAAGATGTCAAATTTTGCTGCTTGAGAGATGAAGTCTACAGTTTTTAAGGTTGTATGCAATGTAGGATAAGTAGCACCATACTACCCCACAATTTTTCTCTTGCCCCAATGATGGCAGTGTTTTGCATACATTGGAAGTCTTGGACAACAGAAAATTAGGCTGCAACAAGTAAATATGCCTTTTTTTTTTTTTTTCAAAATAGGCTGAACCAACTGTCAACAGAAATCAAAATTCAATAAGAATTATTCTGTCAAATTATTCATATTGTTTATCTTTTCCTTTGTCCTCACTGACCCCTTGAAGGAAAGCTTCTTCATTTAAAAAAAAAAAAAAAGAAAGAGGAAAAAAAAAAAAAAAGACTTTCCTAATATCTATCCAATTATTTTTAAATAGTGCTCTGGAATGTATTTCATGATCAGTTGTGGTTAGTGTTTTAATTAAACTTTTGCAGTATATCTGCATGAAAATATAGCCAGTGAGACAGAAAGACTATGGGAGTTGATTGACATAAGGGAACAGATTGACTTGGCATGTTAGTAAGACTCATTAATCTTCTTCAAGTACATACTGGGAAAACATGAAGTTCTCTCAACAAGCTGTTGCTAAAACGAGATTTCTGTTTGAACAGTTGGAAAAGTAATAATACAAGTGAAAGTTGCAAGCAAAGACCTTACTGAGGGGAAAGATGATGAGGTATTTTTGGGGACAGACATACATAGCCACAGTTATACTTATGACATGCTCCTGAAATCTCTCTGATCCAGATGTAACCAGTGTAAAGACCCTAATCTTTAGCAGAGGGCTCTGAATTTCCCTTTATTGGCCCTAAACTCAGCAGAATGTTTAGTACATGGCAGAATTCTTTCAAGACACATAAGTACTAAAAAGCCCAGAAAGGAGCAGCTGAAACTCTTCTCAGAAGAGTGCTTTCCACAATATAAAATAAATTTATGTACATCACAGGCTGAAAATCTAAGATGGTTTGAAAAGCTGATCACAAGGAGCCTGTGGACCTGATTTTTTCTTTTTCTTTTTTTTTTTTTTTTCATTAAATTTCCTTGAAAATATAAACAGAACCAAACTTACAGAATTGTTTGCTATCTCAAACATATGACTTAGTCCTCTTAGTTTTTTCCATTTTAAAAATGAAGAACAGTTTCTACTGATTCTGCAAATAGAACAGCCAAAGTAGAAGCTATCAAAAACACCATTAAACATCCAAAACAGCATCAGCATCTGCTTTGCATACAATATATTGTAAAAAGAAATTTCCTTTGATTTCTTACAGGAGAGATTTTATGTACATTCATTGTAATTGCAAAGCTTTATTTTCTAGTGTATTGTCAATTGAATGGGCATACACCATACATCTTAGGAGGTGCACAAACACATGGAAATAGTACAGACTGCAATCACTTAAGCATGGCATATGTATATTGGAGCAAAATTGGACATTGTTAATAGAGGTTTCCCGGTAACAGAATGGCTGTAATATGAATTTTTATTTACATTTGGTTTAGCAGGCATGCTCAGGGTGTCATGGTCATTTCTGAAATGTAAAGCTGACAGCTGGATACAATGAACAATAACTCTGAATCTTTCTAAGGGAGAACTCTGCTGAGTCTTCCTTGGTCCTCTTTTGGTATAGCTGTCTTTAGTCTTCACATTTTCAAATTTAGGGTTATGAATACATTTCCCCCAAGAGGGAAAATTAATTGGTATGAATTTCTGAAATCAGAAGAAAAACAAAGACATTTTCAATGAAGTTCACCAACTCTGGCTGCCTCCTTTTGGGATGTTTAGTAGGTTATCACATCTTGCACTTCAAAGACAATCAAAGGTCTTCAGCCAACTTGAGTCAGCAGGCCTGTGTTCATAGTCATTACTGAAAATCCATAGTTCCAGCTGAGCATCCAAACAGAAAAACTCATAGAAATTTGAAAAATGTTCTTCAGGCTTGCTTGCCAGTGAGAAACGGATGATACCAAATGAGTTTCTAAATAAATTTGGTTAAAACACTTTGGACAAAATTTGGCAAAATAAAGTCTACTTGATCTTAAATCTTTGAGGAGATGTACAGCTCAAGTTTTCTTTAAGTGGGTTTTACAGATTTGTAATACTTAGGAGGAGAAAAAAGAAAGCAAACAGCAAGGGTAAAAGGTTTTCTGTTTATAGACAATGGAAGAGCAAAGTGCAGATCATAGTGGAGAACTGGTTAATGACACCTTAGTGGAAGATAGCAACTGATCCCTGTTTTGTTGCCATCAGATCTTGAATAAAAGGTTAGGAGTAGAAAAAGTCAGATTTTGATCCTCTTTCTGACTAATTTGGAAGGGGTTTTCTTCTGCATTTCATGACAATGGCTAATCCCTTATGCTATGCTAGACTTCAAAATCATAAAATCATGGAAGGATTTGGGTTGAAATGGACCTTAAATATCATCTAGTTCCAACCCTTTTGCCATAGGCAAGGAGACTTTCCACTAGACCAGGTTGCTCACAGCCCCATCCAACCTGGCTTTGAACATTTCCAGGGATGGGGAATTAACAGCTTCCCAGGGCCCTACTGCCCCACCACCCTCTGAGTGAAGAATTTCTTCCTAATGTCTACTGAAGATGAGAGTGGAAGGTATTAAAGTTGCTTAAAGAATCACCAAGAAAGATATCAGGAAAAGGTGATTTTTAATATAGATTTATGAAAAAGTGACTTAACAGAATTCAGTGGCAAGGTTCACTTTATTACTTACTATGAAGAAGGGACAGATAGAGGTTGGGAATGAATGGGAGTGATTTACAAGGGCATCAAGGGCACTGATTAATACAGGGATATGGGAAACTGAGCCAGGGACAGGTTGCAGTGATTTCAAGAGGAATTAGGGAAAAAAGGAGGAGGAGGTTTAGATTTGATATGTGGAAAAAATTCTTCACCAAAAGGGTTGTCAAGCATCGGAAAAGGCTGGACAGAGTAGTGGTTGAGACACCATCCCCTTAAAAACCATGTCAGTGTGGCCCATAGGGACCTGGTTTAGTAATGGACTTGATAGTGTGTGGTTAACAGCTGGATTTGATGATCATAAATGTCTCTTCCAACAGAAACAATTCTATGATTCTACAGTTCTATAAACCCAAAGGCAAAAGGCCACCAGAGAAAGAAGCTCCCAAATGATGTGTATTTCCTACTAAGACCATTTCAGAACCTGAAATAAATAAGGATAAGAGATGCACAAGTATTGTCATTCAAATCCTTCAGGACAGCAGTTGACAATGATACCAATCAGTAAAAGTAATATTAAAACCAATTAAAATAGTATTCATATCTAGGGCACCTGGTGCTGTTAATCCAGCCAAATTAGTTTCAGAAGCACCAAAGCTGCTTATGCAAAAGCAGTTATCTGAGAAACTGCTGTTGAGTTCTTATACCATTTTCATAGAGATTGACAGTAGAGGCTCTTATGTTAATTCAGAAAATGCACAGTAATAGTTTAGTTATTACCAAATATTTCCTGTATTGCTAATTACATAGAACATTTTGAATAAATTATTCGTACACAGTTTAACCTTTTTTAAAACAAATGTTTTTAATCTGTTGTGTGCAGTCTCTTCTTTGTTCAAGCACATACTCCCAGAGTAAATAATACTGATGCGAATAACTATCATGGGCTATTTTGAGGGGAGAATACTTCACATATCTATTTCTTCCCTTAGTTTTGGGGGTTGGCTGGGCTAGACTGTAGCACAGACTAAGCAATAAGTAGATTCAGCAATAAAATGGACTATAAATTAATCAAAAGTTGTCTCTGTCACAATGATGGATCATGTACAGTCAAAGATCTGACATGTTACAGGTTAGAAGGGACTATTCCTCCACCTTACTTGCTCTATTTTTCAAAATTCATATGGCAGTTTGCCTAGAAATTCTCTAAACCATTGGTTGGTAGGCTTGGCAAGTCTGTTTTCACTTGACATTTGAATGGTAGTTGGGGTATTATGAAAAGCTGACTAACTGTCTAGGTGCTGAGCACTTTAGCAATGCAGTACAAATTATCTTACAGGCTTACCAATGATTTATATGTGTTTTTCCTAGTGTTCTGAGTTTTGCTAAGATTAGACTTTCAGTTATTATTTATTTCCACATCTCTGCAAAGATAAAGAGTGAATTATTCATTTCTGTGTCACAGACTCATACGGTTGGGAGGGATCTCAGAGGCCATCTCGTCCATCCCCTTGTGCTAAGAGGAATCAACAGCAGATGTGTTAGTCCTGACAGATGCTTGTTTAAGGTCTTCTTATAGATTTCCAGTGATGGAATCATCACAACTTGCCAGACAGGCTGCTTGATGTTTCCCTGTCCACATTGTTCAAAATAGGGCCTGTTTGGTTGGCTGTTGTTTTGTTTGATTTTCTCTGGAGTTCTTGCTTTGATTGAAACCCTCTGGCACTGGCCTGAGGAACCTTTTGTTCCCCTTCACACTGCAGAAGTCGTTTCTGTATCTGAAGAGTGCTACCATTCCCACATTTATTAATTTCTTTCAGTTTTTTCTCAGAGACCATATTTCCTTATTCATCTGACAGTTCTCCAGCTAGACCCAAGCCCTGTGAGCACAACGTGGACACCGGGTGGGATTTCATTGTCACTGCAACTTTGTTTGTTTCTATGACGTAGATGTCTACATCTGAGCAAGTCACCATAAAGCTCATCACCTCCTGAAAATCAGCAGTGTTCAGGACACAAATGGTTTCATTACAAAGTGAATGCTGGTCAGATTAATTACGTCCCAGGTCTACACTGGGATAGACTCATTTGTGTAGGTGCAGTAGCTGTGTAGACAGCTCATCTTGCAGATGCCAGGATAAGGCAGTATGAAATCTGGAACAGTGATTTCAGAAATAATTTGGTTTGGTTATGTGCTTCTCCCATGTAGTCATCCAATAGCAGGACAGGTATTATCCCATCTGGTCTCCATCTTCCTCTTCCGAAAGGTGTGAGTCTCTTGCAACTCCTCTGTGTCATCTCTCTGTCCCATACAGAGGCCTCAAGTATGGCAGGATGTATAAAGTCACCCTACCTGCTTATCTCAGGCAACTGAATCCTTCTGTGTCTTGCAGCTTTTCCTCTTCCTTGTATTTTTCTGTGCAGCACTGACCCACTTTGAGATACTGTAAAACCCGGTTCCTTTTCCATGCAAAGTTACACAACCAATTGTTCTTCATGGTATACAAATATATGTACACAATGCTACTGTTGCTGCTGAGGTGTGGTATATTGTACATGGTTTATGTAGATCTAGATGGATGTGGCATTCTAAATAAATATACTTCTGCTACATTTGTCTTTGAACGTGAGTACATTTTAATATAACTTTCCTGAACTCTGTGTAAATTTTTTCTCCTGAACTCTAGACCTTGCTCCAGTGTCTGTTCTTCACAGTCTGGTGGCACAAAACACTTCTACAGGTCACACGAAAAAGAGTGGTGGATTGCAGAAAGCCCCTGAGGACCAGGGCACCTAGGGTCTCATCCAACCTTATTCACCTATTTCAGTTTAGACAAATCTCTTTCTTTGTTTCCCTTTTGATCTCCATCCTGTCAGATCTCTAGAATAAAGGATATCTCTTCCTTTGTGCTTCAGTCTCTGCTGGGACATCTACGTGGTATTGGAAACCAATTAATGATAATATATTATGCTTATAATAAATTTGACATTTCAGAGCGAAAAGCTACTCATTTTTCTTTCTGAGCAGCCTAGATATAGGGCCAGCTACATCCTAAACTAGGAAGACTTTTGTATCAGAGAGAGAATTTCTGGCCAGTTGAAATAATTTTTTTTTTTCTTGAGACACAATTTCCACTGCAATTGATTATTAAATAAAAAATTTAAAAATTTAAAAATAAATTAAAAAAAAAGAGTTGGGTATGATGTACCAGGGTATTTTATCAGACAACTGTAGAATTAGATGCAGATGGGACTCTTCTTAAGTTATACAGGATTTTCTTACAGATTGTTTCTCTGGATGATTTGCCAATACAGTTTAATTTCTCAAGTTTAGAGTTCATGTTGTGTCATTTCTTGTGTCTGCTTTTGCCAGATCTAAGAGCTAGGAAACATTTTCTGATATTCAGTTTACAGTTTCCTTTATTCATAGAAATGCCCCTTTAGAGCTTCGTTTTAAAGGCTTATCTATTGCATAGAAACTAAAGCACATTTCATTTTCTTGTACTTTGTATTAAATGCAGATAGCAATCTTTGCTTTTTTGTGTGTGGAGAAGATTATTATTTTTCTTTTTATCACATGGATGTCTGTAAGCAACATGTAAAATTATCTCTTCTCTTGTAGAATTACAGGCACATAGTGCTTGACTGCAAAGCTCTGTAATTTTCATGTTGTTTGTTGGGTTGTTTTTTGGTTTGGTTTTTTTTTTTTTTTTTTTTTTTTTGATACCCTGCATTTAAAGTTTCGCATCTGCAGATCTCAAGAGGATGTAAGATAAAAAGCACACAATGTTCTCAGGAAAACAAAAGAGGAGTGGGTGGCTTTAGATAAAGCAATTGCCTTGTACCTCTGACACTGATTATTTTGTTTGGTGGTGCATAAGTCTCTACAGAAGAGAGTCCATTTGGGAAAGACATCTGCACTCTGAAATTGCCCAGTACAATAGGATGCAGGTTAGTTTTTGGCTGGAGAAAGAATTCAGATAAATTCAGACAGAAATGAATGTTCAACGTTAAGCAAAAATACTCCACTCCTCAATGGATGTTAAATGATGTGTCAGGCAGCTCTAAAGCAAACCATTTAAAATGAAAAGATAGTATTGCCTCCATGTCCTGCTTGCTTATTTGAAGCATCAGTGACAAAATATGAACTGTTTCTCTAATTCTACCCAAAACAAGGCTTTGATTACCCACAGATGCCTAGCAAACTAAGCCCCAGGTATTATCACAAGTCAGACATATTTGCAACTTGAGACATAATTTACAATGAATTCATGGTCAAAACATTTAAAGCTGACCTCGGCTTAGGGAGAATCATAGCTAGAACTCAAGATGTTTTAAAATTAGGAGTAATTTTATTTCTTGTATATTTCAAGCCAGATTTTGAAAGGCACCTTTTTTTTTACAGAAATTACAAGGATTTCTCAGGGAAGAGGTGAGTATTTGGGTGAAGAATTACGAGATTTCACTGTAGTAAACCTAGAGGGAATGTATTTTTTCTTACAGGTCAGTAAAAACAAGGTTAGTAGAACTTCTTGTTGAATAATCAAAAAGCAGTATAAAATATATCCATGTAAATCTTGTTTGATTCAATATTTGCTTTAATTAGGCTTGTTGCAGCACTTACAAAGGCTAGTGATCCCTTTAGAGAACCAGCATCCGAGATTAGATTTCCACTGAAAGACTTGCTGTACTTGTCAATTAAAAAAAAAAACCCCTCCCTCACCTCCTTGCCCCTTCCTCCCAAGGAAAAAAAAATGAAATAGCACATTTTAAGCATTAAATTCACACTTTCATCACTGTGTGCTAATGAAAAATAATTCAAAGCACAGTATTCCATACTGTTTCAGAGGGCTAATCTAAGGAACAGCGAGGTTACATGACTTAATTTATGACATATAAAGGGAGGGTCAAGACTGGAATGTAAGAAGTTTGTTCATTTTTTTTATCCAGGGAACGTACATTATTATCATCTCATACTTCATAATAGCATGAAGCAATCTGCTGCTGTTATTTTTTTTATTTCTTTTATCATTCCAAATGTGTGGTGTTAAGTATAATTCACGCAAAAGGCAATCCTTCCAATTTGTGGAAAAATCCTTATTCTTTTGAAAAAGATTGAATTGGTCTGGAACAGTTGAAATTCTCTGGAGGCACTGAAATTGCCATTCTGGCTACATGTATTTCTACAAGGATTCCAGATTTACAGGACTGCAACAGGGTTTTCATAAACTCTCTGCTTTTAGGGCAAATCACCCAGGAATACTATCCCAGAAGTGAGGACTTGATTTCTCCACAGTGTCTGCCTTTAAGTGCTGTTCTGCCTCACAGCTAGACCAGGATCAGAGGTGGCTCACAGGGAGCTACATTTGCACTGAGATATCTAATTTTTTTATATACCTTTGCCCAAAAATGTCCAATCACTACTAGCATAAAGAATAGTTAAAAAACCTCTTCCTCTCCTTGGTTTTAAGAGGACAACTGATTAAGCATTGAGAACATCTATTAATCTATCTATCTTACAGAGTTTCCCCTTCCCTCAGAGTCTAATAAAATAGCCTTCAGATGTTAGAGCTTTAAATTAGACAATAAACTTCACCAGGCTGATTTTTAATTTTTAATTTTTTTAGTTTAATTTTTCAGACTATTGCTAGGATAAGACTTCTAACTTTCATGATTTCAATACCAGGCAGCAAAGAGTTAAATCAATGATGTGAGTTTCTGAATGTTTCCAAAGCATTACTCAGGAAATATATTTTCTGCTAGTTTTTATCTGTGGTTTTGGGGTGGTGATTAAAGATTCTGCTTTGGAATTAAAATCCTTACCCATCTAGATATGCAGATGTCGAAAGGCCTGACACTGAAAAGTATCCTTTTGGTATGTTGCTCTCTTCATTCCACTTTCAAAGTCCACTGTGTCAGAAACACTGAGGGACTGGAACTGCTTCTGGAGATTTTACCACTGATGCTATTTGTCCATTCTTTGTCATTGCTGAGACATAGTAGAAACCAGGCAAAGAAATGGAGCCAGAAGCAAAATCTGCAATAGACGGGAAAGGGAAGTAAAATAAAGCCTGAGTGAAAGCCAAAGGTGTAGAAAATCCCTAACAATTTAAAAATAAATAAAGAAATAAGTACATTGATACAAAGAGACAGAGGTAACAGCTCAAAATGAGAAAAGAAAGAAGGATGCTACTTGTTTTCAGTATAGTATAGTATAGTATAGTATAGTATAGTATAGTATAGTATAGTATAGTAAGGAATGCTAAACCTAAAATGGAAAACTTTGGGGAAAAAAAAATCATGAAAGCAGGAAAAGAAATCATAACATTATGAAAAAAATAAAACCCAAAAAATATTTTAATAACTCCAGGCAGCTGATTTACAGGAAAGTGCTTGTAAATATGCCTTCCATCTGCTTATAAATATTAATGTTACATATCGAGCATATAATAAAAAGTCAACCAAGGAAAGGAATCTAACTTTAATGTGATTGTGATTTCCTAAGCTGTGACACTTTTTAACACTGACATAATACACCAAGAATCTAACAGAGCATGAAACGTAAGTGTTTGCTGAAATTTAAGGATTTCAAGAATCCCATTCACTGCCATAGCTGACTAAAGCAAGTATATGCTTAAATGTTTTCCTGGATTAGAATTTCTGGGGACAGGTTAACTTGCAGTGCTTATAAAAGAAGATAATATTTTAAACAACACCAGTTTTTCTCATTCATCTCTTTCCATAGCAACATAAAATTGTATACAAATATATCAGACCTCTTTTCAGCTAAATCTCTCCTCATATTAGCTGATTTTAACTGAAGATGAAAACCATCTTTTCAGGTTAGACTATTTTTAAACTAGGAGGCAGCCTATGGTCCCACTGCCATCCGGTATGCTAAATTCTTAATTAAGAAAATAGATTTATAAGACAAAGCTGCTGTAGGAAGAGAAAGTTTTCAGCACCACACACTGAAAATTAATGAGGATGGGATGTTGAATTGAATGGATGGGGCTTGGAAAATTGCACAGGATTATTACTCCAGCACATCCACTAATTAATCATAAAAAAATAAGGTGATGGCAAATACCAGACTTCCCAGTCTGTGCTCCTGTTTGCTTGGAGAAATCTTCTTAAACCTTGCTTATATTATGAGTTCTTTGTCACCACCCTCAGATAGAGATATATCAGCAGCATCAGTGCTAAATTGCACAATTAATATAAGGTGACCTGGGTAATTCAGCTAAATGAGGCATGATCTGAATATGACAAGATAGAAAGCACACAGAAAAAGAGAGCAGAGCATGAAAGAAGAGGGTCTTAGCTCAAAACAAGATACAAAGGTTTTGGTTCACTATTTCCCTGCACTTCTATTTATTTGTATCTCTGTACAAAGTGGATGGTACACTACACAAAAGAACAAGTAAATGAAAATGCATCTCAGTGGTACTGTTCAGTGGTAAAGTAGGACAGCACTGTAATTTAACATATAAGGAAAAAGATATTCTAAAAAGTAGCAAAAAAAAAAAAAACCCAAACAAAAAAACAAAACAAAAAAACCCACCAAAAGAACATGCACTTTAGCAGCACTCTCTCTTCTCTCTCAGACCTCTTCACTGTAAGTTGGAGCCTGACTCTCACAGATTTGTATAAGGATGACAGCCAATTGAATTTCCCTTTCAACAGCCCTAATAGCTTATGATCTTTTTTTTTTCTCTCTGATTCATTTGTGTCATTCCATGGTACATTTTCTTCACTTGAAAAACCTATATAGGATTTTCCTACCCCATCATGCCCTGGGCACCTTTAGCCCACGTTTCACCAGAATAATTCAATATCTCTGTTCTACCAGTGCTGCTTTTACAGAGCTGCACCATAACTCAGATTCCTGAAATGCGTGGTGTTAAAAAAAAAAAAAAACCAAAATAAAAACACAGTTCCACAATTGTGTGGGGAGAAAGGTGGTACATGGGAAGGAATAAGGAACCTGGCACACAGAATTTGGTGGAAACTATGGAAAAAAGAAGAAAATCTTCAAGCTCTTGTGAAACCTCAACCAAAGAGGGTATGTACAGGAGGAACAGCAAGAGAAAGTAGTGCTGAACGACAGGTGACTTGACTCAGTTAAAGGCAGAGTTTAGTGAGCTGTCCAAAATTTGTAAAAAAGGAACAGAAGGGTCTGATTTTGTGAACCACAGTGCCCTAATGAAAAGATCACCATTTTTTCCTAGTATCGATGAAGCATTCAGAGGAATGAATAATTCCCCGGGGTTTTCTGCTTCAGGATCAGGCATGTGCCTGATCATCACCTTTGATGATGCTGTGGCATCTTTTAGGTGGTTGTCTGCTTTTATAATGTTGCTATTAGGATTACAGTTTAATTCTGAGTCAAAGGTAACCTTAGCTCTTTCTTACATCTCTCCAATAAATATTATCTGTTGGCTTTGTGGAGGTGGGGTGGCATAAAAGACCATTGTAAGGGCTGTTTGCTTTACGAGCAAAGGTAAAATTTACAAGTTACAGCCCATCCAGCTGCTGGAAATGTGTCCTTTTTTCTCATGCAATTCAGTAAGCCTTTTTTACAATTTTTTCTAGTTTTATTATTTTATGAAGAGAGATCTCGCAGTCCATTATAAGCTGCTACTAGAATCAATTAAACATGGCACAGTAACACTGCAGAACAAAAGACAGAAGCTTTTCAGGATACAGTATGTTCAATTAATTATTCCATTGTGAATTAGAGGCAATTAAGATTGAAATCTTTTTCATCGATTTGTGCTAGTTTATCTGCGATTGAGAGAGTAGATGAATTGCATAAAAAGACAGAAAGAAGAAGGAGGAGTGAAACAAATTCTAAGGAACATTTAGATTATTTGGATTTGTTTAACGGCAGAAACCGCAAGAGGTATTTCTCAGATTTGAGAATTGAAGCAGAGGTTGGGAATGGATAGAGTGAAGACAACAAATAGCTCTAAATTACAGAAATTTGGTGTATAGGACAGCAACAGTCCTGAATAAATACTGCATAGTTCTGGTGAAGTTTTGCCTCCTGTTCTGGGGAACATGAGGGTCATAAGCATCTCCTGTAAATACTTAGAAGGAACACCTGAGTTTTTAAAATACACTTTTCTGTGTGGTATTAAAATGCTTTCAGTACAGCTGTGATGGAAGCAGCTCATCTACAATTTGAATCCAATATCTTTTGCTTTCAAACTGAAAATCAAATGCCTAAATCACTGAGCTGGAAGGAAGGACAAGACCTACATTAGAAAAAGTTTGCAATAGTTCAGAAGTGTAGCTAATACTTTCTAACTTGTTCTCCTGCCAGAAACAGTTTCTCAGCCAAATCATGTCTGACCAGTTCACAGATCTCCAGGTTACACAGCTCCTGGAGAGACAATAGTTTCACCATATACTTTCCTCTTGGTTCACAACATTTTATCCTTCTATCCCAATCCAGCTCTCAAGATGGAACTAGAAAGCAAGGTCACTGTGCTGCACTTGACAAAAAATATACGTACAAAGGAAATCCTCAAGACATTTGTTGTACAATGGTTAAAGTACTCTTAATAAAATTCCATTATGGTATATTAGGATCTTTTGTAGATTGTGAAATGCTTTGAATGTGAAGGGAATTGCTGTTTCCAAATCCTATAATACCACCACTTTTGCTGCCTCTGAAAAGACACTAATGTCACAGAAAGAAAAAAGAAAAAAAATATATATTTTTTTTTTCATTTTTTAAGGCATTTTTTGGTGACTAGTAAGATACCTTATTTATGAGTTAAGGAGGAACCAACTGCTCAATAAATTGATACTTGGGCCTCAACCACCACGAATACCCAGAAGTTGTTAGTTTTTGGTGGCCATTTAAGAAAGCAAGTGAAACAGTCCACATCCCTGTAGGCAGAACAACATCCTAGTAACCATGGTATACTTTCTGCTGTTATTCCTGCTGTCATTCTCAATACTCAAAGATGGAAATGACCTTAATTTTCTCCCATCGAGGCCATGTCTTCATATCAAGACTGAGCTGCCTTGACGTGCCCAGGTGGGTAACTGCACTCACCACAATACCCACGGCTTGCAGAGCACAGAGAGGACTTGAGACTCCACAGGCTGGCAGCATTTCCACTTCCACCATCAATAGCTTCAGACACAAGTGCACAACAGATTCCCATCTTTTGGGATGAAAAGTACATTCATATACAACTTCATGAAAGATATTCCACATGGAAGGAGTCTCTTCAACATGTTCTCCACATACTTGCATTTCCTTCCTCTCTGTTTTCTAACCTCTCTGAAAAGCAATGGGTGTGGGTATAACACAGGTGCAAGGGGATGACAGCTCAGGTGTATCCACTAGAGCTCAAATGCACAAACCCACCACCCAGAGCTGCTGAGCTATATAACTATGATTGCACACATGTTTTTGGACACAGCTGTAGCAAAAGCACTGCTCCCTCGTTAACATTTTAAGTGCAAAGAGCAGTGCTGTCTTGCTGAAAGACCAAAGTGCAAACATAATAAATTGCACTAAGCTGATTTATTACTGCTCCATTATGCTTTTGAAGAGATTCTTTTTTTCCATTGGCTTTGCACAACTCACAAAAATTCTTACATATAGTAAGCATACCTTCTTGTGCTTGCACCTATCTATCTCTTTTTAAACACACAGACATATATCTGTATATTCATGTATGTGCACATAGGGAGACACACAAATTAGAGAATCAGAGAATCAGAGAATCATTTTGGTTGGAAGAGATCTTTAAGAAATAAGTAGCATAGCACCCTAGATGACAATAAATTTTTGTACATTCAATGAGGAACACTTTCTTTTATATACTTACTTTATTTATGTATATTTTTCTTTGCACATAACACTGCAATTAAGGAATACATTTTAACATTAGTAAAGTGTCATTTCACAGACAGACCATACTAAATCTCAGAGTTACACCTAGGATTTAGGACATTTTCTACATAAACCTTTCCGAGTACTGCATGGTGGTGCCTGATCCCAAGGTTACAATTCCTACCATGTAAATGCCAGGCTCCTACTGTGGCTGACAGAGCCAAACAGATGTCTCTGAACTCTTCCTCCAAAAAATGTTAAAAAGCTCCTAGGAAGCATCTCGTTTCATTTAGGATTAGAGCTCAGATCCTTCACAACCCTGAGAAGGCAGGTAAGATTCAGCTCAGATTAAGACACCTAAACGTAGATATTTGTGAGTACATACAAGTAAGCTGGGTGCCCAGGCTTCCACTGTAGTCTTTGGAGGTGTGGGATTCAACTTAAGTGCCCACAAATAAGCATCCAGTGCCATATGGGATGTAGTCAGGCATCAAGCCTGTTCTCCAGACACATATTTTGTGTCATATGAGCCAGTCTCCTGGTACATTTCAGATCCTCAAAAGGTGTATCAGGTGGTGCAAGAAGCTGCTGTTTAAGCAACTTAATCTTTGTCTACTTTCAGGTGAGCTGAATTGCTTTCTTTTAACTGTATTGACCAGGGGATCAATAAGTTGTAAAAAGGTTGTAAAAGAAACTCAACAAATTTGAAAAATATATCTACATTCCATAATGCTTCTTGTGAGGAGGCCCATCATGTCAATGTGAGTTAAATACTACCTTCAACCTGGGCAAATGAAGGAGCTAAGGCATTTTCCCATTAGTTTACATGGAATTTAGACAGCAAATACCTGTTCAGGCTGCAGCAAATAACTGCACGTTATTTCTAGCTCAGTTCAAGAGGAGAATCACAAGCTATTAAGAAATCACCTTAGCAAAATAACTTTCAGCAAATGGCATATTTAGGCACCTTTGGAAGTAGAGTCACTAAACTGCAGCATCCCAGAACCTAAATTTTACCCGCAATCCAAATTAGTTGCAAAAAACCTCCTTTGAGTGTTCCCCAACATGCCCATATGATCTTCATATTTGGGGTGTATGTAATACAAGATGTAATACATCATCTCCACAGATTTCCTATTAGCTGGATGCATAAGCTAAACCATATAAATATTGTGTGTAAAAGCACAATATTTAGTATTTTGTGTCATTTTCATAAAAATTGACCGGAAAGCAATTATTTCCCTAAATTTTGCTTTTAAAAGGTTGTGGCAAAGCAATTCCAGGAAAATAATGTATTTCTTAAATCTGCTCTGCTGCAACAGCTACAGATCTCTGGGATCTGTGTGACAGCCCTGTGTCTTCAGGTAATTCTTTGCTTAAACGGGATGTACTTGGGACCAGTTTCATTTCTCTGGAGGGATCTAAGCACTCTGCAGCTGGAAGAGCAGCCTACCATTTTTAAGTGGCCTCACTATAAATCTCAGAAATCTTATTTTGAAGCATCGTAGGGTCATTTTAATTGCAGTCACTCATTCCCTAGGACAACAGCCCCACAGAGTGTATGTGTTTTATTAGATCATTCCTTCAAGCTCTGACTGGAGCTCCCAAAAAGTGCTTTTATTCTGAAAAGTGACAGTAAAAATGTCATTGTCAGTTCCTATATCTCTTCTCCCAATGGATTCCAGATCCAGTTTTCTCATGTCATGAGTGAAAAAAGTTATTTTCTCTTGTCCCACTTGCAAACAGAGCCTGTGATCTGAAAACTAAGCAGGGTTTTTCATGCTTCTTTTCTCATTACCAGAAATAATGGTTCTGCAAGTAGAGTTTTATGTTTCAAATGTTGAGAACACATTCTAATTTGGCCTTCACATTTTACTTTATTCCTCCTATTATATAGAGTCTTTTTCCTGTAAACAGGTGAAAAATAGTGAGGCTCAGTATCTGAATAAGATGAGATCACTTTTATGAAGTCATGTGTCATAGCATTTCACAGGGATTTGTTAATATCTCAAGAGAAAAATTGATATCTGGAAGAAATCAAAGTTTTTTTCTGAATTTCTTGGCTTGAAAGATCAAGTCGAACAAACATCAGAACTGAACTTGAATGCCAGCAGGGAGTCCCACTAGTTTGTAAGACTGTAAGGAAAGAAAAGTCTAGAAGAAAAAAAAAATATTTTTCTTTAAGAACCAGAGAGAGTACAAGGTTTGGCTTTGGACCCTGGACAGCATCATTTTTATTGAACCAGTCATCATTTTTTCCCCCTATGTTTCGATGAATTATTGTGGATACCAAGGGCTTCCCTTAGGGCAGTGTGGAGTAGACATCCAGGATCACTCTAATGGGATTACAAGTGACATTTCACTGGCCCTCATTCCAGGTAGATGTTTCTGCATCAGCAACCTCTTTTCAATCTCTCTCTCATCTCTCAGAAAGCCAAGAACATGTTTCCAGCAATTACCTTGACCATCTCTGAATTGGCCAAACTGTAGTCAGTTCATATTATTCAGTTATCTTGAAAACAGAGGTGGGTGAAAGCCAGATTTGAGAGAAATAGAGGAGAGAATGTAAAAATGAATGTATTATTGTTATTATTAAAAATAAAACACAAGCCTAATATAGTTATCATAAAACACTCACAAACTAAAAGCGAGGGGTGTGAAACAAATCCTTTAATCTTGCTTCACATCACACTGCTGTATTTTATGGTAGATTGCACAAACTGCAGTTGCAGGTCTTTTTTATTTTTAATGTGTATATTGCTGTTAACCTCACCATCTCTACAAAATCTCATAGTTCATTGCAAAATGCAGTGTAATGCACTTCACCATTCAGATTAGATATGGGTGATTACAACACAATAATCGTGTGCATGTGCTACACATCTATACCATCAAGTCATTCTTTTTTAAATATTAAATAGTCTCTTGGGGCAAAAAGTAGGTTAATCAAAATAATACTGTCAAGTAGAGAGTACAGACCTTTTTATAAAAGAAAATTAAGTAGAACTGGTAATTATAACTAGTGTACAACCTTTCAATGTAGTCAATAAGAAAGTCAATTTGCTTAAAATAATGAGGTATTCTGGCATGAACAATCTGTTCATACTTTGTTTCCAAGAGCCTCCAGAGAGAATCAGAGCCCTAGCTGACATTTGATACTTTCTGTCAATTTATCAGCTCTGTGTCAGTCTGAGTTTGTAAGATGGTGGTAGGAGGATGCTTGGGGACTGATACGAGAACTGGGAAAGCAAAGTGGGTTTCTAATGCCTGAGTTTATCCTTATTAAAAATAAATAAACCCCTCACATTCCCATCCACATTTCCTCCAAAACTGACTTGGGATGTTTAGATATGGTATTAAACTAACAAGAATAACTAGATGTCATGATTTGATCCCACATGGCAACTAAGCCCCACACGACCACACAATCATTCCCCACCCTCCCCCTCTCCCAAGAGGGATGAGGGAGATAATGAAAAGAGTGGAAATGAGAAAACTCATGGGTGGAGATAGAAAATGTTTAATAGGTAAAGCAAAAGCCATGCAAATAATCAAAGCAAAACAAGGTATGTATCCACCCTAAATGTAACAAAAAGCTGCCCATTTTCCTTTGGCCTCTGATAAGCTCCATGTAGGAGGTTTTTTATCCTTTCAGAAGAGAAGGTAAAAAAAATTTTTTCACAGGCAAGGAGGGAATGGTCAGTATGCACAAAGCATTCCTGGGAATGTAAAGAGCCACACAAAGCCTTTCTGCCTTTGAGTCTTCCTGACTGGATGTAGGAACCCTCAATGAGACATCCCTTCATGAGATCACAGCCTTCCCCAGAGATGTTTCAATGGGTCTCCTGGGTACAAATGCAGATGCAATGTATTCACTGGAATGCAAGTGCTCCTGAACAGTCACAGCACGCAAAAAAACTTCCCTCAGGGAAGCTTTAAAAGCACCTGATCCTTAATACTGTCTAGCTTAATAAAAAGGTAAATATTTGCTCTTCATGAGAGTTTTTTATATCTCCCAGGGGTGAATGCTATCCCTAGCAAGGCCACTAGCACTGCCTTTGGTTTGGCTAAAAATATATATGTATTTCAACTTCTTTCCAAGAACACACATCAGCACATTGCAGCTGGTCTACTGAATGGCAACAGTTTGGTTTTAAGGAAGGGGACAAAAAGTTAAAGCATAATTACTGGAGAGAAAACTTTATTACTCTGTAATGTAAAGCAGAGACAAGAATTTCCCTACCTTGAGATTTTGCTTAAGTAATTTGACTCATTTTCCAGATAATGTAACATTTGGGTAGACTGCATATTTTTCCAGAGTAGAGTAGAAGATAAAATAGTCACTTTAAGTGTTACGTTCCATCCTGACAGCTTCCTCACATTTTTTTTTTTGTAATGACCAAACACAGAAGGGACCAACGAACAACTTACTATGTTTCTGCAAACATGAAAATATGGAACAATGTAATTTCAGCCTAATGTTCCTTTTTAAAACTCTCAACAAGAACTAGCCAGTATTAAAATGTAAAAACTCTCATTGTAGAACACAAATTCCTGATTAGGAGAACAGTGCAAGTTGGTTCCACCAGACTATGGAGGTCCAGATACCTGCCTGTTTTACATTGTCCCATCATCAACAGATGTCTGACTTTCTGTTCTGAAAACATGCCATCAATCTCAGGCAAATTATACACCCCTTCCTCATTTATTCGAGGGAGAAACTAAAGCTTGACAGGGATTGAGGTGATAGCAGGAAATATTGCCTTGGGGGGATTAAGAAAGAAAAGGTTAAACCTTCTCACTACCCCCAGACATACATCTTGAGTCCTGGAAAACGCATAGCAAGCATTCTATGGCCACATGTTCAATTATTTTAGAGACCAAACCAATCTCTTCCTGTGAAGATCATTAGATCACAGGAGATGTCCCTGCCCATGGTAGGAGGTTTGCATCTAGATAATCTTTAAGGTTCCTTCCATTCCCAGCCACTCTAGATTCTATGAAATTTCAAATAGAAAGAATTTTTGTGGAATTTTTGTATGAAATTGGAATTGTAGGGGAAATGGTCATACAGTATTCCTGCACAAAGCTGGTAAAAGTTTCAGACCCCAGCAACTCATTTGGTGATGTATTTGTACTTGTAAATGGGATTTTGTGCAAACCTAGGAGGCACTTGATGAATTCAAGTTTTTGTCTATATCTGCAGCTATTGCCTAAACCAACAGCTGATTTGTGGTTTGGTTTTTTTTATTATTTTGGAAAATCTCCTGAAAATGCCATAGTTTGGCTTGGTTTTCAAAAGACAAGAACTCTTCACCCAGTGATGACTGGGCCCCATTGAAGTGACTTAGCTTAAGGAGGGCAAATATCAATTAAAAAGTACAAGTCTCTTAATAGGGCAAAAGAAACACAAATTATTTATTTTTTTTTTAGTTATTTGTGTACTGCACAGGGTAGAATTCATCTGACCACGTGTGGGTGTCTGTAAAACACAAGTAAAATACTGCTTTCAACATTTCACAGAGTAACTCTAAACTCACTCTGTGAAGATACAGTCAATACATCCAAGACTTTCATGCCAGTTTATTTAGACAGCTACATTTCATTAGATAAGTCTTCCCCTTAATGTCCACTGACTCTCATGGAGCCCAGAGTCCCACAGTTCTGAAGCCTAAGCTCAGATATACACACACTTTTCATTAAGTGAATTCCAGTTGGTTTCTGACTCTCTAGTTTAATATTTTTCTACTCTTTAAGATTGAAAAGTATTTTATTTTCCTTTTGCAGAAGTTAGAAGTTATGCTGCTTCATTAGTCTTAGGGCTTTCCAGCACTAAGGAAAACCACCATTCAGCCTGTCCACCTTACCAGAGAATTCCTCATGCTACCATATGTAGCCAGCTATAGATACACACAACCAGTTATGTTTTCAGGTTTCATCCACCTGCTATGCCTGGGTTTCATCCATGCAGCAAAATTGCTCCTATCCCTGGGTACCAAAGAGGCTGATTTAATTCTTCTCTCCTCTCCCTACTTTTTCTTCTATCTATATGCAGATTTATATGCAATTCCCTGTATTAGATTGTAACATGAACTTACAGAACCTCAATGGCTGTTCATGGCATGATGGACATAAGCACTAAACACCAGTAATCATTAACTGCATCCACAGTCCACTCCATGAGTGTATTTCACTCTGCTAGACTTCATTGCTCACTTACAACCTCGTCACATATGTTTTGCTGCTCATCATCAGAAGCTTCTTATAACATGTGGCATTTGTTCATTAAAGATGAGATATTATTCCCAGGATCCAGGCAAGGGTTAACATTAGTAGGAGTTGCATCTTCGTTCTGTAAAAATGTCATTCTGAAGCATGACTAAAATGATCATCTCATTTGCTTCTTGAGGAAATGAAAGACGTTGTCAAATAAAAATGAATAAAAATGAAAACTTCTGAACTTCCCAGTTAAACCAACTGAGAAAATATCAGGCATGCAGTAAATCAATTAGCTCTAAGCCAACTAGATTGCAATGGGATGAGGTTCAACAAGGCCAAGTGCCGGGTCCTGCACTTTGGCCACAACAACCCCATGCAGCGCTACAGGCTGGGGACAGAGTGGCTGAGAGCAGCCAGACAGAAAGGGACCTGGGAGTCTGGATTGACAGGAAGCTGAACATGAGCCAACAGTGTGCCCAGGTGGCCAAGAAGGCCAATGGCATCCTGGCCTGGATCAGGAACAGCGTCGCCAGCAGGTCCAAGGAAGTGATTCTGCCCTTGTACTCAGCGCTGGTGAGGCCACAGCTTGAGTCCTGTGTCCAGTTCTGGGCCCCTCAGCTCAGGAAGGATATCGAGGTCCTAGAGCAGGTCCAAAGGAGGCAACTGGGCTGGTGAAGGGACTCGAGCACAGACCCTATGAGGAGAGGCTGAGGGTGCTGGGGCTGTTCAGCCTGGAGAAGAGAAGGCTCAGGGGAAACCTCATCACTCTCTACAACTCCCTGAAAGGAGGTTGTAGCCAAGTGGGGGTTGGTCTCTTTTCCCAGACGACTTTCAACAAGACAAGAGGGCATGGTCTTAAGTTGTGCCAGGGGAAGTTTAGGTTAGATATTAGAAAGAATTTCTTTACAGAGAGGGTGATCAGGCATTGGAATGGGCTGCCCAGGGAAGTGGTGGACTCTCCATCCCTGGAGATATTTAAAAAGAGACTGGATGTGGCACTCAGTGCCATGGTCTAGCAACCGCAGCAGTGGGTCAAGGGTTGGACTTGATGATCTCTGAGGTCCCTTCCAACCCAGCCAATTCTATGATTCTATCATTCTATCATTCTAAATCAAATTATCTTGCTGTGGGGTTTTTCTTAGGGTTTTTTTGTTTGTTTGTCTGGTTGGTTGCTTGGTTTTAAATAGAGCACAAAGGCTCATCTGTGCATTTTTTATGTTGCCTGAACATTTAGTGTGGTCAAAATGTCAAAGTATCTGAAACTGAAAATTTCTGAAACTGATAATAAAATGCAAAAGAAGGACATGAACATGGGTTTCTGTATGTTGGCCTGAAATATTTTTAATAGATTTGTTAGTCATCATTGCTTCAAAGACACATTTGCATTTACCTTATTTCTTATGAGACCTAATATGGTGCTGGGTGGAGGAACTTTGATGTGTGTTGGACCACTATAAAAATTAGTATCAAAGCACTGACTGTACTGCAATAGGGAATGCTTATTAATGTGGAGTTGAGGAGAGTAGTGGAAATGACCCATCTTAATGCTGCTGACAGCACATTTGTCTTGGTGTCTTACTGGTTTTAATTTGTCATCTGATAAAAGTCCATTTATGTAATGGAGAGTTAAGTGCTCATTACTTTACATTTAGCTTTGTATCTAGAGTCAGGTCAGGCTGCTGAAGCTGATGTTACATGAAAGCTATTAATAGTCACAAAAGGTTATTTCAATAAAAACAACTGAAAGGAAGTATTATATTTGTAACAGTTCAAATACATTCACTATTTGTCTTTTTGATTAACTCTTCTGTCAACACAACAGTTTTTCCTGGTGGTTTTGGAAGATGGGGAATTTCATACCTCTTAATGTCCATGAATTTTCTTATAAAATGTTTATCAAATAACTTTTTAGAAACCCAAATGAAATATTTAACCTTTATTACTGGTGAGTGAAGTAGGTCCTATAAAATAAATTTGTAAAATTATTAATTTATGGGGTGTCAAATCGTCTGTAGTGAAAAGCCTTCTATATTTTGTCTCTTCCTGCCCTTATTTTTGTGTTTGCTCAGTCTTACAGCAAAGTTATTGATGTTACTTATAATGAAGACGTTACAATAGAAAACATTATTTCTAAGGCTTTCATCTGAAATGTGCCATATCTGACAAACAGCAAGGAAGTCATAAATAATGGCATAATACAAATTCATTCTATAAAGCTGGGCAGGATTTTCTCTCTGAAATGTGTTTAATAGGAAATATTTCACCATATCATCTTTTCCTAAATATCTTAATGAAAAATACCAATCTGTTCTGATAATGTTTTGGCATGGGGGGGAATGCGCATAAGACCAAGTTATTTAATGAACTGTAGCCTGGACTATAGAGTAGAAATAGAGTCCAAATCGAGGTGCTCTCAAAGCATCTTTATGATGTATGTCTGCTCTATGTTCACCTACTAAAGCCACTGAACCAATTAAGATCCAGCAAAAATTCTTTGCCAGTGCCTCTGCGTAAATGTTGGTGTCATCCAGCTTGCCACAAGTTATTACTTTGCTGTACACATGAACTTTGACTTCTGCAGCTGAAGTAAAAATATCTTCAGTCTCAAATCCCTTTAAACACAAGAAGATAGTGGACAATTTGGCGTGTGGTGCAAAACATTATTGACACCTTAAAACAATACATGTTAAGGCAATCTTAGGCCAAGCTACATGGTGACTTCAAATCCAGTCTGAAGCTGTCTTAATCATCATGAAAAAGCTAGGATGCTTTTGGACAGCTTTGAAAGGTGGAAAATGAACAAGGCAGACAATGAACTGCAGGGAGAATTCTTTTCCATGTATTTCTGAAAAACTAAGCAAAGGGTTTCATCCTAGTTGACCACTTCAGTTAGTACCATAGGGCTGAAGTCCTAACCTCAGGTTTTCCATGGACTGGATATGGTTGACCTCCTTCATAAAGTAGGTTTGTTTTCACTGATGAAAACCACAGTGCAATACCTACCCCATGCTGTTGTATATCTCCCAGGTCAGTGAGTGCAACTTGTGCCTTCTGAGACTAAGCCATGCTTAATGAGTATCTGTCTCAGCTTTCAAATCTGGCCCTTTTACTTAATTTTTCTACTCAGGAAGCTTTCCAGTCCAGTTCCAAGCACAGACAAAACTGCAAACACTGTGCTTCTAGTCTCTCAATATGCCAAATGTTCTGAAATTCCACAAGTATTTTTTTCTCAGATGACAATTGTGTTTTCCAGGCAGATACAGTACCCAAGAAGTAGGAACTGAGACAGGGATAGCTGAGAAGCCTCAACTATCAGAGCTGGAGTAAGAGAGGCTTCTTCTCTGGAAAGGGTCCATTTCCTTCCAGAGACCAGAGGAGCACACAAACACCCAAGTTCAGATACAGGATGACCTTGAAAAAATTTTGTTGTAGACCTCAATTCTTCCAAACAACTCCTGGATGCAGTTGTGCTGAGATAGTCTGAGGTGCAGCCATGAGGTTTTGGGAAGGGAATAGAGTTCAGCTGGGTGGACATGAGCCAGCAATACTACCTGTAATACTATCTGGTTTCATCAGAGAAGTCATGACAGACAGATAAATCAATAATAGACGATAGAGGGAAACAACAATAGTCAATAAACAGTCCTAATATTCCAGTGCTATGCAGAATTACTGGGCTCTGGATGCCAAGGTTAAAATATGGAATAATTTTTGATGAGGTATCTCTTGTGCTTTTTTTTCAGCTCTACACTCAAATGGACCTCAATGGTCTTACTACATTTCACAAGCTTAATTTTGCTGTGTTTTGGTTTTTTTTTTAATGCTGTTTATCAGTTTTTAGACACATAAATACTTTTTTAATCACTTCTAACACTGAAAAGAGTACCATTGAAAGCAGTTTCAGTTTTTATTACAGCCTTAACTACCAGTGTTTATCTGGTTCCTGCAGGCTACTCATATCTGTTTGGAAAAAAGAAATATTCTTACTAGTGCTTTTGAGACCGAAATGGAGAAAATAAAAGTTCACAATTTTTTCAAAGAGTTGAAAGAATCAAGATATGAAGACAAAACTTATGACTTTTTTCTAGAGCAACCCCCATCTCACACACACCGTGAGCTTAATCTCTGAGTACACAGTGTTCCTCTGACAAACAGTTCCTGCCCCCAAGATCTTATCAAGTTTCAATCCTTCAATAATGCTCACAATTTCATGAGAATTCAGGACTTCTTCAGAGCAAGTGAAGGGATCAGGTGAGGTTATTTTGTCTGATGAAACCAAAGTGTGAAGCCAAATGTTTCCATGAACTAAAATCCCTTTCTACATCTTCTTTATAGTCAAAATACTTAGGATCAATTCTTTGTTATAAATTTTTCTATGATAAGGTATATGATAGCATAAATTCATCACATAGATAGCTATATTTTTATAATTTTAAGCTTGTGTGATTTACAATAAAATATTGTTATATTCCTTAGTGCTCTCAGTGACTTAAGGCATCCTCATCACCTTCAAAGATTACAAAAATTGCATCCGGGTAATCTTGATCTGCCCCTAACTATATGGAAAACTAGTAAAAAATAGTAAACTGTACTATTTCAAAGTATATTCATTTTCTTTCAATTTCAGATATCTAGGCAGTAAAAAAACTCACTCATTCTATTGATGATATGTTGGCAAAATAAATCTACCTCTGCCTCTCTAATTCTTCTGACAAATATCAAAAAACAATCAAACGCTTGTTACACAACCTAAAACATCAAATAGTTCTTTTCTGTAACATATTTGCTGTATTATGTAACATAAACTGAGCAATTAGCTGGAAGTAAGTGCTCATTATAAGTTTCCACGAACTTCCAGAGAAGTGGCATCTCTTAAAACAAAATATCAAGTAATTGTAAGGAACAGTTTATAACATAGGAAATGTTTCTAAGGGCAAACCATTCTTTGAAAATAATTTTTCAGGCTAAAAGTATCCCAACATCTGGACTAACAACAAAATCCAAATTATATATAAATTTCACAGAATTTATTAACATTATCAAACAAATAAATCATTTGAGAGAAAGTGATGTTCGGTATCTATGGAGCAGAAAGTGATACTAAACTATGAGGACTGGTGAAGTAACAACACATTGACTGCTACAGCATGGGAAATAGTCTTCTGTAAAATGGAGAGCCTGCAGGACAAAGGCAGGGCTAAAGGAAGAAAGCAATTAAGTTCTTATCTATTGACAATTGCAAAAGAAGTCAAGTGTAATATCATGTATTAAGAGGCAAAGTACTAAACACAGGGCTACAGCCATAATTTTTATTTCAGATGTGTAATTACACAAAGTCATAAGACAACACACAAAAAAAGAAAATTTTTTGGTTATTATTTCCATATCTGTGGTTAGGTCTTGTTCAGTCACTAGCTTGCTTTGGATTCAATTCTGAATTGAAATAAAATTTAATCAGCAGCTACATTGCTTAGTTTTGCTCTAGAAAGTTTTGATGGATTGATTCAGCTTTCCCCTGATCTATGCAACAAATCAAAGAATTATAAAAATCAGAGAAATTCAAATAATAAAAATTCTGGCACTATGAGTGGGATATAAGTTTCTTAATTTGGAGTTATAGTTCCGGTGATCTTTTGAATATTTTGTTTAAATAAGTTGCATACTTAGTTATTATTTCAGGGAAGGTTTGTTCTAGATTTTAATGTTCTTTATTCTGTTCACTTTGTTGAATAAGGAAGCTCCAACCACCAATCACCATAAAATTATCTGAGACCTGTTTGCCTTTAACTGGACAGATACAATATTGGCTAAACTAAACATTTTGAGATATTGTGATAGTTATCATTGGTTTATTATTTTGTTAAAAACATAAAGTTTTTTACATTTGCACTAACAAGAGCAAATCAGGGTAAACATTCGAACCAAATCAGAAGGGAAGAAACTGGAAGACAATGTTTTGTATGGAGCTGATGTAGACATTTAGCATCTCCAAAAAATAACAGGACAATTTCAGCAGTTCAGAAAAAAACAAGATTCAGTGTCTCATCTGTGGCTAAGTACTCATAAGACTCTTCTTCTAAGTGGATTCTTAAAGGCACAGGACCATATTCTAAGACACTGCTGAACATACAGACAATGTGCAATGCCCCTTCACAAAAAAATGTTACACCAAGGCCTTCAATTCTATAAAGCAGAAAGGAAGTCATTCTTATTCTTGTTACTGTATTACACAAGAGGCCAGAGACAAAGACAGGACTAATCTCAGTCCAAACACAGAACAAAGAGACTATCCAGGTCAGGAGTTTACAATCTAAATATAGCTTTTGATTTAGAGGGCAGGGCAAAAATTGTCTGTTCAGTCTGGCCAGCACTGATTTAGCATGAGCATCACATTCTCTTTTTCCATTCTGCTTTCCAAGACCAATCAGGAGGGATCAACTAAGCAGTGTAGTTCAGGCAGAATATACTTACTATTTTCATTTCCTTCTACATAAATAATGCAATGTTATTATGGAAAGGAATAGAAAAAGATTATCCTCTTTTTAGTTCCAGTCCCTGGATGAAGGTTGAAAAATATATTATTGTAGTTTGCAATGTTACACTTGCAGAGTGAATTTGAATATCAATAAGCAGAGAGATTTTTAAATAGGTATTTACATATAATATCACTGTATGTTTACATTTAATATCATATTGGATTTAATTTTATTATGTTCAAGAAAGCAATTGGGTGAAGAATAAACACTGTGGGATATTATCTCATTGATATGCAGAATCAATATGATAATCAAGTTGCTGATATAAACTCATAAGAAAAAGCTTCTGACATTTCATCTAGGATCCCTAATTTCATATTTGCAATATGGTGTGAAACTATATAGTGCAGTCTTCCTGTTTAATTAGGAAGATTACTCCTGTGTCAATTTTTATTTTTTTTCTAATTACTTTCTGGCTTCTACCAAAAAGTCATGAAGGCTTTTTTTAAAAAAAAAGTTTAATTAACACCTATAGGGTGAACATATAAAACAAAATATCATTCTAAACCTATGCTGTAATCCTTGTGAAAAGTAAGTTTATGAGCAGTAGTGGTTAGCATGTATCTCCATTATCCTAGACAAGTGTGAGCTTATGAAGGAAACTGGAAAGGGTATACCTTGTATTCTTAGCAAAAACACCACCATGCCTTGTAGGAATATGCTCAATGCTATAATTTAGGGAAGTAATTTCTCTTCCCTATTTTCACTGTCATTTTATTTATTTACTTAACTTGTGCAATTATTCTTTTCCTTGCATTTGACCAAATAAGCCTCCAACACCTTCTGTGGGTGGCAGGTTACATGTTCACAGAACACTGCAATACATCCGTAGATGCTCCTCAGATAGAAAAACAAAACAAAAACAACAAAAAAAATTGTGTTCCTAAAGTCATCATCTATGGGGTGAATTTGCTGCATGACCCTTATAAGTGTGTAAGTGTCACCCTTGAACATCCAGAGACAATGTAGTGGTAGTGCCTGGCAGGAAAATATGCCAGAGATGGGGACTTGCTATGGTTTTGGGACAGAACATCAAGTGGAGAACAGTCTATTTAGAATCACAGTACATGCTGAGGTAGAAGGGATGATCCTAGAGTTAAGATCAAGTCCAGCTTCTAGGCATGTGAGGGGCACTCTCAGAATCACAGCATGTGCCTGAGACCATCATCCAAATGTTTCTTGAATTCAAGCAGTCTTGGTGCTGTGACCACTTCCCTGGGGAGCTTGTTCCATTGCTCAACTGACCTCTGGGTAAAAAACCTTTTCCTGATATCTAACCTAAACCTCCTGTGATTCATCTTCCAACCACTTCCCTGAGTCCTGTCTTTGGTCACTGGAGTGAAGAAATTCATGCCAGTCCCATCCCTCCCCTTCATGAGGAAGCCATCATGAGGAACCCCTCAACCTCCTTTTTCCAAACTGAACAATCCAAGTGACCTCAGCTGCTCAAGTCATCCATTCCAGACCCTTCACCATCCTTGTTGCTCTCCTTTGGATGCTCTCCAATAGCTTGATGTCTTTTCTATACTGTGATGCCCAACACTGTGCACAGTACTCAATGTGAGGCTGTACCAGTGCAGAGTGGGACAATTCCCCTCCCTTGACTGTCTGACAACGCTGTGCTTGGTGCACCCCAGGACAGAGTTGGCCCTCCTGGCTGCCAGGGCTCATGTTCAGTACTGTTCATGTACTGGCTCATGTCCAGTTTGCCATCAACTAGGACCCCCAGGTCCCTCTCTGCTGATAAATTCATTCCCCAATCTGCACTTGCCACCAGGGATGCTCCATCCTAGGTGCAGAATTTGGCACCTACCCTTGTTAAACTTCAAGTGGCCAGTGATAACCCATCCCTCTAACCTGTCGAAGCCTATCTCAGAGTATGTCTGCCCTTGAGGGAGTTGACCTCTCCTCCCAGTTTTTTGTCATCCACAAACATGGTTAAATTTCCTTCCAATCCTGTGTCCAAGACGATGCTGAAGAGGACCAGGACAAGCAAGAAGTCCTGCAGGGCCTCACTAGTGACTGGTCGCCAGCCTGACATTACCCCATTTACTGTCACTCTGTGCTCAACTTTGACTGGAGAGGTTCTATAACCTTAAAAGTCTGGGCAGTGGAAGGACTATGGACCAAAAGTTCTCATTTATTTAGACTCACCTTTAAATGTTATTAACAAATATTTCACTCCTCACCTATGCCATCCCTCGGGGCACTATCACACAGAGGGCAGATGTGTTACCCCTGCACTAGACTCAGCAAAGATAACAGCAACAAACTTGTCTTTCACAAATGCCTTCAGTGATGTGAGAATACCTCATGAAATATGTTTCTCTGTCTGAATTAAATAAGCTTATCATTTTGCAAACTGTTCTAGAAAAAGTTATGAGAGCTGAGTGTCTCTGAAACTGATATATCGTTAAAGCTTCTACAACATTTCAGGCATTGCCACTAGCAATTTTGTGAGTTAGGATTGATTGGGTCTCTATTCAAGAATAAAAAACGAGTGGTGTGCTGAGAATGTTGACAAGGAGTGATATGAATCCAGTCTTATCTCTGTGTTATTGCTCTTGCCAGTCACTATCTTACTATTAAGATAAAGCAAGTTACCCCGGCATGTAAGCTACTGATTGAAGGCTGGATAATGATTTCTGGATTTCTCACTGCTGCTGCAATATTAGAGAGAGACTGGAAGAAGATGGATTGGCAAATTGCAAATTTATGTTCTAGAATGTGCACATAAAAAGCAATTTAATTAATTTATATACCTGTTCATATATGCACTTCGCCCTGTCTTTCATTGTCATAAACAAATGGCACCTACTTTTCATAAATGGGTGTATATAAACATGCCATCTCTGCTTGTTGGTATGGTATTTTAGGTACACAGAGATATTTAAACATAAAAAGACATTATTCCTATTCTGACTGGTTCAGTTAGAGTGATATATATCTCAATATTTGGAAAACATTGGTGTGGTTAGTATATTGTATATCTTTAGGCACTGTATTGCATATATGTGAATTTTATCTGTGGACAATCCAATCCCAAAAAATGTTTCATGCTTTCAAATGGCTTCTGGATAGGTCCCAGTGTATATTTCTTGTCTAGATGCAGAAAACTTAAATATTATTATTTTTCCTTGCTGGCTACCTGATAAGTTATGGGTACAACAAGGAGGAGATGTGCTGGGAGAAAAGAGGTTATGAGATTTCAGAAATTTATGTATTCCAAACAAGAATTAAACTAAGAATGTAAATATTTGAAAAGAAATAGAGGCAGACCTCATAGGAGACTAATAGGGTGTTCCAGTAGGGTGATAAAAGCAAATCTGTCCTGTATGCAATTCAGATCAGGAATCAGACCTCAGTTTCCACACCACAAATTCACTCCCTAACCACCAAGTTATTAACAGCTTTGGAGTGACGTTTGCTTTTACTTCTTTTGTGAGAGTAATTCCTACCAGAACTGCTCTGAGTTTTGAGAATTCTATACTTTTCCAGGAAAACTTATCTTATTGCAAGATCCTCAACAAACTCTGCAAAACATCTTTTAGTTTCCAAGTTGGATATCTCCCAAGTCTCTCTGAATTCATCTTCCAATCTACCTAGTAAAGCAAGGATGTGGTTCGTGTCCTATATTTCTTTATAAAATATCTAACACAACAGAGCATGGGCTGTTAGGCTTTTAGGTGTTAATATTTTAAAATTCACAGAGTTTGTTAGTGTAAGGTTCCCTTTTTATTCAGTGGACAGCATGAAGCAGCTCAACAAACAACCTTTTAAAGCTCTTTTATTGAGATAGGATTAGTCTTCTTCTAGAGATACCTTTTTGGGAAGACAGTGACTTTGGAGCATTCTTTCCTAGCATTTATCCTACAATTCTTGCAGGATTCCCAACCCACTACTTCTATTTCTCCTGGTTTTTCTCATTATTCAAGCATATATATCTGTGGAAAACTTTTAAACATGACCAACCATACAGTTATAATGTATTCACTTGGAGAAAAAAACCTGCATATAAACATCTTCAGCTTTAGGTACATACCAAGTTAAACAGCTAACAACAAATGTGCACTATTTGTATCTTCATTAGACATTTGTGTCAGATCAATCTATCTACCACTGATGAAAAAAAAAGCCAGAAACCACAAATGTTTTTCTTGTACTATTTCAGGTAGAAATTGTTCTTCACATTGTATGGCGAACAGACGAGTTGCTATGATTTTTTTTCTTAATTTTTCTATTTTCATGAGCTAAAACCCATGAATTCCATAAAAATCATAATTTTTTTTTTCATGTTATAGCTATGAAATCAACACTGTCCTGATTTTTTGTCTTGGGCTAGGTAATTGGCAAGAATGTCCTTCAGACTTTGTCCAGTCTGCCTGCAATAGGCTTTAATGTCAGTGTTCACTCGTTAAAACAAAAAGAAAAAGCAAATATACTGCTGTGGTATGTAGTCATAAATAGCTAATGGATTGCTGCCAACCTTAATCATTATGACAGCTTTTGGATTTATTTTATTAATCGATTGCATTAAGGGATTGTCCAGTCTAAATCTTTTCCAGGTTTTAATTAGTGCTTAATAGGTTTCAGGAAAACAGTATTTTAATCTGCACTGGCACAAATTATACAGTTTGGTGTGAAATTTAGAAAAGGAAATGAAGACCTACCTACTATGTATAGGTCTAAGTGATCCATCAAGTTTTATGTAGTCTTTGTTTACATTACATACATCATACTTATATGATACTTATATATAAGCTGGCATCCTCTACAGACCACCAAATCCTTTGTAGACTATAAGCAAGCAGTATTATCTCCATTTCTTACACTTGGAAATTTAGGCATAGAGGCTAATCTGAAGTTCTGTTTAGCATAAAAGCTTTTCATCCAGGGTTTTATATTAGCTGCTTCTCTCTAGTGTATTGGTATTTCTAAAGAATAATACATATATTAAGCACACAATACTTGCAAAAATGACATTTTTCTTTGTCTATACATAGAAGCTGAGGAATAAGACAGAAAAGTGACTCTCCTGAAGTTGGGCAGATGATGTGTGGCAGAATACACATCCAGCATCTTGCAAGTCTCCTTCTCATACTGGATTTGTTTTTACCGTCCTGTTTTAACCAAGAGCTTCCTATTTACTTGTTAAATGCAGACAGATGTCTTCACATCTGAAGATCACTCCTCTTGTGAGGAGCTTATTGTCTAAGCAGACAGCATGAAATGGAATGCCTAAATCCCTGTTCCATCAAAATAAAGACAAAGGATTAAATCCCACTCAATGGCCCAGTCTGTGTCATTTCCAGGGGAGTCTACCAGGAAAAATAAAAATACCCACATTCATTAGGTAGAACTCGTTACCCAGTATCCAACTTTCATTGTCCAGATACTCTCACAAATATTTGCTGTGCAGAGCTGGAAAACATATTTTGCTCTAATTTCTGGCTTAGTCCATCATGAACACTGTGCAGATGTGTCCAGAGAACACTGATGCAGAAATGCATCTGATGCACAAAAGCAGAACCCTGTATCTCAAGATGTAACCACCTCTCACCATTGACCATCCATACCAAGTACAAACTAAAGAGCACTGGTTTTCTTCCCTTCTCTTTTTAATTCATTTTTTCCACAGGTTAACATTCTGAAAAGTTTAGCAAGACAATGGTAATGTTTGATATTTAAATCCTCCAAGTAAATATCTGTCATGAGTGTCTCAAATCTCATGTTACATCATCCGCTATTTTTTACTTTTGTCTGCTAACACTTCTTAATTTAATGATTTGGAATAGCTGCTTTCAAAGATGAGCCTTGGGTAGAAGTTTTGAAGGTGACAAGGTAGTTAAATATCCTCAGATTGAAGGAATTCAAACCCACACCATAGAATGTCCTAATTACTCAAATATGGTGTATCCTGAGGCACAAAATATAAGCATGGGAAGTGGTGAGAAAGCAAGGTCATTCAGGCAAAGCAAGGAAATGTTAATAGTAAAGGACAAGAGAAACACAGTGAGCTCTGAATTTAAACAGGGTGAGCCCATATTTGAATCTAGGAGAGACTCTGAAAAGAGAAAGCTCTCTATTCTCCCATCCAGATCTCACTGATGTTTTCTTGCTTTTTTTTGCTGGTGAAGTAGAAGAAGCATAATATACTAATACATCACAGTGTTGCTAATTTTCTGCTCAAGCTGCAGCTTTCTTAAGCAAATGTACCATAACTTAACTTGTAAACTACTGCTTATGAAACTATGTTAAATAACATGTTAATGCAAAATTTTGTCTGTCTGTACTGATTTTCATGAATCTGGCATACACATATGCCTATGCCAAATTATGAAATACATCAGTTGTTTCATTGATTTACAGTATGAATTACAGATTGTCAAAACTTAAATTACTTCAGGGTGTGCAACAGTGCTTGGATCTACAGTTTCATCATTCAGGATTAGTCATTAAGACACTGAGATAATGTTAAAATTTCAATCCCCCATATGTGGTGAGCAACTTGGATAGGACCATGTGTGGTGTAAATGAGGTAAAACCAGAGCAAAGGCTGTAAATCTTCAGGAATTTAGTATGCAGTTAGCAGCATGCAGATCTATGAATGTGATTAACAGTCTCATGCAAGCAAGGCAGCTCCTCTAGCTGTCAAGATTTTCACAAAGCAAGACCCAATTACACATAAACAGATCTTGAATTCCCCCTCTGGACTTGTGTTTCTCTTAGCTATAGATTTTCATTCTTACTTTTTTTTTTTTTTTCAAATGTAATATTTAATACATCTAAAGGTTGCCATTTTATTGAGGAATTCAAGCAGCGTAATCCCCTGGGTGGCTTTTTTGACCATATGTGGTACATTTTAAATTGAACATATTGACAGCCTACTGTAACATGCGCTGTGTTGTAAATTAACTTTCAGTTAGTTTTTAATGTATGTCAAATATGGAATGTAATCAGTTCTTGTTTTTGTGTTTTAACATAATGTCCACTTCTTTCATGAAAGGACAAAAACCTGTAAATTCCTTAGAGCTGCTTCAAGTCGAGCACGTTATCTCATGTCAAAGAATACAAGTGAAGGTCATTTGGAACAAAGTTCATGTGCCTTAACTTAGGCATCCAAAAATTGCTTCTCTAAATCTGAACTGCACATGTTCCTTACACAGTCCACAGAAAGAAATGCTCACTTCTTAAGGGTTACTAATTCTCTCCGAAACAGTTAATTTCACTGGGTCAAATTAATTATCTTCTGAAGGTGCCTATTCACTCTATTGACTCCAGAAAGAGCCCATATTGTCTGGCTCAGACCTCAACAACACACTTTTTAGACACATAGAGATATGCTTTAAAGAGCCACCCAGGTTTATTTGAGTTGCCCTCTGCTATCTAAAACATGCACGTGGGATGGCAGATAGGATGTGGGGCCTACAGAAGGCCCAACATCTTGTAAACTAGCGACTATATTGAGGTCCTGGAGTGGGTCCAAAGGAGGGCAACTGGGCTGGTGAAGGGACTCAAGCACAAGTCCAATGAGGTGAGGCTGAGGGAGCTGGGGCTGTTCAGCCTGGAGAAGAGGAGGCTCAGGGGAGACCTCATCACTCTCTACAACTCCCTGAAAGGAGGTTGGAGCCAGGGGGGGGTTGGTCTCTTTTCCCAGGCAACTCTCAGCAAGACAAGAGGGCACAGTCTCAAGTTGTGCCAGGGGAGGTTTAGGTTAGATATTAGAAAGAATTTCTTTACGGTTTTTTACATATATATATTTATATTTATATGTATAAAGCGCCTATCACCATATGGATAAACATTCTTTGGAACCACTCTGACAGCAGAGGTAAGAACAGGAGTCAGCCTGTTAGTACCTCAGCACTTCTGTTTCCAACCAATTGGAATGGGTTGCCCCAGGAAGTAGTGGATTCTTCATCCCTGGAGATATTTAAAAAGAGACCAAATGTGGCACTCAGTGCCATGGTCTGGTAACCACAGTGGTAGTGGATTAAGGGTTGGACTTGATGATCTCAGAGGTCCCTTCCAACCCAGCTGATTCTATGATTCTATGATTCAATGAACTAGAGACCAGGCAAAATAATCCACAGCTCATAATGAACACTAAATGTCTAGTTGGGGTAGCTGAATTCTATCCCTCATTCTAGGTTTCATATACATTCCACCCCAAGGGACTTGAGCAAATGGGTGGAGGAAAAGGATTGCTTTTGCTTCCTCAAGTGCTGGTTTAAGACTAAGCAACCCACGTTCTACAGCTGTGTGTCTGGGTAGCTGTGTATCTGGGTAGCTGAGCTCTCATGACCACCAGTTGTCCATACATATCTATCTTCTACAGCTTGGGCTGCTGAGGCGTATCTCAGGCATTCACAGGTATTGCTGGTTGTGATGCAGGATGTAAGAGAGACCCCTGCTCATCTGTAGTGGCAGCTGAAGAACAGGTGGTGCACCAGTGAAATCTCAGGTAACCTCAATGGTTACAAAGCCCCTTGTGCTACAGCCATTAGAGTCATAAGTGGTCATATAGAAAATCCCACAAAAAAAATTTGCATGACATCAGATGAATCACACCTTAGACAACTTAGACAACAGTGTGCCCAGGTGGCAAAGAAGGCAAATGGCATCCTGGCCTGTATTAGGAGTAGTGTATTAGCAGGACTAGAGATCTAGATCTTACTACATCTTGTACTCAGCCTTGGTGAGGTCACACCTCAAGTACTGCATGCAGTTTTGGGCGTCAAAGGGACAGGGACATCAAAGTGCTAGAGAGGGTAAAGAGTAGGGCAGCTAGGTTGCTCAGGGGTCTAGAGAACAGGTTTTGTGAGGACAGGCTGAGGAAACTGGGGCTGTTCATTCTGGAGAAGAGAAGGCTGAGGGGAGACCTTATCACTCTCCACAGCTACCTGAAAGGAGGTTGTAGTGAGGCAGGGGCTGCCCTCTTCTCCCAAGCGACTAGTGGTAGGACAAGAGGAAATGGGTTCAAGTTGTCATAAGGGAGGTTCAGACTGGATATTAGGAAAAATTTCTTCACCAAAAAAGTGGTGAAGCAATGGAACAGGTTGCCCAGGAAGGGGTTGGAGTCGCCATTCCTGGGGTTATTGAAAAAATGTGTAGACGTAGCACTTGGGGAGATCATTTAGTGGTTACAGTAGTGTAGGAATAACAGTTGGACTTGATGATCTTGAAGGTCCTTTCCAAGCTTGATGATTTGATAATTCTGAGATTCTAAGTGATTCCTTTAGTTAAACCTCTGTTAACTATCATGAAGGGTTGGGTAACCACTTACACATAGATGCCTCAGTCTCCAACTGAATCAATCCAATATCAAAAGCTGTTTGAATTTTGGTTTGTGTGACACAAGCTACTTCTTATCTAATCCTCTTGAGGAAAGGTCCACATTTCCAAATACATTTCCCCTTTATTCATCATCAGTGTTAGAAGGGGGATAAAAAAAATCCAGGGATTCTTCTTTTGATTGGCTGTGACTGTAACACTTCTGTTGAAAGCTGTGGGACTAATCTGACTGTCTTGAAAAATTTTGATGAATGGGGCAATATCCTGTGCCCTAAAACAATATTTTGTCTGCAAATTGCCTCAGAAAAACCGCTTATCTCCACAGCACCAAAGAAACCAGTTAAATACTGGCAGCAACTTTAAAGGAATTCTCTGTTTAGCTGCTCAAATGAATAGATTTAAAAGTAACATAAATCACAGTCTTTATTTGCACAAGTACTTATACTGAGTCTGGAGGGGCTTTTAATCTAGTAGACAGAGGCAGAAAAAGGTCTAATAATTGCATATTGAAATAAAAAGTGTTCAAACTAGACTTAAAAGGAAACTCATTTAAATTTTAGCTGCATAATGAGCTAACTTACTGGGGCAAATTACTAAGCGTCATTGTAGTCCTTAAATCAAGATCAGATATGCTTATAAAACATACATCTTAGTTTAGCAGCATATAGCTGGGCTCGAAACAGAAATCCCTGGATGAAGTATGGCTTGTGTTATGCAGGAGCTCAGACTAGACAGAGGTCAAACTGGTTAATCATACTGGTCCTTTATGGTGTTGATATCCACAAACACATTAATTTCAAGCAACAGGCAAGATATGTTCATGTGAAGCTAAATTTCTTTAGTCTTAATCCCACCTTCTCCTGGTACACTAATTTCTACCCGTATCTGAGACTCGAGTCTACTGATGCTTTGTGTGGGATTGCATTGCTACAAAAAATAAAAACCAGGGTTTAGCTTTCTTCTCCTTCAAGTGCCAGGATTTATATTTAGCTGAAATAGTAGCTAAGTAGAGAGCAGACACTTCAATATTTGCTTTCCCATGTATTTTTTGGCCCAAATATGAGTTGCCATATTTAATGAGACATCTTCTGGTTTAGTCTAGCTGATACCATAACAACATCTTAGAAAGGAATCCTCTTCCAAGGTCCTGCTTCTGGAGGTTTAGGTGACTATATAATGTTTATTTAGACACCCCTGCAGATGTGTAATTCCCCCTCTTTCATCTTGCAGAGAACTACTATGTTTATGGAACAAAAAATATACTGAAGACTCAACTAACCAAAGAAGAACCATATGTTAAATGGGATGCTCTTTAAATATAAGTGTCTAGGCATCCTCTTAACAATTCCTTCTTTGTTAATTGATTCTCTGCCCAAAGGATCAAACTGGCCTTTCAACTGGAGCATCCCAGTGGCAGTTGCCCAACGGACACCTGAAAAATCATATTAAAAAGCATCAGGAAAACAATGAGCTGGCTAGTCCTTGAGTTCTAAAGATGTCCATCAGCAACCAGTTATACACTGACTCATAACAGCAGTACAGTGATGTATGCAACAGAAAAAATCACATGAAAAGAACAGTAAACCTGAGCAGTAATCTATGTCTATTCTAATGTGAATTCTACCTTCAGAAAGAGAAAATTATGCAGAAAATGCAGAGACATTGCCATTACCAATGTAAAAGGCTCTTACCAATGTATCAGCTGAGACAAGTTGTTCTCAGAAAGACCAAAATCATCAAATGTTGCTGCTATCAGGCACCCTACAGTCTGTTCCATTTCTGTATCTGTAGTATTTTCTGTCAGCATCAGTAGACTGCATTTTGGAGTGGGGAGGCACTGTAAATCACTATGCATTATACTCATGCTTTTGGATACAGTATTTTTGAATTTCGTGACTCTCGGTGCTGCAGAATACTTAAGAATTACATTTTTCTGTAATGGAAATGAGAAAGCAAAAATAACTCTTTTTCACTGAATGTCTTCGGTCTTTAAAAACATACATGTGCAGGAGTGGGAGAGTCCATTGGTCACTGAAACCACTTCTGGTTTTCTTGTTAGAACTGGGCTGCAAAACTTCATTTTCAATTAATGTCAGTAGTCATCCTAATGTGGTACTTTATTTTTCACTGTGAACAGGACTAGACTGAGAAGACTGCAATTATAATAAATTTAGTTTAAATATTTGATTCATTACAAACTACAAAGCCTCCAAAAATAAAACATTTAACCCCTACTTCTTTACTTTTTCTGCAGCTTCTGCCAGAAATGTTTATTCTTGAGACTCCCTAGATTTGATCCATGGGTTTTCTACTAAATTAAGGACAATTGAGAAGCTTATACAGTAGAAATAGCCAGCATATAGGACTTTGGGGGACAGTAAGATGTTGAACCTCTCATTGCATAACTCAGTCTCCTGCAGTTAACTATTCAGTTGTGTTTGACTGACTCTGAATTTTTATTGGTTTTGCTCATCAGAGGCACAATCACCATTTTGCCTCTTCACAAGTCCAGTTCTGGTCATGCAGATGTCTGCATGGCAGATGTTCACACAAAAATAAATTTATTCATGCTCAGCAAGTCCAAAATCCATCAAATTTACCTGCATCAGACTCACCTTTGCTGATTAGCTTCTCTATATTGTGTTGTTCACTGGAATTTTTTCTCGTTATAAAGGCCCAATTGTTAATAAACTACAAGGAGATCACAGACAAGGGACATTTACTATACAGTATTGTCACACTAGATCCTCACATTCATTGAAATACATATACAGGAATATAATGGAACAACAAATAGATATATCTAACTATTCTGTTTGCAATTATACCCATACTCAACAGCATGTTATGGCAAGGATTTCATAGCTGGTAACTTAATGGTCAACCTTCCTAAGGGGTCAGTGGGAATCAGACTCCAAAATTCCATAAGCACAGGTGAAAAATTCAGTTCTAACCTACATTTTTTACCTCAAATCTAGCAAAATGTTCAAGCTGGAATCCAAACAGGTCTTTGGATTCATAAGGTCCACAGAAATCAATGTTACCTACCTGTTTAAAGACCTCATGCATTTGGGCTGCATGGAAGTACAGCTTTCAGCTTGTTGGGTTCTCCTTGACCATAACAGACTTTATTTTTGCCCTTCTAGTTGGACAAATGGCTCCTAGATCAGTATCTTTTTCTGTCCATTGGTTTTAATTGCTTTTAAATTGTTCCCTGCCAGTTATCACTCTCCCTAATTCAAATATGGGTTATACAAGATTTGTAAAGAACTCGGTCCATCATCAGAAAGACAGCTTCTGGAGGAAAAGTCCACATGGTTTGCTGTGATACAGACCTAATAGCTGGCTTTTCAACCTGCAATAAATATTCTTTTCCCTGTCCTCTTCTGATTGCTTCATAATTAACACCAGGGAGACACAGATTTAACCATCTGACAGATATTTATTTAAAATACCTTCTGCTGCATATATTAACATTTCTATATCTACTTTTGTAAAGCAGCTTTGAGTTCTGCATTAAAATCAGATCCAGACTTTGGTTATATTAATAGCCTTGCATGGTGGTGGCATAGATCAATTTGCAGAAAGAAATGAATGGGTCATATTGTGTAATTGTATGTGTTTACACTGTAGAAATGTTTTTAGCCTAAAAACACAATAGAAATATATGACTGGCATCAATATCACTTAAGCTGGATAAATTGTGAAAGGAAGTTTGGTCGAAAGGAGGATTTAATGCACTCCACATACGTGTACTGATGCCATGAGTTTCTGCATTAACTAAGCCTTTCTCCTCAGCCTCTGCTAAAAGCCGCAACTGCAAATAACTCCCTGGTTATTGAATACAGTTATACCTCACAAAATGAAGTCCTAAGTGTCCTTGAATGAGGTTACTTTTCTAGCTAGCTGTGTCTATCTGGTGCATCTGTCTGTTAAAAGCCTAGAAATCAGCTGACAGGATAGGATTTACAGTTTTCTTTTCCTTTTCCTTTCCTGACTGACACTGCACCTTGCAACTGCAATGTTGAAGATACCTGGCAAAGTTACTGGATGCAAATAGAGCATTAACTTCAGCACTGAGATGTTGGAAGCTAGCCAGGGGATGTCACCACACTACTACTATTAATGTCAACATTTTTGCAGCAACATTCCCCCAGGCAGCCCTGACCACTTCAAGCTGTGGCTCCCTGAGCAGTCTGGGGTGGAGAAACCCTGCAGGGACAGCCACTGAGGCTGGGACTCATTGCATGCTCAGAGCTCAGGAAATAAAGGACATATTGTGCAAATATTTGCACTGTTGGTCCACCCTATGGGTTCCAAAGCTGACAGGCCCAAGGCAACATAAACCCAGCTCATGGGAGACTTTTTGAGTCACTGCAGAATAAAGCTGCTCAAAAACCTTTTCTTTGAGCAGTGAATGGCATCAGGACAATGTCCTATTCTTTATTTCATATGTGCCACACAGTGAATCTGTTGGGATGGACAAAATCATTTTGGACTATAGATGAAATAGACAGATGAAACAGATTTCCCTCATCTTCTTAATGGATGAAGGAAAGGTTGTGATGTTGTCTACCTAGACTTTAATAGAGGCTTTGACACAGTGTCCCACAGCATGCTCCTGGACAAACTGGCTTCTCATGGCTTGGACTGGTATATGTTTCACTGGGTAAAAGCTGGCTTGATGTCTGAGCCCAAAAAGTTGTGGTGAATGGAGTCAAATCCTGATGCCAGCTGGTCACAAGCAGTGTCCCAGGCTCAGTGTTTTGGCCATTTGGCCATCTTTAATATCTTTATTGATAATCTGGAGGATGCGATGGAGAGTACCCTCAGTAAGCTTGCAGATGACACTATGTTGGGAGGGAGCATTGATCTGCCTGAGGGTGGAAGGCTCTTCAGAGGGACCTGCCCAGGATCGATGGGCCAACGGCAATTGTATGAGATTCAGCAAGGCCAAGTGCCAGGTCCTGTGCTTGTGTCACAACAATCCCATGACATGCTACAGCCTCGGGGAGGAGTGGCTAGAAAGCTGCTGGACAGAAAAAGACCTGGCAGTGATGGTCAAAGGAAGCCCACGTGTCCAAGAAGACAAACAGCATCCTGGCTTATATCAGGAATAGTGTGTTCAGAAGGACTAGGGCAGCGATTGTCCCCATGTGCTCAGCACTGATGAGGCCACACCTTGAGTGTGTTTCAGTTTTGGGCCTCTCACCACAAGCAGGATATTGAATTGCTGGAGCAGGTCCAGAGAAGGGCAATGAAGGTGGTGAAGGGTTTGGAGAACAAGTTTTACAAGGAGTGGCTGATGGCATTAGGTCTGTTAAATCTGGAGAAAAGGAGGATGAGGGGAGACCTTATCACTCTATACAACTACCTGAAGGGAGGCTGTAGTGAGATGGGTGTTGGCCTCTTCTCCCAAGAAACAACTGATAAAACAAGAAGAAATTACCTGAAGTTGTGCCAGAGGAAGTTTCAATTTAATATTAGGAAAAATTTCTTCAGAAAAATTGGTGTCAGGTGCTAGGGTGTCCAGGGAAGTGGTTGCCTCACCATCCATGGAGATATTGAAAAGCCATGTAGGTGTGGTGCTTAGGGACATGGTTTAGTGATGGACTTGGCAGTGCTGGAATAACAGTTGGACTTGATGATCTTAGGGGTCTTTTCAAACCAAAAAGATTCTGTGAGATAACCCAGTTTACTGCCAGAATGCATGAAATCCCATACAGGATTCCAGTCCTTTGCTACTCTCTGTAGTTTAGTTCACTGGAAATTTAGCAATAAGTTTTATCTCTCTAGGACAAAATCTTCCAAAGCCAATGTGCCAGAAACATGACAGTGGTTAAACACTTTTTTTACTGGAAAAGTCTATACACTCTTTGAGCACATATACATGAAGATGGATCTAGAATAAAATAATCTATTAGACATGCTTTAATGCTAGTGTCATCACAACAATATCTGGGCATTTTCCTATCAGGCTTCAAGGTCTGTGACTGAGATCAGCAACTTATAGCTCAACTGCCCCCAGGGAATAATTGAGTGTGAAATGAAGTGCATTGTTTTTGCAGGGTTTTATTTAGCTGGGGTTTATTTTCAACATACATGGTGAGGTTTGACAAGATGAACATTGTTTTAGAAAACAACAAAGTTGCAGATGGAGGAAAATACTTGTTTATGGTATTCTCTATCAAAAAAAGTGTCACAGAGATTTGGGGTTTACTCAAATATTAGAGTCTGCAACCAGTTCTCTGACTGAGCTGGGTAATAAGTATGTACTCAGGCAGCAAGAAAGCTTGCTGTGGCTACATATATCATGCTCAAAAGTAAAGAGGAATCCCCAAAAAGCCACTTGTAATTTGCACTCACTAAATTGGACACAGATCCACCTTTTTTCCAACAGTAGCCTAGAAATAACAAAGGTTTTGGGAAAAATGCCTGGTTTGGGTTGAACGTTTCTTCTCATTGGCTATCTGCCACCACAAACACAGAGGGGATATAATAACAGTCATTTGGAGTTCTGTAAACCTTGTCATCTGAGGACCTCAGAATGCTTTCCAAGTGTTAATTAAATCCTCACAACATCCATGTACCCATGCATAGCAGATTTCAGGTTGTTAGGCTCTCTCTGTGACCACAGCAGCTCAGTAACTCTGTTGCTCTTGGGAGACTTCAGACCTTTTCACACCCGAGACACAAACTGCATCTCAGCTGCTGCTCTGCCAACCCAAACACTGGCACTGTGGTTTCCACCTAACTCATTCAAAGTAGAATAAGAATTTTTCAGAGAAACTTAACCCCAGGACTTTAATGACAGTGAAGCTTTTAAACATATTACCCTGATTTTTAGGGAATAATGTTTTATTAGAAGCTGCAGAGACAGCAGCCTAAAAAAAAACAAACCTGTTTCTTGGTTCTGAAAAAGCACAAAAGGCCTCCCCACGATGCTGATTCTAGCAATAAAAAATCATGAGTTCACTCCAAAAAGTTCTTGAACTAGTTGGGATTTTTTTTTATGGGTTTTTTATTTATTTGTTGTGGGTTTTTTGGTTTAGTTTGGTGTTTTGTTTTGTTTTATTTTCTGTTGGTTTTTTTGTTTGGGTTTTGTTTTGCTTTGTTTTCTGTCTACAAGCTTTTTGCTCCCTGCCCAGTTCTGGAGACATTACAGTTTTAAAATTCTTTGGGGTCGGAAAAGAAGTTTCCCACGACCACAATGAAATGAAAACAGATCTTCTTTTCTAGTCACATGAGTTGTTAAGATAGAAGAAAACAAATATTGTAAGACCTGATATAAAACCTTGAGAGTTAGCAGTGGTGTTTGTTTACCTCTTTAACATGGCATTATTTTCTCTTAATAGACAGTTCTGAAAAGGCTCCGTGCAGAAAGAGCTTTTTCTCTATTATTTCATTCTAACAGGCACCTTGCAATATGTCTCTGAGTATATCTGAAACTAAATTCCATCATAATTCTTTCTTTTTTTTTTTTTTTTCCGTTCTATGCATATTTATTTAATCTACTGAGTACATGCAAATAAATCCTGCACTGAGTTCTAGAGAGAGGTAAGAGTGGGGATGTGATACAGCACACATGAAGCTTTGCCATGTAACCTCTTGTCAGTGCAGTTCTGATTACCTGAGTTTCATACCCCAGTAAGTTACCCACAGGGACAAGTATCACGTGCAGATAACAGCAACTATTCTCCAGGCAGCCTTCTAGAAGTGTTTTTTTACCTTGAAATAACAATGTACAATGCTTTATTTCATCAACTGCACTCTGGAAGGCCATTAAATCGTGTCTACCTTGTGATCACAGAGGAAACAGCAAAATGCTCTCAGTGACTAGTATGTAGTATAGATACACTAGAAGTAGCTTTAAAATGGATCATTTGGATGCCATAACAGCCCCACTGTGGTACCCTGGAGCTCATTTGCCCTGCCAAGAGACCTTTTCAAGCCATATACCACATGCAAATTGGAACAATATTTCTTCATTCAGCAGAAATCCGTGCAAACTAAAGGAGGTCTGAAATGGTTAGCAAGTCCACTTTGTAACTCAAGACAAACTAAATGACAAACTAGATTTCCAGAAACTACTTTCTCTGATGTTGTGATGGATATAGTTCAACAGTGCTATACAGCCAATTTCGTGGTTTATAATTAATCATAAACTGCTAAAAAATGTATTGTCTAGAAGTAAATATTTATTTCTTTCTATTTTCTCTTGGTAATTGGCAAGAGAGTCTCACTGGGTAACAAAACAGAACACCTAAATGGATTTATTTGTTTTTAATGAATAATATAATTTTCAGTTCATGACATGCTGTATTTTTAATTATGGCAATGCTTTCCAAACCGCCTTAGATAAAGTTGCAGAAAATTTTAATTGTGAATTTTTTGCCAGGGAACTTTCATAAAATGTAAACAGCATTTTTGTTCTGTACATCTGTTACTCCACATCTTACACAACACTGGAGAACCTTCCAGGCCCATATACAGTAATATCACTAAGTTTTATGGGGGGGGGGGGGAGATTGTATGCAGAATAGTGCTTTGTGTTGTACTGTAGTGAAAATATGTTTTATGTGATACATTTGTTAAAGGAGGTAAGTTCAAAGAAATATACACTGCACATAGGATGGTTCTTGCTCCTGTGGGATTGTGATTCAGATACCAGATGGTAACTGAAGCTCCATCTACTTCATGTAGCCACCACCTCTAGATTTTCAGGCTTACTATATCATTGGTAATGACAGTCTTACTTTTAGCAGATCCTTTGTTAGTCACTGTCTTTCAAATGCATTCAAATACAACTATCTTTGAGTGCCTAATTTCTTCCACAGCAGCCCCAAATGTGCTTTCCATCATCCTTTTCCCTACCAGGCTTACGACAGGCCAGATGGCAAATCCGGTTTTTCCCTGTCACTCTCCAGTGCTCTGACCTCACCTTTCCTATTTCTGTTTCTCCCCTGAAAAGTCTTGAAGAGTTCCAAGACCCAGATGCTGAAGACAGCACTTACAATATTTCACACATCATTATTCTCTAGAAACTATTTAATGCAAACACACTTGTCTAGGTACTTACAAATGTCAGCATAAATTCACCAAGAAGGAATTGTGTCAAAACAGTCTGGATGCCACCCACTGGAATGGGAAGCTTCAGGGACAGAGGTGAAGCAGTTGAAAGCAGATCATTTGACTTCCCAGTAGAGTTTTTTGAGATTGCCTTGCATGTTATTTTCACAAGGAAAATTAGGAAAAGGGAGGTGCAAAATAATTTCAGCAATTTATCAACAGTTGCTTGTTATCAAACAAGATATCAGGCAGATTTTACAAGGAGTTCAGCTCTGCTCTAGGTTGTATTCAGAGTCTCTTTTAAAAACTCAGCAAAAGACTAAAGGCTACATTCACTAAAACTGCAGATGACACAAATCCCAAAGGGACAGAAACCACTTTCAAGGACAGTATAATACCCATAAAAATCTCAATTGCAGTTCTTGGCCAGTCTCAGATCTTCTGGAAAGATCCCAAAGGATAGTGATGGTAATGTCTAAATTTATTAGGGTTTATTTAACCTAAAGCCAAGAATTCTAAAGGGGATATGGTGTTAACGATATGAAAGGCTACTAGAAGTAGAAGCTGGTGCAAAGGACAGAACAAGGTATCACAGGCTTACACTGTGACAAAAAGAAGTCAGAGTAGGCATTAGAAGCAGTTTCTAACAATGAAGACAGTAAAGCTCTGGTATAAATTGAGAAGGAAGGGGCTAAAGTCACTACCAGATTAAACAAGGGTCTACCAGAAATGATCTAAGGTGAAGCTGCTCCCAGCTAAGATAAAAGTCATGTCCCATCAACCTTCATATTTCATTTTCTCTATTATGGTAGAATCCGAATACCTATAAAACCACTACTATATTTGCCCCCACAGAAAGCTCTTTAGGCAGGGAAATAAGTATTATTATTATTTAATTTTTTTAAAGAAATTAATGAAAAAAAAATGGGACTTTAGAAATGGCACAAAGAAGCTTCTAATGCTCTGATCCAAAAAGTACTTGGAAATATCACACCCATTGACATGCTGGTGATCCCCTGCAAGTCTAGATCAGCGCTAAGAACTCACTTAAGTCTCTTTTGTTCATTATAGTATCTGAACCACATCATAGTCCTTTGTTCCATTTCATGTCCCAAGAGAAAAAAACAATTCCTCTTCTCCTAACTTATCACACAAGAACACAGGCTAGAAATACCCTGTATGAAATAATGGATTTAGTAAGTACAGTCTATAAACCAATATGTAGGTCTCTTGGCAACTTTACAGCGCATTTCAACTTTGATCATAATTTAAAAGGTGGCACTTAATCTGTATTGTGACTGCTCTCCTTTCAAAGTCTTGTTTCTCATGAAAAGTGGGATAAGATGTCTTTGAAGCTAACAGCCATCAGGATATTACATTAATGCTATATTGACTCATATCTTCATCCTTCCAAGGTGTATAAATTGAGTTCCATGCAGGCAGGTGCATGATGAGACCTTTCAAAGGAGATATCTGTGTGCTCATTATCATCACTATTACTCCATGTGTCCCAGAAAGGCATCATTGTGTGACATAGTAAGTAAAGCACAGAAATGTAGGATTTGGGAGATCAGACTGATATTCCTGTCATGACCTTGGACCTGTAATTTCCCCTTCCTCATTTCTGCCTTTATAAATTGAAATAATGATACTTTGCAGAGTACATTAATATCTGCAGATGAAAAGCATTGCCTGAGAGACAGATATTGCTATTTTCTTTATCAGTGTTTTACTTGGGAAAAATATTTTCCACCTCTAACTGCCAAAAGCTTGCAGCTTAAACCAGGTAAAACAGTAGAGGCAGGAAACAGAAAGCTTTATGCTCGTTTTAGAGAAACAGAGACACAAAAATCAGGTACATTTCCTTGGTCACAATGGAAATTTGCAAGTCAGTGCCTTAAGCACAGGCTTTTCCAGGTGTTCTCTCTGGACATTAAAGATTTAGTGGGAGTTTTCATGAAAGAATGGATTTGTGCCAATAACCATGGCAAGAATTTTTCCCTTCCTCTCAAGTTATGCAAAAAACTGTTTGCAGATAGTATGCTGAACTTTCTGACATCCCAGCAGTGACTAGATAGCAGAAAAGCTGCATAGATTGTAAATTATACAGAAACTTTCATTGTAGAAAACAGCAATCAAAACCTTGCATAGTTTTTCCAGCCATTTATTTGAATGCAAGGTGGAGCAGAAAGAAACTCAGTAGTTGCTGCAAGGTGCAGGGCTTTGGAAAAGTCCCAGGGACAAAACATTCCCATGCAGAAGAGAAGGATGAATCAAATATTGAAATGGGGTCAATAGACTGGGGCATAAATCCTTCTGGTTCTGCAAAGCAGAGGCTCAAAGAGCTGGGACTTTCCAGCCTGGAGAAGTCTCAGAGGGACCTCATCATTGTGTATAAATACCTACTGGTGGGCAATAGGGAAAAGGGATCCAGATTCTTCTCAGTGGTGCCCAACAGCAAGACAAGAGGCAATGTGTTCAAATTGAAACACAGGAAATTCTCCTTAAACATAAGAAAAGAAATATTTTACTGTGAGGGTGACTGAGTACTGGAACCAAATGGAGAGAGAGATTTTAGTTCTATATCCTTGGAGGTTTTCAAAACTCAACTGGACAAGGTCCTGAGCAACCTGTGACCCTTCTTTGAACACGAAGCTTTGACTAGATAATCTCTAGAGGTCTTTCCAAAAACAGCCATCCTATGATTCTGTGAAAAAAAAAATTTAATATGGTAACAATCAGATTTAATTAAACTGTCCCCCCCTGAGAAACACAGTACATTATCTCAGCATTTAGGACTTGGGGGAAAAGTGTTCTCATGGGCACATCCAAAGCAATCAATTTTAGTCCCCTGTGTTTGTAGGTCATAGAATCATAGAATGGTTTGGGTTGGAAGGGACCTTAAAGATAATATAGTAACAACCTCCCTGTTATAGGCAGGGACTCCTCCCACTAGACCAGGTTGTTCCAAGCTCCATCCAACCTGGCCTTGAAGACTTCCAAGGAGGGGGCAGCCAGAATTCCTCTGGACAACCTGTACCATTATCTCACTATCCTCACACTAAAGAATTTCTTCCTAATATCTAAACTGAATCTGCCCTCTTCCAGTTTAAAGCCATTAGCCCTCATTCTGTCACTATACACCCCTGTGAAAAGTCCCTCCCCAGTTTTCCTGTAAGCACTTCAGGTACTGGGAAGCTTCTCTAAACTCTCCCCAGTCTTCTCTTCTGCAGGCTGAACAACCCCAGCTCTCTCAGCTTTCTTCACAGGAGAGCTGCTCCAGCCCTCTGATCATTTTTGTGGCCTCCTCTGGACTCAGTCCAACAGCTCCACGTCCTTGTTGTGTTGTGGGTCCCAAAGCAGGACTCCAGGTGAGTTCTCACAAGAATAGACAGGAAGAATGACCTCCCCCCATGTGCTGGTCACAATTTAATTAATTCTATCCTCAAAATACAATTTATTTTGAGCATGAACATTGAGTTAAATGTGGAAAAAATATTGTATGCCCTATCTGCTTTACCTCTCCCATTAGGTAACTGTTTTCAAGAACATTAGCAGCAGAAAAATAATAAAGACTTTTTTTTCATTTCAGATAATTCCTATTATGAACTTCTTTATTACAAAATAGGTTCAGGCACACCCAGAAAAATCAGGTATTTCCAGAATGAAAAAGAGAACCCAATGGGGACACTTCCAATGGGGCCCACACTCCAAAATGTCCCTGAAACAGGATTACATTCCCTGTGTGTGTCTGGGACCTGGGGAAAAGGTGAAAACTGTTGGCATTTGAGGCTTTGTATTAGCAATATATATAAAATAAAGGAGGTCTAGGTGTAACACCTCTCTTCTCTGCTTAGGTGGGAGTAGTTCTCAGGATAGCTGACTGATGTATTGCCAATTGATTGTTAAATGCTGTGTGGACAACCAGTACAAATATAAACAATGCCCTTTAGGTCCACAAAAAACTCTCAACCAACTGGACATGTTTTTGCACAGTTGCAAAAAGAACAGGAAGGAGTAAAGAGTGTTTACAGGCTGTTAATAACACAATGTTGCAATTTAGGCTTCCTTTACAAAATAGTGCCCAGTATCTACTATCTCATGATAAATAGAAGCTGTATCAAATGACACTTGTGAACAATGGGTGAAAGGGATATTAGAAAAATCTCATTTATCTTCTGCTTTATTTCTTGATAGAGGTCCTTGTCACCGTGGCTATTATGTGACTAGCCTTAGAAAGGCCACCTCATTAGTTTTCTTTATCAATCTAGCAAGGTCTCCTTTAAAGGGACAGCATTAAGGTTTTAGATTCAAATAAAGAACAGACTGCATTGTGTGAATGAGTTGCTAACTCTGTTTTCACTGCTTAAATACATAAGTTATTTCCATAGTTGTCAACCAGATGACATTAACATCCCTGTGATGAAGAAGGTGTCCCTGGAAAATAAATATAAAAATGGAATTTTATGAACAGATTGCTTGTATTTTCCTCATACATTTCTTTAATGCATATGGCATTTTTTAAATAAACAAACACACTCCAAAAGGAAAAGAAAAAAATGAAAGCAACTTTCTGTAAATTCTGTAAATCTATTTTCCCTTTTGTCTCTTCCACTCACAAATACATCTTCCTCTTGTCTGACAACCACTTTGAAAACTTCCTCTGTTGCCACCAAAGCAGCCATGTGAGTGTCAACAAATCAGTAATGATTTAGAATATGTCAGAGGAAATTCACCATTTTTGTCTCATCTCAAAAATCTTAATGACAGGTAGATAAAGTTGGACAACACCATCTCTATTGGCTTGCTCTCAGTTTTGATGGGTATTTTAATTAGAACAGAAGAGCTTGTTTCTCCTCTGCAGCTAGCAAGGCAGGGGAAGAGTAGCTTGCAAAATCTGACAGTGCCAAAGAGTTGCATTAGCCATGTCTAGCTTTCTGCACAATTAAGAATGTTTTGGATTTGGGGGATATAGAAGATCAATGATTACAAAATATTATTGTGTTTTTTCTCTCTTCTGAATTATGATATAATAGTAATTAACTCTCAGAACACATTGCTAGCTTTAAATAGATGATTAAAAGTACCCTCTAATTTGAGAACTCACTAGAGAAGGGCCTTAGAGGTAAGAGGACACTGAGTGGATCTGACAATACTATTAGCTTACTGAATAAATCACAGTGACTTAGTTCCCTGCATTTTAAATAAAGATAAAATATTAAAATGCAAAAAAAGAAATTGCATTAATACAACATTAAGGTTATGAATTTTAAGGCATGAGAGCAGGAAATTAAAAAGATAAGGTTCCTTTAGCAGTAATCCAAATCAGGTATGTGTTTTCCACAAGTAACTGCAGAGATAAATATTGTATTTTAATATATTCAAAATATCCTAAAAATAACAGGCGAACCACATTTACTGGAAATAGGCTAGGTACATGGGGCTTTAAATTCCTATTTGTCTCATGTTTAGTTCTGAATAAGAAAGAACAGAAATAACAGTTTGGGGCTTTCCTTGAAGTTGTTGCATGCCCCACTGCAACCCTTTGTGTTCCTTGTTGCGTTTCTTATGTCTGAAGTGAACTTGGGCTCCTTTAATATCAGTTTTGTCACTCCCCTGCTATCAGTGATTTTCTTATTTTGAATTGCCTCAGTGCTTAGGAAAAATAAAGGAGACTGAGATAAGAATGGAAAATAAAAGAGTGCCTAGCACATCCTTTCTCAGTCTGTTCCTTCCTTCCTCATCATGAAGATGTTTTCTCCAGGAGGTCTTTTTATTTTAGGGTCCTTGAAAGTCACATTCCTATTCAATTAGAGCACATTCATTTCACTCATGTGCCAGAACTGCCTCCCATCACTAGTAAGTGTTGGGTTACTACATGGTGTAGATTAGCATGTCATTAGTGATGGATACATAAGAGCTGAAGAAATGAGCATCTGAACTTACAACCATTTGTAGTGTCTAATGGAGATCTCCTATCATGTCTCTGAACACTGGTGTTCAGTCCAAAGCCACCAGAGCAGAAAAAAAGAGCTTGTGCAAGCTCGTGGGAGCTCAGTCTAAACAGGTAAAGCAAACTGGGGAAAAAAGCTGGGGAAATAGGATACAGATGTGGAAAGATTAAGGAATAGCCTAATGAGCACAGAGTGAAACTAAATTCTGACAAAGCTGGGGTCAGAATCAGCTCCACAGACTCCTAGTTCAGGACATAACCTAGCAGGTTTGGTGGGTGGCTGTACTGGGAACCTACTCAATTTGTTGTCCTTTCACAAGCCAGTCTAGAAAAAAGAAAAGAAAAAAAAAAAAAGTTTCAACAAATAATAATGTTAGAGGGGGGAGAATATGCTGCCTCTTATTGCATGTATTGGTCATCCCCATGGTCTGGATGAGCACCATGTACATAGTGCTCTTTACATAACATGCATATAGATAAGCACCTGTTACATAACAAATATTAATCTATTTACTGTTCTGAACATTAGATCAATCTGCTCTCAACTTTGGTCTTTTCACAATCATAAGTATTGTTGTTTCCCATTCATAGAAACTGCAGAAATATCAGGGCTACTGCTGGTGGAAAGAAAGTGACCTTCCTTATTACACCACCTGTGTATTCATGGGAATCCTGTAATTGAAACATTGCATGTTGACTCACCTTTTTCTCATGATGTATTGTAACTTCTCAAGGCTAGTTTTTCAGTCATGGACTTTCACTATTATATAAGGAGAAAGAGACTTTAAACTCTGAGAGAATCTGTTCCTCCTCAAGAAACTTTCCATCTTCCCCAGATATTTCATTTTATTGAAACAAGCATTCTAAACAATTATTTTTTCTCTACCAGCCTAGTTTATTCTTGAATAACATTTTACTCCAAGGTTTTCTATTAACCAGGAGGGGTTCAAAAGTATAGTTGGGCCATTTAGGACTTCAGCATATTAACACTGCACTGCACACCCCGCCGCCCCTCAAGGGCCCCTATATCTTTCTCTCACTGCATAGGAATCTAAAAATCTCCTCTTGCTACTACTACAACTTGCAAATGTTGTCTGCTTTGTTTCATTTGCCTCCTGAAAAACCTCTCATGTAGATGCTACTTTCAGTTCCTCTCTGCTACTATTCACAAAAACAGGGTTCCAAGAAATCATTCAATATGTGATTATCTGTTGGTGGACATACTGGACTTGAGGAGGCAGCCTTCAGGAAGATTCATCTTCCCAGGAGATACTTCCTGATGGGAAGCAGTCAAACCATCTGCAGATGGACATTCACTCAAAGATTTAATATGAATGGTAAATTGGCCCAATAAAACCTATTAGTTCTGTGGGGAAAAATTACTATGGAGACCATGTATGTTTCTAGCTGGACTCACATGATAGCTTAAATGTATTTTTGAGTTTTGGCTCTTGTTCTGTCAGATGCTTGAAGGATGCCAATAGCCAGAAGACACTTCTCCCAATGAACTTCATGGGTGTTTCTCATCCATAGGTGCTTGCTGCAGTCTCATTCAAACAGCAGAAAGATGAAGGGGCACAAAGCATGGCTCATCTATCTATGGCAGCTTCACACTCCTTAGGGGAAATCAGCTCCCTTTGAAAGCTCAGTGGTTTGTGCTTTTTATTCTGTAGTTACTACAATACTAGCCAATATTTGGATGGGACTCTTAAAGGCAACTGTTTCTCTAGATGTGGGAAATACAGTCCCTCTGCAAAGATACATAAAATAATCTAAATTACAATCAATCAATGCTATGGAGAGTCTGATCACCCTGGCTATTTTTTTTTCCATATTGCATCACTTTATGCTACTTAATTACTAGTTGAGAATCCTACTGAGAAGCATGTCACCTCTTGGAGGAATAGATGAGGAGAATATGCTGCAAGTTATAGAGAAAGCTACTCATAGGGTTGAAAACACATCTGAAATTTTCTCAGATTTTGGAATGCTTGCTCACTACATAACTGGAGTGATGATTATAAAATAAAATTAAATAATTGACAAATGACTGTCTAGAAGCACTGATGTTTGTAGGTTGATATTATTTATGTCCTGCCCAACCTTACATGCAATGTTCCCATTGCAAGTAGTAGGGATATTTTATGGTTCAGTACTGTGGGTGGTTTCCAGAGGGCTTCAAGGGTTAATATAGACACCAGTTGATATAAAGTGATGCAGAAGAATTGAATCCAGCTCTTGCCTCTGACAACTGCCTAACAGGTAAGTAGGCACAAGGTTTCCTTCCTGAAATATAGTGATGTACTTAGCATCTATTGCTTCCAGGGTGAGATAGCTGCCTGAATAAACTGAAGGATCCCAGTCTAGGGCTCCTTATGACAGAGGGGATTCTGTTAAGAATCTCAAGCACTTTGAATCTACTGTGTCAGTAGTAAGGAATTATTACTGACAACAGTTCTGTGTGAAAATATTTAGTTCCCTTAATTCCTAAAAAAAAATCACTTCTTTTTGAGAAGAGGCATGTCATTCGTCACCTAAGGCTCCTGGCATCATTTCCAACTTCTTTCCTCTTAATAGAAAGCTGTTCCAGAACACTGCTTCTGTATTTTACATATTTTAAATAATTAATGTCTTCAGAAAGAACGCACAAAAATTATGCTTGGCTTTCATTACTAGAGAAGTTGCCATAAGCTACTTAGATTACTACTATAGAAATGTTATTCAGATGCTTTTACTAATGTAAGTCTATATTGAGAGCTTGATCATAAAAGGCTTTTGTTCTTCAAGTTCTTCTTGACCTGCATAATCCTCTGGTTTGAATTCTTGAGGGAAAATAAAAGTGTGTTAAAGAAATCATGCTTTGTGTACAAATAATTTTTCATTGTTTGCATAAAGGAGTTTTATGCATTGTTTTCCTCTTTAACTGAAATATTTCCTTGCATCAAAAAAAATATAGCCTTGAATCCTGAAGGTTTAAAGTTTGACAATGAGTAAAACACTTTCACTGCAGTAATTTAAAATTGGCTGCACCAATTGCTACTTTTTCTTTCTACCAGAATATTTAAAAAGACTTGCAAAATGGAAAAAAATACACCCTGGCCTATATACAAGTTCCTAGCTGCTTACTACTTTTAAAAAGAAGGAACGAAGAAAAAAAAGGGGGCAAAACAAAACAAACCCCCCAAAAACCCAAATCAACAGAGCAAGAAAGAGGGAAGTCTCAGGTATCCAAGAAATCCACATTAGAACAAAGAGACAACAAGGAATTTCAAGTTTTGAAGAGTACACTGCTGCCAAAGTAGCAAAATTGGACTGACAAAAGGGAGGAGACATTGAGAATCTTCACAGTCCCATGAAAGTGGAATGAAACACATCTTGGCATAGAATGTCTCCTTCCTTCTACAGAGTTTAACCCCTATGACACTGTTGGTGAATTTGCTGCTAATGATGATGAAGTTAATCATTCTGGATCTATTACTTAATGAGTAGATATTCCCATTTTCAGATATCGCAGTATTCATTCTCATAGGTGTTTATTCTCAGGAATATTAAAATGGTTTGTAGTCTTTAGTAGATGGAACTTACGGAAGAAAAATATTTCAGATGAAAAAGGGATGGAGATTGAGTGGATTGATCGAAGTCACTGAAGAAACAAGCCACAAATATTACTGTGTAACTTTCCCTTTACTCTGGGAGCCTTGCAGTGTACTGCCACCCTCTGCTGGAATATACATGGACCAAACAATTTCCCCACCTCCCTGCATCTCTTTAGAAAAAACAGTATGGACTGCATCACATTTTCTTGTCAGATATAGGAAGAAATTGAGAAATGTGGAAGGTTGATTTGATACCATGTATTAAAAAAAATAAAATAAAATAAAATAAAAAAAAAAAAAAAAGAAGGTTTTGAATCTTTTTGTAATAAATTTAATTGCAAGACTACTGTTCACTAAGTCCATAAAACTCAGTTCCTACAACTATTCCAAAGGAATTACTGTCAAGGAAAATTTTTGTGGAGTTTGCTCAGAGAGCTTTGGTGTTACCAGTTGTAGAGTTGTGGACCTCTAGGGATTTTTTTGTTGCTTCAAGCTTTACAAGCATTATGAAAGGACTTACACAAGCTTCCAGTTATGACTTTTTGCAACATTTCTAAACCCCACTAGAGAACAACTAAAAGCAGAAAGAAACACAAGTTCAGCTACTGTCCTTTCTTTATATGAACCAAGGTCTACATGGTATTACTGAGGTTATAAGTCAGAATTTCCTGGATTGTTACAGTGGAATTCAAGTCTTTTGAGTTATAAAAGCAAATAAAGGGTGAGATGAGAGGGGCAGGGATTAATTATTTAAATAAGATCAAAGATAAGCAAATTTTTTTATTTGTTCTAAGGGGGTACAATAAGGCCTTTGTTTTGAAAAGCAAGTGATGAAACTGGGCATTTCCATTTTCTCTTGGTTAGTTGGGTGCTTTAAATGCAGGTGAATGATGCTCAGTCCTCTCCGAGTACTGGACTTCCTCAAAATATTTAAACACAATATCAATGGTATGAAAACCAGTAATGCCCTCTGAAAGCTTAGATTTATTTTTCCATCATCATTACTGAGGAGGATGAGTTCAGCTCCTACAGAAATAAGTAAATAAATAAAGAACAATTTGAGCTATTAAGATCAAATTCTGACCATATGGGAGTTACAAGAAGGTCTCAGTGCAGGAATATTCCATCATATTAATTGATTACTGCAATATGTTGCACATGAGGAGAAGGAAGGAAAAAATGTTATGAAGATGTTCCAGCAGGTCCCATCTTTGAGTAATGCAAACCAATGAGGATTTATTGCCCATGAATTTACTGCTTTTATTCACATTTGGCTCTGATTTAAAGATCTGATCCAGATTCTTGAAACAAATGGTAGGCAAAACCTTGACTGTACTTGAGCTAAGTTCTTTACAAAAGAAGTTAACCATTAAAACAGTGCTTGGCTTAGCAGATTGGACACTACTTGGAAAATCAAATCTTTGCACCCAGCAGTCCATTCCTACTCTGCAATGGTAACTTAAATAGGGGGCTGACACAAACTATGATATTTTCATGATCATAGTCTATTACAGCCTAAGATTTTTTTCACTGATAATGTTTGACAACTTGGATTTATATTAGGTAATTAAAAATAAAAGGCGTTGCTTGGGGTAATCACCTCCTCTTGGAGGGTTGTTCATATTGATTTCTAATTCAGGCTGCATTTCTTATTATTTATGTACAAAAATGCCTTCATTCTCTGTGTTTGAACCTTAGTGTTCAGTGTGTTTGAACCCTTATGCAAAAAAAGACAAAAAATTTATAGAATGGAGGCAACTATACTGTAAGCATGGGAAAAACAGGACAGTTTGGGAGGTAACTCATAGCTCAAGGGGAAAGATTGGGGTTCCTTCATCTTCACTGATAATTTGGAATTTAAAATCAATTCAAATAATTAACATGAGAAAGCTTTAAAGAAAATCATGGTGACTGGACTCACAAGCTGTCTTTGCCATATACTGAAGCTTAACTTCATTACTGTGGCCAAAGTACTGAATTAGTACTGAATTACTACTTTGGCCATAGGACTCCTTTGTCCCCCTCCTGACTCCCTAAGTCAGGAGGGGGACAGGGGAGTAGAGACAAGAGGTATGGGTTCTAAAACCTCTATAGGTTTAGCCCCCCTCCTTCCTACTGCCATCATTAGATTCATACTCTGCTACTGAATAGTCTCAGGTAGGGCTTTAGCATTTGACAAATGAAGGCAATTTGGGGATTTAATACTTGTGGATGCATTGCAGGCCTAACTGTGTGACTTAAATGCATTTTTCTTGTAAATCAAATATTAACTTGGAAAATAACAATACTAGCAAATGAAACCAGTGAGGTGCCACTCAACACTCCAGTCCTGCTTTAGTCATGTTGCTCTTTGAAAATTTAAAGCTTGTAATCATGCCAGACTGCCACGTTTTGGGTTAAAATTCACAGGAATTTACAGATATTATTTTGACCACTGGAGAGCTCACTTAGTAATAAAACAGAGACCCTCTCATGGAAATTTTTGCATTATTATTTTTTGAATGCACTACTATGACTGCAAAGTTCAAACCTATCTGAGTTCATATGTGACAAAATTAATGAAAAATAGGCTTAATTTGCAATGATTTTTCCTATTTTGTTCTTTTTTATTTTGTCTGTGTGCTGATCATTATCAACAGATTCAGTGTAAAAACAGCATATTTTGATTGTTTCATCTTTTCATAGCAGTAACCTACACAGATTTCTGTATTAGTGCTCTAACCCTGAATTAATAATACATACATGAATTCCTACATCTATGATGTTTTCAGTATCCAAACAAGGCCAATGTGATCTTAGGGTACAGCCCAAAAATGAACTATTTAATTTCATTCAGTAAAGATCATTCTTCATGTTTCAGATGAAATATCAAATAACCACGTATGAGATACCAGTCCAAAATATAAAACCAAAGCCATTAGAGAAGATTCTTGGGTTTTTTACATCCTAGGTTTAAAGCCAAACTTCAGGGTGTGCAGCAAGCATCAAGAGCAATTCCTATTTCCCTCCCCTTCTCTGCATGTATGGAGCTGCCTAGCACTGAGAAGCTTCAGAAACTGACAGGGGCAGAAAATATCCATAGCACACCATTACAGAAACAAAACAAACAAAAAAAAAAAATTAGAAAATGGTACCCACTAGTTGCTAGTACAAATAAACACAGGAAAGACATGTTTAAGTTTTATGAGCATGTATGTCTGATTTTAGGGAGCACACTACATGAAACTCTAAGCCTTTTGAATATTCCTTCAGCAGTAATATTCTTCCTGTTGCAAAACTTTTAAACACCTTATGCAAGCATCCCTACATACAAATCAGATTTTCAGAGGTGCCATGTGAGAACACATACATTAGATCCAAATCCAGCAGAATGCCAGGGACAAATGTGTGTTACTGAGTCATGGGAAGATCAGAACAGTTTTTAGAAAACAGTCTTTCTAGAACGTAGATTCGTTTCTTCATAACACCATTTTCCAGACAGATTTATTTCTGAATGTCAGGTTTTGAGTTCATCTTAGTTTGTATTTCCAAGCCTAAGACTGTCAGCCAGATATTTGAAAAGCCATCTATTTCCCAGACATTTAAACTAACCTATTCATGGGTATGCATGGCTTGTAAACCTACTTCCATATACCAGCCTTAATGAGATTTTACTCTTCTGCCTTCTAGTTATGGGCAAAGCAATCTGGTTTTGTGACTCCAGTGTGTATGCTTCGAATGTGAAATAGACTTGTACACTTCTTACTTTTGTATCTGGGCAAGAGTTTGTGTTGTGTACAGAGAAGCAGAGATTAAATCAGTATTAAAGATACTTGGATCTTACTACATTTTCTGGATTTCATCTATTTTTAGTTGCATGTTAGCAAAATTCACTGAAGCGTCAGTCTAGAAAAGGCAGTTCTGAAAAAAACCCTATACAATTGTTAAGAGCAATTGTGTCCAAAATATCCCCTCTTTAATATGGAGCAGAGGATGAAGAAGCTCTTTCCAGTGTAAGCACCACACCAAACTCTATAGATTTTACATTTCCCTCCAGGTGTTGAAGTTGTTAATTAACCAAATTCAGTTAGTTACGTAAAAAGGATGATAACTCCAGTTGTTTAACATGTAACAGGTATGAATTATTAGCAGCAGGCAGTTTCCTGTGTGTGGTCAGAGAGCTCATCTTCAAACTCTCAGAGGGCCCAAATAACTGCACTCTTCTGACACGCTTCTTGCCAGCTGACCCTTCTTACCTCAACCTTCTGCATGCTCCACCCATCCCATTTGTAAAACAATGCAAGTTCTCTTAAATCCCCATCCTGGTAATTTCATTCATTTTCATTTGCATTTAGAAAACGTGAAAAATGCACTTAGAGTCAAATTCAGTAGAAGTTTACCAAAGAACCATCATTTACAGTGAGCAACAATATGTGAGCATTGGGCTAGAATACATCCATAGATTCCCTCCATCCTGAGCTTTTCTCTGGGATTCTGTGAATTATGTAATTTACTGCCTAAATTGCATCAAAGATTTGCAGTGACCTCTGTTAGCCAAGAAAAGTAACCAGAACATCTCAGCTGGAGTAATCACCTCTATGCTGATTTTTTGTGGCTGATGCATCTTTGTTGGAGGAGCTCTTATTTAAATGAAAGGGATTTAAGTCACTCATGAGAAAGGTGTCAGTATAAAAGAGTTACATCAGAACATCTGTAGCCCAGACTAACTAACTTGTTATGTGCCTGAACTGGATGTAGCTTTTAGTGCTGCCAAAGAATCTCTTAAAGCTTACCTGGAGCAAGGATAAATTGTTGAGGAAAGAGATGTGGGAATGGGAGCACTACAAAACTCACTGGTAAGGCAGAGGTTATAGCCCCAAGCTTTCTAAGTTTAAAGCTCCTTATATATTATTGGACAATATATATTTTATAACAACATGATACTCTTTTTCTTTTCATACTGCTCATCAAGTTTTGAGCAAAAGCCTGACTCTATCTGTCTGAACTATTAAGGCTGATTCAAAACCAGGATTTTTCACTTTATAGACAGACTGGGAAGCTCAAAAGAGACATTCTGTGAAACAAGATGATCCAGAAGACCCAGTTCTGGCATTGTGACACTACCTTATCTCATGTCCATTGAGAATTATAAATACACATGCTCTACAAAGTTAAGCCAAATTAAAATGGGGTTATTTTTTATTTTAAAGATTTGCAAACTTCAGAATCACATGCAGAATGCCCATGGTGAGCTACAAATTGAGTTTATTCTTTTCCAAGTAAGAAAATAAAATATTTTTTTTTTAATGTATTAGGCAGAAAGGTCAATTTTAAGTTGTTCTAGGAAACTTTGATGCCCCGTACTATCCATGTTTAAAAAAATAATTTCTTTTAAAAATTAAAACCAATTATTCTCTCATCTGATTTCTGATGTGAACCTTTCAGAGACTGAGATGTAAGCAAAGGAATAACTTCACAGTTGTTTTGTAGGGTTTTTAGTCAGCTTGGCTTGATCTCCATGATGTTGGTAGTGAAGAGTCCATTTGGTGATCTGGTTCTTTATAAGCAGTCAATGAAGAGGATGGATCTTGGATGAGGCAACAGGACACACCAGAGAGAGAATGTGGAATTGATTTCATTTTATGAGCCTTTCAAGCTCATACCCAGACACACAAAAAACCCAATCAGTCGACCAGTGAAACAAAAGAAAATATATATATATATAATAATATAAAATAATTAAATAATAAATAATATAAATCATTACAATAATTATAATAACATATAATTGTATATATTATATATAATGCAACAATAATAAAAAATTATAAATTGTAATTTATTAAAATATAAACAATAAAATCCTTTGTACTTTCATCTTTATTTTTGGCATTTTAAGGCTGAATCTCTTTAATACAAACAGCAAAACTCCCAACATTTGTGAGAGTGGTCACAGTTCACCTTCTCTATTTCTTGAGGCTTCCTATCACCACCACTTAGCTGAAGATTTTCAATGATTATATATCCAAGCAAGTTTGTTCTCTTGCATGTGTCCTGAATCAGAAACCTGGAGTTCATGACTGAGGCAGCCTGAGAGACTTTTCATCACTGTCAAACTTTCTCATATAATAAGAAGCTGGAGAGTGGCTTCAGTGTTATTGTATTTAGGTTCACAAAACGGGATAACCTTTTTTTAACTATTTTGTAGGACTGGACAACAGTGATTTTCTGTCACTTCCATGCAAACCCTATTAATTCCTTACATTAGGGAGGTAACAATCCTTCTAATTGTTGACTTGGGTGTGATCAAAACTTCCTTCCTCAAGTGACATAATACCATTTTCTGCAGTGAGACACCAACACAGTCACCCCAGGGACAGGGACAGCAGATACCACACAGTGTGTCAATAATTTTCTTTCCATTCAGTGTGGATGGGCAGAGTCTGCTTAGTACCTGGGTTATAGCTAAAGTCCTCAGGAGCTCCATACACACAGGTGACTGAAAGAAATAAAATTCAGTCCAATCTTGGGGTGTTGGTGACATGTTAAATTTTGCTTTGTAAATTTAAAGTAGGCACACTGAGTGAGTACTAAGAAACTGTGAAGGCTTTTATCTTGTTGATGTATAAATCCTGATTCTGAGCATGCAAATAGATCTTTTGAAGTTGTAGACAATTTGCATGTGAAAATACACATATGCAGTGTGTGTTATGGAACTGCTGAATTTTTTTGTTCTGACCATTTTAATGCCCATTCTAGCATCTGTCATGCATGAAACTCCTGTTACTTGAGACACTTATGTGGATAATCTGACATTTAACTCCTGTCTTTGCTGAGTCAGGTGCATATTGCTTTCATCTCTATTCTAAGGCAATACAGTGTTCAGTAATTACCTTTATCAATCTCCCTGCTTTAAATTTGAGTATACTCACTGAATAAACTGTACTATAAACAAGCTGTTTGGTACGTAGATAAAAAGTGGAACTTTTTAATAGCAAATTGTTTTTACATCAGGCTCCATATATGTATATTTAAGGATCAAAGGCTAGCATAGAGGATGAATTGCTATCATAAATGCAATTCAGTAACAAGGATTAAAAAAATCAAGCTAAATCAGTATGAATCTATACCCATTTCTCTCACATCATTTAGTGTATTTAATTTAATTTCATATTTTTCTTTGGTAGGTCTACAAATAGAAGGAGGTCAAGGTGTTAATCATCTGAACAGGTAAGAGTCAAGTTTTCCCTAAGACTTAGAATTTTATATTCTATCTTTCAATTCTATAAGATTATAATATATCTATATATTAGTATATATATAATAATTCTATAAGATTATAATCAATTTATAATATTAGATGATAATTTATTTATCAGATCTTGTTTCCAGTTTCTAGAATCTTATTTATACTAATTTTGCAATTTTTTTGTATACATTTTATTTTCCTTAGGCAATTTTCATAGTTTGTTTCAATTAGTTGTCATCTGTTTAACACTTGATTTCCTTGGTTTAGCTAAAAAACCCTCATGATTATCAATAAAATATTAGTTAATTGAGTTCTAAATTCCTACAGATTGATGTGAATTGAAATGTTGGGAAGCAGTAAAATGTATGGAATATGTCAGCTTCATACCTGAAGTATATTACCCAGTTTTGAACACAATTTCTGTATTTCTCTCCTTCACTTAAATATGTACAGTTGCATAAAAAAGATGATGTGTTACTGAAAAGGAATTGTGGGCACCAAATCTCTGGTTAATTTATACTTTTTCTCTCTGTAATAAAGGTTTAACTACTATTTACAATGACTGAAAATCTAGAAGAAAAATGACAGCTAATATATACATTGACTTGACCATCATTTAGTAAATCCATAAATCTTCTCTTCTTCCTTAGATATTCAGCTCTGTTCAACAGAATAACAAGGAGTAGGTAAGTTACAAAGATAAATTATTCTTTCCAGTTTCATATTCTATTTATAGTCTTTTCATTCAGTAGAGCTTTTAATTTGTTTTGGGCTTGTTGGTTTTCACGCTCCCATGTATTTTTTGAGAAATAATTTATAGCAATTCATATTTCTTTCTTTTCAAAATTATAATCCAATTAATTTCCCAGTAAACAAGAATTTCTTCTTTTTATGAGAAATGAACTACAAGAAAAAGTGGTTTCTGATTAGATAAGCTAATTTTGAAAGAGGAGACGGAATCAAGCAATGAACTGGATAAAAATAATAATGGAGCATACCTTGTTAGATAAAAAATGGAATAGACATTAGAGACAATTAATGCAGGAGATACTTAATGTTGCAATATGTTAAACAAGCTTTGTCTTACATTTGCTCTATAAATCATAGTTAATTTCCTTAAATAATGTGTTATAACCACCCAGCTAAAAACATCCCATTTCTGTAAACACTTGTAAATCTCTTTGTTCACTGCTACTTTGCATGAAAACCCCAACACCCTTTGCAGGAGGGGTTGGGTACAGGTAGCCAGAGATATAATCTAGATTGACTGATCAATTGATCAGAGAAAGCAATCTATCAACAGTCAGGATTAATATTGCATGAAAATACTTGGTAATTTCATTTTATGGATAAAGATGATTTCTTTCAGATTATGTTTCCAAATGACTAAACTGCAGACTGCAGGGTCTTAATGTCTGGGCATGATTCTGGTTCACACTATGACAGCACCTTTTATCAGGCTGTTGGGAAAATTGTATTAGAATCAAGTGGTCTGTGGGATATTTTGGGATATTTTGTCCTGTATTATCTGTTTATTGTATGTAGTGAGGTTCTCTTTCTAAGAACAATAAACAGGGAATTTTTTTGAGTGGTTACCTTTTGAGAAAAATTTCCTAATTCTCTCCTTTCTGCTCTTCAGGTGAACATATATGTACATATTTCCAAAGTAATAATCAAATTGGAATTAAAAATATCCCTGACCCATATTAATAACACCCCCTCCAATGGAAATAATCTTGCAAGGCCAATCTCCAGAAGGCAAGGCTGAACAATATTGGTTTTAGAACTCTGAAAATGTCTACAATATAATCAAAATTAAATGTCAAGGTTTTTAGTACAGAGATATGATCCTGACTGGGTCTGTTCAGCTTTTTATTCAGCAGTTAAGCAACTGGCAGTTTAGTTAGGAAAGATAATATGTAGTTGCATATTCCTACACTGTAAGTCTGATGGTTTTTGTTTTGTTGGAAGCTAGAGAAACAGTTTGTCTCACCTTTAAGAAATAGGTGTATATTTTATTTATCTTCCCGTAGCAGTAATAGTTTCTGGGCAATTATCAAGACACCAAACAATAGAAAACACTATGTGCAACTATTAAGAAATCAGAGTTTGACATAATTCTCTAACTGTGTATTGTGTTTTGTATTTTTTTGCATTTTGTAGCAAACAGCAAAATTTACTGCCATGAAAAATTCAGATATAATGCCAGTTTTTCATCAGCTGCCCTCAAATAGAAAGTTGCTGAAGAAAGCAGATCAAACAGTGGGTTATAAAAGAGCTGGACAAGGTTATAGGCAGTCAGTTTCAGCTGTCTTAGGACACACACAGCAAAGAATACGAAAAGGGATTGAGGCAAACCTTGGAGTACAGATTAAATCCCTCCCATTGAAATAGAAAGAGTGGCTGTGTTTTAGTTTAGCTGGAATGGGTAAGAGAAACAAGGGTGGAAACACATCTTTGTGCAAGAAACATGGTAAAGGGCAAGTAAGAACCATCCTGTGGAGGAAAGTTCCAGAGGCAAGCTGTAAAAGGAACAAGTTGTGATTTCAAACACTTATTGAATCAAAGCTCCTCTAGCATAGCCCTGAGATGGAGCATGGGGACCAGGGAGATCTCTGAGGAGTGATGGTGAATGATCTAGCCAGGAGACAATGAAGATTTTGAGGCTTGGCTGTATTTCATTAGAAAGTTGAGTAAAATCAGCACATTTCCAGTTTGGTATTGATGAACCAGCATTTTCTGCAAGAAGACAAATATTCTGTTGACAGTTTTGATGAGCTCTATTTTCAGCATCAAGGGATCTTCTGCTACTTCTCTCTGCCATATCCACTCTGGTCCTTGATGCAGGAATTGTCATCTTTAGTTACATTTGCACGTTGCCTGCAACACTGGCTGGAGGCACAAAAAGGCACAGAAATCACGAGACCTAAGGTGTTTTCATTTCTGTGCATCTCTAATTGATGGCCCAGGGTTTCATGGCCTCTAACTAATGCTGCCAGGAATCAATCCTGTCACATCACTGATCAGTCCAAACTACTGAACCATATGCAACATTCCAGATTACCTTTGGTGATGCTCATATAGAACTATACTACAGCAATATCCTACCTCAAGCTGTCAAATGTGGATAGTTTGTGTTCAAGCAAAGTATTACCACAAGTGGTGACACTGTTTTTTCTTTTGTGCTGAAGTTCATATAAATTAAAGCTTAGTTCATTCTTTTTAATTTATTCTTCTTTTAATTTCCCCTTTTCATATAAGGGATATTATGATCTTATGAAGCTGACATTAAATGATCAAACAATATTGAACCACGTAATGAAAATCTTAAGCAAAAGTCACTGTGAATTAGGTATTTGCTAAACTGACAGCACAAGCCTTTGTAAACCTGATATTGTTCTTATGTAAACTCATGAATGGAGACTTTCTCAAATAAATTACTTAATAACATCAGAGAGTCATTGGCTGTGTAAATATATCCCAGGGGCACATACTAAGATTCCTGAATTTAAATGTTCAATAGAACTTCGTATTTGTCACCTTTAATAACGAGTTTTTCCTTATGAAATCATTATTAGCATGAAAAAGTTAAATTTTATATCTAATTTCTTGAATTAATGCCGTTTGAAGACCCTAAGGGTTTGAAACTTCTTTCAATGGAATTCATCATTTACATAATTTTCATAGCCCCAGCCCTTTGCTCTCGACTATAAATGCACATTGTGATTTTTGCATGCATTAAGGCAGCAACTTCTATTTTTCTCTACACAAAACAAGTAACAGAATAATAACAGGTAATAAACATTTTTAATCTTTAATGTTACATTAACAGTGAAGTGCTATATTTATGCTTTCACAACAACACTGCCTGCTGAATGATGCCTTTCTGGTTCTTATTGCGGAGATATTTGATTAGAAAAGGAAAAACAATTGAGTTATTTGAGATCAGTGGAGCTCTCCATCATTTGCTGCTTGAGATATTTGTGAGTTCACAGCAGCATGGCCAGATTTTTAAGCAGACTAGACAGTATTTTCTCAGCTCTACATTATCACAGTTCAGCCATGATCTATGAGTGAGATGCTTATTTGATGTATTTCTTTTTGTCATTAATATAGCTTATTAGATAGGAATTTTATTCCTTTCATAAGCCCAGACTTTGTTCATCAATGCAGCACAGCTTTTGAACAAAATATCTCTTGATGTTAACCTTTTCTCTGCTTACTTTTACCAATAATCACTTATGTTACTGTAGGTCTGTCTGAATTCAGAGTCATGGGCATATGGTAGGCATAAGACAAAGGTTAGGACAGACCCAAACCTAAAAAAAGACAATCAAACTAGTGGCAAAGATAAGCATAGTATAATAATACATAGCATAACAGTCACAATGGAAACGTGACACTTCAGACAGAATGGAAAAACTGAACTTATCTCTGAGATGAGGCTAAGTTTGTTTGACAACAGCTGCTTCCATCCAGTGATTTGCTACAGACTACAAACCAATTTTATAATGTAGACAGATACACCATTCCCCACTTAAACAATGGGCATGATAATTTTAGTATTATTATTGTTGTTGTTGCTGTTGTTGGTATTATTCCTATCTGTGCACAGTGAAAAGACTAAAGCAAATCATGCAATCTGTTTTGCAGAAAATTTTTTATTAGGATTCACTGATTTATTAAGATTCACTGACTCTACTGATTGCCTCTTCCCTGGCTGTGATAGGAATTTATTCATCTAAAGCACCATTTAGTGCTTGACAATTCTTGACATTTAAAGTATTAATATGGAGCCAAATGTGAGTTTGAGTTTGATCCATTTGCCCATCCATACGTTCAAGTGTAGTGCTATTTGAAAAGCCTCGTGTCATGTTATCATATAATAAAAGAGTTAACACCACCTTCTTTAGACCCATCCCTGGAAGCAGTTTATCCTATTTGAATTCAAAATGGAGAAACAGCTACATGGAGTTTAAACTGAACACAATTTAATTTGCATTGCTGAATGCAAAGCAGTATGGTGAATACTGATTTTATTTTTAAGCCAATATATTGTGCCACAGATTTACTCCAATCTTTTTTAAAGTTTCTGTAAACATGAAAGGGTGTGTTCCCTCTTTTTTCCATAGAGGGAACACACGTAGCTGTGCATTTCATCTCCAGTCACAAATATCTAGAAAGATATTCTGGGTGAATTACCTAGATTTTTATTATTTTTCAACAGAAGTTTCAAACGTCATGTGTTCATGTTAACGTTGCTGTTCTTCCCACCCAGATACACTAACAGAGAGTTTCAGGGATAGACAAAAAAAAAAAAAAGTCTTGGAAATATTGTTAGTGATGAAATCCAGATGTTACAAATTTTGGTGATCAGTGCTCAATATAGAAAAAGGCTTAAATCAAATACTGAAACAGAATGAACCCATGAAACCCTTTAGTTATTTTCTGTCAAGCAACAGCTTCCTTGCAAACCTGGTCCCACATTTTCTCCTTAGACAAATCATTCTGCTTGAAATAAGAGAGGAAGCCCAGTGTGTGTGATCAGCCCTGTACAGTTTTAAATTTCCTACAAATCATGTTAGTTGCTTGACGATGCTTGAAACTGTAGGAATTACGATGCTTGAAACTGTAGGAATTAGCCATACCAAAGTTATTCCTTTTGGACTCCAAACTGACAAGCTCAGAACAGCTTGTTGGAAGGTCTGGCATTTAGTTGCAATCGAGTTCGATGATGACTTGCAATGTGCATGTCAAAAGGAGGTCAGCCATTTGAGGCTGCTTACTACCAACCTTCTCTTTCCATGAGCCAAATCACTGCCCAGACACTCGTAGAGGCTTCTTATTACCACAATGCCAACATGTTATCCAGGTTTAAATGTAGCTTTGCTATTCATACAAGCAGGCACTAAGCCCCTGGAAAACTTTATGAAGGAGTGCTCTGTTTGTGGATGCCAAAATTCTACTGGCTCAGACATGGTTGTGAGCCATTTGCCATGTTCTAACTCACCGTGCTGTAAATTCTGGTTTATAAAATACGAGACATTAAACGAGCTCAGATGTTTGGGGGTTGGGTTTTTTTGTTTGTTTCTTTTTCCTTATGTTTTGCATGGCCATTTCCAATAGCCAGCCCCCCAAACCAGCACCTACCAAAGACTTCCACTGATTTCTGAAGGTTTCTGGATGTAGCCATGGAAAAACCTGCACCTGACATCAGTTGCCCTGCTGAGATTCCAGCCAATGTTCTCACCCTGTGCTCGTGTGCTATTCAAATATAATTGCCTTTGATTTGCAGTATCTCTTAGTAACCCAGACACTCTCTTTAATTCATTTCAGTGACAACAGGCACAAATTGAAAAACAAAAAAGCACTTATAAAACTCAAATTAAAACATGTAACTCAAATCTTCATGCCAGACAAGCTTTGTCGGCTTATAAATAAAATCTACCTGGACTGATTTTAGGATTTTAAGGATTTAAACAAAATATTTTTTTGCCCCATAAATCAAAGCTATGAAAAATATGCCTAATCATACCAGGACCATGGGAGATACATATTCCCATCTGTCTATCTGTTTCAGCTTGAACTGCTCAGGGACACATTCTATTCCACTACTTTTAGGGCACTAATTTTATGCTTGTGGACTGCTGTTTCATCTATCTATACATCAGAAGAGCTTGAAGGAATGCCAAACTGTTGCTTCATGGAATCATTCTGCTATTTTCATGTTTTTTTCATTTGCATATTAGACATCAGATTAAAAAATCTTTTATTAACATTTCCCTCAATGTTGAAATTTTCCTTTTTTGCATACCACATTGTGATTTGACTTTTAAGAAACATACAGTTCTCAGGGGTATTTTACTAGTTGATGTAGAATTGTGTCCCAAGTTGGAAGACACTATACATTTGGGTTTTCTTGTGTTGTCTGTAACCTGGACTTTCCTTTCCTCAGTGTGTGTACAGACTAAACTTTCCCATGGAATTTATTGTCACCATTGTGATTTCTAGTTTATGACTGACACCTCTGCAGAGAAAAAGAGAAGGTGGGCTATAAGGGAAATCATATCACTGCACAGATAACTCTCCTGGATAAGCCTTTATTATGAAAATAATACATCATATGTAAAGTGCCATCAGGATTTCTGGTGCTCAGAGCCAGAACATGATTATGCTTTGGACTGCACATGTGGCATTTAGGTATTTAGCTGACATTTTAAGTGATTGAATGTTAGGAACCTACCTCCTATCCTGCTTGCTGAAAATGTGCTGCCAGGGTTCATATCCTGGAAAAGTTCTGCACCATAGGTATAACAACAAATAAATGAGGAGAAAGGGAAAAGATGTTACTCACAAGGTTCACAAGGGCTTCTTTGTGAGTGAAAAGTTTTTTTTTAAGTCATCAAAGGATTTGGAAGAGAATGTCAAAGATTTCAAGGCAGATATTTCTTTTTCAATAGGGAGCTGGAGGAAAAGTGGAGGTATTGAAGAGTGTTAGATTGAGAGCCACAGGCATTGTTACTATCCTGATATAACCAAGAGATGGTAGAGGATGGAAAGGGAACATACAAGTCCTAGAAAAAACTTTATTATGTATCATGCTTTACCATGAAAGAAGTTAGAGTGAATGAGAATCTCAAATGCCTCCAGCCCCTCATCAGAAGAAAGATGGAATTTTATACCCATTCTTTGTCTAAACTACAGTCCTTTTCTTTTTCCAGACTGACATCAAACATTTCTCTCTATGTTCTATTTTGTTCCAAGAAGTCAGCTTTAAGGGGTACAGGTGAAAGTGGTGTCACATCTATGATGATTATTATGGTTTACATCTGAACAACAGCTGCAGTGTGCTCCTTTCCATTGTGAACCTATAATAGAAGGAGATATAATTGCATCAAAGTATGACTGACTCATCTTAATGCAACTTTAAGATGTTTCACTACTTACATCTTGAAAGCAAGTGAATTTAGTTCAGCTCTGATTCTGAATGGGTTATCAGGAGTAAGTGGCTTTGAATTTTAGTCTTTATACAGTTGCAGAGCAAAAACTTCCTGTGGGTTGGCTCTACTAAGTAAACACAACATGAAATCCAGCTGTGAGCTTCTCTGTAGGTTTGGCTGTTTGTTGAAATTATCTTTTGAAGTTCTCAGATTCATACCCTATCACACTAAAAAGCAACACCAGGTAGCATCTCCTGGCAGTTTTCATGCACTTGCTAATAAGGATTCCTGGAAATTGTAAAGTTGCTGGATACAATTCTCAAATGATGGAACTCTAGAAAGTAAGTATTTGCATTTTATTCTACCAACCTGAGATAATATTTCACATTGCTCAGATAAGATTGCATCTGTATCCAATAAGATAATTTTTTTTACCCTAAACAGACACCGAAAAAGACAATTTCCTATTGTGAATCTTGTCACGACAATTTGCAGTTTGCCCATTTCTAGGTTTTATTTTCTTAGAATACATCAGAGCTACCAGTCTGGGACATATGAAAATGTAATTGAGCTTGAAATGTCATCTTGATAGCAAGTGATACAGTTAATTCTGTTGGTAAATGTTGTGGAGTGCTAATTGCAAAGTCTAAATTTAACAATTAGTTTAGAAAATCTGAAGTGTAATTTATAATGGGATATAAGCTGCAGGCTCCAGCTTGTACTGACATTTTTATTATTATTACTTATACCAGTTTAGAAGCAGGCAGCTGAAGAATTTTAACCAAGAATCTAGATGCATGCCTAATTTAACTTCAACCAAATTTGACTATACATTTAGTAAATTTGCTACAGCTGCAAAACATGTTCTAACAAATTAAACCTGTATCAAGTCTTTTACATTCTCCAAGTTGTAATTATGCATGAATTGATATTGTCATCTTAAACTTCATTAACATCTTTAAAATCTTCATTGATGTTGTCAATCAGAGAAGCTGGGTGGTACTGGACTCTGTTTCCTATCCTCTTAAAGGATTGCCCTATTTCAGCATCTGGAGTTTTGAAACCTCGAATTAGTCACACAGAATTTGCACTGGAGATTCTGCAATACAAAAATCTTTGAGATAATAAAATCATAGAATCATAGAATCATAGAATCATAGAATCTTAGGGGTTGGAAGGGACCTCGAAAGATCATCTAGTCCAACCCCCCCTGCCAGAGCAGGGCCCCCTAGAGTACATCGCCTAGGAACGTGTCCAGGCGGGTTTTGAATGTCTCCAGTGAAGGAGACTCCACAACCCCCCTGGGCAGCCTGTTCCAGGGCTCCGTCACCCTTACAGTAAAAAAATTTTTTCTGATATTCAACTTGAACCTCCTATGCTCCAATTTACACCCATTACCCCTTGTCCTATCACTGGTCACCACTGAGAAAAGCCTAACACCATCTCCCTGACACTCACCCCTTACATATTTGAAAACATTGATGAGGTCACCTCTCAGTCTCCTTTTCTCCAAACTAAGAGGGAAATAAACTGGAGATGATAAAACTTATTTTCCTCAAACTAAAATATTTTGCATTGTGGAACCACTGGATAGTTGAATCTGGAAGGGAGGTCTGGAGATCACTTAGTTCAAATCCTCTGCTCAAAGCAGAGTCAACTGGTGTAGGTCTCCTAAGCTTATGTCCAGATATGTTTCCACTGTCTCCAAGGATGGAGACTCCACAACCTCTCTGGGCAACTTGTTCTAGTGCTTGATGAGCCTCTCGGTAAAAGAGTTTAAATGGAATTTCCTATATTTCAGTGTGGTCCTGTGTCCTCTTGTTTTGCCTCTGTGCAGAGAAGAGTTTGGCTCCTTCTCACTGGTTATTCATCCACACCGATGACATCCCCCTGAGCCTCTACTCGCCAGGAAAAACAACTCCAGCATCTACCCATTTAACAGTTGCTCTAATCCCTTGCTTAAGGTCTTCATGGCCATTTGCTGGACTTGGCCCAGCACATACAGAACTGTTTTGTACTGGTAAACACAGAGCTTGTGCACAAGAAATGTCTCACCAGTGCTGAACAGAGGGGAAGGACAATCTCCCTTGACTTGCTGGGCACCCTCTGCCTAATGCAGCTGAGGATGCCATTGGCCTTCTTTGCACAGTGCATCACTGGCTTGTGGTCAACTTGGAGTCCAATTGGATCCCCAGGTCCCTCCTTTCCAAGTGGTTTTCCAACCATTTAGACTCCAGCATGTACTGGTATGTGGAGCTGTTCCTCCCCACGTGCAGGATTTTTGCACATCCTGTCGTTACCTTCATGAAGTCCACATTGGCCCATTTCTCCAGCCTGCTGAGGTTCCTCTGACCAGCAGCACAACCATCTGGTGTATCAACCATTCTTCCCACATCTGTTTCAGCTGCAAACTTGTTGAGGGTACACCCTGTCCCATTACCTATGTCATTAATTAGGTTGCTACACTTTACTGGTCCCAGTATTAACCCCTGGGGGTTACAGGTCACAGGCCTGATGTTTCAAACTAACTGGCTGTTCACCTCATTATCCACTTATCTAGGCCACACTTCATCATCTGGTTGATGAGGATGTTACAGGAGACATTGTCAAAAGCCTTTCTGAAGTTGCAATAAGCAACACCCACTGCTTTCTCCTCACCCACTGGGCTAATGGTTTGGCTGTAGTAGGCTCTCTGGATAGCTAAGCATGATTTCCCTTCTCTTATTCCACACTGACTACTTCCAAACACCTTCTTCTTCCTATTGTGTTTCAAAAAGGTTTCCAAAATTATTTATCCTATCACCTTCCAAAGGACTGAGGTGACATTAACCAGCTTATATTTCCATTAGTCCTTGAACACAAGAGTTGCACTTGCTTTTATCACCATGTCTATACCCAGGCATGGAAAAAAGCTCTCTACTGGTGTTGTAGTCAAGATTCCACAATGTCTTTGGAGCACTGTAATTTGCCAAAACTACAAAAATTATGAAAGTTGTTGCTACTTAAATACAACAGTATGCAAAGCATACTTGGTTTTTCATTTCAGCAATGCTTTTTAACTTTTCACTTATGCTTCAATTCTTCTGATTTCTGTCTCCTTCAAGTATGTGAAGCAATTATTAGTCACCCTTTTCAGATCTTTAGGTCCAGTAGTGTAGAGATACTTCAATTTTGTCACTGACAATAAACACAACTTGATTTACCCAGTACACAACCTTGAAGATATTCACTTTTGAGAAAGACAAGACCCTCTTCTGGTATAAATGGCCATGTTGTATTGAATTGTGTCATTCCAGACTTGCATTGGATGAATATTTGGCTCCAAAAGCTCCTTTTGAAGTCAGTGAACTACTTATTGGCATCCCTGTGGAATGTGGAATGTTGTTTCCATGCCATTATCTCTTAGGTAAAATGAAGACAAGAATTTTCTTCACCAAGAGAGTATTACAGAAGGAGAGATAGCATGTTAACTCTTTCTTAAGCTATACAGTGTTGTTGCAGAAAGTCACTGCTTTAGCACAAAGGAAAACAATGACTGAAAGTGTCATCACACAGTAAATAATCTTCAGCCCACTGAAAGATCATTCTTGCTCTCCCACAACAAGTTCAAAAATAATAGAAACACTTGAGACTGGTAATGATAGCTTGATTTTCTTCTGCATTGCCCCATCTTAGAAGTGTAATTTTCCTGTCATAAAAAATCTGAATGACAACAAGGCAAGGCTGTACTTTAGCACCCTGTTTAGCATTGACCTTATGTATGAATTGCCAGTTCACTGCAAGGAGACAGCTACATGTCTTCTCTTCCACTCCTTTTCATGTGAAAGAATCCAGATCCCCTGTGCCTTCCACCATTCCTCCTGAGCAGAGTAAGCAGAGCACCACAAAGCCTCCAGTGACATTACCCTTGGGCAGAGGGGGGATGTGATGAAATGTGCATCACACAACCACAGTGGCAAAGGCAGAAAGAGAGGAGGAAATTCATCTTCTTTTTCATCTTCTGCAGCATGTGTTGAATGAATGGAACACTTTTTCAAACCAACATAGAGTGGCTTGTCAAGGCCTGTGTGGTCTTATTCTTTCAGTAGCAGGTTTGCAATTCAACAGTCTTCTTTATGAATGGGAAAAAAAAAAAAAAAAAAAAAAGTAGTAATGGGGTTAAATGTTACTCAGCTGTATGTTACTTATGCAGAGACTTGTTTCAGCTTCAGTACCTGTTTCATAGCAGTCTTGTGCAGGATTGCTTTGCCATTCACTTTACTGAACTCAAAGCATCATTTATACTTCGGTTGTAGAAGCAGTGACACCTTGCCAGATCTCCTTCCTGAATGCCAGGTGAATCAAATGAGCCTAGAAGCAATAAACTACACACTTTACCCTATAATCATTGAAATTTTCAAGACTATATTTCCAACCATTTCCAGAGATTAAGGTTAGCTCCGAGCATTAAGTATAACTTTTAGTGTTCTCTGTATAGTACCAAAAGCCCAATAAATTAAGTAAGTTACTATGGTTCATAAAATCATTGTAAATGTAATATATCTCAGTTGATATAAATGAACTCTTAGGATTTTATATAACAAAAATGAATCTTTAAATGATGAGTGATACTTCTGTCTTTTATTAGTTGAGCTGGAGAAGGTTTTTATCTTGCATTTGGGCAGAGACATCTGAGACACAACATCCAGGGATCTCATCAAATAGATTTAGAAGTTTTCACATCAAAAAAGGAAAAGAGGCAGCTGGTCAACAGAGTTCATCAGGTAAATTTTGTAAGAATTACATCTATGTAGCCTGGGTTTTAGTAAAGCTTAAGCACTGGGCATTAGAAGCATCATAATTTTATCTATGTTAAGCATTCAACATAAATTTTAGTTGCTGGTATATAGAAAAAGTGACACAAAAATGCTGAAGATATAGATACAAAACAGACAGGAGGCAAGGAGTGAAGGTATATAAAACTGTCAGCTTCTGAGCATTTCTTATGTAAAAGAAAATGAAAAAAATATTTTTCACATTTCATCCTTCAAAACCAATGCAATAATAAAATGATGCATTCAATGAAACCAGAGAGAATTCACAACTGCTAATGTAGTTTGTCCAAGCCCTATTACCAATCCTGTTACTGCTCCTTGCATGCCTCCATGCATTCTTCTTGCTTTTTAAAGCAATCTGGACTTGAAAGCAATCCAAAGCTCCACTGTTACATTGTAAATTGATGTACATCAGCCTTAAACCAGTCATCACTCTGAACGGAACCAGGAGAAGACAGGGAAAACATAAATTATTCAACATCCAGGGAGGACATTTTTCCATATGCCTCCATTTTTAATATAAAAAATAAATGTTGGGCACACATGCACGTACCCACACACACAGACACTTTCTATGAACCCTTCAATTATTTCTGAAAGAAATATCAGACAGATAAAACCCAAATGTTTAGACCCAGACTCTGCATAATAGCATTAAACTAAATAGCCTCTCTTTTGTATTTGGTGAGTAGAAGCAGAAAAATGTGGCTGTTACTAATAGGTACCCATGGTGAGGTTTTCAAATCTCTCGGGTTTTGACCTGTTGTTTCTATTAGGAAAAAAATTGATCAAAAATTAATTACTTTTCACAATTTTAGCCATCATATATTGTACTACGAGCAATATTAAGAGCAGCACATATTGTACTAAGAGACCCATTTGTGTTCGTATCTTTTATGGTTTTTAATAATTATCTTAACTGCTGAACAAATACTCAGCAACATTACAGAGAAATTGATTCTGGAGCTGGTAACTAGTCTTAATATTGCCTGGAACAGAGCTAGAAAATAACAAAACTATACCCTTTAAAAGGCATGTCTTATAAACCAAGGGTGCAGCAAAGGTGGGGAAAAAAATCCTCTTTTATATTGAACAAATAGAAAATTAAAACTGTAACAATTCAATATTCTTTTACAATTTTATCTGTATTTAATATACAAGCAGCACTGAGCAATATCATTTTCATTTTATAATCAACAATAGAAAATATTAAAATATATATTTATGTGTTGAAATTGAACATTTATGAAGCTGTATCTGTCCACTCCTATTTGCATTAAATATTTGTGGTACTACCATGAGTCTCAGAACTTAAATTTGAAACACATGCTTCCTAATAGCCTCTCTTTAATAATGTATCCATGTTCCTAATCAATATGAGTGAAATGTTTTCATAATTTAATAATAAAGTGGGTATATTCAGAATTTTGAACAGGTGAGGATAAATCATGTTTGCCTGTGAATAACATCTTTTATCATTTACTCAGTGGGATCATAATGTATTCTATCAATCTGCACCAAAGGTAGTAGCAGGAAGCTATTTTATAGATTTCTTGGTAATCTGAGCTGATGTTATACCTGTTACAGGACACTTCCAATAAAATAGAAACACAGCAGGATGAAAAAAGATACAAATGGTGTTTTTATACCAGTCAATAAAAGCATGACTCTGTAGTAATAGAAAATTTGTCCATGAATTGTGAAGTACCAGTGGCTCAGTTGGTAAGGTATTAAAATAATTCATGTCCTGCCATTGTAACTTTTTCTTACAATTGTACCTTTAATTTGCTGTCTCACTTTCATTGTCAGTGAGAAAAAATAAGTCAAATACATTCATGGACTGTGTTATTAAAGCAATTTGTTGCAACTTATTTATTCACTTTTTATTTCTTAGATCATTCCCTGTAAGAAGGAAGTCAAGCACACGTATACGTATGAACTTCTCTCTGATGACTCAAGTTCATGTTTTAGAAGTTGTATTTTAATGATGCAAAACTTATTTCATTTGAGATTAGAAGTCTACTTAGACAATGCCACAGAATCACTTCCAAAAATATTATGCCTGGATGTTTATGTGCAGGCTAATGCCTGTCAGCAGAGGCTTTTCTCCTCTTCACTGAGGAGTGCAGATTTTGGGGGTGAATCCAGCAGGCACAAAGATTGCCAGTTAGGCTCAGTTTGTAGAGCCAGTAAAAAGATCACTCCAGTATAGATGCATTGGATTCTGACCCCAGACACACTACTGAAACTGGGACTCATTCCAGAATGAGTAGGAATAATTCTGCTCCATGGTTATCATCCATAAGCTGTGATCATCATCAGTTGCATTTCTTTTAAACCAGGGAATGAAATTAAATACATTGAAGAGAAATAGAAATAACCATATTGCATCTGAAATCAAATTTCTCTTGCTGTCTGGAAAAGCTTTCACTGCTTTTGTATAAAGCTGTTTTGGCAGATTTGGGTGTCCAGTCTCCATCTTTTTAATTGTGGATTTTGGATGGGTTTATCTACTGTTTAGGGGGACATTTCTTTATTGCTCTTGTTTCACCACATGTACCTTTGTTTATTTTTCCCAGATAGGAAATTCTGATTTTTATAAACATGTACTTTCAAAGCACATGATGCTTTGAAACCTTTAATCTGTGAGGGAATGTTCTTTCTACTTTCCATGGAAAAAAAAAGAAATCATGAGTAGTATAAATTTTGCATCTTAGATCTCATTTCCTCTTTAGAATATAAACCTTGTGCAAGGGAAATAGGGTCTCCATTATCTCTTAAAGATGAAACAGCTTCTAATATGGATAGTCTGCATTCCCTCTGTCATGTTCCTGGGGAATAGATTAATAAATAATGAACTAAATGTCATATTTTGAAGTCTCTTATTTCATGGTGATGCAGCTTGCTTACATGTTTATTAAATTTCAATCTTCATTAGACAAGGTTAGTGGAGAAATTAGGTCCCTTTTATACTGATTTAGCAATGTGGAGTTAGAATATGAACAAAAAGCAGATGGATTTTTCCTTTTTATAATCATCTGTGTGTCTTTCCTTGATCCTGCCTGTGCCAGGTACAGTCTGTTACTGAAACAGGTGCAAATTATTTTGGCAACCTCCACTGGCAAGGTTAAAAAGGGGAAAGAAAATTTGAGATTATGTGCTATGTTTGAGTGACCAGCATGGGGAACTATCAAACAAATCTGGCGAAATTCTTCATAAAGCCTCTTACGCAGGACCCAGGTGATCTGTCTGGATTTCAAGGAAGTAGAGAAGTGTGCAAACCCCAGCCTTGTCACCATCTCATCTTCATCTCTACACTCAGTTGTGTCACTGGCTTCATCTTTTTTTACCCTCTTTTTAGTATACAGGGGATACCTTAAGTTCAGGTGGAATTCTTCATGCTGACTTGATGCTTGCTTCTCACCTTTCCCTGGAGTCCTTTAACAAATTCACACGGGCATGAAAGAAGTGCTTTGAAAACTCAAAAGTGATTCAGGGAATAGTAAATCCCACCCACTGGCCATCCTGCTTGTTTGTGGGTTTCAGTCAGATGGCTCAAAGAGGCTGAGAAGGGCTTGGGTTTCTAGGCATTGCCTCCAAATGGAATGCCAAAAAATTTGGAGTCTTGCTCTGTGGGCATTGACACCAATGCTTGTGATGGGGTTCACATATTTCTCAACTCTCCAAGAGCTTAGGCAAACCATTGCTTCATGCTCCCACCTGTCAAGAGCTCTCATTTGCAGTTCATAACCTCATGGTTATAAACCAAACAATGATCATAACACACAGGACAAATGTCTCCTCATATCTTGAGGATGAATACAGGAGCAAAGAAATGCTGAGTAATGAAAATAATGATCTGCAAATTAATAGCTGAAGCCAAAAAAAGGTGAGAGAAATCACCAACCAAAGGGCCATTTGGTTTTAATTGCCAACACACAACTCTAATATTAGCAACCTGTACAATAACACATGAGAAACTTGCTAAGCCAGGCAAGTACCATATAATTATATAGTAGCTTTAATTATTCCTATAATTAATAAATGGACCTTGGAAAACTATATATGTGAAATTATGTAATACCTTAGGAACTATTTTGTAGAAAACAATAGTAAGGAGAAGGAAAAATACTTTACAAATAAAGTGCTACCAGTGGCAAGATAACTGTCTAGTTAAGAGAAATTTGGAATTTACTAAACTATTTCCCCTGGTAATATATAGAAACTCATTACTACTGCTGGAAAAAAAAATAACATAGAAACTGTAAAGAAGGTCAGCTAAATAGAGACAAAATGTGTAATACAGTGGAAGAACAATCAGATTGGAAAGAAGTTGTAGATGGATCATGGGATTATTGGAGCAGTTTAATCCAACTGTGAAAGAAGATGTGAGGAGAAATATTTCTGTTATTCTTGCTATTGTTGCCACACTGTTAAGGCTTCACTGGGAAAATAGAGTTCAATGCTGATCACTCCTGTATGAGAAACAGACCTTCAAACATAGGCAGACCCAAGCAGAGGCTGTGAGGATGAGCACAGAAACAGATCCCTTGCAGAAGGGCACAGAGTTTGGCTTGTTTAGCCTTGCAAAACATACATGAAGACAGGATGGGATTGCTCTCTATAAACTTCTCAGGTAGGTAAACACCAGGGAGAAGAAGTGCTTAAACTAAAGAACAATGTTGGTCCAAGAACAAATACTTACAAAATGTCCATGAATAAATTTAGGCTGGAAATTAGATAAAGTTTTCTAATCCCCTAGTGAGTAAGGCTCTGAAACAGCCTTCCAGTAGGAATAATAAAGGAAATGGGGAATCTAGTTGGTTTTAAGGGGTATTAAAGAGTTTTTGAAAGAGCTTATAAAATGTGGGTGCCTGTGATGAGCTGATTGGATTCAGTGATCCAGTGGACTGTTTCCAATTTATAAGTAGACATTCTGGTCAGGCTGATTCCACCGCATTATATTTTTATAATTTTACTTATGGGTGTCCTGTTTGAGTGGGTGGTGATACAAATGTAGTGGTCCTCCCTGATGGCCAGAATTAATCTTTTTTTTTTTTTTTTCTGGTGTATTTTATGTGAACTTGAAGGTAAAAGGCATGAGAAAATGAAAACACACAGGACATTCAGAGCTGACTGTTTGCTGTGCAAAGCAAATCACAAAGAGAACAAAACAGGTGCTTGATGCCTCCAAGAAAATGTGCAGTTAAAAAATAAGAAAATAGTAAACAGCTAGATAATCGAATATGAGGGGAAAAAATGAAGTCATATCTACTGGGAGGCTGAATATCTGTGTTAGCACATGGTAAGTTTTTTGTAAATATGCTAAAGGAGACCTTTGACAAGGAAGGTAAGGTAATTACATCTATGTGAATCTGCTTTAAAGCTTGTATGGCAGTGAAAGTGGAAGGGCAACACAGGCTGCACACATGTGAGCAGCACAGCTGGAGTTGTACTCACTATTTATCAGAATCAAGAGCCCTTGTGACAGGGACAGTAGACAGGCAAGGCTGGTAAGAAGCCATGAAAGTAAAGGGAGAGGTTTCCATGGGATGCATGGGTATGCAGCAAGAAAGGAGAATAAATTAGTATCAAAATGAAACAGTCAGAAGGTGACGTTTGCAGTGGCATTCCAAGGGGACACAAGCAAGTTAAAGTTGTACGTGTAAAGAGAAAAAATGATATCACAGAAATAGAGATACAAATGAGAGATCCAGTTGTTCTGGCTGGAAATTAAACTTGCTCCTTATAAATGCTGAAAATCAACGCGTAAGGCTTGAGTGAAAGTGAAATTTAAGGCTGAAAATGAGACTCCAGCATGAAGACAATGCACATATGAGATATTTAGGAATGCAGACAAGATTTATAAATCGTCTGAAGATGGACATACGATGTGATTACAGATGCCCAACTCCCTTTGAGTCTCAGAGACATCAGCACTTTGAGGAATCTGGGATTGTTAAAAATGCTGTCTCTTAAACCCAGATCTAAAAATTGTCTTTAAGTAGGACAGTCCATGAGTAAATAAGTGTTTAGCCTTTTTTCTTCTGCAGTTACAATAGAAACAGATTAATGTCAGACCTAGCATTTAATTTTTCACTTGAAGCCTTTGTATCCATTTATAACTTTGCAGAATTATTTCCACTGATAAATATGCTCTGACTCCTGAGTATGGGCTCATGTACTCAATCTACACCTTTTTGCTCCCAAGTGATATTTAGCAATTAATGTTATTTAATTCCTGGATGAAAAATTACAGGGCTCTGCTCTGTAATTATCAATGACCTTTCAGGGTAGAAAAATGCAGCCAAAAGATCCAATAGGACTGCCACAGGCGGCCTAAGTATTTGAACAGATATCTTTAAAAGTCTGATTTCCTTCCTCTGAATCACAGAATCACAGAATGTCAGGGGTTGGAAGGGACCTCTGAAGATCATGGAGTCCAACCTCCCTGCTAGAGAAGGGACAAAACTAGGGCAGGTCACCCAGAAATGCATCCAGATAGGTCTTAAAAGTCTCCAGAGAAGGAGACAACTGCTCTGGGGAGCCTGTTCCAGGGCTCTGTGACCCTTACAGTAAAGAAACTCCTTCTCATGTTGAGGTTGAACTTCTTGTGCTTTATCTTGAATTCATTTCCCCTCATCCTGTCACAGGGCACAAGTGAGAAGAGGTTGCTCATTTCTTCTTGACACCCAGCCCTCATATGTTTAGACACATTAATTAGATCCCCTCTCAGTCTTCTCTCCAGGCTCAGAAACCCCAATTCTCTCAGCCTCTCTTCATAATGCAGAATCTGGATCTGCCTTTTTTTGAAGGCCAGTGGAGACACAGGGTAAAGCTTTGAAAAAACTTTCCTTATTGCCTTTTAGTCTTTTTAGAATTAGCTACATTAAAATACAAACTAGAAATTAATTTATCTGGAAAATGACACAACAGTGATTTATTTCATTGCCTTGGACAACACAAGTCAATAAACATAACACTAACATTGGTAGTACAGTAAACCTGGAGGTACATAAAATATCAGCTGCTATACTGACACATTCATTTTTTCCATAGAGAATTTATGTCATAAATAGGAAAAGCCAGTAGCAGTGAATGGGAGAACTGAAATTATCTGTATTTTAGAAAGAGAAATGCAAAGATAAGGGTTTGACTAAGCAAAGCACTGACCTGAGACATGCTGGGAAGTCTGCTTCACATCCATGACTGGTAGACCTCCTCTGGTGTCTTCCTGCATCACAGCCCAGACTGATCTGTCCCAGATTTACAGGAGAAAACACAAGTTCAGGCCTCCTCTTGTCTCTGGAGATAAAAAGAAACAAAAAAAACCTCTTGGCATAAGTACATCTCTGCTGGCTTCCCTGTCTGAGGCACAGTCAAGAGGTATCTGGCAGTAAGCAGAATCTATGTATGAAAAGTGTAGAAAAGAGCCTAGCAAAGCCAAAACCATCCAGAACCCTGATGGGACTTTTCCTCTCTGCTGTTTCTTCAGGTGACTCCATGTGAAGCCATCTCTGCTACATCTCTGCAACATTTGGTGCAATAACTAGACACAAAAAATAAGAAATCTCTTCTGTGGGTCCAATTGATTGTTACAACACAGGGAAACACCCTTCCTGGGGCAAGTTTTGCCTGTGGTTCATAGGGTCAGCACCACATGCATTCACAGTACTGACCTTTTAAAGAGGAACAAAGTGAGTTGGTGTATGTGCTTTTACAAAGTTAATATTCCTCAGTTAATTTTTCAAACCCCTGAATAGGGCACTGTCCAATCATGGCCATGACTGTTCCTGTATTATAAGTGACACATATGATAAGGTCCTAGCACTCAAGATATTCCTTTTATTACTTTTGGGTTTTGTCTAATCTGATTGGAACTGAGCTAAAAAAAAATTGTTCACTTTTCTATTTTTGACAAGGTTTTGCTCAGGCCGTGGTTATCCTAATGCAGGTATGTCTGGAAGAGCCCATCACTGCCCTAGTAAGTAAAAGCCATTTCTTTGATGGTCTACACATATTCATTGGTTACTGAGACCTTAACAGCCTTTCTTTCTGAATCATTTGCTTTACTAAGTACCACACTCCCAGAAAGAGGTCACCACTATTAATGGACATTATGTTCCAGTCCCACAGTGCCAAAGCATGAGCTTTAATTACCTGTGTACATGTTGATGTGTTGATGTACATCCAGGGGCATATGCAGGTAAGCTATACAGACCTATATGGCACTGGTACCTTAAAACTAGATAGGATCAAGGAACTGTTGGGCATCTTCATAGAGCCACGCACCAGAAAGGGCTATGTATTTAAGGAATCTTTTTCGTCTACTGACCAAGAGTAAACCATGGGAGCTGCTCAAACCACACCATTTAGGACAGGAGGTGATGGCTGCTTCTGTCTCAGCAGAAGGAATCTAATTATCCTTCTGGAAATCAGCCAAAAGCCTCAATCCAATATAGATATACAGATATACTATTCCATACTAAGTGATACAGATTTTTAAGAACCATATGCGGCCAACTTTCTATTCCGCTTCCTTATAAAAGATATTTTCAGCAGCCTCTTGTCTCCTAATAACATAGACATTATTTCAGGCTTGACACAGAGAAACAGCCTGTCTGCTTGTCAGCCATTCTGGTGTGTCTCCTTACAGAGAACACTGCCATGCACATGCTCACCAAGCTGAATACTCCATATATTCTGCTAAATCTGGGAGATATGAGAAGATAACTCCCAACTTTGAGTAGCCACAAGTGGTAGGATGCTGTTGAGTGTAAATGATTAGAATCTGAACTGTGAATCATGACTGGTGAAAAACTGGTTAAAAATAGTCTAGTTAAGTTAACATATATGTTACTGGTGTTCTAGACCTAAAAGTACTTGAAATAGTCTATTTCTTTGCTTAAGTATAGTGCACAACAGTATTCCTGTTCTGAATCAGCCATCAAAGGATAATGGTGTTTGTGTCTGTCAGAAGATAAAGATGAAAAAACATGAAGCTTGACCAAATTTAAGTTTCCCTTAGTTATCAATTGACTTAAACAAACCAGTAGGGATTTTGAACCTTTACAAGATCTTTTCCTACTTAATTTTTTATACCTGAGAAAATGTTTAGTAAAAAAAAAATAAATATCAGCACAGAACTGAAAACACTTTTTAGTAATATTGTCAACACTGATGACTTGCAGGTGATATCAGCTTGTTAAAATGCACTATCAACTATAAAAAACATCAATTTCTTTCACACATTTCTCACAGCTTTCGCTATGCACAACACCTGAGGTTCCCATAACTGAAGGATTAATGTATTTTTTAAACCTGCCTCTTTAATCTTTCAGTATTTCTTTGAGCATTTGTCAGAACTTTGTGCCTGCACACCTTCATTAGCTCCCCTGTATAGTCACTCAGTTAGGATTCTTTTAATGTAACTTCAACCATCTAGGAGTTAGTATGGGGAGTAAATGAGCAGCCTAAGCTTTCTGCAGGGACAGCTGATCCCTTGCTAGGATACATGCCTGATATAGATGGAGTTATTTTCTTCTGAAGTTGTTTATCTCTCTCCACTGACTACAGGGGAAGCCTAGGCAATTACCTCTAAAGAAACTCCAAATATTTTAACAGCTAAAATGACAAGACAAATTCCTCAGCATTCCCTTTTGTTTATGTGGCTGAGCTATAGGGAGAAGAAAGGACTGCCTTCATTTTCTAACTGGATACCATGATTGTGAATCTAGCAGCAGAGTCAAAATTGAAAACAATGCTTTGTCTTATATTTTGAAATTAAGAGTAGTGGACATTTTGTCCCTCCGAGGTTCATGAAGATGATGGGGAAGTGTGTCTAGGGCTGTATTTTCTGTATTTAAGATACAAGCACTGTGTTCCAGACTTAAAATGCAATCAAGGTATTTGCCCACATCTAACTTTAGCATGACTTGATGTAATAACTAAGCCAGGGCTGCCACCAAACAGGACTGTTCCCCTCTCCCCATGCTGAATCATCCACATCCATTCCCTCTCTTCCTTGACTAAAGCTGCATTGTAGACCCAATGCAAACCTTTCAAGGGTTTGTTTAAGGTTTTTTGTTTTGTTTAAATCTGCCCACTGACCTTGCTCACCCAAAGCAAGCTGAGTGGTGAGAATAACACCATTTGGGCTGGTCATGGAGGGAAGAGATACTCTGTCCCCACTTGCTGCCTTTGGGATTTCTACGTTAAAGGCAAATCACACCCTAAATAATGTTGGTCTCATGCCATGCATGGTTTCAAACTTGAATGCAAGATGCATATAGAAATATAAGAACCAATAAAAGATTCAGATGAACATTCTTTCCCTTACGTCTTAAGAGTGATGAAATATTTTTTATTTGTTCTCATCCTAAAATTTTCAGAAGTGTACCCTGAGCAACCATGAAAAGAACTTCTGTCTAGCCTGGACTGTGTAACTGTTTCAAACATCATAACATGCTGCTCTCCTGCTCTGGCTGTTATGACACCACTAAGTTTGAGAGATGAGAAACCCAATCTGTGTTTATACATGCTGAAGGGACAGAAGGAGAGTGATAGATAATCAAATTGTGGTTAGGAAATTTCTTAAAAGCACATCACTCCTACAAATTGTAGCCAAACTTTCAAAGCATTGCCTTTCAAAACATGTTGGGGCAGTGCTTTGAAGTTATCTTTTGCTATTTATACAAGATTTTATATCATTAATAATCTATCTTGTTCTTATATTACTTTTTATGGCTTCCATTCATTTCACATTGATTTTTTTTCCTGATTTATTAAGGACACGGTCTCAGACCCTAGACACTCTGCAAATGTAAATTGCTGTACAGAAAATAAAAATGCAAAAATCAGCCTGCGCCTGCCAAGTCATAACTCAATATCTACCATCTATGAAAATAAAATCCATAAATATTTCTTAATCTCCACATTAGCTTCATAGAACATAATCTGTAAATGCTGCAACCACTTCTTCCTCCAAATGTGCAAAGTTACTTAATCCAGATGCTAGAAGTATTTCTTTTATGAGCATTAGCATTAAAGCCTGATCAAAGGGAATCTCCAAAGCTTCCTTAAGTCTGAAGCATTTGCAGGATCCTGAGCAATGTGCATATACTCTTTCCACCATATTTCAGTCTGTTTATGTGCTAAACTTCACACTGAACATATAAACAGCACTGGACTGCAAACACTGTAATGTGGAGAGAGGTTTCCCTCCTGGGCTGCATGATACCAGGGAGGCATTGGGAAGCTCTTCATAAAAGCAGCAGGAATTATTATAGGACTGACTGATAGATTTAGGAAGATGGAAGAGAGTACGAATGAATATGACTTGTTGGACTAAGTAGTGTCTCAGACTTACAAATAAATTGGTCTAGTAAATCACTTTTAAGTTTTTGTCCCTTATCAGCAGGCACATAACCAATTTTCATTATGGGTCGTAGAGCACATAAAGACAAAATTCATGCCATAGTGTCTTTCTGTCTTATGGATATGCAAGTAAATACATCATTTATCATGTGCTTCTTCCTATTCTTTTGGAAGACAGTGGAATATTTTGCAACATATTCCACTGGGATATGTAGAAAACACTGATATCCTGCTATGCAGTAGTCTCACATTGGTTTAAGAGTTTACTTTTCACAGCAAATGCGAAGTATAATGTACATTAATTATAATGCAAAATGACTGTTTAATTCAAGAGACATCCAAGGATTTAGATTACTGCACATACATACAGTATGTATGAGGGATGTAAGTATATCCATATTTTGAGCAGCAGAACATGATATCTACAGGGATTTCAGCATTACAAGGATAACACTGGATTTCCTTAGCATGTACTACAAGTATAAATCCACCCAGATGATCGAGATATCTTTTCAATTCACACTACTGCATGTTTCAATGGGTTGTAAACAAGAGGAAAACAAGTTGAAAAAGCATAAGGTAGTATTTAAGCAGAAGCCTACAGGAGTATGATACCCACCTCCTACTCACCATGTCCTCACCCCTTCCTCAGCTCTTCCACATGGATTCAATCTAGGAGGGGGCTGGGACCTAGGGAAGCCCAGCTCAGGACATGTTCTCTGCACAGCAAGATTCTTTCCTAGATTCAATGGCAATTCCCAGGGGAATTAAAAAATTGCATCTATTATTGGTTCCAAGGGGAGGGCACCACATGTGGTGGGTGCATATGAGGAATCCATTTGCAACACACAGGTGATTTCCTCCCTTCACAGGGGGACTTTCTGCCTCCTGATGGCCCACTCTTCCCTGAGGGATATTGCAGCTGGAAGGAAAGACCAGGAGTTTTTTCTCTGCAGGCTGTAGGTGTGGATATACATTGTGGTTTCTGCTCACATTCTGCTGCATTCATTGTGCCCTGTGCTGCCCATCACCTACTGACTGAAAATGACCAAGATGCTGATGCAGGCAACTTTCTTTCCATGTGAGTGTTGATTTTTGCAGTTGCTTTGACTGTGGTTCATCTGCTGACAAAGTTTCCCTCCCATAAGAACCAGCAGACTCCACTATTTCTTCACTAGCTGAGAAAATAAAGGGGTCCTTGCTGCAGAGATCTGCTCTATCCAGAGCAGGGCTGAAGCTGAAACTACAGAGAACATCTCATTTTATAGGCACAAAACCACAGCTCCAGGGTGGAACAGCCTTCCACTGCATCAAGACATGCAGAGATGTTATTGCTGTCCGGGATAGGGAAATGAGGAATTTCATTGAAATGAATTGTTTTTCCAGAAATTGAATTTTAGATGCACATATCATTGCACAATTAATGCAAAACAAGCATTAGATCTTTAATGAACTAAGCTGCTGTTATGGGACACCTGAACACCTAAAATATTAACCTAGTCCATTAAGGTCACCCTGTTGGATCTCAATTTTAACTGGTTTGCCAGTAGCTGGGAAAGCACAAGGAAAAGAACATGAAAAAAGTCACTTATTTTGGAAACTGATATACTTCACTTGGAAATGTTGTAAAATAAAGTTCCATCCAGCTGGATTAAAGCAGGGCTTGGCCAGGCTTAAGTGTTCGCATTTAACTTAAATGTTCACAATGTTCACAACTATTAAAATACGGATTCTGTAGTAAATATAATGTAAATATGTAGTAAGTATAATTTATTTCTGTTCATTTACATCAAGGTAACTTGGAAGTTAAAGACAGTCTATATACCAGTGTCAAATACTCAGTAACTGTTTAGGGAATATATATGTGTGTATATATATAAATAAAATACACATACACTTTTTATATCTACCCATATCTCACAGCTGCTCTTTGCAGACTTTGATTAATGTTTTTGTGCCAAAGCATTGGAATTAAACCCCACAATGATTTTTCTTCTCTTTTTAAGCACACATATTTGATAATTTCTTGATGTCTTTCAGAGTTTTTTGATGGCCAAGAAAGGAATCTTCCCATACTAGGAGGATGAAATATTACATGGAAAGGGGATGTGCAGATAAATTCTGCTGCTGCTGTGTGAGTCTCATTGCAGTCACACAGGCTACAGCAGCAGAGAAACTGCTCCAATTAACACAAAAGAATGAAGAGGCCAAAGGACTTGATGAGTGAAAAGCTCTTTTTATGGCCTTCTTTGGAGCTAGGCACTGCTAGAAAGCAAGCAGATGCTTTGCATCAAATGATCCTTATGGGTATATAAATAAAAACTTATTTGTAAGCTTGCAACTTTATACATGCCCCTAAGCATAGGCAGGACCAGGCACTACTCAAGTCTTGATGCTGAAATGTCAGCTACATGTTGAAACTCCATGTTTATCTTCAAGTGACCTGTGAAAAAATTCCAGATGCCAATGTGAGTCTCAGTCCTGCAAGAGAAGGACTCAGTCAGACATCTTCATCTTGCATTGAACCTCTTTACACCAGGACTGGGTAAGGGATAAAAGTAATAATATCAAATACTCAAATCTCTAAATCTTTTTTTCCAATTACTTCATTTTTTTTAGTAGTCTCTTATCTAAATGTGATCTTGTCTCAAATGACTTCAGCTGGAAAGACTTGGCAAATCAAAGTTCAAGTTGATCTGGCTGCAGATTTCCACTTAAAAGCATTCAGATTAGGTTACTGGAACTAACCATTATATAAGAATTGGGCTAAAATCTTAAATAAAAATTCCTATACATTTAGTTACTTTTTTAATGGAAACGTGTTTTGTCTGAAATGTTTCCGGGAGGGTGAGTCTCCTTAAAATATCCAACCAATGCCCACTTTGCTGACAGTGCAATTTACGTGCCACGAGACCTTTGTGTGAAAGTTATCTACGCAGATATTACCTTTAGTATTCCTATTATACAATATATGAAAAAATGGCTAAGTTCCTGGAACTAGAAGAATCTTTGAACTAGAATTATAATTCTATCAGAGAAAAAATGTGAACAGTGAAAGGGGGTGCAGATTTATTGCTAGTGTCCTGCCAGGCTTTTTAAAGGTCTTCTACACAAACCCTTGCACATTCATACACAGAATATTTCAGAGCTGACATAGACCTATGATACAAATATGTCCCTTCCCAAATCTATGCACAACAGCAATGACTATTCTGCATGTCAGTAAAGCACGTTGCTTGCTTTTCTTATGCACTTTGAAAACAAGGTAGGAAGTGAAATCCTTCTTTGTGGTGTAGCTATTCCAAAGGCAAAAAAAAAATTTGCTCTTCAGAAGTATTTTTCAGAACCCAAAGGATAAATCTTCTCTGGTAAAGAGTTAGATATAGACAAAGAGGGGGTGGACTCCATCAGAGAGAGAAAAAAAATCACACCTACTTTGGAGGTGGAGGAGGATTTCTTAAACTGGGGCTCCCAAGAGCCCCCTCTAGCACTCCATCATATGAAAGCTTTGAAGATCTGTGATGGAGACTTGGAGCCATATTCTTCAAAGAGTAATGAATGGATAACCTGTTTAGACAACTTCACCAAAAGAAACAGTAAGCCCATTAAATATTTTTTCTATGTAGTGTGAAAGAGGGTAAACAAGGGTTTCCATTGTCTGGCTTTGCAGTTTAAAATCTAGAACTTTAAGAAGAAAAGCAACAAAGAGTAGAGAATCAGTGACCAAATTATTCTGGAAGAAGTTGAGTGTTCAGTAACACACACAATGAAAAAAGAATTATGGTACAGGAAGCCTTCAGCTGTTTTATTCAAATGTGATCATTTATGTACATAGCTGCCCTTATGTTTGATAAAACAGAAAACTATGAGATTCAGTATGTTTACAATTGTAGGATTACTGTGGAAAGTTTTTAAAGCCAAAGGTGAGTAGAAATTTATCAGCTGACCAAAGAAAATATTGCCTTTCTCTGCATGCCTTGTGTCACTTATGTCTCCAAATCATCATGGCTACAAAAAGTTGCTGGTACTTCACAGAGGTGCCCACACACTTTTAAAGCTGGATATTGGGCTTTTTTCCCAAACTGTTTTCTCCAGACTTGAACTAACAGATCACATTTTTGCATGACAAAAAAAAAAAAATTCAGTCTCAGGATATGTTTGTTTTCCTATTTAGATATGGTTTTCTATTTAGGTTGCAAAATGTGGTATTTTTGAAATGGGGAAGACTGTCTGCTAAAACTTGTGCAGAGTGCATTCAACTTATTTTGCACAGAACTCATTGTCAGGTTTCAGGTGGAGAAGCATCCTGTTCATTATCAAGCCAAGTTTTTAATCGGTTGTCTCAGGGTAAAAGGCTTTGCTGCAGCAAATGTTAATCTGTCTCCTGCTGCAGTGTATGGTCTGCTGTACAAATCAGGGATTTTCCAGGAGAGTTTTGTGCACCAGAGACGGATTACAGTGCTTGACACAATGCTGTCAAAACATGACATGCTTTCATGCTCTTAAAATAACATACTTTCATAGTTTTGTTGCTCTCCTAGCTGAAGCAAGGAAAAAGGACTTTTCATTTGTCTTATGAAAGCAATAGGATCCAGCTTGTGGGATTAGGTGTGACATTCGCTAGAGCTCCAGTTAGACAGAGACCTACATAAGACAATCTAAAAATCCCAAAGCATTTTTATATGGTACCCTGTATCATCCCAAATTAAGAAATTGAGTCAATTTGCCTACTGAGAACCCAAATGGTTGGTTTTCTACATGTCACAAATCACAGTGTCACCAAGTCTGTTATATCCCTCATCATACTTGATCGGGAAGAAAATGTCCTACACGGTTAACTTTGACCCTCCTGATACATCCAATAATTGAAACACCAGTTTTTAATCAGGAAGTTATATTTTAGCAACTTATAAATAAGGAATTAATGGTTCTATGTGAATGGGACAGTAGGTACACTAATATAAAATAGCCAATGTGAGTTAAAACTCTGATGTAGCAGTGTTTGAGAAAAATGCCAAGAGCAATAAATGAGAGCAGTGCCACCAAAAAGTTACAATATACTGCAGTATACCCTGCCTCAGAGAAAGACAGTCATACAGGAATGCAGATAGATAGTAAAGGTTTCCTCTTTCAAATAAGCAATTTTATTCTTCTTTGCTGAGTTAAGTAAACCAGTAGAAAAATGTGCTGCACTTGAAGGCCTCACTTTTATAAGGAAAAAGAGAGATTCTTTACCCAAATCTCCCAATATGTGGCAAATAATTTGAATTGATTTTATGAAGAGAAAAGCTGTTCATCCATCTCCATGCAAGTGTAGCAGACTGACGTGTTCAGTGTGAAAATCACTGGCTACCTTGTCTTCTCTGGGTTTTTGTTTTGTTTCAGTTAACATAAGTAAAACCACATTTTCTCTCCTAATATGAACATGAAAGTCACTTCTTTTCATTGTGGAGAAGTATTTTATTATCTTCATTCCAGACTGAAAAGTCACTTCTTTTCAGAGGAAGTGTGAAAAGAAACCTGTGATTAATTCTAGAATTTATATAGATTGCTCTTCACAGAAGCAGGTACAGCATATGCACAGTTGGCACTTCTTCCTATAGAGAAAGAAAAAAACCAAATCAAACAACAAAACAACCCACACTTCTTTTGAACCTTTCTATTTAATTAAAAAAAAATACAGGCAAGCAGAAAGGCAGAAAAATAGAAATGCAGTTAAAATTATAGAGAAAGAAGCAAGAAGAAAGCTTCAAAGTGCAATGATCTGCTATATTTGAAAAATCTCTAGCAAGAATAAAGTTTTAAAAGCTGTAGCTGGAGAAGTATCCCCCCATGTATATGTACTGATAGTCCATTCAAATGCAATGTGAAAATCTTAAAAGTCTGAAAATCTTAAAAGAAAACTTACTATATTACACCAGATGGTGAATGAAGCACAGTCATGTCTATTCCACTTAATAACTACCCACTTAAAGCGAAGAATATAGCCACACAGCAAGAGCTTTCATAAATACATAGAGTTTCACCTACACAGTGTATTCCAAAACTGATCCTTACAAAATCCCTTGAAGGGAATTGGTATGTAGAAAATCGAGAGGTCTTGGGGTTTTGGGGGTTTTTTTGTGTGTGGTTTTTGTTTTTTTGTTTTTGGGGGGTTTTTGTGTGTGTGTGTGTGATTTTTTTTTGTGGACAGAGTGAGTGGGATGGTCAAGAGAAGAACAGGACTCTCAGTCATCTGTTCTTGACACTTGACCTGCAGATAAAAGGGATCTGCAAAGGTCACCCATGTTCACAGCATGGTGATAATATCTCTGTTAATGTGTCCCCTGACTCAGACCTCTTCTCAAACCACTACACTGCAGTAATTGTTTTTTCTAGTTATTTTTAATAGCGGTTCCCCTTTTCAAAATCAGAACAAGATTTTACTTCCTGTTTATTATTATTCCCTTTCTTTACATCCTTCCAAAGAAATCTGTGCCTTTTTTTAGTAAATTTCATTATTGGCTTCAGTGGATTCTGTAGTGATTTGTAAAGTATTTGTAAAATGTCTCTGCAAAAACTAAGCTGAGCTTACAGCATAAAGCTTCAGACTAATCCTGAAATCAGTAAACTCTGCTTTACCAGATCAAAATGTAGTTAGTTTACAAATACTTTGGGAAAGGCTCTAGACCAGTACAGATGGCAAAGCATTCAACTAGCTCTGGAGTCTATAAAAATAATTCCTTTTTATTACTCAGCTGTTTCACAAGGAGTATAAAAATAAGTCTGTTTCTTGATGATTATATTAAGGATAATTGGGAGAAAGTAATAGGGCATCTTCTCATTAGTGTCTATGAATTGATGTTCCTCAATTATGTCCTTTTTATATGAATGTCCTGTATTTTCGCTTTTTTTTTTATTTTAAGGGAGCAATTTTGTCTTCCAAGTGTTTTTTTCCAAAGGAAATTAACACATAACATGCTTTTAAACAAAGTACTGTAGTGCAATTCATCTCTGCACTGTCCTTTCCTAGCAACCCAAAGTAGGAAATATATGCAGGCAAAGAGTAAAGCTCAACAGCTAGCAGGTTTCTATATTTACAAGAATCAAAGTAGTTAAATGACTCAGCTGCCTCCTAATGTGGGTTATATTTGAATTTGGGGAGGGTGAAGGGAAGAATGGGACATTATTGCTTTAACAAGGTTTACTGCTAAACTGAACATATGTTGCTCATAATGTCACTTTCTAAATCAATGAAATTATCATTATAGAACATGTCGACAAATTAGACATGTAAAGTGCAGGCTGTATGTGGGAGAGATGTAATTTGGCTCTATAAAAAGAAATTAAACAATAAAATATCAATGACAGATGTAGTTAGCTAAAGGTTTTGAGGTTTAAATACCAATTTATGAAAAAAAATTATGCAGACCCAATCAGAATACAAGACAAAAATACCAGCCTTCATGCAACAAGATGATTAAGTATTTGGACCAGATGTTCGGAGACCTTAGCTGTGCCCTTTATTCAACTGGCAAGCATCCTGGCAAGTCCTTAAATTTGTAAAATCCAAGTAAAGAAGGTTAGCTCAGATGGAAGCAATAAAACAATCAAATATCAGGAGTCATTCATGTCTGTGCACAGTACATCATGCTACAGTTCCATACTCCACATTTTAAGATAACGGCAAAGTTTTATAGGAATAGGCTTTTTGCAATAATTTTTCAGAAACTTGCTGAAGTTTTGGTGTTGGTTTTTTGGGTTTTTTTGGTTTTTTTTTCTGTTCCAACTTTCTGTTTGTATAGCAAATGCAGGAACTGAATGCATTTGATATATTTTAGATCCTTTTCCCACACATTTGCAGATTTTATAGCTCTCGAGTCTCAGCTAAAATTCTGTGTCATAATTCCTGGGTTATAGCTTTGTCTCACAGCCACTATATGGTTGCAGGCAAGGTGTTTAAGACTAAGTAGTAAAACATCTGTACATTCAAAGAAGAATGTCTTGCAGGTTGAGAAATAACTTCTGCTTCAGACTCTTCTATTGACTTTGCAGGGTGATCAATCTCTTTGTGCCTTGTCTTTTCCTATCCACAAACAGCAGGGTGGCATAATCTAATCTTTTAGCTCATTTTCTCTCTTGGGCAGTCTCACACCTAACCACCTTTGGAGCTGACATGTACAACTGTGTTGTGGCAGACCTATGCTCTGATCTGCAGTCATGTACCTTGGGGTACAGCTTGGCCCCTGCACATAAGTCTCCTTCCTATGGAACCCAGGGCGGCAGCAGCTGCGGGGAGAGGGTTTTACACCTATTTGGATCTCAGCAGAGTGTGAAACGGGGATGGATTCTAAGCTCAGATATACCAGATCCCTGCCTCTGATGCAGCCATCCTACTTGGACACTGACTAGCAGAGATGGCCCTGATCTTGTTGAAGCCTTCAAGACATTGCCATAATATAATCAGCAGCAATTCTGAGGGCATAAATAAAATATAACATTCATGAGGTTTTCGGAGGGATGACATCGTGCGCATAAAACATTTGAATACCACAGACAGAGCAGATGAAAAGGGATTGAGCTGTAAAAAAGGAATCATGCCCTGATGGGCTGATGCAGTTTGGCAGTAGAAGATGAGTTTCATCTGATCCATGTAGGCACCTACAGAGTATAGAAAGAATCTCAGCTATTAACCCCCAATCTTTGCCACCCTTATGGATAACAAATTTAAAAATGCTTCTCAGGTACAATTTTACTCTTCTGAAATCTTTAAAATAGATTCATTTTAGCTACAGCTTAAAAAAGTGCCTGTTCCTCACCATGAATTCTGGAGGGACTCTATGGTGACTAGCTCAGATGCAGACACCTGCTGGATAAATACAAAAAAGCAAATTAAATGTGTGCCGACCTCAGTGATCATCCATAGGTAGCTTTTCAGCCTGTCTTGATACAGTAACCCCACCTTAGGAAATGTTACAGCCAGTTAGAAAGTTAAAGAAAATAAATGCATAGAAAATGTGACCTGACCATAGAAACTTTTCCATTTCTTATGGCAAGCTTGATTTGATATTCCCCACAACTTAGGAAAACGAATCCAGCCCTATGAGTAGACACTCCTGTGTACTCTGTTGCTCTTGTGTAACGTTCTTTGAAATAAGGGTTTCAACATTTCTGTTACCATGGTGTCGCTTGCAAAACACTTGTAAGCCTGCTAGGGACATCAGAACTTGATTAATTAATCCGTACAAAATGCTTTGAGTTTCTCTGGGTGAAAGATACTTCAAGTCACTCTCTTTGGCCTTCTCTCCTGAGGAAAAATACCTTCAAAAGATGAGTGAATGCATGTGAAAATTATTGTTTGCCTGGAGGCAGAAAAACTAGTCCTGAAAAATGAGGTTTTGTCAATTCATTTTGACCCTTCTTTTTTCCCTATTGCCCTTTAAAAGGTAGATCCCAGTCCTATTCATACAGCTTCCTTCAGTGCACTGACTACTGTAGGTGTAAACTGTAGTCTGGGCAAGCAGGCAACACAGCTTTCATTATTCAAAAGCTCTTAAAGTGAAATTCCTTCTTTTAAGTGACTGACTGAGCATAGAAGAGAGATGAGACTTGTAGGAAGAAGTAATGTCTTTTCCAAGATAAACTTATAGAAGTGAAAAGAAACAGACAAGCTGGAAGGAGCTTTTGTCCTAGGGAGATTGTTTTTTTCCAACACTATCAGTTATTCTAATAAAAGGTATTACCTCTCCCTATAAACCTTTCCTCTCACCTTCTGATGTTACTTATACTGATACTTCTCTTTATTCCTCTTTTCAAAGCTATATGGATTTAGAGAGTCCATATCCATCTTCTGCAGTTTCCAAGTGCTTAAAACACTCTGCCTGTAGAATTTATACTGTATATGGAGTGCTCTCAAAGAGCTGCACTTACATAACAGCCCTTGATTGAATGTCTTATTTTCCACGTGCAGGTCCAACCAGCTGGAAATCAGGACTGCTGAGAAATACCTGCTTTCTGGAAATCATTAGTCTGGTTTTGAGTCCTTCTTAATTAATTTTTTTTTTTTTTTTTTTTTTTGGTTCCCCTAGAGAGTTGCTCTAGGGGTGCCAAATTGAATCTGGATCACGCTCTGATGTAACCCGGGCTTGCCAAGGGTCTGCTAAGGTCCCCAGCTCGCTGCTAGTGGGGCTATTCATGAGCTTGATATAACTTTATTCCCAGAATTTGTGCTGCAATTATGTTTAATTGCTTTTGTTTTTTTCTGGACGTGATTCGAAGGATGTTCACTTTGTCTCTAAGATGCCTCAAAAAGGAGAAAGCTTCTGGGTATTCAGACTGAACTCTCCAGTCGCTCCATTTACCTACACAAATGGAAAATTATCTACAGTTCTTTAGACTAAGGCAAAATTACCTTGTCTACTGAATTGATCAAAAATAGAATCTCTCCTGCGTTACCCAGCTCAGACTATTTTTTTGTACCTGCTAATTGGGGTTAGTTCTACAGTGCCCTTTCCCAAACTGTCAGGGCACAGCTGCACCAAACTAAATTCTTCTCTAAGAGCTACGACCCCCATTTTGATCAATCTCCTACAGCAAGATTATGCCTGGAAGACAAATACTCCCAAAATTGACAGTGTTATAGTCTTAGTTTAGAGAAAAAACAGCATGAGAGATTATCTATTAGAGGGACAACACAGCAGAGTATAAGAAGTCCAGAATGTCCCTGGAATGCATTGATGACAGCTTCCTCCTCCAAGTGATAGAGAAGCCAATGAGTAGAGGTGTTTTGCTGGACCTCAGATGCACCAACAATGAGTTGCTTGTTGAGGTTGTGGAGGTCAAAGACAGATGTGGCTACAGGGACCATGAAAGGGTGGAGTTCAGTAACTCCAGGAAGGGCAGAAAGGAGGATGAAAAGCAACCTCACCATCCTGGACTTCAGAACAGCTGTTTCAAAGATCTCCTCAGAAGAATCATGGGAGATAAGGTGCTGGAGGGAAGGAGGGCTTAAGAAAACCTGTTCATATTCAAGGATCACTTCCTCCAAGCTCAAGAGAGTTCCATTCCAACAAATATGAAGTCAGGCAAAAATGCCAGGAGGCCTTTATGGATGAACAAGATGCTCCTAGCCAAACCCAAACACAAAAAGGAGGCATATAGAGCATGGGAGTAATTGGCTCTAGGCAACCATGTTTGAGCAGGGGGACTGTACCAGATGATCTCCAGAAGCCCCTTCCAACCACAACCATTCTGTTATTCTGTGGTTCTTTATCCTCCATCGTGTCTTGAGAGCTATCTAATTAGAGACAAAATGTATTTTTCATTATATAAAATATCAAGACATTGCATCTGGCTTACTGAAACACTAAGCACTGGGATCCGGGTGGTGTTCTGGCATTCTATCATCTCCCATTTTAACATCTGGGCACCAGCCACTGGGTGCTGGAAAACAAGTTGACCTTTAGTTGGAGCCAAAATGTTTTTAACACCCGGTTGAAGAAGCCCAGCAACTAGCACCAATTCCTAACTGCATTTCCATGGCACTTTTTCACTGTCAGGAAATGATTTTTGTAGACATAAAGGGCACAAATGAGAGAATATAAACTTCTTCTCATTTCACTGAGAGCATCTGAGGGTGTTTGAGAAGGACTACAGCATCCAAGTGCTCATTAATGTAGTTTTCTACAGCTGTAAGGCATACTTTTTAGAATAATTCCTGGTGGAGTTTAATTAGAACAGTTAAAACTTTTTGAAACTTTTTTTTGATGGAAGGTTATTTTCAGTGAAATGGAACATCAAAGTTTTATTTGGCAAAACTTGATGGTTTGGGCTAGGGAGAAGAAAATCAGACAACACATTTTTAGTTTTGTGTTCATAATCCAGAAAATATACAAAACTCTCAGAAAATATTTATTACTATTAACTAATAATTTCTGTGATTTATTTTTTTTTCCTCAAGGCAAAATAAATTATTTTCTGACTAGCACTCATTTTGCATAGCAGGTTGTATGAGCCATTTCTCTCAAAAGTGATATCAGAAAACATAAGTTGTTGGCACAGATCCAGACAGCTTGCTTCAGTGGGATATCTTCCTTGGCCATGCCCTTGAATCTAAACACTGCAGACAAAAGAGAGGGGTGAAAAAGACACCCTTTTCACATTGGGTTCCAATTACATCTGTTGCTTTTTGAAGGAGAACATTTGAATTTTACAGACAGCCCTTGGGCAGCTGTTAAGTTTGTAGCCATATCTGAGTCTGAATCTTCATGAATTGGAAGTACTTAAGTTCCACTATGATTTCCATAGCCCACAACCATTGGAACCATGAGAAAACTTAAGCTGATGGATTGGAATCTCTGAATCACCTAAGTTCAGTCAGAGATGTGAATCAGGAAAGCCAAAATAAGCTTCTTTCAGACACAGGTTCACTGGAGATTTGTCTGTAGTGTTTAATAATATGATTGTGCCCAAATATACCCAAGAAATTGCTTGACTTGCTCCCTCTGATCTGAAATTAATAAAATTGATTTGGCTTCAGAGTAATAAAGAAATGTTTTTCAAAGGAACTTTATTTTACATGAATTTTTATTTCTTCTTTGAATAGAGTATCCACTGCAATTTCTGCTGATTGTATTCACAAGTGCAACACTATTTTGAAATCTGAAATGAAAAGGTTTTCAAGCATAAAAAATGCAAAATCTGATAATATCTTGGTCCATTTTTCTCTCCTTCAGCCTTAGTCCCATGAAACCAAAATGTTAGACATTATTAATTCCCTCTTATTTATTGGTTATCTAAATACTTCATCCTTCTTGTGATATCTTAATATATTAGGTGTATTCTATGGAAACAATTGCAGTATAAGAGGCAGAAGATTGTGATACTTCTTGAGCAGTTCATAAGCTTGTGATCTCCAAGGAAACAGAGATCCTATTGCCAGTCCCTTTCCTACAGAAGTTGGTACCAGAGTCATTCCAATGACTTCAGTAAGAACATTGCTAAGGTGTGAACTTCATCACATGGAAAATGCCTTATTGAGTTCTTTTCAAAATAAATTGCACATGAGCTTGCCTCAATTACATGTTTCTCAGGCTTTTCAATTCCTTTGTTACTCTTCAGGGAGGACTATCAGTGTAAGAAAAACACTACTTTAGAGTAGAAGCTCAGGGTTTGGTGCAAAAAAAGCCTTGATGGGCTCTGAATGGGATCTGTCCAGGCATCCCACACATTGGCTGGCTTTGGTTAAAATCACAATTTTGGCCCACCTTCATTCCAAAGAAATAACAGAAAATGCAAAATAAATTGTGAGTTTTACAACTCTCTGTGTTACCTCATGACAACCTTTCCTAATTAAATATGTGAATTGTTGTTCATATCTCCTCTGGAGTACACAGGTTCATAAGTACACACATACATCACATGTTCTCCTGTTCTTTCAGGGTCCTTCATCCCCTCACCAAAGAGGTCTGGAAAAGCACAAGGATGTGCAGGGAGGTCCCCAGGGACCAAAGCAGGGTTATAGCCAGAGGACATCCTTCAAATTTATGGAAAGGAGAAAGGGAACATACTTTTCCAGTGCTTTGCTGTATGGGGATATGTACAAGCTTCTTTCCAGGTGCTTTTTTTCTTAAGTTTCTCTCACACACTACTTTATATTGGCTTTGCAAAATCCTGGTGGTTTAGATGTATTGCAAACGATGTCTTAAATATCATTGATGGCTCCCTGAAGTATATTCTCTGTTAAAATGTTCAGTTTGATTTAAATGACCAAAGCCACCAAGCTCCCACCATCTCCCTGAGGAAGCTCTTGAGATTCTAACAGATCTCACATTCCAGTCAGCAAGATTCTCTTATTTCATCTTGCCTGCCTATTTCTTGCAGCCATTTCTTGCACCCTAAGCATGCCATTTGCACTTCCACTCTGATATTTTGCAGCTTATGATACAAATGACAGAACTGTCTTCTGATTGAGTCCAGCCTTTGGTTCAGAAAAGATGTCGACAGAAAAACATATGGAGGAAGAACTGTTAGGCATTTCATAGCTGAGCCTAAGAGGTTGTTCCCTGGATTTTCTACCTTACTCTGTGTTTACTATTTCCTGTTTCAATTGTCTTGACACGGATGGCTAAAGACAAGTACTAAACCTATCAACTGCACTCTCTAAATACCAGTACCTTTAGTTCAAACTGGAAGTCTTCTGTAAAGACTGCCTTTAAAGACCTTTTCATGAAGTCTATAAACAGGCAGAAGCTTTTAATTTTGAAAGTTGAACTGGAAAAGGAAAAAAAAATCTAAACACTCCTGTTACTCTCTTTTTTTTTAAGGTAATGCATCTGGCACTGGGATTTTAAAAATAAGCTGGAGATTGGGAGATTTGGCAACTCTATTTTCCCTAAGATTATAAAGGTATTTAATGAAGGCAGCTTTACATTAAGATGGACCTGTTTGGTCTGGAACAGAAACATAAGCCATACATCTCTTTTATGATCTCTTCAGTGAAGTTGGTTTGATACTGTAGACTTCAGATAGATTTGCATTAAAATATAAGAAAATATGAAAAATAGGATGATGTGTCTGAAGAAGCCTGGGTGTGGATTTCCAGTGTGTCTTAACATTGCACAGGGCATTTGCAGTGACAAACATGTATGAAATAAATGTCTGGTTGTTCTTGCAAGTGCCATACATCTTCCTTATGTACACTTATGTTAGAGAACGTTCAAGTTTTTCTCAAGCTACATTGAGATAAGGAACAAAGGATGGCATTGTTGGACAGAAGAAAAAAGTCTCCATCCAAAGATCTGCCATCAGCACAAAGTGGGATTCATCCAATATTGAATTCATATGTTTTCCTCTTAAATCTGGTCTGTCTTTCCCACATCAGTTGTAAACTTCAATGAAAGGGTACTGTTTTAATGCATGTGCCTGGCATGAGGGATTTCTCATCTTGGATAGCACTTTGGGATGCTAACATAGCACAGTGGTGACTCATGTTCAAATGCAGAATGTTCTGCTCAAGAATTTACGTATGATTATGACTTGTACTATCCTGATCCAGAACAAATCTTGCTTCTCACTTGAGTTCAGATAGAGATTAAAAATCCCACTGGTAGAGGAGGAAACAGCATTTCGGGGAGAACATAAGGCTACATGAACCTGCTGTACTGTGTCAATAATGAAGCTAACAGCATTTTTCTTTAGTATTTCTCAGCCCTAAGAGCTAATCCTGCAGGTATTTACATGTCCTCTCATGACCTCCAGTCTCGTTGATTTTCATGGTGCTCAGTGCCTTAAAATGAGGTAAAACAGTTGAATAAAATGTAAACACCCCTATAAAAACAGGGTAAATATAATAATTGAAAGTGACCATCAGTCATGACAAAATTAAATGGAAGTGATCTTTTCCTGTTACATTCAATTTTCATTCATTCAGTGGACATTTCCACTTCAAGTCTTGGTACCTTTAATTATTTCAGATATGAACTAGCTGCTGTTCTATGAGCGAGCACTTCAGAAGAACAACCTGAATAACTTTCATGCAGTAAAACCAATTTAACTTGTGTGGATCTGAAATGCAAACAGGCAATGGTAGAATCAGTCAGAAGATTTGTCTATGCATGACAGTTTCTTCGTAGCCCCTGTGATAAAATGAAAGAGCATGGCATTGTCACCTGCCTGTCTCTTCATCCATCATTTAGTTAGGCTGGAGTTGGTTAAGGTGTCATATTTTCTGACTGATGTAGTGAGATGTTGTTCAACAACAGTTGCTATGGGTCCCTGAGTCACTAAATCCTTTTTTGTTCCCGTTCAAACTCAGGGTCTATAAAAGGTGCCATCCATATTCCTTTGTTAAAGTTTACAAGCTGGCACTGAAACCTACAGAAATTACAGACATCATTTGTCTGAATACCTGTAGGAATATCAGATATGTTTCCTGCAGTACTTGGAAAAAAAAAACCAAAAAAACTCCAAAACAAAACAAAACAAAACAAACTCCCAAAACCAAAATATTTTCCCTTCTTTTTATAGACTGTAGAAGGATTAAGCACTTGGTTTGTCTGTGTGTTATACCTCAAAAGTTTTTCTAGTGACAGTGAGATTTCAGTAATTTTTCATACCTTCCCAGTACATTATAAAGGCTCTCAAAAAACAAAAGGAGTCTTTGGGATTTCAGACTCTTGTCAGCCTAAAAAGAATGGTCCAGAAAAAGCACTTAGGTAAGGAATTGTGGGACCAAGATAAACTGTTCCAAGGGGCTCTGCTTCCCATGTAATAGTCTAATATGTGTGTCATTAGTGGTTATAGGAAAAACGAACTGCTGGTTTTTGAGGTTGAGACAGCAGTGTTTGTTTTCTCCAGCTTCTCATTGCATCTAAATGTGACCCATCTTGCTATTTTATGCAAGCTTTTGTTTGGAATTTTCCCTATTTTCTTTGTTTCTGACACCTGGGGGTGGAAAGCATGTGCACATTTTTAGAAAATAAACATGAAAAAGTCTTATTTATTTTGCTTCTATTGGGCTGCTTGTACTGTTTCTGTTTCATGCTCTTGATGAAGGTCAGAATTTTCAAGTATCCTTAAAATCAATATGTACTTACATGAAACAGTGTAAACATTGTAAAACATTGAAGCAACTGTTGTTATCCTAACTACTGTAAAGGGGATATCAATATAAGGAATAGCAAAGGTTTCTCACTAAAGAGGTGCATAACATTGCAAACACTTTACCACCCTCCTTTACCACTATAATTTGTCCAGTGAAATGATTATATTTCAATACTCTTCACAATCACCACTCCCAAGTTATAAAAGCTTGTTTGTCTTGCCATAGAGTGAGATGGAACCAAAGCAACAAGTATAAAGCTGCAGACCCCAGAAACTCTTTGGCATTCCTTCCACACTGAAGTCAGTATTTACAGTATTGTTACTGTTCTTATTGTTTTCACTGCTATCTCTACATGTTCTGTAGGGCAGACCAACTAATAATGTCATTACATGTATAACACTGGGTCTAAAAGGTAAAAGTCTTATCACATCAAACAATTTCTTGCAGTCATCATTTTAAATTTAGAGTTCCATTACTTCCAACTGGGTTTGCAGATTGAGTACTGTTTTATGAAGCATTAATTCTTGCTTTATTTTTAAAAATACTTCTTTCTTAGTTTTAAAAAAAGCAATATATACAATCGCAAATATTTTCCCACTGGGTTACAAGCAATTAGAATTCACCAAGAGAAAAGTTATCTGTCAGTTGCAAACATTGTACTTCAAAACAAATCCTCAGTGCTTTCTGATTAAGCCAATGTTTAAGCAAACAAATATATTCAAATATTCAAAGATATAGTTGAAGTAGTAACACTTTTTGCTGAGCTTAATTCAAAAATCATTGTACTGTACTAAACAGAACACCTCCTAAAACAGAGCTTAAAACAAACAATGATAGAACTGCATATAAATGACAAAATAACCACAGGTGTATGAATCTTTATTGCTGAAAGAGACCCAATTTCACAGTAAACACAAGAGGTGGAGATGGGGTGACAGAAAAAATAGCCTTTTAAATAAAAAATAATTGAATTATTATATGTGGCTTGGTCATAGTGTTTGACAATGGCCATGTCATGTGTCAGACCAACAACCTCTCATTCTCATATGAGAGGTATGGACATATGGACATAATACATGGACATATATTAGTATATGCAGACATACTGCTATGAGTCTGGATGTATCTTATTGGTCATAAAGACAAAGCAGAAGATAGACCTTTTCATAGTTTTTGGAGTTTAGAGGGCACACTTGAATCACATTTCATGCTTTTCTCCAAGGTCTTATGCACCTGGAAATTCATAGTTTTAACAAAAGGTGTGGGTTTTTTCATTTTTCATATGATTCACATTAAATCACAGGAATTGGCAATATTGCTATAAATTTGTAGGCATGCAAAACATGCACCCTGACTTCTTGTCATTGAACACATCTTTGACTTTCAAGATGCACACTTCTATATGGGGATCTCTAGGCTAAGCTTTAATCCCTTATGTTATTTACTTTTTTTTTTTATTAAACTGTGAAGCCCATGCATCCTAGTCCCTGAACTAGTGTTAAGCACTTCACAGTAAAGACTATACTGAAGGGTCAGCAGCAAAACTGCTTCCCTTAATTTGTATTCAGTGGTGCAGCTCGTTCAGCAATGGCAAGGAGAGGTTACACTGCCCACTGCTTGGTTTAATTGGAGTTAAGTAGCTCTATTAGGTCGGTGTGCTCCATCCACTGGCTGTTGACTTTGATTAATGCCTGCATTCCTCTGAGTGAAATGTGTGTGTGAGAGAGAACAACTTTCAGAAGAAATCAGTGAACAGTAAGAAGATGTTACATAGACTGATTTTCCTGAGAGAGATGTGTATCATTAATGATGCCCTTGGCTGGGATATCCAGTTTCAGATTCTTTGACAGATTTGCTGCTCCAAATGATAATTGTTTTATTTCACAAGTTGGAACCCTAGGAATTTAGGCACTTAAAACCACCAGTGCTGCTTAAATTTTGTCAGTTCTAATTTGTGGCAAAAATAGTAGTGAGTAAACTATGAGTGAGGAATATGGCCAAGGGATGTAAAGACTTGAAATGGGCAGCTGAAAAGAATAATATTTGAAAAAAAGATTTTCCTGATTTTCCTGAGACTAATTTTCCTGAGAGAGATGTGTATCATTAATGCTGCCCCTGGTTGGGATATCCAGTTTCAGACTCTTTGACAGATTTGCTGCTCCAGATGATAAGTACTCAGGAACTGTTGTATTTCACAAGTGGAACCCTAAGAATTTAGGCACTTAAACCCACCAGTGCTGCTTAAATTTTGTCAGTTCTAATTTGTGACAAAAATAGTAGTGAGTAAACTATGAGTGAGGAATATGGCCAAAGGGATGTAGAGACTTGAAATGGGCAGCTGAAAAGAATAATATTTGAAAAAAGATGTGGGGGAAAAAAAAACAGCTGGGAAGAAACTTCTTAAATCTGCTCATTAGCAAAAGGATATACAGTCTGCAAAGGTAGTGTGACAGGGGAAAGAACAAAGGTTAAGGCATTAGCTAGAGAAAGAGAAGAAAGCCTCTCTCTGTAGGTATCAGGCTGGCAGATAGTTAGGTGGTTTCAGGGCTATCATCTTCCTGGATTGTAACCAGAAAAAAGATTAACCTAATTGAAAAGAAAATGTGAGAACCAGGACAAAAGCTTTCCAGACAAACTCCATCAAGGTCAGGTAAATTCAAGTCCTTTCCATCATTAGCTGAATCATCCCAGTGATTACAAAGAGAACCTAAACATCTCATTTATGCTAAATGCCTAAAACCAAGGCATCAGCCTGGTGCCATCTGTGAATGTTACTGACCATGTGTGATGTGGGAAAGGGCTGCACTGTGACCTCAGACTGAAGGTTATTTAGAGAAATTCCTTTTGTGATCTTCTTTATTGCCCTGAAAAAGTCAGGGAAATGTAGTGCCCTCAGCACCTGCAGCACAAGACCTTATGGAGCCACATTAGCCACATCTTCTGGTGGGTAACAGGGACAGAGAGATTACCTGGAGGAGATTTTTCAAGAGGTTAAGTCCAAAAGAGAGAAGAGTTTATTAGAAAATTAAAAAAATAACAAAGTTGGGATAATATCTTACAAGCTTCCTAAGTTTCTAGATGCTTATCCTCATGAAAATTGAACCTCTGAACCTTCTGAGGTTAACTTGTCCCCACTTATAACATCATTAGGATATAATGTCAATGAAATGGAACATTGTCACAAGGCAGCAGTTTCCCACTGCTAAATAAATGCTGAGCCAAAGCCAAGATATTTATTTTCAAAGTGAGAGATATTTACCCTGTAAACATGTTCTGTTCCAGTGACTTTATGTCTGTTACACCAAACTGCTAATGAGGTAGATGCTGCCTGACACATGTGGTAAAACTAATAAGAGATTCTCTGAGTCCTCCTATTGAAAACATGTATTTTTATTGGACTAGAAAACAGGTTAGCTCAGCATTTCAGCTAATCTGGAAAACAGTTGAATCATTCCAGTGCAATTTCTGATAAACACCATACTTCAGAGGCTCCTCAACATAAACAGCTGGAATGCCACACTGGTGGCCAGCAGCTTTAGAGCTGTAAATTAATTCTCTTGCTAGGATGACAACTTGACATACTGCACTAGCACTGTAGATATTAGAGAAAAAAACCTGCATAATCCCATAGATTTCCAGGTCCAAGATAAAGTAGATGCAGGAATTTGGAGAAAAGCACATCTGCTCAATGAAGCATGAATAGTATGAGTCCAAGGAGAAGGAGATGGATATAAGGGCAGGGAGTATAGACAGTTTTAATAGCCACTGAGATCTCTATGAGAACTGTATTTCAATTCTGCTTTGATAATCTCCTTGATTGTTGCCCTCATAGGGGAAAGATGAAAACTTTTTGCAAAAAAGACCTTTCTTTTTAATTATTGCTTATATTAAAAGAAGTCAAAGCTTAAATTAGAAGTTCTAAAATTCAAGGAATTCTTCCTTTCTGGCTGCATATAATGAGCAAAGCCTTAAAACTATGACTTAAAAAAAATAAATCACTAAAGAGAAAAAAATTCTATTAAGGACACTCCTTTTCCCAGTGGCATTAAGTTTCTAAGTCACATTGCTGTTAGTAGGATGTTTGCTATTTCAGGGGCTTAAGACTTCCACAGTCTTCTGTGGATCTGGATCCTCATGCCTTAAATTTATCAAATCACAATTTCTTCAACAGTGAGAGCTGAATATTACATATGGCATAGGTGTGAACTGAAAGTTGACACTAGTAAAAAGCCCTGATTGTAAAGAAGTGCTTATGTACTGCGACGAAACATCTCTTATTATTTACTCCTATCATCTTTATTATTTTTACCATGTGGCCTTTTCATTAAGCAGGGAATTTGGGTACAATCACCTAATAAAATCATTAATGAATTGTCTAGCAGTTTGTAGTAACGTATTCCCAGTGCTTCCACCAAAGCACTTCCTCTGCTCCTCAGAGTGTTAACCACAAGACCACATCTTTCTGACTTACTGTATTCAATTTTCTTGCTTTTGTTATGAACTCTCTCAGTGCTTTATTCTGCTCTGATTTTTTTTTTAAAAAAAAGGAATTCATTCTCTAGGGACAACCCTAGGTAAAGCTGACATGGGTTTACGTTGGTGTGATGGTCCTTCCTTAGATCACATATGTCAATGGTGATAAGCTCTACAGCTTCCTCTGTAATCAAGTTACTTCAATGTGCTTTTTCCATTGGTTTATTTCCATTCATTTTAATATAGGCTCAGAGAAGATGTCATCAGGATCCAATAATCACAGTTTATTGTGTGGACAGAAAGCAGGCAGTGAAGTCTCTGTTGGGATCTTCAGCACCAATTTAGGAGGTGAATTGCAAAACTAAACCCCATCTGATTTCCATCAGCTTAGCTATAAATGTAGGCATAATAATTCTGTCCACTTATTTTCAAATCAATTTAACATAACTATCTCCCACAATTAGGAGACATGGATCACTGCACAGTTTAGGCACTAATATAGAGATTTCTACTCACCAATGTCCAATAGCACTGATTAGTTTAGTGTCCCACTCCTGTATTCACTCCACATCATTATCGACTACTAGAAACTGTAGATTTGTGGGCTTTCCTACCCAATCCATGAAATTTAGAGAGCAGAAAATGCAAAAGGTTTTATTAAGAACTGGTGAAACTGATAAGACCTAAGTGCACCAGAATGCTTAAAATTATTTGGTGCTTTGGGGATAAAAATCCCAGTCATTTAAAATTTGGAAATTTGGATTAACACATTCATGGAAAAGTCAGACTGAATGATAGTGTCCATTTTAGAAGCAAAATTGAACTCTGTTTCATTTTTATTTTGTTTTGTTTTCCAGTTCTCAGTTGCCTCATCAGTTTTGTTAGAATACAAGGGGCTTACATGAGTGTAGTTATACTGATGGCTGAAACAGGGGCAAAGCCCAAGTTAGACAAAGTATTTGTGTGTTTTATATGAGTATGCAAATAAGCATAGCAACATTTCAGTGTTCACATTCTTCCAGTCCACAACCTGTAAAGAAAGAATTGAGACATTAAGTTGGATGCATCTTAACGTGGAAGTTGTTTAATTTGTATTGCCTATGTTTATTTATAGGGAAGACTTTATTATGAACAAGATGTTCATCTGATCAAATGCAACGATGCCATTAAATTGCTGCTTGTTGAAACGAGTTTTATGGTGCTTATTAAAGGTAGAAAGGCTTTTTGATATTAGATGGAAATGTATCAGTGCATGAAATGCCTTAACTCTTTAAATGTGGCAGATGAGTGTTTTAAACATCACCACACCAGATCACTATAAACACAACTGACACAACTCATTTGTTATTTTCAAAAGCTTTTGCCTGAGGCTTCATGGGAGGTTATTAAAAAATAAAAATCCAACACAAAGTAATCACAAGCTATATCAGAAGTATCCAAGGGAAGTTCAGAATCCAGTGTGAGAGTGTACTGGTAAAAAGTCAGTTTCAGAAGAGCAGGGATCCTAAAGATTGGTTCTGCTATCAAATTGTGTAGGAAACCTATGGACAGAAACATTCAAACAGGACACAGTTCTACTGCTTCTTTTGCCTCTGTCTTCACTGAAGAGATTGATATGATGAAATGACTAAAAGAATGAAAGGCATGAACAAATGACAAAAACTAAGACTAAGTGAGATAAGTGCTTATATTAGTGATCTATTTTCATGGTCACTGAGCCTCAGGAAATCTACCTCAAGGTGAGCACTATCAGAGAAAAAGGGCTGTCAGGACAATCTCAGAGCTGTCACTGGTTATCTTGGGGAGCTTACAGAGAGGGGTAAGGGGGTTGTGGTCCAGAATACTGGAAAAGTGCAATTACTGAGCCTGCCTTTTAAAAGGGGGAAATGGGGATAGATTTGTCAGCTTAACTTCAATTCCTGGAAAAATCCTGGAGCAAATAACCAAGCAAACAATTTGTAAGCCCCCAGAAGATAACAAAAAGATGAGTGACAGGCAACATGGATTTGTCAGAAACAAATCTTGTCAAACCAACTTCATTTCCTCCTATGACAGTGTAACAGCTTTGTAGATAGGGCAGGAGCAGTAGATGCTTTGTGTCTTGACTTCAGTGAGGTTTCTGACAATGTTTCACCTGACACTGTCACAGTAAAGAAAGGAAATTTTGGCTAGATTAAACTACTGTAAAATGGGCAGAGAAATGGCTGGAAACTTGTACTCAAGGCATGCAGAGGAAAATAAAGCCTATTTATTAGGACAGGATATGGCAAGTAACTGAAAAGAGGCCCAGCCACTTATGAGGATGAGAATTCAGAATGAGATTCACAATTTGTAGAAAGCCTGAAACATCTAAGATGACTTCAGGGAACAACTGTCTAATCAGTGGCTCTGCAGAAAAAGAGCAGTGATTGAGAATAAGATAATAGAGGATCATTGAAATTAATATTATCAGCAAAGTGACACTTCTGCAGAAAAGCCAGATACTATTATGTGATGTACAAGCAGCAATAATCTCTGTAAAACATGTGACATAATCTCTCTGCTCTATTTGGTATGAATGACACCATAGTTGAAACAAGATGTTCCCTCAGCAGTTTGTGTTTCAAGAAATATTTGGGTCAGTTGCAGGCAGAGCAGAGTGATTAGGGGTGTAGAAACTTGACCTATTAGAAATCAAAGCGTTGACATTGCTTCCTCAAGAGAAAAGACCAAGTAGAGACAGGATTAGTAGTCATCAAGTACATAAAAGGTTGCTGGAAAAAGGGAAAAGATTGAATTTCTCCTCATAGCCTTTTTGTATGTGGCAAGAAATAATATGCTCTACATTGCAAAAAGGGATATTTATTTAGACACTGAAATATTGTTTTAATGTTAATAATGTTTAAGCACATAATTATATTGCCTGAGAAGACTGTTAATCTCCATCACTGGAAACCTTAAGAATGTTTTAGGTAAACTTATTTTAGGAACACTTACGAGACATCAGATCCTGCCTGAAGTAAGAGAATGACCCCTTGATGTTCCTTCCACCCATCTTTCTCTATTTCTCCAAAACATTGACATGATAATATCTAGTCTAAAACTAACCTCTGTCATTTTACAACCATTATCCCTTGTCCTATCACGACACATACCCTTATAGAAAGTCCTTCCACAGCTTTCTAATGTGTACCTTTCAGGTACCTGAAGGCTTCTATAACGTGTCAGAAGGCTACAGCCTTCTCTTCTCCAGATGGAACAACCCCAATTCTCCCAGTCTTTCCTCATAGCAGAGGTGCTCCATCCCTCTGATCATTTTCTTGGCTCTCCTCTGAATCCACTCCAACAGCTCCATGACTTTTCTGTGCTGAGGACTCAGGAGCTGGATGCAGTAATGTGGGGGAGGTCTCACCAGATCAGATTCATCACTCTGATGAGAAGCCAAAGAAAAACTATGTGCATGAGGATGATTCCAGTGATTCCTCATAAGGAATTTTGTCTTCTAAGTCATCAAAAAATAATTCCTTTCTTCTAAATTCACAAAACATTACACAACACTGCTAGGTTTTCTTGATGTTTTAAGATAAAGGAACAAGATCTTCCTACCTGCCTTTAGTGTCAAGGAGACAAATCTCACTGTTTGTATTCCCTATCTAAATGTATTTGTCTCATATCAATATAAAATGATTGTTGTATTTTCCCCAGCTGAAATTATCTTTGCAAAGTGGATAATTGTGCCTCAGAGTCTCTAAACTGTGTTCATGTTCTTCAGGATATAAACTGCTACACAGATAACTAAAAAAATCATCTACTTTCATGGTTTAGGTTTGATCATAAAGGAAAGGCAGTTGCTTGAACAAACACAACATTTTGAGGAGGAAACATCAGCAGAGTTAAGGGTGTTACTTGTTGGAATACAGCAGTGCAGACTTGACAAATTGAAATTACTGTAAGTGTCACTAAATAAAGTAATGGAGTCAAATCTCATGTGTCTCTAAACTGGTACAGGTCCATGGAGTGTAACAGTGCTGTGCTAATTACATCAGCAGAGAATTTGCCCTCTAGTTTCTTAAGGCCTGACACAGACAAAAAAAACTTTGCACACAGGCATTCATTCTTAATTTGATATCCTTGGATGTGCTTGTTTGGGTTTCTATAGATGCAGAGACGGGTGCAGGGATAGATCTGTGCAGTTCCCTGGCTCTGGAATGGCTACCAGCAATCTGTGGATTTTCATTTTGAACTCTGGCACCTCAGAATAATCTGGAGAAGAACTAATAACTCTGCCTGGTGTCTCCAGGTCTAAAGAGATCTGAGATGCTTTTATTGATAGAGGATGAGCTTTTTCTGTGGCTGAGGATTATGAGGAGAGTTGGGGGGGGGGGGGGAGGGGGACTGGAGGGGGCTGCTTCTGTAAAAATATAACTATTGAACTATTTTTAGGAAGGGAAAAAAGCAAGCAAACAAAAAAAGCCGTGTACTTGATATTAAGCCTGAATTCACCTTAGGCCCTTTATATACTTTTTTTTCCAGCCTGTTTTCTCTCTGCTTTATTCTCTCCTCCATCGTATGAGGATTTGACAGCACTGTTGCCCTTTAGCAGTGGTTGCTCTACATGGGAGGGCAGCAAAATATTAGCTAGTTTAATGACACTCTCTGGCTCCCTTGAAGAGCAGCATTCATCATCATCATTTAAGAAAACACCTTATCTCAAGTAGACAAGCTCAAGCAGGTCATTGCATCCACATCCATTACAAGGCTGCAACATCTACACTGGGGTTACCAAGAGTCAACATATGTTTTACTACTACTTCAGAGAGAATTTATGTATTGAACCACAGTGCTAGCTAATTATCCATATCATTGACCCCAACACCTTAATGGAAAATATTGTTCACCCATTGAACAGCAGCTCACACAGAATTAATATTGCATTGAACATGTTATATTTAAGGCCTGAAAGCACATATACAGTTAGAAAGAGGAAAGGAGGTCACTCTTGGTCTACTGTACTCCCTCTCTCCTGCTCCTGGAAGTGTAACTCCACACAGAATTTCAGTTCATTCATCTGTCTTGCAACATTTTCTCACTCAGCAATGTCTAAGTTGGTTTCATCTCAGGATCCTAAGTTCATAGATTCATAGGTTATTACAGAACAGAAAGAACCTCACCTACTCCAACCAACTGGAACAGGCTGCCCAAGGAAGTTGTGGCTGCACCCCTACCTGGAAGCCAGGTTGGATGGAGCCTTGAGAAATCTGGTCTAGTGGGAGGTGTCCTGCTCATGCAGAAGGGCTGGAACTAGGTGATCTTTAAGGTGCCTTCCAACCCCAGCCATTCTATGATTCTATGATTCTTCTGCTCACAACAGGGTCAGCAACCAACTCCTCGGGGCTTCAGCAGCTTTGGGTAGCAGAAATAATGCAGGGCTTAGATTCATAACAATACTTTTGCCCAGGAGTCAGGAAAATTGCCATAACCAGGTTTTTCTTCATTTTAATTTTTCTCTTCGTTACTGGACGCATAAACTGGATTATAGGATATAAAGACATGTAAAGGACATGTGAAGATCTATGCCTAAGACTGAAAAGTGGAGTCCAAGGACTAACTAGCACATTTCAGATGGCTACAGATCACTAATAAAGATTTCTTGCCCTGACCTTAAGTTTTTGGTAGCATCTCAATCTTCATGCAAAGTAATTTCAGGCAACTATCAAGCTTTTAGAACTGCTCACAGTTTTCAAAATTGTTTAAAACAAGAGTTCCTCTAAAATGAGAAAAAAAATAACATCTCATAGCAAAATTTTCATCAATCTGTCAGAGATATAACAATGGCTTTATATCCCCTGAGGAATCACACCATCAATTTAAAGCACCAATTCAGGTTTGCTCAGGATGTAGCTGGTTGTTAAGAGCAAGAGCATCTTCCTAGTTTTGAATCTTTAACCAAACACCAGTATGAAGATTTAAGAACCAAAACCAAGAGATATTCTATGGAAAAGTAAGCCTGGCCTTGATTGAGCAGGAGGTGGAACTAGATTATCTCCTCTGATCTCTTCCAACTTCTGATCCTGTAAATCACAAATAAGAGGGGATTTTTTTTAGTATATATTCTTAAATATCTAATTGCCAGTTTTACTATTGTTAGTTTAAAACTAGGAGTTTTCTGAAGAAATTAAGTAAAAAAAAAAATAAACAAAACAAACAACAACAGCAAAGAAGCTATAAATTGAAAATAATTCTTTAATATTTGGGCCAGAAAATACAAAGTTTGTAAAGCAAATAAAGTAAATCTATGTACATATTTTAGTGGATTAGATGTATAATACATGTGGGTGACTGTCCTATGTTATGTTTTATTTGTTACACTAAATGCATCGTATCTTCCAGACCACAGAGAATTGTATTGCTGTATTAATTACATTTTTAAGTAATTTCCTAATCTTTGGACCATTTTAATATCTGACTGTTGCAGAGAAAGTATATTAAAATTTCACACAGCACTGATATTTGAAAGAATTTAAATAGCAAGCAAAAGCTCTCAAATTTTTGTGTTCTTTCAGCCATTTATTTCTATTAGTATCAAAGTGGCTGTTTTATATTATGCAAACACTCATTGAAAAATCAAGCTGGATAGTAGTTTAACTCTTAAAGAAGAAATATATGCTATGATAGCATTACCCAGTGTGGATATGTTGCACTTAAGACATTAACTTCAGTATAAATCATTCTTTATATGAAATAAGAGTGGTTTATGGCATTACAGTAAGATGCTACGACACAGTAGATGGATGTTGTAGGATGTATTCTGGGTGTTGCCAGTCAATTGCTGCTCTTTTTAAAGTAAAGGATGGAATTGTAGACAATGATATCCAGAAGAACATAAAAATCTGATGTATACTCACAAAATCAATGACTATTTAGAATGAAGCTTGAAAACTTGGTGTAAAACACTATCTTTATCTCATCAAGCTAGGCCTACAACTTGTCCCATTGAGGGGATTTATGGAGACAGTACCACAGTATCTTTAAATGAATGTGAATTCCCTTTCTCCTTCAGGTCTAACACACACAGTGGAACATTATGACCTGTTGAGATTTTTCTGGGCAGCAGCAAAAGTAATAACAGCCTCACTTTCAAGGATATGGGAAATCAACCAGTCTTTCCTTTTAAAATTCTTTTTGCTTGTGAAGAAAAAAAGTATGTTGAGGAAAACAAGGAATTAATTTGTTTTCAGAGCTTGCTGGAAATATTCCATCCATGTTCTTTCAGCGAGAAGCGGGAAAAAAAAATGGCGTGAAGAAAATGAAAAGTTCTTCTGGAAATGTAATTTTTCTGAGGAAGGGTTTTTTTCTGCCTTAAAAAACTTGTATACATTTGATCTAAAAATCATATTTACCCACCCCCCACACCCAAGCATTTCTGCTCTACATTACTAACTAATCCTTAAGTAGCAGTTTTCATCAGTAGCTTTCAAATCAGTACAAAGGAGAAAAATTTCATTGTTCCTCCTGAACTTAAGGCACAGCAAGGGGGAGAAAGGAGACACTAAGTGTCTTGCATTAATCAACCAGCACGCCAGTGCAGCAAAACCCACCTCCCAAACCCCAGGACAGTCTTCTACCTACTTTTGCACAAGCAGCCAACACTCCCTGTATGTTCACTCATTTGGCAAGAATCCCACTGAAATCCTCATCCCAAAATACCTTTGAGAATGGCAGAAAACGGATTTAACCTTCGTATTTGAGCAGCTCATCTGCTGAAGAAGAAACTCAAGGCTCAATTAGAAAAAAAATCTTCCCTTCTTTCTCAGTTCATCAGCTTCCAAGTATTGGGAGCCAAACCACAGGAATATTTGTTCCTTCAATGTTTATTGTTTTACTTTGTAGCCCAGCAGACAAAGAAGAAGAGAGCAGGTGTGGAAGGCAGGGAAGAACAGTGGGACTCCTTCAAGACAGGAAAAAAATCTTCTCAGGCATGGGGAGAAAAAAGAAAGAATAAGTTGCTATGTGCTACCAATGCCTACAGTAGAGGATCTAAACTACATCCCCAACAGCAGTCTTTCTCCATGAGCCTCATTTTTTGCATAATAAGAGCAAATTATACTTTCTCATGCTGTATTAAGAATAGTTAACTCCCACAGTCCTCCTGGTTTTCTGTGGTTCTATAGATAACCCAGTTACGCCCTTGATATTTGCACAGCAACTTCCTCAAAACTGAAAGTTTTTGTTCCTGAAGAATAATAGAATGGTTTGGGATGGAAGAAATCTCAATGATCACCTAGATCATACCCTCAGCCATGGGCAGGGACACCTCCCACTAAACCAGGTTGCTCCAAGCCCCATCCAGCCTGGCCTTGAACACTTCCAGGGATGAGGCATCCACAATTTCCCTATGCAACCTGTGGCAGAGTCCTACCACCCTCACACTCCAGAACTTCATCCTAATATGCAACTAAAATCTACCTTTTTTCACCTTAAAACCATTACCCCCTTGTCCTATCATTAGATGGTCTTATAAGAGTCCCTCCCCAGCTTTCCTGTAGCTCCTTCAGGTACTGGAAGGCCACTATAAGGTCCCTCCAGAGTCTTCTCCTCTCCAGGCTGAACAACTCCAACTCTCTCAGCCATTCTCCATAGGACAAGTGCTCCAGCCCTGTGAACATCTTTGTGGCCCTCCTCTGGACTTGCTCCAACAGTTCCACACCTTTCTGTGTTCTCTGGAACTGGACACAGTACTCCAAGTGTCTTATGAGAGTAGAGTAGAGGGGAAGAATCCCTCCCCTTGTGCTGTTTGTCACCCTTCTTGTGATGCAGCCCAGGATACAATTGGCTTTCTGGGCTGTGAGCACACATTGCCAGCTCATGTCCAGCTTTTCATCCACCCATACCCCTATGTCCTTCTTCTCAGGGATGTTTTCAATTTCTTCATCCCTCAGCCTTTATTTGCGATTGGGATTGCCCAAAGCTAAGTGCAGGACCTTGAACTTCAAGAGTTTCTTATGCCCCAACTTTTCAGCCTGTCCAGGTCTTTCTAGATGTCAGGTTTTCCCTCCAGTGTGTCGACCACACTGCACAGCTTGCTGTCATCAGCAGACTTGCTGAGTGTGCACTCAATTCCATTGTCTGTATTGCAGAAAAAGACAGTAAACTGAGTTGGTCCCAGTACTGATCTCCACTAGGACATTGCATTATTGACCATAATTCTTTGAGTGAAACCATCCAGCCAATCCCTCATCCACTGAATGGTCCATATCTCTCTAATTTAGAGAAAAGGATGTTGTGCAGAAGAGTGCCAAATGCTTTGCACAAGTCCTGGTAGATGAGACCAACTGCTCTTCTCTTATCCGCCAATTCTACAACCCCATTAGGGAAGGACACCAAATATTTCAGGCAGATTTGCCCCCAGTGAAGCTATGTTGACTGTCACCAATCACCTCCTTCTTTTCCATGTGCCTTAGCATAGTTTCCAGGAGGATATGCTTCATGGCCTTACCAGGCACAGAGGGAGAATGACTGGCCTGTAGCCTGGATTTTCCCTTTTTGCCTTTTAAAAGTCAGGGTTATTTTCCCTATTTACAGTCAGTGGGAAATTCACCAGACTGCCACAACTTCTCAAATACCAAAATCTCTTAGCAACTTCATCCACTAGTTCCCTCAGGATCTGCTAAAGCATCTCATCAGGTCCCATGGACCTCTGCACTTTCAGGTTCCTTAGATGGACTGATACCTGATCCACCTCCATCACGGGTCCTTCTTCACTCTCCCAGTCCCTGCCTTTGCCTGTGACTTGAGCAGTGTGGCCTGAGCATCTGCCAAAGAAGGCTGAGGCAAAAAATTACTCCTTATGAGTCCAGGTATTGACCTTGATTGTTGATCACTCAGTCAACAACAGCACAGCCAAGTCCCAGGAGAGAGAGCTACAGCTGACCCTGACCAATCTGCATTCTTGAGAGCCTTTGAAAAAGGTCAGCATAGTTGTGACACATCTGGGGCCCTCTGTCCCTATGAGAGAAAAAGTTAGTGACCCACATCGTGAGCCATGAGGGCACAAGAGGGAACAAATCTTCACAGTTTTCCTGATTCCCACACAGCTGCGGGAGTGGAAAAATGTTTGGATCTAGTGGGGTTTGATTTACTGATGGTAGTTTCTCTTCTAGCATATGATCATTTGTAGGAAAACCAATCCCTAAGTGACCCATCCAGAGGACCTATTCTGGAGTTCCAGTAGATAAAACCTGGAAAACTGCTGATGTCCTTGAGAATATCAGGGTGTTCTTCATGTTCTCTGACACAGCTAAATGGATGGCTTACAGACAGATGTGAGTCACAACTGTGAGAAGAGTCAAAAAAGGCAAAAAACAGACTGATAAAAGAGGTTTCCTGAATGAGGGAGTAAGAGACCTATGCAGTCTGTCATTGAACAGAACGTGGCTACCAGCAAATACCTTTGGAAAGTCATCAGGATGCAGCCAGTATTGAATACCTGAGGCATTCCAATGACTTCAAGGGCTTGCAGCTTAACCTCATACTCCAGTATTTAAGCAGACAAAAGCTTGGCTTTGCCTACAAGCCACTTCCATCCTCCTTGTCTCAGGGCTTGCTTTCTTGGACTTGCAGAAGGGCAGATTCACACACAAGGGCAGAGTACTTAGGTCCCTAATCTCTATTTTTACCTTACAGCATTACCTAATTGCAGCAGCTGAAATAACCACACTGTGCTGCACACCATACCAGCACTATAAACCACAGTAGGGTTCTCAAACCACCTATCATTTAAATAGACAAAAGAATGGGAGAATGCAAATATTATCATTCCTGTCGAGTAAATAAGGAGCTGGTATCACGCCGGGGGATCAGGCGGTTTAAGGAAGAAAACCCAGATCTCACGACTCCCAGACCAATGCCTGAACCACACAACCACAGTTCTTTTCTCAATAGAGTTGCTGTCTCTGGGTTTTGATCAGCACTTATTGCTTCCAGCACTTACCCTGTCTGATTTCCATATTCCTATTAAATTTTCTATAGATGATGTAAAAGGTCAAGGGAAAAAAAAAAAAAAAAGAAAAAAAAAAAAAACACATGCAAACGTGTGGAGAAAAATGCCATCCCTTTTCTGAAAGCTTATTGTAAAATAAATAAATAAAGTAGTATTAAAGAATAGAAAAATTACCAAGGGAGTCATAAAAAGTTAGCTTTAGGCCAGAGAAATGTTGCTTTTCATTTCTATATAGTACATGAGAATATTTTGTGGACTAACAGTGCATGAATAATGTTTTATTAAAATGTATATCTTTACAGCTTTATTTTATCAGGTCCTTCAAGGCTTGGCATAAAAAAGGTTTAACAAGTTTGACACATGCTGATTTAGCATTTATACCACAAACTGAATCTGCTGCTTTGTGAGGGAAAATAGGCCAGCTTTCAAAATAAAAACACTGTGAAGTATTCAAAGTGAAACAGAGCAAAAGTGAGAAGTGGGAAGAACAAAAAAAAAAAAAAAAAAAAAAGAAAAATGCAAACCATGATCATTCCAAACCTGCTGTGTGGAAAGGTTTTGGACTAACTTAGAAAATATATTAAATTAAATGTTGCAGCACTGATGTTCTCAGCATCCAAGTTTCTTAATAGAATACGTAAGTCTGATCTATAGAACTCAAGTGAAATAGTGAGGATTTTTCTCTTTTCTTCTTTCATAGGAGCATTAGATGATTGCCCTTCCTGAGCAATCTTAACACTTTCGGCTAGTGAACACATTAGAAAAAAAAGAAAAACATTTATGTAAAAGGGAATCAAAAAGGGATTTAAAATTTTAAACTATTGTTGCATCATCATTTGCAGATTGTTTTTCACAAACCTCCTTGTTCATCCTTAGTCTCCAACCCAGAAGAAAGACACCCTAATGCTCATTAGGGCTTTTATTTGCAAGTTGTTTTACAAGACAATAATTATGTATCACAGCAAAACTCAACATTTAGGAGAAAAATGACTTTTCCTGTTCTATGTTAAACTGTGACCTGTATTACAAATATTAGTTGAACCTCAGCTGTACTCTTAGCTAACCTGTCTTGTACAGGAATTTTTAAAATGTCTTTAATCAAAGACATTTCTTTTTGCACAAGCTCTGGATAGCTGGCATGTTTTGTAACTTTGCATTTCCATTATTAAAATTGCCAGATGGAGACCAGTTAAAATGGTTTTTATTTTTGTTGCTTTGATATTTTTGTACTTCTGCTTTTAAAGCAACCAGATGGGGGTTAGCTAAATCCTCTGAGCCACTTGTTCATACAAATGGACTGTAGAGACAAGTACATAAATCTATATGCTAAGCTTGCTGGAATTGCTGCAGCACTGCAATAGGCAGAGGATGGGTAACATATCCTTTTTTGCTAATAGGGCATCATCTTTACTGAGCTAATCAATAAACTAACTAAGATTTGGAGTTTTCCTGTTGCTCAGCTTCACAGGGAGGCTTTTATGTTCTATCTACATCTTTTCCACATTTCCTGTATTTCTGCCAAATTAGAGATGACAGAAACTTCCCTCTGTCATGACACATAACTGAATTTTTATTTCTTGGTATATTGAACTGCAGGGACCCACTTTACGTGATAACTTGACATACATGTTAAAAAGAAAGCTATTTATATATGAAGCCCTGAATGTTTCCTTTGATAAATACTTTCTTATGACATACATTTAATCTGAAGATGATTTTCCTGACCTCCATATTCTTTTCATTTTAGATCTCCCAAACTTTCTAGCACCTTAAAATCCTTTTATTAATGATCATTCCAGAAGCAATTAAAATATTTTTTATTTTTATAGCAATTTTCCTACTATTAGTTTTTGAACTTCAAGAAATTCCAAATCTATATATCTGTGTTATTTCATTTTCCAGTAGTATAAGTGGATACAGGCACTTTTTGAAGGAATCCAGAAGAAGGAAACAGTGATAGTTATCACATCCCATTGCAATTTCTGAAAAATAGAAATATACATTTTTTTAAAAACTGAATATAAAAAAGTAAAATTAATAGGGCTGTTCTCATTAAGTACATATAGTGATTTGGATGTCCTATACAACAGTCTTTTCCTTACAAGCATGTACTTAAAATAACTAAATGTGGAAATCATATATCAGAAATTCTGCAATTTATTAAGTTTTGTGGAACAGTACTTTGTTCTCTTAGAAACAGAGTACTTTGTAGTTTTAGCCAGCAGTTTTCATCTTAATTGTGTCAACTGGAATAAATTTTTCTGAAACAGCCTTCATCAACAATATTCAGTGGGAATATGCCTTTTCTTCTGGTAACAGGTATGGTAATATCAACAGAAATTTTAAGCCAATTTTTGCCTTTTAAGGGTATATTTAGTATTAGACAGACTCATACTTTCCTGAATAAAAAGCATAACTCTATACAACAATTGCCAATTTTTTTCTTCATTCTATGTTTTATTGCTGCATGATTCAAATATGAAAAAATGCTGAAATCATCCCAGGAAAAAATAGTTAGACTGGGTAATAGGACTAATGGAAAGTGATAATTGGGGAGGCTATAAAAGTCAGAAAAATTCTAGTCTAATAATAAAGAAACAAATTTTAATTTTGACTGCTTTGCAGTAATCTGCACAAGAGAAGATTTGTATAGCAGTAGAAATCTGATCAATGAAGAAATTGTCTTGGGATTTTCATACAAGTAGACAAACCCTGCAAATCTACATTTTCTGGTGACATATTATCCTGCTTGTCCAGTTGCCTCTCCTATGAATTTCCATTTCAAATTTAATTTCTACTTCCTTTGTGAATAAAATAAGGCACTTTGACAACAGTAGAGTATTCTGAGTCCTTACAGCACTTCCTAACCAGTGCTGCATAATCTGGGACAGATTTCTCTTAGGTTCAATAATAATGGCTCTGAAATGCTACCACAGGTTTAATTTAATGTTGTCCTCCTCTTAAGATCATCTTCTCCATAGTGTTATCTCCTTCATAATATTGTCTTTTTTAGCTTAATGTTCTTTCCCATTGGAAATTAAGGGTTAATGTTTGTAATGCTCACTGCTATAAAGTCAGTTGATAGCTGCTGATGAGCACATTTGAGGAAGGTCTGCAGAGGAAGTTCTTTTGCTTTGTTTTTTTGCTAAGCATTGCAGGCAGCCCAATCCTCTCTGCAGGCCTCTGCTCCTACAGAGTGGTCCAGATGGTCTGGCTCTGACCCTTTTTCCTTTCAAATGAGGTGGGGAGGTGGTGGGGAAAGTTTGTGTCTGGCTTACATGATTCATCCTCCAGATCCCTAGGCCTCAGCTGCTCAGAAGATCCCAACACGTGCCTTACAATATTGTGGGTTTTTTTAAATAGTTGCACTACCACTTCTCACACATGAAGTCCTGGAAGAATAGAGGGGAGCAGATGTTATCCCTCTATTAGCTCCAAGTTGTAAGGCAAGCTGGGGAGTGAAAGGCAGGGCACGTGGGGATGGCTCTGGCTGGCTACAGCAGCAGAACTGTAGAGATTTCAGTGCTTTGGGCAAGTTGGAAAAAGTCCAGTTTTTTCCAGGTTTGTGGAAGCTACAACCTGCCTGAAACATACTGGAGATGAATCTCTTCCCATTGCCCACTAGACAGCTGGTGGTACCTGTGCTCAGGGCTGGCTGAAATCTGTTCCAGTCAAATAATAACTGGAGCAGCTGAGAGAGCTTTAAACCAGCTTGTCCTGTTGGGTGAAGGTCCCAGGAGAACAAACTCAAAATTGAACCTGTGCAGCAATGAACACCAAGGAAAGGGTTTTTTTATCTTTTACATGGGAGTGCAAGTCCTGTGAATTAAGATCAGAAGAACTGGGAATATATAGGAAAATATGATGTATTTATCTGCTGGAAAGACTGCTGATTTGAATAGATTTAGTGTCTCTACCCGTAACCAGTCTAAAAATAGGTAAAGTGAGAAAAAAAATTTTAAAAGATTAGTGGAGAGGACTTTAGGATTATGGAATGGCTGGGGTTAGAAAGGACTTCAGGAGCTCTCAAGTCAAACCTCCTGGTCAGACTTGGGTCAGCCATGAGAACATACAAGGTTGCTCAAAAAGAGCAGTCTGCAAAAATGGGTCTGGTAAAGCATAAATTACCGTTGCTATAAAAAAAGTGGTTGAAATGGAGATAATTTGTGGAATTGATGGATAGATGGAACAGGAGATGGCCAGAATCTCAGTGCTTTGGATCTCTGTGCAGCTCTGTGGATCACAGGATTGTATGAGAGGCAATGCTCCGGACAAAAAACACCACTTGCATCTGATCTGCATTAGCAGGACTGAGAGTACACAGCAATCAATGAGATAACAAATAGTGCTGTAAAGGCATCCCCACTCAGGTCTTTCAAAGAAAAAATTCAAATCAAGCCTCACAATAAGATGTGCTATTCCATAAGCAACCATCAGTAATGTATGGAGGGGAATTGAGCTGTGATGAGAGGCTTCAGTTCCTCAGCCATGGCTGCTGTATCCATGCAGTTGGCAGCAAAATATCAATGATGATTTGTTTGAGTTTTTTAAAGTAGTTTCAACCATAAATGATATTGTGCTCAATGCAAACGAAGTCTGTTCTGGACTTCATTATGTTGGATAAAGATGAATTTGTCACTGGGCTGGAAGTTAGTGGTTGCCTAAGGATGAATGATCATGACATGATTACATTCAGTACAGCAAACTGAGTACATCCCTGCTGGTCTTCCACACACTGGTGCTTTAAAAGAAAAAAATTTCCAAGGGAGAAAATTCTGAATGAAATTGATTATAAATTAGAAAGTTCTTTATTCATAATTTATTAGGTTATGATAACTCCACAGTGAGGAAAGAGGACACATTTGGCTAAAAGCTTATGCCATCTCAATGGTATTGACAGCAGTTATGGATGTATAGAGAAACAGCAAGAGAAAATGAGAAAAAAAGGTGAAATGGGTTAAATGAAAAGCTATGAAACTCATAAGGTTGTAATAGAGAAGCCATAGACATAGAAGGGCATGGAGGTGACTGTCAGGACTAAGACCAAGTGGAAGAAGCTGAAGGTGTACCAGGAGCAAAGAGCAAAGCCACAGCCCAGGGAACTGGGAACATTTATTGCCACATCCTGGTACTGTTGCTGGTAAAGCAACCCTTGAAAATGGTTCTAATATCAGTCTTTAATTTGAGAATTCCTGCCTTTAGGAACACTTTTCTTGTGTTACTGAAAATTATATAATTTCTAAAAACACGATGTACTTTTCATTCACTAGGTTATTTCCTTATTATATTTGCTGGAGATAGTTTCAATTCCAATTTTGTTCACCTTCAGTTTACATTCTTATTTCTAAAGCCTTTGGGAATCTTTCAGTGAGTATCCATACACACTGAATTTCATCTCTCACCTCTAGATGATAGGTCTCAATAAATCCATGAGCAGTTGCAGAGGGAAAAGCGCCTTCCCTTTTTCCTCCTCCCCCAAACAGAGCTTCAGAATAAAACATGATCCACAGCACTTTGCAAAGCTCTGCTTTTTGCCAATTTCAATGGCAACTGAAGTTGCAGCTACTATTTCTCCAGTCCTTTGCCAGGTTTTACATCATTTGGAGCAGAAATTTAAAGAATTTGCAGTATATTAATGTTTAAGTATCGGTTTTTCCATTCCAGGTATTCAAAATCTGTCCTGCTGCCCATGTCAGGACATCTTCCCACAACAGTCACATTGCTCAGACAGAAGTTTGAACTATGACAGACATGTCAGCTCAGGTAGTTTTGTGCCTGTCACCTCCAGTGGCACAGGAGGGTGGCCAGATGGGAGCTGAGAAATAGGAATTTGCTTCAGCAAGAGCTGGCAAAATTTCAGCACGTAAAGGTGGGGATAACACGTAGCTCTGCTTCTTCTTCTTCTTTTAAAACAGTTGCTTTAAACCAGTTTCATACCAGCTTCTCTATATGAATTCTTGGTGTGGGCCGTTGCTAGCCTGAGATAAAGTTGGTAATAGCTGCAGGAAAGAGAGAGGTGGACAACAGGTTTTTCTAGATCTGGTTGGTAAACATTTTGGGTCTGTGTTTGAAATGTAACAGGATAATTTGCTTATTTCACCTAAAGATAATGGAATTTGTTTCAAATTTATAGATAACTTAGTTTGTTGGAAACTTCTCTTGTGATCATTTGAAGTGTGTACACTGGGTTATCCTGCACTGAAAGGGAAATTTTAGTTGCAATACCATGGCCACATTAAGGTTATGAGGGCTCAACATGGGCAGTCAACTGCCCCACATACTAACAGGCTACTTAAGATTTTAACAAAGGGAAAATAGCAGAAAAGATACAAAACGTATTTTGGCTGAAAAAAAATATTTAACTAGTAGTATTGTAATTGATGAAAACCAGGAAATCCATCAAAACTACCCATTTCATTCCTTTATGACATTCTAATGGAAAAATATTAGTCCTCCTGTTTTTTACTTTGCATCCCTTGGCAGTCCAGGGAAGGTTAAAGCTCTTCCTCACCCACAGAGCACAGGTTAACTGGATTGAACACAGGCCAATTAACATCTCAAAGAGGGCTCAGCTGGATGCCTGTGTTTTGGGAGAAATAATAGGCCCAGTTTTCTCATCAATAATGTCAACATAAAGCCTGAACTTGCTATTGACATCATGAAATGAACATGAATTCTTGATATAGCATCTATAATTTGAAAATAACGTTGTCTGCAAAAAAAAAAACTTGGAGTGGAGTTCAGGATGTTGAGAGCAAGGTGGAGGGTAAAAAGAAAGCTCAAAATCCTGGACTTTTGAAGAGCAGATTTTGGCATCTTCTAAGATGGGATAAGGTCCTGGAAGTAAGAGTGGCCCAAAAAAGCTGGTTCATTTTCAAGGTTCACCTTCTCCCAGGTCAAAAGAATTCCATCCCAACAAGTTGGGCAAAGATGTCAAGAGATCTGTGTGGATGAACAAGGAGTTCCTCAGCAAATTCAAACAAAAAAGAAGCATGCAGGGGGCTGAAGCAAGGTAATCTGGGAGGAATACAGAAATACTGTCCAGTAATCCAGGGATGTGGATAAGAAAGCAAAAGCTCAGATGGAGTTGATTCTGGGCAGAGATGTAAAAGACAACAAGAAAGGCTTTTTAAACTATACAATTGACAAAAATAATACTAGTGGAAATATGGGCCCATTTCTGAATGAGTCAGGGGACCTTGTTACACAGGACATAGAAAAGATTGAGGAACTGGATGCTGTCTTTGCCTCAGTCTTGAGTAGCAACACCAGCTTTAAGATCTAATGCAGCCCAGGACTCCATTTGTCCTTTTTTCCACAAGGACACAGTATTGGATGATCTTCAACTTGGTGTCCACCAGGACCCTCAGATTCCCCAGGATTGTGTTCATCTGGGTGGGCCCGGTGTGTGCTGGTGCATGGGGTTGTTCCTCCCCATGTTCTGATTTTTTTATTTCTCCTATGAACTTCCCATAAGACCATTTCTCCAGCCTGTTGACATCCTTCTGGATAGCAGCATGATCCTTTAGTATCCAGCAGGTTGAGGAAGGTGATCCTTACTCCCTCCTAAGTGCTGGATGGGGGGCAGCACTGTATTCAGTTCTGAGCTCCTCAGAATAAGAGGTATAGACATACTGGAGAGAGTCCAAAAAAGGCCTACAAAGATGATTCTGGTTCTGAAACATTAATCCTATAAGGAAAGGATGAGAGAGCTGGGACTTCTCATCCTAGACAAGAGAAAATCTTTGGAAAGATACCAGAGCCAGATTCTTTTCAGTGGTGCCCAGTGACAGGACCAGAGGCAATGGGCACAAACTGCAACAGAAGAGGTTCCCTTTGAGCATCACGAAAAACTCTTCTGCTGATTGCCCAGAGGTTGTGTAGTCTCCGTCCTTGGACATATTTGAAAGCCATTTGGACACAGTCCTGAGCAACTGGCTCTAAGTGGTCCTGCCAGAGCAGGGAATTTGGACTGGATGACCTCCAGAGATGAGTTCTTAACCATTCTCTGATTCTGTGAGGAACAAGTAATTCAAGTACTGAAGAGAATTGCTTACATTAGCAATATAGAGTGCATTCTGTTTGGGATTATTTCAACTTTTTTTTTTTTTTTTCTTTCATTCATTTGTGTAGCCATCTAAATGGTCTATAAGGGGAAAAAACCCCAAACTTTCCTAGGAAACTTAGGCATGGTCATGATATGTTTTCTTAAGTAACTGGATAGAAAATAACTAGCAGGAACTGAAACTTCTCATTTGCAGACAAACTACAAACTAAAAGAGTGTAATATAAATCATTTGAACAAACTATAATAAAAAGCTGCAGCACCTTCCCCTCCTGACTTCCCCAAACAGCAACTGAACTCATTCCTGGATGATGAGGAACGTGATTCCATCCTCTAAAAATCTGGTCAGACAGGGGGAGCCATGAAACCTAAGAAGGACCTAAAGGGTGATCAATTGATCTCTCCTTGCCAGACACATCAGGAACCTATGAAAGAAGTAGGTTTCCCAGAGACACTCTATGAGTCTCTATGAGAGTCCAGGCTTGAGGGACCCAACTCATGTTCCGTCCTGTGTGTTCCACAGAAGCATGGATTTGCTGAGGCTGTAACAACTGACCATCCAAATGAGAAAACAAAGCTATTTTCCTTGCTCCTCTGTGGGCCAAGCCATACAATATGCAATTTCCAAGACATCCAGTGTCTAGAGGGCAGTGTAACGTTCTATGAAGCTTGTTGTATTAATCTAACTCTTTTTTGCCATCTTTATTGGTTGGATCCTGTCAGATGAAGCAATGAATGTTTATGCCCGAGGTTTAGAAAGCAATAAAAATGTTTTATTTTCAGCATGGGGACTTGTGCTTGTCTTTATTGGAATCACAGCCTAGGCCTTGTCTGGGAGAAAAATCACTACAGTGCTTGGGCTTCTGTAAATGAGGTCAGCAAGACAGAAAGTGTGACATGAGATTTTAAATATTTTTGAAAGGAAGGAAAGAATCTCTTGTAAACAAACTGTATGTGTTAATATGATCTGGGTATATAAATAATGCAATCTGGGCTACAGTAGCTATTAATGTTTTGAAGGATATAAAAGTTCCATGAAGAAATGTAGGGAAGGATGGAATAGCCACCATGGGAATGAATGAGCACTTATGTGATGCTTTTCTTTAAATCAGTAGTCCTCAGAAATAGAAAACAACATGGAACTGATTTTCCACAAATAAAAGAAGTTTCTTTAGATAATCACAGCAAATAATTGCAATATATAAATAAGGAAAAAAATATATATATTTTCCCTGAATTATGAAAATAACTTCTTAGTGAATTTTTATAAAGAGAAGTTTTATTTTAGAAATTAATTCAATTCCAGCCTTCTACTGATAAAGTAATACTGTTATGTAACTCTCTCCTGTACTTTTTTTGCAGGGCTAACATGTGCCTTTTTTTCTCGAGAGAGCAACAGATTATTTCGATGTGCTCCATGGTGCTTTGTTTAGATATATACACACGCCTGTACATGGATTTGTAGATACTTGTGCCTATGCAAGCAGATAAGCACTTCTAAACAAAGGCTCCAGGGGAGTTACATGCCCAGAATCAGGACACTTAATTGTTTTTTGTGCCTGTAAAAATCTCATGCCAGCTGTTATGGCAAAAAGTCCTCTTCCTGTTTCATCAGCTCTCTCTGCCTTTGTAATAGGAAGGGAAGATAAATCAGTGTTATCTCCAGTGAGCCCAGCAAATCTTGCCCAGCATCAGACATAAACTCAGCCTATGCTGGTGCAGTTCATGCACAGGCTAAAAAGATGCTTCTTCATGCCTTTATATGAAATATGGATGTGACTGCTCTGGCATCTAAAGCATTTTCTATTTCCCTACTTGCATGTCATCATCTCCAGGTCAATAGCAAAGCACATTGTCACAGGTTATCCTGTGCCTCTCCCTCTGTATTTAAAGGATATAGGGGGCACAAGGTAGGTGTTTATGGTTGCTATTTTCAGAATCATGTGTCTGAGTGTAGTTTAATAAAGATCAGTCACAGAAGCTGAAGGTTTATTTCACAATTTTCTTAATTTCATAATTATTCCCTTTTGCTATTTTCTCCATATGTCTCTCTAAGACTTTGGAAATGTTAAATTATTTTCTTTTCAAATAGTACGATATAGGTGATCATTTTTTTAAAGCTTCAGAGGTTCCTTGCTTTTGCTACAGCAACTCTTAAATTTTTGAAGCAGTAGAAGCCATCTGTCTTGGCAGATCATGTTCTTTTACACTGAATGACAAACCAGTATTTCAGTTGATTTAGACTTAAAACAATCTTGGAAAGGAGGGAATTTCATAAAGCTGCCAATTTTTTTGTCTTCTACTTAGTTCCTAGTGTTCTACTCTGTGGATTGCTGGGGTGGTATCTATCCCTCCCAGATGGGAAAGTAGAGCATAGATAACAAATTAGTTTTCTCAGTGTCAAGGAGAAAGACTAAGAGGAATTAACTGAATATCTCCATCTAGTCACTTACCAATAACCATCCTTTTCTCTGGACTTCTGTGATGAACAGAAAAACAGAGGTAAATATTTGAAGAGTCTCTTAAAGACACATACGGATATGGAGCCATTTATTTTCCTTTATCTCCTTGGAAATCATTTGCTAAACACTTTACAGTATGCGTTCAGCATAATTTAATTACTCCTGGATTCATACTTCAGCACTGCATGAGATGGCATTCAGACTGCATAAATGCAGCTGTGGTCCATGTGAAAACATGGCCTTCACAACAAAGCACTTATTAAGGTCATTACCAAAGTTTTTGTTTTCTGGACTATGTTACAGAGGCAGCCCGAACAAAAACCTTTTCATAAGGATTCATAAGGACCTCTTGTTGTTCTCTGTATGACCTGACACCAAAAGAATGGAAATGAAAAGACAGTGTCAGCTTGGGCTTCTCAGTCTGTTGCAGAGCTGGAACAGTTAATGGGTGATATTTTCCCCTCTACCAAATTTGACCCATGACTCTCCTGAATGGAATGAAAGAAGCAGATTGGGGTGTGCAAGTAGCTCTTTTTGAACACGTCTGGCAAATACAAGGAGCTTTTCTTTTCTTTCATTCTTTCCTTTGGGTTAGGAAGGGCAAGCCATGCCTCGGACTACAGAAGTGTTTCTGCTCTGTCAGTGCTGCAGAATGAAGAAACCCTCCTGCTAGGCATTAAAGAGACATTTAGCACAGGGCATAAATGTTTGGCTCATATGCTGTTTAAAATAAACTACAAACACCTTAAAAACAATTAGGATGAGGGGATTTTGGGGAAGACTCTCTGTTCAGAGAGACTAGAAAGATTTCTCCCATAATAAACTATGCCATAATAGCCCTTTTCTGCTAGATGAATAGACACAAAACACATCTTTGTTCATAAGGCTTTTTATTGCAGCAGTTGTCATGAACAAAAACTGAAGGTACTTGAAAATCCATTAAAATCACAATCCGTAATAAGAAAAAAAAATACCATTTCTTAAAAGTTTGGCTCTACAGACTTTGTAAAAGTGAGAAGTTGATGAGACACATTTATGTAATTCAAGATTAATGATTAACTGTTAAAGTGCAGGCATTGTACAGCCAGGGCTGTCGTTCAGCAAAGAAACAAAACCCTTAAATCTCTGCATCTGCTGGATGAAGCCAAGTTCTAAGTTATGTGTGATAAGATGCTTGAATCCCAGCCTGGTTGGCAGTTGATCAGCCATGAATCAGTGATCACCGACTGTCTCTGGGGTGTTTTGGTTACAGAACTCTTTTCCAAAGGGTGATTGTCATTCAGATTTATGTTTGCTTGTCACTGCTTCTTCTCTGGTTGTGTCCAAGCACTGGGGTACAACTTTTGTGAATTTCTTCAACCTAGGATTTATCATTTCTTGTCTCTTATTTCACAAAGAAAAAGTGGACTCACTTTAAAGATTTGTTATACTTGGATTTACTCATACCAGTTCTAGACGTGAGATTTTTAATTTCTTTTTTTTTCAACAGATTTACTGAATTGAGCCAGATTTTTTTTTTTTTTTTCTCACACATCCAGGACACAAACAAGCGCCTGAGTTCCCAAGTTAAAAAAGCATCTTGCCAACTTTAAAACATTTGGCTGGTCAGCAGGAAAGAAAAGCTGCTTGTAAAGCACTGGAATGCATTTTCAATTAGCCACTCCATTGCTTAAAAGGAGAGGCTTTAGGCACCGGGAGGAGAGGCAGAGGGGTGGCAAAGAGGGCGGGGGAGGGACATGAGGCAGTCTGGTGAAGAGACTTTATCAGCCCTCAACAGCAGCCCTGAAGTTGGAGGCCACTCTTTAATAGATAAGCTTTTGTTTAACAACAGGCTCCCTAAGGAGAATGAGGTTTCCTCGTCAAAGACTAGGATTCTTTCAAATAATATTGCTTTGTATGAAAGAGAGATGGAAAATACATGTTGCTAGAAAATACAGGATGCTAGAAGGATATTTATTTCCCTATTAATGCCTGACAAGCAGGCTGTTGGGCATGCTGACTAAAAAGTTGTGCTCTGGCAGAACTGCCTTGTCTCCTGAAATATTTTGAATAAGATAACACCTTTGAAAGAAGATTAAATAACCAACCCAAACTGCTTACTATACGTGGTTTATTTTCCTGCCCAACACTATGAGGCCCTCAGTGCAACAGGTTTCTGGTAAAGAAACAGCTGGGCAAAGAAATCTCTTGACATAAAACCATATTTCTAATGCTCAGTAGCCATAATTGCTTATGCTTTTTTAAATACTGTGCCCTGTACTTGACCTTCAAATGTTTGCTGCTGGCTGATCTGGAACTTTTTTGAGTCCACAGCTGTCTAAACTAAGGATGATGATATTGCTTAGAGATCCTTTTGTGTATGTGTGTGTGCATATGTGAATGCTGTTTTCAAAACTGTGTGTGTGTGTGTGTATATATATATATATTTATTTATTTATTTTAATATGACTCAAAATCTTGGAAAGCTTGTATTTCTTTATCGTATTATTCAAGAACTTCTAAGCTCTCATAGCAGGACATGTTATGGCCTGAGAGACCAAAGACAATAGACTGGATTTCAGCAGGTAGAGGAAACTTTCAGGGTTGTTGCCTTCTGGCTAACTAAGAAATTTGCTTAAGTAATATTTTACAGATGTGCTGGCTGCTTCTTGGCAAACAAGTGGAAGAATGTAGGAAATCTCTTCACTTAAAGCACAAGAGCTTTGAAGACAAAGTCCTTAAACACAACAGAAAACAAAACCAAACCCAAAACATTTAGGTAAAAAATGGGTTGGAGTGCCACTACCCAAGCACAAGAGCTGAAATAACTTTACAGTGGGTCTCTGTTCCTGTTGTATTTGTTTTCTCCTGCTATAGCTACATGCTGCATGAAATGCGTGAGGCTGTTTTGGAAAATCCATTGCCTGTCACAAGTTTCTCTGTGCTAAACTTAATCTTCAAGTTTTATTTTTAGAAAGCTTGTAGTTGCTTTCTTCCGTGTTGTAGGAAAAGCTGGAAAAATGCCAGCCACATGCAGCAAAATGGAGACCTGACTTTCTTTCCAGACATGAAGTGTTTCAAGTGAAAATAATAAAAATAACAGTAAATAATTGGAAATGGGAAAGGAATGTGACTCTTTACTCCTATGGTATAGTTTTCATGTGAATATGTTGCAGTGTTTTCTCTGGGAAGGCAGTGAAAAGCATATCTATGGAAAGTATAAAATAAACTTGTTAGAGACAGAAATATTGAAAGGGAGAGTTTATGGAATTTCTGGATGAATGAAGCAACTGATTCTCAACATCTTGGTGCAGCAGAGCTCTGGGCTGGTTCGGTGCAAACCTAAAGTGAGGGATGGACCAAGTTTTTTTCTCTTGGCTTTGTTTTGTCCCTCTAACACCAAGGGAAACTATGGCCCTTCACACTGTATTTCTAGACTGTGAAGTCTAGGGATAAAGGAGCATCCAATCTTAATGGATGATACAGATCTATTATCTGTAGCTCTCACATAGTCCTGACCCATACAAAAAAAACTGAAACTGGTTGAATTCCTAAGTGGAATATAAAGGCAGAGCATCATTGCCTCTTTCTCATCTTGATGTGCAACAGCAGATAAAGAGGGTGTGACAAAGACTCAAACTGGCCTTGCCAAGGGGCCATAGAATCATAGAATAGTTTGGGTTGGAAGTGATGCTTAAAGGTCATCTAGTTCAACATCCCCTGCAGTGAAAAGGGACATCTTCAACCAGATAAGCTTCCTCAGAGCCCTGTCCAACCTGACCTAAAATGTCTCCACGAATGGGGCTTCTACCACCTCTCTGAGCAACCTGTTACAGTGTTTCACCAACTTCATCATAAAAAATTTCTTCCTTGTATCTAGTCTGAATCTAACCACTTTTAGTTTAAAATCATCACCCCCTGTCCTATCCAAAGAGGCTCTACTAGAGAAGTTTGTCTTCAGTGTACTTGTAAAGTCCCCTTTAAGCATTTAAAGGTTGCAATAAAGTCTCTCTGGAGCCTCCTCTTGTCCAGGCTGAACAACCCCAACTCTCTCAGCCATCCTCCATAGGCCCAGTGCTCCAGCCCTCTGACCATCCTTATGACCTTGCTCTGGACTCACTCCAACAGCTGCACGTCCTTCCTTTGTTGGGAGCTCCAGAGCTGACACCACACTGCAGGTTGGGTCCCACCAGAGCAGAGAAGAGGAAGAGAATCCCATCCCTTAACCTGCTGGCCATGCTTCTTGTGATGCAGCCCAGGACACAGTCGGATTTCTGGGCTGCATGCACACATTTCCAGCTCATGTGCAGCTTTTCATCCACCAGTACCCCCAAGTCCTTCTTCTCAGGGCTGCTCTCAATTTCTTCATCCCCCAGCCTGTACTCATACTGAGGGTTGCCACAACCTAGGTGCAGGACCTTGCAGTTGGCCTTGTTGAACCTCATGAAGTTGACATGGACCCACTTCCTGAGCTTTTCCAGGACTCCCTGGATGACATCCAGTCCCTCAGGTGTGTTAACCACACCACTCAGGTTGGTGTCATCTGCAAACTTGCTGAGAGTGCTCTTGATTCCAGTGTCTATGCTACTGATGAAGATACTAAACAGCACTGCTCCCAGTACAGGACCCCTGAGGGACACCACTTGCCACTGATCTCCATCTGGACATGACAGAACAGAGTGTTTCGTATTTTTTCATTTGCAAACTAAGCTTGAAGCCTTTTTACTTTGAATCTGATCACCAGTGTGAAACATGTGAGAGGTTTACATGGGAAACTGCATGAGCATAACTCTGAAATGAGCAAATGAGAGAGGGAAAAGGCAGTGTGCTGTAACCACAAATGTCCTCCCAGCCTCAAGAGAGAGATCAACCCGTGTAATAGTGGTTTACAAACCTTTGAGAAGAAATAAAGAGACATTGGCCAATCCTTTTTAATTGCTTACTGCACTCATAATGAAGGTTTCTTCAGCTCCACAAAGAAACACAGGTGGCAACTGAATTTCATTTGCTGTGGCTCCTGCAAGTAAATAAATATATGGCCCCAAAGTATCCAGGGGTGAACACAGCCCTTATCTATAAAGAAATGCTCAGAGATATGTGTGTATCAGGTGAGAAGCACCTTGCATCACACTAACATTAAGAGGAAGGTGGAGCATCTGTAGCCCCCAGCTGTCCTCCATCCTCCTGCCCCAGATCTGCACCTCCAGGCTCATTATCAGGGGTCTCTGACATGTTTATCCTTGTTACACCCCTCAGAGATAAAGCAAAGCTGTTGGAGCCATTGGTCACAGGAGGATGTAAAACTTCTGTGTCTGAACTTGGTGCCTGATTTGCTAAAACTGTTCAACTGATATGGCCTCACATGCTGAGCAAGGAGCTTCACAGGGCTGAGGGGTGGAAAAAAAGGAAGGAGGGGACTCCACATCTCATTCTCCTAAAGGGGGCCAATGATGCACTGGCCTTTGGATAAAGGAGGCAGTTTATATTTAGGTAGTTTAAAACTCGGTGTTTCTATATGGACACCATCTCCTGGCTTCTTTTTGGCACACAAAATCTTTTTTGAACATTGGAAAGCCTCAATGTGACCTTCTGGCAAGGGCAGAATTGTGCTGCCTTTCTTGCACAGGGACACCAGCAAGGAGAATCTTAGGCTGCCCAAACCCAGCCAACAGCCCACAAGGCAGCTCTGCAAACAGTTAAGGCACAGCTCAAGTTTTCTCTCACCAAAGGAAGAGGTGGTAGAAAATTTAAACCAGACTCTGAAGTTTAGTAAACCTTTTTATACTCTTTATTATGTTTCCACGAGTGTGTGATGCCACATGCCACATGGTCACATCTCTATGTGACCATCATATTACTGCTTCTTTTAAATGTACAAGGGTTGACCTTAACTTTTTCTTTTTAATTAATTATTTAATTTTTTTTTTTAGAACCTGGAGGCAGAGAGAAACGCGGAACATATCCCCATGGTATAAATAGCAAAGTGGAAGTATCTGTCATTTAGGGTAGTTTTGTTCTCCTCCCCAGCAGTTTTAATTTGAGAATTTCCAGAGGAGCTCAGGGAGAGGGTACAGCCATTCAGAGGATGAATGGAAAACATTTAGATGAAAAAAAAAACAAAACAAAAACTGTAAAAGAGAAATATTTATATGCAGGGAAATCAGTGTCAAAAAGTGCTACAGAAACACAACAGTAGCCAATCATCTAGATTTTCCTACCTAAAGACACAATAAACAGCAGTTAAACAACTTTTCAGGTCACTACAGTTACCAGGAGGATGCTTTATTGGTTACATTTTAAGTGGCAACAAAAAGAAGAAATTGATTTAATGGAATTTTATAGGCACCTTTTCCCTGTTCAAACACCCAGAGGGTTACATCTGTCTCTGTATTATCAGGCTTTTTATTATTTTACCCTAATAACAGGCTCCCTATAAATCAGGCTGTTTTCATTCACAGCTACACCTTACAATTCTATCAGGTCTAATAGATTTTTAAAAATAAAGGGGGGGGGGGAGGGGGGAAGATGATTCTTTATTCACAGGTTCTAAACTGTTTTCAGTGTGTTCCTCTGTCTAGATGGGGGTGAGGGGAGGTAGCAGGGGAAGGGTGGTAGCAGAAGTGTATCAGAAAATCCTTCCTGTATGTGTCCAACTCCTGCCTACCCAGAAGAGGGAAAGGGAGACCCCCACCAAACTGCAGAAAGGAATATAAGAGCAAACCTCAGAGGCAGAAGAAAATACCCAAAAGGAAAAGACTACAGCTTGCAGTAATCTGTAAATGATTGCTGGCAAAGACTGGAGGCTTCAAGCTTGAGCTGTGTTTGTTCCAAAAGAAAGCCAAGAAGGACGGTGTTAATAAAGAGAGATTTAACTGAGGGCTGTGCTTGGAATAAAGTGGGCTACAAAAAGGTCAAATTTGATCAGTTGGAGCAGATTACAAGGGCTTTAAAAGGTAGTGGTGAAGAAATGAAACTGGGACTGTGAAGCAATATAGCACAAGATTGATTTTGGGGGTGGAGAGAAGCTGGGACAAGTGCTTATCAGCTTGAGAAGGAGGAAGAGCTGTGCTGGGTTTGTTGTCATTCCCACACTGAGTAGAGTACTTGCTGCTTTTGTGGTTAGGCTTCCCTGCCGTGTTTGGGTTTGTTATTTTGCTTTTTTTTTTTTAAACTTATATTTTATTGTCATTATTACTACAATGGTGTCTATAATCTCTGACTTGGATCCTCTGAAAAGCTGGAAAGTTTTAAGGTAGGCCCATGTTTTCTTCTGTTTGGTACAGGCATTTTTGGTTTAGTCCTAAATTAACTGGAGCTTGAGTTATAATCGAAATGTGAGCCCTGGGCTTAAGTAAGAGAGGAGTTTCTGGTAATTAGAGCCCTTTTAAGATACAGCAAACCTTTAAGCAGATGTTTAGAGAGACCCGAGGGAGATATTTTAAATATACTTTTCGGTGTTACAGTGCACTGAGGGTATTTTTTTTTTTTTTTTTTTTTTTAAGGAAAGAGATTTCTTCGTAAATTCAAGTTAATAGTAAGGGCTCACACCAGTTGAAACTGCAGGATTAACTCTCTGCTTTCCGTGCAGTGTTTTGTAGGGAAATGGGTGGGAAGCTTCAGAGGAGCAAAAAAACCAGCGTGAAAGTTGATCAAGAAGGGGGAAATAGTCCTGGGGGAAGGAAGGGGGGGTAAATGTGCTTGTTTCGTTTTGTTGTTGAAACTTCCACAGTTTGTTGTCCCTCTCAGGCATATGTTTGATACTTAAAAGTCGCTCGTGATTTTTACCTTCAGCACAGCTGTTACTTTGAATGATGTAAAATGGTAATTCAAACCGGTAAAAAGAAGGTTAGGGGGGGGGGTTGGGGGTGAAATCTCCCTTTTAATGCTTGCTGCCGATTTTAAACTCCACGGTGTTAAATGCCCGTGTTTAATGTTGCTGGAAGTGCCTGGCTTTGCCTATTGAGAATCCCGACATGTAAAAAGTTTGCAGATGGTTTGCAGAAAGTTCACTAAAACATTGGAACCATCTGGCAATATAGATGGTGAAATTATGCGATTAGTTAAATACAAAGTTTATTTCCCTCAGCTCTTAAGCTGCACCAAATACGGATTAGGTTTTTTGATGGCGGTTTTTTGTTGTTTTGTTTGGGGGTTTTGGGGGGGGGGGGGGGGTGCTTTTGGGTTTGTTTTGTTGTTTTGTTTTTTTTTTTTTTTGAGGGGGGAGTAAGGGGTAAATTACCCGAATTTTGAGGGAATATCTGAGTTGTGTTGTTGTTGTTATTATTATTGTCATTATATAAGAATATTTTAAAGTACAGTCGATCTTCTTGCTACAATGTTTTAAGGAGCTTAGTTCCTGAGCTGAAAGAGGAAAAATAACCCTTCAGAAGTCAAACCGTAAAGTCTGCTTACATGACTAGGCTGTTTTTCCTCATATTGGCAGAAAGTTTAACTTTTTCAGAAGTTTAAATTTCTCTGACCATCTTCTGAGTCTGTGTGTAGGAATGTGGTCTAAGATCCTTGTCTGTCTGTGGAATGAGCCTTGGCAGAGCAGTCTTAACTGCAAGTTTGTTTTTCATTTTTAAAAACCATTTAGGACCATCAGCACAAACGATGAGTTTCTATTTGACATTCAGAACTCCAGGGAGGATGATTTCTCCCAGGATGAGAGGGATGTGTGGGATGGTGGAGTGGTTGTGATGGGCATCTGGGCTGGGTGGTCACACTATATGGGACCAGAGCTGGGGTGACTTCTGTGAGTCAGCACCAATGAATCCCAGTAAAGTGCTTTTGCAGAGCTCCATATGTGTTATTTTGCAGCGTGTGTGCTCCAGAAAATCTGTCTTAGAAATTATTTTTAAAGTTTATCAAGCTCTGTGAGACTACGTCTGATGGTTCTGCAAGTCAGGTTATAATTGGATTTTGCTGAGTTGAGGGATAACACAGAGGACTTGAAAGTCGAGATGGTTTCAGGAGGAGAAACCATTGCCCTCTCGAAGAATCCTGTTTTCTTAGAAAAATGACATGTTTACATGGCTGGAGAAGAAATATCTCCCTGTCACTTTTTCCCTACAGCACGACTGAAGTTTCTCAACTTTGTGTGTGCATCAGGAGGTTACAGCTGCAATGGACATGGAGTAGGTCAAAGATGCAATTAAGTCAATTTTACTGGACATTTCTTTGTGTAGTTGCTGTGTATGATTAAAGCAGCAGCTCTGTACAGTCGTGACGCTGTGCAGACCAACTGCAGGATGCTGAGGGTTAAGAGGTGGAAAAAGGCAGCATGTAATGTAAGAGAAATGATCACTGATAGAAAAAAGAAAAAAAAAAACAACCACAAGTCATCGTGCAGCTCATACAGCTTGAAATTACTAAATCGTAATTCCACTTTGCCTTTTTTTTTTTTTTTTTTAGCAAATTTTAGTTCTTCTGCAGGCTAGTTTCCAGCCTATTTGATGCTTCTGAGTTTGCTGGTTTTAATGTCTCCCCTCCGTGTATCAAGGGAGACTGTAGCTTATGTTTCTGAGAAACAGAGGAGTGTTTCTGTTTGCTTCTCCTAGGTGGCACAAAGCATTTTTTTAAGGCCCAAATGAAATGCGGTAGCAAATGTTGTTATCAGCTCAAGAGTAGTGTCCTACGGTGGGAAATTCTCGATTTTGTTTTCCTTGTGCACCCTCTGTAATTCATTCTGTGGCTGCCTCGCAGTTTGAGACCTCCTTAGCTGGGAAAAGCCTGAAGGATGCAGATCTCCTGGAGGCGAGGGGAATAATTACATTGAGGTTTAATAATTCCCCGGGGCTGAGAGCAGCCTTGGTGCTGGTTAACCCCACCTCACCTGAGCACACATCCTCTACCCTCTGAATTAAGATAAGAATAATAAAGGAGAAGGTAGAAAAGATAAGAATAATAAAGGAAAAGATACAGTACAATAGGAGATACAATACTGTAGGCTGTGGCTGGTGGTGGAACTATAGGGTGGGAGAGGTGGTGTTGGTGGTTGGTAGGGGATTTGGCTGGACTTCACCCAGCAGGGCTGGGAATGCTAGCAGGGGTATTAAAATAAATAAACGGCAGTATGGTATAGATAATATTACATCAGGCCTCCCTTTTTCGTTGTGGCTGTCTGGAGCAGGACAGGGAGATCCATAATACTTGGCACTTGCTGGGCTCATGTTACAGCAAGGAGGGAGGAACTCAGGGGGCTTTAAGCACAGCTTAATGTGCAGAGCAAAACGCAGTTCAGAAAATTCTTTCATTGGACTTCTTGATGGTGATCTGAAAATTAAAAGTATTGGAAAGTAAATCTGTGAGATCTCATGGATTATTTTTTCCTCCCCGCCGTTGCCTCTTTGCAGATAAACTTCTGTGCTTTGACATGAGCACACTGCTACCTGGTCTTCCCTTATAGATGTCATCTTACTTTTCACAGTGACACTAGAATAAACACCATGTCTGTTGTATTACTTGGAGCCAGGAGAGGCTGGCAAAACTTCAGGCCTTTATAAAATCTTTCAGAGCCTTACCAGCAAATGGTGTGTGCTCCCCAGCCTTCTGTCAACCTAGAAAGCCCAGATTTACCTCTCTCTAGTAGGGTACAGGAGTTGGGATCTAGCCCTCCTTGTGCATAAGAGGCAAAGATCAGCTGTTGTGACATCCAGAGATGTCTCTCATTCCTGTCCAAAACTTTCTCTGCATTTCTGGGATGTGGTTTTGTTCTACATACATAACAGGGACAGCTTTAGTCTTGTTTTCTGATGCCAGAGCCTGTGCTCTGGGCCCCTACAACAGCAAAAGCAGAGCAGGAGCCTGGCAAGGAGAGACACAAAAAGGAGAGGGAAGAGGGGAGAAAAAAATAAAATCCCTCAAGGCCATGTCTCCTCTTGCTTTTCTCCCTTAATTTGACTCCAAGGAGGCTAAATGCAGCACTATAAATCACATGAGTTACCTATGCAGGGAAGACCTTGTACCCCTTTGCATTCCTGTCTGAGGAAGTATGTGACCTTTCTATGGCTTATTGCTAGCAGAAACAAAAATAAAAAAAAAAGAAAATAAAAGAAAGAAGTTGTTTTTAACTTAACTTGGCAACCTCAAGGTGAAATCCAAGCACATAGTAGCAGTTTTCACTTACATGAACAGTCAACTTGCAGCCTGTGAAGCAGGGAATCTTGCTGCACTGCTCTGCATACAGATGACCAGAATTTCACAAGTTCTATTGAACTGGCCCATACAATTTGGCTACTAGAGATGGGAACATCTTGTTTGGAACATGTTGTTCGTTGGGCAGATGTACCAATTCAAATGTTCTCTCTGAAATGCCTTTTCCCACCACATGCCATTCAAACAGCCTGTAAATGGTTTGGCTTTTCAGGAAAAAGGTGTTTGACATGTTTGGCAAGTCAGTTCAATAGGAGCAATTTCAGCCTTGTTGATGTTTGTATTATGAGCTATTTTGGACCAATAATCCTGTCCCCACACCCTGCCCCTGTGATTGCCTGTGAATTAACATGGGTTAAATAGCTACAAGGTGTTGAAATTGGGAAGGGGGAAGGAATGTACATACAACAGCTCAAATTCAGTTGTTGGCACAGAATAAATTGAGACAACTGTAGTGATGCCAGCCTTGTTCTGATCTTGGTTTTTGCCTTCCTATCATAGCAAAGCTTCAGATAAGGCATCCTGTATTATTGTATTCAGTATCTGAACAGACCTGTTAATTGCATGGACTCCCAACACAGAACTACTGTTCAGAAAAAGGGGTAAAAAGGGGTTAAAGCCCCTCCCTGGAAGTGTTCAAGGCTAGGTTGGAGGAAATGTGGAGCAACCTGGTCAAGTGGGATTTATCCCTGCCCATGCAGAGGAGTTGGAACTGGATGATCTTTAAGGTACCTTCCAGCCCAAACCTTTTTATGTGCTTTACTCTGAGGGTCTGAGCAGTTTTGTCTCTACTCACTACTCAAAACCAAAAGAAAACAAGCCCTGAAAGTTTATCCCAGGCATGTAATGCTGGACTCCATTGCCACCATGAAGTGCAGATAATGGAATTTCAGATGTCACTGGAGAATACAAATTCCTCCATAATTGCCACAATATGCTTGTTAAAGAAAAAAAAGAAAAATAAATACTTGAAAAGAGGGTGTGTATTTTGTAATAACTAAAAACACATTTAAGAAATGGTTTTCCAGTTAGCTCCTCTGAAAAGACAGATGATGTCAGAAATGTCCCTGAAAGAGATTTTAGTGAGGGGGTCACGTAAGTCTGCAGTTGTGACACTGATGGGAATCTCCAGAGGGTGTTTGTTGTTACTAAGCTCCAATATGTAAAACATAAGCAGCAAAACATAGTCTGGATTTCCCTGGTTTTAGTTCGGATGTGTGACTTTACAGTCACTCAAGTGAGTAAAATGGGGGGAAATATTAGCACCAGCCATATTGAAGTATGAGTTTTTAATCACTTTTTCATCTTTGTATTTGTGCTTCCTCTGTACTTTGTAAATGAGAATAGTGTCAGCTTTTCTTGGGTTTGTTTGTTTGTTTGGGGTTTTTTGTTTTCTTTTGGTTTTGTTTTTTTAGTTAAAAATGCAGGATATGTGGTGTGATTGAAAAAGTAAAGATAACTGAAAATAACAGATTAGGATGTAACACTCCTGAATCCATTGTTGATGGCTGAGAAAGTCATCTAGTCCTTCTCTAAGCCTGTGGAGATTTATTCTTGCATCTTTATTTTCCCCTGATTAAAATTCAATATAATTCTTTTCAATAAGAGGTTATTCTCCGCTGTTTTACTAAAAACAATCCACTTTTCATATCAAGCCTGTATACAAGCTTATTACATCTTGTTCATTTGGACATGAGTTGTTAAATCTTCCAGGTGCTTTATAGGGGATTTAGCCATCCAATTCAACTGAACGCTCTCTCACAAAGAGGTTTACTTATTACTGCTGCTGTTTTCCTTTGCCTAATTGTTTAAATTGCCCTAACCCCTAAAACATAATATAAAATTACTGTGCCAGCAGCACAGATACCTGGCAAAAGTCTGTGATGGTAAACGTGTAGTAATCCTCTCCCAGCCACCAGTGAATTTCAAGGAGTTCCTATTCCAGCTGTGATGTCTGACTATTGATGGATGCTTCTTCCATTAATTTATTTGGCTGGTTTTGCACAACATCTTGCAGCAAAGAAATTCCATGGCTGGGCATCCTGTTTGCATCAGTGCTAACAAAGCAATGCACTGGAAGGGCTCTTCTTACGTGTAGATGTGTATTGCAGTTGTGTTTTGGGGTTCATAGTGGTTTCATTGCTAAGGTTTAGAGACACTGAGTTCAGGTTCTTTTCTTTTTAAGGAACGAGAGAGGTTGTGTTGCTTCTGAATCTATTATACCCCCCAAATTACATTCCTGACTGGTGGTTAGTGACATAGATGCAGACAGTGTGGGATTCAGGTAACACTGGGATCATCCTTTCCTACACGTTTTACTTCGTAATACTGACTTTCACCTACTATTTCATCATTTTCATCTCTTAAATCAATGAGACTCCTAATGTACTTCTGCAGATCACTGCAGCTCTTTCATAACTAACCCACTGCAAATTTTAAGCTTTGTCTAGTTCTGTGCTCAATGGAACTGAAATAAGGAGGAAATTGCCTGTAGAAAGGAAGGATAGCAGGGCAGCAGCAGTGTTACCTTGTGCCTTGAGAGATAAGGTTATAATTTCAAGCTTTTCCCAGGCTTTCTGTGTCAGTTTGGGTGAGTTACTTAATCTCTATGTGCCTCAGTTCCCACCTGTAAAATGGGGTTGGTAATACCTGTCTTGTCTACTTTGGCTATAAACTTTTCATGGGTATTGAGATGTATGGTTCTGCCTGGATAGAGTCCACAGTAGTGAGGACTCAGCCTTGGGCCAGGCTTTTCACCACTTGTCCTAGTAAAAATAATTTACCTAAATGAAACTAGAATTTTAACTCTTTGAAGCCCAAGTAATTTCTTTCTCATTTAGTAAATCCCATTCTTCAGTATTTCTGCCTTTGCAAGGCAGCTCCACAGGCATAATTCAAATTTCTTGCATACAGCAGCATTTTTCCAACAGATTGTTTGGCTGAAGCTGGTTGAAGCCCAGAACACAGAACTGCTGAATGCCCTTGCTGAGCTTTGTCTAATGGCAACTGACTTAATTTGTGGGTTTAGGTTTCTTGATTTTTTTCCCCCTTTGTTTTAGGTTTTCTCAGTTGTTTGGCTTGGTTTGTGGGTTTCCTTGGTTTTGTGGTTTTTTTCTTCTTTAGGTATGTGATGGGATGCTCCTGTTCAGTAACCCTTTATAAAAACTTGTAAGCAGAGTTATTGCTCTGCTTTATTAGCCCCTCCTCCAAGTTTAGTCTCCCCTTTGGTATGCAGTTTCTCCTCTGCATAGCTGCTCTTCTCATGTCTCACAGCTGCATGTGAGTAATTGCTTTCATATATTTGTTTCTTGCTCTCCTTCATTTTTCTAACCCCCCTCCTCACTTCACACGCATCTTAATTCACCTGTGTTTCACCACCTGCATTCAGAGAGAACTGTGCCATGTGGGATTTTCCCAGCCATTGGTATGGCAGGATGTTGTTAGAGCAATGAAACTTCTCAGTTATTATTGCAGCAGTCATTGTTCCAGCATTGCCTATGCTTGGGTTTGTTTGCTCAAGAGAGATTTTTTTAATGACCTCCTGCACCCCTGCTAATCTCAAGGTGCTGCATCAAATATGGAGCACAGGGGAGTGATAACCAGGGAGGTTTGTAATCTCTCTGTCTGGGACTTTGCATCCAGATTCAGAGGAATTTCTTCTGCAGGACTTGAGCAGGAGCTGAATTTATCTGCAAGGAAAATGCTCTTAACTTTTCCCTCTGGGTGTTGTCTGGTAGATCTCACTGTCTCCCAAGGAACTTGTTCAAAATCCAGGAGCTCTGACACTCCTGAAAAATACTCTGTGGCATGAAAAAAAATTCTTAGCATACACTAAAAGTTATCAAACTACCTCTTTTATATGACTCCTGACCATGTTTCTACCAATTATACTCTAATTTTCCTTAATTAAAAAAAAAATCACCCTCATGGGAATCGCATTTCTACATAACTTTCTCATACACTTTTTTTTGTTTGTTTGTTTGGGTCTCCTCATGTTTCATCACAAGTGGAAGAGATTCCTCAGTTTTTTATTCCTCATTTGGGAAAGTCCATGCATCTCTTGCATATAGGGATCATTCTGGTAATTCATTATAAGGACATTTGTTCTTGAATTGATCCAAACCTGATATTAGTGGCCATTCTGTTTAGTAGCCCCCATTGATAAACAAAAACTTATTTTTTGTTATTGATTGTTTTTTCAAACCAAGATTTAAAACTAAAGACTTTCTAAAGGTAGAAGTATTGGGAGTCTTCAGTGTTATAACTAATTGTACTGTCACTCACTTACTCAGGCAACTATGCTAGAATCTCTAGTAGTGACTTATTCTTGGCTTAACATACCTGAACTGCAGACCTACTTGTAGTAAATTGCATGGATTAAATTAATAGATAAGTATATCCAGAACTTCCATGCAGTTGGAAATCTCAGAGTTTTGAATGGTTTGGTCAAGCATATTCCATCCAAGAATTTGTGAGATACTATGGAAAGCTTTACAATAAAAGGAGAGGGAAAAGGTAATTTTTTTTCTTTAGTTTTAAGGCTCCAAGATTCTTGGTTTCCAGGTCCCCAGGAAAACAGTGATGTGTTATAGAAAGAACTTCAAGTGAGTCTTTGAAGCTATGGACATTCCAGTTCCTAAAAATCATTGGACTTAATAGTCTTTTACCACAAAGACTAGGTTATAAATTTATAAATAAAATTTATAAATTCTCAGCTCAAAATGGTGCATTTAAACTGTGCTCCTAGCTAGAAGTGTTAGACCAGATGATCCTTGAGGTCCCTTCCAACCTGGCATTCTCTGATAGATTTACAGATGGGTCACCCCAGCACTACTCTTCCCAATGTGCTCATCCTGAACCAGAAGGCACTGGCAGATATCAAGCTGCAGCTACTTAATTCTGCAAATAGTAACTAAATTCACCTTCAAACATTTGTAGGATGAATTTAACTTCTCAGTTGCTTACGCTGTAGTTAATTTTTGTTTTAAGCAAGCAAGGGGTTACTGCATATTTTTCAGAGGCTTCTAGTCCCCAGGGGCCTTGCATGGCTTTCCCTGTAACTTTCTTCAAGAACTGGATCCCTGATCCATGTTATGTATTTGAACCTAAATTTTTTCATGCCCTGTCATTATTGCTGTTGGGCATGTTTGCTAATTTGTTATTTCAGCTGGACAACCTTTCTGCACTGGTGTGGTCCTTAGGAAGAATTTCAGTCCCACCAGTAGCTGGCAGTGCTGAGGCTGTGGGTGTCCCTGTAGCTCTTGGACTTCCCCATTGTTGGAAGACCCAACCTTGCCAAGAATTGCAAACTGTTGTTGACTGGGGTCACGTTTTGGCTGGACATGCCAAAATAAAGTATTTGTGTAGCCTGGGAATCTTTACAGGCTTGGAAATGGGAGATAAGTATTAAAGGTCTCAAGTGGGGGATGATGGGGAGAAAATTATTGAAACACTGATGTAAACTTTAATTCATTCCAACAGCAATTAATTGGCAGGGTCTTTTTTGTGACTTTTGGGGTTTGAATTCCAGCTGACACAAAGTGATGAAGCTTCATCAAGTGAGATCTGCTGACTTGGAGTAACAGAGAGTTGGCCCCCATGTGACTTCTTTTTCTACATAAAGTTTCTGGATCAAATAGGAGGCAAAATGTCTCGGTCAAAGCACTTGCAGTATGAATTACTTCCAGCCTGTTGATGCCTAGCTTTACTCCATCTGAAGTCTGGACTCTTAAGAGCTCTTGGCAATATAGTTACATTAAGTTTTAATTTTCTAGTTATTTTTTTCTCTATTTAAAAGAAACAGATGATCTAGCTCCTTAGTCAGCATTCAAGTAGACTAATAAATTTAGCATAACCTATTAAAAAACTTAAGCCTATGACATCCTACATTGCAGACAAGCTGTGTAAACTAACCATATATGTTGCATACCAACTTAAAGTCACTGGAAATTGATGTATTGTGGAGTAACTTCAACTTTTTTTTTCCCCTACCCAACAGAGCAGAAAGTTTCCTGGTTTTTGAAAAGGGATTTTTTATTTTTTTTTTTAAATTTCTGCAAATGCAGTTTTTATTTTTAACACAGGACAACATGGTTCCCACGTATAGCTCTGGGACTGCTCTTAAATTGAGTTTAGATCTCCCTGCTGTTCACTGAGGATACAGCTACATCTGTGTGCAGCAAGCTTCTCTGTTTGCCATGAAATTCATTAAAATCTGTGGTTAATATGAGCTTACAACATGCACACAGGTCTTGCAAGAGCAACTGTAGAGTCTTGTTACGTGATGCCTCAGAGCTGACTAGACCACTACTTTATGTGGACTTTGAGGTCCTCCTATACATTTCTCTCATTCTTTTCATAAGAATAATTCAAAAGTTCTCCACCTCTCTGCCCCAGAGAAAAAAGTCCCCTGATTTAAAAGTACCCTCTCTAGCACTGTCTCCTGTAGTAAACTACAATTTGAATTTTTCTGTTTCTGTCAGTCTGGGATGCAGTTATTGCATTTTACATCCTTACTCCTCTGTCTTATCTGTAGATACTGTACAACCATGCACAGCAGAGTGTCCAGCAACAAAAAATAGGCAATTATTCTTTAAGTGACAAAGTAATTCAAAGACCTTGATGCATTGCAAGAAAACTCATGTTGTTCACGTTGGGGTGGTTGAGTAAAGGCAACAAGAAGAATGAGCACACACGAAGCTGCAGGTCCAATCCCAGGAGGCATAACTTTATCCTATTTTTATTACCTTTGCCAGAGTGATTTTTGCTATAGTTAGATGTTCACTGAGCAGGCATCATAGCAGAAAAATCTTAGAATGTGACTTCACTTAATTTCTAGGAAGAAACCATCATAGTCACTGTCTAAGAAAAATAAAGCACACTGAAAACAAAATCTCCTGTAATGTACAGAAGCCTGGCTTGAATGTACCCTGGACCTGTATTAAACTGACTGTACTAACCATTCCCCTGTTTTCCTATTAAAATACTCTGCAAAGTATTACCGGTTGTATTGTACTTTGTGTATTGTAATTCAGGTTATGGGTGAAATTTCAGGAAATATTATGAAAATACAGCCTATAACAATAGGGGGGAAAGCAAGCTCTAGTGATGAAAACGAGCCATGTATAGAGTAAGCTTGTGATTTGGGCATGAAACAAGTGCTGTTGGGCTCCAGGCTGCAACATCACAAAACATGACAGCTGGGGTAAAAGAATGAGTTCTGCATTTATTTCCCCCCATTTGTTCCTATGATACACAGCAGCAGTCAGATCACACAAGAAGTTTGCACAAGTGTATCTGGTGACAGTGGGATGGGAAAGCAGAGCTCGTTCAAGCAGCAAAGGGCTGGGCATTTTTTATTTTTTCAGCAGCTGCTGGAAGCCTGGTGTGGCACTTACTGAATAAAGTCAGCTTTGTAGGGAGGAAGCTGTATAACCAGTGTGTATGAAAGTTTTTTAAAATGTTATGATCTGGAACAGAGCAGTTACCTATATATGGGACCTTTGTGTCTTCTCTGTAGTAGCAGCCAAATTTTAATTCCTTCAGGAAGATGATAAAGAAATATGCTCTAACTGAGGAGTTCCAGCAAGAGTTAGATAATAATTTCAGACCTAGATGGACTTACTTATGAGCAGTGTTTAATTGCAGAGGCAAAGGGTTCTACAGAATAACAACCACTTCTCTGAAATGGTGATTTAGGCTTTTGTTGTTTGGATTTTGTCATAACACAAAGGGGGGGAAAATTCCTCTGAGAGATTTGAAAGCAGTAACCCACATGACAATTAATTCACAAGGATACTGTGCCAGCAGATGCCATGGAGGCCAAATGCTTAGAATTGAAAAAAAAAATTATTTTTATGGATGATGAGAACATTTACAATTAGATAGGATTAAAATGGATGGGAAAGGATATAAATCCTCACACTTTGTCCAACTATTATCTGTGGCTGAGAAGAATCTTTCCTTATTTGGCAACATATCCCTATCCATGGAGGCTTTTTGTACCTCTTAGGGAGGGAAGGTTATATAAAACAAACTCCTGTCTGATCCCAGGAGATAATTCTTGTGTTATACAAGAGTGCTAAAATCCTACTAATTGAATTTTCTTTCCTAATACTGAATTCTAACTGAATTTACTTTATTGATATGATGCATGATTCAAAAGACAGAATAAATCTTTCAGGTCGTGTCTTAGTAAAGCATATACTTCAATTTAATAGTGTTATATATGGTATCTTAAGTACTTTCTGGACCAATGAATTCCCCAGGGTAATTTTGCATTGCATTAAAATAATTATCTGTCACCATATGAACTTCGTGTACTCTCAGATAGGTAAATTGTATACTTTAGCAAGCCAGCATGCATTCCAAAATTGTTATGAGAAAGATTTGCAATAGGAAAATGTAGACTTCCTCCCCCTCCTTCCCATGATAAAAATCTCCATGCACAATAGCTGTACTGCCACATGTCATGGGGACATTGTGTAAATTACAGACTTACAAATTTGTCAGCCCAACCAAATGTCTGAAAGAATAAAGTCATATTAGTTGTATTTCAGCTGTAAGCCTGGCCTGTTTTAACCTTGATTTGTGTGGCAGCTCGCCATACCAACAGCTTGTGGATGGTTGATTATAAACAACTTTGTTTTAATGTAACAAGATTCTCATCTAATTCCTGGGAGCTTGATGTAATGGTGATCAAAGATAAATTCAGACATACCCCTGAGGTAAAGGGTTAGATAAGACCGGCCAGAAAAAAACAGGGTCCTAAAGATTTCAAGATCGTAAGATCTTTTATATGTTGTAATTCAAACTTTCTGAAGTTGAATAGTGGACCTGAAAAGAGAGATGGAGAACTGCATTATGTGCATAACAAGCCTTGATATAACTAGGACCTGTTTTGATTTTCATTTAGTTTTACTTCTGTGGGAGAGGACCTGTATGTTCAACTAAGATTTTTTCCCTTTTCCCCTTTTCCCCTTTTTTTTCCCCTTTTCCCCTTTTTTTTCCCCTTTTCCCCTTTTTTTTCCCCTTTTCCCCTTTTTTTTCCCCTTTTCCCCTTTTTTTTCCCCTTTTCCCCTTTTTTTTCCCCCTTTTCCCCTTTTTTTCCCCCTTTTCCCCTTTTTTTCCCCCTTTTCCCCTTTTTTTCCCCCTTTTCCCCTTTTTTTCCCCCTTTTCCCCTTTTTTTCCCCCTTTTCCCCTTTTTTTCCCCCTTTTCCCCTTTTTTTCCCCCTTTTCCCCTTTTTTTCCCCTTTTCCCCTTTTTTTCCCTGGTTTGTTTTTTGTTTTTTTTTTAATGTACTTCTGGTGGTCTCAGTGTTTGAGTTGGAGGGTTTGTGTGTTTGGGATTGTTGGGTTGTGGTTTCTGGGGTTTTTTCCCTCCTTTTTTCCTCTTCAATGTTATTTCATTTGGGGGGGGGGGTGGGGAGAGTTTGCTGGGTTTTGTTTTGTTGTTGAGGAGGATTAAAAGTGTCCTTGTCTGAAATGGTGTACCTAAGAGGCTCTGTGTCTTTACAGCCTATTTTCACAAGTATTTAGTATTTTAGAGATTAGCACCTCCTTGCCAAGCTTCTCAGAGGATGGGTGAGATGATCAAAAAAGGTGTGAGGGATTAAGCTAATGTTTGTATGTGACTGTGTTTATACATCTGCTTCCTAAAGATGGGAAGGGAATATGATGGTAATTTTGTTTTGAAATGGGTAATAATCAATTAAGTTCTGTAAATCTAAGGGGGATGGTTCCATGAGCATCAAAACCTGAGTTAAACCTTTGAATGGTTCTTTAACTTGTGGTGAACTGAATCAAATTACAGGAATCATCCTTAATTTAATTACTCCTATAAACTCCTGCTACTTTGCAGCTTCGCATTCTTTCTTTGCAAATAGATGGTTTTAAACATTCCTTCTTTTCCTCCTCTAGAAAAAAGTGTTAACTCTTGCCTTCAAGGAGAACCAAACCTTTACACAAACATGGTTGTTAAGGTTGGAAAAGATTTTTTTTTTTCTTTCTCCACCCTCCAGACTTCAGTTCCTGGGTTTTTTGGTTTGTTTTGTTTTTATCTTCTTTGAGAGAGCAATGATACAAACCATGAATATTAAGTTTCTGTGCTGTGTTGTCAATGGCAGAGGGGAAACCAGAAGTAATAACCTAAGGTCCTTCATTGGAAGTTTGGTATTTGTACCATGGGGTAACGTGGTGTTTCCCATCATCCTGGTGGTGGGACATTTTTAGGAGTAAAGATAATGAATCAAGTGCTGCCAGTTTACATAGTTACTTATTTCCTTATCTCTGGGAAAAATTATTTTGTGAATGGGGATTTCTAGTCTAGGGAAAAGTCACAGATGCTCAGGCATTATACATAGAGACTCAAGGTCAGTAACTTTTTGTTCAATTATAAGGTAAGAATGCACAAATTTGCTGCATTTTTTTCATTTCTGGGGGGAATTTACCTCTGCTCTAAGATTACTGCACAATCTTAGGCCCTGTTCTGGGACCTACATTGCTTTTGTGATTGTCAGCCCATGAGTTTCTGAAACAGGAACCACAGAGCATTTCTGACCTCACAGGTTAGCAGGAATGACTCTTCTAAGTTACATGAGAACTTCAGACCAACTCCTCAGTTCTGCTTCAGCTGTGATATTTCCCCCTCAGTTTGAACTTTCTTGACTCCAAATGGAAGTCCTGTTTCTATGCTAAATTTTCATGGCCCTCTTAAACGTATATTACAGGAACTCAGTAAAACTCATGCCCAACATCCACAGAATTCAGCTTGGGAAGGTTTCTGACAGTGTGCTTCAGCAAAAGATTTTTTTAGTCTTTTCAAATAGTTTAACTCTAGTTCTTTTTTTATTCTTATTCTTATGGCTGGCTGTTTTAAAGAACTGTTATTTTTAAGACTTCATGCCAGGACATATCAAGCATAGCTGCATGTCCCCAGTTTGTGTGAAGACAACGTATTTATGTTTTTATTTGTCAAAGGAGACTCTGAGCCAAACTTAAAGCTTAATAATCATTGAGTGCTGGGTGGGGACTCTTTTGTTTAGCTGTGTTTGTCCTGGAGATTTTTAGGCTGAAATATTAGTTTAGAAAGGAGGGTGGGAGGGGAAGAGATTAATTGCCAAGTTTTCAAATGATCCTCTTGCTCAAGGGCACTCATTAGGACAGGAAAAATGATGGCTAGTGCTTAAAAAATCCTCTGTGCTCTCATTTTTTTGGAATTTTTGCTCCTAAGAGAGTCTGGACTTTGGCCTGCATCCTGAGATTAGCCTAACTACTAGGTTGGATTTTTTTGTTTGGTTGGTTGGTTGGGTTTGTTTGGTTTGGTTTGGTTTGGTTTTTTTCCCCCAGTCTTCACAGTGTAAAATTAAAATATTTATTGGGAAGGTGTTAAGCCAGTTCCTGTTATGGTATCTCCTTTGGGCTACTGTCCACCTTTAACTCTTGTTGACAGGGAAGAGTGTTGATGATTGAGTTCCATACTGTCACGTCAAACCAGAAAAAAAACCCCAGTTTGGTTAGGAATCCTCTCATTGCATTTTGAACATTTCTTGCCATTTCTTGGTGAATGTCAGTTGGTTCTAATACTGTGTTTAACTTTGCTGTGAACTTTTGTTTGGCAAAGGAATATATTTGCTTGTTTGGGGCAGGCTGAGTTTTACTGCTTTGCTTGAATTTCCTGGTGTTCTCCAAAATCACAGTGGTTTACTTGGGAATCTTGCCAGTGGTTTAGACTTCAAACAGTGATAGTAAGATTTGTATGCTCGTTTGAGGCTTACATAAGGCTAAAGCTAATATTTGTGGGCATGATTAAATGTGTTAGGTATTTTTGGGGGGAGGAATATATCTAGCTTGAGTTATGCTTGCTGACTTGTGGGGATTCTTACGAAATGTTGCAGCAAGTCAACAGGTTATCAGGAGAGGGAGAGTTAATGTATGGCACTGATACTTGTAAGTCAGTGATTAGTACCTTCCTTACACCTCTTAAGAAAAACAGCAGAGAACAACCATCTTATCAACATACATGTGAACACTAAAGGAAGGATTATATTCATACACAAAACAGATTTTAATGTTTCTTCTGCTTTATCATGTGACTATGCAGTGAAGCACTTGCAGGTGATGAGTTAATACAAATATGATGACAGTTTCAGCCAAAAAAAATTTAAAATGCTAACATGAGCCAGATAATTGGAGTGTGGGGAGTGAATGTCCACCTTTGAACTTTTGAACTGTCAAGCATAAAGCCTGCAGATTCCTCTCTGCAGCTGGCAATAGGTTGGTTATAAATTTTGTGAACACCTGGACTAAACAAAAGTGGCAAGTCCTAAGTCTTGCAATTACTAGAGAAAGATGACACTGATGCATCCATTAGTAGACTGATCCCCTGTTGTTCTGCACATAAACAATTTTGATTGGTAAATGGGAAGCGTGGGACTCCAGGAAAAAAAAAGGAGGCTGAAAAGCTGTGTTCATAGAAAGAACCCCTAAATTAGGGTCTCCTCTAGAGAGGAGAAAGAGGCTCAGGAAGAAGAACATGAAGATCCCAACTGGAATAAAGATCTGGGAAGTGAAGCAAAGTAAGTCCTGGAGATGAGGAAGATAGGTAGAGATGAAGGTTGGGGGATGCCTGGAGATTTTAGCCAGTGATACCGAAGATGGGTGACTGCAAACAGTGGCACAGCATGGACAAGCACAACAACTTTGGAAACAAGGTTTAAAAAGGGCAAATGCTGGGTCCTGTATTTCAGTCCCTACCACCCCATGCAATGCTGCAGGCTTGGGGAGGAGTGGCTGGAAAACTGCCAGGCAGAAAAGGCCCTGGAGGTGTTGATTAACACCTGGCTGAGTATGAGTGTGCCCAGGTGGCCAAGATGACCAGTAGCATCCTGGCTTGTATCAGCATTTGTGCGGCCAGCAGGAGGAGGGATCATCCCCCCTGTTCTGAGCACTGGTGAGCCCACACCTTGAGTTCTGTGTTCAGTTCTGGGCACTTCACTAAAAGGACACTGAGGTTCTGAAGTGAGTTCAGAGAAGGGCAACCAAGCTGGTCAGACTATAAAGCCTCTGAGCAGAGGCTGAGGGGACTGGGATTGTTCCATTTGGAGGAGGGAAGGCTGCAAGGAGATCTTACTGCTCTCTACAACTACCTGACAGGAGGTGAGTGTTGGCCTCTTCTCAATAAATAATAATGGTGGGACCAGAGGAAATGGCCTGGAGTTGCAGCAGGGGAGGTTTAGACTAGATTTTAGGAAGACTTTATTTGCTGAGAGAATATTCAGGCACTGGAATGTGCTGCCCAGAGCAGTGGTGGAGTCACCATCCCTGGAGGCATTGGAAAATGATGATGAGGCAGTTCAGGACATGTTCTAGAGGGCATGGTGGTTTGGTTTGGGTTTTTTTTTGGTTGGTTGGGTTTTTTTGGGTTTGTTTTCTTTTTGTTTGTTTGTTTGTTTTTGTTGTTGGTGGTTTTGTTTGTTTGTTTGTTTTCTTTGAGGAGGGGATGTTGATGGTTGGATGTGGTGATCTTAGAGGTGTTTTCCACCCATGACAATTCTGTGATCCTATCTGACCTGTCCAGATTGGGGATGTCAGTACATTTTGAATGTAGAATGAATGTAATACCTGGGGTGATCTAAAGGAGAACTGAATGTCCTTGATTCCTGAATGACTTCTTGCACTGCCATAAGTGCTCTACTGAAACATGGACAGATATTCAAGCCTGCATATATAAGGGCACTCCCTTAGGTAATGGTAGGTAGCACTTTTCAAAGCACAAAATGCATTCTGGCTCCTAGATTTAAGTATGTCATGCATACATGTGCATGCACATGATACACAGGCTCAAAGATGATGGGGAATTACAGTAGTTCCATAGATCTATTTATAGATTGTGGGACTGTAAGCAGCAATGTAAGCATAGGTACTTTCCTGAAGAGGTTGGTGGTTCCCATTTAAATGTCAGCCAACTTCCAAAAAGCACAAATAAGCTTGCAGCATTCTGAATTAAATCTCACTCTGTGAAAAGTGGGTAGGATTCGTTACACACATCCCTAATTAGGTCTTTGAATATAAATTATTTTGTATAATACTAAACAACACATTTTGCTTTGAATTCTCAGAGCTCACTCTAATCACCTTCTAGCTTTCTTTGCTACTCTTGGGTACAAACTACCCCCTCTCTTTTCCTTCAAATAATCTATCAAGGGTTGTTAGCTGTGGGAAGAGGGTCCTTAGAGAAGGCAGTGAGACAGTGACATAATTGGTTTCCTCTCAAAAAATGTGTATGAATGAAGTTAGTTGCATCAATTCGTTAGTACAGAGGGAAACTTTTTATGCTTTTGATTAAGAGTCTCTTGATATAAACTATTTGTGTATACATTTTGCAGCTAACCCATTTTAAGGAAAAATTTTAATAAATAGGATATCTGTACTTCAAAAAAAGTGAGGCCTTATTTAAAGTGAAGGAAATCATGAACTTAAATGCCATAAAAGCTATATTTTAAATGGCTTAACTTTGCCCAGGAAATAAATGGAAAAGTAGGTGTAAACCCCTGTCCTGTGTCTTGAAGCTCAGATAAAGGATGACAGGCAGAGTTGTTATTTTAATATCTTCCTACCTAAAACTAATAAATAATTTTTTTTGTTTTCTCAGAGCTTTTGAAGGGCCTCCTAGCATAGGTGCTTCTCCTCCAGCAGGTTCTTCTAGTCTTCATCACTAATGGTTTGGAAAGTTAGTCCATCTTCTTCTCCAAATATTAATTGAAATTAATGTTAAATCTGAGCAGAATCAAGGTATCAGAGCCATAAATTACATAATTTAGGGTAGCTTGCACATTCAGTAGGTGAATTAGCCCAAGCAGAGTACGGAGATCAATCTTGTAAAGACAGGCACTGGACAAAACCATTTTGTCTCCAGTCTTACACTGGGAGCTCTCAAACTATCTTATAAAAAGGACACCCACAAATTGTTATAGCTTCAGGTACTTAAGCTTGGAGCTGAAAGAGGTTGGATCATCTGTAGATTAATTCCAGTGGTGATTAAACATCTAACTCCCATCTAACCACTACTGCCACTGAAAGCAGACTAATATTGGCTTTAAGCTTATTGAGACCAGGTTAGCTTTTAAAATACAAAAATATGTTTGTCTAACAGTAAAACTTTAGAACTAGGTCAAGTGAAGCTTCTCCATAACTGCAAGCATGATTCTAGTGCAGTGTTAGTTGAGGGTTGACTTTTTTCTTTATTCAAGTCTCTGTCTTAGAGATTTTTACTCATGTAATTGCTGGCCCAATGCCTTGACTGCAGTTTCATTTCTGTTAAAAAAAGATATAATACAAGAACAAGCTAATTTTCATGTTTTTCAGGGTTTTTTGGTGTGATTTTTAGGGAGGTGCCCAAGCAGCAGTAGCCCCTCAAAGTTCAGTGTGGTTTTTAAAATCTGCCAGAAACACTTTAACAAGCTTGAGCAGTTTGTCAAGGCTCAGCTCTTCACTGCCTAAGAAAAATATGTAAACTAATATACTGTTACCCATTTTCAAGTAGGTTGGGTATATAAAGATCTCAATGAGCTGGATTCAGTTCAGGAGGGATTAAATTGAGTATATCTTTAGTATTTGTGCTGCAGCTATTTATCTGTAAAAGAAGTTTGACAGGGATGATGTCTGGGTAGATGCATCATTAAGCCACCACCCTTTGCATACAGGTACACCCCTCAGAGATGAACGTTAAAAAAAAAACATGCTGCACACAAGGATTTTTTTCCACTAGTGTGTGAAACTGGGGTAAGTGTGAAGTGTTTGAAGTTCCTTGTCCAAATGCTGTGGTTGTACATCTCCTTTCCACTCATTGCTGTCTGTAAATAAATAAATTTGCTGTCCTAACTTCACAAAATGTTTCACTCCATGAGTCACACCAAATGCATGGTTTAGTTAGCATCTGTTGGGGTTAATTGGTACAGAACTCTTCAGAAACAGAAATAGACTCAACTCTGTGGACTGTGTCCTCTTTGTAGAGAGCTGACAGGAGGGGAAGAAAATTTTTATGAAGAATCTCACTGAATGTTTTATAAAACATTAAAGGTGATGGTGTACAGGAGTTAACATGTCTAAAATGTGTTGTAAACTCAACAGTTTACACCTGCATATTTGAGAAATCTGACATAGATTCCAGAGGATACTTGTAACAAAACCCCTGTGTATGCTCTCCCTAATCCCTTCATCCCCTGGGCTATGCCTTGCTGTGGAGTTGGAGGTGTTTTTCATTATTTTTCTTGATTTATACGAGGTGCTAAAATCAAATTGGTGATAACTGCTGGTCATGACAGCTATTGTGCACCCTCTTGCCAATGGTGGTGTTTGTTCTTTCCTGTTCTTACCTGTAGCAGCCTTTGCATTTTAATCATGGGCCCTGAGCAGAAATTGTCAATTAGCTTGAGCCTTGTGGTTGTCTTTGAATAAATGTTCTTTAGCAGATAGATTTAGTGCCTTGCTACTCTATTCCCCTGGTTTCTATGTGCAATATACCTTCCATATACACTAAAATGAAGTATCTTCCTGGGGAAAAAAAATCTATCCAATCATACACCAGATAAAGTGGCTACTCTGCTGAACTGAAGAAAGAAATGAGAGAGCTTGATGAATGCCTTGAGGCCAAAACAATGATTCTCTTGCTGCTTTCTCTTTGGGGGCGGGGGGGGGGAAAGTAAGATGGAAAATCTTGAGTTATTTCAATTCAAACAGTACAAAGGATTGTGGTAAAAGAGGCAGAGTCACTTCTTTTCTCACGTCCACATTTGATCAATCTTTCTTGAACAGTTTTGTCCCAAGTGGGATAAGGGAAACTGGGATCTTCAGTGTAACTGGATACATATTATTGATAAATAGGGCAGGATCCATGAGGATGAAGGGTGGGTTGTTCCACCGACTCATGAGAGCTCTGGGAGTGCTGGATGAGAACACAGCTCAGTTGGGCTTCAAAGCATGATTGAATAGTTAGAGACTTGCCCATCTTAAAAAAAAATCACAAACAATTTGCATATAAGTATATCTGTTGAACTTGAGTGGGCTGTGAAAAGGAAAGATTAGATAGAGTCTGGAGTTTGGTTATGTCTAAGAAAAGTCTAGCCCAAGGCAAGAAGGAACAGAACATCACGTTGCATCAAATTTATGATTTTTGTACTTTGTTTCTTTATTTTCAAAGAAGTTTCTTAGTGAACTTTTATAGTGGAATTGATTATGTTTTTAAGATACATACAGTGGGGTGAGTGAATGAGGGGAAACATCCCACTTCAAGGGGGTGTAGTGGGTACCAGCAGGGTATTGAGACAGGCCCAGGATCCCACAGCACTCCATGGGCTGGGATGTGGCCATAGGAGCCATAGAGAAGACAGACATCATCCTTTATCTACCTGATGGTTGGAGTCCAATGCTGACAAGAGACTATGGATGACATTTTCACAATATGGGTTTATTCTTTTTGGTTTTATTCTTTCTTTCTTCATTCCACTCACTTAGTAAAAAAAAAAAAAACAAAATCACCAAAACAGAATAAAACTAGAAAAACACAGAAAGAAGTTTACATAACAGATATTTCAGCAGTTGTCCTGACTATCCCTGAGTACCCACAGATGTGGTTTGCTGACCACAAACATGATGTTGGTGGTTGGAGTCAGACAGTGGGATTTGTTGTGCTTGGCATCACACGGGTGTGCTCTAGCAAGTGCTTTTCTGTGAGACTGTACAGCTGGATGAGGCAAAAGAGAAAGGGAACAATGGTATGAATGGGTGTAATTAGGTGCCTTGCCCAAGGTGACACGGAAATCCTCTGTCAAAAATAAAAATGGTAATCCAGGTCTTGTAGAGAAAAGGCTGCTGCAATAAACAGAAAGTTATCCTCCCTCTTCTAGCTTCTGCTCTCCAGCCAAGCACTCTCCTCCAGGGCCATGGGCTTTCGTTTTACCTCTAGTAACACAATGATTGAAAAAAGGTGCTTGGGCAAAAAGGATTAGGAACTCCAAGCTTCTGACCATGGGCAGTGTGTAGAACAAATGCTTCTTACTGGCAATTAGTTCAAAGGCCTATCTTAGGTTGTAGGTTTTGTTGTTTTGGGGTTTTTTTGTTTTGTTTTTGTGGGTTTGTTATTAATTAATTTTTAAATTAATATTTTAACTTCTTTAGAATGGAAAATACTCCTGAGCAATGCAAACTCCACTGAATAAAATGGAGATAACATTTGTCTGTGCTTCCCCTGCAATTACAAAGCAACTCTCTTGTTTTGTTTGAATTTCCTTTGTCATTATGAAACACAACAGGCTGACGGCTTGATATTAAAAGCAATTGTGTTTCCATTCATGCAGATGCCAGCCTGTTTAGGTGAATTTACTAAGTCCCCAGACGTACATTTTTATATTATTGCTGTCTCAGGGCCGTGCTGAGCATTTTAATTCTCTGAAAATAACCTCTGTTTTCCTTTTATCTCTTCATTAGCTCTTTCATCATGAGGACATGAATTAAAAAAAAAAATATCTATCTTAAAATTGTATACAATAAAGACGTTTTTATCATTCCAATTTGTTGAGCTGTGCTTTTAAAGTTGCACGTCTTTCACAACCATAAAATGGCACAATTATTTTTGTGTTGTATTGCTTTGTACCCTGAGGTTCCATTTAAAGCAAAGCAGAGAGACGTGTTTATAGGCAGTATTGAAAGCAATGTATGTGGATCTTGATGTCAAGCATATTTTATTGAAGTAAGATTAGAAAGGGATCTGATGACAAGTTCTGCACTGCTCAAGTGAAATCAGAATGAGGTTTTGTGCCAAGCTACACACCATTAAATCAAAATTAAAGTAATACCAAGCTGTGTTGTTATTTTTGTGGCATTCTGGTGGCATCTTTTAAAGATCAACTTTATAGCTAATTCTGTGTATTTTAATGTAAATATTCTTAGTTTTTTGGATGTGTTGGTATACTGCAGCACACACTCATGCTATCCCAGCCAGGCCTTGGGGTGGAGGGGAAGTTCTATCAGGTTAATTTAAGATTGCAGATTGCTGCTACATATTCATAGAATAATAGATTATCAGGTTGGAAGGGACCTCAAGGATCATCCGGTCCAACCCTGTTGTTGTGTATGTATGCTTGGATTAAATCCTTCTGAGTGGAACTTAATTTCCTTTCTACATAAAATCACCCTCTTCAGTACATTTCAGGTGAAAAGTCCTCTTTATTTGACCTCTTAATCTATTTTGTTAATTTTCTGTAAACAGGCTGAGATGCTTTGTTTTGGGGTTTTTTTCTTTCAAGAGAGATAGGCTTAAATTCAGTCTGTTTTAAGTCAAATGGGGTTTGTTTCTGCATGTCAAGAAGGAAAATAGTACCAGAAAATCAGCAAACTTGCAGATTTTCTTTCTGTGTACAATTCCACATTGTGCTGGGAGGGGTGGATCCCTTAGGAAATATAGTTTTGCTTTCCAATTTGCATTTTGGACTCAGAAAAGGGATCAATTTCTGATTAATAGAGGCAACTCCTAAACTGCAGGTTTAATTAGATTATTTGTGCATCAGGATGTGAAGGAATCACCTCATAAAAGCTGGTCAAATTAAGTATCTTCCATAATTTATGATGAGTTTCTTTGCAGAAGCACCTTGTAGTTTGCATGTACACTAAAATTTCTGTGGTGCTACAGTATTAGTGTCTGGAAAATAAAGTTACTTGAGGCTTTTGAAGCTATGAAGTAGTATGACTCAGACTTCTTAGTGTGGTGTTGGAAGAATTTGAGTATGTAAGGGAACACCAGGCTCCTATTTTAACAGCCAGCTCTGCATATTCAGCCTGGGCTCTGACTGTCAAGCTGGATTTTTTTTTTTAATCACCACTGGCATTATTACATCTCTCACCTCTCCTTCCCATGAGACAGTAATCTTCAGAATATATGATCTAATAAATACAGATGATTTAAAATCCTAGCTGCCTTTAGTCCACCTAGTCATGGTGTAGTCACTGCTTGGTATGTATCATGTAGTAACTTCACCTTTTTTTCCCTTTCCCATTTCCCTCCCACATTTTTCTTTGTTTCCATTAAATTTGTAAGGATAGAGACTCTCCTGCAATTTATTATTCTGTGGCATTCAATACAATCAGGTCTTGCTTCTATCTCAGGCCTGGAGGTGTTACTATCCCAAATGTATTCCGACTTTCTGTTATTATTTCTTTAACATGGTGTTTTATGGCTTGGTTCCAGACTCCCTTCACCCACAAGGGTGGGAATAACATGGAGCTACTGTACAAAGTCAATTTCTTTGGTTAACTGGGCTTTCTAATGCCAAAAAACTTGAATCATCATTGAGCCTGAGTCTATTTAACAATGCATTGACATATATAGAATCATATTATGTATGATTCTAATAAAAAGGTCTGTGGTATAGAAATAGGATTTTTTTGCCTGCACACTGAAAGACTTTTCTAATGTTAGCAAAATCTAACTATAGATTAAGTCCTATACACAGGACTACTGCTAAATCAGGACTAGTAGTATTTAAAAGCTAGTGCTCTGAAAACATATTTATCCAAAAGGAAGAAAAGTTGCTTTAATTTAGTTTTATGTTTCCAGTCATTTGGGTGTCACAGTGAAAAGGTCTCATTGCCAAGCTCAGGGTGAGAGGATAGTAAATGACTTATTGTTATTTTAAATTTTTGTGTGATATAACTTGGGCATGCTGGGCCCACGGATTTTTAGTTAATTTTTGGAATGTTCTCTTTTGTTTTCATGGAGAAATCTGATACCTGGAGAAACTGAGGAATTTACCACCCAGCAAAAAACCCAAACTTAATGTGTTAGTTAATACTAACCTCACCCTTGGCTTTTCCAGTTTTGAAAGGGACATATGTGGCTTGGGCTTGGAGGATGAATCAAAAGAGAAGACCAGGATGATATCTTTTGGGGAAAACTTTGCAGACAGTGATGTTTCTTCAAGTTTGCCCAAGCAGGCAAACCTGTGGAATCCATAGCAATGAATTTCTGTGGATAAAAGGTGCCACTCCTGTGTTGTTCACTGTTAATAAAACACTGTTGATAAAAAATGTCGTTAGAGCAATGAGGCTGGTGAAGGGACTAGGGGGAAGAATTATAAGGAGAGGCTGAGGGAGCTGGGGTTGTTTAGCCTGGAGAAATCACTCTCTACAACTACCTGAAGGGAGGTTAGAGTCAGGTAGGGGTTGGGCTCTTCTCCCAGGTGACAGGAGGAGAGGGCATGGTCTGAAATTGCTCAAGGGGAGGTTTAGGTTGGATATCAGAAAGCATTTCCTCATGGAGAGGGTGATCAGGCATTGGAATAGACTGCCCAGGTTTAAGGAAAGGCTGGATGTGGCACTCGGTGCCATGGTATAGGCAGTGTGGTGGTGTTAGGTCATAGGCTGGACTTGATGACCTCAGAGATCATTTTCAGCTGTGATTCTGTACAAGCATAAGAACTGGGTATTGGGGAAGCTGGTGTCCTATAGATAATGAATGATAGTAAAGGGGAGGAAATGCTCAGGACACTCTCTGAGATCAAGTTACCAGCTTTTTCAGAGTTGTCTGTCAACCACTGCAGGTAGTACACAGAAAATGATGTCTAGAGGGAAATGATGCTACAGGTTACTTTGCTTTGGTTACTTTTCTTCTGATGTTGGGATGCAAGCAAATGGGCTTCATAAGATCTGTGGGATTCTGGTTCCTTATTTGTTGTTTGGTGCCAGGTAATCTCAACTGTTGACACTCAGTGCTGTTCTAAGCCAGGTATGTGAGTGGCTTATATGCCAGCAGTTGCACTGCACAGATATTTTTTCTATTTATCCTTGGGCCATGCACAGTGAAGGACTCCTCAAGCCCCTGCTGCAATGCAGCCTGTCATTTTGGCAGCCTTGCTTATCAATGCACTCATCCCCTTCCTTTCCTCACCCTTTCAAATGCTCTCTTTTGGCACGCGTGTCAACAAGTGTGATCAGGTGTAAAAGAGGCACGAGGCACAGAAGTGACGGAGTTGTCACCTAGGATGGGCTTCCTGTAGCCAAGATGGCACATACCCTGGTATTGCACCAGCTGCCTGTACACAGCCTGTTGGCACCCACATCCTGGTGAGAAGGGAGGCGAGGAGGTGGTGTTTGTGTCTTTTGGTCAATGTTTGTGTTTTGGCACCAGTGTTGCAGTGCCACTGCTGCGTTGCCTCCATTATTTCCTTGCTTTGCCTTCTCCTTGGCTGCTCCTTGTCCCTCCTCCCACTTGTGTTTGGAGCAATTTGGAAGTCAGCCAGCTGAAGGTGACCTGATTCTGGTTGTCAGCATCAAGATCTGCAGACAAAGAGACGGTGCTTCTTTATTAGTTACTGCCAGGAAGTCATCCTGGTAGAACAGACCCTGAAAGTAATTTTTAATGGGATTGCCACATTTTGGGTTTCTTAGGGGGAGTCTAAGCTTCCATTGAAGGGAGGTCTTGGTTAAAGAGAAACTTCCCAAAACACTGTGCAAAGTTAACTGCTGCAAGTACTGTACATTATGTTGGCCTTCCCAGCAGATGAGGAAGCAGCAGAAGTGCTTAAGTGGAAGAAATGATGAAAGTTGTTTGAAAACACGATTTGGTCAGTAAGAGTTACAAAACATTTGGTTTCAAACAATTACTATTCCAACAGTAACATTTTGAAACATAGTGCACAGCTGTATTTTGGCATTTGGTGAGACTGATAGCAAAAGGTGTTCTAGTTCAACTATATTCCTTTGCATCTAGCACCCCAGCTGCAGAGGTTTAGCCACCAGAGGTTTTACAAGCTGATGGATCTTGGGCAACTTTCCAGAGGCTGGGTGGCAAGAACTCAGGCTGGATATAATGTCCTTGCAAAATTCACTGTCTCACTCCTCACCTGGTGGTTGATAATTACAGAAATGTCTTTCTACCCCAGAAGAGAGACCAAGGATGGGTTGCTCTAAAACTCAGGGCTTTCAGCTGCTTGTTGAGCATTTGTTTTTCTCATGATGTATCAGTGATAAACTCCATCGGTAACTTCCAGCTGTAGAGCTGTCAGCCTTTTACTACTTCAAATTTATCTTTAAAATAAAACCAGGGCTTCTCCATAGCTATGCAGGCTGGTTTTGATGGCTTCTACCATGACTGAGAAGCAGGTAGGTGTCTGTGCTTGCTGTCAGTGGTTGGGTCAAAGCTTTGTGAGTGATACAGAAGAAGGAAATGAAGAAGGGTCACAACAGGGTTACATTTTGCTGGGCTTGCCTGTCCCCTTTCAGAAGTTACCCTCCCTCTGACAAACACAATGCTTTGTGACTTCCATGAAGTTGTAAGTGATTAAGGGTAGGAATCCAGAAATCCCAGAGCATAAGAGTGCAAAGTGTTCACATCAAACGGGACATGGTGACCAAAAATGTAGGCAAGGGAGATGGAGCAAAATTCCAGCAGTAATTTGCAGTTCTGCTGTATCAAGCAGTTATTCAGACAATGAACAATTGAAGAGCTATTCACATCACTTCATATTTGCTTAGCCTTATGGCTAACATGTCATTTTGGCTATTGTTGTATGGCAACCAAATAGTACTTGGGAAAGAATTTAAAAATCTAAGTAAATTAATAGCTCGTTCTTGGATGCTTCTTATTGGCCTAAGTTAGATATGGGAGTGTTAGCTGAACTCAACTTGTTCTCTGCAAGTGCCTTTGTCTGTCTGTAGCATATGTGAAAAGCCAAGGGAAAATTAATTAGAAAGGATGTATCTCATTTTTGTACAGTGAAAGTTAAGCAGATTCAAGCATGGCAAAATTAAGTACAAAGAGACATCTTCTGACAGGACTCTGTGTCTGCTTGCTTTGGAGAGTCTCCCCCAACATGAATACAGATCTTTTATTTCTGTCTTTGGATGAAACTGAAAGAAAGGCTCCTTTTGCAGTACTTAGCTGAAGCCTGAACAAGAACAAAATCAAACTTCTTTCATCTAAAGAAAGAATTTGGTTCAAATATTGGCTTTGAACTTGGCTGCTTCTTCTGTAGAAGCTGTTTGCCCTTCCCCAGGTCTGATCGGGGATTTCTGAAATCTGAGGGGTTTTTTTTCTTTCTTTGGATTGCCAGCAGCAATTGGTCTTAACTGTTGTGTTTAAAAAGCAAATAAACAAAAAACCCCACAACATCTAGACCACTGATATCTAAAGCCCATGCTACACAGAGACAATGTGCTATACAGCTGTGTGAAGCAGCATAGTAGAAACCAGCTACACAGGGAAGACCTTTGTTAGCAGCTGAAACTTGCCAAGGTATCGGAATAAAATTGAAATTAATATTAATCAGTGCCGATGCAATTCTTTGGGTTTAGATTTTTACTTGATGCAGAACAAGCTCAGACACAAAGAAGAAATCTGTTCATGATAAAAAAAGCTCCAAAATGTTCTAGACAAGAAGCAGGAAGCCTGTTAGTCCAAATTCTCAAGATGCAGCATACTTGAATTGTGATTTTTTTTTACCAATTTTATTTAATTGGTTTCCATGTTTCTTCTGAGTGAAAATCAGACTATGCCATGCAACTGCTTTATGAATGACTGCCAGGTTTTCCTTCTGTATGTGTTAATGTGTGCCCTGACACACATGGGAGAGCAGGGATGTCCCAAACCTTCCTTTTACAGTTTTCAGTCTTCATGAGTCCTCTGAAGCAAGCACTAAAAGCAATAACCAAAAAGGGCTGGCTGGTCAGATTGGTTTTAAATTTTATTCAGCTCTTTACATTGTAAGGATTACATCTTCATTTTTTATCTGCCTAACAAAGCCACATGGTTAATAAATGGATCAAACCACATCAAGACATAGGTCTTGGAGTCCATAGGAATCAGGGATCCCCACCCAGGTTGGCAAAAGGCATCTGCTGTGACCCTGGAGAAATTATTTCTTATATAGGGGATTTCTGTTCACTTTTAGGAAAACAGGATGGTAATAAACTAGGTATTAGGAAGATATAACTCATTAGTACTTGCATGGGCATTGTGAAGAAGAAAGCACATTTCTGATGTGCTCTTAATTTCATGGCTCACGTGGACTCAGTCAAGATCCATTCTTTCCTCCAAAATATTACTCAGTCAAGTTCTCTGTGTAAGAACATACCAGGTGTGGGGGTTGTTTTGTTTTGTTTTGTTTTGTTTTGTTTTCTCCATGGTTATACCAGTTCCATTGACAAGGTAGGAGCCAAAGGGGCTTTTGGAAATGAGGGACACTGTGCTTGGATTGAATGAACCAGTGTATCATGCAAGCTAAATTACTTTGTACAAATAACAAAAATGATTATGTTTCTATATTAAAAACAGTAATTCACAGTCACTAAAATCCATTCCCTGAAGACAGCTTAATGAAAAGAGGCTGATTTGGTGGTTGTGTGTTCTGCCAAACCTTTTTTTTTTTTGCTTTTTCTTTTCTCTTTTTTTTTAATTAGAAATTTAGTTTAATTTTTTTCTTTTTTTGTTCTTTCTAATTTTTTTTCTTAAGGGTACTTCAGAAAAATGGTAGAGATACATATAAACAGGGTGTCTCCTGTAAATTCTTGTGTTAATAGATAGGTCTGTCTGGGTTTTCTAAGCCTATCTGCCACTGTACTAGGCTCTGTACAAAAGCAGCTAAATTCCACCCATATTGCACTTTAATTAAAACAAACTGCAATGCATATAAGGAAATAATTGAAAAGCAAAAGGCAAGAGTCTTTGGAGATTAACCATATTTGTCACTTAGAAGCACTTTCAGCACAAGCAGGAGGTCACATGTCTTTAAAATCAGTAAATATATGTGGGTTAAGATGCTGCTTCCCGTTAAGAAGTGATACTTTTCATATGAGAACTGGTGTTTTGGGAGGGATTTCTACAGCTGAAAGGAGTTTACTAGGAATATGAGTCCAGTTAACTTATCACAGGTAGGTATATCCCTTCCTGGAGGACTGATTTGGGGAAGATAATCAATTCTGAAGAAACAAGGTACTGTAGTACCTGTATGAGAAGTACATGAGTGAGCAGTGAACACTACATCTGACAGGGACTGTATCTGATGCTTTAAAATGGAAGGAAGGATTAGAGTTGGGCTTAAGTCATTAAGCAGCACAAGATTTTTTATGTTAAATAATGTTTGCACCAATTTTCTGAAGTGTTTAGAATTCATTTATAGCGGTCCACTAATTAATAACATTGTGTTGTTTATATGCTTCAGGAAAAAGGATTTCTATTGTACAAAATCTTATATTTGGTGAGGTGGAATAGGTGTTGTGAGAGGGATTACTTTCATGTAGCATTCATTAATAGCAAATGCTTTTTTGCTTTTTACCTGCAGCTTGTTTTCCTGTCAGAGAGGGATTCATAGTTATGTATGTTTAAGGAAGGTAAATTAAAATTAAATTCCTTGTTAGATTATGAGGTTTAGGTTTACTTCCATCAGTAGTGATAGGTTGGAAAAGCAAGGTTAGAACTATTTAAATTGCTTGCAGGGATAGACATCAGCAAACTTGCTGCCTCTGTTTGTCAGAGCTGTCTGGCCTGGCTGCACTCATAACATCAGGTATCTGGGAACAGGCCACAAGGCAAACGGTTTAAAATGTGTTTGTAATTTGAGAGACCACTTCTTTTTTATTCTCTCTAAAATAGAATTGTAGTGATAGCTCCCGAACAATCTGAAGACAAGTGCTGTTTAATTCTTTTTATCTAAGCACAGCTTTTTGGACTCAGGGTATATATATTCGCTTTCAGTTCTGTGATGTGTCTTGGAAACTCAAAGTAGCAGCTCTGTCCCAGAAAAGAACATTATCCCAGTTATCTATGAAATCGAGAAGCTGGAGTGGAATCTAAGCCATCCAGACAATCTCAGGGCCTGAAGCCTAATTTTAGTATTTCAGGGAGTGCAGAGGGATACACGGATCTACTTACCCCGACATTAGACCAGCCTAAAAAGGCACAGGTCATTTGAGACTTGAGCCTGTGGAAACAATTTGGGATGAAAATGTAGGAGAAAACTGCTTGCTTAATCATCATCTTTCCACATCTTCACTGAAGAAGAAAAGTGAAGTCAGATAAATCCAATTTGCATGAGATTTTTCATGCATGCAGCTCCTGCTGTGAAGTAGAAAGATGTTTCCTCTGCATTTGGAAAAGCCATGATAGGCTACCAGTGGCCAGTTTAACACCTGTAAGCCCACCTAGCTCTTAACCAAGTCCTTTGAATCCAGGCAGACAAAACAATCTTAGTTCAAGAATAGTTATTTCAAATCTAGTGGCTGTGCATAGTCTTATCTCCCATGCCCAATCCATTACTATGTTTTCAGTACTTATATATCATACCCAAATAGTCTAAATTGAGTACTGACATCTCTCACTATAGAGGATCTTGCCTGATTACTAGGAATAATGTATTTTAATAAAACATTATTTTTAATCAGTGTAGAGCATTGCCTAAATACTTTGGCTTATTATAAACCAGAGGAAAAGGTATGATGATTTTAATTGATGCCTGGTTTTAATTAATGATTTTACTGTTGCACGATTTTATGGTGTTTCCAAATAAAGCCCTTCAAGGGTTTTAGAATTTTAAAGATAACATTGTTACAATTCCGGGATGCAAAAGGGCAAAAGCCTGTGTTTTACACTGAAGCCTTCACCACATCTTTTAGCTTTGCCTGCCTTTGTGATGAGGGTGCAGAGTGCATCAGGTAAAACTTCTGTTTGCCAGAGTCACAAAGTTTTCAGTTAATAAGTTAGTAGATTAATCCAAATAGAGTCGTTTTAACCAAGGAGTGTTAATAAGCACTGGAATGGCTGGAGTTTGGTAAAGCTGCAATCAGTTGGTAATGATGGGAGCTGCTAAGGCAGTGTTAATTGCAGTTAATTTTAAGTTTGTCATGGTTCATAAGGTACTACACCAGGACAGTCACTAATATTGGTTTTCCATTGTCAAAGCAAACACTGATCATCAGAAAACTTTTTCTACTGATGTGAGAGGATGATGCATATTTTCCTTATATGATAGAAGGGATGATGCATTTTTTCCAAGGGTAAGGAAGATGTGTAATGTTCAAAGTCCTTGAAATACTGCTTCAAATTCTGAAAAAAAACCCTTTATGTCACTAATGGATTTAGAAAAGCCAAGCTTTGGGGATTTACATGTGTAAAGGCAAGGTGCAGCAGATGAAGTGATGTGTCCTATGTGGTCAGCAAGAGCAAAGGACTTATTACATTCTGGAAGCATCCAAAACTTTTTCTCAAACAGGACACTAATAGTTTCTTGCCAGTGGTAATTTTCTCTAGATGGCAAATAAGACTTCCAAGAAATGTAATATGGAAAAGTGCAAGCCTTCTGCACAACTTCATCTAGCAATGAGGAAATGTTATTATCTTAAAGTTAAAAAAATTGAACTTTGTTTAACAATTATTTCCCTTTCTGACTGAAATAAATGAGCCCAAAGATTTAGCCCCATGCGTACTCCTCAGGGAAAGGGCTTTTGCATTGATTTATTTCATTGAGATTAATTTTTTATTTTGATGTGCAATTAGGGCAAATTCAGCTTATTTTTTCCCACCTCTAACTTTCACACAATGCCCCTTAATGCATTTTCCAAAGATGGCAAGTGACTTGATAAAGAGGGCTGAGACTCTGCTGTGATCAGAATTACAGCCACACTTCACAGCAGTCAGTGGCACCTCTCGAAACATAAAGCTGCAAAATTAAAGTTAAGAAAACCAAAGCCTCTCATGGCTCTACAGATGCAGCTGGTGAAAACCAAGCATGAGCAAGCCCTCAGCTGTATGTACACACACAAGCTGGTGTGCATAGCACCCTGGTTACACTAGCTAGTGGTCACATATAGCAAAGGATACATTACATTACCAAAGCCAGGTCTGATCCCCTGATTTGCTTGCAATTTGCTGTTCAGCAGCAACCCCCAGTAAGTAAAAAGAGCCCTTGCTTGTCAGTGAGGGCTTTGCTAATTGTGTTTAATGTGATTCGGTTCCCTGCCCTGAATCCTGGGCTGAAAGCCAGCGAGGACCTTCAGCTCCTCCTGTGGCTTCAGGTATTTGCAGTTTCCCCTGCCCTAATGCCTGAGGAATACCTCGCATCCTGCACCAGCGTGTTAATTCCTCAAAACACTTTGTAAATCCCTGCCTGGCCAGTTCCAGCTGGACACTGAGGAGACACTTTGGTTTGAATGTCTGCATCTGGACACTTACTTAAGCAGTGCTGTAGCATTTGATTGAAATGTTGCATGCAAACTCTGTCCCAAAGTATCTGCCAATGCCAAAAACATTTTTAGAGTGAAGCAAGCGTGGCAGAGTATGGAAGATACAAAGAAAGAGGTGGTTTTTTCTCATGTGCTCTAAGGAAGGTGGAAAATTGAGAAAGCAAGAGTACCTAAGGAGACTGGTCCAGGTGGGTAAAGGACTATTTAGAGTCTTAAATTCCTGACCTGGTCAGGATTTCACTTTTTTCTACTACATATCCCAATGTTTCTTGACACTTAAAACTAAGAACTTTCTCAAAAGTTTAAAAAGGTAACTGTTAGGCAAAGGGGAGACAGGGAGGTAGACTGAGCCCCTGAAAATGGGCTCTAGGGATAAAACTGGGCAAACTTCAAACTCTGAGATCAGTTGGTATTCCAGCAATAACCTGTTTTCAGATGCTACATATTTTGCTGAATATATGGCAAGGATGTCTGTGACAAAGGGACTTGAGGAGCCCTGGAGAAAAAGTTAGAAATACCTGGGTTTGCAGGACTTTTTTTTTTTTTTTCTTTTTTCCTCCCCCCTCCTTCCCCTTTTTAATATATCCTGACTGCCACAGTCCATATTTTCTTTGTTTGAAACTATACAGTAGCTGTCTACAAGCTGCTGTAAAGTGCAGTTACCTGTTATTGCCCTGTAAATAATTGAATAACCTCTTCCAGGCAACATGGTCAAGATGCAGATTTAATTTACTTACAGGCTGGGAGTAAAGATGGTTGAACCCTTTTGGTTTGCTGTCTGTGTCTGGAGGTGTTGAGTATGGGTACATAAATAGTTGACTGAACCTGTCAAATTCTCTGCCAGGAATGAGCATGCCCTCTGGTCTGCTATACATGCTTATATGAAACAGTTCTCCTTCAGTTCTCAAGCAGTAGGGAGTAATATATTTTCCAATACTTTTGCTGGAAGTAGGCAAAATACATAAGGAATGATACATAGAGAAGCAGAAATGGGTTTCAGTTTGTGGGGTTTTTTGTTTTGTTTTATTGTTGGTTTTTTGGTTTGGTTTTTTTTTTTTTTTTTTTACAGGGGAAACACAGTATGAGATTTTTTTAATGTTTTGGGTTTATGTTGTTTTGGTTTATTTTTATTTTAGTCTCTGTGCTCTTGTGAAATTCTGTAACCTAGTTAGATAGGTGATGTGTAATTGCCTCTGCCAAAATTTTAACAGTGATAGTGTGGCTCAAATGCTTCCTAATCATTGGATCATTTTGGTAGGAAAAGACCTTTGAGATCATTGAGTCCAGCCATTAACATTACTCTGCCAAGTCTAGTGCTAAACTCTGTCCTGAAGCATCATGTCTATGCCTTTCAAACACCTCTAGGGATGGTGATTCAACCATCTCCCTGGGCAGCTCGTTCTAGTGTTTGATAACCCTTCCAGTGAAGAATTTTCTTCTACTACACAATCTAATTCTCCCCTGGTGCAACTTGTAGTTTCCTCTTGTCTTACGAGGAAGAGGAGGCCAACCCCCACCTCTCAACATCTTCCTTTCAGGTAGTTGTGAAGAGCCTTAAGGTCTCCCCTCAGCCTCCTTCCTTCCTGACCGAACAACCCCGCTTCCCTCGGATGTTCCTTGTAAGACTTGTGCTCCAGACCCTTCCCCAGCCTGGCTGCCCCTCTCTGAACTCACTCCAACACCTCAATGTCCTTTTTGTAAGTGAGGGGCCCAGAACTGAACTCAATACTCAAGGTGCAGCCCCACCAGTGCTCAGTACCAGGGGCACAATCACTTCCCTTCTCCCGCTGGCCACGCTCTTCCCATAAGGTGATGTTCAGGTTGTGAAATGAAGTGAAGGAAAATCAAAACTCGAATTTTAGTCACTGTAAATGTGAAATCAGATGTGTGGGGCCTGCAGCTTGCTGTGGCAATGCATGCTGCAGTGCTGGGGACAAGGACAAGGCAGTTGTTTCACACTGAGCTTTCTGAAGTGCTCAAGGGGTCTGAAGTGCTCAAGGGGCTGCTCCCCGTCACCAAGGCCCAGGTTTGTTACACCTCTAATAAGGATGTCACATTAAAACTGTTTTTTTGACAATTAGTACCATGGTAAGGGTCTTTATTTAAATCAAGAAAGTAGGTTATATTTTACACAAAACTTTTCTTTTGCTTTCTGCTTTAAAAAAAAGAAAGTACTGCTTTCTACTCTTATTTGCACTCGTTAGATAAAAAATTTTAACTTATATAATTTCCTCCTCAGGTTAGTATGTTTTGAATTCTTTAGTCTATATTATCTTTTTAAATTAATCTTTTTAAAAGGCAGATGAAGAGCCAAATTATTAAGAGTTGGGAGACATTGGAGAGAATAGAGAGAAGACAGAAATCTTCCCTTTATGAACACAGTCTTAAATGGGATATCGTGATCTGCAGATGTCCTGTCCTTTTCCCAGAACAGTTAATAAAACTTGGATGCCACTATTTCTCCAGTAAGACTACCCATTTGGAACCATGGATGCTAAAAATCATGTTGATAGCACAACTTTTCTAATTACTGCTGCTAAAAAAGGCTAAAGTAATAGAAAAAAGAACACTCCATTCAGCTATTAGTCTCCAAGATGTTAATGTTTTCAGGCCTCACAACATGTAATCAGTAAAATTTCTCAATTCCTCTTTTTTACAAGATGATGAGTGTCTAACTCAGTGACACACACCCATGGGCTTGCAATGTCCTGGCGATTTTCCAGAATACTTTTACTATCTCTGTTTCCTTACAGTCTGGATTAGATACAGTGTTTTTCTACTCTTGCTGTTGTTAAATTCATTTTATGTTACATGGCTGTGCACTGTTAAGCAGCTCTCACCTTCCTCTCTCGAGGCAGATGCATTAAGCTATGCTGTTTGCAGAAATCCTTTAAGTGATTTTTAATGAAAAGCATAGAGGTGGGGAGCCACTGTCCAAAACAATGATATTTTCTTGGAATTTGCCCTTTTTTGAAGGTCATTGAAGGTATTCTATTGTTTTAAATGGGTGGTACAGTCTTTCAAGTCCATTCATCCTGCTTGTGATTGCCCTTCACCCGAGGACAGTTCCATGCCCACCCGTCAAGTGACCAAAAGGTAACTCTCCATAATATGTAACCAGATTTGTAGTCATTGCACAAGTGGTTTGTCATAATCCTGGCCAATAAAGATATAATAATACCAGAGAAGACAAAACTGGCCAGATCTGCCATCCTACAGATGATGAACCCAGAAGCAATATCAATACCCAGTGACTCTGCTCTTGCACAACTTGGGACTTTTAGAAGGAGTTGCTACCACTGCTGTCACAAAACTCCTGACTTGAAGTCTATTAGTTTTGAAAATAATCTTATTGGACAGATAGATGTAAGTGAAGGTGTTATATATGCATATAATAATGTGCAGCTAATACTTATAGACCTGCTCTGTGATGCTTAATGGTTTCTCACTTTTGTTGCAAGCTTACATAAAATCTATGGCTGCTGTAAGGCATAAGGTATAAAACTTTCATGAGTAATATAAAATATACAAAATGTTGTTGTTAATATTTAATACAATTTGCAGCAGTCAATGAGCACAATCAAAGTTTATTAATAAAGTTGTTCTGTTGCAATAGCAATTTCTTCTTTTCATTGTGTGTGTGTCTTCAGGGAGAATTTAGCAAGATTTTTTGACCCCCTTAAAAGAAAAAAATTATGGCATGTTTAACAATAGTATTGGCAACATATTACATTACTTGTTGGCATTTTCTTCAGTAAGTAAACACAACTCTTTTAGTGACATCTATTTAAACACACTCCATGATAAAAGAACTCAGTTTTGGCCAGGGTGTTCAGTAAGATGTCACAATCTGCTGGGAACTCCACACAGCAGAGAGGAGGCAGTCTAAGAGATTCCTAGAGTATATAGAAGATAATTTCCTGCTTCAGCTGGTAAATGAGCCTACCAGGGATGGAGCCCCGCTTGACCTTCTTTTCACAGAGAGGGGCTGGTGAGAGATGTAGTGGTCGGTGGACATCTGGGACTCAGCGATCGTGAAATAATAGAGTTTTCAATACTCAGGGATACAAGGAGGGTTGTCAATAAAACCTCTACGTTGGACTTCCAGAGGGCAGATTTTGGCCTATTCAGAAGACTAGTCCAGAGTATACCCTGGGATACAGCCCTTGAAAACAAAGGGGTCCAGGAGGGATGGAGGTACTTCAAGGAGCAAGTTTTGAAAGCACAGGAGCAGGCTGTCCCAGTGTGCCGAAAGGCAAGCCAGTGGGGAAGATGACTGGTCTGGCTGAACGGGGAGACTTTGAAAGAAATTGGGATTAAAAAGAGGGCCTACCAATTATGGAAAAAAGGGCTAACTACTCAGGAGGAATTTAGGAATATAGTTAGGTTGTGTAGAAGGAAATTAGAGAGACAAAGGCACAACTTGAACTGAATCTCGCCACCTCTGTGAAGGATAACAAAAAGTCCTTCTACAGATACATCAATGTCAAAAGGAGGGGCAAGGAAAACATCCATTCTTTACTGGACATGGGCGGGAATATAGTTGTCAAAGATGAAGAAAAGGCTGAGGTATTTAACACCTTCTTTGCCTCAGTTTTCAACAGTAAGACAGGTTATCCTGAGGACAGCTGGCTTCTGGAGCTTATAGAAGGTGACAAGAATCTAAACAGCCCCCCTGTAATCCAGAAGGAAACAGTCAGTGACTTACTGAACTGCTTGGATCCCCACAAGTCTATGGGGCCAGATGGGATCCACCCAAGGGTGATGAGAGAACTGGCAGAAGAGCTCACCAAGCCTCTCTCTATCATCTACCAACAGTCCTGGCTAACTGGGGACATCCCAGATGACTGGAAGTTGGCAAATGTCACGCCAATCCACAAAAAGGGCCAGAAGGAGAACCCTGAAAACTACAGGCCTGTCAGCCTGACCTCAGTGCCTGGCAGGGTTATGGAACAGATCATCCTCAGTGTAATCACACAGCACCTGCAGGATGGGCAAGGGATTAGACCCAGCCAGCACGGATTTAGGAAGGGCAGGTCCTGTCTGACCAACCTGATCTCCTTTTATGATCAGGTGACCTGCCTGGTGGATGAGGGGAAGGCTGTGGATGTGGTCTACCTGGACTTCAGCAAGGCCTTTGACACCATCTCCCACAGCATTCTCCTGAAAAAGCTGTCAGCCCACAGCTTGGACAGGGGCACTCTATGCTGGGTTAGGAACTGGCTGGAGGGCCGGGCCCAGAGAGTGGTGCTGAACGGGGCTGCATCCAGTTGGCGGCCGGTCACTAGTGGTGTCCCCCAGGGATCAGTGTCGAGATCAGTTCTATTTAATATCTTTATTGACAATTTAGATGAGGGCATTGAGTCCATCATCAGCAAATTTGCAGATGACACTAACCTGGGGGGAAGTGTCGATCAGCTGGAAGGCAGGAGGGCTCTGCAGAGGGACCTGGACAGACTGGAGAGCTGGGCTGATTCCAGTGGGATGGGGTTCAACAAGGCCAAGTGCCGGGTCCTGCACTTTGGCCACAACAACCCCATGCAGTGCTACAGGCTGGGGACAGAGTGTCTGAGAGCAGCCAAACAGAAAGGGACCTGGGAGTCTGGATTGACAGGAAGCTGAACATGAGCCAACAGTGTGCCCAGGTGGCCAAGAAGGCCAATGGCATCCTGGCCTGTATCAGGAACAGCATCACCAGCAGGTCCAAGGAAGTGATTCTGCCCTTGTACTCAGCGCTGGTGAGGCCACACCTCGAGTCCTGTGTCCAGTTCTGGGCCCCTCAGTTCAGGAAGGATATCAAGGTCCTAGAGCAGGTCCAAAGGAGGGCAACCAGGCTGGTGAAAGGACTCGAGCACAGACCCTATGAGGAGAGGCTGAGGGAGCTGGGGCTGTTCAGCCTGGAGAAGAGGAGGCTCAGAGGAGACCTCATCACTCTCTACAACTACCTGAAAGGAGGTTGGAGCCGGGGGGGGTTGGTCTCTTTTCCCAGGAAACCCTCAGACAGACAAGAGGGCATGGTCTCAAGTTGTGCCAGGGGAGGTTTAGGTTGGACATTAGAAAGAATTTCCTTACTGAGAGGGTGATCAAGCATTGGAATGGGCTGCCCAGGGAAGTGGTGGATTCTCCATCCCTGGAGATATTTAAAAAGAGACTGGATGTGGCACTCAGTGCTATGGTCTGGGAACTGCAGTGGTAGTGGATCAAGGGTTGGACTTGATGATCTCTGAGGTCCCTTCCAACCCAGCCAACTCTATGATTCTATGAATTCAGGCGGCTCATAGCAGCCACACTGATGCACTGCAGATAATCTCTAGCAAGTGGGGGTCGGCTTTGTTGTTGTTGTTTGTTTTAACCCATTTTCCTCCATGTCCATGGATACTGCAGGCAGCAGGATGCAGGGCAGGAGCTGAATTTATTCAGCTGATACATATAAGATTGTAAGATCTTTAGTTAAATTGGGGTGTGTCTTGCTGTACCTGTTGAATCAGGCCAGGTACTGATTTGCCCCAAAGGGCCAATGCTTTGGACCCAGGCATAAATGTATCCATGGTGGGGATGCTCCCCGTGGACCCTACAGCATCATAAGATGCCTCCTCTGAAATCTCAGGATGAAGGTAATTCCTGGCCCCAAATGTTCTTGCAGGGTTGAAATGGTCATCAGCAGCATGACTGTACAGCTCAGCTTGGTGTGGTTTATCCAGGTTGCTTGAGAACCATTAACTTTAAGGCCTTTGTAGTACCAAAGCAGCTGGTTGTGATGGAGAGCCACCAAGGGCCAGGGCCTGTTTTGGCCTTTTTTGCATTGTTTGATTCAAGTGGACTTTGATTCAGAGGACTTTTTCCTGTCATCTGAGTGTGTGGTTAATCTCTCCTTGTGGTTTTAATCCATCTTCTCCATTTTTCTGTGTTATGTCTCAAATAAAGCTAAGCAGTCTTAAGACTTCTTCACACTATAGAATAATTAGATATATCTACCAAAATGCTTTTTGTGATAGTATTCAATGGCATATCCAAAATAGTGTGCAAAGTCCATCCTTTGTTTTTCATCTATGAGCTCTACCAGTTGAGAGCTGCTTGAGTGCATTCCATTTCTCTTTTTGTGCCCTGGACCATATTGAATTCTCCAGATGCATTAGAACAGGAACATTTCATGGGTTGTGTTTAGTTATGTTGTTTTTATTTGGGTTTTGGTTTGGGGTTTTTTTTGGCGTCTTTAGAAGTAAAAACATTTTACACAATAGGCTAGAGCAGTACAAGAAGAGGTTCTGCAACAGGTATGAAGTGGTTAAGTCTTAAATTTATTTGTCTAAAATCATCCCTAAAGTAAACATATATGCCACCATACTTTATTTAATTTGTCCTCTGGGTGAAAAATGTCTTGAGATTACCAATGATCTTAGTTGTAATAACATATATATATATATATAGATATATATATATAGATATATATATATATATGGGTTTATTGAAATATATCAACCTTATTGCCAATATTTCATAGACAGTTCTTCATTTCAACAATATAGAATTCAATTTAGCAGAAATGTGATATTCCTTCTGAAATTTTAAATTCCCAGCAGATGTATAATTCAATTAAGTCCAGAAGATTAAAAAAATTGAAGTCATTCTCTATACATACACTCTTTCTGCTCAGTTCCAAAATAATGAAAAACTACAGCTGTTCAGTTTTGGTTCATCTATCGCTTTGTACAATTTTTATGGGTTTTATGTGTAATCACATTTGCAGAGAGAATTTTTATAGAGTCTGCTCCATTTTGCACAGTTATTATCTTTCCACATTAAAAACAGATTGTAAAAACTGATACACAAGCCTTGGGCCCACTCTTTAAGCAAAGCACGGTCATTAAGTGGGGGGGGCAGGGGGTGGTGGTGCAGGGCGAAAAGGAGCTTGTAAAACAATTATTCTGTTTCCTTATACTATGGGATGGCCTTTGTCTCCTTTTCTTCCTTTCATCAACACACTCCTTTTACTTTAAACCCTTTCCAGTCCGTATGTGGAACGAAAGGGGTCATTTATTTGTGTGTAGCAAACTTCAGCAGAAATTGGACACAGGCATTACCTAAAACTGTAATTCTCCTCTATAGGTGAAAGGTCCTTTCGTGTAAGTGCTTGTATGCTGACCGCATTACCAAACCCCTTCTAAGTTCTTGGCTCGTGTTCCTAGGTTAGTGCTCGAGGTCAGGTTTCCATGTCAGATGTCACAACAGTATCTGTGATCTGTGCAGAATAATTTAATTTTTCTGGGCCTCAATTTGTTTTAGAATGCAGCTGCAGCACAGATCTGTTCCAGAGGGTGCTACTTGCAGCTCAGCCACGGCTCAGTTTGTCACATTAGGATGCCTACAACCTTACTACTTGTAGGGTTACAGGTGATGTAAACTGAATATATTCATTTAACTTATGCCTTGGAGTTTGCCCATCTCTTCTAATTGGTCTATTAAAATATTACTTCTCTGTGTCTCTCTGTACTTGTCATCCAGAGGGAAATGAAGATCTGCTTAATCTGGGCATTTCAAATGTGAAATATCTAAAATATTTATTTAAAATTCCAAGCATAAGGTATCAGGAAGGTATTTAAAAAAAAAAAAAAAAAAGTTTACTCTATAATTCCTTCTAACAAGAGCATTTGCAACTCTCCCTAAGCAGTCACTCAAAGGTAAATAGCTTAAGCATTAGTGATCAGCACTGCATCTAATTAACTGCCTGATTGCCTGTATGAATCCTACACTGCTCTGTATTGACCTCCATGAAGAAAAAATTGATTCACTGACCTGACACTAGATTGCTTTCCAGAAAGTATAAGGGACTTACCTGGGCTTGCTGAAGGTGTTTCTTATCTGTAAGGTGTCTTGGCTTTAGCAGATAACAGTGGGTTTTTTTTCCTCTCCTCCTCCCCCAGTGAAACTGGAATGTACAGCTGTTGAAATGGGAGAACCAGATGATTTCACTTTGATTTTGTTTTAGCTGAAGGAACAGGGTTTGGGGTGAGTAAATCAGCTGAGGAAGAATAACTGGCAAAAAATTAATGTTGGCAGGAGAACAGTATTGGATAGAACTGTGAAAAATCATACTAGGTGGAATATTATGCATGTACTTGCCATAGCATGTGCAATAACACAGCTGTCCTGACCATGGCTTCTACTTCAGCAGCCATGGAAAGGTTTTCAGATCAGTCTGTGGTTAGCTGTGTTACAAATTGATAATCTGACCACCTTAATAATTATGGAAATTCAAAGTCATAATTTAGGTACTATGCAATTTATGCTATATTATACTAATATATCTAGTATATACAGGGTACTCTTCCTCCTTTTAATCTATATTTTGGTCTCTGAAGTTTGTAGAGAGTTGGTATGCAGCTTTGGAGAGATCCAACTCCCAGATTTTTTTGTTTTCTAACAAGAAAAATGCCTTTGCCATCATGAACCAAAAGGTATTTTGTACCTACTGTAACATTTCACCTCCTTCTCAATCATGTCTCATAAAATACAAAAAACTTTAAGCTGAAGTTGAGTAATTACATCTTCTCTTCCTCTTGCCATCTCCCTGCATCATAGATACTTCCTTACATCTGCTAAACTGCCAGACCTGAAGAGTATCCTCCACTGATGCTGCTATCCCTCTTCCATGGTACAGCAGCCTTTTCTTGGCCTTTATGGTTTGACTTCACGCTTCTAAATATGAACTACAGCTACAGGAGATAATCTAAGCAAGGAATCATAAGGAAAGTCAGACTTGACTGTCATCTGACTTGTATGCTTACCTATGGCACTTGTAACATGCAACTCAGACATCTGCCATTAAATATGTCAGGTTATCTGAATTCTGCATTCCTCTCATATGGAGAAAATATTACTTTCCTCTTCTTCCAGCAACCTTTTCTGTATTTGAAGATGTTGAAGCTTTCCTCAGTGATCTGATCTCCAGATCACCAACCTCGTTTCTCTCCCCTTTTTCTAGTTGTAGGTCATAGCATCTGGAACTTGGACCATTCTTACTGTTTTCCTCTAGGCTCTCTCTAGTTGGCTCATAACTGTTGCAATTTAATACCTGAAATCTGAACAGCCCCAGGTAGAGTGTGTTTTGCTGAAAGTTACTTCTTTGGGAGAAAAATCGATACTGGACCAGGTAGAAGTGGTGATGCTACTTTGTGTTTATCTTTCCTGAGATCAAGGTGATCTTCCAACCCTTCCCTTCACATCACTGGATGTTGCTTTCAAAATAAAACAGCTTCTCCCCACCACATCCACACTCCACTAGTAGATTAGGACAGAAATGTCCACACAAAAAACTCCTGGCCAATCTAAGCTGTAACAAAACCAAATAAATTTTGTTCGGTTGGATCATTATTTATCTTTAATGTTTTTCTTGTTGAATTTGCTGTACTGCAAAATTTTGAGTCATGTGCCTGTAGCCTTGTGTTTTGGAAGCTGACCCTGTTGATGTAAGAGGCTCAAGAGCACCCAGAACAGAAGATGTTGAGAGATCCTATTCATCTGGCTGACGGGTGAGAAAATAAAAGAAGGGTGGTTTGGGTTTTTTTTTTGCAGTTAGCTAATCTGTGCTCAGACATTATCTGCAGATCCAGACATGTTGCCTTTTTCCCAGGAAATCTCCATGTGAGATTTTTTTCATGGTTCTCTCATTACACTGAAAACTCACTGTCCAGTAGATGGGATGGCAGTACTGAGATACTGTATCTATACATGACAAGTTTCTTGAATTAATAATGTTTGACAATAAATATTTCTGGGGTTTTGTGCAAAATTCATATTTTCTTAAAAAATGGGTTTCTATCTGCTAGATTATGACATCAAAAAGCCATTCAAATTTGCAATTTAATTTGATTAGACAACAGGTTACATTTCCTGGAGCCATGAAGGAAACGAAGCTGGGTTTCTTACCTTACCAGCCATTCAGTTTTGCTCTTTTTATTGCAGTGAGGTGCAGGCATCACTTTCCACACAGCCTGCCTGGGTTGAGAGTGAGCAGGAGTTTTGAAAGGGTTTTTTTGCAATTTGCTTATGGTTAAAGGCCAGGTCTGAGAATGATGGACTTGTTTGGAGAGATTCATGAACATAATGCCAAATTGGTAACTGAGATCACCCCAATTTGTAAGATAATTTCTCCTTTGTTTTAAAATGTTAAATCTTTTGTCTCTAGCAACTGGAGAGAATAAGCCAGGCTAAATAAAGTGTGCTGCTACAGGTCTGGTCCTTCTTTCTTGGTTTTTTACTGCTGGGTGCACATTAGGCTTTCAATTACTTTCTTGTTTACATCAAGAGAGGAAAACAATTCTGATTGTACCCACAGGTGGTCAGCCTTTTTGGTTAGCAAATGAAAGCAATTAATTCCTTCCATGCCCAGCAATGCACTTTTCCTCCTAATGGAAAAATAAACACTGTCACTTTCCATAACCAAGCAGCCAGGGAAGGACCCATGGCCTTTCTCAACTCCCCTATTACTTTCCTTTACACCCTAAGAGGGGAGAGGTGAGGGGTTGGAGTGGGGCAGGGAGGTTCTCTGAATGGATGTTTATTTCCCAGCTACTACTTTTTGGGGAAAACAGGAGAAAACGTAAATCCTTGATGTGAAAAACATTGGAGCAATCCATATTTAGTAAATTGAGGAATGAGTGTTTTAAGGGAAAATTTGTGGCTTATTAAGCTACCAAATTCTTAAGTAGCAAATGGATGCTGAAAGGAGTTGAATTCCTTCAAGCAATGTCTGTTCTGCAAACTGGGGTCAGGGTACCTTGTGGCTCAGATCCAGAGTTAGTGGCTTCACAGCTATGGGTGAGCCCTGTGCTACTGCCACATGGAGAACCAGCCCAAGAAAAGCCCCTGGTTTTACCCAAATGATAGCACAGCAGAAATGGACATGAGGCATTATCTGGTAAGGATGGGAATCGACTCATCCCAGCACTGGCATCCATTTTGCTATTTAAGAAATCTTTAGCAAAACATCATGGCACAAGCACTCAGAAGAGACTAGAAAGAAATACTTTTTTTGAAATTGTGTGTCTGTGAAATGCTCAAAGATACACAAAGCTCTGAAGGTTTGGTTTGTGGTGTTGTATTAGGGGGTTTTCTTGGTTTTTGGTTGGTTGGGTTTTTTTGTTGGGTTTTTTGAGTTTGTTTTGGGTTTTTTTGGGGGGGTTGTTTTGTTTTTATTTGGTTGTTTGGTTTTTTCCCCCCTCTCCATTAATGTAAGGCTAGAAACTTGTAAAACAAACAGAAAAAACTTCTTGCTATGAAAAGTGCTACCCATGGGACTTGCAATAATAACTGAAGGAGCTGATAATCCAGTATCCTGTCTTTCCAAAACACATTTGAGAATTTTATGAGTTTGACCTGGGTAAGCATGAAATCTTACCCAATCCTAGCTTGAAACTCTTGTGGTTTTTGTCTTTTGAATTGCAGTGTGGGTAAGCTGAGAGTTCAAGTTTAGGTATGCTTAATGTCTTGTTTTGTTTTAACCATCTTGAAATTAAAATGTCTTGTATTCTAGTATTTACAAACTCCTATTAAATGCAAAATGGGGGAAAAAAACATCTGTAGTTCATTCTGATTTCGTCTGTTTGTATGCTTAAGTTGTCAGAGTGATACTCCTAAAAGATTCCAGCCTAAGTGTTTCCTAACCCAGAACAAATGTGGAGAAAACCCATCAGTGTACAGGGTAAGGTTTTGTTTTATTTGGGGTTGATTTTATTTATTTTCTGTATCAGTTTAAGTGGATTTAAGGCAGGACCAGTGATAGAAGGAAGACACTGCAAGGGATATGAATGTAATGTTATCCCACTTTAGCAGACACAAATGATGTATGCACTTATTTTTTTACCTTTTTTAAATAAATTATTAAATAAATAAATAAATAAAACCAACAAGCAACCAAAACCCAAGAACAATTACAAAAAGGACAAAAAGGCAGCAAGCACAGATCTCTGAATTTATCAGACCTACCTTTCCTGTGCTGTAACAAGTTCAGTCCTATGTGGCTTCTTATGCAAAAAAAATGAACTTGGGTAACATGAGCTTGATAATGCAAAGAATATTCATGCTAATCACTTGAAAGCTTGTGTAGCTCTCTGTTGCATTTATCCTTTTCATATACATCAGAAGGAAGTTTGCCTCTTTTTCTTTAATCTCTCAACATTTAATCTCTCTAGTTGGACAACTCAATTTGTACTCCTACTGCTGCCCAGGATACTACACAATAAAAAATATCTACAGTCAACAGTCTGGTCTTTTTATGGCCATCCACAACAACCTCAAGAAAACAACCTTTTTTTTTTCCTCTATGCAACTGAGGTCTCCAACAATCACCTCTTCTGGTTTTAGTTCTGTAAAGGGCGTTCTTGTACTTCAAGTGTCCATAGCAGCACCCAAAGCCCGGGAGTCCTTTTTTCTCTTCATTGAGAGAATACCACTCTGGTTTGTGCACATCAGCCTGGCTGTTGCTATCTAACATGCAAGCTGTAAATGTGAAGTGTCCTGACTCCTCTGAGTGACTCAAGTGCTGGGAAACTACCTTGAAAGCTGTCAAACCGGCCAAGGCGTTGCTCCTCAGACATGATTTGTCACTAAAAAATCCTTTCAGCCAGGGGTTGCCTCAAATAGCAAACTCACTGCCTGGGTTTCTATTCATAGGGTAGGAGAAAAGGAATGTACAACACTGGGAAAATTACTTGCTGGTAATTTTTTGTTGTTATCCTGCTCTTTTCCCAGACTGCTTTCCTTCTTTCTTGCCTGTGTGGGACGTTGCTTGACAGATGTTTCCTTCTTATCTCACTCTTTCTTTATTGCTCTGCCAGTAGTATCTGATTGATAGAAAGTGGACAGGCTGGTACTTACAATACCATCCCTGGATGATAATTCTTTTGCCAGCTTTTTTTTCAGGGAGTTGTAGTCATTGCTTGGTTCTGAGTGATTTCTGCTAATAGAGCAGGAAAAAGAAAGTAGGATACGTTGTCCTGTGGTAATTATTATTCTTACATGTTGCATGGAATTTTAGCAAAGTCTGAATAAATTTGAGCAAATCCATATGTTTTAAGGACTTGAGCAGTCTGCTTAACTTTAAACATTAAGCTAGGCAGAGAATTGGATTGAGCTCAGACAGTGATGCAAAAAGATTTTGGGCAAAAGTTTAAGACCTTCCATCATCTCTCTATATGTAAACCCTCCTGACAGAATTGCTGGTGATGTTGGAAGTATCACCCTTTGGATTTCTTTCTGTCCATGCAGGTGCCTATCCTGTTGCTGAGTACCTTTGGTCTGTAGTTAGTTGGTAGTATCTTTATATCTGTAAAACATCATGCAAGTCAATAGTTTAGTTTGTGTGAAGTAGGATCATTAGTGGGGATACAGAGGAGACCTAATGGTCCTTCTGGGCATAGAAGAAGCATATTTATTGCTTTCATTGCAATTTAGCAGACAACTTTTGTCTTGATGGCTCTTTAAGCTATTTGGAACCTATAAAACCACTTATGTGGGGAAATTTTGCAGAGTAAGAAATGGAGACCAGTCCAAATTGCTCTTGTGTCTAACACATTAGGAATAATCTCTGAAGATTTTTGTCACTGTATTTCTCTTTTATCGCTTTATTTACTATATGTCATTGCCACTACTCCCCATTCATGTGTGATTAATAGGATAATTTCATTCTTGACTTAACTGGGACTCTGCATAGTAAGAAAAATGTGGTGATTGTATTGCTTTATGCAATAAGAGTTGTCATGTAAGCAATTGGGGAAACATTCTGCCCACATGTGTTTATTACAGTGCAGTACTTTGTAAAGTCCATTTGAATTGAACAAGGCTTTTGAACTATTGATTGAGCTGGCACTTTGTGCACTGAGAATAATAAACAGAGGTAGTATGTAGGCAAGCAGTCTATAAAGAAGTAGGACTCTGTCTGCTGTCATATGTAATGCAACAACCTATGCCAGCAGCACTGATGGGAAGCAGGAATGAGTATGGCAAAGAAGAAAAAAAAAAAAAAAGCCTAATTTCAGACTGTCTAAGCAGGAGCATACACTGTATTTTGTCCTGAGGCTGACTTTAGGTATACAGAAAATACTATTATGTGTTTTGCAACGATGTATATTTTGCTGAAATAATTTACACTGTTGAAACAGTCTTAGAAATCAATCTAATAGGAGAACAGCATATGTATTTATATGGGGCAGGTAGATGTTTTTATGGGCTAACAATCTCCTTCTGAGAGATTTACCTGGAAATAAGTATAAAATACATAGCGTGGAAATTTTCTAGCCATCTTAGGTATTCATAGATTATTTATGAAGTTTGCAGCATGATGATAGATCTGCACATCTTAAGTCTGTTTACTAATGGATGTGAATCGACTTTTCCCCTCTATCAGTGAATGGAAGAAAGGGCTACACCCACAAAGATAAAGCTGACACAAGAGATGGTAAAGCAAAGCTCATGTGGAGAGAGGTCAAAACCACTGTGGGGTAATGGGAATAATCTTTGTGTCTCTGGGAACTCCAGCGGCTCATGAGCACAAATCAGATCCTCAGCACCACGTTCACTTAGTTGTTGTGTTGGTTTTTTTTTTTTTTCTCTTTTCTTTTTTGCTTTACCTCAAATGCCTGCCTGAGGAGACATCCATAGGAAGTGTAGGCAGCAGCTTTGTAGAGGACGATGGGCCACGTCACACTGTCACTTTGGAGGCAGAACTCCCACGGACTTCAGCAAGCTCTGCTGGGAAGCAGATGGTGTCTCAGCCCAGCCCAGGCATATGAAGCTGAACCGAGGCACGAGCAGCCTGTTAGGCAAATCCTTTTGAAAATGGGGTAAATTCTTGCAGCTTTTTGTGATCTAGCCCGGATTTCAGATAGTCAGATTTTTTTTTTTTTTTCCTTCTTCTTCTTTTGATTCTATAGCATCAGCAAAGCTTTTTTGCAGTCCTGCCATCCACTGTGATCAAAAAATGGTGCTTGAGACTTTCTGCTGGTGGGAGGTTTCCCACGGTACCTCTGTGCACAGAGTGGATCCTCTACTTAAACCTACAGCAGGTGAAGGGAATAAAGCCTGGTGTACATTTTTATATATATATAACATATTGGGTTATGACAGAATTCAAAGTAACCAACTTTATATTCATAGAGAAGATCAGAATTAAAACTGGTGATTTTTTTTTTTTCTTTTGAGATATTTTTTTCCCCTTCACAAAGGCCCAGAGGCAGCAGCAAGATTAACACATCATGAGCTTTTAAGTGGATGAGAACTTTTTTTCCCCCCCTTCATTGAAGTTTGCCACGTGCCTAAAGTTAACTGTGTGCTTGAGAGTCTTGCTGGATCAGAGGTGAAATCCAGCAAATCTGACTCTCATTTCTAGCACAAGCCAACAGAAATTAAAGACTAAGAGTGGGGCTTTGGTAGCAACAATTGTTTGGGCCTCTGAGTCCATGGGTAAAAGTGCTGGACCATTGGGTGTGTAGAGTTCACAGTAAACCTGCAGTAGCTGCTTTAAAAATTCTTTATTTGATGATATAGTCTCCATAGTCTGCCTCACAGGCTGGCTGGTAGCCACCTTGATCTACAGTGTCTTGACTGTCAGCCATGGAAGAACGTTGGGTTTTCCTGCAACATTTGAAATCCAGTTTGGGTCAGTTTTGTCCTTCCTTCTTGCATTTGGGTTTGTTTTGTTGATCTCTATCATTGTAAGATGCTCCAGTCCAGTTTTGACCCTTGTAATAAGAGGTTTGAATGAGAATGAATGACCACAGGAAGAATGTGGTGTGTGGTTATTCCTGCTCTGTTGTCAGAGCCAGGTTTTGGTTTGCTGCTCTTTTTTTTTTTTTTTTTTTTTTTTCCTTGTCTTCTTTTCTCCCATTCCATTTCACTTAAGAAGCAAAGATTATGTAGTTGAATTGTCTGTCAGCCCCTATTTTTTCTCCTCTTGTCTCTGTGGCTTTTTGCACCAGTGAATACATTTTAACCATATTTGACAGGCACAGAGGTCTCTGATATATTTAATTTCTGCCAGTTTCATGAAAATAGCAGCCATTACAGTGGAGAAAAAGTGGTCCCTACAAGGGGAAGTCAGGAGATCAACCCTTATTAGATATTCAAAAATTCATGTGGGAGGGCAACTTGGAGACGTAAATCAATAGGCAATGAGGCCCCTTTGGTTCTGCTGCTCACCAAACCCCTCATCTTTCTCCCACCTCTACGTTTAGCTGAATCATTAGGAGCAGATCTGGCATAAATCTCTGTCTGAGCACACTGTGGGGTGACAGAAGATGAACGTGAGCTGTGCTAGCATCACGTTGAACACAAAAGGCAGTTTGAGGAATCTAAATTCAGATTCATTTATTTATTTATGGCTGGACTTTGGAGCAGGGGAGGACAAGAGAACAGCCTTTAAATGGTCTGTGCACTCAGAGTGGTTGAGCATGGGCGTGGGTCAGGCAGGAGGGAGCTGCTGGTTTGTGTGTTTGCAGTGCTTATTAATTACATTTCTTTGTAGCTCGGTAGAGATTTCATTCAGGGGAAATGAAAAGACGTGCAGTTAAATAATGCTCTGTGTGTATATGTAATTTCTGGAGCTGCCTGTGAATGCTAATATTGTTATTCAATAAGTTATTTCTCAGCTCTCCCAGCCATCCGGCAACACGCAAGGGGAAGTTTTGTGGACTTGGAGGTGATTTGCCCAGTGAAAACACAGCAGGTTGGGGAAGACAAATCTGCTTTTGTGTGTGTCTTCAGTTCCTAATCACTGAGTAAAAATCTCCATTAATTCAGGGAAATGACAGGGAAGAGAATGATCTGCAGCTTGTTTTTTTAAAGAAAAAAGTATTCTAAAGTAATAAATTCTTCATCTATCTGCATTTAACTCTAACAGTGAGTGTAAGCTAAGGAAAATTTTCAGTCTGAAATCTGTGGATTTCTTCTGGCTGCATTTCTGTGAGATGGCGCCTGTTTGGAGGTGTTAATCTCTACATAATGAAATCTCAGGGAACACATATCCTATATCTGCAGTGCTCCAACTGTTCTTTGGGATCCCTGTGAATGCATCTCACATAATAACCAAAGAAAATAGCGAAAAGCCTGTGATTAGAAACCTAACAAGTAGAGCTTATATAGCAATAGATAAAAAAATTACCATTCACACGAGCTGGTTTTCTTTAAACAGCTCAATGAGACAGATCTATTTCTTTGCTGGTGTAGAAAACACTTTAAAATGGAGCACAGGAATTCATGATTTCCATGTCTCACTTTGAAAATTGATATCTTTCCAATTTTTTTTTTTCCCCCACCTAATAAAAGCTCTTTTCAAAGGTGCAAGGACCTGTTACTTAATCTTTTTTACCCACTCGGTGTGTGTCAGTGAAGTCAGAACCTTTCAAGTAAATGGCACTGAAAAATTAGTGTATAGATAATATCTGTGTCAATAACGAAGCATCTTGGAGAAAGTTATTGACCATTCTTTAGGCACCAGTTTCATGCTTAGTCTTATTTTTTTTTTGGACTTTGTTTGCTTGTCACTTGCTAAACAGGAGGGAAAGTCCAGTCTAGGTCAAAATAACTTACAGCTAGGCAGTCTGTGACACAGTGACACAAGTGTCTGGGCACAGTAAGAAGTAACTGAAGTGACAGTGAGCTATAGCTGAATATTACAATATATTGTTAGCATGCACTGGGTTGGTATGTATCATTCTAGGTTCCACTATTTTACATGGTCTGGTGGAAACTTTGGCTTTATTAAAGAGGTCTGATGTACTAAAAAAATTTTTGTAATAGATAAAATACTTGTGCTTGAATTTCATTGATTGATGGTAGAGAAGGTGAAGTAAGAAACTTTATATCTGGAGGCAAGGGTATACAGATAGATCTGAATTGCCAGAATAAAGTAAGCTAGGGCAGAGGAAAATGATGTTAAATGGGAGTGAAAAGCAAGAAGAGTTGACTATGAACTGAATACTGGAAATAAGCCAGGCTAGAAGAGAATTAAAACAAGAAGTTAACAAGGCAGCGCAATAAGGAAGGACCACAGAGACTTCTGCCAGGAAAGGATGTGGAAGCACCGAGTTAAATCTCAGCAGGGAAAAAGCAAGAATATCAGTCAGCTTAGCCATTTTAAAATCTCATGCATGTTGGTAGTATGAGGGGAGAACTTTAGTAGCTGACAGATGATGATGGAACTGTCGCTGTTCTTGTTTTTGTCGGGAAATGTCCCCTAAGTTTGTAAAAAGCCTTTCCAATGTCTAATCCTTTCTACTTAAGATGCCAAGCTTTTTGGAGCCTAATACCTTTGGTGTCACTGTGGGGTGTAGATGGGTGTTAACTCAAGGAGCATTGCTTGTGAGATTCACCACCAAGACCTTCTTGAAGCACCTGGGGTTTCCTCAGAGGTGTCTCTCACAGTCCCAGCCAGACCTGGCCTTGTTTCACTTGCGAGTTCTGACGAGATTGTAGCCTGGGGTGGGAATGGTTTCTGCAAAGAGCTCTGTAGATTCGGGGAATAGGACGGATTGGGGTCATGCTGACAAGATTTAAGTTGACACAGTTTTTGTGAAATGAAAAGATCATTTTTCAACAAAAAAAAAGAGTAGGGGTTGTTTGTGGGTGTTGTGTTTTGGCTTGCATTTCACTGATGGCAATCTGGTCCACAAATGTAAGTGAATGTGGCCTTGAATATCAGGGCTTTTGTTAAGATTTTAGGTAGTTACAACTCATTCAAGTTAGAATATCACTCCACGTCTCCCTCTCCTGTTTTTCAAGAGCTCTGCCATAGCTTCATAAACTAATAATACCCAAGAAAGTTTTGCATCTCTCAGTATCATGGCAGGACTGTGCCCATACCTCTCCTTCTCAATGGTTACAGCTGGAAGAAAATGTTGAGCTCTGCCAGGCTGAGAAAGCTCTCCTTTTGTCCCAGCTACAAAGTTTTAACCTAAAAAAGCAAGGATTTTAATAGGGTAAAATTCAGTATGGAATTTTTGTCTTGTATTGTAACACTCATGCTTTTGGTTTTTTTTTCTTTCTATTGAAACACTTATGGCATCACCTCAGAGTCTTAGCTGTGCTCTGTACTGTCTGTAAATGCAACAAAAATGTTGTTTCTGGCTCAAAGAGAATATTATATGTATATGTGTGTGTGTGTATATATATATATAAAATAAATATAATGTATCTAGAGGTCTAAATAATACTGCCTCCCCAGCTGGAAAGAAATTTTTGTAGATATATCTGCTTTAGACAACAGGGTTGGAGGTTTTTTGTTTTCTGTATTTGAGACTGCTTTTAAGGGACTTCTGCTGATTGCTATTTTTATTCTTCTTAGTATTTTCTTCTTTGGCATTGATTTGTTTACAGCTCAATTTCCACCTGTCACAGAGGCATAACAATTTAACCTGGATCTCATACATAAGGAGTCCCTAATACCAGTTTGAAATACAGTAGGTGTAGGTAGTAAGAACCTTAGCACTTTCATTCACATCCTTTTTTCCTTGTGCAGTTGATGTGGTCACTCTGGGCATTTGGTACCAGAAAGATAAATCTTTATTTTTTTCCCTAAACACACCAGTGCTGAGACACTACTGGAAGCTGTTTGCCCAAATGGTGTTACTGACTAACATGGCAATATGTTCTTCCACCTGAACTGCAGTACTCCTTCCTAGAGGCTTGAACAGACACCTCCAGTTTTGCCCTCTATGATCAGAGCAATCAGCTTGCCCATAGCATCCAAAGATGAGTATTTTCCTCCTCAAGTGAATGTGAGAGAAGCAAATCTCTGCTCCATGGGCAAATGAGTTGTGCCAGGCATTTTAATGATGAGGTAGGTTAGCCAGGTTATAATTACCATTTAATTTGCACTTGCAGAAGCTGTAACATTTACCTGAACATGAGAGACACTGGGAGAAGTGGAAAATTCTGTTGCACTCTTGAAACAAATCAAAGAAACCACCTCGGTTGTCATATTTGAAACAGAATATCCTGCTGACTGACCATGCACGTTGGTATCAGTAGGATTTTTTGATGCATAGAGCTGAATGATCACTGCAAGAAGTGAACATGAAAAAAATCAGTTCCATGGTGGAAAACATGTAGCTTTGCTTGTATTTAATATTTTTGCTTCTTTTCTTTTCTTTTTGGTTTTTTTGTTTTTTGTTTTTGTTGTTGTTGTTGTTTTCCCTGCTGAATGGCACCTTGAATTCTTATTCTACTCTCTGCTCTCCTCAGAGACTTTGGAATTTTTTTAACTGAGGTTATCTGGGGTTTTGTCTGGTTTAGTTATTTTTAATAACAGATAGAAGAGGCTGTCCCTCCCATCCCACCCACTATGGCACCTTTTTACTGTAAAATATCATTTCCTTCATGAGTGAGAAATCAGTGATCAACATAAGTACTGCAGCCTTGTGCATCAGTCCTCACACTTCTCATGAACTTGTAAACCAGGGCTGTGTTTTCTTATTCTGTTGTGTCCTGCAAACCTCCCCTCTTTCTTGCAGAAGTTCCTGCAGGAAATACCCATAGGTTTTAATGTCATACTTACTGCTGTCTTTTTCATTATTTTTCAACTTCTGCAGTGAATGGTTTTTGCTTTCAGTGTTTGTTCTGTAGGAGGGAACTGTGGGTGGTTACAGCTGTAACATGTGCTCCATAATCTTAAAGCATTTGTTCAAAAATTTCCAGACTGCTCTGTTTGAATTTTTAACCAGTTGAGTGGTCTATGCCAGTGGCCTGGGGGAGCCTTGCTGCTCCTGCATCACAACCTGAATTGCATCCCACCATCAGTTGGAGAATTTGGCAACTGAGACAGGACCCATATCCTCCAAAGAGAGGATCAGATGAGGGGTGAAGGTTATGTTGTACACCTGGCATTTGTTTTAGAGGGAATTGAGAAGCTACTGAAGACCTTGGGTGGTATTTGGTTTAATTTTTCCCCAAAAGCTTCAGCCAGCCTGTGTACAACCTATAATTCTGCTGCAGGTGGTGGGGGAAGGCATGGGGTGTATTAGAGGACAGTGGGAGTTGTCTTGTTGGTAGCCAACAACAGAAGGGCCAAAGTATTGATTGGGAAATGTGAGAGAAAAGGATATTGCTTCCTAAGAGGGAGCAGAAGGCATGAACACCATGTGGTTTGGATGGGAAAAGGGATTTTGGATTGGGGCAGATAGGGAAGAGACCACAGCTCGCCTGGGTTTTCATCCATCCTGACTGGAAACCTGTGTATGTTATGATCCTATGTTAACACTCTACACAAACATTTTTTTTTCCTCTTTTTTTATTCTTTGTTGTGATGCTGAAGTATCTGCAATGCAAGTTTCCTTGATGCTGTTGTAGAGACATTTCTCCTCTCCTAGTGCCAACTATTAAGAGCCATCATGTGCAATAGCATTTGAGCTTATTCTTCTCCTGGCATTAGCAGAGAGATTACTTCTCTTTGTAAATGTTGGAATGTTTTGCAGCTTAGTTATAAATATAGCAAAATCATGTTGCTTTAGTTCCAGCATCTGGTAAGATCCCTTTAAAATATAATTGAGTAAAAATTAGAATTTAAACAGCAATTTTGTCCCTATTTTTCTACTTTAAAACAAACAAAAAAAAGAAATCTAACTTTTTTGTCATTATATGTATAAGCAAATCTCTTTATTTCTGTCAAGAAACTAAAAATAACTACAAATGCAGTCTCTTTCCCCAATTGCTTGCAATTTATATTAGCAGTGGCTTCAAGATTTGAAGTGTGGATGTGCTTATTGAACAGTCCCTGAACTGATGGTTGTAAGACTGAGGGCTTTTTCAAGGAGACAGCCAGACATGAAGCTCTGGTTGTCTCTTGTTTACTATTACGAATGTTCATTTTTGACAAATTTACAAAGAAATGAAATCCAGATGAAATGTGTAAATCTAAATTGCTGTACATACAGTTTCCTGCAATGCACAGGGTGTTCACCAGGGATTCAGGTGTCTGTTTTCTATGCTGCTAAAATGGGGTATTCAGCCCCTCTCTTGAGGAAGCACATGGCAGGTTTGTGGTAGGGTTTGAAATTGGAATAAAGGATCTATTTATTCTATACCCATTTTTCCCCATTTTTTTTTTTCTTTCCTTTTTCTGTTTTGAATTTTGGAGTAGCCTTTGGGACAAAGGCTTTTGAAATTTTATCCCAGATTTTGCCTTTTCAGGTCTAGACTCTGTTTCAATGCTGAAGTTTTGTTCAGCCCTAATGGTAGGTACAAAACTCTGTTCAGGAGAGGAGGCTGCCTGGAAGCCTTATATTTTTCAAAGCTCTTCTGTAAACCAACTGTGAGTTTAGTATCTCAGTTTAATCTTCTTCTCAACAAACAGTTTTCGTCCCTTTTACCAAGTAATTCAAGCCTCTAAATTCCTCATTTCTTTTAAATTCATTGATGAAACTTCTCTGATTCTCTGTGAGGAGGAATTTATTCACACATACAGAGAGAGCCCACTGCTTCTTTACAGAGCTGGAAGAGGGAAATTCCTCTCTTTTTGTCTCACAGCTCCTCAGTCTTTATGTTCATCTTTGTAAGACTGAAATACCTTCATTACACCTAGTTTTTAAGTTCTGTTTCTGGGCAACACTTAATAAGCCTATTGCTTAGCAAAATGGCAGAGCTTTGGCTATTTTCTATATTTTCTTCTGATGACTTGAAGACTGAAGAGATAGAGATTTGTGTCTGTGTCTTAAAATATGTTTCTTAAGTCCTCGTTCCCCCATGTTTGGGGGAAGCTCTTGGCCAACATCTGTGCTTTACAGATTTATGGCTGCAGTCAAAAGTGTGCTAAAAACATGTAAAAGATGGACCCTGCCACAAAAGCTTCTTAATTTAGTTGAAGCAGATAACCTGGGCAAAGGATGTGTCAGGAAACTGTTCAGCTGTGATTCTACTCCAGGCACCCCTGTTTCTGTAACTTAGATTGTGCTGTTCCCAGTCTACCCAAAGGCCTCACCCCTTGGAAGACATGGCCAGGAGAAAAAGAGAACTTGGAACAACTTGGTGGTTGTTGCTTGCTATCTTTTTGCATCACAACACTTATTTTGCAGTGTTCAGAAAAGATGCGTTTCAGAGCGAGAGAATTTTTCTTGCCATATCTTCATTTAAAAGCTGTGGCACACATTAAATTTAATTACTCTCCTTCTGTGGCTTAAATTGAGGGCAGCTTCAAAAATGAGGGTGGCTTCTATTAAACTTAATTACTTTTCCCTGCAGTCTGCATGGTTAGTAATCACTGGTAGATTCTAAACAAAGATACAGTAAAGAGATTCTTTTATGGAAAGCAGGCTATAAAATGCAGAGATGCCAAATACCTTTTATGCCCAGGTTTAATATATTATTGTTATAGACAGCTAGAATAATAATAATAATAATAATAATAATAATAATAATAATAATAATAATAATAATAATAATAATAATGGTTCCCTGTGATTAAGAAGGTATTGCTAGGGAAGGGGTGTCAGTTGAATTTAGCCTCTAGATGTTTAAGCAAAGAATTCTTCAATTTCTTCAAGTTCTTTTGCAGAATTATGGGGTGAATAAAGGTTAATGATAGAATTTTTTTTACAATGTGTTCTATTGACTATAGATGGCAGATCTGACAGTTAAAATGAAAATTGTTCCAGAAGAAACTTGAGTCAAACTAATTATTGGAGGTGTTATAGGGATGTATAATTATATTCACCTTAAAAAAAAATAAAAGGGGAAAAAAGTTTTATTACAACTATGCTTTTTAAGGAACAAGTGGAGAAATAAAAGCTGTAAGAAATAAAAGCTGTAATTGTGCTTAATTATAGCTAACTGTAATTGCACACGACTGCAATATGCAGCACATCAGCAGCAGATTAAGAGATCTTGGCATATGTGTAGTGTACAGAGCAACTTTGAGCAGAGGTGTAGTTTTATGAATATAGTTATGTATAATTTAGATCTCCTACTTTGGATTCCATCCGTGTTGATTTTATTTTATTTTTATGGCTATTGTGGCAAGATAATTGTCACTTGGAAAGTGCTGCTGCAGTGATTTATCTGTTCCAAATGAGTCAAAAACCTTCAAAAGGAAAACTTGTTTTCTTTTACACCGATGATGTTATGTTACCCAGAGAGATTTTTCTCAAATGCCTCTGTGTATCTATAGATGAAGATAGATAGCTAGCAGGATTTTTTTTGTGTTTTTTTTTTTTTTTAAGCATCTCAATATAATCAGCACTGAGCTCCCAAGGATTTTGCAGCATGGCTGAAAATCTTTGTTAGTGATATATCCACAAGTTTTTTGGATTCACCCCCCTCAAAAATATAGCCTGAGGGTCTTTTGCCCATGTGAAAATGCTGCTTTGAACAAAATCTAGGGATGTGAATGCCTAAAGGTAGATAAGGTAGATTCTGATTTCTTCTTTGCACCTGACTTGCAGTCTTTCTTTTTCTTTTTCTTTTTCTTTTTCTTTTTCTTTTTCTTTTTCTTTTTCTTTTTCTTTTTCTTTTTCTTTTTCTTTTTCTTTTTCTTTTTCTTTTTCTTTTTCTTTTTCTTTTTCTTTTTCTTTTTCTTTTTCTTTTTCTTTTTCTTTTTCTTTTCTTTTTCTTTTTCTTTTTCTTTCTCTCTTTCTTTTTCTCTTTCTTTCTTTCTCTTTCTTTCTTTCTTTCTTTCTTTCTTTCTTTCTTTCTTTCTTTCTTTCTTTCTTTCTTTCTTTCTTTCTTTCTTTCTTTCTTTCTTTCTTTCTTTCTTTCTTTCTTTCTTTCTTTCTTTCTTTCTTTCTTTCTTTCTTTCTTTCTTTCTTTCTTTCTTTCTTTCTTTCTTTCTTTCTTTCTTTCTTTCTTTCTTTCTTTCTTTCTTTCTTTCTTTCTTTCTTTCTTTCTTTCTTTCTTTCTTTCTTTCTTTCTTTCTTTCTTTCTTTCTTTCTTTCTTTCTTCCTTCCTTCCTTCCTTCCTTCCTTCCTTCCTTCCTTCCTTCCTTCCTTCCTTCCTTCCTTCCTTCCTTCCTTCCTTCCTTCCTTCCTTCCTTCCTTCCTTCCTTCCTTCCTTCCTTCCTTCCTTCCTTCCTTCCTTCCTTCCTTCCTTCCTTCCTTCCTTCCCTTCCTTCCTTTCCTTTCCTTTCCTTTCCTTTCCTTTCCTTTCCTTTCCTTTCCTTTCCTTTCCTTTCCTTTCCTTTCCTTTCCTTTCCTTTCCTTTCCTTTCCTTTCCTTTCCTTTCCTTTCCTTTCCTTTCCTTTCCTTTCCTTTCCTTTCCTTTCCTTTCCTTTCCTTTCCTTTCCTTTCCTTTCCTTTCCTTTCCTTTCCTTTCCTTTCCTTTCCTTTCCTTTCCTTTCCTTTCCTTTCCTTTCCTTTCCTTTCCTTTCCTTTCCTTTCCTTTCCTTTCCTTTCCTTTCCTTTCTTTCCTTCCTTCCTTTCCTTTCTTTCCTTCCTCTTTTTTCTTTTTCTATTTTCTTTCTTCTTTTTATTCAGCTACGTGCACACTGCTTTTGTTTTTGAGTTTTGCTTGTAAAACATCAAGCTGTTGCTACAGAATGAACTTAAGAGGGAATGCAAATACTTGGAAGAAGTTGTTGAGCTTCAAAACTACTGATTATATTTCCCACTGCAAACCAGACCATTGCTTAAAGAGTGAAGGCCAGTGTGCATCCTATTACTGATGAACGTGTGTGTGTGTTCTTGTGATGGTGATTTCTGCATCTCTCCAGTGCTTCAGATACATACAGTTTTTGTTTTGTCGTGCCAGGATCCTCTCCAATGTTCCCAACCTGTTTTAAGCTGTTCCCCAAAATAAATAAAATCCATCTGTCACTTCATGCCTTCCTTCCAAAACATAGTTCTGCAAAATGTTTCAGTCTTGGACCAGCAGCAGAGTTAATTCAGTCTAAACTTTGTGAAACTGCTGGGATAGGGCTGGGGTTTTGCCCTGCTTGCTGGCACGAACTGTTGTCCTAGTTGTAAGGAGCTCTGCTTCTAAGTTTGTACAGCTTTGTAGCTTGGGAAAAGTATGTATGGTGACCCCAAAGCAGAAGAGAAGGTTTTATGAAAGAATTGTGTGGGTTTTAAAAAAAGGGTGTTCACCGAGGACAGTGATGCATAAGAAATGAGGTGAATTTCTGAGAGTTAAGAAGCAGCATCAAGAATTTGGGAGAAATCACTCAGCAACAAGAAGAGAGAAAATGGATGGCTAGTTACACAAGCAAGCATTCAAAGATGTAGGTGTACTAGAAGTTAAAATTAATTCTTGCAGGTAGCAGTGAGAAATCAAAACTTGTTGGTCTAAAAGATTTACGGCATGAAGAATGTCCTGATAACTGGCATATTCTGAATAAAGTGTTCCCTTCAAATGGCAGCACTGTAGGAAAAATGCACCTATTGCAGGGCTGCCAATAAGCCTGTGTGAGCAATATTTATTGACAGCAGGTTACGGGTGTTCTTTAATAAATCTCTGTTAAGCAGAGAAGGAATAAAAGCTGAAACCCAAATAGTAATTCACTTTGGCTACTGTTTTCTTATTCTTAAGTGTAGATGGATGCATTGACCCTGACCAGAAATTACTGAAGGATAATTCTGGTTAGTGGAAGCTAATGTGGAATTAAATGTGTATACATTTGTGTATGTGTTCCCAGAAAAGCTAATGATACAATTCCAAATGCTGAACATGTTCCCTACTCCTCTTTGTTAATACAGTGTTGCTTATGCTTGGCAATAAACTATTATTTCTCCTCTACTTCTGTAATTACATTTAATAATCAGCTCTCACAGTCCAATAGTATTAAACGTAGGAGTCTTTTCAACAAACTATGATAAATAGCTCCTTGCAGAACTGTTGTACTTGAGGAAGCTTTATGGCTCTCTTTGTAAGATTTGTCATTTTCTTAATGCAGCTTCAAAAAGCTTCTGAGCTTCATTGTGGACTGTCACTGGATTTTTTCCCTTCCCCCTCTGCCTATGAGTGTAGCTGGGTAAATGAAGCTTAATGTGCCATTTCCAAGCACTGTGACACTCCTCCAGGGCTGGTTACATTTACCATTGCTAAAGTCTAAATAAGTGAGTTTTAATGAGCAGGAATGCCAGCTAATAGCTGATTCAGGTACTTAGTAGTCCATGTTATTCAACTGTGGTAGAATTACAGAACATAAATGGTCTGATGATTAATAAATGTGCTTGCTATATATTGCAGCCTAATAGTTTTTGCCATTAAAGAACTATCTTAAGATCTTCTGGTTTGGATGTGGTTGAGGAGAAAAGGACTTTCTTGTATATTTATATCACTGGTACCTTCTACCTTAAACTTTATGTAATAATTTTACATCATCAATATTTTCTTCAGTGACATTAATAAACCTGTTAGAAATGGTGGTACTTGTGTACTTCAGCTTCCTGAGGTGGCCAGCTCTGCAGATTTCTCTTCACTTCGGGCTGTCAAAATAACTCATCCTTTTAAGGTCAGAAATAAGACAATGAATTAGGTCTTTATCTCTTTTTTTCTCTTGTCCTGTTAATTTTGGGCAGCAGTATAGGGAACAATAAGAACAGAGCTTGACTGTATTTTTTTTAAACACTATTGATTTGTGGATGGGCAGGTGGCAAGAGTGGGGGGGAAAAAAAAAGGCACAAAATAACAGATGAAAAACAAATGAACAAGAATGAAGAAATAACATCATCCAACATCTGTTACTGTTTGTGCTGAGATGCTCCAGAAGATACTGGAGTATTTATGGAACTAGCATAACAAGTGTTCTGAACTGCAGCTAGAAGGACACGAAGTGCTGGCTGGTGGGCTTGAAGTCCTTTCTGTGTTTTTCCTGTGCCATCCCATGGTTCAGCCTGACACTGCTGTCTGTTGGCTCCCAAGGAGATATCAGGACAGAAAGAGCTAAGCAGTGACTTTATCCTTGAGTAACCCAGTCAAGAGGCTGTAACTCTGTCAGCAGGTGGATTAAAAGACAATATGCTGGATGTCTGAAGGAGGAGGTGGCAACATGGGTGTTCTAGGTAGAGATGAGATGTTTTCCAGTGGTTCCTGATGAAACCTCTCCTGAAGAAAAACAGGCTTTTCCAAAGTCATTAAATGCTTCCCCAGGGCTAGGTAAGGTACCTGCAGCATTTATCAGAGCTGGTTTCTATTTCCATAGCTGGGAGTGTAGGCAGAGGAGTTTGCATCTGCCCGTGGTACAGCTTATGGCCATGTCCAGCATCCCTGCTACTAAACACTTCAGCAAGAACTGACCTTATGAGATTTCTGGCATTTACTGTCTTCTGAGTGGAAAAATACAGTTAGAGTTCACAGCTCTCCTAGCTGGAAGTAGTAAGACTGCAAAGGTTGGAAAGCTGTGGGGTTTTCAGCTGGGGGATGTTGATTTTTGTTTACTGGTAAGTACTGATGTGGGTCCTGTAAAAAAACCAAGTTGTTAGCAAGGCCATCCCCTTCCTAACTACTATTAGTTCTTCTAAGGAGCCTACATTTTACCATCTGGATTTGATCCAGAAAGTGTCTCAGCTTCATAAAGCTTTGGAGATTCCCAAATGCATGTCTCTGCTTGGTCTGCATAGGGTAAGAAAATAATAAGTATTTAAATACATAATAGCTGAAGTATCCAAGTTCTGATTCAGTCAAGTATTTTGAGACGAGGTTGAGATGCCATTTCCAAGCTTGACATTTCTTGGTAGATAATCAACTGTGACTTGTATGAAATAAGTTGAATTACATACTCCAAATTTTTATGGTTTCAAGTCTGTGTATATTACTGAAAATATCCAACACCAGGGAATGCCAGAGTTTTGAACTATTAGTGGGTGAAACTGGGGGGGAAGGCAGAAGAGTGCAGTGGGAGCATTCCATGGAAAACTGTTAGAGTGGGTTTTTCTTTTTCTCATTTCTCACTAAAGACATCAAGATTTGACCCAACCAACATCTGCTTCATCATAAAAGATACTTGTGTATATGGTGTGTATAACTACTTCCCACAATCTACACAGATATGACAAAGCCTTAAATGTCAGGAAACATTTACTGCAGTCCTGCACAACATTCTAAAAACTAAGGCAAGTACCTAGGCCATCACTCTCTATAGTACTCGAATACTTTCCGTGTCTTTCTTCATGTATGTTATGCATCCTTGTGATTATATGACTCCTTGGGGTGGTTCAACCTGGAGAAGAGAAGGCTCCAGGGAGACCTTCTAGCAGCCTGCCAATATCTGAAGGGGGCCTACAAGAAAATGAGGGAAGGAATTTTTACCAGGGCGTGTAGTGATGGGGGCAGGGGGGTGGCCTTAAACTAGAATATGGTAAACTTAGAATAGACGTTAGGAAGAAATTTTTTAGTGTGATGGTTGTGAGACATTGTACCAAGTTGTTCAGAGAAGTTTTGGATGTCTCATCCTGGAAGTGTTCAAGGCCATGTTTGGTGGGGTTTAGAGCAACCTCATGTAGTGGGAGGTGTCCCTGCCCATGCAGGGGGGTTGGAACTGGATGATCTTTAAGGTCCCTTCAAACCCAAGCTGATGTATGAATCTTGTGTAGAATTAACACATGGCCCAGACGCCTCCTCCTGCACTTCTATATTTGTATGGCTAAATTTGATCTCAAATTACTTCTGAGACTTCAGGCATGATTCCCTGCCTTTCCTTTGTACAGTAGAGAAGAGATGGTGGTGAAGTATAACACAACACTGCAAGCAAGGGTATTGGCAGTATGAGCTACAGGTCAGTAAAATAACAAGTGTGCAAAATCTGGCCAGACAGTTTGTAGTAGGTGTAATGAGCATCCATTCTGGATGATATTTCTTTTCATTTTGGAGAGACACAGAGGGTATTTTCCTCCCACTGATCTCCTAAAGCTCCCTGAGGCAGGAGCCTGTGCATCCCTTAATTCTCTCTCTGTACTAACAGGGTGAAGATGTAGGAGTTGGTACCATGGTGGATTCTCCTACATGTTCTTTCTGCTCTCTGCTGTACCCCAGAAAGCCAAAATCTGTACCCATGGTTTTCCTTCCTTTGTTTCTGAGTCATTAACTTTCAGAATTAACTTCCCTGAGAAAACACCTGGCAGCAGCAGTGCCCATGCTGCACCAGCTGTGTCTGCACATCTACCATGTCAGGGACTGACCTTGGAGCAAAGCACCAAAGTGGGATCTTTCTTCATTCCTCCTCTGTGCCCTACTGTTTCTCCCAGATGACCCTGGCTGAATTGCATCCTATCTGTGCCCCCATTACTAATCTATAAAAAGACACACTGCTGTGTTTCTTCCACCTATTCATTTTTATCTTACTCTTTAATACCAGAGCAGAAGGTGTAAGAGAGAGGAGATTTCATGTGATGTCCTTGGTGGGTACTTAGACAAGAGGCCAAGATCTTAAATGGGATTTGTAGGTAAATTGCAAGGAGTGAGGATTTGGCCTAAATTTTGCTTTAGTTTCTAAGTTATAATATTATTGTCTTCAAAGATGAGGGAGATGGAGGATTTAAAAAAGAAACATTTTTTAAAGAAATCTAAAAAAAATAATAACAATGATGGGGGCATGTTTTATTTGGGGTATTATTTGTGTAGTGGATATACATGGGATTTCCCCTGTTTTAATGGCAAATACTTATCTCTAAATGCACAGAGATTTCTTCCTTACCTTAAGAGGAATGAAAAATTCAGAAGTAGCAAATTTAAAATAGTGAAAAATGAAGCTTTTAAAAATAATCATGGGAGAAAACAACAAGCGTGTTTGCTCACGTCCTTTATCTCAGTCAGCTAATCTTGCAGAATGTCAGCTTGTATAGAAATAGATTTTTACATATGAACTTGTTACATCACTTCCTAAAAAAAGAGTATTTAGCTTGCACTTAAATAGCACATTCAGAGACTGCTTATGCAGTATTTCTGCTGCAAATTTATGATCCTTGTTAGGCAGCTAAGCACTGTGTGAAGTTTTAAAACTGCAGTGTTTATTTGCTGCTTACTGTGTGAAAGATAAAATACTTACAGTACCATCAATTTGAAATCTTGGTTATTCTTTTTAACATCATACATTTTTTAAATGATTAAATTATTTTCTACCATTTTGATCTTTACTGGTGATACGGCACAGTTCTAAAAGGAAATATATGCTAAAAGCATGTGATTCAGAGAAAAAAACTTTGGTAGAATCCATCTAATTAATTATAGCAAAACTGAATTCAAAATTTAAACACCATATTTAGCTCAACTGTAACTTGTTTATTTTCTGCACTCTAACAAAGCTGAGAAACTACCCAATTAAAGAGCAGTGAAACATCTTGTGTCTCTCAATGGCATTTCAATACACACTATTAATTCTTCCAAGTCAAATTGGACACAGTCCCCCCATGTGATTTTAGGAAGAGCAGAGACAACAATGTGTTTTTGGAGGTGCCATTTTTCAGCTGAAATGTGAAATCAATGTCCTGACCATCTGGGGTCATTAAAAATCCCACGGCGCTTTTCTGCAAGAGTAGAGGCATTGACTCCAAAGTCCTGGTGAAATTCCAACTAAGCAATTATATTCCTCCTGATACAACCTTGCGTTTTAAAGCTAATTTAATGTTCCTCTTCAGCTGTTCTCCCCAGCTTTAAGTGGAAAATCCTTCATTTCCCTTTGTAAACTTTTCTTTAGTTCTGCTTAATACCGACAATTAGGAGCCATTTTTTTCTCTTGCCACTTCACTGATGTTTGCCTGGGCAGCAGCACTGAGAGTGCCTTGCAGTCAGGGACCCTGACAATTTAAAAAGCTGTTTATTGATGGTCTGGTGAAAAGCCATTAAAATTAATGGGATGGATCCCTTTGAGTTGGGGATCACAGGAACCATCAACGTTGTAGCCCAGAGGTGTTGCTCAACAGTTTGGCCCCATGTCCAACCTGATCTTCTTGTGTGGCTGGGTGTAGGGTGGAGAGCTGGTGGTACGGTGCCTGCCTGTAGGCAGAGCCAGGAAAGAGATGGAAAAAATCAAATCCCTTGTTTGTTCTGGCAAGCTAGGTTTGCCCCTGGGTCAAAAGGAAAAATGACCTCACTCTTACGCAATATTTGGAAATATTTCAAGGTAGAACTTCTTGGTTCCCAACAAGATTGTGATTTGTGATACATACACCTTATCAGCACAGTTGGCACATCCAGTTATGTCTCCTGTGAATGTTCCTCGAAAAATACATAACTCCCCAAGTGATTCTCTCAGGTATCTCATTTCCCTTGTACTTATTTCTGCTCACAAGTATGTTCCATCTAGTATGATTAATGCTTGTGCTAGCTGTAGGACTCTGTTTAGTAAAAGGTTGAAAATTTCACCCAAACCAGAAATAACAGCTTAAACTTTAGAGGGTTTTTCTCTGCTTCATGGAAAAAAATTAGTGTAAGTGGTAAACTAAGTGCTGCTACACATCCCAGAGAGTCAAATGGGTCGTGGTCTCTTTTCCTGGACCATTTAACCCTTCTGGCTGAAACAACTGCTGGCTCTGAAGCCTACAAACATGGCCTCAGGCTTTGGACACTTCTCTTCACAAGCTGAAAGACTCTCATATTCTGCATCTTGAGGGTTTGCTGTTCAAATTTGTGCTGCTTTCTTGATAGCACACCAAATAGCTCCCTTCTTCAGCTTCCCTCTTATCCTTATGACCTTATCCTCGTGTGCCTTGTGCATTGTAGGCGGGCCTTATCCTCTCCTCAAAGTGTGAAATGGAAAAAGGAAGAATGGCAACATGATTTTAGGAATGTGTTGCTTTCTTTTTGCATCTTCCCCAGCACCCTGACAGATTGCTTAGCTTCTCTCCATGTGCTTTTCTTTTCACCACCAAAACTGTGCCTGATGGAGGCCTAAGACTTTCCAAATCACTAAGAGTCATGATCCTGTGGAAAAAAAAAAGTTGTTTCTGTGCATTGTCTTGACTTGCATGGTTTAAACTCAGTACTTTGCTCAGTTTCCTGGCATGCATCTAGAAGAATCTACACAAGATTACCTCAGCTGCCTTTTAAACCCCTGCTCTGTCTCTTGTGCCTCAGTTTACATCTCCACTGAAGCCATCCTGGTTTGAGCCAGAGCATAGAGTACTAAACCTGACAAAAATATTGCACAATTAAACCTCAGAGCTTTTTGTGCCAGACCCTGCACATAAGTGGGTAAGTCAGCCTCAGAGAGAAGAGCACCGAATGATTTATCAGGGAACATAAAATTTAATACAAACACAACACTCTCCAAACATTCTGAATAGTTTTCATGGATAACTTTCTTTAAACAAAATTAAAAGGCAGTAAAGTCTGTTTGCTGATCTTTATGCAGATCTTCCCACTTCCACTTCACTATAAGGTTTTGACTAAAATATTTATTCCTTTCTGCTCTGCTACACATCCTACTCCTATCCTACGGGGAGGATCTCTCAGCCTGTAGAGAGAAATGGCAAAATGTGTGTGGTGCTTGGTTTGCCCACGCTGGCTTTTGTGAACAGCTACATTGCCCTCTCTGAAGGGTACAGACCCTCATCAGTGGGTCAGAACTCCTCACAGATCTAGTAAATAATTTGTAAACTTCAGATTGATTTTTTTTTTTTTTTTTTAATTTTATTTATATTTTTGGTTTTGAGTTTTTTGAAGGCTACATGTGATGGGGTAATTGTTTGGCATGCTGACCTCCCACCCAGCACCCTCTTGGCTTCAACAGCACCTTCACCTTCCATGACCTCTCTGCCCCAGCTGAACACAAAATGCTAGGAAATCATAAATGACCTTCCTATAAATGCTGTGACTGTGCTTTCTAGTGTCACCCTCCACCTAAAAGCTTTTCCAGGGTCTTTAGTCATGTCCTCTTCTGTACTTTGCATTGCTGTGCATTAGCTCAGCCTGTTTGCATTGCACTGATTTCAGTCAAATTCAGGGCAGTCCCAGCAAAACATTTGTTTCTGTCCTCACCCTTTTTCAAGCTCATCCTTCCATACCATAGACAGAACGTGAAAATAAACGGTCTTAGATTCCTTTTGCCTTCGAGTATTATTCTTCTCTTGGTTTTATCCAAGGAAAAAAAATACAGTTGTTGGTTGTTTTTTTTTCTGTAGATAGAGTAAATTATGAGTTACGTTTATTGCATGTGTCATTTGGGAGTACTAGGGATCTGAAAATTGGTTGTATAAGTCTAGCTTCAGTTTTTTGAAATACTGCAGAACGGGTATCCATTATCTTTAAATAAACTTTAAGGGTTTTCTTGATGAGTAATTTGCTCCATAAGTTTTTCTTTTTTTAAACTCCCATGAAATTTATTTATAGAGCAGTGTTTCAATTCCTGATATTTATAGGACACTTACAGTGGACATTAACCATCTTCAGCAGTCTGTGTACCATTTATTTCCAGTGACATTGCAGAGATAATTGTGTTTGTTTTCTAGGAAAATAATATTTTTAGCCTAATAACCTAAAGTGGATTTTAATTTTTTTTTTATGGTTTAAATGTTTACTGAGTTAATGAGAGAGTGATATCTTTGGACAGTTGGGAAGTAATCAGGCTTCTCTTTTACTCATCAGTTTGAGTTTCATCTGTATTTAAAAAATCATTACCTTACATATTTTTGTTTAAAATTATAATTTGATCTGACCGAATGCGAAACTGGCAACACAATTAATTAACTTAAAAATGTGTATACTAAAAGCTGGCAGTGTCTTTGCTTAAGATTCTGATCACATTCAGATTTTTTGCTACTGTATTGACGATTTAATAATTGTTTTCAGAAGGCCAGCATGTCTTGTAGAGAGGGTTATTTAACAAAAATGAAAATCTTTAGAAATTTAGATGCAGCGATCACTCACTGCTCTGCTCAGAAGCTGACACTGTGTTTCCAGCTTAACATCCTCTTTTAAACAGCTGCCTCTGCTTCTTCAGGCTTCCTGCAGCACCCACCTGCCATTTCCCTGGTTGTATCTTTGAACTGGATGAGCAACTGCTATTTTATAAAATGAGCTCCCATACCCTAAAGCAATAAGGTTCATGCTAGTCTGTTATTAGAGTGATAATAGGTAGCTAAAGGGTAGGGAGTCCCTTTAAAAGAAAAAATGAAGAAATGCCCCTCCTGACTTCTTCGTCCAGGTTCTTTCCCCAAAAAAAGCATTTCAATGAAATGAGATGTTGGCAGTGATTAGTGGTGGAAGGGAAAAATTTCCTGACTGTTGGAACCCTTTAGTGATGCAGTCCATTGATAGGTTACTGAAAATACTGTATTCATTCTTCCAACTCTATGAATTATGAGTAGGGCTTCGAAAATAAGGTGGTTTGATACTAATATGCAGGAGAGTTTAATGAAAATATCTAAAATGTTCAGCTATATCAAATTACCCCATAGAACCAAGTCTGAATTGCTCCACTCTAATTTCATTTTCTTATCGCTTTCCATTCTCTTCCTCTTGCTCCTGGCTCTCACCTTTGATGTCATTTATATCATGGACTTTGTTCATCACAGGCACTTGTTAAATTCATACCTGTCTGCTGGGGTAAGAACTGGATCTTCTGAGAGGGTTTATATATCTGCTGGTCTGTGGCTGAATGGTGTGTGCAATAAAGGGTGTGAGCCAGCTTTCTATTTTTTGCTTATTCCTCTTTGCAACCGCTGAGCACGGTTCTGCACTGTGCCTTTTGAAGCAAAACACTGGGAGGTTTAAGGCAACCTTCTGTGACCAGCAAACTGCACAGCTTGAAGATAGAGACTCCACAAAAATGCAAAGCTGTGCATGTTTAGAGGGACCATTTTATCTTCTCTGACACTGTAATGGAGTCTACGGTCGCCATTGTAACCATTAAGGAAAAAGCCCGGGTGTCACTGTGGAGTGCTCAATAAAGAAAAATTAATCATTAAAAAATCCAAGACCCTTGTAGCTGCTTATGGTTCAAATGCTGCCAGAAGCACAGGGAATAGAGTAATTAAGGAGAGCTCTGAATTATTGTGCTCTTACTGTAATAACTTGCTAGTTGCCCCGTTTATATATATAAAAAAAAAAGTGGCTTCAGAACATGTCAAAGTTCCTCATGAGCCTTTAAAAATATGTTTTTTCTTTTATTTTTTTTCTTTGCATTTGTAAATAAGTTAGTATTTCTAAGGTTTATACCATAGAAGCAAAAATGTTTAGGCTTGGTTCCATACTTGGATATCTCTAGATCCATGGGTTTGGAGATTATTAAGGCAAGGAAGATTTTGAGATCTCTCTTAATTACCACCACACCCTTTAGAAAAGAAGATGAGATTTATTTGGTTTTTTTCTCCCCTGTATGTAAAAGTGAGTTAAAGGATTTCCTGTTTCTCAGGGATAAACAAGAAGAGAGTAATGTTGAGAACTGTCCCATACCACAAGTTCAAAGCTACAGATGTGAAATTTTGCAGTTTGGATTTAACTTGAAGCAAACAGGGTATGAGCTAACCAGTTGCCTTTTGTGTGGCAAGCTTAAGCAGAGGACAGAGATTTCCTAACTGGGTGAGCAAAGTGTGAAACGAGATGGACTTCTGGTCAAGTGTGGGACAACAAACTCTTTTATGCCTTTTTGCTGTTATTTATAAAGTCTTAGACTGGGAGAGAAAGGCCAAATGGAGCTATCCAGCTGTTTTCCTGATGTTTGGATAAGGTCTAAGCAAATATGCTGAGGAGGGGAGCTAGTGGTAATAAATTGGGTATGTATTTTAAGAAATGTGTACACAGGTAATGATAATGCATTTAATTATGCTTTAATGTGACATAGCTGTTATGTCATCCCTCTTCCACTCTTTCACACTCACTTTCCCTAAACAACTTGCAAACCCACAAAACAGATTCAAACAAGCAAATCGCATCAGGTATCACAGCTTTGGAAAATAATGATTGCCTCAGCCCATCATAAGAAGATTTGTCATTAATGTGTTGGGTTTTTTCAGTGCCTGACATGGTTATAAATGTGCCTTGTGTCTTGCTTCTGCTGCAGTACTGAAAAAAAAGGGAACTTTTGCCACTGGAAAATTGGCCCAGTGCTACATTTTGGCTATGTAGGATTGTAAGTGCTGGCATCTGGAATAGTGATAATTTTATGCCTCAAAAATGAGTAATTGAACCATTGAGAACTTGATTCTGATGAAATCCTTAGATCACACTCCATCATCTGTTTTTCACATTCCTGTGTATATGATCATCCGGACGTCGCATCCGCGAGTGACGCGTTTGCATAGGAAGCTGTGGATGTGTCTCTGCACTCCTACAAATTCAAGCAGTATAAAGGCATCTTTAAAATTTTATAGCTTTTTCAGACCCAAGCTAATTTGTCCTCACTTTGTGTCTTTCAGAGAGACTGCCACAGAGTTATCTGGAACGCTGCCAAGGTAAGCAAGTTGCTCAGTACTGCATTTGTGTGTCAGTGTCTGAAAGGTGCTGAAAGGTGCACAGCCTTTTGAGCCAGAACATGATCCTTTCCCTAAGGAAAACTGCTGGGATGTGGAGAGCTGGAGGTGCAGAGAACACACTGTATGCCATAGGCAGGCAAATGACTCTGAAATACTGGCACAGCCAAGACTACACAACTTAAAAGCCACACGGTGAAGTTGCTTTGAGGCTCAGCACTGTTGTGCACCTGATGAGAAAAAATCCCAGATGTGGCTTTCTTCCAGCTGTGCAATTACACCCATTGCAGGTAGTTTGGCTTTTGCTTTAAATTTCACCTGGGGGATGAAGGGATGAAGGGAGGGAAACTGGGAGGCAGGAGGAAAAAACACTGATCTTAAGACATTTTCATTTGGAAAGCAGGAAAGTATCTTAGACTGAATTCTTCTATGCTGAGAAAGCTTTTCAAGAAATAATAGAACTAGACAAGACTCCCAAGCTGTGATAGAGTTTTTTGAAGAGAGACCTGCCTACATACTGTCAGAGGATGCAATAAAATGCTGTAATCATGCATAAAGGGAAAAGGGTGGAGAGAAGGGAAACAAAAAAATCTGATATGGTAACCTGTCACTTTGCAGAGATGCCTGGTGAGCAAAAAAAACCAGTGCTCTTGGTCCTGCTGAATCTTCTTCCACCAGTTTTGCTCCTCTGAGGTGCAGGAGGTTTTAATGAGATAATGGTTTTCGGGGGTTTATGTTATCCTGTGATAGTTACCAGTACTGTAGTTCATGTAATAGGTAACGTTAAAAAGGAAATCTCAACAACAAAATCAGTTCTCTTTAAGCATGATAATACATACAGGTTATTTCTGTTTCTAAGGAAGAGAGAAAATGTCTTTTTTTTTTTTTTTTTTTTTTTTTAATGGTGCATGTTGTCTATATTAGTTGTATTGGCTCTTGTTCAGCTTTAGAAATGTATATGTATGGTGTATGATATATGATGTTTTTTCCCCTTTTTAATGTGTCACCTTGTTTTGTGGGTACAAGCCTGTGTAATTTATATCAGTTGTTCATTTATCAAATACCTTTTCTCTTATGAGTTACCATCACTTGATATCAGTTACACAAGCAGATATATTGGTGAAATTTTGCCAAGTGGTCAAAGTGCTGACCAATTATCAGGCCTACCTGAAATCTAGAAGATTTCATTCATCTTCACTGCAAAAAAATTACAAATCTTAATATATAAAAAAAGAAAATAATTTAAAAAATAAAATTAATTCAATGGAATAGCTGTCTTCTTGATTAGGAATATCAATAACACTGATCATCTGTATCTTTCACTGCGTTTAGTGCTAAAATATTTTCAGTTTGGCTGCATGGCTCTAATTGGTTAGTTATTATATGATTAATATACTGGGAACATGAAGTTCTTGTACTGCAGAGATGAATTCCATTTTAAATTAAAGGTATAGATCCTTCAATAAACGCCTGGCTTCATACTTGCCATTAATGATTGCTGAAATGTGTTTTTTGAATTATTACTGTAAGGCTCTAATTTCAGTTGTGGCAACATGTTGCAAGTAAAAATCAGATTATGAAAACAATGTGCACAGTGCATTGTAATTGTGTTATAAATATTAAAACCAATGATCTTGTCTTGATTTAAGAAAAATGTTTACAGCTGTGTGCAGGTTGTCTGGTCCTCCACCTTTCTCAGGGGTTCACCTATTCCTGCATTTCTCTAAACAAGCAGTTCCTTGGGGTTTTTAATCTCATGTTGTCATGTATTAATCTATTAGTTTCTGTTGTTCTTTCAAATTCCAAGTGAATCATTTTGTCATTATTAATTCATTACAGTGCAACTGTCTCATTTCCCCACCAATACCACATCTTCTTCCATCCTCACCCTGCAATTTCATCATAGCTTGTAAAATTCTAGGTGCTGCACCTTAAAATGCTGCAGCTAAAAACCACTTTCCCATAGTCCCTGTGCCTGTTGTATTTTGTCCAATGGGTCAGGAAAATCACTCTGTAATCCTGGTAATCTGACTCTCATTTGTGCAGGCAAACATGATGCCTCTTCCCAGGGCAATAATGACTTGTGGGTACATTTGTGGTCAGGATTAATCAAATCCTTTCCAAGCATTTGTAAACCTGGTGAAAGGGGTTTTGCTGCAAGCAATGTAAGTGTGAGCAGATGTGCCTACTTGGGGTAGTTTATCTGAATGTCAGAAAGGTTTAGTAACTGGTGGCACTAATTCTTGGTTGTCATTTATAAAAAAAGAAAACAAAAAAGAAAAAATCATTAATGAGAAAAATCTCCCTTCTGAATTAAAAGGAAGGTATTAAAAAGTTATTAAAATATTCAGCACAATTATATTGTGTCAGTTCTAATTTACCTGTGATTTCTGGTGATTTTGAGAAGCTCAGGCTAGAGAAGGAACCAAAAATTTAAACTAAAAATATGATAAAGAAGCTTTAAAATTTTTATATTAAATGACATTATTCTATCTATGAATGTACATTGTTTTTGTTCGAAGAAAGGCTTTCTGTCTGCAACAGCACATCAAAGAACAGATCTTCACAAGGAAAACTTTATAATAATATTAAGTTGTTCATTGCATGACCTATTTAGAGTACTCAGATACTTCTTGTTGTAGACTACATAATTAAATTTTAAATGGAACATGATAAAGAAATTATACTGGTGATCTCCAGAGATTTGAATACCCTATTTGGATCTTTACAAGAGTGTAGCAAAGGCATACTTTAAAATTTAATAAAGGTCTGGCCTATTTTTTTTTTTCCTTTTAGCTGTTCTGTAGCTGCTGTGGCAGCCCTATTTCAAACTGTATTTGTTCTCAACATTGCATAGATAGTACCTGTGATAACAGACCAAAATAAAAGTATTAGAAGGAATATAGCTTCACTTGAGAAATACACTGATTAAACTTGATACAGAACAATTAATGAATGGAGATAAGCTCCTTGGTGTACCTAAGCTTGCAGCCACCCTTTCATAACGAGCTAAGTGATCGAGGGGAGCAGTAAATGTGCTCTAGCACAGTGCAAAGCCCTATGGGCACCAGGGAGATGATGTTTGGAGCTTAAATGAGAAAATGCTCAGCTTCAATATCAAAGAAATGATTTCAGTCTCTAGCCACTTCTGTTTGTTTCTGTGAAAGTTATTTTATATTTAAAGAAGAACAAATATTTTAAATATAGACTAACCACATGGATTATTTATTTGCTTAATACTAGGTTAGTAAAGATAACAGAAGTAAAATTTAGGCTGCTTTCCCACTTTTGTATTGTCTCTCAATTTTACATTTCATTTAGGAGGGGGGGAGAAAATTTAAATGGTCGATTCCTCCTCAAAGGTCTTCTCATTTAGTGTTAAAAAAAATTCATTAGAATAATTTGCATTATTGCTTAAGTCATATTTCTAAGTCAGTTTTGCTTAAGTCTTAAGCAAAATCCAGCAAAACCTGTATTTTGAGGTAAAGGCCATTTTAAAGCTGTCATTTAGAATTTTTTTCGGGTGGGTGGGAGGAAATCTGCAATAATGTATAATGGCATGGATACATTGATGTGAAAAAGAATCAAGTGTGTTCCAAGTAGAAAATGAAATCTTTAGCTTGTCTTAGAGTTGTAATAATTTGCAAATTTTATGTGTTTTAAGCCATTGGTCTGGAGACGGTACAAATCTTAAGCCCTCTTGGGTTAGGGTTTTTGTTCCCCACCTTTACCCAAATTTCTTTAATAATGTCTAAGTTTCATTTGCTGCAGAGACTGCTATTCTTGTGTGTCTACAGCGTTTTGAAAATAGAATTTAAGTAATGAAGTCACTTTAGTACTTTTGAAAAATGTTAACCTGCAACTTCACCATTATTTAAATCTAATGCAACTAAGCTTTTATCTAAGGGGAAAAGACTTGACAACCCACCACATGACAAGCAAAATGAAATCTCTTGATCACTAACTGTCAGCAGTCTTTCTAATACCATTGTGTTAGGGAATGATATGTCTTCCAAGGAGCTAAGTACACAAGGTTTTGAATAATTTCTGTCTTGACAGCCTAACCCAAGTAACTATTTATAAGTGCCTAGATGAATTATAAAATCTGTGTGACTCTGTAGAGCGAGTTAATAAAACATCTACGAGCATTTTAATTACTATAAAATGAAAAGGATTTTTTCCCGGCAGCAATAGGGGCATGGACTAAAGACCTGCTTGACATCTGAATTGCTGTCTTCATTGGTTTTGCATAGACCATGGGAGCTGGGATTAGCCTCCTTATTTGCTTTTCTGGTCCCCTCTCAGATCTTCTGTCAAGCAATTTCTCTCACTCAGAGAACACCAGGTTGTACCTTTACCCCCCCATGTTTTATGTGCTGGGGATGTCACCCGTGCTGCTTTGCCAGTCATGTCAGGCTTGAACACTCATCCACTTACACCATACATGTCTCTGCCAATATATGGCAGAATTTCCCTCAACTTGGTATAAAATTTATTGAAGATTTATTCTCCCTTAAATAAAGCAGGAATTTGTCATAGTCCACTTGTGACTCTCTCTTCTAATGGAGAAGTTCCTATTACCACCTCCAAATCCTTTCTCAAACTCACTTCCATTTAGTGGCATATAAATAATAGGTCAAGAAAATGTTGTTCATCCTGGGTGGCAGGCAGTGGTAGCTGATGACATTAAAATCTCTTGAATGTCAAACTATATGCAGCTACCCAGAGTTAGTCTTTGGAAATGATATCATCTTGTATCTTTTTCTGAAACCACATTATTCCAGCCCTCAATATTTAAATGCTGTCAAGCCAACTATCTTAAAGAGCAGGCTCTCCATAATTTGGATGCATGCCATTTTCTGAAGAAAATAATTATTCTAAATTTAGATTTGAATTTAACTAATCGCTCCCCTAAAAGAAAAGAAAGGAAAAAAAAAAATCTTACATTTGACCTTTCTGTATGCCTCAGATTTTCATTCCTAAATACTGTTTTCTTTCATCTAACCTTTGAGCTATTTTTCTGTACTGCAAGCAGAACAGCCTTTTACCCATTGTGTGTGCTGTACAGGAAGGCCCTGTTGTCGTTTGGTCTTTCTGAGATGTTGTAATATAAATTACAGTAATTGCTTGGTATAATAATGGGTTTGATGGTATTGTAAGTGAATCTGGGTTATTTTGAGGAAATAATACACAAGTTGTCTCTGACCTATTCTGATTTTTATTTTTTTCTGAGTAAAGCTTCAACATCTATAAAATGGGAGATGGAGCTATTCCTTCTAGTAGCTGTCAAAATTTTAATTTTTTTCACATCCATTTTGAAATATGTTTTCTACAGTTAATGTTCCTCTTAAAACTCACTTATGTGCAATCTGATCCCTTTCTGAAGAGATATTTTTGAAATCTTAAGAGGAGCCTAAGGAGCACAGAGGTGATTATCCATATGTGCTTACTGATGACTTGCATTAAAAAATTACTAGGATACCAATGGCAGGATTCATATTGCCTAAATATAACTACCACAAAAGTCCTCAGTCTAAAGAACAAGGAAGAAATGAAGTGAATGAGGTGCCTTATATCAGGACAGGTTGAATAACCTTGGGGAACTGTGTTTATTTCTCCATTGCCTGCAAGTGGAGCCTGGGGAAATAGCATGGACTGGATGTTTCACTGAATGATAGCTTTAATTTAAGGTGAGCCTGAGTTTTATAAGTGTTAAAAGTGTCAAATGATGTAAGCCGATGCCTACTGGAGTTTTGAGGACATTGGCATGCTTAACCTCAAAAAAAACTTTCAATATTTGGTGCTTAAGTCCTAAATATAGACCCTGAAAAGGAGGGGGGGAAAGTCAGACAAAAATTATTGTTGGACTTGATATGGCTCTGACCCAGCAGGCAGTAACTCTTTTCACAGTGCAGAGTCCTCAGGAATCACCGATCACAGTCTTGAAAGAGCTCCTAGTTAGACACAGCCTTTGAATCTTAAAATGAGTATAAGTGATTTTACTCTGTGACAGGTTTTGAACCCACAACCATTTTTCACCAGCAGTTGTTAGCATCTCTTATGGACACTAATGATTTTAACAGCAGACCTTTATCTTAGAAGTCTGGTTCAGGTTTTATTTTTATTCCCTATTGTAAAACTCTAAAAGTAGGGAGATATTCCCTTGGTTTTTTTCTCTTACTCACCTTTACCAGACTTCCAAGCATCTTTTTAACTCATCTTACAAAGCATTGTCATCCAAACGTGCCCAATGAGGATAATGTACAGCAGAAATAAAAGGATTCGGATCTCTTCATTTCCATTCCTGAAGGTGAATTCCAAGATCGTGATTATTTTTATTTATACAGTGCCTAAAGAGTGCTAAATACTTTATGGAGCAAATAAAAGACCTCTTGTAAAAAACACGCATTCCAATAATCTAATTTTAGTCTGAAATCAGGCAGTATGAATGCTAAGCAGCAGGGCTTGAAGAAAGACTGGTGGTATATGAGGGCTACACTAATAAGATGGAGCAGTTATTCAGGTTCATTATCTGTTCCACTTAATAGCACTGCAATATCTTACTGGTTTAAGTTAAATTTACACTGGTCTGGGGAGAACATTTGACTGCCACAGAAATGGTATTTCTTGGATTGGCTCAAAAAATGAGCCTTTGAACAGCAGATGGAATGAAGATAGAGCAAATGAGATCATTACAGGTGGGTTTTGAGAGGCCATTGCAATGTAAGAAAGAGCAAGAAAACCAGCTTAGAATACAAAGCCTTTCCTCCCCATCACTGTATTTCCCAGCTCAGCTGAAATATTTGTGCTCCATGTTAGTAGCTTGTGTGTATCCTTTTCTTATGTGTTGTTTTACCACTGAAGATAATGAGAACATTATTTAGAAAGTCAGTGCAAAGGATTAAACTTGTGGGAATAACTTGAGGTATAAATTTGCACCTGGTGGTGGGGAAGGTGTAAATGTATCTGCTTCTGGAGAAGCAGCACAGCAACTGAAGTCAAAGAGACCTTTGTTAACATGGCAGAGTTGAGAAGTTTCCTCTTAGTACCTTTGCTACACTACAGGCAAGGTGTTTATCATATTTCATATGTTTTATAGACAGTTAGAAGTGAACTCCTGATACACAGGGTTTTTTGTGTCATCCTTACCATAAGTCCCAGTAGAGCAGTGGTAAGAGACATGGATGGGACAATGTCAGGAAACCCACACAGAGACTCCTTGGACAGCAAAAACTCCCACTGAATGCTCTGTTCAATGCACTCTGCCTTCTGAGCATCACTTTTTAAATGAAATGATAGCTATTGTAATATTTACACAAATTGCAACTGTTTGACTCAAAAAAATTTGCCATGAATTACATGCAGATCTTAGACAATTCTTAGTAAATTATTTACAAAGGTTTAAAAAACCCCAAAAAACCAAAACAACAACCCAAGAGCCTAACACATTCCCCGGTGTTCAAAGTTAACAGTTTATACTTCGTCTACATTATATTAAAAACATTTTTATTGGAGTCTATAAACACTACAGATTTTTAAAAGGCAATGATCACAGTGGGACTGGATAGTTACATAAAGCCAGATATGAGACCTGCAAGCAGCAATTGGTGACTGTTTTTTATTTTTTGAGGGTGCTGACTTGAGACTTCTCCTATGAGGTGACGTGAATTTTCCCATCTGTGCCTTTCCATTAGAAGCAGGTAACCCCTCAAGTTTTTCTGTGGTCAGCAGAAGCAGCCTGTGAGCCCCAAACTCACATGTTTAGAGCACAATGGAGCTATAACTCTCTTACTAGTGATGATGTTTTGCAGGTTTGGAGCCACCAAGGACCTACCCCACTTTCTGTGTATGTTCTCCCAATATATTTTGCAAGTTGTGCCCTACGCAGCACTTCCACAACAGCAAAGTGCCAGCATGGTGCTTCTCCTAGCTGGGCTATAATGCAAAATATTTTTCACTTAGACCCTTGGATTCTTTATTTATTTCTTTATTGAGCTTTCACACTCTTTTCTGCAGGGAACTTTTTAAGCCTCAGCAAAACCATGATGTAGGGTGGGTGCAAATCACCTCTGTTTGCCACAATCCAACTTCAGTGAATGCCCGTGAAGAAAGAATGAGGGAAAACAAGATGCCAAGCCTCACCTAACAGAGACCCACACAATAGAGAGCTGACTTTCAGCCTTTTCTGATTTTGCTTCTGAAATTTGTCACTCATCTCACAAAGGTTCACATGCTTAATTTTGGAGAATAACCCTGCTGATATTAAAGCGATGGCACAAATCAGTGCAATTTTAGCATGAGTGTTGCTGCTTACTCATTGCTGTAAAATGAATATCATCTGATTTGATCTCAACTTTCTCAATAATACTGACAGCTCTGCTTGGTTAAGAAAGAATATACACATAGAAATTTGGGTAGCATTGTCTTGAACTGAGAATCACAATGTGCAAGTCTTAAATAAGAGCCCATTACAATTTAGATCCATGGTTTGAGTTAATCAAAAGTGCTGGACAAGTACAGGTGCCAGTGACCTTGGTTCAAAGGATAAGTGTTACTCTTCTGAACCAGGCTGTTAATTCAAGTTCTTAAAATGTGGCTGTGACATTTAAGAGAACTGCTAGGGCTTGGAGCTCAGGAACCCATCTTTAAATAGATGTTAAAAATTTTTTTTTCTTTAAAGATTATCTGTTTGGGTTGCAGGTGCAACCTGCAACTGTTGTGTTCAGGGATGCCAAAGAGACTGTGGCTTGTCTCAGTTGCTGTTATCATTCCAGGATCACATGGTGAAGCAAGCAGGAGCTTCTGCAACTAAGTTTTATTTAACTAAAATGAAATATTATTATTCATGTCATGAGTAATTGAATCCCCAGATGTTCTCATTCTGTATCAATGGCTGGGGACAATATGACTCTAGATAGACTGTGACAACATGAATTGATTTCTTCTTTTTCCTTTTCTTTTTCTTTTTTTTTTTTTTAATTTTATTTTAAACCTGCAAAGTGACTGTGGGTTTTTTTGTTTTTTTGTTTTTTTTTTTTAGCTGATTGCTTGGAGCTGACATTACAGGCTGTGCAGCTGTAAAAAGGACCTTCTCATTTTCATTGAGAGTAAACAAAATAAAATATTGCAGAAATAGCATTGCTTTTCTGCAGTCCTGTCCCTGCAGAAATAAACAGAGAACTTGAATAAAGCAATTGAATTTGGAAAGTCATTCACAAGAGGAGATGGTTGCTGCTAACACTGAATATGCAGAATGTAATGATAAAAGTAATCATGTTACTAAAACGCCACCTGTTACTTTCTTCAATTTTTACCTAAAGCATAGAGTTCACTTGTTTGTTTCTGAATTTATAGCTGAGAGGGAGATCTAGTCCTTTAGAAACCTGATTATATGCAAGGTAGTAATTCCTTATTAAAGTTAAGTAGGAAAAGAAACCATGCTCGCTAACATTTCTAAAGCTGCAAAAGATGGATGTTTCCATGAAGGAGCAGAAGTAGAAAAACTTTGTGCTTTTTAAGGCATGTGCACACAGTGCATACAAGAAATAAGTCTGTTTTGCTGAACTGTGAAATTGCACTGAGTAATTTCTCTAATAACAGAACAGATATTGCACCTCTGACCCCAGAGGAGCTCTGGACTCAGTGCATCCGCCAGCCCTGGCATCAGCAGAAAATCATGGAACCAGAGGAAGAAGGTGGCAACAAAAGAAAGTTGGCATACTACCTGTAAATATTCCAACTGCTTTAAAACTTCAGAAAATTATTGATGATGAAGCTACTTTATTTATTGATTAATTTCCCCTTCCCCTGGCTTATTCTTCAGAGGAGCTGCATAATTTTGTCCAGAGTTGTGTTTCCAACTGCTACCTCCTACTTCCAAAGAAAGTGTTCTCTTCACTAAGAGGGGACAGTACAGAAACTTTTAATTGGCATTTCATAATAACTTACTTTTATAGAAATGATGCAGTAGTGATGTTTTACCTCTCTGTTAGGGAGAATGCCTATGGAAATAACAGTTCAGTAGCTGGAAAAAGGAAAAAAAACAGAGTATCCCTCAGGATAATAATACTGCACGTGTAGAAATGGAGAAATAAATCACACAAGAAAAATATTCATTTAAAGCAGGAACTCTATCTTCTATTTCAAAAGTTGCAAGGTGAAAAAGAGTGATGTGGTTTAAAGGGGATATTGATTTGGCTGAGCTATGCATGAACTCGTGCCACAACCCCTATACTTCTCCAGTCTCTGAACCTCTAAGACATAATACAAGGGTTTTAGATTGATTGCTTGAAGTTTTCCTGTAAAAACAGTGAGTCTGATGAATGGCACATTCTTGGGGTGATTAAAAAACAAAAAAGAAAAAAAAAAAAAAGTTACTTTAAGGATAGAGAAAAATGTTTTCAGTTGTACTTGCTTGTAGTAGTGTATATTTAGAGCAAGGCAGTGAGAGACTGCCTCATTTTTTCTGCCTTCCATTTTATCTTGTGAGTGATTGACTTTCTTCAGCAGCTCTATCAGGTAATGTGATATAAATGGGAAATAAATTCCTGTGATGAATTTGCCTCTCAGTGCCAGGGACGTAACAGACATTTTTAGATATTCACCCATTTGAAAAAATTCACAGCTCAGGCAGATGTTGAGAATCTGGCATTCAGGTTTGGCTTGCTATTCTAATGCAGGTTTTGAAATTTTGATCCTAACTAGATTATATTTTATTAACTTGTAGAATGCTGTAGGGTCTTGTTAGTGGGTGCTGGATAATAGAAAACATGTGACAGGAGTTGTTTATTTTACAGCAGCATAAGAGTTGTTGTTCAGGGGAAGTAAATGGTTCATCTCTTCATCTGGTATTATCTGGCAGCTGCTTTGAAAGACAGGCTGGCAAGGTCAAGAAGCAGAAATGGCAAGAAATACCTGCTGGAAAATCTCAGTCTATAGCCAAAACTCTTTTCACACCAGTAAGATGATGAGTTACATCCTTGTTTTCTATGGTTTTTAGAGCTTTTATAACTCCTGATATTCTACCTTTTCAAGAGATACGTATGTCCGGTTTTCTTCTTTCTGACTTTCAGCTGAGAAGCTTTCTTTGGGTGGACTAAAATGATGATAATAGAAAATTCCCTTCTGTAAATTCAGTTTGGATTAACTTCATTCTGTGAGACAAGGCACTGATTTAAAGGTTTATGGTTTGAGTTCACAAAAACAATAAATAAGGAAATAAGGATTACTAATAAATAAGTAATAGCCCCAAGCTCCCCGCTCCCTCTCATTTCCCTGTGTTCTGCACACATCAAATCCATTCTCATCTGACCTTCTATAGGCTTATAGGTTTTATGTCTGTACAGCTCTTACAGTGAAGCATCAAGTCTAACATAAGAAAAATCAATCTGTCCAAAGCGAAAAAACACACAAAACAAAACAAAAAAATCATGGAATGGTATTGGTTGGGAGGGACCTTAAAGATCATGTAGTCTTAACCCCCCCTGAATGACCAAGGACACCTCCCACTAGATCTGGTTGCTCCAAGTCCCATCCAACCTGGCCTTGAACACTTCCAGGGATGGGGCAGCCACAATTTCTCTGAGCAACCTGTGCCAGTGTCTGACCAACCTCACAGTAAAGAATTTCTTCCTAATATCTAACCCAAATCTACCCACTCTCTGCTTAAATCCATTCATTACATGGCCTTGTAAAAGGTCCTGTCCCAGCTTTCCTGTAACCTCTCCAGGTAATGGAAGCTGCTGTAACTTCTCCTTGGAGACTTCCCTTCTTCAGGCTGACCCTCTGGTGATCTTTGTGGTCCTTCTCTGGTCTTGCCCCACCAACTCTATCTCCTTCTTGTGTTGGGGCTCCAGAACTGGCCACAGTACTCCAAGTGGGGTCTTACAAGAGCAGAGAGGTATCCTCCTTGACCTCTAGGCCACACTTCGTTTGAAGTAGCCCAGGGGGTGTTTGGCTTTCTGGACTGCAGGCACATGTTGCCAGCTTATGTTGAGCTTCTCCTGAACTACCATCCCCAAGTTTTTTTCCTTAGGGCTGTCTCAGTCCATTCTCTGCTCACTCGGTAATTGTGCTTGGGATTGAACATGAATTTCTTGTTCCCAGTGCTGCCTGTCCAACACTCACAAGTGGGCTGCTTCTCACAGATGCATCAGACATGTTTTGCTTCTCTCACTATGTTTTTCAGTCTTCCTTATATTCAGAAGTTCTCAAAATATGCTTAAAAAAACCCAACTGCTCCAGTCACCAGTCTTTCTTACTGGTATTTCCTGATTGGAAAAAAAAGGCTTTTGTCAGGTATCCCATATGTGTTTTATGGTTCTAAGACTTGATAACTGAGATATGATTTTTACAATGAAAAATCCCTCAGGGAAGTGTGCAGATGCTCACTTTCTGCTTTATTTGTAAGAAGGGTATGAACAATTTCTCCCCTTCTTTTTAATGGAAAAAACCCCCAAACATTAAATTAAAAAAATAACCTTGTGTCTCTTGTAAAGCTCCTGAAGATATACCAAGTGGTGTTTGAACAACGTACACATGTTAAAATGTGTACCCATCAGGCTAAATTTGGCAAAGATACCTATCATTGATGATATCACTATCTCCTTTCCTTTAGCTAAATTTGCAGCCTTTTGAATTTGAGATAAATTCTTGCAGCCAGGGAAATTCAGCAAGATGCTAGTAAAGGGCCTGTTGCTGGCTTGCTCCGTACTGGAAAGCTGTCTTGTTATTGAATGCAAATATGACTTAGATATGTAAATTATATTTCAGATTTCATCAGTAAGGCTTTAATATATCTAGAAACTATCTTAAAGCATTTTTTTAAAAAAATGGTAATGGAAAGCATGGAGTAGTGTTAGCAAGCTCTTTCAGAGAGAGCTTCAATTCCAGGCACGTAAGAAGGAAGCAAGTGCTCTGATCTAGTCAAACAGAACCTCCCATGGTAAAAACCTATAATTGTTTTAAAGTTCTCTAAAAACCTACATCTCTGTTCTCATCTCATCCCACACGCTGTGATATTCCTTATGTTCCTCACTCTCCACGCAGAGCTGACTTTCTTTGTAGCCTTCTCCCACTCCCAGCGTGCTGCCTTCTCTCACCTCCTACACATGGAGCTGCCTCCTGCTGCCCATACAAGAAGCACTTTTCTACACATCCTGGCCTTTTCCTTTCCTTGAGCTCATCTGTGCTGAATTTCCCATGAAGCCATCAGAATCTCTTGCCCTCCATCACAATCCAGAGGGTGAACTTTGTTTCTGACCTCGGGAAAGCTCGGTAATAAGCCAAGAAATTACTTTAGGTTTTTTGAGAGCAGTCATCAGATGGAGCAAATGGCTGAGCTTTAGACTTAAAAATAAAACCAAACCTCTTTTAAAAGATAAAGAGAGAGTGGTTGAGCTAGACTGCATCCTTCTGGTGCTTATGGAAACTTTGACTTCACTGGTTTAGTTTCAACCACCTCACATCCAGTTCATCAACTAAAGCTTGAAATCAGTCCTAAAAGCTAGAAGGTAGGGAACATTGAAACACAAGTATCTCTTGCTGCAGCTCAGGTTTTAATTGTCGCTCCTTACCTACTCATTAAGGAGAGGGTTTTGGAGATATTTGCTAAGTTACCTTCCAGTCTGCAGATGCTCTGCAACAGTGACAGCAGCTGTTCCAAAAGCAAGGACAAAGGGAGGTATTATTGTTTCTTAGCTGCGTTTACAAATCTGTAACAAGATTACTATTTAAAATATGTTCTTTTGTGACTGCACACAGTGTGTTATCATCTAAATGTTGCTGGATTGATGGAGGACATCAGAGGGATGCAGGATGCTTTCTTCCAGAATTTGTGTGAATCTTGAAAGTTTGGGCAGAATTTGTATGGATTAATACTGTAACCTGTGACTTGTGCTCCCATAACCAGGGTCAAAAGAAGGGCAGCCACATAGGAGTGTTCAGCTGACAGGAGTTTACTGGGTAGGTCTGGGACAGTATTTGAGTTCAGGAAAGACATAGTTCTGCATTGAAAAGCAAAAAATAAATAGAAACAGAGCAGATTTAATTTTTGCGTGTGTACTGTTGATGGTAGAGCAAAATTGCCAGCTAAGAATGATTTTTACTGTCTTTTTTTACAAATCACCCTATCCACAGGCTGAAGGAACCCAGCCCAGTGTTATGCCTCCAGCAGGCATTGAACAACTAGGATGCTTTTGTATGGTTCAACCCAAACCATCACAGACCTTTAAGATTATCAAGTCCAGCTGTTAACCCAGCACTGCCAAAGTCCACCACTAAATCATATTCCTAAGCACACATCTACACAGCTTTTAAATACCTCCAGGGAAGGTGACTCCACCACTTCACTGAGCAGCCTGTTCCAGTCACTGACAACTTTCCATGAAGAAATGTTTCCTAATATCCAATCTAAACTTCCTCTGGTGCAACTCGAAGCTGTTTCTTTTTGTCTTGTAACTTGTGACTTGGGAGAAAAGGCCAACTCCCACCTTGCTGAAACCTCCACTAAGTAGTTTCAGAGAGCAGTAAGGTCTCCCCACAGCCTCTTTTTCTCCAGACTAAACAATCCCAGTTCCCTCAGCTGCTTCTGGTAAGATTTGTGCTCCAGGCCTTCACCATGTTAGTTGCCCTTTGGACCTGCTCTAGCACATTAGTGTATATGAGCTGTGAAAACTAAGGTTCTGCCCATGCCATTCTACTAGAAGTTTTTCAGTTTCAGTGTGTCATTTCTGTTGTGTTTTATATAAAATGGTTGCCATTGAAGATGTTGGGGTTTTTTTTATTTGCTTTGCAACTCATTTATAAACGGAGGTTTCTAGCTGTGTTTTTCTATGGGAAGTGTTCACAGAAAGACGGGGAAATTATGTAATAAAAATCAATATAAAATCTAAACTTTTTAGTAAGGAAGTGAAAATCAAAACTGCCTCATTTCCATTGGAAAAATGTAGATATTCCATGTCGTTCCCTGCTTGCAGGGTGTTTGTGTTATTCCTGCTTGGCTTTGAAAGAGTTCCCCACCTTCCCTGGTGAAGGGATTCATCCCACAGCACTTTGCAGATCGATAATGGAGTGAGGTGAATCATTCCTGTCTGTTCTTCCTGCTTATTTGAAAGGCACCTACAGAAAGGTTCCCATGGAAAAAAGTCCATGTTGGAAATAGGTGAAGTTAAGGGGGAAAAGTTTCCCTGTTATTTTTGCCATAATTTGGTGAGACTGATGGGGATTACAATTTGTTTGTTTGTTTGTTTGTTGAAATAAGGTATGGCTGGGGGGAACTGTAATTATATTGGGGTCCCACTGTGTGGTACCATTTGTCAAATCACACAATTGAAGATGATGGATTGAAGGCTACAGTACAGGAAGAATATTTTGTGTGGTTTTGAGCATTAAATGCTAACATTTAGTTATCTTTCTGGGAGAAAGTGGTATCGTTTCTTGATATTGCTTGCATATTGGAAATCAGAACTAGAAAAACATGTTTAAAAATTGCACCTTACTGAACAGGTTTAATTAAAGGTCAATAAAATGTAAATAGGAGGAAAAGAGCTGATTCAGAGTTTGTTTAGATTGGTTATGAATACAGAAAATTCTGTAACGTAGGGCTAAACATTGTACTTTGGTTCACTGAAAGGGGAAGAGGGATGTACAAAGTGTGTTATCTGTTAGGGGAGGTAGAGGAAAAGATGACCATTTTCTGCAAAAGCCCATTCTCATATTACTGTTCTTGCATGGATTGTAATTTACAGTTGCTCCAGTGTTCCTGTGTTCCAGCCTGCTGTCATCCTTCTAACCTTTGAATACACCTGTGTAATCAAATCAGAAAGCAAAGGTCTATCATTTACTTCTCTTAATACCCTTGAACAGATTGCTGTCTCATTAGAAAAACTCAGCAAAGTAATTCAAGAACTGGAAGGCGCTAATAAGACACTGTCTTTAAAAATGAATTGGCTGATTGGAAAGTCTGGCAGGTCCCCAGAATGAATATCTGGCCACTGGCTGGAGTTATTTCTGTGCTAATCTGCTTGGTGTGTTCAGAGGATCTACTCTCATCTTGTGGAGCAGGAGGCTTGGAGGCTGCTGACCCATGAAGAGCTCCCATCTGTGGATCCAGCTTGCTGCAACCATGTCTGGTGGGTGGCTGAAGGGTTTGCTGTTTTCTGCAGCTTCAGTCCATGAGCCAGGGTGTAGTCTGTGAACAGAGTCATATTCCAAATATGTTCAGTCCTAAACTGTATTTACATTTCACTGGGGTGGTGGATAAGCTTTATGTGGCTCTGTTTGCTGTGCTGAAGTGAGCTGTCAGACTGTATCAATTTAATATTTTTTTTTCCCTGCATCCTTGGGAGAGGAAGCTCTGGATTTTAGAAGGGCAATGGCAGAGAGATAGCTGACAAAATCAGAAACTGTGCACTTCACTGAAAAGTGACTGGGCACAGCTCTTTAAAATATGGGGTTTGCAGTTGTTCAGAATTGATTGGAAGAGATGCAAATTCCATCCAGACTAAATTCAAATTTCGATTTAAAATGCAACTGGCATGGGCATCAGCTAATGCAGCAGCCAAATTCAGTCCATTATTAAGTTAAGAGACTATCTGGTGTCCCCCATGAAATGTATTAACATAATGTCAATAATGAGTCTTTTTATAGCTAGGTGTGGAGGAAATGCAAGCAGAGTTTGTAATACGGTACCACACTTCCAGCTTGGCTCATTTCTCGTTTCACAAAGCTTTATGTGTTGGATCCATCTGTTCCCAGGAGATGGGAGTGTGTTGATGCCACTTTTCCTGGGAAACTTCGTTTCTACATTGAAGCTTTCTGAACTCTCTGGATGTTGCTTGAGACTTGGTGTTTCTTGCCTGGGGCTATGTATTGCCAAGGAGCTCAGCAGAAATTGCCTTCAGAGGCTGGGTGGGGCCTTTACTTAATTCAATCAAGGCTCATTAAAGCTTCAAATCTCTGAATGCACATTTGAAATTGAGTGACAGCAACTTCTGGAAAAGTTTTGTTGAAAAGCCTGGCATAACTGAGTAATTATAATATAGCAGTACTTCGTATGCAACTTGATTGTCACAGCCTGTGTCAAGAGAACTCATAATTTCTGAAGGATAAGACCATATGTTCCAAAAAGAGCTTTCAGAATGTGGGACTTGTTTTGCAAGTTATTTTTTTCCACTTCATACAAAAACAACAAAGTGTTATGAAATAAGATGAGATTTAAAAAATCCCCCACACTTAATTAAACTGATTCTCCAATAAGAGATCCCAGGCTTGGAGAAGATGTTCTAATGGCTGCAGTTTCTGATTTTCTTCTGGGTGTAGCTGAAATCAAATGTTCCAAGGGTAGCTGAAAGGACTCCATTATCCTAAATATTCTTACACATTCTTAGATTTCTTTTTCAAAATTTGTTTTTCCACTTTTCCATTCTAATGCACTAGGTAAGGATCTCCGTGTGTAAAATGACTATCACCTTGCCTTTTTTATAATTGGCCCCTGAAATTGTGGCTGGGAGAGGTCACCAAATGTCTGGACAGATTTCTGTGTAGTGACTGGAAATGTTACAGGCTGTGGTTTATATCAGCAGTGAATATAAATTTAGGTGACTTAATCATCTTCCATTTAAAGCTGTATCTAGATCACTTCTATTGTCCTGAAAACTTCTTCCTTCTTGAATGTAATGTGAAAAGGTAGCTTGGGCATCCTGGTGTTTCAAAGTCAGAACTGAACCTGAGCTGACATTTCTGAGGATGTAAGAATTATACAGAATTCTGCCCCAGCAGGAAAGAATAATATTGACTGACAAGATCTCGATCTGCTTTTGGACACTCTGGATATACACTGGGGCTATATTTTTAGAATTTAGATTTTGTGTTCACGAGCAATAATATTCCTATAATGGGGTGGTGAAAACCAACTAAAATCAGGTTGGTAAGTTGGGGTATTTTTAGTTCCAGTAAGGGACAAGCACAGAGGGAGATGGGATTATTGCCCCAGATGCTTATAATACCAATAGGTGCAAGCACGACTTTATCAGCTAATGAACGATATCCCTGTAAGATTTCCTAATAGGCTTGTTTTTTTTTTTTCTGAATTTCTTATTGAAGAAAAGTACCACACAGCCTGCAATCTTTGCTTGCCTTGCTAGGGAGAAGTTTTACTTACACTGCTGGGATAAAATGGGATGAAATCACTGTTGTAGATATTTTCATGGAGTTGCACCACCTCTTCATGCTAAACCTCTTCATTTTACTGGTAGCTTCCTTTGAATGAGGGTAGCATCATGTAACTCTGTCTACAAATCTACACACTTTTAATGCTTGGTATTTTCTAAATCTTTTATAAGGTTTTAATTCTACTTGTTTTCTTGAAATTTAGTATTTCAGATATCCTCTCATCACAAGGTTCCTGGTGGATGCTTACTAAATAAGTGCCACATATGTCCTCTGGAAAGAACCTATGCAGATTTGGCATTAGTTAGGTTTGTAATGTTTGCTGATTCATATTTCCCATGGAGTACTGATTGAGACATTAGATGAATTCTAAACAACATATTATAAGGGCATCTTGGTATCAGCCCTGTGGATTTCCTCATCTAGGCTGGCCTTTCAGTGTTTCTTTTATGGTCAGTAGAGAAACGCAGGCACCAAATAACTTTTGGTGAGGTACTTATTTAAAATAGGTTGTATGGAGTCATTCTCACACAATGGGGAAAACCAGGCATCTCTGCACAAGGGGTCTGAGTTAGTGGTTCAAGTGCTGACATATTCTCTGGAGATGTGTAAAGTCTTATGGAATGGTTTGTAGTATCTTGCCCCTTGACTCTTTGTGGGGAGGGAAAAAAAAAAAAAAAAAAAGAGAAATCTTTCCATATATCCTTTACATTCTGCTGTCTCACAAAATAACTTCTAATGGACTGACAGATGCTAAAAAGATCAACCATTTTCCATGATCTGTCAAGTTAATTAGACAGATTCTGCCCACATTCTTTTTATGTTCCAAATCCCAATGATTTGGTTGCCTGCATTTTGGCTGGCCAGCTTGCAATGTCTGTAGCAAACCATCTTGTCTGTAAAGGCTTCACTGGCTGCTGTAAAGAATAAACGAATTTCTGCAGAGCACAGCTCCATCAGGCAGCTCTCTGGTAAATGCTAATGAGTAAGTAGCAAGAGGTGTTCCACAAGTGATGTGAGCTGCCTCCATTTAACAAAATACCCACCTTTTTCCTAGTTGTAGCTTGTCCCAGTCCTCATTTCCTAATCTAGGCAAACCACAAGAGAACTGTTTAGCTAATGAATGATTGAAAAGTATGAAGACTGAATTCAATAAGTCAAGAAGAAAACAAACATAAAACCCCACAGAGATAACAAAATGTATGTTTAAATGCATCATTCAATTACTCTGCTCGCTCTTTGCTTCCCATTGCACTCTCCTTTGTCAGTACATAGTGTATCTAAATGGCAATCTCTTTGTGACAAGAAACTTTTCTTCATGCCTTTACCTGCTGGTGCAGAACACTGTTGGTACTTTCCAAATATCAAACAATAAAAAGAATTGATTGGAAGCAACATATGAATTGCATGACAGTTAGTGAAGCTGCTCAGAATTTTCCTTACCCAGTACAAAGGTATCCGGAAAACTTTGCAGATTGGCACTCTGTTTGTCTTTATGAATGTGAAGAGCAATTTCAGGTCAACTACTACTACATGATTTCAGTTCCTTAAGTCACCAAGGGCCATACAAGCCATAGAAGGATGGCAATCAATACAGGTTTATTATTTGTTTTTTCTTTCAGCATAACTCATCCAGCAATCACATTGCCATTACCTGCTTAAAATGTTTGTCCCTGAGGATGTAAGTTGTATCGGGTTTTCTGCTCAAGATTTTCTACCTTGAATGTTCCTAGAAAGATGGTTCTTCAGCCTGGCACAAATGGAGCTTTTCTGCTCAGAGGCCACCCTCACTGTGGGACACAGAAGCATCCTTGTCTCAAAGAATGGAATCAACTGCTTTGTCTTGTACCATTCTTAGCATTTTTTTTTACTGCTTGTAATGTGAATAAGTCACAGGCAGAGCTAATGTTTGCTTTATTAGGCTGCATGGTATTAATGCTAACTGAGATCTCAAAATCCTCATTTTCAGTGTACTACTGTCTGAAAATGATTGTGTGGTTCTCCAGACATTCAACTTGGATATTGGAGGCAGGTGTTAGAAAAAAAACTGAAAATGGATAGTGGTATTGATGAGTTCCATCATAAAAAGATAAAATAAAAATGTCATTACCTTTGCATTGCTGTGTAGCTTAAGATGATGAAATGCAGCAGTTATTATGGAAGAAATGATCTTTTTGCATCCTCCAGCTATAATCTATTGCACAGGATTAACAATGAGAGTCTTTACTAATTAGCTTTTATGGTCAAACAATTTTTGTGAAGCTGGTTTCAAAGAAATCAAAATCAAACTCCTTATAGCTCTGACCAGTAGAATTATGGAATATGAACGCATAGATAATCTTTACAAGCTAGAGGAAAATGATTGTTGAGCAACAGAAGCTACATAAAAAGAGCCAATAATATTTCAGGTAAGTGATGATGTTAGGGTTTTATAAATGCAGTCTAAGTAGATCAGGGGATTGACAGGGTGTGTGGTAGCATGTGTTGAAACTTCACATATTGATGCTGCAAATGCAAGTGGTAAAGGATCAATCAGAGCAGAATGCAAAACCTCACCCTTTACTCATCCTTGTAAAATAAAAAAAGGTAAGACTATGTTATTGTGGGTTGACTATATCCCATCAGAACTGCCATGAATTCAAATGAATAATTCTCCTAGCATTTTGCTTCTTAGTTTCTTGTTGTGTTGCTTTGTTATTTTGTCATACCTTTAAAATAAAACACTGCTTCAGCCCATAGAGCTGCACTGCACCTTCCATTTGTAAGTGTAATGATGGAGCTTTTAAAAGATTCTTACTCTGAAATGTGGTGGCTCTTTTCCAAGTCAAACCACCTTAGTTTACCTGTGTGTTTGTGCAGATAAGCTTTATTAAACTGTGGTCCAGTAAATACCCTCTCTTCAGTGAGCCTATAGCAATTACATTTCACAGAAGGAAGGAGAAGCACTAGATTTAGAACAGTTTTCAAAACAACTTAGTTTTATAGCAGAAAAAACGTTTAAGCATTTAGAGCCTCATATCCCAGTCACTACCAAGAAATACCTGGCTCCCAGAAGATTTAGCAACCCAAGTACCTCAGAAAAAGCTATCTTTTGCTCACTGAATTTCATAGATGAAACACAGCCGTTTAATTCCTTTATGGAAGAAAGGAGAGGGCTTAACTTTTTTTTCTGGGCTTCATTCTCAAATCAAGACCTTTGTAGCACAGTGATACAGTGCATCACTTAAGATAAGAACCGACAGCTCCAAAACAGCTAGACCTCAGAATTAGTTTAAAGAAATTCACCCAATTTCTGCATCATTGATTTCTTTGAAAGAGCACAAATTTATGTCAAGAGAGATCCTTAAATATTATTAAATGTTGGCTTTGTTGGGTTTGTTTTTTTTTTTTTTTAATGGTGGCTTTATAGGAAGGCTTTTTTCCTCTAGTTGTATTGTGGAGCTCTACAAAAGAAATCTTTACAGTTCTAATACCGTATGGTTTGCATATTTTAGATTTCCCAAACTGCTTTCCTTGGTCCCATTGTTGATGTTTGCCTAATTAAATAACAAGGTAAAGTTGAGGACAATTCTGCCCGAGTCTAGGTTATTATATTTGAATTTGTAAAAATTTAGTGTTTTCCTGGAGTTGCACCGGATGACCATGAGATCATTTCATATGAGTTTTGTCTTCTTGTGCCAGGATTTTGAAGTTTTTTGTTGCTTTTTTTGATATGTTTTGGAGTTTTGAGGTGGTGGGTTGTACCTAGTCACACAAGATCTAGGTGCCATTGTTGGAAATAAATGTGTTTAATGGTAGAATCTTACACATTCAGAGAAGCATCAGACTGAAGGCATCAGAGGCAGTTATGTGCACATAGGCAATTTGTGTTTTCAAAGTGTCTTACAAACTCCATTTCCAGGCAGGTGGATTCTTCCTCAGGACAAGGCAGTCTCCACAGCCTGCTGTGATCTTGGCTTCTTTTTTTGACATTGTCAGTGTAGGCCAAATGACTGTAAAACTTGTCTAGATGTTGAGATGCGTCCTCTGTCCCAAATATATACTGATTGCTGTTCCTTGTCTATTCAAGACAGCATTATCTGGTGGTTGTGAACACACCATCTACTACACCAGATGAAGGGATGTGCAGCCTTGGCAGGGCAACAGGGGGTTAAATTACGAATTTATGGAGATAGACTCCATAAAACCCCCTCATTTTCAAGTGCTGCGAAAAGTTTCTTTAGTGGCTGGAAAATACATTGCTCAAGAGACTTAATACAAGAAAAGGAGCTGGGTCCATTATATCATTAAGAGAATCCACTTCTTATTTACAAGTTAGGATTAATTTTTACTGAGGCTTAAGTGCTATAAACCCCTGTTGTGTGGCAGAGACTGTGACATTCTGTTACAGGTTAATTTCTTTCCTTGCAAATTAGAAAATACTGTGACTTGCAAAACAGGGGGAGAGTAAGGGAAATATGCCAGCAGTTGTGCTTAGGCTTTTTTGCCTTTTGGCTTCTTCTTTCATTTTCTAGTCTGCTGCACTTTTCTTTCAGTGATTTGGATGCCAATTTAAATTTCCAGTGCATTTAGTGTCCTACCACACCAGGGGGGTGAAAAGAGAATTAAGAATTTACACATCCTTAAAAAAAAATTATTTTCTCCACAGCCCTTTTTGTCTTATTGCCTCTCTGTGATCACGGTGATAACAGAACCCAGTAAACTACAGTCCCAAAAAGCCAGTGGCATGTTTATTTTCCAAAGGTGTGTTTATAGCAGGAACTAGATGGGGCTTGCTCATTGCTCACAATCTGTAGTGGGCTCTTTCACAGATCAACAGACTATAAGATTGCTTTCCTGGATAGGAGCCACTGATGGACCCATACAGGCTACTAAGAGTCATGTAAGAGTCTTTTATCCTGTCTCAGCAGGGACATCTTCCCCATGGGCTTCACGAGAGAGTGTTTTCCTAGCAGCAGGTTTAAAAGAGGGGGAGAGGGATGGAAAGAAGATTAATGTTTCTGCCAGTTCCCTGCAAGTTCACGGAAAATATTGGCTAGGGCAGGAATGGCCCAACTGTTGTGCTTCAGACTATTCTGTGTACTTAGAGTGGCATGTTTTTAATCAAATGTGAAATATAGCTTGAGCAGGTCGAATGGATTAGCCTTCCTTGTAAGTAAGTCTGTCTGCTTTAGTCAAGAGAGCAACTTTTTTTTTTTTTTTTTTTTTTTTTTTTTTTTTTTTTTTTTTTTTTTTTTTTTTAAATGCTTCACACTTAGGATTGTTGTCTTTAACTGTATAACTTTAATGGAGTTTTGGAGTTTGGATTGTTAAAAACAGGAACTATTTAATAACCATAGCCAGTTGAGCTTTGAAGTGTAAAGAAGATACCAAGATAAGAAACCTCTCAGCCAGTCTGTCATAAAAGGTTGGAAATACTTGAGCCTGACAGGGAGTGATCTCTTCTTTTTTTAATACCATATTTTGATTTCAGAATTTGTAAATATTTAAGTTTTCCTTGCTTTGGGCTTTCAAATCTACCTATGTTTAGAAAGTTAATATCCTTGTACTTAAAAGCTGGAAAATCTGTTCATGACAATGTACATAGCTGATTTCCTTCCTCTAACACTGGTTGTTATTTATCAGCATCTCATCAGCCTCCTGTGCCCAGACAGTGTTCAAGTTATCAAAAAAAGCAGGAGAATTTTCAGCTACCTTGTTTCTGCACTTCTGAATCAGCTGAGCCTCTAATAAAGTTAGGCTGTTCGCATCAAACCATCCCTTATCAGTAATGTACTTTGAAAGCTGTTCTATCTGGTTAAATCCAAGTGAAATAATAGACCTCACACTTGGCACATCCTCAGGCTGCTGTGAAGTGCTGCTGCTCCAGTAAAATAAATAGTTCAGGTGATTTCTGTGTGTCAGGAAATTGATGAAAGTATTAGAAATAATTTTTAAAATAGGTTGATTTTCAGAGTAATTGAAGATATTTTTTTTTGTATGTATTAATCACTGCCGTATTTCAGTGCCAGATGTGGTGTGAAATTGCTCTCAATTCTTCTTGCAACACAGGCTCACAGAACTTTATATTTTTAAAAATACTATTTTATATTTACTTTCTACATTTCTGACCTGTGTTTTAATGTGTTGTTTTGACAAATTTAGAGCTTGTTCATTTTACTAAGTTTAGTTATAAAAAAGCAGCGTTTAAAAAAAACCAAACAAAACCAAACCTGAAAACTTTTATAGCTGTCTCTATAGGAATCAATGAGATTTGAAGATTAGGGACAAACAGCAAAAATAAAATGTATCCAAAGATTTACGAATTGGACCAGTTTTTTGCAATACTCAAAGATCAGATTAACTTTGTTCTCATTGAAGAGGATGGGAAATTCTAACATTCTGTTTAGTAAAAACCAACATTGACTGCTCTCAAGGCCCCATCATAGGTGACTACCTTCTTCTCATTGCTGTCATGTTGGAAATCCTTCTCCTGTGCTGCAGCAGTCACCAGTGTAAGTGCAGACAGAACAAACTCAAGCACTCAAGGTATTCTGCAAAATCTCAGGGAACAGAGAGAAGAGGGTAATGTGATAGCTCACCCATGTACCATTGGGCTGACAATGTAAGACATAGTCCTTTGATTTCTGTGAGGATCGTGTTCCAGACATTAAAGTGTGAGAAAATTCATTACTTACCATAGTAGATGTATATATTTTCTTTAAAACAAACAAGCAAACAAAAATATATATATAAAAATTATTGTAGCCCATTGGATGCTGGAACCAGATCCTCTGGTTTTTATTCCCAATACCTTGCACATTCCTAACTTGTATCTTTTCTCTTCCTGTGCCTGTCTGTCCAGTAGGCAGGAATAAAAGGTGCCTGGTATCTTCTGTATGTGTTTTTTTCTTTTTTAATTTGAATAGTGGTTCAAGGCCATGTTTCAGCAAAGCATGTCAGCATTTGTTAAGTCTCACTGACTTTAAAGATGAGCACAGTGTTTTGAGAAACCGAGGCCTCTGAAGTTGTGCAAAATCCATACATCTTCAGAATAAATCATAATTCTTATTTTATCTGATTAGCAATGGGCTATGTATTTTTTTTTCTTTTTAAAGAAAGTAGCTTCATTTATCACAATCCAGGGACCCGTTTGGATACTCAGTGGACAGAAAACAAGGCATGAATCTGTTGGAAAAATAATTTGGCTTGTGTAGTCCTTTCTAAATATAACTCTTTGATCAAAGCACAGTGTCTTTTGTAAGTCCTATCCAGAACAGATACAAGATGATGAATATACTGAAGCCTTCAGATTTTTGATGGTGCCTTTTCAAAGGCATGCCAGCCTGAATGTAACATCGTGTGATGCTGTTTGAACTGAGCAAACATTTTGCCTTCAACTTCTCTCTCCTGCATTCATGCCCCTCTACAGAGATAATTGTGTATACCATTTAAAAAAAAAATAAAAAAGGGTGTACAATTAAAATTCTGGGGATTTTTGAAGGCTGCTGGAGAAAAGCAGTTGCAGTGTTATATCCTCCTAGAAGTATTTTTTTAAATTTATAGCAACATCTGTGTGTAAATAAACACAAATTGTTTCAGGTTTTTGTAGTATGTTCACAAACATAAAGGTCCTTGCAGCTGAATGGGAAATGGGATTCTTCTGAAATGACAGTTAATAAAAGGTTTTTTTTGATTTGGCCACTAACCAGTTTATACTGTAACAGTGACTTTCAGGTGAATCTTAGTGTCCTGGGGAGAGATGGAGGTGTGAACAATAAGAAAAATATGACTTTACAATTATTAACTTTACAATTATTTACTGAGCATCAACATTTCATTGCACTGGTTTTCCATTGCTTTGCTTTTCTGAAGCAGAATTGTTCTGGGGGTGCAGTCACAGAAGAGAGGGATGTGCAGAGGCATGAGGTTTTCCCACTAACACATATTGTAAAAGAGGGGACCAGGGAGAGAAAGCTGCTGTTTCTGTCTGACACAAACAGTGCTAATTAATACACTGATTTTACAAGTGATGTAGGGGAGTTATAGAGACAGAATTAATTATTAAAATCTCTGTCTTCAAAACACTGTTTCTAAGGTGCTTTGCTTGATTATAATATGAACCTGCAATGCAAAGAAGCTGGAGATCTAAGATCAGATTCAGACAACAGTCATGTACTTGATCAACAGTTTGAAGATGAGTGTTCATACACATCTGGTAAAATTAGGGAGCCTGGTTCTGAGAGATGCTGTCAGGATCAAAGCCTGGGGAGTACAACATAGGGAGAGAAGTCAACACACCACAGGAAAGGAAGACTTTACTAAGTCAGTCACAATATGTGGGACAACTCCTTTGTTCACTAAAGTATTAAGTTTTTTGATTTTGGAAATTTAGGAACTTTATTGTGTCATTTTCATCAGAATGCAGAAGGAGGCACAGTTAATAAATCCAGGTGTGATTATGCTGGAATTGCATTCTCTTGGTGCTGGATTCACTCCTAAACTACCTGCAATGATCTGCAGTAGCTGTTCTGTAGGGAGCTGGAGTTTTTTGCAGCTATTTAATTGGGGGTCATGCTTCAGGGACCTATTTTTAGAGATATAGCAAAAATCAGACCTTGCAGTGGAGAAGGGTTTGTAACAGACCAAAGGCCAAATTGTTATTTCTAATGCTGGTTTTATTCTTAGCCCTGCATAGTGGTGCTCCTCATGTCTGGACCACAGATAGAAATGAGATATTGATGACTTTCAGACTCCAAAACCCTTTTGATTGTCTAGAATGCAATTTTATAAGTGGCAGTAAGTGATGGCTGAATGAGATTAATGTAGGCTGCCTTGCTCCTCGTTGCTGCAGGTAGGAATGAGAAGATCTGGGGAATGACTATTGAAAGTGTTAAGCAATTAAAGTGGGTAGTAAAAAGGGGAGACTGACTGGATTATTTTTTTTCTCTAGCTGGATGAAATTCTGAAGTAATGAGTAGCTGCATTATATAAACCTTCAGGTGCGCCGATGCATTACATCTGTTATTCTTATTTCATTTAAGAATAGCTTCAAAAAATCTAATGCATCTTCTCAGTCTGATTTTAAGCAATCAGAGAATATTTAATGATACAAATCTCTCTCTACAGCCTAAATGTTTATATCCATCTAACTTGGTAAAATTAAAAACAGAATCTGTGCAATTTGAAAACAATTTAGTCAACCAAATAGCAATATTGTACAGAAAGAGGCTCAGTCTCTTCTGATAGGGTCATGTCTTTGTTCTGGTTAAGTTATGGGGCAGAATCTCTTCTCAGTTTTTTAAACCTCTATAAACTGACAGGTGATTTCATTAGTGCTATTATACTTGATCTGTGAAATTCAAGTAAGAATTGAGACCCTGGAGGTTGAGAAGGACAGTATCAAATTGCAGTAACTATGAAGTCAATCACTGTATTATTTCCCTTAGGTTTCATGGATAGTGATGTCTCTGGATACCTGGATAAACTCTGAGTAATCATGGGAACATGAATTCATGGGTTTGTGTTGAGGAACTGATCTTTCAAGGAGGGACACGTTGGGTTGGCTAGAGCTTCTTTCCAGAGAAGGTGAAAAGATTGCAAGGATTACATGGTGGTTATTGATGGATGGCAGCCCACTTACTCCAAAAATAAAACATCAGAAGAAAGAGACTTGCTCCTTTCTTGAAAGTCTGATATTAAAACCTACTGAGCTTAAATAAATCTGTTGAATTTCATTGCAGAAGAATCACCTGCCTGAAGAGTTACCTAAACTGACAATAACTGTGTGCTGGGAAATGAAGCAACAGAACCAAATTCTGATCTTGTTTATGCTGATATAATTAAGGAAGATTGTAGGCCCTTTGGTCTTTGAAGTGATCCTTGTGCATGAGTAAGGCCAATGGGGGCTACAATAATAAGACTTAATATATCCAAGAAAATCACTGAGAGTGGCATAAAGCTTCTTTGTGAAAAGAGCAAAGCTGATCAACACATAAAGCATCCACAACACATTTTTCTCAGGAGGCTGTTCACATAATAGACAGGCAACTGTGGGAATGAGAAGGGTGATTATCTTTTACATTAAAGTCTTTTTTATGTCTCTCCAGAATATAAAGCAGCTGTAGGAAAGAATTTACACCCATATTCAGTTCCCTGCATATGATGTCAGCAACATAGTGGGGATATGTGTGTGAGTGAGAACAAGGACCATATATTATATATCTTGGCACTGAAAAAGTTTTTTTTGCTTTGCTAATGCTCATAGGAGAGCTTGGGACCTTTCCCATGCAACCCCCAGATTGTGCTGGTGCCCTTCTTAGGGGTGAGTTTATTCAAGGCAACTTGAAATACAATCCTGTAACCTTGTCCCCACTGCAGATGGAGGAGGGAAGGTGGCCTCCTTTTCTTCTTCTGAGCTATTCAGCCCTGCAAAGAGAAATCTGGGGTGTTGAGCTCCCAGCTGCCTCTGCCACAGGTGCCTCTGAGGCTGCTGCAGGGGAAGGGCTCAGATTGGGGCCAGGCAGAGTATTGGCTGTGAGCACTTGTGTGCACCATGTAGGGCAGCTGGTGTCACTGGTCCCTTTTCTGCTTTTATGCCTGTTGGGGCTTTATGGAAAATCCCATTTATTGAATCACCAAAAAAATAGATGGGTGTACGTCTGCCACTTTTATCTCCGTAGCTGCACTCTGGCAGGCATCTCATCCCAAACTTTCTCTAGTGCAGATAAAGATGTTGTTTCTCCTTTGCTGCAAAATAAAAGTTAAAAAAATAAATGAATTATTTTTTAAGTGTGGCAACTGTGCAGCACATGGCTCCCATGAAACTCTTTTGAAACATCCAGTATTTCAGAAGTATCCACTAATTAGGGCTGCCCAATTGGGCCTGATTTTTCAGATCTTCTGAGTGATTGTTGCTTTCATTGATCTTTAACAGGAGTGGACGGTCAGAGCATCTGAAAAACTGCGAGGCAGACGGATGAATGATGATGAACCAGAGGGACAGTGTGGAACGAAAATGCTTTGTTTGATATTGCTAATTGTTTTGTTTTGGTAATTAAGTATTTTTTGAAGCAAGTGATTGATTTGGTCAGAGATGAAAAGGGATTAAGTGTGACCCGCTGAAACTCATTTCTAGCCCTAGCTGCTTATTATGAAATTAGTTTTTTGTTTCAGATTAAAATACACAGACTTGGTGGTATGGAAACTATCAATTAGCTGAATATACAGAGAAATCACTTCTTGTAAGATGTCATCTTCTTATGCCACAGTCTTCTAAATATATTCTTTTGAGAGTTTTAATTATTTGGTGATGTTTTTAACAGTCATAGTATGTGCTGGAAAACAACTGAAAATACTTGCTTACTCTTTTATTTCCCCAAAACATATCCAGAGAAAATTCTTTTGGCAATTTGAAAATAAAGCTGCTGATTTGGTAAAGTGGAGTATAACCCTCTGTCAAGAATTGTTTGATACTTTTATCATGAGCTATTGATTTAAGTGCCTTTGAGTAAAAAAATAATAATGTTGTTTGCTTCATCTTTTTCCCCAGCTGAGAGGGGGTTACTATGAAGTTAGACAGTAGAGACAGACTCGGGCAGGAAAGTATTTGTGGTGTTGTGATTACAGGTGCACTATAGAGACACTATAGAGAATGAGCTTAGGAAGACTGTAGTATTCTGGGCATCATCTTTCCAGACCTTTTCTGTCATAAATGTCTATTTGAAATGCAATTGATGTACCTGCAAAGATTTGGGAATTAATTTTTCCCACAAAACAAGATTCAATGAAAAAAACCAGTCTGCTCTTACAAAAGATTTACTCTAAAGGAACTATGGTGCTTCCCAAATACATACATCACTTTGTAAGACATACACACAGGAAGAAAAGACATGCAATCCCCCCAAAATTTGGATCTGTTTAGGAACAGAAATGGATTTCACAGGGGATTCAGCATGGCTGGTGTAGCCCCTTCCACAGGGGTGGTCCCTGGGTCCCCAGCTACCAGCTCCAACTCTGGAGCTTTGTGATGATCTTTCTTTGAGGTGGAGCTTTGTGGATGATCTTTCTTTGCAGCTGCAGCTCTCAGTGCAGACAGGAGCAGTGGAAGAGCACAGAGAGGAGGATACAAAGAAGAACAGAGAGGAAGGGAACAGGGCTCTTAAGAGTACAGCTTGATTTGATGTTTTGCCTGAATCTTCACAAGTGTAAATATTTGACTGTAGTTTTGGTGCTTTTTTTTTTTTTTTTTAATTCCCCTTCAGGTAGAGTATTTGTTTACATAGCATAAAATTTCCTCCTTCCTCTCTTCTGTTCTTTCACTCCGCGAGTGAAAATCTGCAGTTCCTTGGCAAAGGCTTAAAAATAACAACTCTAGTGAGTGGGAATGCTGCTTTCTCTTGAGATTCTATAATTCTCCTTTTACTAAAGGCTCCCACAGGAAGGGGCAGTTGAGTTTTTAATTTTTTTTTTTTTTTTTCCATCCTCACCCCATTGAGAGTCCAAATTGACCTTGAAAGCCTGGTTAACAGAACTATCAGATTTTTAACATGAACACCTGAGTTTAAAATTTTCACTCAATACCTCCCTTACAAAGTGGAGAGCAATTTAGGAGCTAATGCTGGTCAGGCTATCTCCTTTATTCGTCAGTAGTGGGAATAATATACCAGGAATATTTTTTTCTTTTACCTGTGAAGAGTAGTCAGCACAAAAGCCTTATTCACAGAAAAAAAAAACCAACAAAACCCCACACGGCTATGTCCCTACTTCTAGAAATCATATTCATTATTTCCTGTTTCATCCAGGTTTTGTTGCCTCCAGCACGTACCTCTATATGTGTACATGGTAGGATTGTTCAAATTCAGGATAATGTACCTTCTTTTTTGGAAGATTTTTTTGAAAATAATAGGGATGCTACCAAAGGTTTCTATTTCTGTTGTTTATTTAGAGGGTGGCAACAAACAACTCAACATATGTCCTTTCAGATGTGTAGATGTAGAGACATTTGGTTCTAAAGCTTATCTAATGCTATATGAAGGTTGCTTTTAAATGTCTTAGAAGCAAAAAAAAAATTAGCTTTAAAAATCCATAAACAAGAACAGGTGTTGACATTTGGCAGGTTTGTATCCCACTTCTGGGATTCTGCACAGCAAAATAGTCACAAAGGAGATTTAACACTGCAGCATCTCTGGCATTAAAAGCCTCCCTCTTTCTAGTGACTTTGCTGAAGTATATAGTTGTAAGATTTAGGAGTAGCTTAATTTAAGCATATTGGAACCTCATGATTGAGTGAAACAGCTTTTTCTAATGAGTACGTTGCTCCCAAGGTAGAGATGACTTGCAATTTTTTTTCTTAATGAAAATGGAATAGGAAGGAATTAGGTTTCATAGTCCTGTTTCAGAAGTGCTAATGCAAGAAGCAAATGAGTAATGAAATTACACTTTTTTTTTTTTTTTTTTGGTCATGTAAAGGAAAATCACTGAACCTCTCATGACTGACAGTGGCTGATTTTCACATAGCAAACAATTTTCTATGTGCATTTTGTTATGAAATTGCTTGATGGTTAAATACCTTAATAAAATTACCAGGTCTAAAAGATCAGGATAGGAGAGTGTGGAAGATGTCATGCTGTCATCTGTGCATGAAAGCTTCAATCTTATTTATTTGGATTTATGAGTTCAGAAAGAAAGTCTTCTCTAGAATAATCTACAAACACTGTGCAATTAGTTGTTCACTCTCACGGCATCCCCAGAACAAAAGGTACCTTATAGGTTAATGATTTTTCTGCCTCAAATTGGTCATATTGGTTGACTTGAGGGACAAAGGATAAATTGAGATTGTTATATTCTTTTAAATGACTGGACTGGCAAAACCCACTCATTTGGATGGGAAGGGAGCAGATATGTATTGAAGCATGTAGTAAATGGAAATTATTTGAGAATGGAATTTCTGTCACACCAAAATATTTTCTTGAGCTTAACTGTGGATGTTTTGAATGCTATTAGGAATTTTAAATCTATATTTGGCTTCGTGTCCTTAGGGTCAAGTATCTACAAAACACTGTTCTCTGGAGACAGGAATCCTTGAAAACCAGTTTCAACATCTCCTTGGTTTTTCATGCTGAATTAATCCTTTGGGAATGTCATTCTTCCTTCAGTTCAGCCGTCTCGGTCTTTTGGAATTATTTCAGAACCATTTGAAGAACTGACTCCAGTGTTTCTACCACTGACACACTCAGTACTGTGTGATCTTACATAAGTGCTGCCTGGAAAGTAGTCTGTAGCGAGACTGAAATATGGACAGTGTGGGTTCCCATTAGCTGAAATACCAAAAGGATTTGTTATATTTAGAATTTTGTTCACTTATGCTTAACAGAGCTCCACTTTAAGTTAGGGAAAATTGGTTTCATTTTCTCTTCCTACCATTAATAGCTATTAGGGTTGAAAAAAAGGCTTTAAACATATCATTAAAGTACACTTAAGTAACTTGCAATTGACAATTAACTCAGCATGGTAATACATTATCATAACATTTTCCTTTGATAGGTTTGTCTCTTAGAAGATACAAGAAAAGACAAAGAATGTCTTTGTAAAACTCATATTGAAGTTATTTCTGTTTTAATCATTCACATTTGGAGTGTCTTAGCAGTGAAATGTGTTCCGTTATCTATGTTCAAAAAACATTTCTTTGGTGTTTCACAACGGGCAGTTATAAAGGACCCTGTTAAAGGGGTGTATGGGGTTTGTTGGTTTGTTTCTGTGGGGATGCTGTTCAGGCAGGTGGATACAGAAGAAAATTATCTGCACTCACTCGAAGTTTGGGAGTAACCAGAGGGAGACAGCGGCAGAAATCCTATCCCCATTCAAGGTTGTTTGGCTTTGAGATTTTATTAAAATCCCCTTCAGCAGAAGGCATGATAACATTCTGTGAAAAGTACTCAGATTGCCAACATCACAGCACAACATCCAGTGTGCTTCCCCTTTCGAGACAGAAGTAAAATACATCACTAAACTGTTGGTCCTGTCTTTGGGTACTCAGAGTTAATGGGGAGCATGTGAGTGTGCAGCTACTGGGCAGGGTGACCAGGGACTGCCACCTGCCAAAGCTGAGTTGGAACGTTACTATGACAATAGCAACACTGGTGACATCCTCCATTCCTTGCACAGCCAATGGGCATTGACCTTATCCTGTCAAAGCATGTAAAAAGTGATGCAGGCAACACTGGCTTTGTGAAAATTGGACACATTTATCTAGGACGTTTCACTGCATTACCATATATTGAGTTGTAGAAGTGTAGCTAAAATAGCTGCTGTATTGTAAGGGTTTTTTTTTTGCAGTGAGGCAAGAAATGCAACAAAGACAACTGTAGTCTGAGCAAATGTTTGGGGTTTTTTTTTCTAATTCTTTAAAAGCAAAACCACCGGTGCCAGGCATGCAAAATCCCATCAGTTCTATGCCCCAGATCATCTTCTCTCCTGTTTTCTTGTAAATCCACTCTCAGATATATTAGTTTGGAAATTACATATCTTAGGGCTCTGTAGCCTGGCAGTCTGAGTAGTTTGCTTTATTTTGAATACTTTTGCAATGCTTGTGTCTTCACAGCTTAAAGAAATCAGGTTGCATACGTGCTGCTGAAGTCAATAGAAGCACAGCATTTGAGCACGGTATTTCCTCACTTGCTCTCCTCTCTTTCCTCCTCAGTCATTTCTTGAAAATTCCTTCATAATAACCTTATCCAAACCATAAATATGAAAGTCAAATAAGCCCAAAGGAGATTTATCATCCTCTGACTCGGCACTCCTTTTATGATTAATAATGACATTGATTCCTTTAGAAATACAACAACAATTAATTTAAAGGTTCTGATTGGTTTTAGTATTAGGTAAACTTAACATATTGAATGAGCGTAAAACAATTACCTGTCTTATTAACAAAATTAGCTACAGCAAATTTACCAGAAGGAAACTGTTGCTATTTAGCTACCTAATTATGTCACTATTCTTTGTGACCAAATGATATAATGAAAATAATTTGATCTACTGGTGCTGCATAGAGAATTTCTGAGGAGCAGCTGAATATCATAATCTGTTTTGAACGTGTGTTTTCCTACTCTGTTTCTGTTTCAGAAAGTAGAGTTCAAGGGCTTCAAAGAACTTTGCAGAGAAGTGAAGTCGAACTGTGCTTGGCAGAATATGGAACAGCTTTTTTACTATTCTAAAATGTTAGATAACCCTTTTCTTGAGGCCAGAACCTTTTGACTTCTCCAGCAGATTCATGATGTATGATTTTCAGGCTCTGGAAAAGATGTCTTTTATTCTGCCTGTCACAGGAGCCAAGAACTGGACTTGCTGTGCTACTGTCTACATATTTCCTAGCACTCTGCCTTCATGCAAACATTTAAACTCAGCAAATTTTTCTTTCCAGCCCCAAGAGTTAATAAAGCAGAAAGCCACTGGATGCCCTCTAGCTGTAGGCATTTCAGCCCAGGGGGACAGTAACCTGGCCAGCTTTGAAGGCTACCCAAGCACTGGTGACACACAGAAGTTGGGTTTCAGGTGCCAGCTTTCATCTGTTTTGTGTGAGTATTGAGTGTTCTGGGTTGGCAGTTTAGTGGCACAGAAGCAATGAGAGCTGGCGAAGCTCATGAGAGAAATCAGATGTGGTCTTGGAAAACTTCTTGCAAAATGTCTCTACTGGCACCACTGTACTTCCACGCCAGCAAGCATCTAAATGGTGGGTTCTCAGAGTGTTTTCTTTCTTCCTACCAGATCTCCCTAGTTGCTATATGTTGATATATGTTCTCATATCTTTCTTACACTTCCCATCTGTCTTCCCTGGGTTGCCATCAGTGGGAAACTTGGGTTTAGGCATATTTGCTAGTGCCATTCCTGTCAGAGCTTCTCTGGGGAAGTGGTATCATTAGCAGGTAGAATCTTTCCCTGTCTCCCTCCTGGTGTAGCTTTATGAACTGGAAAAATGGAGATGAGGATGTTTTGGTACAGTAGGAAATCTGCAGTGCATGAGTGATCTGAATATTGTAACATTGCCTCAGATTGTAACAATCAACTTTTACATGACTAACTCTAATATTAAACTACACAGAAGAAGTAAGTCATCAAACAGATCTTCAAACTAGTTAAAACGTACAACCAGGCAGGAAGGACTTCATGGAGGTCAAATGACAATCACAGTCTACACAAGTCAAGTGTACTTTAAATATTACAAAAATCCTTTATTCCTTTTCAATTAATACTATTTAGTTGAGAGAGAAAGAGAAGGGCATTATTACAGGGTAAGAACACAGTGAGGACTGTACTACTTGTACCATGGAATGGTATTTTTCTCCCCTCAGACAGTTTTCCTAAAGCTCCTGTGGGATAGAAACCCCTTGAGCACATCCCCTGGCTGCTTGTTTAGGTGCTTATGAAGATGCTGTGACCTACACAACTTGCTTTCTTCCCCACAGTATGACTTTGTATCTTTACAGTTAGTGTACTCTGGAAATATTTTAATTTTTGTTTCATTATTTAAAGCAAACCTAATATTAATGACAGAGCTGCTGTACATTAAAGCACTGCACTACCAAGCCACATCAGCACATAACTTTTGGTGAGACTTTCTGCATAATTTATGTCTGAAGGAGAGTATGCTGACACACAGTTGAGATTTAATCATATTTAGTTCTGCTCACAATAATTAGATCCTTTCATACTAAGCAGGTGTGCCAAGGTAGGCCTCTGAATAAATGTTAAAGTTACAAACTCCTCCATAACTGGTCAAGCACAAAAAAATTGAAATATGTTTAGCATTCTGTTTCTAATATACCATCATCATAAAACCTAGATGCTTTAAATAAGAGAATTGGGTGCTATTAGATGGACCACTCGAAGAACTGGTAACCAAAACCCATGCCCAAATCACATGCTATACCCCATCATCCCCAAATCACTTGGGTTTATAAATCAGGTAAACTGTAGAAACGCTTTAGTTCTTTGCTTTGAAAAGCATTTTCCATCACTTAGTCACTCCTGTGGTTCCTTCTCACTTTCTTGTTCTGCTGTCTTGATGTGCGAAGGAGAATGCTCTTATACTCAGGGTGGTCCCATCCATCCTTTGACAGCCCTGAAGGATTTAGGTGGAAGAATGTGACCCTTTGTTGAGTTTATATTCTGTTATCTAATTGATTCTGCATTGGAGGTGTAGAGAAAGACAATCTAGCAAAATAAAAACCTCTCTTCACAGGTTGGGAAGAGTTGGGCTGGATCAAACTGCTACATGTAGTTAGTCAGGCTGTTCTGAGAACAGTGGCTGCTGACCTTCACCTCACAGATGAGACTTAAAATAATTAGACCATACAAATCAGAGGGGAGAAAGCATTAATTTTGAGTCCTCCTTGCAATATTTCAAGCACACCTTTTGGTTTCCTGTTGTTCACTTTTTTTCTTCCCTGAAATGGGCATTATTTGTTCTTATTTTTGCAGCTTTTAAAGCAGTTCACCTTGTTTGCTTTTAGATATCCTGAGGTGACATCTGAGGGAAGTGAACTTTTTCTAGGGTGCCCTGTTACATGGTTATGTGTTTTGGATTGTCCGAGATGACAAGAGATCCAGCCTTCTTCTGGATATCATCCTGCTTAGTTTTAAATGCCTCTTCTGGAAGATAGATGTTCACTGGCATATCCTGCAGATTTCAGAAAAGGCATCCAAACCCAAGCAATCTGAAATATCTGCCAGTGAATAACCACCCCTCACATCAGAGCATGGAGACTGGAGGAAAGTCATGACTTAATTCTTGTGGAGGCGTAATACAAACTCCCCCATTTGCATCCTCTTCTAGGAAAACAGAAACTCTTCTTCCCCAAATCCAGATTTAGTTGGGCTACATCTTTTTTTTCAGTGGCTCAGAGCCTACCATGCTTCAATCTTAACACAGAAAATCCTATTCACAGATCCAGTTTTCCAGTCCCTGATGCAAAGTGTTTTAAAAAAAACACAGTTCCTGCATATGTTACTCCTGCACTTCACTCCCTCAGTCATATCTAGCAGTAAAATGCATACAAATGCCAAAAATACGTAGTGTTTCTGAGGCTGATTGTTATTAATATTGTTTTGTTTGGGGTTTTTTAGCTGTAAACCTTTTTGAAGTGCCTAGCAGACAGCAAGAGGAGCAGCTTTGGAAGGGGGGGAGACAACTTTGAAATCCACGGAGCAGAAGCTTTAATCTCCAGTTGTGACTGACATCAAACAAAAGTGCAAAAACTCCCTTTGTTCTTGTGCACAAAGGGTGTGTTTGTTGTTTGTTCAGGGTAAGTGAAAGGCCCCCATGAAGTCCCACTGAAGATGTTTAATGAATCTGGCAGCCTCCAAGCTGTCTCTTCTACAGAGTAATCCTAACGACAGACCCATCACACATAATTTAACAGAGTGTGACACGACAGCCTCTGCTCAGGAGAGACCTTGGAGAGGGAATACTTTTATTACTCAACAGCACAGGCCCCTTAGGGTCAGTGTTGTGGAGCAGAGCTCGTGTTGGTGGTGGTCACACTTTCGTCTGTGAATTGAGGAGATTTACTCGCTCAGGTATCGGTTGTTAAGTTTCCTAAACATTGGCTTTGAACTTGGGGCTAAAATTGAGTGAATTGTACTATCTGTAGTGCAGGGGGGCTGGGATTTTGGCAGCCTCAGCTTGTAGTAGAAGTCAAAATCAAGAATATCAAAGAAAGGAGGTCTGCTACCAAAATCAGGCCAAAAGGGGACATCGGTTTTAGGGGAGGAAGGGAGAAATAGCATCAATTAGGAGTGGAACAATAATGGAAAATATTATAAAAAAGACAAACAACTGAACATTTCTTATACATGAGGTCAGTTAAGGGTTGCCATATATATTTATATATATATGTGTGTGTGTGTGTCATCTTTTTATCAGTTCATCTTATCAGTTTTTGGATTGCTAGAATAGAGATGACCACAGTGTGTGTCTTTAACCTGTCTAGTCCTTTCTATGGTTTAATGTTTATAACCTTTGGTATTGCAGAAATTGGACTGTTTGCTACCAAGTTGCATGTTTTGTTGTCAGGGTAAAGATATTTTATGTGGCTGGCAGCATGTAGAGTAGCTGGTGTGTGCCTTTATGGTCTGGGCATCTATTGCCTGTGAACGAGGCAGAAAGGACTTAAATGCTCTCTGGACTGGCGTGTTCAGGGGGGAGTAATACCTGAGTGCCTTGCTCTTCTCTCAGCAGATTCTGTTTTCAAATCTGTCTTGTGGTGCATGTGTAAATTTGAGCAATTCACTTAACTTTTCTGTGTTGCCACTTCTATAAAATGGGCATAATCTTGTTTACCTACTCTAAGCTAAATTACAGAGGGGAGTGTGACTGTTCACTGAAGCAGAGCCTGGAAAGAAAGAAACTCTTGGAGAACACCACGTTTGGAGTTCTTTTTTTCCCCTACTTCTCTTACGATGTAATTCACATTTTATCCCCACTGCTCATTATAAATGCCAGATTTATTTGTATTGGAAATCTCTGCTGCTCCAGGGACTGTGGAAGAGCTATGCACCACCCACTCTTACATCTTATCCCCATGCCAAGCACCAAGCAGAGCCCCAGCCAAACCATCATGTCTCAGGTCTGGTGACTGGGATTCAGACTGGGTGCTGAAACAATGGTGATATCCAGGAGCACAGCCCCTTTCTAAGAGCTCTGCCTGCTGTCACTCTTTGAAATAATTCCTTGTTCTCTCTTGAATTGCAAAAATATTGTAGGATCTATCTAAAATAGCATTCCCTGTTTCCCTCCCTTCTCCCCCTACCCCTTAATCAGATGTCCAAAATCAAGTGCCTATGTTCTCTGCTGACAAGCACAAGGGGATTAGGTTTAACAGAACTGGCTCAAGGTTTTGTAAAATGCATCTTGGAGCTTGAGCTCTGAACGAGCCATAAAATTCCTCCCACGAGGTAGAAGTAAAGTTTCTGCAAGACTGGATCAGAAGTTAATAATGTTTTTTTAGGTTATTTTTTTTTCTTGCTTCCTAAAAGGTGCTACAAAAACATCTGATTTTTGGAGATGCTGCAAGCCTAACAATGACTTAATGTAACCATTGTGTAAAAAATCACCAATGTGTTTTACCACCAGCAAAAAGAACTGCTTCCTGGCCTGCATGCAAACCATTTGGAGCAATTAGCATGTAATTTAATTTGCATTAATCAGCACAAGGTCAGGAAGAAATTAACTTTGGGTGTAGATTTTACATATAACAGCATATAAGAAGAAGAGAGGAACTGTTTTTACAGGGTGTTAATTTGGAGTTAAGTGCATTCAGCAAGTTTTGCAGGGTTTGGCTTTGCAGAAAAGAGACGAATGATGTGGATTTGGGAACACTGAAAGCACAAAATGATGTGGCGATTTACCAAGCATTTAATGTTGCAATATGTAAAGGCTTTAACAGATTTCTTGGCACTTGTAAAGATCAGAGTGCAGGTTTGGATTTTTTTTTTTTTTTTTTTTTTTTATTTTTTTTTTTTTTTTTTTTTTTTTCTTTTCTTTTCTTTTTTTAGCATTGAACACAGTGCTGGCACTGAAGGGCTGTGTCTGGCTGAACAGGGATGGGGTCCCCCAGGGCTCTGTGCACAGACCACGTGTTAAACCAAATGATCCAACAACACAGACAGATATCCGAAAAGTCCAGATCTCTGTGCAGCTCCACAGCATTAACCTTAGTGAGCCCTGAAGTGGGGGGAATTTAGGCAGATTACTTATTTCCCTGTGCACCCTCTTCCCTCCTCTGCCATTTCATTTCACAAAGTCTACTGGGGCTCCATGAGCCTTTGGTACTAGCAACATGATAAGATTGTGATAAACCCACCATTAGAGAGAAAGAAATTGGTTTTGACAAGTGGCATCTGAGTATCTGGTTATGGCAAATTAGCTGCAGAGGGGTCTGGTGTATTTTAGCTATAGTAAGGGGGTAGGTGAAATATGGCTGCTCTTGTACTTTTTTCTTTGAATGAAGAGCATTTATCATTTTGGGGGCATGGAAGGTGTCTGAAAGTGAGTCTCTGCTTTGCACCTGGGTTTTTTTGTTTGTTTTTCTGGTTTTTTTTTCCACAGGATAATCTCAAGACACTTTGGAGCTCCCACATGCACCTCTGTAGTCCCCAAATATCTTTGTCATACCAGGGCTGGAAAGAACCATGGGCAGCACTGCACAGCCCATTTCAAGAGGGAATACCATTGCCAGGCCTGAACTCTCTGCCTAAATATTCTTCTAGAACAGGATTTGGGGACAAAGTAGGCATGGAGACCTCTCATCCAGTTGTTTACGCTTAACTAAGCTGCTGAGGTTGACCCTGGTTCATTTATGCTTCTTGCTTAGTCAAAGGGAGATCCATGATGGGTTGAATTGGAATTGATTTGGAAGCCAAAGGTGATTATGCTCCTGAGCTTCTGTAAGGTGGGCAAAGTGCAATAGTCAGGCCAAAGCATGTCTGAGGGAACCAAAGAGTTTTGTCAGGTGAAGTGCAGTAACTTCAGGACTCAAAATTAGGATCCAGTTTGTTCACAAACTGGTATCACACCTTGATCAGATAGCTTAGTTTCGCATGAGCCTTCATCCCTCTGTGGCTTAGGTGCTTTGATCATCCACTGAAAATAGTGGGAACTTAGTGCTTACATCATCCACTAAAACTAAAACTGGTGGGAACACTGTACCTGCCATGGCAAAGAGCTATTTGCAAATGGAGTTCCCTATTCCACATGCTGCTTTCATTGCCTCAGTAAGATTTAGGCAATGTTTTGCTTAGCTCACTGTTAAAAAAAAAAAGGTATGCAATATTAATAAATAATAATGATTAATAATAACAAAAAGTAAAATTAAAAAATAAATTAAAAAAATAATAATAAAAGCAAATTTGAGATTGATACTTTTCAAAAACTTGCACTGTGATGTTTTAAGGAGCCCCTTAGCCCCTTAGCCCCTTAGAGTTCTTTATGGCCAGGTTTTTCGTCATGGTTTTTCAACTCTCTCCATCTTCTGGGTGTTTTTACAGGATCTGATTTATTTCTTCCTCTCCACAAATCAACATCCTAACTGAACCACAGGCCCGATGACACTGGTCCTGTGAATTTGGGCACTAGAATTGCAAAAAATCACTATTTTTTAACATTTTGCACAAAACCATCAAGTGTTAGATTACACAAGAAAGGTCAGAGAAAAATGTATTGTGCAGTAAATCCACCTGAAGATTTATATCCCAGTTCTTTCTTTTTAATCAATGCTAATAGATTTTTAAAGACAAAAAGAGGAAGAGAGGAAGGAAGGGTATCCTTTGGATAACAAATGTTAGGTAGAGAGTTTGAAGTATTAAAAAAGTGAGGTGATTTTTCTTCTTTTCTATCATGCAGTAAAATTGATCAGGGAGGCTAAAAGCTGCTTAAGCAAGTGTTTGTACTAATTTATTTACAAAAAAATAATAATTATTTTGTAGTTATTAGTTTTATTTTTATGGCAGCTGTATAGAAATTGATCAACTTCCACCCCTTCAGAACATATATAAAAGGAAATACATATTCTGTAAATAATCCTTTGTTCAAAATTACCAGTTAATGAAACAACAGAAAATCACTTCATGTGATTTGAATTATACAACTTGCAGTTTGTTTCCCTTCCATATGGGGTAATGCTACTTTACCTGCCTTTTCAGGCAATCTGATGGATCATGAGTTGTTCTAATAAATTCACATCACACTGGACAGTGTAGGGTAAGCTCCACTTACCCCCTCACGTTCATTGCTAAGGTTCTCTTGGTGCATGTGTCTACTCGTCTAGACACAAGATTCAAGAAATTAAACTCCTACCTGATTTCCACTTGTACATGAGTTTCTGTTGAACATCACTTTCTTTGGTAATATCTTGTTTTTAAATATCCATCTTATTCCCTAATGTTGGATACATTTCATGGAAGTGTGAAACGAAACTTCTGTGTAGAGAATCATCAGATCACTTAAAAACAGGCTTGATAGAACTGTTAAATATGATTTTTAAATTTTTTTTTTCCTAATTTTAACTTGGGAGGATGACTAGCTATTAAATTCTTATCTGTAATTATTAACATTATTCATGTTCATTCTTAGCTGTTGATACACAGTTTATAAAACATTTGTATATATTGGGCAAGTTCTCTTTCTTTAGACTGTGCTCATAAGGACCCAAAGTCTTTGATATTCCACATGGAACATCTAAGAGTGATGATCTTGGCATTACTACAAGTTTAAAAAAAAGATATTCCTGTTTAGGCAGAGCAGGTTCTACTTGTACCTTAAATAGACTTTAAATTAAAGCAGAAAATAAATTATTCTATAACCAGCTGTGTTTGTTCTCTCCCTTCTTTTCTCTCAGTCTTTTAGATCTCGTTCTCCATGGCCTCCTCTGTTTCTCTTTGCTCTTTTGATCAGTTTTCTCCTCCTTCCCTTTGGTTGCAGGCCAGATGTTCTTATGACATGTAGATCTTTCCAAATACATTATTTGCTTTGTAGAGTAGCCATGTCTGCAATCAAAATCTGGCCAGTTGTAAGCTGTTTCCAGTGATGTATTGTCTTTAAAAAACACACTGATGTGTGTTTGTGTGTTAGAACTTGTGACTTGCATAAGATGCAATTTTTTCCCCTTCCCTGTTGAAGCAGAGAGAAGCACCAGAGCACATTTTTTAAATAAATAGGGGAGGTTTCTTTCTTCTGGTGCCTCTCTCTTCCAGATGCTGAGATGCACTGAGCCAGCGCTGCTGAATGCGGGAAGGAGGCAGGGGACGCCTTTTCTAACAGAGAGAAGCAGTGGGTACCAATCCTGCTGTGTGCTTTAAATACAAAACTTTTTTATTTCCCCCTCTGCCCAGATATTAATCTGCAGGATTTTATACATTTTTTTTTTTTTTTTTTTTTTACTTCTGCGGGATTTTGTACATTTTGCACTTCTGTGTTTTCTGCATCTGCTATTTAATTTTTTGATGCTCCTTAGATGCTTCCAAGTGAAAAAGTGGAGCTGGAAAAGATCTCTTGCATTATTCACACTGACCTGTAGGTTTGGAAGTAATTGCTGCCCCCATGACTCAGACAGGAAAGCTAGGCATAACATCTAACAGATTTACCAAAATAGACAAAAGGAAATGTGGGCAAATGTTGGACTGGTAGAAAAACTGCTTAAAAAAAGACAACCTACAATTTGTTGCTTCTCTTCTCTGCAGAAGCTTGAAAAGAATTTGCAATATGCAACTGCCTCTACAACTGATAGATACGGTTTTTCCATGAAATTATGTCATGATCCATACTGGTGAGGAACTGTGTCTCTGTGTCTTGTGTTTCATAGAGAAACTTCTCCAACTCCAAGTACATGCATAATAAAAATAGCAAATACAGGGAAGTCAGTCTTATACCATGTGGTTACTGCTCTCCTGATAAAAGTAGTATCTTATATGTCAGATTGCTGTAGTTAGGGAACAAATTTGGTCTTCTATGTACAGCTATCTTAGAGGCTGTATAAATAAAAAATAAATCAACAGAGGAAGCAGAGACAAACATGCAATAATTTGTTCTAGATAAAAAAAAAAAAAAAAAAACAAAAAAAAAAAAAAAAAAAACCTCAGGAAGAGCAGAGGTAAAGCCTAATGAGATACTACTTTTTGAGTTACAACCCATTTCTTGCAATTCAGATTAACCAGTGAAATGGTCCAGAGTACTCTGGTTCTTGCAGAACCTGGTCTCATGCTCCACAATTTCATAGAAGCATAGGATCACAGAATGGTTTGGGCTGGAATGGACCTTAAAGATCATCTAGTTCCAATTCCTCTGCCATTAGCAGGGACACCTCCCTAGAGAGGTTGCTCCAAGCACCATCCAACCTGGCCTTAAACAATTCCAGGGGTGGAGCAGCCACAACTTCCTTGGGCAACCTGTGCCAGTGTCTCACCAGCTTGCACTCAAGAATTTTTTTCTAATGTTTAACTTCTTCCAATTTAAAGCCATTACTCCTAATAATTCCCCATCTCCTGCTTTCCTGTAGCCCTTTCAGGTACTGGAAGGTCACTACAAGATCTCCTTGGAGCCTTCTCTTCTCCAGGCTGAACAACCCTAACTCTCTCAGCCTGTCTTCATAGCAGAGGTGCTCCATCCCTCTGGTCATCTTCGTAGCCCTAACAATGTAAGAGTTGCAGGTGATGTGTTGCTCATTTTTCCAGCATATTTTTGGAGGAGACACCTAAATCAACTCTCTGCTTTCTCAAAGCATGCTGGAAAGCCTTCACATGCACCAGTTCTGAAGCTGAGGCCGTTTTCCTTTCTGTTTCCAACTTTTCATGGGCGTAACTGCTTCAGACCTGATAGTCTTGCCTCAGCTACAGCTTGATTGCTGTTGATGTCCTGCAGGCAGGTGACAGCTCCATCTGGAAGTGCCAGACATGCTCCAGGTATCTGGGCTGCACGGGCACAGCAGTCACAGCGTGCTGGCTTGCTGGCAATGCTGAAACAGAAATATGGGATTTCTCACCTTAGCTTTAGGCGTGTAGGTGGGATTCATCATTCCTAATATATGTATCTAAAAGTTAGGGATCTAATCCCTTTGAAGTCAATGGCGAGAGATGGTAATGCTCTTTTAGTATAACTAATCTCTCCTCTCTGACAATAGGGAAACCCTAGATGACTAGCTTAGACTAATTGCTCAACTTCAAAGGCAGGATTTAGCCATCTAAAACAGTAAAATGCTATCAGATTAAAGAGTAGCTTTTCACACCTATGCAAAACAAATGTGATTTGAGCCTAAATAACTGTACAGAACAGCAGATAACTGAGACTTAGGCTGCAAGCCCCTCTTGTGAGGAGAAGACGTATTTTAAATGCTTGTGTGACTACAATAACACACTGTTTGATACAGTTTTTAATCTTCTGTATCATTGTCACACTGCTCTGGAGTTTATTGGGTTTTTCCATTTTAAAGATGCTGATGTGAGCAAGAGGTTAATTGGCTTCCATGAGATCTGACATGGGGATGTGTGGTGAAATGGGGAAATGAATCAAGGCTCTCAATTCCTCTTGTGATCGCACTCATGATTTTTGGGCTGTTTTCCTGGATATTTGTCCACCATTTTTCTATCATAAAATGTTGTTCATTGCATGGCTCGTAGTATTGCCCTAGTGTAGAAAAATATTATTGTATTTTGAGCTTATGAGTATTTCTAAAATACTGTAAGCAAATGGAGTTGTCAAAGAATAAACAGAGGTAGAAGCAGAGAGAAGGCGGCGTATTTTTCACTGATATAAATTACTTACTGTTGCTGGTTTGCCACAGAAATTTTGATCCTTTTGCCTCTGTAAATTACTGGTATTCCTGTGGCCTTTCAAGGGTTTGCAACATCACATAATTAGTTTAGCAAACTCATAGGCCATACGTAGAAGACTTGGGTTTACAGTAACTACAGAGCAATTAAACTATTAAACTTCCACTATGTCTAATTTGTGCCATCTATACGTATCAGCTATGAATTTACAAACTTTTCATGCTAAATATTGAATTTAAGCCTCACAGCTGGACTTTCATCTTGAAAGATGCCAGATAGCCCTGTGCATCTGTTTTAATCTTCCCTTTAGCCATATTATTTTAAAGGCACTCCTGCTTAGTGCATCTTACAATTGAAAATAAAACTCATATTCCCTCTCATCCTCAGCAGCTGTGATCCCGCTGCAGATGTTCTTCTGTCAGATGTTTCATTATGTGTCAGTAGAAAGCTTAGGTTCTTTTTGTCTGTGTTCCCACTTCCGGGATTTTATTTTCAGGTTTTTTTTTTCTTTTTTTTTTTTATTTATTCCTTTGGCTGTAGATGAGTCCTTCCATAATACTCCACTTTATGTCCTGTTGCTGCTCCTTCTCTTTTTTTCTAAGAACAGAAATGATCAAGAACTTGCAACTGCGCGGAGCCACCCGACAGAAGCCCATTGATTCCCACCAAAGGGCTCTGTATGAGCCATTCTACTCCTGCTTGAAAAGAAAGCTTTGTTCCCTCAGCTGGTAGTGTCTTAAGATGCTGATCCTTGCCATATTTTTGGAAAACTGTAGCAGTTTATCAGCCTGTTTGACACTTCCCCTTCAGCTGTATATTCTGTAGCATACTCTGGCATTTGCCTCCTCTCATACATCAAGTCCCACCAGCACGAGACTGGTCTGGAGCAGCCCAGGCATCACGGTGAGTTATGCTGGGCAAAAGTCACTTGGAGGTGAAGAGTGAAGGAGAAGGAGGAATCTGGAGAGCTTGGTGGCCATGCCTGAAATGGTAGTAATGGATTTAGTATTTAGGGCAGGAGGAATGGGATTTGTCATGTTGGATGAGTATTTTCCTGGCTGCCTTCTATGACTGCTCAGATATTTTTAGCATGGAGTACCTGCTGCGCCGTCTCGGTTGACCTTGGAGCGTGACATTTTAACATGGAATTGGTTTGAATTGCTAATCATTAAAATGATTTATTATTTTTTATTGCAAGAGCAACTAGAATTCCAGCCATGTTTTGCAGATGTAAAGGGAAGCAAATTGAAACCTGTCTTCTCTTGACTTGCAGTCCTTCATGATATCTGTGTTCCCCCAAACTCCTGTATTCAGCTCTTTCTCGGTACATCATTAAAAGTAGATTATGCCTAAGTTTGGTTTTAAACTTGTCTTTTGGTCATTTGACAAATACTGTGTAAGAACGACAGAAAGTAATCCCGGAGTCTCACAGTGCTCAATGAGAAGTGTAGAACAAAAGGATCATTTCTGTTGCAAACAATTTATGACCTTAATAGAAGTTTACAGCTGCTATCAGAAAGGCACGATCTCGCTGTCAGTATATTTATACTGGTGATTGCTCCCTTTGCCTTCATTCCTAGACTCAGGTTTACCATAAAGATTAAGCCCTTAAATGCCAGCTTCTGTTAAGGAATTAGAAGCAGCAGCACTGCATCAGGATATTGTAGCAGTATATTTTAAGGCAGTATTATATATAATGTAGGAAAAGACATTCAGACCAACCACAGGCATAACTAGAAGTCTACAAAAGTTTGAATTCAAATTTTGGGGTCAAGATCTATTTTCAGCTCAGTGTATTTGAAACCTACTGGCCTTTTTGACTACTTGGCAATTTTTGTCAATTCGTGGTTTTTTGAGTTTTGCACGTTACTCAATTAACAGAACACCAGAGGAAAAGACAATCATTTTTTGAGATGCATTTTAGTGTGACAGTGATATAAGAAAGGCTTTGACTGAAAAAAGAATTAAGGTCTTGCTGAATTTTCAGCGTCTCCTAAATAAGCATGTACTTAAGTATCATCTGATGTAGATTTAAAAAAAAAAAAAAAAATTAAACCAAATTAAACCAACCATCCTCCTGGTGCAAAAGTAGCTGCATGGTTTAAATATTTACCCAGCAGAAGTTGAAACCGAAATGTGAAAATAAACCTCACTTTGAATACCTTGGCAACTGGGAAGCCTACAACCTCTTTCTACAAATTACACAGCAGATCTCCCAAGTAGGGCCAAAGAGGCTGTTCCTCTGAAGTCAGTGTCCCACTATAGTTCTTTTCATACATAGGAAGTGAGTAAATCATTGAATAATGCAACACCCTTTCCTGTCTGCGAGAACTCTGCCAAAACCAAGACTAAGGGTCTGGGTTAAAGCAAACTCTGTTACTTGGTAACAGAGTTTTCTTATCAGAGGGGTTGTAAAAAAAGAGGGATTTTGTATTTGTGTTTTGGAGGGGTTAAGATTGGCAAGAAAAACTGAAAACTTGAGGAAGAGCCCCAGATGCCCGAGTTAATACTCTCTGGTCTCTCTGATATGAGCTGGCAGGTCCCATAAAGCCACTCAGCCCTGAACAGGGAAGGGAAGAAGGGTGAGAGCAAGAGCTCCAGCTGCGACTCCAGAGCCCCAGAAAGAGCTTCTAACCCAATTCCCTTAAAGTGCACAAGCCTCTCGAGCCACAGCATCTCTTTACCACTGTATTCACTGAGTTTGCAGGGCAAACAAAAGATCCATATCAAGCATGCATCCTTTCCGAGGGAGCAAACCTGCCCTCATTCGCCCATAGATTTCGCTCTGCTTATCTTTCAGCTATATATATAGAGATATATTTATATATTTAAAATTTTTTTAGAGGGGAGGTGAAAGGGTTGTTGCTATTTTTTTTTTTTTTTTTTTTTGGATGGTAATTAAGAGAGCTAACACCAGCTAGGCTAACGTGAACGCAAACAAGACCCCTATAGGCAGCACAGTGCATTAATGTAAAATATGCCCAGACAACATAACTTGTCAGAGAGGATTATTTCTGCTTAGTGAATCTGCAGGGGCCCCTTTGCTCCACCACTCAGCGTCTGACTAGAGAGAGAAAGAGAGAAAGAGTAGCCATTAGTGAGTAGCTACTGTGGCATTGATGTTTGAGCGCACTTCTGAACTGGCTTTTGTTGAGAATATCGGTGCAGAAAGCATGCGCTGTCCCAAATCCGCTGTTACTATGAGAAATGAGGAGCTGCTTTTAAGGTATGTTGTCTCCTTTGTTTTAACGCGTGCTTTCGAGTTGCCTGGGCCCGCTGCAACTAGAACCGTGCTGTGGATTAAGTACTTTCCCTATTTAAAGGAAAAGACAAGACAGGCATTGCTGGGTGCAAGGAGCATTTTCCACCTAGTTAGAATCGCACATTTCATGTATGACGACAAATGTACGGAGAGGCAAGGAGGGAAAAAAAATAAATATATAGTGCCTTTTTTTCCCCCCCCCCACCTAAATGAGAGCTGGTATTTCTTGTATCACCTCCTTTGCAATATTTCTGCCTGCTTCATTATTATGCACTGAGCATGGAATAAGCATGGAAAAAGCTCAGGGAGACTCCATATTAGAGCTAGTGCCCTAAATACCACTTTAATTTTCACTTAGCCTATGTAAATAGTTAGTAATGCTCCATCTAGTCTTTTCCACTTGGAGATGTTTTAAAAATATCGAAATACTCCCTTCTGTGGGGTTACACATATATTCTTCATGTTCCAAGGTTTAGAGGGGGGCCAGCATCGACTACTCTTTTCAGGCACACACACACACGCAGACACGCACATACACACCGAATTATGCTGGAATTGGCACCCCGCTTTGAAAAATGTAGTCTTTTGTTTATTTGCTAGCAGACATTGTAGCATTGAATACATCTTTTGGTCTGACAATGGGACAGCTGAACAATGGTGCTGTCAAACTAGCTTAATGTATGTCTGGCGATGGGGTGGGTTGGTTGTTTTTTTTTTTTTTTTCCCATTCCTTTTCTCGGCCCCTTTTTCATTTCCCTTAATCTTTTTGTATATACGATAGAATACAAAGTGTATTGCCTGTTTTGTGATGGTTGTTTCGTTTGATATCTGCTGCTAATAGTGCAGGGAGGGGGAGGTTTGCATCTTATAAATTATGTCCATTGCATTAAGTTGGAGATTTATTACTAACCTCGCCTTTAACTGTGGCGAGAAAACTTATTGATTCTGAAAGCTTACAATACTGCTGTCAATCTGGCAAATACACAGTTGCCAAATGTGCCCTTGCCTGATTTTATGCCTGATCATATCAACTTTAACTGCTATTTTGCAGATACTGTTTCTAATTTTGTTTAGATAGTGAAAATGCAATAAAAATGATAAATCAGATCTCAAAGTGGGAACCCATGCTACTTTCCATTTTTATAATCCAACTATTAGCATAGGTTAGAATTAATTAGCATACACAGAATAATTTACCTAGATGATTCCTATCCCAAAATCTAACAAATTATTCATATGACATTTCATGAATTATCTCTCTGGTTAGACAGCCATAGTTTAGCATGAGAACAGTTAACAATTTAGGGTTTGAATTTGGCAAAATGCTCGTGTACCTTATGCATAATGAAAAGAAATTGTTACAAAGCTTCTGAAAAAATGTTGAGTTACTACTTGGACAGCAGCTTGTGTCTTAAATAAAATATATTGTCACCAGTCTGTGGAGTTTCTGAAACTATTTGAAGTCGTTAAATACTTTGGATGTTAAGCAAATGTAATGTATTACTTTTAGTGATAATGGTAACAATTTTCTAAGGAAAAAGATATTTACCAGTGGTTTGCATTTTTTTCCTTAGATCAGTTAACTGTAGGGACTTTGTTCCTTTTTTTTTTAACCTGGTTTCTAGTACATGATTTATATGTGGGATATCTTGGACCCCTTAATTAAAAAAAAAAAAAAAATTATTGGTAGCAGTCAGGTCTCTAAAGCATGTCTTTTCAACAAAAATAATGTTTAATGGGGAGGCTGTGAGTACTTGCTCTGTTTTCTTACATTTTTAAAATTGTTGTTGCATTCTGTTCCTTTCTGTGTTGAGATGGTATAAATCAACTGGAAAGAGTTTATGTGGAAAAAAAGGAAATATTGCATAAAATACATTAGGAGCCTAGAGGTTATGGATTCTCAGGCAGTTCTTGCATGCTGTGTTTCGTGCATAAACATGAAGAAAGCAAGGATGTTGTTTAGTATAGTAGGACCATGTTATAATTCACTTTCTTGGAAGAACTTCTTTTGAGATAACATTAACTCATTCACAACTGCTCTGCTCTGCCAGAACTAGAGGGAGGGTATTTTTTTTTTAGCAAGTTCTCCTTCAGCATGGCTTTTTGAGCAGCTGCTGCCCTTTGTCAGTGGCAATAAAGTGAAACCCTCATTCTGGGTTGCTTGGAAATGCCCCCGTAGTGTAGGGTGAATGCCACTTTTGTAGCAGACACTGCCAGACACCTGGGCAGCATCCCCAGCCGCCACTTTTAAGGACCGTTCAATACTAAAACAGTTTCCTAAGTGCTCTTCTCACAGGTGAGTTCATACTAAACTTACAGTAGTTCCTATGTTTGCAGATAAAATGCTGTCTAAAAGACATATACTACAGATTTTTGTCTTAGATTAACAATTACTTTGTTCTTTTCTAAGGGTGTTTTCTGACATTGCATTCACATCAAAGAATAATTTTTGAATTGTTCTGTGTGAACCCTACTCCTCAAAAATTTTCTATGAGTACTTACTTAAATGCTGCTTTTTTTTTGAGCCATAACAATTACTATTAACATAGAAGCAGGTGAAGCAACTCTGTATCACAAGCCGTTTCTTAGCATGCTTTAACTCAAGTGTTGTCTTCTAAGTGACTATGTAGGTTTAGAGATCCTGTGCATGAACATCACAGGTGTCCTCAGTGTTACCTGTTTCAAATCTCACCCATTCACAAAGCAATGTGGTGCCTTGCAGTTGTCAAACTTGGCAACATCTGTTTCCACAACAGCACTAGGAGAGCTAATTCTGGTGCTGCATGAGTTGTTATTTTTCTTGCAATGACCAGGTGTAATGGCAAAAAGAAAGACTGTCCTTGCTCCTACCTCTCAGAGCAGGACAGCTCTTAACCTGGGAACTGCCTTTCCACACTGCCATAGGAAATGCAAGTGAATTTTTATTTATGTATTTACTTATTTATTTATTTATTAGCTTATAGTCTTTGTCTACTTTTTTTTTTTTTTTTTTTTTTTCCAGATTCATGAACCACAATCTCTAACATCAACATGTTAATATTCTCTTTGTTAAATGCGAGTAAAACTGAAGTGTTTCTGTTATCAAATTTAAGTATATAAGATTGCAAACTATACCTTTGGGGCTGAAAAACAAAGGAGAGAATTCAATTAATATTCATATCTAGAAGTTTTGCTGCAAGTGTAGATTGTGCTTGAATACTTAAGAAGTCATTCAGGAGTGAATCAATACTAATTATTGTAATCAGGAGGGTTAATTAGCTGAAGATGCTGCTGATGGAAAGTTCACTGCTTACAGCCCTGAAAACACCTAAGTTGATGAAATCTGAAAGCAAGATGTCTAAGAGGACTTTGTGTGGAGAGAAAAGCTTGGCTTTCCTTTGGCATTTCAAGAGCCAATTGTTCCAAAGGGGAAATGTGGCTTGTACTTTGTGTTTTGCATGGTATTAATTCAGGGGGTATTAGAGGATGCAGCTAAATCTGTCTTGAAGATATTTGTGGTAGTTTCTCATTAAATGCAAGTACCATTTTGGATAACCTGTACTGTCTCTGCAGCGTTCATTTGTAGATTACCATAAATAAATATGGATAATCTTATGCGTTTGAAATCTGGGAACACTTATTTTATTGATTACTTTTTTTTTTTTTTTTTTTTTACCATTTATATGCAGACAAAGGGTCTTTACATGGCATGTGTACATAAATTATGCATGCTCTGTACCTAAGATAGGTGTACATCTGTGTGCATATGTACACACGTGCACATAAGCTTGAAGATGTTTTCATTGAGGGTGTTTATTTCTATAGTCCTTTGCCCCCAAAACTCCCACTCTGTTTCCATCTGCATAAAAAGTAATCAACTACATATAATTCAGAGGACAGTTATTGAACAAGTAGCTCATGAAATTTAAGTTAGATGTTAAGGAGTAAAGACTGAAAAGAATCGACTGGAGATAATCCTTTTCTCTTAATTAGAGCAGTTGTGTTTCTAAAAGTGAGCATTACTGAATTCAAGCAAAATCCAGCTATATAAAATCTTTCTCACAACTAAATTGCAAGATTTTTTTCTTAAACACCAGGTATTTTGAGTTGTTTTTTTCCCCTTTTCTCTAGTTATATCTATTAAGGTTATAACCAAGACGAATGTCTGAATGTTTATTCAAGTGGAAAAAAAACCCCAAACCAAACCACAAAAAATCCCTCTCAGTCACACACACTCACATAAACCCCCTGAAGTCAAGTAATGCTTTCAGAAGAAAAAAAAATCAGTTTCAAAACACATCCTTCTTTCCCCTCTAATGACATTAGAGATTATCACGTGCAGGTGCTATTTATCTTTGCAACTGCTTCCCTATGACTGTTTTACTGCTTCCAACACATTTACTTGTATGTCAGCCATAGAAAAGGTAACTGAAAATGGCAGCTGTTGAGAAAGCATGTCTCCATGCCTGGAATGACATGCATTATCAGGGCAGCAGGAGTTGCTGGCTCTACAGCCCATTTCTACTTGACCTGCCGAATGATTGGCTGCCTGGGATGGGGATGAATCACTGGAGTTTATGAAACAGGACTGCTGGCATCCTCACAGAGGAAATAAAGAGAATTTTTTTTTTTTTTTTTTTCTCCTCTGTGGCAAAAAGCTTTTTAAATTTGTTTTGTTTTGCTTTAGTGTAATTTCACCCTGCAGCAGAAGCAAACATGTCACTTAGAGTCACTTTAATAGTGTGCTTGGCAAGTTAATGATGCGCTGAAGGTTAACTACATTGCATGGAAAGGGGCAGGAGTTTTTCCAAATTTGGGGTAAATCTTGATCTGGACCCTAATTTTCTCATCTCTTACCCTGGCCTTGAGACTGAGATAGCACAGATAGTAATCAGCTTGAGCATGATGTACAAAAAGGATTTTAACTGTTCATACACACAAATTTGTTTTCTCTGGTAGTCTAAAGACCAGCGACCACCTCATGGGCTAATAGCAGACAGACCCATCTTCAGGGTTTCTAAACCTAATGGCTAAATTGGCATTTCTGGGAAGCACTGGCTACCAGATTTGTACTCAGTTTCTAGGTGGTTTTTAAAATTATATTATGCATCAAGCCCACATTACCAGATTAGGCTCCTATGAGTTGGTGCTTGTAGGAAAGTATCACAGGTCTGTAAACCTGCCAGTGCACTGACAAGGCTGACACAGTGTGGATCACAAGCAGCCCTGCAAAAAGCAGCCAAGTAAAAATGATCCTTCTATTTCAATTAAAACACCCAAAATTGTGTTAGGGAGTGGGAAAAGGAGAGAATTACTTGTTTGTGTCTCCATGTAGCACGCTGGGTGGATGAAGTGTTAGCCTACGACCCTTATTCAGGTAAAATAACCTAATTTTAAGTTAACTCTCTCTGATTCAAAGGAACAAAGTTCCCAATAAAATTGCTGTGGAAGTTTTAAATATGGCACTTCTATGAAGATAATGCTTTCTGCCATGACATTAGAGAGGTGTTTTTTTTTCTTGAGTCTTACGCTTTGCTGCCTAAGCTTTTTCTCCACTAGTTTTGAAAAGCAATTTGCATGCTCACATCTGCTATTAGACTTCTTCACCTTCCTCCGAATAATTGAGCTGCTGCTGGATGCTGGAGAGGCTGCAGCACTCCTGTTATTTAAGGCTCAGCCTTCCCGTGTCCCTTGCAAGGCTTCTGAAAGAGATGAGAGTGAACTTTTCCTGGCGGGAAGGGTGGGATGGGGAACTGTTGCTTGTGCCCTTTGGTGTGTGAGGGGTAAACGCTGTCCTTGCTCTGGAGTTCCCATGGCAGCAAAATCAGCAGGTCATCTTCAAGAGCAGCCTTTGAGGATGCCAGACAACAGTCTGTCACTGGGAAGAAGATAGAGCACAGGGTTGGAGGGGGTGAAAAACCTGATGGAAAATCAGCGAGAGGATACAGGCATTTACTATCCCTTTGAGACAAATAGAGGAGTGAAGTGAAATAGCAAGGGCTCCCATACGTAGATCATCTGGAAATTCAACCTTGCAAGTGTAGATAGCTGTGGATGATACAATAGCTGTGCTATGGAGCAAATTTAGGATTCAAATCCAGCACCTGCTCTCCCTAAAAGCTGCAGGTCACCATCTGAAGAATTAAGGCCCTCTAGAAAGGAAACGGTGCATTATCAGAGAAGTTAAATTTGTACGACATGATTTTCAACTGTAACAACTTTTTGGTTTCATTTTCCTTCTCTTCTGCCTAAAAATGATCTATTTTCAGCTATACTGTGAGGAAGAAGCTCACTCCAAAGCTTGAGAATTTGCCTGCATCATTTCAGCCCACATTTAATTTTAATGAGGGAGTTATATAACCCCTTTTAAAAATAACAAAACACTAACAGAACTGCATCAGCAACATCAGGTGTTCTGCAGTGCTGCTCCAATGAATCATATGGAGATCTGTCTGTGCACGGCTGATGAACATACATTTGACTCAGATAACCCCTGTCCCCCCAATATAGCAATCCAAAGTGATTACACTTTTTCCTAACCAGCCTTTCTCGCAAAAGGATGTCAAACTCTTTTCCTGCCCTATGAACCTCATGCTTTCAACATTTTTCCCTTCCAAAACTGTGTGATCATTGAGTTGAGTTTCTTTTCAGAAGTTGCAGATGAATTATTTGGGCTCTACCAAAGCAAAACATTTTGTTATACACTAAGCTGGGTTTAATGTTTTGCTTCAGAAAAGAAAGTCAATGTTTCTGTTTGTTGTACTGAGCCCCAAAGCTCTGAAATTGTTAAGAACAGCTTGTTCAACAGGCACCTCTGGGAGTAATAAACATATGACTTCATCAATATTCCTTTCAGAGAGAGAATTTTGGGGAAAAAAATTGAATCAGAGATTTTGATGCTGGTAAACATCTTGGTTGGGATGCAGTTCTTGACTTTAGGAAGGCTCTCATCCTGGTTGCTGGAAGGAGGGAAGGATCAGGATGCATTTGCCATGTCCATGTTCTTTCTCTTTGCATGCATTGCAAGCCATTATTTGATGTAGGATCATGGACTAGGTGGACCTTTGGCTCTGTCCCACGTGCCTGTTCTTACACTGTTCATTTAGGAGGAAAAAAAACAAAAACAGAAACAAAACCCAGGTACACTGCAGTTTTCTGCACATCTGAATGCCTTACATTTACTGCACAGTCCTTTTCTTTCTTTCCTTCATGTCTGACATTTAATGAATTCTGTCTGTGCAAAATAATGATGTCTAACCAAGATAGTTACTTTACATATTATCAGAGTGATTGTTTGTTATTTTTGAGGACTGACACGTATGCTGGGCACTTCACGAACAAATGAAGAGAAGAACTGTGAAATTTCCTACCTTAAAGATGTTACAATTTGAGTATAAGGTGAGGTGAAAAAGAAAGAAAAACATTTGGCAGAAGAAGATGAGAAGGGGAGATGGATTTTAACATTATAAGGATTCTGCTGTTGGAAATGGAGTGCACTGAGTTAATTCAGATACCGTAATAAACTCCTCAGATTTATTTTTTTTTCAAAAATAGGTCTACTTTTGACTTCCTGTCTCTTTTGATGTCTCTTATCCAACCTCTAGTCTTGCTAATGCCACATTAGAACTTCACACTTGCCTGTTGCTTTTGGAGTTGGAGCTGCCCTCCAGCATCACCAGTAACCCATTGTATTTAAGCACATCCTCACCTCTTCTTCCCAGATCCTACATCTCTCCTAATAACCAGCCCCCTCCATCTGGGCAAAATATCTTTAGAAATCTTGAATAAATATAAATTGAAGGAGGTTTTTTGTGCCTCCTAGTAGTTGTTCTTGTGGGTTTGGATGGAGAGAAGAAGGTTTTTTTGTTATAGAGGGCCTTTTCCCCTGCCCTTCAGAGGCTTAAGAGGGGCTCTTGCATATTGTGAGGATGGAGCAACACAGACAGGAGCACCAGATGTGTGATTTCTCCTATCCTAAGTAATACAATTACACCTTTTTTTTTATGTGGAGACAATATAATAGCCAAATCCAACCGTATTAAGTTCTTTCTTCCAGGGCTGTTTGGAAAGATGCCCTTTTTAACCATAAATAATGTGTCTGCTGACTAAGCAGGAAATCAGGTCTGCCCAGTGCACAGAGTGCCCCAGTTTGTCTCCTGGTTGAGTAGTGGTTGCTGACAGAATCAGTCAGTGGGTGAAGAGATAAGGTAGTTTATTAAAAAAACAAAAGGAAAAAAAAAAAAAAAAAAAAAAAAAAAAAAAAGAGGAAAAGAAAAAAAGAAAAAAGCAGAAAAAAGAGACAATGCCTGTTGTCAAGTTGAGATAAGACTGGGTTGACAAAAGTCTTGGTCTTGTGTCTATATGCACAAGGCACTACACAAAGGCAAGACCTCCAGATCAATACTGATGCTCTTCAGTAGGGCAGAAAATAAATAACAGGACAGTAAGACTCGGTCTTGCAAATATTTACTTGTTACTACTTTACTTTGGTATTTGCTAAATCCAGTGCTGAGCACCAGGGATAGCCCAACTGGAGCAAATGGTACTGGCCAGGTCCTGCTGAGCACTTTAATTATGCAGGATTGGGCCTTGGGGTCATGATTGACTATCCAAGTATTTCCATGCTATTAGCAAAAGAAGGGTTTCTCTCCAAATTAGCTTTTCATCAAAGCCTTCCAGCACATGTAGTGTCTGCCTTGTGCCATGAAATTTTGCCTAATTGTTTTTGGAGAGATTGAGTTATTACCCAGAAAACAGAACAAAGCCCTGATACCCACAGTGGGATGAAATCACCTCATAAGTGATATAAAATAGGAAGGAAAAAAAAAGTAGTGAGTGGGAAGTTTTACTATAGCAACCAAGTTTACATAATATCAATGTGCTTCAAGTGAAAGCTCTAGAAATGTTTAATTTGAGGTACCTTTTCACAGGAATAATTTTAAATGACGTTTATTTCTGAAAATTTCTGATTAGCTACAACAGCCTACAGAAGGAGGAGGGGGAGTCTCACAAGCAGATCACAATCTTAGATTTGAATATTAAAAATTCATTGATCAGTTTTAACCAATAATTAATTTTATTTTTAAAAGGGTTTTGGTCATATGGATTTTTTTTATTTCTTAAAATATGATGAAGGGCAAAACTGTTTTATGTTTAGTTTCGTTAATAAAAACAACTTATTGAGAGGTTAAGGCTTTATAATGCAAAACTTAAATCCAATGTTAGATCTAACTGTCAGAGGTAGATTTGTTACAAATAATCAGAGTATTCATAAATGGTAAATCAGTGCAGAATTAGGTCCATTACTTTCTGTCATTCAGAGAAATGCACTACTTTTTGTTTTAATTCTTTGCAGCGCATACACCATTCATTAGCTCTGACCAAATGCTTTCTGTAACTTGTGCGTGTGTATTTTTTTTTCTTCTTTTTTTTTTGTGCCCCTCCCTTTTTTGTCCCCCTAGACGTCTGCTAGTAAAAGTCATGCTGATGCCTTCCTCCCTTCCTTACATGCAGGTAGCTCACATCCCACCGCACAAACCAAAATGCTCTATTTTCTGCTATTAGCTAAGCTACTACTTTCAAGCTCATGGTGTGCCTGGAAGGTTATTTCTTTGTGAGAGATAGTGAACACCTCATTTGCATTCGCTAGCACTATCTGGACCAGATTTCTTTTTCCTCTTGCATTAGTGGAAGATCCTGAGTGAAGTCATTTGAGCCTGCTCCAAATTTACACCGCTGTCGCTGAGCTCTGCTTCTGCTGCCTCTGTTAGAAACTTGCTTTGATGCCAGAGATAAGCTGAATCCTGAGCATGTTCATTGGCTTAGGGAGGAATAAAGGATAGGATTTGAACTCTCTTCATGCTGCCTTCCAGGATTGGGAGAGAGTGAAGTCATTCGCAAACTTTCCTTGAAGCGCTTCCAACAGTAGCATTTCCTTGGCCTGATACTGGGGGAGCAAGTTGATTAAAAGAATTGGCAATTAAGGAAAGGGCGAGGAGGGGTCTGGAGGGGGGACATGATGTGAACTCCATGCTGGATTTGGCTGAGAGATCTGGAAGGGAAGGGGGTGGCTGCTCACTGAATGCCTGAAACCACAGGCAGTGACATCAAGAGCGAGCTCATACTCCACCGCTCAAACCCTGTCTTTCTCCAGCTGAACTTTGTGCAGGTTTGAGTGTTTTGCTGTTTTTTTCTTGGAGGAGGCATTCGCTTTTCAGAGGTTGGGTTGCCAGGAGAAATTGCACATAGCTCTGTGTTTGAAAAGCCACTTATGCAGTGACTACTTTGCAAAGGTGAGGTGGAACTGCTTCACCCGCCCTGCATGGAGAAACTGAGGCACGAGGAGTAAATCATGCAGCTGTGGCAGCAAGCAGGGTCTGGGCCTCTGAAATGAGGAGAGGCACCATTTATAGCTGGATAGGATTAGAGCCTGAGAATTGCTGATTCCAAATTCCATATTCCTTCCTCAAAAGTGCCATATGCTCCACCAGCTGAAAAAGCTTAATATCGGCGGGCAGCGATAGCACAGCAATAATGCAGCTCCTCTAAGCCAGTGTTTACATCCACTGTCTGATTTATGCTATGAAAATTAATGCAGCTTCATTTGCCATTCCCTCTCCCCATTTCTCTCTGTACTATAGCAATGGAGCAAAGATTACGTGTTTTCCCTTCATTTTTAATAAAAGTTGCTGTTTTGTGGACATGTGCCGGTCAAGAAACTGGTATTGATGTTATAAATATCAGAGCTGAGCCTGTAACAGTGTGAAACATTGGGGCTTTTTTTGTTGCTGTTGTTTTTCACCACTTACCCTCTGTGTTCGAGGGTTGATTCATACACAGACACTACATAATTTATGTTCAAGAACCAAATTCTTAGAATGCAGTTTCTCCCTTTAAGCTCTCTTTGAGTCATATCTTGGTATCTTTTATAGAAAGGGTTTCTTTTTGCATTTGACCCTGTTCCTGCCTCTAACTTTTAAATGGCAAAAGCAAATGTGCTTTGAAAAGTGTGTTACACTGGAGTTGTTAAATAAAGCAATAACCTATGCACTTGTAATGCTTTCTCTATGACCTACTTACATACTACTTCACCCTCCTTATAGTATGATTAAAAGCTGCTTTGAATCCACTATTCCCTCAAGGGATTTGAGGCTAGAATTTAACAAACTGCTGAGAAGGCTTAAGTCAGTAAGAGGGCTTCCCTACAGCTTCTTCCAGCTAATTCATATGTAATTAAAAGGAAAATAAATATTTCAAAAGAACATACGTTTTAATGAAGCATTTTTAAGCACTTATACCTTGTGAAATGTGGCAAATTTATAAAGATTTCGCTGTTCCATGTGTAGATTTGAAGCAAAATTATTTGTGATTCTCTCCTCCTCCCCGCTTTGCATCCTGTGCAAAGTGTGGATTTACTTTTCAGTCAGCAGCAGTGGGACTGTGGTCCTTAAAAGACACAGGCTGATGAGGCTGAAGTCCCTGAAGTCCCTTCAATTTAGCATGTACCAAAAAAAAAAAAAAAAAAAAAAAAAAAAAAAAAGAGTAAGAAGAGGTCCAGATCCAGCTGCACACACAGGATGAAGTGGGGGTGGAGACTTCTTACTTAAAAGAATATACTCATCCTCACTGAGCTGCCTGTATTTCTTCTAAGCTAAAACCTGCCCCTTCTGCAGTGGCAAGATTTTGAAATTGAAAGTTAATCCAACACTGCTCTGGACTGGATTAACCACCATGGAGGCCTCAGATCAAAACCCAGGTGGCTGCATCCAGCTGGAGAAAGTTGTGCTGATTTCTCCTTTTATTGCAACTTTGCACTTATTTTTTTTATCTGCTGCGTATTCCAATGATGGACAGCATAGAGGAATTGCCATTAATTTAGTAAAGAGGTACAGCTTTGCTTTGTGCTTTCTACATAGATGTTTAGGTGCCATGATGATGATGAGGACAGTATGAGAACATATAGAAGAGAGCAGATTAATGACACTATAGATATCTGTTCAGGATTGCAGCTGTCCTATGGGGATTATGCTGCGGGCCAAGTGAACCTTTTCTTTCTTTAGACTTGCAAAGTAGGCAAAAAATTTAGCAGCCTGAGGGGTTTTTCTTCCTGTTTAAAATGGAAAAATCTCTTTCTGTAATAAACTGAACTCTGAAAATTTGCCTGGTCTGTATTTTTATTATCAAATCAACATGGGTCAAAATTTAAAGCAAACTTGGCCTGACTGGTAGCATTATGTATCAGTCAATTTTATTTTACAATACTCTTTGAAAAAGTTTCCATGTAGTAGTTTTTCATTTGCGTTTGTTACTTTTTCCAAGCATTGATTATCCAGAACAAATGAAATTATAAAACCTTGAGAGAGATTCCGAAAGAGAAGCATACACAATGCAGAGAAACATTTTTTCTGTCTAGACTGCTCAGATCATCCAGTAATCTTCGTAAATATGTTAATATTCTTTTGCCTGGAGCTGCTTTTGTATTGCAGCAAGTGAGTTTTGGAGATGCAAAGGCGAATTTATACAGATTTTCAGAGGGCGGTAGCGTGGGGAGGGTGGCTCCAGCTATTTGTGTGTGGAATTTTGTGTGTCTTGGTGGTGTCACTTCTGTGTGCCGGCTGTGGCCAACTCTGGAGTGCAGCAGGGTTGGGCACAGACTTTTTGGCAGGTTACAGACATGAGGAAGGATTTATCGTCGTTACTTATTTAAATCCCTATTTTTGATCAGTGAGGAGGGAGTTACTACACAAGCCAGTAGCATCACTTGGAGCGTTCCACGGGTGCCAAGGTCTGAATGGCAGGAATGTTGAGCAGACAGAGCCTGTTAGTGGGCAACCTGCCGAAACGTTCCCAGTGCTCCCAGTTCGGCAGTGGCAACCGTACTGGGGAAGAACTCGCTCTGTGCAAACCACTCGGAAATGTCAGCAGGCTCCGCGGGGGCGAGCCTCGCCCCTTATAACGCGGGGGGGGGTGGGTGTCCACACCCGAAATGCGAGCGTGGGGCTGGGGAAAGGGGGGTAAAGAGCAGCTGAGATGGTCGGGGGAGACTGGGGAAGAGGTTCGGGGGGGGGGGGGAACGAGACTCTTCCCTCCCTCTCACGCCGCCGCCCTCAAAGTTTGGCCGGGCGCTGGCCGCGGGCGAAGAGGTGCCCGACCCCCCGCCTTGGGGAGGTGTCCCCCCCTCCCCCGGTACCGGCGCTAGGCCTCTCCCCGAGCCATCGGGCCCCGCCGGGGGCTCAGGGGTTAACGGGGATCCGCAGCGGGGAAATGGCTCCGCCTCCCCGCTCAGCACCTGGCGCTCCACCGACAGTTGCCTCAGCAGTCGATTTCGGAGGGGATTGGCGGAAAAAAAAACCAAGAGGGGGAAGAGAAATGTGACAACTGCCGGGGCTGGCGGCTGCCGCGGGGAGGCCTCCGCACCTGTGCCTGCCTCTCCGCCGCCCGGCGCAGTTGTGGGATCCGCCGAGCCCCGCCGCATCCTCCCTCCAGACCGCCGCGGCGCCCCCGGAGCCCAGCATGACTTCTTCGTTCAAGCTGGATTTCCTTCCGGAGATGATGGTCGACGGCCGCTTGCTGGTCTCTGACAGAATGTAAGTGTTGGCGGGGGTGCCTCCGGATAACCCCCCCGACTCCGGGTACCCCCCGACTCCGGGTACCCTCCACCGCCCGGCACTGAGCGCGGGGCTTCGGCCGGATCCCTCCCGCACCGTCCGCCCTTCCACGGGAGGCGAAGGAGGTCCTATCCCCCCCTCCGCCCTTTTTTTCCCCCACGCCCTCTTCCAAAGTCACTTGGTGGTCTCCGTGTTGTGCCCCCCGCCCCTCTCCCAAAAGGGCGGCAGCGGGGTGTTTAGTATTCCGGCAGGTCGGTAAAGGCGGGCGGGGGGCGGCAGGGTGAGAGGGGTGGGGGGGATTTAAACGCTGCTGATGCAACGTGGAGAAACGCGCTGCGATCGCGAATAACTGAGTGCGCTTCTCCTCCGTGCCCGGCGGGAATTCCTCCACAGACACTTGTCCCCTGCACCCAGCCCGACCCACCCCTGCTACCTCAGTCCTTGCCTGGCAGATTAAGCCCCCAGCCCCCTTGCCAAAGCTTCATCGGATTTTAAATTCAAATGAAATCCTAAGCATGCACTGGGAGTAACCAGCAGGCAGAAAGCAAGAATTTCTCTCTCTCTCCCTCTTTTTTTTTTTTTTTTTTTTTTTCCCCTTTCTTTTTTTCTTTCTTTTTCGTTTTTTCTTTTTGTTTTTTGTTTTGTTTTGTTTTTTACATCGTGTCCCCGACAGCTGCCTCGTAAGGAGAGTGTTAATTAGGGTGAGAATGGTTGTTTTACATGGAGTTGAACTCGGGATGAGATTTATTGGAAGGCTCTGAATGCTGGAATTTCAGAAAGAGAAGTATTCCCTTAGTCCGTCTCTGCTCCATTAATCTCGGTCTGAAAGTTTCTATTATCATCTTCTTGGGCATTGGCAAATGACAGGGATTTTCAGGTAGCCTAAGCCTTGTATGAAAAAAAAATAAAAGCTAGGAAAGGGGAAGTAGTCACTTGCTGAAAGCTACAAAGGCTGAGGGCTGCGCTGCGTTTTTACAGTATCCAAAATGTCTTTTATTTTGTTGCTGTTTTTTCTTTCGTCGGGATGACAAATGTGGTTTGAGTTACGTTAGAATGAAGCGAGAGGCTTTGGCATTGACTCTGTACTGGAGCTATTCTGGTTGAGGCAGCACTTAACTTACAAGTGTAAATAAACCCTGGTGTGCAGCAGAGACTGTCACCTGTGATTTGCACAAATCAGGCTGCATACCGTGGCCCCATCTAAGACTATTCAGAGTTTTATTACCTCTCTTACTGGCAACCAAACTTTCTCCTAAGGTGGAGTGTTCTCGCTTGCACCGGCAGCGTTCTGCGTGGAGATCCTCAGTGGTGGGCAGTTGTTCAGGCAGCTGAGAATTTAGCAAGTGTGTGGGGGAAGAGAAAGAGGCAGGGGTAGAACCTACTTGGTGCAGATGTCTCACGCTATTTTTACAGTCCTTGAAGGACAGCAAAGTGTTTGCGTAAATGCTGCCTGTTGTCTGTTGCGTGGTCTTAAATTCAGATGACTTCTCTGCTGTGTTTTGTTTTTTGCTTTTTTTTTTCCATTGTAAGATGCCCGTTTTTATTGGCACAGACAGTTTGGAAAAAGGTGCTGGATTTCTCCTCTTTCACATAAATATTTCATGGATTTGACTGTTGGGGTACAAAGTTGCAGATGACTGTAGCTCTTGGTCTGCCAAGCTCTCCCTCGTTTTAATCATCTCAGCTTTGATTAAGCTTTCTACTTGCTCCTCCTTCCAGGCAGTCAGAAAAGATACTGTCTACAAGTATCTCCAAGCTCAAAGGCACTATTAACTGTGGCTGATGATGCCCTCTTGTCACTTAGGCTTATATAACTTTATCTCCAACTTGCCCCTCAAGGAGGAAGTACCATGTCAAACTCTTCCTTCTGCATTGATATCTTAATGCCTCTCTTCTCTGGGAAGTATCCTTAATGTATTTTAAAGCAACCTGAAACACAGTCAGTGTTCATCAGATGCAGATCTTAGCATCCAAAGAAACATAATGAGAGTTATGTCAGCTTTTAAGTGGATCTCTAAATAGAGGTTTAATAATGGAGTTGTTTAGCATGCATTTTTAGGATTTTATTCTGGTTCCTTGTGTGTTTTGGGAGGGACTGTGATCTGTTGAAGAAAAAAAGTTTACCTCCTGCAATTCCATTGATCTTGTGATGTGCTTCCTTGTATTAACCAAGCTTTGCTTTGACAGTGGTAATTGTGAAGGTGTATGATTTCCAGGGATCATGTCTCACTCATACAAATTGCTATTAACTAAAGGAACCTCCATTCCTAAAAACAAAAAAATAATAAAAAGATCTCAAAACTAGTTGCTGTCTGTGGAAGCTCTGCTACACTGCCTTTCCAAAACACTAGAATTCGCTATTTAAAATGTGTTTATTTTGTCCATCTTGCCAAGTGGTGACACACATTTAGTTGCAAGTCCCCAACTCTCTGGACTAATCAGTGCTGATGAGAATGCAGTTTGATTATGTGTAAGGGGTCAGGGGTCTGTGTGCCTCTTACCCTTTAGCTGGCCCAGCCCAGCCATGCAGGGAGATGCCAGCAGCGTTCAGCGGGGTGGCACGGTGCATCACAGAGCCTGCTCCAAGCTACAGTGCTGTACAAAATTTTTAACCTCACCATCTGTCTAGCTGTTGAGTATCGCTTAGTTCAGTCTTTACCAGAAAGGAATTTCCTATTTACGAGTGAGGCAATTAGCAAAACCCTCTTCTTGCACAGGGAAAATTTGCAGAACTGGATTTTTAAAATATTTTGGGTTTTGCCTGTGGCGTATCAGATGTGTTGGGTAATCGACACCACAGTATCACTTTATGCTTCCCATTGTTTACACACTTAAAAGTTCTTTGTAAAAGGAATTCTTTTCAGTACCAGTATTTTATTTTTTAAAAAAACAACAGAGAAGGAGAATTTTCAAGGAAGAATATCCAGTGCATACCTGTTGTGGAAGTTGACTGTCAGCTTGATAGTTGTCAAACTTAGAACACCCTTACTTCTCTGAACCTGTTAATTGCTCTTAAATGTTGCTCTATCTACCTAAATACAAACAAAATAGAACATCTGATATTTTGAGCATGACCAATCAGTATAGTTAAACTGTTGGCATGGCATCAGTGTACCTGGTTAGTAACTGAATGGCAATTTTACTAAAAGAAATTAATTAATGAAATGGCCTTGGAAAATAGGTCCTTTAGGACATAAAGCATGGAGAGGTATGAACTGGGCAGGTGACAAGTTCAATGCTTTAGGCATTGTAAAGGCCTGCAAGAAGACCACTTGGTTAGTGCTGTAGCTGAAGGACCAGAAATTCCATTTCATGATGTTATTCATTGCCTGTTTGTTTTATCTGTGTGGAAGAAGCAATTTTGAAGGAATGGTGTAGGTGGGAAAGTGTGTGTATATATTTGGGCAGGGCAGGAGAGGGTTAATGGTTGCTAAGTGTGGTTATAAAATGGGAGTTTGATGTAATTTGCTTAGTAATTTCACTGACTTCCATGTCCATGCCAACTTGATGGTTGTAAAGTGGCTGCTTTGAGAATTAAATACTCATCATAGTAAACCCCACTGTGATTTCTGCAATACTGCCAAAGGTTTTCTTTTCCATGATACACACTCCACTGCCTGGGATTACCTGTCATGTAAATGAGGAATAGTGTTTGTTATTACCTAGACAAATTTTACTTTAATTTTTGAGAACTGGGTATAATGACAATAAAATACATGGTCCTTAAAGCAGTCCACACTCAGCTGCATGGGTTCCATGGCAATTATGCATAAAAGTAGTGTTTGAATTCCTGCTTATTTTTATCCATGGGTCAAAATCTGATATATGTACAATAAGATGATTGAAAAGGCAATGAAAATCAATTTTTGATAATTTTTGTTTGTATTTATTCTTTACTAAATAAGGGATGTCATAATTCACATGCATTCTTGTACTTTAAAACCCAAAACTTCTCCCTCTGCACTAAACCTGCAAAACAGGACTCTTTCAAGCATAAGCTGGAGGTAATAAAAGATTTTTTTAACTTCACCTCAGGAAAACCCAACGTACTGTCAAAAATAATTTTTCAGCTGTTTTTTTTTTTTTTCCTTTGTTACACCTGTCTTTTTTGGTGGGTTTTTCGGTTTTTTTTTTTTTAGGTTTGTGGGGGTATTTTGTTTTTTGTTTTATATATATATATATATATATATATATATATATATACTTATATATATTTATACCAAACCTTTAACTGCTAACTAAAAATGGATAGCTGAGTCTCGGCTGTTTTTTAAGACCATAGCCTCATCCTTACACTGGCATTTTATTTTAACTCTAATTTTGTAAAAGCTTTATTTTAAGTATTATGACCTGTTCCTGAAGTTACTAGCATGACAGATTCTTTGGGCCACTGCCGAATGAAAGCAAAGCACAAGAAGAAAATTCTTCACTTTTGACAGAGTTTCAAAAAGGAAAATAAATGCTTGGATGTTGATTAAATAATTACAATTTCATAGTGTTCTTCTCCCCATCATCTTTTCTAGTAGCTGCCTAGAACCCCATTCAGTGTGTAACCTACAATAACTCTCAGCACATTAATATTTAAATATATCTTCTACTTCCTATGATCTCACAAGTTTTGAAGCTTCTCCCACATGTATTCATCATCCAAATTAATCATCAGTTATGATTGCTTTAAAAAGTTTGATAAATCTAAATATTTCATTGCCTTTCTAAGATGTTTGATATCTCCGAAGCACTCACGCTGTTCAGATTTTATAATTAATTCATAGATTATTATAAAAATATTTGACCCAACCAGTAAAGGGAAAAGGTGTACAAAATCTTTTAGTTTGTGAAAGCTCCTAGAATGCATTTTGGCAAGAGAGCACTCTAGAGGAAAATTATTCTTATAGTTTAAGCATATAGAAACCTCTTTCCTTCTAAAGAGGAGAGGTGATTTTTATTTTTTTTTTTTTTTTTTCCCATTTCTACAAACTGTGTTTCCCATAGCAGATAATTTCTTGTGTGTTTATATAATTGCAAAGTATACTGTATGTCCTGACATCCTTTCCCTTGATTACAACAAAGTGGTGGCAGGGCAAGGTTAACCAGAGGCTGAAGTCCCAAAACAGGGAACGCACACAGGGTGAGGTGAAGCTTTCTTTAGCGGAGAAGCGGGAAACCAGGAGAAACCTTCATAGGTGCAAGGAAAATGCAGGCAGAAGAATGCCTATTTGGAAAATAAAAACTAATTAGAGCAATAAATGTAATGTTCCCAAGTAATTGCGAAATAATTATTCCCCTTTAGAATCATCATACTTTAATTGCTTTCCCCCGCATTCCCGCATTCTGCATGCCTATGGAAAAGCAGCAAAGCACTTGTGTTCCCTCCAGGATTTCATTTTTCATTTGCAGTAAGCTGCTGGCTCTCTCATAAAGGTTCTCAGAAATATGTTACCTTAAATGCTGTTGTGTTCTTCCATATGGTGTTAAATAAAAAGGGTGAATGGCACATGCCAAGCTATAAATTCTATCCTATTGTCCAGATAAAGCACCTTGAGGTTGTTGTGCAGTTTATCCGTTCTCTGTATCACAGATTTATAATCAATTTCTCATTTTCATGGAGACGTTACGTAAATAGAACACACTTCAGCAGTGTATTCTCTTTGCTCACAGCTTGATCCTTGAAAAATCAGCTGACAATAGTTAAAAATTATAATATTAATAAAGAGGAGATCATCTGGCCTTCAAAAATGACATCTGAAAGCAGCTTCTGTTTTGTGTTAAATCTTAATTACTGTATTTAAATGAATGCCTAAATGAGCCAATTCACAAAGGAGTTGCATACTGTACCAATTGTGCCTGTTTGGTGATTATTATTATTATTATTTTTAATTTCCTGTGGATTTACACAAATATAAAAAACCAGTTTATGCTGAAGAGAGCAGCTATGATCTCTTGTCTCTTACAACACAGATGAAGAAGACTGAGGGTCTTGAGTCTGATCTCCACCCTGGGACAGCTTCCCCCTGCCTGGCTGCCCTTGCCTATCAAACTGTGGCAATCCTTGAAGCCAAGCTCAAAAGCAAAGCTCCAAAAGAAACATTAGTGTAAGAGCAGCAGGAAAGACTCTTTGTCATCCTTCTGAGTGTTATTTTGTGATTTTACCCATTGTTTACTATCAAGGGCAGCATATTGTCACATCTGAGGGAAGGAGTTATGGCTTAGGACTGGAGAGAGACTTACATTGCACCTTCAATTAGGCTGGAATGGTCATGTCCAGCTCTGCCCAGGTGAGTCTGGAAGCAGATAAATGTGTCCAGCTCTGCCCAGTTACTGTGGAAGGAGGCAATGGTATCCAGCTGTGCCCAGTTCACTCTGATCCCTGCTGTCATCCTCTGTGAAGGACATGAATTCCCTTCTTGTTCTTTTCTTTACCCGTGAGCCTCTGGAAGCTGGGCCACTTCAGGTTTGCCAGGCAAAGAAGAGCAGCAACCCCTCTGTTTTGTGATTTTCACATCCCTCTAAATTTCTTAAATTGTTCTGCCTTATTCTGGGATTTTCAGGTTTACAGCCACTGTTATTTCAGAGATGCAACCATTGATCTTTCATGGAAATGGCATTAGTGATCTACTGATTTTAAAAAAATATTCATTTTTATTTTTTTCAAGCAGGTTATCATCATAAAACAAATACAGTCTTGACAGAAAGGTCTAACACTGTCTCCCAGCTGTGGCAGAAATTCATTGCATCACTAATTTACAACATTTTCTGTTTCTTGCTGTTGAAAGGTACTGGCCCCTAGACAGCAGTGGAGTTGATGTATGGGTAAAAGAGAGGTGATGCCCAGCTACACACCTCCTTCTGGCTGGGTATAACCTAGACTGGAGGACAGGCAGTTCCATTTGAACCAACTACAACCCTTTCTCTCCCAGATTACACTGTGCTTTTCCTTGTGCTCTATTCCTATGTCCTGTATCCTTTGAAGGAGTTCCAGCCTGATTGCAAGTCGCAGCTGGCTAGAGCCATCTTTTCTTTCATAACCCTGAAAAATAATGAAGATCCTTCATCCTCTCGATCTAAAGGCATGACTTCTTATTTGATAAACACACACTCCTCCCACTTTTTGCTTCTTAGTGGGCTCAAAAAAACCAAACCAAACCAAAAAGGTACAAAAAATAAAAAATCCACAGCTTGCTTGACCCTCCACTTGTTGTGTCATTGGCTCTAGCCCTCAGTGGCTCTTGGTCTGGTGGCACTGATAGTGAAATAAGTGCAGATAAGTTCACAGATGTGAAATAAGTGCACTTCATTTGCCTGAAACAGACCCAAGTAATTGGAAGCTATTAACTTCTGGCAAAAGATAACTGTCTTTGAAAATCTACAAAATCAAGTGATCTGTTCCCTTCATCTCTTGATTTATTTATTTTATTCCTGGCTTATTCAATTGCTTGCATCTGTTAGCCTTTGCTTGCAATTTATTGCTAGTGAGCAAAACATCTGGCTATGCTCTTTATCAATAAATGCTTCTTTTTTTTGTTTGTTTTTTAATATTTTAACACAGTTGGGCTGTAGAACAAGCATTAGGGGTCTGGAACATCATCAAGCACATTCCATGCCCAGTGGCTATCACTTCAAGAAAACTTTCTTCTGTGCTTGGTTTTCATACAAATGCTTTAGAAATTGCAAGTTAGGTGGCTGCAGCTCTGCTTGGTTTCACCTTGTGTTTTTGCAAACTTGGTTCCCTTGTCATGTCTTTCAGGGGGAAAAACAATCTGCCATTTTATCTGCAATGTTTCTGTATAATTTTAGAAAAGCTGATGGTTTCATTAGCCAGTAAATGAACTTTCAGTTTCCTATACTTCAGTTTAAATTTTTTTGCATACTTAACACCCCTTTAACTTTAACCTAACTTTAACCTTCTGCTGTCAAAAAAAAAAAAAAAAAAAAAAAAAAAAAAAAAAAAAGAGAGAGAGAGAAAAGTTCAGGAAATTACAGTGACTATTACTTTTGGTATTAATTTAGTCTTTAAAATTGATTCTTGGAAACAAGAGAGTTTACAGCAAAACCATAAGTGTGTAATAAGGGATAACTACAGGTAGAGATGTTTTCTCCAGGGAAAACAACGCAAAAGTCATTCCCCTTGTCCTGAACTGACCCATGTCATGTAACTTCTTCCTTGAAGCACTGTAATTTTAGGATTGCAGGGTGAATATTGGCTTTCTCCTGCATGTTCAGGGTTGCCAGCTCCTTCTGGAGATCAATATCGAGTGGGAGGAGACGAGGGGGGAAAAGGAAGAAATAAAATTAGCATTTAATTTTGCAGGATGTGCGAAATAGATGACAAAGAAGCAATTCCTAGAAAGAGAGTATGGCTCTGGACACGTAAAGCACTATTACTGATCTTTTATTACTGACTGTAGCCTTCAATCCGTGTTCAAGCCAAACTTCTAGTGAGTTTATTGGAGCTTGGCTTGAATGAGGAATGCATAATGCTGGGCTTTGTGTCCCATGCCAGGCTGTCCAGCTCTGAACTGTGAATCACAATCAAATAAATGGGGTTTTTTTGCAGTCTTTTTCCCATCACTCCCTTCATAATGAACTTCAACATGGAAACATGAGGCAACTGACCTCTCAGATCCTATTCTACCTTGCTAGCAGTGAGTGGCTATCACAGTGATGGAATGGAAAATAAGTTGATTTTAATTTTGTGTGCATTCTTTAAAGGAATATTCACCCTTCTTAGGTAGGGGCAAGGAGTTTCTTTTGTTCTTGAAGAACCTTTTTCCCTTTGCCAGAGAGGACTTATCTCAATGCCTGAGGGCTCTCAGCTTTCCCTGACAGGCATCTCTATCATTTGGCCACAGAGGATGGAGTACAACTTTTCCTTTTAAGTTGATTTGCTACTCTGGAGAGAAGAGTAAATCCAGCAGTGTCATAACAGGGCTCAGTTATAGTCAGAGAAAGTCCAACATTAAATTACAGATTTTTTCAGGCAAAACCACTTGTGTTTGCCTGATTTTGTTATTTTTTAAGTGTAGCCTGGTATCTCATACGCTAGACCATGATTATTTATTTTCAAGACGAGGCTGTGTAGAGTAGGGAAACCTCAGAGTTTTAGTATCTTCTTACCATACTCATGTCTGTGCTGTTCCTGGGGCAATTCATTGTAATGGATTGAAGTTCTGTATGCTGTGTTGTATATTATAGAGCAGAATGACTTTGGGACAGATTCTGCATATTTTTCATCTTTTCTTTCTCTTCAGTGGCTGTTACCATGCAGTCCTGTAACGCTGACATGGGGTTCTTGGCTGCCATGGTGAAAGTAGGACATAAACAACTCCTCAACATCCTGTGCAGACCCTTCCTTTGGAGCAACCGTGCAGAAATTTATAGAGGAGTGAGATCTGTTTTCATCCAAAAATACCACTTGCAAGGCTTAGTTTGGCCCAAGCAGTCTTCAACATCACCAGCCTGTGTTTCCAAAGCATTATTCCAGGCTCCTTAGATCATTTCTTCTTCCCCCTGCATGTACAGTTTATAGGCATCATTGTGTCCTGTGTGCCTTTATTGAGGAACAGGAGGATACTCAAAGCAGGAGATACACACCAGGATTCAGAAAGGAGCAATTTTCAGCTTGCTAAGATGCTCCTGTTTCTACCTGGAAGCTCTGCAGGAGCTAGAGGCTTTTTGGCTGTTTCTGTGCCTCTTTGCTCCTTCTGTCCTCACCTCCACATCAGGGGATACTCAGACTTCTTTACTTTGCTGGCCTTCAGAGGATTTGAAGGTCTCTGAGTTTCCCTGGGCTCTGCATTTCTACTCAAGTGGGAAATGACATGGAGTGGACTGCTGCTGACTTCAGCCAGCTGGGTCTCTGATTTTTCCTGTTTGGTTTGAAGCCACAGATACAGAATGAGCTGGGAGCTGAGAGGGCAGTTGCCATGCCCCTGGGTAAGATGAATATTGTGCAGGGGACATGTGCAGAAGAAAATGCAGAGAGAAAGGTATGTACTTAGGCAGATTTTCATAAAAGATGCAGAATCAGGATTACTTAGCAGAGAAAATAATCATTTAAAATTAATGTTATATTTAAAAAGTGGAGCATCAGTTGTGTTAACAGGAACGAAGATTTAATTTTTAAGCCCAGCAAAGCCCTCAAATCCCAGAAAATGCAAAATTGCTGTTGACAATTTCTGAGTGCGAACCTGGAAGGCTTCCTTGGAACTTAGAAAGAAATAAATCAACTTCATTTTCCTTCTCCCAAACTCTTTGGGGGGGGGGAAAAATTTGTAAATATTTAACAGCAAATAATCACATTGCCAAGACTCAACAAACACCTTTTATCCAGCCTTATAATATGCTGTAAATAATGAAAACTCTCATAGATCCAGCTGAAAAACTTTATTGTTTTTTTTTCAGTCAGTGAGGAAGCTTAGAATCTAGCACTTTAAAAATCCATCAGTGTAGTTAAAAGTCTTTTTCCAGACTCTTACCATTTCATGTCATGTTTTTCTCTGTCCTTGACATATGCAATTTGCCCTGCTCGTATCTATTTAAAATGCTGGGAGCCTTCAGCATACTCTGCTCCAGGCTGCATGTGTCCAAGAACCTTCCCCCCTTTCCTTCCTCCCAGTGTGGAACTACTCTGCTCTTCTATCTCCATTTAGCTACCCCTGAAAGGTTGCTTCAGCTGCTGGGTCACTCTCTTATCACTGTCCACTCAGTATTCAGACAAACACCTCTGTGATTCCTCCTCAGCTGCTCTGCTGGAAGAAGTTCCTATAAATCTCTGCAGAACATATACTTTATTTTCCTCCTTGCTTGACAAGGTATATAAGAGAAACCTATCAAACTTTATAATTATCTTACATTTTTAGTATCCAGCTTGTGTCTTGAAACTCCCTGGAAGTATGACCATCCTTTTGGGTCTGTGCTCAGTGACCCAGTGTTTTGGAATTACTGCCCTGTGTATAATTTCCCATCTCTTCTGGGGATCTGTTGTTTAATAAAAATGTTGCTTGCAAAAATATAGTGGGCTTTCTTGCATTTCTGTAGTGCATGTTTATTTGGTTCTCTTTTCCCTGTTTTTTAAATTGTCTCACACAACAGTTATGAACCAAATACAATACTATCATGTTGTGGTTTTTTTTCCACAATCATAAGTTGCCCTACTTACCCAATGCAAATCACTGTGGATCTACGTAATGTGCCTTTCTCAAGGGCATCTGTTAATTCCACATGATAAGCTGGGAGTTTCAGCCAGGAATATTGAGCATTGAAAGGAGACCTAGTTAAACTGAGTTAGACTTAAATTTTATCAATTTTTAAGGTATTCTCCTAAATGATAGCTTTGGTAGGGTTTTTTTGTGTGAGCAGTTGTTTCCATTTTGAGGTGTTCATGTGAAATTTTTATCTCTGAACATCTATTCACTCTTCAGTAGATCATGGGCCTTTCTTTAAGCACTTGACTTTACCATAACACTCAACTAACACGAGTAGTTTAGCATCAGCTCAGAGATTCAGATTCCAGAAAGATTGTTTTTTATGAATAAATTAAGGACTGAATCCAAGGCTTGTTGAGTCAATGGGCAGATTCCTTTGATTTCAAAGCACTCTGTATCTGTGATCCAAATGCAGTATGAACAAATAAAGACAAAGAATTTCTCTTGATTGGACATATTCAGTATGACAAGAGCTTAAGTCTGATTCTCCTCTTTGCTTATGAAACACAACTGTGTGCTTTTCCCCGGGGTTGCTGGAAGAGAAGTATTTTGGTAGCTGCATGCTAGGACTCCCAATTAGTGCAAGAGCTGGCTCTTAGTGCTAAGAATCACAATGTGCTGCAAAATGAAGAGGAAGTTGTTGATAACTGCGTATTTTGGGTTTATCCTGATCTGCCTTCTGAGTTTGAAGCTGTTCATTTATCATCTTTTTTGGTTTTTGGATTTTTTTTTCATTTTCTTTTTTTCTTCTCTTAAGAAAGTCATCTTGATCTGTAATGGCAGTAAACTTAATGGCATCAATTAATGCAATTAAACTTTGGGCTTTAGTGTGGTGAGGTTGTCTGCTTGCTGCCCTCCCTCTGTTCTCATCCCTTTGTGCTGGTTGGGGAATACTTTGCAGCCTGAGCCTGAGCCTGCCAGCCCCTCACACCTAATCACCTCTGGGGTTTTGGAATACCATCAGTGTTCTTTGCTCTGATGTGCAAATATGCATCCTCTTCTTGCTCTGTGTAAAATTCTGTTTACTTTAGAAATCAGGTTAATTTTCTTAGTCAAGGAGCTCAATGCACTCCAAGGGATGGATATGTTGAAAATAGCACCAAAGCAGCATCAAGATCACTTATGCCTCAGGCTGATTCTGGTTTACTACTGAGGGGAACAAGTAGTAACACTGAACCTATGTAATTTTTACTTAGGATATGTTTAATTTATGTGATTCAGAACTCTTCTGACTTCTTTTTTAATACCAGATACATAAATTTCATTTTACTCTAAAATAATTTACTCTGGATAGGTCTTCTGACCAAATCAAATGCTTGATTTCTCTTCCTGAAATTCCTGGGCTTGTTAGCTTTGGAGAAATCTTCAGTCTCATTTCTAACCTGAACTGGGTTGGTTTGTCTCAAAGGGACTTCCCCTCTTGCTACATTGATGCCTTTTCACTTGGTGTTCACTTTTTGGTTTGATCTTGGTCAAAATGTATGGTCATAGAAACAAAGCATACTAATGTCTATTTTTAAACTAATGTATTTAAGAGGTTTTTTTGTTGTTTTTTTAGATATCAGATTTTCCAGGTGATGCAAATAAATTTTTTTTTTCTGGTTTATGTAGGTTCCCTACATAAAAGCAAAGAGTAGAATAATGGGTAAAGTAAAAGCAGAATGTATATAGGGTTTAGTGTTGTAAACCACAATCCTTTTCATACTGAACATTAGCTTGTTCAAATGACTCCACTCTTGGCAGAAGACAAGCTTCATAACCTAAGAGGATGTGATTTGAGTGGAGTTTTCATGCCCCATGTGCTCATTGTGTTCTTGCCACTGATGCAAACATTATCTATAATTACATTTTCAAGAGACTGAAAATTGCAGTCTTTGTGGTACAAAAATGCAGCTGAAGAATGGAACATATATCCTCTCCACCCTCATTATAAGGCTTGTAAAAATCAAACTATAAGGCCTAGTACTGTAGCTTTCAGATCCAGGAATCTAGCACTGTTAGCCTATGTTAGAGGATTTTTCACTGAAAATCCTTTGAAGATTAGGCTAGTGCTGTTATTTCCAATGTTTTACTGTTGAAAGTAGTTGAACTAGAATTTGTAGTTGAGATCAGTGTGAAGTCAGGGTTAATTACTCTGTTGTTTCATTTTTTATATTTTCTTATTTTAATAGATTTGAGATTTTACTCAGGATTGGTGTTAACATCAAAGATTTAGACAGGTCGTAACAGGGATGTTGAAACTTCCTACCACACTGTGCTGTGAAACAGCTGTATTTTTCAGGAGGAAAGCAATAGTACTGAAAATTCTGGTTTTATGATGTTCTCCTGAAACCAAGGAGTTTTAGTATGTAACTAAAGCCCTTCTCCACATCAAAATGTTGTCATTGTACATTCCAGTAGGTGAAGCAGCAGAAGCAGAGAGCATATGGGTATCCTTAAATTCCTAATTATGTAAAATGAGCACTGGAAACTTAAACAAAAAACTTCTAGGTGGAGACAGCTAATCCTGAACTCTGTAATATGCTTTTGGAGTAGAATTTCATAGAATCATAGTAGATCAATCACCTGCTTATCACATCATGCATTTTTTTTTTCCTTTCATGAGTGTTTGTTCTGAGTGGGTTTTTCCCTCTCAGTAAGTGGGGCATTTGAATCTTCTCTGGAAGTGGAACTTGACCCTGTAGGGATGATCCCAGGGAGATAGATGCAATTGAAGAGAAAGTCACTTGCAGTTATTGGTTCTGTGATTTACTGCATTGAAGAGTATGGGTACAGGTGTTGAATGATCACATGAATGCTAATAAATAAATAAGGGATGGTCCTGAATGCCTGTATATCCATAGGGGATTAATAAGCACATGCACATGGGTCAGTGAATTTATTACTAGCAGCACAAATAGTCTGGTCTGAAATTACTGTGCTCGCTGCTTTCCTTTCAGTCTGTTTCTTTTGTTTCTTATGCTAAAGAACATGAAAATTTGGGTGTTCTTCATAGAGTCATAGTTTTTTAAAGAAATTTAAAAAATCATTTGGATTAAATAATAGGAGTCTTATTGCTTATCTATTTATGGCCATTTAGCTTTCTGTGGAAGGGGCTCTGGGCAGCTTCATCTTGCAGCCAGGTGACAGTAAGGACAATTAGATCCATGGACTTTAAAGCAGTTGCTGCCCAAGTTGGTAATTCTGCCTCCAAGTTCTGCTGCCTGATTGCTTCAAGTTATGCACAGGAACACCATGGTGATTGAGTGCTGGAGTTCCCAGGACAGCAGCTATTCTTAGTGGTCCAGCAAAACTTATTAAGAAAAGTAATTAGAACAAAGCTCAAGTACATTAGCCTTTTTAATGTTCTTGAATTCTCAGAGCTATCTTCAACATTGGCAGAGTCTGTGTTTCCAGTAGAGAAATTGAAGCAACTTTCTTTGCTGAAGTTAAAACCACTTTGGTCTTGGCATCATGATGGGAATTTCTTCTTATGTAACTGTGTCATGGTCCAGACATATAGAAGGGTGGTGGTATGCCAGCTAGAAAAAATAACCCACCTTTTATTTGATCTTTATGATGAATTTCTGTTGAGATGCAAGGTTCTGTGTTTATGCCTGCTTGTTACACTTGGTGTCCTGTGCCGTGTCGTCTTACACCTTTCTGTCAGCTCCTGAGGCTAAAGAGCTGTATCATGGGTATATAGCTGGTTTTATTTCAAGAATAATTTTTTCTTTCTTTCTTCCTCATCTGTTAACCCTGGCAGGCTAGAAATGTACTTTCTTTCTCTGCTTGCAACACCGCCCAGGGTTACATTTGCTAAACAAGTTGTCTCCACCATCCTCAGGAATATGTTTCTCCACCAGAATTCAAAAAGCAATCTCAAGCCTCTTCAGTCTTGTCGGGTGAATCAAAACTGTGCCTCCTCTGGCCATCAGGATGCCTTCAGGGACATCTCTTTAACCTTTCAGCTACTTAGAAATGTGAGTGGTGGCCTTACTGAGGAGGGAACATTCAATAGATTTAAAGACCTTCAATACAGGGAGAGACACCTTCTATCAAGTAGACTACAAGGAGAATTGGTCTTCAGTTTTCTTATCATATACTCATATTCATTCAGCTTGCATACTGATCTTCCCTAGGCATCCCCCTTCCTGCTCATTCTATGATACAGATGGACAAGAGTTAACAAAGTGTGCTTTGAACTCTAGGATGTCCAGTTAGGTAGCTAAAGAGAGTTAAAACCAGGAAGGAAGATGGGTTTCCAGGTTTTAGAGGTCCTGACTACTAATATTCTTACTGAAGAAACTGTCTTTTTATAAAACAAACTGCAAACTATTTTTTTTCTCTTAGGCCAATGACAAATTTAGGTCTTCTGCCACACTTGGATTTTTTTTTTGCTTTGTTCTTTTGGAGGTCTTTTGGAGCTTTCTGTACTGTCACTTTGTAGGCCATATTTTCCTATCTAGTATCAATGCTGGCAACATGCAATCTGTGTAGTAAGCTTAATAGGCTAACATTAATTTGTTCTTTTCTTAAGAAAAAAAAAATGCTCATTAGTGGAAGCTTCTGAATTGCAAGGATTGTGCAGCAGCTCATGTTTCTGTGAATGCCTGAAGGATGGCTGAGAGGACCCATCACTGCGGCCACACTGGTTTGATTTTCCTTCTTGGCAACATTTAAACCTTTGAGGGAGCTAAACATAGTCTCATTTCAGGTCCTTATGTCTTGAATTTCCAGTGGCACTAAAAATACCCTCTTTTTTAATTTTAGAAGATTTTCAAGATGTTCCCAAGAACGGAGAGCAAAGATGTCCCATAACTCCTGTGGCTGGCTGACTTTTACCTGGCACTGCTGGCAGGATTGATGTTAGTTTCACAACTAACTTTTTAATAAAATACGTTGTTTGAATATAAATACTAAAGCAGTCAAAAAAGAATCTGCTGCTACCTGCCTTGAAGTCACTGGTTCCCCACACTGAGGAGCTGAACGCTGATCCTCAGGCTATTTTATTCTGTAATGCTAATAGAGCTAATACAGTATCATTGTGTTTGAGGCTTCAAAGATACTATACAAGCATTTTCTTATGATTCCCTGATCTTTGCATTTATATCCAGCTGTTTGTTATTCAGTTCAGCCATCAGCATCTAAGTCTCAATGGACCATGTAATATGCAGCTGTAGCCAGATGTAATGCTTCCTATGCCTAAATGTTTCTGTTAGAAGCTAAGAGTGGCAGGCTAAAAACTACTGATAACAGTGTTGCTTGCATTAATTTAAACTCTAGAGCTACACTGATTCTATTTGGCAAATTTATTCCATGGCCAACAAGCAGAGCAGTATTTCCCATCTCCATCGTTGCTCACAATGTTGACATTAAATACAACCAGAATGTCTGCACTGATACAGAATGTACTTATGGTGCTAATTCAAATAGGAGAAGGATGTCCAATTTCCATAAACAAACATATTTTCAGATACAGTTCCATTTAAGTGAGATAAAGACAGAAATGAGCCCGTCCTAAACAATGGCTCACAATAATTTAGAGCAGTTCAACACTTCTTCAGCCTCTTTAATTTTTTTGTTTTCTCTGAGTAGTTGGGGAACCTTTACAATATCTCACTCAAGCTGCAGGGAGGTCTTGCTCTGCTCAGCTTTCTGGTTTGGGTGGTGGAACAAAAGGGAATTGAAGTGTTTTGAGATTTCTGCTAGAGATTACTCCAAAAGTGATTTGGCAAATCACTTCAGCAGGTGACTGGGGTTGCACACATACCTGGGGAGTCTTGGTCAATCCCTTCTCTAGAAGTTGGTGCCAGAGCATGAGAAACTTTGAATAGGAGAGTTCTTCACAACTGCAAAATGTCCTGTCAGTGGGGATGTGGGACACATCAAAATCTTTGTGGAAATGTAGCTTTCCTCTAGGGATTTAAATTTTTCATTGATAATGCCTCTTTTTCACACAGGTTTTAGGTTTGGCTTTGTCATTTCCAGGTGTTTGGTTTAACTCAGTTTTTCAGGAATGAAAATAAAATTTGATGTGTAGTGGTGGCTCCTAGTTTCTTCCCTTGCTCAGCCTCTGCCCCCCAGTCTGTTTTGTTTCATTTATAATTTTTTTTTTTTTTTTTTTGTGACTGCATGCTAAGTAATCCTAACCCCATGAGGCTATTCAGGTTACAAGTAGTGCTTTGCTTTCCCTCCTCTCTGTGGATGCCCAGGGTGGGTAATGCTGCACAGCAGCAGATTTCTGCCCCTCTTGCTGGGCAACGTGGGCTCCTGGTTTGATTGCAGAGTGAACAGTGTTGGACAAAGGATTTGATGTGATTGTAATGGATTGCATAGGGAAAGTGCTTGTTTGAAATCAACTCCATTAACTCGGAGCACAAACCATTGCAAAGTCAACAGTTTTTCTGAGTGGCCTCCACCAGCCATCTCTTTTGAAAGCACTAATGGGCTGTTTAATTAGGTGATGAAAATTGTTTACAGTTGGTGATCCCAAGTTTTGTCATTTTAATAATGGTTAAATTCAATCTCTTCTTTGATTCTTGGCAACTCTCTCATCGTTTCATAACCTGCTTACGTCGGGTTTAATTCATTTGTCTGCATTAAAACTGAACTGCTCTCATGCAGCAGTGATGTTTTCTTGACTGCACCGTGTCACTATAATGGATGGGGAATGAGTACTACACAGCACTGGATATTAAACAAGTATAGTGCTGCAAGAGAGTATTTACATTCATGGAAGAGTTAGCTATATATTAGACCTAAAGATAATCCTGCCAGTGGCATCTAATTGCAAGTGTTGCTGTGCATCTGTTGCTCATGGGTTGTGCTGGTATCTCTTCACTTTCTTCTAGCTTAAAAATATGTTATTTTGTCAATCTGAGAAAGGCCAACTTGCATATTGTCCTTACGTGTGTGTGGTTTGGGCTTCACTGGTTGACTCAATGGATGGCACTGGCAGAGTCCAGGAGATGCCTGATTCCCTGTCCCCTGGTCCTGTGCCCTCTCAATGGAGTTGGATATTGGTTTGGTTTGTGATAGCATTAGCTAACACATATGTCACATATGTTGCAGATATTTTCTGCCAAGGGGGGCTCAAGCACAGACAGATAAACAAAGTGGTAGATGCTGGGGAAGGGAATGTCTCCTGAGTTTGGGCTTTAGGGTTTTTTCCCCCTCCGTTTCCAAGTATTTCACATATAGTCTTTGAATTTAGAAAGGGTAGCAACCTTTCAGATGAGTTTTGGATGCCACCAAGAAGGTAACTGTCAGGGTTTAACACTGGCCCAGCAATTAAACAGCAATTAAATGCCAGATGCTCTCTATTAATCCCCCTCCTCTCCCTGATAAAGAAAGGAGAGAGAATAAAGGAGAGGGACTTATGGGTTGGAAACCAAACTACACAGCTTTAATGAAACAGTAATGATAAAAAGGAAAAATTACTAAATATATACAAATATCCAGGAAAATTGATCCCACGTTCCTCCCCCCTCCCCCCCAATAACTCTCACATCCCCACTGAGGCTGCAGGGCAGCCCTGGGAAAGTCCAGGCTGGAATCCTGGGCTCAGGAGCAGTTGGGAGCTGGAGGCAGGAACACACAGATTCAGGCTGGGATGGATCAGGAGCAGAGGCAGAGGAAGGGATGGAATCCTCCCAGGATGCTGAAGCAAAGAGGGAGAGGGGAAGAAGGGGAAGCAGGAAGGGCTTTGAGCCTGGGGATCCCTCCAATTTCTCCTGAGGATGAGGTGGATGGGATGGAATCCTCTGTTTGGTCAATTCTGGTCATTTCTCTTGTCTGTTCCTCCCCACAGGAGGGTTTCAGGTGGGACCTCTTGACTCCTTTTCTCCTTTTGGAGGGCAAAATGTTCCTCAGAGCTGAGCAGTGTCCTTGGCTCTGCAGCCCATTCTCCAGCAGTAACTATAACCATGGAGTGGGCTCAGTCCCAGCAGCAGCCACTGCCTGAGAAACTTGCTGTTAATTTCAGCAAGTGCAGCTACCTACAAGAAACTTAGCTGAAAGCAATATTACAAGACAGAAAATCACCTTTATCCTGGCCCAAACCAGGACAGTAACACAGCAGGGTTTTTTGAGGAGCTGGTGAGTGGTCTGTTCACAAATCACAGTGCTGGTTGGTTGATGCTGTGATATAAAATCCTACAGCATTTCTAGACCTCTCTGCACTTCCTATTTTTGGGCTGCATACGTAAAGGCATCACTAATATAAGCATGCAATATACTGCATGTGTAACTAAAGCATTCTTGCATAGCTTTCTCATGCAGAGTGGTACAGACCTTACATGATCACAGGTAGGTAAATGTTGGGCTTCGTGGAGCTCAGAAACCACGTATAAGACCCAGTCCCATCTTCAGAAGAGACTTCATGGCATCTGATTCCTAGTTACTTACACCAAGTCTTAGTTTCCTAAGACATTTTAAAACACTTGAGCTCAGCTGCTCAAGTGTTCTTTAGCCCGAAAAGTCCACAAAAAAGGTCAAAACCAAAGCTATTATTTCAGAGCAGGTGTTACCATCGCAGTTGTACATGAGTGACCAGGTAAGCACACAAAAACCAGAGTGGTAAGAAGACTGCACACTATAGGGAAGGCATTTTCAAGCATGACAATACTCACTTAAAATGTTTTCCACTCTATCATGTGTACTTAGCTTCCTGAGATCAAGGTAAATAGGCAAGCTGTGTATTGTTGTACTCCCGCATCTCTAACATTACTGGACGGCTGGAAAGCATTGTGATGCTCCTGCAATGTAACAGGTGGTCTATTGTGTAAATAAGAATGACTTATGTTTATGTTCAAGCAGGAGAACTACATAAATAATTCAAGGGAAATGGATTTTTTTTTTTTTTTTTTTTTTTTTTTTTTTTTGCATTTTTGAGGCTGCCGTATTCTTGGGAAATTCTCTAAATATGCGTAAAAGTGCAAGCAAAATCAGTTTTTAAAATTTCTAACTGTGTCTTCCATTTTCTCCCCAGGGAGAAAACAGATGAACCAAAATAAATAAAGTTTATCCTGCAGGTTTTGTGATAAGGAGGCTTGACCTGAGTAATGGTGCAAAGCAATGAATGCAAATGTTTTCAATAATCTGTCAAGTATCTTTATTATGTAATCAATGCAAAAGAGTTAAGGATATGTTCACACAGTAATGGTAACCCCTATTACAGTATTATGGCTCACTGCAAATGCAATTTTAAGAGTACTGCTCAAACCTGCTATACATAAGGGATGTTCTGAAAGACCTTTTCCTCCTTAGCCTTTTGTTTAGTTACATATCCAGAAAGTCTTCCTCCTTTGCTTAAAATTTGTATAGCAAACTGCATGAGAAAACAACTTGAGGTTTGTTTGGGGTTTTTTGGTCAAAATTGCATTGGCTTGCTATTTTCAAATCTGGAAAGCAAAGGGTTAAAAGGAGACTTTGTATCTCTCTTGTCCCAAACCAACATTTAAATTGAAACATAATTTTATAAACATTACATCTGAATACCATTCCTCTTTACAGGATCTTCTACCTCTGGGACACTGGTTTGGATCAGATTTTTTTTTTTTTTCTTGCAGCAGCTGTTTGGTGCATGAAATAAGCCAGTGGATGTGGTCCAGTTTATAGTGGGAAAGTGTCCATCTCAAAACCACCATCTCTGTTGGCACTGAGTAACATCCTTGTCTCAGCAAAATGGCCAGAAATTGAATGAGCATGAGTAATGAACCTTTTGCAATTGTCCAGGTCAGGTTGACAGCAATTTTGCCTCTGTGTATTGCTAAACTTGGCAAAGGTTCTGCACTTCCAGGTGTGCAGAGACCTTTCTTAATGATTAATTCTTTAAAATAATATACACTGAGTTTTAAGTCACTGTAGTTCCTACTGCTGATTAATAGGATGATGTAGTCTTGAGAACATTTTAATTCAGAGAAAATCTACCTCTTACTCTGTATAGTTTTCATTTTAAAATACCAGCTAAAGGAACAATGAGAGGTGGCTTTGTGTTGCAGTAATCCAGGATATGAGATTTAAATAGTATAGACTGTCACATGACCTAAATTTTCAAATTTGGGTATCTAAAGTTAGACACTGAAAATCAGGCCAATTATTTTAGTCTTCCTACCCATTTTTTGCAATCACCGAAATATATTCTAAAGCTTCATACTCATTTTCTGTGGAAATAATGATGGTTTAGTTAGCTTTTTCTCCGAGGAGCTCTGAATGTTTTTATGAAGTATGTCAATGTCTTGGTAAAGAAAATTTGATATTGGACCAGAGGAAAGTTGAATGTGTGTTCTCATCTTAGTGTACAACTGTCCTTTCAAACCATCCTGAAGCCTCTGGAGGTGTTTACAAGGAAGATAATCTTTCTTGGCTTCCTCTGTAATCAGTGGAAAATGAAAGACTCCAGTTCTGAAATGTCCTGTTGGAGCCCAATGTCAGCAGAACCCCTCTGAGGAGCTTTTCTCTGGTGTCTATAGGGAGAACCCAGGGCACTGGATTTCTATGCCTAAAACTACTTTTGTGAATGCCTCCTTTGGTGGGACTAATGCAGTACACAAGGATAATGATTTTTCCATGGCTGCCACCTGGAAGACTTTTTTTTTTGTTTCCTGGTCTGTAGAGATCATAGTCACTTTTACTGGTGTGAAAGTCTCATTCTGTATCATCACCACCTTCCTTTCCCATCTTAGACCATCCAGTTGATCTATACAAACCTTTCCTAACTTTATAGTAAATATTATTCCCTTAAAGGAAGTCTATAGATCCAGTTGTGCCCTTCACTGGTAGTCAGTAGAGTAATTTTACTATTTATTAACATGCTATACAGCTCAAAGCCTTAGAAGATGGTCTACAGACTGACCACTTACAGGAGCTCTAAACTCTTCTTACTGAAAAAAATTGCTTCTCATTTCAGACTCATTTGAGACCTTAGACTGTGCAAGGTCTTTACAGAAAAGACCATTTCCTTCTACTGTGTTTATACAAAACTTAATTATGGGGACCCTGATCCATGAAAGATCTGAACAGCTCCTACAGTGCAAATAATCATTTGGGAAATACAGTCTTAACCCCTGCAAAAAAATGAATGTATTTGCTTGTTGTTGAAGAGAGGAAGGGGGAAAAAAAAAGTGTGCATAAAGAAAATGGCATCTGGTAGGCTGCTGGAAAATGGTCCATTCTATTAGGGATTAGTGCTAACAGGGTTCTAAGTTTCTTTCATCAAAATTACTGCAGTCAAAAAGCAAAAACAAACAAAAAAACAAACTTCACATTTGTGCTTAATTTCACCTATGTTTATTCTCCTCTCCTGTTCCCTGAAGAATGTAGATGAGGTTTCAGTTAGTCTTAATAGTAATAGGTTTGGAATCTAGCACACTTTCACAAAATTAACTTTGCTTCTGTTGATCTGGGAATTAAAATGCTTCATTAATTTAGCGAGTCCTGGTTTGACAGCCAAATAATGCATTTTGTGACTTGTACTCTTAAGTCTAAAATTCTTGTCTGTGGTTCTCCCTGGATGTCTCTGACATTCAGGGCAGCTTGAAGATCTGCTTGGCCTGGAAAGGAAGAAAATGTGCAAGAATATATCTACATACACATACTATAATACAGCTTGTACAAGTGAATGTGCCGTGTCCAACTGTGTCTTCAAGGCCTGTGTGAGTGGATAGCTCTCAATATTCCTGTTTCTCTCCTCCTTGTAAAATATAATTTTTTTTTTCCTTTGCTTTTTTGGTTTTTTTTCCTCCTTGACCAATGCACCTCAAGCCAAGCAAGGATATTTCTGGTGAAGGGAAAAAGGCTTGGAGGCATGGTGGATTGCTGCACTGCATGCTGGAGCTCTAGGAAGGGAGCAAAAAACCCCCAATTATATCTGTACTAAAGGAGGAGATTTGCCATCTCTCTTCTACATGCTGGATGCAATGAGATGCAATGAAACCAAAGAGATGCCTGGATGTACTCTGTAGTTGTATATTTGAGAATGTGGTGGATATCTAGAGTCTTCTCATCTTGCTGTTTCCAGTCATTCTGCAGACATTCTCTATGCTAAAGCGTAAGTTTAAACATTTTAGTTTAGCACTAAAAATGCCCAGGAGCTACATGAGGCATGCTATGGCCATGTAACAGGCCTGTGCCCTGTGCTGTTGTATTATACACACTTGCAGAGGTCTCCTATGGTGCCTCTGGAGTTTTCCTCATCACAGAAAACAACACCCTTCTTCACATCTGTTAAACATATATAGGATGCCCCCATATAGTTTCTATTTGTCTTGAGGGGTATCTCAGAAAATACCCTGGTTCAGAGCTGTAAGACTGTGCACTCACATTCCATGGGCACAACCCAGCACACGTGGCTACAAAACATGACTACACGAAGACCCCAGGATCCTCAAGACTTCTTATAACTAATAATGAAGCATTGAAATACCAAACATGTTGAAATAGTTTTGGTTTATTGGCATCTAAGAATGCTTTTTCGGCTTGAGTGTCACCTCAGAGTTGTGCAGTACAACAGTTTTACAAGAAAACAATATAAAAGCAAGTGTAGGTTCCCTGGCACGAGGAAGGATTCCAGGGTACAAAGGCAAAGAGATTCACCCAGCCCAGTAATCCTGTTGGGTGGATACACCTCAGCTTATTGTAGCAAGCTAAAAACCAACACAGTAAATTTGGATTAATTTACTCCTTGTTTTTTGGCAAACACTTTGGTTTATGTCATCTTGGTGCCTGCTGAAATGTCACGCAAAGACCATCAGCTGTAAAATTCTGTTTCTCTGTCCTGCTGAAAAAGCAGGGATCTTTACCCACGCTAGATGAGTGAAATTGTTCAAATTTCTCTTCTCTTCTCTAATTATCGTAAGTAAAGATGAGTCTGTAGATTCTGTAGCTGAGGCTAATTGTGTTTTGTTTGGGAGAGGATTTGGAGTGAAAGGCAAGGTGTGTTTTCATACTGTAGCAGCATGACACTTTTTTTTTCTTTTGCCATGCATTGGGTTGTAACAAATTATTTCATCTGTAACTCTTTTTTAATATGGTCAGATAGCAAAATTCAGTATTTCTGCCTGTTTTGAGGGGGTGGGGGAAGAGTTAATTTTGCTCTTCTGTTGTCTAGGAAACAGTGGTGGTACTTACTTCCTTTTTGAAAATAGATAGTGAATTCCACATTCAGGGAGCAGTGAATAAGATAAAAAGGCAAAGATTAGAAGCTTGAATTAGACAGCGTTTGGTAGAGCAAAGATAAGTTCCTGTGTGATGGAAACTTTTGGGTTGCACTGAAGTGAATAAGAGTGGGGCTAAGATCCATTTTTAAAGAAGGTGCTCAAGGCTTTAGGGCCCTGGGTGTGTTGGCATAGATTCAGCAAAGTATTTAACTAAGTGCCTCATTTTAATGATATAGGGCCCCACTGAGGCCACCCTTAAGGACATGGTCTGGTTGGTACATTAAGTACTTTGTTTCCCACCACTTAGAGAATTCAACCCTGTGCATCTAGTGCTGAAGAGAGACACCAACAATTGCAGTTTGGTTGCCTGTGCTGAAAACAAGCTGTCCATCCAATTTAGGACTCTAAATACTAAAATTGAAGATGGAATTAATGACTAGGAACAACAGAACGGGATTTAAAAAAAAAAAAAAAAAAAAAAAAAAAGCAAGCATAGCCAGTTGATGTGATGGGCAATAAATGACAAAATGACAAGTGCATTTCAGTGCAAACTTTAAGATGATTATACTTGGAAGGAACTAAAATATAAAGAGCTGTAGGCAACACTGCACATTCAACTGGAAATGTAGGTTATGTACTTGGTACTAATTCATATCCCACTGAACAGAAAAAAATAATCTCTCTTCCATTCAGATGGGACTTGAGCTGTAGATTTTTCTGACTAAAAAGCTCTGGATAATTCTTTTCTTATGTATTATTAATAATTCTATTACATTAAATCTTAGGTGCTCAGAATGATCCTCCGGAGGTGTTTCTCCCTCCCTCTCTCCCTCTCTTTCTCTTTCTCTGTTGTTCCCAGCTGAAGTCTGGGTTGACTGTGCTGCTCCTGGGTAGGTGAATCTGGGCTTGAAGAACAGGCAGGCAGATGCACATAAAGAGACACACAATTTGCAGGACTAATTTCTTGCAAGTGATTCAGCAGATGTGTTTTCAGGAGGGATTTTAGTGTTGTCAAGGAGGTGCTGCCCTCCAAGAGGAACAGTTTGAAAAATTGTGGAGTCCTGGGAAAGAAGTACTAAAACAAATGAGTGGGAAAGGGGAGGTAGTGATAAAAAAAGGAACACACAGGAAATGGGGAAACAAGTAAGGTCCTGGCAGGGAGTGAAGAGCAGGTGTTCTGGATGTCTTTGAGGGTGCAAAAAAGGGCAATGTTAGAGACAGAGATAGTAAATCTCTTGGAGTCTGTGATTACTATATCACAATAAAAAAAAAAATCACAAAAACACACAAACTCAAGACACACCCACCAAAAAAAAAAAAAAAAAGTCACATGTAAAATACTCCTGGCTCCTTTTTTGAATTACTGATCACAAGCAGTCCCTTGTGAAAGTGGTCAGTATTACTATACAAATATGCATGCCATGCTTCTGACTAGCAAATTCCAGCCCCCCTTGAGGGGAGCTTTGAAAGAGGTTTAGGAAGTATAAATGCAATACCCAGAAACTGAGAAGGAATATGAAAAATGGAGAATGCTCAAGAGGATTTGTCCTGGCTTTGCAGAGTGGAAGTAGGATGCAAACTCCCAGGTTGGAAGAGGTTTGTGAAATGGCAGTCAATTAAAATTATATGTGATAGGGGGTTGACAGTCTGCATGTTTTCAAATGATCCAGCTGTAGCTTGGAGTGTGGTGGGAAAGGTGCAGCACTTAGTTGGATGTCCTCCTATGGTAGTCATTAGTCACCTTTTCCCTTCCTAGAGAGCAGTGAGAGCCCTAATGACAGTGGATATAACGATGCCTTCAGGGATGCTTAAGGAGTAACACAGCTCCTCTAGCAAGGTATAGCCTGATTTCCTTCATCTCCTCTGTTTCAGCCATGTGCAGAGGAGTTGAGGACATGCCTCAGAGGGGTTGTCAGCTCCCTTGTCACAGGTCCTCTCCTCTGAATGTCCCAGAGTCACAGGCAATTAGCAGCTGCTTCCTGCACATGGCCATGGCTTGAAAGGGAGCTCCATCTCCAGCACCTCGTGTAGGGCCAGCACTCATTTGACCCCCACCAGAGAGAACTGAGAAATGTGCACTGTGCATTTCACCATAAAGAGTTATCTGACAGGTCTTCAGTGAGAGGCAGCCATGTCTCCTGATGAGCTTTCCTGGTGTTGCTCTTGCCTTGTCTCTCCCTGACGTCAGCTTTCCTGGGCTGCTGCAGCCTTATGTAACTACCCCAGCTCTCCCAGCAGCCTTTTTTTGGGGAAAAGCTGCTGATTCACCCTGCACGCAGGTGCTGCAGCACCAAACTCCTCTCCTGTGCAGAGCTGGGGAGAGGTAAAGAGAGGGGGGAAAAAAGTTGGAGCTTGAGGAAGGTCACACTGCAGCATCCATGTTTCTCCCTGTCCCTTGGAGCTGCTTGCAGAGAAAAGAGAAGGCAAACCTGATGGATGGCTGTATTTGCAAGAGGATGGAATACAAAGCAGGTGGTATTGGCACTTAATAGACCCAGGGTTACATCTCTGATGCTTTCAGAGGTACAACTCCAGCAGGTTTTAATCCTGGCTGCCACGGGTCATGCTAACAAAAAAGACACAATGGTAGAGACTGGGGGGTGAAGCACCCCTGGGCCAGGCCCCAGCAGACTGGTGCATGCTGCTGAATAGTAGAGTTGGTTATCTCTTTGCTTTTGCTGTTGATATTGTGGTGCTAATTAGCAGAACTCAGTGTACCACTGATTCATCTTGCCCATCCATAATGTTGTTTCCCTGCAGTGGTCTGAACATTCACCCTGCTCAGGGCTTGGTTGTGCTACAGAGGTGGTTTGCTACCTGTGGATCCCTGAGTCCCAGTGGGCTATAAACTACAGGTCAGGTTTATGAGAAAGAGGATTAAAACAGGAATCACCAGGCCTGGTTTAAGCAGGCAACTTGGAAATCTGAAGCTGTAATCTCTCAGGTTCATCCCCTTGATGTAGGAGGAGGGCCAGGCTGGGGATGTTCATCTCTTCCTGAGCTGGGGGGGTGACAGACCAAACAAATGGCCTTGGAGGGACAGATCCTGTCCATTGATGAGAGAGGGAACCAATGGTGTCACCTACACAGCCCCAGATTCAGAGCTTTAGGCATCTGAGATGGGACAAGGTGATGTGGAGAGATATTACAGGACATGAGTAGAAACCAGGAAAAGGAAGCATTTAAAAAATGTGCTGTTTTGATGAACATTTTCTAAGCAAACAAAAACTCAAGTCCCAGAATAAGGAAGTCTACAAAGATACCAGACTTCAAAAGCCAAAGAGCAGATACATGGTTTTCAGTGTACAGAATGCACAATATATAAAAATATATTTTTGGAGACTTTGAAAAATTCAGAAATCAGAGGTAAAAAGGAAAGGGAAGAAGAAAAGGTAAGTTGATAAGAAACAAAGAAGGGTTTCAGGATTTTCTTTGTTGTTTCAGTTTTGGTTTGGTTTGGTTTTTTTCACTGCTTGTCAAAGCCTCCTGCAGGAATTCTCCATCAGTTGGCTCAAAGAAACTGGCCCAAGAAGTGTCTTGTCTCACAGGGATTAGCTGCGTGTTGTGAATGAGCTAATATCTAATTATAGTTCTGAGAGTGTGTTTTCTTTCCTTGCTGATAGAGATTATATTAGTCAATAAAAATAATTAAATTTGTATTTCTAGATGTAATTGGTGATTATGCCCTCTAGGTGGGGAAAAAAATGCTTTCAGATGAGCAGAAGCTTCTATCTGCTGTTCAAATGACTAAAATTCTTTAATTTCCACAGAAGTGGACTACAGGGAGGGTGGTAGCTCCCAAGGCTGCACAGAGGGGGTATTAGCAGCCATTTCCTGAAGTAATTTATAATATGGTTCACCATATTATGACAACTGTAACAAACTCTCTTCTCCTTTACTGCTAGCATGGCTGTAATTCCAGTTACTCTACTGGGAACTTGGCTCTTGGAAAGCTAAGTGATTTATAAATTTTTAAGAAGTGATGCATACACCTAATCTAAAGGAAAATGGGCTCTTGCAGCTCGTGCACCTGCTGTCTGTGAGAAGAGAGTCCTGCTAACAGGATTCCTCTGCCAAAATGAGAAAACATGCAATCTTTAGGTCAGCTCATTTTAACTTAGTGTTGATGAAAAGTCATTGCTGCTGGAGCCTTAAGCCCTTCGTTTGCCCAAAAATGGTTTAAGCAAAGATAAGGAATTTGCAGCAGTGTTCAGTCTTAGATCATAGATATTTCCCAAATACTGGCTGCTTTGTTATTTACTTGGGATTTCAGCTTTTTCTGAAATCATGGTGGCATTTAGTTAGGTCAAACTCGTGAGTCCTTTCTCCTTGCATCCCTCTCCAGGAAGCTTTCAGTGGGGAAAAACAAAGTCTTTATAGGAAATGGTGTCTGAACATCCCCTTTCATTCCAGTTGGAAGTTACAGGCAGAGGAGAAGAGTGTGGTGCAGCAAAGTTGCAAAGCAGAGAGCCTGAGAAGTCCTCAGTAAATTCACCTCCTTGGTAAATATCGAGTTCCTATAGTAACTTGATCTAAGTGACTGCAGTAACTTGATATTTCCCTTCCAACTATTCTGTGATTCTATGATATTTGATTTGTGGAAAAGTGTAGTTACTCCTGAAAATTCTGGAGTTGCCTCTGAAAGACTGTATGGATAAAAAGTATGGATACCCATGACAAAAATACACTTCATCTTCAAACTGTGCCTTAAAAGAATTTAATAGTAATCCATTTATCCTCAGTCTTCCCCAGGGTCCAGGTCAAAAGTTGTGTGGTGTTCCCACTCCTGTGACACAGATGGCACCTGATGCAGCAGAGAGAGGGAGGAGAAACTGCTCCCTGCCCTGCTTCAGTCATTACAGAGTCCTTGTTGCTAGAGAAACACAAAACCTTGGTCTGGGCTTCTGGCAGAATAGAAGCCTTTCAGTTCATATTTGATCACATTTAAAGGAAGGAGAAGGAGGGAAATTGTAAAAGCCCTGTTCATCCACTAGAGAGCATATAGGCAGTGCTTCTCCTTGGAGAAAATAAAAATGTCAAGCTCTTATTATACACAATAATGCAGTGCAGTTTAAATGTTTACTGCTGTTCATGGTTACATATGGAGAAGACAGGATATGAAAACTGGAAGAAGGTTCAGCAAATACATAACTTTCATGTTCACAAGCCTCTTACCTCCTTGTTAGTGTTTTAATATCTTCTTGTTCTTTAAGAGTGTTTCTATTCTCCCCATGGAACTATTAAATATTAAATTATTTACAAAGTTCTTGAGAAATCCAGGAGTAGACTTGAGAAGGTGAAGAAAAGATTTCTGCAAGGGCATTTTATGGCTTTTAGAGAATTCCAGTGTTTCATTTCTAGCTGATGTGTTTGGGAAGAAGCTTCTGCAAACAAACTGATGTGAGGCTTCTCATTCTACTGATGATTAATGCGAGGAGCTGGCTCTGAGAAGGTGATATCCTTTGAAGTTGAATGATATTAATGTTGACTCTTAAATATTTCACAGCCATTACCCTTTTGTAGTGATTTTAGTGCTTGAGTTATGGGGCACACTTTTTTCCCTCACCTAATTTCCATTTTTCCCCTCTAAACTGCTACCTTCTGTGTGTATACAATACAAGTATGTAACTTCAGATTTAAACCATAGGGATTTGTGTGTGTTAAATGGTAGACCCCACTAATTAATTAAACTTTTTTTTTTTTTTCCCCATGGGTGTCAAATTTACTTTTTCCAAGGGCAATACTGCTGTGCATGTTAGAGGCAGTTTCTTCCAGTGGAATAAGCCACTGACTTTCTCTGCTGCCCCAGTTAACCTTATTCCCTCCATCTACAGGTTAGAGATCATTCCACTTATGCTTGTAACCTGCTGTGAGAGCTACGTGTGAAAAACAGGGTACAAATCCAAGCTAACTCTTGTGGCACGTATCTTTTCTTCTGGCTTCTTTGTTCTTGTCCTTGTGAGCACTAAAAATCATTGTGAATTTACTCCGTTCACATAGAGCAATGTGGGTTTGCTGCAGCACAGATGTAAGTTCCTTACATGGCCTTTTCTGGTATATTTTTATTTCTTGTCTGCCATGACTCTGACTTAGTCATTGGCAAAATATTTATGTAGTACTTAGACACTAGATGGATTTTTATTAAGAATAATGGGAAGTCTGGTCAGGATTTTATTTGCCCTCATCATTAAACAAAACTTTCTGTTGCTTTTTACAAGTGACCAATGGATCCACTTGTATTATAACCTGGAGTTAGGAGCAGGATTGCATGTTAATATCTCTCATTGCAATAAATGTTAAAGTCCATTACTTTTCTGGAGAAAATATGGGATGTATTTAAATTTAACTGCCTCAGTAGTGTACCGGTGCATATATAAATCCTGATGAATGAAACAAAGCAATTAGGATTAGAAATGAATAACACAAGGCATCCAGTCATTTCAGCGAGTTTGCATGTTGATTTTGATTGATTTTTCTAATATTTGCTGAGTGCATGTGTATCAGCAAAGGCTCCGTATCCATATGTTGTATTTTTAAAGTGCTGTCACGCTGGCTTCTGCGATCTAGATCTGTTATTTGACAGTATGTTATGATTTAATTTCAGTTTATCTGAAAAACTGCACCATTATAATAGCTGATGCAGAATTTAAGCACGTCTGTTCATTGTTCTCTTTTTCAAGGTTTTTGAAAGCTCCACTTGATGCCTAACACTGCAAAGTCAGTTTGTATTTCAGGCAAGGTTATTTTTCCTCTTTGAATGACAGCAAGTATTTGTGTGTGTGTATGCAAGTGTGACATGCAAAAACAAAGATATTTGCCTAGCAGTCCTGGTTTTGCCTTTTAATTGATATTTGGTTGATAGCAAGCAACGGCCATATGACAATAAAGTGGAACAACTTTCCTAGATGGATGCCATATCTATGGATGTAACTAGAAAAATGGTGAATTATGTAAAGTACTAAATAGGATTCTGGGTGTAACTTACTACCCAGCTGACTGGGTACTGTGTGTTACTTGCACTTTCTGAAACAACATTATTTTGGCTGTTTCTCAGAGATGCTGAACTTCCTTACTGGGGGGAGGGGGGGAAAGTGAGTGCTGTGTTTCTGGTTTCCTGTGGTGAAGGAGTGGGAGGTTTTGGAAGGCTGGAAGTGAGTAATGTCGAGTAGGAGCTCACAACACTTGGCTGCCACGTCCTGCATGTGTCTGCTCCACTGCCTCCAGGTAGGGACTGGGCTGGGTTAGATTGTGTTGTAGCTCCTGAAGAGGACAGATGCTGCTGTCTGGGGCCATTGAGATAGGTGTTCAGCAGTCCAGTTTGGGGTGGTGGCTTTGTTTTACACTCTGTTACCTCACCAAGGAATGTTTTATTTGCTTGTTGCTTCTGTCCCTTTGTATTTTTCTAGCTGTCTTTTTCAATTAAACTGAACCTTAATGTCTGTTTTTACTTACAGTTCTTGAAATGTCCCTTTTCTGACATCATGCATTTGCTTCACTACATAAAACTAATGCAACTTCACCAAAACAGGCATTTTAAATTGTATCCCTGTGTATAAAATTTGCCATTCTGTTCTGCTTTTCAGCTTGCTACTTTTCACACTTCATCTGCTGTTCTTGCTCAGGGTCCCTGGATTTGCTGTTGGACCCTGTGCAACACATTCTTATTTATCAGCCCCCACGTGCTTCCTGAAGGCAGCCAATTCTGCATTAGCATTCAAGTTGCATGAGGAGGTTGCATATATGTGAGGCTGTGCGAGTTGGTTTGGTTTTAGGAGGAAATACTCTTAGGAGGGAGCAGATTTGGCAAAGCTCTTTGCTCTTGTGATGAAAATTTTGCTGCTACACGATGCATTAAAGAGTCACAGAATCACAGAATTGTCAGTCATTGGATGAGATGATCTCTAGATGTTCTGCCCAACTCTCCCACTAAACAATTAGACTTGGCTTGTATAAAAATTCACTGCTCAGAGCTGTAGCCATAGTAGGTGTGAGATTAGTATTTGTGAAAGGGCTGTGTGTCAGAAAAATGTTCATGTCAATGTGTTGCTGGGTTGTTTTGTTAAGATGAGGCAATAGTAGCTGCTGCTGTTAGCTAGGTTTCTATTTTAAAGGCACCTTATGATTCAGGGCCACTTCTTGAATCAAGAGCAGTTCAGGAAGGCTGTGTGAAGAGTGACAAGACATGATGTTGAACTTTCCAGGCCTGCTGCTTAAATTTTAATGTTAACTTTTTTTTTTTACCCCCTCCAAAAGGTCTGACTTGCCAGGCCTAATGAAACATCTTGGGCAAAATCCCCACGGCTGCTTCTCCTGCTCATCTTCTTCTCAATTAGAGCACAGGCTACAGGCAAAATGGTGGTAATAGGCAGCAAGATCAGCCTGTGGAGGTGAAGGGAGAGTCCAGGGACTTGCTGGGTTTCCACATGCAGGTAGAGGCAGCTCCTCTTGCCTGTGTCTTCATTAACTGGAGGGGACAAAAGTTGGTGAGTGATGCTTTGAGTATTAAAGTTTTGAACCAAATACTTGACTTTTAAAGTAAATACTTTCATGTTTATTCTCATTTTTGAATTTCGAAGCTTTTAGGTTGTCCTTTTTTTCAAGTTTTTAGACTCTTAAAGATGATGGTGCCAGCTCTCTCCTCTTCAAACTTTTCCAGCGTTTCACTCTTTCCTAAAGAGCTGGCCAGAGACATTCCTGTTCCTGGAGCTAGCAAAAGGTGCCCTCTTTTTCAAAATCCAACTGAAAGAACACGGAGATAGCAAGAACTCAAAACCACCTGCATTATCTTCTCTTAGAAAACCTTCACAACTTGTTTGCAGACGAAGGAAAGACCTGGAGTACGCATGCAGAAAATTTTAGGTTTCAACCCGTATATTTTTTTTGGGTAAAGCTTTGCTCAAAATATGTCAGGTCAGCTTGTGGACTTTGACCTGTTGGGTACAATACATTGGGAGGGAACTGGTTTTTTTCCCACATTCCAGAGGTTTCAGGGGCAAAAAGGAGAGTGCTTGGTGGTGATGGATCCCAAGTCTTGTGCTGCTGCATGCACAAGGATGGATTTCACACAGGAAATTCCAGTACAGCATGGAGACTGCAGGGACCACAGCACGAGTGTTTGTAACCTGTGGGCCTTGCTGGGTATTTCTTCTCCTTTTTTAGTTTTCAGGTCTGCAGAACTGGGCACAAATGGCAAGAGAAAGATCAGTTTATATTGGTGTGGGGGGAAGGTCTTGCAGAACCTCTCCAAAATTACAATCTTTGCATTAAAACCTTGGGAATGTAAAAACCTGTAAGGAGCTCAATCTTCTCCAACTTTGCCTGAAATACTTCATTTTTTAAGTACATTCCTCCTTTTCCCTGTTAATATAGCTATTTCCAAATACATTTCTGTGAATTGTCACTGTGACATGAACGTGAATCACAGTTTAATATAGAATCCTTTAGGCAATATGGCAATATATAAAGTATTTGAAAATTCATAAATTTAAAAATTGGTGTTGAAATTTAGATTAATCTGTCAGTATTCAGACAATGATGTAGCAGTCACTGCCCAGTGATTCCAATTCCTGTTGTGCAGTGAAAAACTATCAGGCTTGGAAGAAGGTACTAGAAATGCAACCAAACCGAATTTTGAGTTGCTTTTAAGTTTTTAACCCCTAGGTTCAGACTACAGTATGAATGTAAAACTTCCTGTGTCTCACTGTAAAAATTTTCTTTTCATAACTGTGATAACATGTTTCCTCTTATTCATTTCACTGTAAGATTATAGGCTTAAAAAAAATAACTGTGAGACACAAGAAAAAAGTGAATTGGATATGTGCTGTGCTTTTGTTTCTCATACATAAGCACCTTAATAAAGAGAAGAAAGGTAATGTTTCCCCCATTTAATTAAGTGTCAAATGTCTTGAGCTGAAAATTGAAAAATTTTAGAGGCTTCAGTACTCTATATTAAGGGTCTGCTTTTAAAAGCTTAAGGTAGGAATTTAAAAAATCAATTTACTTATTTCCAATAGGTTCCCAATCCCAATTTCCCATTTTGTAAGGTTTTCTGAATCTTCTTTTATTATAGTTAATCTTAGTGTTCTGTATGCTATTTGTCTGTTACAGGGAAGAATTACCAGTGTGATGCTATAAAAAACCCAGTAATAGCTCTGGCCTTCACAAAATAATGTGGAGAGCTTGAAAAATATTGCATACAATCTTTAAAGACTACATAATTTTTTCACTGTTCCTACAGCAGATGAGCAGCACTCAGCCTTGTCTCAGGCCCTTTTTAAATATATGGTTTCACTGCTGGCGTGTCCGTCATGGGATATTCAGTAATTTTTTTTCTTTCATTTTTTTTTTTGGTCTTGTAGCCCTTGTGCAACCTCATGCCTTTAGTTTGAATTTTAACTCTGAGTGTTTTTTTTTTTTTTTTTACTAGTTTCCAGCATTTGTTCTGTATTAAAATCCAGCCTTTTCAACTTTTCCAAATTTCTTTTTCCAATTGTGTTCCCAGAGTGAGTTCATTCTCACTTTTCTGTATCAGTTAACCTTTTGCCCTACAAATATTCGTTGACTTAAATTTTTCGTGCTTGGCTTAGGTGGGTGAGAGTCAGGGAGGCTGATAAGGACACCCCACGTGCCAAGGAAAGCATGAAACCCCAGCTGTACTCCTCAGTGCTCCTGTCTTTACCTGCCCCTATCACATACCATTACATTTGATTTATCCAATGTAATGTGATCCTTACACAAAGCCAAGCTTGGCTGTCCTAAAGCCTTCCATTTTCATGCCTTTCTTATCTCTTTTCCAGCTGCCTTTTCCCCAGTTCAGCAAATAGCTTTGATGCAAAAACTTGCAGAGTAAAAGGAGCCAGGACTACATTTGGGCAACTTGGATTTGGTTAGGACTCTGAGGGTTGAATATGTATTTTGATGCATGGATGTATGTATTTATTTATTATCCTTCTCCCTTTTTTTTACTCCTTTTTTTTGTTTTGTTTTGTTTTTGGTTTTTGTTTGTTTGTTTGTTTGTTTTTGTTTTTTGTTTTTTTTTTGTTTGTTTTGGTTTTTTGTTTGTTTTTTTGGCTGTGGGGTTTTTTGTTTTGTTTTGTGGTGGTTTTTTGGTGTGTTTTTTTTTTGTTTGTTTTGTTTGTTTTGGGGTTTTTTTGTGGTTTTTGTGTTTTTTTGTGATATTAACTTTCTTGGTTATCTCAGTAGCAGAGAAAGTCAGCATCAAGATGCTTGTAGCAGGTCCCATTGTCAGGGTGTTTTCTTGATCCAAGTGTGCAAGTGCTTTGGGATCCCACCAGCAGACATCTCAGGTTGGCTTTTAGGGGGATGCAGGTAGCAATTTTATATTTCCATGAAGCTGAGTACTTAAAAGCTAGACAAAGTAACCTGGGCAAAATATGCACAATTCTTCCATAGTACATCACATTAGAACACCTTCCCTTTCAGAATTTGACATAAAACAGCTCTTGGTGCTAAATCTTTGCAGTGCATCAAGCTTACAGTAGGTTAAGCAAAGAAATCTTTCATTCATATCTCCCTGCAAATTTGACTCAAAGGCCTTAAAGTAAGATAAAGCTTGCAAAAGTAAGTAAGATAGAAGCTGCAAAATTGGAGTGTGCTGCTAAGTTCAGGTCATTACAAATAATATCATGCCTTTAGAAATCTTATATTGATTGAAAAAATTTCAAGATTCTTGGGAAATTATAGAATCTGAAAACCTGACCAAATACATATTTTTTTGTCTTGAGAATCATGAACTTCTACAATATTCTTGTTTTATTTTTTGGAATTTTTTCTTTGCAGAAAAACAGCCTTAAAAACTTAATTTGTACATTTTTATAAAGTGAAACCTGAGGATCCCCTGTAATTCAGTGCATTGTGTTCTTTCAGTTTTGATTTTGGTTTGTAATTAGTTTGGGGGGTTTTTTTGGAGGCATCAAAAACATGACAGTCAGAATATGAGTGTCCTTGTCAACATTTCAGTCAGCAGAGGTCAAACTGGAACATGAGAACATAACTTACATATTCATAATTGAATAAATTGTCCCAAAATAAGATATTTTATTATACATTGTCCGTTTGCATGCTTAGTTTAGTGGGCACCATGAAGATGTCAGCTGCTCCTTAACTGATCTATTTAATTTTGCATAAGGCTACCTACTTTTTCAAACAAGAGTATTATTGTAACCTCTGTGTGATAGGGACATAGGTTCAATGCCTAAAAGAAGGGATGGCAGCATTGTATATCTGTTAAAAAGGAAGGAATTTTTAAAATATTTCATTCTTCTATGCAGACAGACTGACTAGAGATGCAAACAATCTTCTATGCACTGATGCAACTTTACTGTATCATCTATGTCTATAAGCACCTGTGTCCAGGGGGAAAAAAAAAAGAAACACAAACAAATAAACAAAACTCTGGCAGAAAAGTGGAAATTAAAGTATGAGGGATCTAGAGGTAATTGGAAAGACAAGGGAACTATAAAAAATATAAAGTTATGTACTGAAGGTAAGGTGTTTTTTCAATAATATAGAGAGGAGTGGAGCAGGCAAATAATGTGAAAGTTAATGTGAATTTTAAAGAAAATGTATGTGTTTCCCATGAACAACTGTAAGGTTTTGGGGCAAAAGCCATGTTAGTGAAGCAAAAAATACAATAATATAAACAGGATTCAGCTGTGGTGAAGTCTGTAGATACAGCTGTCTGCAGTACAGCCAAAGGTGAAGAAAACCAGGTGTGATCCACTATTGCCTGGCTCCACTTTTTGGTGAAATACTCATTGCTGATAACTGCTACAGGAATGTTTGAGGGCCTCTGCCCAGATCAACTCCAGACCACACCAAGCATGGTGATAAAGTGCTCTAAACTGTTTAGTTGAAGGTCAGCAAAGCTAAACCAGGTATCAGTTGGGCTACTTGGAGTGGTGAATCAGGCCAACACTTGACAAGGTGATGGATGCAGGGAAGACAAAATGTCAGGGGTAGAACAAAAGCCCACCTGATAATTACTGAAAGCAAAGCTTGCCTCTTGGTTTCCCCTTTTTCACTAGGGTGTGATTTAGCAAAATTGCCACCATGTGAATGCAGAGGTGATGAGCCATGGCCAGTACTGCAGGACTGGCAAACATTGCACAGAACATGGGATCATCTGTGCAAGGGATGATATGCCATATCTCTGGGGGTAAAAAAACAAAACAAAACCAACCAACTGAACAAAAAAAAATAGTCCAAGAGGCAGCACATAGCTACTGAGAAATGCAGTGTCTCCACGAAACCCCTGTGTGGGTCATACACTTGTAGGAAAAGAGAATCAAAACCAGAGCAAGGGATGCAGAGCTCGGGAAGCTCTGAATTTTGGATCTCCTGCCATGGGATGGTGCCTCCTTGCTTCCCAAGTGCAACCTCTTGCTGAAGGGAACTGTAATTTATAAGAATATCTTGAAATGCAGCCAGGTAATTGCCTTCAGGAAACTTTCCTTTTGCTAAATGGTCATCTATAGAGTGAGTGAGGAGGGGAAATGCCACAAATTTAATATCACAATAAATAACCATCATTATTTAGAAGCCTTATAAAGGAAGGTTTAGGTGTGATCTTCAGGGAAATGCTCCATTTCTGTAAGTGCTAATCCTAGGAGAATACTTTGCCTTTGGTGTCCACAAAGGGACCAAACACATTGAATTCTGTTCCTGAACTACCCAAAATTATCTAAGCAGCTTCAACCTACTGCAGCAGCTCTGAGTGTCAGATCATTGCTTATGACTTTTCAAGAATCAAAAAATAACCTATCTGCTGAAGAGGCTGTTTCCTTAAGCTGACTTTCAGATTTATTTTTTCACTTCTGTTAATTCATTTCCTCCATGACATTAAAAATGGCATTTACAGGTCAAGGAGCATTAAAACAATTTCATTTGCAAAAAAAAAAAAAAAAAAAAAAAGCCAACAAAAAACCTCTGAAAACAACAACAGCAAAAACCTCTCTGCCTTTGTTGATTGTGCACTTTACCAAAGATTTACATTTTTCACATCTGTTGACTTCCCATTATAGTTTTCTTCTTGCATGTAAAATTGATACAGCAAGATTAACATTCTCCCAATGGCTGAAACAGAGGAGATTAATAGTAGGTCTCACTATTTTCTTTTATTTTATTTCTCCAAATGAATATTAAAACAGCCTTTATTTTTTTATGATGTCACAACTAGTGGCAAGTTTGACATTATCCCATTTAACTGCTAATGTATAAATGCAACACTAATGTACTAGAATTACAACATTCTATAATGACCTTCCCTTGGTTCAGCCATTGCAAATACGTTAATACTCTTGCTTGCAAATTGGATCTGGTGCTGTTTATTTATTGATAAGTGGCTTGTAATTTTTGTATGAATATCTGTGTTTATTTTCTGGAAAATTATTCTGACTTGTCTTTTGCAAAGTGAAATCTGTCAACATAGGGAGTGTGCTTATGTAGCCTTTATTTTCTTTAGAATAGCAGCCAAAACAAGAAAACTTGGTCCTCCCTGCTTCTAGCTTGAATTCAAGTACTTTTGTTTGCTAGTTCTACCCAGTGTTGTGTGCTTCAACATACATAGTTGTAAAATTAATATATTACCCATCTCACATGCAAACCAGGACTTAATTAACAGATGTTTGTAACTGCTTGGGCATCCTCCTAAGACTCACACTACCTGAGTGCAAAGCAGTTGTTGCTGGGAGATAAGAACAAAACTAGAGAACAGATTCTATTGGAGAAAGTGAGGGGGTTGGAGAGGGGTTTTCTGGGTGGTCTTCAGAATTGTGGCTGGTTTTGGTTTTTGTTTTTGGTTTTTTTTTTGTTTTTTGTTTTTTGTTGGGTTTTTTTGTTGTTGTTGTTTTTTTTTGTTTGTTTTTCTGTTTTGTGTGTGTTGTTTGTTTTTTTTTTTTAAGCTACTTTGTTATCTTTTTCGAATCCCCTGTTTTGAAGCAGGTGGGGCATAAGATGTCACAAGGTATCACCCATGTAATAGCTGCTACTTCCTGCCCCCCCCCCCCCTCCCGTATCCCCCATGTATCAGTGTTTTAAAGCTTCAAAAAGCCAGCTTGGAGTTAAACAAAAAAACTGCTGGGCCAGCAATGGGCATGTGGAAGCACACTTGAAGATAGCAGCTGCTGAGGACACAGGAGATGAAAATGCAACCAAGTATACAGACTACAGGAAAACTTGGCCTTGGGCATTTTGCTTTCACTTCAGTAATTTAACCCTTTGCACACCAGAAACTAATTTTAGAGCTGAGGAAGCACAAAGGGGGAGAAAATCCTTTGTGAATTGTTTCTGAAAACTGAAAATGCACAGATAACAAGTAAATAGCTACTTGGTCACAGTTATGAAGTATGGGCAGTGCTGCATTAAGAGAGCTTGGCTTTTATCTGACTGTAAGCCATGTGCTGCCTCACACAGGAACTACTGCTGACCCAATTTTAATCAGTTGCAATTTTGCTTTTAAGTCTAAATTACAGTAGCTTGGATTAAACAGGAAGTGAAATGTTTGATCCAAAGCTTTTCTATAAAGCAATAATTCTCTTTCTTTTTTTTTTCATTCAGCATCTCCAGCCTGATAGTCTTCATTTTACCCAAATATTACCAGGACAATAATTCTAATGTATTTCACATCAGCCTTCTGATTGCAAAGTTAAATAAACAGTTTGTGAACCAGATGGAGAAGTCTCACCAAAGACCTCTTCCTTTAAAATGTGACTTGGAAGAGACTGGTGTTTAAGAATGGAAACTTTCAGTTCTCTTGTCTTGAATCTGCCTTGATTTGGGAGAAACTGAAAATATTCCTCCCTGACGACCATTTGGGGGCCTATTTGAAAAAAGCAGTATCAGTAACTGCAAGTAAGCAGGCAGATATTTGGCACATGCTTCAGCAGAGACCAATATACCTGAAACTGAGGTATGTTAGCAGGACAGTGCTTGATTTGTGGCTGAAATCTGCCTCCTAACAAAGCCTCCTTACTCTGAACCTGTTGCTTCTGCACTTTCCACCTGCATTAAATTCAGATAAAATGTAAACAGCTTTATACAAACTTCTGCTAGCATCTGTTTCCATGTGTGTTGACTGAAACAAAGCCTAATTATCACACCCCCTTCTTTGATATTTTCTTTTGGCTCACCCAATTGTCTACAGCCTTGATATCTAAAGCATAAATGCCAAGGCTGAAACGTGCATTCAATTAGAAGATGACTCTTGACTGACCTACATAACAGTTCATTCATGAGATAATGTGACCTGGAGTCATGGAGATAGAAGTCAGTTGATTGAGCTGGGTTGGCTGTGTACACTGCAAACTCTCCAGTGATTGAGGAATCATCTAAAATTAGATGTATGCTGTACGTTATCAAGAGCCTTTCAGATCCGGCTCTGTTTCAGTAATATTTCTTTTATGAGATGGGCGTATAATTTGTCACATTGTAATCCTTTAATGCTTAACTTTATTAGCATGAAGTACTTAGGTATCAAATAAAACGAGCAATTAAATGATTTATATTTAAGGTCTGCTCTCAGTTCAGGGCTTAGGTAGCTCAGCCTCCCATGAAGCAGCGAGAGCATGCACAGTATTTACCACTTCCTTCAGAGAGCTACAAAATGGTGCTTTTTGCAGATGAACTTAGTTGTGCATGTAAATCCCAACTGACTGCCACTGTTCACTTGTATATTTGTATTAAGGGTTATTGGGTGTTTGTATTTTGCATTTCCTAGTTGCCTACTAAATTTGTCAACTCAGCTGCAGGGAAAAGAAGAGTTAACCAGCAAGCAAGTGGTTTAAGTGTGACAGTTAAGTGACACTTTTTGTATTACTAAGCCACAAAGGAAACTCAGATAAAGGTTGCAGGTCAGAAAGAAACCTTGAGGAGCATGCTCATGAAGTGAGGCGGTTCAAGACAGCCTGCAGCCATCACTTCCAGATCTAAGGGGCTGTCAGGTATTTCAACAATTTTTCTTATCCTATCTTGTCTTAGAGATTCATTAACAGAATAATGTGAAATTATCTTGACTCCTCCAGGGCATATGTTCCTCTTTTTTTTTTATTTTTTCTTCCCTCTCTAAGTGTGGTGAAAGTCTGTGCTCTGTCGCATCATGTCCTCAGTTCCTCTCAGATGAAACTGTTTTGGTGCTGACTGACATAAGGAGGACGGGGGGGACATTTTGTTTAGGGAGGCACTGTGGTTTGCTAAACACATTTAGGGCACAGAACTACATGTTTTTAGGTTTTCTCTACTACTAGACTTGCATTAAAAAAAGCAGGTTGTGCTACTTCCTTCTCTGTCTCTTCAGTGTGCTTTTTGGTGTTTGGCTCCAAGCTGGTGCAGTTATGATCCTCTCAAGGGAAGGGTGAAGATTAATCAAAAAGCCCAGGAGCTTGCTGTCAGTCTGTCCAGCAGGAGGGTTCATCAGAGTCTTCTGTGAGTTTGGAGATTTTTGGTTTATATTATATAGGGAAGGGACTACCTGGGCAGGATTAAAAAGGCATTTAATCTTTTACTTTTTTTTTTCTTTATGCTGTGCATGCGTCATTTGGCTTTGAGTGAGGAAATCCTTGGGTAGGGTGGTAGAGAGGAGAAGGAGAGAAACTTATATTTTGCAGGGGTTTTTCTTTAGGTAGTCTACTCTGGCTGCAACCTGTGGCTGAATTTGCACAGGGCCCAATTAGTGCCTGTTACTTTTTCTGTTTGCTCTTGATTGGTTGCAAAGTCAGAGGTTTAATTAAGCAGCAATGGGGATGCAGAGTTAATGTTCATTATAACTAAAATCGAACCAGCTGTTTACCTTGCTGAAGTCTTGTGTGTTAACGTCCATAAATCTCACCCTGAGGAGAGCTTGAAGGAGCCACCCCCTGTAAAAGATGCCTTTCCAGATATTGTGTTATATCATTTTACATACTCATTTTCACAACATTTCCTAATCATATTAATTAACACATTAGGGCATAATTCTTATTGTCTACAGAAATTACTTCAATTAAAACTATCAACATATTATCATGATTGTTATATTATTACAACTCGCTTTGTTACTCCTCAAAAAATACTTTAGCAAACACAAATGTTTGAAATTAGCATAAAATAGTCATGGCTCTGCCTTTCCTCGTAATGGGTGGTTGAAGTCTCTGTAAACCTTCTGAATAATCTCTGTTTCTGTGCTGGGGCTTCTGCAGTGGAAAAAAAAAAATAAAAAAAAAAAAAGTGAGGGGTCATGACTGTCCCAAAAGATGAAGGAGTTTGTCTTGATTAGTCCTTAGTCCCTGCAGTGCCTAAGTGGAGTGTGACCACTGCAGGAACATATGGATAGAGTAAATGCTACCAGTGAGCATAAGACAGTAATGGATATAAATTGGACATATTCGTGCTAAAAAAATGAGTAGAGAGTTTGGGGGTTTTTTTTGTGTCGTGGTGTTTAGTTTTTTGTGTTTTGTTTTTTTAGAGCTGTGAGCTTTTGGCCTGCCTGTCTTGTAGGAGCAATGAAGGCAAGAGTCATAACCAGTTTTAATGCTGAACATTGCTATGCTGAAAATCTTTCTACAGGCAAGATGAAATGTGCCCTCTGTGGAAAGGAAAAAATGTATTGTTAGCATAATTGAAATTGTAATGGTCTAATCAAAGAATTATTAGTCCAGATCTAATTATAAAGAGGAAACAAAGAGTACTGTTACAGAGAGGGAAAGCTTCAATAGTAATACATTTTAAAAGGATACACACATTTCCAAGTATCTGCCCCTTTCTGTGGTGCTTTGTTTGCCCTCACTCCATGGGTCTTGAGGCTGTTCACTTTAATTTTTGGAGCTAGGGAGTGGTTATGGAATGTTGCCAGTTACCAAAGGCTTCACTCAGAGGGGTATGTTGATAATGGGGGCTTTTCTCTTTGCTACAAGGAGCACGATGCTGCTGTTGATGATTTCTTCCTCATTGCTCTGAGTTCTGCTTCTGTTTATTTCTGGTTTTTCTGACATGTTTTTATACCTTGCTCTTTCTTCGTTGGGTTGCAACACCACATTACCCCTGAATTCAGTATGTATGCAATGTTTTAGGTATGCTGGATGCTTGCTTTCTTAACCCCTAAAGCCACAGGTCTGCATTTCTTTAGGCAGCTATGGGTGATTTTTTTATAGCTCTGGGGTCTTGGGTGTCAGTCCATGCCCTGTCTGATATTGGCTGATGCCTCCACTCCTCTGCACTGCATTGTCTGTCACCTCTTTTGAGGCCTCCAGTATGACACCATGTCTGTGTTCCTCTGTGCTCTGTCATTATCCTGCATCATAAATATTTCATCCTATGCATAGTAACTACTTGTTACTACTATCTGTATAAAAATTACACTTAAACCCCATCATTATGCAAAGATAAGCAAAAGTAAAATAAATTAGGCAATAGCCACCTGGTCATTAGGAAAACTGCTGCAGCAGCTAAAGCAGCTAAAACAAAGCTCTGAGCTGGGCAATGCAAGCAAAGGCAAGCTTGACATGCCTGGGACCCAAGGAGGTGCAGACTCAGCACAATGTCTGTGGCCTATTACTGGCACCACCAACACTGTGTTTACTGGGCTACAGGGCTTGAATGTGATGAATGAGATGATTATTTGGGATTACCCATGTTGGCTGGGGACCAAGCTCAGTGCCACAGGAAGTCCTTTCTGGTCTTAGGTTACTAGCAGCACCTTAAACTGTTGAAATGGAAAGAGAATGCTTTGCCATTTTACAGAGCAGATGTATATTGGTGTACTATTAGCAGAGAAGTTGAACAGAAAACAAGAAAGTTGATCTGAGGTAGATAATTGCTGTCATTATTCTAAGCCATATTAATTCTATTCATCTTCTTATTGCTGTGAAAAAGTTGTTATCCCACTTTATAGATAGATAGCATTTATCTACAGTTGCCCTAGGATGCCTCTGTTGTCAATGGAAAGAGATTGCTACCTTCATTTTAGTCCACCTGAAGTCTGAATTGGCTTCTAAAATGATTATTTCTCTTCATGGAGTAAATAGGAAATCCTGCACACATAGATTTAATAAATCTGAGCCAAAGAGATTAGAGATTTGTCTGCAGCAGATGAGTTTCAGAGCTTGTGCTTTCACAGCTGTTACTAGTAACTAGCTTACCTTGAATTTATTTTGTATATGGTCTATATAGGCAACTGCTGCAATTGGGATTGCACTGTTATTACACCTCAGATAAGACATGTCCACGGGAAGTCTGTGACTGAGTGTGGAATTCAATTCTCATATTTCAGATGAGAAGATAATGCCCTAATCAGTTTCTGTCTATGTAACACAGTCAATGGCACTGCTCAGTTCTTTTCAGTTTGGCTGCCACTCCAAACTGTTAAACCATCTGCTGGTGGCAGCCGAAAAGATGACAATATAATAAATTACTAGGAAAAGTTAAGATGCCTAACATCTGTTCTCCACCAAGCTCGAGCATCTTCCCTGTATTGATGTCCTGTCATCTCTTGACACAGCAAGGGAAGATGCCTGCTCTGAACTTCTTGCAACTTCAAATCATTTGCAGCTGGACCTACATTCCAGGCATCCATCCTCTTGTGAATTTTAGGTCTGAATAGGGGAAAAAAAATTGAAAAGGGAGAAGACGAGTAGTAAACCAAATAGATTTTTATGATACTTGAAGTTACTCGCCCAGGTAATTTACTCATTCTTCATTATGACTGATGAAGAAATTTCTAATGATGGCAAGCAGCATTTTGCAAGACAGAAACAGAAACTGCTGTCCCTTCAGAGCCACATAACTATGTGTCCTGGAGTTATGTTCTGCATAATGTTTTAATAACAGTTTGCTTAGTGGTAAGGACCATGCTGGGTAGTGCAAACAGAATGCAAACATATTCTAGATAAGCTCTGAAGGTGCAGGTAGGAAGACACGTTGAGAAAATATACACATAGTATTTACTTAAAACATTGCTGGAGCTTCATTTGTTATTAGTCTGTCATGAAAATCTGCAAGCACACCCATATCAAAAACTCACTGCAAAACATCAGGCAGTTAGGGAAGTCAAATATAGAAGAGTGGATGCCATAGCTGAGTGAAGTTAGTGGTTGAGCTGTGACTTAACTTATATCCAAGTGCAAACATAATTAAATTAGAAAAAGTCCTGAATCAAACGTAGGTGTAGCCTGCTTGGAATGTAAAGATAAATCTGGATCCCATCCTACTGCTTCAATCTCCTGAAGTAAAGCTGGAGGAGAGAGAAGTTCAGAGCTGAAACCAGGTTAAAAGGTGTAAACCAACCTAATGGTTGCCAGAATGCTCAGCTGATTATTGTGATACAAACATGCAAAAAATGATGTGATAAAAGAGAAGACTTCAAAAATACAAGGCTCACTAATTTGGGGGACTTTTCCTTACATTAACTAAACAATATAAGTTGATTTCTAGTTTCCATTACTAAGTTTGTTTGAGTCTAACAATCTACTCTTAGGACATGATTTCTCTAAACATAATAATGGGTTTCTTTTTTCTTCTTAAATTCTTTCAAATACATGACCACAGCAGCTCATTGTACTGTGAACAGAGAAGGGAGGATCACTCAGCACAGATCCTTCCATAGCAGATCTCCTGTGATTTTAAGCCAGCTCAGTGAAATTTCAGTGGATTTGAATTCACCCTAAGCAGAAGGATGACCTTTTAATAAAAATAAATACATACATATAACTAAATACAAACACGATAATAGAGAATGTAAACACCTAAATACTCAAGTAGCCATCACTATATAGTAAACAAACTGAATTTGATCCTGGAAAGCATCTTCCAGAGTCTATTCCTATGAATCCTGTTCTGCCACAGATCTCTTATCCATGTGTCCATGAAAACTTATTCTTACAGGTCTAGAATTAGAAGATACTTCCCCCTACTTTTTCCTTCTAACAGTAGTGCTCATTGTTCACTCTTCTGCTTTTCTTTACCACTTTCTGGCTCCTGATTTGGCCTTGGGGCTGCTCGTTCATGTTTCCTAGAACCAGCAAGTTTTTCCTGAGCTAGACCCAGTGGAGGCAGTAAACAAGCTACATTTTAGCTTCTGCAATTTGGCAAGCACCAGCTATGACATGTTGACAGCTGAAATAAGGAGCCAATAGCCTAGCTGCAGGATCCTAAATAAAAGACCTTCATGGTGATGGTTAAACTGAGATTCCTGCCATCAGTCTGCCTGGGCCTCTGTCTAGGAATGGGCACTTGGGTTTAGGTGATGCTCTACCAGTCTGGAGAAGTCATAAGGGGTTGTTCCGATGAGCTGGTGTGTTTTGTATGGACCAGTGCTCTTTGGAAAAGGTGGGAAAGTAGAAGTCTGTGTGCACAAGTGTGATCCCAATTGACATGTTTAACCTAATGCAGACAACAGAATTAAACCTGTCACTGTCTCATCCCAGTGTGGTGACCAGCTGTGACTGAGTGGTTATAACAGGCTGTTTTCCTGTTAGAAGGGGGGTGTGAGGGTGGTGTGTTTGGCTTGATAGCAATGTCAAGTATGTCCCTCTACTACAGGGTAGAGATGATGTTTTTTAATCAAGCTGTGGCTGAATGGACTTTCTGAGAGGAGTGAGGTGAGGTTTCTAAACAACTTAAAGATTTGGTTCAGAACAGTCATTAATCAGTCATTAAAAAGCAATTGCAAATGCCATTATGTTCTGTCCATCTCTAGTGTTTCTCAAGCATGCCCCCAATAGCTCGACACCATTCTGCAGGTTTAGCAGTAATTTGAATGCAACAAATTGTACCTGCAAAGCACAGATGTTGAAAGCTGAAAAATCTGAAGGTGCCGTATGTTTCCTGTAATTGAAAGCAGGTGCCCTGAAGGAAGCAGAGATTCTGTTTCACTTTATGAAGTATCTAGTTGGCAGAGCAGGCAGAAAATACCCTCTAAAGCTTCATTCACTGGGACTGGATAAAATAGATTAAGGCTATTGCTTTACGATAGCTCTAAGGGGCTCTAACAAGGGTTTGTGGTCCTGTTGTGTCATCTGCTGTAGACAAAAGGTATTAAGTCACAGAGTTCAAAGTAATGAACAAATGGAACTGCATGTATTTAAAGGATGTGATGAGGAGGAAGACCATGGTAACCCTGCTTTGTGCAGCACCAAAAACCAGGGCCATTACCTCCAGCATTTTAGATCTATTCCAGTCTGCCCTGGCCCAGGTCCACATCTTGCTTCTGGAAACTACTTCTATCATTGCTTCAGGGAATGCTCAGTATGGTAGGCTACCAGTCTATCTTTTCCCCTGCTCATTTTATGCTGAGAATCCAGGCTTAAAAATTAACAAAAGCTATGTACCTTTATGCTTCTGAGGATGACTGTTGGGAAGAAGTCTGTAAGGTGAAGCCTGCAGGATAATGAATGGAAGAGAAGTACCCCGTGTGTCCTCATTGCAGCTCCACCTGCAGATTGCACAAGGCTTTAGGGAGGATTTTTTGTCTGTGCCTGTGCCTCAATTTACTTAAGGACAGTGGTAAAGGCTCCAAGGCTCCTCTGAGAGTTATTCAGTTGATGTTTATGGGGTTTTTTTGTGTGTTTTTTTTTTTTACTTTTAAGACATGTAAGAGCCAAATGTTGTTTAGCTGTGTTGCATTCATGCTGAGCATAGCCTGTAGGTGTAGGTAGTATTTCATACTTAAACATGGGAAAACAAAAAAAGCACTCCAGTGCCTCAGAACTTTCTAATGCATTCAACCAGCACTGTAGTGCTCAAGGTTTGAGCAAGCCAGCACTATTTCCCCTTCCTCTCTGTGTTTTGGTAACCGTGGCAAGTTTAGAAAGAGGAAACAACTTTGATCAAAATATTTTTCAGTTCTTTCTCTAATGAAACAGTGCCTGGCACAGTGTCGTTGTACAGTTATTTCATCTCCCTGGAAATACTTCTGTCAAGTTCTGAAAATGCTGACTGACCTGCATGCACCAGGCTCAAAGCTCTTGCTCCAAGTCTTCGACTGCCCTTTAAAGACTCTGCAGCACTTGCATGATGTTCACTTTTGCTTTGGATTACCCACACCTTTTTTCTTCCTCCTTCAGTAGTAGGCAGACATTTTCTGGGAATTTTTCTTCTTCAGCCTATTGAACCACCTGAAAGAAAGAAGAAACGTCTTTTGTCTGCATTGTGAGAGAGATCATAAATTTTGCTGAGAAAATTGTATGTTTACTGCCTTTAACTAATGGCCAAGAATAGATAGAAAAAAATGCACTCCCAAAAAGAGAAAGAAGATTGTCAATAGATATGAGTCAGGTTTTCATTCTTTTTGACTATCCCATTTGACTGACTTAATATTGGATTTCAATTCTACCCAAAATTTTAAAAACTAGGAATTTATTGACATTCCCCATCATTTCTCTCTATTTAGCTTCCTATACATGAAAGGTCAAAAATATCACTCAGACAGTACCATTTGGCATAAAGATGAATAGGGAAGCTAAAGAGGATTTTAAAAATACATGATCTGGCATTTGAAACTGAGGGTTGGGGGTTGAGTCCTGCACATATTCCTTTGTCTGCTAATGAACCAGTACTTCATCTCCTATGGGCTGTGTTTACAGATTTCATAGTCTTTCTGTCCTTCTGTATGGCAGTGGAGAAAGTCCTGCTGACCTGAGTTAGATTTTAGGCAGGTAGAAGCATCTGGGTGATGGTACTACTCTCCCAAGGGGCAGCTGTGGGCAAGCATGTAGATAAAACAGGGTTATTGCTCTCCACATCTCACAAACCCTGAAAGAAATCTCTTTACCCTAAAATCCTGGTAATGTCAATGGAGAGGTAGGCATCCTTGGCATGGCACCCTGGTATTTTTGTTTCTCATTATTGACTGTAGAAGGAGGATGGCTGGATTACTAACACAGTACTTACTGAGGCTTCTGTAGCTCAGTGAAGTCAGGCTGAGTGTTAGTGCCTTAATTTTCTCATCTGTGAAATATAGATTATGTCTCACAGTGGAATCATGATCTTTAGTACTTTGGTGTTCAGAATGCCTGGAGAAGGAAGACAAAAGACAAGGTGGTATTCCAATCAGTGTGCTGTTTACACAGATGCATATGAGGACATAGCATGTAAGCACAGCACAGAAAAATAAAATTAGTGCTAGATGTCTTATGAGCTGTATTTCTTTATTCAGTAATTCTTGTAGGTGTTATTCTTGGGCATCTCTGGAAAGCAGCTAAAGATTTCCAGTCGATCTCAGGAATATCCATTTTAATGTACACAGGAGGGGTGGCAGACCTTTATTTATGATTTGAACATATGCAAGCAGTTAGGCCTCTGTACAAAGTCCCTCTGCATCTGCTGGCTGGCTGTTATCTGTCCTTAGCTGCTCACTTTTGTTAATTGCATTAGCCTGTAAAATAAAATATTTGTGTATATGTATGATTTTATTAGTCATCATTAAACCATCAGCAGACAGCAGTTAGCCAGCCTGCTAACTTAAGACCACTTAATTAATCTTACAAACATTATAACAAATGCTAAATTTTTGAACTTCAGAGCTTTTTATGAATTGAAGCCTGTCTGAATATGCCACATCTTTGTGTCACTGTTTGTCTGTCTCTGGAATTACACAGAACTCCTGAAATGTATGGGTATTCCACACTTCCAGTGTCATGTGTTTTACATTTCTCTATGTCAGTGTTGCCAGCTGTGTGGCTGCATGACAGGGTTTGAATTATAGTGAAAGTATTAAGTCTGGAGGATGGAGAGTATCACACTAATTAGACTTTGGGAAAATATCATTGAGGATGGAAAAAAAAATAGTTGCTTTTTTTTTTTACTCTATTGATTTACAGTTTGGGAATGATTTGAGTCTGAGCTATTTATGTCTGGTCCCTGGACATTGAAGCACCTCACTAGATAGATATTCTGGTGGTGTCTGACCATGTTATCTAGTTTTTAAGGTGCTTAAAATGAGGAGTTGAACCTTTGGAGTTGAACTGACCAAGAGCTACAAGGCAGTAGCTTTTGTCTGAGGTTGTTCATAATTTAGTCTCTTTCAAGTTGTTTGGATAGGAAGAGGTTCCAAACTACACATTTAGCTGTCACTCGTAGGGTTTTTCTTTCTTTTCCTGCAGTATCTTCTCTGATGGAAGCAGTACTAAAGGGTCTGTGAAAAGCTGACCACATTGGTGCTTATAGATCCTATACGAGAGTATGAAACTACTCTAACAATACTTCCTTAGGGGCTGCTCAAAGTTATCTGTAACTTAAGGTGCTGCCATGTGATGTTTTGGATGACTCCTCTTTTTACATCTCTATGTTTAATTGCAAATCTTAGTGAGTGGAGGGTGCTACTGTCTAGAAGATTTTATCTTTCAATGCATGCCACCTTGTTTAGTTTTCTCTTTGATGTTTTTGCCAGGTGTATGTAATACCAGCAGTTCTAGAAAACACAAGAATAGCTTTCCTGTGTTTAAAGTCAAAGCTGAGTTTGCAACTTGATAAAACCTACAAGAAGGTTTCCAGGTACAGAGAAATCAAGTATCTACTTCCTGAGAATGCCTAGGTAATCAGGTATTATAAAAATATCCATCACTCATCCTACATACAGTAATGATGCCATATGCAGAGAGCAAAAGTCTCAATCCTCAATAGCTGCAAATTGCCATTTATAGCAAAGTGGGACAGGTTTTCTGAACGATATCTCAGATGATCTCATGATGTTTAGCCTCTGTAAGAAAGTTATTCTTTGCTAGTTGGTGGCTTATAATTTATCAAAACCAAAAGATTTTGATACTCCCTATCCTGTCATGTAAGACAAAGCAGCTGCTGTGATGCATGAGAAAAGGTTATGCTGCCCCTGGGAAAAAAATTCTCTTTTTCATACTCGGATATTTCAGTTTCATCCTGGTGATGTGATGGCTTTTCATTGTCACTTCTTATTTTTGTAAAGTGTTACTAAATGCTGTTGCTGCTAGTAATGATAGGGTCATGTGATAACTCAGGCTGGAAGGTCCCTCAGGATGTCTCCAGTCCAACTTTCTGCTCAGAGCTGGGTCAGCTGTGAGGTCAGAGCATGTTGCTCAGGGTTTGCTACAGCTACGTGCTGAAAGCCTCCCAGAACTGAGACTTCATGGTGTTTCTGGGCAACCTCTGGGCAGTGGCTGACTGGCCTCATGGGGAAGGAAACTCCCAAGTGGTAGATATTCCTGTACCATTTTATCAGTGAAGATTGGTCTGGAGATGTTCACTCTTTAAAAAGTCTTTGGAAGATGATTTAAAGAAAAGTGAAGAAGGTTCTTGTGATTGGCAGTATGGGTTAATTTATGGTATTCTGAGCATCCTCTTCTTAGAATTAGGGACTCTGTTCTGCACTGCATGCCATCTTGTTGTGACTGAAGGTGCAGACATTGCCTTAGTCTTTTGAGCATCCATAATCCATTGGCAGTGAGACTTGTTCTGCTCCAGGTTTTCTAAACAGATATAACAGGTTTTTCCCCTTGATTGCTAACACTTATGTATGCAAAAATAAGAATGGTTGTCTCAATTTTTGCCTATGCCTGAATTTTTTCTCCAATAGCTGTCTCATGTTAACTTACTGCCTGAAGTTATACAGATTACTGCTACAAATGGTTAACACTTAAAGGAAATGGGGAAATTGCTGTTCAGACAGTACCTATCAGTCTGGGTAGCAAGTATTCAAAAACTTGTTTCATTGTAAAAGCAGAGTAGCAGCCAAAGGCAAAGAATTGCTTTGGTGTTTTATAGCAACCTAATAAGACATTTTGTTTGGTTTTGTCTTTTGAGTCTGCAAATAAATACACATCTAATTGAGCTGATTTTTTAAAAACCACTTGGGACTATTCTATTATGTCCTTGTTGTGTGTCTCCATGTTTCTGCATTTTTTCCATAATGTTTAGAAGGAAATAAAAGCAGATTGCTAGTCAGGGATGACTCTCTAATTTGTATTGCTAAATCTGACATGACCCTGTTCCCACAGCATGGCAAATTACTTAGCTACTAACTGCAGACTGAAATGAAACAAACTTCTGATGTATTTTATTTCTAAGCAGAAGAAAAAGGAGAGCATGTAGTTTTTTAATGAGAAGAATATATCTTCCCATCCTTTCAAAGGACTTGCTACATCTCAGATTTTTCAGTGTTTGTTAATACTGCTAATACTACTTTCAGTGCCTCCAAAGCATCCCCCCCCCCAAAAAAAAAGTTATCTTCTGAATCTGAATCATAGAATGGTTTGGGTTGGAAGGGACCTTAAAGATCATCCAATTCCAACCCCTCTGCATGGGCAGGGACACCTCCCACCCCATCCAACCTGGACCTGAACACTTCCAGGGATGGGGCAGCCACAGCTTCCTTGGACAACCTGTGCCAGCGTCTCACCACCCTCACAGGAAATAATTTCTTCCTAATGTCCAACCTAAATCTCCCTTCTTCAAATTTTAAATCATTTCCCCTTGTCCTCTCACTACACACCCATGTAAAAAGCCCTACCCCAGATTTTTTGTAGCCCCCTTCAGGTTACCCTGAAGAATTACAAATTAGTGGGGAGTGGAGAATAGAGAAAAGGGAGGATTTGAGGCATTATGGGAAATAATTTTCCAGGTGAGAGACAGGGGACTTCTCTCCTGGAGCAATGCTTAGTAGCTAGACCAACATCTTTTTTAACTTAAGATATGGCTATAAATAAGAGGATTAAATCTTTTCTTAAATATATTCAAACTTCAGCACTAGCTATTTAAAAGCATGTGAACAGCTTTACAGGACCAAACCAAATATCCACCCTAGCCTAATAGCCTATCTTTCACAGAAGCCTGTAAGAATATATTAAAAAAAAAATAAATAAAAAACCCAAAAACAACGACAACAACTGAACAACAACAAATACCAAAAAAACCCAAAGTGTTTCAGGGATTTTTAGATTTTTTTTTTCCTATAGGCTCTCCCAAATATTTTCAACCTGTAACACAATGCCTTCCAAACCCGAAGTTGCACCTGAATGAACTTTTTTTTTTTTTTTTCTTTCTTTTCCACCAAGAAAGAAATTGGTGGGTCCTGTGTCATTATTTGCTGCTACATTATTATATACTACTACACATGAACAGTGCTGAACTTAATAGCTAATGTATCATCCCACACATTCTGTCTTTATGCCAGCATGGTGGATCAGAAAAACATGTGCCTGGGAGGTATACATGTGTTTTTATGTATGAATGCATAAACATGAAAAGTCTACACCTCTGATTTGAACTTGCATTAGAGATCACAGGAGAGACCTGTGAATGTCTGGGGATGGGAACTGGCCCTTATGCAAACCCTGTGTGAGAAGGCTGGAGGAATAAAGTCTCTGTCCACATCAGTATTACTGAAGAAGAAATAGCAGAGTGTCTGATTTCTTCAAGAGTAAAGCTACAGACATCATGACACTGTCATTAGTATCCCTTAACTACTTTATCAGTAATTTAGATCAGCGTTTGCATTGCTTTAGTTTAAGGTTCAGCATACAGAATGTTTAATGTAACATTGATCCTTCCTATTTTGTTTTTAACAGTGCCCTTTTAAAAATTTTATTTGTGAAATATTTTACTTTTTTCCATTCAGGAGGAGTACTGTGCATTAAGCATAGGGAATCCTGACCAGCAGTCAGCTTGACAACATTGATGCAGAGAAACAATACAGGAAAAAGATTGCTTAAAATCAACATGGAGGTCTTCTTGAACATTTTTACTTTCAGAGAAGTGTGGCTGCCTACACTTCTCAGAACATACTGAGCTTTTTAGCAAATAACTTAATATTCTCAGGGTTCAACCTCCTGTTGATACTGTGGAGTTTGCTGGCAGCTGACACCTCCACAGAAATGCAGGGATGTCAGCTGATAAAAGCAGCATTAGCATGTGGACAGATGTGTGTTATGGCATCTTTAGACAGATTGGGAAGTACAGCACAGCTCACGTGTTTCTTAAGAAACTTATTTTATGCCACATCTACTGGAGCTCTTAAAGTGTTGTTTTGAAAGGTATTTATGACAAAATCAGGTCTTCCAGAGTTGGCTGCACGACCTTTCAGGAAAAGCTCAGGGCTCTGTCATTCCATTCTGTCCAGAGCTTGCACTGTTTAAAGTAAGATGGACACAGAATTCCCTTTCCTCTTTAATCCTTTTCTCTCCTCTTACCTTTTTAGGTATATACAAAAATTGCACTGTATGCCAAAGTAGCAACTATATTAGAAAACTGGTGGATAAGAAATCTTACAGCCAGTGAAGATGCTGTACAAACAACAGAGTTGTAAATATTTAGTAACATCACAGTAGCCTTGTTCCACATTTGCAATTAATACACGTCTGTGTTTGCATTTGTTATAGGACTCTTGACAGCACCAACATAACAAGAAAAACGAACAACCTGAGTAATAAATCTCTGGAGGCATTCAGCAAGTGCCATAGGGCTCATTAATCTTGATTATTCCCCATAATAGATAACTTCACAAATCATCTATTCTCCCCAATCATGCACATAAGGATAATGTATATATAATAGCCTCCTGTACTGTAAAATCCCTAATAGAATTTCATTTTAAAAATATACGTCTTGAAAAATGCAAGACAAATATTTATAGAAAAGGGATGAAGAATAACAATGAACTGGACTGAAACAAGTTTGGGCAGAGATATTTGTGAAGAGAAGGTGACTTCATGTCTACTTTTGAGTTTCAGTGTCATGTGTCATCCCCCACCCCCCCCAGTTTATGATGTCTCTATTTGAATCAAGGAATTCATTTATTTATAGCTTGCAGTGGATGGGATTTTCTTCCTGAGAGTTTTGGCTGGGGAGATAAAGGAGCTGCAGCTGCAGCCTTCATGCATGCTCTGTAAGGAATCTAGACAAAGGAAGATTGGAACTGCTGAGAAATATCCTGAATTCCCAATAATTTAGTATTTATGATTTATACTACCAATTCCTTCTTTTTCTTGTACTCTTCCCAAAGCCTTCTTTTGAAGAGTGCCAAAGTTATTAAAGGAAAGCACAGTTCTGATCTGATGTGGTCTTTACCTGGTCACCAGGTTTTATCAACAGCAGCTTAAAAATGCCAGCACAGCACAAGAGATCTGTGAAAAACAGATGTATTAAGAATGAGACTGCTTGCAATCCCTTCAGTAAGAATAACAGAAGTGCTCTATTGCCCATAGTTGACATTGGACCACAGCTGTGCTTCAGCTCAGAAATTCCATGATTATATTAAAGATAATTGTGGGGAAAAAAAATATATATGAGATGTAGTAACTTTAAAGAATACATAAAATATTCTGGGTTTAATGCCATTGGTATTAAAAAGGATAGGTAAGTGGTATCAAAAGAAAAATAAAAGAACCTTTTTTTTCCCCAGAAACGGACAAATACATTTTATAACTTTGCAACTGTGGTGGCCTTAACCTGATGCTCAGGAGTCAATTCTGCTGGCTGAAGTTTCAGAAGTGAAAAGCTGTATTCACAGCTGTGCCTTCATCTTACAGGGTATAAAGCAGGAGATCTGATTGTCCTCATCTTTGCCCATATCCCCATTTTGCCACCTTTCTTCTCCATGTGTCCAAACTCTCTCAAAACCCCAGGATTTTGTTCTGTAACCTAGGGCACCAAAATAGCAGTTTTGTGTGAGTGGGAAGGATGTAAAAGAGTAAGAACTAAACTGCTTTATGCAGGGTTCCTTCTTCTTATTCACTGTCCCTCCTCCACTGTTTGTAACAAGTTCTCAGGATTCATTTTCCTTAAAATTTAATAAAAATGAGAACACTTGGATCATATTTCAGTGCTGAAACAAGAGCAACCTGAGATTTGGATCACAGTTTCATAATCTGGATAAATCAGTTTTATTCTTAGTTGCCTGAGAAAAATGCAAGTAACTCCCTTAATCTCTCTTGGCCACAGTTTTTCCCACTATGAAAATATACTATTAATACTTCACCATCTTTGTAAAATGTTTCAGTCTTCCAATGACAGGAATTATTTTAAGTTCAAAGTGTTACTCTTAATGAAAGAACAAACTTGCTTATCGTTGAAGAAATACATTCTATAACCATCAAAGAGCTGTTTGCACCAAGTGTTAGACTGCCATAAGGTGCTTCCATGTCTCAATTAGCAAATATTTTTTCATTCACTTCTCCACGAAAAGGAATCTGGATGCCATGTGATGCAATTCCATCAATGTCAATGTGTGCAGAACTACATGCAGTGATTGGCATTGACCATAATTTCCTATTCTGTCCAAAAATTAGCATGCCAATGGATGCAAAGTGATTGGCAGTCACTTGCAATCATTCTTTTTCAGCTGTCCTGCCTGGCTGATTCCTCCGAAGAGCTTGGAGTAAGTGCTGGAAGGCAGCTTGAGTTTCCCAGTTAAGGTTGTGATCCAGTGAGTCACTGGCTGGTTTTCATGCTTGGACCTACCTTTAGATACTGGCCACCTGCAGTGACCTCCAAAAGTGGGAGTGTCCTGGTCTTTTGTTGAGGGAAGTTCATCGAAATGTAAGGATTATTTCTTTCCAAGTTAATGCAGAAAGCTGCCTGTTGAAGTAATGATTGATACTGGTTAAGCACCAATATATTTTAGAAATATATTTTCTTAAATGGATTAACACACATTTTACTGTTTTTCCTGGTTTGTCTTGAACTTTTCCATCTCTTGCTACATTGGTTATTTCTCTGGATCTTCTCTGAGAGACTGCAGAGGGGCAACACTCTGTCCGCCTCCTGCATTCCCCAGCTCAGAAAGTTGCAGCTTCTTCTTGAAGAAGTTTTTCAGGAGGCAGAAGAAAAGGAGGTAGATGGGAACTGAGAGTTTCTCTGCATTGGGAAGTTCTGAGCAGTTAAGGGAGCTGAACCTCCAAGGCACTGGCAGCAGCCACCCCCTTACCTGGTGACATCCCCAGGGTGCCTGACTGCCTCTGGGCGAGGGGGCTGCTCTGCTGTGGAAGTGGGCTGTGCCACTTCTCTGTCGACAGGTTCCAAGTGTGGATGATGCTTCCAGCAGCATGCCAGAAGGCCAAGACACCTGCCCTGGTTCGAGAGGGCCGGGCCAGCATCAGCTGTGGCTGCGGTGAGCGGAGCCCCCGATCCCCCGCGGCTGTGGCAGTGGCAGTGACCATGGGGGCAGCGGCGGTGGCTTTGGGGAGGAGAGGGCGGGTCAGGTGACCCGAACGGACCAATCACAGCGCTCCTGCTCGGGGCGGGGGTGTGGGGGGGGGGTCGCTCTCAAATGGCGCCTCAGGGAGCGCTCCCCTGGCTGGGGGCTGCCTGGCCCGGGCTCTGCTGCTTTGGGTGCCATCTGCCCTTCTGCTGCTGCCCCCGCGGCATTGCTGGAGAAGAACATCGTTCTCCAAGACGGGCCACTTTCTCCTGCCTCCCCAGGTAGGATCAGCTTGGCTGCTCCGAGGCTTTTGGGGGCTGTCACTGGTGCCCTGGGCTCAGGCAGCCCCATCTGCTGCTGAGTCCGGGCTGGGACTTTGCTGGTGGGGAAGTAATTACCAACTGAGGAGCAGGGCGTCCATATTTATATAATTCACCATCATCTACTTATTACTTCGTCTTAGTACATCACATCGTCTTATTACTGCTTCATTAAACCTGCTGTAGTTTCTTTTCCAAACTCAGAAAGTCTCTCTCCTGCATTCCCTTTCCTGTCTCCCCCTGGGGGTAACAGGAGGTGGCTGTCACCAGGTTGTTGGCTAAAACTGACAGCAGTGGAACAGAAGTTGTCCCTCTGGTGCAACTTTCCCCTCATCTGGGTTGAAAGGAAACACCAGGAGTGTTTGTAATAACCCTGGACAACGTAAGTCCTAAAGGGCAACATTTTTGTTGTTTTGACAGCAACACATCTGACTCTGATACTCTTGTCTTTGTGTCTTGAGAAGGCATTAGAAATCCTTTTTTTTTTTTTTTCTTCTTTTTGTTATGCTGGCATAGAGGTACAAAAGGGTACACTGACCCTCCTGGTTAAAATTGGAAAGTAGTATTAAGCAAGGCCTGAATATGAACCTTTGCATTGCTTTACCTGATGATGAAAAGTCAAAGGACAGCACTGTGTTAAAACATTTTGAGTTTGAATACATAAAGGGTTTCAAGGGGAACCTGGTTGCCCTCCTAGCCCTGCTGAGATGGGACTATAAATACAAATAAGTAAGTGGCCAGAGCTTGCTGGAGGGTTCATTTCCATTTTCCAAGATAACATCCAGTAGTGTGAGGAGGCAGCACTTAACAACCTTGCAATGGTATCTCCTTTTACCTGAGAAAACTTCTTTATAAGCACTTTGCCAATATTCCTGATTGCTTTGATGAGATCAAGTGACCAAAAACCTGTTCCCTGTGTAACCAGAAAATTGCATTAGCTGTTTTGTTTTTAAGTTGTTTGAAAACTTGACAAGTGAAAGCAGCTCTAAATGGCATCCAGATTATCTGAAATACAAGTTGTAGTTGTGACAGAGTCCCAGTGCTCATGTCTCTGGAGCCTAAAAGATGAGAAACACTTGTTTAAACTCAGATGCCCAATTTATAAATAAATTCATACAGGCTCTCAATCTCCAGACTAGAACCTGTGTTATGGAAAAAAAGTTTATGTAATGCTGTTTCCATTATAAATAGAGACTAATTTTCTCAAAAAGACTCTTAATACTAAGCAAACAAGTAAGTTTAGTACTAAAAACATTTCAGTGCTTCATTGCTTTGGGTTTACAATATCATTTGCACGTCAAATTATATTTCATCTTATGATTTAGTAATGCCAGAAGAATAGATCTAATTCTGTGTCTCATGATACACTTAAAGATGGAAGATTGCTTTCCATGGAGTGTAAAACTCAATTTGTAGTCATGTGTATAAAACATGACTTTATGGCAGATTAGCTTGCTGTAGATTTAGTTCTCTCTGAAAGTGAACTGAAAAATATTATCATTTCACTGAACACAATATTAATGGCAAGAAGAAAGCATTATTGCAATGTAGAAATTAGAGCAGGGTTTTCGAAATTTTACCCAATAAGCAGAAGAAAATGTATTTAGATATTTGCAAGGAGTTTAGGTAGAGTTAGTTTAACTTTTTTCTTTCCTCCCCTTCCCCCCACCTCAAATCATTTTAAGAAACAAAACTCTTTTTGCAGTTGCCAGGTTGACCTCCCCATGATTTTAAGGAAAACAGCAATTACGATACTGGAGGAGGCTTTTGGACCATGTTTTAGGGGACTGTAGTAAATTTGAATTTTAAAAAAATAATTTAAAGGCTTCCTTGTTTTATATTCACAAGTGTCTTGCTTAGTGGTCAGATCTGTTGTTTGCTTTTTCCAGTGGAAAGAGAGGATATAAGCAGAAGATGAGTGATCATTTCTATGTGGTTCAGTATTTTTAATGCTGTGATGGTGGTGTCAGTTTGCTGAAGCAGGTGAATGTTGCCTCCCATGTGTGACAAGGCTGTCCCTTGGCAGGCTGAATGCTTGCCTTAGAATTGGGCCTAAGCCCAATTAATGAACCACTAAAATCATTACATCCATGTGTTGCATTGAGGGTTTTATGAGAAGAGATGGAAGAAGGAAAAAAACTGAAAAGGAAACTAGACACTATAATTAAATGGCATTCAAGAGGAGAATGTTTTATGGAGGGCACTTTGTGCTGTTCTGTATCCTGCATTTGAATTTTTGCAGCCTGTCTCGTGTATCTGCCAGAGTGGTCAGAGATGTTTATACAGAGTCCTCTTTTATAATGTGACTGATAATAATGCAATTTGCTGTGCCTAACTCAAAGTTAATATATTCAAGATACAAATGATATATGGGGGCGTTGAAAGCCCTGCAACAATTTAGCTGCAGTTGTAGAAAGGTTCCCCATGCTTCTATTTTAACTGGATACTTTTTATTTATTAATTGTGTTCATTTTAATTCAATGGAAAGTCAAATAACAATGTGTGAAAACGTCATAATTATGCTTTAATGTTTCTGCAAAAGTAATAACTGAATTTGATCTGCTTTTAATCTTTCAAGCTTTTAATTGTCTCTGTCCCTCATTCCTATAGTTATCTTTTTCCTCATTCAGTTCCCTTTGATTAACAGGCAGTGGAATTCTACCTGCTTCCTTGGGTCAGTCACAAGCTCTGCTTCCCTTTAAAACAGCTATCAGTGTGATTACTGTTCCTTTGTTTCTATTTAGGAAAGCATTTAAGATTGCAAATGACGTGCTAAATTGTCCCATTCTCTTCAGAATATTTTCCACATACTCCAAAGGCTGAAAATAATGGCAGTGCACTTACTCTTAATTATGCACGCTTATATTAATTCATATTTTCAATAATTTTCTTTCATTTTTATCTATGTGGACCTAGTCCTACAAACATGCATGTGATTATTTTTTCTCACCAGAACTGGTTTCATTGCAATTCCTTTTTGCAGCAGGACCTGCTTTGAAACATACACTACCTGCAACAAAGTGCACTTGCTGTGGATTGAAGCTTGGTGTAAAGCCAGAGTAGGGCTTTACGGGATGGCAGCCCCTTGATGTTGACTGGTTTGTGACTGGCCAGTTGGGAGGAGCAGACAGGAGCTAGTGACACAGATAGCAGCTCTCAGGAAACTGAGTTGCTTCTTTCCTGATCTGTGAGTAGGTGGTGAGCTCAGAGCCATGACAGTTGTGTTTCTAAAGACACCTGAGCTCTCCAGCAGAAACCAGGCACCATGGTGGTGGAGTCTCAGATGAACAAAGTGAGTTATAGAGGAAGAAACCACGTCTCCTTCTTCCCAAGCTGTCATGTTGCAATGCTTATTTTACAAGCTGTCATCAAAAACATGCCTAATATATAGAAGATGGACTATGATGTTCATTAATTGCATGATGGTCTCATTTTCTTCAGTATTAGCATAGGAGGTTAAGTGTGTTTACTGAAAACACAGTAAGACTGAAAATTTGGCCTTAAAATTTTGCCTTTTAAGTTGCCTCTTAGCCAACCAGTAGCAGACTTTTGTTTACCATTGCAATGAGACAGAAATTTGAGAACGTGTCTAGTGTGCCTTCCTTTCTCTGTCCATGCATGTTCTTTATCCCAGGAAGAAGTGGAGAGTGCAGACAGCTTTTCCCCCTGAAAATAAAATATTTAAAAAACTTGTACAGTTTGTTGTGCAGGTTGTGCACAGTTGGGTGCCCACCCCACGCAACCCATTGCTTAGGTTTGCAACATATACATGTGCATCACAGCCCTGTGGTCACACCCCATCTCCATGACCCAAATCCAGTTGGATGTCATCACAGCCTTCAAAACCATCCCACTTGACAGCGTGTTTCCTGGCTGGAGTTTGTCTTCTCCTTCCTCGTGCCCAGCACAGCCTCTCTCTTTACATGTTTCAAATTATGTAGGCAGCATTGTCTATTGTGACATTGGTAAAAATGCATTTCTAGAACAATGTGGGCCAAAAAAAAGATGATGGGTTTGCTCTAAGAATTCCAAGTAGAGACTTAATGATGTCTTAGCCTTGATTGGATCATGTTGATACCAGTTGTTAGCCCTCTCAGGCAAAGCATTTCTTGAAATGTTGAAATTTATTTTAAACTGCAGACCGGGACAAATACTGAGGGTTTCCTGTGGTTTATCTGGATTACTGACATACACTGAAACTGTATTAGCCAAGCCCACCCTAGGACTGTAAATGGGTAGGGAGCCTTCAAAAATACATCTTATTCAGTTGCAATAGCAATGTCTTTATGGCTCAGCTTTTGGAAAAGCCTGTAGCACTAAATACACTGTTTTGTGTTGCATGGTTTACAAGAAGATGCCTGGAAAAGATGGATTCAGTTTATGGACTGTGCTCTGCAGTACAGGAAGAGTATCAGAGATGGTTTGTCTGCCTGCCCGGAGCAAGGAAACCACCCTTAGCCACTCAGTCCTATTAATAACAGCTTGGATGTTTTTACTGCATGGTGCAACTTCGGTGTTGTTACTGTGTAGTGCAAGAGACATTTTTCCCTTGAAAAAACCTGATCCTTGCACACACCTTTAAATAGTTAGAAATACATGCATGTGTTTTGAGGGCTCTTAATGCACCTGTCACAAGCACCTTTTTTCCTGATAGTTAATGGAATTTTAGCCTTTTTATTAAGCACCCATGGTTCCCCCTGAGGCTTGAAGGTTATTTATTGGAATTACCAAAGGCATTCTGAATACTTTAAAATAATAGACATGGGCTTTAAATATTTAATGAATGCACATCATTTACCTAAACAGTGTTTTTATAGATCTTTGCAAATATGACATTAATTAAGGAAAGTAAGTAAAGCTGAAGTGCCACAGCATGTTAATCCTCAGCATCAGTAATTAGCTCTGGATGAGAATTTTAAAAAATGTTTCCAGTTTATATCATTTTGTTTGGAAGAAACACAAATATGTGTGTTGAATTATTAAGGAAACAAATGAGCCCTGAAAGAAAACAGACAAACTGTTAAGGTGTGGACGGATGTGTCTGTGCTGTTGCAATGAGCCCTTGTGGGTCCATGGCTGTACTGACTGTGATAGAAGATAAATCCAGGATCACCCTGAGGCATCCCCTTTGTGCACACTCTGTCCCCCATGCCCGTGTGGGTGTCTGCTCGGTGTCTTTCACTCCACACAGGGAGAAGGGGGGATTCATCAGCCAGTGGCAGAGGATAATTTTGCATCCTTGTGTTTTTGAAATGGCCAGAGAGACCAGGTAGTGCAGAAAGCTCCTTGGTCATTAATTTGGATCTGTTTTTAGCAAACTAGTAAAGGCAGCTCTTTGAATCTATCCCTCCTGCATGCCCTGATAATTGTTTTGTTTATCTGCACAATTTTACTCGCCGCAGTGGGCACTGGAAGGGCTGCCTCTGTTGTTTTTCTGCTTAAATTGTTAAATGAAATGACTTGGAAGATTCAGGAAATTAATTTTTGTAGTCCAGATATATGGGGAAAAAAGAAAGCTTTGAACTGGCAATGTCAGTGTAGCCACTCTGAAATTCATGAGTCAGCCTTCACAAGATTTACAGTCTTAAAAAGTGAGAACTTTTTCAAATAGTTGCATCTTTTTTTAGTTACCCATTGATATCTGAACCTTAACGATTCATGTCACTCCAAGATTTATTCAATGGGCATTTTGTATGAAAATGGAAGTCAAGATATCCATATAAATATAACTTCAAGAATCAGAGCTTTTAAAATAAAGCATAGCATTAGTGCTAGGCTGATATTAAAACTGTGATAACCAGTGTTACCTATTCTTTAATATTTTCTTTTTTTCTTGAAGGATGGTTAATTTAACAGCTACTATTGAAATAGCTATAAACAACCTAATAAACCTAGTAAAACTTCAGATGCTCCTTTATTATACATTCAAATAGGATTCTCAGCCTCTGGAGTCCTACTCTATACCCTTGAATGCTACTGAGTGGTGCCATTAAAGCAGCAATACTAGGAGACCATTCTCATTTATGGTGATTGTAAAATGGGACAAGACACTGGTTTGGATTCAGCATGAGAGATGTTTCCACAATAAATGCTGAAGAAAACACAGAGCAAACTATAGAAGCTCTGGATACCAAAAGCTTTACTTTGCCCTGTTGGCATATTTTCACATAGGAAGGCCAGTGATGATATTAGGCTTGAAGGTGTGTTAGAAAATGGTAAAAATGAGTTGCCCTACCTTGGCTTAAAAATGGTTTTTGTCTTACTGAAATATCACTAATTTTCTGTGGTTGGTTTCTTTCACAAGTGAGTTTTGTTAGTTGAGGGGAAAAGTTAGTACAAGTTAATTTTTGTTGCCTGCTTATGAAGGAAGGCTTATTGGACAATGGTTTTTTGAGTTATTTGAAGAAAATGTGAACTCTGTCTGGTATGTCAGAAATTGAGCCTTAAATACATTCTGTTAATTGAAACATGTGAGGCAAGTTCTAACATACTTAGTCCTCATTTTGGTGATACATATTTGTAGCTAGTAATTCAAGCTTCGTGACAGCTAGGTGAAATTTAATCTGTGGTTTTCTCCCTAGGTGAAAACAGGTGAAGCTGTAAGCCTTTGATTTCTGAGCTATTTGAATGTTCTGATAGATGAGTATCGTTTAGAGGTATAGTCAGGAGTCATGTTTGTGGTTGCAAAAAAATGCACCAAAAGTGTCCTGTGGCCTAAATTTGTTAAAGAGTCTTCCTTGGGGACTATGGCCAGAGATTACTGATGGGCAATCATAAAGTCATAAAAGTGGTTTGGGTTGCAAGGGACCTCAAAGATCATCTAGGTCCAACCCTACTGCTACAAGTAGGGACACTTCCTACTAGACCAGGTTGCTCAAAGTCCCATCAGGCCTGACCTTGAACACTTCCAGGGATGGGACATCCACAAGAACAAGTGACCTGCTTGTGCCCCCAAGAAGTTGGCTTGTGATTCCTTTCTGACACCCACAGTGTTGCTTTGGATTTTTCAGGAGGTTTCTGCTTCAGTGATGCAGTGTGAAAACAGAGTTTGTAATCAGTAAGTGTAACAGAACTATCACATTTCTGCTTCTGAGTAAGAAGGTCAGGATTTGCTAAGTTCTTCATCCATTTAGCTAAGAAAGTAGATTTTCAGAGGTGGGTGCAGAACAGTCTCCTCCTTTGCTTATGAAATTTGTTCTGCACAGTGACAAGCTGATTAGGAGCAATTTTCTAGGGAGGAAATAAAGCTACCTACAGTAGATGGAGAAGAGAAAAATATTAGGCTCTTGCTTGAATGTCCTTCTATCAGTGGTAGTGCTCAAGTAATTAAATTCTGACAAACAGATGAACAAACAATCTCCAGGGGTAATGAGGCTCAGTCAATGAACCACAAGTGTTCACAAGTACTAACAATAACAGAAAACACAATTGAAACCCCTGCATATGTGTTACTCAGAAAGCACGTTAAGAACTAATTAAAGGGATTTCTCCTTACCTCTCCATGCTCTGCAGTGAGATATAGATTTACAGAGGATATTCTTCTAGCCAGTATCCCAGGATTCTTAGATAGCATGAGAGTAGGCTTTCAATTTATATATTTATTTTTAAAAGGAATTTTAATAAATTCAGTGCCCTGTCTTGACCAAAAGTTAGCACCAGCATTCAATGAACTTGAAAACCTGTAACTGGAGGAGTGAAATCCCTCACCTGCCACATGCTTCCCTTTACTTAGGGTGCATGAAGTGTGCACTCATGAAAATGTGGTCATAGAAATTGAATATAGTTCCTTCCAACCTGCTTGGTGAGAGCATATTTCACAGGCAAAATGCAAGTATCTTTTCTGCTCTTCAGGAAAAATGATAACATATGCCATCACCTTAACTGTGCAGTAAAGTAACTCAAATTGATCCTGTCCATATAAAAGTACTTTGTGTCATGTGATATAAATATCTAGATTTTTTTTTAATGTCCTTTTTCTTATTACCTGTGAGATATGCCTCTCTTTGGCAGTATTGATATTTTTCCTTTGAAGTATTGTTTCTTCGGTCTTCAAAATATTTTTCCCAGCAGCAAAAAGTTTGGCAAAATGACCATTTCATATGACAAGTACAGATGGGAAGGTGACAATAAATGGAATAACAGCTTTCCCTTTTGCTGCTTCTGTTGAAATGAGAGAGTTAAATCCCATCAGTAATGACACTCATTAGTTTTATTGATATTTTATAATCTGTCTTTCCTTCCTCTCCCTGGTTCACTGCAATCCACTTTTGGTTAGTGACCCACCATGCACTACTTTAATTGCTGCATGTTTTCATTTAAATTTGTGAAGTATCTTGATGAACACTTTAAACTAGTTAAATAGAAATAATTTCCACCCCCCACCCCCTCCCTCAGTGTATTTAAACTGTATTCATCAGGGTGCTTTTGGGCTGCTGTAAATGATGGAGATCACCAGGAGGTTGTACTTGTAACTGCTGGTCATGGTGGCTTGGAGTGCACCAGCTGATAGTGTAATGCCAGGTTCATACTCTGTCACCAAAAGGGAATCTGCTTCCTATAGCTATGTGCATACATTTTAAAAATTTTTAAATTTCTTTTTATGACAGAGACAGCTGTAATGAGTACCATGGTCTTGAGCCCTGTAAGGGAAAGTCCTAATGACCAAGAGCTGAACTGAAGTTGATATGCAAATTGTTGAATGCAATTCTGACAGCCCAGTCAAGAAAAGGATTTGTTTCTGGGGCTCAGTTTCATACTTTTTCTCTGTCTGTAAACAGGAAGAGTAACTTGAAGGTGAAGGGAGGCTGCATGAAGGTTGGTCTCTGTGTCCTGAGGCACTTAGAACTGCACACCGAAACTAGGGTAGAGCTGAGTTTTTTGACTGGTTTTCTGTCTTTGTTATTTGTTTTCTTAGTCCATCTCTGTGCCAGAATTAAATGTCTGTATTTCTTGGGTGCAGGACAGAAAAGTTACTGTCAGTCCTTATCAAGATGCAGCCACACTGTCCTTAACACCAGGGGAGCTTTTGTATGATTGTCTTGATTGGAGTGACACTGTCTTTGGCAGAAACAAGGGGCTGAGGGACAGTGCGATCGATACATTGATGTTTCCTCTACTGGCATCCAAAGGTGGACAAGATAATATAAAGGAAAAAATTAAGAGTTTCCATCTCAAATGAGACTTTTTTTTTCCTGCTCTCCATAATTTTTTATGCAATGGGAAGAAATTTTATAGTTAACACATTTACACATTTAATTTTTACTGTTTATACAATATTGGCTGATGAGATGGCTTGGTGTACTGATGTGGTCACTGGTGATGTATTTTGCATCTCAAATACAGTGCTATCCCTTATCTTAGGTTTAAATCCTATGCCTGCTTCATGGAATATGAATACAGCAAAAGGACAGAGACACTGAACTGGTAAGGTAGAGATTTCAGAATTGCAGAACACTTTTAGGAATCTAGTGTTCATTGATCCAGTCACTTAAAATTTCGTTTTACCTTGAGGCTTTCTGCAGAATGGAACATTTTCATAAAAGGAATTTTTATATAGAACTGCTAATAATGGCCTAAAATCGGGCAAATTGAATTAGTGCATTTTAATAAAATCTTACATTTAAAAGAGTGAATTTGAGTAACTTTTAAACTTGGCAGTAGGTATCACTGGAATAAACTGTAGGAACTATAATTGCATGAAGTTCATAGTTCAGTCGTATAAAAACAGCTCTTTATTTGGTTTTAATAATACTAGTTGCTATTGTGGTGGTGTTCATACAAGAATCTCAAACCCTTCATTAAATGTTAACTAAGCCTCAAAAATTCCCTTATGTGGTTCTGTAGTAATTTTTCACATTCTTCTGTTGTGGCACAGGGAAATGAAGTAATTTTCATGCTACAAAAGGCAGAAATGGAACCAAGATTCCCCCAGCCAGAGACCCCTTTCCCAACTCTCTTTGTGTTCATCACTGAAAACACAATCACTTCTTCTCTTTTTATATTATAAATGTTTTAAGTTTCTTTTGAACATTTTGCCATCTAGGGATTGTATTATTTGGTGCATAGGATAGTTATGAGGGGGTATTTCATGGTCTGCAGAGTGCTTCCTCTTTTATTTGTTTATAGTTCCTTTTTACTTTGTCTGCTTTTCTGCTCCTCTTCCCTCCTAAGAAAGATTTAACCATGAATAACATCCGTGGTTTTCCTCTCGACCTATGTGCAAGGATACTGTGGAATTAGTATTTTAATTTTTCAGAATTAATTCAAACACAAGTCTTGTCATGACTTCTCCCTGCTATAAAGGAAATCCCATACCTTATACCTTTGCCTCTTCCTCTGGAGAAAAGAGCCCTGACATCCTCCTATCAGAAGTCTATATATAATAATGCTAAGTGCACAATTTTGAACAGCTAGAGGAAAATTTTTACTGTAACCAAGAGGTTATTTATGTGCAAACAGGCGCCTCCGTCCTACCCGTCTGCGCATGCAGGTGCGTGGGCACGGGCTCTTTTACCCTCCCATCCTCCCACTGCATTCTTCCCTTGAAGAGCTCTCTCTATCTGAGAAATTAAGCCTCATTACATATCCAGCACCAGTCAATCCCGTTATCATTAAACTCTTGTTGTGGGACCCATAAACGAGCTGACTTGTGCACAGCCTGCTGTTTTCCCGGCATTAAGCAGTCCCTGGTCGCGTGGGGTTTTTTTTTTCTCTCTTGGAGCCATAGCCAAGAAAGGCAAACTTACCTCCCACAGCACAAGAACAAAGCATTGTTTCCTCTTTGTCTGAAATTATTTTTCTAGGGATAGCCCTACAGGGACTAAAGCCATTTTGCTGTTACCCCTTAATGCTGTTTTATGTGGGATATATAATGAAATTGCTTTGACAATTTGGATAATGTCAAAGCCATGCAATAATTGATGAAACATTTTGGGGGGAGAACAATTTCCATTGGGAACAATCAACTTTTGTATTAAAATTGTAGTCCTAATGTAAAACACTGAAATTTTAAATAATAGTAATTAAAAATTAAAATAAAATAGGCTTTGACTACCATACTTACTCATTTTAGTTTCTAGTAGTCTTAAAGCAAACTTGGAAAAGTAGAACCCACGTAGCTTAAGGATTCTATCTCTAGTAATCAAATAATCAAGGAATTACCTTGTTTGTATTAGTTCCAAGATGGACATTAAGAATATGAGTAATAGTTTTATGCAGTTTGCACTAATACAAGGAAACGAGCTCAGTGAGGCTGCTTTACATTATGCTAGTGGAGGGGAAAGGGTTTTATTGGTTTTTTTAAAATAATTTTCCTCAAATTCTATATTTAAAATGGATTCTCTAAGATAGTAATATGTCTTACAATGTCTGTGTGTTCTTATTGTCCATTTAATGGTCAATAAAAAGATATTTTATTTCAATATCTCAGAACATTTAATTTTAGTTAGGTTACTAATGAATATTAATGTAGACCAGAGAATTACGTTTCCTACTTCTGGAGTATAATTTTGTTCATTTGTAGATCCAAAGGACCTAAGGAAAGTAAGTTGTCCTTCATATATCCAATTTGCCAAAAGGAAAAGGGAAATTCTTAGAGCTCAAGTGCCTCAGCCAAGGCCATAAAGCAAGCCAGGGACCTGATCCATAAAGCCTAAAGGAAATTAAGCCCTCACTGAGTACCTAGAATTTTTTAGCAGAACAGTCAATCTCTTTTCCATTACAGCCATTGGACTATTTGCATGGATTTATTTTTTGTCACAATAATTTTCAACTCTTAAGTACTTTAAGGTAAAGCAATTCGATCAATTGCTAAACTCTTCTTCGGAGAGAAATTTTTACAGCTGAGCTGTGAATTTCAGGAACAGGGAAACTGAGTCAAGCTCCACAACCCTGGAGAACTCCTCTGGAGCACCAGGTAGATTTATCAGCTAATCAGAGCAGTTTTGCAGTTAATGCTTTTAAGAAACCTGAACTTCAGCTGTATCTCTGACACTTGTAAAAGAGATGTTGAGTTAAAACATGTGACATTACACCAAACAGATATGTTAAAAATTGTACTTAAAGGTTAATATAATAAAAGTGTAGTTCATGTGAGAGTGATAGAAATATTGATCATAAAAATAAGTAGTGGCCCAGAAACTCAGCTGAAAAGGGGGGAAAAAACTATTTGATATATGAAGAATTTGAGTTGTGACACTAAGATCAATGGCTGTATTTTCACCCAGTGAAGCATGAGAGCTTCAGATAAGGGCAGTTAGTCAGTGAAATACTGACTGACATACCCTTTTACTGTTGGCATTTGGTCTTCAATATTGATCTTGCCTGTCACTGCCAACAAAGTACAGTGAGGCTATATTTATGTTCAGATAATGTTGTGTTCAGTATTTTATGAATGATTTCTAAAAGCTCAAGGTATATAAGGAGTTAATTCTACCATCTGCCCTCATTTATTTGATTGCATCTTGTATATTGCTACAAGCTATTATAATCTTCTACCAGTTGGTCAGAAAACAGATAACATGCTATAATCCACACAGATTCTTTAAATCCAAAGATTTTCCTGTCGTCTGCTGAGAAACGGTGTGCAGTAAACAACAATTACACAGCACAGGCATTCTTTGACTGTCAGTGGTGGGAACACTGTTCTAAGTGTACAGCAAGTAGCAACTAAACTGGTTAAAAAATAAATCTTCAGGAGGCAGATTATTATTTCTGCTGTGGAGGTGGAAGAGTTAAATTCAGAGCTTTTGGGAATAATAGTGATATTACAGCAAAACATGTTTACTGGTAGACACACATCAAAAAGTTTTGACATTTTATTTTCCTTTACTATTTTCTGCTGCCTCCAGCTGAAAATCATGTGAGAACCAGATTTTTGGTTCTGCTCTTGTAAAATGAACTGTTTGAGCTTTAGTCAAAAAGACTGAGAATTGGGTGCTAGGTTGCTAAGTGTGGTGGCTTTCAGTTTTGCTTCAGCCACTGCAGCCAGACCAAGGGTCAAGCTCTTGGTCTGCTGCAATCAGGAGCTTTTCATGTTATGACTTAGCTGTTGGCTGCTTCAAAGAGGCAGAATGATTTATCCAGAGAAGAGTAGCTCAAACCAAATCAAATATTTTTTGTGTTTGGGGATAAAAAAAGGTAAGGATAAGAAGGTTAAAATTGGGAATTATGATGTTTTACTCATTAAGGCTTTTACAGTTACAAATGAGTGTGGGGTTAGAGGTGATGTCTTCTGGAGCATCAAAAGCAATTCTTAGCACTTTGACATCTTTTCCGAAAATGGAGAAATCATATATGCATATTACCAGTTGCTTCCTTGAAGACAAGGTATTTTTTTTCACAGTGAGTGTGAAATTAGACCGTTTCAAACTTTTTGTTTCAGTCAATCAGCTTTGATTTTAAATCATGAAATTGCTTAGATGTGGGTGAGCAAAATTAAACACCTGTGAAATACATCTGCTGATGGCAGGTGATAGGCACTTAGTGAGTTCAGTACTGAGCTGAACTCTGGTATCAGCCCAAGTCAAACAGGATCTGCTGGTTGTCTGTTAAAAGCAAATATTCCCAAAACTTTGAATCTCATAATAAAATAACATTTTTAATTAAAATATTTAATACTTTTTATTATTTAAATGGCATAAGCTAACAAGTTGGAGTGGAAGCCAAAAAAATTATATAAACTAAGCTCCAGTTTTGCTCCAGTTTTCACCATGAGTCTTGTGGGCTGAGTCCTTTCAGTCAACAGCACAGCTTTCTGGGTTGCTGGAAAATTTCTGAAATCCCTTTTGTTCTCAGCGTGTCTGTCCTTCCATCAGCTCTTCAGCCAGCTCTTCCCTGTGGTCCTCTGCTGTCCCTCTTGTCCTTTGCTATGACTCTAATGCTTCTGCTGCCATGTCTAGAAGCATCTCTCCTGAATGTGCTTTTTCTACAAAGGAGCTCTGTCTCCTTGTTTTCAGGAGCAGCCTGAGAGCGGAGATGTAGGCATTAATTGCAGACATTAACCACTCCTCTGTTCCAGGAATCAGATGCCTTGGTTCCCTGAAGGTGTCAGGGGTTCTTGCTCTGGACACAGGGCAATCCCCAGGTTCTCTGAAGCCAGTGATCATCCTTTGACTTGACCCTTCTTGGGTGATATTTGGAGGGTTTGCAGCAGTCTGCAAAGCAAATAAATTATCAGGAACTCAATTACCCCATTATGAAAAAGAAAAACAAAAACCCAAACAATGGAAGCACTTTCTCTTTCTAGAGACAGAAAAGGTGAACAAGGGGGTATGTATGGGGATTCAGTATATTTGTTGTTTTTTTCTGGTTAAGGGTCTTTTGCGAATGTTCTCTTTGATACCCTTCAAGGATCTGACGTAGCAGGTGCATCTTTGGTCCTTGTTTGTATCTTTGGTCCTTGTTTCATCCTCTTAATCCATCTTTGTCATGATTTCTGAAAAGAAAAAAGGTGGTCAGGGGTGAATAAATCCAGGCATCCAAAGAGAAAAAAGGTACAGCACACTTCAGCAGCATTTTACAATGATATGATCAAGCAAGCTAATATGTTACTACTGACATTAATGTGATGACAATTTAAGAGCATTAATGATCTGTATCAGCATCTTCATCAGCCTGCAGAAAAAAGGCAAAAGCAAATGTTGACATAGCTTGTTACAGCTTCTTTCCCCATTTCAGTTTATTTTGACATTGTATCTATGTATCTTGCCCACTGTGACTGAGCCTCACTACTTCAGTTCTTCATTAAATGTTACACTACAAAGAATAATGCTATTCCATGTTTGGAGGGATTACGGCTTGTTTCCAATACTGAGAGAGATCAAGCTGGCACTGTAACCAGGTTTTTTTTTGATTGTTTTTTTTATTGTTTCTTTGGGGTTTTTTTGGTTTGGTTTGGTGTGGTGTTTGTTGGTTTGTTTTTATTTGGGTTTTGTTGTTGGTTTTGGTTTGGTGTTTTTTAAATTCATTATCCCTCTGCTATATTTTAATGACTGTAATTTCAGAGGTTGATTGTATTGTCATGATTTAAAACCTGACTCCTGATATAAATATATATACATACACAGAGTACTCCCCATCTCCCCTTCTAAGTGGGATCTGTGGATATATCCTTGAGTTCAGAACCCATCGTTTCTGTAAAATTCATTAAGCTAAGTGAAATGGCAAATTATTTGCTGGGGTTGAAGAATATAGAAGCATGCTTGTTTGATTTTTGGGCTCTTTTCTATGTTGCTTATTGAACAATGTTGCCTCGTATTAGAAAGGTCGTGATTTCAAAAGACTCTTCAGCTAGTCAGATGTGTGTGTATTAGAGTGTAGCAAAAAGCTTTTATTCATTTTGATTGCAATGGAACTGACTTAATGCCCCTTTTTTGCAGCTGTTCTCTAACTACCACTCACTCCAGTATTTTTTCCTTGTAAAGACCAGTATTGTCCTTCCCATGGGTTTGTTCAAGAGTGCTTGCAGTAATGTCCTTTGAGGTTTTGCTAGCCTGTGATATATCTAATGTAACAACTTGATATTTGCTAGTATGAAGATGAAGAATATTTTCTTCACATTCCTTTAAGAGAACAAAAGCAGTTTTACCTAGGGGTATGGAGTATCTGTGGATACTAGGAGGGAGTATCTGTGCAAATCAGTCCTCAAAGTTTTTAGAACTCTGAAGGATTCGTGAGTTTACTTTTTGCATCTCGAGCTCCCTTGTTACAGCTAAAGGTCAAGTCATTTCCTTAAAGGTTTTGGTAAGGAGACACAAAGGGCTTTACTGAAAAAGAGCCTGTCATTTGATGGTTTGCATTTAGGTACCTAAATAAGCAACTTAGTGTTGCAGATCACTCAGCATCCAGCAGACTTCATTGATCTTGTTGGGATTGTTTGCAGTGAGCACTTCTGATAAACTGACTGCATCTTTCAGACAGCTAATTGGGAACTGAGCACTCTGGATCTAGCCTGGGCTGGGTGTGCTTATCACCACTGATAACCCATTCCTGTATTTCTTGTTTTCCAAATGTGTCTTGTTAGTACTCAGGTCAATGCACCAGGCAGGCTTCTAGGCTTTGCACAGTATCCTGTTCCCCGTTGGTCTGCTCAGTGGGGAGTCCTTGCTCAGCAGCTGATAGCAGAGGCTAAAGGTGAAAATACCCTCAGACTTTCTCCTCCAGCTTCCACATATGCTAAGCAATCCTCAGTATAGGCAGCTGGCAAAGAATCTTATCATTTGTCCTGAGTTTGAAACCTATAAATAGCCAGATCATTAAAGGTGTCACTTACAATAAGCCTTTGTCTCGGAAGCTATTTATGGTGTGGACTTTGACTGCACAGTTTTCTAGGATTGCCAGAAGCAATGTTCATCTCCTGTGGCAGTGAGGCTGGCAGAGCTGGTACTCACTGGAGTAGGGATTGCCTCTTCTCCTTTGCATATTTCCTTAATCTAATCAAATCTTGAAACCTGTGATGTTAAGAATTTATCTGGGTGTAAAGGACAGCAAAATTTGGCCTGGTATTTTTATCACCAGATAGAAAACAAAATGACCTACTAACTGGCAGATTTTTTCATAAAAGTGTTTTAGATAGGAAAGTAAAAATACTCCCTAAATCTTCAGTGTTCTTCATGGGAAAGGAGGGAAATGTGCTTTTTTTATATAGATTTCATTGGGTTCCTGCTTATTGTCCAGGGAACAGAGAATGCCACAGACCAAAGCAGAATACATGAGCTTTAGATGAGTAGTAATGAAACGATCCAGGGACAGAGTGTTCAGTGGTTACGGGGCTATTAGGAGACTCATCTGACCCAGATTAATTTCCCTCCTCTGCCACAGACCTTCATTATTACCTTGGTCAGGACTCAGTCTGTAAAGTGAGAATTATATCCCCGGTCTCTAAGGGCAGTGTCAAGATGAATGAATCAAGCTTATGAGTCACCCAAATACTCCTCCACCAGAGGCCATTTACTATGAATGTGTGCGAATGTTTTGGGGATGTAAGCAGCAAAGGAAAAAGAAGTAACACAAAATTATAAACTTACAGCAAGTATCTTTAAGAAAGAGCACTGCAGCTTCTCAGGAATGGTGTTTCAGTTGGGAAAGCCCCCAGATATGCTGGAATCCTTCATTTTGCACTAGGAGGATTATGGATTAGGTGCTGCTATTACTTCCTTAGCTTTCATTTGTAATTCCAGTGTTAACTGCTAGCAACATGATTTGATTTCACATCAGCAAGGGTCTTTTCCATTAGCCAAAGCCAGTTAAATCATGAACATTTTCTCTTTTAAAAACACAAGCAAATGTTACTCAGATTAATTATTACCAAAAAATGTTTTGCTGATTGAGTGAGGAAAGACTCTGCCCATTCCATTGTTCCGGTGATTCACTGAATGGGACTGGTTTACCTGAACTCAGCCAGCGTGTATATATATATATAAAAATATGTGTTTGTGTGTAGTGCAGCTTATGCTTGCTGAAAGCTTCTGTGCAGTGAAGCATGACATATTAATAGTGAAATCAAGGTTCACTAGCTGACAGACATCAGTTTGCCAGAGGCCATCCCTCTTCTCCACCTTCCCTGGCACATTTGTGTACTCACACACACAGACAGACATATATAATCTCATCTGCTGTGTTCTGGCAAATCCTATGGATACTCAGATTCTCTGTTTTCAAGAAATTTGCCAACCAGCCTCTCATTCATAATGTCTTGTGTGCATTCCTGCAGGCTAAAAAAAAAAAAAAAAAAAAAAAAAAAAAAAAAAAAAAAAAAAAAAAAAAAAAAAAATGGAGAGAGAGAAGAATTACAGATGATTCAATTTAACTGATATTGTGCACAACAAAACTGAGAGCAAATGCAATTTGGGTGCTGTTCGTGTGACTTAATTATCTCTTACCTCCCCACTCCACCCCCTTTTTTAGAATTTAAAAACAATTATGATATAATTGCCAATCTGGAGATCCCTAGATATGCAGTAAATACCCTTTGTCTCATCAAATGCTGTTTTCCTCGATACAGAAATGGGACCTTATTAAAAATGCATCTACACAAAAAAACCCCATATAAAGTTATCAAATGACCTTCAGGAGATACAATTCTATAATGCTGTTTAGCCAGAAAAGACATACCCGTGTATAAAGTGAGTGAATCAGCTAAAGTCATTGAAGATAATTAGCTGTGTGCATTGATAAGATGCACACACTTTCAACACTCGAGGCAAATCCCTAGAAGTCAATTGCGTCCTTCTCTGATAGAGGCTTAGAGGTGCATTCAAAGACCAAACATTCCTTTTTTGCTTGAATTAGTAACATGTTTCAAAATTTACTAACAGCTTTTTAATGTGTAATCAGCTTGACTTAATGGGGAAGAAAAAAATCACAATCATTAAGAAGCCCATACTGAGTGTATATATTCAAATGGTGGGAAGTGCCTTGCAGTGTACAGTATTTTGGAGTAAGTAGGATCCATTACCCATATCTGCTGAGGGGCTGTCAGATACGAAGTAAATTTAGAGTCCTGCTTGTCCCTTTAGCTATTCATCACCACTAAGTGGCTCTAGCAGCAGCCAGTGGTATTTTTAGAGAGGAGAATGATATGGAATTTCTCCATGTGCTGAACATTAGCCGATCCTATTACTCAGAGCCACTCAGAAAGTCACAGCTGACACTTCAGTTTGGTGGCAAAGAAGAGCAGTTGGCTTAGAAGGGAAGACACACAGGAGATGTCTGAGGAGGGTACATTTGTGGGGACACTGCCACACTGGGACTGCCATCGACAACGGTGATGTGTTATGTCAGCAGGAAAATGCAAAGATAATTTTTGAAATGTACCTTTTCTCCAGACTCGGTGTGATATTGCTCAGGCGTGTTTTCACATAGTATATTTAATAGTTTGCCTAAGAATAACAACTATTTGTTAGCTCCATGTAGCATATAGCAGTCAAAAAAAGTTGTCCCGAGCTTTGGGATATTTTCAAAGTCATGTGGGCAACTCACGATGAATAAGCAATTTTGCAAACAACAAAAGTCATCTGCATTATTATTTATCATTATTTCATCAGAGAAAATCCATTTAGTTTAATGTTCATTTGAATGGCTTCTCTTTAAGACCTCCAAACCCTAATAATGGGTCAAACACACTCCAGAATGTCAAAATAGTAAATTGTATGTAATTTTCTTTGACAGTAAGTGGATGAGTCCTTGCCAGAATTGTTCGTTTTTACACCCGGTGTGAAGTCATTCCTTTTTTACCATCAAGTGATATTTGACTCTTTAAAACCCACTAATAAGAACACCGCTGACCTTCTCATAACAAATTCAGTTGGTGCTGAATGGTGCTGGATGAGCAGGGAGAAAACTGGGCAGTGGGCAATTATCTTCTGCCCATTCTGCTGCAGCCCCAGCTCCACACAATTGAGACTCGAGGGTGGGCAGTTGTGCCAAATATTTAAAAACGGGACAATTCTGTAAAGATGTACTTTTTTTTTTTTTAATTATTTTTTTTAATAGCTGTAGTACTGACCTCCAAGCACTGCGATACTGAACTTTCAAAGCTTTAGGCTTACAATGAATAGCATTCATCTTTGCTTCTGGTTCTGATCTTGTAAAAGCTAACTCATGCATGCACAACATGATAGACCATGTTACGCCTCAGAGCCTTTTCAGAGCTATCATCCAATACATTTTTTATAAGCCAGACTGCATTCATAGAATTCTGCCTCAAAAGGCATTCTGCTTTAATGGCTGCACTGAAATGTCTAGTCTGGGTACTTGTGCTTTTTGGAACAAAAGGGTAATGAAAATGTTGAAATTTTTTATACTAGTCTTTAAATTTCAGGGATTTGGTGATTTTTTATTGAAGGCATGATGTTTAAAAATGGAAGGGTATGTAGAGAAAAGCTGTTTTCTGCTAGTCCTAGATAAAAAGAACTTTGGCTGAAGAATACATATGCTTTTTGTGGAAGTGGCTGTTTATGTATATTTTATAACATGTATACACGTATGCATATGTTCATCTGCAGGCAGAGTGATCTTGAAACAAACTAGATTAAGAAAAGTATTAGGAGCAGTTTTTATTGTAAGTCCTGAGACTGCACTTAGTTTGCTGATAACAATGAAGTGATAAGCAGAGGTGGTTCCTGAGTTTAATTTTGTAATGTGCATCAGAGTACCAAAAAACCCCAGATGAATAACATTTCAATTGAGAAAGGAGTGTTTCAAAATGTATATTTGTATTTATTGGATTAATAAGTAGATGGACAGTTTCATATTCAAAGGAGAAACTGGTTTTCTAAAGTTAGAAATCAGAAGCAAACAACAGTGCTTTTGAAGTTTTCTGGTGTTTTGCAGGCAGGAGTCTGTTCATTTAGCTTGCTTTGACACACATTGAAAATTATTTTCCTATTGATCAGAAATTTGATTTAGGGTCTGAAGTTATTCCAGTGTTTGTCTGTCATTGGAAAGCTTGTTTGTCTTCAAAATGGGGAAGAAATGTGTCGGTAGCAGTAGAAAAATTGAAATTTTACACTGTAAAGCTTTCTTAGAGTCCCAGAAATTCTGGTGAAGTATTTTAGAAAATACATTGTCTTTTTTTTGAGATACTTCTGAAAGACTTAAAGTGAATTCTGTGAACTGTTTGCTGCGTATGAATGACTCATTGTGAAGGCTGAGCTTCGCTCTGTGTTTGTACTTTGAAAACCTGTGAAGATGGAGAGTATATCAGAATCTGGGCCTTTGGTTCACTTCTATGTAAGATGGAGAGTGTCTTTTGTGTTACTTTATGAAAGAACGGTTTGTCCTGACACTACTGTCCTCAATTGTATTTGAAAAAATAGAGTTTTATATATTTCTGAAGCAAATTAGAGTAAAAGATAATTGGTTTGACTTCTGTGTGTAAGGGTGTGGTATTCAGTGTCAAAATTGTCCATCTGTGTATGTATATGTGTATATATATATGTATATGTGTGTGTGCACATATATATATATATATATATATATACACATGTAGATATTTTATAATGATCTAGAGCCCTTGGTACGGATTTCTACACTTTGCTTTGCTTGGCATCTTCTCTTGGTCTCATCATACAGCCATTTATCTAGCCATCATGCTTGCAGGTTTACTTTGATTCTAGCAAATGCTGTGAGCAGATTAACCTTTTGTGCATTTATGTCTTTCTGTGAGAGTGAAGTATCATGTGTTTTGTAGAAAAGGCCCTGAGGGGGGGAATAGTAGGACAGCAAGTCATGATGAGTTGGCATTAAACCCTTATAGCTTGGAAGAACAGCTGTGTAATGGGGTATCAAATGAAGGGGTAGACAACAGTCCATGAGAGGTAGTTATTTCTCAGTTAGGTGCTTGTGAGTCCATATTTAGACACTGTGTCCAGTTTTGTGTTCCCCACATTCATTGCCATACTGAAGGAATTTTGTGGAGGGCCACCAAGGTGATCAGGGTTCTCAAATATGTGATGTACAACGAGAGGCTCAAAGAGCTGCTTTATTTTCCTGAAAGGGAAGATTAAGGGGAAATCTTAAAGATGTCCTCAACTACTTGTTGAGAAGCTTAAAGAAACAACAGAGCAAGGCTTTTTCCAGAGGTGCACCGAGAACATAGGAGAGGAGGCAATAGCACAGCTTCTCAGAATAGAAATGCAAAGGTTAATTAGATATAAAGAAAAATATTTTCACCATGGTGGTGGTGAATCACTATAACAGGTACCCAGAGATGCTGCCCTTGAAGGTACTGAAATATTAGCACAGCCCTGAGCAGCCTGATATAGTTGGCTCTGCTTGGAGCGTGGCTTAACCAGGTGACCTCAAGATGTCCCTTCCAACCAAAATTACTCTGTGAGTCTATGCTGACACAGGCTCTCTCTGTTTAACAATGTAGTCATGAAATTTTAATGCTGAGAAAAGGGAAGAGGTCAGTTCCTCCTGCTTTAAGAACCCTTCGGGTGAAGTTGCACCAAAAAAAAAAAAAGAAGCCCTTGTTTACCAGTTGTGAGTTGCACAACTTGTGACCAGAAGTGGGCAAGTCAGAACTTTCTGTATTACATTCTGCAGAAGCAGGGAAACAGAAACCACATGGCTGTGTTTTTGCAATGATTGTGGTAGTAATTCATGGTTCTTGCAGGAAATAAGTATCTGTAGTCACTTCTGTAGTTACTTCTGTACTCTAATTTTATTCAACAGTTGTTGGACATGGAAAAGGAAGCTTGAAACATATAAGGAGTGGGATGAGCCTATGGTGAAGGGTGACTTCAGGATCAACTAAATGCCCATTTTTCTTTCTGCTTCAAAGAATGCCAGGATATCTAGGAGCAGATTTAACGTATCTAATATTTTAAAGCTATAATTAGCATTAATTTCTATTGCAGTAGTAATCAGAGAACTCAATCAAGGTCAGCTGTAAGAGAGGCAGGCTCTGCTTCACCCTCTCCAACAAAAACAATTAATTTAAATGTTAAGCTGCCTGTGCAACTCGTGACAAGATCCACCCCACTTACTTGTAGCTGTCTTGAGTATTCATCCATCATAAGCCTTTTACAGACAATGGAAGAAGAGTGGATCCTGCAGAAGGCAACCTCAGATGTTTTAGATGCTTCTAGGATAACACATCTGAAACTTATTCCAACAAAGGAACCAAATTTCTAGTGCTATACCAGGGTCTGGAATAAGACCCAGGCCTGGAATAAGACCCAGGCCCTTGAAGTCAGGGTCCAGTGCTGGTGTTGTTTTTATGCTCTTATCTACTGTGATCCTGAAAATACCACTCTATCAGAAACACAGTGTGCTCATTAATGTAATATTATTTGGTCTGTTTTCTTCAGAAAAGTGTTTTGCACACTTGTATCACTTCTGAAACAGTCTGTCATTCTAGACATTTTCAAAAGCAGCCTACAGCAGCCTTGCTCAACATTTCTGCAATAATGATGACAACCACTGGAATAACATAAACCACTTACTAATCAGTTTGTGAAGGCAGGACATCTGCTTTACACAATACTGAAGCAAATTAAGGAGGTTCTTACAGTAGTCTGAAATTATGTGTTAGAGTTTAAAAAGAGAGAGAGAGAAAGAAACTAATGGTAAATAAATTGGGCCATAGTGCTAGTTTTAATCCAGCTGTACACAGCTCTAAAACAGCTATCTCAGGAAGGTAGCTATAAGTTATTAATTCAAGATGACTCCAGGAAGCCATTCGTCCATAAATTTCTTTCCAACAACATTCTTACCTCCGGAAGTTGTTGGCAGAAGTGCTGTGAGAATGTCCTCAGTGTCTTCACTATTGTAATTCCAAAAGGCACTTACTAAAGACAGGTGGGTTTTACATGCAGGCTTATTAAGTGTTGAGTGTTGACTCTGAACTGCTCTGCCCTCCCCTTCACTGCAGAGTAAAGGGAGGCAGCTTGAGATTCATGGCATCCCAGATTTGATGGGGTTGGTTTGTATGACTGTAACAAGGTTCCTATTCGTACCCACTTTTGCATCATCTTCCTGGTTGCAGCTCCCAAGGCTGTTTTCATTGCCTCTAAGAAGCTCCATACATCATCTTTGCAGCGAAAATGTTTAATATTTTTCATGCATGGAAGGCTGTCAGCTTCTGTTCTGAGATGTAATATCTGGGCAAGGGGGAGACTAACTCAGATACCTTTGGGGATTAAGTGTCAGACTCAGGAGTAAGACAACTGGCCAAAATTCAGATACAGATTTGATTTAGGGTAGGCATTGCAGTTCAGCATGGAAGCAGATCTCTCTATTTAATTTCCTGTCTTGGGTATGTATTTCAACAGACAGCTATGTCTAGCAAGGTTTAGAATGAACCTGGACAGGAATCCTAAGTTTAATTTTTATCCCTGTCAGGTCCATGACAAGTATGCCAGTTTAACTTGTTCCTTATTTTCTCTGAAGACTGCTGGGGTTGGGATCTGGGGTTATGTTTCTAGCAGTCAGCCACATGCTGTTTGGTTAACCAGACTCATTTAGACTTGGGAGAATGGAAGTCTGAACCACATCTGATGGCACTGAGAACCCTGTGGTGAAATATGTGCACTACAGTGCTTTGAATGTTTTTCATGGCATAACATGCAACTCAAATCTGATGGACACAGAAAATTAGTCCTTTTGGGAAATACAGATGTTAAAGATCTGAACACATGCAGCCTTTAACCAGGAGAAAAATGCACTTTAAATTCATCAATGTTTTGTTTCTCCTTGGACCAAAGAATGTACACTTTGGCAGAATTTCTGTAGAATTTGCTGGTTTTGCTAACTTGGAGAGTAACACTTCCCCACTAAAAGGGGAAGGACTTAATCCATTTGTGGAATTTATGGACATTATTCCTTTTACTTTCTCCTGGACATGCAATTCTTGCACTCCTCTCCAAGTTGGAAACTTTAAGAACTAAAGAAAAACATAATGCCATTACAAAAGATGTTTGAAGCTATCCAGGAATTGCTTTTCATTTAAGTTCAAAGTCATGATGTGCAGGTCTTCTTTAATCTATTTATTTTTAAAGGTGATTTAAATATTCAGTACACAGTGTTATAGTTTCTCCCTTTCTAAATTAAGTTTTATCATTACCCATCATCTTTCTACTGAAATTGCACAGTGAAGTAAAAGCAAAGCAAGACTCTACTAAAGTCTTGTTCTGAACTAAACATAGGAGGAGGTACTCATTTTGGGGACCTACTCAGAGTTTCTCCCAAACGGTCCTCCCATCAAGGATGACAGCAAAGACTGGTGGTCCTTTAAGAAACTGTGGTCTCCTCTGATGTCCAGGGTTGTCATCTGTCTGCTGTGGGCCCCTGAGCATAAGCTTGGACAAGTTCAGAGGTTTTTGTGCTGTTGCACTAAAGCAAAAGCAGGAGTTTCCCTGTACAGTAACAGCTCAGTTGGATGCTCTGTTGTCTCATGGTTATCTTCGCATTTGCTGAGAAGTTTAGATTCATTGGATCTATGCAGACTTGTTACTACTTGTTAGTTGTTTTGGTTGGAGAGCAGCCAGACAGAGAGGGACCTTGGAGTCTGGATTGACAGGAAGCTGAACATGAGCCAGCAGTGTGCCCAGGTGGCCAAGAAGGCCAATGGCATCCTGGCCTGTATCAGGAACAGTGTGGCCAGCAGGTCCAAGGAAGTGATTCTGCCCCTGTACTCAGCTCTGGTGAGGCCACACCTCGAGTCCTGTGTCCAGTTCTGGGCCCCTCAGTTCAGGAAGGAGATTGAGGTCCTGGAGCAGGTCCAAAGGAGGGCAACCAGGCTGCTGAAGGGACTCGAGCACAGATCCTATGAGGAGAGACTGAGGGAGCTGGGGGTGTTCAGCCTGGAGAAGAGGAGGCTCAGAGGAGACCTCATCACTCTCTACAACTCCCTGAAAGGAGGTTGGAGCCAGGGGGGGGGTCGGTCTCTTTTCCCAGGCAACTCTCAGCAAGACAAGAGGGCACAAGAGGTCTCAAGTTGTGCCAGGGGAGGTTTAGGTTGGATATTAGAAAGAATTTCTTTACAGAGAGGGTGATCAGACATTGGAATGGGCTGCCCAGGGAAGTGGTGGATTCTCCATCCCTGGAGATATTTAAAGAGAGACTGGATGTGGCACTCAGTGCCATGGTCTGGTAACTGCAGCGGTAGTGGATCAAGGGTTGGACTTGATGATCTCTGAGGTCCCTTCCAACCCAGCCAATTCTATGATTCTATGATAATATGAAATACTCCTGGTCTGCATGGTACCGGCTACAGCAGCCTTAGGACCTGCTGCATAATTTAGGCTGATGATTCTTTTTATTTAATTTTGCGCAGCTCTCAAGTTCTACCTGGAAGCAGATAATGCAACTGTGCTAGAGCATCTCTGAGAATCACCATTCCTCCAAACATTAGTAGCATCCCTGGTTTGTGAACTCCTAGCTGCATGTTAGAAGGTCAATACTTATTTTTGGGCTAGAGGTTCAGCTGGAGCCCCTGGAATATTGTTTTGGCAGTAATTCAGGACTGAACTCCCTGTGGTTGGGATATACTAAGGTATTCTAAGGATGGCAGTCGTTTGTGTCTTCTGCGCTGTGTTTCTCACACATCAAAATGTCTTTCCCTCAGCAATTTAAAGGTTGTTGTTGGCTGTGACTGCAGGGGAAAAGACGTTCCTGTTTCTGTGAAGAAGTTAGTTGTAAACATTAAAAGAGCTTCAGTAATTTCTCTAAGGGGAGGCACCAAACCTCATAAAAATATTGCTGAGCTTATGCATAGCTTTTCTGCACCTTGTTGGTTGTAAATAAAATCAAGGTACCTGGATTACATTTCAGAATAGAAGTGACCTGAAAAATTATAAAGGTGTCAGATAATTAAGAATGATTATTTTCAGTTAACATTTAAATGATATGGCTCCATTAGAAGCCATTTAACACTGGATGCAAATGAGTGCATCTGAAGAGGGAACATTCTATTTGTGGGTTTACTGTAGTTGAATGTAATATGTATTTGAAGGAGTTGTTGGTAGGAAAAAGAAGATTTAAGGCTCTATATGACTTTTCTCTTGAAACCATAGTGAAAACAGTCCCCTAAACAAATAGGAATTACAGGAACATAGGGGTTCTCTTTGGGGTCTCATGAAGCCACAAGATCTTCCATAGTTGGGGTTTAATAAAGCAGCGTGATGAGTCCCCAGTACTGTCCTTGCACTGTGGATGCTTGCTGTACAAAGTCTTGGTTTGTTCCAGATCTGGTATCTGCAACACCCTGACAAGAGCAAATTTTCTCCCTCATGTAGGAGCTGTGATGAAAAAGTGCCTTAAAAGCCATTGGTACTCATGGAAGAGGGGAAGATGCAACAGTGGCCTCTTGGGTCGGCTTTTCCGAGGGTGGATTTGCCCCTTGTCTTCTCTGCTGTATTATCTGTATTGGAGGGACAGAAGTGGCACTACTTGTAGAGCTGCTGAGCTGGAAAAACCCAAACCCAAAACTCCATAACTGCTGAAATCAAAAGAAGCAGTGGGGTCAAGGGCATCTGGCACAGTTGCAGGCCAGAGGAATAGGTGTTAGGAAGCTCATTAATTAATCTGACAAATGCTGTTCAAAGACAGAAAAAGCAGTGTATCTCCTCGCAGGAGAAGCTGGGAGATAAACATTGCCTCCTGATAAGCATGTGAGGCCATGTGAAGGCTTCTAGCAACAGTGTTTCAAATATAAATGTCTTTGGAGATGCCTTTAAAGGCTGATGCTCTCTTCCCCTCTCTGGGAAAGCACTGAAAATAGCATTTTCTAGCCCAGAGCCACTGAGCAGAAGTAAGCAGTTGCAATCTATTGACATTATATGTTAAAAGCCACAATCTGTCTGGCAGATGAGCAGAGATTTTGGAGATCACTGATCTAGCTGAGGTGTTGCATACAGGGATGGGTGCTCTGGTCTTTAATTGGTATTCAATTTTAATATAATTTAATTGATTTTTGAAGTATTTTTGGAGCTTCAAAATAATTTGTAATGGTCTTTCCAGAGCTTTAGATATAGCACATCATATTATCAATTAAAGAATCATTATTTAATTATGTGGCACAGTCAAGTCCTGATAAATATGGGCACCATCAGGGCTATTTTTGTTTCCTAGCTCATTTCTCCAAGGGGACTGAGGAAACACTGCCTTGAACCGTGTCTCTAATGGTGAACTCATATCATGCTGAATAAATACATTGAAGAATATTGTTATTTGCATGTATTCTACTAAGGATTCCTCCACATAATATGGAGATTAGTAATATCACTACATTTCTTCTCACCTTCCCCTTTCCTGCAAATCAACGACTGGATTTTGCTAAACCACACACAGCACAGTAGAGAGCCAGATGTTGAACAGAAATAGTAATTAATATATGGGGAAAAAATAAGATTAAAGAAATAAACACAAGAATGTTTTTAGCTCAATTTTGGCTGTCCTGTTGTTGTACCCCAGGCCCTAACTCTGTTTCTCTATTGTTTGTATGCTGTGTGCCTATTAGCATTGCTGCCATTCAAAACTCTCTCCTTTTTCTTCTCTCTCCACCCCAATCAAAATCCCATCAGTATTTAATTTTTATACCTGTCATGAAATGCTTGAGGTCGAAAGTCAGCCCAGAGTGCATCATTTGTACATTGTGTCTCTTTTCCTCATGTGTCTCTGCTGCCAGAGGAGTTGAACTTTCGTCCATTAAAAATCCATTTATTGTGTCTTGACTTCACTGAACAGAAGAACAGGACATTTCATCAAACAGTACAGCTTAAAATCAAATTAAATTGTACTAGTACCCAGAAAATGTGACAGGATAAAGACCCTAGTAATTTAAATATTCTTTTTAAGGACCTCCCTAATTGCACTTATTGATACTTCCACATGTCCTTTGAGGTCAAAACTTGTCTGTGATGCAAGGACTCGGAATGGGGCAAACAAAAGGACTCTTCTGGTTTTGGTTTTTGTTTTGTTTTTTCCTTTATCCCATGAAATGGGTGGTGAGCACTTCTTCCAGGTTTAGGCTGAGTTGGGGTTTAAGTGGTCCTCACCTGTGGTGTTGTTCCCTGTCCTTCCAGGTCAAGCTTTATGTTGGACATCACTGCTCTAGGGTGCAGGTAGTAGAGGAATGCCACCTACAGTGATGATTTAACTTTTGTAGCATGGGTTTAAGTAACACTGTAGCAAACAATTAGAAAATCAGGGGAAGCATGCTTGTCCAGTACACCTGTCTGATGGCCTTTCAACTTGGTTAAACATATTAAAAAAAAATGGGGTTTGCATCCTATATTGTGTCGGCAGCCTGGTCCCTTTATTGCCCTATGTAACCACAACAGGTGGAGAAGAGCCTCATTAAATATGTTTCTTATCCTAGCTACAGTTTCCATAATGTTGATGTGCCACTGGAGTCAGAAAAGCTGAAGTTTCACAGATGGATTACAGCATTAAATTGTGCAACTTGCAGGACTACATATGTGCAGAGTTTCTAGAAGTCTAGAAATGAAACAGAGGGCTGAGAAAACACCCTTCTTCCAGAGCCAGTCATGTGGGCAACAGCTGCAATTTGCACGGCTCTTTATTCAATTAATATTAAGAAGCCACTCTTGCATTTTCCCAAGAGCAGAGAGACAGTAAAAGCAAGCTGCTACATCTAACTCTGCTATTTGTCCTTCCCCTTACACAGCAGTTGGGTTGTTTGGTGGGCGTTTCGTTTCTTTTTTTAACCTCTTATAAATATGTGTTACATTTGGCAAAGAGGCAACTAGGGACCAAGAAGAGAACAGCAAAGTGGTGCTTCAGAAGCCAAGAGAGAAGCATGTTTAGAGTGAATTGCACCAGCTTTTGGTTCATGTGGGAGATGCTTGTATTGGGTTTTGCTTGAGCTGGTTCCGTGCATAGTAAACTTTTGAGATGCCTTAGATATTTCTAAGGTATGGTTTGGATTTAGGTCTAACCAACACTAAGTGGAAGGTTTACTGCAGTGATAAATATTTATTTGGATGCCATCCGAACAAGGTTTCTAAAATTTATACAACAGATTAAAACCAAATTTCTTATCACTGCCTTTCATTTTTGAAAAATTAGGTACATCCTTTCCCTTTTGGAGTCTACTGTTCTAAATGGAACCAGATTGCAAAATTATGTTTGGAAAACATACTTTAAAAACCCTTCTTCGTTTCTATGTACATAAGAGGTGTCCATTTTGTTTGCTTGTAGAAGGAACACAGCCAGTACACTGGTTTTCCTGGCTCCCAAGCTGCTCAAATAGAAAACTGGGCCAGGGAATGTATTCTCTTACAGTGCTGTTTCTGGACCAAAGGCTGGGTTGGCCCATGAAGTGCATGTGCTGCAAAGGCTCCAGAAGAGCTGGTTTGCTGTCAGCTTGCTTTTTTTTTACTGCTCAAGGCCAGCCCTGGAGAAATGGAGGTGAAAGAGAGATGCTGAATTGCATAGGTTGTTTCTTGCTGGCTTCAAGGAATGGTTGCAGTCTAGAAATCATTTATCGTGTCTTGTGAAATATTGACGAGTGATCAAAAGCTGTGAGGAGGTTGTGGAAGTCAAGTTTTTAGTTAGCATTCAAAATGAGAGGCTTTGGAGATTTGGATTCCTTCTTTTTCCGACCCACCAATTTCAGGGCAGTGAGAGCAGGAAGCACTACAGTATTTTTTCATGTATTTGGTTTTATAATATTTCAGCTCAAATATAAACTTTTAGTCATTCATTCCCACATAGACTGGGGAGATGCAGATCAATGTTTTTGGCTTCGATATTTTGCTTTTTGATGTAGGAATTTTCATGCACATCAGTTACATCATTTTAATAGTGAACTGCTTCTTTTTTAGTGCCTCATCATAGTTTAAATAATTGGATTTGGTTTCCTTTATACACTTTTTTCCTATTTTGACGTTGTTATTATTATAGTTTACAGCTTTATCATTGTCTCGTAAATGATGTAACAACTGCTTGAGAATGCCCGTAAGTTTTTATTGTGGTGTGTGCATGTTAATAGAAACATTGCTGAATGTCACAGACAACTTTTTAGCAAAGTTATGTTTGCATTTCCTCTAATAAAATATCAAACCACAGTATAATTCCTGTATAATAAATCCATAGATTCTCTTATCTTTTTGCATCATGGTAATGATTCAAGTAAGGAGCTTCTAACCAGAAGGTAGATGTTACATCTGTGGTATGGATAGACAGTTTGAGAAACAGAAGGATTATGATTCATTCAAAGTCTAAGAATATTATTACCATCCCCAGAAATTCCAGCTCTTTCTTCCCTGATTGAATGGGTATCATTGGCTGGCTGATCACTGGACTGGTGAAATTGCTTTGTGCATGTACTGAGTGAGCAGTGGTCATAGAGTTCAAGTTCAGTGTCAGACATTTGAAGCATTTTTGGGGATTGAGGGAATGTTCTCTGTGTCACCTTTTCTGGGTGGTAGAGTCAGGCCTCATTTATGCATAATGCCACCTCCCAGGGAATAAAAGATACTACAAAGAAAAAATTATATTGAGTCCTGTAGAAAAAAATACACATTTCCTCCAAGGAAATATACTTTATTTCCTAAAATGTTTTTTCCTGAAGTTCCAGCAAATTTTTATTCTGGGTGCTGAGGTCTAGACCACAGAGTAATGTCAGTTTGGACGTCTGGGCTCATCTGCTCCAAACCCTAGCCTGGAGCAGATCTGATAAGGTCAGGATATTCAGGGGCTTGTCATGCCCTTGCACACAAGAATTCTCAGAGTGAAACACCAGAATAATTATTTTAATTCCCTGTTCTTAGTAAGATGTTGTTGTCATACTTTGCTGTTTGGTTTTAGTTGGAGGGAATATTAATATGTGTCTGAATGGGCTTAAACATGTATAAGCTTTGTGTTGTCTGCTGTTTTAGGAAATAGTGTTTTATTCAGCTAGGAGGTTTTACTCCTGTGAAATGCTCCTAATATTTCTTGAAAGCTGAGTCAGAAGCTTAGAGCTAAAATCAGGGAATAGTATATATTTTACTGAAAAAAAAAACAACCAAGCCTTTATTTCAGTGATTCATTAGAAGAGCACAAAAACCTTAATGAGACAGCTTTCTGGGAGTGAAATTACCAGTTCAGGTACATAATGTATTTAAATTTACTGCTTGTTTTGCTGTGGAATTTGTGGGAGAAATGGAAAACCCGGGGTCTGAACCAAACCTGACTCAGGAGATGGGTGAGGTGGCAGGGGTAGGACGTGGCTGCTCTGCAAGCTCCACAGGGGGAACCACATCCAGGTGGTCCTTCCCCTTTCCTCCTCCCATCCCTACTAAGCCAGTGTTGTGATAACCCAGCCTGAAAGAACAAAGGTGTGGGTGACTGCACCTTGCCTCCCATCCCGGGACCTTCTGCCCAGCCCAGGATCTTTTGCTTCTCCAGCCCACTGGAGGCAGAGGAGACTTCAGTAGCTGGGTGGTTTTTCTCTCCTAGGAAATCGCAGCAGTCAGGGAAACGATCTTGGTGCTTTTAACACTAATGAAAGTTGAAGGCAGTAAACAGTCATGGACTAAATCACCCAGTGCTGACATGTCTTTTGGATGGCAAAGAGCCTTTCATTTGAAGACATGAAATAACATTTCCATCGTGTTTTTGCTGGTCTAATAATTAGAAGTGATTTAGGTTAGCAATGAAGGTGCTTCTAATGGGCACCTTGTGGGTGTTAATAAAAGGAAGAATACATTAAACGTAGTGATTTGTGATGGGGCTGATGGGGTTTATACTTTCTTAGAATATAGCTGGCCGTTTTTCTTCCAAGTAACAGTGTAATGTAATTATAAGTACCTTAGAAGATGGACTCAATTGCTTCTATCATGAAAATTAATTTCAGGATCACGCTGAGGCTTTTTTTCCTTTCTTCTTTATTTTCTGCACCGTGCAGGAGGGAACAGACACATACAAATGAAATTATGTTTGAACAGACCTATTCATAGAGGCCTGTCTGGTTCCTAGGAACAACTCATTGAAATCTATGGGAAAGGTTCTTGCTGCAGTCCTTTAAACTTTGTGTCTGTATGACTCCCAATTTTCTTGCTTGCCCTTTTAAACTACTTGATAAAGCCACACGGATATCTCCAGTTTACAGGAGGGAATGTGAGACATGCTGAGGTTTCCCAAAATGTTTCCCAAAAGTAACTAAGCTATGATGATTATGTTTTCCAATAAGTTTTCCTAAGCTTTCTAATTAAGCTTCTTCAGCAAAGTTAAATGTTTTTGCAACAGTATTTTTAAACACTCAAGAAAGAATAATTTTATTATTGTTTGTATTATTAAGCTTTTATGTTCTCCATTCCCAAAATACAAAATTCTGGGAGTTACAGCCTGAGGATATGCATTTCTAAATTTTTGTGATAAGTGAAAATCTAATTTACAGACTGATTGCACAGGTTTTCAAAGAATAAAATACACAAAAATCTGACATGAAAAAACCATGATTAGTGATATTTTGAGATCTCCTCAGTAACTTTAGCCTTGAAGAACTTAATGGAATTACATCAAACAGGACTGTCAGAAATTACTCTGAAAACATACACAAATTAAGAAAGATAACAGCAACATGAAAGTTGGATTGCTGCTTTGTGGTTTGAAACCTTAATTACCAGTACTCATTAGCAGATATATATCTGACCTATACTGATTTAAAACAGCTAAAAAGAAGTCCTAAACCCGTGAAGGAAGAATAATGTGTAATATAATGAAGCTTGGAGTCTTGGTCTGTTTGAAAACAGATCAAGAAAACCTGCCTGGATGTGTTCCTAGGTGACCCTGCTCAGCTGGGGGGTTGGACTCAGTGATCTTTTGAGGTCCCTTCCAACCCCTAACTTTCTGTGGAAGCAGTTTGTTGGATGCTTTTAAACCCAAAGCAGACACACTCACACTACAGATGAGGGTCTGTAGGTGTGAAATTGCATCCTGATTTGGGCTGATGATGTAAATTTACACTTGGGCAGAATTTCAGTGGAAGGTTTTGTACTAATTATATAGACCTTGCAGCCTCAGAGAATTGGCTGTTGTATGTGTCTGTGCTTCCTCACTTGCTTAGTATTAGTATTTCTTGTGGCTTTGAACACAGGCTATAAAGTGTTACTGAAAGAAAAAGAAAGGCTGGAAATGCCTTTCAGAGAATCCTTTGCATGGTGAGGGAGGGAGAATCACAAATGTAGCTGCAAGTCCAAGCAGAACTATGCTGGAGTTCAGCACTCCCTTTCCTTCTCTTTTCTGGAGAGATCCTTAATAGTGTTTGAATATGACTGTATAGTGCCATTAATGTAACAATTTTCATTTATACAGTGCAACACCAGAAAGATAATCTCTGTGTTAAGTACTCTTCCTTTATAATCCCTGGAGAGTCAGAACTCTGAAAGCAAATATTGTATTTACCATGGTAAAAGGGAAGAAATGAGGCTAAAATGCAAAACAGCAGAGATAAAATCGAGTTCCTTTTGGATGTCTGCAGTGGTACTGTTAATATATACATGTACAGTTATGCTTTTTATATTATCTCTAATTTGAAATAAACAACATGATTACAGAGTAGATCAATTACAGCTTCAGTATTTCTGGCCAAAGCAAGAATAGACTTGATGTGCTAGGTAACCACGTAATTGAAACAGAGATTGTTTCACTGTTGGTGATATGTTTAAGGTTTTAATTTACAGTAATGAGTATTCTTCACTGCACTGTAACCTGGCTCCCCATGTCTGCCTTTGGAAAACAGTCACTGCTTGTATAGACCACTGGAATGATCATGGGAAGCACTAAACAGTAACTTGATGAATGCTGCTGCCTGCCATCTCTTTTTCCAGAAAATAAGAAAGTGGGAAAATTGATGCCTAGATGTACTTTGGATTTGCACAGGAGCTCTGGTGGGAGCTCAGCCACTGTTGGAGACTGGGGGAAATGGAAGTGGAGTGTCTTTCAGAATTCATCAAGTGAGCAGGTAACCAGTTCACCCCAGAGGACAGCTCTGCCTTGGCTCCTGAAAGGGCTGAAGGATAAGATGACCTTTTCCTGCATCTGACTTGTGTGTTTCTTGTAAAGAAGTTAAGAAAAGGAGCAACAGGCTGGAGAATAGCTGGAGAATATCACAGGTGCTTGGATGCAATTTGGCAAAAACAGTAAAGAGGAAAAGAGATCAAAAGTGTACAGCACATTTATTTTTTGAGGAACAGTTATTTAGACTGAAAGAGAGCTGTTGGGAATCCAGACATGGCTCAAAAATTATAACACCTGATGCCAGAAGCTTATGTTCAGTCACTTTGAAGTTGCTGTCATTTAGTCTGCTTTTGGAACACTGTCCAGGAATAAAGCAGTAGTGAGGGCCAGTGAGCATGACTGGCCCTTATTTTTATATATTTGGTGTATTTTTGGTGAAATCAGTTTAGTGAAGAGCAAATGAGATAATTGTAAATAAAAGGTGTGTTAAGAATAACTGAAAAGAGAAGTGGTTGAAAAAAAGCTGTGAATATAAACACAAGTAGAATATAAAGTGAATATAAACATAAGCATAAAGAAGAAAATGTGGTCAAGCTTGTAGAAAGTTATCTGAATGTCCAGAAAACCAGGTTTGTTTGCCTATTTCAGATAAGCAAATGATGCCTTTTCCCTTGAATTCCCTCTAGGAACCTCATCTATTCTTTCAGTGCCCATCTAAGGAGTTTCCAATGGACTCTCTTCAGGGTACCTAGAAACCTCGTCCGTATGTCAGAATATTCTTTCTTGTGGGCAACTTACTCAATATTGAGAGTAGAAATCTGTTTTTCAGTGAAAGCTAATGGCATTATTCTAAACTCTTAGAGTCTAAAGAATTTTTCTTTTTTTACTTTTTTTGGGGTTTTTTTTTTGGGTTTTTTAGGAGGCTATTACTTAGCCCAGCACCGCTAGAAACCCACACTTAGTTTGTGCATTGACAGTTCAGCAGTTATTGTATTTATGGTTCATTTTGTTTGGATGCTGGAGACTCTAATCTTTCCACAGTGTCAGTGGTGCATTTCAGCTCTGATGTTCTCCTACTAACTGGAAAATCCCATAGCAGATATGATTTCTGTCATGCGTACAAGAGTTAGGAGAAAGCGTTGTGTAGATGTGCTGTGGAAAAAGAGTGCATGTTATAAGGTAGAAACATGAGTTGTGACCTAGTCCTCAATTTTGTAATTTAAATGTGAATCTATATACATGAAACATTTAATCATGCTAAAGAAGCTTAGGTATTGGTTATAGAAAGCAAGACCAGGATGTTGTTCAGTAATACCAGGAAGTGTGATAAATGACACAGAAAGCTGAGATGGTCAGGGAAGTCCACGTAGCTGCAGTGTTACATACTCATGTTTAATTTTTCAGTGAAACATTTGGAATGACCTCTTTTCTTTTACAAATGCCAAGGAGAAGAATTTTCGTAGAGAGGATTGTGGAACACCAGTCTTCCCTTTCAAAGGACTTTGGACCAAGTAGGAATACCAGTAGGCTAGTGAGAGGGAAGTAGGGCAGGTGAATTAAGTCTTCATTTTGTTTCTGTTGAGCCTCAGCAACTGAACCTTTAATGCTTTTTAATTACATTCCTTACCTGGCTGGTGAGAGGGGCTGTATTAAACCACAAATACCTTAACATCTGGGGCTCATTTGTTCCAAAATGAACACCATCTCCCTTAATTCCCTATTTGTCTCTCTCTGCTCTTACAATATTTGCCTTGTACTGATTCCCCCTGCTAATTGCAATCCATCCAGTCCTGTTTGTGGAAAAGCCACTTCAGTTGCATGATTTAATGCTTTTAAGTCATCTTGGCTTTGCTGACTCATTGGTCAACCTTGAAAAATCATAACAGTGCAAACATTGCAATGCCATCAGAGGACTCGTGGGTTGCACAGGGGACTCTGTTACTGATTAGTGTCACTTTTTTTTCCAAGTTGAAAGAGCTATTGTGTTTAAGGCCATGAGATTTAGAATTAGGAGTAATTAAAAACCAAGGCTGCTGCCTTTATATTTTTTTAAATATGAAGGGCCCCGGGAGTCTCTGGAGTCATTAGAAAATCCTATTCTCGTGCTAAGCTTGTCCTTATAAGCAGTTCTGTTTTTGGCTTTCCTGAATGTGAAGCAGGGTCCTGTTCAGAGTAGGTGCTGGGGGGGGGGGGGGGGGGAAGTGTTGTAAAGACAGGGGAGAAGAAAAGTGTGGGTGTGTTTGGGGGGCAGATATTTAGTGGCTGCATGGTTGCTTTGTAATGTGTCCTTGGCAACTGGCTTTCTACTCTAATGGGAAAAATAGATAGTAGAAAACCATTCAAGGAAAGTGGGTCACATTTCATCCATGACCTAAAAGGAAAAGTGGGGGGAGGGAATAATCAGCTTAGATCATTAATGAGGTGAAAATTTATCCTTATAAGGCTCATTCATCAAACTGGGCAAAACTGCTGTTCTAGTGTCTGGGTGCTGAGACAGAAAATGCAGCTCTCACAAAAGCTACAATTGCTCTACAGCTTTTTATTTACAAAAAAAGAAGAAAAAAGTTGTTTGTTCTAAACACTCTCAAGCGACACAATGATTAGATATGACAGTTTGGCTTTGGGGCTTTCCTTTCTGTTCAGGAAAATATAGAACATAGCTGAGATGTCCTTTCCTGGTAAAAATGAGGTCATTTGTAAAGCTTTGTGTACATTTCTGCAGCTCTCGTAGAACAGAGCTAGTGAAACAGTTCTCCTAAAGTTGCAATGATACCTCCGCTGATATTCCCATTTTTAAGAAATGCAGACCCATTGACCATGTAAGCTGAGAAATCACAAGCTGTTGTTTAGGCTAAATGGCTCCTTGAGGATGTATAGTTTTGATTTAACTGTCAGGGGCTCGTACACTGCAGTTGTAAGTGTGCTGCTGTTGATGACTCTGAGCTTCTTACAGCTCCACACAGCTAAGGGAAAGCTGCTTGTAATCTGTTTCCTTTTCCATGTGGTCTGTCTGTGTGTTGTGAAATAACCAAAAGTACACTGTCAGGCTTGATTTTTTTCTCTTGTTAGATATACAAATGTATCATATACATTATAATTGCTAATCCCTTTTGTTCATAAAAATGCCCTGGGTAATTAGAATTTATTAAATAAGAATTTATTTTATGGAAAAGCTAATACAAATTTTCATATCCCAAGTATTTTAGTCAAATGCTATATAGCTGCTAGTATTTCAGAGTAGTTTTAGTTAGCATCCCAGCTGAATGCAACTCTGTCTCAGAATGCACCATCACATTAAATAAGAAAGGATAGCAGAAGACTTAGTGGATAAATGCCTGGAAAATATGGAGCAATATGAGATGTGAGCCAGGGCATCAGATTAGCATTCCCTTCCACCTTGAAACTTCAGGGAATACGTTCAGGTTCTGTCCAGCAATCTCTTCATGTTAACCCACAGATTCTCTGACCCTTCTCAGTAAAGCATTAATTATTTCAGTCATCTGTGTTGACACTCACTCCAGTCACAGAAAGATAGAAGCACAGAGAAGTAAAGAAGCATTCCAGATCTTGGCATCATTAATGAAGATGACCAGTAGAAAGCAGTAGATAAAAAATTCCTGACTTTGTAGGCTAAGTGAACTTAGATGTTCTGTGTCCCCTTTTCCCCCTTGTTTTTTCTTAACCACCTATTAAAATACTCTTGAGTGTGTTGTGTTTCCTAACATGAAAAGAATAAGAAAACATCTGGGCTTACTAATAAAATTAGGTCTGCTACTTAAAAAGCATCTAGCATTGTTTGGGACCTCAGAGATGCTCCTGAAATGCAAATAGTAATAGGGGCTTTAGAAAGTTACTTTTCTTCTTCGGTCTTGCATAATTGTCAAATACTGTTTTAAAAATTAGATATGCATGAAAAGAAAAAAATGTATCATTAAAGGTTGGGGTTTTTTTTTTTTTCTTTAATAGTATGACAGCTCAATGTTTATATAGTGCTTTCCTCTGAGTGTTTCAGAGCATTTCATTGGGATGGGAACATTATGTAGCAATTCAAAGGTGAGGAGATAAACACAGTAAAAGGAAAAAAGCTTATGACAGAATGGCTCTGAGAAACAGATTTCGGTTTTGTGTGGTCCTCTGCTCTTTGCTGTTAGAAACACTTCCCTGTTCTTCTATCAGATTTTGTCTTCTCTGAAGGGTGTCTATAGAAAGAAGAGTCATGTGCCTTAAAATAATCTATAATATTCCTCCCAATAAATTTAAAATTGCTCAAGTAAAGCTCCACATTTGGTGTTCATGGCTGACCTGCTTTACAGATGGTAACAGTCTATCATGAGTGGTTGCATGGTTACAAGGTACAGATGTCCTTCCCTGGGTTCCCCAAAATCAGTACAAGTCCCCAGTTCTCCAGTGGCAGAAGTCAGAATGAAAATTCAGGCTTCCTGTTTTTAATCCATATTTCTTTCTTACAGTCACAGCCCCAGCAGGTTCATCTTTCAGATCATTAGAATAAATGTTTATAGTATTAAAATCCCATATTGGATGCTTGGATTCCACTCTGTTTCCTGTATCAAGCACTTGAGACCTGTGAGTTTCAAGTCTATATTCTGCCATCAGCAGCATCCAGGTTCCTCCACCTGCCCTGGGACAGGTTTTTTCCCCTCATTCCATCTGTTGAGCAAAGGTGCTGATGTCCATACAGAAAGGGGTTACATGGAAAAACAATTGGAAGAGGACTAGAGCTCTTAGGGAACCACATGCTGTTACTAATCCTCCAGCTTTCCAAAGACTTGTCATCACAAATAAGAGTTTTCCACTTCCAGAGGGAAGAAGGAAAGAGAAAAAAGAAGGAAAGAAATTAACCCTGTGGTGTGATGACAGAGATTTCTGTGAATCACAGTGTGTTTCAACTGCTGCTGACAGGGAGCCAAACCTGAGCTGGCCAAGTTTCCACAGGTCGAGTATATTACAAGGAGCTTAAAAATACATCCACAAGTGTTTAACTACCTTTTCTGTTGTAGTTAAGAGGCTTTATACAACATGGGGTGGTCAAAGGGATGCTGATGGTATTCCTGTTTTTTTCTCATCTTCTTTCCCATTTTTCTGGAAAAGTGTTGGCAAGTCCTCAAGACCTAGATATATTTTAGCTTGTGAAGAAAATCACAGAGCAAATAATAAACCACTAGGATAACCTTTTGTCCTAAAATATATGTTTTTTTAAACCTTATAAACATGGCTTTTGGCAGGTTTTCAAGATGTATTTTCCTCTTCCTCTTTCTTTGGCAAACAAGTTCTGAATGGCAGTTTTCCCTGCTCTTTTCCTGATTTCTCTTCAGACTACCCTGGAAACTTGCAACTGGAAGATGGAGGTCCATGTTTGAAGTCAGAAAAGTCCCCCTTGGGACTTTCCCCCTTGGGAAGTGTGTGTGTGTTAGGCTGTATTTTTTGAGGGGGGGGGGGGGGGGGATTTCTCATGGTATAAGGAAAATTTAAACCAAATTTTCTGAGGTTTTTGTTTGTTTGTTTGTTTGAATGATATCTTTCAAGGGGGAGTTACTGCTTTCCTAATTATATATAGTTATTTATTTTCTTGTGAGGCTCAAAAGAACAGTGTAACAGTGGAGCAAAGTAACTAGTTTGCAACAATAGGATAAAACTAAAAAAAAAAATTTAAAAAATCGAATTTCCTTTGAAGACTCAGATTTTTTTGTGGACAACTTGTATGTTGGTGCTACTTAGCCTACTCTGTAACTGTTCTCTTCTCAGATGTAAAATTATAACTGTTGGTAACCCAAAATACAAAGGGAAATTGATCATTCCTTGAAGAACTTAGAACACACAATTGCAGTGGGATTTAGGGGCTTCAACAAGTATGAGATGGAGACAACATGTTCTGTTTCACCATGCTCACAGGGCAGTGCTTTCCATCTAGCACACGTAGTGGTTTTTCATTAAAAGTTGCTCAGAGTTCTGGCTTTGCAGGGTGTTTTTCTTCTGTAGTGTACAGATTTTGGTTGCAAGTGTTGGAAGTGGTGCATGTGGTGGGACCTGGTTCTGCCTGTTTGACACTGGCTATGACATGAAAGGTTGCCCACCTGGAGCTGAAGCCAGGCTTCAGCTTAACTCGTTTTTCTGTCGTCCGTGAAGCTGGTAGGAGCACTTGTTCTGTAACATAGAATCAAATAACAGTAATGCTGGGTTTTGGGGGTTTCCCCCCTCCCCCCAAAAGCACTAGAAGAGTTATAAGTATGTTGAAAGTCATTGGGAAACATCACTTTCTAAGTATTGACATTTAAGCAGCAATCTAATGAGATACTTAGATTAGGGAGGGATAAAGATGTTCTTTGCTTGATTGTGTGCTTAAGGTTTCACTCTCCCCTACTACTAAACAAAGCCTGATCCTGATTTTCAGCTTTATTTTTTATCTTTCACCTCCCCAACACTCAGTGAAAAACAGAACCCTGTTTTCAAAGTCACTATGCAGGAGGATTGACTTTACTTGAAAGAGTTACAAAGGCAGGTGAAAGACTAAAATTCCTAAGCCAAATAATGGGGTGAGAAGAGATGGGAACAACTTCTAGACCTCTTGGTTCTCCAGCCAGAAGCAATATCACCTAATGAATGGGCACTGAACATCTTAGCACATTTTCTCTACCTGCAAAAGTTGCCCTGTAGTCCTCTCCAGTAGAATTGCCCCACTCCTGCCCTACCCCTTCTGGTTTCTGATGGATTACCAAAGGAAACTTCAAGTGCTGGAAGAACCAAAGTCCTTCCCCTTCCTCTGGCTGGTGATAGAAGTCCACCCTGCCCAAATGAAATCAGCTTTGTCACCTCTTTGACCTCCAGCTTACCGAAACCTTCCCGTGTGTGGAAAGCAAAAAGTTGGCTGCAGTCCCTCACAGACGACTGGCAGTTTCTCTGTGATTTCTGCAGGTTTGGTTAGCACTGAAGCAGGTCAAGATCACACCATGCTGTTGTCTGAAGAGCTGATGGTTGTCACCCCAGTGGTATCACACTGAAGCCATCCTAGAATCATAGAATCATAGAATAGGCTGGGTTGGAAGGGACCTCAGAGATCATCAAGTCCAACCCTTGATCCACTACCGCTGCAGTTCCCAGCCCATGGCACTGAGTGCCACATCCAGGCTCTTTTGAAATATCTCCAGGGATGGAGAATCCACCACTTCTCTGGGCAGCCCATTCCAATGTCTGATCACCCTCTCCGTAAAGAAATTCTTTCTAATGTCCAACCTAAACCTCCCCTGGCACAACTTGAGACCTCTTGTGCCCTCTTGTCTTGCTGAGAGTTGCCTGGGAAAAGAGCCCAACCCCCCCCTGGCTCCAACCTCCTTTCAGGGAGTTGTAGAGAGTGATGAGGTCTCCTCTGAGCCTCCTCTTCTTCAGGCTGAACAGCCCCAGCTCCCTCAGCCTCTCCTCATAGGATCTGTGCTCGAGTCCCTTCACCAGCCCAGTTGCCCTGTACCAAGACGTGTTGGACCCAACACCCTCATCTGAGCACATGGGATACCAGAGAGCTCTCGTGGTGGGGGCTGTGTTGGTGTAGAAGCTATTAGTGTTTCCACTGAGGTCTGCATGTTCCTCACAGCTCACTGCAGCTGTATTTGCACATTATAAAATAGCATGTTTTAAAGTGCCTTGTGAAGCAAATCCTTCCAGCCTCGTGTTGTAAGGCAACAAGAGTCACACCATGCAAAGTGTGTCTGCGCGTGTCAGCAAAGCGCTTTTTCAGCGCCGTAGCTGAGTGCAAAGATTTCAAGAGGAATCAGGCAATTAAATTTCAAACACACATCTCTTCTGTTTGTTAGGAATTCGTTTCCCGCAGATCCAGCATTTTATTGTGTGTCTCGTATCTTCTATATGCACAATTTCATTTTAATTTTGTAATATTGTCTTTCCTTCTTGTTGGGATTTTTTTTTTCTTTCTTTTTCTGGACAGGTTATACATATGCTAATAGAAATAGGCCTATTATTTGAAGCATAGTTCTGCTTGTCAAAGAAGCTTCATTAACACCGTTATCACTGCCTGACATTTATCTTATAATTTCCCAGAGTTGACTGTTACATCTCCATGGAAACCCAAATTGCAATTGAAACAAGTGAGATAATAAAGGCATCCATAGAGGACTGACAGTGTGCAAGCCCACAGTGTTTGCAGGCTACATTTGTTTATAGTTCTAGAGTGATTTTTCTGGGATGGAATATGAAAGGGGTTTTATATATGATTTTGGCAGTATATAGACTGTTGCATTCACAGGCTGTTTTGGGCTTTGGTTTTTTGTTTTTTTTTTTTTTGAAGCAGCCAAAAACTTGCAATCACGGACTCTTTTGATTTGCTGACTCTTTCAGTATGCAAGAAGGATTTTTTTTTTCTTTTTTTTTTATACCTAAGGACTTGAGCTCTGTAAGTTTGTGACTCTAAATCAATTTAGATGGTGCCTCAAAGCATAGAGTCATGAAACTGGAGTGGGTCCAGAGTGAATTAATCTGAAATTAATTTGATTTTGAAAGGCTCCATCTGGCTGTGTTTGGAAAAGGCATTTAGACAGATATATAAACAAATGATCATCTGTATTCTTTATGCCAGATGTGGTGTCAAAAAAATGAAGAAATGGTTTAAAAAATAAAATCAGCTGAGGGGATTTTGCTGTAACAATGCTCGACTTGTTAAAATTACAGTTTCATCACTCTTTGGACAATAATCTTTTCTTATATTCAGATTTGTAAAAGCAGGGAGCATGGGTGAATTTGATAGGATATTTCATTTTAAGTAAGAAAATTGAATGTCACAGCTTGCTTTAATTGTCTGTTTGAGATCTCACATAAATCAACACAGCTAACCAAAATTGCCTGTGCCCTTAATATAAGCAGTGCTGTGATCTTCCATTCCCTTTTTAAGGAAGCACTTTAGGTAAAGCAGCCATGTCAGGCATGAGCCATTGGCCTCCCTCTCTTTGGACATATTTTTTTTTTGGGCCCTGTGAAGCTGGAAGTGGGTACAAGCAAACAGGTACACACATGGGCACCAGTCTTGAAATACATTGTACTGTAAATTTTTCCAATAACTGGTTGGCTTTAGCACACAGAAATGGCTGTTTCAAAACAAGTGTCTGGAGGACACCTTTCCCATGTCCCCCATCCCCCAAACCCTAGGACTCAGTTTGCTATAAACTAGGAAAGTCCTTGCAAACCTCATAAGACCTTGCAGAAAACTGACAGCCTGGACATAAAAGTTAGCTCAGTCATGTCACTGATTATCAAGTAAAAAAAAATTCAAGCCTTTGATACTGCCTTTGAAGTTTGGTTTTTTTGGACAAAGGAAGAAGGGAATTGAGTTACAACTTTGTAAATTTGGATCAGTAAGTGTGTTTGGAATGTGGAGAGAGACTGAGGTTGTTGACAAGAAAACAGATGGTCCTACGTGTCCTGAATTTTAAAAGCCAGGTACTATTCTAATTTGGTTGTTGACGTGTCACAAATATATAAACATTTGGGTGTAATAAAATGCTTTTTTTATTTTTTTTTTTAACAATAAATGTTTCGTACCACACAGAAAGAAGTATGCTTCATTGCAGATATATGTAATAAGCAAAGCAAGGCATTAATAATCCCCACCATTAATACTGAGTCAGCTACTTCAGATTCAACTTCATGTGAAAAATTACATCATTCAGCGCTTCAAAACTATAATATAATTGTGTGAGTGCATGAGCACTCATTCATGTTACTGTCCAGCTTACAGTAATGCAGAGAGAACCCCATTGCAATTTGAGCACCTTGCAGGTGTCATATAGATATTTATGCAAAAAGACAAACTCTTCTCCAAAGAGACTGCAAAGGAAAAAGTTGGTGGGGAGCACAAGAGTGGAATAAAAAGTTGAAGTCATTGCTTGTGAGCATCGTAGTTGTGATCAGCCAGGGTTCTTTTCCTGCCATAACAGAGATTAGCTTAGAGACAGAAAAGTTATAAATCAGAAGCTTTTGTTGATGCTAAGATCTCCAGGTCAAAACCAGATGTGTGGATACCCATATGTTGGAGTTGGCCAACAGAAAACAGATACATAAAATTAATGACTCACGTTTATCAGACACATCTTAACTCTTGTGATACCTTTCTCCTGCAGTGTAGAGTTAGAAATGCACCCACATTACACCTGATGGAGACAGATGGAATTGTGCTTGAGGCTTTAATGCACAGAAATGTCCAGAAACAAAAATCACTCATTGGGTGCTTGCATAAGCTGAGTTTCTTGTTGCAAAACATTATTGCTTGGCAGATCTCATCCAGCCTTGAACTAATTAGTTCCCAAAACCTACAGGAGAGGCTGAAAGAACAAGGCTAGGCATTAATACGTGTCCTCTTAGTTTAGATCTTGAAACATTTATTTCAGTCATTCTTTTAGTGTGTCTCTGGAAATCTGTGACCTTCATCCATACTTGAACAAGAGGGGAGACAAACTCAGATTAAGGGTTGGCGTGGGGCTGGTTTTCTTCATCTGTTGAAGGGCAGGTGTCTGTCACTGGCTGTTGAGCTTCTGGTTTCAGTTTAGTAAAATCTATAGGCAGGTGTAGGTAAAACCTGAGAAATACTGAAAGTAGGCTGTTAGAAGTTTTACAAGAATAAACAAAAAGATGTTACCCAATTCACACCTGTACAGATGATGTGTTTAATTATTTACTTCCACTGTTGGATGGACTAGCAATGATCTTTGAGTTCCAAAATAAAGGACCTTGAAAAAAACAAACCTCTTCCTCTCTCTGCCTTCACTTCTGCACTCACTCATTCTCCTGTTTAAATATATTTTAAATTGTAGGAGTTACTTCACTTGTGTCTGTATACAGCAAGTGCACAGCATGAAGCACTACTGAGTGTTCTAAGAAATAATTTGATAACAAAATAGGTCCATGCAGTAGGAGCTGAGACAGTCTGAGACACATTGCACATCGTTAGGGTTTTTTAAAGATATATTTGATTTTAAGGTTTTTTTTTTTAAAGTTTAATGTAGCAGATGTACAAAACTTCTGCCGAGTTACTGTTGCTTGATTCTAGGAAGCATTACTAAAAGTAGAATATTAAAATAACATAATCTGGAAGTTTTGTACACATTTACAGGGAGTATCCAGGGCTTTGTTTGAAACCTCAGTCTTAACCTGGTTTGTAGTGGAGGTGGGGTAGCAGCACCAGGGCTGAGCACCTGAAGAGCCACCAGGCTCTGGAGGTGCAGGGTGAGCAATGAGCATGAGGGAAGTTGCAGCCAGGTGGGGACAGTCTGTCTCTGATTCTCTGTGTTGAGCAGAACTCTGAGGGCTAACTTCAGGTAATCAAGATGCCATTGTGCACCACAAGCTGAAGAGGTAATTGCATATTAACATAGATCTTATTATGATTTCCTTTTGTATCTTTGATTTCTTCTTGCGATACTAATAAGGAATCTGCATCTATACCTCTAACTTCTGATGTTTCTCTGGTATGTATTTTATTCAATGTTTTTCCCAGTTCGTGTTGGTCTTAGTCTGATGCAGTCTGACCTACCTGCTTTGAAAGATGACTTTGCTCTGCTCCTTCTTCTCACAGACAACTTTATTTTCAGTGCAAACATTTTTCAATGCATGAGTTTTTTTTTCCCAGAATTTTACGTTTTTTTTCCTCTATGAGAGGATGCTTCCCCCTTGACTTACCTAAAGTTTGCATTTAAGGCATTGAAGTGATCACATGTACTACCTTTGGGATTATTCAGAAACAAGGATCTGCTATAGTACAATGGTTTGCCACAGTTTGTGTGATCTAGTGTACAGAGGGACTTAGAAAAGCTGAGCAACAGCTAAGCACTAATTTCACCAGAAAAACTATGGTGAATTTTAAATTATCAGGGCAGTAAAAGGGACTCCGCTGTCTTGAGAAACATATTTTTGCAATTATTGCCAACGTGGAAGCAACACAAGAAAAAAAATCTTTGCCTCCACCATTTAGTACTTATGTGAGCACTTGAGTATGATTAGCTACTGAGAAGAATAAAACCTGAGCATTGGATGTCAGGTATTAAAAGCCATCAGGATTATTCATGTAGTTAATACGTGTGCCTGAGTGCAAGTGCGGTTGCTCTCTGCTGGATGGATGCAGAATTGATCAGCTCTTTGTTAAAGGCTTTATGGGTCTGTAAGATGGAGTAAGGGAGAACATTTTATCAGCTCAGTTTCTGAATCCCCTCTCACAGCTGCAGTTGGCCTTCGTGTGTAGCAGAATGTCAACTTTGCAAGTCTTACAGCTACTCAGTTGTCAGCCTTGTTGATGGGTGCAGGGAAGCCTGGAGAAAATTATTTTGTGGACATTACTATGTGCATAGGGCTGAATGTCCTGCCATGTGCTGCTTTGGGTGTTATGTCAATTTAGCAACTGCTGTTATGGATATATATTACTTATATCAATTATCAGTATTATAAGTGTTTAATATTTCTGCTGAAAACTGTACAAGATGCTATAGCATGAACAAGTAAAGATTTTTTTTAAGGATCATCTTTCCTTTGAGCTGTTTTTGAGCAACAACACTGTGAAAATGCTGATGGGTCAGAAATCTCGAGGTGACTTTTTCCCCCGAATACACAGAGACCTGGTGATTTATGGCTTAAAAGTATGGAACAGCTTCTTTTTTTTGTTTGTTTTTGTTTGTCAGAGGTTCTGGCCCTGATTTTGCTGGCCAAAATCCAATTTAGGTAATTACATTCTGTGTCGATAAATCGCAACCCCCTGCAGTTTTCAATTGGGTATGGTATTGTTCTACTCTTCCTGGCTGAAATTGTTGTGTGATAATGCTCCATGTCATTAAACAGCTGCCGTCTGTCACCTTACGATGAAGTCATTCCTCTCTAAACAATGAGTTTATAAAGCCCTTTTGGGTCCTTCCAGATAAAATTTGCTCATAAACCAGCAATTGTGATCTTTTGAGTATGGTAAGGTGATGCATGTGTGTCTCTCTTGACAGCAGTTGGAGTCCTTCAAACCAGTGTCTTCCCTTTTGTCAGCTCGTGTGATACCCTGGCAGCAACTCCACAGCTTGGATGTTTTTATTTTATTACTGTAAAACCCTGATGCCTGTAAATGCTTCTGTGCCGGGGTGGATTTAGTAGTCTTTACACTCGGAAGCTGTTCATTTTCATGTTCTTGTTATATTGGCTCTTAGAGGGAGGTCACTGTTCTTCTTGAGATGTCTTATACCATAGAATGTGAAAAAGGGAAATCAATGGCAAAATGGTAAACCCGCTGAAACAGAGTGAAGGTTGAGATGTGAATTAACCAAAATGGAACAGTTAGCAGGGTTCTGGGCAGCTTTAAAAACAGATTTGAAAACCAGGTCTCATGTAAACCCGTTAACAGCTGTTTTTCAGCACCTGGCTTGACACCTTGTTCATTAATGGAAATGAATGTGGATTAATGCCAAAGCTCTTAACAGTGATGAATTTAAGAGAGTCCCTTTTGATCAAGACTTTTTTTTATTTTTTTTGCAGTCTGCCTCTCTCCTTAGTGGTCAGTTTGCTTCTAGCAGTCTCGCTGCAATTACAGATATGAATGGGAGGGACAGATAAAGCTTCTACTAGGTTTTTCCAGTGCTTCTGGTTAAGCAGCAGTGATATTAAAACAATCTCTAGCTCCTCAAAGAGCGGCCCTGTCAGCTTGCTGAAATGATGGAATGATAGTTAGGTTATTAGAAGGAAAATTGGCACAAATTGAGAGAGAGGATGCTCTGGCAGCAACCACAAGCAGGCAGTGACTGCAGTGGCTTAATCTCTGCCCTCAAGCTGCACTCTACAATACAGATGACACCTTGTCAGTGAAGATGATGTGCTGGGTCACCCCTGAGTCCAGTGGGCTAAATTGGCCATGGAGGGAAGGATTGCTGCAGTGTAGAGACAGCAAACCACATAATCTACATTTTTTTTTTTCTTTTTTTAAAAAATGTATGTCATCGTTTGGATGCTGACAGTAATTGTCAAGAGATCTCATTCTCATTAGCATCCTCTAGACACATCCATCTCTCTATGTTTATGCTTTCAAGAAATAGCCCTAAGCTTTCACAAGGATTGCTTCGCCTCTTCTTGGAAGGTTTCATGCATGGTTTCTCTTTTTCCTTGTTATTTCTTGGGTGCAGCAGGAGGGGAAGATGGGAGAAGGAAGGAGCCACTTCCTCAGAGTTACTGATTGGCAAAAATAAGTAGCAGAACCTCTCAGCTGTGGGTAACTAAGAGGTCTTAGTACAGAGCAGTAATACCCACTGGGTGAAGGTGAAGATTGATAAGGGGATATGGGAATTCATCTCTAGTGGAGATTTCTGAGGGATCAAGAATATTTGGCTGGATTCTGTATTAACCAAATAAGCTCTGTGACAACTGAATTATCAGGCAGGTTTGCTGTATAGTGGAGCTTTCAAGTACACTGCAGGAATCAGATCCATAGAACCTATAATTTTTTCTTCCCCATTCTTATCTTCATAGAATCATAGAATCACAGAATAGTTTGGCTTGGAAGGGATCTTGATGATCATCTAGTTCCCACACCTCTGCCATAGGCAGGGACACCTCCCACTAGACCAGGTTGCTCAAAGTCCTATCTGACCTGTCCTTCAACACTTCCAGTGATGAGGCCTCCACAGCTTCCCTGGGCAACCCATGCCAGTGTCTTACCACCCTTACAGGAAAATATTTCTTCCTAATATGCAATCTTTCTGTTGTTTTATTTGCTTGTTCAGTTTGTCTGTATTAGCTATAGTACTATGGCTACTGCCAAAGCTGGGTGAGGATGCTACTGCAAGTGCTTTTGATGCAACAGTGTTTATGTGCTCAAAATTCTGACAGTGAAAGTGGGAACCCTCCTCTGAGGTGCTGGAGAGCATCAGTTTGCACTGAAGTCAGAGGCAATGCAATTCAGAAAGCAGCCCAGCTGTGCCCATAGAAAAGAGTGCCCTCTCTGTGGACTGAACTTCCCTATTAGCCCTCAAAAAATGTTGGCAGCTCAGTGAAACCCCTGCCTGGTGGTAGAAAAGGATTATAAAAAAAAGGCTGGGTTATGCTTGGTTTTTTCCTAAATCTGCAGGAGTTAGAGGATTGGCAGAGCTGTCAGCGGATGGTGGAATTTAGTCTGAAGAAGTTTTAATGACTTATCCAAGTTAATTCAGGCAGTGAGTAGCAAAACCTGGCCCTTGGAGCTTTGCATCACAGCATGCAATTGCCTATGCCTGGAATCAGAGCCTTTATAACCACCTTCATCCAATGGAGATGTAAGGAATATGGTCACAGGCATTCGACTCCAGTTCCACAAAAGTAAAGAAAGGTTTTCAACATTTTGTGGAATTAAAAGAGGTCTTGGCTTGTGCCTAAACCTTTAGCTCAAAGCAAGAACTTGATGCTAGTGGGGTCATTAAACTGAGAAAACAGGTAGAAGTGTTTGGTTTTGTGGTTTCCTCAAATTGGCTTGTTAGCAATAGAAATTGCGGTGCTGTTGGTGGTAAGGGTGGTTTTCATAAAGGATAAAGCAAAGGAATAAACTTGTTATTCTTTATTAAATATGACCTTTGCTGTAATTTTTGGCTAAAGTAGCAATTGTGTATGGATTTCTTAAAAAAAGGGATCCAACAGAGAGAAAAGATTAAACACAATTCATTTTTTTTAATGTAAACAACATGAAGAATAAATTAAGTGGAAAAAAAAAGCTGATTTCTGAAAGAAAACAGTTGACTGAGTCCAGGATAAAGCTGGGGGCTGAGCTTCTACCTTTTCTTTGCTGCAGGTCCAAAATAATGTGTAAGCATTTTCCTTAGTTATTTAAGCTACAGATCAGGGATTTTTCAACCTCCCCACTAGGGATGTTGTTGTTCAAGAGACTGGGTTTTACATAAAGGTATAGGAATCAGAAAGAAATAATAAAGTGATTTTCCAGTGGTATAGATGTCATGTAGGTGCCTACTGCTCCATGAAAATCTTGAAAGATGTTCCCATGGAGTATGATTCAGGTGAATCAGGTGGGGGTTTTCTGTTTCTTGGAAATATTGGGAATGGTGGTTCTTTGACTGAATGGTTTGGGTTGGCTTAAGTGTTACATATGTATAAAAAATGCAGTTTCTGAGGCCTAGAGAAACTGGAATTTCCCTAGATGTGCTTGTGGCCTGTAGGACATCCTCAAAATTAAGAGCCTATGCAAGAGTGCATTTGTGCATGAAAGGTGACATAAAAGTTTGGACCAGATCTTTCTGTCTCTCACTGAGGCAAGGCTCCCTCTAGAATGAAAAGGAATCTTGTCTAAAAAATGAATGTGCTAAATCCTGCTGTCTGATGGTTCGTGTTGAAGACGCTTCACAAGTGATGATCAAACTTCTTGCTCTTGGTTTGACGTGTGCCAACTTTCTCCTTCCTGCTGTAAAGTAGGAAAGTTCTAAAGTTAATATGGTCATAATAATGTGTTCAGGTGAATTGTGCTTTCAAGGAAATGAAATAGATGGAACTACATAGAATCATGGAATGGTTTGGGTTGGACAGGACCTTAATGTTCATCTAATTCCAGCCCCCTGCATGGGCAGGGACTCCTCCCACTACATCCCCATTCAACTTTCCCTTGAACACTTCCAGGGATGGGACCTCTATAGCTTCCCTGGGCAACTTGTTTCAGTGTCTTACCATCCTTGGGGGGAAGAATTTCCTCCTAATATTTAATCTGGATCTCCTACCTCTCAAAGACACAGTTTGTGTTTGCATGGGTCATAGCTATGAGACAAGGCTTGTATTTTCCTTGCTTGTATTTTTCCTTTTATTCACCCGTAATATATGATTTTCTTTGGGTTGTCCAGATTTTGAGCTCTTCCAAGTCCTCCTGTGGCCATTCTCTCCTGAATAATCATCAAACAGAGAAATTGTAATTAAAGCCAAGTTTTTTGGAAGTGGCAGGTGGCTCTGAAATGCTTGAATTCTGTGATGATCAGCTTTCAGCATTGCTGAACACAGGCCATTTCCCCCTCTCCCCAGTGGAAAGATGGGGGGCTGCTCTTAAAGTCACGTCTCATTAGTGTTCTGTCTTGAAACTGAAGGATCCAAAAAATGATCTCTTATGGAATCTCTAGCCAAGTAATCAGTTGAAATTACTGTCCTTACTTATCAAGAATTATATAAGAAGGGTTTTTTGTATTTTTACTTTTGTTCAGTGTTTGAAATTACATGTTTTAGAAAAAGCGCAACTCTTCCTAGACCATAATGTTGGTTGTATCACAGAGCAGGTTGTTTTTTGTTACAAAGTTCTTTCTCCTTGCAAAAGTGTGTGGTTGTTTTGAACTAGAGATGTGCATCTGGAGATCAGACAGGGGAACAATTTACAGGGTGTGAAAAATTTCAAAAATGTGTTGTCCTTTTGCAGGGGAGAAAAACTTTTTGAAGCAGTATCGTAATTTTCCCTACTAAGTAGGCATTTTTGCAACTTCCTTCTCTTTCAATTGTGGGGTTTTTCATTGGGTTTTTTGGCTTTGTTTTTTTTTTAGTGCCAGGGTGCAATAACCTTCAAAAATAAACTTCAAACTGCAGCTTTCCAGACTGCTTTTCCTTTTTAAAGAGCATAGGCAACTAATCGGCAGCAACCAGCCACATAGCTGGAGTGTTTTCCATTCTAGACAATATCCTACTAATTTGATGCACACATGGATGCTTCACACAATCTGCAAATTCATCACTGGCATCTTGCATTAGTCATCTGACAGATTGCCAAGTGTTTCATATTCCTTTCATGTGACTTTATTACAAAACACACACGCACTCACGCACTGCCTTACTTCTGCCAGTAGCCAGTTCAGTGAGAATTCACTGCAGTTCTGTTTACAACAGTCATGGAGAGAAATCTGCACTTATTTTCAACTATCCTCTGCTGTAAAATGCATAAGTCCTGGTTTGCGTGGTGCCCTTCTCTTCTTATATAATGACATTAAACAGCAGCCTGCAGAGAAAACCAGGCTCAATGAAAAATGTAATCTCATTGTTTTTTGTTCATAACACTTATGCTATTAATTAAATGCTGATTTTTTTTTTTCTTCTTTGTGCCAATTGACATCATCTTCTGCATCTAGAGCACATGAAAACTGCGTAGTCTCCTGACTTGCCTTCTCTTTTTAATCTCCTTTTCCACTTTCTAGTAACGGCACAGCTAACAAGATGAATGGAGCTTTGGATCATTCAGACCAACCAGACCCAGATGCCATTAAGATGTTTGTTGGACAGATTCCCCGTTCATGGTCAGAAAAAGAGTTAAAAGAACTTTTTGAGCCTTATGGAGCTGTCTACCAGATTAATGTTCTCCGAGACAGAAGTCAGAACCCTCCCCAAAGTAAAGGTACAGTAGTTGTGCTCTGTTTGCTTTCAGTTTGTTTTAGCTTTTGTTTTTTCTTTTTTTTTATTCTTTTCTTTTTTATGGTCTTGCATGCCTTCAAGATTTCCAAAGAGGTTTGCATCTGGGCTGTCTGTTTTGAAGTCATACTGTGTTGAGCTATGCAGCAGATCTAAGAGGAGAGGTCTCCTGAACACTTATCGATTACTGTCTTTCTCCTCTTCTTAAATTGCAGTTTAAATGTCTGTTATCTGGAAGTGTGCATTCCAGCTGTGCAAACAATAACAAAAGATTGCCATTCTTGTTTAAATTATTATTGCCAAGAAACATGGAAACCAGAGCAGTCACTTTTCCAGGATTAGTTCATGAAAAATAAGATTTTCTACTTCTTTTTGTTTCCACTCTTTGCACCCCAGGCAGGAATAATTTTAAGGATACAAAAGGGGAGAAATCATAGCAGTGGGCTCTTGCTATGTCATTTTTCCAGAGGCAATAAAAACTACAAAATAGTATTACCCTGCCCTTTTCCCAAAATCTGATTTATATTCTGTAGCTGTGTTAAAGGTTTGATTTTTTGGCTCTGGTATTTTCAAAAGGGTTGCTTTTCCTTCCTACATTTTTTTTCTACACACAAAGTATCTGTCCTTAACTGTATTGCTTTCTTTCACTGAGTGTTTAGGCATGTGAGAATTTTGTGTGTTAAAGCATATGTTAGTGTAACATATGCTTGCATGTAGGCTGCAAGTGAGTTTTGTTTTTTTTTCACAGAAGGCATTTTTCTCCCTAAATAGCTGTATACTTTCGTTTACACTTTAGGTTTGGTACATCAAAGTGTTGCTTTACAAAGCAACAAGCAACTGTACAAATAATTAGTGCAGCTCAGAGGTATAATGGGACAAGCCTGTGTGCCTGGCTGTAAGGTTACTAGATAGTTATTCATTCTCCCTCCTGCCATTGCTTCTAAAAACCTTTAAAAGTGCACATGCTCTGGAGAATATAATAAACCAATTTTGTGGACTATCAGCTGACTAACAGTGCAAAACAGCCCTCGCTTGAGATTTCCAGTTCACTGTGAGGTGACCACATGGCACAACTTCGGGTGCTTCTGTGCAAAGCACTGCCAAGGCTCAGCAGTTCCTCCTTGCCTGGGTGCAGGGTAGAGGATCTTCTTGGTGGCCTCTTCTCTGCTGTCCCAGTTTGAGTTATCTTGTGCTTGAAATGAAACCAGTTCATTTTGGGTTGCTTTCATGTATCACTTCTGGTTGGAAGACTTGGTCTATTGGTGTCACACCAATGCCAGGGAGGGGGTTCATCTCACCATATCTTCAGATTAGATTGCTCATTCCCTTCAGAAGGAGAAGGTAATTTTGGTTGGAGTATTTAGTGCAGTTCTGCTTCCAGCTCCCTCAGTTCCCTAGGGTTGATGTATTGTAGCATGCAGCCCCCTGCTATGTTAGCACAGAGCCCTCACCAAGTGTCTTTTGCTTGTAATGCTGGATAGAAGGCAGCATTAAGAGGTCAAGCAACTGGATTTTCTGCAGTCCAGGCTGCTATGGATGAGTAAATTCCTACTTAGTTTAAACCACACAAATGCTGAACTTTGAGACTCATCCATGTAGTAAGAGCTGATTCCTGGGACACAGAAATGCCTTCCCACTAAGCAGTAAATGAAGTGAGAATTATATTGTGGTTAGACAGAAGAAAGCCACCAATTCCTGTTTTTACAGTGTTTTCCATTATGCTGTACCTGTTTGCCAGGCAGCTGGAAGGCATGAAGAACAGGTTATGCAAATTCTTGTAGACTAATTATGAAGGCTTGCAGTCCCCATATCAATATTCTTTTTGAAAGGTGGTTGGTTTTGGTTTGGTTGTTTTTTGTTGTTTTTTATCCCACTCTTTTCAGCCGTGTCTGGATGATGTCTTTATATTACTTCAGGCATTATATGTTTTAATGAGTAAATTAAATTAATCCTCAAGAACGACAGAATAACCTTCAGACTTACATTTCCCTGACCCAGCAGCAAGCTCCTCTGGTGATCAGCTTTTCCCCTGGAAGTTTTGGAGGAGTCTGTCTCCATACTAGCTTTATCCTTCCTCTTGGCTGAGTCTGCCAGCAAGGTTGCTAGATACAGAAATCTTTTGAGTTTCTTGTGGATACCTCTTGACTAGGAATGATCTTTATTTTCTTAATCCAGCACCACAAAAGATTTGGTGTGAGAGATCGTTGAGTATTTGGTTAGAAGCCAAATAAACAAAAAAATTGCCCTGAAAAATGTCTGATAGTCTTGCTGTCATCACAATGCATGAGAAATACTTGACCTGTGCTATTTAATTGGCATTTAATAATGAAGCTGAGTTTTGAATTTTTGGTTGGAGGTGAGATCAAATCTCATGCTCTCTTGCTACGTGAAGACCCACACAAAGCAACCATTTTTATTTGAGCTGGGTGGATTGGGGCAGTGCCAGGCATTTCCTGCCTGCTGCCTCTCTGCATCACCTCCAGTTTTGCAGCATGGTCCATCAAGGGGATTTTGTGGCTAGGCAAAGCTAGAAAAAGTCAGGTTTTTATTGTGCAGAACATTTGCAGACTGGTATTACCCAGAAATTTTCTCTGAGTGTTCTGCAAACCATTACAAGCAATGACAAAAATGCAAGTTAGCTCTACTACACTGTGCAGAGGAGGGGGGGGGACATTTTTGTTTTTTGAAGAATGGCATTTTGATTTTTGAAAGATTTTGCTCTTACCAGAGAAGGGTTGTGTATTTCTATTAGCTTGGCCAAAGGGGCTTCTCCAATTTGGACAGAATTTTTCTCTGATGAGCTGTGTATAAAGCTGCAATCTGAGTCTCTCCTAATTCTGTCAAAAATAACCATAGGCTGCTTCTCTCTCTCCTGCTGTTATTAAGACTGTCTTTCATACCCTCCAACGACAGACGGCCTAGTTCATGTCTTTCCTCTTTTTTTGTATTGCTTGCCAGCTCTGCAAAGCTGAAACTGGACAAAGATGAGGAAGACAGGTAGAAAGCCAAGTTTTACTCACTTTGGAAAACTAGAGGAAAGCTGTCTTATTTCCACAGATATAGCACTGATAGTGCAAGCGTGGAAACTTGGCTTTATTACCTGGAAATCACAGGAATAGCTGCGTTTCAGTGAGTGATGATCAAAACATCCTCTGTCAGTAGCAAACTCCTCTTGCTTTCCAGAGTTTGCAGATCTCTGGTTCATATTGGATGTGTGAAAGAGCTCAGTAAAGTAATTTGACTTTGTGCTTATCTCCTGTTGTTTTGCAAGGCTTTTTCCTCTTGCTGCAACAAGAGAAATCCGGGAGATTAGGTAAACTACATACAAAAAAATGGAAAAAAAAAAAAAAAAAGCAGGAAATCCTGTAACACTGAAATTAATGGCAGTTTCAGCTTCTGAGGGCTAAAGGGATTCAAAGTCTAGGCCGATCAGCTCTCTCCATTCCCAATCCAGTTTGCTGCCTTTATCATTTATTCTGGGTGGATAGATGACTTTTTTTTCAGAGTGGTTGTTAAAGAGAGCTTCTGTAAAACCTAAAATACACAAGCTCAACATGAAGGCAGTATACACTGCCACCAAGATCTCTCTTCTTCCCCACTGTTCTCCCAAACCGGAAAGATTTTCTTGGCTGCTGTTGTTTTGGACTCCAAGTGCTGAAGCAAGCAGATGGCCCAGGGCTACTTCTGCCCACTGAAATGCAGCAGAAGAGTCTTGGGCCAGATCCACAATGTCATTTTGGTACCTTGCCCCTGCTTCAGTACCTGTTAATTCCTGTAGAGCTCGAGGTCCCCTAAAGCTTTGTGAGCATCAGCCTGCTCGTGCTCCTTGTTGGGTTTGTGTTGCAGGAAGCAGGGGAGAGGCACCTGGGTAACAACTAACTCCTAACTCTGTGTTTCCTTGTAGCTTTTTACAGACCCTTTATCAGATTAGAGGGTGGCTGCTGAGTGAACAGGGATGTGCTGTAGTTAAAGGCCAGTGTTTATTATTATCCTATTAAACATGGTAATTTCAGTCTACCAGGAAGCAAGTAAAGGAATCTGGTAATGAGACATTCATCTGCTGCATACAAGAGGGACTGGATGGGCAAATCATACAGGAGGCAGAAGTTATGTGGCTTCTTTGGGTTCCACTTCAGCTACAGTTAAACCCTTCAAAAATACTTGTGAGCAGACTGGGGGAACAGTTCTTCCACTACAGAAGGTCCCTGCTTACAGTGTCCCATTTTCTGTGGGAACAGAAAAGGGAACTTGAGCAGTACTAATGGGAGCAGGGCTGTGGCACTCCACTTGTCACACAAGCCCATCCTGACTGTCCTAATCAGCAGCAAAGACATTAACCAACCCTTCTTTCCTGCCCCTGCCTCATAGCTCAGCTGATTACACACTCCTGCTCCTCAAATATCAAAGCTTTGTGTTTGGCAAAACTATTTGAGAGATGTTTTAAAAGCTCCCCTCAGACATCACTCCGAGGGGCAGGGTTTCTCTCCACATTTTGACTTATTTTGAGTCTTGGATGCTCTCACAGGTCCACACAAACAGCTTAGCTTTTGAGATCCCACGAGTTGCATCACAAGCACATATGTTGTCAAAACTGCAGGACTTGGGACCACAGCCATTATGCAAGTGTGTTTTAAAATAAATTTTAGTGATCATGGACAAGAGATCTGTTACAATTGTAAAGTTGAAATCTTTCATGCACTGAATGAAAAATTGCCTTGTTTATTTTTTAAGCAGGTGCTTTGTGTACTCTATGATGTTTCACACCATGAAGAGTCACAAAAGCCAGATTTTGCTTTTAGATAAAAGTACAATGGGGAGGGCAAGCAAATGATAAAGTTGAGTTTTCAGCTCTCAGTCTCTGACTTTAGAATGTTTAAATTTAAACCTTAAAGAGCCTTAATTCTGTAATTTTATATGGCTTATAAGTAGGATTAGAAAACATATTAGCGATGTCAGCTGATTTTTTTTCTGAGTGAACAAATCTGATGGAGTTTTTCAAGGGGTTTCTCTGCAAGTGGACAGGTGTGAAATTGTGTGTATAATCAACCTGGATTTCCCAGGGGCATTTCACACAGTGTCACATAGGAGACTAATACATGCTGTTGCTGGTGAAGCAGAGAAGGGCCCATTTTCAAATGGAGAAAGGAGCTGGTTAGATGATCGAGGGCAGATTAGAATGGTGAAAGGTTATGGGCCAGGGGAAGAGAGGGAATGATGATTGGAGAGCAGCAGGGACTGTTATTGGAGATCAATATCTTTTCACTCTCTATGTAAATAGCTTTGACAGAATGAACCACTAACTTGTTATCCAACTTTTTGGATCATGCAGAAGGGACTGGATAGAGATGAAGCCATCTGATAACCTGGAGAAAACGGTCCAATACAAAGAGATTCAGCTGGGTAAAATGAACCATGAGCAAGAGTAAATTTGAGTTTTGAGTGAACACATATATGTTGAATGAGTGTATTTTTTCAAAGATTTGAGAGAAGTAGAAGATTTGAAGAGAGCACATATCATAAAAGGATCGACATGATGTTTTGTGTCCGTGTGGTCAAAAAGGCACAGAAATGTGAAGCTGTATAAATGGAAGCATTGAATATATCTTTCCAGGAAATACTGCACCACTTAAAGAAAGAGGGTTTTTTTGATCATGTTTAAACTACAGCTACCAATATTTAGTAGCATTCTATAGAAAGGGGCAGAGGTCCAGAGAAGAGCAGCATGATTTTGTATAAAGTCAGGGAGGGTTAAGCCATGGTAAGAGGTCTAAGAAGGTGAGCTTTTAAAGGGCTTCAAGCTCTGACTGAGAAAGAATACATGACTGTACCTTGGTTTGGAAAAAAAAGTTATAAGGGTATATGATTGAAGTTTCTGCAGTATATTGAAGTGCATACTGAAGGCAGGAGTAGATAAGTTCTTTCAATTAATATTAAACCCAGGGACTGCATAGCATAGACTTAAGGTTGAGAAACAGCAGGCCAACAGAAAAAAAAAAAAAAACACACAACTTCTTAAGTCAAACTTTCTTCCTTCACTTGCAGAGAGTAGAGAATGGTCTTCCTGAAGCAGCAGTAAGAAAAGTTCCTAAAGAAACTTTTCTCTTGCTTGCTTCCTTTTGGTATATATATTGGAAATATATTGGAAATAACGTGCAAGGAGCAGCATGAGACATGAAAGTGCCCCATGTTTCACCCCATAAGCAGGACGAGGTGTCAGGAATGTGGTACACACAGCTGACAGTGGGTCATATATGGCCAGGATGAAGAGAATCTGAGATTTCTGATGACCCCTGATGTTTTTGTATTGCTTTGAGGAGGGGGAGGAGATGAGGTTAAAGTCCCATTGCATAATTGACTGTAAACTTGTTGCCCACATAAATCAGTCTTGCTGTATATTCCCATCATTGATCATGGCAAAAAACAGAAAATTTTGTTTCCTTTCACACAGAAAATGGTCACAGCAAATCCAACCAGGTCAGATAATGCAGAAGTAGTGGAAGATCTTTGAAAAGAAAGTGTAACAAGAGCAGGGGTTTGTGACTGCAAGAGTAGAAGATGTTGGGGGGATTGGGTAGAGAGTGGTTTCTGATTGTGGTGTTTAAAGAATGGGACAGTGCACATAAAACCTCCCTTAGCCTTGTTTCTGAAGTTCTTATGTATGGCATATGAATGACTGGGACTGTAGCAGAATTAAGAAGGTTTTTTAAGCATCATTTCACTCTGTATTTTTACAGTATTTATCACAGTGGGGGCTTGGTACAGAAGTGAGGACTCTAGGTGTTGCTATAAGAAATTAATGGAAATAACACATCTCTAAGGGATTAAAGGAGATCTCTTTGGGGCTCATTGGTTGCACAGTTTTGTAGCAGCTTAAGTATGATTTAAATCTGTATATGAATTTTCAAAATTAGGCTAAGAGTGTATAAGCACATAATAATTACATCTATGCTGAAAAAAAAAGTGCATAAACTTTAACTACATTAATTGGTTTAGTTAAATTGATAGAAAAACTCCTATGCAGACCAGCCGTTAGGAGTAGGACTTCATATTCCAACTGTGGTTTTCTTAATTGATATTTAATGTTCATGTCTAATAAACACTTGGGGGAAAGACAAGCTAGGTAAAGGGATGTTTGAGCTTCCATTCAGGCATGAAATAAATCCAAGCACTTTCCAGGTATGTTCAACGACTCCAGGAATACTGGTGAAATTATGGGTTCAGGTTTTCTGACATTTCAGGGGAAAAAAAAAAAAAAAAAGGAAAAAAAATCAGAAAAAAAAAAAAAAAAAAAAAAAGAAGGGACTTGTTTGTGGTTTTTTTCCTAATTATATTTTAAAACAATTGAAGGTTAATGATTTAGAATTATGGAGCTTTCACAACAGTGGGCTTTTTCAAGACAATGCTGGAAATAATATTTTTCACAATAGTTAATAAAGGCAGGCAGTTCTGTGCTGCAATGTTTACTTCTTCAGCACACCATCCAACACCTACCTGTTTAATATTTTAGAATAACTTTTAAAAGTTCCCAAGTGTTCTTAAAATATAATGGGGTAATCTTTTTTTATAATGCCATCATTACATCAGAAAACCACACGGGCAGGTGGTTAAAACAGCCTTAACTTTCAATAAAATTGAAAAAAACCCCAGCTAATAAAATTTCATTGTTGAATCTGAATAATATGCCAAACCTCAGTCTCTCAAATATATAATCTCAAAGGTAAAAATTGTAATGCATGGAAAAATCTGAGTCAAGTCATGCACACACTCGCACACAGAATTAATCAATGGACATAATGCTCAGACATAAAATCACATCCATGTTTAAGTATTTTCAAGATTGGTGCCTAAATTTAAAATATATACCTCTGAAACAGTGCCAGATACTGTCAGTTTGAGATTTATGGTATCCAGTTTCTTCAGTTGCATATTAAAGCTCACATCAATGAGTTTAGATCTTTTTATGACATTGCTGTGGCACTGAAATTCTTTCCTCTTCCAATTTTCTATTAAATGAGTAAACATACAATATTTAGCTGCTTGCCACATAAAAAAGATGCATGTTTTTGTTAAAGAACAATCACTTCAAAAGAAAACAAAACACAACTCTTGCAGTCTTTCTCATTCTCTTCAGTTCTGATGTTTTAATCATTTCCTCATAACATAGAAGGAGGTTTTGCAAAGTGTTTGCAACCAGTCTGAAATCTTCACACATGTTGGCATGGAGCTCAAAGGAAGAAAACGTTTTACAATGGAGCAGTGTCAAAAATGAAGTGTAATTGTAGAGTAGCCTTATGAGCATGCATTTCAGCTGTGCTGCAGCTTCCAAGACTCTCATTTCCACCACAAGAATGGTGTTTTATTGCTTTAATCTTCTATTCTTGCCACCCTGCTAAAATTATCGACAAGTGCGTGTGCACACATATGCACAGATTAATTAAAAAAAAAATTAAAACCCTCAATATGAGAAGTTTTGTTCATGAAGTAGAAACAAGAGGTCCCAAGGAAGTAAGAATTTCTCCATCACTGCTGAGATGATGTGTGAGACATGGAAATATTACAACAATGAGTCGCAGTAAAAAGCTAAAGACTATGCAAAGTGTTTTATCATAAATATGCCATTGATTTTGCTACTTCTTGACATGAATTTTAAACCACAGGAAATCTTTGAAAGGATGGCTGTTACTCTTTATAATTTTTAAATACATTATCAAATGGATATGTGTGAAGCATTTGCAGTGCAGAATAATTAGTAGTTCATTACTTCCATCTTCCCAGCCACCATACTTTGTCACCCTGCTGGAGCAGGGTAGCAAGAGGACAGTACTGAGCATGCTTTAGGTCTGATAAGACCCACAGCCTACCCTGGTGTCAGATTTGTGTCATAGAGATGCCAGGAAAGGATGTGTTGTGCAGGTGTAAAGTTACTTTTTTTTTTTTTTTTTTTTTTTCAGATGTCAGTTCCATAGTGCACTGTAGCCATTAGCATATTTCAAAAGAACAGCAAATAACTCCCTAAGGATAAAGTCTGGTAGTGGCTTCTAAGCCTGGTTTCAGCTTACCTCAAGCCAGGGAGCTATGGGGAAGGAGGCTGCATATGCCATACAAATCTCCTGGTCCATCAATCTCAGGAAAGAAGGCACTTTCAGGAATCTGCATCTTCCTAATTGCTTATAAAACCACTCTGAGACAATCCAGTGAATAAATTAAATGTGAATGTTTCCAGTGATCTTTCTGGATTTTCACTGCACCTAATTACTGTCTAGTCTATGCCCATGAGGATGCAGTTTTAAGTGGGATGTTAGACTTTCACTGAGCAGATTAAACTCTGTGGTGCATAAATTCATTATTATTTGTGGGGGAAAAAAACTTCAGTGTCTACTACCTCATGGTTTTAATTTAAAATAAAACTACTAAATCTGAGTCATGCATTCTTTTAGAAGAAGAAGATGAGCTATAAAGAGGTGGAAGATCTTTTCTAATAAACCACGTCTCTTATTTGCCTAACTGAACTGGGGAAATTTATGTTTCAAACAATAATTAAACTGTCCTAGTAGCTCAAGATGTTATGCTTTCAATTGCAATTTTAGGGAGCTCTACTGCAGTAAGGAGTAGATTAATATAATGTACTGCATGAAACTTTAGCTGCAAGGATGAACATGGCACAGTGAGGAGCAACTCTGATGCTTCAGCTGTAGAGCTCCAAATGGTTTGCGAAAGGAGAGAAATAGCATCACTCAATTTTTACCAGCTGTAAGAAATGAGATAGAGGCCTACAGGGACTTTTCTGAAAAATTTTGAGACACTTTGAGCAGGCAGAGAAGAACGTTCTGTCTGTGCTGTTATTGTGTCACCAAAATCAAATCTGCTCCCTTCATTCTCGGTGCTTGGATTCCTGGGCTGGCTGACACAAAGGTTTTGTTATGTTAATACTGCTCAGGTGAGATTTGCGTTGATTTATTCACATAGTGATCATATCTGATGAAGACTGTGGTTAGAAAATGAGTGTGGAGCAGACCCATAGGCACCCACACCCACTTTCCCTTTGCTTCCCGTAATTAAAACAATGAGTATTAAACAACAGGATTCCTTTATTATTGCAGATCATGGGATATAAAAATCATTGTACATTTAAAATGGACTGTATTAACCTGAGTAATTCCACCAGGGCTTCAGTTTCTATAGTGAAAAGTGTTGTGTTGTCTCTGGCTCAATTAGATTTTTCTCAGTGTCAATTTTAATTCACTTCACCGGAGCGTGGGGGAACTCTCGATGGCAGGGAAAATGTTACTTCTGAATGAGAGCCTCCTGTATCCCACATTTTATTTAAGAGTTTTAAAATACTTCACAGCCCCAAGTTTTCCCTTGAATGTCTGCTATTGTGTGCCATAAGAGCTGAATGAAATTGCTTGATGTTTCTTAATGCAATGAGCATCTGGGTTTGAGCAGAAGGGTGGAAATGGGGAGAGCAAGATTCTCTCAATTCATTTCATGCTTAAACAAAAAATGAACCCTTGGCACACTTGGATGATCAAATTGTCACAATTGTGTCAAATGTTTCTAACCTCTACAAACATTCTGAAGGGGCCTAGCTGAAGGTTGGAGAGGGACTTTTTTTAGGGCCGTACAGTGATATGATGAGGGGGAACAGAAAGATGGGAGATTTAGATTTGATATTAGGAGGAAATTCTTTACTCCAAGGGTGGTGAGACACTGAAACAAGTTACCCAGAGAAGTAGATACCCCATTCCTGGAAGCATTCAAGGCCAGGTTGGATGAGGCTTTGAGCATCATGGTCCTGTGGCAGTTGTCCCTGCCTGTGCCAGGGTTGTATGAACCAGCTGATCTTTAAGGTCCCTTCCAACCCAAACCATTCTCTTATTCTGTGATCCACCTGGCCATTGTTAGAGAGATGTAAAAACTAAGCAGCAGAGTTTCCTTTTGCAATGCTGAGGCCAGGGCAGAGTTTGTTAGACCTGAGAAGTGGGGCTCTTTCCCTTTTAGACTTGGCATTTCTCACCTCACCCGAGTGTCTGCACTTTGATGTGGACTGCTCAGCTACACTCTGCTTGGTGCACACTGCTGGCATAGCCCAAAACCTACTCTTTCTTCCCTAATTTTAAAGGGTCAAATGGAGCAGATTTTTAATTTGAGGGTGCTTCTCATTGTTGTGAGAAAGGGAAGACAAGAAAAAGAGCCTACAATAGAGCTATATGGCAATTTTTACCATTACAAGGGCCTGAAACATCCACTGTGTATAGGGGTGGCTTTCCAAACTGCTTGTTTCCATCATGCTCAGCAGGTTTCTCTTCCTGTTTCTATACCTGTTCTTCCAATATTTCATCAAGCTCTCGAGACAGTAGGTTTATGGATATTTGTGCACACTTAAGTTTGATGTTTGGTTGTTCTTTTGTTTTCTTTAGTTTTGTTTTATTGACACCTCCCAGTTTCCAGTTTTGCCAATGATTGAGACTTTTTTCCAGTATATCACTGGGGTGTGTATTGGGAAGCACAAGGGAATGTCACCAAAACCAGTCAGCTTGGTCAGTAGATGTGAATCTCTTCTCACTGCAGCATGGTGCTGGAGTGCCCCACAGCTGATGATAATACCAGTTTGTGTATGAAAGGTGAATATGAAATTGTCTCAGAAGAGGCTGTTTTTCAGAAGAATCAAGCAAAATTCTCTACCACTGCTACTACTTCTTTAAAGTTGTGGTTTCCTAGTGTGTATCTCCAAGCCTTTCAATTTCCAACACTGTTAGCTTTCCTCTCCAGTCCTTAGTTCTTAGCATGCAATGCCTTTTGGTGCTTTGTTTCTTGCTTCTTCTTGCTAGGGTATATATTGAGTTAAAAGGTGCTATGTGAAAGTGGAGAATTATTATTTTTATTATTATTATCATCATTATTTAGGTGCTGCAATCTAAGTAGTTTAAAAAAATCTCACAACTAAAGGTCAGCCTAGCTTGTAGGTTTACACATGCACAGTACAAGTAACCTTCAGAAATTTCCTCATGACAAGATAAGTGCAGCAATTATATTTAAATGAGTGCTAGAGAAAATTTCACTGTAAGCTACATTAGCTGAAGAGTATATGCTGTAAGAGGATTTAATTGAATTAATGTTACTTGCTATCAAATGGTCCATCTAGTGTATTGCCTTATTACTAAGAATAATATTTGGCTCATAAAGACCCCTGTTCCACTAGGCAGACAGTCCTGATGACTTCAGCAAGTGATTAAAAGTTAAAGCATGTTCTTCACTACTTTGCTGAATAGGAACAGGCCTTGAAGCTAAGAACAAGCATAGGTGTATGTACATGACAGGTAATCACTGAGCCCTTCAGGAAGGCTGTTCATCTTCGAGGTGGTTTTCCAAGTGTCTAAGGAAGGTGAGGTTTTTGAACAGAAGTGTCCTTCCTAGTTTGAGTGTGTCTGTTGTGGGTAAGGGCTGCACCAGGACGAGCAGCCCAAGCACACCTTGTGCTGCACAACAGAGGTGTCAGGGTGACCCATGCTGGGGCTTCAGAGCCTCTGCTGAGGGCAGGAACTGCTCGTGATGGCAGAGGGATTTTGTTGAATAATCGTGGTGGTATTTTTAATGCTGTTATTAATGCAGGATTCTCGCTCTCGCATTACAGGGAGATGTGGCAATGAGAGCCAGGAAGGTATTTTGTGTGACTTCCTACATGAAAGCAGAAATGCAAATAAGCTACGTTAACATATTCACGTTTTATAAATGGAAAACTCAGACGCCTGGAAACACAGTGACATAGCCAGAGATGCTTCAAGCCACTGATAAAGATATCCACAATTTCCCTACTCTGCTCTTATGTTTTAACCATTAAGGAGAAAATGGGATATAGCGGATGTTTTTGCAGAATATTTTTGAATGTCAAAAATATCACTGAAGTTTGCATCTCCTTTGTTTTCCTTTCGTATGCATTCTTTTAAAAAGGGAATACATGAAATCTAGCAACAAAATCTTTTATTCTCCATTCGTTCAGCAACAAAGGGGAAAAAATGGTTTTGAACTGCTTTTTTGAGGAAATTGGTAAACAATGGAATAGTTTCTGCAGCAACTTTCTTTATTATGAACTGAATCAAATGGCAAAAGTTTTAATTCACCCACGCATCTTACATTTTAATGATCCACATGCCACTCCTGAACCTCACCCACCCGTGTTTATGCATGCAGTTGACATTCTGTTACAATCAGTAAGGCACATGCCATTCAAAGGACTTACAGTCTTCTCTTTGTTTTTGTGGCTTTGGGTTTTTTTGGGGAAAAAGGGAGAGTAATTGCCCGTGTCAACTGATGTTCCTTACATGGCATTGTTTGGCTCTCTTAAAAAACCATTGATCTGCTTTTCCCCTGTGAAAATACTCAAGGTCTCAGTTCACAAAAGAGAAATCAGCATGTAAAGCAGCAGACTAACAGTCTGTGCTGCAAGGAGCAAGAGTGCAATATTCTGTGCAGCAAATGTCAGAAGTGCTTGCAATCTTAAAAAAAAAAAAATTCAAATATTTAATTAGGATGAGAGACATTATTACTATTGCAGTCAGATGTGATTTGGGGGAACAATCTGTTTAAAAGCAGGGCATTTTTTTCATACATTTGTGTGTAATATTTTTTATTCAATATCCACTAGGCAGCATCTGGCACAAATCGTTCCTCTTTCTCCTTAAGTTTCTCCCTTTATTTTGTATTTTAGGAGGCTATTACAGAAGGTAATTTGGTGTCTCCCATTGTATGATCATGGCTTTAACTTTTGATTGACTGCTTAAAGGAAACAGGGGGAAGGGGAAAAAATAAGTTGTCGGGTTTTTTTTCTTTTTTTCTTGGGAGCATAGAGTATTTAGACTTCATGGAGAGTGCCCATAGTACCTCGTGTGCACACAGCAGAAGTGCAACCTACCCTGGTGTGATCAGGGTCCTTGTGCCACAGATAACAAAGGACCTAAAATCTGGGGATCCAGTCTTGTTCACAGGCTCTGATTATCAACTGCTGTTTGTGTTGCAGATTCATGTAACAGATTGTACCATATGCTGTAGAAACAGATTGATAAAATGATCTTTGTCCTGAAACATTGATGGCATAGATGAATGAGAAAGATTGTGCAGTGAAAGCTGCACAGCACAGATGCCAGAAGTTTGGACCCATGTCCTCAACAAAAAGGGCTTTATGCATGTTTATTGAAGCAAAGATCTGTTCTTGCTGATCTTGCTGCCAAAGGCTGAAATTTTAAGAAAGATTTAAAAGGAAACAGCACAAAAATCATTAGAAAGTGAGTAGGAGAAGGGAATGTGCCTACTTCTTTTTTTTTTCCCCCCTCTTCTTCTTGTCTAACAGCATTTCTCCTACACTTGCCAAATTGAGCATGTCAGGGAAGCAGACTTTGGAACTTTGGGTAGCTGATCACAGCCTTGGAACAACGCCCTGAAAAAAAAAAAAAAAAAGAAAAGAAAAAAGCTGGGGAGTGCAGGGCTGAGGCTTTGGTGACCTGACTCTGGGAGGCACTGCTCATGGAAACTCTGACACTCTGGAAATGATGATGAGAGCAAGCCTGAAAACTTGGCTTGTTCTCACCAGGCTACTCAAACAGGAAAATTTCTAATACTTAATGTCATTTTCATCGTCCAGGGCATATAAAGAGATCATCCACTTATGCCCTGTGTGGTTAAGAAAACCAAGAATTACTCATCTTACTTGTTGAAGTAGCTGATGTGCATTTCAAAGTGCCTGGATGTTAGCTTGCTGGAGGAAGGAGAAGTGAGCATTAAGATAAATTCCAATGAAAATATTTTTGTGGAAATAGATTGCCCAATTAATACAGATCATCTGCAGCTGGAAGAATAATGATTTAAGTCTGTTTATATGTTTTATTAAATCAATAAACTATTTACATGAAAATGGAGGTGTCTGGAATTGCGAACAGCTCTTTCAGAGGAGCTTTGCTTAGGGATGAGAAATGATTTTGCCATTTCGAAACACTCCTGTTTCTCTTTCACATGAAAGTGCTCTTTCACTAGAATTATTAAAGAAAACATTTTCATCTCTGAAGTATTGCTGATATTTTGGCAATGGCTGTGGCCAGTAGCCCAAGTGATGGGAACTGCTGAGAGCTCAGGGTTGAAACAACTTTTGTTGACTTTGTGGTAGAACAAATTTTATGTCTGAACAGGACATAAAACTTAGACCCACATGGTTGTCTGGGCTGGAGGGACGATGGAACCTGAATGTGCTGGGAGCCAGGGCTCAGCTGTCCCTGACTGCTCATGGCTGAGTTGCTCTGGCCTTGGTCAAGAGAGATGGGTCTCTAGATCAGGCAAAAAGACCTCAAATTCCAGGATGCAAAGGTCTCAGGTTTGGAAACCTAACTGGACTGAAAAAAGACCTGCTAGTTCATCGAGTTTGTTGTCTGCCAAATCCACACTTGTTCTGCTTAGTGCATTCCTAAATGTTTTGTCCAATTTTATTTGGAAGTAGACCATGGGATGCTGTTTCCAGCTCCCCCCCTTCCTACAAGATGAAGTGTTTTATAATTGTACTTTAAATGCACAGTCCTAACATTTTTTTTTCTGGTATTTTGTTCCCCTGACTTTATTTTCTGTTGTATAATCCCTGTACTTTGCTAATGCTGATGAACAGGAGGAATACATTTTCTGTCAAAATAGTACTGGGGATAAACTCTGCCTAAGATTTTGGCTGACCCCCTCATCAGGCGTAGCTCAAAAAATTAATTTGTCATTACCCAGGTGCTATGCACTAAGCTTTACTGGCATAGAGGAGGCCACATACTGTATGTTCTTTGGAAAGAAAAAAAGTGGTCATGTAATCACTGAGACAGTAAACAGTCATTTCCAATCTAGTAATATTTTATATGAACTGGCACTGTATGCTGTATATCATCCATCTTGCTAATCCTTGTTCCACATTACCTCCCACTTGAGGCCAAGAACATTACAGCTGTGCCAGAAAGTGGGTGGAAAAATAGCCTTATTATTAACCTAAGTTGAAAACATAATGGCTTTTTGAATGTCTTCATTCACAGATGCAGTCATACTAAAATATTAATACCCCTAGCTATAGAGAAACAGAACTTTCATTTAAAATCCATTGTCCATGTGTGTTGCAAAAGTAAAAGCCTTAAAAAAGTGTTGTGGATGCCCTGTACCTTTTGCTTTATGTCTTATAGTGTAAACTGCAGTATTCTGAAGTAATGGGGGTAAGAAATTCTTCAGTGTAGTTTTTGAGCAATGTTGGTGCCATCACGAGCATCATGTTGTGCTAACTGAGAGCTTCTCCAGTCTTCTGTTTCTTTTTAAACATGGGTAGTAATTAAATGGATGTTGGAACACAGATGATGACTTTTTAGTCCCATGATCAAGTAGAGATGCATTGCCAATGACTGTGTTTGTTTAAATCTCAACCCCGGTGGAGGCAGAAATATTCAAGATTTGCGTGTTTTCTGGGAGCAGCCCTCAGAAAGAGGGAAGAAAACTGCAAGCCTCACCTGATTGATCTTCATAGCACCCTAGAATCCTTGATTTACAAGAAGAAATGAGGCACCTAGCAGTGAAAACTGAGTAAATGCAGCACAGCATCACTGAAAAGCCACAGAAAAAGGAGATGATGCTGTTCTGCAGCTGTAGTCATGGTTTGTCCTTCCTTGGTCTGTAACCCACTTCTGTGTATGTCTTCCCAGGTAAAATATGAGTCTTCCAAAAAACCTCTTTGGGAGGTGTAAGAGTTGCTCTTGAGTATTCAGGAAAAAAAACAAAAACAAAAAAGCCCACAACAAAAACAAAACAACAAATCAATCTGGATTGTACTAATTTGTGCCTAGCATGAAACAATGTGTCCCCTTTTAAAAAGCAAAAGAAAGATCCAAACCTACATTGTATTAGGCCATGTGGTGTAACTCAGCCTAATTGTTTTAGAATTCAGAACTGTTTCATCATTTTAAATTGGGCTTGTCTGATATTTAGTTCCACATTTTTGATAACTCCACGGGACTAATCTGAAGCCTGCTGTTGCACATGAAAAGCTTTTTTTATCCTATCTCTTAAGACTGATGGAATGAGAGGAGGTTGGCAAGTAATCGCTTGGTTATCTCTGTGTCAAAGCTTATGATATGCATTATAGTGAAAACGTGCAATATGCAGTTCCAGAAATAATTTTTGCTATACATTAAGGTTTATCTTTCTTGCATACAAAATGCAAGAGTGAGTAATGCTGCCATCTGATAGAGAATTTCAATTTCTTGGAAATATCTTTAGATTTGCTCTAATAAGGCTTAGCAGGAGCCAAAATATTATACAAGATATGTGTCCCAGTCATAGCAGGACTTCACTCCAATATTACCCTATCCTCCATCTTAAGTGGGAAAAGAAATTTCACATTTTTAGGACATAATTTTGCCATTTCTCTGTTGACCTGGTGCACTTCATGGATAAATAGAAATGTGAGGGGTTTTTTTGTTAAAAGACCAAGCAGTGCTCGGTACCAATAGGAACCGACAGCTGTAAGGCTCATTTGACAATCTAACCTCTTGCCACCAACCATCCCGCAGTTCTCTTCGAGAAAAAGTTCTTATAGCTTTTCCTTTTTTAAAAAAGGATAATAACGTGTTGATTAAGACAAGGGCACACTGTAACATCTAAAGGGTACCACTACCAAAATATTATTGTTATTCAGGTTGGTCTTCATGCAAAATGAACAATGGAAAAAAAAAAAACTTTTGTCAGAGAAGGAGCAAAGGCTGAAGATGAAATACTGTGCAAGGACTCCTTGGATTTATTTATTTATTTGATTATTTCCCTCCCCACCCACCCCCAGCTTTCAGATGAGACTGAGGACTTTGTTCTGAATCCCTATGAATTTTTGGTAGCAAACCAAAGTACCATTAAGCTCACAGCCATTATATTTTGTTGGATGTGTTGCTGTGGCTGCCACGGTGAACTGTGGAGAACACTGTGCAGAATTGTGCTACTACAAACCTGATTAGATACATTCAGAATCCCCAAGTTATTGATGCCAAGGAACACTCAATAGTTTCATCTGTTTTGCAGAGAAGCTTCAGTCTAAGCTTTCCTGCCACTGCCTGCTCAAGGCCACCTTTGACAGCCACAGGAGCCCACACATAGCTGTTCAGGCACTTGTTTTGTTCCTTTTCTCTATTTTTCCTTCTCCCTCTGATTAAGTTGCCAATCATCCAACTTTTTTCTCTTCTTGTCTTGATAAGTTGCCAATCATTTCATACAGTCTGTACCTCTCTAGCCAACTATTTCTCTTGTCATAACTTGGAAACAGGCTGCTGACAATTTATTTTAAATCTTGATTTGATTAAATTCCATGTCTTTGAAGAGCCATAAGCCTATATATCATGGTACTGTCTTGCTTGGATTTCTCTGAACTGCTTTTAATTAGAGCGCTTGAGTTGTGCCCCACAGGTCATCCAGAACACTCCCAATATTCCCTTTCTTTAATAGATACTAAATATTGGTGAATAGATTTTTTTTAATCAGTTTTCCAAATCACGCATGGTTGATAGTATCAAGAACTAAACCAGTATTAAGACTTCTGGGAAGATTTACATTTTTACTTGCATGATACACGTGGTTCTACTAATTTGCCCTGGTTAGTGACTATACAAAGACTGCAAAGTAGCAGTGTTCTTCAGGAAGGTTTTCAAGAAATAAATAGCAATGAGAAATTAAAAATATTTACCATGAAGAGTATCTTTAAAATTAATGTTTGTGAGATTGAAAACTAGTTTTCTGGGGAAATAATGAGAACCCTGATTCTGGGAAATCTACAGATAGGAGCAGATAAAACTTTGGAAGAATTACACGTGGAAGTGTAATGCTGTCCTCTCTGGGAGGAGAGCTTGGCTGGATTTTCCTGTCTAACAATTTTATAATTCTATTAAAACTGCTTTCCTAGATTTGCAAGATTATGTTTTCTCCCAGTATTTATGCTTCATTAGTTCATTTTCCAGTCACAAAAAGAAGACTGCACAAATCATCTTAACATGTATATTCTGTTACATGTATTCTGCATCTCCCTTTGTAGGTTTTACATTACTTAATAAAAAACCCAACCCAAACCAAAAAACAAGCAAACAAACAAAAACCAAACCAACAAACAAAACCCAATCTCTTGTTGTTGTCTGGGATAACAGTCTCTTACCACAAATATTTTCCTTGCTCCTGTGAGGCTGCCCAGGCAAAGTGAAACATCAGCTGCAATTCTTCATCAGGACACTTTATTTTTACACTCTTAGTCTCTGCAAATCAAGATGCTCTGCAAGGGGCAAACGTGGGTCAGGCTGGGAAGCTGTTGTGAGATCCCCCTCAAATACCTCTGAGATTGAGCTTTCTGAGCATGGATTCCACACACAAAGTGTGTTCTTCATTTTCATTGCTTGTGTTCATTAAGTGCTGCCGTTTATTTTTGTGTGTCTGCACAAATATATGGCTTTATTACTAAAGTGGTTTGTTTATCTTTGCTGCTGCTGCATTTATTTTAGCACTCATCTAAACAATTAATTAGGGAAACACTTGAGTGCCGAATACACTTCTTCAGTAGCACTTGGTTGTGTTTTTATATTTCCAGGAGCATCAAGCATTTAAAAAAAAAAACAAACCTTGTGCAGGTTTTTTCTAACCGTGCCTTTTTCTACGTTATTTGAAGCTTTCACAGGCAGAGTTTATTGCTTTGAAAGATCATGGGCCCTGTTGGGAGTTCAAAGCTAAGTTAAAATGATGCTTAAAGTTCAAAGGCTCTGTAGAGTTGCATCTTCATCTGCATAAAATTGTTTCAACCACCTAGAAAGACCGAAGAGTCGACAGGATTTTCTTCTATTTCTTTTTTATTATTGTTACCAAAACTTAATTGTAGAGTAAATGTGTTGCTGCTAACAAGTTCAGGGAGAGTGAAGCTCCTTAGATGAAACACTGCTTGAAGGTGCACATGGTGCAGGAAAGATTTGACACGAGCTGTGACCCTGTGAGAGGGAAACTGCAAATGCCTGGAACTGATTGCGAGGTCTGTGAGGGTTTATAATGCTAAAGTCAGGAAAGAAATGAAACTGTTTGACTGCATCTTGGGCAACCAGAGCAGGGTGCATGGCATATCCAAGCAATGGATCCAAGTTTTAAAGATGGGGAAAAGAAACACAACTCTTAAGATGTGTATATTGTAACAAATCATGACTCAGAGTGGAGGATTTGTCAGTTCTTCAGCCAGCAGTGAATGGAGCCCCCTATTAGGTGGCTTGGCCAAAACCAGTAAAATGTCAGGTCAGGTGGTGTTGGGGGAAAACAGGTCTTCATTAACTGAATTCAGGGCACTTTGAGACAATATTTCAGCTAGCATTTCTCCCCATGCTGCATAAGTGCCCCTTAAGCCAGATAAAATGTCTTCTATTGATTTCTTCCATTTCTTATGAGCAAACTTTCAGAGGAAACATTCCAGACTTGCAGGTATAGCTCTGCTGATACTCAGGTTGCTGTTATTGCAGTATCTTTTTACCTCAGTCCTTTTTTTTTTTTTTTTTTTTTTTTTTTCCCCAGTGCTTTCTTCACAGTATTCCTTTATTCCTTTGAGCTGAGGGATTTTTGTTGTTTCCATTTTCCAAGGAGAAGCGAGGGCACAGGGAGATTAAAGGCCAGATTGTTCAAAAGCATTTAGGCATCTAAAGATTCGGATGGGCATTGAACACTATTTTCAGAACATCAACACCCTATTCCTAGATATAAATTATCTGAGGTCAGATTTAGATTCCCTTGCAAAAATTGCATAGAAGTCTTCCAGATCCAAAGAAGTGTTGAAACCAGCCCATAGACCATCTTCTAACCAAGTTTCCTGGGTAAGGGACACTCTTGGGGTTTTTTTGTTCTTTTTTGTGACTGGTTTTCATTGTGTCAGCAATAGCAATCTTTCCACCTTATGCCTTCTTTTATAATTCCTTCTCCTCTTGCTCTCTTATCTGTTTGTAATGCTAGATCTGGCTTTTCCTGTATTCTCTTTAGAAGACACAGGCTCAGATTTCTAGAGTTGTCAGGGCTGTGGGTGGATAGGTGGTCTTGTAGTACTGAAGAAATGCTGGGATTTAAACAAAACCTCATCGTGTCAGAGACAGCAGGACTGGATAAACCATAATTTCAAAAATATATCCTGAGTTCAGCTTTTGAATTAATAAATTTCTTGATGTATTTCTGAAAACAAGGTGTAACAGACATTCTTATTGTCTGGCATACCTGTGCAAAATAGTCTCGGTGAATATTTTAATATTTTAATTTAATTTAAGATGATATTTTAATATCTCTAGTTCTGTTTTAAAAAACAAAACAAAGCTTAACAAAAAAACCCCACATCAAAAGCAAACAAACAAAACAAAAAGGGGCAATTCCTATGTTCTTGAAACAAACAAAACAAAACAAAAAGGAGTAATTCCTATGTTCTTGCTATGTAAGAACTCATCTTGTGTGTGAATTTGATAATGATTGAGAGCTGGTTCCCAACTGATGAGTACAACAATAAAACAGTAATTTAACTGATGTTGTTTGCTGAAGTTAAATAAGCTTGCAATATATTTCTGAGGAAGTTACACTGCCTTAGTAGGGGTTTTTTGGGAAAGCCACTAAAATTCCTTCACTGCTGTTCCATGCAATCCAGCACTGGCTGAGGTTGGAAGGAACCTCTGTTCAAAGTAGGGTCACCTACAGCAGGTTGCTCAGAGCTGTGTCCAGGAAGATTTTAGTATTTCCAGGAACAGAGAGTCCACAACATCTCTGGGCAGACCATGCCAGCACTTGTTTAGCTTTACAGTAAAAATGTTTTGTCCTTATTTTCAAATGGGTTTTCCTGTTATTTAATACATGCCCATGGCCTCTTGTCCTGGCTCTGGTCACAACTGAGAAGGCTCCATCTTTTTTAATCCCTCCCCATCAGGTATTTATATGTAGAATCATAGAATGGGTTGGGAGGGATCTTTAAAGATCATCTAGTCTAGCCTGTCTGCAGTGAGCAGGGATGTCTTCAGTCAGATCAGGCTGCCCAGAACTCCATCCAACCTGACCTTGAATGCACTAAGAAGAACCCCCTGAGCCTTTTCTTTTCCATGCTCAGCAGTCCCAGCTCTCTCAGCCTGTCCTCATATGAGAGATGGTCCAGCCCCTCCATCATCTTCACAGCCAGTCACTGGACTCCCTCCTCTATGTCCACATACTGGGGAGAGTAGAACGGGACTCCAGATACATCTCCATAAGGCTAACCAGAGGGCAAGGATCTCTGACTGACCTGCTGGCAGTGCTCTGCCTGATGCAGCCCTGGATGCCACTGGTATTTAACCAGTGAAAATGGTTTCCAGTGCAGAACATAGGTTTTTCTTAGAGACAGTGTAACCTTATAAGTTGCATTTAACTCGCAATATGAAAGATTTTAAGATACTGAGGAAAAAAAAAACCAAGGTAAAGCTATGCTATTCTGAGTATTTTGCACTACAGAGTTGCCTCCTAGTTGAACAAGGACTTGGTGTTGCACTGCAAAGAAGTTTCATTGAGCAGTGGTCTTGGAAGGCTTATTGGTGAAAACCAGTCTTTAGTGATCCTTCTCAAGCATTCAGGTGAAAGAAAACATAGAAGGAAATCCTGGACTTAAGATGTGTGTGCTAGGAGGTTTGATTTGCTACTAGTGAATATCAGAGACTGTAGGGCTTTTGAAATTCCATTAGGGAAAGATGTGTCCCTGCCTATGTTAATTTATGTAAACTTGATCTTTGCAGAGTCTTTTTGAATTGAAATACAATGTCACACCAGTTTTCAGCTGTAAGAATAGATTTATAAGGGAGGACATCTTAATTTTTCGTTTCCTTTTTTTTTTTTTTTGGCATGTGAGTTTATGTTTGGACGTCTTTCATCCACTAGTCAGCCCAGCCCATTACAGCTCAGCTTACACCCCAGCACACAGTGATGTTTCTTTTAGGAACACATTAGTTAGTAATGACATCAAATTACCTTGGTGCTGTAAACCTGATTTGTATGTATTTGTCTACCCTGCCACAATGTATATCATCTAATTCTGCATCTGCTTTTTCTTCCTCCTTTATCATGATCTACTGCAAAAAATAAATGAGTATTACTAAGCTGCAGGTGTGGAAGTTGGACCCTTTCTTCAAAAGTAAACCACAGAGTACCAGTGCCATTTGCTTCCCAGTCATTGGCACAGGCAGCAGGAGAATTCAGGAATTTGCTAAAAGCTGTCATTGTCCTATATGAGAAAATGTACATTGAAATTCTTCAGATACTTTAACAGCTATTAGCCTTTTAAAACTGTTTAATGTAAGTGGCTTATTTCAGAGAGCAAGAAAAGCAAATTCTGGCAATTTTGCCCTTGATATCTTTTCTATGTGTGTCGCACTTTAGTCAAAATTTACATAATAATGGAGAGGGGAGTGTTGTGGCACGCAAACCAGTGAATATTACTTCTTAGTTGCTTTCCCAAAAGACTTAAAAATGCAGCAGATTTCATCTAGGTCAAAATAAGGAAAAAAAAAAATTAAAAAATAAAGAAAAAAGGGGGGGTGGGTGGGGGGAAAAGCAGTCTTCCATTTTGTAGGCAGAGGACATTTATAGAGAGCATTTGTATTCACAAGGGTAGGGGAATGACAGAGTGTGACTCCTCCAAAAGAGCTCCCCGGTGCAGCTGAAGGCTGACAGCAAACTAGGACTTGTGGCCAATTAACAGAAAGACCGTCATAACTTGCAAGGCATGGAGAGGAAAAAATTGAGCTCTGTGGGATCATTTTTCACTGGCCATTTACAGGGCTGTTACTGGCCTGGAGCATTTGTGCTCTAATGGGTTGGGGGCGGTTCGGGGCACGTCGGGGCTGGTGCATTGCCACCCTGGATGTTATAACCAGGAGGAAAAATAGAGCACAGGGTGGAATTTGGCACGTCCTGATTGTGAATCCTTCTCAGTTGTGAGCCCCTGCCTACCTTCAGCTAATGTATTAATATTAGAAGTGGCATGGCTATAATATGTGCTGTCATTAGAGTGGCGATGCAGTTTCCTGGCTGGTGACAGGATTGGTAATACGGTTTCCATCAGGGTGCCAATTATATCAAACTATTAGCAAACCTGAGCTAATTGGGAAGCAGCATCGTTAAAGGCTGATTTCTGCAGTATATGGCAATTCTATCAGGGGTTGCTTCAGGAGTGAATCATTGCTGTCATGCTTCTGAGTGACTCCGTATACAATAGAGCAAGAGAATGGTGCAGGTAGGAATCAAAATGCATCCCTGCCTTAGCCACTGCCTTTTTCTGTTCAGCAGAATTACAGAAATAGTTGGATTTTTATTTCTGAAAATGTTTTTTGCTTTCCTTTGTCAGGAATGTCTGCTTTTGCTATTCAGGCAATTCATGTTTTTGTCTGTTTTTGTATGGAATCACCCATCCAAAATCTCTAAGACTTTAAATACTGCTCCTAAGACCGTTGTCTTCCGTGGAGTTTTGCTAATTACACTAAAATCTGTAATACAGAAAAAATTCCAGACAAGGCTCCCATTGCACTGCACCAAATGTAATGAATGTGAAAAAGCTTGTTTCCCAACCACACACCTGAACTCCAGTAGCATTGGGTCTTTTCAGTAGCTTTACTGGAAGTGAATTTTTGATGTCTTCATTTCCTTTTTGAAAATGACAGTGTAGGTCATGGTGGGCTGGGTTGGAATCACACTGTTCAGGCAGCTGTTTGTGATTTACAGAGCACATATTTTAGCATTCGGGTGAACAGCTGGAATGCAAGAGACCCTTTTAAAGGGCAGCCCTGTTAAATTTCAGTGTAATGTGTAAAATCTGGTAGTGGGAAAGTGAATGTAGAAATCAGGTGAGGAACATTTGGAGGGAAAGAAAAAAAAAAATAAAAAAGAAATTCTCCTTAACTTAAACTAGCTTGAACTCTGCTGCATTGACAAGAAGCTACTGTCCCTATTGAGATTCCAAGCTTGTATGAAGCCAGCACCTGTTCTGCTTGCAAATGCACACACAAAAGTGAGCTTCATTCACAGAAAGAAAGAAACATAGCAGGACTTCACTCATTTAGCCTTCCAGGGCCTCCAGTCCCTTGATCTGTCAGCCCCTTAGAATTCAAACGCAGCCTTTAAAGGAATTTTCAATTCACAACATGATGACTTTGTTGATGTCCTGAATGTGAATGTATTTTGAATTGAATTTGTCTGCCAGGATTCCATTACTTGCTAAAAGAATACAGAGTTCAATCATCAGATAATCATTATAGCTGTTTTGAAGTGTTTATTTTATTAGTCTAGAAGGTAAAGCAAATTTCATACTTTTTAAGTTGTTGCAGGCTTTGCAGGCACACTGATAAGCTCTTGTATTTCTATACCCTATGGTTAGGGTTCAGATACTGGCAGCAGGTGATAATATGCACAACACAGGAGAGATCCAAACTGACAAATTTTGACAGTTGAAAACTATAGAAACTCATAAATCAGACCAACGAACATGAGGTTTTGTTGTTTTTTTTTTTCTCCTGCATCTTTTCTCTTTTAAATCCCAGAAGTTAAAATTTCAAGCCTGAGAAATTGCAGCATGTTTTTCTTCAAGCAAATCAACACCTCAAAGCATGTTGCAGAATGTGTTTTAATTCCTCTCCAGGTCCAAGGGTTACTTTCTCATACTGATGCAGTTTTGTAGGTCCTGGTAACTTTAACCTGGGAACTGTGTATTCACTTTAGGGTGCTATAAGAGACTTTTTTGCACCCACAGCAAGATGGAGGTTGCTGTATTCATTCAAGCATGAAATTTCAGCTAAGAGATTAAGCCTCTTACACAGATCCCATTGCTGTTAAATGCCAACGAGCACTGTGTAAGACACATCTCTGAGTGAAGGAAAGCTTTCTTTTGTTAGTTGTTAAAAATTAGGAATGTAAACAACTGTCATGGAGTAATTAATCTGTTCTTGAACTGGGAGAAAATGATAAAATAATGACACCATGTAGCTCCTGTCAATGCCATACAGCTGTATCTTACAGCCTAACAAACCCATGTCTGGGTGGGGGGGGGCAAGGGTTTCACAGGTGGATAATTTGGATTGTAGAGCAGAAGTCACACAAGAGGAGAAGTCCTGTTACCAGAGGTCATTAGAAGCTCTGAAAAAATCCTCCGGCTCACAGAAGGAATAGCATTTTTTGAAGTTTCACAGTGAAAACTGCAACTTGTTGTAATTCCACAATGCACACAAATGTGCTTCAGAAACCAAGGTTTGCTGTCACCAGAAATTCAGGGTTAGAGTGGTGTGACAGTCCTTACCATTTGCTCTTTTTTTCATCCATCCCTGACTTATAAATGGCTGTTTTAGTGAAGCCATGGCTGCATGATCCTCATGTAATCTTGCTGCCATCTTTGACAGTGACTCAGGTAGAGCTGTTTTGAGCCATACAGAAGGCTGTTTGCCCTTGTCGGTGTCTTGCTAAACAGGTTTCTGTGGAAATTAAATAAATAAAATCTCCACCACTGATGCTAATTGGTGCCTTTGGCAGCCAGAGCAGAGGCTTGTGAATTGAACGTGTCATGGAGAATTGAATGTGTCAACTCTCTCCCAATGGCTGGGACCTTGAGGTCTTTTTCTGGCACTATATTTCCTTAGAAAAAAAGAAAAAGGGAAAAGAAAAAAGAAAAAAAAAAAGAAAAAAAAAAAAAAAAAAAAAAAAAAGGAGAGGTAACAAGCTGAAATAAGAGATCTTTTCCTTTTTTTTTTTTTTCTTTTTTAATGATGTGTTGAAGTTGAGCATTGTAGTGTGCACATTGCAGCGTTTTCTCATCAGATGCTTTGAGATGTAGGGCTGGTTTCTGCCTTTGTTTCTCAGGCATCCCATTTGTTGCTATCAGGCTCTGTGCTGCACGGGGTAGCAGGTTTTATTCAGTCTGTTGAAGCATCTGGCAGGATAGCCACGAAGTTGTTGCCAGTGTCCTTAAGGGACTGTAGGGATCTGCATGATTCATTCAGTATTTTTTCTAGGTACAACAAAGAAATGCCTTACGCTGTAGTAAATACAGTTCCAGGTAGAGCACAACCAGTGTGTGAAAAGGCAGGAGATTTGCTTCTTTGGTGGCACTGACTGGCACCATCAGTTCCTGTTCCTTTGGTCAAGAAGATGCTATCCCACATGGAATTAGACTGGCCTGGATTTCGGGCTGTTGAGGATTGGCAGAACCATGTCCACAAACCACTTCAGCTTTTAAGTTGACCTGACTAGAAGGGGAGAAGGTTATCACTGTCAGGTTTTGAGTTATTTGGATGTCAGAAAAATTTAGTTCTGGTTCAAGCTGCTGTCAAGTTTGTTGGTGATGAAGCCAAGATTATGTGTGCGGGGGGATGGAGAGAGAGGGTTGAGGGTTTTTTGTTTTGTTTTTTTCTTAGTAGGAAATGTACTGTTTCTTTTCCAGCAGTGTCACTGATTTTTCTTTGGCAATATTACATTTTCTTAAGGAATATTGAGGAAGGAAAGTAATTTCCTAGTTGTCTTTCAGCAGGGACCAGCTACCAGTCTTAAGTCACAGACTAGCCCAGTCCTCTTACACAGGCATCTTCCCTTCTGATATTTCTGCAGAAAGGACTGGATTTGGTACTTTCTCCTGCTGTGTGATGTCCTACTGAGACAAGGAGATTTTATACTGGAGACATCTTCAAAACTGGCATGGGGTGGTTTGCATAGCTTGGCAGTGAGCAGCTAGGGAAAGTCCATAGGCTGAGCTATAGTGTTTCCTTCAGGACCATGTGTACTTTTGCCTTTTCTGTTCTTCTGTGTTTTCTTATTTTCTATTTTTAGTCCAGCCCTGACCTCTTTAGCAGATACCTTCAGAATCACGTATCCACAACCTGGTGCCCATACTCTCCTCAAACCACAGCAAACTGTCTCTTGTTTTATTGAGGTTTTTGAAAATGAGTCCAGAGAAAGATTTTTATCTGTGTGCATTTTCAGATGTGTCTGTCTGTGAGTGTAGAAATATCCATTTTGTCAGGGTCCAATGACCTGCTGGAAAGGTCTGCACGTTTCCCTCTAAGCTGCTCTTTTCTCCCAGTCCTCGTTCACAGAGACATTTTTCTCTCTTGCACTATTACTTCCCAAAAATGTCCAGTTAAAGGCTGTTCCACAGCATTTTCATCTTTAAAGTGCAGTCCTTTCAAGTAGTGCCAAGAATAGTAAACCAATAGATTTCAAACTTCTTATCAGAATAAACTGACAGAGCTGAAATCTAAAATGAAACTCTTCCCAACCCATGGTTAAGGGCATCACAAGTCATGACTACTGCTCAATACTCCCCTCTGAATCCTGTCTCCTGGTTAAAAAGCTTTATATTAAACAGATAATAAATCAAATGAAGAAACAATTTAAAATAGACATTGGAGCTGGCTGGCAGGAGAGAAGAACCTTTTCTCATACTTGCACTCTTAAATGTCACAAACTCAGATTTGTTTCCTGTTTTCATTCCAGAGTAAAATAATTTAAATTTTCAGAATTTTATAGTGGTATGGAAGATTTAGAAAAACCCAAAGGGAACAGAGACCTTAACAGGCTGTGGCTGAACAATTTTTGGCTCACTGGAATAATTATTCAACTGTCTCTATCATAAAGGGTGAAATTCTAAGGAACCTGTTTGCAGTATGAAAAATATTTCTCTGGACTGCATGAAGTCTGCATTACCTGCCTGTCCGTGTATTGTATTGCCTGCAAGTGCTTTTCTGCATTAGGGATGAACTTGCTGTATTCCAGCTGGGAATATACACGATTACTTTTGCTCTGTATGGAAGGTAATGGTTGTTGCTGGCCCAGCTGTAAAGCCTGAGGGAGCATTCACAGCACAAGGTTCAGCCTGAGCTGAGCAGGAGGAAGCAGAGGGGGAGTTCTGCACCCAGCCTTTCCTTCCAAGGTGCTGCATGGGCCACTTCAATCAACACCACTACTTCAGCTGTTTGCTGTTTGCAGCCCTTCTCCTAGGTCTCCTTTACTGTCATGGGGAGGCTGTGAGATTGAACAAAAGCAGCCATCTCAGGTGGGATGTGATGGTTCATCTTTGTGAAGATCAAGGAGCCAGTGCAAGTAACAGCTTTGCTTACTGCTTGAAGGGAACACAAGGCTCAAGAGCCAGGGTTTCTTCTCTTTACTCTTGGGTTTTGACATTTCTCTGTAGTTGCAAAAAATCTTTATCTGTGATTAAGAGATCAGGATTGGTTTTGGATTCATCAGTAAAATCTGCATCATATTGTTTGATGCCAAGTAGGTTTTTGCTTTAGTAGCCACTTCTGCCTCCCAGCCAGTGTTACACACACTGTGTTCTCTCTCTCCTGAGAGCAGCTGGGTCACTGAGCAGCCCATCTGCAGCCCCAGACCTGTATAGGAATTTTGGGGTCTCTTCTTAATGTAACATGGCTCCAAAGCAGGGGCTGCCCAGGTCCCCAGCACAAACACACCCTGTTTGCCCTAGGGACAGAGTAAGAACAGATCAGCCTCTACAGGTGCACCCAGATCACTGATTAACTGTGCTGGGTGGGAGCTGTTTATGTGTGAATTTTGCCTGTCTCTATACTTGCAATCTTGTGTTACACATTAGTGAGAGAGGGATGGTCTCCCTCCCACTGGAAGTAATGAACTGGGATGTTGCTTTGAGCATCCCACCCCTAATGTGAATGTAAGGTCCTGCTGCAGTAAGCTCTCTGCATGTGCCCCGTGCATCCCTGGGAACAATCTTCATTGCTGTGGGGCATTACAGATCACAGCAAGTCAGATCTTGGTCCTTGTGTCTCTGTCCCATTCCTGTCATGTTTTTATAGCTGTCCTCTGAGGATCTACCTGTGAGCCCTGACCTCACCTTGGGGCAAGAGTTGGGCTGGGAGTACCTCAGGAAGTTCCTGTCCATATTTGCAGTGGAGAAAGTGGCAGCTTTGTGTTTGATCCTGCAGACAATTTGTTTGGACCATGCTGCCAAAGGGATAAACAAGGGTTTAAGGGAACTAAAACCATCTGCTTTACTGAAGGTTCCATGGGTGCAGTCTCTTGTAGCACTGACAGCCGTCAGAAGCCTCCACTGTCCCACCACTGGAGAATTCTCCTGTAGTTTGTCTTCTTTCCTAAAACTGATATGAGGTTCCATGAGGAGATGGCTTCATATGTTGGGGGGCAAACCTCTTACATGTAAGGCTCTTTAAATAGGGTCCTGCCTTTACCTGATCTTCTGTCTGGAATGCAAAAAATAAATTCCTTCTGCTTAAACTTTCCATGCCACTTATATTCAATGTATAATGGGGAGTCTTCAGAAAAGTATAACCTTATTTACAATGTATAAAGCCAATTGGATTTTGCTTAACTTTATTTCTAAGTGATTACAGTTCACTAACAATGTAGGTATGCCATAGATGCAATGCACAGGGGGTGACTTTTTATTTTAAACCATACAAGCCTTCTTTTATTCATGTCATTCAGGCAGCTTCATGATAATTCCCATTTCTAGCTTCCATAATGTGTTGTTCAACCAGTGTTTTTTCTCTCTCACTATTGTACTCTCACAAATCATACTCACTAATTTCTGAAAGCTTTTCATTTCTCTCTATAGGTTGTTGTTTCGTAACATTTTATACAAGAAAAGCTGCTCTTGAAGCACAGAATGCACTGCACAATATTAAAACTTTACCTGGGGTGAGTACATTTACTTTTGATCCTAATTACTCTGTTGTCAGAAAAATAGCCCTTTCCCTCAGGATGCTGCTTGGTGCCCCAACTGACCTTGATCTCTTCAAGGGAGGGTGGCTCACCTAATGGTCTGTCCTGTAACTGTGCCAGTTCTGGAGCACTGACATCAACTCAAAAGGCACTTGCTCTTCTGTAGAAAGTCCCTTGGCTGGAAACCATGCTGAATCCTGCTGACTAGAGGAAGTTACTGAGCTGCAATGTAGATTCAGTGTTGGTTTTCTTGTTTTGGTTTTGTTTTGTTTTTTTTTTAAGGGGGGGGAGGGGGAGGAGGAGGGAGAAACATGGAAGGAAAACACTGCACCACTAGGGCTTCAAGTTTGAAAAGGGAGAGAAGAGAAAAAGACAAAATACAGACAGCTTTGTTAAATGAATCCTTTATCTACATGGGTTCTGAACAACCTGACTGCACTGGTTTGGTGGCTGCACATCAGGGTCCAGTAGAGCGTGGTACCACGTAGAGTGTTGTTCCCTGCTCCTGTTTATCACTGGCAATTGCATGACTTAACTCTGAAATCTTGTTCTAATGTTTTAATTTCTTCTGCTGAATGCAGCCAAATAGTTTGGGAGTGGGAAAGCAAAAATATAAAGGATGGAGGGATATTCCCTTTTGAGGTAGGGGAGGTGTTCAAGTATATGGTTGGAGTGTGTGGTTACAGACAAAAATTTAAAAATGTATGCAACACTGTATAAATTAACAGAATATTAGCTGGACTGACAGTTATATGGCCAATATCTTCCTTAGTTCCTATGTGCTATGGGAAATTGGATACTGTTTGCAAAATTCATGCCTGGCCAGCTCGCTTTATGTAACTCCTGTTAGGAAAGCCACCTCATCTGTCATGGAAATGACCAACGTAGAGAAGTATGTCAGAAAATTACATGTGAGCCCTGCTAATTCATCTAAGTAAAATGGTAATCCCCTGTCATTTGCAAGTGAAACTGCTGGAAGCAGTGGCAGGAAATCTGCAGAGATAGGTCAACTTAGGGAAATAAAAATCGTGCCACTCCACAAATCAAGTTATGTATTCCATCAAGTGAATCCTTGCAACTGGACCTTACAAACCTCCAAGTGTCAGGCTTACCTTTTGAGGATATGGAAGATGAAGGTACCATCCTCAGAGAGAAAGGAAGGCTCTGGGGGATGATTCACAGTAGCTTCTGGCTCTGCAACCCCAGTTGTTGGTTCTCATCCCCACTGCCAGGAAAAGCCAAACCCTTGGATGGCTACTTTCTAACCCAGTTCAGCTAACATTGCAGTTTTTAATTGCTCTCCTAGATGTTTTGCCCAGCCAGCATCTCTGGGTCCAGGTGGTGTGTGGGACCCTACCCTGAAGCTCTACCACAGGATCCAAGCACTATCACATTGCTTCCCTTAGAAGCAGAGAGCATCCTTTCATTGCTCCTCCATTCTTCCCTGAGCTGGCTGGTGTGTTTTGACAGATCCTTGTTATCCCAGCAGGTGACTCAGAGGGGCAGACTCCCTGACCTCTCCATCTAGAGGTGGCAAAGCTGGCTCAGCTCTACATCCCATGTGACTTGAGCAAGGCATAATTTTCTCCTCTGCTTTTGTTCAGCTAACGAGCACCCACCAGTTAGAGAGACTACTGCTCCTTTTGATTTTTTTTTTTTTTTAATAAAACTCAAAAATACAGTATTTTTTCTAATGCTACCTCTAGCTCTTTGTTGTTTAAAACCCTTTCAAGCTGTTTTTTTTTCTTTTGTTTGTTTGGGGTTGTTTTTTGGTTTTTTTTTTTTCCTGTCCTGGCTGTGAGGTTACAAACTTTTCTTTTAAGGAAATGTGAAAATTACACTCCCGTGACTCTGGGGCCTGGGCTTTAAAAATACTCCTGATAATGCCAGAGATGTTAAGAAATACTTTGTTATCCTTTGAGATAATTTGTTATACCTGTTTCTTAAAGGGACACCTCTAATTAGGAGGTAACTCAAATACAGATCCATGACTTCTTTTAGGGAAAAATTTGACACATCCTGTATATGTGATCCTATATTTTGCCCATGCTGTATGCAGGCACTCAGCATATATGCTGATACTTTAATGCTGCATCTGTGTATGCCCAAAATAACTCAATTTAAGTACTCTTAAAAGTTATGGCACGTGTGCTGAAAACACTTCACATTAGCAGGATTCTTCTTATATGAATTTTAGTAATTTCCGTGTTGCTGGCTCTGGCCAGCTAAGCAGCTTTCAGTGAATGAGCAGGAACGAGTTGTGGATAGTTCCATGTGTCAAATCAGTCTCTTTCAGAGCAAATGAAAGCAATCTTCTGGCAGAGTTACAACAAGGGATGAATTTGGATCAGGTTCATCTGGGCATCGAGTGTCAGCTTGCTTCTAGTAAATGGGATATGGTATGTAGGAGGTCCAGTAATAAGGTGTCTCCTGGAAACAAAAGAATCCGTGCTTTCCACTTTTAGTGTAATCCCACCATGCGTCAGATAAGAGGCATCCTTAAATAGCCCAGGAAGAAAAAATCCGAGGCAAAGGCAGGTGATTTATTAGTGTAAGGTAGGGGTGATGGCAGATGTGTGGGAGCAGGGGGCTGCAGGGATGCTGCAGTGGTTGGAACTTGCTTGCATTTTACCTGCACACAGGTATAACCCCCACTGCTGCCGAAGCGTGGAGGGGAATACCTCAGTGTTCATTAAATGACAGAGGCTCCATTATTTCCAGCCTTATTCTCCTGGTTTCTTACACGCAGACCCACTCCATGTGGCTCGGTAAGCAGGTTTTGCATCAGCACTCATCAAGCCAAAAAAGTGGGGGTTTAGGATGAAATCTGTCTCTATTCCAAGACCGCTTGCTTTGTTTAATTTAGGTAGGTATTGAGCAAAGCCACCAGGGCTGGTTTTATGCCTTCTTTTTGGGTGGACCTCATCCTTAACAGAGACATAAAAACACGAGTGCTTTATCTGCTCCTTTGAGCTGCACCCTTTTAGTGGACATGAAGAAAATAAGACCAGACATAAATGATTAATGCAGAATCTTGGAAGAAAATATTGCAGGGTGCCTTGCTGTTTGATTACAAGCCTTGGAATTAGTCAACATTTCCATAATTCTAAACCAATATACACCTGTTTTCCCACTGTGATGTGAAGGCACAACTTAATTTAACAGAAACCCCGCTGTGCTAAATCTCTCATTAAATACCAAGCTAGTTCTGTAATTTAAAGTTGCAGCACCACTATTTTAACTGAATTGCCTTTGTATTATAAAATTAATAAGAAGTTAATGATGCACTTTGCTGGGTTCTCTCAGATTTTTTTTTCACAGCAACAACAACAAAAAAGAAAGATAAAGAAGAAGAACATGTCACCAGCTGACATCTCAAGGCTTTTCTGGTTTTAATCATTTTCCTGAGGATAAAATTCATTTAAAAGATTTTTTAAAAAAAATTTTTAAAACTTCTAGCATAAGTAGGATCAAACATTGTCCTTTTTGCTCATGATTAGTATAATCTCTCTGTTAGTCATAATATTCCTTGTCACATAATGGAGCTTTTATCTTTCCTCCAAAATGTATTTAGATATCACTTGTTATGGTAGGATTACTACTAGGCAGAGAAGATATACAGTGTTTGAGAAATACAGGCATATTGATATATACAATACATATCAATGAAATATTCTCTTGTTTACTTTGTGCTAGGACCATGAGTAGCCTATGTGTCGTGTAAGTGAACAAGATGAATTTCCAGATGTGTCTTCTCAAACACAACATGAGAGCTCACAGCTCATGGCATAGCTCAGAGGGTTGTGATTTGTGTTATTCAGCTTACAGTCAGGTTTTCTTGAAACGTTGATCTGGATTTTGTTTTAAAAGGCAGAAGGGAGAAAAGGGAAAAACTCAATTTGAATGTAATAATGATCTTAGAACTGTGCTTCTTTATGATGTGATTGTAGAACTGAGGCCTTAACTAGTCTCAACTTCATTAAGAATCTCATGGCTTTGTTGAGTTGTTTAACTTCTATTCCCTAAACAAAATAATCCAATAAATTCCACCCATCTAAATTTATTCTGTACCTCCAGTTAGATGTAATAATCTTAGTTCCCTCGTGCTCTAATTTGCTGCTTAGTGAAAATTGGCTTTTGTATAGAGGGCAAACCTTGAGGAGCTGTATGCAGAGGCTGCTTTAGTCACCTTTCTGGCACTGACATTTTTGTTTGTTTTAGTTTTAACCCGCATTAGTTTAAAAAGAGAACATGCTCTGTTTTGTTAGCCAGTGGTTCTGGGAGGATTTCCTGGCAAGAGTGAAGGGCAGATAGGTAACAGAAGAGCAGTACCTGATGGTTGGATTCTCAGAGTGCAATAGGTGAATAAATAAATCTTTACTCTCATGCAGAAGGTATTTGAAGTCAAGAATCGATGGGAATCCATTTGTACAATCTCCACCTAGAAGTCTTTGGAGTCTTTGTTCTATATTTGAAGCAAGGTTGATCTGGCATAGCAATGATTGTTGCTATTTTTACATATATCCTCATAGCTAAGGTTATCACAAAAAATAATTAACATCCCACACTGATTTAGGCCTCCACAGTCCCAAGCTTTTAACAGACTAATGGTTTACGTGGTTCTTATTTCAAGTGGGATATACATATTCCAAGTAGCAGCAAACCCTTTGTATTGAAGTTCTGGCATGAAATTAGGATGTTAGCTGTATGAATCAATTTAATTAAGGGTTTAACAATGGAGAAATACAGTTTGGAGAAAGCTCTTATAATTTTAAAACAGCAAGATGGAGTTTGTAGGATCTAACTGTCTTGTAAAATATTAATGGCTTCCTTTTTTGCCAGATGTTGTCTAGGGAAAGATTTTTCAGTTTTTACTTTATAAGAATCACTACTGGTTTTATTAAATGCTGTTTACGTGATGGGGAAACACAAGTGCCTTAGAAGGAACTTTCCCTGAATATTCTGCACTGACTGTAAGGAAACCTTGAGGTCCATTTTGGGCTATAGAATATGAAAAATTTATGTTTAAAGAGGAACTTAGACAGTTCTTCTCTTTTGGCACCTGGTCACAGTAGGGCTCATTCTGCCCTACACCAGGCTGATGATCATCAGCTCAATGCCAATCTGCTTTGGGGCTTCCATTTGCTCCCCCAGACCAGGTTTCCCCTGGAGTGTAATCACACTTGGTCTTGCCCCCCAGCAGGATGTGGGTATCACATGTATCAGCAGGTGAAAGGGGTAAGAAGCTGTAATGCAGGACAGAAATCTGTGCAGTATGTGTTTAGCAGGTTATCAAAACTTTACTGTAATCTGTTCCAAAAAATGCAGGCATCCGTGACTTAGTATGAATCCACTTTCACTTGCTGATAGAATACCATTTGTCCAACAAAAAGTGAAAAACCAAATATATTTCTGCTTTTCACTTTACATCCTGTGTTCTTCTCACTCCTAACCAGTATCCTGGCACGCTCCTTTCTGGAGCCTTTTCCACTTACCTTCTCGACTTCAGGCCTTAGGATTCCTCAGTACTGTGTGAACATTATGTGAAAATTACCTGTAATAAAAAGGTAATCATCCAGTCTGACATGAATAATAACCTGAATATGAGATATCAGTGATACTGAGAGATTTTGACAAACAGAAAGGGAATCCAAAGAGCAATTAAGTTAGTTAAGGAATTGGAGTGATTGATTTATGATGACAAATTAAACTAATTCAGTACCCATACAGCATGGCCAAATGCTGTTTAATGAAGGATACGAAAATCTAGAGCTGTTTAAATTATAAAAAAAAAACAACAGATGGGAGAGTGGAGAATTCCCGGAAAGTGCCTGTTCCTAGGAACTGAGCTACAACACACATGGAATGATACTGAGAAAGTTCATTTGGACCATTTCTTCCTTTAAACTACTATGCAAATGAAACCACTTAATGATACATTTTGTCCAATTCAGAAGAAGTGAGTTTTTTATTATGCAAATGCACCACTTATACCTCTTCCCCTCAACACCAGTTACACTGGCTTTGCCACTTAAATGAAAAAACAATATTTGCACAAAATTCAGGTACCTTATTAGAAAGGTAGGGTTTGCATCTACCATCACTGCAAAAAATGGATCACTAGCCCTGAATACATAAAATGATAAAAAATAACATAGGAGCCTAATGAAACCCTTGTAAGTAGCTAAATTTGCAGCTTAATGGCAGAACAATGGAGAGGGGAATATTGACAAAGTGAAAATAGCTTCTCTAGGTTCACAGTAGTTATATTGTCCCTTTTTCTCAATGAAGGATGGAGTCCAGATTCATCTTCCCATCCAGCCTGATCTTTAGGATAACCTTCTGACACACAGGAGAATGCAGTTCATGTCCCCTCTGGCTTGTTTGTTCTAGGGATTTAACTTGAATTGACCTAACAGAGTCTTCACCACTGGACTTCATTGAGATTGGAGTCACCATTTCACCTCTTGAAGCTGTATATTAAAATAGTAAATTTCCACAGAATTGAGAGAATCTGGTACAAGCTACTCAAGAATTGTGATATCTGGCTGTGAGTCTATGTTCTAAGAAGTATTTTTATTATTTGGGAAAGCTTCAAATTTTTGGAAGATACTCTCCAAGAATGGGGAAGTGCAGGAAGATCCATTGACCTGAAGCACTGGGAGAAGGAGGTTAAACCTTGATCTGCCTTGCCTGGGGGGTTGGTGCCCCTGGAGTATCTTAGGGGGATGCAGAGCTGCATGGGCTTTGGGCATCAGTGGGATGTGTCAGATTGTAGACATTGACATCAGTCTGTTGCTTTTCCCTGTTGTAGCAGAACTGCTACAAAGCAAGAGCACATTAGCCCAGCTGCAAATAGTTAGATGCACAGTAGCTTTTTTAGTTAGCTCTTTCGGAGTAGTTCAGGGATTTCTTAGCACAGCTTTGCTGTGTAGTAATATTGCAGTGGAAACTAAGTAATGCATAACACTGGCTTAACCTCAGAAAAATTCCCTAATGGGGGGCCCATCCCCAAAAGGCCAGACTGTTCTGGTGTGTGATACTGGACTTTACCTTTGATTTCCATCAGTCTGGACAGTTGAGGTCATCACTTTGCAAAATGCCTCCAGAATTTAATGTCCGACTTAGAACATCTTATTCAGCAAGGCTGGGAGATCAGTTCACAGGATATCACTTTCCAGCTGGGTACCCAAAAAATCACTGACTGGAGAACCTTTTGCTGTGCACTTCACAATGGAAAACTCCAAACAAAACTGAGAAGCCATCACTGGAGTTCTCTAGGGTATTGCAAAGCTCACTGGGATTTAGGTGGGATGCTTAGCTCAGGATAATAGCCCAGGCACTCTCTTAAACAGCTATTTATCCTCCTGCTGGTGTTAGCTGTTTTCTGTTATCCGGAACAGAAAGTACAGGTGCTTCAGTCAGCCTCATTAGCACCATGACACAAGCTATTAAAATTGTCTTCGTAATGAAAAACCAGTTCAGGGAGCTTTCCTAACTGTCTGACTGCTCCTAGGATAGTGAAATTAGAAAGGCAAATCATAAACTATGTTGCAAGCACCACGAAGTAACATCCTTAGAGATGCCCCTGGATGCCGTTTACCTGCCTCGACAGCAATATTTGGAACCCATGGATCTGAGTTACGACTGAAGAGCCTGGGCTTCGTGGCAGGTTTATAACAGAGAGACTGTTCAGCCTCCTTCTGCTGTTGTGTCCAACCCTGTGAGCTGTGCTGCTTCTTTCAAAGGCCTCTGTGGTGCAGGCTGTGGCTCTGTGCGTTGCTATGGAAGGGATGCAGTGTTGTCTCATTTAGTGTTCCCCCTCCTGTGGTGGGGTGGGAAGCTGAGGCATCCCTAACTACCTTTCTCCCATCTCAATCAGGTAATGACATACACTGTTTGGAAGCACTGTGCTGTTGTATGTGACAGCACACAAGATGAGAGAGAAAACCAAGTTCTGTCTTCTTTTTGGTCATTAGAAACCTCAAAATATGTCCTGAAAAAACAGGTGAAACTGGGTGGCTTGATTAAGCCTCCTGCTCTAATAACACACTTTGGGCAATTATATTATGCCTAATTAAAAATACTCTTCGCAGACACAGAGAGATAATTGATTTTTTGCTTGTTCTCAAGAAGAAATTATCATCTTCATCAGCTTAGTTGGAGCCACTTCTTTGTCTGCTTCTCCCCTGTGGTGTGCAGAGCAATCTTTTCTCCTTTTGCCAGCCAGGTCACTGGGGCTGCTAGAAATACGCAGAGATTCATTTGGATGCAAGCACATCTTTGGGCTACAGACCATCTGATTGTCGTGGTAGAAATCCAAGACCCTTAGAGATGCTAAAATAGGCTGTGAATTTCTACCCTGAAAAGTTAGGGAAGACTCCAAGTTGCAGAGCTTATGTTCCAGGCTGTCAGTGTATGGAGCAAGTAATCAACACTCTCTAAACCAGAGAGCAAATATCATGAAAGGGTTAAATGCCTTTTAACGGGAAAAACAGTACCAGAGTGGAGAGGGCTCGTGTTTGTCTTACTTTTGGAACATCTCCCTTTTTTGCTTGCAGCTTTGCTGAAATCACTAATGGCTTTGCTCCCAGAATGCAGCCTGAGGAGCTCCAGGAGCAGTTGGAAAACATGCCACCATAGCTCCATTTATTAGCAAAAGCCTGTCTCTCGCCTTGTGTTAGGGAAGTTAAAAAAGCAAAAACTGCAAAAGAAAGAAAACATTGAACTAAACGGAGTCTTAAGCAGTGGTAAACAAAATGTAGCTTCCTTTGTGGTTGATTTTTATCCAGCTGCAGCCAAATATCAAAGCGATATCAAAGGAAAGCTCCCCATTAATTAATTCAGACTGACTTCACAAAGCAAGCTGGAGCTTTTGCTGATATCTGATTCTGACAACTTCCTAATCTTCACAAGTTGTCATTAAGAGTGGCATTAAAGCAGTCTGCAGTCAATCCCAGTTCTTGCCCTATTGTAACTCAGAGCTGGGCTATCTCCCATCGCAGGAGGGAGGGGGGATACACAAGCAGGGGTTAGAATAACCAACTTTGCTTCTTTGCAAATGGAATTTGCAATGTATCAGGGAATCTCATGAATACATTGTCTCTGTCATTCATTCTAGCAAAGCTCACCCAGCCCACTTTGCAACCATTACAAGTTGCAGTGAGTGGAAATGTTCTCTTCTGAAGTATAAACACAAGGGGGAAAAAACAGAGAAAGGAGAAAAAAACAAAAATAGCTCACGTCTTAAAGGAATAATTGGAAGTCTGTAACGATCTCTAAGGAAGTATGAATAGAGCCTTATCACTTATTTCAAGATAGAGAACATAGGATTCTGGGTTGAAGAATGTGATGGAGCAGAGGCAGAATGTGTGGAGACAGACAGAGTTGGGGTTATTCAGTCTGGAGAGGAGAAGCCTCCAAGGAGACTTTATTGTAGCCTTCCAGTATCTGTCAGGTAGTGATAACACTAAGGGGAATGGATTCAACCTAGAGGAGGGGAGATTTAGATTGGAAGTTAGGAAGAAGTTCTTCACCATGAGGGTGGTGAGACACTGGAACAGATTGCCCAGGGAGGTGGTGGAAGCCCCATCCCTGGAAGTTTTTAAGGCCAGGCTGGACAGGGCTCTGAGCAACCTGATCTAATGGGAGGTGTCCCTGCCCATGGCAGTGGGGTAGGAACTGGGTGATCTTAAAGGTCCCTTCCAACACTGAAAATTCTGATTCTATGAAAGTAAGATTGTGGGAAATAAGGCTCTAATCAGGGGGTAAGGTTACTTTTAAACTAAAATCCACAAGCCAAGTACCACCATAAGTGAAGTTTATAATTCCACTGTCAAAATAAGCAAAATACTCTGGAGTTCCTCACCACTTCCAGGATCTCTCAATGGAATTACAGCCTCATGCAGAGCTACAAGGTGTATGATACCTTCATATTTCCATTCAGCTGTGAATGGCTCAAATGATTGAAGGGAGTTTGTGTTCTAGACCATCACTTGAGTAAGTGTCTGCCAGACAGTGACAAATATTATTTTGTGACCAATTCATGATAATACCTTAGAGGTAAATGTGCTGTGTTGTTATACAGGATGTTCATTTCAAACATTGCAAGGAATTCAGAGAAGATAAATGCTGTTGTAGGAGTACCTGACCAAGCATCCACAGCAGCACTGGTGTAGATGGTGCATGTATTTCCTCCACGGCCAAGTGCTGCCTAAATGTCAGTGACAAATGGGAATTATTTTTGATTGTACACAGAACTGAGGATTTACTGTCATAAGAGGTGAAATAACACAGATCAAGTATCAGGAAAAAAACCCAGTATCTGTCCAATTAGAATAATCTTCTAAAAGAGGCAAAGTTACATCCTACTCCTTACTGGCTTTAAGGTAGGAAAGAATTAGAAAATATATGATAGGCAGTAATCCTGTATTGGCATTAAGTCATACAAGATGAGCTACTGAATTTTTTTAATCTTTCATTTCTGCAATTGCTAAGAAGTAAAAGAAATTGCTATGCTTGTGTGGATGTAGAATCCTCTTTTTTGTTCAGAAATATGTGATTAACCAAGAGAGGTGTTGGTAAGTAAGAGCTGTAGTCAGTTTAAATGCCATGCTTATGCACTTGTGTCTGGAGGGCTCTGAGGGTTGCTCAGGCAGGCACGTCACTGTGACCCTGTTCATTTTGCAAAGAGTGGCATGGATTTATCCCAGTTAAAAAGTAGCCTGATAGCTAACAGCTCTCTCATGTCTGGCACTTGTCTTCCTCCCTGTTGTCAAAAGAGCCAAAAATAGAGGGTGTGACTTGGTGAAATTTTTTTTTTCTGCACCCTTTCCCTGCGCTTTTGTTGCTCTCTGTGATCTTCACTGAATCTGCAACAGCCCTGAGGCTGCATTAGCCCTGCTAAGAGAAAACAACATATGCCAAAAAAACAGGAGTTCAAGACTTCCCACTAGCTCCAAATGCTATCTTGAAGCAGGTAGGATGAATAATGTAAGGAAAAGCTTTTAGCTAAGTTTGTTTTATCAGAGGACCTTCCTGATAAGTCTCTGTGGCCTCCAGCTGTTCTACCTGAAGCCATCTCTGCAAAGAGATTTCTTTGACCTTTAGGCAAGTTGCACATAATGATGTTACTCATGGGGCATAATGCAGAGAAAACTTCTAATTGAGTAGAACCACAACATAAAGAATAAGTAAGAGAAGGCAGCTTTTCACATACTGCATTTATAGTCACTAAATTGGTTGGTGCCTTTTTCAAGAGAATCAAGAGGCCCAGCCTCTGGAAAAATGTATTACGGTTCCATTTGGAATCAGATGGTAGTTTAGAGCTTTGCAATGGGTGGAGGCAGGTTGATTTTGGCCTTACTGTTCCTGATACTGTCCCTTTTACTAATGAAAGCTTAATCACAGCTCTGTCCAAATACCACAGACAGCTAGAACTGAGTCATTCTTCAAAAATATATGCTTCTGCTAATGTTGACTTTTTTTTGTTTGTTTCTTTAACTTCCCAAGCACCAACTAAGGGAAATATTTAAATACATTAGAATTCCTTGAGATTAGCATTATAAATGTGTGCTGCATATCTAATATGAATTAAAAATGCCATCTGTATCCCAAAGAAAACACTGGCAAAGTGCATTAGCTACAGAGATGCTAAACAATTGAGGAGGAGGAGCTCATACACAAGGTGGTTAAAAATGACATGGTTATTTAATGTGATTTTTTGCTGCTGTTTGTAATTGTATGTATACACAACTAGACAGTGATATTTTCCTGTGGACATTGTGTGTTTGTGTCTGCTTGTGGCTGGAGACTGCAGTAACGTTCTGTTTTTCATAGATGGATCAAGTATTGAGCTGTCTTTTTTCATTCTCTCTCCACAGCCAGATTATTTCGCCACTGCAGAGTATTGGCATAGCACTGAGAGCTTTTATTTGGATGCTGATACTGGATAGTTGTGGAAAATTCCTGTAACTTCAGCTCATGGAGAGCTTAAATAGAATTTATGAGCCGTATCCTCATTTGGCGTAAAATATTATGACTCTGCTGGTTAAACAATAAAACTACTACTTTCCCCAGCTGATCTCAGTCAGGAGAGTAGGATTTTTGACGTCTTCATTCAAAACCCCTTTTCTACCTAAATGCTTTGGTTTTTACCTGCAATATTTAAAGAGACATGCATGTTGACAAGTAGCTTGGAGCTCATGTCTGACATTTCAAGGAATCTGGATTACTCTGTGTTTGGTAACTGAGAGGAATTAACCTGCCTGATGGATGGAAAGGTGGGAACTGTGAATCAAGGCGTGTATTCTGGTCTCAGAACTGCTCTGAATCTCTGCTAATTTAAAGCATCATCAGCCTTGCATCATTGGTGCCAACTGTTTCTATAAATTGTACCCTTTGCTCTAATTCAAAAGAAAGAATTTCAATAGAAGTTATAATTTTGATGCTTTGGGGGCTTATTTTAAACTTACCTCAGTCACACTTTTTAGTGATGAGATGTTCTTGGTGCTGCATTGTAATGCAAATATGAAAGCTTTCCAACAAGAATTTTAAAAAGCTCCCTATCTTAAAAAAAGAAATAATAAAAATTCCACAGCCTAGAATTTTAGTTTTGTCCCAAATAATAGATGGTTGTTTCTGTCAGAAGAGGAGTCCATTTGCATTGTTGGATCAAGGTGACCTTCCATGCTGCAGAGAGAGTCAGGCAGAAGATCCGCTTAGTAAATGAACAGAAAAATCTGTGATGTGAAACTGAGGGAGTGGTTGAGGCTGGTTTCTCTCTTACTGAATGAAAGCTAAAAATGGAGATGATAAGTGTACATGAGATAATGTTGTGAAAGAAACAGAGGAGCCCCTGAGTATGCTTTCTTGCCTTTCTGAAATGTTGCTGTCGCTAGTCATTCCATTTAAAGGGTTATTTCCTGAATTTCAGCTTGGCAAAGGTGGAGGATATTGCTGAGCACGATCACATGGTGTTTTCCCAGAGCACAGTTCACAGAGGAGACAGTACATGCAAGAACAGAACAGCATAAATCTTAAAATAAGACTTCTGCAAAACAAGCATTTAATATCCTGGTAGCCATGCGCTCAGTCAGAGTTGAGTTTGTCTTTTGCATTACAAAAGCCATGGAATATTTTTTAAAGCCTCTCATTTAAACTAAATTTCTTCTCTGTTATCAGTAGCTTAAAAGATAATGTATTTTATATTTTCTTTGGATTGTGTTTTGGGGGAAGAGATGAAGGGGATAGAGGATTGCTTTGGTTTTTTCACAGGTATCTAAAAGTCATCCTATGTTGATGTGAAATCAGAGGAATTTATGTAAGAAGGGAGGGATTTCATGTGGACCAGGCTCAAACATTAAAACTGAAAAATGGTGCCCACAACCCAAGCATCTACAGTGTTTCCATTTTCCATTTCACATCAGGGGAGGTTTGTTTCTTTAAGGCAGGAACACTGTCTTGAGTCTTCACAGATTCTGAAGTCATAAATGAGAAGGGCAAACTTTCCTGAATGTGTCCTCAGGAGTCAGTGTTTCCTAAGCAAGGGAATTTACTGTTGCTAGAAGAAGAAATATGAAATATTCCTCTCCAGTCCAGTCAAATAAGCACAGGCCTCTGTTTTACTGCATTTGCCTTCTGGGATGGTTAAGGAACCTCTGTTTCGTTCCCATGGGAGGTGGGAAAACTTTCTGTTGCAGATGAGATTATAGGTACTGTGTTTTGGCTTTGCTCTGTTTGTGAAATAGTAGTGGGAGTAGGGCAGAGTGGTGCTCTTAGATTTGAAGGAAAATTACTCCTTTTTAAATCTCAGCCTCCTTTTGACTTCTGGAAAGCAACACCCTACTAGGGAGATGGAAGGATGTACAGCTTGACTCATGTCCTGTGAGACACATTGACTGTAAGGTTTGTGTCATGCTGGGAACTAAGTCCTGGCACTTTAGGTCACATTGGGCAAATCCAGGCAGTGCAGCTCCAGGCTGTTGAAGTTGTTAGCTGACATCCCAAACCCATGACAGGTTGGCTGGCATTTGGTTCCTCCAGCTATCCTGGATCACTGCTTCAGGTTCTTACATTACTTCTGGAGCAGAGTAGGGAGTAATATTGTTAAAAAAAATCTGCTTGTGTGGAGCCTACCTGTTCATAAACACCTTACCTGTGCCTGGTGATAAAACTGTAACTCCAGATGAATCATGTGTAGCCTCTGTGCCTTTTTTCCCCCATCATCTTCCTTCCTGCTAAAAAGAGCAAGAGTAAGCACCTCCCAATGGTGCTGGGAGGAGAAATCAATTAGAGCATGAGGAGCTTGGGCTCTGCTGTGATGGGAACAGCTCGGCTGCATCCCTCTGGATCATCACCCTGGACCAGACAGCGCCTCCCTTCCTGATGCTGGGCAACGTTTTCCACTCAGAAACATGGGCAGTAATTTTTGCTCCTCACAGTTACTTTGAATGAGTGTTAAAACTCAGTCAATTAATGTCATGGAGAGACTTCTGTTATCTTTCTGTGCCTTATCGGTTTAATGCAAAAGGGAAAAAAAAAAAAAAAACCACCACGTCAACGTGCAAACTTCAATTGGCAAAATGTCAACAAAAGTTATTGCCGCTGCAGATGAGATGGATAACCCTTGCTGTTAAAATAATATCTGATGTTTTGCTCAGATGTCTAATGGGTTTGCTTTTTAAGCATGGATGATACAGAATATCCCCAAGGCATTATTCCCAACAAGATATAGAATCCCACTTAATGTCTATTTTTAGGATTGAATAGGTTCTGTAAAGGCTCATTTGTTTGAAGAGCAGAGAATTAATCACCCTGGTTTCCATGTGATTTTGAAGAGAGAAATTTTGGTTGTACCTTCTCTTCCTTATCTCCACTGGTTGACTTGCATGAGTCCTGGAGTTGTTGTCATTCACGTGGGTGGTAAGAAATGAAGGAATTAAATAAATGGACTAGAACTGCTAACAGAGCAGCAGTAGTTATTTGTACATTAGGAAGTGAAGTTGTCACTTCTAAGACAGCAAAACTTTTTATGTCTGCATGAGGGCAGAACTTTTAAAGGAGACTGAGTGTTATACCCTAGTTAGTAAATGCACAGGAGGAGCAGCAGGATGCAGGGGTGACTGCAGAAGGGAACAAAATAGAATATTATTATTATCTGAAAGCTCAGCATTGTTTTTAGTCACTTAAGCTAATGTTCAATTTAACTTGAATTTAAAACATGGAGTGTGGTGGATTGCAAATGACTGAGTTGGAAAGCTTCCAGAAGTCACTGAATTTCAGCAGGTTTAGTCTTCTCTGGTAAAAGAAACAAGTTGTTTTAAGCAAGCTATAGGCTTGTTCCTGTGCTCTAAATAGAAAATAATGATGTTATGCATTACAGCATGAACTATATTTGGCACACACCAGCAATATTCATTTTCTCCTGCTTCTCTCCCTTCCTCCTTCTCTCCCTCTCTTTCTCCCTCTCACCCTCTCCCTAGGATATGCATATATCTATGTCTGACAGTAATCTAGGAGGCCAAGTAACAGACCACATTCTTTTACTACTAAAATTGTATGAATACCTAACACAGTTTAAGTGCCTTAAACTGGGATTTATGAAAGGATGACAGCAAACAATCTTCTGGCTATGCCATTGCTCAGGCAGCTACAGCTACTGCTTTGCATTTATTTGTGAGAATCTATGTGATGGATGCACATTTATGGTTGTTTTACCTGTAAATTAACTACGATGAATGACTTAAACCCATACTGGGAATCCAGAGCTCTTCAAGCACTGGTAAAGCAAGCAGGACCACAGCATTGGTCTGTGTGCTGGTTAGCACTTTCCTGCCCAGTGTGTGGGCATATTTGGAGGAATGGCAAGGGCTACAAAGTGTTCCCACTGGGCAGTATGGACAAGGGCATCCTGTTTTGAGAGGAAGGAAAAGTATGATTGTGTAAAGGCAAGCTGTGCCTCGCCACTTCTCCTTAGAGCCAGAGAGCAGTCCCTTGCCTTTTTTATTCACTAGTATTTATTTGACCTCAGAGACCGTCCCTGATTCCCAGAGAAGTTCCCTGAAGCTGTAGCCAGATATTGACTGTGTAATTCAAGTTAGTTTGACCCTAGAGAAGTCGTTCTAAACAGTTTCCTTCAGTAGGAAAATACACCTCTTTCACTTCAGGAAAATTGTATTACTTGTTAGTCACAAGGGTTTAAAAGAGCAAAAACAGTCAGCATTGAAGTGATGTGGGAAATATGTTCAAGAGCTCCTCCAAAAGGATCCTACTGAAAAACTTGGGACCTAAAAGCTGAAATGAGGGGCTGAGGGCTGCATGTAGATGTGTCTACATGTAATAATCCAGAAAAATTATTTCTGAAGACACTGAAAATCATTTAATCCTCTGGTGCCTATTTTTTCCCTTCTTCTCTGAGTCATTTGGTAGGTCAATACTTTTGTTCTTGACTTCCAGGCTCAGTGAAGGTGTTTGGTAGCCCTGAAGGTACAGATTTGAGTTAATCTTTTCCTTGGGCTACTGGTCTAATTAAGCTGCACTCACAATTGGACCAGGAGCCTGGAGAAAACTTTCAATTCCTTCCCAGACCAGAGTTCTGCAAACAAAGGAAAGTGTCTCCATCATTTTTCATGCTGGTGCCACTTTAGGGGCTTTTTTCCCTCCGTGCCTTTAGACTGTCCTGGCTGCCCCTTAATATTTTCTTCCTTTTTTGTTTTCCTATTGGTTAAAAAAAGTCTATGGACATAAAATCCTTTCTCTGAGAATATTAGAGTTTTGTTAAGGTCTGACATCTTCTCTCTCCCACATTCTTTCCCGCCACAGGCTGCCCAGGGAGGTTGTGGAGTCTCCTTCTCTGTAGACTTTCAAAACCCCTTGAATGTGTTCCTGTGTGGCCTCCCCAGGTTATTCTGCTTTGGCAGGGGGGTTGGAGTAGAAGGTCTCTAGAGGGCCCTTCTAACCCCTAACATTTTATGATTCTATGTACAAAATGTGAAGGAAGTCCCTTTTGACTTCCACAACGATTGATGCTAGCAAGAAGCAAGTCCCAAAGTGCTAGAAATAACAAGATACATGCAAGATGTCATCATTTAATTCTTTTGCATTTGGTTTGGTTTGGATGTTACCTGAGTAACCCAACTTCTTTAAATTTACCCTTTGCTTGGGGGAAGCTTTAACTCAATTTAGTATTGTTTCTCCATGCCACAGTCTGGGAGGGTGACAGGGAAGAGTCAAACTGAGCTGGGGCACAGCTAGAAATGTGTAAGCATGGCAGGTCTAAAGAGGTCTGTGAGCTCTAGAGATCTGCCAGTGGCTTTAGAGGACTGTAGAAAGATGATGAGGGGAATGGTAAGAAGTGAGAAGTTCCCTGTACACGTATTCTAAGCCCCTTGGTGTAAAGTCACTCTGTGCTTAACTTAAGAGCACTTTTAGGAGCTGGCCTTCAACTAACGTGAAGGCAGGGGCAGGTTGATGTGCAGCTGGGGTCATGTCTTGATGAGTGGTTTCCTTCCCTTCAAGGTACCAGGAATTACAGTAGCAAGACACGTGCAGTCTGCAGTGGCAGGAATGGAGAGTGAAAGCTGCTAATAGGTGTAGTAATTGTGTATGAAGATGTTTTTGCAATGTACCATAAAATAATGATTTTTTTGTAGCCTAATTGCATGGCCAGAGTTTCAGAGGTGCTGAGGGCATCTGAATTTCACAGACACAACACAGCTGCAGCAAATTGAACCCATCAGTTCCTTCATCTTCACTGAAGGCATTTCCTGCTTTTTAATCTCCCAAATTCTCTGTAAGCCAAACACACATACAGAACAAAATACCTCTCATTTAAACCAACCAATACAGATCGTTTAGCATGTTGACTGCCTCAGCCTACAAACCTTGCTTCGTTTGCAGAAACTACCACTTGCAGAAAGTCTTTAGCCTACCTAGAACATCTGAGTACCCCTTTCCCTTCAAAAAATGGATGGAAAGCAGCTGCCTAAAATATGCTGACAACTCCAAAATGAGATCTAAGCAGTTGCTGGTGATGCAGCCGTGTCTCAGAGCGTGACAATCCCGTGCTCCGCCATGGCTGGAGACTTCTTCCCCATTCACCCCTAGGAATACTTGAAGATTACACCTGTTTTAAAGCTTCCCCTGGCTAAATAAAACAAGCCCTTAGCTGATCACATTGTGCAATGTGTGAGCACACAATAGTAATCACAGCTAATGACTCTGCTAAATGCTAGGCTGCACACACCTCCTTGTTTGGTGTTTGTTTTGTATACAGAAGGTAACATCGACTGAATAACGAGGATGCCAAGTTACAGATGGGGTTGTGGAATCATATTTGACAGCCGATTAGAGTAATCTGACAGAAATGATGACTTAATCACCACAACAGACTCCAAATTCCCAGATAGAATTCCACCCAGGTTAATCTAATTTCCTTGCAAAATTTTTGCCAGAAATAGACTCTTAGCCGTCTCGTTTTCTCCCATGCAGATGTCACATGGCTTTGACAAGAATGTAAATAGGTAGCGTTATTATTGTCAAAAAGATTACTTTGAGGCTCTGAAGCTGGAGAGGATGCGTGCCTTTGAGAGGTTTTTTGGGTTGATTGGCTTTGTTTTTTTATCTAATGAAGTTGTATTTACATATGGTGAGATGTACTCAGGAAAAAGGGGGGGGAGGGAGGGGAAGATGTAACTACTCAATTGTAATTCTGGGCCATGGCTCAGTCCTGCTGCTGCCTTGACACAGCCAGCAGCCAGATTCCCATTGATTTCAGGGGGATTTTCAGGATTGCCTGTTTGACAACTGTTTCTTTTTCTTTTTGGTTCCCATGGACCATGATAGCAGCACCCCTGCTTGGGATGTGCCCAAGGAGCAGCAGGGACATGCTTGGCCTCAGGCTTTGTGTGGCCTCTGCAGCAGCACAGACGGAGCCTCCGCTTTGCTGCCAGCGCTGCCCCAAGGCACCCTGCAACCTTGGGCACAGCCCTTTGCCTGCCCTGGGTAGTAAAACAGTGGCAGTAGTGTGTTCTGAGACGTATGGATAGAGAGTGTGCATGGGAAAGGTGGGTCATGCCATTATTGGGTGCACAACTGCATCCCACAGTGCTCTCTAAAACATTGCTGAGGAGAGGTTATTCCTTACAGCCTGGTCTGGTTTCAGTACCCCCATGCACTGTGCTTGCTGGGGAAAGCTGCCTACACTCAGAAAGAACTTGTCTGAGAGCTGTGATGTTTTCCTTTACTATAGAGTCTGAGCACAGGATGATGTTAATGCCTATAAATTATTTACTGCAGTTACTTTTCTCACTCTTGTCTATTAATTGCAACTGCGAGTTCATAAATACCGTATTTTTGTAAGCAAGGATTTCTTCATGCACAGAATAATATGTTTCCTGTTCTTCTGTGTGACATGACATACTGAGAAATCACTTACCTTGAGATCCATAAGTGTATGGCTTTGTGATGTATAGCTACAATAACAGCTTTCTGATAAGACATGAAATCCTTCATTTCAGGAGATGACATGATTCTAGTGGGTGGCATCTAATTTGAAACAGGTTTATATCATCTGTAATCTTTTGGAGGGCCTCAGAAAGCACAGCTATTTTATTATTTTATAGCCTGCAGTTATACAAGCAAGATATAAAACACACAGATTATTTTCTCTTTTGCTCATTGTAGAGTGAAAGGATAGTATCTATTTAGCCTTTGTCTCTGCCCCTTTAATTTTCTTATTCACTGCACACTTCTTTGAGATTCATTCTTTTCTTTTCTTTTTTAGACTTTTAAATATTTTATGGGTAGAGAGCTTATAATATGTATTATCACGGCAGTTGTCTCTAGAGGTCAGCAATGAGTTTAATAATGAGATGCAAACCAGTGACTCTGTAAAACCCATTTCAGGTTATAAATGGCATGTTTTATTGAATCTAGTGTTAAAGGTTGTTAACGTATCAATTCGTGATGGTCAGGGTTAAACAAGCTTCAACACGAGCCCTTGTGTTAGGAAACTATCAGTAAGGTATTTTTCCACCTCCCCCTTTGCTGAAGCCATGTTTGTGTGTTCCATACATTTTACCATGGGTATTCTGCTGCTTAAACTCTCCAGGACTGATCTGAATCTTTTATTAGTTTTGCGATTATATAATTTTGTTAAGCACAGCAGCATCACTCCTGACTTTGGCTTGCTGATGAGAAGAGAATTTGGACCGTGGGTTTTTAGCAGGAACCTTTGAAATTAAGTCAAAACCCAGCTGAAGCTTCTTGTTAAGTCTTGTGTCTTGCTGTGTGAACATACCAGATTACTGACTTAATGAACCTGGGCTAGTTATGTATATCAGAAAAGGAATATTTCTGATGTGGCAACTGTGTTTGTCAGGTAATACTCATCTCTACATTGTGTCCAAGGGGATACAAAAATATCTTCTTCACCTGACTTTGGTATAAAACTGCTTTCTCTGGTTCAGGCAGTTGTAAAAGTGAAGGATTTTTAACATTGTTAGAATTGCCTCTGTTCTTACTATCTCCACTTAGGATTGTATAAATGCAGCTAGAAAGAGCAATGGGTTCTCTGGATACAAGAGGTCTGGATTTGAGTTGGGTTTTTGTTCTATAACTTGCATATTTCCAAATTTACAATACTCAATTTTCTTTATTTTCTCACCACTCCATTGCTCCTCAGAGTTGTCGATACCTGTAACAGGCTCATGGACCAAGTTACACCTTTTTTCTGCTTTCACTTTTTGCTTGCTTGCTTGCTGAGTGGACATGCTTTAGCATGTTTCCATGAATTTAAGGTCTCCTGCACTGCCCAGTGTATTGTTGATGCCAGGATAAATGCTAAGCACTAGTTAAAGAAGATAGGGTACAATAGAAGTTCTCTTTTTTGTATAAATTAGATCGAGTAAGAGTGGTGGCAGACAAGTGCTAGGCTACTAAAGTCCATTTGGGAGAGGGAAACAAATGATTCAAAGAGAACAGAATTGTTAAAATTGAAAATCATTTATGCATCCTGGTGACTACATCCACCTGGTGGCTTTTCCTTCTCCTCAGGGCACCTTAGGGAGTTTTGCAAGCAGTACAAGGAAAGCATTGGTTTGCAGAGCCAGAGGTGTAATGGACTTTGAGTAAATCCTATGGAAATACTCACAGCAATATTTTATATTTTCTAAAGAATTTAGTAGATGTGTCCCTGGAGGTTAAGTGACTCCACCAAAAGTAATGCAAATTTGGTTTTCTATGCTGCTTTGATAGCAATTAGATATCAGGGCAAGGATTTTCTCAGTCCTGCTCAGCTGTTCTTGTTTCCCAAAGTTTGCCATAATAGTGTTTTATTTAAAAAATTAAATTGGCTCTGACATTTTTTAGGCAATACTTGGTTCTGCTGCATTGAAAAATGATACAAAAGCAGAAAGAGCATAGATTTTTACATGTTCACATGAAATGGTGAGGAATTGCTGAGACAGCAGCCCTCCCGCTGCCGGGAGGTTTGTGCAGTCAAATCACAAAAATTCTGCAGAGCCCTATGGAAGACAATAAGAGTGGGGGGGTTTGCCAAGGTTAAGCACCTCCCACATTAAAATTCAGTGCAGGGTCAGTTCCTGAAGGCTTTTGACAATCTGTAACAAAATTTCCCTGAATCCATCATAGCAGACACACGGCTGGGTTTGGCCAATGTGCATTGGATGTGCCACACGCGCTGATCAGAGGGAGCTCAACTGGTGTGTTGCTGTTCTTGAAAGAACAGAAAACACCAGTCCTAAAAATTTTTTTGGCCTTATCAACATTTTAATGTATGGGGAGCATCACTGAGTAATGAAACCTGGGCACACACCATACCGAGTGTGCCAAGGTAGGATGCCATGAAGTGTTCAGCATAGTGTGCTGCACACAGGGATTGGTTTCTTTTGCAGTAAGAAAAAGGTTGAAAAGGAAAAATTATTAGGAGTTTTTATGGAAGCCAGGATTGTGCCATGTGGTGATGGAAGCTTTATGAATGAATGTATAATGTAATCTAAAAGAAAAAGGATCTTAAACAGTTATAAGAAGCTGTTACAGGAAGTCTCTTTCTCTTCAATCCTGAAAGAATCAGCATTTTTTTTTTTTAATTACAGGAAAAGTTCATTTGTGAAACTCAAACTCATATGAAAGTTGGTGAAAATGAAACCAAACATGCCATAAACTAATGAGCTGTAACTTCTGAAGCTAGAAATAGCAAATTAAAGTTTAATATGAGTCCTATGGGCCCAGTGATCTGGGTTTTTTTAATTGTCCTGGTTATAAAATTCTCCTATACCTTTTTTTTTGTCTTAAAAGCCTATAGTATAGCATTGTTTTGAATTTATCTGATTTCAACATTTTTAATATTAATCATGTATCCTGTAAGCTCTTCATTAAAAGCATGATTTTTGGTTTCTGTGACTTTCCAACCTGCCTTACTCTCTTTCATTTTTGTTTTAGATGCATCATCCTATTCAGATGAAACCTGCAGATAGTGAAAAGTCAAATGGTATGTGTTTAATTTATTGTTACTTAATTGGGACTCTCTCTAAACTAAAGCAAACACCACATTGTGAGAAGTTTTGCTATGTTCCTTGTATGGTGAAAATGATATGCAAGGCAATTTACCTACACCTGACATGTTGGTGAAAATGTTGAGCTGCTCTGAACTCCCATTCATCCTCAGCTTTAAAGAAGGAAGGAAAATGTTTTGCAAAAGTCTTCCTTGTACCTGCTGTATGTCACAGCCTGCCTCAGTATGTACATCTTTTTTCTTGTGTTCTCCTAGCATTGAGGTGATACAGGAGCACCTGATGTTGATAAGATGGAGATGATAATTTCATGATGAAATGAAAGAAAGAAACAAAAAACATTCCCATGTTAGCAAACCATGCAAGCAGTTGATGGGCCTTAAATATTTGCCTAAACTTCATTTTTATAGAATGATGCCCTTCTGGATCTGAGTCAAATTTGTTTTAACCATATGCTTGGTTCTGAACTGGGAAACCCACCTTGAAGCTCTCTGTATACTTATTCCTCTCAAGGATTGTAAAATGAATGCTATAATGACAGTAATATCCATTCAGAATACTAGGGTGCTGCCTAAGTGGATGTATATGAAATGCAAAATAGACAGCATGCTAAATCTATTAAACATGCCAGGTTTGTATATTCAAGGAAATAAGATAATCGGATGGTAACACAACCTGGCAGTGTGTGATTCTTTAAAAATATATACATGTGTATATTTTGCCCCTTGATTTGTTCCTGTAATTTTCTAAAATATATGTTAAAGATATCATCTGCCTTCTTAGATTGCAAGAGCTTCATTTTCCCATAAGGCCCACATAATCAGAGCTGGTTCCTCCAACAGGCATCTTTGCACCTCATTAATTAGTAATCAGGGCAGAAGCCATGCACTTAGAGATCTACATACCTGCAAATGTAAATTATGATTGGGCTCTAAATCTCTCTGCAAGGCTTTTTTTAAGGCTTCTTTTTGCTAATTGTAGTGCATCCCATTTTCAGGCTTCTCCAAGGATTATAAAGTTTGGAAGGAAATTAAAACTTCACATTGTGCTAATTTTCCTATTATGACAGCTTTCAAAACAAAACTGGCCGCAAGCACAAGAAAACTGAGCCAGCACCCATTTTGAAGGGAGTGATATTCTCCCTTTTGGGCTGAGTTTTGGCAATGATTTGTTTCTTTCTAAAATGCTGAGAGGCCAAGGCAGCTGCATGTGCAGGAGGACAAAACTTTTCAGGCATCACTGAAAATCAAGAGCTTTGCTGTTGGAATCCAGACTCCACTGTCTGTCATGTATTGTGCTTGCAGTGGGCAACGTTTTCCCTTAGGTACAGAAACATTGGTCTGGATCCTCTGGACTAAGTGTAGTCTCTCTGGATTCTTCTCTCAAAGATAAATTTCACCTCAGGTTCCTCAGCAAATTAGAAAAATAAGAGGCAATGGACCAAAATAGACTCCCAGTGAGTTACTTGTTCATTGCCTGAAGTTTTTCTTCCTAAAGGAGATTGAACATATTGGCAAAGCGCTACAGGGAATTGTGCAAATTCTGTCTTGCTCTGCAAATAACACCTGCTTGGAAAAAGGGTAGGTTAGCTACTTGCTGCTGCTGTTATGCTTCAGGTTATCTGCATGATACTCCTGTCTTCACTGTGGGAATACTTTTGATCTTCAGAATATTCTTTTCCACCTAACCCTAGCATGAAAACCATGAGACACTGGAACTTTTTACTTTTTTTTTTTTTCCCCTTTCTTTTCTTTGTAGTTTGGAGAAAACACATTAACAGATCAGAGGTTGCAATTGTCAAATGAAATGCTTTTTTACATGTAGGCATCTGGGGGGTGACACTTCTGATAGGCACATTCTGAGGGTGGTGAACTCTTCTAATGACAGAAGGCAAAGTAATACCATGGTTGATGTTAACAGTGGTACAGCTCCTCAGAAAGAGAGGTGTAGGTGTGGGCTCCATGGAGAAGGTGAGAGTTTGCAGGCAGTTAGGAGAGACAAAAGAGAAACAACAGCAACGTGGGGGATGCAGAGACCTCTTTGGCACGTGTTTCCCATATGCTTCAGGCTATCCATCTGAGGAGGTACATTAACTGTGCCAACAGCAAACTGTAAACTGTACCTCTTCCACCAGATTGGTGGGTTCAAAGGGGAAAAGAAAGAAAGGATGCTAAGGCATCTTGATTTTCTTGATCAGTGTTTGAGCTTTTGAGGAATGCTTCAAACCCGTTGATTTCTGAATAGTGAGAGTATCCCATTACATTTTATCAGTCAAGTTTCTGAAGTTTCAAACAGGCTGAAGAAATTCCCTTGGTCAAAGTTTCCAGATAGCTTGTGGAAAGATATGTAAGAGAGTTTGAAATTCTTCCAAGCTTGTACATGTTTGTGAAGGCTTGATCGATCTGGTAAAGTTGCACAGGGAGGAAGAAGAGGTCCTCTCGTTCATCTTCAAAGAACAGCCTTTAATGTGTGATAAGACAGCTCCTCCCCATGTTGAGGCCTTTGCAAAAAATATTTGAATGATCATCCAAGCCCAGGAATACTGGGTTGAAACACTCCTTTTCCTTCACTGTTCATGTCTTTAGAGGTAGGCATAATTTCAGAAATCTTTCCCTTAGCACAGAAGGCCAAGCTGGTCTCATAGAAACTAAGAGGTGGGTACAGAAGAGGCATCTCCTGCACAGGTTTGACTAAGTCCCTGAGCATTTCTGCAGGACTAGGACTTTATTAGCACCATGGAGATCTGTTTCCTTCTGGGTAGGAATTGGGTGGCTGATAATTCTATGAAATCATCTCCATTCCTTCCTTGCATTCATGTATCTTAGTTATGACTCTGCTCATGCAAGTGAACCAAAGCTTAATTTCTTCTACCAAGATTTTAGCAGCTAGAGTTGATGGCAAAAGATTTTCCTTTGTATCCAGTTAATTTATCCCCTTGGGAGGATTCTGAAAAGGCTCTAATTGTTGAGAAATGTAACATCCCTGGAAGATTTTCAGATAATGGATTTTGTGTGGTGTGTGCTGTTCTGATTACCTGTTGGGTCTAGTCTGACCACCTTTTGTATTGTTAGGTGGTTATTTTAACCTGTCTACCAAGTTTTGGGTTAGGATTCCCTGCCAGAATAGCATGATTTCAAGAGCTGGAAGGCTCCACCATTGCTAGATTAATCTCAACTGTTAATCATGCACAGTATTTGTCTATTTAAGGACAATGGGATTCCTGCACTCTAGTGCTGAAGCATCAATGCATGCTTGACTCTAAGTTGGCTGTGGCTATTAACAAGCTATGATTTAGCAACTATTTAAATGTTTCTTGGATCAGGATTTGAGTACAGTCAATACTTTTAGGCAGATATCATGAGAACAGTATCCTCTTAAATGGATCAAAACATCACCACTTCAGAGAAAATAAGAAAATTCTCTGCATGAAAAGAAAGGGAGGGACAGGGGTGCAAGCTGAGTCATCTTATAAATTTTTTTCGTTATTACTTTGCTAGTGAAAATTTACAGAAATAATTTTGGAATTCTAAGTGACGCAACTTTGCCAATTTGGAGGGAAAAATTAAAGGCCATATGTTAGCAATGACACATAGAAAAGTTGATAATTAATCCAGGCAGCTTTGATTCCAGGTGCAACTTGGACAGATTGTATGCAAGAGTTTTTCACAGGCAAAAAAAAACCAAACCAAACCAAAACAAAAAAAATTTATACAATAGCTATTTCTTTATTTGCTCAAAAAAGAAAGCATCTTTTGGATGAAAAAAAATGCACTCCATCTGACTAGACTCCTCAAAAACATATACTAAAGGGATATAACTGGATTTTCAGGACAGAGTTTTGTGGGTTTAGAAGAGAGAAAGTTTGTTGTATCTTCAGGGAGATTTCCCATGATTATTACAGGGTTTAATTCTTTTGTAGTATACAGAAATAATCTCTACTCCTTTATTCTCCTGGGTTGGCACAAGCGATTTCTGCAAGAAATACTCATTACTGAAGCAAATTGACTAAAGCAAAAAAAATTAGACCCTTCAGGATTTTATTCTGCAACTTGGATGTAGGGCTATCAGAATGCAGGAGGATTCATTTTGAAAGAACTCTCCCAGCAGAGGTGGGCTTCATCTCAGCTAAATTTTGAAGGCTAACTTAGGTCTCTAGCTTCAAACACAACACTTGGGCACCTATGGTAGTGTTTGCAAAGCTAGTGCTGTTGAAGGTAAGAGAACAGTGCATCTCCCATTAAAACAGGTGTTTGCATGTCACACATAGGGTTTCTGCATTCAGAAGAAAGATTCCAACCCCAAATCCAGAAGGCTTGGCACTGGATGTGCTGCACTAGCTGCTTGGGCAACATAGCTGACTTGTGTTTGTAACATGTTTGGGTGGATTAGAGGTGAAACCCTTAGTTATTTAATCAAGATACTACACGGTTTCACACTTTCTTTCTTGGAACTTGAACTTGGGGCCTATTTCACTATGGCCTTCTAGCTGCTTCTGCTTCATCAATGCAGAGCACTCATCCTATCAGCTGCTTACAGTCAGTTGTGTCTATTTCATGTCCTCAGAGTTGTGCAAAATATCCAGAAGTACAACTAGGTTTACAAGCAAGGTTCAGAAATAGTGATATCAAATACTTGCCAAAAAATTTCATTATGTTTTGGATTTTGAATTACTGAAACCTACCTCTAGCATGGGAGAGACAATTATCAAGCAGCAGTGAAATGCTTATGAGCTACTGACCCTTGGGCCCTGCTTTCCTTCCCCCAGCCTTCTCCTTTGCCTGCTGTCATTGCCCAAAGCACTCCCATCTCCCAAGCTTTGTCCAGTCCCTTAGAGCTCACTTATTCCTCCTGTCCTGCAGCTGGAGCTCAGCACATCTTCATGTTATCATGATGAGCAAGTTTTGGGAGCTGGCTGAAAGGTAACAGCCCTGCCTGTTGTCAAGGGCGAGGGAGATGCCATAAAAAAGCTTTATCATCTTGGCATTGACAGCAGGGAACTGATAACATTTTAGCTGAGACTACAACTGGACACTTAAACTGTGGATGAGTAAAGTAAAGTGGGATGGCTTTAGACTGCCATCCTTTCTCCAAACAGCAGCAGGAAGTGCCTGTCCTGGTCTTCATGCTTTGTTGGGATGAGTGTGCTTAGCACTGAGATCCTTGCTTGGGAGTGACCAGCAGACTTGGCTGAGTGAACAGAGTTTGCTCTAAATATATTTGACCCATACTTCTTGCAGTCCATTGTTTATTTGATTCTCAAACCATGTCTGCATGACATGCAGAGTATTCCTTTTAGAAGAGAAGAAGAGAAGCTGCTGACCAGAAATGCAAAAACAAATCCAGACAGCCAGTCTTATGGGGGTGAAAAAGCATTCCTTTCTCTGCATGAGAATATATCATTGAAAACTCTTCCAGCCTAATAATATCAGATGTTCTGTCAGATGGAATGAAAACATGTCATTTAGATCTTGACAATTGTCTCTTTAAATGTTTTTTATGCTGGGCCCCTAGCCAAAAAAAATGAATAGCAATTTTCTTAAGCCTCAGCACTGATCACCACTGACTAATAGCACTGAATGCAGAGCACGTCATCATATCAATATGTTTTCTGTACTCTGAGCATTCTTCACAAAATCTGCATTTTTAAGATGTACAGTACACAGAAGCTGGATGTTTAATTTACTATAAAATCACCCTCAAGCTGAAAACCTGCAAATCATGTTTGTTAAATGGCATATTTATAGGTTTACTGGCGAAACTAAAGGAGGCCGGTGGGGAGTTTGTCGTCTGCTACTCTTTGGAAAATTAAAACAAAGCCTTCCTGTTTGCATCTCATTTCTTTTGAATCTCTGTGTGAATTTCTTCAATTTGAGTCTTTGTCCTTGCACCTAAGCAGGACAACGAGGGACCTCCTTTGGGATGGCTTGGCAGGCACTTGTCCAACTTGACCAGCGGCAGTTTTTAAGAGGGCTGGGATCTTGTCACCCTTAGAGTAGCCTAAAATTAACCCAAATTTAAACTGGCTGGTACTAGCTGACACACAGACAGAAGTTAAGAGGTTCATAACACAGAGCAGAAGGCAATGCCTGGACCTGTGCTTGGCACCATGGCTTCCCCTAGCTTGACCTTGGTTTGTGGTATCCACAAACCAAGAAATCCACACCTGGCAGCCCAGCTTGGTCCCTTGTTTCCTGCACCCCAGCGAGAGTGTGGCTGTTGATGGGACAAGATAGCCTGGGACCTTCCTCAGAGAGAGAAATCAAGGCAGTAGAGGAATGAAAAGCAGCCAAGCTGCAGGCATCCTTCCACCAGGAAAAGTGACTGCCTACCTAAATTCTCCTTGTGGCTGTGAGGAAGGCAATCCTTGAAATAGTTATTAGCAGCACCAAGGCCAAGTATACAGTATGAATCAGATGTAAAGGTTCATTGGAAGACTTAAATGGAGAGGGACTTTTTAGAAGAGCAGGTAGTGATAGGATAAGGGAGAACAGTTTTGAACTGAAAGAGGGCAGATTCAGATCAGGTATTGGGAAGAAATTCTCTCGTGTGAGGGTGGTGAAACAGTGGCACAGGTTGCCCAGGAAATTGTGGATTCCCCATCCCTGGCAGTGCTCAGAGCCAGGTTGGAAGGGCTTGGAGCAACCTGATTTAATGGGAGGTGTCCTTGCCCATGGTAGTGGTGTTGGAACTGGGTGCTCTTTAGTGTCTCTTCCAACCCAAGCCATTCTATGATTCTATAAATATAAAGATATACATGTACACACACATACACAAATATATATATATGTATAGAAAAAAGAAATCCCAACTTGCAGATCATATTTTCAGTTCCACATGCTCAGCTTCTGATCAGTGGATAACTGATTCATCTCATGCATAATTTTTTGACCCTTTGTGGAGAGTTAAGCTGCATGTGGAACTTCAGTATAAAGTAAAGTGTGAATGAAAATGCTAAGTCTTGAGGAGTCTGCTGAGGAAAACTTAACCTGGGTGTTACACTCATGCCAGTTTTCTTACAAGCTTGTAGAGGGAGAAGCTAGGATTGTATGGTCTGGTCTGTTTTGGATTCTGAAAAATGCAGGCATGGTGCTTGCTTGTTTAAAAGCTACAAATACTTTTTCAAGTCAGCAATTCTAAGAAAAAAATTACTTCAAATATCTCTCATGATCAGTAAACATGAATCTCTTCTTTTTATTGTTGAAATTATTAAATGCCTTTAAAGTGTTGAAATATAACACAAATAAAATCCTATGAAAATAGATGCAGTTTCATCTTCCTCAGCTGCAATTTATTCTATTTGACAAACTCGTGCTAATACAGGAGAGAGAGCTGGGGAGAAAGAGAAGATTCTTCCTTTTTTCTTTTTTTCTTGTAAGCCCAGAAATGAAAATACTTCATTACAAAAATAATTTGCACAATAATAGAAATAAGTAAGAGCACTGCAGACTCTCTAGAGTAAAGCTTTCCTTCTCTCTCTGCTTCCCTGCAAACTCTGGCAGCCTACTCATTACCAGTGAATTGGATTTACATGCCATTTCAAGAGAAGAAGAAAGCACTGGTGTATATACTGTATAAGAAGCACTTAGAGTTCTGGTTTAATATAGATGGGGAGGGTGCGTTAAGACTTCTAAGTCCTACCAGGGTGAATTAAGTTTTGATGACCTGTTTAATTTTTGACAGGAGTCCACAGCTTTAGTTCTGTAAGTTTGAGTTTAGCAGGCCTGCTGCAGCAGTCTAGCTTTTACTGATTTTGGTGACAATGCAAGTAGCAAATATTCTACCAATAATTCAGATAAAGCACCTTTTTCATGTTTTTTTGCAAACTCAGCTTCATTACAAATCAAAGGATTTGACTTGGGGAGAGAATTATGCAGCCCTCTTGTTAAAGCAGTGCCCTAGAATATACCTTCTGTCCTGGAGGGGAGAGGGCTATATCAGTCTGAAAAAAAAAATTTAAGAAAATTTAATGCATTCTTTTTCCAGAGCAGTCGTTAAGACTTCTGCCTTTTGACTGCCATGCATTAAGTTGGTTGAAATTGAAAGCTCAGATAGGAGCCTTTCTCTCAAAACATTTCTCAGGAATATTTTTCATTAGCTCATATCATTACGTGCACAATCCCTTCTTCACCTTCACCCCTGTCATGATTTCTTTCGTACATGAGGGAGATGAGGGAAGTTATCTGAATTAAAATCTATGCAAAGATATCTTTAAAAGTCCCCCTAACAGAGGATGCTTTTTTCTTAGAAGCTGTGAGGGGGAGGCATATGCAGAATGACTAAGGCAGCCAATTAATACACTATATAAACAGCAAGCACCACTAGAAAAAAGAGAGAGAGAAAGAAAATAAAATGAGTTGGGGTGGGGGATGGAGAGGGGGGAAGGGAGGTTGTAAGTATAAAGTGTTTGCCTTAGGACTTGTCTTCAGTTACAGAGCCAGACTCACATGACTGGAGCTTGGTTTGATGTGGTAATGAAGCATTGATCACAGGAAAAAGATGAAATGGCCTTTGCTCATTCATTATTTTTATCTTCTAGCTGTGGAAGACAGAAAATTGTTCATAGGAATGGTTTCGAAGAAGTGTAATGAGAATGATATCAGGGTGATGTTTTCTCCGTTCGGCCAGATAGAAGAATGCCGAATCCTTCGGGGACCGGATGGGCTGAGCAGAGGTGAGTGTGCAGTCTGTAAAGTCTCTTTCCTTAAGTGCTAATTGGGAGCTATATGTCACAGCCAGGGTAGGCAGAGCCACTGTCTGCAGCTGGAGGTTATGCTGTAATATGTCCCACGTGATAAAGGTATCCACATGAACTTTTCACAGTGACTGAAATTATCACCTTTTATTTCCAGTGTCAGAAAGGTCTCAGTGTCAACATATTAACTTGTGTTATTGCCCTGTTTGTCAGCTGGAAAGGTTTCTTTTCACCCTGAGAAAACACCCCCAGTTTTCTGCCCTGACAAAATCAAAGATCCTTCCCTGACCCCATTTCTACTTTGTAGAGTAAAACCAAAAAAAGAAAAAAAAGCCAAGGACTGTAAATAACTGCTTGAAGGGATGCAGGGTCATGGGAATTAGCCCAGGTCGCAGCACCATCTCCTCCATTCCCTTGTTTTCTATAACTATATGCAAAATTGTAACTGAGAAGCAAAGAAGTTAGCTTGACCCTGAGAGTTTTGCCTGGACAAAACTTTGTAAAAAGAGCTCTTAAATCTTGTGCCTCTATCACAACCCAAAAACCAGGGCAGAGGTGTTAAACAGCAGCTGACCTGAACTTTGGAAATGAAGTGCAGCACTGACTTCAATACCTGGTGATCCCTTATGAGTGCCTTTTGGGGAAAGGCCCTTTGAAAACATATTGAAAAGAAAAATAAGTGTATATTGATGATCCAGGCTGCATATTAAATCCATGGTATGTGGACCTGAAATTAATCTCAGAGCGTGAAACTTCTGCAAAATGTCAGTGCCAGGTGGTGCTCAGTGGAAAAGAAAATAGTGATAATCCCATCTGTCAGTGGGGAAGGGTGCTGTGGTACTCACCATGGCCAGTTAGTGGCATGGGAAGTAAAGTAATTGTAAGTGTGGAACTGAGAAAATACCACTCCTATTTCTATAGAAAACATATGTAGAAAGCACAGTTTATGCATTTTATTACATTTTCAAAAGGCACAGAAAAAAATAATAGTACCCATTTTGCGTATAGGTATAGATCTAGATATTTTTCTTTACTTTTGGATCTGCTTGTTTCCAGTAGGCTATAATATCCTCAGTATTTTGTGCAACAATTTGTGTTTTGTTTTGTGTGCAGCCCAGCTTCTTCAAAATGTCTTAAGAATTTCAGTAGGGGAAGTTGCAGGTATATCTATATTTCATGGGTACTGCTTGATAGAACCTATCATACTGCTTCTGAATAATGACTTTGCAGTTGCAAAGACACTTGGCAATAAATGGGGAGCACCAAGAAAAGTATGCACTTCAGTTAAGCATGCTTAGTCAGCAATTCCAAAACCTGCCTGAACCTTCAGAGCTGGGTACAGGCAGGAGAGCCTCAGGATCATGTCTTTTGCCTTGGGGAAGACTAGAGGAAAGGTCTGAGGTTGGTTCCTGAGGCTCAGTAATGAATGTTAACTGATGGAGTCAAGTGCTGCCGTTATCTTTCTAGACCCATCATTGAGGTAAAACAAATAATTCTGATTTTCACTGATTTGATTTTGTAAGCAGCCCATGGAAGGGGTGATGGAAGACGTAATTGGGAAAGGAGCTAACGAACTGCTGAAATAACAAGATCTGGGCATCAGATGCTTTGAGGCTCAAAAAGATGTGATTGATTCCTCAGAATCACCCAACAAAGAAATTGATCTTTCTTGGGATCCATAGAGATCCCACTGCATACTTGCTTTTATTCAGCAGATATTTGGCATACTATAAGCATAGAAAAGCTAACTATGAAATCCACCAGGCTTTGTGAGACTGGTGGCATAGTTTTGTCCTGCTTTAAATAGCAATTTCACAATAATAAGCAGCTGAGATTTTTAAGCAATGTCACTGATATATCAGGCAGAGCTGCAGAGGTAATGTGCTGCTCTCTCCTGCTGGAGGTTGAAGGTCTCAGTCCAGGTAGGTCACACACCAGTAGTCAGAGCAGAGCTGTATCCTCTCTGCCACTCGCTTTATTTCGGTCACAATCACGACTGATATTCTCTCATGCCCTCATGCATCATGCCTTGTTAAACTTGAATTGCTTTCTACACACCCATGTTCACACTTGAAAATGAGTTCAGCTGTGCCAGCCAAGTTTTCAGGCAGATGTTTATCAGCTTCACAAAACCACCACTCCATGAGAGAAGGCAAAGTGTTGGGAAAATGGTTGGTATTGAAGTCAAAATGAAAAGTGCTAAGGGAGATTCACAGTGGAAAGGGAGCTTGGAAAAGCACAGGGTGAAGCTACTTCATTAAAAGGAGGGAGAATTTATACAGTTAAATCTTTGTAATGAGTTCCAATACTTAATGAGTTTTGATTCATGTTACTGTTTCCAAGATGTGATTTCTCACTGCCACAAATGGTATTTGTTTTCCCAGCACCCATCCAGATGTGCTTTCCTCCCAGCCACAGAAGGGGGAATAAAAAATAGATAGTCACTGTCTTAGGAAAACACTGTTGTCACCATGCCAGAGCCTTCAGAACTCGAGGTCCTCACAGCAGTGAGATGGAAATATGGTCCAGTAGCCTCTGTTTGGCATCTCTTTTCAATTGCATAACAAGTGCACACTATAGCATCTCAGATGAAAAGAGCTTGAAAAGTATATCCATTGGTATTTATGCCAACTTTCAAGCTTTGCTAAAGGGTTCAGGGAAATTGTATTTATTACCAGCAGATAGCTGCAAGGAATAGCTCCAGGATCTACTGCTGAGTAGAAAAGTTTATGTTTGTACTTTTGTTATTTTCTTAATGAAGAGTAATGAAGACTTTTGGGCCACATCTACACTGCAACAGCAGCTGCACAACTGGTATGATAACTTGCTGCTGTCAACCCATAGGAAGAGTGTAGGGTTGAAGTGTAGGAAAAATCCCATCCTGTGGTATCAAGGGAAAATGTAACACTTAGTGATGAGTGTGATATAAGTGCTAAGATGAAGGGAGAGGGAAAGAGATTGAACTGGTTGTTTCTATTGTAGTTTCCAGCCAAGAGCTGACAGAACCTTAAAAAAAGTCACACCCATTGCTGTCAGTACTGATAATGGACCATCAGCATTCCCACTCCAAATTCCTATTGTCAGCTGTTTGAAATTCATCTGTAAAACACAGCTAAAATAATGATACAGAGCTCCAGTACTGGAGCAGTATGTTTTAAAGAAACAGCTTTTTTTTTCCTTAAGTCTTTTTTTCCCCACTGTTGTTTGCTCCTGCATCTGAAAAGTAACCGGTGTTTGTATCTGTAATGTGTTATATTCCAGCCAGCTACAAGAAACAGGCAGCACCCAAAAGGCATTGCCTTTCAAAGGCTCTGGGATAGTCCCTACAAAATTAGTTGGCTATCAGTGAGTAATTCCTAGCTGTGAAAGGTATTAAAAATAAAAATACCCTGTTGGCTGTAGAGATAAAGAAACCAGAGACTCAACAGCCATGGAGCCTGGCTTTCCCTTTAGAAGGGTTCATGGGACTATCTAAAGAAGCGTGCCACTGCCTGTACTGTATTCATTATTCAAAGAGAAGGATTCAGCCTGCAGGGTTGTTTAATCCAGCACTTTTTCTGAAGAGCTAAGTATGCTTTACAAAAATTCATGATTGTGATATCATGTGCTAAGCTTCATTATCATGAAAAAGCAGAAGCGAACTGCCTCAGATGATTAAGATTTTAAATCACTTATTGCAAACGGCTTAAGGAAACTTTCAGACCTCCTGACTCACAGTACTATGTAATCTCTACATGACCACAGATGCCAGCACAGACAGCCATGCCATGGTAGCTGGAGTGTACAAAAATAGCCAGAAATACCCAAGTTTGATTTGTAGCTGTGCCACTGATGTGCTGTATTGATCCTAGGTGAGGGTCATCATCTCTCTGTTATCGCATTCCTTAAAATAAGGGTAGCAATGCTCCCCTACATTGGTAAATTGCTTTTTTTAGGTTAGTGGATCAATATATCACTGTAGGAATTATTACCATCTGTAATGATGATAAAAAAAATCCTCTTATGCTTATCGCAGGAACACCACATGGTAAATTATTCTGCTGTATTGCTAAATGCAGATTTATATAACAGATACCAGAAAGCAGTCAACTGGGTTAATAGCATGCACCAAAAAAACCTGCTAATAGTACGTACAGACAGTTGGATATACCAAGAAAATTGTGGAAGAGCTCCAAGTGTACATCTTCTAGGCCTCTAATTGTGTGATTTTTTTAACAAAATACCACCAGGCACATGGGACAAGTGAACAATTCTGCAGACACTGATTACAAGGATTTTTTTTCCCCTTTTTTTGCTTTCAGAGTAGTTTAGAAATGGCATGGAGAGTCGTATCATGGTCAGGCAATTTAATTTCACAAAAGACACCCGTACTTTCAGATTCAGGGTTTTTCTTGATGAATTAGTTAAAGAATATATTTGCATCGTAAATAATTGCAGTGAACGGTAGGCGAGGAGATTGTATGCTGGATTGTTCTTCTTTAAGGGTATTTACTGCTCCTTCATAAGCCTAAGTAATGTAAAGTGCAAGCCATGGGAACAGCCTGGATTAGGGGCCACCTTCTGCCCTGTGTTTCAGTGATGGGAAATGAGCATGATGCAAGCACTGTATTTTTATTTGCTCTTCAGAAGCAATTCCATGCCTTGTTTCTTTAGCTGTGATGTGGTAACATTTTAATTTTTTCCAATCATTATGGTACATTTAATTTTCTTTTTCCCTTGCTGAAACTCTTTTGAAGCTGGAAAGGAATAAACACATCCAAGTGACCAGTGTCTCTGCTGGCCTTTGACCAGTAACTACATCTCAGATTTCCATTACTGCAGCTTTGCAGCAATCCCTCCCCAGAGGGAAGGCTGAAATGAAATAATTTACAAGAATGCTTATTCCAATGAGAGTGTCATCAAGGCACTATAAGAGAATGTGGTATTTGGTACCAGTTTGATTCTGGTCTTGTGTGAATTCTGGTTACTGAAATCTGTACTTTGTGAGGTGGTTAATTGACTGTCCAATTAGAAACGCTTTGAGGCGACCATGAACTTCAGGGAATTTAAAATCCAGAATCTGTCATCTGGTCGATGGTCAAGAGAAGTCAGTAAAATCAAATTGATGAGGAATTTAACAGGATGTACCTCTTTCCTTTTATGTGCCTGATATGCATAAATTAAAGAGATTCACTGTGACTTTTCCAAAATGCCTTACTTTGGGCTAAGTTGTTGCACTTGCTCTCAGACCTGTCATTGTGTATTAAGCAGTACCTAATGACCAAATGTCTGTACAGTTCACAATTTGATATCTTAATTTGTAGCAGAAGTGTATTTTAACCCCTAAGATTTTTGTGTGATGTCTTCATTAGAAGGCTGTTTCCTAGGCTCATCCTTCCTCCAGACTGTGCAATATTAGCACAGTGTAGAAAAGGGAAAGTCTACTTTGCAATCTCAGCTAGAAATATTTTAACACAACTAGAGCTTATTTTTATCATGCTTCAATTTCCGTAGCTTGTTATTTGAGCTTCATCTTTAAATAGAGGCTTTCATCTCAGAGGATCCCAACTACTTCTTGCAGGAGTATTCTGGCAGCTTTTTACTATTGTTTCTTCACAAAAAGCATAGAAAAAACCTTGTTTACAGTGAACTAGGAAGCTGTAGTGCAACCATTACACCACCAGCTGCGCAGCCACCATGTGTAGTGCTGTGATTGCTCAGATGACTTTGAAAATCTCTGGAACCTTCTTCTGTGTCAGAGTCACTATGTATTTTTTAAAAAAATGTATCTGCCTTTTTCTTTCATCTCCAGAACTTTAAAGCCATGGGGTTTTTAACTTCCATTTTTAACTCTAGGCTTGATTTAAAAGTATCTAGGTGTTTTGCATCTCTTTTTGGCTTCATTGAGGCATTGGGGTCTTTAAAAGCTCTGCTAGGCCACACTAATTTTACAGGGGAGGTTTATTATGTAGGTATGAAATCAGACCCCTTACCTTGAGGCCTCCATACTTAAAAATGTTTTTCTTCAGTTGCATCTCCCAAGTATTGATGTTATGTTTGACTGTGTGAACTGCTGACTGAACGTTTCAAGACAGTCTATGAAAGCCTGAGATGAGAAGTGAAGCAGGAGCTGAAATGGAGCAGTACTAAGCTTTTTTAAATACTTCAGATAATTCAGTCACTCGAGCAGCAAGCCCTAGGTTTAGGACAGCATGGGTTGAGGAAGAAGGTTTTCCAATTTTGCAGCTTCTTCAAAATTCTCCTTCAGTTTGGGGCAGGAGGGTGGTACGGACCAATCCTGGAAGTTTAAATATTCTTTCAGCCAAGATGGCAAATGTGATAATGTGCTCCAAAATCCCCTTTGTGACAGGGCAGGCTGCCTCCCCCCAATTCTGCCTGCAGAAGGAAATTGCTTTGAGAAGCCTTTCTCCAGTCAATCATTTCTCTGGTGTAGGGGGAAGGCAGCCTTGGAGGAGAAATGAAAACTCTTAAACCTCCTTCCTCCCTCCCCTTTTGTTCCTGTTAGTGATCCCTGACATTTTGAAACCAGAGGTGATAAATAATTGCAAGGTCACTTGCAGGTTGTCCGTATTTACAAAAGGATTTTTTTTTATTATTTTATTTTGGGGGGGGGGGGTTTTGTGGTTAGATAGCTGTTGGTACAAAAAAAAAAAAGTAATTTCAGGGCATTAGCTATAGAAATATCCCCATTTCCACATTTTCTCTCCTGGAGAGCTCCATAGCTCCTGTAGGAAGGCAGTAATTGAGTATCAGGACTCAGTATGGTAGAACAGTAATAATTTGATTGTAGCTGTTGGTCCGGAAGACCTCAGCCCACGGCACTACAATCAATGCAGTGTTTCATAGGATGGGGTAAGAGGCCATGGAAATCCTTTCTTGTTTCCTTGCACCACGAGGCATGAAATCTGATTAGTCTTGTCCTCTTGTAATTGTGATTTACAGTCCTAAAGCTAGCAGTATGTTCCCAAAAGACCACCTGTATCCATGAGATACAGTGAGTGAGAGTATGCTGGAAAGGGTTTTCTCAACCCTTCAGAAACTGCTGCAGCAACAGTCCAGGATGGTTCAGGCAGAGCTTTAAAAAAGTGAAATCCAGTGTGCTTAAAAATTGGCTTCTGATTCAATTCTAGGTGCCCCACAAAACCAGCCTCCTAAACAGGTTTTTTTCATACCTAAATTATACATGCAAGTTCAGAGATGGAGTTAAGTGGATGGAATTTCAGTGACTGAGTTCAGGCTTAGCTCCCCTCCAGTGTGTCAGTCTGGTCAAGGAAAGGATCCCATGGTTCATACATAGAAATATGTGTGTACACACATAATAAATACCAAAATTTTGTGTCTGAGTGTCCAGGCTTGGTAGCCTTGAATGTGAATACATGTAGTGGTGTCTGAATAGTTAAATTCACTTGCATTTAATTAGAGTGCTTGACAGTAACAACTGAAGGTCTAGGTTATCAAATAATTTAGAAATAAGGTTGTCTATTGAGTTTTTACCTTGGTTATTGAGGCAAATTGGATATTTACTGTGCAAATGGTCACTGTCCATTGGGGGGAAGTAGCCTGCTGACTGAAGATAACAAGGGGACCTAACCTCGTAGCCTCTGGCTGACAAATTGTAATTAAAATGCAGTCCCATCTTCTCAGTGGAATGCTTTTTCCAAATGCTCATATTAAAACTGCATAACCTCATTCATCAGGCACTCCTCTTGCCCAGAGAACAAGTTTCTTTTAAATTGGGAGCTCACTCTGTGGCACTTTACAGAGATCTGCTACCAAGGTCTTTTCACTCCATGACAAAAGCCAAGGGATCCACACAGATGGATTTGGGCTAAGGAATGAGGAGGGAGGTTTTGGGGTAGTGTTGGGCACTGAAAGTCCCCAACAGCTGAGCTTTGTGGTTAAAAAGAGAAAAAGCTTAAGGGAGGGAAGAGGGAGCCTGCTTTATCTTGAGAGGAGCACAGCTTTGTTTCTCTGTTGAGTCACATTTCTTTTGAGACCTGCTAATTGCAACATCTCTCAGTAAGTTACTTACAGCAGTACTGCTGGGTAGAAATTGTGATAAATGCATAAACTGTGTCTTATTGATTTTTGTTGACATTTTACATGCTTCTTATGCGTTCTAAACCTCCATTCAGTAATTGTCACTATGGTACACACTCCTGGATAATGAGAGCAAGAGAAGTGAATGAAGCAGTTTCTTGACCATTATAAACAATATTATTCAAAGCTCTGTATGGGGTTTCTTGCCTGCCCTCCAGTATATCTCTATTTGTGCTCATCCCCCATTGAATTTGCAAGATGATAAATGAAAACCCTTGGTGTTATTTCCTCTGTTAATCATAATAACAGAAATGTTTTTGGAAGCGATTACTTGGAGACTGACGGTAAATTTGAGCCTCTTTAATTTTAGTGCACAGCAGCAATATGGAATCTAGCAGAGGTACTGTAGTTTATTTACCTTCTACTGCACATTTTGTCTAGATTGCTGTACAGAAAGCTGTTTTGTTACATCGTTTTCTTTGACAGAAATTTGTTTCTGAATAAGAATAGTATAGCAACACGTTTTGTGGCTAAACAGCAGTAAGACATCAGCAGCTGTTATGTTACCTGAGAAATATGCAGAATCACAACACTGCCATGAAGTTTGCCTAAAAAAATTCTGACTTCTGATTTAATCACGCTCACCTATCAGCCAGAGGTACATAAGTCAACTTATGTATCTCTTGTATAAAGGGCTTTTACATTAAGGAGAAAAAAAAATACTGCATGATGCAAAAATGCATTGACTTTATTTTCATGACTAGATGTAGTGCTTTTGGGTAATGATCAGGCATTGCTTTCTCTTACTGTTGTTTGATTAAAATGTGAATACAGTCTTGACTTGATAATCTTACCAGGTACACACAGAGCAAAAAAGAAAAGGTATTTTATGCCTCAAATTGATTTACATAAACCAAACAATCTGTTGCTTGTTGGATTGCAAAATGGTTTATTTTGCCCATTGGCCACAGGGGCAACAATATTGTATTTTTGATGCCAGAATGCAGCTTTCATGCATTAGCTCTAAAATGACAATATGCTTTAGCCTCTGAGTGCTTAGATTTGCTTCATTTGGAAATCTTTTAAGTAGTAATAATAATAATGTTTTGAGGAAATTGAGTGGAACACTAAATTATTCTCTGAAACCTAAGTTCAAACTGTGCAAGGCTAAGGGAGCTGAAAATCAATGCACTTTTAAAGTCATTAGAGATCATAAGTGAAATAAGACTGTGTTGCTTTAGCTAAGCTTTTAGTGTGCCATGGTATTATTACAAAATCAGCCTGAATCTGCATTAATTTCACAGTCTTTTTCTTTAAGGTACCCAAGGGTGCATGAAGAATAAAATGTAAATCTCAGAAGGCAATGTTTTTATTAGTCAAAAGGGCAGTGAGTCATGCACTAAAAAGGCTGACCTGTACCATGCCCGGTGTAGGTATGACTGACAATAGTAAAAGGGTGGAAAAATAGCCCAGGAATTAGCCTACTGGCTTTTTATTACAATTTAAAAGGCTGAGGAGAGAGAAAAGTGATTTTTTGGGTGTTCATGCACATAGCTTCAGAATTGTTCAAGTTGGTGGTAGCTGTCATAGATCGAAGAATTATACTTGTACCTAGGGCTCAGAGAAAGGAAGATCATAAAGATTTTTATTTTAAATGTTATTTTCCTAAATGTTGAGACTCCACCTACATTACTGAATTTTGTCTGAGTCTTTTCACCTAGTTGGAAGGTAGACAGTGGAGTTTTTCCTCATCCTTATTTGTACTGTTGTTCTTGGTGCATCACAAAAATGTGTGACTTTACAGACTCCTTTAAATTCCCAATTCAGCTGCCAGTGGTGCCAGTCATTTATTGACTATCCACAGTTTTCCTGCACAAAAGCCATAGCAAGCAGTTGTTAATGCATGGTCTGAACAGACTAAACTGCAATCCAAAGTCTACATAAAAGCCTTACTTAATTCTAACCCTGTGGCTAAAGCACAAAACCAAATGTAACAAAAAAATTAAAAAAAAAAAAAAAAAACCACAAACAAAATTAAATTGAAAAAACCTTTCTCCTCACACATCCCCACCTGATTTTTTTTCTTTCATCTATGGTCAGATTAGCAAGTCAGCACTGTCAATAAATAAACTAGAGAAGTTGTTTATTTTTATGTACTACTGAGAACAGTGTCGTCTTGTGGCCGTTCTCGTAGACTGTGTTGGTTTAACAAGCGTCCAACCCTTTTGTCTTGTTGTTTTTTGTCTTTCCTGCTCCCTGTCCCCTTGTTCCCACAGGCTGTGCGTTTGTCACATTTTCTACAAGGGCAATGGCACAGAATGCAATCAAAGCCATGCACCAGTCTCAGACCATGGAGGTACAGTACTGTATCATTTGCCCTTTCTTTGTTTTCTTTGTGCAAATGATTGCGAATGGTAAAGCCATGCTCTCCTGGACCATATCAGACACATGACAATCACAGATTTAAACTTTTTACCAACTCACTCTACCTCTCTTTCTCAAGCTTATTTTTCTTAATGACCTGAAAGCACACAATGAGGTCGCCGTGGTATCCAAACACGGCTCTTGATCCCGTTTCCACTGGCATTGGGCAGAAACTAAAAATGCTGTGAATACCACTCCTGAGTCATGCTCAGAGTAAATCTGATGAGTAAATTGCTTTTAATTTTAACGCACACGTCCCCAAAGAAAAACCTCGGTGTCTTTTAAATAGATTTTTAAGTGCTGTGGTTTGTGCTGCTCTGAGGAAAATCTCAAGAGATTTAACCTGGCCACGCTGAGTTACTAGTGCATGTGTTTTCCTGCAAATAGAATCTCTTTTTAAGTTAATATAATTTCTCCTTCTTCATGTTGCCAATAAAAATGCTAATGGTGACAGAGCATATCAAAGTGTGGCACTTCCAACAGAGCACCATCGTGGCTGTCCCCTCGTAAGCAACCCTGTTTATTTCCTCCCAGACTGCCTCTACAGCCTCGTATTTTGTAATGATGAGCAAGACAAAACTTTAAACCTCTTCACTTAATGTGACTATAGCTGCAGGCTAACAGTCCCTTCATTGGAGTCATTATCGAATGCCACAGCTTGTCTGGCAATCTCAAAACTTTTTTCAGTCTGTGATTTTTGTCATGGTCTTTCAGAATTTTGCACAAAAGACCTCACAAGTATGAAGTCTGTTCTTACTCTGGATCTTCTAGCTTAACATTGGAGAGTGCATGTTATACTGTATTATGTATACTGTATCTTTGTGTAGTGATGATTTTTCTCAGAGGTGGCATTGATGTTATGTGCACTTGTTTCTTTTTTTTTTTTTCTTTTTTTTTTTTTTTTTAATTTTATTTCTTTTTCCACCAGGACCTCTCAATTTTTTTTAATTTTCATTTTCTCAGTGATTTTTCTTTGCAATGCTCTAGTCTCCCAAAGCATGCTGGGTGCTAAACAGTCATTATTGCGTCATGTCGTTGAGCTGCTTTGTGTAACGAGCCAAGGGGGGAGACCAGGGGTGGGAGGGTGGAGAGAGGAGGATAAGAAGATAAAAAAAATCAAGCCAGTGCATGAAAATGTCTCTAACTATTTTCTGTATACTACCAGTAATGATATTGGCATTGCAAAGCTATTATTGTCTTTCCAAACATCATGTTTGAATTTGGTTGAGCTTCTTTTATAATCGATGTGTTTTCTTTTCAGTGCAATGCATTTTTAGACTCTGAGTATACAGTTTTAGATGAGAATCTGCCAATGACATGAGAATAATTGAAATTATCTTTACTAGAAAGCTGATGTTATACAATCTGTGCAGTCTGACAGGATACTGTGAAAAAACTGCCACTTTGAGTCTCCGAAATAATACTCGTAGTAATTTGTCTGCCATGCACTGCTCCATTAATTCAGATCTGTATGTTTTACTGGGTTTGATTCCAAGTAAAGAGGAAATGCTTATTGGTAATACTCTGTTTTACCTATATTTTCCATGTGTTTTAATGTATTTTTCTGTCTAGCAAAATGAAATTTACACAGCTCTACTTCAGAAGATGGTACAATTAAAGAGAGAATTAGACAGACCTCTCAGACAAATTCTCCCATTCTCCTGTTACATGCAGTGCTCCAAAAGAGCCTGCATCCTGATGTGATGCTCCTGTTGACCTTAGTTCTATAGAATAGTTACTCTTGGATCAAATGCTTCTCAACACCTTTAGTGACATCATCAGTGAGATCCCAAAATCTGCATGGTGACTCCAACTGTTTTCCACTTTGAACATCTGGGTCTTTGTGTCAGTTCAGCTCAGGCTGTGAGTCCCTTCTTAGGAACTCTGAAGGGATACTTGCTCCAGCTCTGTGGGGGGCTCAGCAAAGTCTGTACATACTCTCTTGCCAATACACAGAAAAATAGGAAGCCAGAACCAGCTGTTGGAAAGAAAATGGCACTAAATGGGGTGGAGATACCATACCATTGAATGAGGAAGGGAGATACACCTTATGTATGTGCTGGGAGCTTCCTCTCAAGATATAAAACGGAAAAGCACGAAACAAAAAGAATTCTTTAAGCCAAAAAATTTTACTCACTTTTGCTTGTAGTTTTCTAGTAAAAAGTTAACTTGGGGTTAGTGTTAAATCTCAACTCTCCAAGTGGTCCTTGGACATTTTTGTTTGGTGGGTTTTTTGCAGACAAAAGTGCACTGGGAAGACAGTGTATAATACACAACTACATTTCATTGCAATTACAGATTTGCAGATTTAAAAAAAAAAAAATCCATTGTTTTCAGTTCTTTGGCGTGCATTATTGACCAAGGTGAAATTTCAAAGTGGACCAAGAAAGAACAATGGGGCTGTTAATGTCCAGATGAGCACATCTCCTAGAATAATAAATTCTCCTACTGCTCTTTCCACCTAACATTCTGACCTCGTTAAATCAACTGATTTTAAAAACATAATTGCTGGTCTAAGTTTTTGCTCTTCTGTCTCATTTCTGTCGAGGTTATTTTGTTTGTTTGTTCAAGCCATTCAAATGCAGCACCAGTAGAAGACACTAATTTGTTATGATGGAGTAAATTTGATGCAACAATAACAACTCTTTTCTCATATAGAGGCACTTGCTACATATAATTTCAGTTTTCAGAATGTTTGCTCTCTTGAAAATGATGAAGTGATGAAATATAGAGCAGACACTGAAAAAAAGAATTATAGATTCATAAATTGCAGAGATATTGTTTTTATACAATTTACTGACATTTAAACATTCATAAATTTGATGTAAGCTGTAGTGTTGAGTGCTGAGCTGCTGAATTGAGAACTGAAATAGCCAGATAATATTTCTTCCCTTGAAATTCATTTCTATTTCCTTGGAAATTCTTCTGCACATCTAGGTAGAAGGCAGTGAGTTCTGGTTTTAGTTAGCCCAGTGCTACCAAATCTCATATAAAGTAGAAAGAGAGTTTGCTTTTTAAACAATGCAAACAGAAAAATCTGTCTCACACTCGTCACCCCGAGCTCCTTTTTTGTTTTCTTCCTTTTTTTTAATTTTTTTTTAAGGGTCTTGTTTTTAATATTAGTATGAAACATCACTGGAGAGAGGTAATTGTGTAATAAGCTGACTCCTTCATAATCTTTATTTGATTGCTGGAGTGGTATGTATCTCCTTTCTTCCTCACTGAAACACTGATAGACATTTTTACAATGAAACACACAGGAAAGGTGTTGGAGGTGGAATAATAAATCACAATTGATGATTTTCTAAGATCATTCCAAAGGAACAGTGTTGACAGGAGATCTTCATACAAGAGATTTTATTATTCTGGTTTATTTCACCATTTCAGCTGATGACTATGAATATTCTTATCTATTGTCCTGGTGTGAGATTCTTCAGAGAAAAGGTACATGGCTGCTTTTTGTAAATCACAGAGGACAGGAACCTCTCTGAAGATGTTGACAGATGTGAGAGCAGCCATGGGAAGTTAGGTTAAATAGCACCCTGCTCCCCATCCCACACTACACAATTTGGCTGAAGTGCTTCTGTGTTTTTTGGACTTGAGTCACCTCTCACTCCTACCATTGTGTTCAGATTGAAGTTAGACAAGAAATTAGTATTACAAAGTGTGGCGGGTGGGGGGAAGTATTCACTGGATTCTATGAATTTGGAAAACAGTATGAAATGGATTGACAGTTTCTATGAGTCACAAAATGGTTGAATAATTTGAAGAACTGAATCATTGCAGTATATAGTTTGCTCCCTTAGTTTGAGGAGATGAAGACTTGAAAGGTTAAAACATGAAAACTTTTTTTTTTTCTCTTGGTGGGGGAAAAGAAAGAGCGGGAGCAACAGAGACATGTTTTTTATTCATATGTCTTGTTCTCTCAGTGACTTTGCCCAGGAATACCTGACCTGAAGTCCCAGGGAAATATCCAACTTACCTCAAAAGTCTGTCTGGTCCATGACCCCCTACTTCTTCTCAAGGTTCCCTCAGACATGGGTGAGGCATAGGCTGCAGAGACATAGGTTCCTTCTCACAGCCTCCCTATTTCTTAAGCTGTCTTACAGCACTCCCTTAACACATAACAAGAGGCTTTTAGAAGGAATAGTAGAAATAGTGGCAATTGGGAATGGGCTTCCCCAAAAATCTGTCATTTTGGTCTGCATCCTGCCCTTTGTTCACATCTTAAGGGTGCTTGTTACAAAGGATGCCTGGGAGCAGACTGCAGGTAGGTGAATTGTCCCAGCATCATCGTCCTTTGTGCCCTCTTGAGACTTGGGGGTCCTTGATACACTTTGATGACCTGTTGGTGCTGAGCACTGCACTGAGTCAGTTCCTCACAGTCTATTCACACTGGGCTGACAAGCCAGCTGCACCCAGTGGGACCACAGAGCCAGCCCGTGGTGGCAGGGGGGTGTTGGCTGTGTGGTCCCTGGCAGCAGGGAGGTTGCACACCTCTCGCTTTGGAGAAAAGCCTTGAAAACAGACTGCAGACAAAGCATCACATCCATCTCATCAGCTGTGAAGCTTAATTAAAGAGGACTGGTACACATCGCTGTCTCTGGCAGCAGTTTTGATAGCTGAAAGGAAAAAGAGAGCCCGAGGAAAGGTGCTTTGTGAAAGGAACTGGGGAATCAATAATTTCTCCGTAGCCTCTTTTCCTAAGATGCTTCTGGTCCTACATATGCCAGTCAGAGAGGGTGAGCCACCAGGTTGTGCCATTGCTTCTGGCCCCGTGGGTCACGGCTGAGCTCAGGATGCAGGGGTGACTCGGTGGGGTTTAACACTTCTGTCTTTCCTGATCTGTCCAACCACAGGGCTGCTCTTCGCCAATCGTGGTGAAGTTTGCTGATACCCAAAAGGACAAGGAGCAGCGGCGTTTGCAGCAGCAGTTGGCACAGCAGATGCAACAGCTCAATACTGCCACTTGGGGAAACCTCACAGGTCTCGGAGGACTCACACCACAATACCTAGCTGTAAGTGACTGTGTTACACTGTATTTATTTGAGAACCATGGTAAATCGGCTCTAGTAAACTCCTTGCAATAAATTGCTGAATCCTTCAGGATATGGTGCATGTCTTCTACATAAAAAAACTCGGTATGTTTATCGCATGGTCTAAAAATAAATAACCATGAATTAGAATAAACATTTCAAGATGTGTCAGTGCTGTCCAAGGCAAGGTTTAAAGTTTACTTGTGCTGCAAAATAAAACTTGATTCCATTACATTTATAGTTCTTTTCAATGTCAGAGTCCATTTTTCATAGCTGGAATAAAATGTAAGTTCTTCCTTAGGGGAGGACAGATAGGCAGCTGAACACTGTAGGGGCCATATCTATATGGTGCAGCCTTTGAACTAGAATGTTGTGGCTCAGTTTTCTGATTTTCCACATTTTCATTTTGGACATTGCTTTCACTTGAAGTTATGGTCCTGTCAATATTAAATATTTGTGGTTCATTCTACCTGGTACAGAAAGCAAAGATGGCAGGGAAAAGCAAGTTGTTTCTCATAAATTTATAATGGTATTTTCCTTGGTCCATTTATAAGATGAGAAACAGACATTAGCTGCTGGCCCTGCTGGGGAAATCTGAAATGCACAGCCATGTGTCTTCAGTCCTGGATGGCCAGGAGAGAATTCCAGGCAGCACAGCTGAGAGGGAGCATCTGCATTTGGTGGCTCTGGAGCTGGCTGAGCAGCTTTTGGATCACTTGGAAAGTTCCTGATGGTTCCAAGTTAGACAAGCAGATACGTCCATATATATATGTAGTGTGTATGCATCACTATATAATTTGTATGCATACAGTGTTTGGGTGTAGTGATAGAACCATAAACAGCAATTTACCTGGCGATTAAAAATATATATTAGTACTGAGGCAGGCTAATTAATACTGAGGTAGACTAAGTTGTTATATACAAATAACCATCTAATGACTATCTGTGTGCTTGATTCATAAAGATAATAAAGAAACAACTGAATTCAAGGGAGTGGGGGAGAATGGACTGTGATTGACAGAGATGAGTTATGGTAACTACTAGACTACAGAGGGTTGTAATTAGTCACGCTATGTTGGTTTAAATAGATTTAACACCTGGTTGTTAAAAAGAATAAATTGATTAATTGTTTTAAAGCAGCAATGTTATTGAGTTTCCCTTGTGTCTCTGTGTTTCTTAATAGAGATTAGACATTAATATGGATTTACAGCATTGACTCTAGGGATGTTCATTCCAACAGAAGCAAGAGACTATATAAAGTTAAAGGAAAGAATAAATACTCCAAATGTGAAATGATAGCTCATTTTGGTTTTATCTTCATTTGTTACATTAATGTCAGATAGATTGCTGTGTTGTGTTGTTAATTTGCAGCTTCTGCAGCAAGCAACTTCCTCCAGTAACTTGGGTGCCTTCAGCGGCATTCAGCAAATGGCCGGTAAGTTAAAACCCGTTTCATTTTGCTCCAGCTGTTTTGTATTCTTAAACTATTGAATTCTGTATCTCTAATAATCACATTGTTGGGACTGGAGGGGGGTGTTGTGTATGAAATGTGGCAGATGTATTGGCAGGGGACAGCTTGAGGTTCAACGTCAATAGAAACACTTTCTCCCCTCTTTCAGAAACTGAAATTAAACCCAGTGCTCCCAGGTTGTGCAAACAGTTTGTCTTGCATTAGTCACCTGCCATTTGTCCAAAGTAACCAATTGTAAATTGCAGGAGAGCTCTTAGTCCCTGCAGCCATATCCTACCCTATGAAAAGTGTCAGTAAAGCAACAGCAGGATTACATTCTAATTTCCAGTGAGATTTCTGTGTCCTGAAAAATCAAATTAATGGCAGCCCTCAAACATTTTAATAATAGGTGCTGAGTAGAAATGTTCTGACCTTTTTAATGAAACCCAAGATTACAGGCCTACCTTCAGTATGAATTTCCAGGCTCTTTTTATAATCATGGAAAATTAACTGGGTGCCTTTTTGACTTTGGAACCCTAGTTGACAAAATTACACAACAGAAGCTTCTATGTAAAAGTCTAATCTTTAGTCTGGGGGAAAAAAAAAAAAAAAAAAAAAAAAAAAAGAATGAAAAGGGAAAAAAAAAATCAAAGCGTGAGTGGATTTGAAAGCCAGCTAGTTGGAGGGTTTCTTAGTAATGAGCTGTGTGCCAGTAGTAACTGATGTGTAGTGATTAGCAAAAGGTCACTCCCACTGTGTGACCTACCATGCTGATACCCTAACTTAACATGATGCTAGAGAAGGCAGCATGTGCAGTAAATCAGAGCACAGATGCACATTATGCCTGCCGCGAGAAACTGTTAAAAAGCTTTTTTTCTTGTTTGAGGGGGAAAAAAAAAGAAGCACAAAACCCCTAAATTGCTACATTAGTTTATTTTAATCATGAGCACACTGAATCAATGAAATACAGCATTGCGCTTGCTTCATCATCGCAAAACAAGGGCTAAAATATTCAGAAGTCTTTATGAACAGCATTTCTCACTCTTCTTTTAATCCTGGTCTTTTGCTTCTTCTGCTTTGAATGGATCCTGAACCACTTTAACAAGTATAGATACACCACACTGTATAGCCATACCCCACAAGGTATTCTTTGCTCAACCATTATATTATGCCATTATTGCAGTGACATCAGAGACTAATGTGAACCTGCTGTCTGACAATATAAATTGGCCTACAGATGACAATATCTCTGAATTATTCTCTCTTCCTCAGACCTGCTGGCAGTGCTTGCTGCTTCTATTATGTTACACTTGCAATCTAGCATTTTTTCATCACAAAAACGTATCTTAATATGATAAACAGAACAGTCCTGTAACAGTTTTATACTTGGCAATTTTGGAAGTGGCTTTTTGCTCAGAGATTGTGTTTAATGTTTTCATATTTGGTTAGGTCTACAAAATGAAAGAATTGAGACACTGAGGAAAAATAATGTGATACCCATTGCTTGGAAGTTTTCAGTTGCTTGTTTCTCACCCTTAGAGATTCAGCTTTGTCTTCAAGAACTGTGTTGAAACTAACAATTGTAGTCAAGTAATTTAAGGGTGGGCTTTCAATCTAGGTTGTGATTTTCTGTCTGAAAATCATATGGTCTTGAAACTAGTAGAAAGTCATCTTAAGAAATTGTAGTGGTACATCATTCTTACCTGAGGGAAATGCCTTCCTGAATACAGATTAGACTGCTAGTGCCCTCCTCTGTGGGATAGTTTAATGGTTGTCTGCCTCTCATGGAAAAGACATATATTTAATCTTATATTAATGGTATCAAAACATCTTGAAATTTACTCCATTCTTTCCCCAAAACATGTTACCCTTAAACTTCTATGTTCAGACTAAACTTAGCAATACTGAATTTCTTTCTGAGGTGCAGCTAAATGAAAGTGCCAAAGACTAAGAACTACTTCATCAATAGAACTGAAAATTCCTATCTTCTCCCCAGAAATCATGCAGAACTATGTCATGCAGTGCATATAGTATTAAAGATTTGTTTTGTGAAAGAAATAGAAATTAATCCTGTTTCTGCAGCAAGATCTCACACTACCTCCTGAAGCCATCCTTGGATGTTTATAAAGGCTTAAGTTTTTAACTTAAGATGTATAGGTTCATTTTACAAAAATGAGTCTAATATGTATTTCAATATTGCCTATTAATAAAATATTTCAAGGGGAGGAATAAAATCTGGACAAAATTGAGTAAGATGCTAAAGAAGATCTGTCCTTACAGCTTGCAGGTTCTTTGAAATCTGTGTTTGAGGGGTCCAGCTTTTTTCTCTTTGAAGTCAATGGATGGGCTTACCACTAAAAAGCTTACACTAAAAGTTTGGTCAAAATCCACACAGGCCACTGAAGTTTCAGTCTTACTTACCTGTCAGGGCTCCAGCATCTCAATTTGTCCCTATGAAGTCACAGTTTGCTGAATTAAGATTTCTTGTACAGCCAGCCTTTTGTTCATAATCAGAGACCTTTAGACCTGCAAGTGTTTATTTGTACTGCTAAGACTTGAGCAGAAAGGACACAGCACACACCCACCTCCACACATGCAGAAATATTTGCCATACAGTCCTCAGTGATTTTTTTTTTCTTAAATCAAGGCAAGGACACTGATATCCCTAAAGAGGTCATGGACCTAGGAGAGCAAGGACACTGATTTTTGGTGTGAAGTTTTAAAGTCCCTTTCCCTAATACTGTGTCTCAGTCTGTTTAAAGTAGTTTATACATAGCAAAAGCAGGGATTCTTTGGTTTTGTTGAAAGATGGGGAGGGGTTTAGACATTTTTGTTTGAAGAGAATTGGAGAATGTGAGAGACAAAAGGCAGCAGTTTGCTACTTTGCTTTCCAAGCTTTGGGATTCCACACTTGGTTCACCAGTTGAAGTTTTCTCATTTTTACTGAAAAATGAAATTTTCATTAAATTATCTCCAGCCAAAGAAAACAGCATAATATGACAAGACTGGCAATAAAGTTGGGGAGTTGGCAATATTCCCTTTGGTATTAGAGTAACAATGTTCTTGATCACCAAACTCTGCTTCACTATCATTTGTAAAACATGCAAGCTCATAGCATCATTGAGTTTTTATTTTACAGTGAGCACTTTCTCCCTTTCCCTCCCTGCCTCTAATATCTGCTGATGCTAATTTGAAGGCAGTGTTTTCTCTCACATGGCTCTCAAGCCTCAGTGCCTAGGCTGTGCTTTGTCTTTAGGGAAGGGTAATAATTTAGATGAATTACATTATGTTATTTGATTGTCTTACTTTAAAAAGACAGTGCAAACTACATTAAGCACTAGCAACCTTTCAAGCAAAAAAGATTCCTCCTTCAAATGTATACAAATTGCATGGAAAGCTCAGTTCAAAAGAGATTGATGTTGCTTGAACATTTGCATTGATTCTGCCTGGTGCTGGATCAGACCCTAAAAGCTGCAGTTATTTAAGCAAAACTGCCTGTTTAAGAGGAGCTTGGGAACTACTAAACCAAGAGTAAAACCAGGGAGGTTTAATATTACATAGGGCAATTGTTGAAGGTTGGAATGCCTAAAAATACATGTTCTATGAAGATTTTCAGTTGTCCGTTGATGTAAAATGCTTTGGAATAAATATTCACTCGTACAGAAATATTTCTACATGTGTGACCATTCAGGGCACATAAGCATTGCTTGTGGAAGACACAAAGAGTCTGGTCTCTCTCTTATTTCATTGAACAGACAGTGTATTTTGCTTTCTGAAGTCATGCAGGAGAAGGAACCAAGCTTTTGGCTTTTATGGCTTTGGCTTTCAGATCCCTAAACCCTCTACAGCTAGGACTTATTATATTTTCCAGTATATGGTGTGAGTTTTGTTTTTTTTTTTTAGTCCTTTCCAAAATCTCTCACAGTTTCATTGCATTTTGGGTTGAACTTCTGGCCCTGCCTGAGCCCTGTTCCATCCATTTCACCCTTCTTGTGTTACTCAAGCCAGATTTCCTCCTGTTGCAGAGTCTGTGGGAGCAGATGGGTGAGAGAAACTCTGTGAGATTGTGGTTTCTGAATATTTTCCTCTAATTGTTGGATTGGCTCAGTAGATCTGGAGGGACCAGTTGGGAGCCAGGACCATCTGCACAAAAGCTCTATACTTCTGCATTGGCCCAGGGATCCTTTATATCCTCTGACTCTTTGGTGGCTTCATTCCAGCAGAGCCATACTGAAGTAGGCATTCTCCTGCCATGACCTCTTTAGGGATATCATATTAAAAATAAAGGTCACTGTGAAAGTGTTTCCAGCTCAAGGGAGATAGCTGTTTCTTAAAAGATAACTGGCAGTTTTGAAAGTGTTGACCTCAGGGACTAAAACCATGGAGCTTTTGTAACAGTAATTCCATTGAAAGCCCTACTTTAATTGAACCCAGACAATTAGCTTCTCTTTTTCTTTTTTAGCTAATAAATTGAACAACTCCATTTAGCTTTTTTTTGTTGTTTTTTTGAGAGGCAGAGCTTGAAGCAAGCAAGGCTGTTCTCCACTCACAATTTGCTGCTGCTCACAGGAGAAGGAGAGGCACCTGGAGAGGAAAAGCAGTGCTTGGCAGTTTACCAGACATGCTTATTCAGGTGGCAATAGTGCACAAAAGTTTGGCCAAGTCTGGGCACAAGATCTGTAGCTCTGGCTGAGCTTGCCATGAACAGTGAAAGGAAAGGAGAGGAGATTTTTATTGCCTTGGTGCTTCTGGGAGTGGAATTCATCCCACTGAAATTTGGAAATCAGGCATGCAGTCTGTCATTCATCCTACCAAGGGCTGCTGGGGTTAATCTGTCCATTTTAGGATCAAATGAATCAACCACTCACTCTTCTTTGACTTTAGCAAGAGCCTGTGTGAGAAACTTTTATTCAGATAAAGTTAGATCAGACAAATCCTTCCCATTAGGCCTGGGGAACTTTCAATTGAGCAAAGCATGTTTCCTGCCAGGGTGTGTTTAGAGCATGCAGAACTTGAAAATGAGCTGAAATCTTACATGAGTCAAGTAGGTACTTTAACTTTCAGTCAGATTTAAGCATGTACTCTTAAAGAACAGAAGAATCAAGAGTAAACTTAGAAGTTGTTCTAAGGGCTTTTCTAAATCAAACACTAAATGGTCAGTGTACCTTAAACACTGTTTCAGATAAGCAGCTTTTCTCTAGAGGTAGGCACAGAATATATATGATTGATGGAGGTAACCTCTTATCTATTTTTAAATTCTTAAAATATTGCTGGAATAACAAAACACTCTTTCAGACCCAGGCTGTGAAGCCTTTGCCCCCATTTTTAACATCTGGAATGGCTGACGTCAGTGTTAGCAAATAGCTGCTTTCTGGCCTGGAGATGATAAATTTTACCTTAATCCACAATTCTTAAGGTGCACTCAGGATTCAGTTCAGGAGGAATAAATCCTAATAATGGGGAAGAATAAAATTTCAGAAGAAGAGGGAACCAAGTTAGTGGGAACTGATAATCACCATTGACTCTGTAATTCTCCATGCATATATTATCACTAAAATGGAGCCAGTGTCATCATTTATTAGGAAGTTGTTCAGCAAGCACATCTCAACTGTTTCCTAATGTGATTTTGTTGTGGTTTTGGAAACCCAGGAGCTTATGAGTCCTAGGAAGTCTTCAGGAACAGCTCATGACTCAGTTGCCTCCTCTACGAATGCCCAGTAATTCCGAATTTACAGTTATCACAGGCGGGAAGCTGCGGTGACTGAAATGAGGCAAATTGCTTCATTTTGTGAAAGTTTGGGTCGGGGGCAGCATGAGAAGTTGTAAAATGTACATCTCGTGCTCTCAAATTTCCCTGTGTTTTCACAGAACTGCATCTGTGACTGTGCAGCACTACAAAAATTTCCTGCGAATGTGCTAATAGGCCTTATGAGAATGTTCTATCACCATCCATCTGTCACTTTTTAACAGGCCTGATTGGCAAGCACTTGTAACAACTGACATCTGTTCTCACTTATTGATATGTAGATTTATGGTAATTGCAGTGAACAATAAGACACAAAATTACCTAAGGTGAACATTAAATTAAATTTTCATGCCCTTATCCTTATAAATATTTTTTTTAAAATCTTAGGTTTCAAGCAAGGCATACTGTGCATCTGTTTTGTACATAATTTAATTGTTTTTTTAATCTGCCAAATAACAAAATGAAAGTTGAATTTCCTTGCAATCTTGAATATTTGCCAAGCTGATAGCACACTGGTAAATACATGTTATTAAAAAGGGAATCAAACTGTATTGTGATTCTGTTTTTTTAATCATTTCCCTTTAATTCCCAACATCATCTCCATCAGGAAGATCAAGAGTTATTCCTTACCCTGAAGTTTTTGTTCCCCTACAGGGGGATTTTCATTTTTTATGCACAGCTCTGCCTATGAGGCTGTTCTTCAGCGTGAAGCAATTTGCATTTCTTCAGAGAGAAGCACATTTGCTGAGTGAGCAGCACTTTCAAATAAAACAATCTACTCGTTTGCGGTCCGGCTCCGTTGCGGGATTTGGGACTGTTTGGAAAAAGCTGTAGGATGTGAAATGTGTGAAGACAGTGTGTGAAAGGGGAGAGAATGAGGGAGCAGATTAGTCCCACAGAACTATACCTTGGCTGAAGTTCAGTTGAACCAAAAATCCCCGTTTGAAAGCAAAGTGCTTTTTGGGTCTGGGACTTGAGATAATTTGGTTTCCCTCCTCCGAGTTTGTCCTAACAAGTGGGATGTTGACGCACTTGACAAGTTGACAGGAGAAACCAATAAAGAGGGAGCAGAGATGGTAAAATGCCTGGGGAATGTGAAATAGTGATGACAGGAGTTATTTTTTTATATGTTTGAGAAGACAGAGGATCCTGAAGAGGATACATAGTAAGTGATAAACCTGTTGACACAACCAGCTCTAGATGGTGCTGGGTGACAGTGCGTGCCACAAGCCCTTGATGACAGTCTCATTCAGGTGCTCAGTTCACTGGGGCTCTTTGTTTTCCTGCTCTTATGTGTGTGACAAGCAGTTTTCCTGAAGGCACTGAAGCTGACCCCCCATAACATCTGCAGAGCTGGTTTGTGGCCAGTGTCTTTTAGTCACCTCTACAGTAAAACAGACTGGGTGGGGAGACAGCTTCGTCACTGCATGGCTCTTGTCTCTTAATCTTTTTTTTTGGCGTTGAAATTCTTTCTTCAAGTTGATGGATTCTTCTTCTGCTTCCACAAGAAATGTCCATTAAAAAAATATTTTGGGGGGGGATGAGGCAACGATAGTGTTTGGTTTGAATCTGCATGGGTGTAACAGTGGGTCAGGAGCCCAGAGAGAGCAGTTGTTTGTTCTGCTGCCTGTTGACTTTTTTCTTGCCTGCTGGACTTTTCCTTCAGTGTCACACAGTGCGTGTCTGCTGCCCTCCAGCTTCCATCCTCCCTGTTCCAAAACCTTCTTCAGCCTTGCGTGCCTGGGCCAAGCCATGCACATAAAATGTGATAGAATAAGCAGCATTAAACTGCTTAAATCCATTTACTTCTAAACTGAGGTTTGGAGAAAAGTCCATGCGTTTTCCAGAGGCACATGGGATTTCATCTAGGGCAAGCTGTTTTGTCATCTCTCCTCTAGTATCATTCTGTTGTGATTTTTTTTTGCTATTATTTAATCCTACCATGTGTGCTGTTTAAAAGTCCAAAGTGGAAACCTCCTTACAGAAAATATAAGCTGATTATGACTGATCCATCTGATAAATAAGTAACCAGTGGGTGATAGAAAACCATGCTGTCATTGTGGAGAGCAGCCCACTGCTTCCCCAAATCTCTGTGGCATTAAATATGACCTCAGTGAAGACCAGCATGTTCACTGGATATTCTTTGCTGAATTACTTACATTTCTTAGGAAAGAAAAAGGTAAATGAAAACTGAGGCCTAGATATCAATCCAGAATGAAAATGGATTCTGTATCTCATTTTGAGAACTACTTTGTTTTGTCTGCAAAAAGCTAGACCCCAAATTAAGTTTTCTCCATACCTAAAATCCTGTTCAAAATAATTAGCAGAATCTTACTCGTGAAGGAAAAGGATTTTTTTAATTAAAAAAAAAAATTAAAAAGATAAATTTACACATGAGGCAAGCTTGTAGTTCAACTGAGTAACTAAAAAAAGAGAAAATTAAAATGATCCTTTCTGAATTTCTATCTGAATTGTGCTTTGAAAACTTATCAAGGTAAACCACAAATAGGATTTGAAAAGTTATGAATTTCCATATTATCTCTGGTTTCAGAAATTTATTAGTTATTATGACGCTGCTTCCAAAACCGGGTTTTAGAATTACAGTACAAATAAAAGGATTTTGAAATATTTAGTCAACTTTTCCTACTCTAGAAGATGACTTTGTTCAAGATTTGAGAAGTTTTAAGAAGTTTTGTTCCATTCATTTAGGTATCCACTATCTAATTCTTTAGTATGTATAAAATTTCCATGTAATTAATATACAGTTTTGCCATTTCAGTTATCTTTGCATTTTAAGCACTTAAACTACATGAGAGCTGGTTTAGAAGACTGACCCACAATGTACCATTGCAACAATAACCCATGATTATATTATTTAGTAGTTACACCTAATTTTCTGGTTTATTATTAGCTTGTGACTAGGGTAGCTTTATTTCTCTTTGCAAAACAGTTCAGTTTGCAAGGGTTTGCAAAAAAACTTTATGATTAGCCTCTATAAAAAAACTGAAAGAGCTATTTTTGACAGGTAATTCCTCCAAGTGTATTGTGCAGACTGCAAAATAGTGCTCTTCAATCAACTAAAGGGTTACTCTGAATATAGCAATTATGTCACATTTTCAAAAGCACCAATATCTGAGCTGACTGTGGGCATTTGACTGAGGAACAGGCATTAGAACCTCAGCCAAGCTGGGTCCCCACCTGAGACCTGACCTGCCTATTGTAACATGCTTTATTTAAATTTGGGAGTTTATTCACAAGTAGAGGCTTATATCAAAGTTCACCTCAGAGTTCCTAATACTGGGACAGTCATACTTGTTTATGGGGCTCTTTGGTTGTACTAAGATATGCCTTCAAAAATAATGTCACTCTCCATTACTGCAGGGTTTCTCAGTTCCTGGAAAATACCTTTCCCTCATTGCATTTTTTTTCCTTCTCAAACATACTTATTAGGTATTATGTTTAATTTTTTTTTTTCATCTTCTCCAAGTTGTTTGACAAAGTGTGCAGGGACAAGGAGTATCTCTTGTTAGACAAACTAAAGTTCAGAAAAAGTTGGACAAGTTTCCAGGCACTTGGGCTCTCCTTCAGATGAAGATGTTCCTCCTATCACTTAACCTTTTGTGTGTATCTATAAGGACTTCAAGAACATAACAATAACTCTTTAATCTTTTGGGTTTATACACTCTGTGAGTTCTACTGAGGGCTCACAGAACATGCACAGATCTCCCTGAAGTGTCCAAACCAAAGAGGATGAGCACTCACTGCCATCCAAGCAATCTCTCTCATGTCTGTATGTAGATACCAGTCTGAGCATCCCCCTGTGGACAGGTGTGTGCTAATCAGAGTATCCCAGAAGGATCCAGTCTGGTTAATGCTAGCATCTAACTTGTATCTGTATTTCAGTCTCTTACTGAAGCAGATCACCTTAGAGTAAGTGCCTAAATACTTTGTCTAGTCCAAGATAAAAGGTAAGTACTTGTAAAGGCCTCTGGATTGGAAGGTTCCTGTCCCTCTGATTTAAGTCAAATGAAAGCCATTTCCTTTTCCTTAATCATCTTCTTTTCCATTTCACATCAGATCTCTTTATTGTTTGTCCTCTTTTACTCGCCACCTAAGTTAAAGCCTTTTCTATTTAAATGCATCAATTTCTTGAAGGTCCTCATTGAAATGCAGGTATATATCCCCCACATCTTCCAAACTAGTGAAATGAGTGATGACTTGAGTAGACTTGCTATCACAGTCTAGACCTTATGGTCTGAAAGTCCTTACCTGAATGATGGCTCTGTGATCAGGCTGAGGCTGATTTGATGTTCTTAGTCCATATCTGGCTTTAGAAATGAACCATCACAAGGAAAATCAGCACAATTATTGGTTACTGCACAGAGTAGCTTTAGTAGATAGAGAGGAGACACGGGACACAAATTGTATTCATCCCAATTGTATGACCCTGTCCTGAATGTGTTTTAAACAATAGTTATCTTCTTCACACCCCCTGTTGTGTCAGGAAATAGTATTGCACCTGGGCTTCACACAGAGTTTAAATTGCTTTTAATTCTACACTTCCCTTACAGAAGAAGCTCAAACCAGGTTTAATTTTTTCCTAAACTATAGGCTGGTGCCTTTCCTGTTACCCTCTCAGCTCCAAGGTGGAGAAGTGAGAGATGTTATTCAGGAACCATAAGAGGTGGTTCCCAGATTGTAGGTGTTGGGGGAACAAAGAATTTAATCTCTTGGCAAGGTAGATCCAAAGCTCCATGTCCATTGAAAATAGCTTTTTTAATGGTGTCTTTTACCTAACCCTGTTACTTCTTCATGCAGGCATGAACGCTTTACAACTACAGAATTTGGCAACTTTAGCAGCCGCAGCAGCCGCCGCCCAAACCTCAGCTACCACCACCAATGCAAATCCTCTCTCCACAACAACTGGTGCTCTGGGAGCCCTCACAAGTCCTGGTAAGAGCAGAGTGCTTGCTTTCAAAATACAAAAATGAGAATAAATGGGAAGATGATAGTTAAACCGGTGATTCCATGTTGTGTATGATTTCCCTTTGAATAGCTGCGTATGTTTTTGTTGCTGTTGTTTTTAAGCAAATAAGTAATTTTTCTAGTGGTCCAGTGTGAGCATCTTCACCTTTCCAGGCTCATTTCAGGGGCCATTAAAGCCAAGTGAACCCATCTTACAAAATTCTACCTGAAAATTGTAATCCCATGGGAACCTTAAGCTAAATTACACTTTCCAGAAATAATTCAGAACAGGAGCCAACCCTTCCCATCCTACAGAAAGATCAACTACAGTGGTTCTTGATCCTGGAGAAGCAGATCTTGGTCTCCCAGCACATCATGTACATATTGCCTCCACCCATCATGAATTTTTTGAAGTCCTTTTCCTTTTTTTTTTCCTTCTCTTTTCCTTGCTGTAGCTTAAGTTGAACTTTCTTCTGGTCCAAACTGAGATTACAGCTGTGGAAGTGATACCAGCTGCACAAGTAACACAGATTCTGACTTCATGACAATAAGCAGAAGACAGATTTATGGGGGAACAAGGGACAGGATAGGAAGTGCTGGTGCCTCCATCACCACCATGTAGACTTTCAGTCATGCATGTCTGATGTCTGCAAAACTGTAGAGAGAAACTGGGGTCAGTCCAGAGTTCAGTAACACTACAGCATCTCCAGAATCCAGAGAGAGATGTTGACTCTGTGGAGTTACTCTGAATTTACAGTGAGGTAGCCGAGTCAAGAATCTGTCTCTTTATATAAAAGCTGCAGGGTATAATTATTTGCATCATGAAGTGTGTTTATGGCTGTTTTAAAAAACATTCATATTATTTTAGACACCACTAAAGAACATTTGTGTTAAATCTTGTTTAACTGTGTATTTATTCCCCATGAAAGAGTAATCCATGGCAGGCAGTTTAAGCTCAGTAGTAAGGAAAACAGTCTTCATTGCACAGTAGAACTGGGAGAGAGTCTGGATCCAGGTGTTAAAGGTGGCCAACTCTTCCCATTGTATTACAGTTTTATTGTTTCTCTGGGGGACAGGTTAAATGGAAGGCAGCTTGGCTAAATACAAAGCTTGTGCAGCATTTCTCCATGTCTGGTGTGAGCCACATCTCAACCTAAAAACAGTACCCATTTACATCTCTGAGAAGCAGGTTGGGTAGAAATCATTTTGGGTTTCTGATACTATTTTTTTTCACCTGAGCAATCTCTTCCCTCCATCCTGGAGCTGGAGCTTAACCCTTTGCAAAAGGCTTGTCTCAGTGTCAGTTCTGCTGAGCTGCTCCTGTCTAAATGTCATCTATGTATAGGAGCAGAAATGTTGCATTTCATCCATGCTCTCTGATATCTCTAAAGTTTGGATGTTTGGGTGGTCTGTCTTCCCAGAGGGTGATCAGCACTTCTTGAGCCATGCTGACTTCTCAGGACAACTCCATGTACTGCATTGTGGTTCAAGGGCTGGAAATGAACTTCCCATATCATTGCTGCTCTGCAGCAGAACCTCAGGTGCAGCATGGTTCTGTCATGCTCTTTGTGCCATGTTAGCACAGGACTCAGATTAATTCTTAAGGTCCACAGTTTTCTTTCTCCCCCTGCAGCACAGTCTTCCTATCCAGCCTGCCAGGATAGGCTGGATCCCTCTTTTAATCTGGTCTCAAGGCTCCTTGAGTACCTGGAATGCAGTTTTATCTGATGTCTGTGTCTGCAGAGGCAAGTGGTTAGAAAGGTACTTCAGTTGGCCTGGAGAGATTGGTTTAGGATAACTAGAGCTTAAGATTACCAAGGGTAGTATAGTCAAGCAGGTCCAAGGTTTTTCCAGAAATTAATTATTTTAGCTAACACATTGTGTTACTTTCAAAAAAACCCCTGGAGATTTAGCTTTTGAAATAGTGTCTTCAGAATGCCAATTGCTTTTGAAAGTCTTAAGGATAGTAGCTGTACACAAGTGTTTCTAATATTAGACAACTTGGTATGTCAGAGAAATTCTTTATCTAATAGGTCCATTGACCTATTTATGTTGCACAACCAACCTAAAATCAAGCCTTGTTAAATGTCCTTCAGTTTAACCTTTCTTATCTCATTCCACATTCTCCACCCTATTAAATATTTTGTAAACCTGAATATCTTCAGTGATTCTTCTCTGCTCTATGGAAAATTAATTTAGTTTGATAAAGCTTTTCATAGTAGCTCAAAGTATTTCCATTAAAACTTGAAATATGTTGGCAGAAAACATTTAAAACTGCCTTTCAATGTGTGTATATATCTGGAGGCCTTGAGGGTATTTTTTTGGCCTAGTTTTCTTTTAATAGAACACTTCAGTTTGTTGTGTGTCATAAGCGTAAATTATTTTGTCTGATTTCAAAGCCTGTGCTCGGCCCAGGAAGAAATGTTTGTGTCTCTCCAGATAATGCATTAAATTAATATTTCTCAGTTCAGAAAACTGCCCAAAATTAGGAGAATGAAAGGTTACAGGCTTAAATTTTATCCTTTTCTAGGTGATGTTAAAGCCCAAATACTGCACAGGACAAGAATGAACATGAGCATGTACTTTTAATATGCCTTAAGCCATGGAAGCCACATATATCATATGCATGTTTCTCCCCATCCATAACAATATCTCTCCTAAAGATCTCTCCTGAATCAATCTTTGACCAAGAGCTCTTGTTCTGTCCTTTGTAGACACGTGTCATAAGAGCCCCAGAATGTGGTTTCTACAGTTAAAATTCATCTTGCAGCTTAGTTTTACATAGATAAGATTTAGCAACCTTCAATGTATTGAACTCTTACAAAGGGGATGTTGGTGAGGCTGACTTTGATGTGTTGGCAATACAGAACAACAGGAAAGCCAGGAAGTGAGGAACCAGCAGGGCATCTGATATTTGAGGATGTCAGGTTTTGCTGCTGGCTTCTAGTTGCAATATATTAAAAAAAAAAAAAAAATTAAAAAAAAAAAAATCAGCACCTAATAGTGACCTTTCAATCTGTACAAAACTGCTCTTTAAACTTCATATAGTCCCACATTTCCCAATAAAATAAATTCCAATGATCTTTCACTCATCCATTCTTACTAACTGGCTTTGACTGCAAGAGAGTCTGAGGACACTCATTCTCCTCCATGTGCTAAATACTTTCTCTGAAGCTTGAAACAATATTCATTCAGAAAGATGAGAGACAATGCAATCCCCCAAACTATTAATTTTTTATAATTGTAAATTTATAATTTCAATTTTGCATACCCATGGAAGTCTCTCCCTACAGCATTGTTAGAAATGGGTTTTTAAAAGCTTTTGCTTAAAAAACATGAAAGATTAAACTTTCATTTTAGTAAAAATCCCCTCAGGCAATAAATAGGTTCTTTTGTCTCTTGGCCCTGGCAAAAAATTAAAATGGTTTAAATTGCCCATGGTTAAAGTAACTGTTTCTTGCAATTATCAGATGGTGGTGAACAAAAATGAAAATGAAATAATGAAAGAATAAAATCCAGGTAAATGCATATTATGTCTTTCTTGAGTTTCTCACAGGTCTTTTGAAGACTCATTTAATCATCTGTCTTATCTTTTATTTTGATATGATAATTGTTTCCTTTATTTACTTTAATCACCTCTACTTAGTTAATAAATTCTTCACTTTCTTTTCACTTCACTCACTTGGAATACTTTCCTGTTTTAAAGGCAGGTGCCTGTATATTTCATAACACAAGGATTTGGGCTGGGGTAGCTTCACCTTACTCCAGGTTGTCTGAGCCAGTCAGTGTCAACTCACAGTTGAGCCATGGAAGTTTGCATTTCTCATTAACAGGGAAGGGATTTTGGAGCAGCTGCCTCAGGTGTAGGTATTAACACTCTAAATTTCTCAATTTAGACAGGATGAATCTCAGCTGAGTATCAGGAACCTTGTCCTGTCCTCCAGAGACTGCCCTTGACAAGTCCAGCAAATTGATAGACAACCAAAGAGCTTGCAGGGAGACTGTTTCTCCAGAGCATGAAAAGATTTATGGTTAATTCAGTGGGTGGTGGGCAGGCCTGGAGGTGGATGTCAAGGAGTGCCATACAAGCTCAGAAACAGGGTATCTGCCTCTAACACTGTCTGACATTTAATTTGCCTCAGTTGACCCTCTACCTTAATTTTCCCAAGGATTATCATGGTTATCCTGACTATCCTGAGAGGCACAAGGTTGAATCAGCACTGTAAAAAATTTCCTGATACAAGGAGCTCCGAAGCTCCTGATCTTTTTGCAAAAAGCCACACCAGAAAAATGTTTTGTGCACACAGGAGTAGAGAAGTTGAGTTTCAGACACCAGCTTTCTTTGTCATCTTGCCCTTCTCTGTTGCTCCATGGATTTTTATTTAATGCCACAGCATTAGAGTCACCAAACCACATTGGTTGGTAGACACTTCCCAAAGTCTCTGCTTCAGGTTCCTGCTCATAGCAGGACCATTCAGAGCAGGCTGGTGAAGGCTGTGTCCATTCAAAGTTTGAATATCTCCAAGGATGGAGATTCCACAGCCTATGGCACTTTCGTTTCAATTTTGTTTCTTAAAATTCGTGCAGGAATGTTTTTTTTTAGTAGCCAGTAGCAAAGCCCTTCTATGTGCTAACAGAGAGACAAAACATCTAATTATCAATCCAAAATTATCTGCATAAACATACACAATATAACTTCTGAGCTGTGGGGGGATAGAATTGCTTAACCAGAAGCTAATTCAGTTTCAGACTTCAGAGCCTTGATTTTCCATGACATTTTCATGATTATTTGATTCTCTAAACTGTTATTTATTCACACAGCTGAACTAGCTGTTCATGCTTCAGAAAAAAAAAGGCAATGTAGAAAGTAAGACATTTTTCTTTAACGACCTCTTAAATTCCAGCTCAGCTTTTGCCATATTATGTCAGAATTCAGCCATTCACTCTTCTTTTGAAAAGAAGCACTCCTAAGCACAAAAGTCTAAAACTACTCATTTTCAGGCAGATGCTGACATTGAAAAATAATAACCCCAAAAAAGAAAGTCTGTGAAGTATAGAATAAACCCCCAAAGAAAAAAAATCCTGCTAAAAGTGCCTGTCCTGTAAGAATTAGTTCATACTTCCCCCTGCTAAAAGCAGAGAATTAAAACCCATAGTTAGCATCACTGGTTCATTATTTTCTCTCCTCCCTAACATAGCGTGAAGATTGTCTTTGTTATTTGAATGCGTTCATGTTGTGAACACAATTGTTGAGATGTTAGAGATTTTATAGAATATACAAGATGCTTCAGCTGAGAAGCAGTGGAGAATGTTCAAATAATCATTGTTAGTAGATTCTCTTTTTGTTCTCTCTGGTACAATACGTTTTTCTCCAATCAGCAGTGCACGGCTGCCACCGTGACATTTTGTTAGAGGCCAGTACACCCACTGAGATGGCTGTGATTTGCTTCCAGGATGATCCAAAAATAACCCTCGCAGTAGGTGTGTAGGAAGGTCTGACAGTTTGATAAAGAAGGAATTGAGATAGATGTTTCATGTTGACAAAGATCAGTTTTAAATGCAGAATGGCACTGTTCATGCTGCAGTACAAATTGATTATTTCATACCATTTCATGTGGAATTAATGCAGATTCCGTTTTTATAAAATCATTTAAAATCAGCTGTATTAGCTTTGCAGTACACAGGAAACTTCCCTAGTATGATGTTCATTATTTTTACAATAAAGATAGAGTTAATGAATATAACACTTATGCTAAATAAATGTTTATAAATACAGTATACATACTGTACACATACCCTGAATGGATGCTTAAACAACTCAAGTGTATGATTTTCACATCTCAAATGTTTCTGTTTAATCTGTTTCATGTTTAAATCTAGTTACATTATTAGCACCGTTATCTTCATGCTCTGAGCACTAAGAAGTCCAATGCCTTAATTCTCATCTCAGCACCAATTTTTAAAAAGTATCTATTTGCAAGGAAGCCATGAAAGAAAATTCTGCCTTAGCTTGCCCACCACCCAGTGCCTGTCACTTGACTGCATAGTTCAAGGAGATTTGAGATGGAAGAAGTGTATTTCTGAATGGTGTGTCAGCTGGGCTTACCCACGTAGTGTTTAGTTTCCAGCCCTGTGGTTAGGTTCTGAAATATGTGAATTGATTTTGACTGTGCTTAGTGCCCAGGATTATGCTACTTCTAGGAGAAATACGTTGGTACTAAGCCCATCTGGTAATAAGGTCACCCCTAAGAAGCAAGCATCCAAACACAAGTTGGAACCAAAAAATAGGAAACTGGGCATACGTTTTTGACCTATATTTGTATTTTTAATAATGTCTCAAAATGTCACAAGTTACTAAAGAAAAAAGAGCAGGAATCGTGGCCAAAATTCTCCTACGCTCCCAGCTCAGTAAAAGGAGGGGCGAAAGGGGATGAATTCCTCTGGAGCCTCCCTGGGACAGCCCTGTCTCTCCCTGGTCTCCTCATTTGGAAAAACAAGCCAGGGATAACCTGGAGGATGCCGATGGAGGTGTGCATCAGTTCAGTCCAAGGGGTCTTAACAAAGTTTGGTTACTAAATAACTGGGCTTAGGGTGGGCAGAACCTGTCACCGAAGGAGGGTGTGAGGCTGCAGAAACATTTTGCAAAAGCTCCTTGCCTCTTTTTTAGAATCAACATTAATAATTCAGGAATCTCTGACTCTTTCCTCAGAATTGCATAAATACTGAAGCTGTATGCTGAAGGACAGCATATTTTTCAATGAAGCATTGTGCTGGTTAATTTTTTTGGAGGTTGGTTTTTTTTTTTGGTGTTTTTTTTTTTTTAGGAAGCAGTGTACACTACTAAACCATGGATTAGTAGGATCTAATTCAACAGGAAACATGTTTGTTTTTTAAACATTATTACATTATCTTCTTCCTAAAGTATTAAATTTATTGCTTTAGCACATTTAAGGATTTACTTTGTTTGCAGTATACAAGTAACACTTTGTAATACATTTTATTTTGAAAGTATCTCTCTACTCCACTCTTAATACCTGTTTCAAGCCACAAGAATCTCAGATTGTAAAAAAGCTATTTTTCTCTCTGTTGGAAGTACTATTTCAAGTTTGTTCAGGGTTGTTTTCAATGAAAGAAACATGATACTATCAGCTTGGCTACACAGGTAGATATGTGAGTTTATATGCTATATATTTTACAAGAAGTTCTAAGCCCAGAAAATGCTGGAGTTCATAATATTCAGGAAATAACATAAATCTTAGCAAAACTCATGCACTTGAATAAGCTTTCAACTATTTAAGGATTATGACTGTCAGCATTGCTCCTTCAACTATACTGTGTTGTGCACATGTCCATGGGTACCTATGGTCTGTTTTCCTAAGGTAGGATAAATTGTGGAACATACTGGGAATTGGAGTTTATAAATGTCTTCTACCTAATTGTTTCAGTATTTTCTGAAAAGAGGTAGTTGTTTAAGTATGGGGCCATTGGTTTGTTTTATGTGTTGGCCAAACAAAAATATCAACAGCTGCATGAGTTTAAAACCAAAGAAACTTAACTGCCTTTGCTTTTCACAGAACAGAAATGTGCTGTATGAACAAAAAGAAGCAGTGACACATTGAACTACATATGACTTTACACATGGTCTGCAAAGGACCTGGCTGAGAAATTTTACATGGACACAAGATAATCCTTGAATTCTGCTGTTTACAGAGGGAAATGACTTTTTATTGTGGTGTGCTGTTACAATGAGGTTGTGCCTGCACATCCCACTAAAAATCCTCTCTTCCTTGGAAATTATTATTCAGGCACATTCTGGAATCATAACTCCTTTACCCACGGACTCAAACTTTCAGTATATAGTTTATTTCATCTCTCTTCTAAAATACCATGGATAGGGCTCCTAAGTGTCTGAAGTAAACAAATCTTTTAGTCACATCTCGCAACAATGGAAAGGCAAACATCTCCTAAGGACTGGGTGCCTTATTTTAAGACAGATGTACTTGTGAGGTGAAAATGAAGGTGAATCAGGTCATCCTCTCCCATGTACTATAGAATTTGAATTGCCACATACAGTTGTGGTTAGTGCTCTTGCAACAAAAACAGTGCTTGCCTTGACCTATAGGCTTGAACTCTACTGGAGAGTTGCTACTAGTTGTTGCTTACTAGCACTTATTGTCACCACTTAGTGGTGGAAGTAAGTCCGAGAGGTTGCAGGTACGGAAGAGCAGTGTGAAGGAACCTGAGCTCCAGGCAGGAGATCCTGGCTTCAAGCAGATTCTTATTGATTCTAGAGCAAAAATTCCTTGGGAAGTCTTTTAGAAGTGGTTGGATGATGAAGTGGTGGTCGTTTCAGTCTTGGGGCACAAATCCCTGAATAATAGTTTGCTGCACCTTGTGTAAGATAGCAGTGATAAACATGAGAGCACATCTGGAAGTTCCCTGTAGATATTCTAATTCTCTGGTTTTTTTCATGTGAACTCAGTGGTTCTCCAGTGAACACAGCTCACAGCCCTGGGTACTACTGAGTAAAACAGTCATAAATGCTCAGTAATTATTGTTTCATATTGTGAGGCTTCAGTTTGATTTTATTCCAGTTTGTGTTAACAGTGAGAAGTATCTAATGGGCAGCCATGAGGTATAACCCATGCCAGTCCAGTGTGGCCTATTACTCTTTTCCCCAACCCCTCCTTAAAGTACTTCCCATCCCAAACCAAAAGTGATTTATTGTTGTGGTCTGCTGGGGAGATCACAAGATCCATTGCAGGCATGGTGCTGAAGCAGGATGTATGACTTGTAGTTTACCCTAGAGGTGGAAGGTCTTTACTGAGCAAGACTTTTCAACAAAACAGAAGTATCAGTGTGGAACTGGCTCAGACTATTCACTTGCTTTTTACTCTCTCTCCATCTTCATAATCTCACAGGAACGTGTACCCTTAAACACAATACCCTAGATTCACAAAGACATTTCCAATCAATAAACCCTTGTTTCCTAAAATACCTTCTGTTGGACAGATAGGTTTGGAGGAAACTTAGAGTAAGTAGGACTGGAAACCTACAAAAATAGCCAGTGGATAATTTTGTCTGCGTATCTGCAGTGCCTTTGCATGCTTTATTTTCTCCTCCTTTACACTGCTGTGGAAGGTCCTTGGTGTAGACACTGTGATTTCAGGGCAATCAAAAGTGTCACATTAGGCTTTAATATAAATGACATAAGTGATTAACATGAGTGACCCTGATTTTCACTTGTCTCAAGCTCACAGGGCTCACAGGTCCATGCACAACTGAAGAGTTTGCATTTATGAGGCCAAAGTTAGTTCTTGAAGTCCTTGACTTCTCAATTTGCAAAGAATTTGAATGACTTGGTTCACCTCCCTGGTTTTTTGTTGTCTGGGTTTTTTTAATAAGTGAATGTATTCAAAGGACTTAGTAAAACATAAAGCTGTTTTCAAAAAGCCAGCTTCAGCCAAAAGGATTGCTGAAAGGTTTGCCATGGGGACAGTCTCTCTCCTCCTTTGCATGTGAACAGGCACACAGAAGCAACCTGGTGTTGAGTGTGTGCTGCTCTCTTTTCCTCTTTTCCTCACTGGTGCTTCTCTTTTTCTGTGCCCTGAGAAGTCATGGGTAATCTTTCATAGGAATTGTTCACCTGTGAGTAATGAAGAAGTAGAGAGACACTGACTTATTTGTGAAAGGCTGTGGTATTAGTGTATGTCTTTCTATAGTGTCATTCTCATTTCCCCCTGATTCTTTCTTACTCTCTTGCTTTTCTGGTGTTCTTTCCCTGGAGTACATCTGTCACTTTTATTTTATTCTATCTAAGTACAAGCAGAGCTCTTAAACTTACTGGAATCTTCCTTTTTTGACATGTCAGACAGCACCTCCAAGATACCAGAAAATGAGCAAGTTTTTACTTCTCTCTCCACACCAATGGCAATGTGTTTATCAGAGCATCTTACAGAGATTTAACCTCCCTGGACTAGAAAAATTCACCTCTTCTTTGCCAAAAATTGCCTCAAGAAACAGAACTGGTGCATGCTGGTGCTACATTAGCAACTGGGAGACCTCCAGTTTGTGAAAGGATGAATACTGGGATTGACTGAAGATAACTGTGAGGTGCAGACAGTTTAATGCCTATCACATGTGCTAGTTAGATTAGAATACTGATGAGCCCTTTTGAAAGGCCAACTGCATCTTCTTTCATAAAAAATATTAAAATGCCCCCCTTCCCCCCACCCCCTCCAGATTCTCCACAAGAATAAATTAAAACTTGGAGGTGTGGTTATTATCACAGAATAATTAGACCCCATGGGATTAGAGACACTCAACGTTTGTTAATGCCCCTGGGTTGTGATTATCTAATAATGATGATGCCTCTGTCATCGCTTAATTATTCTTCCCCTTTAAAATGTTCCTTATGCAGTCAGAGCCCGTAGAATGTGCTCATTTCAGACAGAAATTCAACTGCAAATTCCTGAGAGCAATGTCACATGGGTGGTGTGATTGACTTACCTCTTCTCCCCCACACCCATGTTTGCACTTCTCATTTCATAAGCTCCATCATTACTGTACTTGAATTGCTTCTGTTTTCCATAAGAGACATTTAATTCATGAGTTTAAAAATGCTTGGGGGCTCCATCTCTTTAACAACCAGTTGTTGTTAGTGCAGTGTACAGAGAACAGACCTTAATTGATCAATCTTAAACATGTAAGATCAAATCTGGCCAGAGTGCCAGGTAACACCAGATCATTGCTCCAAATTCCCCAGATTCCCCAGCTCGTGGAGCTGGGTGCCTTTCTTTTTTTAGAGAGTATCACAACCAAAATAAGATAATGTAAATCACACCAAAGTTGGAAGCATTGCATAGCTTTTGTCCAACACAGCTAAACTTTGGCTAATATCTCTATTATTTCACTCAGGTGTTCATCTTGTTTAGATAGTTTCAAGACATTGTTCCAAACGTTGGTGGGGTTTGCAGCTAATGATTAGGAAAAAAGCAGAGAATGAAGCTTTAATCTGATTATCCTTAAACCCAGTGTTGTCTCTTAGCTTTATTATCCCTCTTGTACTTGCAAAGGGACAAAGGAATATTCTGTTTACACAAGAGATTTTGGGTAGTAAACAAAGATTTTATATTCAGCTTGCTACAATTTAGGCATTTCTACTTTGGGTTTAATATTTCGTTTCCATTTGTCCCCAACTCATGTAAGTTTCTCTGTGCCACTGACTGGGGATATGGCAGAAGAGTTGAAATTTTTTTTTTTTCTTACTGCATTTCCTCCTTTTGCATAATTTCTTCATATCTTTCTTTCCATTCCCCTACAATTTTATTTTCATTTTCCTGTTGCTAAACCTGAAAGAAACTAAGAGGGATCTAAAATCTCAAGGAATCACACAATGTCAGGACTTCCTTTTGTTAGATCTAGCCCTGGAAATTTGACACACAGTTGTGACAGACTAGAATCAGAGGCACAGCCCAGAATTAAGTAGTGTATTTGGTACCAGCCCCTGCTCCTCTATACAGACCCAAAACCAGAAGCTAGATCTCCTGTTCAGTTTTCAGCCAACACATCCTTATTCTTCAGCTTTCTTTCATTCTTCCTCAGTGCTACAAGACTTTTTCTACTTTTGCTTTTCACTGTTCTACTTTTCATAGGTTCATAGGCCAATCAAGGTTGGAGGGGCTTTCAAGAGGTCTGTAGTCCAACCACCTCCAGAGTCAGGTGTGAGGTGAGATAAGGTTTCTCAGAGCTTGATCCACTCAGGTCTTGAAAACTTCTAGGGAGAACAATTGGGAAATCTGGGTCATCCATTCCAGTGTTTGGCAATACAGTACTGATTTTTTTTACTTGTATCTGGACTGAACATCTCTTGCTTCAATTAACCTCTCATCTTTCCAGTATGCACTCCTGCTCTGTCTCACTGATGACCTCCTCAAAAGTATTTGGAGGCTGCTTCAGGTACACCTGAAGCTACATCTTTTCCATCCTGAACAAGTCCAGCTTGTTACAGGGTGAGTGCTCCAGCCCCTGACAATCTCACAGGCCTTCCACTCAGCTCCATGCAGCTGATCAATGTATTTGTTGCAATGAGGAGCCCACATCTGGATGTAGTATTTACATGTGATCTAACAAGTGATGTGTAAAGAGGAAAAATCACCTGGTATCCTGGCTCTTCTGCTCCAACAGCCTAGGATGCTGTTGGCTTTCTTTGCTGCTAGGGCATGATGCTGGCTCCTGGTCACCTCCCACCAGGACCCCTCCACATCCTTTTCAGCAGGGCTTCACCCCAACCCATCCATCTACACCCTGTGTTACTAACAGGGATTATTTCTTCCCAGGTGCAGGACTTTGCATCTTCTTGCTAAATTTCATAAGGTTCCTGTTGGCCAGCTCTGTGTCCCTCTGAATGACAGCCATTTAGTCAGGAGCAGATTAAATCAGATCTATTTTATTTAGCCCTTGGAGTCATTGAGCTCAAGAAAGCATCAGAAAATCAGAAATACACCCAAATGCAGTACAAAAAAAGAGGATTCTGGACTCGGACAGCCACCAATATAGGTTTGACAGGAGTCTGCCCCAAAAGAGAACATGTTTTCTCTGCAACTTCTCATGCTTAAAGTTGCAGAGATACTGAACCTTAAATTTCTGGCTAATACTGTTCCCTGGTGCACTACTATATTGTCTTAACCAGAGCAAAATAAGTACTTTGAACACAGTTATTTAAACTCTTCATTAAGTAAAACAACAAGAACCAAGTTGTGGTTTAACAGTGGAGAGGTATGGTTTGTTCTTGAACATAGGCACATCCTCTACACCTGACTAAGCAGAGTGTGACCAGAACACAGAGAAGCAAGGTAGTGATACCAAAGTAAAAGTTGAGCTTCCTGTTGTGCTGTGCATTAGGTTGTGTCAGGCAATTGTGCAGGGTAATGGAGAGCTGCCTGAAGGAAAGCTGTCAGCAGGGCTGGCACAGTTACTGTTGTTTATCTCCCTGTAGAAAGCCCCAGACTAGATAAGTTGGTCTTGGAGTTGCCCTTAGGCTCTGCAGCACCAGAAAGCTGGTTCTGCTCCAGAAATATCTCCTCACATGGATGGGGTGGGTGAAGATCTACAGCAACCCTACACACAGGCAAAGAGCTGAAGCTGCTCTTGCTTTTCTTTGTACTCTCCTTTAGTCCTGCCCTAAACCTAAAATAGTTTCCAAAAAGAAAATTCACTTAAAGTCTTTGAGACTTCTTGAGTCTTTGATATTCTTAATACCTTAGTCCTGGATCTGCAGCGTGACTGTGGATCATTTCCAGACACCATGCCAGTGTTGGAAGAGGAGGAAGGGAATAGGACAAAGTGAAGAGGAATGGAGCCTTTGCATCACCACCCATACAATACAATACAATACACCAAGCACCAATACAATACATACAATAGCATATTGCTATTGTACATACAATAGCATACAAGCTACAGTAGCACCAAGTTAGCTTATATAGTATGGTGTTTCCAAGAGTCTCCTTTTTTTCTGTGGTATATGACTACTGAGAAGTCATTGGGATTCTTTATTACTTGGACATTAACCAAAAAATTAAGCAAAGTTTGGGGTCAACTACACACTGCAAACCATCTCTCTTCTCAATCATAGTGGCACTTGGATGATTTGAATAGTTCATTTTATTCAGAGCAACAGTGAGGAATGTTTATCTGGTACTTTGTTTCATCACCAAGTGCTCAGGCAGCCTCCCTGGAACCTCCGTTTGATCTCCTCTGTTGGGGAAGAGGATTCATGTTATAAATTGGCCCTGAGACATGAGAGGGGTGGGATTTGCCCAAGGCTGTATTACAGAGATATAGGTCTGTGGTTTTACTTCAGTACACCTAGAGGCCCTATCAAGGGCACTCCTTGATCTTTGGTGTGGGAAGTAAATAGGTATGACAGAAATGTGCCTGTGCCTCTAAAATACAGCTTTCTAAGAGACAAGCCAGCAACTGGGAAGAAGCATAATTAGCCCTGTCTTGCAGCAAAAAAGCATGAGTGCTTTATCCAGGTCAGCACAAGAAGTTTGAGGCAGAACTGAGAGAGGCACCAATAGCATAGAGTAGTTTAGTTCATCTTGCACAAGGACATCCTAATTATATGACCTAAATCCTAACAGTGAGTCCCTGCTGCCTGGTTCCTTGCTCTGACAAGGTGTGCTTTGCAGAAGAGTGCACATTTTCTGCAGATTAACTCAGAATTGCCCAGCATCCTGCAATTCTCTGAATCCAAGGTTTGGTTGAAGTGCTTACATTCAAACTCCTGAATTTTCATGGTTTGGCATGGGTTCCGTGGGCAAGATGAAGGCAGATCCCTTGCTTTCAGATCACTTCCTTGTAACAACACATGGCCAACAGGAAGGGCAGAATCCATCCCACAGCACATTTCTTCCCTCTGTGTCCTGTGTCTGCTTTGAGTTAACCATCTCCATCAGTGGAAGAGGGGCACTACCAGAGTGCAGTTCAGTTCTATCTCAGTGTGCAGCCCATACTGAGACAGAAATCTAAAGTCAGGTTGTTTGAGTTGCAGGTCTTCCAGGCTCAGAGACATTCTGAGAGAACACTTTTGACTAGACCAGCTTAAACTAACAATGAGGCTGCCAAAGGTAGGGAAATTGATCCCATCCACAATGTGCACAGCAAAGCCAAAGAAGTATTTACACATCACTGCCTTTCCTAGACCTTGTTATCCTGAATCTGGTTTTCCAGCTGATGTAAATCCAAGTGATATAAATCATCATAGCTCAGTGGAAATCAGCTGGCCCAAAGTTTCTATGCTAATACCAGTTGTTTTTCTAGGCTGGCATAGGTATTAGGAGCTGTTTTGAAATGTTATTTAAACGAAAATAGAAATGGCTCATTGCTAGTTTTGATTTTTATTTTAAAAAATCTGGCTTAAAAGGTGCTACAACCTTTTACAGGCAGAAATAAATGTGTTGAGAATAGTTGAAAAAGCCTTCTTCCAGCCTTAAAAGTCTCTATGAATGCAACACTGCTAGTTAAACACAAATGTCTGTACTGAGTAGAGCACCCACTCTGGTGAAAATGTTCTCTGTATCAAAGCAAGTTCTGTTAACATGTTAACAAAAGGCCAAGACCCATTATTCATAATGAGACTGATTGATAGCTAAAATCTCAGCAATTAAATGGAGGAAGCACAGTAAGATCAAATGACAGGGGCTAGGGGTGATCCGGGGTGTGTTGGGGGAAGGCTGCAGCCATGCCTTTCTCCATTTCACAGCTTCTTAATTACATTATTTGTATTACTTGAAGGTTTCTGTTTACTTATTAAAGTGGAGTTGAGTATGGAAAAAAAAAAGGGAGAAGGCTGTGAGACAGAAATGTGGGAATAGAGGGGTAAATGAAGAAGAAATGGTAGGACCTCTAATAGTAAAATGAACATTTTTTAACCTTTTCGTCTTTCATGCCTGGAGATGCTAAAGTGTTCTGTAAAGTTTCTGTATGTGGCCTGGATGGAAAGAGCAACAGGTGACCAGTACACAGCATACCTGCAGGAAAGAGATTTTTCTATAGGTTAGAGGACAAGTCCTGACCTCCTTATACAACGTTGTGGTATTATTTTCACATATTAGTAGATTTTTTTAGGTCAGTGGGAAATATCATGAATGTTTTGTCTGAAATCTTGGAACAGCAGCCAAAGGATTCAACCCAGTAACTCCTGCCAATAGTCTCTGATTGAGCAACAGCCTCTGAGAAAGCCATCGGCTTATTCCAATGATTGATGTTAGAAAGGAAAAAGTTCCTTTGAGTAGACAAAATCTTATCTATCATGTTCTGATGTTTATACAGGGCTTAACATTGTGAGGGAATGATCGGTGCAGCTGGTAAGGAGCAGCTCTGTTCTTCACCAGCTTCTGTATATCCAGCCAGCATTCATCAGGTTAGAGCTCCAGTCTGCTGAATCTCTCCAGCCTCAGTATGAGCTAACTCACTTAATACAGCCCCAGAAATGTATTGAGTCCCTGACATATATAGGTTTAAAGGACATGAGAATAAAATTCCCAGTATAAAAAATAACAGACCAAATGCGGATAGATGATGTACTCTGTACAGAGTGACACCAGAAGCCTAAGTCATTTGCACTTTTTTGTGTGTTTTGATTTTCCTCACTGTTGTACCAAGTGCTGTTGCACTGGTAGCACAGAGAGAGCAATTCCTGGTGGCACTACAGCTCTGTACATCAAGCTGTCTAAGTGCCTGGAGACAGATGCCTACTGTTTATTAAGCAGCACTATGAAGTGATTCGATTCAGAACAGCAATGTTTTGGTGTGGAGGATGGAGGGAGTTGTGAAATGTTTCCTTCTAATTTATTTGGTGGCAGGGGAACCTGGTAAAAACCAATTTACAAATTCAGTAGGTATCCAATCTGTTTTTGTCATCTGGACAACTAAAAGCCATAAATATAGAATAACACTATTTGACAGTGAATTATACTTCCTTTCCCATTACTCTGAGCAGTTGTGGAGCCCAAGAGCTTTGCTGACACAAGAGAGTTATACAGGTTCCCCAAAAGTAGTGCAGTCATCTACTGTTACCACAAGGCATGTGATTTTTCTTTTTTTTCCCTTTGGTTCAATATATGTTACAATTTTTTAGCAGAAAGAAAGTAGAAAAGGTCAAAGGACAGGGGAAGCATAGTCTTTGTCTTTAGACAGATTTCAATGTAATCTGGAAGCACATGAAGTAAAAACTTTCAGCTGGCCTCAGCCTCCTTGTGTTTTGTGGGACCTTTATATTTTGTTTCAACTGCCTTTTAAGTTTTTTGGGGACAAGAAATACTGTTGCTTCATCAGTTTGTTTTATCCAGCGTTTTGTGAGAATTTTTCACCTCTGTCAGTATCTCAGACCTTTTATGGCCCCTTTCTGGTAGTATTTTAGCTCATTACTGTCTTCATTTGCATTTCACACGTTCAGGTCTCAGTCCAAGAGAAGCAGATTAACTAGTGTGGAGTCTCAGGAAAACTCACCCAGCAAGGTGCTGGATCTGTCCTTTACAATGGCCCTGACAAAGGGAGCACCCTTCATTTCTGTTCACTCCATGTTGAATAAGATAATGGAAACCACACCATTGCTTCAGTTTCTTTCTCCTTAAGGAAATAATAAGCCCAAGAGGAAAAAGCATTGTCCCAACAGGTCTGTGAGGCAGATCACTGCTAAGTAGAAGAAACAGCCACAACAACAAAATGCTGATTTCTGGGGTGCTTCAGTGCTTCAGCTTGTATTTTACATTGATTATATGCCAAGTCATTATTTAGGCAAACCAGATAATCTGCATTGCAACTTCAAATGGGAGAATCACCGAGGCACCTCCTCTGTGTTTGTCTGGTGGAACAGAGAAACTTGATGCACATAAAAGAAGAAAAGAGATGTTGGCTTGAGACTGGCCATCCCTGGTGCATGTGTTTGAGCAGTGAGAGTATGGCAAGAGCCACCAAAACACAAACACTGCACGAGAGGGAAGGATTTAATCAGGGCTTTTGGCCTTCTCCAACAGATGTGTTGACAATCCATAAGTGTATGGCTCTCATTCGTAGGAGTTATTTGCCCCCAAGAGCTTTAATGTAATTTTCAGGCAGCTTCCTAGCCCCCATTTCTCTCATTTCTTAAATATATGTGTATCCTCAGGAGAAAAGGGTAATAATCCTCTGAAACAGAAATGGATGGAATTCAGCCCAGTCAAAACCAATCACATAGTTCAGATTTGAGGTTTATATACTTCATTTAAATGTTCTGCTAATGAACATGAGCAGAAACACAGAGCAGTGTTGGTCACAGGGAATTCACTGACATTCCTTCCCATTTATTTTTTCCTCCCTTCTCTGTTGGTGCCCACATTATCTGACAGAAGTGGTTTTTTATTTGTTTTTTTAATTACTTTTTTTTTTTAATCAAAGACATTATTGGCTTCTTATTGCTTTGTGGGGAGAGCTTGAATAATCAAAGCTGTTTCTATCTGCAACATACAAAATTATTCAAGTTAACATTGCAGATGTGAGGGAATTGGACCAAGGAATGCCTCATGGAGTCTGGAAGTCTCTCTTCACCAACACCAGTCTTTAGTATTTTGAGGCCTCATGACTGTGAAGCCTTGTCTTTGGTGGTTCTTAAGGCTGGAAAGGTGGGTTATGTGTAGGTTAGAGCTTTAAGGTTTATCCACAGAATTAAAAAATTGCCTCCCACTTTCCTTAGGGATCCTGCCAACTGTAGAGACTTCACATCCTTGAGGGTTCACTGAGTTGTCTGGTGCTTGGCAGCTCAAAAGAGCATCCAGATAAAAGTTATCTTAACCATTTCACATCTAGGTAATGAATAGGAAAGAAAAAGCAAGGTGTACACATGATGACAGTAAGTCATCAACAAAATTCTGACTTTCAGTGTTCACTTTTCAGAAGGTAATGCAACTTTTAAAGGAAGAGAAAGAAAACCTTTATGATTGATGCACTAAAGTAGGCCTTGGGAGACAAGCTGAAAACCTAATTGCTTCCATGGCTTTTATAACTGTGATTCATCTGGTATAACTTTACCTACCTGTAGGTGAAGTGTTTAATCTACAGTGTTTTTTCAAGGCCCTTCTGTGAGAGACATACACATTTCTAATTCATCCAACCCCTCCTAAAATTGTATCTCTTTCTAAGGTGCTTCATTGCTTTCATATGACAGCAGTGAGTCTCTTTCTCTTCCTAAGCTTGCTGCTTGGATGGCTTCATCTCATCCACCTTCATCATTCCCTTGGCATTGTAGGAGGAAGGACCTTTTCTCCATCTTAGCCTCAGCTTCCTCTCTAGCATAGCCTTTGTGAAGGCAAATAGTATCATTTATGAGATGCATGCACAGGACAAAGGCCGGGGTAAAAGTGTTGCAGGTGGCGGGGGAGGTGAAAATTTAGAAGTAGTTATGCTAAGGTTTGGACTGGTCAAGCAGGACAGAAAAGCAGGAAACCGACAAGGAAAGTGTTAATGTGCTGAGAAGAGGGGAACAGTTTATCAACAAGGAATGCGCTGGGAAGAGGGGAACGGCTTATCAAAGGGGATTAGTTGGGCATGAACATGAAGAAAAGTAAACTGACATTGAAGATAAGGGTTATTACGCATGTAGAGGGGGGTTGATGGTGGGAGACAGTCAAAACAATATCTAAAATTGAAAAAGTACGAGATTTGCGGTTTGTAGATGTCTCTCTATTGTTATCTGCATGTAACTGTTTTGCAACTGAAATTCCGCACGAAGGCTTCATTGTAAAAAGGGTATAAAAGCTGAACCGAAAACGGGGATCGTTGGAATCCTGATTTGGGACGCTAGTCCTCAGGTTTCCCGGGGCCCCGAATAAAGCACCGCATAAACTGGCACTCTGTTGGTTTGTGTCTTGACTTCGGGCAACAAAAGCATGCAATAAAATGGATTGTAGTTACATTTTGTATTTGGCAGGTCATTCTTCTTTTTGTAAACTTCAGGACTTCAAATGATGTTCATAAAGTGTCCTAGAGCAGAGACATAATGGCCTGGCTCAGAATAATTAAATATTTAATAATTATATAATTTAAATTTCTCTGAGAACACTTAGGGCCCAGAGCAGAAAGCTGTTGGCAGAATTACAATTAATAATTCTTTTTTTTTTCTTTTTTTTTTTTTCCTTTTTTTTTTTTAATACTAGAGTTTAAAATGGGGCAAAATCTCAATAGCCTGCTTAGATGATCAGCCTGGGATGCTAGACTGATTGACAAACATTTGAGAAAGTGCCTGATCCCATACATATTGCTTCTGTATTAAGTTTGCAAATAATAGGATAATGCTGTATTTTATTATCTAGTCTTTCAAGGGTTATCAACACTTTCCATGAACAACCACACTAGGAATATCTTGAAAAAGGTTGGTCTGTTGGTCCCATTTTCCTTTTTTCTTTTTCTTGCAAGTAGCCCTGTTGCTGGACTCAACATTATTGTAAAAGCTGGTTTGAGATCAGCTAAAATAAGCAAAATATGACCTTAATTTTCCTCACTTTTTTTTTTTTTTCATTTCAGTGGCTGCGTCAACTGCTAATTCCACAGCTGGTGCGGCCATGAATTCTTTGACTTCTCTGGGTACTCTCCAAGGATTGGCTGGAGCCACTGTTGGACTGAATAATATTAATGCACTAGCAGGTACCGTAAACAGTGAGTATTTATTGCTGTGGTGGACAGCCTTCCCCAATAACCATGACACAAAAACTATCAATTGTAAAGCAATGATGTGATGATTTCTAATCTGCATACAAAATAAGGGGGTCAAGTTGACCTGGTTCCATTCATGGTACATATGCAGTTCTGGAGTCCTTTAGTTTTACCTAGTTTGCCCTGCAAAGTGAAGTCCCTTGGGTCCCTGCACAAAGACTCCTTTTCTTGCAGGGTGTATGGAAGGTAAAAGAAGTGTTACCAGGGATCTGTGTTATCCAGGTTATAGGAGAGGCTCCTTTTTCATTTCAGGAGTCTGAAAACAGGTATATCAACCCAGTGTACAAAAGCTCATTCAGAAATGTAGTGATAATAAAGATATTTTCCACAAAGCATTCCTTTTAAATGTTGTTAGGAATTGATAAATTGACTTGAGAGCAACATACTTTAAAAACTCAGGGAAGTCTTTGGCTTTTAATTGGCAAGTCAGTTACCTATAATACCAGAACATGCACATCTATCATATTACATCTTAAACAAACTTTGGCATCTTCAGCTAAGTTGATGCCAGTATATTCTTCCTTGTTCTGAGCCTTGGTCAAGATTTTCCTGAAGAAGAATGATTTTTTTATTATTATTATTATTGTTTTTGCTATGATGACTTCACCTTTGCCTTCAATGGAAGATATTTGTCCAGCTGCATTTTCCCTCTCCCTTTTTCTTAGCTGCTGTTGCTCCTTGCATTTCCTTTTGTAATGCAAGGAATTTACTTGGTCATTGCCAGTCCATGACCCATCATAATGTACCCCCAGGAATGGATGTCCTCCTCAGTATCTCTTGCTCACTCTGATGCTCTGCATGATGTCCTTTTTGTCACTGTACTTGGCTGCTCACCCAATCCTTTTGTCCTGTGATCTCTGGTTGTCATTGTTGGGAGTTGGGAAGGAAGGGGGCTAAATGGATGTCCATGTAGCAGTGTTGAGTGGTTGCATGGGGTCTTGTATAAAACAGATCTTGCTTCTGGCAAGGACATACATATCTCACACAAACAACATCATAGTAAATGTTACTCAAGAACAAATTAAGAAAAGTAAGTGCTACATCCCAAAATGGCCAATGTTAATTTCCTTTCTTACTATTACAATAGCATTAAAGCAAGCCACTGAAAATGGCACACTTAACTTGTCCCCTCTCACAAACTCTCTTACCAAGAGAGCTACCTTGTCATAAGGAAGAGATAATTAAATGTTCTTTCTTGATAAACAGTTGTGCTTCACTTGGTTTATAAGAAGTCACAGTACCAACAGCAGGGTATGGCATCCCACTCCTTCCCTCCCACAAGTACCAAGAACCCAGGTGCACTGGAGCACTCCAAGATAATGTTTCCTTTATTGAGACTGAGCAAGAATGAGTCACCTCTGTGCTCTTGACTTTGTGTGGGAACCCTTCCGTTGCACTCTTAGCTCTTCTTGCTAGGCTAAAAGCAAAGAGTTTCCATTTTCTCTATTTTGAGGTCTTGTGTGTGCAATCTTACCTGCATGTGTCATTTGAAGTATTAATGACATATTCACTACCCAGTACCAAGTTTCAACTTGTTTCAAGCCACCATTACTTCCATGGACTTGTACCAACAGTGGCTTCAGTCCCAAATCTTCATGGATGTTTTTGTGGACACAGAGAGTGTATGTGCCTAGAATATCTGTATGTGTATAGCACTTATAAAATTGTATGTGGATATGTCTGTCTATGTTTATACATATGTGAGAGAGACCTAAAAAAGGGAAACTGCATTCCCTACAACACAACACAGTGTTGTGGCACTGTTTCTGACAAACTGATGATCAGTTTCAGGTACTTGTGATGCTAATGAGAGCAAGGCATTTGTCAAATTATAACAGCCTCCCTTGCCTATTTTGTTGAGGAGCTGGTGCTTTTCCCAGTGACCATGGCTGATCCAGTAGTTCATGCTCAAACCTGCCTAGCAGTTTGCCTACAGGAAACCCCACATTCAGTGACTCTGATGTTTCACATTATGCCATGGTCACAAGCATTCCAGTAAAAGCATCCAAACAGCATTTGGTCATGGAGGTTCCTTAAGTAACTGCCCAGAGAAGTTGGAACTGAGTGTCATGCTTCTCACTGGAGAATTAGGAGTGATCCAAAGCACAAGTCCTCCAAAGCTTAACCCAAAAATGAATCAGAGGGTGACACTGGGTTTAGGTATTGATGTACACACAGGTGTTGGAGGAGGTGCTCTTCTGTTGAAGCAGTGTCCTGCTCTGTATGTGAGAATGGCAGAGAGAGTGTCTTTCAAGATGAGCTCACTAGGCAACTTCTGTTTGTTTTCTTCCATTTTCTGGATCCTGACCAGGTCCATGAAGAAGAAGCTGGGTTGTAGAGAGTGATAATGTAGAGAGAAGCATTTTAGAAAGATGTCTTTAAAATTAAAGAAAGTAGAATATGGGAAGATTAACTGTCTCCAAGCTTCGGGCAACAGTTATACCTATTTGTGGGGATTCACCCAGTCTTCCCTTGGTTGTCCTTTAAGCATCTAAAGAATTAAATGACAACATACTAGACTGTCCTTTGGCCACATAAATTTAAATAAATAACTAACAAAAGGAATTATGCATAGTGAGGAAAAATTAATTGAGAGAAATTAAGAGATTCTTTGCAATTAAGAAAGCAGACCATGGGTTCAGGATGCTGGACTGCTATGACACAATATTTGTGTGTGAACCTGGGGCAGTCACTTAGCCTTTCTGCCCCCATATTTACATTTGTAAAATGGAGATAAAACTATTTGTGACAGATTTGAAGGTGCTTGGAAAGCACTTTAAGAGACCTTTGGACTTGCCAAGCATTGTCACTTCTGTATTATGTAGAGTAACTCAAAAAAGTAGAAGGCCATAGATGAGAGACTCCACAAGGTTATTTCACAAAGCGAGGAAGGGACCAGAGTTCAATAGCATGCTGAGGTGCAGTAGTGGAGATAATAAAGAGATGGCAGAGATGTGTAAGTGCAGCTGGACCTCGCAGATTTCATAAAAATGTAAAAAGGGAGAACAGAAAAGATGTTGAGAGTTTTCTGCAGATCTGTTTTGCTCAAGAGGGAAGTGTGCTCAGACACGTGTGCTGCAGTAGCAATAGCCTTGCCCTTCCCAGAAGCAGCACCATGAGCCAGGAGTGTCTGGCTATTTGCTAATCTGAAATCATTTGGTGGGAAGGGGCTATTGATTTCAGGTGAAAGAAGGGGGAGGATGCTCCCCACTGCAGCACAAAGCTTGCTTCTCTAATAGGCTGATGACTCAACGAAAGATAACATGTTATCCTAATGCTTCTTCTATTACCAAGTTGTTTCAACACTGTAATAAAAGGAGAGATACAAGCTGTTTTATCAGGAGCTTGTACTTTAACCAGTGCTTTAGCACACATAAAAGCAATGACACAAACCTACAAAATCAGAGCAGGTTAAGGTCAGGCTTAGGATGATGAGGATATTATTGTTGTTGTTGTTGTTGTTATATCGGTGAATCTGCCTTTTCCAAATGTCCTACTTCAGATATAAGATGCTTCACAAGCAATCTTGGTTTACAAGTTTTTATTTTATGCTTAGAAGCATTGTACAACAAATACCTGTCTCTCTTTTGCTGTGACAGGGGTTTTTGTTCACAATAGTGGCAGCCACTACCATCTATCAGGATGCAGTGATGCTCTGAAGTGGGTTGGAGGGGAAAGAGAAATCTTCAAAGTGCAAGACATTTTATTAAGGAAAGGCTAAGAATATCACATCTCTGTCAAGTGTTTAGTCACACAAATTATAGTAATATCAAAAGGTATAATTTATGCAGTACAGTTCTCTTAATTGGCACAGACTCTGGTGGAGCCAGAAAGGTGCCACTTGAGCAATTGTCCTGATTATCAGAGGCTCATAGGAATACATTTCTTGAATCTACATAAGAAATGGAAGAAAACCAGTAGGTCAGCATCTTTCTCCTCCTCTGTCAATGTAGGATAATTCCCTGCTGTATTCTTTCTATCTCTAAATTACTCATGTGATAAGGTTTATGCCATTTGCCTTGAAGATTGGTTCCCAGTCTAATAGATTTCATTGTTAATTCACTATAAAATGTCCTCCACTTAATTTCCTTACTTTTCTCCAATTTGCAAATAACCCCTCATTATTACTCTCTTTTTCTTCCATGTCCCTAACTTTTTGGATCTTAATATGGCTCCACCAGTCACCTCTTCAACCTCTGTTTTGCCAACTAAAATGTTACGCAGTCAATGTCTAAGAAATGGTCTCTAGTGGTTCTGTGTTCTCCGTTTTTCTGGTGACTGATGTACCATACTGTAAGAGGCATGATTAAGCCCTTTTAAGTTATCTGTGAGCTCTTCACCTAAAAGCTGGGGAGCACAGGAGGGCTACCTGTGCAGAAAATATGGTGTAACTCTCAGTCCTGGTAAGTGCTTACTCCTCCAGTTGACAAACTGGAGGTGTGGACCATGAGGAGTGCTCTCAACTCTGCCACCCCTTTGACTAACCAAAGAGACTAACTCTAACAAGGAAAATCCAAAGAGACCCCAAAGAGACTAACTCTAACAAGGAAAATCCACTTTTTCTGGCATTTCTGGGGGAAAAAAACCCAAAAAGTGTTAACACTTCAATGTGGCTCATTTAGGAGCCATGATGATGAGTAGGAGCAACAGAGAGGCTGTAGCCCAGGAGTTCGTCCACCATGGAGTAACAGTAGTAAAACATCTTTTGCAGACCTCACAGTTTGAACAGATGAGGGGTCCCATTTTCTGCACAGATGAGGGATCCCATTTTCTGCACAGCTAGTAATCCAGTCTGCAATTTCCTCTCTGGCAGTCATGCCAGTTAAATTAATGCAATATTTATCAGGATATGGGAGCACTTTAAAGAAAAAAATTTTGCAGTTCTTCCAGTGAGATGAAAGGTGTTGCTAGAACCAAAATGGTTTTTTTTCTTTGTGAAAGATGCCTGGTCTAGATGAAGCACTTCTAGTCACTTCAGATGTGCTTTGTTCATCTCTTCTGGAGTACCTGGAGGAGGAAGGTGGAAGTGCAGAGCATTGCAGTCCGCTTTCCTATCAGAAACAAAAGCCCATAATTACACAAAGGGTTGTTTCAAAATACTGTTAATCAGGGTTCTTTCCTAATTCTGTATGACTCCTGATACGGTGTGGTCATGTCCTGTTGATAAAGACCCTGGTCAGAAAGTGTTGGTTTCCTTGCAGTCTGCTTTTTCCCAGTGGCCAGGTGGAGTGGGTCCCACTCTGCCGGCTCCAGAAGCTGTGTCATAAGCACAGATGTCAAGGAGGGACAGGCAGAGAGGTTTTCAGGAGCACCAAGCTGTAGTACTTGCCAGTAGCAGGCTGCATGCGAGTCCATTTGACTGTGCAACCCTTGTGCTGAAGTGAACCTGACGCCAGAGTCGTGTTTCTTTGTTTTCAGTCCCATTTGGTGAAAGTGCCGAGCTGCATGCACTGCCGTCGTTGTCAGTGTCATATAATACCAACGACTTTCGGAAAGCACTAATGAACAAGTGCAATTTCTTTTCTCTATTGTTGGGTTTTTTGTAAAGTTGCTCAAATGCTCTCAGGTATGGCGGCCCTGAACGGAGGACTCGGCGCCACAGGCTTGACGAACGGTACGGCCGGCACGATGGACGCGCTCACCCAGGCCTACTCAGGAATCCAGCAGTACGCTGCCGCCGCCCTGCCCACCCTCTACAGCCAGAGCTTGTTGCAGCAGCAAAGTGCTGCAGGCAGCCAGAAGGAAGGTAAGAGTCTGCTGCAGGGGGAGCCAGCCCACCCCACAGCCAAGCAAAAGCGGTATCATGGGTTTGTTACTTTGCAAAGGCTTAAAAAGGGCCTCCGATAGCCTGGTCTTTGGTTTCGTTTCATTGTTCCCCTGTTCAGGATTGCTCCTTTCTTAAAACTCTCATGCGAGTAATTTTTTAACCATCTGTCCTTCAAGTTATACTTCATGGTTTGGGTTGGAAGGCACGTTAAGATCAGCTAGTTCCAACCCTACTACCATGGGCAGGGACACATCCCACTAGACCAGGTTGCTCCAAACCCCATCCAACCTGGCCTTGAACACTTCCAGGCGTGAGAAGTCTACCGCTTCCCCGGGCAACATGTACCAGTGTCTCACCACCCTCACGGGGGAGAATTTCTTCCTAATATCTAAACTAAATCTACCCTCTTTCAGTTTAAAGCCATTACCCCTCATCCTGTAACTCCATGCCCTCATAAAAAGTCCCTCCCCCAGCTCTCCTGTAGTCCCTTCAGATACTGGAGGCAACATCCAGGCTGAACACCCCCAGTTCTCTCAACCTGTCTTCATAGTGCTCCAGCCCTCTGTCCATCCTTTCTCATATAAAAGCATTTACTGTGTAAAAAGGCACCTGTAACAATAATCATCCCTTAATGGGTGCAGTTCTCTCTTCTGATTTGACATTTTATGTGATAATGGAGTTAATCTGATTAGATTTAAGGTTTTGAATTAATGACGAGATCCGTTCTTTACTTAAATGTGGGTGTTTTAGGGGAGGTAACTCAGTGAATGATTGCCCCCTTCCCCCATTCCAAAAGCAAATAGACTTCAGGAAGTTATTGCTAAGAGTAAATGAATACTAATTACAAGATATTAAGGAAAATGAGGTTATCCTTTTCCTCTCTTGCATTTCCCTGCATACTTCCCAGGCATTTTGAGGGTTTGTTTCTGCTTTCCAGCAGGACAGGAAAATATTGCACGCTTTCTAAGACTGTTTCTGTGTTGTCACAACTGTTCTTGCCAGGGCTAAGCTTTGGAAATAAAACTAGTATAATATCCTCAAGAGAAATTTGTTTACTCTCTTTTGAAATAGTTTTTTTGTACTGTTACGGGTTGCGTTTCCTAGGAAGACAAATTTGACATTCCCTGAGCTGGTTGTGTAACTCCTGGGACACTGGAGTTAAAATGTGTATTTTCTCTGAATTCCTTATTTCATTTGCTGCTAACAGCTTGGATTATTTAAGTATTTTTATCAACTTTTTTTTTTCTCCTTTTTTTGTGGGTTTTTTTGCATTTATCTTTTATCTCACTCACTTCCATCAGTGACAACAGACTAATTGACACCAAAAAGAAAAATTTTACTTGGTGTCATTGTAAGCTACATCGTGTAGGGCAGTATGATTTTTTTTATCCTAACTATTTTTTTTTCTGTTTATAAAAGTCCATACCAAGTGCAGATTTATTTTTTCTTATTATGAATTACTTTATGAAAGGTCATTTTGTCCCTTTAAAAATACAGGGGGGTTGTTATATGTCTTGTTTCTGTTAGTAAGAAGTTAAGTTAAAGTGAGTAAATTCCATCATTGAATACTGACAATTATTTTTTGTCTTTTAACATGATTTCTGACAATGGAATGGTGAAGAGTCTGGAGTGGTTGGGGACAAACAAGTACCAGAGAAAAATGCTATGTGAATATTAAATGCTGAAGCACAGTGGACTGCTTCATACATATGCTTAAATTCATGTTTAATAAGGTTGTTCTTATGATTTTCAAGAAATATTATTTTCCAGAAAGGATAGTTTACTTGTGGTAAGAAGAAATAAGTTCCTGATAACAAATTTTTTTCCCTCTTTTTTCACTCCCAAAAAAACCATTTTTTTTAAAAAAAATAATTTATTCTAATCTATTTATATTCCCCCCTTCCCTCACCTTGGGCAAACTTTGCAGCCTTTTCCTTCAGGATGGGGGAGAGCAGACAGCCTGGTTCTTCTGCTAGGGGAGGGATGAGGCATCAGGACTGTTGTGAAAGGTACTCCATAAATCTTACACACACTTTCCTATTCCTCTCCAGAAAAACAAGGACATCACATCTGAGGCACACAAATTCCATTAAGCAAGGGAATAGTTAAGCAAGTTACTCTAGATGAGTTCTTGCCACAAATAGTTGTTCCCTTCTTGTACCACCTATACCCCTGGTATCTGCCTGGGAGGGCCACATGTCTGGCTTCATCATGTTGTTCCAGGCATCCATTGCTCATTTCCAGTATTTTATTCCAAAGGAGAAATTGAGCTGGAGAAATATAACAAATTAGTGCCAGGATGAGTGGTTAAGCCAACAGCAGTAATCATGTGTACTTCAAATCTCGACTGTAAGAAAAATATTCAAAGCACTTCTGAGTTTGCACCTTTCTTTGCAAACTCAGCTTTGTCTAATGCCAATTTAATTTCACCATGACTACTTTGCTTTGAATTAAAAAAAAAATAATAAAATATTTTACAGTTTCCTTCTAGAGACAGAGCTTTCTTTGGGGAATTTGTTTTAAAAAAAAACAAAAAACAAAAAACAAAAAAAAACCAAGAAAAACCTCCAAACTCCAGATATTGTCATTATGAAATTAATTAGTACAGATTTAATTCTTCCTGTCTCTCACTTCCCTAATTTCCCAGTCACAAGATTTACTTTGTCTTATCCTTTTTTATCCTCACCCCTGCTAGTTGCATGTCCTTTGAGCTTAAATCTACGATGATAAAATCTGAGCTCTGAGCTCAGCTCCTCACATTTCCAGAATCCCACAAGAATTAAACTGACAAGCCCATGCAGGTGTGTGAGGCAGCAGAGGACTCCTTGTGCAGTTCTTGGGGTATTGTAAGAGTAATACATGGTGTACCCTTTTTGCTAACCCTGATGATACTGAAAGACACTTGTGTAAATTGAAGAAAGAGACTTCAATTGAATTTGTCTCTAGTAGAGTTATCAAGTAAACACTTTTCCAGATAGGATGCTCTGAAGAGCTGCATTTCAGTTCTGTTCCTTTGATGATCCACTTGCTTTTGTTCCTTCAAAGATGGAGAGTGAAATGTTTTATGACCATCACTTTCAGTAAGTATTATGGAAAAACAAATGAAATAGAGCTCTTTTAATAGCTGTTTTCATACTTTTTTGTTTGTTTGTTTTCCTAAAGGTCCAGAAGGGGCAAACCTCTTTATTTACCACCTCCCCCAGGAGTTTGGAGACCAGGACATTCTGCAGATGTTCATGCCTTTTGGAAATGTTATCTCTGCTAAAGTCTTCATTGACAAACAGACCAACCTGAGCAAGTGCTTTGGTATGTCAGATTTAATAAATCAAATAGTAAAAGCCACGTGCGCGGTACTGAAACAGGGCCAGGGAAAAAAATTAACAGCAATCTGAGAAATGTCAGACTGGAATCTCATTCCAAAAATTACGGACTGTTAATCCTCAAATGAGCAGGAAGATGCACAGACAAACTAAAAATTAGGTATGAAAAACAATAATAATCTTCCAGTCTGACATCTCACATGAATGTGTCAAGTACATGAAACTAATTACACCCTATGTGGGGGAATGTCATTTAGTATACTGTTAAACTGCCTTATTATGGTTACCTAATTATTCTCTATTGTATAGCTGAGCCACTTAAAAACTCTCTATGTTTAACCCATTACTTCTACATTACAGGAATTTCTTTCTTTTAAATTAAGTACAAGATTTTGCAATTAGTGATTGAATGGTGTGTGCATGTGGTTCAGAACACTCTGCAGTTGATGTCTAGATATGCAGCTTCAGCTGTTGCAGGCTGACTGGTGGAAGGTGACATATCCCCTTACCCTAGGGCAAGGGTAAAGGCAGTCTAATGCAATCAGTGTCAAGTTTCACAGACAATATTTTCAGCTGCCAGAAAATTCCATCACAACAGAGACGAAGGTGCTATGTTGGTATGAAACAAGTTCTAGAGTTGATTAAGTGGGCTGGTGTCCTTTGAACAGCATAGATGCACCAGTTCAGTGCTTTGATGGAGGGAGTACAGAATGCAGGCAAGTGACAATCTGTTAGAGCATTGGTCTGGTAATTGTGGTCTTATACACAACTTGAGGCAGAGGACAGAATCCCTTAAAGATAAGTTTTATAAGGTTAGACATAAAATATTGGAGCTGTAAGAGTGACAGCTTCATCCCTGAGTAAAGGAACGCAGCTGCATGTATTACAGAAGAGTAACCAGTCCAGACAGTCTCCTAGTGTCCAAAACTCCTTTGTACCAGCAGTGTTCCTCTTTGCTGAGCCCTATCCCTCAGTTTTGAAGTGTCCCCATTTGAGTTTCCCCCTTATTCATAATACATGTTTCATAGTTTACATATCAATATTATTTTGTTTTGGGTCTAAGTTTTGTTAAAATATGTCTGTCTAAATACTTAGCTCCACAAGCACCATTCAGGAGCAGCTATTTAGCTTTAGCCCACCTTTGAAAAGGTTAATCTAAACAGTTTATCTAAACAGATAATACCCAAAATCAAGTAGAATTCATCAAGTCTCTCAGAAATACCCACTACACTGGAATTCAAGCCTTCCGCAATCTTGAGTGTTGCTATTCACTTTATGGCAAGGCCTTAGTATATTTGGAGTTAATTTGGGTTAGAGAAAGGTTACAGTGCTGTTTCTGCCCTTTTCCATACTGTCATGCCATTTATTCACCTTTTTAAGCTTTACAAAAAACTCTTCAGACCTCGACATAGTCAAGCATTTTCCTGCAAGGGGTTAAAGCAGTCTGTAGGGCTATAGCAAATTTAGCAAGTGATATTGAAATGGACTCCCTATTGATCTGGAGCCAGTTCACTCAGTATGTTGGGGTGACAAAATCGTTGTTGAGGTCTCCAGGAATCTTGATGAAATGTCAAATCAAGCTATGTTAATCAAAATGCAGCAACTGTGTTGACTGCTGAAAGAATGTAGATTATTTTGGGCAGGTGGCTGAGTTCATCAGCTCGTTTCCTTCTCTTGCTTTTTGTGGGTTTTCTTTTACTCTGTGATTACCTACTTACACATTGGTCTGAAGTTATGGGACACAATTACCTGCCTTAGAGTGATGCACCAAGGTTATCTTATTTGAGGGAAACTGAAGGGCTCAACACCCAGCAAATGGAGGAGTCCTCTGTCTTTTTGGCATTAGTCAGCTTTCACTAACATTTCAATTTCTCATTCTTCCTCCCCAGATATTTTGCCACCAATGACAGAGTTCTGTTTTAAAAACAAAAAGTACTGCAGTGGCAGAGGAATTTGAGATTTTCTGATTCAGTAGGTGACTGCTAGTCACAGGAAAAGCCAGAATTAATCCTGCTAGTTTAACATGCCAGCGTGTTCTGTATGTACCTCCTCAGCTTTAGTAGCAAGAATCATCTGTTTATTGTTTCAGTCCCATATTTGTGTTTTTAGAAGCTTTTTTTTTTTTTCACTGTCCTCCCACCCAAAAAATAGGTTAATAGTGCATCTGAAGAACCATTTACCCTCTGTATCATTAATGATCATTGCTCATGGTACAATTTGGGTTTGGTTTGGCATTTTTTTGTTGGTTTGGTTTGGTCTTTATTTTTTTACCTTGTAATAATAATAATAATGAAAATGAAGTTTTGCAAAGGCTTAGGGCTTTCTACTCTGGAGTTTCCAATCTCCTGCCCAAAGAAGGAGGAAGTGAAATTATAGATGAGGACAGGTTGAACACCAGAAAGGTGAAAAGATTGTCCAAGGTTGTCCTCTGGCATAACTGGGAAAGGAAGGTTCATTCTGAATGACTCTCAGGGTAGTGACATACAGTGGTTAACTTTTATGTAACGCTGCTTCTCAAAATGAAAAATTACTCTTCTTTGCAGAATGCAGACTTTAGCATAATTTGCTTTATTGACCAGTTCAAATGAATGCTCACAATTGTAATGAGGAGGACAGGACAGTCTGTTTACACCTGGAGTACTCTTATGTTACTTCTCATCAGCTCTAGTTGATTTAGCAGACAAAGGGTTTCACTCTTTAAACTTACCTCTCACCTTTCATAAATCTTAGAATAACAGCAATGAGAGATGCAGAAGTTAAGGTGGAGGAGGAGGGACCCAATGACATCAGAGCATAAGTGCAGTCTGCCTCATAGCAAAATTGCTACTTGAATGATTAAAAATATATATCCTGGTTATAGAGATATAACCTAAAGGTCTAAAACAAAAATCAGAATTGTCACAACAGGGTCTTTGAAAATTGATAAGAAACATCATCCCATCCCCATGTAACCTGCAGTTTCAATTTCAGACAAAAAAAAATGATGAATGGGTGCAATCAAAAAAAGGTAAATAAAGAGAGAGAATGCCAGATTTCTCTGTAAGCTTTAGAAATGAAGGTTCTTGATAAGGGAGAAGATGAAAGTGTAACTGTCTAATGCAGATACAGCATTCTGGGTAAAGAAACAAACTATGAATCAGATTCCACTGATTCAGCACAGAGGATGTATGTTTGAATTTATGGAAAATAATAAAAAGACATAGTATGAGGTGATTTATTTCACCCTCCTGGAAGGTAAGCATAGCCTGAGCTAATAGTTCTTCTGTCATTAGTGGAGGTGTCTAAATTGGTGACATGAATGGTGGGTGGAAAAGCCACCTCTGTGCTTGGATCTCTTCATTTACCATTCACAGATGCCATCTAAGTGACATAGATGACATATAAGTTTGGATCAGTTGCTTGACTTTCAGGCAGCTTAAACTAGCAAAGAAGAGAAGGAACTAAGGTCATGAGAAGTTCATAGCAGACCATTCTGAATGCACTTGAGAGAGCAAAGATAAAGTCAGGAGTAGTGTGGAGGAAAGTGCTGAATTGTCAATATAGATAAGAGTAGCTGCATCTCAGTTGTGGAGCACCAGCCTGGAAGGTGTTAGAGTTGCCTTCCAACTCATAGTAGATCTCTTTTCTCTCCCTGAGGCAATCCTAGAGAGTCAGAGATCTGTGAGCTAATGGAAGTAGACACAGGAGTACAGTGATTGGAGTCACATGAACAGATAAGATGTCCTAGAAAAAATAGAGGAAAGGAAGGAAGGAAGGAAGAAAGGAAGAGCGTGATGAAGCTCTGGAGGATATCACACTAATAGGAAATTATCAAGTGGAGAAAGTCAGGAAGTTGTGAGAATTACTAAAACCAAGGAAGGTATAAAAGAACGTTTATTACCCCTTAAAGAGGTAACATAGTTAACCACAGAATAACATGAATAGATTGAATTTGCTTTAGCCAGGAGAAGGTCTGCAGAGATTTAAGTGTGAGGTGTTTTTCAGTGGAAGGAGAAGTTAGCACAAATATTCAGAGAAGAGTCTCAAGTGAAATAGTTTGGTAAAGTTGATTTAAGGTGAAAACATAAGGAAGGTCTATGAGGGAGAGCAGCTGGACAAGGACCAGATGACTTGGTAAGAGGGTTTTTTACTTTACAATGGGAAAGTATCATTCAGACACTGAAGATGGAAGAGGGCAGCTGTGCAAGTTAAGAAATAGCAATAAAAATACAGGTTAAAATGGTGATTAAAAGAGGTTATGAATCAGAAAAGTACAGAGGCACTAAGCACAAATGAAGAAAGCAGGCAGGAGAGGCACTGAGAATCCTGTGTGTTAAGATGGAAAACAAAGTGTGTGGGATCCATGCTTTCACAGAGTGAAGGGATGTGTGTTAAGGCAAATTCAAGTGGAAAGAAGAGGGAGCATTTCAAAGCAGATGCATAATAGCAGGCTGAGTACAGCAGTAATTAGCCAGAGCTGAGGCAGAGCAGCAGTTAGGCAAGCTTTGCAATTACTAGTGGGAGGCCCAGATATGAAAATGAATTTTGAGCTTCCAGAATCAGGGAGATTTGAGTCCATTATGGAAAGAGCATTTTTAGTCTCCCGAGGAATAGAAAGCTGAGCCAGGCCAGCCATTCTGAATTACCCAAGCAAGCATTATCCCCCTAGTTAGTGCCCACAACCAAGGAGCAGAAAATCTGGAGTTCTCATTGTCTGCCGTTGTCTTTACGATGCTGCTTAATTTTGGTGCTTGCATATCCCTTTGGGGAACAAGAGGCTGAATCAATTAACATTTAATATACCTTGAGATCTTGAACTGGAAGGAGCTGTAGAAATACAAAATAGTAACACTGCAACTGTCCTAGGCTAAGCCCAGGGAGACGACTGTTTCATAGCACACAGGACCAGTAGACATGAACTCCCATTCAGCTGTGCAAATGTGTATAAGCATGTAGGTTTGGGGGTTGTTTCTGTAACCAGGTTTTCTGTTTCAGCTTCACATCTGCAGACTGGCCTAATAGTACTTCCTAATAGACTGGGAGGTATGTAGATATTACAGTGAAAAGTGTGACAGTAATAATATCTCCAGTCTCTACAGTAGGTAGGTAAATAACAGAGTGGGAACTGCATTGCACCAAACCTGGCCAGCTGCATCCCAGCTAGTAAAGAAAATATTGCTCAGGCAAAAGGGAAGGCAAAGGGCATGGGAGAGGAAACGGGGTGCAAAGTGTGCTCAAAGAACGAAGTGAAGTAAATGTGTCAAATAAATAGTGATAATAAAATCCTAACAAAAAGCCTTCTGACATTTGTTCTAACCTATAGTTCGCTTTCTTTCCCGCCTCCGTTCTGTGTCTCGTAGGTTTTGTTAGCTATGACAATCCAGTCTCTGCACAAGCTGCTATCCAGGCTATGAACGGCTTTCAGATTGGCATGAAACGCTTGAAGGTTCAGCTGAAACGCTCCAAAAATGACAGCAAACCTTACTGATCTTAACCCCAGATGCTTACTGCTCTTATTTTAGCTTTCTTAGGGTAAGTCCCATGAGCAAACCTGTCCTCTGCAGGGGGGTTAAGAAAACATATAGCCAACCTTCACCAAGAGACAGTTATTTTTACAGTTACCATTTCCATTTCCCCACTTGTCCTTACTACACTTGGCTCCCATTTCCTAGCCAAGTAATTACTGAGTTCTGTTACTGTATTTTGTTTTGCAGCATAATTTATCTCCTTAAAAAATAATAAAAACAAATAAACGTCTTGAAATTCAAAACAACACACACACACAAAAATAAAATAAAAGAAAAGAAAAAAATGTGCAATTAAACTCTGTGAACCCTGGTGCCATTAGCACATAATAAAAGTTGTTTTCTACAGATGGATTGTATTTTACCAGGGTGGCACCAGCAGTTTATAGGTTAAACAAAATGGCCTCATGCCAGCTGAAGCACTTATTTTGCAACAAAAATTGAAACAAGTCTTTCCACTACATCAACTTGTTTTTTGAGAAGATTTGATTTTTTTTTTCTGTTCGAATCAACGTATTGTTATATATTAGTCTGATTTTACACTGGTCGTCTTTATATTTCATTTTTTTTAAGTTCTTGTTTTTTTGGAAAGGATTAATGTAAAAAAGATTTAGAGATCTGTTTCTAAAGCTACAGGGTTTAAAATAAAAAAAAATAAAATAAAATGAGTGACAATACTTGATGTTTCTTGAGAGATAAATTTAATAATAATAAAAGAAAGCCACAGGCCTGTAAATTTTATTTGTAAAAAGCATTTCTATTTTTATACAAAATTTTTACTGCCTCAGAAGTAATGGAAGTTATTTATTGCCTATTGTTAACTTATTGGATACCTAAAGAGCAGCTCTCTATGCTAGCTAGATCCTTTGAAGTAGTCTCTAGAGTAATTGTGCCAAGAATGGGCGCTTTTTCACTGTTGAACCCTACACCCTTTACAGTTCATGCTTTTATCCTCTTGTTTGTATTTGTCTGGTTATTTTGTTCGTAGTTTCCATTACCTGGTTTAAAGTTCAGTTGTCTGACCCTTTCCCCCCCCCTCCCCAAACCTTTCTGTTATATTTGTAGAAACTGGTTCTTTCCTCTCTTTTCTCCCCAAAGAGGAATCCATTCTCTCTGACTTCTTTCAGATGGATTCTTTTGGGGTTCCATTGTGCTCTTGTTGACAAGTATTGTAAGTTGATGCAAATTATGTGAACGACTCATAGACTCTACTGATAAAAGATTTGCATTAGTTTTCTCCTGCACCCATGAAAGTGATTTTGTTTGTGCTGCATAGATTCTGTGTAACTTTTTTCCTCTTCCTTGTTTTTTCCCTAGACATCTCCATGCCCGTTAGCCCATCGTTTGCCTAGCATGTCCCTGTGGCGTCTCAAAAAAAAAAAAGTTTCATCGTCCCGTCATTGTTTCTGATGTCTTTCTGACCTCACATCATATTTGGTTCTCCTACTGACCTTTGATCTAGTTTGACCTTTGAAATTTGCATGTGACCTCATCTAGCTATGAATTCTGGGAAGTCAATGTGAAAAAACATTGCTGCATTCATGCAAGACTGAAATTTATTATTAGATAAATTAATGATAGGATTTAAAAACAACCTGTGGCAAAATGTTTTTTCTTTCTTTCCTTTTTTTTTTTTCTTTTCTTTTTTCCTTTGTGTTTTTTTTGTTTGGGTTTTTGTTTCTTTTTGTTTCTTTTTTTTTTTTTTTTTTTTTGGTTGGTTTGGTTTTGTTTTGTTTTCATTTCGTAAAAAAAAAAATAAAAAAAAAAAACAGACTTGAAAGTATTATACAGGGATTGGCATTCTGCCTGGTCACTGGTGACAATAGCAATATGTGTCCAGAGGCACAGAATGTTGGTTTCTAACAGACTACTTCCAAAACAGTTTGAGAAATAAAACTGTCTGATTTTAAGTCTCTAGAGGTCTGTAATAGTTTTTACATTTTTCAGGCAGTGTAAAGTTTTTTGATAAGGCCATTTTAGGTGGCTCACTTTCTCATTAAAGTATATATATAGAACCACTTTTTGTAGATTAGTATAAGAAAATATTTACCCTGTTTTAGGGCAAATGCTACCTACTTGTGTCACCTTTTGCTGAACTGACTCACAGTTAGACAATCCATGGTTTAATGCACATGAAATTACCTATATTTTATACTGTTTCAATGTACAGAAGAAAGGTTACTGTAAAATGTGTTACGTTGGTGCTTCTGTGAATTAAGTTGTGGTTTCATCATGAGTCTTATGGTCTTAAGTGTTCTATGTTTATAAAAGACAAGTTTCAAATTGGTTTACTTGAACAACAAGAACAAAAACGAGATTTAAAAAAAAAAAAAAAAAAAAACACAAAAAAAAAAAAGTTGTTTGCTTAAAAGAAAAAATAATTTCATGTGAAAAATGAAAAAATATTCCAGAATAAGTTTGTGTTGGCTTGTGACGCATTGATGTCATTTTTTTATTGTGAACAATTTAGATGTGTTTGTGTTCAGCAAAATGTGATCAGTTTTTCTTTTAAAGAAAAAAAAAATCAGTGAAACTATAGTGCCAAATTCCAAAGGTACTTTCTTCCTAGAGCTTCAGTGTGTTTCTTGTGTGAAGTAATTTGATAACATGGGTATTTTATTATGTGTTTTGTATAAATCCCTAATATTTAAAGAAAAAAGAGGTTAAAAAGTTTGTTAACTTGCTATCCTGTGGTCTTGTTGCCTGAAATTGTTATTGTTTGTTATTTCTCTTTGATGTTTTTTGTAAAACATTGTATAAGTGCCCATGTTTCACTTTTTTAACCACTCTGCACACATCAATGCTGTGAAAGCAAACCTCACTATGTATTTTCTTCATATTGTATGGAAACCTCTAAGGTGAGAAAGTTTTGAACTTTTAACCCTTTCCACCCAGAGCTGTCTTGAGTGTTAATACCTTTTATACATTCACCATTTTGCTGTTTATTTTTATATATATATCTATATCTATAAATATATATATACTTAGTTTTTTGTGGTTTATTTAATACATGGTTGAAATCAGAACAATGCACAGGGCAGATCTGAAGGACAAAAATATTTTACTGCTGTCTAAATTTCTTCTGTATCTATAACTAAAATTATTTAAAACCGTAATTAACTTGTGGTTTTCCTTTTTAGATTTGGGGGATTTTGTCTTTTCTTAAAGAGCTTTTAATATGCTGCTGGAATATGCTATTCAGTATTAATAAAATAAAAGAAAAAGAAAACAATTCTTTAATTATCTATTGTGTGAGCCACTCCCAGACAGGAGTGGCGAACCCACCATTTGAAAACCTTGAGGAGAAAAAAAAAAAAAAAATAATATTTTTGTAATTTAAATAAATGAACTTTTGCTTAAATCAGATGCACTAGATCTTCCTGGATGAAAATTCAGTGTGCACTGCAGTTAAACTACTTTTTATGGATAAAGTTTACATACACTGTAATGTTTGGTGTTATCTGCCATTATTTGTAACGGCAATATATTGGCTTACTCCTGCAGACACTCCTATAGAGAGGAGTAGCTTTACTCGTACTAGTAGTCCATGGGAATATATATGTGGCTGATGTGGGTGTTTGCTGGAGGAAGCTCTGTGTAAGGAACCAGAAAAGAGATGCTGGTAGCCCTTTTCACTGCCTTCTAAGTCTGATTAAATTGCATTTCTACCGCACAAGTAGCGACCAACAACCAAATTTGGTTCTTTGCTACTGGTACAGAGAATTCATTGCCAATCCAATGTGTGTGAACAGCAGTACCTGCTACTGATCATGAAGTGCCATACCTTCTTCCTATTTCTATCCAATTATATTTGAAGCCACCTAAAATTAAAAACGAAGCCCTATATGAACATCAGCTGGTGCACTCTTGTCTCTCATCCCCAACTTAAAAGCTTCTTTATGTAGAGCCCTGGGATGGAAAGGACTAGCCTCTAGTGATGCAAAAAATTTCCTTCTTATAGCACGTGCACTTAAAAATAAATGATCTACACTTTTCTCACGTTTTTACTACTGCTGGGGCCTTCCTATACCCTTTGAGGGCTATTTTGTACTACTTGCAGCAATTTTGCGTATTCAAAGTGTCATCTCACGTCCATGATATTATATATATGTACATATATATATAATATGAGATCATCATTTGGATTGTTTAGACTGTTTCACTAATTTTTCTCATTGTACCCACTGTATAAATTTCCAAAGCTTTTTTAGATGCCCTAGAGTGTCCTGCAGGTTGACCAGTCCAGTTAGAGCGGTGAGGTCTTCGGTCCTCAGGCAGCATAACTTGGTTTCAGGCTGCCTCAAGCTATGCTACACAGGACATTGGCTTAGCACTGGGAGAGGAGGAATGTTTCTGTTACTTCCAGGCAACTGAGATGGGTCCGTGCTGAGAAAAGTGTCCATCTTGAAATAAAATTCTAAAAATAAATCAATGAAAGCGAGTACCAAACTAAAAACCCAAACGTACACTTCCGTGCAGACAAATTACCTACCAGTTCTCTTTCAAATTTTTGAAAGGAAAAAGCTGCAAGGGTGCAAGGGCCTAATAAGAGAGGAAGAAAAAACAAGGGAAATTGCTTCACAAAATTCTAATCAAAAGACTAAACAAGTTGATTTTTTCAAACAAATTAGCTAATTGCAATGAAATGGCAGTCCTCAAAGGAGTAACAAGTTCATCTTTCTTTCACCATAGGGGTTACAGTTCCTTGGCTTGTGCTACTCTGGAATCATTTTACTGTTTCTGTTTTTTATTATCTTAAGTGCTAATTAACAAAAGGAAAAAATATCCTGTAGTTTCATTACCTTTTGGATAATGTCATACAAAAAAACAAAAAAACAAAAAAAACAAAAAAAACCAAAAAAAAACCAAAAAAACAAACCAACCTATGTATTTGTGTTTTTTTTGTGCTGTGAGAATTGTTGTTTGTAGATTAATAATACTATCATTTTGTTTAAAATTACAAACTAGTTTTTAAGTATTGTCTGAGAAAAGCCAAAGTTAATGCAATCTAGTGGAAACTGTAAGACCATTTGAGTATTGTTTCTGTTTTATTGATGCATTTGGATTTTGTTGTTTGATGGAATTTGAGCCAAAAAAAAAAAACAAAAAAAAAGAACAAAAAAAAAAAAGAAAAAAAACCGAAAAAAAAGCAGGCTTTCCTATTTCTACAACTTGATTGTACTTATGCATTTTGTACCAGTGGAATTTTTTATACTGGAGATTAAAAAACAAATGGAAATTTTTGTGGCTTACTCTTGTGGGCCCCCTCGATCATGACTGATTTTCAAGTTTGATTTCTGAATGATAGAAAGAGAGTTGGTTTTGTTTAGAGAATTCAAAACTTTGGCTTGATTTCTTTTTTTCCCTTTGCTTATATCTAGTGTTTAGAATTTTGTCTTAACAAAAGCGGTAAGTTTCACTTTTTATTCTGTATCGTGCAGTTACACAATAAGGTAATTAGAATTAGGAGTACTCGGTCACTTTGCGTGGATAAATGTATTAGTTAAAAAGTTAGGGGTTTGCTTTTTTGCTGTTTAGATCAGAGTTTTTTCTGATTCTTCTGTCCTCATTGTGAACATAACCGTGTAGTTGAAACAGTCAGACTTATTTTTGTAACGTATGTTATTGTGTGATGCAGTTTTTTGCTTCTGTCTCCAATATTAAACCATTTTCCTAATACTTGTCTCTCTACTTTGTGTGTTGTATTGTTGGTGGTCATTCTGTGTTGGTAATACATCTACACACCTCACTGTTTCACGTGCCTGTTTTTTATTTTTATTTTATTTTTTTTATTATTTTGTTTTTTTCTCTATTTGTTGGTTGTGTACAAATGATACAGTCGATTCCACCTAAGTGAATATCTGATTGGGGGGCAAAAGAGGATTTGTACATTTTAGACATGTTATGATTTCTTTGAATTTTATTTTCTTTTTCTCTCTTCCTCCCCCTAGTCATGCCTTATCACTTGGATTATTTATCTGAGCAGGAAGCATTTTAAATCAGTTTCCTGCAAAAGTCATATTGAAGGTAGCATTTGTTAGCCTTCTAATTGCAAATGCTTCTGCACACAAACACATCAGAAGCCACCTGAACATTTTATTTTTTTTTTTTGCTGTGACTTTCCAGTCAGACCAGAAAACGCAGATTATGGAAATCGATTCTTCCAACTCATTAAAAAAAAAATAACAATAATACTCTGCCACTACTTCACAGAAGTGTATGAAGCATTCAAGAAAAAGAGGCTCTAGCCTTGGGATTTCTTCTAAACTGCACAGTAATCTGATGGCATATGGTGTTAGTCAAACTCTCCTTAGAAACTAATCACATCTTAAATAGGGCTCTGAGAGCCTGCAAAAGCCTACCAGGTGAGCGAGCTTCTTATGTGCAGTTAGACATATAATAACTTTAAAAATAAAATAAAATCCAAGTGAGCACAGGAAGACTTTTTTTTATTATTATTATTGTACGTTTTTGTACCGCTGGCTTTAATAGAAAAAGAGAAATGATGAAAAAAGATCCCCTGTTGATCCAATGGGTAATATTTCTGTTGTGGGCTTACAAAGCAGATCATTCTCAGCATTGGCTAATAGTATTACACGAATCTCAAAAGGGACAAAAAAAAAAATACCATAGCACTTTTTTTTATTATTATTATTTTTTACAGTTGGCTTTTAGCTTTTTTTATTCTTTCATTTTCTGTAATTTTTTTTCCTCCTCACAAGAATCTCTCTGCTCTCCCCCAGCCAGTGTCTACCACAATGAAATAAAAGCTGCGAAAGGAAAAAAAATCTATGTTTTTCTGGTTTACAAAAGTTGCTCTTCTCTCCTCTGATCATAGATAGATACAAACCATACAATTTGGAGAGGGAGGAAAAAAAAAAAAACTTAACAAAACCAACCAAACCAAAACCAAACCCAAGGAGGAGAGAGCAGCACTGGCGAGTGCTCTCTGGAATTCAAGCCATATGCCCCCATCCCTTTCCTTTGTCCCACTTTCTGTGATGCTCAGGAATCAAAGACCACTTAAAAGTGCTCTTATGAGACCCAAATGACACTCCTCCCTCTTGTCTTCTCTCTCCTGGTCTTTCTGGCACTCTGGCTTTGGCTCACACACACAGACACATCCCTCCCCCCCAAGTGATGTCTTATGAGGTTGCAAGGTCACGGTGCACTGGGTGTTTCCATGTGGTGTTAGCAGCAACGTTGGCTCCTGCATTTGGAAGAATTTTGACATTTTCTGGTGGCTCAGGAGTTGGCCTGGTTGTTATTGCTCAATAGTTTTGTTTTTGGTTTGGTTTTTTTTTTTTTTTTTTTTTTTTTACTTTTCCATTACCATGAAACACAAATAAGGGATGAGCCTGGAATCCCAAACAAGCTCGTGTCACCTTGCAGGGTCTGTTGTGAGGGCTCCAAGCAAAAGCCTTCCGTGCAACTCTAGGTTTAATCTAAAACCACCCGTAGTGGACAGCCCAGGCAGGAAAGCAGAAACCAATGGTCAGATTATGTTCTGGGACTTTTGGTACCTCTAGAGATTATGGTCCTGATTTGGATAATAATAACACCAGTGGATTCAGTTGAGTAAGTCTTGACTTGCATGAAACCAGAATTGGTCTCGGGGGTTTTTAGATTATGGATAGTTGGTTTTTTCTTTTTATTTCTTTTTTTCTTTTTTTTTTTTTTTTCTCCAAACTTGATCTTAGGAAAGAAACTAGAGCTTTGTGAAGAGTCTTTTCTTCCAAAAATACAAGCGAAAAGAAAGACTTATACTGCAGTTGGGTTTCTTTTAAATACTCAGGGCTGAAAGATACAGGTTTTCCTTTCTTTTTCCTGTTATTTATTTCAACAATGGGGAAAAATGAGTTCCTTAAAGCAATGCAGCTGAACAGTTTGTCCTGCTTAAATGCATGCTTTTAATTTCAATTATGTAAGGCACCTTGCAGTGTTAGCAAAATGTCTCTTTGTTAGCTATATGTGTATCGCCATGGGAAATTACCAAACTGTCACAAGACTTGCTGATTAAAGAATAGCCTGCCAGAGTGTGTGTGCCTTTGCCCAGTGTGACTCTTAGGTATTAGGCTAAGGAAAACAGTTTAACAAAATGTAGTGTGAATCATTCCTGATAAGTGAATAAAGCATTGTGACCAAGCAATCAGATTATTCACTTATCAGGAATCGACTGTACTGATAGTTTGCCTGATTGTTTTTGTTCCTCATCTCTGTTGTAGTTTCACTACTTTGCTGTGTTCTGTTTTTTCTCTCATGCTCTTAGCAAAATCACTGGGAGTATCCCTTCATGTGATCATGAAACGTGCTACTGAGTAACAAATAATTAAAAAAAAAAATTAAAATATAAAAATGATATCTTAACAAAATCTATGCACTTGCTATCAGGAACACAATACTGGATGTGTCTTATATATATTGAACTATAATAGTATTCGATTTCTTAAATAAAGCTTAAGAAAGGATTTTGTTGTCTGTAAAATTTTATGAGCATTAAATGGAAAAAAAAAAAAACCACCATGTTTCTAGGGTTGGGCGCTTTTTGTTATTTGAAATTTTACTTGGTACATGGTCTATAACCATGCCCAGGCAAGTGTTTATAATTCGCTTGGTATTTTATTAATAATGGAGACCTTAAAAATCAGGCTTACTGGAGTGTATGGGGAGAAAAAGTCTTACCATTCCATGACTTGGAGCAAAAGATACTAAAATGAAGACATATCTCTTTTTCTGTATTGTAAATGTGCTTGCTTTTGCACTAAAGCAAAGAAATAGCTAAAATATGTGAATCAGAAAATGTAATGAAAATATACTATATTTATTCCACAGATAATACGATACTTATTTTTTGGTATGTGACTTTTTTTCTCCTGATTCTAAATAGGTTTAGAACTAAAAATGAAAACCCATATGCTCAAAATCACAGATTCAACACTCAAGGTCAAAGCATCTTTTTGAGGAAGATGTGTGGCTTACTGTACGTTTCCTGTATCTGAGCCTTCTCCTGGGAAAACATTTTCCCATCAGAACCCGTTAATTAAATGGGAATCAAATATCTAATACTGTTGAGTACACTGAAAGATTTATTCCTTCGATGGCTGTACATTTGCCACAGAATTGTAGATTTTGAACAATCAGATTTTTATGGAAATACCCGGACTACTTGTGTTTAGCAAACTTTCAATAACGTCAACCTTTGGCAGAAAGATCCAGGAGAGCGGTGGGGGTTGCTTTTTATTTTTTTTTTCATTTGAATTGCATTACTGCCTCACTTTTCATATGCCATTATATTATCTGAAAAAAAAAAAAAAAAGAAAAAGATTAAATTGTGAAAATCTACCCTCTGCTTGTATCATTCTCTATTCATACATGTTTAGCAAATGTTGTTGAACTCGACATCTGACGGCCGTGGTTTGTTAGAATTCCAGACCTGAGACACAGGGGCCATGGAGACCTTGGTGGGCAGCAGGGGGGTCCTGTCCAGCATCTGCAGAGAGCTCAGGTGGGGACCCAACCCTGGTTTTCAGGGGCTGCTGCTGAAACACAAATATTAAGTAATGGCAACCATCAGCTCTGATTTTCCTCCTTAGCCGACTTTGTTCCATTAAAGGGAGCTGGAAAGTTGCACTCATTTCCTGAACCATTCACCCCTGTTGATAACCTAATTGTTTTACATGAATGCTAATACTTCCCTCTCACACATTTATAACTATCAGCTAAATCAGCAGTAAAGTAAACTCTTCTGGGATGCATTCCTATATCAATTAGCAAGGATTTATGCTCCAAAGCATCGTTAACATTAATGGGAGTGTGCTCTTTAGCATAAACAATTGGTGATAGGTCTGGTGGACTTTATTTCATAAACAAAGAAGCATTTAAATATTAGAGAGTTGTTTCCTGAAGATGGTACTTGAAGGACTGATGTCCCAGCTTCCCTTCTGGGAATGTCTCACTTGCAGGACATGCATAAATCTTTTGAGTTCCCAGAGAAAGGAGACAGCACCAGTTTGGAAAGTGGGCCAACAACTGGTACAAAGTTTTGCTGGCATATTTGCTTCTGAAAAATCTGTCTGAGAAACAGACCAAGCAACATTCTCACCATTATCTCGCATCCCTCCCAGCAGCAGTTTTTAGTGGTTGGAGAGCAGCCAAACAGAAAGGGACCTTGGAGTTTGGATTGACAGGAAACTGAACATGAGCCAACAGTGTGCCCAGGTAGCCAAGAAGGCCAATGGCATCCTGGCCTGGATCAGGAACAGTGTGGCCAGCAGGTCCAAGGAAGTGATTCTGCCCCTGTGCTCAGCCCTGGTGAGGCCACACCTTGAGTCCTGTGTCCAGTTCTGGGCCCCTCAGTTCAGGAAGGAGATTGAGGTCCTGGAGCAGGTCCAAAGGAGGGCGACTGGGCTGGTGAAGGGACTTGAGCACAGATCCTATGAGGAAAGGCTGAGGGAGCTGGGGCTGTTCAACCTGAAGAAGAGGAGGCTCAGAGGAGACCTCATCACTCTCTACAACTCCCTGAAAGGAGTTTGGAGCCAGGGGGGGGTTGGGCTCTTTTCCCAGGCAACTTTCAGCAAGACAAGAGGGCACAAGAGGTCTCAAGTTGTGCCAGGGGAGGTTTAGGTTGGACATTAGAAAGAATTTCTTTACTGAGAGGGTGATCAGACATTGGAATGGGCTGCCCAGGGAAGTGGTGGATTCTCCATCCCTGGAGATATTTCAAAAGAGCCTGGATGTGGCACTCAGTGCCATGGGCTGGGAACTGCAGTGGGAGTGGATCAAGGGTTGGACTTGATGATCTCTGAGGTCCCTTCCAACCCAGCCAATTCTATGATTCTGTGATTCTACTCTTGGCTTATCCATGTTGCCTGGTGCCTCAGGGTGGAGACCACAGAGGTTGTGGAGCGAGGGATTTTGGAAAGGGGCAGAAGAGCAGAGATGAGATCCTGTGGGAAGGCAATCAGTGTCTTTAACAGCTCCCTGGACTGTAGGCTTCAAAGCTCCATGGCTTTGAGTAGTGTTTCGGGGGGGGAACCTGTAAATCACCAAGTCTCACCCTTCACATATAAGACAAGATAGTTTCCCCCTCACCCCATGCTTGATAGTCAAAAAATGTGTAAGGAAAAGGTTTCAGTCTTCATCTGAAGGCACTGGAAGTTGGCCTGAAAGTCCATCACTTCACAGAAGCACACAATCTCCTGAATCTTTGCCCACACTTCTGCAGATGTTTTCTCTGTTGGTTCCAGCTCTGCTCAGTTCTACATTGAAGAGCCCTTTTGTATCTACCATTTTCCCCCAAAGGCACTCATAAGGAAGTCTCAAGTTGCTTTTCATCCCTTTTAAAAATAAATCAGCTATGTCATGCTTTGGAAACATCTACATACAATAGTGGGGGGGTTTGGTCCTTTGGATAATTTCTGTGGTTTATTTCTGCACTTTCTTCCCCCCCAACACCCCCTTTTTTTTTCCCCCAACATCTTTCTAAATGTGGTACCAGGCCTGGATGCAGTATTTCAACATCAAGTCTATTGATGGAACATGCAGAAATTTAAAATACCTCCCTATTTTACTCCTCTGAATTGCACAGTCAGGGACTGCATTAGTCCTTGCAAAGAATAACACACAAAAGTCACAAAACACCTTAATAGCAGAATTATCTTGGGTTGCTTCTTTAGCATGCCCAAATGCCCCTCAGATGTATTGTGTGACAGGTTCCTGCCTCTGTAATCTATTTGCCTGTTCTTAGACATGAAAGATTCCTTACAGCCATACCAAGAGCACTCGTGTTTAACTCCTCGTCCTCTTTCTTATTTCCCAATATATTGGTAGTTTTAATATTTACTTCTAAGTCATTAGTGAAAATATTCAGTATTTTCAGACCTATTACTGATCGCTGCAGAGCCCCTCTAAAAAAATACCCCCCCTGCAGTGATTCCCCTTTGACAGCTTCTTTGTTGACACGTCAGCCAATTCTTAAACCATTTGATGTGCCTCATATTGATAGGGTAGAATGCTAATTTTTTAATCAGGATCTTCTGCACTGTCAAACACACAAAAGTCAGAGTCTATGCCGTCTTTGCAATTACTTTTATCACCCAAAACCTGCAATCACATCAAAGAGTGAAATGGAGTTTGACAACCTTTCCTCCCTAAAAAAGCACATTGATTGGCATTAATTGTTTACCACTTCTTTAGTGTCTTCTACCCATTCATACCCATATCAGTATTTCCATTATCTTGCCAAACAAGTGCCAAACTAGCTTGCCATGTGCTGGGTCATTTTCTTCTTTTATGAATGTGATGTTCCCCAATGATGCTGCTGCTGTAGCAGTTAGAGGTCCTAAAGGTTCATATCAATGGATCAGAGCTCTCTGTCCCTTTCTTAGCCCCTGGTACCTGGGACTAATTTCTTGAAAATATTGTATCTTTAGTAGCAATGGTAACTAAGTAGACTGCTACAGAATTGGAACAGAAATAATTTTCCTGACATGTAGAAATATGAGGAGAATTTTTCTCTTTTTCTTCATCTGGACTTAACAAGTTTCCAGTCTCTGTAAGCCTAAGCTCAATGCTAAAATGAACATACTTAAAGAGAGATTTGCCTGCCTTTCTCACCCAGGTACAGTTGACAATGTAGACAACCGTAGGATAATTCATTTTTGTTTATGTCAATAGGAAGCATAGGGGAAGGTTCAATACTTTTTCATTTGGCCTCCTCTGAATAGCTACAGCTGCTTTTCGTTGATGCAAATGTGAGTTTAAGCCCTGTGGCTTTGAAGGAGGCAGTGGAGATGAGTCAGTATCACCTGGGGAGTGGGGGATACCTGGGTGCACCCAACCTATTAGAGAAGAGAGTTCTTCTTGGAATTCAGAAGAAACCTGCCAGTCAAACTGACCTGACACCAGTGTCATTGCAGTAAAAATGGATAAATAGCAGCAATAATGGAGGGAGGGGATGTGCTGCTCCATGAAACAGCGTAGGCACAGGTGCTCTTCCAAGCCACAGTGACACCAGAGAGGTCCCTGATCAGGGTTCTTGAGCTTCCACCACAAAGATGCTGAGTTCCCAATGTGTCTGCTCAACCTCAGCACAGCAACCCTCAAAGATGACACGTGCTGCTTAACCCTATGAGCCATCTCTGCTAGCCAGGGTCATATAGATGCATCCTAAAGAGGAGAAATATACATAAGACCCTGGAGTGCAGGATCTGCCTGGAAGGGTTGCTGATTTGCCATTGGCTGCAAGAAAAGAAGAGAAGCATAATTCAGTTTTCTTAGTACAGTCACCAGATATTGCCCCCAGTACCCAAGGATACCCTGCTTTACTACTGGCTCCAACTGCTGCAACAGAATCATAAATTCACAGACTGGTTTGGGTTGGAAGAGACCCCATTAATCATCTTGTTCCCCCCTTCCACAGGCAGGGACAGCTTCCACTAGACCAGGATGCTCTACACCCCATCCAGCCTGGCCTTGGACACTGCCAGGGATGGGGCATCCCCAGCCTCCTTGGGCAACCTGTGCCAGTGTCTCATAACCTTCACAGGAAAGAATTTCTTCCTAATATCTCACCTAAATCTGCCCTCTTTCAGTTTGAAAGCAGTATCCCTTGTCTTATCCCTATACAGTCCCTTCCCACAGTACCCCCTTCAGGTACTGGAAGGCTGCTGTAACATCTCCCCAGAGCCATGCTCAACAATCCCAACTCTCAGACTGCCTTTACAGGAGATGTGCTCCAGCACAGCAAGGGCACAAGTGACACACCTGCCTGTCCTGTGTAGGTGTTTCAGACTGCTCAAGGTATCTCCCGTGGCACTAAGCTCTTCTGTTTAGGCAAATCAGTCTTGCTCTGGATGACCAGTTTAGCCAGCTCAGAGACCCAGGTGCACCAAGAGTCTTACCTCCCATGTTGGGCAACAGTAAACTGGTCAGCAGAGTTATTCTGCTTGCCCTGAAGCAGGCAAGTACTACTCAATTAATTTTTTTTTTTTTTTGTCATATGTAGGTATCTAGTGTTGTTCAGGACATCCTTGAGTCTCTAAAACGTCCCTTAAGGGCCTGCAGTCATGATGCAGAATGAATATGACACTTGTGGTCTCCAACACAGAATATTCTTGGCCCATTCCAAGGGCTCTGAACAGCATATGAATCTGGTGCATCCAGATACCTGACTGAGGGTACCTAAGCTTAGTAGGGTGAGTCTGTGAGCTGACTCCTACTTTAAGACCTTTATTCACTTTCCTAAACCTGGGTCATGTCTGATGCTCCAGGGCAACTCCAATGCCATTGATTCTGCAGTGGGACTGCTTTCAGGGGATAGATGTATGCAGAATATGACAGAAAAGCCAGAACCCCAAGGAGTTGTAGTTACATGATCTATAGAGCAGCTCCGGCATTAGTTTCATCTTAGGCAACTTTGGAAGATCCCTAGGCATTTGGATGTGGCCAAAGTGTCACTTAATTTGTGTCACACCAACGTTGGTCTCTGATCCTGGTGTAATCATGTCACACACTGGAGAACCCAGCTCCTGCTGAAATAAAAATAATAAAGTAAAAAGCAAAAACTTTCACAGCTCCTCTGGGCAATTTGTTGCACTGACTGTCCTCATGATGATGTTCCTGATATCCAGCCAGATCTTCTCTTGTAACCTGTGACCCTTGCCTCTCACACCCTGCCATATGTCACTGCAAAAAGCCCTGTTAAAACTTCTTGAGAAGTTATTCCTAAATATCAAGGGAGGATATTGCTGTGTGGGTGCCCCAGGAGCTCTCTCTGTTCCAGGCTGAACATCCCAGCTCCCTCAGCCTCTGCTGGAAGGCAGGAGCTCCAGTCTGCCCAGTTTTGCTGGTGGCCCTTCACTGAACTCCATCCACTCTGTCCAGTACTTTTCCATACTGAAGGGACTAAAAAATTGGATGCAATATTTAGATGTGTTAATACATGTCTTTAGGGAGAGAGTGGGGGTGGGAGGGCAGTGACAACCACTTCCCTCCTTGTCCTGGCTCTGCTGTTCTTCACATAGCATAGGATGTTCTCTTGCTTTGCTGCCAGGGCACACTGCTGGCTTCTCACCTCCCACCAGGACACCTCAAAATCCTTTTCAGCTGAGCTCCTCCCCAGCTTGTGTATCTCCTGCCTTTATCACTGCAAGCACCTCTTCCTTCCTGGCTGCAGGTCTCTGCATTTCTCCTCCCTGAATTTCACACATTTCCCCGTGGCCCTTTCCTCCAGCCTGTCAAGGTCACTCTGAGTGGCAGCCCTGCTCTTGGTCACCCCCCATCAATTTGTTGTCATCTGAAAACTTGGCAGGAGGGGATGTGAAGCAAGTGTGAAATATGGATGTTGCACTTGCCTTAGGTTGCACTTGTCCTTCTGCAGATGGCTGAAGCGAATGCAGGTCGAGGCTGAGGACATAGATAGCACATTATGGTATCTCACCCACTCCTCTCTCCTTTTACTTTCATACCAAAGTGAGAATAAAATAAAAAACCAAGGAAAATCCAGAAGATGCCTGTAAAGGAAACAGAGGTTGTTCTCCAGCAGGTACACTGGTCACACAACACTCTCAGAGCTCACCCTGGCAGGATGAGGTGAGGCAGGACCAAGGTTTCAGCTCAGCACCTTGCTGTGAAGCACACTCCTAGGCAATGCTTCCACTCATTTTGGTTGGAAAAGACTCCCAAGATCAACCACAAAACTTCTGAGATCATCAAGTGCAACCAGTAATGTAACACTGCCAAATCCACAACTAAAGCATCTCCCCATCCATCTACACATCTTGGAAATACCCCCAGAGATGGTGCCATTCTTCCTTCATTTCCATGGGCCAGAGCACAACTCATGGAACAAGGTTTGGGGCTTCCTGCTCTTCTGTCTTCATCCCACTTTTTTTTTTGCAATTCAACCTTCTCCCTATACCCTTAGCAGAATTCAGGTTTCCAGCAATCTTCTGGGTAGAGGAAGGGAAAATAATATCACCATCAGCTCAATTATGGATCGAGAACATCCTGACTTGAAAGGCATCAAAACCTCAACCATAGAGAAACACGATTCACCTCCCCTTCCCACATCCCAGGTTCCTGCCACAAACCATGGCCATAGAAGCTTAGAAGAGGTTGCATAAGCAGGACAGATTTTGGGGGCTTTTTTGTTGCACATTTTTCAAACAGCATCTGCCAAAACCATGGTTCCCCATGGTTGTTTTCATGGGCCTACCACAAATTCCCATGTGAGATGCTCTACTCCCCTGTCCACTTCCAAGACCACACAAGGAACTGTCTTTTTACCTTCCCAAATTAGTATGCAGAAGTAAGCAGAAAGAACCAGCCACAGGGCAGAGCAGCTCTCCTGTGTCCCTTCCACCACCAGCCTGGATTTTATGCTTGGAGCATGGTTCTTCCCAGTTCTTCACCTCTCAGCTGGTCCTGGCTCATCCCATTCTCATTCCTTTTCTTCCCAGGAGTAATTCTTGTTCTCTGCTCTGTATTCAACAAGTGTTTGAAATGAATGAAGGAGGTGATTAATTATTTAGGATTTTACAAGGGAGCCTAACTAGGTGCAGTGGGAAGGAATTAAGCAAGTGAGACATAAAGGCTGAAGATCAGGAAAATATTTCGTTAAAATGAAATGTAATAGAGGGCAAAGCTGCCTCTGGGGCAGCACGGGAAGCTTTTTCTCCCATGGGATTTAAGATTGCAAAGAGCTGAAAATGGTCTTTAAGAGCAGTCCTCCTGGGATAAGGTCAGATAGCCCAAAAGGCTGTATTTGTCTTTCTCTTCTAGGCACAAGGGTGGGACACAGTGTGTGAGAAAGCACTGAAACGAGAACACAAAGAGATTTATTCATGCTGCAAACTTAAAATGCAGTGGGGAACTTCCCTTCAAAGTTTTTTTCCCTGCAAAAAAACTCTTTTTATAACCTGTTTGAAGATATTTTTTTATCCATCCTTGTTACTCAAGAAATTAATTTTCGGCACCGAATGTGAGAGGACACTGTGTTGGCACAGCAGGTAAATTTGGGACTGAAAAGACAGTTATTTGTGAAGACTATGTTTAAGATTTCTAACAGTTCTCTGAGCAATATCAGGGTTTTCTGCTTTCATTTGCTGTGCTGTCTCCTTTCATTACAGAATGTCCTAGCACGAACCTATCTGCTGTGCTCCTGAATCCTTTTATCTCTCGTTAGCTCTACTTTTTTTTGTTGATCACTTCCTTCTCGTGCAAAGACTTGATATGTTTAACCTTCATAATCTTCTTACTTTTCAGTTGTGAGTCTGTAATTACAGGCTGTTTGAGGGCTCACCTAGCAATAAATCAAGTTGCATTAATTGAACAAAAACTTGTTCAAAACCCTTCTCACAGTGAGCATTTTACCTTTTTTTTTTTTTTTTTTTTAATTTTTGTAGCTCAGAAATAGCACACAAGATTGTTGTTTATGTGAAGTCACAGAAGTTTTCAGCAACTCACAAAGCCCATTCTGGCTGCAGACAACGTGGTATCCTCTGCAAAGTCAGGCAGCCTGCTGTGGGCAACCAAAGCAAACTGTGAGTGGCCAAATGTTGGCTTGGGTGAAGGCCATTGTTTAGTGGACAATTTTGTGACCTACAGCAGTGTGACATTTGAGTACTAGAAACATCCATTCCAGCCTGTCTGAGGGCACTGCAACTTAGATGGTTCACTGAAATGGCTAAAATTTTGCTGCTTTTTAATAACTTCACTATCTGTGTTCATCACTTGAAGTACAGCTATGGGACTCACTGGTCTTGAAGCTTTTTTGGGTACCTTAATGGCTTGCAAGCTGGTGGGAGATATCTGCTAGCACTGAACCTCCAGTCTACATCATCTTGCAGAGCAGGACTGACTGATAATTAATGCTTTATAACTTGGTGGTAACACCAAAACAATTTATCTGTGTTGTCCCTCAGCTGTGACATTGCTTGGGCTCCTGGCAATGTGCATTCTTTTCTCTAATTTGCTATTGTTGAGGTGAAGGAGCCTGGGCAGAGGCTGTGCCTTCAGATCTTCTGTGCTCCCAAGGCCTAAGAGAGATTTTAGATTCCCACAGTCATAGGCTGAGCAAGCAAGAAATATAATTTTACACCAGTTCTACTGTACAGGATCCTGATGCTTCAGAGCTTTTGACAAAAAAAAAAATAAAAAAAAAAAAAGCCCCGAGGCAGGGAGGAATGCAGAAGTCACACAACAGGAAGGTTTCTCATCACTTTTCAGTCTTCTTGGAGGATATTAGCTGCACATTGATGCCAAACAATATTCTGCATGTTCTCTACTTCAGCACAATACCTTCTGCCTTGCTTTTTATCTGATCTCCTGAATAAATCAGTCAACTCATCTTCCAGATCTTCAGCTGGAATTTTCCAGTGTGTCAGTAAGAAAAATAGAGCTTCTGCATGTCCCAGGGTTTTTTAATTCCTTCTGTCTTATTTAATGATTTTTGTAGTAGTTAATGGCCACCAAGTCTGCTCTCTTCTTTTCCCTCATTTGGAATTTATCTTAGGAGGCATCAGGTAGAAGAGGAGGGCTTGGCCAGTCAGAAAAAAGGATAAATAAAATGTTGAGGATCAGTCTCCATTTTCAGGCTAAATGTTGCAGCCAACTGACACCAGTGGAGGAAAATCAAGTCAGAGTTCTTTCTCTCTGAAAGAGAGAACACAAACATTTTTTGAGGAACTATTTCAGTCTGTTAGGACACATCCCCCAAGTAAGCCCCCCCAGCTGTTTAGCTGAGGCTCCCATCACCAGCAAACTCTTCTTGATGATTCTAATGGGTCCCTTCCAGCTCAGCATATTCTATGATTCTATGGTTCTATGAATTTATGATTTTTGGGATTCTTTGACCATTGCATTGTGCAGCACAGGCTGTTGAACACAGAGGGTCTTGGGGTCAACCTGGTCCTCAACAAACAGCCAAAAGCAAGTGCCCATATGCCTGAGTGTCCTAAATGGTATCTGGATGACATTTTTCTTCACAGAATATTAAGAAATAAAAATCTGAACATCCATGCAAAGACTTCTTATTCGTGGCTGGAAGAAAATTTGAAGTGAAATGATTTTGTGCCTTGAATTAAAGAAAAGCATTGACTGGACCTTGGAAAGACAATTTTTTTTTTTCATATAACACTTCAATAAGAAAAGTTGTGCCAGGGGAAAGAGGTAGGGTAAGGGTCTGCTTTTTAAGCAGCAGAAAGCAGCATTTTTCAACTGCATTTAAGGAGAAAAAGGAAAAAAGAAAAAACAAGAAAAAAAAGGAAAAGTAGATTTTGCAACAATATTTAAATGTCTTACAATGAAAGAGCTGGAGTGAGTCCCATCTGTTTGGGGTTTTTTTTTCACATTTCTAAATAACTATATGATTATTTTAAAATGTTTTTCCATAGGGTGTTAAAGTGTTATTAAGTGATGCTGGTTCCTGAGCCTCTATTTTTAAGACCCCACCATCATTGCTTTGCAGCACAAATGTGCCAAGGCTTGCAGTTGACTCTGTAGTGCTCGAAGACTTCAAGTTCTCATTATCACTATGGCAACTATTAATCATTTGTTTGTTGCAACATGATAAATCCATGCCCTCAGCTAGAAGGCAAGTTATAAATCACTGGAGTACCCTCAGAGCTGCTCCGAGTCGCCCGAAGTGACGCAAAGGGAAGCACAAGGACAGCAATGAGTGTGGGGAAGTGTTGCAGCAAACCTCATCACCTCTGTCACCAGAACAAGGTCATCAAGCTCTCAGGTTTTTGTGTGATTTCTCAAAACAGTAAATGCTCGTGGTGTAAAGCATTCACTCAAAAATGTAGAAGTTTTGAAGTGTGACAGTTTTGTTTGTGCCTGCCGTGGTGGCACAGTGTCCCACCATGTTACCTTCTAAGAGTTGGGTTCACCATCCCACCATGTTACCTTCTAAGAGTTGTGTTCACCACACAAGGATGAAGCTTCAGGTCTTGAAGACAGGTCAGGCACATCTGGATCTCCATGCTTCAAAGCAAAGCTGATAAGAATTTGCCTTGGCATAAGTATACTGTGTAATTTTGGAGCCAGTATGAGGGTATCTCCCTTGTGCTACCCAGCATGAGCACATCCCTTGGATGATTACAAACCAAGAGCCAGCACAAAACATCCTCTGCTCTCCTTCCTCTTTCCCCAGCCCCTGTAGGCTCTTCCTAGGCACCAGTACCAGTCAGACATTTGAGCAGCCACATTAACACCAAGCAAGACTTAAAAGTAGCATTCTTGGCCACCCTACTACATCACTGGCCACCCCAAAACCCCGTTTCATTTCCCCTCACCAAGAATGGTTGAGGCAAATTGTCTTGTATTCAGACTGGCTGGGAATAGCAGCCTGTGGAGCAGATGAGCCAGTGTGGACATTGGTCAGCAACTTGACTTAGGTTTCCTACATGATGCTTTATGTTCCTCAGACAGTGGGGTGAGGGACCCCCATTCATATCTCTGGTTTATCTTTACAGCATGATGCTAAGCAGGAGTGCAGTTCCCCAAACCAAAGGATGAGGAGATGCCTGAGAGTGCAAAGCCTGGTTGGAGAACAGTTCTGGTCCTATTTTCTGAGCCTACACTGAGTTACCATGGAAGCTATACCCAAAAGATTTCTCTTTTGTGTGACTTAGGTCACTTACTCAAGGAGCAGCCCCTGGAGCCAACCAGCAACCTCACAGCATGGGGAAGTGATTGTGACCATAACTGACCAACAAGTGTCACTGTCAGCTGGAGACTCCCAAATAACAAAAAAACCTCATTCTGATAGGCCACAATGAAGAGTAAAAGCCACCACCCAACACTGCTAGTCTGTGAACCTCTTTTGAGACAGCTATCTGTTTTTTCCAGGATCAGTGTGAATTTTATACAGCAAGAAGAGGCCCAAGGCCATCCTTGTCACTGGCATTTGCAGCTGGTGGCACCTGAAAAGGTTCTGCAGTGTTAATATCAGTGTATCCCAGAGCATCTCCTTTGCTCCATACACAGATCAAGAGAATTGCTTGTTCTCCTTTATTTGGTACCTGAAAGACCACTACGGCCAGTTTGGGGCTACCAGTCAGCCAATTGGGGTGAGTGCAGTTTGGTCACAGACCAAGATGCTGAGGGAACAAAGCACGTGATGCATGTGGTGATACAGAGTCAGTTTGTTCATCCTGGAGAAGAGACAGATTTAGGAGAAGAGAAGGGGGGTGGGGATCTTACAGCTGTTTTCAGCAATGTAAAGAAGATGGAGACATCTTTCTCAGTAGCATTCAACCAAAAGACAAAAGCTACACAGACACAGTGAGCACAAGAATTTGCTGGAAGGGCAACTCCAGTTAGATTTAAGGAAGGCAAAACTCACCATGAAAGGAATTATGCACTGGAACAGAGCTCCTGAGCGGAGGTGGGATGGCCATCCTTGGAGACAATAAAAATTAGTTAAAAATGTAACTAGGCATGGCCTCTAACACTGAAGTTGGCCCAGTCCTGAGCAGCAGGTTGGACTTGAACCTCCTGAAGTCCCTTCCAGTCGAAGCTGTACTCTGGAGCTGTGATCTTTTAGTTAGGTGATTCCCACCTTGCCAATCCCAGCAGCACTGCAGAATACACACTTCTTAATGCACTGCTCTTTGATCTTTAGGACTGGAGTCAGTGAGGGGATGACTACAGGAACCCAGCTCTGGAGAGGTCTCTCTGGGGATTTATGAGCACTAACTACATCCCTTGCCCAGCCTACCTGTAATTTGATTTTCTTTTATCCTCCCTCAACACCCCCCCTCCCTCCCAAAGCCCTGTGCCCAGCATAGCAATCCTCCTCTGTGTGGTACAGAATCTGAAATAAAGAATTCAAAGACATGTTAGTGCCATCAGGAAAGGATTTAGAATTAGCTTGTCACTGCACATCATGTATTCAGATTAATCAGGGAAATGGTCATAAATAGATGGATCCTGTGCTTTTAGCAGAGGCTAAACTTCCAATAGAAAAATATCAAAAGATGGTTTGCATCTGAGAACAGCAGGTTCAGTGAATGGAGAAGGAAAATCTTCTCATGGTATTTCTGTCCAAGCCCAGCCTCAGCATAAGGTGATCAAGTTATGGATTTAAAAATGGAAACCTCCCATTTTTCCAGAGGGATCTTTATCACAAGGATTATCTGCAAAGGCTACACAGAAAGCTATCACAGCAAGGAATAATGTGCCAGACTGGATAGGAGCAGCAGTAAAGGGGCTCCACCATGCCCAGCACTGTCAAAATACTGAGATAACAGCCTCTTTGTTCCATAAATGTTTTCCCACAACATTCACTGCTGAACTACCTCTTACAAGTCATGTGTTAGGCACCAGGACAAACATCTGTCATGGGGTTTCTTTTCATCCCATCCCCAGGGGCAGAAGCCTGGGCAGTCCTGGGGAGTTACTGACACCACTCACACACATCTCTGTGCACACACAGGCACACGCATGTGCTGGTGAAATCTCTTCCTTGCACAGTGTTGCTTTGTTTTGCTTTTTGTCAAAAAAGAGGGGGAGCTACGAGATGAACTTTCTACAAAATGGGGGGTGGAGTGGGGGTGTCCAACACGTTTAAAAGCAGAGATGCACTTCTTTGAAGTTCTGAAATCCAAAGGTAGCACAACCAAAATTGCATCCCACAAGTATAATTTCAAACTTTATCTTGAAAAACATAAACAAAATCACCCCTCCTCCAAAAGCTCTAATCCAAAATACCTTCCCCCTCTTCTCAAAACAAACAACTTTTGGCTGCAAAAAGCAACATGAGACAAGGCAAGGGAAGAGCTGTAGCCTGTTCTCTTCCAAAACAAACACTCAATGCTTTTATTACAGTGAAAAATAATAATGGGATACAGAGTGTACATGATGTAAACACCTTTAATGCAATTCTAACTTTATTGTTCTTTCAAGATCACAGATTGTTATGGCAACTAAAGAGGGAAGGGGGGGAAACCTGATTGCAGCATTAATTTGATATTAGATTCATTTGTTCAGCATTTGTGCTAACACATGCATAATAAACAATCCCAGTAATAAACAACCCCAGTTAAAGAAAAATAATAATATCGAAGCTATAATAATGGCATAATGTAGTATCCACTTAACCCCCAAGTCTGGTTAAAAAAAAAAAAAAAGTAAAACCAAAACCCTTATGAGTCTATTGCAGTTCCAGCTGCAATGCAACTCACATTATAATCAATAACACTTGTAAAAGCAGGAAGGCAAATTTTCAGGAATATGGTCTCTCAAAGCACAGAAAACTGCTAAACTGGCACCTGCAGCAGTGGCTCCAGGTTCCAGCTGTAAACTCTGAGCAGGATGGAGCAGCAGCAGGAGATTCCAATCCCTCAGATGGGATGTGGGCACTGCAGTACCAAGAGTGGGGATTAAATCCTCGGTGCTCATCTGCCTCCTCCCAAGGAAGGAGAAAGCTCCTCCTGGTTGTAGCACTGCCTGGATGGGGAGGAAACATCTCTTGTGCTTTGGGAGCTTGTGCCAGGAGGATTGAGCTTAGGATTTGGTTCCCAAGCTCAGACTGAGTTGTCTCAAACTCACTGCAGATGGGCAGCAATGTGTTTAGAACACTTACCATGGATGTCGTGGACCCATCTTAAAACTGCCACTAAATCACAGGATCATAGATTCACAGAATGGTTTGGGTTGGAAGGCACCTTAAGGATCACCCATTTCCAACCTTCCTGCATGGGCAGGGACACCTCCCACCAGATCAGGTTGCTCCAAGCCCCATCCAACTCAGCCTTGAGCACTTCCAGGGAGTAAGAAGACAGAAAACACAACCTGAGCGCACTGGGTCCCGATCCACAAAGACTCGGGCAGGGGTCCATCTGTCATGGAAGAAAAATCTTGTACATTGGCTGCAGATCTTCTGAGTGGTCTCAGGATCTGCAGGAGAATGGATGAACTTCTCCAGGTGGACCTGCAAGCCTCCTCCTAAGGAGTTTTCCCTACCATGAGCTTTAATCACAGCCACTGGTGAACCATGAAGTATCCAGAGATAATTTTGTTAACTGACATCCAAACTAGGAGCTTAGGGAGGCAGAGGGCATCTAAGTACTTCTGAGGTTCTGCAGCAGTTTCTTTGTTTGATTTAAGAAGTTGTGGAAGAAACCTCCACAGGGCTCTACTTGAGCATGATCTGTCCAGGAGCATGGAGGGATTGCCTACAGCCATTTGCAACAATGCATTGAGATGGTTGATAAAAACTTTGGTTTTAGTAAATATTCTCAAGTTGGGAAGATGAGGACAAGCTGGGCACCAACAAAGACAATAAGCCCAGACAAGTGACATCCTGGTGGCTCAGATGTTCATTCAGGTTCCAGTGTGGATCCAGCACAGGTACTGGGTTTTTTTGTTCCTCTGTTATTCATCATATCTATAGCTGATACATTTAGGAAGTACAACGTTTGTATTTACATGCAAAGATGCTTACACCCTCTCTATCAACAGGTCAGAATTCCTCCTTTCATCCTTCCTGAGAATAAAAACTAACCTCAAAACCCTAAAATTTTCCACTAACCAAAAGACCCATTCTGCCCAGAAGATCAATAAGTGTAAAGTGGAAAAAGATTGAAGCTACTTAAATGAGGATTCTTAGGGGAACCATATCCATCTGATGAAGGGGAAAAAATAAGGAGCATCAGAGAAATGGAAGATAGAAGCTATTACCCTCCAAGGAATGTGATGTCTGCAGCCTACCCAAACATAATTCAGGAGGCTTTGGGGCATGAAGTGTGGTTTCACATTGAAAAGGACCCATTATTAATAGTGTCATGGGTTTCTGGGATTACTCTGTCTCAGAGGTTTATTGTATGTTCATTTGCTCTGTTTACTAGCAAAATGTTTCTCCTCCAGATTCTCATCTTCCGGGGCTGTAACTGCAGCTTAGGATCTGAAAGTCAAGATGAGCTCTTCCAGGCTCATCCATCAAGAGTAATAAAGTGTCTCCTGGAGGTTACACATGGGTAAGCAAGAGCACAGTCTGACAGTGGTGGGATTACACCCTGTGTCCTACAATTAGAAAGTAATGATCAGTTCTTTCAGATGATGCAGAAGACAGAAATGGCACCAGAACCTGAGTTCTGATAGTACATCAGGGCTGAGAAAAATTGCATGCTCTTCCTGAGCCAGAAAACAGAACTCTCAACACACAAAAGGCATCCAGGTGAGAACATGTCTTTTCTCTGTCCACCATTTTCAGAGCAGAAATAAGTTTTACTCACATTTCTTTCTTTGAAGAGGTGATGGTAGTAAGGCAGGTTCTGGCCTGTGGGTCAGAAACATGAACACTCTGTTAGTGCAGACTGAATTAGAACATGGAAAACAGTTTCATACAGCTGGCTAATAAATGTAGAAACCAAAAATTAGTTTGCCCTCTTTCCAGACAATAGCCTTGTTGAAATGTGGGTCTGTAGCTCAGCATTCAGAAGCATCATCCTGTGTCTGGGAGCCAGGTAAAACCCTGGTTTAATCCAGTTGTTCCAAATGTATCCCTATTATCCTTTCAGTGACAAAAGCAGAAGAAACAGGTCTGTGTACACAGGATTCCCAGAATCAGCACTACTTGCATTTACAAATCATGAGCAACCAAACTCAGCAGCACAAACAGTTTCATGTTGCTACCCACTTCCAGTTCAGTGGTGTTTAATTATTGCCAGCATGGTTGCTTCTTTTTTTTTTTTTTTTAGTTTGTTTTGTTTTTTTTTTTTAATTTATTTAGCTTATTTTTTCTCTTCATACTTGACAAGGAAAACCAATGTCATAAACCATAAACTAACCACATATTCTTGCCCACTGTCATTGGTGCTTGGTGCAGAAGATGCAGCAGTAAATTCTTAATTGCTCAGAGCCCCAGACAGATCATTTTATCTCCTGTACTGAACTGTCAATGTCACTCCAAAACAGGCTTTCAATGTTCTTGGTGATCAGGGATGACTAACCTGCCATCTTAGAAAGAGTTTTGATCTTTACAGGACAGGCCACCTCCACCAAGCTGCTCACACAGCCCCTGTGCTCAGGCTTACATCCTGAACATCAACTTTGAAGTTCTTCTGACCTGCCAGCATGATCTGTATTAGCTGACATGTCACACAGAGCTGTAGGAATTTGTTTGCATGGCTGAAGCAGCCAAGATGGGAAGCTGAAACCTGACAAAACCTCAAACAGGAAACAGGGTGGAAATGATGGGTTTCCTACAGGGGAGAGCAAATTAGATAAGACAATGATCCTCCTGGGCTTGCAGGCCAGGAATTGCCTTTATGTTTCATAAATAAACATGTATTTGGTGTTTTGCTCACCCAGGTACTTCTATAATGGTTCCATTTTTTTTTTTTTTTCACACAGACCATCATCGAAGGCTGACAAGGACAGGTTATTTGTGTAGAAATGGAAATATTTGTCCTTCATAGTTCATTTCTCATTTGACATTCTTTATTCCTGATTGTTCTGCTTTAAAAGATAGGAGCATCCAGCCATGGAGAAGTAATAATACCCAGCAACAGAGGAAGCTGATGACACAGCACAAATGTTGTCTCTTGCTCTTGGTGCCTGGCACTCAACAGCACTGTGGGAGCTGAATCCAAAGGGGGTTTTTTTGCACAAATCTGTTTAGCAGATTCTGCAGAATAACAAAAATGTTTAAATGAGGATCAGCCCGTAGCTCATAAGCAAGAGGTTGGCAATTATGATATATACAATGATGATAGGAAAATGAGCCCCCCTTCTTCAGCTGGGATTTTGCAAATATGGAAACAAGTGAAAGTGGGTCATGAATTTTTGGCTACATCATCTTGAAAGGAGGAATTGAGCCTCCAGATATTACCATCTTCTGGGGAAAAGACAACTCAGATCTGGAGTTCCTGTCCTTCTCACAGTCTTCTGTCTGGGACAATCTGAAAATGCCTCCTGTAATGAAAAGGTCACTTGTCTGGTCAGTTAGATAAACAATAGCCATAGAATCACTGAATCACAGAATGGTGTGGGTTGGAAGGGACCTTAAAGATCATCTTGTTCCAATCCCCCCTTCCATGGGCAGGGACACCTCTCACTGACCAGGTTTCTCCAAGCCCCATCCCACCTGACCTTGAACACTTCCAGGGATGGGGCAGCCCCAAGGCCCCCAGGCAACGTGTGCCAGTGTCTCAGCACATTCACAGGACAGAATTTCTTCCTAATATCTAATCTAAATCTAACTTTCAGTATAAAACTGTTTCCCCTCTTCCTATTACTCCATGCCCTTGTAAAAAAAATCCCTCCCAGCTTTCCTGTAGCCCCTTCAGGTACTGGAAGGTGCTCAGAGCTCTCCCTGGAGCTTTTTCTTCTCCAGGCTGAACAACCCCAGCTCTCTCAGCTTTCTTCACAGAAGAGCTGCTCCATCCCTCTGATCATCTTTGTGGCCTCCTCTGGACTCAGTCCAACAGATCCACGTCCTTGTTGTGTTCAGTGCTCCAGACCTGGACACAGAGACACTGCAGAATAAAGGATTTCTTTATAGGAGATAAAGCTGGTGTATTTTTTGTAATGCTATACTGTTTCCCATTATGCTGTTACTGGTCTTTTTTCTTGCCATCTGTTGCTGTTCTGGAACTAGAACTGAAGAATGCTGACGAATTAATACCAAGTAAGGATTCTTAGGCCATTTAGGCAAACTCAGATTTCCACACCCAATCCTTTCTTTTTAATATGGAAGTGAAGTGTCTAAAAAGTCTTTTCCAGCCAGAGCATTAGCAGGCATTTCCAAACAGCCTTCACCTTCTCATTTTGCAGTACTGCTGCCCAGAGCTGAAAATGTGAATTCAGATCTGAATTTTGGATTTGTATTCGGTCACCTGTGAGCAGAGTGCAGCCTTTGATGCCTTCTCAATGATAAATCTTGGATGACATTGACTTAAGAGAGAGCAATCAAGCAAATGCAGTCAGTAGAGCCTGAACCTTCTTTTCATCTGTGAGGTCCCAGTCACAAGTAGCATAAAATAATTATAACTTGCAATTCTGAAGTTGATTTTTACAGTGATTTTGAGTTTTTCTTGTTTAAGTTTGTAACATTTGGAGTATTTTGCTTTTTCAAGTGCTTTTCTGCCTATGATCTCTCACCAATTTACAGTGATTAATGGAAGCTCCAGTATACTCTCATGTGATAAAGGAGACACAGGATTACAGCAGTGTCTGCTTCAAGAAATGGAAATTGCACTCTTTAAGACACTAGAATAAAGTAACTGCTGATGAGCATTGACTTTAATGGCTATTGGGGATCACTCATTCCTCTGCTAAAATTCAGCCACTTGTAGCATGAGAACACAACTGGCACCCACCCATCTGCAGCCATGGAGAAAACAGTTCAGACATGGCTGGTTCAGGCTCTCAGTGAAACAGAAATGGTGGAAAAATGCTGATGGCATTCAAGAAAAGCAATTTCCCTAACCTGAAAAATATTTTTACGTGTAATTAAAAAATTAAACTAGAATTTAAAAGTTAAAGGACTGACCTCTTTCAGTTAGGAGTGTTTTGAACCAAAATGTTTTTATTGAGCTGAAATTAAACATTTAAGGAGGTTATTTATTGGAAAATGTTGCTATTTGCTTTAAGATTTGATCCACCTCAGGAAATATTTTTGGACTTAAAATGTTTTCAGTGCAGTGGAAATACTGCTTATGACACTACCAGCAAAGAGATGAGCCTCAAGACATTTGGATGGGAAAAGATATTCCATGACCCAAAGAACTTGGAATCCAAGATGAGTCAAACAAAGAGCAGAAAGAGATGGCAAAGACCAGGCTGGCCTGATTTTTCCCAAAGGTTGCAGGAGGCCAGGGGCTAACCCAGATCTCCCAAATCTCTCCCTGGTGTCTCTGGGTTGAATTCCACCTTCTCATGGCACTTCCATCCTTTCACTTCTGAAGGACTCTCAGCAGGTTGAGCTGAGACCTTGCATGGCCAGACATGAAGGCAGGGCTCTAATTCCTGGTGTTTCAATCCTTTTTGTGATTATTTTTGTCTCAGGCTTAGAATGAAAACAGATGAACAAATGCTTCTTTATACGTTTGGCATTCATCACCTCATCTAAAAGGTAGCTCAGGTGAGTTTTATGGCAAATATAAACCATTTTCATTAAAGATATAAAGGCCATTATGCAAATTTTGGAGGCAGAGGACTTGTTTCTCCCTCAGCCTCCCAGATTCAGCCAGCTCTATGGAGTGCCTGGCTCTGTGGGCTGCCCTGACATCTTGCTGTTCATGCCCTGGGCCATGGTTAATGTGGCACAGATTAAAGACATCCTTCACCAGGCAGCTTTTAGCCAGCACAGCAGAGCTGATGCTGCCTGAAAACAGTTGTGCAAAAAACATCTTCAGTGACCCAGGAAACACCAAACCACCCCATGGACTGATTGCCAAGGGAAAAGCCCCTTATCTGTGCAAAGTGTGCATGGCAAGGTCAGTTTTAAACATGCCAGGATCCTTCTTAACATAACTGAACATCACAGCTTGAGCCCTTCAGCCAGGGTTTTTGTGATCTCCTACTCTGGGCTCTCAAGGAGGCAACACCCACCCACCCACCAAGCCTGAGCATTGCACAGGGGGACCCTCTGGAGAAGTAGCACATCACTCTTACATGATAAAAACATCTTCTCCCCCCCTTCCTCTAGCTGTTAAGTAGATATGCAAGAAGTACCTGCTCTGCATAAATCAACAAGCAAGAGCTGCTTGCTGGGACACATCCTTCTGTCTGCACATGAGCCCCTGAGCTGCCTGTGGTAGTGTCCCCATGGCTGGGAGGGTTTCCTCTGGGCTGTCCAGGCTCTCTGCCACATCACCCAGAGATGAAGTTGTCAGCTGTCAAGTGCATGTGTGGGAGACATGCTAGAAGGCATCGATTTTTTTATCCTCTGATGAAGCCTCATTTACAAAATCTCCTGCAAAAGGCAACTCATCAGAAGTAAAAGAGACTTTTCAACATGAAGCAAAAATAACATTCCCATCTCTCTTTTCAACTGACCTCAGTGCAGCCCTGCTGGGGCACCCAGCCCTGCGTGGGAAACACCTCCACAGTGGTGCCATGGCCAGGGTGAGGGTGCCAGATGCCCTCTCTATGAGGTACCAGGTTGGTGGGCTCCCTGCAAGCCCATGGTGATGTATTCACAGCTGGCAGAAAGGCAAGTGACTGGAAAAGGACCTTGCCATGATTTGTAGTAGATTTCCCACTGTTGTGAAGATGCTCTTGTCCTCAGTCCTGGAGGTGAGGCAGGCTCAGCACCCAGGTCAGGGAAACTGGGAGGGGAGAGAGGAGAGGTTCTTAGTTAAAGTTTAATTATGCTTTTAGATGTTTAAGACCTTTATAATGGATACTAGGCCTTTATACTGGTTTTCAGGTGCAAAGACTTGGCCTTAGGACTCTCATCCTGGCTGATGGAGTCCAAGAGGTGTTGGTTTCTACTTGCAGCTGTATCAGTCAAAATAAAGAGGCAGGATGAACACTTGGGACAGGTTTCTCCTCTCCATGCACATATGGTGAAAACAAACCAGCCTGCCCCTGCCCCTCACCCAGTCAGCCTCCAAGTGCCTGTGGAGATCTAGGGGGGCTTTTGGTGCTCACCCACCCATCACCAACCACCAAGGATGTAAGGATGGGGCATGATTAGTGAGTCAGGACAGTGAATGTGATTTTCCTGGTGAAAGCAGAGTCAGAATTTGGCAATCCACGGGCAACCAGAGATGATGAAACATCTCAGGAGAATGGCAGGAGAGATGGTGGGGAATGAAATAACAAACGTGCCAACAAAAAGCTGGTAGGTAGGAACTGATGGGGAAGGTGGTCTGGAGAACTGCTATCTAACCAGTCAATCACACAAACTGCTGGGTGAAATAAAGGCAGGAACAATGAGGCAGTGGAGGCAGCAGGGATGTTGGAATGAGACAGCAGCTGACAGGTAGGACAGGTGGCCATGGTCCCACCAGGCAGAGGGAGGTGATTCCAGAGCACCATTTTGTCATCCCCCCTGGTGTGTCTTGTCCTCCCCTTCTCCTTTGATCAAATCATTGTCTTTTCATCCAGAATCCCCCTTTGTCTTTGTGACTGGCAGCCTCATCATTTATTATCCAACCCCTCCCTCCCTTAAGTCATCCTTCCCATCACTAGTCACTCACAGGCTCCCCAGTTCATCCTACATCCCAAAAGTCATGTCCCATCCCCATGCAAAGCCACCCCACGTGCTCCTGTGGTTTTCCCTGCCATGCTGCTTGGTGATGCAAAGGCAAGTTCAGAGCACCACTTGTCACATCTCTAACCAGCTGTCATGTAAATGTGCTGCTGCATAAGGGATGTGTCCCTGAAGTTCCCACACATTCAGAGAAGCTCAGGCTCTGGAAAAAAAAGTGCCACTCCCTGTGAAGCCAGGTTATTGCAGCTGAATGTGCACTTATTTGGAGTAACCACAGAGTTTCCAGTGGGTGCAGAAAGGGTGGGAGCCAGAGCAGAGTGGGAAGACCTGTGGGAAGACCTGATTTTCTGTTCCCACCAAGGGAAGAAACAGAAGAGAAAGCTGAAGGCAGTCTGTGCCCATGTAAGCCCACACCAAGCCTGTGGTGGTCTGAAGAAGGTCACCTGGGGCTCCTTGAGCTCTGCTTGGACACCACCAACTCCAATCAGTTTGGTGCAAGTGATGTGAGGATGGTCCCATGGCCTTCACAGCTCCTCTGGGGTCAGAGGGGAGGTGAGCACAGCACAAGAGCTCCACCATCCTCAGCCACTACAACAGCAATCACAGACCAGTTAGCAAATAAAAATAAAAAATAAAACCAAAAAAGTGACCTGTGACATTTGGGATAGTGTGTTTCCTGACAGATGAAAAATGTCACCACCAGCTCTCTGTGCATCTGTGACAGATGAGCTGGCAAGTGCTCTGGGTCACAGCCAACCTTTGCTGAACTCATGCTGGCCCCACAGAAATGACCCCTCCAGCCCTAAAATCCTGGCTGTACACCCTCCTGCCTTTCCCACCCATGAGCTTGTGGGGAGACAGCTTGTCCCCTGAACAGAGCAATGACAGGTAAAAACAAGACTTTCCAGGTCTGAGTAAAACCCAGTAGCTAGTTTGGAAAAAAAAAAAAAAAAAAAAAAAAAAAAAAAAAAAAAAAAAGCCTTAAAGAACCTTCCCCAAGGCTCACAGGAGTTTAAATGCGATATTCTGATTTTCCACTGTCATATGAAATTTTAAGACTCCATATAGAAGAAATACCATCAGGATAATAAAAAAGCTTCCATGTGATCTGGAACTATTTTTGAGCAGGGACTGAGCTGGTCTAATTAGGAAAGCTTGTTGTTTTTTTTTTTTCTCAGGACAGACCTAGAAAGAATATAATTTGAAATTATTGTTTGGTTTGGCCCCATTACTGAAAACTGAGAATCTTTTTCAGTGTGATTCACAAACATTTTGTAAGTTATCTGGATAACAAGAAGGAAAAGATATGCAAACCTTTTCCTTCTGCCCCAGCTGGATCTTCAGGAGAGAAATTAAGGCAAAAGCAATACAGAGAAAGAAAAATTGAAACAAAGTGAATTTTTTAGAATTGCCAAAATAGTTGCTGGGGTTGTTTTTGATGAAAGATGTCATAACTACTTTTACAACATATGTTCTTGAAAATGCTCTAGTAACAGGTTTTCAATCACTAGAAACTATTTTTTGTCCAAGTATAATTTTCAAAATTCAAGAAGTTGGAGAAAGAAACCCCCTCAGTCCAGCCATTTCAAGAGTAATTCCATTTTTGCCACAAAACTCCATGGTTAGGACTTCTGTCACAAAACTCCTGGTCCATTCCCATGAGGTTCCATGAGGCCCAGCAGTGTTTCAGCTGGTGGCTTTCATTGAATAAGGAATATTTTTAATTTTCAGCACCTGAAAACTGCAATGTTTTTTAATCCAAAGGGGTAAAAAACTCAGACTTCTTCCTTTGCCTCAGTGAAATTTTTCTGGAAATGAACATGGGATGTTCAGTGAATGTGCTGAAAAGTTTCCATGTGACTTTTTGCTTTTAATTGAAAAACAGGTGGTTGAAAGGGAAGTTTAAAAAATAAACTTACCACCTCTCTTTTCAGCTTGTGGATGTCAAGCTTACAAAAATACTAACATCAATGTCACAATCACAGCCAAATTTAGAGCAAACATAATTTTTCATATGAACTAACCACATTATTATGCAACTTTTTAAAATGACAGATGATAGCTACTGAAAGTAATTTATAATGAGAGTTCAGATGGAAGTGTTGGGAAAATGCATGGGCAGGCACACAACTTAAGCTTGCAAACTGTGTGTGTTGAATAGAGACCATAAACCATACATTTTGTGTGAAATGAGAGTGAAATGTTCCCCAGAAGAGCCAAGACCTGAGTTCAATCAGCCATTCACAAACTCTGTTCCTAAAATGTTGTCAAATTTCGTATGTACGTGTATGCACGTATTACAGATAATTATAAAAAATTAACATTTAATTTCATTAAACATTTAATCTCATTAAATAATAAAAAATAACATAAATATATCAGTGCATATATAAATACATGCATAGACACATATCTGGATTTTTTTAAACATCTGTATGTGTGTGACAATACAGACACATATCTATGAATGTTGATGGAGGTCTGCATCCTGTACTCATACAACTGATCATTTTTTGACATAATGGATTTGCAAAATAGAGTAGCAAAGAGGTTTTTTTTTAAAAAAAAAAAAAAAAAAAAAAAAAAAAAAAAAAAAAAGAAATGTTCTGCAAGGACAAATTAGCATATTGTGAGATCCCTGTAGAGGAAATCAAGCATCCATACATTTCAGCCTACAATGTCCTGCAACAAAGAGATTGCTTCAGTTGCCTGCAGCCATATTTTTAAAGATGAGAAAGTAATTAGCAACATTATCAGCATATCTTTATCAAAAATTCTTTGTCTTTCCCCTGTTGGAGAATGCTGTGCACAGGGAAAACTTTGACTTTAACAACATAATAAGAGGGCCTCAGTGGGTTCTTAGTATAATAATAATAATAACAATCAAAATAGATAATATAGGTTTCTCTTTTTCCCTAGTGGTTGGTGACATATCTCAGGTACCCGATATCAATCCCTCTTCCTTTGCCCAGAAAAAGAGAGATCTCAATTTAACCCCAGTCCTCTTTACTGAAAATACATTGTGCCTACCTCAGGGTACAGAGGGCTGAGAGAGGAGGGGAGGGGGGAGGGAAGAGGGAAGAGGGAAGAGGGAAGAGGGAAGAGGGAAGAGGGAAGAGGTCCCTGGAGCAAACTACAACCACAGTTGGATGTTGGGGAGAACAAGCTGGTTGAAAGTTGGGAAATGAACCTACATATATGGACACAGTACAGGTGGCCCAGGGGCAACCAAAAAAATCAGACCACCTGTACAAGTGCACCTTCAGGCTGAGAAAAACAAACAAACAAGCAAAAAAGGTGGCTCCTTCTGACAGTGAAGATGGAGGAGATTTCATTGACAGCCCTCACTCTCAGCAAGGATCATCAGAGACCTCTAAAGTCTAAGCACAGCAGAAGTTGCTTTGTCTAAGTTTTCACAAGAGACCAGAGATTTTGGAAAAAAAAAACCCCACAGAAATACTCAGACCAGAAAAACAGAGGCATATGAACCCACCCAGAGGAGCAGCTGGTTTTATGTAGCTTGTATTTGCTGCTTGGTGTTGTCAACTGCCAAGATTTTACTAAGAACCTCATAGTAAGTGGTGCTGCTCTTAATAGGCAGCACTCCTGGAGCTGTGTGCACATATTTTATGCATTGCTAGAAGCTTGAAAATTTCAATTCTGTATGTGTTTCTACAAAAAAAACCCAAAAAAAACCCAAAAAACCCCACCATTTTTGATTTCTTTTTAATCTTCACTTTTAACTTATTGCTCTGATTGACAGGAAGGAAAAACGCTGCTGGACCTGGTGCTGCTGAGCACCCAATGACAGAGGTTTCCCCTGTGGGGACCTTACAAGAGAAACCCCCCCCAAAAATTGTTCATACCATGAGCTGCAGAAGTCAATGTATTCACTGCTGAAGGGTCAAATTATCCCTGTTGGGATGTGGTTGAGGGCAGTGTAGATGCTTGAACCTGTAGCTCCAACAGCCGGACGTGGGAAATGTCACGGAATCCTGAAGAATAGTAAAAAAAAATGGAAATTTAACCTGAGGGGATGTGTGTCACTCACTGCTCCTGCCAAGGAAATTGCAGAAAAATTTCATCTGACAAACATGCATAACCCAGGAGCAGCACTAGCACAGATTACAGCTCCAGTGCACTGGAGACAGTGATTGCTGCACCCCTTCAAACAGCGTCCTCACCGCTGCAGGGCAAAGCAATTCAGAGGAGAAAAACAACCCCAGCCCATGCAAACTGCTTCCTGCAAAAATATCCATCCTCAAATCCACAAATCAGCAATAGCCCTCGGCCCTCCCAGGAAGGGGAAAAACATTTAAAATCATTTAGGTTGAAAAAAGACCTTTTAAGACCATCATGTCCAACAATTAACCCAGCACTGCCAAGTCCACCGCTAAACCCTGGCCCTCAGCACCACATCTCCACAGCTTTTAAATATCTCCTGGGGTGGGGACTCAACCACTTTCCTGGGCAACCTTTTCCCAGGCACTCTTTCCATGAAGGAATTTCTCTTAGTATCCAACCTAAACCTGCCCTGGCAACTTGAGACTATTTCCTTTCATCCTATCATTTGTTACTTGGGAAAAGAGATCAATTCCCACCTCCCTTCAGCCTCCTGGAGAGAGTAGAAAGTAGCTGTAGGGAGTGATAATGTCTCCCCTCAATCTCCTTTTCTCCAGACTAAACAACCCCAATGTTCTTGGCCTTCTCCTCCCTCCCAGTTGCCACTGGAAGAGAGGAACCAATCTCCCTGAGGAGTTTTTTCCATTCAGAAAATCCCTATCAATACATGACAGCAGGTATTGAACAGCTCTCAGGGCTTCTGGGTCTGGACCTCTGAGTTCAATGGAATGAGTCCAGGGGGAGTATTGTTATTGCCAAAAGTAATCACAGCTGCTGTGGTGCCTTCCTTGCTCATACAAACCCCTTTCCTCACCTTGTGGAGTCAAACTGAGCCCTCAACCAGTGCTGCCAGAGACCATGCAGGGACTAGAGGAAACACAGGTTCCTTCTGCCTCTACTGCTCTTCCCTTGCTCTGCAGCCCAACAGTTGGTCAAAAGCTGTTTGGAAACATGTCCAAGGCAGAGGGGCTGCAGGGAGAACAGAACCATAAAAATCACTGGAAATCCTCGTAGCATCTATGTTGTACCTGAAATGTTTCCAATGTGGATTTCATCAAAGCACACTCCAAGCCCCACAGATTCGGGGTGTTTAATTTGAAAAACCAAAGAAGGTGGTGGGTGGATGTCAGAGATCAGCTCTGAGGCACCAGATTTAAATAATGTGTGATTTTGGTGCCTGGGTTCCTTCAGCTCTGCTGAAGTTGAGCTTGGTGCACAGGGCTGGTAGGTCTGACACAGGATCTAAGGAAGACCTTTGCTCTTCTGGATTGATATCTGTGTTTGATTTAACAACTCAAGCCCTGACTACCTGGTCTGCTGTGCTCTCTAGCTTGCCTTCACCCCCACTGAAAATCACAGGAACTTGCACATAGAAACTGAATGAAGGGCTGAATCCCAACCCGAGTGCCAGAAGATAAAGGACAACTCATCTGTTGTTACCCACCTGCTTTGTATTAAAGATTTCCCTTTTCCCAAATATGGGAGAACAGCCATAGCATCAAGACACATCAGCTGAGATGGCCACAGCCCAGCAAAGTGACAGGCATGAATCAGATGGAAATTGTGGATAGTGATTACCAAACCAGCTCAGTGACTCCTGAACCTGCCCAGAGACTATAGCCAAAGCTGGGATTTACAATTCACCCCCATGGCTCTGCTTACCAGAGAGCTCTGAGCTCCTGAGGAACCAAGGACCCACTGGTCACCATCTCAGGGCTTAAAAAATACCCATTTTGCAGATCCTTCCAGTTGGGTGTTTGCCAACAGGTTTGTGAAGAACCTGCACAAAAAACCAGAGATTCAAACACTCCTCCTGAGGAGCCTAAATTGCATAATTCTGTGTATTGTGGTTATGTGTAGATGATGCTTAAGAAGCCATCAGCAACAGAGCAAAGGGCCCAAGAGGTGCAAAATTGCTGTGCTCATAGGGACAGCATCAAGAACTCTGATGAAATATTATCCAAAATCTTCAGCACTCTCAGGAAGGGCAGACCAGCTAGAAAGAGACAAAGCATGTTTTTTAAACAATAGGCAGATTTTTGGAAGCCTTGAAAATACAGTGTGTTGGGAGAGCTGGAATGCCTGAAGAAGCAAGAACTACCAAGAGACAAGTTGACAGCATTTTTACTTGAAAAACATGCTGGAAAAATACAAGGGACAATTTCTTTTTCATGTCTGGGGCTTACAGGAGAAGAATTAATGGGATTAAGTTAAGAAGAAGATTCAGTTTATACAGGAAGAAAAATTTTCTAGTTGATGGGATAGTAGAACTGCAATAAATTTATCTAGCAAGGTGGACTTAACATCATTAAAACCAGGTTTTAAACAGACTTTAAAACAAGTCAAGAAAAAAAACAGCTCTAAAGAGTGCTGCTGGCATAGTTAATGCTCTTTCACTCCTTCTGGCACTGTAATTCTGCAAGTCAGAGTAAATACCTGTTGCAAATTGTACATTCCTTTTTGAAAGCTTGCTATTAAACATGGTGCAGACAGAAAAATGGAAACCTGTATGAGGAAAGACTGCATAAGGAATACTGAGAGGTTTATGGTCCCATAACTTCTGGGTTTTAGAATAAAGTAGTCTACAATATGGAACTATTTACAGCGTCATTTACAAAGTTCTATATATTCTGATAGTGACTTACTAGCAAGCAGCCTTGTTCTTTTGGAAGCTGTGAGCTTCTTGTGGACAAGAACGATGCCTAAGCCTGGAAAAAACTTTCTGCATGTCCCAGGTGGACAAAATTCTGCTCTGAGATTCAGCAAAAAATTTGCAACTGTTTCTGCATACCCTGTTTCAGCACATAGTTGGTCTGAGTTACTGTGGGCTTGGGAACGTGGGATCCTTCAGCTACCTGCTTGCCTCCTCTTAGATGCCGTTCTTCACCTTGATAAATCTCATTTCCCTTATACACAGATATAGGCACACATATACACATGGAGATATTTAAAGCCAACCCCAGCAAGCAGAAACAAATAATATTCTTTGAGATGGGCCTAGCAGATTGAATTAGCAAAAATAAATTAAACCAGCAACAAACAGCCCTCGAGTGCCCGCGTGCCAAGTTTAATCCCCTCGTTAATTAAAAATGGCCGAATTATAACCCCTTTCAAAAATGAGGTTTAGAGTGGAAAAGCCAACTGAACAGACCCTTCAGTGTAACAGCTCTGCTGGAGCCTCCAGAACACAACCACAGAACAGCAAAACATATTGGCACCTCCTGGCTCTGCAACTGAAACATTCGCTTGGTGCCGTCTCTGCCCGTTAATTGCTGCGTGGAGAGCGGTCCCCGTACAACCTCTTTATCTCTCTGCTTCAGAAGCTCTGCCTCCTGCCAGGAGCACTCCAGGGGCAGGGTTGGCCAAGCTGTCAGGTTCCAGTGCCAAGCTCCAGTCTGCTCTCCCCTCCCTGAAAGCAGCAGCTGGATCCCTGCTTGGCTCCTGGGCTGCCGGGCTGGCTCAGCAGCCCCTCCTGGCTTTCCAGGAGACAAGTGCCCCCATGGTCCCTGCTTTAGCTTCTGGCTTTTCTCCTTCCAACACCAGTAGGGTGATGCTACAAAACTCATCTGATTTGAAAACCAGTTTGCTTTTGCATGTGCCTGCATCCTTTCCTCATTATGACCTCCTCATAGCAGCCTTCCAGTGCCTGATGGGAGGAGACTTTGTATAGGGGAACGTAGTGACAGGACAAGGGGAAATGGTTTATAAACTGGGAGAGAGCAGATTTGGGTTGGATATTAGGAGGAAATTCTTTACTTTGAAGGTAACAGGTTACCCTGGGAAGCTGTGGATGTCCCATACCTAGGAGTGCTCAAGGGCAAGTTAGATGGGGCTTGGCACAAGGTGGTTGAGTAGAAGGTGTTCCTGACCATGCAGGGCAAGTTGGAACTGGATGATCTTTAAGGTCCTTTCCAACCCACACATTCTGTGCTGGTTAAATGATGCAACTGCACCTTGATACCAGCTATTAAAGCCCGTCAGGCTAAGGGTAAATGCAGACTGTAAAATGGCTTCTGCATTCACAGACAGATTCCCTGCAGGAATTCAGGACCAGGGGCCAGATCTCCACTGGAGCCATGCCAGCCCACACCAGCTGTCACTGCAGCCACAGAAGATTGAGCATTTCTGTTCCACCCCATCTCATCATCACAACTGTCAGCTCAGGCCTCGCCACAGAATATTTATTAGTGGTGACAACAGGAAAGAATAGAAATATCAACTCTTAGGTTGACTTTCACAAAGTTTGTGGGTAATAAAATGTACAATTTGTCCTTATCAAGTGATTAAACATGTTTGGAAAGATATGGGAGGGGGGGGGAAATCCTTGGGGCTTAGGGGCAGATTTGCTTTTTGTTTAATGAAGGATTGGCAGAGGAGTTACACTGCATGAAACCTGACATGTCTCTCAAATTCATAAACAGAAATGGGAAATAGAGCACTTGGTGTAAGCACCAAAGAATTGGCTTATCCATGGGTCTGACCACACAAAACTTATAAACAGTGAAGCACTAAGGGTTGCTCTGTACAGAGGGACAAAATAAGTCTTTGAATTTACGTACCAGCTGTCATCAAGGCTTCAGCAAACTGCTTCCAATTTCTTTTTATTCTATTTTGTATTGTGTTTATGGGCTGGAAATTGAGGCACAGAGCCCTGCAAGCCAGGGTGAAAAAAAGGACAAAAACAAATTAAATGAAATGCAAGTGGAATTCAGGTGCTTAAGTGCACAGAAAGCAATATTTAAAATTCCCTGCTCTGCTGTTGTCTAAACTTAGAGATATCTAAGTGTCCAAAGCATAATTCTTCATTAATAAAAAATTCCTTTATTCCTCTCCTCTACAGTGCACCAAACCATTCACTCTCCTCAGTCCAAGCCCTTGCTAACCATGGCCCCCTCCATCCCAAGTCTTGCCATGCTTCAGCACCATCCCTTCCCACCAAACTGGGGACAACCCAGAGCAAAAGGTGAGGAACTCCATTGTCCCAGGCTGGACATCTGGGGGAAAAAAAAAAAAAAAAAAAAAATGTGCTAAGTTTGATTCGCATGGTCTGCCCTTGGCCTGGCACCCACACAACTGACTGACAGCATCATCCTGCTCCCTCCTGGACCCTGTCTGACTCTGACTCTTGTTTGGAGTCCCTAAACCCCATCCAGGCAATAAGGAATAGAGGTTTGCTGCTCAGGAGATATTTCCAGGCTCCCCCCAGGAACTCCAGACCCAGCATTCCACATTGGAGGCTCCTGTCAGCTGCTTCCCCACCCAGGCTGCTAATAAGAACTCCCTTGACTAGGAAAACATCACTGCAGAGAACAAAACCATCTCCTGCTGACTGATTCTATTTACTGTAAAAAACATGGAAGCAAATGAAATCTCTGATTGAGAGAGAAGGAGAAAGCTTTTAATCTCACTCTGTGATGCTTGTCAGATTCACAAGTCCAGGAATACAAATGGAAGAGTAATTATACCAGGCTCACTTGTGTCACTGTTCAGATTTATTTTTTTTTTTCAAATGTAAGAAAGAGACAGAGAAGGCCTGGCTTGTTGCATTGGTTTCCATAGCTGTTAGTGCAAATTGATTAGAAATCTAAGTTCGAGATGTACCAAACTACTAAAAAAATTTTTTTCTCAGCTGTGGCACAATCACAGTATTATGGATTGATACAACACAAAGGAAAAAATTAAAGGAAGAAAATAGGAATTTGGAGCAAAGTTGTATTTTCAGAAACTTTGTGAAAAGTTCTACAAGTTTTCTTTGTGGATGGAGAGGGAAATGTGTATGTTGCTCTGTCCAAATTAGTTTACAGTTATGGGAGAAATCTGTGAAAATCCTGATTAAATCTTTCATTTCAGTTGAAAAACAGAAGTGACAGACAGGACCAAGTCTGTCATCTTAGTGGGAATATTAGAGAAAGATATGTCAGGGCTCAGGGTCAGACTTGAGCTCAGCACAAACACATTTCTTGGAGGGCCCTTGAGGACACTGTGCTTTCTAATTGGACTTGTACTTTCAATTTGAAACCCCAGCATCAATTGCACAAGGCATTTTAAAAAATCTACAGCACAGGCAGGATTCATCTTGCCTAATACAAAACATCCACACTGGGGACATCTGGGTCTTACAGAGCCTCCCATCCTTTGTAACCATGAACAGAAACAGGCACTTGTACAGCACACTCAGCTGACCTATTTTTGATATCAGCTTCAGGGCAAGATGAATCATGCCTTGAATGTGCCAGTTTCCCTCTGGTGCCAAAGCAAGACTAGACAACCAGTTTATATGCTCAGATGAATCCCATGTGGCTGGGGCTGATAGACTTGTGCTATGATCTGGCTGGATGTGTGTTGTCCCCAGTCCCAAGTCTTACATCATCCTACAGAGAGTCCTGTGAGTTGGGTAGATAAGCTTGGGAAGTTAGGTATTAATTCTTTGATAAACCACCCCCAGGAGCAGAGCTGTCTTGCATCTGGCCACCTGAAAAAGGAGGTGGAGGAAATCAGTTCTGCATATCCCTGCCCATTCCTGTATCTTCAATGCATGAAAGAAACCATCACTACTTTGGTGATGTTGTATTAACAGGGAGGGCCATGGGAGAAAAAAAGAAAAAGCAAATGCAAAAGCAAGTTGCCCAGAATCATAGTGGATGCACAATAAATGTAGGACTAGAAGCCCCACTTCTTCCAGCCCCCATCCTGCCCTGTTCAGTGCATATCAGCTGGAAGTTTAATCACTTCTTCTAAACCCTTTCATTATCTCTGGAAATCTTTCACCTTCCTTGGGAAATGTGGCCATTTGTGTTTTTTGAGCTCTGAGCTGTCTTCAGGAGCCTCCAAGACCTCTTGGAACAATCACAGCATCAGTCTGAGGTCTGCAGTGAGAGGTGGAGCCCTGCCTTGCAGGGTCCTTGCAGGTGAATTTGAAAAGCAGGAGCTGTCCCCAGATCCCATCAACACTGCTGTGGAATTGCCATGGAATGCTAATGACTCGGGATGGTTTCCTTGGAGAAACAAAGCACCTCACATTTTTAAGCTGTCTCCAGAGCTCTTACTTTATAAAGTTTGAACCAAACAATGGCAGATTCAGCCTGAGTCCAACAATGCTGATGTGGGTCCACATTGGGAATAATTTGCATTTTCAGGTTTTGTTTCTTGGTGAATGTATATTAATGCCCCAAATAGCAGTATCAAGAAAATAATTTACATTCTAGTCTTTCCTCTTTTGATGGGGACTTTTTCTGGAAGGCAGCTTTATAGGTGAAGATTCAGATGGCACAGGGACATTGAATATTGAACAGGAGCTTTCCTTCCAAATTTTGTTTCCAGCAGGGTTTAAGAAAAATAACAAGTGTTTTATATGTCTGATTAAAAAGCCAACACTCCAAACTGTGTGTATGTAGGTTTTTGGCATCATTTCTGTTATGGTCATAATCAGCTGCTTGCCCATTCCAGCTGCTAAAGTGGAATAGACAAGACTTGAATATCAAATATTATTCTCATCACCATGGTATCCTGTGCACAGATCCCCAAAGGTAACTAAAAAAGTTTGAGGCTCTGACTCCAAAGGCCAGGTCCATAAATAATTTCAGCTCTTGCAATTAGGTGACATTGTGTTTTGGTTTGAGATTTTTTGTCCTGCAGGGAGCGGATCCAGAAGCTGCTTTGTCTCCAACAGACAGGGAGAGATCAGGACACTCCAGAGAGGGAATGGAAAATAGACCCCCCCCCCAGAGAACACAGACAAGGAGCAGAAAGTTTTGTTAGGCCAAGGTCAGAGCAGATGCTGCACACAGGAACACATCTGCAATCTCACCTCTCATGCAGGTTTCTTACCCCGTGCTTGCAAGGGAAGCCCCTCCATCTCCTTAGGATCTTCAGACAGAATCCTCCTCTCCTAAATGTCAAAGTTAAAACCCATGTTAAGGACAAACACCACCTGCACATGAACAACAGAAGGTGGCTTTTTGCTCACTCCCTCCTTTGCCTCCCAAATCCTCAACTAGAGTTTTAACTGTGGCCCTTTGCTATGCTGACTGGCTCAATATTTCCATAAACATCCCAAACCCCACATTATTTTCTCAACAGCAGCTCAAACAACGCCCAGTCTGTCTCCAGGGGATGACAGAGGAAGATCTGAACCCCTGAAGGATGTGAGCCACACTGGTACAAAATTCCATGAAAGGGAGATCCCTCTACTCTTTTCACTGCCCATTAAGTTTGCCCTGAGAGCCCCTACCAGACTGGATCACCCAAAGGACTTACCTTTGACTTTTATCCTCCGTCTGTGATAACTAAAAATAACCAGGAATTCAGACTGTACAACTTTATGCTTTTACCCATAACAAAAAAGAGTATTTGGTGAGACTGAACAGCAGCTAAACCTGTAGATATAGAGGACTTAATAATGCCAAAGAGACACACAGTCAAGGTAAGAACCCCCGGACTGGTTCTGATTCTGGTTGGATATAAGTATTATATGTTGTCATGTTATATTTTACTAACTTTGGTATTACAAATTCACAGACAATTTTAAAAGTGGTTAAAAAGAAACAGCAGAAAGTTGTCTTGAGGTAGGAATGGGAAGTGCTGGAGCCTGCCCTGGTTTTCAAGTTCTGCAACAGCTCATCCAGCAGTGTAAGAGCAGAACCTTGGGAAGTTACCACTTTCTGCAGAGAGAATACAGGATTGGCTTTGCCTAAGCAACAGTGCTAGCCTTAGATCTTAATCCTGCAAGGAATAGCAAAAAATGGCTTTTAACATGTAATTTTATAATCTTGTTTAAATGGCACAAGATCAATAGTATTAAGTTGCATTTTACCCCTTATAGATCTTGCAGCCCCAAGTTTTTCTTTTCTGTCTCCTCCAAGGCTGAGCTGCTGGTGACCCATCTCAGGTATCTTGTCAGTCCTAAACAGAGGAAATTTATGGCTTTCTGAGGAAGGTTTGGTCAAGCTGACTTCTCAGTCTTGAATATCTTTCTTTAATTTATAACAAATGACACCATTTGCCATAAAAGAGCATAAAACTGTTGGGAAGAAGGGACATGAACTTTTTCCTCAAGTTCTCTTCTGTCCCTGCCATCTTCCATCAGTCTGAAAAAACAGTTTGCAAGAGCCTATTGACCAGAAGAATCTAATATTCAATCACAAAAAGATTACCCTTTGACTGTACTTCACTCCATGTTACACTGATACAATCAGCATGGGAAATGTTATTAAGTAAGAGGTTAGGAAGAGGATGGAAGACCAGGTGGTGCTGGAGAACTAAATTATAAAGGTTTATTTTCCACGAAGCATGACTTTTATTTGCTTCTAACTTTGGGAAGCAGCAATGCTGGAGATGAAACACCCAGCAGGAGATGCTCAGCCACGTGCTGAAGGGCAGGTGAGCTGCTGGGTCACTGCCCTCACCCTCAGCTTGGGCCAACCTGTGAAAAGGATACAAGAAAGCTGGGATTACTTCAGAGGAGATAATTCCAAACTAAAGCAGCCTGCACATACCATGCCCAAGGTGCCACTGAAGGCACAAGGAGCTGCAGGAGACCTGGACAGAGTTTGGATGCTCAAACATCAGAGTGCAATCCACAAAACATTTCTCACCTGAAGCTCCTAAAGGGCCATAAAAACATAAATTTTGCCACTGTAATTATCCAGCTGTCTGGAATTTTGCTGCTGCACTCTGAAATGCTGTCATCTCAGCAGGGCTGTGTGGGTTAGTGGTTATGTCATGTACATACCTGTTGGGATCAGCAAATTAGGTCTGGCTGTGCTTCCTTCCCCAAGCAGCCTGGGCTGTTTCTCAGGTCTGCAGCTCAGGGGAGGATGTGTTGCATGGGTTTTCTCTCATGACTTAGAAGCTCAGACACCTCTTCTGGAGCAGGGGGTAAGACACCCTCCCTCACCTCCCAACCCAACCCTGCCTCAGCACAGGAGGAATGGCAAAGCTCAAGGGAGAGGATGCAAAGTTGTGCAGCCCATCAGAAAAAGCCCTGACCCTGCACAAAGGCTTCCCAGTTTTTTTAGAGAAGCCACATCTCTATTTTGCATTATTTTCAGTAAGTCACACAACGATTCTGCACACTTGCTGCCTCAGCAGCAGCAAAAGAAATGTCTGATTTCCTAAAACATAAGCTGTCCTCATAGGATAAACACATCATATTTTTGTGATGTGCACTGTCATATGCTCTCTCAGTGCTAGGATAAACCAGAGTTCACAGCTTTGGAAAACAGAACTGATGATGAGCGTCATTAAATCTCCAAGTAACTTTCTGAGTTTTTTTCCCCCCAGAGATGTCCTCCCTGAAGCCACAGAGAAGGACATTCAAAATATACTTTTTTCACCATTACTTACGTCAGTAATCAGGCAGGCAGGACCGTGTGATTGACACGATGGCCACGGGGCCTGAATTTAGGTCACATATAAATTGAATTCAAAGCTTCTCCTTATCTCAGTGCAACATCTCTCCCCCACCCACACCCTCATCTTTGGCACTGCTGGATTATGCCACAAAGATGAGGAAAAGTAACCCCCTGCTTGCCAAGTGGCTTCAAAGCAAAACCAGCTCCTAAATCAAGGTTCCAGACAGCATTAAATTGGTGTAGCCACAACAGCAAAAATCTGAGTTGTGCTTATCCCCAGGTAGTTACTGTCAGAGATCTCAGCCACAGAGAGCTGTGCCAGAGCTTGTCTTAAAAAACAAACAAAAAACAAAAAAAAACACAAAGCCAAAGAAAAAATAACATTAACAAAAAAAACAACAAAAAAAAAAACAAAAAAAAAAAAAAACCAAAACCCCCCAAAAAACCAACTAAACAAAAAAACCCAACCAAACAAAAAAACACCCCACTGCCCCACTGTCCTGGTTTGGGCCAGGATAGAACTAATTTTCTGTCTTGTAATTTTGCTTTCAGCCATGTCTCTTCTAAGTAGCTGCACTTGCTGAAATTAACAGCAAGTTTCTCAGCCAGTGTCTCCTCCTTGAACTGATAATGCTCAATATTTATAGTTACAGCCAGAGTGTGGTCTGCAGAACCAAGGCCACTGCTCAGTTCCAAGGAACATCTTATGCTCCAGAGGGATTAAGGGAGTAAAGGGGTCACCTGCAACCCTGCTTTAGGGACAAGTGACCAAAATTGTCCTAACAGAGTATTCCATCCCATCTGCACCATACTCAGGATAAATTTGAGGGATCATGAGGGTCAAGCCCCTTCCTTCTTCTGCTCCTTCATTCATGGCCAGCATCCTGGGGGCATTCTGTCTGTCTGCCTGTGGTCATGGATCCCTGCCAGCCTGAATCCCTATGTTCCTGCCTCCAGCTCCCATCTGCTGCTGACTCCAGGAGCCCAGCCTGGGACTTTTCCAGGGCTGCCCTGCAGCCTGGGTGGTGATGTGAGGGGGAGGCACATGGTATTGTCTCTGTGTATATTTGTCTATTAAATAACTTCTCTTTTTTCATCATTATTGTTCCATTAAAGCTGTGTAGTTTAGTTTCCAACCCATAAGTCTCTCTCCCTTCTTCTCTCTCCTTTCTTTGCCAGGGAGGGGAGGGGGATTAATAGGGAGCATCTGGCATTCAGTTAATTGCTGGCCCTGACACCCACAACAATAATAAAAAAACTTTACACACATGCAAAATTTGGATTAAATCACAGTCCTTGGCTTGTATCAGATCAAATGCCCAGTGGCAGCCCTGCCTAGCTCATGCTCCTCACTTCACCTCCTCTCTCCTCTTCTACTGAGTGAAAACTGCAGCTGAGAGAGGCTTCAGGCTGAGTCTTTGAACCACAGAATGGTTTGGGTTGGAAGGGACCCTAAGGGTCATCCAGTTCCATAGGCAGGGACACCTCCCACCAGACCAGGTTGCTCCAAGCCTCATCCCACCTGACCTTGAACACTTCCAGGGATGGGGCAGCCACAACTTTCCTGGGCAACCTGTGCCAGGGTCTCACCACCCTCACAGGCAGAGTCTATCACCCAGAAGTGCCAGCCAAGCCCTTCCCAGAGAAAACAGCTACTTCATGACATTTTAAAGTGATTTATGGTTTTATACAGCACATCAAACACCACACACTGCCTGGATTTGTGTGCACTCATTACTCAGTTCCAAAGAGGAACCTGCAGCCAACACAAAAGCACACATCCTCACCCAAAAACAGGGAATATTTGAGTCTTCTTGGATTTGGAGGAGAGCAGACAGAGGGGGTTTCTGAGGTCTGGGGTCTACTTTTGCAGGACAGAGCAGATAAAAGCTGAGCCTGGCAGCTAATGCAGCTCAATGCCAGAGTGCTGAAGGCACAGCCAGCCTTGTGAAATGAGCTTGGAGTTGGGGTGCTGATGGAAGAGGTCTGGAGCTTTAATCAGGGAAATACTTTGGGCTTGATTCTTTCTGAGCACCTAGGAACCTCCTCTCTACACTTATTGTTTAAAATAAATACAGCACCATCAAAGCCAACAATCTCCTGGGGTCTGTCTCGTGAGTCAGCTTTGCAAAACTCTACATTTTTGGCCAATCATTCTGATGAAAACTGACAGCAACACAGTTTGCTGCACATCTCAGAAACAAAGCATGATCCCTGAGTGAAACCTCCTGCTTTCCACAGGGCTGGTATGGTCCCAGCATCCCTTCTTTGGAGTCCGTACATCTCAAATGAAAGAGGTATGGCAGAAATCAAAGAGATTAAAATCACTGTACAATGGTATGCATATACTCTGGTGCAAAAATGAGATTAAATGTGTTGAGTTTTTTCCCTGTTTGGCTTTGTCTCTTGAATTTTTTTGAGCTTTCTTTTTCTTCTGTTCTTGAAGAGCTTTTTTAGAGGTTTCCCATAGAGCCAGTACCATGGAGGTGTGAATGCAGAGGCTGTGGGGAGGCAGCAGGATGGGATGTCCTACCCAAAGGCACCTGCCTGCAACAAGGGAGAAGCTGCATGTTAGGAGCAAATGGGCAGTGCTGAGTGTGTGCAGGAGCAGGTGCTGGATGCCCAGGGATGCCAGGAAGGGCAATGGGCCAAGGTCAAAGAGGAGGAAGGAGAGGCTGCCAGGAAGGTGAGCCATGGAAACCTCTGGTGCACAGCTTTGCTTCTGCACAAATGCAAACCAAGTGGTCAGGACATGCATGCAGATGAAATTCTGGATGATTTCTCCTCTCCCCAGCATTTTAGTGTCAATTAGACCATGGATTAAGACAGGCAATTTAGGCATGCCTTGTGCTGCACTCTAGCCTGTTCCATAATCACAGAATTTGGCTTTAAACCCATCATTTTTCATCCTAGGGACAAAAGCTGTTTTCACCCAGAGTGCCAAGACATTCTATGAGATTAAAATTATGTCTTTTGCAAGACTGTCAAGATCCTGCCTTCAAGGGTCTCTGTCTAATTGTTTTCAGAGGCTGCCAGCCTTGCAGGGCACAGTGATAACTTCAGAAGATGTGAGGTGGAAAAGTATATTAAAAATTATTTTTAAAACCAGAGGACAAGACGAGGCTATTTAAATCCACACAGAAAATCACTTCTTCTTCCTGCCAAGCAGCAGTGGAAGCACAGGCCTTGGAGTTCACGGTTCAAGAGTGCAATCATTTGACATGCAGGCATTGCCAGGAGGGAAAAGGAGGGGAGACCAACCTAGGCAGAGACTTTGTGACTCTGACCTTCCAGGAGAAAATCCCAATTTGCAGAGCTATCCTTCAAGGACCTGGCTCTGCAGATATTCATTGCGTTCACCTTCACCTGGGAAGTCATTAAATAATGATAACAAAGGTATCAAGGTTGAAAAGTTCAGTCTTAAGCATATGAGGGGGAGGAAAGAAAGAGGGAGTTATTCCCCACCACCACCACCAACTCAAAGAGTCCTCATCACAAACAGCATTTGGATTTTGGAGGAAGCTTTAAAACTTTCATTTTTTCAGCCTCAAGATTTAATTTGGACACTTAAAAATGCAGAGGAGCAAAACAACAATAGCAAAACACAAACACACACCATGCCCTGGGATTAGTCTGATGCTTGGCACTGAAAAAGCTGCCAAATGACAGAGCATACTGTGGTAATTCATGTTCATGACATTACAGTGATTGGCTTTTAATGCACTCACCAATAAATTAGCACCAGTCAAACAAAGCACTCTGAGGGGAAAGACAGACAGAAAGGAACATTCAGGGTTCTTGGTTATTTATCAGTTGGCTGAAACTTTTGGAGACTGAAGAGAGCATTATGTATCCTACCCAATGAATCACCCCATGGCAAACACTTTTACATTCCCATAAAGTGAAGTTTCCACTTGGGGCTGGAGGGAAAGGATGTGCAAACAGCACAACTTAGCCAAGGTAGCATTAAGGTAGCATGGAGAGGCCAAAAGTTGCTGGCCAAAAGGCCAGTAATAAACTCTTGATTTCAGCCAAACTGTGAGCAACACAGAGATTTCAGCAATGCAGGAAGAGGACCCTGATCCCCAGAAGCCAAACCAAAGATGCTTCAATGGAGGGATGCTAGCAGGCTAAATGCATTTCCAATTTCAGTGCTACCATCTTTAACTAAAATTAAGGATATTTAAACTACCAAATTTATTCTTCCCTTTTTGCCCTGTACTTTTTTTCAGATTGCTTTATGCAGCCACCTAAGCAGCTTAAAGACTTTGCTTTCATGAGTTCACATTTTGGCTCTCCCACGCTGTACAAATGTTGCACTATGAAAATACCATGCTGGAGAGCAGCTGAACAGAACTTTGTCTCAGATGACATTTTAAACCATTCAGGAAACACTGACTCCAACTAGATTTTCCCAGCAGTCTTTTCAATAAAATGAAATAAATTTTCCACCACAAAACCTTTGTGTTCTTCAATTAGTGGATAAGAACACCAAAATGTAATGACTAGCTTGTAAATTGATCATCAGAATGGGAAGCACCAGGTTGCAGCAGGAGACAGCAATAGGACACAAAGAACCCAACTGATGTTTTTAAGAAACTAACCTGGAAGCCTTGTGAACTTGTTAAAATACTTGGGTTTTTTCTCCATCACATTTCCATTTCCTTTGCATTACAATTTCACTGCTAAAGAGCACTGCAGACTTGGAGCTGGTTTTTTACAAAGCCATTCTGGAAAACATTTCATACAAGGTGAAAAAGAAACCTAATAAAAATAATAAGGCCCTGGATGTAATAGCACCCTTCTGGTTGATGCAGTCTGTCTGCCTGGATTCTGTCTGCTCCTGACAACAGCATATGTAATAATTTCTGCATGAAATAAGGGAGATAAGGGACCCCTGTGGGTCTGAGTTGTCACTGTGCTGGACTGTTTGTGAGTGATAACTTCACAGGAGCATTTTGGGATAAAAAAAAAAAAATCACTGCGTGTTTTACTTTCTTATAACCTTCTCTTCATCTTGAACTGTCTTTCATGTGATAAATTTAATATTTTCCCTGGACCTTCTATCTTTAACAAAAGTTAGACAAAGCCTGAATCATCCTGTAAGTTTGACAAATGTTTTGCTACAGATACATTTTTAAATAAAAATGGCATCCTAAGCCCCCAGTGCACAGTGTTAAAGTGGGGTTTGCTGCTGTAATTCTTCCCTTTTCTACCCAAATATCTTGCTACATCTGTGATGTTGCTGCGTCACCTAATGTCAGCACGTGCAATTTATAGGCAAGAAATGGAGAGAGAGAAGGAACATGCTGAAATAACTTGCCTATAGCAATGTGCAGAGAGAGTGAATGCCAGGGCTGGGAATTAGAGCTCAATTGATTTCTGGTATCCAGCCCCTTTCATAATTCACTGGGTCACAGTGGCAAGATTTAAATATGAGACTAATTGAATGTTCATATAGGAACTGCTGCTCTTTTGGTCCAGCTTGATGCAAAGTTGAAGAGGGAGAAGGGTACAGAGAAGAAACTGAGGTCTCTGGAGGAAAACTTGGGGGGTGGGGGGGGGGGCATGGAGGAAAATAGCTGGGAGAGAAAGCTGCTCTGTCTCACTCTCATTACCAGTGGCAGGTTAATTCTGAATGACAATTTCAATGTCAAACACAGTAAATGTATTTCACCAGGGAAAATAAACCATGTCCTCAAATCTCTGGTGACACTGGTGAGAACAGAAAGCAGCTGGGCCTCGGGTGGGTTGCTATGAAGGAACATGCTGAGATCCATCAGAGCCACAAAACAGCAGAGCCATGGCCTGAGGGATGCCACCACACCCCCAGGGGTGACACTGGAGTCATCCCTGAGTTACCATGAATAGTTACAGGCAAAAATATATGAGATGATAACAAATTTTAGGCTGAATGTCATCAAAGGAAAATCCTCTCAAAGGCCAGAAAAACAAAACCAGGTTTTGTCTGGGGGAATTACACTCTCCCCATTTCCTGGGCTGTCCAGCACATCCAGTGCAAGATCCATGCCCTTCTATCTCCTGAGCAGATGGTTTCAGTCCTACCTGATTTTGCTTTCATCTAGGTCCTGAAGGCAGTGACTGTGCTGTTGGGCTTGCTGGGAAGATGCCTCCTCGGAGCCATGTGCCTCATGAGCAGCTTGGGGTTGGCAGCACAGCTCCACCAAGCCATTTGGGTTTTGTGGCATGCAAATATTCCTATTCCACTCTGCTGGAATACCAGAACCAGCCTTAGACTGCTGGGAATCTTCATCATTCTGCCAGCACAGGAGAGGACTTGCACTGCCAACTACCCCAACCCTGTGGCTTGTCCCTGAGGATGGGGACAGCAACAGCCCAGGTATCTTCCTTTCCCTTGGCAGTATTATGCATATTCTTCCCAGGATTTTCTCCAGCAAGAGAGTGAATGAAGGAGCCTGGGACAGACATTATGAAGCTTTAAATGTTTTGTAACCTCCAAAGCAAGAAATTATTCCTCAACCACATGGTATTCTTCAACCTCTGATTAATTCATACAGGACATCTGGTGTCCCTGGGACACTTGGAAAATGTCCTTCCAGGTACATTTCCCCATCATATGACTTGAAGCAACACCTGCTTTATGTACTATGCCATAAATGCCATACATCCTCCATCTGCTCCCCTCTTCAGGACCTCTGAGATCTGGGCTGTCTCCCAGGTGCTTTCAAAGGAGATCAATGGTGAAAAGGTGACATGTGAGGAGATCAAGTCAATACAACCCCTCTGCTCTCCAGGAGAACTGCTATAGATTCCTAATGGCATCATTTCCCAGTAGCTAAATTATCACCCAGTCTTCCTAAGAGGCCATCTAGACAACCACTCTCCAAAAAAAAAAATCCCCTTTTTTTGGACTCCCCCATTGAAATATTTATCTTTCAGAGTTCATTCAGGAGCAGGAGCAAACCAGTTTTTCCCATCAGCAAAGGTGGAGGCTGCTCAGCTTCAGGTCTACAAACTCTATTCCAATCCTGCAGTCCCCATTTAGAAAGCTTTATTTAGGCTGGTAATATTTAGGTTAGTGTTAAAAATATAAACCCTCTTGGTTTGCCCTCCTCCTGCCAAAAAACCAAAACAACCTACAGTAACTCTGACCAAATGAAAGAAAAAAGGTCTATTCAGAAAAAAAAGAAGGGGGAGGAAGTTTTTAGTGTTGTGCTCTTATGGCCATAGAACTTTTTAGTTTTCCATTCATCCAGCCAAATATACCCAACAAGATTACTTCAGGAAAAGTTCTGACTATTGCTGCTTTGAAGAAACACTATTGGCAACTTATGACCTAATGCTAGCAGGAGAGAGAGGTGTTCTGAAAAAAAAAAAAAAAAAAAAAAAAAAAAGAAAAGAAAAAAAGAAAAAAAAAAGAAAGAAAAAAAAAAGAAAAGAAAAAAAACAAAAAAAAAAGGGAATGCTTTGTGTCCTTTTTTGTCACCACCTGGGGTGTTTTCCCTGTTCTCAGCCAGGCTATACTGATTCATAGGGATGGAAACTTTGGACACACCAGTGAGGACACCCAGTGCTCCCAGATCCTGCATGCTCAGATGCAATAGAAACAGAAATCCCTTGGCTGGGCTCTGAAATGACTTTCAGCAGATAAGCAGCCCCTGATCAAAGTCAGGATGAATTTTGCTCATCTTCACAGGGCAGTTTGGAGATAAGCAGATACAACTTGCCTTTGGGCTGCCACCAGCACAATATTAATAGTTATGTGGAAAATAGCTTGTGCTTTGCATGGCATTGCAAATCTATGGTGCCAGGTCTGGAATTAGCCTTTCCTTGCTGACAAATTCCAAACAACAAACATTCATAATGCAAATCTATGAACTATTGACTGTAAGAGAGAATAAATCTTTCGGCAATAGGAGAGGGGTAGGGAAAGCTTCCTGGTACAAATATTGTTAACTCTGCCTGTGCATTATCATGGCAAGCTGAGACAGCTCTGGTTTAGCAAACACAATGAAACCTTTTAGAGAAAGGGAAAATCCCAAAATGTAATGCAGGGCTCTTTTGTGGCCATGCAGAAAGGTCAAACGCTGACAACCCACTCGGTGGAAACGCTGAGGGGATTGTTCCCTGAAGCTGCCAAAAAAGAAAGAACAAGTGCATACACCCAAGGCTGGAGCTGTGGAGGGGTTGTGGCAGCAGCCAAGTGGTGAATAAGGACTTTCAGCCCTGCTCAGCCAGAGGGATGAGAGCTGGAGAGGGGCTGGAGGCACAGCTGGACAATGCACCAGGGCTGCAGTTTGCATTGAAACATTGATGGGTGTTAAAGGTCCTTGCACACAACATCACCCCAAGTACACCGAGGGCTTTCATGCCTGGTTGCTTCAGACACCATTGTCTGAGTGCTTTCACACTGCTGGAGGAGGATGGAAATAAACCCAGCAACCACTATGCAAAACCGAGCCATACACCTAACCTACTGCTTTAAAAATCTTTACACGAGCAGCAAATAAAGAAATATTTTTTCTAATAGCTCATACACAAGGCTTCCTAGTACTACTCTACCAGACAGAAGTCATCTTCTACTCAAGTCCACACTCCTGGGTATGTGGGAAAATTTTTTTTTAACACTCTTTGCCTTTTAAATTCATTATCAAGTTTTAATTCAGTCCCTCCTGGGCAAGTGCCCACCCTATGGCTAAGTCCTCCAAGACATTCAGAGTCCTAAGCATCTGAACACTTGACATTATGAGCAGTAAGAGACTGACATCTCTAACACAGAGCCAAATGCATGAACCAACAGGGCGAGTTATTCTGTTAAAAATTGGTCTACAATGCAGAGAATGGAAAGCTGATCTATCATGAGTAAGCATTGCTGGACACGAGCTGTTGCTACCTAACAAAATTCAGAGCTGCTGGGGGGTGCCAGGAGAGGGAGAGTGGAATATAGGTTCATGGAGTGTAAAATTGAGGGGCAGTTTGATTAGGAAAAATTCCCAAGAGTAAATTAATTATCAAAAAATTAGCTCTGGCCTCAGTGCTGGGAATTGTGACTTAGTGTGATTCACTGTGTGTAGCCAGACACGCAGTCAACACAAGCTTAATGGGAAATTTTAGAGGGTAAATCTTTTAAAGCATAAGGGAATTGTTGTCATACCTAACTGGGAACATTACATTTGGAATGGGAGATACAGAAACAGTAAATTGTACAAGGCCTTCCACCTGACAGCACAAAACACAACTCAGCAGGCATGTAAAAAGTTATGCTCCACAAAATAACCCATCTATTTAAAAGGACCAAATACTTCAATAAAGAAAATTGATAAAAAGCAGAGCAGGAAATGGCAAAGAGCTTCAGTCAGGTTGCAAATACAGACAAGCAATAACAGAGTCTACAGAGTTCAATGAAAACTTTATAAACTTCTAGAATTAAGTATAATACAGAAGGCAACTTGAAACACAGAAATCCCAAGTGCCAGGAACAGCTTTATTGTTAGATTTTAATGTTAAAATTGTAAACACTGATATTAAAAGGCATCTTCATGTAATTGTATCAGTGGGAGATATGTATCAGTGGGGCTTTTTCCAACAGATTCCCCCAGGTACTAACTCTTGGCACAGTACTATTTAATACTTTATCAATGTTCTAGATGTTCATACAAAAATCTCTGCAGATCATAAATAGATGTGATGGTAGCACACGAACCAAACTTAATTTCACAAAAGAAACTGCATTTGGGATTAATTTATCAGGTTTTGTTGGTTTTTGTGTTAGTTGGTTTTTTTGTTTTTCTGGCTTTCAGGTTTTTTTTTTGAAGGCTCACAATACAACCAAATCAATCCAAACACAACCAAACAAAAGAAAATCCTTCTGGGAACCAGGAAGAGTGACTTTGGGATTTATCAACAATAGAAGCCAAAGAATTATGAATTTTCTTATGCCCTAGGGGTCTCAGTTCAACTGACCTTTGCATGGAGAACAAGAGTTTAGTTTCAGGAGTGTTTCATAATAATGCAGTTACTGAGCCAAAGGATTTGAGTCTGGAATTAAAGAAAAATAACTAAAGAAAATACCACAGACTTGTGATAGGTAGCAGGGACTCACCAGTCTAAGAGCTGTGAATTGTATTTTTAAAGATGTTTGCAGATATAGGGCAGCAAATGTCCAAGGTCAAGGAGAAGAAAAACTCATCTTCATCAAAAAGAAAAACTCATCTTCATCCAAAGCATCCTGGCTGTCTGCACGGGGCTGCTCCTGAGGTGCTGGGCAAGGGCACAGGGACAGTCCCTTCTTCCAGAACATTTACACTCTGGTATGAAAAGCACATGCAGCTCCTTGGTTTTGCAAACCCCAGAGCAGTCACTAGCCAGGTGAACAGGACCCAGAAGTGTGTCCAGGTGGCCAAGGCAGCCACCAGCATCCTGGCTTGTAGAGGCAACAGTGTGGCCAGCAGGACCGGGAAGGAGGTTGCCCCCCTGTGCTCAGCACTGCTGCAGACACACCTCAAATCCTGGGTTCAGTCTGGGGCTTTTGGCTACAAGAAGGACTTGAGGGTGCTGAGGTGTGTCCAGAGAAGGGCAAGCAAGCTGGTGAAGGGTCTGGAGAACAAATCCTATGAGGAGCAGCTGAGGGAACTGGAGTTGTCTAGTCTGGAGGAGGCTGAGGGGAGACCTTATTGCTCTCTACAAATACCTGATGGGAGGGTGTAGGGAGGTGGGCTTGGCCTCTTCTTTTAAATAACAAGCAATAGGGCAAGAGGAAAATGGCTTCAAGTTTCACCAGGGAAGGTGTAGTTTGGCTATTAGAGGAAAATTCTCTACTGAGAGGGGTGTCAGGCACTGGAACAGGGAAGTGGTTGGGTCACCATCCCTTGTAGATGTGGTACTGAGGGACATGGACTTGGCAGTGCTGGGTTAATGGTTGGACTGGATTAGGTCTGGTTGGAAAAGGTCTTTTCTTACCTGTGATTCTAAGGACAATCAACTCATCAGCTCCACAGGGAAAAGACACCACTTTCCTGTTCCTCTGTTTTAAAGAAGGCACAAGCACCAGATACTGCACCCAGGGAGTGGCTCTTTGGAAGTCAGTGCATCTGCAAATCTCCCCACTCTGGAAATGTATTCTCTCAGCCAGTATTTAAGTGCTGCACCTCTGAGCTTTAGGATTTCTCAACTAGAAGCATAGAACTGGGAGGCATCTAATTTTGTCTTGATTTGTGCTCATTTTTTCAGCTAGATAATTGATATATTCTTGAAAGTTTGTTAGCCATAAAAAACACATATTGCCAGAAAATGAAAAAAAAAAAAAAAAAAAAAAAAAAAGAGGCAAGGCAGGTCAGTAATTTCTATCTATGCATATAGAATAAGTACATAAAGCCAGATCCTGCCTGTTTAGGGGCAAGGAATGACTTTCCTCAGTGACCAAAGTCCCAAACACAGTTTGTAGTTTCAATGGCAACTGCCCATGACTCTGTTTAATCATAAATGAAGAAATTCTTTCAGTCTCAGAGGCCAGAGACTTGTTCAGTCTTTGTGTTCAGAGATGTTACTGAGTGCTTTTTATTTTTATTATTTTTATTATTATTATTATTATTGTTATTTCTCTGAAAGAAGCCTGAGTGAAGAAGTCTCACTTTCATAGGAGGTCTGGGTCCTCCATCTTCCAGAAGCCTTTGTCCATTTCTTCATCCTTGATTTCAGTGCTCCTTTATATCTGAGACCTCTGAACCAAAGCTTTAAAGAACTTTCAGAGATATAATAAGTTTCTTGAAGTTTGTTAGAATTAATACAATTCATTTCCCTTCTGCTACACCTTTGCATTGTGCTGCCACTTCAAATGCAGAGCCCACTTAGCTGCTTCTGGAAGACCTCAGATGTCAAGGCTGTAAGGTTTTTGAGCCTCTTTGAGCAGCTTCAATAAAAATCTCATTTCAAATACATGCTTTTAAACAACATACTTCAAGAAAAAAACTACCATAAAAAAAAAAAAAAAAAGTTTTTCAGGGTGAATGAATAAATGTATTACAGAGAGACAGGTTCACCTAACTTGAAGAGACAGAAATATCTGGTATCATGCACAGAAACTAAGAGAGAATCAATACTTAATCCAGTACTTAAGAACAGACATAAAAGCATCATCCCACATCTGTCTAAGCAAAAAACGAAGTAAAAATTAACAAACAAATCACCAAACTCTGAATTAAATTAATGTAATTTAAAAGAAAAATGGAAATCAGATGCTGGCAGTTGTTTGTGCAGCACCAACCCTACATGAAATGCATTGCTAGCAGGTGTGAAGACCTCCCAAAAGTTTTTTATCTCAGGAAGCAAACATGCAAAGACTGATAGGTTTTTTTTACTTCACTGATGAAAAACTCCCTCACACATGAATATTCAGGTTCTGCTGAGCTCAGAGAGCTTGTGCACTCTGTATTTAATAATCTTGGAGGGCTGAACTGCTGTGGAAGGCTTTCCTCTCCAGGACAGAAAGACCTTTTCATCCCCAGGCAAGCAGGAGCTAAGAAGTTTGCTAAGTCTGGGAATACAGCACACAGGAAGAGGCCCCCAAATCAGTGCCAACCTTTCCTGTGTTTCTGGGGCTGGTGGTCTCCCATCTGGTGTGGAGGGGAGGAAAAACCTTCAGGGTGGTTTCTGGGCTGCCTGGGGTCGAGCTTTTACATGAGGGCAGGAACCAGAAGGGGTTGAGAGTCAAAACTTGGCAAGGAAAGGCTAGAGAAGGTTGCAGAGAGACAAAAAAATTGCTGAGAGGGGCAAGGAGCAGACATCCTACAGCAACAACTCTCTGTGGATGAGACAGGGCTGCTTGGAGCTCGGGATAACCCAGAAAAACACAGCTGGGTTGATTTAAGTCCTGGAGGAAAAGACCTGCAGAGGAGGAGACTTAATGGTCTAGGGCAGAGAGCACTTAAATATTTAAAGAAAATTCTGTCGCCTTGAATTCTAATTAAGATAATTAAGTATTCTAGCTGACATTCTAATAAAGCTTTTTGAATTCAAAACCCCATTCTCATTTTCTTTTGGATGCTCACTTTAGTGAGAGGTTCAGGTATACCCACCCCAGAGCACCAACAGCATCCTCTAGGCCTAATTCAGTTCAGAGAAAGGAAGCAGCCAGTGACTAAAACCAATGCCTTGAGCCAAAACTAAGTCCGAAAGGTCAGACTACACTTACCACAAAATGACTGAAAATAAAATATTTGAGAAATTTTGTTCACCAGAACACAGTGCAGTTACAAAGATAAATCAGGAATTAATTGTTGCAAAGCATGCGAGGCACCTTACAGCAAAGGCAAAAAAACAAAGAGAGAATTTCTCCCTAAGAGCTCCCATCACTAACACATGCAGTTAAAAATAAAAGGACTGCAGGTTTTTCTTTTGAACAACACTAGGAAGGAAGTGTCTGACAAAAGATGCAGGCTGGGAAAGTTTCATAAAGTGGCTCAGCTATGTGCTCACAGTGAAACTGAGCATCTGTTAAAATGCCATGGATATGAAGACAGGGTATTTCTTCCTTGCCTTCCTAAGTAATTTGGGCATTGGCTCCTCAGATTCTATGATGAATAGCTACTGCTAAGTCACTTGAAAAGTTGGACACAAGATCTTTGACCTGCTTCAGTCAATTAAAATAATTAGAGCCAACTCCCTCACAGGGGTCCTGTCATGGAAAGTGCTTCTTTAGTTCTGCATAAACGTTGAGTGCTTTACAGCTGGAAACAGCTCCAGCCCCATGGCAATAGACTGCTACTCTATCAGCTAAACAGAAAAGAACTGCAAGACAGGACTTCACCTCCTTTATTCTGAATATCACACCCTTCGAAGTTACTTACAGACCCCAATGACTTCCATGGTGTGTGGCTTAGGCTCAGGATGGAAACAATATTCAGTTTACTTCTGGAGACATCTCCTGAGGTGTCCAACTTGTCAGCAGAGATTTGGCTGAACCCCCTCCAGCAAACACTGCACAAAAGAGTGAATCCTTTTTCAAAGGATAATACACCAAAAGTAACTTGAAAAATGAACAAGTCCAGTTCAACTACTTGGTTCAGCTACCTTGGTACTAGCTGACAAGTCTTTTCAAAGAAATAGCTAGGTCTCCATCTCTGGACTGGTAGTTAAGTAATTTTCCTTTATTAATCCAATCTGATGGCAATTAGAAGTCGTGGAAGTTTGGCTTCCCTCCTACAGGCTCCATTAGTCCAGCTGGAAAGGAAATTTGAGATCTCAGCTTAGGGTCATTCTAAATATCAGAACATGATTCACTTCTAAAAAGAGGAGGGAGACATGGGAGCTTATCCTTAGAGTTAATAATAAAGTAATTATCCAGGTTGCACGAAATGTTATTCTGGAACTTGAAGGCCTCTGTAAGAAACCACTTAAATCAACAGGGAAAAACAGCACCTGACCAATTCTATTGAGTATAACAAGAGGGTTATAACAAGAGTGATCTGCTTATGTGCCCCAAATCACAAGAAAGCATTTCAAAGCCTTTCAGACATAACATTTACAATGATAAATGTGTGCACAGCATGACACCCCACCCATTCACTGAAATCATGCTTTTTAAAATGGCATTTAAAGAGCAAAACTATTTCCTTCTTTGCCTGAAGTTTCACCATCAGAACTTTTCTCTGTGGGGAGCAGAAAGAGCTGCACAACCTCCAGCAGCTCCAGTCTGCAGATGTTTAAGCCAAGGAGAATTTATGATCTTCCCCTCTCCATCAGTGTTTGGTGTAATCTGGACAGAGCAGGAAGGACAGGAGAAGAGGGTATCCTGAAAACTGAATATGCCCTTGAGCTTTGTCACAGAACAAATAAACAACCAAAAAACCCCAACAGCCACAACCAGGAGGAGCCACAAATACTTAGAGGAGACCAGGGGTCTCCTGTTTCTGTCTCTGGGAGACTGGGGATGCTCCAAAGAAACTGAGCACCTCAGTAAAACCACTGCTGCAGGCAGGACATTTGCACAGCTCAGGCTATGGCTGCATTTTTCCACACTTCAGAGCAAAATTACAATTTACAGCATCAAAAAGGTTGAGGTATAGCTCTGCACAACAGATGAGCTCTAGCAGCTACAAATTAATCTCTATAGCTGTGAGTGTACTGATTCTATAGCTAGGAGAGACAATGCTTTCTTTACTCATTATATGTGATTAATATTTACAAAGAGCACTGTGCTCAGCCCCCCAGTCAAGGCTGGCTTGCTCCTTTGTGCTGGCCAGGATAAAGATCTCAAATCATGGATGTAACCTCCCACTCCAGCAAGGTATTGCTAAAAGAAAAAACTCAGCAATCCACTTATACAATCACGAATCATTTTGGTTGGAAAGCCCTTTGTCCAGCTGTTAACCCAGCACTGCCAAGTCCACCACTAACCCATGGCCCTCAGCACCACATCTACACAGCTTCTAAATATCTCCAGGGATGGTGACTAAAGCACCTCCCTGGAACAACTGATCTTAGACTTCTGAAGACTGAGGCAAAGAAAGCATAAAGTATCTTGGCCTTTTCCTCATCCTTTCTTGCTATGTTTCCCCCTGAATCCAATAAAGGGTGGACATTGTCCTTAGCCCTTCTTTGGTTTTAAATATATTTGATACAAGCCTTTTTGTTTTGTTTTTTAATTTTATGGCAGTTACCCAGATCAAGCTCTAACTGGGTTTTGGTTCTTCTACTTTTCTCCCTGCATAACCTTTGGAATCCCCTTGAGTTGCCCGTCCTCTCTTCCAGTGGCCATAAACTCTACTTTTTTCATTATCCCAGCCCTTCCAATTAAGTAGATAATATTTAATCACCTCTATCACTTCCCTTGATATAGGTGCTGCATTCTGTAAAGCAAAGCAGAAGCACCAAACAGGCCTTTCTAAGGTGTTTGTGATTGACTTCTATACTCATGTCATTTTCTATTTTACAGTCTCCAAATCAGGTACTTTATCCTTTTTCACTGATTTCTCCAAAGCAAAGTGACAGCTCTGAAACTCGAAAACAGACTTTGAGATGGATTGGAGAATGCAATGAATTGATAGGGAGCAGGTAGCCCATGTCAAGGTGACATAAGAATTGGAAAGGAAAATCATTCACTGGCAAACAGGTAGCCCTATCTACTGGAATTGAAATAACTGTGAGGGGAAAAAATCTGACACAAGAAAACTTGAGGAAAAAAACCTGGGGACAGAGCTGTGAAGGGTATCAGGAGTTAAGGACACGAAGTTTGAACAAACAAAGGATTTCTGATGCCCAGAGTATGAGCTGACATCAAATAAAGATGTCTAACACAGACACTTTCTCTAGAGAGCATAAGCTTAGTTGGTGGGTTGCCTCTAAGGAAGACTCTGGCAACAAAGACTGTTGTAAAACCACTTTTAAAATAACAATGACACCCATTTTGTTCTAAGTCACCTTTACAGAGCACATCTCCAATAATTTACATCCTCTTGACTTGCAGAATGGACTCACCTCCTCCTTCTCTGACAGTGTGGATTCTCCAGGATGCACTTCAGCCAAGGCATTGCTTGACTTTGCAAGGAAGAAAGCCCAGGGATTGCTAGGAAGAGGCTTTGTACTGAACTTCAGCTCCATTCCCAAACATGAAGGCAGCTAAGCAGCAGCACTTAAAAACTCAGCCCTTCTGACAGATGAGACAAAATCTAAAACAACAACAAGAAAGAATCTAACAGAGCTCTTGGTTGTAAAAACCAAGAGAGATTGCTTTTTCCCACAGGACACTACTGGAAATGATTCTGGACAATACTCTTGAAGCTGCAAATGCAAAGCTCAGAGTGGATGGTTTGGAGCAGAAACCAGCTCCAGGCCTCCCAAGTAAGGAGAGGAGCACAGGCTTCAGTTCTCTGCCTCATCTCATGTTGAGCAGAAAATCTGACAAAAGCAATGAATTACAAGGAAACGAGGGGGTATTTACCTAACCAAATCAAGCATGCTGGAGCTACATCTGACCTACTGCCAGTCTGAGCTGGCACGTTCCTGTGGCACAATCCAGCATGTCTAAAAAAATGCTTGGTTGGCCCTGCATGTAATACAGCTTTTGTTGCTTCATCCCCAAGCAGAAGCAACCTCTGACTTTGGATTGCAGACTGTACAAGTACCTCCACTGCAGCATCCTTTGCCAATCACTAAATTAAATTGCTTTCTGTCAGAAAAAAACAAAGCAAAACAAAAGAAACCTTTCAGGAGAATTTCTGACCAACTATAATATTAAGAATTTTTTTTTTTTTTTTTAAATTTGCACATTGTCTGGAGAGAGGCTAAGAAGCAAACAGCACCCTGTGATATTAACTGCTTTATCATGTTCAGGGAACAGCAGAAACTGCAGCAAAAGGGCACTACATAAACACTGAAAAACACAAGTTCTCAGGGTAAGTAAGGAGGCAGAGGAGTCAAGCATAGTTCACCTTGACAAGGCTGACAATAAAATCATCATCAGTAAAATAAACATAATATAAAAAAAACCCTCATAACCCCCCAAAAAACCCCAAACAAACCAAAACCAAAACAAGAAAGAATGAAAAGCCAGAACAAAAGATGTTAATTTTCAGATTATTCAGAACACGTGGGTCTGGATCTTCTACTAACCTGTTAACTGTAAGCCCAAAGAAAGGCAGTCAGTGTTAGAAGAAAGAATCAAATCACTCAGGAGAGGGACCCACACATCCCTTTATGCAGTAAAGTGCCCTCTTGGCACAAAGAAGCCAGAAAATGCTGTCTCTGCCCAGCAGACCAGGTTTGGCATCCACCTAAAGTCCATCCTGAAAAAACTGCAATTATATTTCCAATTTCAATTGCTGGCTTAGTCCTCTCCTCATGGAAACTCTGCTGTTAAAAGCATTTTGATTATTTCAATATTCCCCAAAAGAAAAGAATAAAACCCAAAAACAAAGAAAAAAAACCAAACAACCCCAAACCACTATGCAGTAACTTCATGCCATTTGCTGAGGAGCCTGAACTTGTACTTGGCTGGTTAAGTCACTGTTAAACTGTAACTATGCTACATTTACAAAGTGTTAGAAAAATGCAGTATTTAAAGGACTACAAAAAACGATTGTATTTTCCTCTCACTGAAGTATTGAAAGCAGAATGTACTCTGCTGGAAGTGAAATGGTGGGCGTTTGATGGCATATTTTAAATAGTATTCCTCTTTGTGCGTGCAGTGTAATGCCACCCAAGGGGGAGATTAAAAAAAAAAAGTCTGTAATTTGCAAGTCCATTTCAAAGTCATATTGAGGATGATGTGAAATTCAGGATAGGATTCTTGAAAGAAATCTCCCTGAAAAATATTTATGTACCTTAGGGAAGCTTTGGATTTGCTTCCCCACGCTGGAAGCTCTGTCTTTTGACATTTCAATGATGATTATGTTTTGCATCAAATTTTGGAATTTTTGAGTGGTTTATTACAAAGGTGCTTCTTTGACTAACAACAGGATATTTCTCTTCTGCAGCCTCCAAGATTTCTAAAAATACCTTTACTATTTGTCTTGAAACTTCCATTGGCAGTGAGGACATGGAAGTTGCTTTTATAATAGGGGATTAATCCTGCTGTCAGGCATTCTGAAGGTAACCAACATTTCCATGTGTGAAGGATCTTCCTTCCTGGCCCTAAGAAAAACAGAATTGCCCACACTGGTCTGATCATTCTCAAACAATTGCAAACAATATCACGCTCTAAGGCTTTAGGTAGTCATCAGCAGGGATTAGGAGGGAATACTCTCCTTAATAGACTTCTCACTAAATGGGTTTTCTCTTTCTTTTGTCACCTTTCCTGAAGTGTTACACAGGCCTCAGCTGGATCTGGGGAGAGGAAAGGGTAAGATCATTTTCCTGATGTCAGATTTTCCTCCTTTAGATGCCTGAGTGAGTGGATGCTTAGATTCAAACTCATCACTGAATCTGATGCCAAAAGAATCTCCCTCCAGGCCAGATGAGGAAGGAGCAGGGAAAGCTTCTGTCTTCACTTGTAACATGGCTTGATTATAGAGAGAAGCAATTTGATCCTGTAATCACATCCCACTCATCAAAAACATTCAGAGTGCCACTGATGCCCTGACCCTTCCTGGGTTTTTTTCCCATAGCCACACAGTTTATACTGCAGAAGACTGAAGTGTTCCAGTCCAACACTGAAGCCTATAGATTAAATATTGCATGGCATTAGGGTAAAAGGGAAAGCAACCACAAAAGACCACAGCATACAAATAGTGTGACCTTAAATTTTCTCTTAAATTCAAGCTAGTTTAAAGTCATTTAATTTTTTTTACTATATAGAATTTAGACATCTATCCTTGCTTTGTCTTCTGTGTTGTTCTGTGTTAGTGAGAAGATTGTGACACTAATCACTCTCCCAAACCCTACCTAGCACTTGTCTCACTAATCACAAGGAAAGCCATGAAAACCAACTTGGACTAAACCCCTACAGTTCACACAGCTTGAGGCAGGCATATTTTGGAAAAACTAGGAAACCACGGGAAGAAAAGGTCTCAGATATTTTAAGTTGATACTTACTGCTTGACTATTTTCAGATCAAAGAAAACAGTAACAGAAAAGCTCTTATGAGGATATCTAATCCATTACACTGAGATTATTCCCTCTGCCAGAAAGACCCTGGCACAGCTGTGTCTCACTTTTGTCTCACTTTACTCTGTATTGAGGGGTTTTTTGTTACTGGTATGAACAATAGGCTTGAATCTGGCAGTACTTTTAGTTTGGTCTGCCCACCTAAATGAAGATAAAAGTGTATTTTGCACTACAAGGTCTTTTTTTTTTTTTTTTAATTTCTTTTTAAAGCTCTAGACCATTCTCTAAATATGTGAGAGACACAGCAGCCACAGACAGTTTATTGCTTTGTACTTTGATCAATGTAACTTTGCAAGTCTCTCACGCCAATAATTCTCCTCTCTTGAACTGGTATCGGGTGAAAGTATTAGAACAAAACCAGAAAATTATGATCACAGTTCATACACCCAAGCTTTTGAAAATGATAGGTTAAGGTTTAGCAGTGTATAATCAATAATATTGCTCCTTCAATAATAATGATGCAGAAGCACTACACAGTTTGTATCATAATTTGTATCATATGTTGCTTATTCTAAACATAAACAAGTAAAATTAAATAGGACATGTATCAAGTATTTGTATCACAGAACTACAGAACTGTCAAGGTTGGAGAAGACCTCTAGGATCACCAGGTCCAACCACCTACATCACTTCCCCCAAGTAAAACAAAAAATGTGGATGATTCTCTCAAGAAAAGCTATTATAGAATCACAGAATGGTTTGGGTTTGAAGGCACCTTAGTTCAATCCCCTGGCCAACCTGTGCCAGTGTCTTTTCTGTCTGAGGTTGTCATCACAGGAGAGGTGCTCCAGGCCTCTCATCATCTTCATAGCCCTCCTCTGGACTTGCTCCAATTGCTCTATTATTTGTACTGAAAAGAGCACAAGTCCAGTTTTGACCTAATCAGATAACTAAATAAAGACAAAGCAACATAAGCTTAATTATTATTATTTTAACATGTTAAAAATACAGTCACATCAAAATAGGATACACAGTTATAAAACTGTTGCAGATGACATAAGAAAATAGTGTGTATATATTTTATATATAAAAATCTACAGTATTTACTAATGCTGATACATATTTTGGAGCCTTGCATTGCTTGCACAAATAAATTGTACAGCTTTGTTATGAATTACAGAACCATCATTAAACACTGAGATTATTACATTTAGCCACAATATTATATACATACATTTCTATGCTGCTGTAAGCAATCAGAACTAAAGTAAGCCCAAGTCATATTTATCTTCACAATTTTAGTTCAGAGTTTCAGTGTAGTGCTTTGCTACTAGTACTTTGCTGCAGTTTGCAATTTTTAAAATATAAAATCGCCCAGTTCATTAAAAATTACATCAGACACTATATACACAAAAAAAGGTTTTGAAATATACTAAGTAAATGTTACTTCCATTTGTAAAAATTGTTTAACTTCTGTACCTTAAAACTTACAGAGCCAACCTGCAGCAATTATAGGCACTAAAGCTCATTCTTTAAAGGAAAAAAAAATAATATTCATTTCTATGTCTTCAGTTAACAAATAATACAAAACAAAAGATAAGAGGACAACCTCCCAAACTACCCAAAACAGGTGTTGATACCAACGTTTTGCACTTAAGTATTAGAAAAATCTCTTTGTTAAGTACTCCAAGGACCTCTTCTGGCAAGATCCTTATCCACCTCAACTCCCATTTCTTTCAAGGAGAGGTCAGCTCCTTCTGCTCGGCACCCAGCAGCTCACAGGACCACATCCTGCATGTGCTACTTAACCTGCATTTTATTTTCTTTCACCCCCAATTCACAGTCAAGGAACAGAAAACACAAAGTAGAAAAGGCTGCAAAGACTGATTAGAAATACTTACATTACCAGGACTCTAAGGTTCCTAATAACAGTCAGGATCATTTTAGTGTATAACACCACAGAGTCTCACAGCAGCCTGAGAGCACAGCAGCACATGCCCAATCACAGACATGAACCCACTGTCTCTTTGGGGCAAAAAAGGGCAAAACAAAATGGAACTGACATGACAAAGCTTAAGAGAAGGACACTGGAAGCTCACACAGCTCAGGGAATGTCAGGCCTCACCCAAATCCCCGACTCTTGCAAGTACTTCACAGGAGGGTGAAGGAGGTGCTCATTCTATGACACCCATGAGGTTTGGCCCTGCAACCCATTTGTTTAGTCTGAGAGCATGGCAAAAAGTGAAGGGTGCAGCACCATTTCTGTTTCTGGCATTACTCTTGCTGTGCTCCAATATTTTGCATATAGGATGACATTCAGAAGGTAGGTTTGGGAGAGAAGGTAAAAACTCTGCTTTTGTTGCACCTAAAATAGTAGAGAGACTGCCCTGAAATTCAAGCACCATTCCTTGGCCAGATTACAGAGACATTTTTGGCTTTCTGCTTTTGCCTGTCTGCTCCTTCTTACTCAGGAAAATGACAAACAGTAGTCAAAGGAGAGGAAATTAACTCTCATATAAGATTAAATTAATAATCCAAAGCACCTCTCCTGCCCAGAACAGATACTGGGATGCTGAGGCAGATGTATAAAAATGACAGAAATTGCCATTCAAAAGGAATGGCTTCTCAAATAAATTACAAAGAAAAATTAATATGAAACAAAAGTACTTCATAAGCTTTGCCCAAAGTTAAATGCATTTACATTTAAACTCTTCAGCTCTTTTCTGGATGCATTTGAGTACTGTAAGTGCACACTCGCACGCACACACACACCTAATACAGTGCATTAACAATGTCAGTCAAAATAAAACTTGTTAAAATGTGTTACAGGTTTTATGCAGGAAGATTGTAACACATGTTATTTAAATGTAAGGAACAACGTCAGTATTAACCCTACTGTGTATATGATCTTATTGCTATGCCTGCGTGCATCAGATCACTTCCAGTGGCTTCAAATGCAAGTCTAAGAACTCAACTAGTCCTCAATGCAAGTCTGAAACACCTCTAAAATGATGTTATTTTTGAGAACTGAGGTGGGCTACTACTCACACAGTAATGTTTAACTGGTTTTGGCTCTTGCCATTTCACTAAGTAGAGACAGACTCAGAGAAGCACAGACTCATGCATAGACAATCCATCATTCCTGTTTCGATAGTGCTGGGCTTGAGCTGCTGGGCTTGAATATTGGTATTGTGGGGAACCCTGTTCCTCAAAGGTTGGTGAAGTCCTGTATCTTATTGGACTATCCACAGAAACAGCAGGAAGAGTATGGTCTTGAAAAGGTGTTGACTGAAAATGCTGATATTTCTGGAAGTTATCCAAGTGGCCTTTATTAACATCTTGGCTCCAGGGCTGCCTGTAGGGCTCGTGTCTGTAAGTGTATGCTGCATCTGGCCACTTTCTCTCTTCTGGTAAATAATCCACTGGAGGGAGTATGAATTTGACACCTGTGGAGGGCCTTGAGTTGCTGGGATAAGCATCAACAGGGGCTACTTCTATCTGGCCAGGGGTTGGTGGAAGAGGATTTTGGCGGCTAACGGGATAGGAATTCATTTGTAGTTTATCCAGAGAATAATCTGCTGAAATAAAAGAACCATATGGCCCACCAGAAGGGCTGGTTCGATTCCCTTGATAATGCAGAGGTACAGAACTTGTATTGCCTATACTAGAAATATGCTTTGGAGAATTTCCATGGTAATTAGGTGGATTACTGTAACATGGCAGTGGCTGTTTTACATTCAGTCCATGAGGTGGTCCGTCAGACTGTGATGAGTATTTTGGAGATCTGGATTGTGAAGAGAAGGTGTAGTTATTGGGTATTTTTATTGGAGTTGGTATTTTTTCAGTTTGCTTTCTTGGACTATTAGAATATGTCACATGCCTAGGACTCTGTGGAAGAGCTCTCTCCAGCATCTCCTGAACAATATTTTCATTCTCATTCTCAACTTCTGGAACATTGTCATACTGAGAAGCATTAGATCCTCGCTTACTTTCATCAACATCCAAAACCCTCATCTTTTGCTTCACATTCAAAGGCTGCATTTCTCCAGGGCTTGGTGGTGGGCCCAAAATAGAATGGTTTACTGGCCTTCCTTTCACCTCTGCAGGAAGTTTCATTGTCTTTTCAATTATTTTGGTATCAGACGGTTTATTCCACTTAGGTACAAATTCCTTTCTTGTATTTGAAGTAGCATTAGAATTTTGATTAGCAGCTGCATTATTATACTGTCTCGAGTTGTCTTGCTCTATTGGCTGAGGCTTTCTTCTGGTATCTTCCTCATTCCTAGGCAGATTACTTTGTGTCTCTATTGGTCGAGTCTTCTGCTGTTTTAAGGAGGGTTTATTTTCCAGTGAATTAATTCGTTTTCGGTTATTTGGTGAACTTTCTGATTCTTCTCCTGCAGATGGTCTCCTCTCTGTCCTTCTTGTTGTTTGTGTACCACTGCTGGTCTGTCCATTAAGCATTGGAGTGGAGTTAACTATAGCAGGCTGAGGTCCTGATGGAATCTGTCCCAATGGCTTCTTTGGAAATTCATCTTCTTTACCTAAAACAAGAACGGGAGTAACATAAATTCATCTTTGTACAGAAGTTTTGTTTAATCAGTTGGCCATGCAAGCAAACCCAGCTATAATCTCCATTACCTGGGCCCCGCCTGGTCACCATTCTGCTGACATGAAACAAATATTTTGCTTAGAGTCCTCATCTCAACCAGTTACTCTCATCTTCCTTTCTACAGCTGATGGAATCTTGCAAAGCTTTTGCTCATTCATGACACTTTGCAAAAAAAAAAAAAAAAAAAAAAAAAAGAAATTTTCCTAGATGATATTTTGGGTTACGGTACCTTCTCTGTATGTACTCTCTTCACACCATCCCTCTGACATTAAATAAAGTACTACCTCCACTTTAAAAATCTTTCCCAATATCCTTCTCCCAATCTACTGTCCTCCATTCATTCATCTTTCAATGTAATTCCTGGCAAATTATTCTATCAGCTCCTCACTCACAAGGCACAAGCTTCCTACCAGACATAGCTGACCTTACTCTCACTTCTTTTTATGGGTGGAGCTCATTAATATCTGCAAAGTTAAGTCCTTGTTCCCCCTCAACCTCTACCTAGATATTTCGTCCTCAGTTTAAATAACCTCAGTTTATAACCACAAGACTCTATGCAGAATCTTTTTTTTTTTTTTCAGTCTTCTATCAGTTCCAGAACAAGTGAAATAGGTAATGATGATACTGGCTACGTCATGATTTCAACTCAGAGTTCAACTGATAAATTTTGCCAAACACAAAGGAATCTTTAAAGAACTAGGATATGAATGGAAAGTTCTCCCAGACTGGAGCTCAACATATCACACCAGCCAGTGGTAAACATCAATTATGCAGAGACCCAGAACAATCCACCCTGACACTTCAGAAAGAATAAAGAAGTGTTTTATCGCTTGATGATGCTCACAGAAAAATTAACATAAAATTTTCCATTGCAATCTTTCTCCTAACAGTCAGTGCCCTTCATATTCTCAGCCAAAGTCTTTTACCATATCCACACACTTACTTGTGTAATACACTACTTTCTCATTATAAGCAGAAAAGTTCACATACTTCTCATTATTTTTAATAATCTAAATTTATGTTCAGACTTCCCTAAAAATAAAAAACTTTAAAAATCAGCATAATAAAACCAATCCTACTCTGCATCTATTTATTAAGAAAAAGCTCTGTTGAAAGGAGTAAAAAAAATGGCTACCCTTGCTTAAATGTTAAGTAAACTATCATCTAAAATGGCTGTCAGAAAAATATTTTTGTAGAATTCCTGCTTCTTTCTAAGACAAGAACTGTAGAACCTTTCTCCATCATCACAGATTCTACAGCTAGCACCTCACTCTTTCTATGTATTTGTAATGAAAATCCCTTCCATGTGTCTGTATGTGTGCACTTGCTCCTGTGTACTCAAATGTCTCTATCCCCAGGATGAGTGCTGTGGTTATAAGTGAGCTATGTTCATTTTTACAGCTAATAGTATGAGTTTAATCTTTGATGACTGGCTCAGGATTGAGATACACAGAGGAAAGCCAGCAGCCAAGGTCAGAACTATTTTTTATAACAGCATAAACTACAATCACAGATCAGTTGCTATACAAACTAAATGAAAACTTACAGTTTGTGCCAGCTAGAACATAAAAGAAGAACAGAGAAGAACACAATGACACCTTGTGTCATGACAATATAACTAAGTAAAACATACATAACAAACCAAGCCTGGTTTTGCAAAGAAATTCAACTAGACTTTTATAGATTTTCAGAGTCTTCAGATGAGACCTAAAGTCATATGGAAACCTGCCCTCTTCTTCAGAAATATTTAACTTCAGATACCTCCATTTGTCTAGAATAAACACAGCCTGTCCAGGTTTTCTATAAAAAAACTTCCACTCTTATTTTCCCTTAGTTACCCTCTGCTCATATAGGATCACACAATTATTCCAACAGACAACTGAAGCTCTTACACTGAAGGTGCAAACTCCTTGTGCCCAGAAGGGAGATCATAAAATCACAGAATCATTAAAGCTGGAAAGGACCATCAAGTCTAACCTTTGGCCCAACACCACCATGCCCACTAAACCATGGCCTGAAGTGGCCACACATTTTCTGAACACCTCCAGTGATGGTGACTCCACCACTTCCCTGGGCAGCCCATTCCAATGCCTGACCACTCTTACAGTAAGGAAATTTTTCCTAATATCCAATTTGAACCTCCTCTAGCACAACTTGAGGCCATTTCCTCTCACCCCATGCCACATGTTAAATAATCCCACAGGATCATACACCTGGCACACTAGACTCTGCCACGGAAAACACCTGTACAAAGGTTGGAAGACAGTACAGCAGGTTACACAGTGGGGTAGTGCCTCAGCATTAGGTTCCAACAAGTGGCTCTTGGAATTACAAGCCTCATGGTTTGTTCTCTCTTGCTGTGGGGCTCCACTGTTTACAAGTCAGGATAAAATCTGAAGATTTGTAAACCTGAAGTCCCCAGCAGCACACCATTTGAAGAACAGATGAGGAGACAGGAATGAGTTTCAATATATTGCAAATGGATGATTTAACTGCTTTGCCATAAACTGCCTGCTGCAGCAGCCTCCTCAGAATTGTTTTTTATTCTCTATGAACAAGAGTACACTTTCAGAACTTGCTTTAGTTTGGCAAAAGGCATTTAGTACCATTTAGCTCCATTTGTATTCTCAAACACACTGTCAGGCAAAGCTGAAGATCTTGTCTTCTAAATAAGTCAATTTTACCCATAATAAAGATTCCTCGTACTGAAACTATATTTACAGTGTTTTTAATCTTACTAATATTGAATGTTAAAATAGCATGACATCTGAATTAAGAAATAATACTCAAAGTACATACCCAAAAACTTGTCATCTAAATCACCTAGAACCAGTTTTTGTATGCTGCTAACCCATTTAAAAGCTCCAGGTGAACCACAGTAGTTAAGGGAGAGCATAGCAAAATGGCTCCTCAATATCTTTAAATTATTTAATATCTGTCCTTGTATGCAATAAATGTTATAGAAAAATGATTTATTTTTTTATAGATTTGAAATACAGCTATTCAAGCTATGTACAAAAAACTGAAGACAAGCTGCTCTAGCAGCTGTAATGCTTCCTTCATTTGTACAAAGACATAAAAAGCATGAACCGATTTTCTTTCTTCCAGCTTTTACTCTTTAAGAAATGCAGGGTAATATGAGATCCTTTGAAATATACTTGGTTGCACAATAAAGGTGGGGTTTGTGAGAGGTTTTCTGCTTTTTAATTTCACACACTTAAGGTTTCTTAATTACCACTAAGCTCTAATAAAACCCAAGTGAGAATACTGCAGACTTTTTTTTAAAATTCTATCTAGGCTGCTTTGAAGATTACTTTCTGTCACCTTTCCTTCACATTTCAGGGTAAAAGAACACACTACAACTAGGTAGATATGGGCTGCACTTTCTAGATTGTGTATGCTATAACATGAATCACAGCTGTAAAATGAATATCAGAGGAGTCTTACTAGGTTAGTTGTGAAACTGTTAAAACTCGACATCAATTCATGTACTGAGTAACAAGCAAAGTGTTCCAAAACAATAGTTCATTTAGAATAAAATCTCTGCATTCTAACAGCATGGTACTGTGTTTACAGGCTGGTAATAACAGAGCTTAGTGCTTTCAGGGAAAACAAAAATATGGAATAATGAGTAGGTGTGGAAGAAGGGTCAGTGGGGAAAAAAACCACCACAACAGCTTTAAATCTTAGCTACAGGGCTTCCAGAGAACTTGGTTTAATGTGACCCCAGACAAAAACAACTGACATAACTTGCTTAATCAACCACATCTGCAAGTGAAACTTTAAGAAAGGCCACATTGCCAGAGGTACTCAATTTGGAAGCACAGGCCTTGTGCTGGTACAAAAATGCTTGTGTTCTCATCATCTCCTGCAATAAAAAGGCTTGGAAGGAAAGGAGTTTTATAAGGATTTATGAATGCTGCAGCACAAAGGAATCCTGTAAGCTGGACAGCTTTAGATCACAAATTTGTTTTAAACTGCAAAACAGATATTTAATCCTAATTTAAGTATACAGGTCACACACACACTCATGTGTGTATGTATATATATATATTTATATATTTATATATATATGCAGAGCTGTAACTTCCAATGGAACTACCAAGTAGCTTAAAAACGGATAAAAAATCCTGAAGGTCAAAGAGACCACAAAGTTAAACAAGTAGAGGATAACCAAATCTATCACCATGCACAGTAATGCAGTGAGACATTCCTCAACCATGCAGAACAGCATGCAAACTATGTCTGTGAACACTTCAAGCAGTCCACTATCAGCAAGAAGAGCAAGAAAACCATAATGCTGCATGATGGCAAGCAAGAAAGAAAAAGGTACTAAAAGCTAAGGAAAAGAAACCACTCTGTAAAAGCAAACAAAAGAACCCAAGCATCACAACAAACATCTCTAACTTAAGAGGTATAAAAATAGCTCCCCAGAGAAGCATCCAAAAGCACAGTTCTTACAAGTTGAATATTTTTGATCTACCAATTTTCCAAATCTGGCTAAAGCCTCACACACAGGTCTCCACCATCATCATAACTACTTCAACTAACTCACTGTTCAAACTCCTGACATCTGAGCATGCAGAAATTTTATCTGGATATTTTTAAGGACATTGATTGAATACCTACTTGTGCTGTTGTTCCAAAGTCTGAGTTAATTTACTTGCTGGACGTAACTGCCTGACTGAGGAATGCAGAATCTCTTGCATTCTACATTAGGTATTTATGGGACTTAAGTGCTTAGCTATACAGTCTATTATGTTTACACACAAGGTTTAAAGCATTTTTAAGCTAGAGGTTGGGACAAAATTGTCTGTTCAGCTGTGGTTGTTTTGGCAGTGACTTCTATAATCATCAAATGTGCCTTTGTCCTTTTGAAATTAATAGGGCAACTAGATTTTTCTCAGGTTGCCAGTATTTTCAAGAGATGCAGAACTGGGTAACTCTCGTCCTTCTTCAACAAAACAGGTTCCTAGACAGAGTTTAGTTACTGGCTTTTCACAAAGGCAAATATAATAGACTATATCAGAACTTGCAGAACTGGGACTACTGGATTTTCTACTTTTCCTTTAAAGGAAAGGTAGTGCTTTATGCACTAGGCTTGTATGCAGGATAGAATAAAATAAGAAACAACAAATTAACAAAGAAAATAACAAAGAAAATAGGGTTAAAAAAGGGTGAGGAAAGAAAGAAATTCAAGAGGGACAATTTAGCAGAACAAGACTGATCAGGTGCTTGTTTGCTGCCAGTAAATATATTACTTGACATGAAAAGGAGAAAAACAAACATGAGCAGATTTGGCTGTTCCCAAAAAGGTAAGAAATTCAAGTCATATAAAAGAAAGTTTGTCTGCTGACTTCTTCCTGCTCTAACAAGTCTTGGTCACCACCCAGTGGAAGTCGATCTCAACTACAAGACTTTTACAGATAATTGCTTCAGGAGGCACTAACAGCCTCATGCATTAAATAGCAGACATATAATTGGAGTAAAGTGCTTTAAGTGCTCTCTCCAGTGAATAACAGTCTAGGCCTTCATTTCAGCACCAGAATACATACACTTTGACTGTTCTAACACAATTTTCAAGAAGAGTAATGGTCATAAAAACAACCCTTAAAATGACATCTTGGTATTTTGTATTTATTTTCCCTCAGTGATGTCCCATCTTGCCCCTTCAGTTTACAAGTCCAAGAGAATTTTAAAGAAATTTAAATGCCTGCACTAGAAGCTCAAAATGCTACCTGAAAGCCAACATCTGCTCCTCCTCCTTTATCAGCAAAGGAGTTACTAAAATGAAATCTTTCCTGACAACTTGAAGGTAGAACAAAATACACTTGTTTGCCTTTCTGCTGCTATGTCACTTTTGCAGCACTGACAGAAGGAAATCTTACTTTAATAACATCTGCATTTAGATAAACAATAGAAATTTTAACATGGTCATCAACCAGAAGACTGAGGTGGGCCAGCTGTAAGCTGCCTTTGCAAAACAATTTTCTATAATTAACCACTTTGCTTAACACCCCTAATTCTGCATTTTATCCTTTACATCCCTAACTCTTCATTTCTTCAACACAGACTTTCTTGAAAAGTCAGATTAGAACTGGAATATGAACATTGACCAACAAAACCATCTGGATCATATTTTCAAAAACATGCAAGTTTTAAACAGCAACAGTTTTGAAATTAGGCAATACCAATGCCTAAAACTGCTGAAATTATATTAATAAGATTTCATGTATTCATTTCCCCCATAATATTATAAAGTAGTTGTATCACACAAGAAACAAGGCAGAAATATTAGTTGATTAAAATATGAAGTGCATTGTATCAAATAGCTACTTGTGTATTCTTCAAGCACAAGTGAAAAATCCAAAATTGCTCTGAAACAAAACACAACCAAAAGAGAGACTATCAGAAACAGGAAAGTTAACCAGACTTACATATTTCTCTTGTCTTGGCTGGCTGTCAAAAGGTGCACTAACAGTAGAGAATTTATATTACTTAATAGATTATTAATCTACTACATACTTCTGTGCTATCACTGATGAGCATTTTAAAAGACAGATATTTGAATAAAAAATATTTATAATAAATTTTAAAATATACCTTTAAAGATAAGTAGTATTTGCCATAGATCTTTAAATGTTTATCTGCATGATTCAAACTTTTCTAGTTTTCCCTGAGCTTAGAAAAGGCTGGGAAAATGAGAAGAACTGAATTGGATTTTAAAGCTGGTGTTATCACACACAAATAGAGCTAAGGTGATCACAAGAAAAAGGGCAGATTCTGAATTTGCCAGTACTGCTTTAAAATCAAAGTACAAGCCCATTATCTGATTTAAGGCCCTCTGAGCTGCTGTGAAGTCAAACAAAAGTCATTAAAAAAACCCAATACAGGATCCCTTTGCCCTCCCTTTTCAGGACACCTTATATCAAAACACACATGAGAAATTGTCTCAAAGAGCCTTTGGCCTTTAAGGTGGGCTTCAATGCCTTGTTTATGAAGCACTAGATTAATGAACTCTTTTCAGTCACATATTTTTGAGCAGAATATGAAAATTCTACTGGAAAGCACTTTTGTTTATTGAAGTCAGACACTACAATAATATATGTGTATTAATATATAAATGCTGTTTATTAAGCACTGCATTATGTATGTAGTCCTACAGAAAAAACTTACAGCAAAGATGGAAATCCAGTCTGTATCTTGTGAGCATTAAAAGAATTTTGCTGCTCTTTTAGTAGAGATTGCTCTCTCGAGGCAATCCCATGCACGAATAGAGGTTGAGAGGAGAAAGGATTCCGGACAGCCCTGAGGAGAAGGATTTGGGAACAGTGGTGGCTCAGCAGGTCCCCATGAGCTGTCAGTGTGTGCCTGCAGCTCAGAGCCAACAGTGTCCTGGGCTGCAGCAAAAGCAGCACAGACAGGGGTCAAGGGAGGTGATTCTGCACCTCTGCTCTGCTCTTGTGAGACCCCACCTGGAGCTCTGTGTCCAGTTCTGAAGTCCCCAGGACAAAAAGGACACAGAGCTCCTGGAATGTGTCCAGAGAAAAGCCACAGAAATGCTCAGAGGGCTGGAGCACCTCCCCTGGGAAGCCAGGCTGAGGAAGTTGGGTTGTTCAGCCTGGAGAAAAGGAGGTTCTGAGGTGACCTCATAGCAGCCTTCCCATATCTGAAGGGGCTACAGGAAAGCTGGGGGAGGGCTTTTGGCATGGGTGTGGGGTGAGAGGACAAGGGAAAATGGTTTCAGACTTGGAGAGGGGAGATTTAGGTTGGACATTAGGAAGAAATTCTTTACTGTGAAGGTGATGAGACACTGGCACAGGTTTCCCAGAGAAGTTGTGGATGCCTCCTCCCTGGAAGTGTTCCAGGACAGGTTGGATGGGGCTTGGAGCAACCTGGTCTAGTGGAAAGTGTGCCTGGCCATGCAGTGGGGTGGGAACTGGATGATCCTTAAGGTCCCTTCCACTTCAGTCATTCTATGATTCTACAATTCTATGATAACACCCAAGGAAAGAATCTGCCTCAAGAAATTTTGGGATTCAGTGGTATATACCAAGAAAATTCTTTTCACTGTGGTCTAAACATCATCTTTGAATTAAGTAAGGAAGATTGTCCATTCTGCATCAGATCTGGCACCTTGAGAAGATTTAAACAGAAGTCATACAGATTTAGATGAGTGTGCTGTTAAGAACCTGCTGTGGTGTGGACACCCTTCATAAGGTTCCAAACAATCCAGAAAACACCAATTGTCTTTTCTACTAAACTTCCTTGAGGATATGTCAGAAGAGAACTACCTTAAAGAATAGTTCATATTGTATAGCTGCCACAGCCTGCCTCTCTGAGAGCTTGATAGCCAGGCAGCTTGCCAGTAAGAGTCCTTATCCAAACAGTTTCCTGTCCCCACAGTTAATGGAACAGGGATGCCTACCTTGGGTTTGGTGAACAGCACTTCAGCTGTAAGTTATGGTTGATAAATATGAGCTATCCTATATTGGCCAGCAGTTAGACCAGGAATTACCACAAAGAGGAATGAAAATCCATCTGCTTTATGCAAAATAGCCCCAGCCTTGGCAAAAGCATTTCACTGACATCCAAAATTAGCATGATCCTCTTAACACCCGTGTTCTGGTTGAGCATTTCAAGGGTTTTATCAGTGAGAATGTCTTAAACGAAGTCCCTTCCTTCCTCTCTGCTCAGAAGGGAACAAGGAGCTCCTTAATTCAGTGGGAGAAGCCATGGAGGAAGCAAGCCAGAGAAAGCTACATCAGACATAAGCAGACATCCACTTAAAAGTAATGCAAAAGTTATTACCTCTTTTAATATCCTTCTGCAGCTCACCCTACTAGGGCAGGAAAATCTATACAGCCTAACAAAGAATGCCAGATGGAAAATTCCACTGAGCTTAATTAGCTCACTGCTATTCCTGGATGACTGATAACTGATGCAACTGTAAGACAGTTTTTTTTTTCCTCCTATCATGTATTTTTACTTTAGTTCTTAAAGGTGTAATTGTGTCTCAATAAAAAAAAAAAAAAACAAAACAGGATAGGAAGTAGTGCTATGATTTCAGCTGAGAAAATTAAAATAAACACTACTTTCTCAGGCTACAGTTGATACTTAATTGAACAGTCTGTTTTTTTGTGTGTATTACTGCCTCAAATACAATGGCTTCATAAATCATACATTAAATTAGAAGAAGAGTAGTTAAAAAGAGACTAAAGGTAGTAAAGACAGGACAGTTAGACAAGCAAGCAAAGCTGAATATCTAGAGAATGCTGAGAACCTGTAGAAAAATATTATTGCCTGAAGACAGTGATTGGTAAAACCAAAATTAACTTCAGAGTGGGAAAAGACAAAAAAAGAAATCAAAGGCTTGTGAAATTCATATAAAGAACAAGTAAGGCAGCTTCACTCAACTACAGATAATAGCAGACAAATCCACTAGATTCCTAAGGATTAGGATGAAGACATTTTATATTTATTTTCTGTTATGATCCCATTTACTCCTAGCAGAAATACACCACACAGAGAGGTTCTCCCAGGCTACTTTGAAATTCAAAAGGAAAAAACCTCAATTCCTCCTCCAGCACCAAAATAGACTTCACTTTGACCTTGTTTTCCTATTTCAATATTAAATGTTCTTCATTCAAGCTTAAAACAAAACATTTTATTGTCATTGATGCTGCTTTAGCTACCCCAAACAAAGAACCAATATGGAGCTGAAGATTTAACTATCCTGTCAGGTGGTTGTATCAGAAGTTATTCCTCAGTGTACAAAGTATGAAACCAAACAACTTGCATTCCACTGCCAAACTGTCTTGGTAAGGAGTCACATCTGGTACCTTTTGCTGTTGGGTTATGATTAGAAAGGGGCAGAGGCAGTGGCTGCAGTGACATGGAGAAGACCTCCAGGCTCAAGCACATGGGCTGTAGATAAGAAGGACCACGAAGACTGAGCACATACAAAAAGGCAAGAGCAAAAAGCAGACTTAGATCTATTATCTGAGGGGAGAAAGCGTGCTGGAGGGATATCAGACAAAGTCAGAAAGAGGGCAAAACACAGGAAGAGAGAGCAACAAAAATGAGAAACTCTGATGAGAAGCCGAGATGCTGTGAAACAAATACACAGAAAGTGCTTCTGCTATAGAAGGACAGATCAGTGATGAGTAGTCCTAAAAATGTCCAGTAAAGAAAAGCAAAGTTACTTGAATTTCTGCCATATTTCTAACATTTTAAAAAGATACATTCTTTCTCACATACTATTTTACAACTGTGAAGGATAAAGAAGAAGGACTAAACAATCACAAGAAAAAAATGTAAGTAAAGATTATGGAGGTAGGGATAGAAAAGGTAACAGAATCTGAACAGAGGAAGAAGAGATTCTATACATATTTCCTAAGCAGTGCCCCATGAAACAACCATCTCTGCTCTGCTACAAAAAACCACAAAGACTGAGAAGAAATGAAGACAATAATTCAGTTAAACACCTAGAATGTCTATCACTTGCAGAAATTAAAAATCTGGATTTGACTAACAGAAGTTCCATAGCTAATCAAGCTAGAAAACAGGCTGGATTCTCAGAGCAAGCTGTTGCTTCCAAAAATTTGAAACCTTGATGTTTTATCTTAAAAGATTTTATAACTCTATGTTAATAAAATTATGAGAATATGGGATTTTGTACAATGCTTTGCCATTAAATTACAACCAGTAAATAAAACACTAAAAAAAGAACACATTCATTAAACAAAAAGTGTTCATTTTAAAATGTAAAATATTTCAGAAGAAAAAGCCCAAAACCTATGCAGTGATGAAGAGATAAAAATTTGCATGTTTTTTAACAGCATGATTTAACACTTTAAAAATGGACAATGTGTGAATAGCTCATGTTAAAGCTGCTCATGTACAAGTTTCTTACCAGCTAGTGGCAAATCCAGCTTTGCTCGTTTCAATTCTGATATAGAATTTTGGAGCTGGTCTATTACAACATCATCTTCATAGAAGAAATCCTTGGCTAAAGACTCCTGCAGAAATTCTACAAGCTCTTCCATTTGTAATTTCATCAGATGCTCTATACAAGAAAAAATATTACATATTAAAATGCCCTAATTATGAACATTGGAAAATTTCAAAGTAGAATGAAAACCCCTTATTAAGTAAGCAGATAACAGAATTCTACACCTGAAATCTATAAAATGCATGAAAATTCCCTTGGAAATCACCAGGGAAATGCTTTCTACTTATCAATCTCTACTTAGAACAATGTTTTCCTAGAAGGAGCATCTTCAGAAAACTAACTGCAAGACACTGTCCTTCAGCCTTGTCATGTCCAACAGCTTCAGGTCTTTGCTTTTCAGCCTGCATGCATCCTCAACATATATAACACTGCTGTAGATCTGTACAGCATACAACATCTCTCATTAAGAGTTTTGAAAAGATGTAAAACATTTAAAAAATATATATATTTATGGTACTTTCATTCACAACTGAATTAATCATTCCACTGAATGCTGATGGCAGTTCACACTTCAGAACAATTGTTTCAGGGACTCTACAAATTCAGGTACTTTTTGTGAAAAAACAAAAAGCTGTTTCATACACAAACCTCTTTGTCTTGCAAGGCTGCAACTGCATACCTGTGTAGCACCTTTAAGCATACATATGCCATCAAAAGTTCCAGAACATACTATTTCTATATAGAAACCATTAAAAAAAGGTTTAACACTATGATAAAAGTGCCTTTGGTATGTATTCCACAATGACACTTAGGCTGGATAGCTGTACCATCAGTGCTTTTAAAGAATAGACAAGAGACTAGAAAACAAATCAGAATTTGTCTTTTGCCACCTTCTCAGCCAATCCTCTCATCTCTTCACTATTGTCACAAGGTGCTCTCAGTGTTTTAATTGTGGAGGAAGCTGCTACCTACTTGCTAAGCAAGCACATTTACAGTCAGGCTTTTTCCTCAAATCTTCCCATAAAAAGAGTAGCGAAAAAAAATAAAATATATATATGTCTCTCTGCACATAAAGAAGAGAAACCAAAATGCTAAGCCTCTGAATGTTTAGCTTTTGTGAGTATAATAATTTAAAAAGTAACCTTTTCTATTTTTCAAAGCAGTTTATGAACAAACTAATGAATACACCCCAGTGAGACAGTGAGGTAGTATCACCACAAGTCAAGGAGGGTAAACTTGCAAGCAAATTAAGACATCAATTCTGCAGGCTCCATGCAGACCTCTAAATTTACACAGAATTAAATGACTTCACTAAGAAAGCCAAAGTACCAGAGTAAGCCTGTACAGAGTAAGCCTGTATCAAACTCAAGCTACAAGGTATAATCCTGAGATATGTTCAAGTCTATTTTGAAGCTACATCCATTCTCAAAAGGTTTTTGGAGCTTTGGAACTTAATGTTCCAGATCCCTTTGGGAACCAGACACAGGTGCTTTAGACAACTCATCTGTTCATAACCTTAAATTTTACTTTACTCAAAGGCAAGAGATGGAAGAGAAGGCCATCCCAGCAGGCTACAGACATTTTGAATATCAATTACAATCTTGGACAAACAATTGGGTAAAGAGAGGCATACACTGGTGATTCAGTGATGGTCAGAAATAAGATAAGGGAAATGGGAAACAAGGTTTTCACACAAGGTCAAGTTACACAAAGTAAGAACAAACCCAGCTGAATCTGTGTAGCATTTAAATGTTTGAGAGATTTCTTACTTCTGTGCAGTTTCAGAATTGTGTAAGACATAGCAGTGAGAATCCTCTCTCCTTCAAGTATGTAGATATCCCATATCCTGAGGCTTAATGTAAAGGGAGTCTGCAATGACAGAGTCAGTCAACACAGTGACAAAGCTTGGTTCCAGGTCACATTTAGCAGAAATAGAAAATGAAAACCATACTCACACGATCAAGGAAACACTGGAAAAACCACTTTGTTGTGTAAAAGCTGGTGGACATATCCTGGGAGTCCTGTAAATAATGCACAAGTTTTAAAATACTCAAAAATGAAATAATGCCTTGCACTCCTCATGAAAAAACATTTCCACCTTGAGTCCAACATACCAAATATTCACCATAAAGAATTAATTTAACAACATGTAACAGTTACTTCAACCCAACAAATACAATTTCTGTCTTGTACAGTTTTTTTGTCATCAATTTCATCACCTGAAGAAACATGCAGAGATGTAGAGGCATTAACACAACTTAGAACTCCATCTTATTCTTAGCAGATGTAGCAGTGTATTAAGTCCTCTCTCAAGAAAACAATTCAATATTCTGGAGTAAACAAATTTCAGGCACTGTATCCCTTTAGTCCTTCACTTCTCTATAGCAAGACTGCCAATTCATGCCAAAGGTTGAAAAAATTCTGTGACAAGAATACCTATCTACCAGAAACCAGCCCAAAACAATCAAATTCTTCAAACAAAAGACCTCAACCACGACTCAGACTGATAAGGAATTTCATTCCTTAAATAAGGGACTTAATTTTCCCTAGAGCACAGATGGTCCATCTGGTATGCCACCCATTCAAAGATAGCTAAAGCTGCTTTGCAGTTTCATGGAGCTCTTTAAAATTCTTTGCACAATTAGAGAAAAAGCCAAAGTAAGAGCTGAAAAGTTAAGAAATTCTGCATTTTAACCTTGGGATAACACCATATCCTATGTTTGCCACATTCAGCTTTTCCAAGGTACTGTGTATACAAACAGTGAATAAGAAATAAACCAAATCTCTCTGCTTTATCTGCAGGCTTTACCTTCATCTTTCAGTGAGTTAAAATGGACTAATATTAGAGATGCATTACAGTAAGAAACTAGGAAAAATAATTCTTAATATAATGGAAATAATCTTTGAGATATCCATTTTGAGAATCTTAGAAAAATCAGAAAGATCAAAAATCACCTTATTGCAAGATATTTTTAATGTTTAACTATGGCCATCAGTCTACTGAAAGGTAGATGTAAAAAACCACTGTTTTCTATTAAATTTTATGCCACTAAAAATATTCACACAAAAACAGAACAAAATTCTGATTTTAAAATGAAAAGAAAAATATATAAATAATATAAATAAATATATATATTAGGTGCTTTATATAAATATAAATGAGTGAATGTTTTCTGATTCCCTCTAAACAAGCAGCCAAGAACTCCCTTAGAGGGAGCTATAAAAGCATTTTATTTAAATTTGCATTTTCAGTTACTAAAGCAACTTTTGGCACTTTTCTGAAACTTTTTTTCTTTTTTTTCCAAGTGACCCAAGGCAGGGGGGGAGATGGGGAATGGATGACAGAAAAAACCATTCTTCATTATTAAATGCACAAAGAGGTATATAAGCCATGTACAAAATGTAATGGCTTGCCAGCCCCAGGATGTATCACCTCAATTGTATATAACTATTTTTGTATTTTCAGAAAGTACAAGGCCTTTTTACCATGTACTCTTAAAACCACCCAGTCTTCTTGGGATTATTCTGTATTTTGCTCCTGAAATGTGACAACATAAAAAATTAGAATACAAGTATTCCTAATCAAGTATCATCATCTCACATGCACTGTGAAAACTAAATCCACAGCTTTCATTTCAGAGTAAAGTTAGTTACAGAAGTGGTATTAATTTTTCTTTTTAAAATTTATTGACACGATCATCTTGCATGACTAATCTTGACTTGACCTTTTAACAGAAGAATGCTTTTTTCCTCACCAGATCTGCCCCATTCCCATTCTTACACCATGCTGTTAAAATACATTAAATTCTATTTTATAATACAACAGGCACACATTAGATGCAATTCATCATTGCCAAGGTGCTAAACTGCTGCCAAACTGGTTTGTTATTTTTTTTTTTCTAAAGAGGAAAGATATTAAACAGAAAATAATATAGTCAGGAAGGCAATTTCTGTAAAGCTGCTACCACTCGTAGAAGATGCTGCTGCAATCTCTTACACTACCTTTTACAACTTGGAGATGGATTCCAGCAGAACCAAGATGATTGGAAGAGAAAACTTTCTATGAGTACTAGAAAGGCATTTTTCTCCCATGAGAAAAATGATTTGTTCCTTTGAATGAATATGGCCAGTGTTAGCAAAAAAAATGAAGAGCATATTATTTCCTGTTGAACAGCATTAAAAAAAAAAATCTATCAGTCAAAATTTAGCTTCATGATAATACTACTGAGTATGTGCAAATTTTAAAGGGACCATTGACTCCTCTTCTAAAGGTTATTTTTTGAAGAGAGATTAAAACTTGTTGGTTGCAAACTCCACCTTTGCCCAGAGATGAGCCACAAAGCTCTACACAGAATAAACTCTTGACAAAAAAGGTTTAACATCAGCTTGCAATACAGCAGTTTGCATGAGGCCAGGCAGAAGAAGCACCTACTTTCATTCACTTAGAGGTCAAAAGTGAGACAGGCACCCAATTTAATTACCCTTAGGATCCAATTTTATCAAAACTCTGCTAAGGAGCACCATAACTTTGTCTCTAATGAAAACAGCAGCACTTCTACCCTTCAGAGCCTAACGATTTTTCTGAGGTTTGTGGTATTTTTAACCTAGTAGGTTACCCTGAAACAAGGCAGCAAACTGTAAATTACTATTGCTTTTATTGTGACATAAATACTTACCAAATGCTGCTTAAGTTTGGACAAGAATTTTTTCAGTATCTTGTCATGATGTTCTTGAAACCTCAACAGCTTTGGGAAACCAGGAATAAAAAACCCTAAGAAAATAAATTGACCGTGTCAAAGGTGTATGTACTATAAAAATTACATTTTAAAAGGCATTTAGAGCTTTGAGAACATTATCCCTCTATGAGACCACTGGATCTGAACAGATATTCATATCATGATGTCCACATACAGATATGCCCATATTCCTGCCTAAATGTCTACAGCAAAACATCACCATGTTCCCTTAGTGACTATTATTAGATTAGTAATGCTAGATTCACAGCACATCAATAAATCCTACTATAGTCTGCTCACTACTGGTACACTAAATTATCACAGGAAAATCAAATTTATATTTATTCTTTTAAAACCAGAAAAATAAACAACAACCCCCTACCAACTAAAACTTTTAAAAGCAGAAAGACTTAAATCAGGATTATGCCAAGCAAACTCATCACTGAAGGTCAAACAGTATAGGCAGCTACTAGAAATGTTTGCACTGAATAAATAACAATTAAAAAGAAGACAAGAGGGATATTCTGCCAAGACAAGTATGAATATATAAAGACTGAGTGTACACAACTGAAACTAAGGGAATACAAAAAATCTTGAATTGTTTGTGATCATACACTGGAAAAAGAAAGCACTAAGAACCCCTTCCAATGGAATTAATCAGTAGAGTTAAAAAAAGTTCAGCAAACACAACACTAGCTAAAAAAACTTGAAATGCAAAGGAAAACTAGTACAGCAACACAGCAGGAAAAGAAACCATTCAAAGAAGATTCCTCAAAAAGCTAAAGCTGTGTTCAGATCAGAAAAACAGAGCTGATCAAACACTGGCAGTATAAAAATGTGAAAACCAAGACTTCCAAAAAAACCCAAAACAACAAAAGACATTATAAATACTAACAGACCTGTTTTCAAACACCTAGAAAACAGAAAACCACAGAGAATTTGTCAGTTCAACAGCCTGTGGAGATTCTTAGAAGTACCAGGAGAAGATAAAGTCAAGATTAAAACCAAGTTAAATTCTTCCTGGGCAGGTTCCAAAGTCAGAGCCCTAAACAGCTCTAAAACAACTCAAAAATCAACTAGCTGAGCTATTCATTCTATGGTACCTCTTGCTTAAGACATCAGGGGCCTGGAACGTGGCTGACATAATGCCAGCTTTTCTTAAACTGGTTTTCAGTCCAATATTGGTCCAATATTCAGGCCAATAGTCCAAGAGAACACTGACAGAAACCATAATAAAGTCACCTGATGTCCAGGTGGGCACAATGCACCAGAGAAGAATCAATAAGGTTTTTACAAAGAAAGGTTTTGTCTTTTAAATCTACCTTGAAGAAATCAGTGAGCATGTACACACAGAGAGCAGTGGATATTGCCTGAGTTTCCAAAGGTACCTAACAGGTTCTATCACCAAAGTAGCTTTATCTCTTCAGTCCATCTCCTATGGCAGCAAAAAGTTTCAACCATCCCACTCTTGTCAATACAATTCTAATTTAATTACTCAGCACACCCTTATCATTTCTGTCCTTTATCATTTCTACAAAGAGATGCTCTTCTCAGAGAACCATCTGACAGTCAGTGGCATCAAGTGTAATTTAAAAAGTTTTTCTTCATTAATACTAGCTATGTAGAGTTGAAATTATTTAGGCTTTAAAGAAATAGCAAACAGTGCTTGAAAATACTTTCTCCAAAGAAGAACATGGGAAAAGTGCAAACAATTACCTGACATCAGTTAAGTCAGTTTTAAAGCTTCCCTTCCAGAATCTGAATCAATACTTACAGTAATGCTGGACTAAGACAAACTCACTTAAAACACACAAAATCATAAATCAGGATCTTAAAACAGGTTGGAAACATTTCATAAACTATAAACTGGGAACATTTGAGTTATAATTAAAATTTTGTCAGCATATCTACAAATGCAAACTTCCTTAACAGTTGCTACAAAGACAGCTTCCATGTGTGTATAGACTGTATAAACCCTGCAGAGCAACTCCTCAAGCCTCTTGGGATACTCAAAGCTCCCTTCTTCCACCTTTAATCACTTGCCAGGTGTGTGCCCTGTGACTGGGGGTGGAAAGGAGAAGGGAAGGAATGAAGGAGGGAGAGAGGGAAGTCTGAAAGGGGTATTCAGTGACAGTACAACCATTAGCAACACATGCCAAGGTTAGGACTCTTTCCTGTTTTAAAAAAAGGACCATGAGTGCAGGAAATTCTGTGTGAGGCAGAGATAAAACCAAGAAACTTGAAATTAATGTTCAGATACAGGTCTATTTTTTTAATGTGGATTCCTATCCTGCCAAATGACAGCATAGCTGCAATATCACTTAACACATTCTGTATCTGGTTTCCACTATCATTGTACTGCTATCTAGATGTCTACATAACCATCTTTAAACTTTAAAAGAGTTACATTCCCTGAGAGATCAAGGGGAAAGAAAACATCTGAATTGCATAAAGAACTATTTGAATGATATCACATATAAAAACAATTACTTGCAATTATGGGTGAGCTCCACATAACATCCAATGTAACCACAGTAACATCCAATGGCACCACAGGATAGAGCTCCCATTATGTCTTATCTTGACTATACAGACAGAACAGCAAAGTTCCATTTTCAAATAATTTACAACTTGAGGAGAGCAGGTTGAAACCTAATATAATCACAGAAGTGTAGGAGTTGGAAGGGACCTCTGGAAATCATCTACTCCAACCCCACTGCTATAGCAGGTTCACCAAAGGCAGGTTGCACAGGATTGTATCCAGGTGGGTTTTTCATCTCCAGAGAAGGGTCCATAACCTCTCTGGAAAGCACGTTCCAGTGCTCTGTCACCCTCAAAGTAAAGAATTTTTTCCTCATGTTCCACATGTTCTTGTGTTCCAGTTAATGCCCACTGCCCCCAGTCCAGTCATTGGACAGATCCTGGCTCCATTATGGAAACATCCAGGATCAGATTGGATGGGGCTCTGAGCAACCTGATCTAGTTGAAGATGTGCCTGCTCACCACAGATGGGGTGGGTTAGATGACCCTTAAAGGCCTTTCCAACCCAAACCAGTCTATGATTCTATGAGCCTCTTGACACTCAACCTTTGCACAGTCCTAGGAAGTGACAAAAAATGCCATACCATGCATAGCATGCTTGGGACCAGAGAGAAGCTTCACCAAGGCCCAGAAGGCATCTTCTTCATTCATGTACATTAGGAGTAAAGCTGTGATCTGGCTCATTCCCTGACAGTATCCAACCTCCTGAAAATCAGACAGTGAAAATATTAAAAAGCTGAGAACAAAAGCCTCATAAGCATGACCAGTTAGGTTTTGGGGTTTTTTGAGGTAGGGGAGAAAAGAAGATGCCTGTCCTAATGGTGTAAGTTTCCTAATTGTAGAAAGACCAAACACACTTAATATTTAAAAACTAAAACATTAAGAGAAGGGATGATGTACAACCCTTCGACTGAAAAGTACACTGGAAGTCTTGATTGTTCATTAGAAGTGTATAGAGGTACAAAATCCTTGGTGGTACTAACAATTTCAAGTAACTATCATCTGATTCTATGAATGGATGTACTTTGCATTTAGTTGGAGTTTGTGGGAGTTTAGGAATAGAGGGAGTCTTCCTCTTTTTGCTTTACAGCCAGGGCACCATCTGATAAACACAGGACTTTACAAGAGTGACCTGGAGCTACAAACATGCTCAAGTTTAGCAGCCCATAGCAAGCAGATGTAAGAAAGCTGAAGAAAAAAGCTTTTATTATTCCAAAACTGAACTCGAGTGTTTCCTTTGCCATCAATTTTTACTTTAAGGCAGGAACCAACTTTTGTTATCATTTAGCAGCTCAGATAACCCCACAGATAAAGTATTTGCAAGGACAATGACTTAATTGTTGAATAAGTTTTTTTCAGGTTTACAAGGTTTTAGCAGAAGTTTGCTCTACAAATAACACCAAAGCATTAAGAGGAAAAATAAAAACCTCACTACAGTATTCCCACCACTACACTTAACAGCTGGATTTTAACACCAGCTTTCAATAATATAACAAGAGAAAGACAACAAATTCCAGCAATGCAACTTGTTTGATGAGCCAACAAAATGCATGGAGACAGAAACTGAAACATGATAGAATGGGTCTATTTCCTAGAACTTTGAAAAATCAAGCAAAGTGGTATTTAATCCAAGAAATTGCTTTCTTCTTCTTAACTACATATTTTTACTTTGAATTCCAAGGAGCTGCTCATTGATATAAAATATAAGAGATGTATAAAACTGATGAAAATGGGCACAGTGAATGAGGGAATAGTGCATAAAACACAGTTAAATGTGGATGTAATAGCATTTCTGTTTCCCCTATTTTATGCATGCAGCCTAAAGACATTATAAAATACCTAAGTTTCTAGCCTTTATCATACAGTCTGAAAACCCCAAACAAATCCTCATCCAGGACTGCAGCCAAGACAGAGGGTTTAAGTAAAGGAGATGCAACCTTTTAAAACCATTTTCAATTTGTTAGAATCCTCCAGGTTATGAAATTTGCCTGTTTACTCCAATATACATCTTTCTGCAGTGTGTTTTCCTTCCCATCATTCAAGTGAATTGGAGGCAAATAATGTAATGCGTGGAAAATGTCACTAGCCTGAAACTCCAGCACAGCACAAATCAATTATTCTTATTAGACAAAATACTTGGTTTCAGTCACACTGTATTCACAGCTCAGACTGTGCTATAAGATGCTCATAATCAAGGAGTTTTGTTTTATTTGAACTTCAGCTCAAAACATGTCAACAAGCAGATAATTTTTTTTTTTATGTACTTCCAAAGGTCTCTGGAATGTTCGCTGTTTTGTAGGAGGGCTTGTGGGTTTTGTTTTGTTTTTTAAAGAGAAAGAAGATACAGAATTGCAAATTATTATCTTATGGCACACTCAGATAAACCATAATAATTGTACAACTTACCGTGTTATATATGGAATATGCAGCTAATACATGGAATAAAGACTGTTGCCTGGAGAAAGAAGAGTAGAAAAGGAAAAAAACCATAATATTGTCTTTTGTAAAAACAGGAAAACATAAAAGTAGTGAAACAAAAAAGCCAAAACAAAACTTTGCTCTTTTCCAGTTGTGATGTTAAAATAATGGTGGAGAGCTCTCATAATGAACTCTTAAACACCTACATTTTGTGATGTGCTGGCGAGAGAATTTGGGAATCTGAATGTCTACTTTCATCTACAACTAAAACTACAAAAATTTTAACTGTTGAGTTTTGCATGTTGTCCTTTTCTGTCCAGTGAAATTCCTCCTGCCTGTCACTAAGCAACTATATAGAAATAGGTACTAGCAGGTTAGGAAAAAGAAGAATATGCAAGAAGCTCCATCTTTTCTACTGGGAAGAGAATGCACATGAGGATAATTTTGCCAAAATGCCTAGATGATGGAATTTTTGTTTGCCCTCTTGCAGAACTGAAGCTAAACCATTCTTCAGTAATCAAAGTGTAACCTGAAGTACTGGATCTTAAGCTGGAGTCTTATTTTACAAGGACAAACTAAAAGGTCCCAGTGTACACAGGAACCATCCTTATCTTCAGCTGACCATATGACATGAAACTTAAGAGCTCAATCTCATTCACTGTAAAATACATAAAACAATGGTAATTTTAGTACTATTTACTCTTGATTATAGCAACAAACCCTGTAAAAGAATAAACCCTCAAAGAGATACTGTCTACTTAAAAGTCAAACAAGCTGTTGTTTTACCCACAGGGACTTTATTTCATTCTATGTGAAATGATTTCTGAATTTTTCATTGAGGCATCACTGGAAATGCATAATATATGTGCAGCAATTCCAAGATCTATTCCAAGTGTGAAATTGCTTTATGCAGCCAAAGGCTGTCCTGTGGACTCTAAGGGCATGTTTGTAACACAGCTACAGGACAGGACCTGGCTGTGCTTGTGTTAACCCCAAACTGATGGGGTAGTGAGCTTCTGCTAACACCTAAAATGTGTGCAGAAAAACTTACTGAGCCCCAGAAGCAACAAAGCCATTTCTGCATGGCACTGTGGCAGTAATACTGAGAGGCAGGAGATGTCACCTCAAGTAGAGACAGCACTGCACAAATGTATCTGAACTACTGTGGCTGCAAAGAATAACTCTCAGCTTGGGAGTCTGTGCTTTCTGTTCCATTCTGTGCTGCAGCCATCATAGAAATTGCCCATATTTAGAATTTGTCCACAAAATGCTTAGAATAATGTAAGAAAATGTTTGGTTTACTACCACATTAAAGCCCACTGCTCTTTTGATACTGCTTTTTGGAAAGGGCAGACTACCACAGAATCTGCCTTGGAAAGAGAAGGAGATTAAAAACTGAACTAGCATTGTCACAGAAGGGAAGAAAATATTCTCTCCTTCCCAGCAAGGTGCTGATGTTGCAAGCCAGCAACAATGCTGATATTTGTACAGTCACTTATCTCACAATTAAGCATTTTTAAGGATGACAGCTGCCTAATATTCCTCATCCAATGACAATAAAAAAATGTAACATGAACATTTTGAAGAAATCCAAAAGCATTAAGGCCTACATATGTAATAAATCAGTGCTCACACATCAAATAGTGCTTTAATTGATTCTGAATTAGGTACTAGCAGAAGAGAATATAAATTCCAAAGGGAGGCTGAAAAGTCTCTGGGAAGAGAAGTTACTAGAAATGCAAAAAGTTATTTTGTTTTTGAAAATACAAAGTGAAATAATATGATTGGACAATAGATCTTAATTTATCAGCTCAAAATTCCCATGCTTTTGTATTTACAGTATCTGAGACCATTTTTATTCAATATTAAACAATACTGAAATTTTATTATTTAATATTCAATATTAATAATTAATTATTGAATAATTAATAATTCAATATTAAACAATATTGAAAGTTTAAAAATGTTTTTTCTTTGGAATGCTAGAACCACCTCATAGTGAGGAAAACTAATGGGTTGGAAGTGCTCGCCTGGTTTTGCAGTAGTAATTACATCACTGGACATAGACTATCCTGCTTTGAAAGTTTGGAAATTACATTCAATACTCTTGTGCAAGTCAAAGAGGCTGGAGGAAGATCAGAAGCTGGTTTTAGGACAAAATAAAACCATTTTATTTACTTACTTAACACCATATCTGTCTCGAAACATGATGTGATCTCTGTATGTTCGATTTACATCAAGATCAATTTGCCTAATATCTGGTGAAGAGCCTCGTGCTTGAAACTTCAATTTCTAGGAAAACAGTAAAGAAGAGAAATTATGTTTAAAATTGTGAACTCTAAAATAGCCAAGACCTGCCTACCTTTACTTCTGTGCTGAAGTGTTTGCCATTTCATGACTTAAAATGCCTAATGTAGAACTCACAAAAGTTTAAACTTCCAAAATATACACATACACTTATGAATTCCATAGATTCAGATACATTTTCAGTATAGATGTAGAAAGACCAATTTTGTGACACCATTCATTACCCAGACTTAAGGCTATGCTTCAGCTTTTTAAATTGCTATTTCTCAGGTATGCACATCACTGGAGGAAGACAAAGTGAATTTTACTACTCATGAACAAGAATCTAAAATATGTACTAAGATATTAGTACCCCAAGACTAGACTTTTAGCAGATGACTTAGTGTGGTTTTCATACTTTTCTGACCTTTTTCTCTAAGCAGAAGTAATAGCTACATAGCTTTCAGTTATTAACTAAGTACAGATAATGGACATTTCACTGGTCATTTCCTCTATCATTCTGTTCTAATCTAATTTAGTTGTAGAATAGTTCTACTTTAGCACTTGCTTTAACATTTTATAATTAAATCCAATTTTGCAATTGAATATTTAGGAAGCCTGCACAGGTTAGATTGCCACCTCATTTTCTGCACTTAGAATAATTTTCTCTGGAGATGCTTTCATTCATTCTCACATCTCTCCCCAAAAGTTAAGTTTGCAAGATATTTCTAACTGTATTCAACATATTACTTTCAAAACATTACACCTGAATTGCATTATTAGAGAATGCCACCAGCAATCAACTCTACAGATTCTGGTTACAAGGAAACAAAAAGGCTTGAAGACAAAAATGAGAAAAACAAAGGGATCATGCAAGGAACAGCAACATCCATTCAGTCTGTTACACACATTCAGAAGCTTCAGGCACATCATGAATTTCCAACTGTCAGCAGCCATTAGCCAGCAGAACATTAACCACAATCCAGCTTCATGCACCTTTCGGTATAATTTGAACTACTAACATTCAAAAATTATTTGTCAGAAAGAAAAGAAAATTGATTTTAAGGTGGCATGAGGACTCGGAGCCTATGATTTAATGAAATATAGAAAAACAAGCACCTTGAGTGGTGGAACTTATGGGAGTTAAGATACCTCCCAGTATCTGTAGGGGACCTACAGAAAGGCTGGAGAGGGACTGTTTGCAAGGTCCTGAGTGACAGGATGAGGGGCAATGGTTTTAAATTAGAGAAAAGTAGATTTAGATTGGCTGTTAGGAAAAAATTCTTTACCATGAGGGTAGTGGACAACTGGAACAGGTTGCCCAGGGAGGTGGTTGAGGCCTCATCCCTGGAGGTGTCCAAGGTGAGGCTTGATGAGGCTCTCAGCTACCTCTCAGTTGAGGGTGTCCCTGCTTACTGCAGGGGGGTTGGACTAGATGACCTTTAGAGGTCCTTTCTAACCCAATTATCCTATGAAATTAGTTTATCATAAATAAACTAGGATAATGACAGAAGCTCTCTCTACTCCTATGGCTGAACTACACTTTTTTGTTTAGCACTGAGCACTAAATGGCATTAATCATCTCTCAAGACTAATTCTCCTATTTTCAAATGCTTCAAGTTTTACTCAGTATTCTTTTCCCACAACTACATTATACAGCATTAACTCTGTTTTACCCCATTTGGATCTGCCACTAGCCTTACTTAGGAATTTAAACAAAATCTGGTAGTTAGAAAGAGCAGCCTGTCAGACTAAAGGGCAATAAATAATTTAAGGGAAGATCATAGAGACCAAAATTTAGATAACATCAATGCCAACACTGACCTTATTTCATGACCTTACAAGACTCCTTGTCTACTAAGACCCACTGTGTCTCAGCTCCAAAAAAGTGCTATTAAAAAAATGCCAGTTTTAAACCAGCAACTGATTCCCTTCAAACTCTGGACATTATTTCTTTAAAAATGCAGGGGACATTTGAACTCCTGTGTGGCAAAATTCAAACACCACACAATACCAGACTGCTGTTCTGTTAGCTAAACTCTCTTACAATGCTTTAGCACAGAGAGGGAAAGACAGAATTTTAAAGGACTCAATTCAGCTTCTGCCTAACTTACTAGATGGCACATGAATCTTAATTTCCACTCGAGTCTGAACTCTAGTTTTGATTGTCTTCAACTGTATTCACACCCACAGAAAATGAGGTAGTAGGGGAAAATTTAGAGAAACATCACCACAATAATTCAGAGGCTGCTTCAACTGCTACTCAGGGTGAGGGTAAGGGCTGGAGGGGTTAGGACTTTATTTTATTTGTATTCTAAGTAGGAGATTTGCTTAAATGGCCAATTTATACCTATAGAATTTTGTGGGGTTAACATTAAGTATCATCAGGTGCACCTCTGAGATCACAATCAAGTTACCAGGCAGTGCATTTTAAGGGATATGTAACCTTCACTTGGAGATGTGATGACAGAAAGAGCCTTGTCCTGGCTTTTAAAAAATCAAGGCCCCAACTTCCATCCCTTCCAGAATACCAGAACTCTTATTACTAATATTCAACTAATGAAGTGCTTCCTAAGAGACATTTCACAAAGAGCTGTAGATGTTTATTTCTTCTTACTGGGACAGGGGTTTGGTTTGGTTTTGCTTTGCTTTTAGAAAGATTTTTGCAAAGATTTGAGGATGGGAAAAGAAATGGAAAGAAGATCAAATTAATTATGTGAATTACAGAACAATAAAATAAGCTAGAAAAGTGCTTTGAAATACACAGCCTTTTACCTAGCTAAAACAAGCAATAGAGTTCAATGCAATTTCTAATCCTCTTTTTTTAAACACTGAAAAACAACAAAATGCTAATAAGGCCTGTAATCTTAGTATCTGAAATTTTAAAATTAATTTTAATTTTTTAATTAAGTGGAAATTCTACAAACTCACATTATAAAAATCTTTCATTTCTTCTTTCATTTTAGGGACATCAAGTAGTAAAGACCAGACTTGCCCTCTGAACTGCAGTGGGATTCCTTTATAAATTCTCCTATGAAACTGTAAAAAGAAAATAAAATATAAATGCATCACAATCTACAATGTTCTGAATAAAAGGAACAATGACATACAACATTCTGAAGAGAAAAGGATAATTATTTCAATCATCCTACCAATGGAACAACCTGATGGGGACAAAGTTTTCCAGTGTTTTTTGAGGGACTTAAAAGTGTCCAGTGATGCCATCTGGGACCTCTGTTCATGGAATCAGCAGAAGCACAGGGAACAAAATGAACACACAGGTCAAAATACCCTTTCTTGCAGGTGATGTGTACAAGCCCAAGCCAGGATTTCAAGATGCAGGATGTCCCACCAAAATTATATCACCTCTGCTGAGTAGCATTTATTCTACAAACACTGGAAATACTACTCCAAATTTGGTAATTTAGACCCCAAAAAATCAGATCTTTCGTAACACAGTATTTCAAGACAAGCCACATACACTGATTTATATAAATATAATTACACCTTTATAATATTATCACTATAATTACAAACTATAAATGGGAATGGTGAAAGGCAAACAGCAATGTGACCAAAAAAAGAGCAAAACTGATTTTTGAATTATTATAAAACTGCAAGAGCGTGCTAAAATGTATGTATACATACCAAACAAATGTGAGATCTCAAAAAAAACCCAAAATGTACCATTTGTGAAGCTTTCAGATCGAATTTCTAATCTAATACCAAGTTTCCAAAATGCATATTCAAACACTTGCACAAAAACAATGTATAAAAGATACTCTGGTCACAGTTTCTAAGAATATAGAACAACCTAGCAACACTGCATGCAAGTCTCAGCTCAGAAAATTAAATTTCCCATTCCAGATACATTCTGTTCTGACACATAAAGCTTATATTAGAAATGGGTGAGAAGGGGATAACTTCAATTATACTTGCACATAACTAGAGCAGCTGTATATACTGTAAATCTTGCTTCTTCACTGCTCTTGCACTCTCAGTGGTTTGGTTCTTACTGGTCTTATCTGAAAAACATCAGAAGCACTGACTTTCTGTTCTCTTCTGATTTGCACCTCTTTGTGCTGAAGGATTTAAGAACCTCTAAACAGGGAAAGATGGACTCATTGTCTGATGCTTTGCTTCATGCAGCCAGGAGAGACTCAAGGTAAGCAAAGTCTGAGAGCAATTAAATCATAGAATCATAGAATCATAAATCCCAGTAACTCCAAAACTGTACACACGGACAAGCTCTCATCCTTCTGGAGATGTGTCTAAGACACCAACAGAACTCTAACAAGGAAAATTAACTTTTCTGAAAAATCTGTTTTCACAATTCTTTTCATGATGGCAAAGAGAGACATTTTGATTTAAGAGAGAACCTACGTGGCATTAACCTCCTACAAATGTTACAAGTTAAAAATTTCAACTGAAAAAGCCATCACTTCTTTAAAATATTTATAAAAGTTGTGTTTGTAACCTAAGAAATATTTTACAAGAAATGTCCTCCTCAAGGACAGGATCCTTTTTTCTTTTTCACATGTTTCATGTCTCGAGTTTTGGAAGATTAATGAACCCCTCCTTGCAGTGTATTAGGAAACCTCCTGCTGTTCAGGATGTATCAGATCTTTGAAGGTGTCTTATGCCAGCAAGGTTCGTGTCTGGATTTTAAAATGTGTGACTCTTACACATGTATTTTGATGGCTTTCTGATGGAAACAAAACTTTGAAGGGTTATGACTTTTTTTTTCCTATCCCCTTTTCAACTGAAAATTTTAAACTTGTACAATCCTGGAGGCTGTCCACAAAGCCAATGTTGTGCTTTAAAAAGAAAAATTAGCTGCCTCAGGATTAAAATTGCTTAAGCAGCAACACTTCTAGAGCAAGCACAACTGGTACTATGGTTTCTTCTGTTAGGATAAAGAACGAGGGACAGTTGTACAAAGCACCCTTCTATGGACTTCAGCTCATGGTGAGAATTTCCTTGTGAGTCAACCCAGACAGGAGGGTAACTGCTTGGGAGAGAGAGGGTGATTCAATCTTTTGAAAGCAAACACCACCAAGTGCAGTGGAGTCATCCTGGAAAGAGGATGCATTTCTACTGGAAACCAGAATGAACTAAAATTTGCAAAATCTTTTCTAGGAATTGGAAAGAAAAAAAATTAACAGTATTACACATCCCCAGTGACACGCAGCTGTATTCCTTAGACCCATAGTACAGCAATAGCATATCTTGATAACAGGTCTTGAAAACATATCTTGAAAACAAAGATCTTGACCAGGTAATTATCATTTTGTAATTCATTTGCAAATGCCTCCAACAACCATATGGTTAACAACAAAGAGAACTCACTGAAGAAAAAATTCTTCCAAAAGAGAACCTTTGTTCTAAGTGAACAATCTGGGAGATGGTCAGGTGGACATCAAGGACCAGAAATAACTCTTCATACTAATAGTTTCTTATTGAAACAAATTCAAAACATCCCAAGTGGGTGGCTGCTAGGGAGATAAAACTGAAGAAGAACAACCAATTTTAGAGGATTTGATGGCATTTCCAGTTTTCCCATCTTCTGCACTTCCCAGACTGAAACAGACAAATTTTAAAAGAAGAGTCTGAAAAATTAGTAGGCAAAAATAACTTTAAGAGCAGAAAGGACTGAGAAGCCAGTGGTTTCATCAGGCCACTACAGTAAATGTGGAGAAAAAATAAATAAATAGAAGGACAGCATTTCAGTAGCTAAGATCAAAATTATTGCACTACCTGACAGCATAAACCTAAATTACTTTCAGAGCTTTTTACAGACCATTTTATATCTGTACCTAGCTGACTCTGCTGTTCCAGCTATTCTTTTATTAGGAAGAGATACAAGCTCTCATTCATTCCAAGATGTTACAAGATCCTGTCTACAGACTTAACAGAAAACAAGACTAAGGACTTTTCCTGTCTGCCCTGTATACAAGACAGAAATGTAACTCAGGAGCCGAACTTTCATGGCACAATCTCCATTACACAAACAATAACAGGGAAACAAGTGTGAAAAATTGTACATACAATAAAAAACTGGCAGGAGATACACCACAGGGTCATGATGCCACCCAGAGGGACCTCAAGAATCTGGAGAAGTGGGCTCAAAGGAACCTCAGGAAGCTGAGCAAGGAGAAGTGCAAAGCCCTGGACCTGGGGAGGAACAACACCATGCACCAGCTGGAAAAGAGCTTTTGAGGGAGGTGAGGGTTCTGATGGACTCCCAGCTGAATCTGAGAGAGCAATGTGCCCCTGCACAGAAGGCAAATGATGTCCTGGGCTGCAACAGACAAAAGCATTGCCAAGGTCAAGGGAAGTGATCCTTGTATCCAGAGTACTGGAGTACTCTGCTTCTGGGCTACTCAGTACTAAAGCCAGAAGAGAGTGTCCAACAGAGGGCTACCAAACATTTACAGGTTTGGAGTAAGTCCTGTGAGAAAAGGAAGAGCTGGGACTGCTCAGCCTGGAGATGAGAGGGGTTGGGGGAATCTTGTCAATATGTACCAATACCCAAAGGGGGGATGGGAAGAGGCCAGAGCCAGGCTGCTTTCAGTGGTGCCCAGGAACAGGATCAAAGGCAATGGGCACAAAATGAAATACAGGAGACTCCCTCTGAACATCAGGAAACATTTTTTTTCACTGTGAAGGTGACTGAGCAGTGCCACATGTTATCCAGACAGCTTGTGGAGTCTCCATGCTGGGAAATGTTCAAAAGCCTCCTGGACAGCTGGGTGTAGGTAGCCCTACTTGAGCAGTGGGGTTGGACCTGATGACTTCCAGAGGTTCTTTTCAATCCTGCATGATTCTGTGTGATTCTGCAAAAATGACACAGCTACACTGCACCTCAGGGAGGAGGGAGGTGGTAGGATGACCCACGTATACTTCACAGAAAAAATAATTTCTGATAATCATTCATTCACCAAACAGTTAAAGAACATGTAAATGGACAAACTGATTATTAGCTAATTGAACATCTTTACCATAAATACCATACTACTGCCCTCTGCTGTCTTTCATTTCTGTATGTAATAGGTTGAAAAATGCTGGATAAGTGTCTACATACTTGCAGAATCCTAATCTACTCATCTATTCTCTCTGAATTAATAAGCAAAATCACAAGTGGAAAATTCAGCAAGGTATTTTATTTTTTTCTTCTACTTCTGGGAAGATGAAATAATGAGTCAACCTTCAACAAATTATCTTTAAAGTTATGGCTTTCTTAACATAATAACATTAAATACAAGTATATAGACTCAGAGCTCAGATATATGTTCTATGAAAACATGCACAATTCAAAAACGGTGTTATAGAATCTGGGATGTTTCCATCAGCACAAGACAAAAAAAGAAAATTATCCTCAGTAGATACAATTATACAGTAAAAGCAACTTAAATAAGAATACAGGTTCGAATTCAGATTCACCTCTAAGTTCACATTCAGCTAAGGATATTTGTCAAACTGTTGGCAACTATTACTAGTATTTTTCATTTAGAAGTAGATAGGACAAGGATGCACTAGATGAGGCCCTTTCTCCTGCCAACAGAAAAGGAGCTTCTGATGCAAGAAGAAACTGGACCTTCCCACTGTGAAGCAAGGTAATATTCAGGATTAATTAAAAGGCTTACAAAGCAAGAAGGAAAAAAAAACCCTCAAATTTGGAATATTCCTAATCAGCCATCATCTCAAATAAAGAAGTCCATAACATTAAAAATTCAATATAGGCTCTGAACAACAACAAACAAAAAAAGAACCACCCCTCCCCAAAAAAAAACCCCAAAACAGCAAAAAACAAACAAACAAACAAAACAACAAACCCTGGAAAACATACAGTACAACCTCCCCTTTATTTCCCTTCCCCAGTGTCTTAAATTCATAACCTCAGCTAGTCCCAGCACAAGAAAGGAGGCCACTGTCAGACAGCACTTGTCTGAAGAGTGGGAGCTGCCACTCTTGCTGCTGCAAAATACAAAACCAGTTCCCTTGAAAGTAAAACTTCCTCAGTTACCTCAGGAAGAACTGCATAAGCAACAGAGGGACTCTGCCACCTCAAAAAGAATCAGTGATAAGAAGCTTAAGAATTAAAATCTGAAGACTCACAAAAAATGTATTCCAGGAAAATATATTTACAAAGGCTGCTGCCTTTAGAGGTTCTTCAACTTCTGTGGGTTGCATAAAAGGAAGAAAAAGTACAAATACAAGAACTGCTCAATCTCATTCAAAAAAATCTCAGAATGAGAAGAGGGTTCTTCATTAAGGCTCTGTGTTCAGACTCCACACTAAGTGAGGACTTGATTATTATATTCTGTGTGAATGCCAGAACAGCTGGTAATTGCCAGCTACCCTGATTGTTTCTCTTCTTCCTTTCCCTCTCAATTTAGGCAACTTCAATCACAGACAGATGAAGGTAGACAGCGAAAGACAGAAATACTTTGGTGGAAATACTTAAATGGGAATGTAACATCCAACAGTTTTATTTAATCTTTCCTGAAATTTATGATCATACTATGCCAGAAGAGATTTACAGTGTGTGGTGGTTGATTGAACCCGGGATTATTAAGCAATAGAATACAAATAGGAAATAAAAGAATAAATGAGAGAAAGACCACACTGAAACACAAACCTTGCTGCTCTATGAAACTTCCTGCATAAGAAATGCCTGGTGGGGAGATGAAAGCTTTGTTTTGACAAATATCCACTGTGCAATGACACAATGGCAGTCACACACTTCAGAGACTGGTGTCTGTAAGAATTATGATGATGCCACTGGAAAGATGCCTAAATAATCATATAGGAATCAAGGAGTTTTACATATGCTTGTGGATTTATACACGGGTTGATTTTATTGTGTCATCCTTTGTTACCTCTAAATCATTACCCAAATATGGTAGAGACTGGTACATTTCTGATCTCAGTGTGACAACTCTTCCACCTCTTTCTATTTCCCCATAGTCCATAGTGACACATTGCTGCCCTCTCCTGCCTGTCCTTTTTTAAAAAAATCATGTTTAAAAGCATGGTTGTAACGGAAAAACTGTGTGAAGTCCCCAGAGCCCCCATTCCTCTCTTGCAGTAATCTCCTGCAATAAAGATCAGAGAAAGATGTAAAGTGTAGCAACTTGCACGTACACAGGCATCACTGTGTTAATGTTTTTGCATCAATTCTCCTTGTGAGGTTATGATGGGAAAAGAAATAAGGAAGCAGCCTATAGGCAGCCCTGCAAGAGTATTAAATGAAAACTGTATTTTACAAATAAGCATAAGACAGTTTTGGATAATGTAATCAAGTATACAGATTCATTTACAGTATGTGTACACTATGAACAGATTTCCTCAAGCCAAAACTCTCAGCTGTGTATGAGGAAGATTCATTACAAATCTTCAAAGCCCTGTATTTTGTATATTCCTGCTCCACACCATCACCTTCCAAGGACCATCACCTCCCCTGACTCTCCTTTGCTCTCTTTGTAACAACAGAGGCATCTCCCAAACATGCCATTTTCCAAAACCAAGCCATCACTACAACTGTAATTTATAACCCTATGACACCATTGCTGTTGCTGCTGAATGTTACCTTCAGTGCAGTTCCTAAACAATGCTGATTTCAGGAGCAGTTTAACTGCACAGAAACCATGGGAACGTCAGCTGAAGTGAGTCTTTTAAGACCCAGACTGTTCATTTTCTTTAGCAATTTGTTCCTCTAGTGTTAACCACTTGATCCAATCAAGTGGAGACAGAAAGCAAGAGTCAGGAGTTCTTCTTGCAACTATTGCTTCCACACTCCAGGGTGGCAGGCATGAAAAACTGGTGCAGTCTTTCAACACACTTTCAGGTGAATACTGTATTTATTTGTGAGTTCTGAACAACCCTGAAAACATCATCAGGCTTTCCATAAAGAGCAATGACAAATAATGTCTGACTTTCTTCTCAATGCTTGGGAGGAGGAAGATGCTGACTACTTAATCCCCATGTTCTGCTTCACTTACCACACAAAATGCAAGAAAGAACAAGGAAAACACCCTTGTTTTTGAAGTCTCATGCTCCACCAGAGTTCAACAATCGGTGCAAATTTTTCCTGGCCTCAAGCAAACTTCATCCCCTTCATAAGCACACTGAATTAATCCTGCCACTATTTATAATTCAGCCTATAATTTGTAACACAAACTGAAACTCCTTCTGCTCAGTTCATCTGCTGTACCTTCTGCATGCTTGGTGAACAGAGGATTAATCAGTGTGCAATGGACTGACTGATGTCACTGATGGCTGAAGAGGAAGATCACTGCTGCTTCAGTGACACATGGCTGTGGTGCTACCTGAGAGTCACATTTAACAGCCTCTTTGCAAATGAAGTAGCTGTTACACAAGTTTTTTGATCATCCCTTTGACTTGGGAAAGTCCTTAATGTTTGTATCCACCCAGTCACAAAAGTAAAGAAAGAAAGCCACAAGATTCTTCCACAGGAACAAGACAGAAAGTAGAATTGTAAGAAAACCTTGGGAAACAAACTATTACTTTTTCATGCATAAGCTTCATATTTAAGAAACTTAATTTTCTAGCTTCTTAGTTATAGCCTGAAAAAAACAGACCATAGGTCTGTTTTTTTAACAAAACCAAAGTGCAAGAAATGGCTTCTAGTCTCAAAACCAAAGGTAATAAGCAAAGATGAAGAGGAAGGGGCATGTTGATGTGCTGAATAAACTTCTACTTGAATTGTAGTATTCAGTTCCCTGCTCATCAGGCAAACAAGCATTCTGGTCTCAATATCTCCTTTTAAAATCTGCACAGAAAAATTTACTACAACAAAAGGCTAATAAGGGAGAAAGGTAATATTGCAGCCCAGTCATCCAGGCAGCAACTTGGAATGCATTTGTCCTCTATTCCTCAACAAAATACTGGTGGATGGCAGTATTAGAAAATACTGAACAGAAACCCCAACAGATTATGAAAGTTTTAAGCCCTATTATGTAGAAGAGGAAATTTGAGAACCTCCTATTCCATACATTATCCACCAAACAGCAATAAGAACAGTTACGAAAACCTCCCTAGAACACAGTGTTGAGAATACAGCCTCTCCAGCAAGTTTTTTTTTTTCCAGCTAAAATTACTCCATAACTGTAAGATGACCAAGACTACAATTCCAGCAAATTAACTATCCACATAAAAATCTCTACATAGCTTTTAAAGCAACTAAAAGCACTCAGCACTTAAAGGCACACCTAACATAACCAATTTGTCATTACTCCCAGACCATTATTTGTTGTTTGAGTAAGATAAAAATAATTCTTTAACTAAAATCTGAAAAGCAATTTAAAGACTATATTCATCTGCCACTATGCATAGAAAATAAATTTAGTTTGGGTTTGTTTGGGGTTTTTTTGTTAAGTAAGGAAATGCAGCATTGCTGGGCACTACCTGCCAGCAGACTTCATTTTTTCCATGTTGATTCCAAAATAAAAAAAATCAATTATAAAGTATTACAGTCAAACACAGATTTCATTCATACTATGAAAAATAATTCACCTGTCTTGAAGATTATGAATGCTGCATTGCATATTATTCACAGGAAAAACAGACTTATCCCAAGGGGACAGGGTACTGAAAAGCTTTCTATACTTTTTACCTTCTAACTTACTCAGTGCACTTCTTGGGATATCCTAAGATATCTGTGCTGGTAAGTGTGATAATTTAAACATCAAACTATATGCCTCATGTTATGACAAATCAGTTTCCTTGGGGAGTTATTCAAGGGTTTTTTCACTGATCCATAACTGTAAGCTATCCTAGCCCCTTCAGTAAATCTAGGCTGCTAAAAAAGAAAAAAAGAAAAAAAGAAAAAGAGGAGGAAAAAAAAACACAGAAGAGAAGAAGATTAAAAAGACTATGCCAGTAACTCAAAAGAGCAATTTTAACAGTATAATATCCAGCATACAAAGGAATAATAAAAGTGAAGTCATCATTCATAACTCTGGAAAGGGGATTTATAGTTCCTGAAGAATTCAGCTATTCCCATCCAAAGGTGTCCCCTTCTTTTCAAGTTTATAACAACTTTTATTTTTTCCCTCCTTCACATTCTCAAGGCCTAAATCAAAAGCAACTTTAGCTCCCTGCAAGACAAGACAAGCAGGTCTGATGCTTCATCAGCTTCACAGATTATTTTCCAGACTTGAATACAGAATGCTGTGTGATCCTGGTTCCACTCCTGCAGTGCCAGTATAAAGCACACAATTATTACAATTAATATATTGAGCCTATGTCATATCACCCTTAGAAATTCATTGCATGTGGCCACCAAGATTGTTAGTTTAATATTATTATTGGGGTATCATGTATTATTGCATTTTGGAAGAAAAAAAATCAGTTTTCTTTCAATGTGGAGTTTTTTGGGTTTTTTCCATATCTCATAAATACAGACAATCTAATTAAAGATTTTATACTCATTCAGAAATGATAGCTGATGAAAAAAAGCATGCATAAGCTTACCTTTTCACTATTTTTGTATTTTTCCCAGCTTTTCAGCATCTTAAGCCATTTTGTAGTTCTTTCAATTTCAAGGTGCTTTTGCTGCGGGGGAAAAAAAAAAACAGATTTTTTTTAGTCTTTTCAAAATTAATACATTTAAAATTATTTCTGCTTCTTTAAAAATAAAGGAAAAATTTAAACTATTTATTCAGTCATCTAAGAACAACAACAAAGAGTACCATGGGTTCATTTAAAACATTCAGAAAAATCAGCCAACCAAAAAACAAGGAGAAACCCTTACTTCCAGCACAGTGTAAAGAAAAGTTTAAGTACAAAATTTATAATGTTTCTTCTCGTTTTCATACTCAGTAAATTTCCATGCAAATAATTTATTCTGAAAGCTTTTTAAAAGTGAGATTACTCCAAAATGATGATAACTTTTACCCAGACTTGCCCTAAACATAATTACCTCCTGGTTTTCGGTGATCATACAAACCATCCCTTCTTAAAAGGTATGAAGTTAAAAAGGAACAAAGTACATGAACAAAAAGAAGTGCATGCAAGTAGAAGTGGGAATAAGCTCATAATTCTGGACATTAAAAGTAATAAAGTAATAAATTCTCATCCTTGGCCTGGCACATATTCTTAACCTAAATGGCCCCATATCTTAACATCAAGGATTTCTCCTGAAGGCAAGATCTACCTGCTTAAATTAAATTACTGACAAGGCTATTTCAGTTACAAGGTGATAAAATAAGAATTCCAAACAAAATAAATAGCTATATTAAGTAGTATACCATGTAACATAATAAATATGTGGATCCCACACGTTTTTTGTTATATATGGCTTTAAAAGCATGTAATACATCTACTGCCTTAAAGATAGCCACCCTGCCTATGAAAACCTTGCTACAGTTACCATCAACTTCTTTAATTTAAAATCCAAACAAGCACTTGGAATTACCTATTGTAGACCCTGGAATTTCAAGGTATTATGGCTCTTCACAGCCAAAACCATGTATTTTCCTGATTCTAGTGATAGGGAGAGTTTTAGTACATATTTTTACAGCCCAGTTTTACATGCTGTCAAGTAGGTGAGGTGTCTTGTGATTATACTACAAAATTAATTCCTGTTTTTTTTTTTAAATTGCACTATTTCAACTCTTTCATAATGCTTTGGAGCTGAGGAACAACACTGGAAAAGCTAAAGCAGAAAAACACCTGTGCTGTGGCTACTGCTTTCTCTTCAAAGATGAATATAAGCACATATTTAAGTTGGGGTTTTTTTGCAAAGTGCAGTCTCTCTACCTGCAACTTCAAATCCCAGCCCTGCTAAAGGCAGGAAGGATTTGCTGCTTCAAATGGTCAGTGATGCAACCTGGTAACAATGCCAGAGTCTCATTTCAAAGCTCTGCAGTATACTGAGAACTTACTCATAGTTTCATTAACTGCATCTGAAATGTTGGGGAAACATATGAAAGAAAATTACTGGTTATTGTCTCAACAGAATTCTAATTTTGTTCTAGCTCTTACTCATCAGAATTTGTGCATTTGTTCTTGGCTGTCAGTGCAATTAAACAGGCAAAGGACCACCTCAACCCAGAAACCCAAACCTTGCATTTGCATAAGTATGACTTGATGACTGTTTAGATTCACCCCAGACATCAGTCATTCCATGAAGTGACCTGGAAATAAACTGAGGTGTTTTTTTTATTTTTAAATCATTTTTATTTGAAGCCAAATTACATAAGCCTACATAAACATAAGAGAACTATGGGTAAGAGGTGCCTCTCCTCTTTCAACCTCAACTTGTCTAACTATTCACATTGCAATCAACTGCCCATATTCTTGTTCAGGTTCCATGCTGAATTTGGTAATACCTCAACTACTTGCCTTTTTTTTTTATCTTTAATTTCTTTTAGAACTATTTAAAACACACTTCTGAAGACTTAGGTTAGAGACGAACTGTAGAAAAGCTACTGCTTCCCAGATTTCACAATTTTCACAGCACTGTTTCTGATTCTCCTCAACACTCACAACCCCTTTAAGGGAAAAAAAAAATTTTTTAAAAAGGAGATGTTCCCTAGGCATAGTTTTGATCACAGGAATAACACTGCCATCAAGTCAGGTCTCTGCCCTCAACAGGTTGTTCAGATAATTGGTAAGAAAAATAAAGCCATATCTGCTCCCACAGTCTTTCTTTGTACCTTTGATCTACTCGCAAGATTTTTGGTCTTTTGAGCCAGAAGCTCATTTCAATTGGATATTTGTTCACGCTTTTGTGTCTTCTGTGTCAGTTTATCCCACTTCTCAAGCAATGCTACCGTAGTCAAAACAGCAATTGTCTGAGTTCAGTTGTTGAAAACATTCAGCTATTTTTCCCCCAGTCTGAATTATGTTCACTTTCATGCCTAACAGGTGCAACACTGAAAACATTGATAGATCTGATGTTGCTCACTGCACAGCTGAGGGATTCTGCTGCTCTTTCAGCCAAGTTCCGTGTAGTTGTCACCAAAAAACCCCCAAACCAGTTACCTGTCTTCTGAGTATATTTTAAACTTTGAAGCATTTCTGCCATTCAGCATAATTGAAGCAGAGGTTTCTTACTTTCATGCCAGCAAATAATACACAACTGAAAGCAAAAAAGCATGAAGTTCACTTGGCAAGCATCCATTTTTTGTGTAGCACTCTACCTTCCAGGAGAGCCAGCATTCTAGAGCTGAGCTTTAAGTAATGCTAAACCAGAGGCTCAGACAAAACCAGAATTTGCTGAACTGATCCCTGGAGAATTTGTAATCTAGTAAACCAAAGACAAACCCAAACAAACTGAAAATTACTTATAGAACATTTCATAGCACTTCAAAAACAGAGTCAGACACAGGCTCTGCATTCCCTGAGGTGAGTTCTCTGCCTACTTTTCTGCTCTGGATGATTTTCCCCCCCCCAGTTTTATCTCAAATGTGCTGGATGGTTCATCTGAAGTTAAGCAGTTCAGAATGTAGGACAGTGATTTGATTCAAGTCAACAAATGCCCAGCAAGGTAAGGAAGCAAAGTTGGTCAACATTCACAGTAATAATGCCTGTTCTAAAAGTATTATGCAGGTAAATGCACACATACAACGCCCAGTTTAAGATTTATGAATATAAAATAGATTAAAATATTATTTATATGAAGAATATAGATTCAAAATTCAAGGGGATATACAATTTTACATAAGTTGCAGTTGAAAAGATAACTTAGGAGTGTTTTTTAAAATTCAAATGTAAGAAAAAAATGAAAGCATAAATAGTTCCAAATAAATTACTTCAAAAGATACTGCACAGATAGCTTGTAGTCTTTGCCTACATTAATTACCCTATGAATGGTATCTTGAAAATTGTAAAAATTCAACCACCATTGACAGAAGGCAGAGAAACCTCAAACCAGCAGAGGTCAGGATATCATCAGGAGTATAACCAGGAGCCTAACACAGAAGGAACACAGATTTGCACTAGATTTGCAATTTAAATTAGATTCAACAGACAGAGTTTCCATCCTGACATTTTGTCTGAGACAGCATGAGTACAATATGGGACAGAGAGCTGAGATGCTTATATTCCCCCAATAATTTAAAGCTAAATACAAACCCATAGTGACTCAGAGCTTCAAAACACATATACAACAATTAATTCCAAGCTAATATTTATGCTCAGACTCACCACCCCACTGTGTCCTTCTGATGGAAATGAAATTATATATACACTCACTATTGTATTAAATATGGACAGGAAAATGCAACCATTTCAGGCTGCTTACTCAGAAACACACATGAACCAATGCACAACAAAAGGGACTCAGAAGTTCCCTTCTTTTACAAGAATCATTTTCACTAGCCCTATGCTGAAACTCAAAATCATTCATTTTCACAAGTGCTGCTGCTCTTAACAATCAGGGAGTGAGCTGCCTTAGAACAAGTCATTCCATCCCTTTTTCCATGCACTCTACTGATTCGTGCAGCCAAAGGGCTAACTTTAAACTTACAGTTTTAAATATTGAGTTTTCTGATAATACAGATGATCAATAAGGACAAACAAGAACTGGTTTTGGAGATACCAATGAGCCTGACAGACCAAGGGGAGATACCACTAGACAGGAAAATATTAGACAGGTAAAAATTCAGTTTCCAATGATTTTAATATTCCACATTCCCAAACCATCAATTTCCAAACTTCTCCTCCAGTATCCTCAAGCAGCAGAAGGATTTTTGGACCAGGGCCTGCACCAGATGCTGACAGGCTTTGTGTGTCAGGAACACACCTGGCTCACCAACTCAGCATTACACGGAAGGTCATCAGGTGGTGGCCAGGATATTTGTCACCATTTACCAAACTAAAAAAAGTACACTAAACTCCTCAGGGGATGGACACAGGGACTTCAGCATCAAAGCCACCACCTCACTTGGACAATACATCCATCCAGCAGAGCTAATGACAGCTCCTGACAATGGCTCTTGCTCTTTCAGGGCAGAGCTGGGTGTGATCTCTTAAGTAGCTGTTTCCTCTCACAGCTCATAAAATGGGAGAGGAAAACTCGGGTCTCATTGCAGCCAGCAGTAAATGTCAGATCCTGTGGGCCCCCAGGGATCTGGAGGCAAGTTAATATGGCCTCAAGGACCACAACCCTTAGGGGACTTTAGAACCGTGTTTCTTTGGGCATGCAAATCACTAAAATACTTCCTCATCTCATTTCACAGTTATTTATATTTAAAAAGTCAGATCTGTAAACATTTATTTCCTAGTCAAAAACCTGGAAGACACTGGACTTACCTTTTCTATCGCCACATCATGGACAGGAAGCTCCTCTGGACTGAAAACAAAGACAAAGTTCATATTACTCTTTGCCTAAATTGCAATCCTGGCACAAAATCGTTTCTGTAAAAGCCCTTACAAGTAAGCATTTACTGTTGTACTGTGTAGTAACAAGTAAACAAGAATTGTGGACTTCAGAGAACTATGACAAGGACATGCAGGAATCCCTGGAGTTTCTTTTTGAAACCCAGTAAAACAATATTTTCAGTACAGTACCAGATTATTTTAATCTTAGACCTTCTAAATCAAAGTAGTTATGTAGCTTTAAAAGACAGGACTTAACAGAAAGCTTTTTTTTTTTCTTTAATAAAAGTAATCTGTGCTGTACTACTGAACTGAAATTCAAGTTTATTAGGTGTTTATTAAACACTATTCCTGTTAGTTTCAGTGCCTTCCACAGGGCACCAGTAGTAAAGGATGAGAACCTTTTAGTGAGGTATTTCAGCTGACTTGAAAGTTGACTTCTATTTTCTCAAATCTCAATCTGAGTAACAGGGAGGATAGCAGGGGAAAAAAAATCAACTAAAATCAGATTTACTAATAGGTACCCATTAATAAATTAAAATATAATAATAAAATAATATTCATATAAAAACATACAGTCCTTTCACTTCTTAGCCTAACTCTAAAAAGGTCAACTACAAATTGAAAGCTTGAAATGCAACCTTTGAACATACACATTTTCAGACCTTACATTTTTTTAAGTTTTGTTCTGAGAGCTCTAACTTCTGTTCTTATGAAAGAAACTTGTGTTTTCCTTATCAAGAGTAACAGGACCATTTTGATGACAACTGAGTCATTCTCTGCCTGCATTACCTGTGGCTTCTGAAAGCTCAGCAGCTCACCTGGAAGTAGCAAGAGTCCCTCTTTCTGCTCTACAGGTAAGGTAAATAACACAACCAATAAAACCCTGGACTAAAAAGCTGGAAGTATTTAAAATCCTAAAATTAATTCCAGTGACTTTGATACTACAAAAGGATTCTTATCCACATCACTATAGCTTTCTATGGCAAGGACATGAAAAAACAGAACTTTAGACTTGTATCAAACCTGTGGAAGGAAGAAAACACTGGGGAAGGCTACAAAAGTAGCTGCTGCTGCAGTCATTGTAAGAACTGATGTAAAATGCTTGAATTATATTTGATCTCATTTATTTCACTTAACATATGCAGTTTCAGATTCAGAAGTTATATTTGAATAAAGAAATATATCTGAATTGCTTCGTCTAATGGAAAAGCTTGCTTTAATCAACACCTTTTCAGAGATCACTCACATGACTCAGTTTCCAGTGCATGAAGTAGAAACTAATTTAAAAACCAAAAGAGTGTTTCTTTTGAACAGCACTGCAAAAAGCATAATTGGTTCACTTAGAAGCACTTTCCAAGTATCTAAAAGTTTTCTGGAAGAACAACATCAAAACCCAAAAAAATCCCGATGGACATTTGCCTGATGTATCAGAAACAGCCAATATTCAATGCCATCTCAGGCTTTAAGTGCTATAAGGTCATCATATTGCAAACATTCCCATATAGTTACAGTAAAAAACTGAACACAAGTGTTTTGTACATCAGCTATCACCTCAAAATTAAGCTTATGTGAAAAAAAAAAAAAAAAAACAGCGAATGGGAAGAAAAAAAAAAGTTCAATTTAATAACCTGCTTGGTGGTTTCTGTTGTTTTGTTTGGAGTGAAGTACAGATTGCTGGGATTTTCAAATGCTACTTAAAAGTTTTAATTGTTTAGCAACGTTTTCTTCTCTCCCTTATTACTATAAGGGAGATTATTTATTCAGATTTACTATTAGTCAGATTATTATTTCTGAATCATCTCCCAGTAGCAGGCACTGTCTACCTCCACCAGAAGCATCAGTCTCACACAGCAAGACAAACCCAAAGCAGCCTCATTCTTTGTGGCCCTACAAGATCTTGGGGCCACGCACACCAGACCCTTCTTCCTCCCACATGAGACATGGATCTGACAGCTCCTCATCCCACATCCTCACACCAGACACAGCAACTCCTCTGCTCAGCTGGTACCACCTGACACCTTATCTTCACATTTTGCTAGTCTGGCATGGAAGAGAATCCCATGAAAGACTATGTCAAACCTCCTTTTCTTGGGAAGTAAGAATGAATCACTATGATTTTGGTAGGAATTACTCTTTGCTAGTTTTGCAAGTTATCATCACTCTGCAAGTAAAAGGCAACAGCTCAATCTACCTTGCAGTGAAAGAAGGCTCTTTTGTCCTGGGAAGCAGACACCATCTTCCATTGCTAAATTAATCCAGCAGCAAATTTACAACCACAATCCCTGTTATTTCACAAGCTGCATAGCTGTGCACTAACACCACATACCTATATGTTTTAAGCACTTTATTTCCACAGAAGCACTTCAAGCCAGATCCATGTTTTTATTCCCCGAGATGGTGCTGGCAGTAGAACACAGGGAAGAAAGAGCAGAAGCTGAGCAAACTGCCCCAGGCTTTTCAGTAACTTGCTGGACTGGAACACAGGTGTTCCTGGAGATCTTCCTCTCAATCAGCTACACTGCAGGAAATACACCCATGCACTCACATCCATAATATTTAAAAGAATATTTAAAAGAACAGAATAGTGGCTAGACAAACTCTCTCAAATCCCTAAATATATTTTGAATAAATACACTTACATTTAGTGTATCTGTTTGTTATGCAGAAGCACCTTATCATTTTTTTCTAAAAAGGATTAGGTGGGATCAGACATAAAATCAGTTCATGTGTACTACTAATAATGTAATTTTATTGTATCTTCATTTTTTCTTTATAACTATGAACCTTCCCCAGCTTAGCTAATCTAATTTTATTATATTTTCTTTTTTTTTTTTTTAATGTTAAGCCTTATCCCACTGTCCCCTGCCTACATAGACTTTTATTTTTTGATGTTTCTTATCTGTGTACTTCACCAAGTAATAACACAAAGTAGTAAATAATATTAACATAATACAGCCACATCCTCTCCTAATATGACTGCTGTCCTTTAATAATTCAAATAATATTCATTTAGGGGATACAGAGAAGAACAGGAGTGGATACCTGAATTAGGCTGGAACCATACAATACTTGATAACCAAAAGAGAAGTCACAGACACAGCTTTTAACTGCACTCATGTAAATAAGATCTCAGCAGAAATGAAACCTTAACACACTTACTGTCCACAATAAAGAAAGATCCAAATGAGGCAAACTCATCCCTGTAATCAGAAAGGAATCAAGATTCATTACCTCTGGTATGTACCTTTGCCCTGGGCATGGGCTGGGAAACATCCCTCAGAACCTGGCAGCAGCTCTCAGGCTCTGGATGTCACCACCAAGCAGCTCTGGTGTTACAGCTTTGAGAGAAAGGTCCAGAGATGTTTGACTACAGGTTTGGGAGCTGCAAAATGCTGGGACCAAAACCTAAATCTGTAAGGGCAGCGGAATCCACATGAAGGCACGCTGGGTTTTTTCCTTCTAAAAGGCTCCTCAAAGACACTTCACTGGGAGGAAGTGCTAAACTCCAAGGTTTGATTGGAACTCGGGGCCTCTACCTGTGGTCCTCACTGGTGATGATCTGGAACAGTGGCCCTAAGTGTTCTTCCTAACATACAGCTCAGACACTTAACTTCTTTATGGTAAGAAAATTTATACAAAGCATATAAATTCAAAGAATTGGGATTTCATTTTTAAGAGCAAGGCTTTGACTGAAAATGTTTAGCTAAGCAATGAATGGATGTAACATCTTTGCATATATAAAGATAACCTAAAAGAAATACTGACCTTAAGTGCGTAAATATCTGACACTTCACAACATTAAACATGCAGATCTATGGTTTTGACCATAAAGCTGTGCTGTAATTAGCCTCCTCAAGTAACAGTGGTGGTTTAAATAAGCTGAAAAGTCTCAGACTTAACAAGCTTAGTCACCTCTACCCACTGTTTAAATCAGCCTTTAAAAAGAACTTTGATATATTTGTTCAATACAAACACAAGGAAAGACTTTCTCACATTAGTCATTCATCAGTTTTATTATTCTTCTCCTACATTTGTATTTCAGTCCCAAATATGTTCCCTGCTGGGTCAAATCACAGCATTCTACTGCTTCTAGTTTGGCTTAAGTAAATTCAAGAAATCTAAAAGCTCCTCTATAACTTCAGCTTCAGATCCTCTAGTCCTAACAAGTTAATTTTCAGAATTCTGATTATGAATTATTACCCTAAGCTTCCAACTTCTGCATGGAAATTAAAGTAAATTGATTTTCAAAATCAATAACATGTGGAAAAGATTTCTGAAAATACTGAGGAGCAAGACAGAAAACCGTTTTTTAGACTGGATGACAGATTTTCCACAGATAAAATTCCTACAATTACACGTTTGACTTAGACACACAATCAAAATTGTGAGTTATATATCCAAATAATTGGAGCTCTGCTACTGTAATCATCCACTTTGAATTTTCACTGAAAAGCCTCTGCACAGCATTAGAGTGGTGACTACAGCAGATTAAAAAACAGCTTTCAGAAGTTATGTTAAAATTCATAAGTAAGCCAAAGCAATTAATTAACATATGGGATAAACCAATGTGCTGTTCTACAACATAATTATCAGGGAATTTGCTGCAAGAAAGAATTTAAAGCTGGCAAAAGGTTGGATCATATGTGACTTTGTGACTAAGTTTTAGTTACAATTACTATTTGTGGATTCTGTGGCTGTTGCTGCCAACACACATAGCACAGTGCCATGAGCATGCAGCTCCTCTGCAGGAACTCATGCACATTCTCAGAGATAAGATAAAATAAAATATAATATCTATCAAATTCAATTAAACCTCAAAGTGGTGACTTTTTCATAAAGTACTTTCCTGCTCAGGAGAAGATAACTTCACTGAAAAGATTTTATTGCCAATATAAAATAATGTTAGAGACATCAATAGCATAAAGATACCTGCCACATGCTCAAGTATAAGCTTTCTTTATTAAAAGACATATTCTACATGCAAATTTTCAAATTTTCCCAGCTTGGAATCAGAAAACCTTTGACCAAAATCTATAATCTGCACAACTGCATTTCCAGTGCTTCACAAGCAGCATTTCTAGTGACTCCTGATGTCACTTTAATTGAACATAAGCATTACAGCTAAAACCACCTGAGAATCATATTTCAAGTATTTTCAAAAAAATATTTTAAAAAACATAAAAATTAGTGTAAGCCATCTTAAAACTCTCAAGACGGTAAAAGACAAAGAAGAAGCAATCTCTTTCCCCTCTCTCTATGTTTGACATAGAAATGTCAAATATTTTTGTCAATTTGTCAAATATTTTGAAATCAAAATATAGGATTTTTTTCCTTAAGCCTATATATATTGCTTTTAAGTACTGCTTGAAGGTTAGTACTGAACAGATCCAATTACACTGTATATTAATAGTGATAACGGTGTATATTAATAGTGATTAATAGGACTTGCATGTTGGCAGCTTCATCTGTATTAATTCACGTGCTATGCAAAGAGTATCCCCATACAATTAACTAAGTAGTGCCCCACAAACACACATTTGTTCACTGCTGAAGCTCAGTGTTTAATTTTCCTTTGCTTCTTCCATTAAATAATTCTCTGCACTTCAGAATTCCATTTTTGTGAGTCCATCACTTGGGTCCAGACCAGCAGTGCTAAAAACTTCTAAAAACTTCTACAAACTGCCACCCTGGACCTCCTTGAGCACACTTCATGATCAACATCGGGGAAGCAGAGAATCATCCTGGTTGAAAAGGAGCAATGAGCTCACTGAGCCCAGCCACACACCCATGCAATGAGCCAAAAAACAAAACCCCTACAATCTCAGCCACCAGAGCATGCCCTGAAGTGCCACATCTCCATGTTCCTAAATACCTCCAGGGATGGTGACTCCAGCACCTCCCTGGCAGGGCTGTTCCAGTGACCACTCTTTCTGCAAAGAAATTCTTCCTGATATCAAATCTAAACCTCCTCTGCTGTAACTTCAGACCATTTCCTCTGATCACACTCTGGCCATTCCCCATATTCAGTTACTTTAATTGTATATAAATGCTAAGCATACTAGGACATTTATGTGGTAATAATTATATGTTAAATCCTTACATCTTAGAGCTTCAGCAGTTACCCAAAATGAATGTGTTCACTCTATGTGTGCTGTATAAATTCAATCATGTATTACCATATTAAATAATTCTTTCAGTTCTGCTATCTAATAGATCTTTTCAGAAAAGGAAATAGTTCATGAATTCCTAGTACACAGTTGGTGATCTCTTAGTCAAATTCCGTAGCAGCAGCTGTTAACAAAAACACACTATTTGTCCTTAGTTGGCAGAATTATCCTGCAGCTTACTCTTGTGTTTGCAATCAAATCTGCAGGACTGCATTCACTTCATTTCTTTCTGTATCTACAGAGGACTGATGAAGTGACAGCCTGGACTAACTTAGCTGAAAGAATGGATTTAAAATTCAAATTTCAACTGTAGTCCTAAGAATATGCTAAAGAAATAGCTAGTTGTGACAGGTTTAGGGGAAAAAAAAAAAATAAATATATATATACATGTCATTCTGAATGACAGCAAATAATGATAGAACATTCCTGCATAGGGGGAGAGTAGTGGAAGTACCATATGCTAGACCATTGTGATAATACAAGAGGAAATTTTTTAAAAAATAAAATAAATAATCTTTCAAATTATTCTTAAAAATACCCATTTTTATTAAGATGAACAAAAGTGAATTGAAGATAAAAATATCTTAAATGCTTTTGTGAAGGAAACAACAGGAAAATATTGGTAGCTTCTAGACACTAGACACACAGATATTAAAAAATTATTGCAACCATAAGATCTGCACAGAACATGGGCAAAGCTGCTTGTTTTCCAATGGAAGCCAAAATTAACTAGACAATAAAACATAGCTGAGAAAGCTATAACTGAAATCTTACTGCTCTCCTTGTGTGGCTACAAATACCAATCCTGCTGCTTGAATTACAGGTGGTTGCCCCTTCTCTTGAAACAGGTCTAAAATAAATTACTTCAAGCCTTGCATAAAATGATCATAAAATAATTCTGGGTTCAAATAGCATCCTTAGCTATACAGCTGTCTAAAGCAAGCCTGGCTTGGACAAGACCTCACTGAGAGCAGAAGTAAGGGACTTGTTCCTTCTGGTGAAGTTCTACCACCAAGAACAAGAGTGCTCTGCAAATACTGAAAGATCCTGTATGATTGTGAAGCTCACAGGGGGATCATCTGGAAGAGAAAGTTTGGCTCCTCTCCTATCTTCTAAAACTGTCTTAGACAATTTTCATGGAACAGCTTTTGAATAAATGGCCACTTTTGCCATCAGACTGGCAAAAAAGACTCGGTAAAAAAAGCAAGTGTGAAGAACAGTGAAGAGTAAAAGTGCTGAAATATTCCTCATAGAAACCAGGGACAGGTGTTGGACTTGATGATCCTGACAGGTCCCTTCCAACTCAGCAGATTCTGTGAACCAAAACACATTCTAAAGTAACATTTAAACCCCATGCTATTGCAAAATAATACACCAATTATAGGGCAGAAATTACTGCAAACTGCCACACCCATCTCATGCTTTTAGAAAAAACTTCAAATGCACCAGTGCAAGGAAAAGGATCACTATGCAACCACCACCCCACCTGGACACAAATGCAGGCAAAACTCATTGCCCATCACAGAAGCAGAGCTGCAAACTAAAATAGATGGAATTGGTAATTAATTCCTGTCAGTAATTGTTAAATGCAATTACCTGTTTACCTTGTTCTCTAAAGGTCTGCCTCTGAAACTCAGCCCCATCACTTCACAATTGTGTAGCATGCAGAAATTTATTTTAACTTATCAGGAGTTCCATAACTGATAAACAGTAAAATTTGTAAAACCACTTCATAAATATTTATTATGTATCTATCTAAATTCTCTTAGAGGTAATTCCATGTGAATGCATGCAAGAAAAACAGTTTTGTCTAATGCTAGGAAGATGAACCTCAAAGAAAGCATCCTAAATCTCAAATAACTTCCATTTCTCTCTTTAAATATCCAAAGAGCACATTAGGGCAAAAATGAAAGAACACTGAATAGAGTTGAAATTTGTATTTTTTGATGTTGTTGTTGTGTTTTCTTTGTTTGTTTGTGTTTGGGGAGTTTTCAGGGTCTTTTTTGTTGTTTTTTGCTTTTTTTTTTTTTAAACAGCAGATCCTCACTACACAGCCTAGCACTTAATATTTCAGAGCTAAATCAGTCCAGGGAAGTGTATCACACATGTGAGGCCGTAATCAACACAGCGGAGTTTTCATAATAAATCATAATGCCACACAAAAATTTTGCAATCAAAATGAGGCACCAAAAAGAGAGAGAATTAAGAAAAAAAAAAAAAAAAAGAGAATTAGCAACTGAGATCTGATGTTTTTTCTTTTTTTTTTTTTTTCCAATGAAGATTTCCCTTTGGCAGCTGAAAGACATTGAACTTGGCAGACTTTCATCCCGAGGGAGGGAAGAGTTAAGTCACTCTGCTGACAAGGAGGTCTGACCCTGTCTAAGAAAGCCAAGAAGAAAAGAGGAGAGGAAAATGACAGAAAGTCCCTAATGAATGACCACAAGATAGAAAATTCCATAAGATTTACATTTGTAATTGAACTGTTAAGAGTAAGCATTTCACTGCTCTTTTAGCACATCATCATCTCACTAAATGTGTTTGGCAATATTTCCTGTGCCTAGAAAATGAAGGATAGTGGCTGTGTGTCTCCTTTAATGCATGCCAAATTACACCCACCATGTGACTTTCTTTCATTTCTATTACCCAAAACTTTTGGCATCTCAGCCTAAACTGCTTTTGCTGACAAAACCACTTGGAGACCAATCCTTAGATCTCTTATCTGGAGAGAGTTCAGGCATGTACCTCCTCAAACCACCAGGGTTAGTAAGAGCTTTTGTGCTTGGACATGTGGTTTGACAGGCATGTTATAAAAAGTGTTGAGGAATAAATGCAGAATATTCTAGAGACAAGGAGTGCAAGGACTGTTTTCCAGCAAGGCTGTGTATAAATTACCAAGAAAAAGAATGAGACAGAGGATAACCAGCTGCTCATCATACTGTTCCCTATTACAAAGTTAGGGGGAAAATAATAATGCTGGGGGAGGGAAGAGGGAAATCAATAGCTTCATTTGGAGACATTTAATGAAGTAGCTCACAATTCTTGATTGAGTTCTTTTTTTTTTTTTTTCCTTTCTCCTAGCTCATTTTTGAGGCATGCTGCAGAAATGCATTACAGTGCTAATAAAAATGCAATATGTTGGGGTTTTTTTAAGATAAAAGTCTGATGGAGGAGAGCAGGTAAGCCTCCATCTTTAGCAAAAGGAAGGATAAAGAACTTCATTATTTGAAAAGCTCCTCTGGCAACACAATAATATCCAGCATTAGCAAACTATTGTGAAAGTATGTTCACTTCTTTAATAAGACTCCTGGGATGAAGAATAAGAGTATGAGTCAGATTCTCAGCTGCTGTAAATGGGTCCAATTCCATCAAAATCACTGCACAGTGACTATAAAAGCAGTAACAAAATCTAACCCAAGTTTTTAAGAGCTTCGTGAACACAGAAAAAAAAAAAATCCACTGTATTTTCTACTGTTACTGCTTTTGTTGTGTATGTTTACCTTCACTAGAAGAAAAACAAACCAAACCCTTGCAGAATGAATATCCAACCTGCACAACCTCACTGTCCTGATCCTTGGACATTTATCAGCACACTGGTATCTGCCAAACTGCACATATAGCCCCAGTTTCTATTTATGGAATGGGTAGTAAAAGAAAAACCATGTTTAAGACAAATCATCCATGTTAGACCACAAAAACTCCCAATAATGGTTCTTGCTCTACGATAATAATAATTAATAGAAGTTAACATGGACTTTGATAGTAACGAGATCTGACAAGAACTCAGATTGTGTGGATTGGAGAAATGAAAATCCTTAAAATTACTGCTGCATTTTAAGAACTGTGTCGTGGCAGCTTATGATTTTCACAGCTCATTATTAAAAGTTAACAGGACAATGCAGTTGGCTGTGTTCATTGATGAAATTTAGAAAGAAAAATTTTTTTAAAAGGTAGAGTAAACAAACAGTAGTTTCTTCTGCTTTCTCCACTTTGTGTCTAATAAAACCTGAACAATTATAGCAGTTTTCACAATATATTAGTCAGCATACATTACTCATGATCTATGTTTCACAGTGTAGTGACACCAGCAGACAAGTAAAATCTGGGCTAGAGCTGTTTCTGCCCTGAATTCCAAGAAGCAGTGACTTTATTTTTCTTACTCAGAAAAGCACAAGAAGCATGAATAAATTTTCCTACAGAAGAAAACCGAATGCCCCCTCACATCTGGGTGATACAGAGGGATAGAGGAGTAAAAGAATCAAAGCAGCATATACACAACTACTGCTAATAAAAGACTGGCTAATACACATCATAATTCCTAGCTAAAAAGGTGTCAATTTTTTCTTTTCTTTTTTTTTTTTTTTTTTTTTTTTTAATACCTTTCACCTGGTCATTATCAGATGAAGGACTGAAATAGTTCTAATGGGTACCAAACAAATGCTGCCAGTTGATGTCTGGTCCTTGAGAGGGAATATTATGCAATGAGTTACAGACTTCAGCACAAAGAGGAGCACAGAACCTGGCAGTATACTGAACAGGGCACTACTGGTGTGGAGACCTAAGCAAAGGAAGATGCCTTCTGGCTGCTTGGATTTGCTCAAATCCCAGTTTTCTCTGTCATCCTAGGAAGATGCTGAGGCCATTTGGCTCATCCTGGTCTCTCTGACTTTTGGCCTGGTGCTGAAAGGCCTGAAAGAAGCTCAGCTCTTTAGATGTGAAATTGGTGTTGCAAAATGCTGCTCTCAGCTTTTTCCCTATTTTAGGAGCACGTACAAGGTTTAGGCTGTTTTGTAAAACCAATCAGCTCTTGTGACCATTCAACCTTAACATCATACAGGGCAGGGAGGAAGGGAAAGGAACGAAGTTATTTTGTCCTTGTAGCTAGCTGTGCAGTTTCCAAAAAAACCCACAAAGATATGCTCATGAAAATGTTTAAATATGAGCTTTGATGATCTTCAGATAAAGCTTAAGTTCTTATTTATTTGCAAAACCTTGACATTTGGATTTGCAGCTTTTTTCTGTTGACTTACGACCTTTAAATAATTTTTAACTACAAAACATATAATTGGCACTTCTAAATAGACAAATAATGTAGATATTGTTTAAAATCTAGGCTTAAAAAAATAGAAATTAAATACGTTTCAAAACATTCCTAAGAATAGTAGAAAACATGGCACCACCCAAGGAATAACATCTTAATTCTGGTAGCTTTTTTAATCATTCCAAAGCAGCAACGAGTCACCTAAAGAATTTACGGAGGGGGGAGGGGAAAATCCCAGACCCCAGGGCACTACTGGAATGCCTGCTATGAGCTTCAAGACGCTTCAAATGCCCTTAGGTTTTTTTTCCCCTGAAGTTATTCCCTTATCAATAACTGCTGATAGAAAAACTGCAAACAGAATTATCTACAAAGTAAAGTTTCTATGAAAGTACAGACGACAGAACATTTAGTTTAAAACTTAGCCAGCCTCCAAAACAGAAAGAAACAGCTTTTTTTGGTGGGGTTCAGGGTGTTTGGAGTTTGGTTTTCTGGGGTAGGGGTTTTGTTTTTGTTTTCTACTTCTTTGATTGGGTTTTTTTAATTGCAACGTTCTGGTGCTTTTTTGTGTTTGTGTCTTCTAAGCATGAAATTAAAATTCTTATTAAATCTGGAAGAAAAAAAAATTACACAGCTTCGCTCACTCAATGTTGACCAAAAGACAACACACCTAAGAAGAGGGGGAAAAACAAAACGCCCCACCAAACAAAAATATTATCTTTTTTGAATACCAAACACATTCCATCCTTTTCATTTCCAAAACCAGCTGAAACAGTTTCTGTTATGACTGTGAAGAGATCTGAGGCATTTCCCCCGTTCCTAAAATACTTGATTGAAAAAGTCATGTATTATAAACTCAGGCTTAATTTGAACACTGTGGTCCCCTAAGACAGTCTGCTAGCCTTATATCAACTTATAGGTGTAAAACAAACTGTCACACACAATTTCAAGACCATTTTATAGAAAAGAATATCCAATCTTATCAAAACACTGGTAAACTCTATATGCTAACACTGCTGATAGATTTTTCCTGAAGGAAAAAATGTCCCCTTTAAAAATAAATTGTATTTTTCACATCAGCCTGACTGCTCAGCATGCCTGCACCATAATGAGAAATCAGGAGTCCAGCAGGATTTTTACTGGGAAATTTACAGAATGAGGACCAACCTGGAGCTTTTTTTCTTTCTTTCTTTTAAAAAAACCCACATGTTTAGGGCTATAGATAACCACAGTGCACCTGCAGGAATATATTGGCCTGTTCTCATCAGACTCTTGTGCTCATGGCTAAAATGAGCTCCCTGGCTTGGGCTTCTCCCAGACAAATATTAGGTAAGTGAAGAGTTAAGTTTTAATAGGCACTACTCCATGGACACGAGATGACTTTAGGAAGACCAGCAGTACTTGATAGAAGTCCTTATCAATTCAGATTAACAATTCTATGGAATTAAAAGTGCATGAAATGGTACTGAGATGAACCAATGCAACTTCACCTTTTTCTGCTGGAAATTGAGTTTAATATAACAGGGTTGAAAATATTGCCCTGGTATATACAGTATGAACAGCTATAAATTGGGTTCACACATGCAGCAGAATCTCAGCTATGAGAGGGCACATCAGCACCTCAATCATAGCTCCTTCATAGCTGACACATGCCCTGGAAGTCATTTGAGAACTCTGGACTCAGAAATGACTTTTTCCCCTTGGAAAACAGTGCACTGAAAGCACCTCTTTACAAATGTATCCTCAGTCTCCCAGAAGGAAGCAAACACGTTGTGTGGTTGTACAACAATCCAGTAACCATGGTCACATGTACAGTGTTCTGTTACCAACATTTCCAGAAGATACTGGCTCCCTTGGCCAACATCTCATTTACCTTCTTTACAAGTTGATTCCAGTGCTTGACTCATACCCAAGCATGGCAGTTCCATGCAATTCCATGCTCCTGTACTCAGTGCTGGTGAGGCCACACCTTGAGTCCTGTGTCCAGTTCTGGGCCCCTCAGCTCAGGAAGGAGATCGAGGTCCTGGAGCAGGTCCAAAGGAGGCAACTGGACTGGTGAAGGGACTCGAGCACAGATCCTATGAGGAGAGGCTGAGGGAGCTGGGGCTGTTCAGCCTGGAGAAGAGGAGGCTCAGGGGAGACCTCATCACTCTCTACAACTCCCTGAAAGGAGGTTGGAGCCAGGGGGGGGTTGGTCTCTTTTCCCAGGCAACTCTCAGCAAGACAAGAGGGCACAAGAGGTCTCAAGTTGTGCCAGGGGAGGTTTAGGTTGGACATTAGAAAGAATTTCTTTACTGAGAGGGTGATCAGACATTGGAATGGGCTGCCCAGGGAAGCAGTGGATTCTCCATCCCTGGAGATATTTAAAAAGAGACTGGACGTGGCACTCAGTGCCATGGGCTGGGAACTGCAGTGGTAGTGGATCAAGGGTTGGACTTGATGATCTCTGAGGTCCCTTCCAACCCAGCCAATTCTATGATTCTATGATCCACACAGGGATGACCTGTGTGGGAGGGGCCCATCACTTGCCCTGTCCCAGTGATGCCTGTTCCAGCCAGCTCTGAATCTGCTGTACCAAGGCCATCATGTGCCAAAACTTCAATCAGTTGGAGGAATCCATGGTCCCTCTACTAAGAACATATTTTAAAAGTGTGGCAGCTGCCAGAGGCAGGAGAAATGGAAGTAGGTGTGGGGAGAAGAGGAGGAGACACATGGAAGGAGATGTTGGGGACACAGCTGGAGATGCACTCTTAGAAGGTGACGGGTCATTCCAGAGGAGGGACATCTCCAAGAGGACTGCAGCCTGCACGTGACCCTTTCTGGGGCAGCAGGCAGTGAGTAAGACATAAGGAGAAGTAGAGACAAACAAGACACAAAGAGTGGCAGAAGGGACCCATTGCATGCAGGCTGCCACCTCACCAAAGGAACCGGAGCAAGTCAGGGGTAACCCACAGTAAAAAACAAGGGAAGTTTGTTCTAGGGGAGCAGAAGGGAGAGAGGCATTTCCCATAGGTGTTTGTTCAAGTTTTACATTTTAGGGTCCCTCCCAATATCCAACTGGCATTCAGAATGTTGTGTTACTTGGCAATAAGTTTTATAAAAAATTCCCCAAATTGAGAGTATTTTGCCAACACCACCATATGGGCTTAAATAAATCATGATGACCACCACTTCCTTACAGCATCGCAACAGGAGTAGCCGATGAGGCCAGGTTTTCTACATTTGAGCCAATAATGAGGTTTAAACTCTTTTTAGGTCATGTGTGCCTCTCACATAGTTTATAAGCTACCCTACTGAAAACACACTCCTTACAATTTAGTCTGTTCCACTGCCAATACTCCTCACAGGTGCCTTTTGCTTTGTACAGTCTGGTCTTAATCATATCAAGATACAAACTCCTTCAGCTCCCCATAGGGTTATTTTGCAGCTCAGCAGGTTTGCTGGAAACTTTCTTCTCATATCCAGCTTCTCTCTAAAACTTCCTTTTATTGAATTCAAATAATTCTCATTATTATAATGCTTTGGTATTTCTCACTGAACTTACTTTCTTGTTCTCTAAATTCATTAGGTATCAACTCAGCTTTTTGTTGTTTTTTTTTTTAAATAAGTATTTTAATAACCTGTCCACACCAGTTTCCTTTTAATAGCCAGGTCAACCAGAACTTACATATTCATTTGCAGAACTTCAAAATAAAAAAATAATTTTTAAAAAATGGTACTAAAGCAAACAAATTGAACTGTACTCTTAAGGCAGCAGCTATTAAAAATTTAAGGCCGTGCTAAGTAAAGATGGTTCTAACTACTGTAACCAATAAATACCACAACTACCATTAGAACTGAAGGTTATCCTTAAGGTGAGATATTTCACCTGAAGGGACACATTATATTTCTTTGCAACCCCCAGCAATTTATATACTGTTGCACAAAAAGGCACTTTCCTCCTTCCAGTCAGAATGTTCTCAAAAGAAAATCTAAACAATTTTATCCACTTCTACTGGTATGGCAGGAAGACAACAGAAGTGTCTTCACTTCCCCACATGTACTAATTGCCAGTTTGACACACAAATAAGGACACTGGGATGCCAGAAGAGCTGGCCCAAAACTAGCCCAAAACTCCTTTTAAAGGTCTCCAGTCTTTACTCCCATCTTCTGAGTGGCAAATTACACAGGCAGCTTGAGTGCTTCATCCCACCAACCTTATCTTTGCTGCCTTATCAGCCATCAGATGAACTTTGGCTGCACATTCACAGAGCCAAGGAAAGCTGTGGACAGGACACAGCCAAGGAGAAAAAGAAGTTTATAAACTCCTGATAGTAATCGAAACCTATTGTACTCAAGTAAACAAACCCTAATTTTCTGTCAGGTTCCTCACTTCCAGCAGAAGTCTGATACAAAAGACATTTTTCAGCTACTTAGTGATTTAAAATACCCGTGTAAACAAGATTAGAGGTCACTGCAGATCTCAGGGTGAATACAGAAAGCTTGATATTGTCCCCAGACTCTCAGTTTTCAGAGTGCCTGTTTTGGTACTACACATTGTAAACACCTGACAGATGGGTCATGGGGGATTACAGGTTTTACAGGTGATAACCATCAAGGCAACTGGTTTGGTACATGCTGCTTGGTTTAAAATTCTCTTAGGAGTAGGAGCTTATTTCAGAAACTAGATTTAATAGGCTCAGTGTTGCAGTGAAAACCCAGACCACAGTTAAAATCTATAATGCAATATAAATTGTCTTTTCTGAGAAAGACAGCCAATCTGCTAATCCTAGTTATATTTCTCCTACTAGGAGAGATTTTTACTTCTCAGGAAAACAAAAACATCATTTGCAATGAATTTGCTTTAAGGAATCATAAAGCAGCACTGATGGCACTCTCAGGTGAAATTTGCCTCATAATGAGACATAATTAGCATATAAGGAAAAAAAAATAACAGTGAAGAGATAGAGTACATACACAGATTGTTAATTTGTGCAGTGCTCATGTGTTATAAATCTTTCATTTCATCCCCTGACACTGACTATGCAGGGAATGAACTCTGCTTAGACTTTGCATTGGTGACAAATGACATTACTAGAAAGGAAGTATGGTTTAATGACTAAGGTCCAGCTACCCTTCCACATCACAAGAACAACTGCAGTGGGATGTAAGGGTGGCCACAGCATCTCTAAGTTACAGCCACAGCAACATGGAAACTGGCACATGGTGATTTACCAAGCAGCTCCCCCATAACTGCTTCTCAAATACACTATGGCCAAGTGTATTTGAGGAATACCAAGGAAAGCCAAGACTCCCAAAAACTGACTGCAGCAGTCACAAAAAACATTCTTCCATGCCTAACATCTAAAAAGGCAAACATCACAACTCAAGGAACAGGAATAGTTCAGGAGCTTGTAAGGATACTTAAATCAAGAATCCATTTGCAAATCTGAAGGTGTGTGATTAATTCTCATTGAAGGCAGTGGTGAACTTCATAGTGAATTTCAATTACTTTCACACAAGAAATAATTCTGACATCCATTCTCCATTAAAAATGCTACAAGTGCAGATACAATACCAGACATGTGGTGTTGCAGCTGTAGTTTACCAGAGTGTAGTTTACCTCTGTGTAAAACAGAACTGTTTGGAGGTCATACAACAAATTAACTCACTCTGATAAACCAAGCACAGTCTACAAATAAAGATTGCTGTTTTAACTGAGAGCTTATTTTTTAAAATGACATTACAAAAGGCAAGGAAGAGGGGGGCTATAAACCCCCCAAAACCAAGAAATACATACACACGCCCCTCCCGTGCCAACACTCTAAAAATATGGAATTACTACAATTCATTTTCTACTCATCACCAATTTTTCTGGACTTTAATTGCCCTTCATGTATTCAAACATAAATGCCAAACACCAAAACCAGCAGAGTCCTTTGACTGGATTTTATCTGAAGTAGCAAGTCAGCCTGCGATCAGTTTCTGCAGGCTGGATAGTTTCATTTGCCAACCACAACAGACCTAAATATAATTTAATACTCTCATCTTTATTTACCTAAAAAGACACCAATTATGTTTTCATAAAGGAGGTACCTGACTGGAGTCTGGTATTTTCTGACTTTTAATTTATGATGCAACATTAGGTTCCAAATAGGCAGAGGCTCTGTTAAGGTTACTCAATACATGGAGTTACATGAGATTTACCTTTTAGCAACTGAAATGCACAGTTGTTCATATATAACCATTAAGCAACTTTAAATGCGTTATGATTTTTTTTAAAGATCAACATTATAATAAAGCTTTTAAAAATCCTTCCAAGAACTTCCAAGTTTGTTTACACACAATTACTTAAAATCAAAATTTATCTGCAACTTAATTCAGCTTGAAATATTTTTCATAGACTATCAATTTTCACGCCCAAGTAAAATATTCAAAAACCCTTCACTCCCTAAGCAGGATCAAGTTACAGAACTAAAAACACAACTAGAAAAGGAATGGATAAGAACAGTGCTAGATCACCCAAAATTTACACAGCTGTTTCCAAAAGCTTTCTTAAAAGACATAATGCTTTCTCCAAATAGGCAATACAATAACAAGCATAAATAGTAATAATAATAGCAGTCTTAACCTTATTTTCTTTTCAAGCTTGCTACTTACTGTAGAAACCCAAATCTATCTGTGACTTTGTACAGTCGATAGTCAGCATCTTCCCATGGTTCAATCTGGGCACCCTCCCGTCCCTAGAGGAAAGAATAAAAAAGAGGCAAATTTAGTTTTATGACACAATAAGCTACGACAGAGAAAAAAGGATTCAATCATTCAAACCATAATCTTTGTGACACCCTGGTATGGTAGTAGGGTAATGGAGGGGGAGAACACTAGTCCTAAACTGACTAACCAAAAAACAGGAGAGTAGCACAACTCTCCCAGCCCCTACAAACAGTATTTCCATCACATGAAATCTCTTGGTCACCACTATACACACCATAATTTTCAAACACTGATTTCAACCACAGACTCATCATGTCACATCTTTTGTTAATCTCCAGAAAAGTTAATCTAATCAAAGTCCACAATGCCCTCTATTCTTTTTTCTTTCCATAGTCTGTGTTTCCTGAACCATCACCTGACAACAGCCATACTGTGGACAATCTCTTCTCACAGATTCTCTCTTCTCAGGCTCTTAAATCTCAAAGTCAAGGCCCATGCTGATCTCCAGCAGCTGTCAAACAGAATGCAGCACTGAGCTTTCCCTCAACAAAGCACTCCTTCACATTCCTCTTCTACTCCAACTGCCAATTTTCATAAGACTTGCAGTAATTTAAGTGTATTTCAGTTATACATTCTTCTGGTTTGGGCTGCAAACAGGTTTCTGGGGGTGAAGGAACACATAACACAAACCACATGTTTTCCTTATTAAGGAAACCCACAGCTGCTCACACCAGTGCACGCTGTGCAAACCACCACTAAGTCTATCAGGTAAATGTTCCATGGACTGTACAAATAAGTCTATTGCTTAGTACTCCAATGACACTTATAAAAATCCATGTCACAAGAATATATGAGCAGTGCAGGAATTCTAGATATACTCTGTGCCAGGTTTTTACTTGTGGCTTTGTCAAGTTTCTCAAGCCAAACAAGGTATGACAAATGTATTCAACTTCTCACAGCAATCACAGAATCATCATAGTTGGAAAAGACCTTTAAGATCACCAAGAACTATTAACCTAGCATGACCAAGTCCACCCCTGAAGCATGTCCCTAAGCACCACATCTACACAGCTTTTACATATCTCCAGAGAAGGTGACTCAACCACTTCCCTGGGTAGTTGGTTCCAGGGCCTGACAACCCTTTCCATTAAGAAATTTTTACTAATATTCAATCTAAACTTCCCCTGTTGCAACTTGAGGCCATTTCCTCTCATCCTATCACTTGTTACTTGGGAGAAGAGACCAACCCCCACCTCCTACAAACTCCTTGCAGGTAGCTGGAGAGAGCAGTAAGGTCTCCCATGACCCTCCTCCTTTTCTCTAGGCTAAACATTCCCAGTTTCCATAGCTTCTTCTCACAGTATCAGTTCTCTAGAGCCTTCACCAGCTCCATTTGACCTTCCTCAGACATGCTCCAGCACCTCAGCATCTTTATTGTAGTGAGAGGACCAAACATGAACACTGCTGTAGCCTGACCAGTGCTGAGTATACGGGGACAAGTACAGTACAATGCAAAAAAACCATGCTGCTTGTTTATTTTTTAAGTCTCTAATGATTTAAATGGTTGTATTACTGTAATAAAAATTCAAATAAAAAGTAAAATAACAGTCCTTCTGATCTCATAGATACACTGAGCGTCCTCAAACATCCCAGTTTCATTATTTCTAATACATTACACTACCTTACAATAGCTCCAGAGCAAACTTGCCATGCACCTGAAAAATGAGTCTATTGAGTTACTACTCAGAATATCCCCTGTGGATGGAGAATTTAATTCACCCAGAGGCCAGTGTATCATGAAACCAGCAGATTAGTACTACAGAGAGAATTTTAAACAAATGCTAGTAGGAACCATAATTCATTTTTAAACAGACATATTCCTAAGATTAATTATAAAATGTCTTTTAAATTATTATCAAGTTCACTTACTCTGTCATACTTGGCAACTATCTCTGCTCGTTCTTGGGCAAGTTTGACAGCAGCATCCTGCTCAGCATCTGCACCTGTGGAGAATTAAAATAATGCTGTTCAGATCCTCTCCCTTGTGAACAAAGCAGCTAAGTAGTCTGAATATAAACTTCAACTTCAGAGGCTACTTGGATGTAGAAATGCCAAAGCCATTGTATCAAAGCAAAATACGACCTTGGTGCATGCCTTGCATGCTGTTCAGAGTAAAATACAATTGTTGGATGGTATCCTAACGGCTGAGTATAGACTGCTCTTGATTTTCCTTCAAAGCAGATATTAAATAGTTAAAAAAATAATACTCCACGACCCACTAAGACATAAGAAAGCAGTAAATGCTACTCACTGCTAATTCCACAAGCATTCACCTCGTCAAACACAGCCAGAACATACAGTACTGGCTTAAAACAAAAGTGTGAACTATTTACAGGATCTGTAGAGAAGGATTTGAATACTGATGAATGCTGAAGAAATACTGCACAATTCTATCTGAGAAGCTAAGACTTACTTCTCAGAAAACAGGGAAGGACATTGTTATAGTACCAGAACTTCAATCTGGGCCTCAGAGTTGAAATATGTGTAAGGATTTGACAGCAGGAAAGTTGACAAACAAGAAAAAATGGATGTGTGGGTGAACACTGCGTATCAGCACAATGCAGATGTTTACTACAGCAGTGGAGTTTAAGGTTAGATAAATCTGGTTTGATGGAGAGAAGGTGAAGCAGACTGTACACATAACCAGATTAGGTTCCTTGGCATTGCTCCCTTAGCAGAACCTCTAAACCAGACAGGAGTGTAAGGACACCAAGGAAAGAAAAGTAAGAATGATGCTGCTTTCAATATTCAACAACAATAATGCAGTTCAATATCCCAAATGTGATTATGATTCCAAACAAATGAGGCAAATCAGGTTTGATCAATTAAAAGTTTGTGAAAGACTGAAGAGTTTGTTTTGATTACTAAAAAGCAATTAATCTAGTTAAGCAAAGCTTTAAAAAGGTTTTAAATAGTTTTCAAGTACACACTGTTATAAAATTAACTCCAGGCATGTGGTGGTTCTTGTACTATTTAGTACATGGCAACTTAATGAACTTCAGGAATTGTAAAAATCAACCATATGGGACATGAAATAGAAAAGCAGATCAAACATTACAGTTTCATAACATGTGACATTGTTAATGCATTTACTTGTTCAAACCCAGCACTTTGGTAAAATTTACCTACATATTTCTTGGCTATTTAGACAAGAATTTTTGCCAAGGTGACCTTCTAAGCCATCTGCTAGGGATTTAGCATGGACTTTGCATGTTTTCACTTGAGGTTTTTTTAGGGGAACGCAGAGAAAACCTCAGTATGCCCAATCACGGACACAAGTGCCAGTGTTCAGACAACAGCAATGATTGTCCCAAACTTAACCTGACATCTGGCTCTGCTGCTTTAAAAGTTACACTTCATTCCCTTCATTCTGGACCCCTTTTGCTTGTCACCATCATTTGCCTGTCATATTACTGCCATTTATTAGTGAGGACAAGGACATCAAGCTTGTCATTTTTTTCCAGTGTGCTCCAAAACCGGACATGTATTTTCACAATTATTTGAGGAAGGAAAAAAAAAAAAACCCTAAAAAACCCCAAATTCACCAGTTAAGCATTGCATCTGCTATATTTGGAAGCTACACACCTCTGTGCCACAACACCTGCAAGGTAAGCATCAATCAGATGCATTTCACATTGCTCAGCCTCTGGTGCTGTCCAAACTGTGTGTGTTTCTGTTCCTCCTGCTCCTTCAGGTGATGCCTCCACCTTCATTCCTAAGCTTTGTGAGCACGGGGAAGACACCAAGTATTTTGCTCACTGGTTCGTTTTTCCCTGATGCAATTTCATAGCAAATGTGGGGTTTTGGTACCTCATCTTCCTATGTGAATGCTGACCAAGGCCAACTGGAGAAACCCTCCCCAGCACTGTCACCACGCCAGGGCACAGACTGAACCCTACACTACCCCAAGTGCATTCAAGCACTATATATTCCCAACACAATTATAACAATCCACTTTTTATCCTTCACTAGTTGGCATATTATGCCTACTAAACTGACAATGTCCACTAAAGCTACAAAATCTACACTGACATAAAGTAGTATATGGAGCTTTGCATTACTTTCCAAGTGGGAAGCGGAGGGAACTCGAATGAAAATTAAATCTCTTTTTCTTTGGTAAGACACAAAGATATCTGTGCTTACAATAAATCTTTACAGAAGGCCAATTATGGAGGTTTTTAAAATTAAACTTTATGTTTGTTTAGCAAGCTGACATTTCTTCCAAAAATTTAAGTGCTGAGCAATCCCAATCTTCACTTCTCCAACAGAGAAATGCAGGGGGAAAGCCAACTTGTTTAAGTGGGATTGAGCTGCTGGGCTTCAAGGAAAAAATAATTTTTTCCCCAGTAATGAGACATTAGATTTGACTTCAGAAAGAGTGTGGCTGAAGAATAAGTAGTCAATATGGAATGGTAGATATATTCAAGTAACAAATAGCAGTAGTAAATTCAGTAGTAAATTCAAGTAGCAAATAGTTGACATGATTTTTTTTAAACAATATTTAAAGAGATTTCTACTTCTATTTAAAAACACTCCCAGGGGCACACCCAGTTCTTCAGCAACGAAGACAGAATAAGCAGCACAAATCAGGACAGCAGCAGAAGCTGAAATAAAATTTAAGTCTTTGCTTAAGTGAATGCAAAACTGTATTTGCACCAGAGAGAAAGTCCTGATTTATGCTGATAAAGTGGCCGTAGCTTCTGTTCCTTTCCTCTGCATATGTAACACATGAATCCAAGTTTAGAATGTTCTATGCCTTATGACAATTAAATTACATTTATTGGAGAAATTAACATATTCACTGCCTTCAAAATAATCCTCTTCACTTTCTGCCAGAATCATCTTAACCTCCAAGCTGCACTAAAATAGCTTCATGTTGCATTAATCCATCCATACTGACAACTCAGCAAACAGCTTGAGATAGGGACAAGAGGTCATGTTTCAGGAGATAGGCATAAAATATGATTTTAATAAGAGGAATTCTTTAAATATCTTCAAGTAAGAAATACAACAATTCCTGATAAAGTAAAAGCTAAACATAGGAACAAGAAAAAACTCTTCATGAGCTACCTTCCTAGGCACAAAAATACATCACTAAGAAATTCAAGACATGTACCAGATATTCTAAAGTCTTACCAGTTTTATTCAGTCTTATCTCACTGAAAGCAGTTACAGATGTGAAACAAGCAAGATTAAATTTTCTAATTAAAAGTTAGCATTGCAGATGATCAGCACCACATTATACTGGAAACCATACAATCTCAGATGAGGTTGATATTAATATATGGTCAATTAAGTAGTACAGAAAACTGATTTTGACTAAAAGCCATGGAAATATATTATCAGTGACCTAAAAAGATAAGTATAATCACTGGTGATAAAATCTGCCAATGATTCCATACTAAGCAGTGCATGTAAGACCCCCCAAAATTGTTCAGGCCCATAAATATACGTTTTGAAAGCAGCATGCAAACTGAAGCATTAGTACAGACAGCAAACCCCAGTCTGTGATGACATGAAAAAGGACTGACCTAACAACCAGTTTACTACTTTACTGCTATTCATGGAAGTCAGATTAGCTTACTTGTCAACACTGCTGAGATCATAGAATCATAGAATCATAGAATTGGCTGGGTTGGAAGGGATCTCAGAGATCATCAAGTCCAACCCTTGATCCACTCCCACTGCAGTTCCCAGCCCATGGCACTGAGTGCCACGTCCAGTCTCTTTTGAAATATCTCCAGGGATGGAGAATCCACCACTTCCCTGGGCAGCCCATTCCAATGTCTGATCACCCTCTCAGTAAAGAAATTCTTTCTAATGTCCAACCTAAACCTCCCCTGGCACAACTTGAGACCTCTTGTGCCCTCTTGTCTTGCTGAGAGTTGCCTGGGAAAAGAGCCCAACCCCCCCCTGGCTCCAATCTCCTTTCAGGGAGTTGTAGAGAGTGATGAGGTCTCCCCTGAGCCTCCTCTTCTCCAGCCTCAACACCCCCAGCTCCCTCAGCCTCTCCTCATAGGATCTGTGCTTGAGTCCCTTCACCAGCCCAGTTGCCTCCTTTGGACCTGCTCCAGGACCTCGATATCCTTCCTGAACTGAGAGGCCCAAAATTGGACACAGAACTCAAGCTGTGGCCTCACCAGCACTGAGTACAGGGGCAGATAATTAGTAAACTGCTGGATATAAGCTTTCAAAAGGACACTTAAACTTACAGGATTTTAAACTGCTAGAGAGTCAGGCCTGATAAGTAACTGTGGAGTGCCATCTCTAGCATCAGTATAAGCTCTCTTCCTTTGTCACTCTAATAATAATCTCTCTTTACCTCACCAATTATCTAAGAGTTCAAAAAGCCACTGTTTCTTTAAAACAGACAGAGGTGATGGTATGTAGGAAATGTAAGCAGCACAGATGAAAAAATAAACCAGTGCTACACAAGGAAGCAATCCTAATTAGACTCCAGTGCTTATTTTGGGAGAGTTGAAATAAGTGATCTGGAGATGCCAGCATTACTTAGTACAGACAAATGTACAGAGAATTCTGGGTGTTACCCTGCTATCCACTGCTGGGTGATCCTTGTGTGCATCATAAACCCATTTAAAATGAACTCCCATATTTTTAAAGCTGAAGGTTGTTGTGTTGTGGTTTGGATTTGGTTTTTGTTGTTTTTTTGTTGTTTGTTTTTTTTTTTAATTTCAAAACCCCACGCAGTTCAGTCAATTGCTATAAAACCTGAGAAACATCATGACAAATTAAAATATATTCCTGCAACTTAGAACAAACAGGCCTCTTACAAAAACTTAAAAATCAACTGGAAACTCCCAGTTCTTACTCAGTAGCTGCAATTCTAAGTATCTTGCAGCTTGCAAGATAGACAAGGAATTAATAATACTAACAGACTTAAAGCAAAGAAAAAAATATGTAATACCCCAATCTATAATGGATGCAAGAGTAACTGGAATGGACCAGCTGCTATAGGTGATGTATTTAGACAGTAAAACAATAGATCCAAGTAAAAATAAAAACTATTAAAGGGGAAATAAAGACATGCCCTACAAATAGATGTAAAAATTAAATTCTTGCTATTAGTCATGGTTTTTCAAGCATGCAAATTTTTGCGAGAAAGTGAGTACTGATACAGAACTAAAGTTTGCCAGATTTAATCCTACTCAAAGAAACAAACTTGCCTCACTCTTGTCTATGTGCCATCTTCCTCCTTCTGTTTCACAGAGAGAAACAGCAGCTGTAGATGTAGGCAACTAAAGACACCAGAAAACATTTGATCCAAGATCCCCCATCACTCACCTCAAGTAGAGTTTTTTTAAGGGGGTGGTTGGGAAGACAGAAAGGAATAAATAAAATTTGTAAGAATGTATTTTTGTATTAATTTAAATTAGCAAACTAAACACTGAGGATCCTTCTTACAGCACCAGAAGCAACTCAGTTGTTCAAACTAAATGAGTGGGAACACAAACAGCCCATGGTTACACCTGGTTTTCATCACAAAGCCTGACAAAACTGAGCTGGTGCTGAGTGAGGAGTTGCCACAAGACAGTCAAATCCTGGTCTTTCCCACAAGAAGAGATGCTGCTTCTCTTCAACATTTACTAAGTACCTGTAATTTGAACTCTGCCTAGACCTGCATGGTTCCCAATTCTGTTGAGCTGCAGAACTGCAAAACTGGAGGGCACAGAAATTTAAGTGACGTTCTTATCTGCAGTTCACTGAGCCCATGTCTCCAGCCAGTCCAAAAGTGGTCACACAGATGCAAAATATCTCTGGGGTGACTCAAACTCACTAGTGAGACTTCTCCCTGACACTATCCTAAAACAGCCTTGTTTATATAGAGTTCACCTGGAAAAGGTAGCAACAGCTGAGGACTGACTCCCTCATCAAGGTAGCAGAAAATGAGTAAGTTGCACTTCTATCAACACACTTGTCCATTCTTTCCATGTAGCAAAGGAGTGTGCAAGAATGAGGTACATTACAGTGCTTGTGCATTAACAGCAGCATAATAAATCACTTCTTACAATTGTGTCAGGATTAAGTCATGCCTCTTGCCAATGTGGTCAGTATACTAATAACATCCTGTGTAATCTTATCTCAAATTCTGAAAAGAGTATTTCATCTTTGACCCATCATCACTGCCTCCTCAACTGCAGAGCAGCCTAAAAACCCCAAAAGATTTGGAACATGCTAATTTGTTTTCCATCACTTCACTGAAATTCTTGCTTGTTTGCACGTTACACATTCCACTGCACAAAGAGCTGCACTGGCACAAATTCCTATCTGCAGGCACTACCATCAGCTGCTCCACATCTACTCATTCAAAGCACATATCAGAGCAATAAACAAAATATTTTTTAAGTCTCTGATCATATCAGAAAGTCCCTTTAATACAACACAGACTGTTTATTTTCCTTCCAGTCCATTCCTACAAACAATCAAATACAAGCCATGACGTACACTTAATAGTATTTTGTTGTGGGTAGCCAATGTTCAAAAGGAAAAATCTTGGTAAATACTTGCACATAGATATTAACCTGTTCTGAAGAGAAATTATTAGGCATCATTTATTGCGTTTTATTTTTATCTTAATATAGAGAGCTTTTTGTTCACTATTAAAAGTGAAATAGTTACATTCAGAAAAGCAAACCTTGTTATATAGCAATACTTTCTCAGGAAAAACAGGATTTTGAGAAGCTGAGTTCCATTTCTTCCACCTTTGAACATAATTATCTATCTTAATAGTATAGATTGTTCAGAACCTAAGAGTTATCACTAATCCAAAACAATAGAGAAGCAGAACAGCACATGATATAAACAACTGGAGACCCATGCATAAAATAAGAAGACATTTTACCAGTTTTGAGATTGCAATTTTCTGCCCAGTCCTTGTAAAGCTCTGTTTTAGTCTTCATGAAGTCAATCTACTTGTTTCTAGACCATACTCTGAATCAGTTTATCAAAAATATCAAACAGGGAAATGTTCTCCTCCACTTGTAGCATTTGGTTCACATAACTGAGCCACTTGACACGTGCTCCTTTTTCAAGACACAGCCCCTCTACAGTGACATGAGCTGCAGATACCCAAACAAAGATGCTATTTATTAATAAGAAGTGTCATGCAGGCACCATGCTAGTGTTCTGCACCACAGCCCTGCATTCCAGCTAATAATAAACAAGAGGATTTGAACAAACAGCCTCAGAGAACCCGACTCCTCTAACACATCACTGTTACACTCTTGGGTAAGAATTCTTACTGGTATTTACCAAGTGTTGCATGAAAAGCATCTTATTTAAAGGACTTATGAGAAATGCAGCTTGAAGTACCCTTTTTCTGTTAAGAAACCATGAAATTCAGTAATATTAAAAATACAGTTTAGATTTCTGTAACTGGTTGGCATTCTCTACTTAGACAACAAGAGATTTTATATGCTTTCTACTTAACCTTCCTTATTTTTCAAGGTATATTTGGGACCTGAAACACTAAGATTTTGGGAACTGACAAGAATGTATAAAAATTCCAGATCGGCTGAGTTCTTCTGCTATTTCAAATCTGGTATCTAGTCAGCATTCCCAAAAGCTGAAAAATAAATCTCTACATCAAATAATCAAGGCCACACACTTTGAGACCTTCTCCTGCATAGATTTTAGTTCTTACACATGATCTCTAAAGCAAAATGTCAGCTGCTCTATGATGGTTACAGCCAGGAGACAGCCAATTTCTTGATTTAACCAAGTCAGAGGACACTGCTGCCTGACCTAGCTTGGAACATTTTGTGTGGGCTTCCAGCATTTTCTGAAGCCAAAAGAAAGATGATCAGCATAGCCTGGAGAAGAGAAGATCAGGAGGATTTTACCAATGGACTTAAGTACCTGAAGAGAGGGCTCAAAAAGGACAGAGCCAGGCTGGTTTCAGTGGTGCCCAGGGAGAGGACACCAAGGTTGCCTGTGAACATCAGGAAAAGCATTTTACCTGTGGGGATTACTGAGCACTGGCACAGGTTGCCCAGGGGGGTTGTGGAATCTCTATCAGTGGAGATTATTCAAAAGCCACCCTGGACACAGTGTTGGGCAACCTGCTTGAGCAGGGGAGTTGGACCTGCAAAGGTCCCTTGCAACCTCAACAATTCTGTGTTTTCCTTGCACCCTGAAAAGTGTTAAAACATCAGGAACAGGAGATTTCATTAAGTCTTGCACCAGACTTTTTCCCCCCAGTGACTACAGAGAAGAAAAAAAAAAAAAAAAAAAAGGAAAAAGTTCCTTCGACCATTTTAATTTTCCTCCCCATATTGCCCAGCAAAGGGCTGAGCCTGGCAAAATGAGCAGCAGCTGATTTCAGAAGCAGCAGCAGCATCTTTGTCTTTACCACTGATAACTACTCATGGATCCTACCCAGAGCAAGGTGTCAATAGTTCAGTCTCTGGATTCAGTATGAATTTAGACTATTCACAAAGAAGTGGCATCTTCTTGCTGCTGACATTCATAAACAAACAGGAATAAACTTCTTGCTATATAAAAATTGTCTTCCATTTTTCTCATGAACTGGTTTTGTAAAACCAACTACTTTCTGTTTCCTTACCTGAGAGCATATTTGGGCAAGACAAAAAGAACTGGCACACAATGAACAAAAGCACTCATTCTAGGTTAAGTTTCTCAACAGATACCTTAACCACCTGATGTGGGTGATGCTTAGGGACATGGTTTAGTGGTGGCCTTGGCAGTGCTGGCTTAACATCAGGACTTTATGATCTTTTCCAACCAAAACAATTCTTTGATTCTAAGAAAACAAGCTGCTTTTTAAAAGCACTCATACTTTTCTGCCACATGCTACCCTCAGGCAGAAATTAGTTAAGAATTATGTTACACTGATATTTTCCTTATATTTTTAAGTGATTTTCAAGTCTAGGGTGACTATTTTGAGGGTGTTTACCAGTAAAGTCTTACACAGAGAAAAGGGAAGATTTTGGCCTAAATTAAATCTCTCCATCCGGAAACAAATAAATAAACAAAAAAACTAGAGTGAAACTACTTGTAAAATCAATACATTCAGCTATGTGCTGCTCAAAAAAAATCCAACTCCAGTAGCAAAACACACGTGTTCCTTTGTCCCTTGGAAAAAAAAAAAAAGCAGCATGGTGTTCCTTTGGAGTAAAACCTGTTGTAATGTTACTGAAAAGTAACACTAATATGGGGAAGATATGAAAGTGAGGATTTAACTTACAACCAAAGCAGCCCAGGCTAAGCAATATGCCATAGGAGCAGCTTGTGTCAAAATATTAAAGTAGAATTTAGGAGCCTAATATACACACATATATATATATTTTATATATATATATATACATATACACACAACAGAATTTAAATCAACTACTCTTACTGCCTTGCTTTCAAGCTGCAATTGACCAAAGGACTTCCAGGAACTCTACTTACAGTAATCAGTTATTTCAACATGTCTGTGAGTTTATATTTAATAAGACAGCCTCGCTAATAGATATAGAGCACTGAAAGAACAAAACTCAGAATAAAACAGCAAAAGAATATAACCTAACAAAACACAACTCGGTCGTTTACTTAGCCTTAATTTGCACTTATTTTTTATGTGTGTTTCATACAAACAAGTGCACCATAAAATTAAATCATCTCCATCAGCTAGGCATGCAACTAACCCAGTAAACTGCAGTTTGAATGTCATCACCACCCTATTAAGCCTCATGAATGTTACCACAAGGGTTACAAAGTGGAGTGACAGGAACTGGCAGGGTTCTACTGCAATTCCATCTTGCAAAGTGTTGTGTGTGCAGTCATGAGCCAAAAGATAATTAATTTGCTGAAGGTTAACACAATCGGTTGCCAAGCCAGAAGAAACAATAATTGCTAATTTGTGACAAGCTACACTGAAAGGAGTAAGCCCAATTTTGAACAATGCTTCTTTATTGAAAGAGGGAAAAAAAACAACATACAAGCCACCCTCCTGCTCAGGACTCTGTCAACACAGTTCAAAACATTAATGGCAGCTCTTAATAGGTTTAAATGTAAAGACTTGGGCTGGGTATAATTTGGGGGTTGCCAGTATGTAAAGACTGGTCTGACTTGTGCAACAACCAGCTCATGTCTTATGTCTGAGCTTAAGTAATCCTTTGTTCTCCCTCCCAAGGGTGTAGGTGGCATCTGGCCTTTTCACTAGGTTATTACTATTTTTCTCTTTCCTCACTGCTGTGAAAGGGCAGCATTATGACCAATACCAAGTGGTTATTCACCTTTACATTTCATCTTTATGGAGATGTAAACACTGAGCTGTCTTGAGTAATGTCAGCCCTACAAACAGCTGTTGAAGTGGTTACTCCAGCAGATTTGCATTCTCACTGTTGAAGGAGACAGAGAAAGCCTTGTTTCTGTAACATGTTATAACCCAGCAGCACAGAAATGACAAAGACAGAGTCTTCAAGGAAAAACACAGGAGGTTTTCTACTACATGGAAATCATTTTACAGTCTTCCAGCAAGGATAACACTTCCTGGAATTCCTACTGCTGGGCTAGAACTGATCCCACTGTAACACAGAATCTGTTTTCATGAGTAGTACTCCCACACTCCCCTGGAAATCCATGACCTTTCCCAGCACTAGTCCTAACCTTTATAATTAATGTCTTAATAAAATATGCTGCAAATCATCTGCTGTACTATATGGCAAGATCAGACACTTGACCACAGAAGCAGTATTGGTAAACAGAAAGCAGGAATATTTCAGGAATTTTAGTATCAACCTAAGTAAGTCGAGTTATCCTTCCCACACAAGTGCCTTTTCAGATATTGGTTACAAAGTTATAAGCAAATTTAACTGAAAATGTCTTTTTTTTTTTTTAATTCCTTGTACTTTAAGAGTATATAATGCCTACAGTCCCCAAAGACTTGAAAACTAAAATACAGCTTTTGCACACTGACACAACTCATACTTCTTTTAACTGTGACAGGCTACTAAACATACAAGCAAAACAATCTTTCAGCAAGACTGAACAAAACTGTTCTCGGCAATCAATTTCCTCTTCATTTTCCCAATGCCATATATCAGTGTGACATAAAAAACATTTTTCCAAGCAACATAAATCAAAGGAACATTTTTTTAAAAAACTATCCGAAATTGACATAATTTCAGATTTCCTGTATTGTACATCTTCATTAGTAATAGAGCATGAATGTTTTCACAGCATTAGATTTGCAGCATCAATTTAAACAGTAAAATGGTTCTAATATTTTAGATGTTGACACAAGCCAGAACATTTCATAAGAAGAGTTATGCTTCCCACATTAACAGACTTAAATACAAGTAGTCAGATGCCACACTGTACTAATTATATTAAGTCTCCCAATTAATCATTTTTATCTCGGCATTAGTGAAAATTAATGGAGCAAACAATAATTATATTTTGAAATTCAGCGTTGATGATGTGAAGTCTATTCCCAGCTTAAAGCATCAACAAAACAACACCCATGCATCCTCTGGAAGAAGTTTTTGAAAGGGGCTCCTCATTTTTGAGGAAGGTGTTTAATTTCTTCTCTAAGGCTAGAGAAGTTTAACCAGAGAACTTTTGTACCGAGTTTCATCTGTATTTGTATCATTTTACTAGCTAATATAAAAAGTTTTGGTTCTTTACACAAACAACCTTTGAATACGCTGACACATACAGAGTCCAACTCATTTAATTACCCAGACAGTTTAACTGATTAAAACAGGAAGAAAGGGGGGTTTGTTTTTGCTGTAGATGTCATCCTGACAACAAGTCAAAAAAGCTTCAAGTCAGAAAAACACCAGCACTGACTGAATGGGGCAGGAGTAAAACTTCACCAACATCCTGGGGAGGGAGAAACTCCCATCGTGGGGAGGGAGAAACTCCCATCGTGGGGAGGGAGAAACTCCCATCGTGGGGAGGGAGAAACTCCCATCGTGGGGAGGGAGAAACTCCCATCGTGGGGAGGGAGAAACTCCCCTTGCCCTGCCCAGAGCCCACAGTGTTACCCAATGGCTGGCACTCCACTACTGCTCGTTGCCCAGGCTACTGAAACCTCCCTGCACCTTGCCCACTGCGGAAAGGGAAGTGCTTGCAAACAGATGAGCAGCTACTGATAGCACCAGCATTTACTTACATATTCTTCCAAACTTTTATTTTTCTGCCTTCTCCTGAAGGAGACGTCATGAGGTCCCCTGGGATTAATCCTTCCCCAAAAGCCAGAGAAACCCAAACTTCAGCCTCTTGTCCACACTTCAGCTTCAGTCTCCCACTTGCTGAGTGTTCTGCCTCTGTGGGCACAGCCTCTGCACAGGGGAATCTCAGGATTTATTTTGATGTTTTCAGCTCAATTTCACCCCAATATACATCAGAAACTTAAATCTGAAATATTGTAAAAGTTCTGGCAGGATGAAGAATAATTACTTGGGTTTTTTCCAGCAAAAGCATGTTACAATAGCTACTATACAGTAGCTACATATATATATATATATATATATATAGCTACTGTAGACAGGCTGTTGTAATCCATACCATGGTGGTGTTGATCTAAGGTGTTCCTCCACCCACTACTGTGATATACCACAGGAACCATCAGAAATCACAGGACCAGTTACAGAGGAGCTGCAAGGCCCTTAGAAGTGTTCTCTCACAAAATACTGAGTTACATGTTACAGCTCTGTTTACCACAGCTGAACAGCTTTCTTCAGCAACTCTGTCTCTGAGCTATTAATCTTTCAGCAGGTAAACATTTTAATTGCTGTAATACCCTAAGTACCAATAGGATCCTCTAAGTAAATCCTATGAAAAATCTGAATGGCACGAAGAAGCTCCTCCAACACTAAACCTACTCTTGGTGACTCTAAGTTTAAGTCCACATCAAGGCAAATTGAGATACCTGCCTGCTTATATCAGTCAAGTCTACACAGCACAAAACAGAGCTGGCTTTGAAAAACCTGAGTAATCAGCTACTTAAAATATGTCATTCAGTTAATTAAAAACTAAAATTAAATTTGAGAGAGAGAAAAGTACTGAAATCCCCTCCGAACATTTTTAATTATCTTAAATGTCATGCAGCACTATATCCATCCCTTTTATGTTTATAAAGTGGTTATAGGAAGAGCTGGAGGAATAGGAGACAGCCAAATGAAGGGTAAACAAGTTTGTTGAGCAGCAGCAGGAACAGGGGAAGAAAATGCTATCAGTTTCTTCATCCTTGTTATGAGAAAAGGAAGCTGGTGATAGACAAGAAGCTCCTGTTGTTTTCTGTCTCAAGGACTGAGGGGTGGTAAACAAAACAAAGTAAACACCCATGGCATTTCTCATGCAAAACAGGAATTAGGGCCTGGAAGGCTGGCCCCATGCTTTGGGTCCCAGCCTCAGAGCACCTGCACTACACCCCAATGGCACAGCCACCAGACTGACATCAGGTTATGTTCACACCGGTATTTAGCAATACAAGTACAAATTTATTTGCATCCACTTATTTTGTATCAACTGAAACGTTTCTTAAACAACTGCAGAGTTTGGTTAAAACACAGGAAAGAAAAGAAGAAAAAGAAAAAAAGAAAAGAAGAAAAAGAAAAAAAGAAAAGAAGAAAAAGAAAAAAAGAAAAGAAGAAAAAGAAAAAAAGAAAAAAAGAAAAAGAAAAAAAGAAAAAAAGAGAAAGAAAAAAAGAAAAAAACAAAAGGTGGGGGGAAGGGGAAGAGGGGGAAGATTAATCCCTTAAATTTAGTAGATCTGATCTTTAGCCTAAAAGCACTATGAGTAAGATAAGCCTTCTGGCTACCTTATATCCATCAGCTTTATTTCAATTAAATTTTGTTACATGTAACACTTGATGGGTTTTTTTGTTTGATTGGTTTTGGTTTTGTTGTTTTTAATTTCATCTATTCATAAACCTTAAGACAATCTGGCAAAAAATGTCTGAGATTTTTTTCCCCAATCTCTGCCAGGGAGAGAGGAGCTAAGCACAGACAAGTGGAGATCCCAGTATCACTGAGAGGCAAGGACAAACTGCAGCAGTACAGGACCACAAAGCAAACATAAAAATACTTTTGTATGAATATTTGATTTTAAAGGATAACACAGGTTAATCCAAAAAGAATTCTCCACAGGGGTTGTACATCTACTTTTTCAAGAGATCAGAGCTGTACCATTTGGTTCATTCTTCGGATTCAGTGTTCATTTCAGACACTGATTATTTGCCAGAAATCACTGCTCTAGCAGATGTATCATTACTATTCTCTTTTTACTGGTTTACAGGAAGATTACAAACGGTGAGCTACATTAATGACACTTGCAAACCTACTACCAAGTTTTCAATGTTACTTCTCTCAAAATCAATTAGTTTTATTTAAGTACTGCAAGAGAAGAGCTACAAACACACACTGCAAAGGCCGTAGGAAAGTTTCCTTTTCAAGAAAAACACAAGGTTAACTCTGGACTAAGCCTTGTGCACAGGCATCAAGCAAAAAAATCCATTTGTTTTTTAATGCTGAAGTCAATGATGCAGTAAGAAGATCTTTACCACTATGCTCTGTTCAAACAAACAAAACAAAAAAGGGGGAAAAAAAACAACCACAAAAAAATCTGACCATGAGTCATAGACTCATATCTCAGCAGAAAGTTCACTAAAATGGCTAAAAAGCATTTTTTAATTCAATACATGGACAAAAGTCTACTTCATCTAATCTAAACACTAACACAATACTTTGGCAACACCTATTCCAAGTTAGAAGGATTAGTTCTACCATAACACACAAATGAAGCCTTTTATGGGTTTCAGTCCTGCTCAATAACCTATTTCAGTCCAAACAGATTGCTCTCAGCCTCTGCAAATTTCTTATCCCCTACAGAATGAAAATCCACCCTGAGAAGCAAGACTTTGTGGAGCCCATGGAGCTGAATCAGGCAAACAGGTACCCTAAAACCTGGTAAAAGCAGACTAACTGCAGAATCTTCCCAAAAAAGGGCAGACACAAGCTGTCCTCTTTATTTCAGAGAAAGGGGAAGACCAGGTCTGTTCTCAGTGAGGCACAAGTTGAGATTTAAACATAGATCCACCCCCTCCCTGCACTGTATTTGCATAAAAGCAATTCTGGCAGTCAGCACTTGGGGAGGGTTCAAGTTCTCATTCCTGCAGCCTGGACAGACCAGGAACAACTGGGCTGACTGGTTACCCCAGACACCAACACAGCATCACAGCTCAACTCTTCACAGGAAGAGAGCTTTGAGGTCTAGCTACAAGGAGCAGCTATGGATAAAAAAAACTTACTGGTTACATCACCTGGTATGCTTAAACTGCTTTAAATCCTCCTTTTTGACATGCAGATAAAGCCATGGTGGTCAGACTGAGAACCCTTCCATAAGCACAACACTCAATCCCAAATTCATCAACTTCAAACAAAAGTTCAACAAGTTCAAGCCTGAAATTATCATATGAAGTTAAACCCAAAGAAACTTGCAATGGGGAGAAGAAAAAAATATCTATCTTGATTATGAATTTTGGTAGACATTTCTTCAGTAAGAATTAAAATTCTAACTTCACACTTCTGATGTTACTATAAACAAAACCAAAGTATCTCCTTGAAACAACTGCAGTAAACCAAGGCAACATCTCTGCAAAGTTGTTCCTAGTCTAGTGATGGGATAGGAAATGAAGAGGCTGAATATAATGAACATTGCCTCAGTTACAGCATTTTGGAAGTATTAAGTTATCACTCCAGTGGCTTCAAACTTGATGAAAATCCAATAGCCTTTCATCAACTGTTTTGTCTTCAGTTGTTGTTTGTCAGCACCTAAGTCTGAATGTGAGTGAAAAATTACCAAGTGTTCCTCCTGTTTTAGAATATGTTCTGAAATTGGTTAATTTAACAGCAAACCTCTTGTTATGACAGGAAGTACTTGAAAGAATTTACAAACAACTCAGCCTACATTAATGTCTGGGAGAAGGGAGCGTGACAATTGTAAACTCAAATTTATTTTAATACAAACCACATTTAAGACAACAGCTTTTGGTGCATGCCAGCCACAAGTACAAACTTTACTGTGCCTAGCTTAGAAATTCTGCTCATTTTTTTTTCTCCTTCTTTCCCTGGCATAGGAAAAACATGGGGTATAACTACTATAAAATCACACACACATATTCTTCACTTGCCAACACCCACTGTTTTGGAAGAGCACATCAAACCTAAAAACTAACAATAAGGACCAACACTTCATATTATTGTGATAATGTGCTATAAAAATGTAGAAAAATAAAAGCATCAGTACATTGTACCAGAGATACAATAAGTTATTTAATCCCAGGGTAAAATGAGAGGCACCTCTGACACACATTGTTGACAGTTTTTTCTGAAAAATGAGTCAGATGCATGTCCTGGGGGATGCTTGCTCTCTGATTAAAACACTGTCACCAACAGCCATTATTGTTCAGGTGCTATTGATCTGAGATGGTGTTTCACTGAATTATGGGTTCCAACAAAAGCCAGGTCACTTTTTTTTTCATTTTTTTTTTGTTCCCCCCCAGTCAAACAGGCAGACCTTTGAGGAGTTTAAGGCATAAGACAAATACATGGATTTGCAACCCATCTGATCAGGTTTTACCACATTAAAAATCTTCAGTGGAAATGTAATGAAAGGCTACTATGATTTTGAGTGGTCCACAGCTATTCTGATGCTGTGGATGCAAAGGCTACAACCCATAGTCACAACAGCCAGAACCTCAGGGCTGATGGAAATATACCCAAGCACTGGGGATTAGGTCAAGACACTGCAATCTGTACATTGACACATAACACACCAGTAGGAAGGCAATGATCTGTATAATTGCTTTCTGGTAATAGAACACCTTCTGAGACTCAAAAAGCAGGAGCAACAATTCACAAGCCATGTCTAATGAAAAGCACAAATGTGAAATACATGAAAAGAGGAGGTGGGGGCAGTGAGTGCAATGCCTGATTTAGGGAATGGCCTCTCCCCAGTATATGATTAGCTGTGAAGTTAAAGCACTTGGGGTTCATCATCACTAAGGCATAGCAGACTTAAAGCCAATAGAAAAGGAATTTTTAAATCTATCAGAGAATGGTCTAGATTGGAAGGGACCTTAAAGATCATCTAGTGCCAACCCCGCAGCCATGATCAGAGACACCTCCCTCTAGACCAGGTTCCTCCAAGCCCCATCCAACCTGGCCTTGAACACTTCCAGGGATGAGGCAACCACAAATTCCCTGAGCAATCTGTTCCAGTGTCTCACCGTAAAGATTTCTTCCTAATGTCTAATCTAAATCTATCTTCTTCCTGTTTAAACTATTACCCCTTGTATTATCACTACACGTCCTTGTAAAAGGACAAAAAGTCCCTTCCCAGCTTTCCAGTACCCCCTTCATGTACTCAAAAGGCACTGTAAGGTCTCCTCTGAGCCTTTTCTTCTCCAGTCTGAACAACTTTCTCAGCCTCTCTCCATAGCAGAGGTGCTCCAGCCCTCTGATCATTTTTGTGACCCTCCTCTTCCTCACTTCAATAGCTCCACATCCTTCTTGTGCTTGGGTCTCCACAGCTGGACACAGAACTCCAGGTGGGATCTCAACAGAATGGAGCAGAAGGGGAGAATCACCTCCCTTGATGTGCTGGACACACTTTTTGCCAGGACAGAGCTGGCTTTTTGGGCTGCAAGAGTACATTGCTGGCTCATGCTGAGCTCCTCATTAACCAACACCCAAAACTCTTCTCCTTAAGGCTTGCATCATACATCATAGGTATTTTAAATCACAAAACTACAGGTAAGCAACACCAAAATTAAATTAAACAAAAAAAAAAAATATTGAGCTGCTCTCAATTTTTACTATTTCATTACACAATTAATTCCATCAGTGGTGTTCCTGTTTTCCCACTGCCTTGTATGTGTTTTCACCATTCACACCTGTACATTAGATCAACAGCATTTTATGTCTCCCTGCATCCACCAGCAGTGCTGAAACTGAAAAAAAAAAATTTAAATCAGCCTAAGGAAAACTCATGGAAACTTCCTTGCTGCAAATTTGGAGGCAAAAAACTACACAGGCTTAGAACTATTGAGAAGATACAGGTTATAAAAGGTTGTTCCAGAAATTAGTGCAAAGGGGTCTACTGAAGCAAAAATAATACTCTGAACATCAAATACCCCATAAAGAGAGAGAAAAGTATGGGTGTTTTCCAAAGGCCCCATAACTGAGACCTGTGAGAAAAAACTTAACCAGCAGGAGAGCTACAAATGAGGTGACTCCAAATTGGTTTTCTTTTAAAACTGACACAGCTACCTTTTAAGTAGTTCCAAGTTCACCACTAAGAATACCACACAAATAAGGAACTATGATATTTATAAGCTACTACAGTGACTGTCTGGCTGCCAGATACAAATGCTATGTGGCCACTCCAGGGCAGGTGAAACAGATTTTGTATTCTCAGACCACAGAAGTAACTATTGCTCAGTGAAATGGGAAAGCCATTACTTCTGCAATACCAGCAGTTCCCTGATAAATCACTTAGCCAGCAGAATTTTAAGTTCAAGCTTAAGTTCATATAAATAGAATACCACACAGGTAACAGCCTTTTGCATGGGACTACAGGATTCAGATCAAACTGTAATTGCAGGATTATTCAGATTTGTCTCACAACAACAAAGAATGGTTCGGAAACAAATCAGCAGCTGTTTTAATTGTAGATGGGAAAAAATATTCAAAATAATAAAAGAACAGAAATAGCTTTCATGTTACAGCAGCTTTGTAGCATCTTTGTGTTAAAATAAATTACTCCCAAATCTGAAGCTGAAAATATTTTGTTTGGTTTTAGTTTTTAATTGGAAACAACTGTTTTCCCACCAAAAAGAAATCTATAAACTCAACTGATAAAAGCTGCATGACAGATGAAAGGCAGCAAAAGTATGTTGGGGAGCAAAAGATCATACAAAATTCTGCAGAGAAGTTGTTTTAATTAAAAAGGAATCAAATTGCTATGAAAGGCAGCTTAGTCAAATAAACAAGTCCAAACCAAATCACTATTAAATAACAGTTCTACAACAGGAATATTTAAGATATATCAAATAAATGTTGTAACCCCCCACCCCAACCACCTTACATTAATCCTAATGTAATTATCTCTTCTATAAGCTTCCCACATCATGCCATTTCTACATCTAGGATGCAACAGATAATTCATTCCATTTTCCTGCTGGCAGTAATGACTTCAGTAGTTCTAACACTTATTAGCTAAAATTACTTATAAGGGCCACTGGCACACCAGTAGATGCCGTTTCAAAACCAATTACTACAGATCAGTAGATGGAAAAGTTAAAAGTGGGTCTTCTTGGACAAGGCTATTTATTTTTTAACACGGACAGAGATTACATCATTGAGAGCATAAGGGGAAATGTAGGACATCATCCACTCATCCCCTCCTGGATTTACAGCGCTTGTTGAATCCGTCACTGCCCTTTGTCTACAGCTCTGCTGGAAGTTACTGCTCTGGGCTGTGCTGGTAAACAGATCACGGGAATGCACTGTGACCCCCAACAACAGAATTGCTGAATTAGCTCATGCCAGCAGCACTGGCATTTGAAGGGAACTGCAGAGAGCCTGCAGGACTTCCCATGGGCAAAGTTGAAGTTTTTCCGTATCCTCGGCGTAGCTGTAGCGGGGTGACCCCGTCTGGCTGCCGAGCACCCCCCTCAACAGGACAGGGAGAGCAGAATGAGGTCTGTGGTCACTCCGTAACATTTTGTCTTTGATGTTTTTTCCTCCTCATGCTCTTACCCTGCTCCAGCACGGGGTCCCTCCCACAGGATACAGTCCTTCACAAACTGTTCCAGCGCGGGTCCTTCCCACGAGCTGCTCTGCCTGCCAGAAAACTTGCTCCTGTGTGGGCTCCTCTCCAGGGGCCACAGCTCCTGCCAGGAGTCTGCTCCAGCACGGTCCCTCCACAGGCTGCAGCTTTCTTCAGAGCATATCCAGCTGCTCCAGAGGCTGCAGGATGCATTCCTGCTCTGCTGTGGTCCTCCATGGAGAGCAGAGGGACAACCTGTCTTCTCCATGGGTTGTAGAGGAATCTCTGCTCTGGAACCTGGAGCATCTTTCTCCCCTCCCTTCTTCACTGACCTTGGTCTACAGAGTTGATTCCCACACATATTTCTCACTCTGCTTCACTGTGGTTTTTTTTACACTTTTCTAAATATCACAGAAGTGCCTAAAACTTCACTGATGGGCTCAGCTTTGGCCAGTGGTGGATCTGTTCTGGAGCAAGCTGGAACCAGCTGTGTCCAACAGAGGGAACATTCCATGGCCTCTTCACACACAGACCCCCTCTGCAGCCTTGCTACCAAAACCTTGCCAAGTCAGCCCAATGCAGTGGCCAACTACAGCCTTCCCACAAATTTAGCACCTAATCTTGAGAGGCACAGCATATACAAACCTAAGTCACAAGTCACAGTCTTCAATACATTAATGCCCAATCTCTTGACTCCCTTTATGCCTCTGGAATACCAATCCGACTAGAACTTACACTTATTCCTTAAAAAAAAAAAAAAAAAAGAAACCCACAACATTAAGATATTCTATACAATTGTATTCTATACAATTCTATACAAAGATCATAAATCTAGGGTAAAAAATATTGATGTTCCATGCAATTCTGAAAGTAGCATTTTATTATAAATTGGAAGAGTGCTTCTGGATCATAACTCCAGATCATCTCCATTTATTCTTCTTCAGTTTGTGCAAGGAAGTGACATGAAAATACACAAAACTGGATTCCTTCCAGATTAAGCTATCTGCAAGGCACACTCCTAAGTCTAAATTATGTTCTGCCCAAAGAATAAGGCAAAGGTCTGAACAAGCCTGAAAAACATGCTGTAACACAAGAAGGATGTTGGACCCTCAGTTTCCTCCCCAGATCTATGGCTATGGCTACACCATAGCCATATGCTACTCACTAACACCAAGAGTCTCCAGGCTGCTGCTACATTAAATACACAGCACAGGCCCCACTGCAATCAGTTGTCCTTTGATTTGCCTAAGCATATTTGCTCATTTTTCCCTTTAGAGCTCATCTGCACTATTTATAGAAAGGCTTTACATTCTTAATAGTTACCAGACAATGATTTTTAATACACATTCCATCACTGTGAATCCTCTTCCATGAAGCTTTATACATTATGTAAAATAGGCAATTATCACTGCACAGTTTAGGTCATTCCAATGCCTATAAACTCCATAGTAATGGGAACTGGAGTCTGTGTAGCTTTTTCATTTTTCATCCATAGATTTGGCAAGCTCCAAACTAGCATTCATCCCACATATTTTAAACCTTAACTACTGTACTAATTGGTAGCACAGAATTGACAAAAACATTTTTATTCATCTACATATCTTTGATTCCTGTAACGCATACTCCACACAATATTTTGCGAACGTAACATTTTCTTTCACTAAATGATGAGACCTGGTGGCTCCTGGATGCAATGCAGCTGCAGCACAGATGAAAATTTTTCAAAACGTGTTTAAGTCTTTTCAATGTACAGCTGTCATCAGAAAAAGGGAAGGATTAGTCAGGTTTTTTCTTTTTAGGAGAAAAATGAGGACACAGAGCGACGGTGCAGCCATTTATCCCTCACACAGCAAAAAGTGCAACGCCTGAAATCAGCAGAGTATCATCCACTGGGGAGCTCTGGAAGCATCCCAAAAATACCCAGCACTTGAAAATTATGAAGAATTGTTCCACAAACCCAAACAATGTGACTTTAAACGGAACAGAAAATATTTTTGTGCGAAAGATCACAGCATTTCCATGTTACCAAAGTCCCTTCATGAGTACACACAGTATTTCCTTTTCTATCAGAAAGAGGAAGTCTGAGATGAAGGCAACTCCACATTCCAGTTGAGACCCAAGAACTGGGTCTCAACTATATCCATTTCCTTCAGACTACTGCTATTTCCCAGGCAAAAATTACATTTAACAACAAAAGTTACACTTCAATTCTAACTGTAAAAAGAGTCAGTGAACCAAAATTATTGAAGTTCAAATTCTGAAGGATGTATTTATAAAAACAAGCCTCAAATTTATCCTTAACCTCTGGAAAATACTCCTTATAAAAGAAAGAAAAGTGGCATTGAAAAGAGTGCCCCTTTCTAAAAATAATTTTGGGGAAAATCTTGGTCATAGTGTAAACTAGCAGATATGGTGAAACTTGCCTGTTCTCAACTCAGGCACCTCCCTCCCCTCCAAACACCTGTATAGTTATCTTGCCAGGTAGAATACATAAAAATGTGTCTCACCTATAAGCAAAGAGAAAAAAAAAAAAAAGACATTTTCCCCTCCAATTTCCAGGGAATAAAAACATTTGTCAGTTAGTAAATACAGAAACTTTTGTACAATCTGATTTAATTCATATCTTACAGGCCTCTGCCACTTGCTTTTAGAGAAATAATGGACAGAAAGATTACATTTTGAAGACTTTATATTCAGATATATCTGGTGCTGCACTGGTAAAAGGAGAGGAGGATGAAGACATGCAACTTCTGACATGAATGCTGACAAAAAAATCATTTTACTTTTCTGTTCTTAAATAACATTTTTCCATTTTTTTTTTCAATCCCACTTATATTTCTTTAATATCTGCACTAGACTACTAATACACAGAGCAAAGGCCACCTGCTAATGTGCCACAGGAGCAGTTGTATTGTGATAGTGTCATTTTGAAACCACAATACCATAAAAAGAAACTGTGTTAAAAAAATTCCAAAAATAAAAATCCACCAAAAACCCCACACACAGACACAGACACTCCCAAAAATACAAAACAACAAAATAAGCCCCACCACGCTACACAGTGTGAAGGGCAGGAGAAATACCAAGAATTGCACCCAACTTTCACTCCCCAAAAACAAGTGGTTTCAGCTACCTGTACCTTAAAAGCTACACCCCCATGCCCTGAGCACTAAAGCTACAATCTGAAAGATACAGGACCACTCAAACCCTGAGACTGAAGGGCCAATTAAATCCTACATCACTCTTCAAATAACTGTTGCAGATTTATTGCCAAAACTGCAAGTGTACACTCAGGCTCCATTTCCAAGCAGCAGCAGCAAACACCTGCACTCCAGCAGCAGTACTGTGGGGGTACCTGGCAAATGGAATTATCAAAAAACAGCTAGATGAGTATCAACCAGCTTCTCCATATGGACAGAATCTGCTCACAAGAGCTGTGGCCAGTGAGCCCAGAATCATTTTACAACAAAGCTCAGGTGCACACACAGAGCCCTCAGAGCTGCCAGGTTTCCATCACCCATCACCACCACCTGAGGAGAAAAGTGAAGTGACCAAGACTAACACTGGTGACACCTGGCACAGGTCTCCTTCTCCCAGAGAGGGGTGTGTGCAATCAGGTGTTTTCACATGTATTTTTGAGTATGTTGCCATGGAATCATGCTAAAAAAGGTAACAGTAGGAAAAAAAAAATGTACATAACCTGGGATGTGATGCAGAAGGAGGAAGGTTTGTTCCTCGAGGAAATCATTCCCACCAAGGACCTGCCCTCTCCAGGTACACCTAGAAAATGCTTCGTTAGCTGCTTTATTAGCAAAGAGACAGCAGCAGTCTTCAGCATCTGTGTACTTATTTTCTCACTTCCACCAAGAATTTAATTAACCGACATTAATTAAGTTTTCTGTTTGATCAGGAAACTCAGTTCGAATTAACATTTTTTATGGATAGTTTAATACTAATGCTGACAGATAATTTATTTTAGAAGAAGCTGCTTGAAACAAGAAGGACAAAACAGGAGGACCTACTCTACTGAGAAACCAGTATTTCTATTTGCTGTTAGACATGACTGAAAAAATTAGATATGTTATCTGATTTAAGAAGCTGGGTGTTTTGCTTACAAGCTGTACCAAAAGATCTCTAAGCTCAACAGGACATAAAAATACCTTGGAGAAACCAGAGATGATGTCCAGGAAAGTTGTGAATTGTTGATTTACACCAAAACACCAAGATACCCTATTGCTATAATTATGTGTTGGAGAAAATGTCCAGCTGAGACCCTGTCACTTTGAAATAGTCACCACACTTGAAGTTATCAAAACCAAGCAGGCAAACTTAGTAGCACCTATCTCTGCACTGCTGCTTATTCCTGTCAACTGCAGTTCAACAAACTAAACTGTCACCTTCTCAAGCTCTAAGTGGATTTAACAAATTCTGCCCGTGCTAATATGGATGCAAATGTTCATATATAACACTAGATTTCAAATTTCACAATCATAAGGATAAAATACTGAAAAGAAAAAAAAATTAAGGTGAATTAGATGATACATCATTGCTGTAAATGTGCACGTCAGTAGCACAAGGCCTTCTTTAAGAAAAAAAATGCTTTGAAGTCACACATAATGCCAACATTACACATTGAGAGTCCACAAGCAGAAAAAAGTCATGCATACTTGAAAATAGTGTATGCACAATTGCTACAAATCTAGAGTCAGAAAAATGTTCATCTGAACTACAAATAAGAGAGAGAACACATCTTGTTTTTCTAGATCCTTCAGTGCAAAGCTTCCCAGGCTTTTCAAGAAAAGACTCCAAATCCAAATCTAAAATGTTTGTGCTTAATTGTAAAAGCAACATCATGATAAAAGCACAAGAGCAGTTACAGAAGGAAAGGTACCAGACCAAAATGCCTTCTCTCCACATCCACATCTCATCTTTATTCCAAACATACTGGACACTGGACAAATGCCTGAGGCAAAACACAATCCTTGTCTCACTGCAGTATCACTGAAACCAGAAACCCAAACACATTCATTCTAACAGCTCAAGCTCAAAACTATGTAAACCATCAACCTCAAATGTTAAGCAAATACTTGAATAATCCCTATCTCCCCACACACAGCTGTCCTCTTCTTTCAAGAGACCAAATAAAGCCACCTTGTTCACAGTTGCTCTGAACCCAGCTGTCAGGTTCCCCCTGCTGCAGGGAAATAATAAGGGTCAGTGAGTGCAAATTCTGCTGCTCCAGGTCAGCAATGGTCCCATGCTTCACACAGAATAAGAAGCCCAGAGGGATTTAACAGCATATATCCATGGACTGCAGCAGGTGAGGATTAAATTGATCCTCAAAACCCTAAGTTTTAAGAGATTTAATACAAGGCTTCATTCCTCTTGTTTCTACTCAGCCAGTAGCTGGGACCAAACCTTTGAATTTGAATTCATAAAGCTGTGGAGGCCACACAGAAGCATCCCACCACCTGTGGGATTTAAAACCACACAACAGCCTAATACCAGAAGAGGATAAACAGCAACATACAGCCATGTATCATCATGCATTCTTTCTAGCCTGCATGTTGCTTGCTTCCATTTTTTATTATTTTGTATCAATAAATTTTTTAACTAAAGCTATACTTATATTGGAGACTTCTGACATAAACTGATGAAGAGTGCAGCTAAAACTCCTTCAACATAACTGAAAGTCCAGGGCCAGCAGCTTATTATTACTTCACATTTGACCATCCTTGGATTGACTGGAAACAAACCCAGCAGTCAGCTATTCTGTCTGGACAAGAAACTCACAGAAAACCCACCTTTGATTATTGTCACAAGGAGACAAACTAGAGTCAGCTTTTAAATCAATTCTGAAACCACGATAACAAATCATGGTATGGAGGTGGACATCATTTGTATTTATTGTGCTTTCCTTATTGTAAATTTGCACGTTTCAGCTGATTACCATTACTGCATAAACAGAAAACAAGAAATACTTCATTTTCCGGTAGTTCCTCTGTAGCTAAATCATTTTGAAGTGATCTGTATTATTTTCATTAAGCCATAGATGAATTCCCAAGATACAACATCTAACTACTTGGTTAGATGATGCTACCTTCCTAATAATCAAAGACCAAACAAACAGACTCTGCAGTGTGTCATTAACAGCTCCATATGGCCAAGCAGCACTGTGCCCTTTCCTAATCACTGCATCTGGCATCATACAAATGAGGGAAATGAAATATTTTAAGTGCTTTTTTAAAAAAATAAAGTAAAAAGGCAATAAATTGTCAGGATAAGAAATGCAACAGAAAAGCCATCATGTATATACAGCCCAAGAAAGTTATTACTATTCAAAGTGAGAGATACTGAATACCAGAAATAGAGTATTTTAGGCAAAAATTCTGAGTCACTCTGTGTCCAGTTTATGATCCAGCTGTATCATTACTTGAGTTTGTAGCATCCTGAGGTGGAATTCCTCATCCTCTTGCAGTAACATGTCTCAGCAGCAGTTAACACAAGCGTCAGCCACATCACCCCAGAAGGAAATCCCTCCCCATTACTCACAGCCTGCTGCTGGCTCCTCCTTGGAGCTGGCATGAGCCTGCATCAGCAACTGGATTGGTTAAACTGGTCAAGATTAAAACTAACCCAATTAGAAAATAAACCAAAAACTATAGTTTAATTCAGATCAGCTTCCCTGTTCAAATCACTGTATGGCTACATGAGTGCCTGTGAATCTCTACAGGAGACAGGTTGGAGTTGTTCAGACCAGAGAAGAGAAGGCTCTAGGGAGTTTCTAGTGACCTTCCAGTACCTGATAGGGCCACAGAAAAGCTGTGGTATGTAACAACAGGACAGGAGTAACAGCTTTAAACTAAAAGAGGTGAGATTTAGGTTAGATATTAGGAAGAAATTCTTCATTTTGATGGTGTTGAGACACTGGAACAGATTGCCCAGGGAATTTGTGGCTGCCCCATCCCTGGAAGTGTTCAAGACCAGGTTGGATGGGGCTTGAAGCAACCTGGATCCAGTGGGAGGTGTCCCTGCCCATGGCAGGGGGTTGGGGCTTGATGATCTTTGAGGTCCCTTCCAATCCAAACCATTTTGTGTCTATGACAAATTGAGCAGCAGAAGCAAAGCAAGAACACATCCTCGAGTGGAGTCATTTATGCCAGCATTAATTATCTACTGAATCACAGCTGAAAGGCCTAACTTTAATAAAACATCATAATGTCAGTGGAATCTACTGAAATAAAGTTGAATTTTGTCACACTGGTAGAAACTTAGCCATAGTAAATAATGAATTGAAGCTGCCTATATATACTGACGAGCTGCAGAATACATATATTATCCTGACTGCCATGGGCAGAATTTCATATTTAATGACAGAAAAAATATACTTAGCTCCCTGCTGTCAGACTTAGCTCATCGAACAACTTGCCAAGCTCATTTTTATTTTAATTAATAAATAAATAAATTCTACTCTTTGTCCACATTCCAGCCTTATGAGAAAAATCTCACACCTTTCCCCTGCCTGTTCTACCTCTAAAAACCAAAGCAATTTGAGAACAGGTATGAAGGTCTAGAAAACCTTTACTTCTACCTAGCATTTCCAATTTAAAACACCCAATCTGGATTATAATAGTCCTGGATTATAATAGTATTCTTCCAACAACTTGAACTGCATTAAGACTGGTTCTATAGAGGAGCTGCTGAAGTCAATAGGACATCTTCAAGCCAGAGGCCACACAAGCTCATCCACTCTTTAAATATGCAGTTTATGCACATCAACTTTTATAAGTACACCTGAGTGAGAAGACTTGTCTTCTACTTTCTAGAGTCTAAGGAAGCTGAAGTTTTACTTAGGATTCTTTCAACCTAAGATACATTGAATAATGCCTTTGTCAATCAGAAGACATTGTGGGGTATGAGAGAGAACTCTTTCTCAAATAAAAGATTGAGTAAAACTGTATCATGAAATCACATGAACTGGAAGAATTCTTGAAGCAGCTCCAAGAGGGACAAAAACAACACTCTGAATTCCATTTGATTGCTTTTTTCTTACATGTAAAAATAAGCCATCTCCATCTACCCATTTTACACTCAATACCATTTGGGTTTCATGAACAACTTTTTCTGTTTTTTAAGATAAAGTCTCTAAAAGTTATGCAGTCCTCTTGCATTGTTTGTCAATGTTCAGTGTTCCTGGAACATAAGAGATGATTAGCCCGTGAGGGAAGAGGCATGGTCTGGACCCCAGGAAAAAAAAATATTCTTATAAAGGAAGTTAGTACCAAAGAACAACAGGCAAAAAGCCAGAGTATGGGGCTTTTTTGTTTGTTGGTTTGTTTTTTTGTATTCCTGAAAAAATCTAAGCAATCTTCAAAAGCATTATTATTTTCTTCAGTATTTTGGTTCTGGCTCAGGAATAAGAGGGGAAAGAGCTTTTTTCAGAAAAATTCTTATTACTGGTTTGCACCAGAAAGCATGCATATGCTTTCATAATGTCTCTTGCTCAATCCAATTACACAAAAAATCCCAATTATCATTACAGTTCTTAAATACCACCCTTTTCAGGACTAATCCAGAGCTCAGCAAAAATAACATAAGATTCTCCTGGGTCTGAAGAGTAATCAGGATCTTCCATCAGATGGATTGAAAAAAACACAAAATATGCACTTTGAGCTACAACATACACCAAAAACATGAAAAATCGGGCAAAGCACAACACAAATGAGATACTGGTCAATGATGAACAAGAACTTGCCCCAGAAATTCCACAAGAACCCTTCATGCTGAATTCAGGCTGAACACTGCACTCAATCAGCTCATGTGCATGTCTGCAGAATTTCACTTGAAAGCAAACTGCAGTAACACACAGCTCTGCTCTTAAGAGAGACAAAAATTACCAAATCCTAAGGTTTTTATTTTAGGCAGCTATTTCCTACACAGTGTTCATTGAAAAGTATTTAAAAGTGAGGCAGTACTAAAGTAATAAAGCAAGGTCTTATAAGCAGACAATGAAAAGTTGAAAAAAAATAATAAAAAGGCTTATCACATATATAAAATAAAAATCACAAAGTAAATTTTAAAAACATCCTAAACAATAGAAAGGAAATAGTATGTAGTCCTTTCTGAAGGGAAGCAAGAAGTTAAAAAAAAAATTAGAAAATAAATTCAGGTAACCCTGCAGCTCCCCATTGGAGGCAAAACTCTCAGCCTCCTGTGCAAAGATGTTGCAACAAATAGAAAAATCAAGAGACTGAAGAGAATTTCCACCATTTCATTAGGTACTTTGAGGAAATGCATTTGATTATAGCTTTCCTCCACTATCACTGAAGTTAAGAAAATAACCTGGTTCCTTGATTTGGGCCCTTCATTTATTTTCTCTATCTTGCAACTAATCAACTTAGTCCAGTCCAAAAGGAAAAAAAAAAACCAGTGATGGTAGATTTCTTGCCAACTGTAAGCTATTACTGGCACATTTAAACATAATTACTCTTGTATGCTAGAATCAGAGTTTTGTTTTGGTTGGAAAAAGCCTTTACCTCCACCTCACTCCAAAGTCCAAAGCTTACCCATGTCCCTAAACACCACATCTGCAAGTCCTTTGAACACCTCCAGGGATGGCAACTCAACCACCTCCCTGGGCAGCCTGATCCCACACCTCATAGGCCAACATTTCCAGAATAAAAATTAAACTGAAGATATCCAGAAGGTTTGTTTAGAACCTGAAAGGCTGTGATAAGATGTGCTGCCTAAAGAAACACATGGAACTCCTGATGAGCATTATCTTTGGCTTTAAGCCCAAATACTGCAGTGACCAAACCTATGTCTCCTCTTGCAATACACAAAAAAATTCAAACTCATTTTTTCTATACCTATAGGAGGTATCTATCCTACAGTAAAACACTGCATGCCCTTTTAATTCTGTGATTTTCATTTAGTTGCCCCATCTGCTAGAAGTATTTTAATACAACACCTCTTTTCATATCCTAACAGATACGGAAACAAGGGAAAAGAAGTAAACATGAATATTTCTTTATTGATTTTTAAAAACTTGGATTTCAACCAGGATTTCAGTGGTGAAAAAAAAATTAATAGATTTTTATTCTACATAGATTTCTCCAGAAGTAATGTTAATTATTTTTTTAATTCAAAAAGGTTTCAGATCTTGTGAAATGTTCAGTTTTGAATCAGAATGCTTATGAGAATTTCATACTGGCATGATTTATGACTTTATCCACAGACTTCTGATCTCATAAATTGTTTAAGAAATTTAAGTCTTGTGAAATAAAATCACAGCAACCTTTTCAGAATTTCTTTACAACTTCACATTCAAATTTGCAGTGTATGTAAAATGTTATTCCTTAGACAATAAATGGGCTACAATTTTTTCCCATAACTGGCCTGATGTTACCTAAATGTGGTAAGGGCTTGGGTTTTCCCCAGAACAAAAACCACAAAAAGCAAACAAAAAACTCTATATACACTGAGCTTTCACTGAAATTGGAAGACTATGGAATAAAATTATAGGGTAAAGTTTTTCTTATGTAGTAGTAGTAGTAATAATAATATTAAAAATAAAAGTTTCAAGCAGGACTGTAAGATTTTTTTCAATTATGGAAATGTGAGGCAGTATAAACCAGAACTTACTTGTTGGTTCATTGCATGTGTCACTAAGCAAGAACCTATTAAAGAGACCCACTGAAGGATTTTCTGATGTCAACCTCCACAGTCACAGACTGAAGACTAAACCACAACCACGTAACTTGCAACTGAGAGACAAGGTGGATACTCAGGCTCTCGCTGTCTTTCTATCAGCACAACTTAGCCTGGTATTGGTAAATCACCTCTTGACAACACTCCTGTACAGAAAACAAAGTTTAATTTAACCAGTGGCAGGGGTCACAGCCACAATGAAAACAAACTCACCTGTAAAAAACCAAAATAATTAGATCTGGCAGTTTAGGCAGGCTGTTCAACTATTTAATGTACATCTCAACCCATGAAACGTTACAGATGGGCTCCTTTTAAACAACCTTCTGCAGGACTTTCTTCTACCAAGGGATGAATTTTCTTCTCCTCAGTAGTTATGCTTACCATAGATCTTGTTACAAGTTCCTGTAGTTGAAACATGGATGCAAAAATACATTCTCTTGGCTAATAATCACTTTTGCTTGATCTCAGCCTGAAAATATATGTTGGGAAATTTGGAGGCCAGGGAAATCCTTTCCTCTGTGACCTTATCTACTACTTATGAAACTTGTTATAGTTTGGACAGTCATTCAAAGAAGAAGAAAAGTTTTAAACTGGGTACAAGCCATGAAATATGCAATTATACATTACAGTGCTTTGCAACATGTCTTTTGAGTACCAATTAGGCCCCTACTGAAGGCTGCAGCAATTTGAAAGCACATTGTAAAACACTTCACACATCATCCCCCACGTCTCAGTGGTTTCACCTCACATTCACACTGGGCTTCCTAGCATCTCTTCCTTTACAAATACATTTTTCCATTTAATGAAAACAATAACGACAATGAATCACTTCTGCAGAATAGAGTCTTTCATATACACCAGATGCCTAAATTTTGCATACTGTGAAGAAAAAAAAACACAAAAAAACACAAACAAACACCAAAACTCACCACAACCCACCACAGAAAACTAATGCCTACTCAAATTGCTGTATTTATCATAGAAGTCTGTCAGGATTTTGCATCTTTTGTAAATGTTTTCCTGAGAATTTTTTTTTAATGCTAAGATCTTAATATTGCTTGTCATAATGTGCTACACCAAGTGCTGCAAAAGCTAATATCTAATTAACTCAGTTATTAGCAGCTTGAGAATATTGCCCAAACAATAACTCAAAATTACTGTCTTATAAACAAGGGAGTTAGACAGGAAAAAGCCCTCAAAGCTTTAAAACTGAGGAAATTAACATTTTCTTATGTTTTTCAAGGCTTTCCCTTCCAATTCCATTGAATCTGTTCCAATAAACTTTTTTTTAACATACTTTTTGATTTTATCTTTTTAAACCAGTTCTTACACTACTTCTGTAAAAATCAAGCTGGACAGCCAGCTCCAGGCAGAAGAGTTGAGGAGAACTCTTGGTCCTCCTCATTCTGCTCTGTAACTAGTGGGGCACAAGTACACAAACAGAAATGAAATCATAAAACTGTTGAATCAGATATTCAACCAATCATTACAAAATCTAAAGTAATCAGAAAGAGTGGCTTTATGAAATGCATGCCTTTTTCTGAGGGGGAAAAAAAAAAAAAAAAAAGGAGAACAGAAAAGTCTACTTCTACCTTTACTCACTTTTTATTTTCTTACAGAGGCATTTCATTAACTAACTCGTTAGTATATTACAGCAACCTGGTATTATTAGATGTCTGGCTAAAAATAAAGGTACTTGCCAACAGCCACACATTATGTGCTAGGGGAAAACAATGACACAGTAACAGGCAGACAGATGCTGTGGATCCTAAATTATTCATGACCTATTAAATACAAAATAAAGCGGTCCCAGAAAATTAACTCCAGTAAGAAGGGAATACAATTTTAAGACATCCCTATGAATTATTTAGTTCCTCTACAAACCATATATTCAGCAATTGCAAATAATTTGGATGCAAAAGTGAAGACAAAAAACAGTGTTTAAGCAGCTCATAATTAGCTAAGTATGACAGATACCACAAAGGATGGCACTCCTTTAAAAAACAAAATCCAAACATACATCCAACATGCCAAAGCATTTAACAACAATTAATTTCAAATAATAATTAGGTATTTCAAATAATGTTTGGTGCACTTGCAAGAGCCATTTCGAATTTTGAAGTTAGTTGTAATCTAGAAATAATCTCATTATAAAACCTAAGCAGCAGTGCAGCTGTGTACTTTCAGTCTCCCTCATTTCCATAAGCACTAAAGAAGCCTATTTTTGCTCTTATTCTCATTTGGAATATTAAGACTCTGAAAAATCTATTCTGATGCAATTCTACAGGATACAGTTGGTATTTTCACAGCCTGAGCTATTCGGACAAGAAAAAAAATATTTTCCCCAGAAAAATAAGGCAAACAGTGGCAGTTACACATGCTGACATGAACTCCATCTTCCACATAATAAACGTCATCAGGATTCTCTTTGGGAAAGCTGCAGTTGTAAAGCAGTAATAATTAGGCTTAATATAGTTCAAAGCTGAATTATGGCAGCTGTACATGCCACAACAAAGAATATTTTAAAGTATCAAGTACCCGTTTAATTTAAATACAACCAAACTCCAAAATATTTCTGATTTACAGTAAATTACTCGGAACACTGAATATATCTCAGTGCTGCTCTTACCTTTCCTAGCAGCATCTGTTCTCCGTCTTGCTGGTGACACCAGATCCTTTACAATCTGTAGCACTTGAATCATTGCTCGTTTGCAAGATCAAAGAGACTAAATGCTCCTCCAAAATTCCAACAAGTTTCATTCCTACCTATTATTACATGGCTGCCTTCAGGATGCTCTAGCAAAAGTGATGCAGGAACAAGTCGTCCACCTTCACAGAGAGACTTCTGCCTGATGAGTCTCCAGGCTGGGGTGATGGATTTAAAGTGACTTCAGCACAAGGAGACAAAAAACTGCAAGCAGTCCTAAGTGTATTTCTAGAGAACATTTTAAAATTATTTACTGCAGAGAATGCAAGCCAATTTCTTTAAATAAATTTTAAAGGAAACATTCACACCACAAAGTAACTAAAGGAAACACCACTTGAAATGAACACTGACAGAGGCAATGCCCTCCCCTAGACTCTGTATCTAAGATGCTGCATCCTCTTTTCAACTCTGCCTTAATTCACGAAATTTCATGTAATGCTTTAAGAGAGCCACTAGTACAGCACAGAGCCACCATCAGACTTACTAATAGAATTAAAATTAAATCGAGCTTGCTAAACTCCATCATGCACCTGTGAAGTCATTCGGTTCCTTTTCTCTCCCCCCTGATCTCACACCTCTGACACCCCGGTACGTGATGGGAATTCCTGCCTACCGGGAGGCACGCTGGAAATCCTGGGAGTTTTTCAGGCGTTCTTCCCTCCACCACCACCAGAGGCCCGGCGAACTATTTCAGCTAAGGTATTAGCATTACTTCTGTCAGGTAATTTTAAGCAGACAAATTGCAGGATGAGCCCCCCAACGCTTTATATGCCATTTGGAAAACATAGAAAGACACTTCATAAATGCCTTCTGTCAAAGGCTCTACAGAGCTAACAAAAAAAAAAAAAAAATCGTGTGAAATTGTATTTTATATGAGGACTGTCAGCCCTGAAGAGGCTCTGTGAAAGCTTCAGGAAACCTAATTCCTACACTGCACTGCAAAGACTTGCTTACATAAAGAGAAGAATCTATGAAGCCAACTCCATTTTCTGAAAACTATAAAATTTTAAAAAAAAAATAGACCACTGCCAAGGCACAGCAAGATGTTATTCTCTGGCCTTTAGACCTTCTGTTCCCATTGCTTAAGTGTTACATGGTGGGGGGTAGAGGTCATCTCTTTCCAGCTCCAGCTGCTGATCACAAAGGGTTCAGATTTTTGGATTTGCTGCCATCCTTATCCACATGCAAATCAGGCTCTTGAAACATTTACAGCACAGGCACAACAAACTGTTTCTGTTATGTCAGTCTCCTTTACAGCATGCCCATTAATCCTGTGCCAGAAGAAATAACAACCCAAAACACTACCATACTACCTCATTTCATTGGCCAAAGACAAGTAAAATAATTCTGACAACCCACCTGATTTCTTCTCCCACCCAGCAGACATTCAAGTGTCTACTCAATAAGCACTTGTAGGCAAACCACAGAACTGAAAAAGGATCCTCTGAACCATTTGAAAACAAAACTCCCAATTTTCTATATTAAGACCAGTTTCTGATTTCTGTACATAAACTTAAATTCCAGTTTTCAGAGGAATAACTTTATATGTAGACAGGTAATGAAAAGATTAAGGTAAAAAGATGTTTCCAAAACAACTATAATTTCAAAGCATTTTAAAAGATGTAGAATGCAGAGCTGTCTGAAAAATTATTTACTAATAATCCAGTCATCAAAACCTTTGCTCTAAGAACTTTCCCACAATCATCTTGCCATGAAACATTTTTATTTAGTTGGGTTATCAGATAACTTGACTTCAAGTTAAAGACACAAACTCAAAATGGACATTATTACTTAAAGCTACATTACATCACAAATTTCCTCTGAAAAGCTGAATTCTGAGTTTATGGTTCATAACAGAACACAACTGCCTCTACAGCACCCATAAACTTATGATGGTCTTTATACAAACATATTCAGAACTGAAAAAAAGGGAAAAAAAATAGTAAGGTAGACTAAAACTTTAATTAATAACATCCACTTAAACACCTAAAGCATGAGTATACCTTGCAGATCCTGAAGTTTATTTTTAACTGAACAAGATTCTCTCTTTTCTACATCAAGGTTGTCAAGTGCTGCAGTAAGGTGAGGATGGTGAACTAACAGAGTAACAGTGGGAAAGGAGGAGCAGAGGAAGAGACAAAGGCACAGAAGGGAAGCTTTTGTCAATGTTACTTGACAAAAGAAATAGGGCACTTCAGGCACTCCCAGGAAAGGATTACAGCCATTCCCTGTCAAACCATTCCTTGTACTGCTGGTAACAAAGATGGAAAAGTTCTAGTAGATAATTTGTAGGTCTAATGGGCTATGGTAATACAATATGGTATGGAATACAAAGCCAGTACCTACTAAAGGTTGCCCAGTAGCCATTACATGGGCTCTCAGGCCACGGCCACTGGTACATCTCTCCCAACCAGGGGCACTGTTAACAGCTGAAGTCTGCTTTGAGCTTTTAAGTGGGACGCATAAAAACTTCAAAACCAGAAATTATTTTGATGCACATCAGCCTCCCCCAACATAAAATAATCTCCAAAGATGGTATGTACAGCAGTTGCTCTTTTGTCTTTGTTAGGGAAATTGCCATGTGGAAAGAAAATTTAAAAAAAAAAACCAAAAGACAAACATACCTCACAAACCTTCAAAATTAATTTAGGAAAACGTAAGCAAGTTTACTAAATATCCTGTGTGGAATGCAAAGAAATGGTGAAAGTCTGAGCAGGGTCATGGTGTTCATGGTAAACAACACAACAAACTTAGACTAATCACTTAGACTGAAGAATTACACTATCAACTTTGTGGCTGTTATTTCTATTTCCCCAAATCAGTTGATGCACCTACCTGCACAGTAACAATAAACTGGCTTTAGAAAAGAGGTAACACCAAAAACTTCAAGAAACAAACCACACTAACTAGCTACACCATGTAACTTCATCTGTTACTCATAGCTGATAACTATGAGTTCTCTCTTATCTTTGAATCATGAAGCCCAACTGGTATTTTCATAAAATTTGTCATGACAACCACTACCTCTCAGACCACATCCTAACAAAAGAAACTGTGGGCACAGAAATTCACCAACTGAAAGTTCACAGCAGTTATGACAGACACACACAGGTAACAACAAAAAAACCATGCCACAAACTCAGTGTATCAACTTAAGTAGATTTTGTTTGAAGACAAAAGTAGTGCTACAGACTCAGTGCTTATCATGTGAATTCCTGCTAAGCATTTCTCATCTTCAACAGCCAGTTTGCCAAGCAGGATGTGCTTGAGGATGATCTTGCATTTTGCTTTTCTTCAAAATTGTAGGGAATACAACAACCACACACACACTACCAACCTGATAAAACACCCTGGTATGAGGAGGAGCAGTTAACCAGGATGGAATTATATGCCTCACTGTGTGCAGCCCCTGACCTCTCCTAACTGTAATAAAAAGAATGATATGCATCCTGATTAGTCAGCTGTCATTACTCAAAAATAAAATTGCTTTCATTAACATAATTTAACTTTATATTTTTCATAACACATATTGCCAGGTAGCAACACATTTACAAAACAAAAGATGTTGCAAAAGTATGGCTGAGTAGGTATTTGTCAAATGACACTTGGAAAGGCAAAAAAAATAAAATGAGAATTTATTTTGATGAAAACTTCATGCTTTCTCTTTCACTCTCTCCTTATAATATGTAATGTTTATATGTATTCATGGCATTCTGTCTATGCTTTCAAAAAAACATCAAGAGCCCTCAGAGTCATCCGAGGCAGCACTGAAGCTACCCAAAAATACTCCCACTTGTTGTGCCCTCATTTACAGAAAGAGATGTACAAGTAACTAAAAGAAAAAAAAAAATAAAACAACAAAACCAACCAACACTAAAATGGCTTGAATGCATTTATTCATATGAACAATAGGCCTGCACAAATTTTATCTGAGATGCAAAGTTATTCTGAACATTCTTTTCCCATTTCACATCTACTTGAACTGGCCAGAATTCAGGCTACATACAGACTGTTCCCTGCAGAAACCCGTGCAGACCTAACTTCATAAACCCACCTTATGCTCCCCACAGCCAGAATTATTTATGTCCTTTTCACTACCTGCTAGACTCTAAATATGGTAAAGACACAAAGCTTTCAGGCCCAACACACCCAGAGAAATGGACAGCCCATAACACAAGGGTCAGCAAGGTCCCAAGCCCGAGATCAGTCCTGGAAACTGTTTCAGTGGAAGCAGGAACAAGCCTCAAGTCTTCCCACTATCACCTGGAAAAGGGATAAATACACAGGACACTCCTCCTGATATCTCTTTAGCTCTGCAAAAGAGCAAAGTCTGACATTACACACATCCCAGGAGATGGGGATTTACAGGAGTGGGAGTCCCTTTGCTCTTTGAACCCTCCTTTCCACATCTGTTAGGAAAGACAAAAAAAGGAAAAGGCAAAAACCCCACAGCACTTCTATGTGCTATCAAGTCAGTAGAACAATTCATAACTAGGGGTATAAAAAGTCAATTACCAGCCAGGGCTGCTGTTCCTAAGGAACAGTCTGAATGTTTGCTTTGAAAAGCTGCAGTTTCAGAAACCAGGCCTGGCAGAACTGCTTCACCTCCTCTCACATCTTATTAAAGGGCTCAGAGAAGCAAGCAAACTTTCTTATCAGAAAAGACAGCTATTTCATGGGCAGAAGAAATGTTTTCAGCAATAGATTAAAGAATTAAAGAAATACCAGTAAGGCACATTAGCTGGGAAAAGATTCTCTAAATATCAAACAGAAGAAATATCACATTGTAAATATACTTTTATAGTGGGTTCACAGAAAAAAACTGCACATTTCTTGCAAAAAATTCAGATAAAGCCTACTGAGCAGTAAAGTCCTGACAATATCTTAAGTATCAATAGAAACATTTTGTTTTATGGCACTCCTCTCTGGCTCTTCCTGTCACAAGTGGTCTCCAAACTACTATCTAAAATAAATAGATATCGAACTCTAACACAGGCAATATATCATAATACAAATTATTACCAAAGATTCTATAAAGTAGGTTATTAATCCTAACCAATATTTTGAATTAGCTTTCCAATCTATGAACTGAAAACTATAATTTTCATTAAGTATTTTAAATAAATAAATAGTAGTTAGGAGAATTCTAGACTTCCAGATCAATAACTGACCCTCTCCATAAATCTCTGAAACTTTACATACTGATTTTCATCATTTTATACAGATTGTTCTTTGACAGTAATGCACTAATAAGAACCATGAGAAAGATAAAAAAGGAAACCTAATGATCTCAAGGAACCCTATGTAGAATTCTGGTAGCCTTTCCTGTGAACACGTTTGCTCTAGTGATGACTCCATGGATTATTCAAGGCATTAATTTTTCAGAGACAAATGCTTTTTGCAAAGTATCCATAAAAAATATACTCAGCTTTCTGAATGGTTCTACAGTCAGTGAATGTCAGCAACTGTTTAATTCAACAGAATTTGCATTCATTATGGAAAATGCTTTTTTTTTTAAATCACTTATGGCACTTTTGCTACCATTTGTAAAGTATGAAAGCAAGGCTGCAGTTTTTAAAAACAAACTGATGTAAATATATGAACCTCTTTTGGAAAATACCTTCTTGGGAGCAGAAAGCTTGATCTACAAACTGGAGAAATAATAATTGCAAGAGAAAATTACTTAAGTTGATGCTGATTAAAGAGGATTTTTTTTTTTTCAAGTCTGGTTTTCTTTCTACTTTAAATATACAAAAAAACCCTGGTCACTAAATTCAGAACATCAATAAATGGCCAATGAAATCAATTCCACCTATTCCAGGCAAAAACTTAACTCAAAAAGAGAAAAACAATGCTAAAAACAAGGAAAGGGGAAGACAGAAAACCATAGCTGTATGTTCAGCAGACATTTATTGCTCACAGTGAAAGAAACTATGCATTGCAAAACCCCATCACTTCACAATACTTTTACTGTTATGCTTCTTACTCAATTCACATTCTTTTTACCCTTTAGCTCTTGCTACAACACACTCTGCAAGTGGACCTAGATTATAGCAAGATAGCAACTTTCCCAGAGAGATACCATGAAGCCAAGGGAACTGCTGGTGTAGATCACTTTTATCCTCCTCCTGAAAAAGAGACTTCAAGCATTAATGGAGATTAATATCAGAAGTTTGTGTTCAAATACCTCTTGATGAAGCCTTTAAAAAAATTTTAAAAAATAAAGAAAAACCCACACATACATTGTATAGTTTGTTTTTTTCTTCCTGGTGCCTATCACCTCCATAAGCAAAGTAAGGCCACTGCTTAGTCTTTGTTCATATATTCACTGTAAAACTGTACCATCAGATTTAGACATAAAAGTGCATCTAATCTACACAGTCTAGCAACTGTTTAAAGGACTTCCAAAAGCTCCTAGATATCTAACTTGTAAAGACTTGCCAAAAGGAATAGCTCAGGCTACAGTGCAGAACTCCCTGGATGTATCACAGAGGTGCTTCATGTCTTCTGAACTCTATGATTAGGGTTGTGTTCAGCAGCTACATCAGGGTTATGATAAAGAGTAACCAGAGCACCACAGAGGTCAGGGGAAGGGATTCTCCCCCTCTACTCCACTTTCATGAGACCCCACCAGGAGCTGTGCTGAGCTCTGAGGTCTCAGCTGGGAAACCAGAAGGCTCCAGGGAGACCTCAGAGTGGCCTTGCAGTACCTGAAGGGCCTACAGGAAATCTGGGGAGGGCCTTTTACAAGAGTATGAAGCAAAAGGATGAGAGAGAATAGTTTTGAACTGAAAGAGGGTAGATTTAGATTAGATGTTAGAAGAAATTCTTTAGTGTAAGGGTGGTAAGACACTGGCACAGGTTGCCCAGAGGAACTGTGGATTCCTCACTGTGGTTATTTTTATGGTTGTTGCCATTTTGCTTCCGCTCTTACAAATAGATTTATTTAGCAATGTGCTGCAATGAACATGTCACACTTGTTTCATATCCTATCCTATTTCCCATAAAGCATATACATGCCCCAGCTACTAACAAAGACTTCTCTTGTTCCTTCAGCAATGAAAAAATGAGGGAAACACCTGAACATCTTAGCAACAAGGATTGCAAATAAACTGTGCTAGCAAGAGGCAGGAAGCAGCAGTGAGAAACAGGCTTCTTTATTCAGCTTCACCTTAAGACAACAATCAAACTATCCAACTAAAGAACATCTTGCCTACCTAGTGCAAGAGATAAAAGAACTGCACGTGGCCTAAAGACTCAGTCCCAGCCTCATATTCCTCATGCTCTTCCTGTATCTATAGATAACTTAATCATGCCAAGTTTCAGCTCATGGTCCAGACAAGAAGGGATTGAACTGCTTCACTCTACCCAGTATTACAGCCAAACATTTTAATTCACTGTTTTAACTACCAGTGGTACTACACCAGGGCTAAATGAACAGAAGAAGTAGTGCCACTATCCTCCATTTACAGTAGATTTATACTTAAACTTGATACATTAGTTTTCACTGGAAAACATGTGTGTAACCTATCTGTGCTTCACTATCTTGTAGGGTACATACATATATACATATTCACACAAATATATACATGTTGTAGGTATATATGGAATATATATACCTATCTCTGTAAAAAAAAAAAAAAAAAGCCACCTGAGAGCCTTACAGTAAGTTTCACAGAGGTATTATTTCTTTGAGCATGTTTTAATGCATGCTGAACAAATAAATATCAAAGTATGACTGGAAGTGATGCATTAGCCTCAGCTCTAAAATAAGCCCTTTCCTACCACATGAAAAACTACAGACATTTTTGTCACTGCTTCTGGCATAGAAAAAGAGCATGGTGGGGGGACGGAAGTGGGGAGGAAATAAAAAGCTAAATTGATACTTTTCAGTTTGTACCTGATCTCAAAGCAAACCCTAAAACTCATTTTTCCTCTCCCATCCCCCCAGACCCACCCTGATGTCCTTCAAACTCTTTTACAGTAACTTCTCATAACTGGGGGAAGGTGGGAGGGAGGGAAGAGGGACGCTAAAAGCTTGTTTAGTTTTACAACAGACATCAACAGATCTATGAAATATAACTGCTCAGAAGCCTGCAAGGCAAGCAGGGTCTGTAGGGCAGCCCAGACACAAAGTGTGGCTGTAGCAGTGTCACTGATATGACCAGAGCTGCAGCTGAAAAGCATCACCTCCAAAAAGTAACTTTGGGGTAAGTCAGGGAAGAAGGGCTATGTCACTGTAGTGTTTGTACAGTTAAAAAAGAGTATCACCACAAAATGAAACTCCTCATAGCATGCTGTACAAAATTCTACTTTAAAAAGAAGTAAAAAAAAAGTAAAAAGCTTTACTTTCAACACAACAGAATACATTCTGGTGAGAGACATTTCCCTATGCCTCTAAAAATTCTGGGAAGTCTGACTCCCACTCAAAAGAGCTCCAAGAGAGCCTTTCAGCACTCTACCATGAAATCAGGCAGGTTTTCAAAGAGCTTTTCAAGGGTAAAACAGAAAGACTGCATTCAAGAATCCTCTCCTATGGCAAACCAAAGTGGTTTATTAAAACAAAGTGCTCTTTTAAATTAGTGGTCATTATATTAATGGCTATACTGGCCAAAAGCACTGGAGATTCTACAGCATGTTGGTATGCCTTCCATTCCTGACAATAATCATTTTATATATATATATATATATATATATATATATATATATATAAAAAAAAAAAAAAGGAGAGAGAGAGAGAGAGAGAGAGAACCCACAACATACCCCAGCTTCCCAAACCAGTCAAGAGTCCTGCACAACCTCCTGCTCACTTCAGAAATTTCAAGCAGGCATACCAAGAGCCTTGAACAAATTCCAGTGCTATCTTGTCAGTCTCCCACATAATTTTAAGAATTTAAATATCTTAATCATAGGAGACTCTTGTGCAATAAGAGATTAAATGAACCTTAAAAATCAGCTGATTGGTATGATATTGCCTAAGTGCAGCTACTTTGTTTATACAAACACCTGCAACCATCCTTTAAACACTGAAGGAAAACACACTGGATAGTTTAAATAAAGAAAAGATCTTAAATTTAAACAAACACAGAGACAGTCAGGGAGCCAATAATCCTGCTGGGATTACTTGCATAACCCCACTTACACCAACAACCCCAAATAGTTTCCACCCATGCTACAAATCAAAGAAGTTGTTTCTTAACAGAAATTGGTGAAGAATGTCAGAGTAGCTTTCCTTGAAACACAGTTAGTTTAGATTAAAATAACCACACATCTTGTAAAACTGATGTTTTGTTTCTTGAATATGAATGTAAATAACATAACATAAAGAGAGGGTGCAGCTCACTTGTTTTCCTTCTGTGTGATAAAGTTACACTAATGAGCAGCAATAGCTTCACTTTTCCAGCACAAAGGTTCATATTATTCAGTTGCTGGTACTGAGAGAACAACATGACTCACAACAGGCAAAGAAAGTCCTATTTCCTCACTTAACAGTGATGTTAGCCATTTCTAAACCTTCATCTGACTCAGCTGCTGTTTTGTGAATTCTCTAATGCAAGAGGAAGTTATAACACCACCAGGGAGCTTAATGCTGCAGCCTCTGAAAAGCTCTCCCTGCAGTAACCATAACACTGTTCTGAATCTACTTAGTGCCTTTTGCAAAGATGGGGGTGCCAGGACAAACATCTACATTTATAGATCTGTATTTCAGTTGCAAGTTTCTGCATCTTTTCTACTTTGGAATGTACTTGAAAGCCACCCTCAACTTAACACAGGATGAATAGGATCCCAGAAATACAAATTGCTTACATAGTGGTGGGTACTTGACCCTTACTTACTCCAGAGAATAAAGGTTACAGTACTCTCCATTACTCTCTTTCTGCTGCAGGAATACCAAAGACCCACAATAAATGCATTATTATTGTGCAATGTTCTGCATAAAGAAGTACAGAAGTAGAACCAAAACTAAGATTTCAATTTCTTAAAAAATATAACAGCAGTGTTATCGTGCCAAAGGGATGTACTACTCTGGAAACCAATCACTTGTAATAATTCAGCAGTCTTGACTGATTATCAATCAAAAGAGTAAAAGGCTGAAAAATTTAGAAAGATGACTCTCACCCTCTATATATACACACACACAAACTCTTGGCTGCAGCAAAAGCAGCACAGACAGGGGTCAAGGGAGGTGGTTCCGCACCTCTGCTCTGCTCCTGTGAGACCCCACCTGGAGCTCTGTGTCCAGTTCTGGAGTCCCCAGGACAAAAAGGACACAGAGCTCCTGGAATGTGTCCAGAGAAAAGCCACAGAAATGCTCAGAGGGCTGGAGCACCTCCCCGGGGAAGCCAGGCTGAGGAAGTTGGGTTGTTCAGCCTGGAGAAAAGGAGGTTCTGAGGTGACCTCATAGCAGCCTTCCCATACCTGAAGGGGCTACAGGAAAGCTGGGGGAGGGCTTTTGGCATGGGTGTGGGGTGAGAGGACAAGGGGAAATGGTTTCAGGCTTGGAGAGGGGAGATTTAGGTTGAACACTAGGAAGAAATACTTTACTGTGAGGGTGGTGAGACACTGGCACAGGCTGCCCAGGGAAGTTGTGGATGCCTCCTCCCTGGAAGTGTTCCAGGACAGGTTGGATGGGGCTTGGAGCAACCTGGTCTAGTGGGAGGTGTCCCTGGCCATGGCAGGGGGGTGGGAACTGGATGATCCTTAAGGTCCCTTCCAACCCTAGTTGTTCTATGATTCTATGATAAATTAATTATATATTTTAAGTATAAACAGTATGCTATAAATAGAAAATACATATAGTACAAATGTAGCATGTATGAATTTTAAGCATACGTAAATTGTAATAAAACATAATAATAACAATAATAAAACATAATAAAACATAATAACAATAATAAAACATAAAACATAGTAACAATAATAAAACATAATAAAACATATCATCTTTGCTATTTTGGACACACACACACATAGTTAGAGCATCATAAAATAAAACGTGTAAATAATTCAACCTTGATTTTCACTGCAAAAGTGACAGAATAAGCATGAAGGGTAAGTGTCTAAAAAGGACATTCAGTGAGCAACAAGTTTGTATACAAAAAGACTTATCCTCCAACAACATTCATGATGGTAATTCATCCACCACAACTCTCCTGTCAGTTTCCTGCCACTGACAATAACTTTGGTTTACATAAAAAAAATTACATTGGCTTAAACATAGGTGTCAAGTTGCACTTCTTTAGAAAACCGCCCTGAGTCTGACCATCAATTTAAACAGGAGAAAAAGCACAGCTGAAGAAAGGCAGACTTGATGTTCCCTTTATGGGAAAAAAATAAAAACTTTTCTTAAAACATTCAACCAATGTATTTTAAATCTAAGCAAATGCATTGTTTTAAAAAAAAATGTTTTAAAACATTTAGTTTTATTATACCTTAATAAATAATTCAATGAAGCAGTATGTGATGACTGCTCCTCTTAGAAAGTGAAACTATTGAATGGAACAGTTTGAGTGATAAATGTATTTTTGGTAGCTGTGACCTCCTGCAAAGCTTATGAAAAGAAAGTGACTTCACTTCAGTCTATGGAGGTTGAAGATTTATTTTGTTCTGCTAAAAAAGTTACAGAGCAAAACTCCAAAATGTTTATTTTCAGTTTGAAGAGGAAAATGAAGTTGAAGTGCAAGGAAAGCAACACTTATCAGTTCTAAATAGCCTAGAGTGACCACAAATAAACGAGTGATTAGGAAAAAATTAATTTTAAATGCAGATTCATTTCAAAAAGCTTTTGTGTACTGACATATTTAAATACTATCGGCAAAATAAAAAAGTTAAGAGGTCTCAGAAGTTGCATAATTACATCAATTGAATAAATAAGAAGAAATCCAACATCACAAAATATGACTATTAAGAAAACAAGCAGTTTCTGCTAAGATGCTTACATTTCCTCAAGGCGATGCATCCACTCTGTGCATGCAAAGTGTTTGGGTTTATGTTGCAGCTGATGCACCCTCTGCATTTAGAGGAGCTGTCTGCTTACAGCATTGGTGAGAAACTGGGTCATCAAAGATCTCTGGATCTGATTAGCCCTCTGGAGATGCCTCTCCTCACTTGGCATAGATTACTCCATTCCTAAGCAACTTGAACTCCAGTTCCATACACAATTCAAGCAAAAAAATCATCATTATCACTGGAAAGGAGACAGTCTCACCCACAGCTGACACCCTCACCTCTGTGCTTCTCTCCCTGCATTACAGCAGAACAACCCTTCACATAGCTCTGTAGTAAACAGTTTTATTCCATCTCCTGAACACTCCTGCAACAAACAAGGCAGAATGCAGGAATTCAGAATTCAGGGACACCACCACCCCCATTGGCAAGGGCAACGTTTGAAGGGGTTCATGAAATTTTCAAGACCTCAAGTTCAGCCTTGGCTTCTTCAGCCCAAACCTTTCTAATGAAACTCACCTTCATTCAAAGCTTTTCTGCAAATCCACACAGTTTCTGTTACTCAATAACTGACCCCTGAGTCTACATTTTAAGTCAAAAACCTATTTCCAGCATGCTTGCTGGCAGCTTCCCTGGAGTGCTACCTGCACTATTCAGGAGACAGCCAGCAGATACAGCATTAACAAACAGTATCTGAAGAAAATAGAAGTTAAGACAACATGAAAGTAACAGTGAAGCAAGATCAAGAATAGTAACGTAGGTGCTTCTCCTGACAGCTAAGTTCAGAAGCCAAACAACTTTGTACACATGTATTTTTCATGCTTCATCCTCCCACTATAAAAATAAAAAAAGTTACTACCCGATTTCTTCTGTTCCAAGTGCTCATTTGTAACTGTGGTAAATTCCCCCTGATAATTTCAAGGAAAACCAGAGCAAATTAAGATAAATACTCATGCTATAAATTAACTAATTTTTATGGAGATATTAATAATTTAAGTATCTTGTAGGTTTCATTATTTTCCAGACAGCTGAATTAGAGGGCTTATTATTAACTTTTTAAATATTTTTAACATAATCCAAGTCTTCAAACTAAGCTTCTTCAAATATGCATTATGGTTCTTTATCACCTATGCCATACAAGTATTCATCACTCAGATCTTCAGTTCTTCTTAGAGAATTACTATTTATAAAGATGCCCTAGGATACAACAGCTTATTCTTTACTTCTTGAGTCACAGTGTTTCTAAAGATTAGAAGATGATTGTACTGTGAAATTGGAAGAACAATTGCTAAAGAAAACATTTCACATACTGAATCTTCAAGCTCATATCTCATGAATGGGTTTTCAGAATTCATGGTTCAAAAATAAAACAAAAACTTAGAACTGAACATAATAATCTGGCATCCTTTAGCTATTCACTATTATACTTCATCATAAAGGTATCTTAGCTTACTTCTAAAGCTTTCCTTCCCCAGCATGCAGTTTTATCTAAGAATCAGAACTCACACCTTTTTCCTTTCTTTCAATTGCAGCTCACTGAAAAGAACTGATTACTACAAGGCCTCTTAAACTACATCAATCATACTCATAACTATTTGCAACACTTCACCCCAAAACACACAGCCACCTCATGCTCTCTGTAAACCACTAAAGCTGGTCCATTAGCCAACATTTATTTTATGAACTTGGTCCTCAGTTCACCACAAATTCCTTCTGGCTTACGAGGGGAAGGCTGGAGGTGAGGGAGAAAAATTGATCCAGCCTTAACCAAAGAGATTTATTTTTTTTAGCCTAGGAAGCTTTATAAAAGCCCAGAAAACACTTTTTATTGGTTGCAGGCATAGAAATAACAATGCACACTTGCTAAAGCATTGTACCTTTTTTTGTTAGGGCTAACCTTAAGGCTTGTTTCAATTTCTGAGTTCATGAGCAGAGAAGCTCCCAGCCAAACCTGGCTCTCTATGAGCACACAAAAGAAAGGAAAAAAATATTTTTTGTTTTGGTAGGTTTTTTTAGAAATCACAAAACCCTAAGGTTCCTCTGTGAACACAAACTAGAAAGCCAGCTGTAATGAGAGGTTAAGATAAAAAACCAACCATCATACAGAAGCAGCCTTTAATCACACCATTGTGGTCTTGATTTGAACTGGTGAAGCAAAAAGTTTCCCACCTCATTACCAGGCCACACTGACCATTTTCAGAATGTAAGATTGCATTACACAGACTCTCTCCAAACACACAGAAAGCACTGCTAACCTCAGTAAATCAGGAACAAAACCTGAAGGGATGATACTGAAGCAGAGCAGGTTAACTGCCCATCTACACACACTGAACAAAACTAAAAGCAAAGGGACAAAACCAAGAAAAAGTTATTCTGCACAATTTATCATGAGAGCAGAATAATAATTTAAAAAAAAAATAAAGTTGGCACTGCATCATACATATTTAAGGAGAACAAAGGAAGATGTCAGCAGCTTGCTGCAACTGTGTGTACTTGCATTTAGCTTAATTGTTTGCAAGCTGAGTTCACTGCAGCTCAAATAAGTTCACTGCATTCTCCCTCAAACAAGAAAACTTCCAGGCATAAAAAGCATAGTTAATCATCTCAAGAATTTATCATGACACTAAATATTTTCTGGCAGCTAAATGTCAATAGCTAGAGAAAACATAGAAAATTAAATCAATGCTTTTTTCTGCAGTGTGACATTCTAGGTAGGTTACACACATCCTGACAAGTTATCTTTAATACAATATAAATCAAAATCAGCCTGAGCTACATTGTCTGCTCTTGCCCTTAAAGCATGTGACCTCCCTGTTCTACGAGTCACAGTATTGCAGTATAATTTGAAATACAGATTTGTCTTCTCCTTATTTATGAAAACACACATTTATAAAGGCATTTAACAGAAATGAAAGCCTTAAGACAGAGGCTGTCTGAGTTTTTACACCTTTTCAAATAATCTGTATTGCACAAAAACTAAAACCAACTCCTATCAATGGTGGGCACTGCAGTTCTGTCAATACTCTTCCCCAGTACTGAAGATCCAATACAAAATGATGACAAAGCACTTACCTGCACACCTAAACTATCAAGTTATACAACAGCATCATCTCCCCTATTCATTTTGCAGAAAGTTTTATCTGATCATTTGCTTAAAAATAAGCTTGTGTGAGTGCTTCTTAAATACCAAGATATTAGATTTACTTCTGCTAGTTGCTTTGATAAAATGATATGCTCTATGTAACAAACTGCTAAAACAACAAATTCAAGGCTTTTCAAGCTAATGGCCATGGTTGGCAGAAAACCAAACAGATATGAACTGCCTGTGAATAATTTTAGAACAGACATTAGAAAAGGGATTTAATAATTTCAGAACCAAGATTTTAGAACATCCAGTAGTCAAACAGCAAGAGAAATATATATTGCATTAAGTGTATAACAAGAAAATAAAAAGTAGGATTCTGTAACATAGCCTGCACATAACAGCTTTCTGAGGGGGTTTTTAACCAAGAAGTTATTTGCCTTCTTAAGTCTGATGTCCCCACATTCTAGATCATAATTTTAGATACATTTTCCATTTAAATTACACTGGGTTATGTCCAAGTTCATAACACTAGAGACTGCCATCACATTTAACACACCTTGCTGTTCTGGGTTTCCACAGATTTTGTAAATAAGCTTGTAGGTACAGAAGTATGCAAGTAAATACATCACCACAAAATAACTTATAGACTGAGGTATCTAGAAGAAAAAAACCTAAAACGATTTCAACCATGCTAATAGTTCAAGTTTCTCTGTAGTAAACCATAAAATAAGAAAACCAACACCAGCTGAACATAAATCTAATCTTCTCAAAACCATGTTTAAAAAAACAAAAAAAAACCAACAGCATCTTCTTGTGTGCCCTTGAAGCCCAACACTTAGTATGGACTTAAGCTTATCTTATCTACCACAGGAACCTGGTGTCCTGCAAAGAAGACACTGTATTTTGCATAACATTATTAATATTAACCACACAAAAAGCACTTCCCTCTGAATATGGAATATGAATATGCTAATATAAAGCTAAACTCAGCAGTCTGGAATCATGTCAAAATACCATCAAAATGAACTCTGTTTTAGTCAAGACAGTATTTGTTGTACAGCACCTTGGCAAGTCACACTTAACACAGCAACTATGATTCAAAAGGTAGAAAGACTTACAGGTATTTGTTATGTTTAAGACTGTGAGATGCTCTATGAAACAAATGGAGATTTGTACAGCTGCATCTGGCCAATCAGGATATTCAGGTACTTGAATAACTGCCTGAAAAGTTGGCTATGCACTACAGCAAGTACTTTAAATGTCAGAATGTAAAGAAGTGTGAACAGCAATAAAAAGTGGAAACAGATCTAGTTCTATACAATACAAAAGCAGCTCAATCTGTGCTGAGCATGAACCCTAGATTTTAGCACTTCTTTCAGCCCCTTTTTTGGTGTAGTTTGTCTTTAGCTGCATTTAGCATTTCCTCCATCATTCTGCTTTTCTTCCAGATGTCAACAACTTTTTCATTTAGTTTGACAAGAAATTTAACCAACAATTTTCTTCGCTCACTTCCTCCCAGAAAATCAAACGGTCTTATTTTGCTAGCATAGGATATAATTATCCTGTGAACTAGATGTTCATTCTTCAACATACTCAGTACAGTTCTGGTGAAACTAAGCTACATTATAAATACAGTTCCTGTGCATATGAAGTTATATCCTTATTTCTACATGGTGTAGGGCTAGCCAATCCTGCTGCCAAGAATTAAATTAAGAAATCTCACATCCGCAAAAAGTTATCAAAGACCTTTAAGTACTCAAAACAGTTCACTATGGCCTAAAACAAAACTTCTGGTGTCTTTCATCTGTTTTTTCACCAAAACAAATCTTAAGTCACAATTTTCTGTGGCTCAGGTCTTTTCAGTGCATGCCAAAATTCCTTTGGGATCAGACGTCTCCACTGGAATTTGAGTAATATATTTATTTTTTCCCATAAAATGAAGTCCATTCATTTTACATTGGATTTTTACCAGCTATTTTAATTTATTGGACAGTCTGATATTTTGGAGTTCTTAGCAAACCTAAGCCATTTTCCCCCACAGAGTTATACATTTTATTTATACTGAAAAAACAAATATCAGCTTGTTACAGAATTCACCTTAAGAATGATCCCACTCTACCAACACACAAGTCTTACAGAGCACACATTGATCAAATATTCTCAGATCAAAAACAGTATCTGCTAAACCTCAGCTGTATTTTGTTGTTTTTTTAAAGGACTGAGGAGACAAGCCTCAGGATTAATATTTTTGAGGAAGAACCACCTTCCAAAACCCTCTACAGAAGTACATTTCTTCTAAACTGCAAACTAAGAGTTTCTTTTTTTCTTAAATAAAGAAATCTACTCACTCATGACTGGAAACTTCTTCTCGAATAATCCAAGACAGATCTTGAAGCAAGGAATCCTGTTGGAGAAGGTTTCTCAGAGGTATACATGTCCTGATGATGGTAGGAAAATAAAGAGACAATTTTTTCAACTTCAAACAACTAGAATGTTTATACATAAACCCCCTTTCCCACTATCTTTGTCAAAAAATGCAACACAAAGAGGTATTTGTTATGACTGATGAACTTTACTGCTTGTGGATATATTCTGAAGTTTATCAGCTCACAACCTGTACTTTCTTCTAGCATTTACTTAACTTGTGTGCATGTACTAGTTCAGAAAATAGAACTGCTCCCAAAAGATAAGAAATGTTTTTAGGAAGTTGAAAGTGCAAGACTACAATATGGGTACAGCAACTGAATACACCAAAGTAGTATTTTCTTTCAGCAACAAGAAGTTGCAGTATCTCTAAGATAAAAAAACCTAAGTTTACTAAACATTCACCCATTTGTGTTCAGTCATTTAGGTCAGCATTAGCATCCACTTCCTCCTCAGAAACCAGACCTGAAAAAGTTATCATTCCTAGCAACTGTAACCCATCCAATCAGTCAATTCATACTCAAAATGACAAAAAATTATATATCCAAGTAGGGCAGATATGGATTCACTATTTGTGTGGCTCTCCCTGAAGCAAAATATAGAGGACATTATCTCCAGCAATGACAGTACAGCAAGTACATTATGGAAAAGTTTATTATATAATCCCCATCCTACTGCTAAAAACAAGCTTAAACAAATGTGATAGAACAGTTAAATGAAAGTAACTTCACCTCACAGCCGAGAGGAGAAGAAAAACCCAAGTGCATCCATGAAGCTATAAAGAGTTTCTCTAATACCTGTACAGTTTCTATGTATTAAGGATATTACGCAATTAATTTCCCCTTTTCAGAACCAATTAGAAGGTGCTGAACCTGGTGACCTGTGCTAATCCAGACTGATAACATCTTGTGCTGACTCAGATTTCAAGTCTCACCTCTCCCCATCCCTTAATGCTTAAAGAAAATACAGAAAGACAAAAGAAGAGATCTAACTTGTTATAAAGTATGACTTTGTATAACATTTACAGATTTACAGAATATGCCAAAGTACAGGGACTATCACAGAGCTGGAGTCACATAAGAAGGCCCCTGAATCAGTTGTTAAAATCAGTTTTGCAAAAAACATGAAAAAACCCAAAAACCCAAACACCAAAGGAAAAAAAAAATAGACACTAAAACCATCCACACACCACAAAAACATCCAGCTGCCTAAAGGAAGCCTCCAGTAATGCTAGAGACTGAAAATTACAACCAGCTTCTTTTTCTGGTTGAATTATTGAAGAAGTACTGAAGAAGTAATTACTGAAGAAGTTGAATTACTGAAGAAGTAATGCAAGAAGGGAGCTTAATAGGGGAAGAAAATATTACTGTGCTGAAAAAAATAAGTATTGCAACTTTATAAAAACCCACAGACAAACACAAAGGCATTAGATAGTGCAATCACTGAAGAAGAACAGTTTGACTTGCAGGTCCTGTCAATGTTCTGTGAATGGCTGCTAAATTAAACATTTAAGACAGCCTAATCAAAAATAAAGTGTCTGGTTAAAAACTATCATTAGAACTGCAGCCTTTTCAACTTCCTTTGGATCACTGATGTCAAAATTAGTCAAAATTCCATGGCATTTATTAATTTACTAGACTAGTTACAGTTATTATGTTAAGATCAAATGCGTATTATGGAAGGCAACCAACCCAGGTCCAAAGCCCTTTCCACTGGAGCTCTATTACTACCTTTGGGCCCAATTTGTTTTTCAGTTTCACACAGACAGCTGGAAGACTGAAGTCTCCCACTCAACTTGATTTTCCAAAGGTACAGTCTCACCTTAGCTTTGTAAATATGAACTAACAACACTTTGCCTCAGAGACGTTGGATCAGGTGACATTTTGTTGTGTGTACTTACAGGAAAAAGCTGCTCATTAGGGAAAAAAAAACAAAAAAACCCCAACAATAGTTCTGAAAACCACTTAAGGCCAACATTAGCATAAATATGCAACATATAATGTATAAAAATCTAGTCACAAAACACAGAGGAAACTAGTAGAGAAGATTGTGGCAACTATATACTACCTATATGGTTTATAACCATGAAAAGTAAATGTTTTGGTATACCACTGCAACTAGAACTCCCAACTTCCAGCTATAAAGCATTAGTCTTATCTCACTTTCTGCATCTAAATATTTTGCTTGGCTACTGCTAATAGCTGCTTACCAGCCAATACAGCCTTCTGGTTAAATTCAGGTTTTGTTCTTTGAACTAAAATTGCATATTTGCTTTACAAAGTTTCCCTTGCTCAACAACCTTATCATTTTGCTGAAGGCCATTTACATGGACTACTTCAAGTGTTTAAAGTGCCTGGAGAAGAGAAGGAAAAAAAAAAAAAAAAAAAAAAAAAGGAAAATGCAAACTTTTATCTGTAATTTCAGTACAGTAAAAGTCAACACTGCCAAATATCAGAAAGTCTGCACTTTCTATTGCATATTGACACTTATCAGAAGGATGTGTGTTAAAAACCCAAGTTATCACTTCTCTCTCTCAGACAACAATCCAATTTATTTCAATGTGTGTAGGGCTCTCTCTCTTCTCTGTAGTAGGTCACTACTAGCTACTACACAAAAGATAAAGAATGGAATTAACAAGGCCATAAAACCCCACACACTCATACCTTTGATCCTTCTCTTTTCCTGAAGAGCTAACCCTTGTATTTCAACCAGTATTGCCTCAACTAATACACACCTACTAGCCCTTGGTGATATTCCCCTTTAGTAGTTGTGAAACTACTATCAGCATTTTAACTTAGATTTAAAAGGAGTGAGGGAAGCTCTTTACAACTTCGAATTCAAGCACACTGATACATTCAATTATCTGTTTCCATACCAAGCACCAGGTCTCTTCTTTACCCAGTACTTTGTTTCAGGGTAATTAATATGAGCCAGCTTGCAAGTAAACTACAACATATAATTAAATGCTCTGTGACTCTACCCAAATAAAATCTTTTCCTTTAAGTTGGCAATTAAAGATTCAGGTTTAGTCTGTTTGTGTGTTGTTGTTGTTGTTGTATCTGCTTAACTTTGATGCCAAGGATTTAACATTAAGAATTTATATGCCCAGTTCACAAGAACCAGAAATCACAGGAGAAGCATGCAACTGCACTGTTCAAATACACAAACGCAGACAAAACAGTCTGAACACAGCCTGCCTGGCACAAATCAGTATTTTACTGTCATATGCTTCTTTAAACCAAAATGCTATGGATAGTCCAAGAATACAGATACATAAATTTCAAAAGCACATGTTTTAAAGATTTATAGACAGCTGGCTGGAAAAACATTAAGTTGGAAATTATTGGTTTCCATGCAGGATAATCAAAGGGCAAGAGAATGCCCAGTTAAAAGGCAGTTCCACTAAATACTTATTTTACACTGCATCGAAGCCGAATGGACTTCAAAGTTACAATCAGTACCAAGAGAAGTTTAAGAAGGAGCAAAACTAAGTCACTTTAGAGCACGGCTATTAAAAAGAGCATAGTAAAAATTCCCAGTTCAGTTCCAAGCTTCTGAGCATCTCAGCTCAGTATAATGCCCAAAACAGCACAAATGTAAAACTCACAGCAAAATAAGTCTACTACTGTTAAAAAAAAAAAAAAAAAAAACCAACAAACTACACAAAATCATTGACTGGCCACAAATGAGGAAGCTATCGACGTACAAATGAAAGAAGCCCCAAGACACACCCTCCCCTTTGTTCAGAGCAGGAATATTTACACTACAAAGCGCTGAAGCAAATTGCTTTTGGGTTTCAGGCTCTGCTGATTGGGCGCCGAGCTCCACACACACACGCCCAGCAGAGCTCGAGTTTCGACTGTCAGACTGCAGCTCCAGACTGCAGGGTACCCATCAGCCTAAATAACCACAGAGAACGATTATTTAATAGAATTATGCTAACATGACGGATCTGCCACAAAATGCATTTGTTGCAAGCGAGGCAGATGCAGCGTCCCGCTGCAACCGAGTGAAAAGCAAGAGCTCACAGCCAGCTCTGTGCAGCTGCCCGCTCCTGACAGAAACCAGCACAAAGAAAGTTATTCTCAAGTGTACGGGGGGCAAAAGACTGGTACAGGGGTTCGGCGACAGTGTTTAAAGTCACCACTTGACTCTCGTTCAGCTGGCAGCTCAGTGGCTTTGGGGGATTTCCTACAAGCCACCACCCACACCGCAGAAAAGAACCCGAAACGTCTGATAATGGATTGGATCTTTCGCCGGCGGTCCCAAGGGACTAAAAAAAAAAAAAAGTTGGGGAGAGTGAGTGCTGGCAGCAGGCAGGGCTGCGGAGCCTCCTGTACAGACCACGACTCGCACTCAGCCGGGCACTTTCACCTGAAGTATTACAAAAAAGCAGAGGAGGGAGAGGGGACAAAAAGCAGCAGTGCCGGAAAGTCGCGTTAAAACAACGCTTCGGCCATCCGAAACCTCCCTGCTGCCTCCCACCTTGAGAGAGAAAGGGGCCCTCAGGAAGGCCCCATGGGTTGCCCGACCCACAGCCCTAATCCCTCCCAAACCCCACACACCCTCCACAGCCTCCCCTGCCCCGTTCGGACTTCGGAGGCCAACATCAGCCCCCCGGCTCCCCTGAGGGCTCCCTCACCACCCTGCCTGGGGGATCCCTTCCCCCGGCTCGACTCCTCACCGCCGCCACACCTCATTCAAGCCTTACAATGGAAGCCAGGGACACCTCCAACAGGGCTTCCCTCGGGCTTCCTCGCCACGGTCGGCTGCGATCCGACACCCCCCCCCTCCCCCCAGTAGCCCCCCACACGCTGCCCCGACCCCCAACACACACAGCAGGGACCCTCCAAATACACACACCCCTCCGCTGGCAATGGAAGAGGCTGAAGCGCCCCAATGCCCTCCGGGAGCCGTCTCCCGCCTCTTCCATCTCTCGGTGGAGAGAGCAGCCCGGGCTCCCCCCGGGGGAGGATGGTATTGCCCGCCTCCCCTCAGCTCTCTAGGAACAGGGTCCCACCCCGCCCGCTTCAATGGAGAGCGGAGCCGCGGCATCTTCCCCGCACCCACGCCCCCTTCCCCCCCCGCTCCCCGGGTACGGAATGGCCACCCCGCCGCGCTCCTACCTCTCCCCCACCCCCGGGTGGACACACAATGGCCGGACGTACCGGCTGGTCCCTACCTTTGCTCGGCTTCCTCCTCCTCCTCCTCCTCCTCCTTCCGGGGCCTCCGTCCGCCTCCTCCCCAGCGGCTCTTCCCCGCTTGCTGCCCCGGGACCGGCGGCCTCCAACCAGGAAGTGCCCCGGTGTGACACCGGCGGCCGCCGCTATGGAAACCCTCCCCGCCCCGGCCCCTCCCCCGCCGGCGCCGTCCCACAGGGCTGACCCGCGACGCCGCCGCCATCTTGGACTAACAACGAGGCGCGGAGGTGCCCGACCTCGGCGCTCTCCCTGCTCCTCCCGGCGCCATCTTGAGCGCTCAACGAGGCCTGGGCACAGCCCGGGGGTCGGTGCCCGGGGGTCGGCTGTCGGTGGGAGCCGTCCCTCGCCGAGGCCGGAGCTGTTCTGGCAGTCGTAGGGACGGGCGCCCAGCGAGACTCGTGCGTTTGGCCCCAGGGACAAGGGCTGCACCCACCTGCACCCAGCTCAGGCACCTGCCCGGGCCGTCCCCCCATCAGTGCTGAGGCACCTGGTAGGAGCTGGCATCATGTGGGGGAAAAAAATGAGGGAAGACACAAAACAGGCCTTGTGCCTCTCAGATTTATCTTGGCCACCCGACCATGCTGTGTGAACCCTCATTTCAAAAAGCACATTGCTCTGCTTTTTTCTTTTTCCTCTGGTAAACCACCAGGTTGGGTATCAGAGGGCTGAAGTACAGCTTTATGGGTGAACTTGTCAGGCTTCCTTGTGAAAATACACGTGATGGAATAGGCCAGGTTTCTTGTTCCAGCTCCTCTGGCACGGTGCAGACATCACAAGAGACACAGGTGACTTTGATCCCAGCCCAACCTCTTCCTCAGGCAGACTGCTCCCACTCTGGGCAAATGACTGATGCATATACAGCCCTGAGCTTCGCATGGGGCAGTAAACCCAGTTATGAACAAAACCAGAAAGGAGGAAGCTTAGAAATGTGACAAACAGCTGCTTGAGACTATGAGACATCTCAAATGGCACCGCAGTGTAGGGCCAGAAGAGGCGAGTTTGGTTTAAGAAGAAAAACCATTGTGGTTAAGATGGAATTTGAAGTAGCAATGAAATATGTTGCATTAGAAGCAAGATTAAAATAAACAGTAGTTAAAATGTACTACCAAAAGACATCCAGTAATGATGCAAATAAAAAGCAATGTTAAGTAAATGTTTTGAGTGTTTTAAACAATCCTGTGTTTGTGTACTATTTCTATCTAAATACTTCCTATTTAAATAGTAACCAAGAAATTTAGCATTATCTCCTAAAGATAAACTCTTTAAAATAATCAGTTCCAAACAGCTCGCACTACGAGTTACAGGGCTTTTTGATTTTCCAATATTAATTCTTACTAAATCTTGTAGTAAAAGGACATTTCATGACAATTTGGAGAAAGCGCTGCTTCAGCATTCCAAGATAGATTAGATGAGTTGAATAATTACCATCTGATTAGCCGAAGATGAATAAATCTTTTCCACAGATACTACCATTTTTAAATAGGTTTTCTGTCCTCAAAGAGTTCTCCCTCATTTTAGAAGAAAAATATCTGGAATTGAGTTACTTCTGGAAAAACTGGAACTATCATGCTTGTCATGGCAAATCCCCTTGCCAGTACATCTCACTGCCTCTGAAAACCTTGGAAATCTACATAGCTGTGCATAAGCAAAGTTACATATGACATTAATTTTATGTAGAAAATGGCTAAAGACAGCTAGACATAGCAGCTCAGATCACTTTTATCTAAATGTTTCCTCTCCTTGGACAGAGAAAGTGTAACAGAAAACAGAAATTATTTATTGCTTTGCAATACATTTCAGAAAGTAATTGGGATTAACTAGCCTGTCAGTATCCCAAGAGAGATACTGTGGTTGGAGCTGACTTCCTTCAATTTCAAGTCTTAATTGTCTTTTAAAAATTTTAGAATATGTTGGAATATAAAAATATACTTAGCATTCTTCCAGCTAGGGATTTGTTTCCTCCCAAAATGGCTAATTAGCTAAGATGAATGTCTTCCATGGGGAGCTCTCTACTTCATGTGAACCATCTTGTCTCTATTTCTTACATTCTCAAACTATATCTCATCATTTTTGTTTCCCCATATGCTCATTCTTTCCTGTTGTACTACTATAACTAGGATGTGAAAGAGTTCTAAAATCACAGCTTTCCAAGTGGCTGACAGTGACAGTGTACTTGTTTTATCACTACTCCCACACACAAATCCTGCAATAGTGTTTCTACCAACACTTCATTTTTTATCACAGTCCTTAATCTGAGAAAATATATGCAATCATTTTTATTTATGATGCTTAAAAGATCTGTGTGGCATCACAAGAACACAGAAGAGGCAACGCCTGTGTCTGCTGTCTTTGCAGGATAGCAGGCATGGTTCTCCCTGGTCTTTGACTCCTTTTAGATCTACACTGCCCTCAGAATTACTCCTTTATGTCACCTAGAAACCATCCCCATACTTCATGCAGCTCCAACGTGCTGATTTGTCTTCCATGTCACATAGTTAGGATGAGCAGCATGGGTTATGTAGTAGAGAACTTGCTTGTCTCAAGGCCACCTGCTCTTTAAGCAGGAAGGCTGCAGTTAGCAGTGTGAACTTGGTCAGGAGAGCTGTGGGGTATGTCTGGATTTCTGTTGGGGATCCCACATGCCCCTGTACTCCACGTTGGTGAGGCCACACCTTGAGTCCTGTGTCCAGTTCTGGGCCCCTCAGTTCAGGAAGGATATCGAGGTCCTGGAGCAGGTCCAAAGGAGGGCAACTAGGCTGGTGAAGGGACTCGAGCACAGATCCTATGAGGAGAGTCTGAGGGAGCTGGGGGTGTTCAGCCTGGAGAAGAGGAGGCTCAGAGGAGACCTCATCACTCTCTCCAACTCCCTGAAAGGAGGTTGGAGCCAGGGGGGGGTTGGTCTCTTTTCCCAGGCAACTCTCAGCAAGACAAGAGGGCACAAGAGGTCTCAAGTTGTGCTGGGGGAGGTTTAGGTTGGACATTAGAAAGAATTTCTTCACTGAGAGGGTGATCAAGCATTGGAATGGGCTGCCCAGGGAAGTGGTGGATTCTCCATCCCTGGAGATATTTAAAAAGAGACTGGATGTGGCACTCAGTGCCATGGTCTGGGAACTGCAGCGGGAGTGGATCAAGGCTTGGACTTGATGATCTCTGAGGTCCCTTCCAGCCCAGCCAATTCTATGATTCTGTGATTTATGATGCAGTCTGGACCTTACCACTGAATTACACCCTGAACTGGTAACCTCTGTTAATGTTAGGGAACGTTCAGTGGTTACGTCAAGGTGACCTGGTCTGTTTTTAACTTCAGAAGCTTTAGCCACCTACAGCTGTGACTGGAGCCACAGAAATGAAGATACTGAACAACTCACAAACTAACACTTCCATCTCGTCAAGCCTGCACTTAGGATATACCTCATCAAGATGCTGAGCACTCAGCTTGGCTGCTGACATTATTTGGCAGTGACACTACAAAGCCAGAGTCAAAAGAACAGGGTATTAGCATTCCTTTTTAAGGCAACCTGTTCCCTGTAACATTGCAGCCCTTCCTACTGGACTTCAAAGGAATACAAGAATTCATATTGCAAAAATGATGAGAGTTTCATCAGCAACACAAAGCGTGTGTGCAGGATTACATGAGCCAACTGCACCATTTTGTGGAAATAAATTTATCTGTCTTCAAGGTCTGTTTACAGTCTGTCCTTGCTGTATTGATGGGCTTCCTAGGTGAATCAGCCCTGTGAGATTTCAGTCTTGCTGTGGGAGAAGGGAATGCATATGATGACCACTCAGGATTCCTTCTTGAGTTTCTGTCTTCTTTCCTGGGCTTCCCAGGTCTTCGGAGCACACTCAGCTCTGCAGGGCTGCATGCAAACTGGTGCAGATGTCTTCTGCTGTCAGCTGCTTCCACAAGCCACTCATAGAACTGTTTCAGAATAACAGCAGCTTTGAAAATCAGAACTCAGGCTTTGAATTGGCAATTGTAGACTAGAAATATGTGAAAGTTTTGGGACACTTTGCTATGGTGGCCTCTACCTAAGGCAGCCCACTGGACTAAATAAAATTCTGCATCCTGTGAATTGAAAAGACAGCATTTAGTAGAAGTCTGTTGCTCCCAAAATAGTTCTTAAAACTGGTTTAGACTGTTCCTTTTTAAGTTGTGTTTGTAGTAGGCTTGGCTTAGCTTCTGTGGTGTGTTGGATATTGACATTTTCTGTGGCATATGGCATTTTTGCTTCTGCTTGCAGATTGCTTTTAAGGCACATGAGCTAATCTTTTGGGTTTTTTTTCTGTGTCACTCAAAATACAAACCATTTATGCACAGACATGTACCCTGAGAGTGTGTGGCTCAGATTCTGCAGGTATGTGAACAAATACAAGCTTGTCTCTTAGTCTTAAGCTCAAGCAATTGCCTGTTCAACCTCTGAGACTTGCCATTTTCAAAACCTACTCCAACCCTTACAAAGGATAGCAATCAAAATTTCTGATTTGATATGAAGTGTTTATAGGACTATGAACAATAGGTTGCAAATGTCTCTTCTTTCCAGTGCCATGAAGTACCTCAATATTTTATGAGAATGAAATGTACTCAGCTGCTATATCACATGCTGGTTTTGCTTTTGTTTATTTTCCCCAAAATGAAAGCTGTGGGTGACAGTGTTTCAGGTGATACTTTCAGTCTGTCACTTGCCTAATCATGTCACAGACGTGAAGCTTAACATCAGCCAGTTCCACAAAACAGATGATTTAGGCAGAAGTTTGTGTGTGGCAGCACCAGCCCATCATTCTGTATGGAAACACTGCATTATATTGAGGAAGGGATGTGTTAAAAGCAGGGATGGGAGTGGGAGGCAGGTTTGCCCTTTGTTTCGTTACTGACTGCTGATGTCATTTTTCTGGCTGCCTGAAAGACTGTTTTCTCTTCCCTTTTGGTTCTGATTGTTACCTCTGCTCAGTCCCATTGTCTACGAGCTCCCTTGGTCTGCTTAGGTTTAGATTTCCCTGATTCAGGCCTCTCTTCCTGCTTTTGGTGGCTCCTGCCATGGGAATCAGATTTGACTGTGTGCAGTGCTTGCTGTTGCAGCCTAAAGAAAAGGGCTATTTCTGTCCCCTCTGCCTGTCAAGACGTATTTTCTTCCTGTCCTTCCTTTCTTTCCCAAATTTTCTGCCTCCTTTAGCATTTTCTTGCCTTTTTCCATTCCCGTCCTTCTGTGTCACTCCTTATATTACTTCAGTATTCTCATTTCTTTCTCTTTTTTAAGCATTGATTTTTCTTTCAGTATTTTTTATCTCTTAAAAGTACCCATAGAATAGTGTTTAATACACTCATAGAATACATACGACCTTTTAAAATGTCTTTTTAATAACAACCAGGTTTTCAGTGAATTGAAAAATGCCACAAAACCGAAAATGTGTCACTTCTATATCCCATGTCATACAACTTCCCAGAGATCCCTTTCTATGTCAACCAGACAGACAATGCAAAATAATGAGGCAGAGAAACTGCTGAAGTTAGCAAGCCTGACTGAAGAAGGCTCATGAGGCTGTATCAAAACTGAAGCATATGATGGGTTTAAAACACAAAATTGAGGTGTTGTCCTGAATCTGAATTTTAGATTCTTGCTAACCAGATTTCATCCTGCTCCCACACCAGAAGAAGAAGGGATTTACTGAATGAGAGGGAAAAGCTATAATCAAATCATGCAGCTTCCAAATCAAGTAAGTTAGAACACAGAACAGAGGAAGAGAAGGAAATGATAAGGAGGTGGAGGTCTTACTGGCCATGGTGCATGGCAAAACATCACCTTCAGCTTTCAAATGCCTCAGTTTCATTTTTGAGTACAGTGTTTGGAAGATGTTTTAGTAAACTATGAAGATCTGATGTAGAGTTACAGTAAGACAAAGAGCCTGGACTCTTATGGCAGTCATTTATAAAATCAATTTTCAGAGCACTCTTCCATAACCACCAGAATATCTGAAGTAACTCAAAACAAACAACCTAATTTCCCTTATCAAAGGGATACATTTTCATAAAGTTACAAGAAATGAAAACCTGAGCCTGTAATAAAATGTGTAGATGCTCTGTGCTATAGTAGTGTATCCTGCACAAGGTGTAATTACTTGTCTGATGTAGTGCAAAAGTTAAATCTTTCTGACCCTTTCCATTTGCTGCTGAAACAAGCAGAGGAGTGTAAATGACTGATGGAGAAGGAATATATTCAGTTAGTTTGATCAAAGTATTTTTTTCCAGCAGTGGTGTATTTAGAGTCTCTTCCCAGCTCCACTTCATGTAGCATTTATATAGTACAACACAAAACAGGGGATTCAAGTTGGGCTTTACAGCACATTCTTCCCCCTCTGCCTTGAGCCATCTGTGTTCAGTCAGCCTCCTGTTCAGGGTAAAGCATCGTGAAGGTTTCCTATGAAGCCTTAACTATAGAAATAGCTTTCCAGGGAAATGGAAGTCCTGTCACTTTATTTTTTGCCTAACCAAGCCCATATGGCAACTGTAGAGTGAAACAAGCCAACTAGAGGGTGGCCACACTCTCAAGCTGTTTCTCACCAGTAAGCAACTGAGTTCATTTCCCATGGTAACATTGCACACTGGCAGTAAGGCTGCCCAAATACTGAACCATTGGGCAATTCACATTCCTGGCTGATGAGGAGGATTAACTCACAGATAACTGCTGAGGCTGGTGTTTACCAGGTCTTACTGGGAACCAGGTGCCCAGTTTCATCCTGTAAAGAAGCCAGGGGACCCTGTAGACAGCCACCAGAACAAAGGCACCTCTTATCTTTTGCAAACAAAGCCAACTTTAGGCTGAGAAGCAGTATGAAGCTGGTGGCAACACACTTTATACTGTCAGAAATTTTTTATACAAAGAAGAGCTTTCTGGAAGGTGAGGCACCAATCATCAAGTAACTGGCTATTTTTCTCAAAGTTTCCACATAATCCAATAATTACCTATCGCATCTGGAGTCTTTTCTCCTTCTCTAACCTCCAAATAATAAGCAGGATTCAGTCTGACCACACTTCTATTGCCATCCTGAAAGGGGTATTTTCTTAAATACTGGGTTGAGGGGAAAGTGAATTTGTGCAAGGACACACATACCTTGAGATATATGAGCCAATCGGCTTAAAATGTTGTTTTGCCCTGACCTGACAAGCCTTGCTGGCTCTGGCAACACATAATCTCTTTTAATGTACTACCAGGAAGGTGACGGCTGTTTGAAAATGCTTCTAAACTGCATTTTATCTCAAAGGCTGACACCTTAATAGAAATTATATTCTCTTTGGGAACCCTGTTATGAGCAGGTATTAGTAAGGGTTGTGGCGATTCAGGTGAGAAATGGGTAAGGAAAGACTCTGAATCAACTTGTTATAGATTTTGTGCAGAAGTTTACAAAATTGTGTCAAGGATTTTAAAGCAGACACTGCCAGGAGAAGTACCTATTTCACTTGATAAAGTCATGAGGCTTTGTCCTGCACATCAGCATGTTTTCCTGAGAGTGTGCTTCCCTTATTCATCTCCGTCAGCACAATTTAAAGTTGTGCATTTAAAGATTCAAGTAAGCTTCTTTGCAAACACTCTTGAGAATAGGATCAAAATGGGAAGAGATTACATGTAATCTAATTATGTTAGGTTCCATTTGAAATCCTTCAGTGTAAAAATTAAAAGAATACGACACAGCTTTACAATATGCTACAGTTCACAGGGAAACTACAGGGGCATCTGTAAATGAGGCAAGATGGGACAGAGTATCTTGTGTTTGGTATGCAGCAAATTTGCTTTAAAGAATCTAAATCTGAAAACTAGAATGGTTTGCTGAACTAAAAATAAATTACAAGAACTTTACCCCCTATGTCATTAGTCTGCAGGTAGCTTTTGCCTCTTATTATCGAGCCACAATGTATATGAAAAAGCAAAAGATCTAAATCAAAAAATCAACACTGAATGTGACATTGATCAGCAAGGTTGTGGCTGGAGCAGCACTGACACTGAAGATTAACATCTGTTCATGGGACAGACAATTAATCTCTGTTGCTAAGTTGTCTGTACATTCATACCATAATATTCACTTTACAGCAAGAGCTGTAAGGACATTTATAATTACTACAGGCTGTTTTGAGCAATTCTTCATTTTCACAGTCTGTTCAAAAACACAGAAGTGAATTTAATTAACTTTGGCTATAGAATAAGGAGACCTCGTGTCACTAAATTGCCCCACCTTAGGATCCACACTGAATCAGGCCTGAAATTATGTATTTAAAAAGTGTGATATTCACATGTGCCCCAGACCTGCTTGGAGGGAGGACCTAGAAAGTCCTGTTGTCTCACTTCATTCATTAAGTGCTTCAAGTGATCTGGTGAGAGGCTCAAGTGCAGTACTTCACATCACCACCATGTTCCCAATCCATGAAGGATCAAATTCAGAACTGGACTATGCTTAGTTTATCATTTGGGTTTTGGAATGGAGGCTGCCTGTCCAAAAGTTGGGTACAGAGCACCACCCAGCTTCCCTAAGTGTTCTGCAAGATTCCTCAAAACCAGGATTGTAGAAAGTTCATGATAACTTCTTGACCAGTTTATATTTCCATTATCCTGAGTTACAACAAAACTGGATTCAGATATCAGGTTCCTTTCTAGTTTTGAATTTAATCTATGATCTTAAGAAGTTTCTACAAAGTCCCCTTGAGAAGAAGATTAGATTTCTCTTCAAATCTTTCTCTGACTTTAAAAAATTGATCAAATTTCAGACTTGCATTTTGCCCTCCACTACAGACCTCCCATTCTAATTCTCCATTAAGACTACAGATTGTTTGCCAAGGCTATTTTCTGCCCAGTTCCAAATATTTGGGGACACCATGATCTCACGTTGTAGTCTGGGTCTGTCTCATCACAGAACACTAGCCAGGGATTCCTCATGTTGTGTGCTTTACAATCAAAAGGAACAAATACATTTAAAACAATAAGTTCTGTACCAGTGGCTGGCCAGATGCTATTGTGAATCATTATACTTCATCAGCAAAACAGAGGAAGGAAGTGTTTTAAAGCAAGATTATATTATTTTCCTTAAATTCTTCTTATGAAATCTTCCTGAAGTGAACTTTCAGAACTTGTAAACCCTTCTAGAGGGAATGAATGGAACAGGGCAAACAGGAGACACACTGGGTAGTAGTTAAAAACAAGGGAAAAGTGTAGCATGCCAGTGGAATAAAGGGAGAAATCATTACCAAGTTTTCAGTTTGGGAAGACAAACACAAGTAAGAGTTAAAAAGTTACAGAAAAATATATGGTTTCTGTCCTCTTAAAAACTATAAATTGGAAAGAACCCAGGGTCTTCCCTCCCACTGGAGGGAAATAAGCCTGAAAGCTGAGAAAGCAGATAAGGCAAGCAGTGATATATTCACTATACAGGGAGAATGCAAGATGTAGCAAATTACTGCCAATAAAGTGTATTGAGAGCTTTAAGAAAAAATGCTGAGAAAAATACATTTTATTTTTGCTGTCATATAAGTAACAAAATATATTTGAAAACCATGAGAAAAAATGTGTCTTAAATGAAAATGACCCCTGACCATTACGTTCACTCCAGTCAAATAAAACACATCCTGTTTTTGTAACTTTTTTTTACAAGGCAGATCCTGGTCTGTATACACTCCTTCCAGCCAAGGATTTGACCCACAGATGAATTATAATTAGAAGCAGGGGAGCTGCTGGAAAATAAAAAGTGCTGCTCCCCCTTCATTTAAGATAAAGGGTGAAATCTGTACTTGGGGAAATGCAGAAAATCAAGTAACTATAATTAGTTGGTACAGACAGTTTAGAAATATCCTCTGTCAGGGGCAACATATCCACTGTATGTGTTAATTAAATGACACACAGTTTGTCACTTGAAATACATACTGGGCTTTCCATACAATCAGAAAATTTCTATACAGAAAACATGTCACACAGCCTGCATCAGCCTTTTCTTCACCATGTTGTTCTGGAATATCTTCATTGAGATGCAAAGCCATAATATTTTGTGCTGTCCATCAGACACCCTTTCATATGGGAAGAAGGAACCAGTGATCCCCAACCCTTACTGAACATAAGGGAAACATTTTTCTCTTTGTCTAAACTTTATGGAAGAGCTGAGCAAAGTTTGTTATATGCCATAGGTGTACAGGGTCTCAAGTGCATCTGATCACCTTTTTTATGAGACTGCTTATCCAGAGACTGCTGAACTTAATTCTACAGCCCATTTCATACAAGAAGTCAGACAAGAGGATCTCCTCATCTAGTAGCCACCACAGGTGGATCTTGCTTAACCCTGGGTATCTACAATGTATGTGCCTAGATGTGAACTGGGTGTCTAAGCTCCCATTCTGGTTGTTGGAGGACTTGTCAAAGTTTAGGACATGATTCACCTCATTCTAAAACTGACACTTAAAGAGATTGGATTAATCACACTCTAAGCTCCACTGACCAGCTCTTCATTGGGTGTCCTGAGAAATTACTCAGCAAGTACTTGCTCAGATTTAAATTTCTGTTTTATAAATGCCTGAGATTGGGTTCAGTTTGTGGTTTGAGGCACTTAACAATGTACATCTTCAAGATACAAATGAGGTGTCTAAGCTTCCTTTACAGATAACAGTGACTAAATCAATAGTCAATGAATCTCCAGTGCTGTCAAGCTAACCATAGGTGCTTCCTCTGACTGCCATGGGAGCTACCAGAGCAAGCTCACATGTAAATACCTACGTGCAGGCACCTAAATTTAGGTGTCTTAATCTGTGTGCTGAGTCTAACCCTTACATAGGTAAATGAATCTGCTTCCAGCCCACTTTGTAGAAACACAGGTGTAAAATCCAGGTTTGAATAACTTTGATGAACTAAGTGTAGATAAATAGTTTGGAAAATCTAATCTGAACTGCATTAAGAGATTAATATAAACCAGTATAAGAGCCAAATAGGAATCTGTTCTGTATATGTGGTGTCTTGTCTTTAAATATATACATACCTCCTACTCAGCTGTTCAGATGCCAGAACAGGATTTTGTAGAAATAGATCAGGATCATTTGTCCTCTTCATGATTATAAGCTGATTATCTATTTTTGAGTAGATAAAGCACATTTTGTGATCATTAATCCTTACTGACAAGAAAATGTTTACCTTGCATTGAAATCTGCTGCATGGTTGATACTTTCAGTCACCTCAACATCAAAATCAATCTTGATACATTAACAATCTTTGTGATTCTTGGTTTTTCTGTTGCAAATTAAAATTAAAGATGTTTACAGTTTAGGTGTCTCAGGTGATGACATGGTGTGCCCATGTAAGTCTAAATACTTTTAATGCAGTGTAAAAAACATCAGATGCACTATCTATTTTTGCTGGAGATGATCTATGTAACTATGCTTTCAATGCTAATTAAATGCTAATTAAAGCATTCTCGTACAATGATGATGAGTGTTAGACAAATACCTTGTCATCAGGCAGCACTCCAAATCTCTATCCTGTGTTCACACTGGATATTACTGATAATTCTCCTCTTCCCAATGATATTATCCTAGAAAACATAACTGGAAGGGACACTGATATGAGTTTATCCACTGCATAAGCTCTGCCTACAGTTTCTAAGTACAGATACCTTTTTGAAAACAGTATTAACATAATCTTGTTCTTTACTGTTTTCTTTGCACTACTGGACATGGTTTTAGTTCATTTTGGGGCACAGGAATTGTTTGGATCAAAGAAATAGGTAAAACCCCCCCCCATGTTTCTTGGTTTGTTCAGAATCTTGGGCAGAATGCAGCTACAGATTACCTGTCAATACAAAGAAAGGAGATTGGCTTTTGTGTCCCTGCTTTTATGTTTAGATGTAACTGGAATGGGAGCAATGGGCCTGAGGATATGGAGAACAGAAGTCAAAAGCCTTCCTCTTCCTACAAAGAATAACAGTCTCCTAATGATAATAATAGGCTGCCAAAAGTCAGAAAACTATTTCTGAGCAATATCAAGTTATGCAGGTCTAATAACTGGAACAGGACCAAATCATCCTCTTGGCTGTATGTCAGTCTTTTTTTTTTACCAATGAGTGGAAGCTGTAGGTGTACAGCTGAACAGGATATAGCTCACAGCCAGCAACATTCCTCATACCTCAACCCCTTCCCATGGTGAATCAGTGTGAAGTGTTAAAAAGACAATGGGAATTCCTCGAGACAAATTCTAATCCCTGATGTAGTGGATAGGAGCAGATGGAGGAAACAGAAATGGAGGAGAATTCCCTCAGCAGAGGACAAATCCTGAGGTGTCCTGGAGCTTCTGTAGTGAAGAAACAAGGGTGCATCAAAACACCTCTGGTTTTATGTCATGTCATCAAAGAAGCTGTGACCAGCCAGATTTAAATTAAAACCAGCACCAGAGTTGCTCCAACTCTTAGTTTGTGGATACTTACCTTTAGTTCTTAAACTTGAAGATATGGGCTAGTGTTTGCAACACTTTACTGCAAACATCCCTCTACATATCCTTGTGTGTTTCACTCCTTAAGTCTGCTTAAAAAAAGAGAAAAAAGTAAACTCTAGATTTTCTGGCTCACACCTAGAATGACAGCAGTCCCCAGTTCTCAGGGAACCAGGTCTTGGATGGGGAAAAAGCAAGGCATGAGAGCAGCTGCTGAGGCAGGAGTGACAACCACCCCCCAGAGCCATTCTGGCTTGAGTTTCACCCATGTGCACCAGTTGGTTGTTCCAGGCCCTGTGCTCAAAATCTCTTTACATCATCTTCATTCCACTCCAGTTACTGTTATTCCAACAATCCTGGTTTCAGGATCTCTTGTCTTTTTTCTTTCCATTTGTATTCTTACATCACCAAAATACTACATAAGCTACATGCTTGCTGTCAAATTGCAACCTTCACTTTTATATATACATTAAGCTGCTTTTCTCCAGCTCTGAGCTTCTTTGGAGCAGGAGGAACAGTGTCTGGTGGGGGGAGCCTTTCACAGCCTGAGGCACCCAGATAATAAACATCATTTATGTTCTTAATGTCCCTGTAATTTCAGCTCTATAGATTGATCCAGACCCAGACAACTGATTAATGTTAATGTGCACTGAATAAAAGTAGTTGCTTTTCTGCTATCAAAAAGCTGTGCAATTATGTACTTATGCTGCTCTGCAATTTTGGGAGCACTGGGGAGCCAAGGTGCTTCCTGAATTTCATTTTGTACTGTTGTGGCTCTGAGAATCCACAGACATAATCAGTACTGCATATCCAAAAGCTGAAAGGAAGTCTTCCTGAAGTGTCATGAATTGCTGCTCATGTCAGTGCCTGAGAATTGCTGTGCCAGGTCCAGAAAACTATCAGATGGAAACCTGGTGCCAGTCAAATCTGTAAGAATCCAGCCCTTGACTTCAAACAGGACCAAGATTCAGCTGGCTTGCAAAGTCAGACACTCTGCCATCCTCAGCAATTCAAATGAAACTTCATTTCACTGTCAACAACCAAATCTGTATGTTCATGAAAAACATGAAGAACTTGAAAAACTTCACAATTAAGTCATAACCATATTTCATTTACCTTAGATGTCCAAATATATACTGTTCATCTCCCTGAAGGTTCCTGCTGAGAATAAGAGTACCAGTTGAGGTGCCCAGGGTCCTGGAGCTGAATCTGCAGAGTACAAAAGGTACTCCTGAAACAAGAAAAAAAAATTCTTTTAAAAGTAAAATTTAAATAAGTTACTAGCTGGTCTTTTTTTGCCTCCTCCAGAACTAAGCACATAAGTACTGACGAAGGAGAAATGCAGGTAGCCATGTTATAAAACAAGTGATATATTAAAGGACATTATTTTAAAGAGATGTAGCCAAATTCATATTTTGCATACTGTACAAATCTAATTGGACAAATAATGTACCCAGATTTAAGTAAATTAATGTTAGTGGGATTAGGATGCAAGTCAGGGAAGCATTTGATTTGCTTGCCTTTGATGAGAAGAGAGGAGGAAATCAGTGTGCACTTGTCTCTCCTGCTGTCTTGGAAGCCCAAGCACAAGTTTCTCATACAAGTAAAAGTAAAAACAAAGATAAACTAGTAAGTTGGCTGTTTGAAATAAATGGAACTCTAAAAATTTACTAATGTGATCAGTTCATTATAATGTTAATTGATAATTGATGAGTCCATTGCCATATGAACTCTCTTCCCAGTACTAACTGGCTCAGATCTCACATTAACATTAATCACGTAGTAAGCATTATTTTATGTGTTTTTGTTCTCCTCACCAATAATTTTCCTGCAACTTTTAACATCTCTTCCAGCCTGAAGACAGATCTGAGTGACTGGCAGACATAATTCCTGGAAACTTTTTTTTTTTTTCCCTCCAAAACCAAAACAATCCTTTATCACAAAAATGCTTTTTGATTTCTGGATTCAATAGAGAATAATTTTCTTTGCTCATTATGTATTAATATTTCCTCTTCCTGAAAACAGGAACCACAAGCACTTTGACACAGAGAGTTACAGGATGTTTCTCCACAGAGTCAGACATCTGTGTTGAATGAAGCCACCATCCCTTCCTTAGTGCCACCACACTGCAAATTTAACATGCGTGGCCTTGATAAAAGGGTGCAGTGAGAGTGTTGGGCCAGCTGGGTGATGGTCTGAGCCCAAACTCCCACTTCATGAGGGAAAAAAATACACATGAGCAGCTGGCAGCTTGGCCTGAGACTCCTTGTCCCCATGAACCTGCTGACTCCAGTGGTACCAAGGAACTGTTAATTACTGGAATTCTGTCATTCTCCTCTTTCCCTATAAAACTCCTGCTCATTTTTAAAATTCTGGCATTCTTATTGGATCCAATTCCTATTCAATATAAATTAATATTTTCCCCTGCTCTAATAAGATGCCTCTAAGGGTTGTTATGGGGTAAAAAAGAAAGAAAAGTAAATAAGCTGAAAACAGGCCAAAGGCAAGAAACAGGTGAACCAGAAGAGTGCAGAAAATTCAGCATGTTTTGCTATGAAAAAGTTACTAGCAGAGGTGGGGACAAGGTGGGTAGAGAGTGGAATTTTATGGTGGGAATTGTCATTTGCAGACATGGCTTGGAGCAAAGCCACACAGCAGTAGCTGTTCCCAAGTACAGAGAGCTTTTAAGCAAATTTTTGCTCTTAGCCACAAACAGCAGCTACAATTTACCTCTTCTTTCACAGCGATGTTTTTATTAATGGGCACAGCTGAGAGACAATGACAACTGGAAGTGAATCCTGAGCTAGTCAGAGGATCATCAGGCTGAGAGGTTGCTGATATCCCATTCCTCCAGCGAGGTACCTGGGCTGAGAGCAGCATTTGAAGCTTCTGTGTGGGTGAGGGGAACGTTCACACCATCTGCAGGAGGCATCTGACTGCTTCGCGTGGTTCCCTGTGCAACCAACAGAGAGAAGCAGGCAGCCTGGAGAGGCACTGGGAGCAGGAATCTAATTGAGCCTGCCCAGCCCTGCAGAGGAGCACCCCATCTATTGATGGTGCAGGATTAAGTAGCTAAACTGGGAGCCTAAGGTTAGACACTCTAAGGACAGGAAGGAATGCCATCGTGTAGCCAAGCCTCATATAACCTCCCAGGTGTTTCATAATCCTGATCATTGTTCACAGCATAAGAATCTTCTAATTGGAAGGCAAATACAAAAAAAATTTCTAATGTTAAAGCCAGAGAAATATGAATCACTTTAAAACCTCTGAGGAAGTGAGGACAGTGAAGGATGAAAAATTACTGTGGGGAGGATAAGAGAAAACCAGGAAGTCATCTAGGTTGGAAAAGACCTTTAAGATCATCGAGTCCAACCATAAATAAAGAGGAAGAAGGATGGGTCTGTTGACAAAAGGGCTTTGATCATCCACCCAATTCCTAAGCTAAAGGGAAAATAAGTAGCAGTCATTACATAGAGCAGTGCTGCCACACAGTGACAGAGAAAAAGCTCAGACCACTGGCTGCAAAAAAAAAAAATGCAGTGGTGATGACACTGGGAGCTTTATGCTTAGTGTCAATGCCAAACAGGACACAGGTTTGTTTGCCCACAGAAGGCAAAATGCAATTACAGGAGGCATCAGAATTGCCAGATAGGGACCTGATCAGAGTCTGACTGGAGTAGCATCTGTTGAGCCTGGTTATTACAAAATACCAATAGTAGTCATGGAGTTAAAAGTGGATTCAAGTCCTTTCTTTTATCAGAATAATAAATTATTTTTTAAAAATCACTTTTCTCTCAGAGTACAGACTAAGCTTTTCTGATAGTCTGATATACATTAATTCAATGAATTATTTTTAATTGCTAGGAAGAAGCCCCCTTTCTAAAGAGAGAACTGATATATGACATATCTTTCTCTGCCTAAGATAAATCACAATATTATATCTTCAGATTAAAAAAAGAAAGGCTGGACCCAAAGAAGGTTAGGTAGAATAGTCCTTATTCTGGACTAGAACAGTCCCAAGAATTTCAGGAGTGGTCAGAATAATGACCCCCAAGCCTCATGCCAGTGCCAGCCCAAGTGAGTATTGCCCTGAAGTTTCTGTGCTATTTCTGTCTTAACACCAGTATAGGAAACTTTAATTGTCTAAGGATACAATAAAGAGCAGTGTACAGACAGCACGTATCATGTAGTGCCAGAGTCCTTCAGCTAAAAAGAAACAAATATACAAAATCTTTTATCTTTCCTTTAGGCACTCCCAGAGGGTTCAACATCAGAGCAGGAGTGATGCATTAATCTATCTCTTTGCTGGCAGAATTCACAAAGCACAAAAATAAATTATTTTCCTTGGCCTGGGTGCAAGAACAGGACCCTGCTCTCCCTGTTATCCTGGAACTGCTACACACCTGACCAGAATTAAGTAGCCCTTGAGTTTTAAAGGTGCTGAAACCCTGTGGCTCCCAGTGAGATTTGAATGCCTTCAGCAGTGTTGAAAATCAGGTCACAGGATCCTCTGGGAATGCCAGCATTTCACGAGAAATAATTTGCATGAAACTCAGCTGGGGATATGCCTGCCTCACATTCCACAATATAGTCCAAATTTTTCATCACAGCATCCCAATTAATAAGTAGGAGTGTCTTTATGCATGCATTTACTCATTTACATGTGTGTGTGCTTGTGTTTTACATTTCAGCCTCTACTCAATAAGGTCTGCCTTGAATTTGCATCACAAGAAGTTGTGGTCAGCAAGTCCAGGGAGATGATTCTCCCCCTCCATTCCACTCTTGTGAGACCCCCCCTGGAATACTGTGTCCAGTTCTGGAGCCCCCAGCAAAAGAAGGACATGGAGTTCTTGGAGGATCTCATCATCACAAAGATGATCAGAGGGCTGCAACATCTCTCCTGTGAAGACAGATGGAGAAAGTTGGGGTTATTCAGCCTTGAGAAGGCTCCAGGGAGACTTTACAGCTGCCTTCCAGTACCTGAAGGGGGTACAGGAAAGCTGGGGAGCAACTTTTTGCAAAGACATAGAGTGATAGGACAAGGAGGAACGGTTTCAAACTGAAAGAAGGGAGATTTAGAGCAAATTGAGGAAGAAATTCTTTAGTGTGAAGGTGGTGAGACACTGGCACAGATTGCCCAGGGAAGTTGTGGATGCCCCTCCATGGAAGTGTTCAAGGCCAGGTTGGATGGGGCTTGGACACATCTGGTGGGATGTGTCCCTATCCATGGCAGGGGGTTGGAACTGGATGATCTTTAAGGTCCCTTCCAACCCACACCATTCTGTGATTCTATGACTCTCTGAATTTCAAAACATCTTTTCCTAGCAAAGTGATACCCTGAAAATTTCTGTAATGACCTAACAGCAAAGTTGCATCATCTCCCTTTTTAACTTATATGAAGGATCAATACAGCTAAAGGTTAGAAAAGCCCCATCTGGTACTTGCTATCCTGGCTCCTACTTGTCTCCAGTTGGAAGTGTGAGCTCAGCCATAACCACAGTGCTGCTGGAGAGTGCTATAAAAAGGAAAGCTGCCTGAAATAGGAAAAGTTTTTTCCAACACTTTCTCAGAGAAGGCAGCAGCAGGTCTGTTTAATGCACAGAGGAAGCTGCAGCCAAAAAAAACCTGTAATGGGGGTGGTTGTGAAAGGAAACATGAGGTTGTCAATCAAAGTGAAAAAGAACAGAATTTCCAGGGAGCACTGGAAACACTGGGGAACACAAGGAAACACTGTATTGTAAAGAAGCTTTTTGGAGCAGACCGAAAAAAATTTCTTTCTTTGGAGACAGACAGAAAACAAGGTAGAAGACAAAGAAGGAACTGGGGTGGAGGGGAGATAAAATATTGGAGTTCTCAAGGCCTGTGTGAAAGAGGTCACTGCTCAAAGTCACAGGGAACTGAGGACTCCTCCCAGAGCTAGCACACACACTGTGCTGGCCTTTGCCACATCAAGCAGGGACTTTGAAATCTGCTGTGATCTGTTTAAGATGATCTCATTTTCTTCTAAGATGATCTTCATTTTCTTCTTTTTTTTTCTTTTTTTCCCTTTTTTTTTTTTTCCTTTTTACAGATTTCCACCACATATTAAAAGTAAATTTTGGAAGAACTTTCCAGTGAATGACCATGAAGTACAAGCAATCATGAGAAAATGAACATGGACAAGTGGGGAAAGCCCAGTGCAGACCCAGCTCTCCTGCCTGTCAGTGTCCTTCAACACCTCAAAATGTACCAAAATGTACATAATCCCACTATTGCTATTAGAGTAGAGCCACAAAGCCCAGTGACCTGATGGATCATTGGTTAAGGCAATATCAAGTCAGTAAGCAGAAGGTACATCCCCACACTGAACTGTTGCTATCTTTGGAAGAAAATGCATGATAAAACACAATTTTCAAGCAGTTCTTTTATGAAGCTGATGTTGAGAATTTAAAAGCCACAACTGTCATGACAGTTAGAAGAAGCTGCAGGTGTTCAACAGACAGTGATGAAAACTAGAGGCACATTTGGAAACCTGCTTTGCAAGAAGTCACAAGAATGGGGAGATCAGGAACCAGATTTACATTTACAAGGAACATATGCTGGGCATATATCTATTTTATTTTAGTGTACTTACTGCCCTGCCAGAAAATGGAGCACAAAACAATGAAGACTTGCATGTGCATAAAACACTTGAATTACTAATATTTTCCTCAAGCATTTAGGAAAGGATATGTGGTGAGTAGGTGTGAAAAAAGAAGAGAAAGGAATAATGACTGGGGCATCCTGTATCTCCTTGAAAAGCACTGCTTGGGCCCATCAGCATCTCCTGGCAGATGAGGAAGTTTGCCACGTGCCTCACTGGCACAGCTGCTGCTTTCCCAAGAGACTGCCTGAGCCAGGTGTGAGGATGGAGAGATCATCACTCTTGGGAGTAAACAGAGAACAGAAGAATGAAAGAAATGTGAGAGGTTGTATTGCAAAGTGACATTTTCTGGAAGAACACTTCTGAGTAATTAGGGTCTGCAGAGAGTTGTGCATCTCTCAAACTGGAACGATTTACTCTGCTTTGTATCAGTAGCTGGCAAAGGATCTGGGGTTTCACAGAAACACAGGTGAAAAGAGAGGGACACATCTCCCCAGATCCATCTCTCTGGTAACCTAGGCAGAGACATCATATAGAAGCCTTTTTAGATGCCAACCAGTGCTCCAACTTAAATAAATAAATAAAAAAAAATCCTAACAGATTTTATCCACATGGGTTCTATGGCAGGGCTGTTCCACAGTCTCACTCCTCTAGTGGGTTCTATGGCAGGGCTGTTTCACAGTCTCACTCCTCTAGTGACTCACTCCTCTCCTCCTCTGCTCCTCAGCTCCTGGCTCAAAGTTGTTACTGTTTGGTGGGTACCCATTCCCTGTAGTGCCAACGTAATTCTCCACCTTACACAGCTGTTTGCCTTCCCAGATTGCAAAATACCCATGCTCTAGAGATTGCAGCAATAAGTTCCTTCTTGGTTTTGCTAGACTCAAGGAACAACACTCCTCTCATCCCTCATATCAATCTCCATTCTGTGCTGTACTCTCTTTTCCTCCTTTAGTTTGCCTTCTTGGACCAAAAGCAATGATTAAGATGAGCTGTGAATGTAAGTCCCTAAAGGACTTTGAATTTCAAGATCACATTTGAATTTTAAAATCACCTCCTAAATTCACAATTGTCTTTTTGTTCCTTGGACATATCATACGGATTACAGACTGACTCTGTGGAACCAATTAAGATACCAAAGGTCTTCTCCACAGCCATTTCCAGATTATGAGTTCTCACTGAATAAACTGTGATCTTATTAGTTCCCAAGTATATGACCCCAAACCTTGTAGTACTGAATTTCATCTCATGATGATTACTCTACCCCTCAAACTGATCTCATTAATTCTGCATAATATAATTGTCCACTCTGTTGATGATACATCCCAACTTATTACCACTAACCAGTTTTAATGCCACAGCCCTAATCTCCATTTCGTGCTACTAGATGCAAATTCTCAGTGAAATCTGTAGAAATTATAGCAAAAGTCAGCATTTTCAGTGCCCCTCCAACATCCTTAAGGTACTAATTAATGAATCATAGAATCATTTTGGTTGGAAAAGACCTTAGAGATCATCAAGTCCAACTATTAACCCAGCACTGCCAAGTCCACCACTGAACCATGTCCCTAACCACCATATCTACATGGCTTTTAAAAACATCCAGGGATGGTGACTCAACCACTTCCCCAGGCAGCCTGTTCCAGTGACCAGTAACCCTTTCAGTAAAGAAATTTTTCCTAATAACCAATCTAAACTTGCCCTGGCAATTTCCTTTTTTCCTATTCCTTGTTACTTGGGAGAAGTAACATGTCCTGTAACATGTCCACGCCAACCTTTCTACAACCTCCTTTCAGGTAGTCATAGAGAGTGATAAGGTCTCCTCTCAGCCTCCTTTTCTCCAGACAACCCCAGTTCCTTGTTCTCCAGACCCATCACCAGCTTGGTTGCTCTTCCCTGGACATGTTCCAGCACCTCCAAGTCCTGCTTGTAGTGAAGGGCCCAGAACTGGACACAGTACCCGAGGTGCAGCCTCACCCATGCTGGGTACAGGAGCACAACCACTTCAATGCTGCTGGCCACACTATTCCTGACACAAGCCAGGATTCTGCTGGCCTCTTGGCCACCTGGGCACACCACTGGCTCAGCTCTCAACCAGCACCACCGTGTCCTTCTCCACCAGGCAGTTTTCCAACCACTCTGCCCCAAACCTCTGGGCTTGTTGTGACTCAAGTGCTGGGCTGACACTCGGCCTTGTTGGGTCTCATACAACGGGACTCTGCCCATCCACCCAGTGCCACCTTCCCACCCGAGTGTTCCACAGGATCCCAGGGGGTATCACGAGTTCTACACCGAAAAACCAGGTCTGAGAACCCAGCCAAGGAAACAAGGAAAGGTCCAGATGGGTTTATTCAGTGCCCTGGCAGCAAACACCCCCCACCTCGGGAACAGACACGGGTCACCCCCCCCCCCCCCCTCCAGTCCCACTCCGATCACCTCCCCGCCTCAGCCCGGCCCCGGCTCCCTCTGGCCTGGCGGGCTCAGCCCCTGCCGTCCCACTCCGAACTCCTCCCCGCTACGGCCCGGCCCCGGCCCAGCCAGAGGCCTCGGTTCCTTCCAGGGTCCCGCCGGCCTGGCGGGGTCGGTAGCGAGCCGCCCATCTCGCCTGCCCGGCAGCCATGGCCGCCGTCGGGCTGAGGCGGCTGAGCAGGGCCCTGGCTGTGGCCCTCAGCCGCACCGCGGCGGCGAGAGCCGGGCAGCCGAGCCCGGAGTCGGGAGCCGGGCAGCCGGGAGCCGGGCAGCCGAGCCCGGAGTCGGGAGCCAGGAAGCCGGGAGCCGGGCAGCCGAGCCCGCCGGAGCGGCTGACGGTGCGGAGGCAGGCGGAGGGCGTCCGGTGAGGCGGAGGCTCTGGGGAGGCACAGCTGCGGGCCTCAGGGCTCTGAATGCATTTCTTCTTATTTATTTATTTTAATTTTTTTTTTTTTTTTTTAATAGTGGCCTTCTTTGTTTTTAACGTCTTCTACAGAAACATTATCTTAAACAACCCGAGGAAAAGAAACGCCCTGTCCCTCGCCATGCTGCAGTCCCTCAGGGAGGATCTGCTGCACGACGTCAAAAGCCAAGACCTCCGAGTTATCATCATCTCAGGTACTGCTGTCATTTCAGGCCGACGAAGGAGAAGGGGGGTAGGGGAAGGCGAGAGAAGAAGAAGCAGGGTAATACAAAGTTTGAACCGCAATCTCTCACAGAATTACAGCAAATGGGACGGGAAGGGACTGGTGTGTTCACTGCTTTTACCCTTCAGACACTGCTGTACTCTTATATTTATCCCAGTTTTCACTCTGAAGTACTTAATTCCTCATTTTTTAACACGGCATTAACAACTGACTTGGTTCTTGTTATCTCTTTGTGGATAGCTTACCCGTCCAAGAAGAAACACTTCAGAAGAAACATTTCAGAATGTCAATATTTCAGTCAGGTTGTGCAGTCTCTTTATAGAGTCAGCAAACTTTTTCCTTCTGTAAAAACAATCAGCAGGTTAAATAATTGGTTTAAAAACAACACACGAAGAATACTTTAACCAGAAAAAAAAACAGGCTCTAATGACTGCCAAACTAAAGAAGACTCCCAGCTACAGGTTTTTGACAGGAACAGGCTGAGCTGGTATGACACTGCCTTTCCTAGCAGGTAAAGGTCAAAGAAAACAGAGCTCAAGGGGTTTCTTCAAATTGTGTGCTCTGTTCCCCTGCTTTAAGCCAGGATCTGTCTCATTATCTTTGCCACTGGTTTATCAAAAGTGTTTTTAAAACTTTCCAATGAAGAAGAGACCATAATATCAATATTGCAGTCACCTGAAACCTGGAGTTGTAAAATATTACCTCTCAGAGCCTATTACTATTTTCTTCCATTTAGATGTTAACCTGTAGAATTCTTAAAGAAACTTGAGAACTTGAGCTGTTCTTAAGCCATCTTTTTTTGGGGGGTTTTTTGTTTTTTTTTTTTCCTCTGCTATTTCAGGATAATCTTCCCCTGCCCCTCTTTCAAACATCTTAGAGAAAGAGGTTCATTAACTTAGGAGGCTGTTGTTTCCTGTATGTAAAGGAAACCACTATGTGTTTGTACTCACATGTGAGCAGGGAATAAAACTAACTTCACAGGGGTGTGTTTAAATATATATATTCAACATTTTCAAACAGAAGTTACAAATTTTGTGAAACACTTTGGGTTCTTTGTGAGTACAGTAGTCTGGAGTTTGTGAGCACAATTTCATTTGGGTTTTTTTGTTTTGGTTTAAAGAAAAATTGCATGTTCCTTTTGATTTCCAATTCTGTTGCTGAATGGAATGTGATCTCAAGAAAACTGAAGACTGCTCAGGGAATACTTTGAGTCTTAACACAGACTGTGCAGTGAATTCTTCAGTGAGGCACAAATGCAGACATGATTAATTTATTTCTGATCCTATGAGGTGACTGATGTTAATTTTGTGGTTATTTCTGGACAGTCTGCCACAATAATCTAGTCCATAAGAAACGAGTGTGTAAGTAAGGTTATATCTGCATTGTTGTAGCTGGAAATGTGACATCCATGCAAGTATCAGAGAAGTTCTGAAGGATTCATAAGCATCTAATTGGTTTATTCTTATGGCACATACCCTGATGACAAATTAAAACTGCTGTAAAGATAGTGTACCCATAAGGGGTGTTTTGATATCAGCTGCCACTGGAAAGTAAGCAAATCCAAAATACAGATTCACAGAAATCTGCTCTTTTACTGCCCAAATCCTGAACATGCTGGGTCTTTAAAAGATGTTACTGTGATTAAATGTTGCATTGTGGCAATTAAAAGTTAAAAATCCTCAAGTCAATGTTTCAGAACTCTAAAGCTTCCCAAGCTCCTTTGTGACCACTGACATCTCTTTGACATACCTTTAGCTGGGGCACTGATGTGCTGCTACTCCTGGTTCCTTGATTAATTCAGACTGACTTTTCTTGAAATTCTTTACAGCTGAGGGACCTGTCTTTTGTTCTGGACATGATTTAAAGGAACTGTCAAGTGAAGATGATGTGAAGTATCATTCCCAAGTATTTGAAATATGTGCAGAGGTAAACAGTTCTTCTGAAGTGCCACCACTTTTGCCTGGTAATAAGAGAAAGCAGTGATATTGGTTTAAGGAGGGACAGCATTTCTCATCTGCTAGCTAAAGCACAGACTGTTCCTCCAGTTTCTTAGCTTTTTGCTGCTCTGACATTTTAAAATCTGGTCCTGGTGAAATTATGTTTTCCCTGGATTTCCCCTCAAGCAAGTAAAAGGGCTAGAAGGCCAATGTGGCTGTCTCCTTCAGTGGGTACAGTCATGATGTGTTCCTGAGACCTTTCGTTCTAGTTCCTCCACTAATAATGATCATTACACACATTGTCAAGCCCATATTTCACAAATGCTGTAAAAGTCATGTGTGAAAGTTAGCAATGAAGGGGCCTTCAGTGTAAAATGAAGCAATCATCCTGGCAGCTTTGCCTGGGTTCCATTTCAGTAACAAAGAGGTAAGCACAGAAATGACTGAGTGACAGGTCAGTGCCTTCATCAGAAAGGAGCCAAGGTCCAATAGTGCAGCAGTCAATGGTTTAATATTAATTTTGCAGTTGCAGGGCAGGATACCAGTTTGCTGTCAGTGGAAAACAGAACCACACAGCTTCTGGGTCACAGAATAGGAAAGATATAGCAGAAAAAACATGGAAAGTGTTCCATATAGCATGAAATACTACTTAATGCAGTATCCTCTTCTCATCCAAGCTTGAAACAGGTGAGAATATCACTTCTCCAGAGGCTTTTCAAATACAAACCTGTACCAGGTTGTGTTCTTTTTGCTCAGAAAAGCATTTCACTTTAGATTTTTATAAGCATAGGAGTACTTCATAGTTGTTTGCACACATGCAGGTATTGGTATTGTTACTCTTTTGTTGTCTTCTTCTCCAGAGACACTGAAAATCTGTTTTTAAATAAACATAAAGAACAAAGACTGATCAGACTCAAAGCTGAATGTAGGTAATTTTACCTAAGCAACATAAAATTTCCTCGACTTCATCTACTGAAGAAATTGAAGTAGCAAATGAAATTTATCAAAAGTTATATTGCTACACTGCAATAATATGAGATTTTTTTTTAAAACCCAGATGACTGTAATTATTTAACTATCTTCAGGTATCAAAATTAGGTGAGCTTGTTGGTCTACACTGTATGAAATGAGAACCTGAGTTAGAAAAGTTAAGACAAATTCATCTTTTTTAACTTCTGTCAGAAGCTGGATGTCCAACCTTCAAGAGTAATCTGAGAGAACGAGAGAGAGTGTTTTTGCATCTTATGTCTAATTCAAGCAGGAAAAGTTGGTTCTTGGCATGTTGAGTCTCTCCTTGGAATGCAGAGTAAGCCTAGAAAGACTTCCAGTAATTGTATTTTGGGTGAGAGGTCATGCAGACACCAGCTATAGGCTGGTTTAATTCCCTAGGACAGAGACTTTCATTGAATCAGTTTCCATTTTGGGGCAGATGAAGGTGGGGATGGTGTCTCTTGAGTACACATCTCCCCCCATCCAGCCAGGCACCCCAGACCTGCAGTGCAGAGGCACCCAAGCTCCTTGCAGATCTGGTAACAAGTGTTTCTGCCTTTCATTCTTGTGCTCTCCATTTCCACTGGAGTTAGCAGGAGCAACTCATGCTACACAAACACAACTGAGCAGCTCCAGGCACAGCAGAGATCTCACGCATTACAACAGGTTCTGCAGAGAACTGTTTCTTTTACTAAACTCCAATTAATAAAGCTGAAAAATACAAACATCAGGTGTGTGAAGCAATTGTAAGTTTTATAACAGCCACTGCTTAAATTTCAGGGACTGACCACTTTCTTCTGTGCATACAGGTTATGACTTTAATCCAGAAACTTCCTGTACCAGTGATTGCCAAAGTAAATGGCTTGGCTACAGCAGCAGGCTGTCAGCTTGTGGCAAGCTGTGACATTGCTGTGGCAAGTGAGAAATCTCAATTTGCTACTCCTGGAGTAAACATAGGACTGTTTTGCTCCACACCAGCTGTGGCCTTGGGCAGGTCCCTTCCAAGAAAGGTAGGTTTCCTTCCCAGATACTCTCTGTAATTCTGTAACAAGTAGGTTCCCATATTAGGAGTTTTAGTTCCACTGCCTAAATTTTATTTTCCTGCAGTACAACATTCAAAATATTTCATTGCCAATGATACCTTCAATAATTCTTTGGACTGGGAAAATAATAAAGGGATGAACCTGTTTAGGGAAAGCAGCTTCCTACCAATGTGATTCTAACCAGCAGGAGCTCATACCAGCAGCACAGCAGCTCAGCAATCCCTTTCCTTTCCAACAGACAGCCTTGTGCTTTAGACAATAATGTTCTCCCCTGATGAGGAAGCCTCTGCAAGTTCAGGATATCAGTCCTACTGAGGTATCAATTCTGGCCACGCAGGTGACATTTCACTGCCAGCAGGATGTGCCTGGGTGTAGATTAAGATGCTTTAAATAGCATCTAAATCCCCTCTGTACTTTTTTCCTGCTTTATTTCCTACTGATTGTGAGTACACATCTCTCATGGCATAAACAATCTGCACAATCTGCAAAGCTTCTGTAACTGAGGAAAGACATTTAAAGTTCTGATCCAGTTGGATTCATGCAGACAAACTCGAAGCCCAGCAGGGCTCTGCTGAGATGCAAGGACTTAACTGCACAAGTTCAGTTGCTGGATAAAAGCTTCAACTTTAAATTTCCCATCTGTAAAGCCATTCTGTTCAAATACAGTCTGTCTGTCTCTTTTTTTTTTTTTTTCCAGTTGTGCTATAGTGTACAGTTACAACTCTCTGAATTAGTATTTCCAGGGTTTATTATTCCTTTTTAAAATGTGGGATATACTTTTTTCTGTGCTACTTTTCAAAGCAGCAAGAATATTCCCTACAGTTTGCAGGATTACTGATTTTACCTTTAATTAAACAAAATGTTGCCACTGTTTGTAGCTTCCAGAGCAAAGGTACTAATGAGGATAATCAGCTCTTACGATTCATGGCATTGATCAAATGCATCAGGAGTCGTGGAAAAATACTGAGGTATCACATTGAAAAGTCACTGAGTATTCAGGGGGATTTTTTAATTTGAAATCTGAAGTACAAAATACTAGAAGCAGCAGGAGACTGAAAGAGATGTGGCTATAAAAAGGACGTATTTCAAAACAGCCTGACCAACCTGAAGCTAAGGCAGGTATTTTCAAAAACCCACACTGATGTAGCAGGTCTTTATTATCATATGCCCAGCTTAAAATACCAAGGTCACTCATTTGCCATTGTGGACTATCCACACCTCTTTTTATTCCTACTACAATTACTAGAGATTGTGGACCTTAGAAAAAAAAACCCAGCAGTGTCAGGCTAGGACAGCTGCAATCAGTGAGCAGGTGTGCAAAAAGGCCAGCTGTGGACCCAGTCCTTCTCTTAGTTGAAATCTCTTAACATTTGAAACCAAAAAAAAGATTTCAATTTCATGTTTGTCAAAGGAGTAACTTGTACTTGAAGGAAAAGGTTGAAATTCCCCAAACAAACCAAGGCAATAAGGCAGTTGAATTGACTTAATAAGGTGTTTTTTCTTGTTCAGGTGGCATTAGAGATGCTTTTCACGGGTGAACCTCTTTCTGCCCAAGAAGCATTAATGCATGGGCTTGTCAGCAAGGTGGTGCCAGAAGACAAGCTGGAAGAAGAGACTATGAAAATCTCTAACAAGATCTGTGAAAGCAGCAAATCCATCCTGGCACTGGGGAAAGCCACATTTTACAGACAGATGGCACAGGACCTCGATACTGCTTACAAAATGACCACTCAGGTCATGGCAGAGAATTTGACTTTGAGAGATGGGCAGGAAGGTATTGAAGCCTTTATTCAGAAACGTAAACCTGTGTGGTCACACTCTCAGGATAAGAAGAAATGAATCTTCCTACTCTGATAACCTCAGCTGTGCTTTATGATTCTTCACACAGTTGCCTTTGGGAACTATATCTTTGTTTTACTGAAAGTTAAATTTCTCAATACATGCCAAAGCCACAATAAATTTATTCTATGTATATAATAAATGTTAAGGAAAATTGAACCAAATGATTTGTTTCAGCAGTGAATTTAATCCATGGTTTCAGAAGGAACCTGGTGCTGCAAGTATCAATGTGATGTGTCCCAGGTTACTTAGGGAATTGCAGGGAATGGGAGAGAGCTCAGATCACCCTGTTTGGTACCTGTCCCCCTACAAAACAGGATGACAGGATGAGAATTTCCATTTGTTGCTACTAATAGAGAATTAAAGGGTTTGGGCACCATTCAGTGATGACAGTAACATGTATCAAAATGAATTCCTGTACTGCTCATATGTACAAAAAAAAGCCTATAACAATATCCCATTGCTCCTTATATCTACTTATGAACTCTGTGTATTTCTAGTTTGCCTCCCTCAGCAAATCCTGGTTTTCCACCATCAATTCAAACTCTTGTCCCAGCTCTAGGGAATTTTGCTGTTGCCTCCAGCAGGACTTGGAAGGGTTTCATTTCACAAAATGCACACTGTGAAAGCCACTGCTTGTGGCCTTCAGCAGAGATTCCCACCTGGCACTCAACTGTGATTTTCAGGCTGTATGTTTCCAGTTGATCACAGAATCTTAGGTGTGTTGGTTGGAAAGCCCATTCCTGTGCTCAAAAGAGTTAGCCATGGATTTTCAGTTTTCACAAACTTCAACAACAGGGATTCAGCTGCTCCTCTGGGTCATCTCTCACAGTGCTGTGAAACCCTCCTGCTGAAAAAAATTCTTCATGTCCAGTCTGAGCAGGTTTTTGACCACTGGCCCTTGTTGCATTATGTGATGTTATTGAGAAAACTTCAGTGCCATCATTTTCATAACTCACAGCAAGCAGTCCCAGGCTGCAGTTAGACACCACTTAGGCTCCTCTGTGCCAGAGTGGACAAATCCAGCTTCTTCCTTCCTCCTTATAGGTCACTTTCTCTAGGTAACCAGCTTGGTAGCCCTCCAGTGGACCAGTTCCAGTTTCTCCACATCCCCAGTGTACTGAGTGAGCCCAAACTGGACTGTATTCCAAAGATGGCCTCACTAGTGCTGAGTGGAGAACAAAACACTCCCTCCATCTGCTGGACACTTTCAGCCATTCAGTATTGCTCAGCGTGCACTTTGTCTTATTTGTGATGAGAGTGCACTCTTGGCTTGTGTTCAACTGGGCATCCACTGTAAGCTCAGTTTCAGAGCTGCTGCTTTGCCAGTCAGCTCCCAGCCTGTACTGGTGCTTGTTGCATTTCTCCTTAGATTATGGCTCTGGATTGAAGCCAGGTCACTTGGTGTGTCAGCCATTCCTCCAGTTTCATTTCATCAGCAAATTTCTTGAGGATGTAATATTGATGATGATACTGAGTGATATGAGCCTCAGCTTCAGCCCATGGTGATCAACATGGGATGGGCTCTCAGCAAAGACATTTTTTCTGAGGTTCCACATAGCCAATTCATGAAGTCTCATCAATTTCATCCCTAAATAGGCATCTAAGAAAGACCATGAATAACTGAATGGATGGGCCTTTTTTCTTTATTGACAGTAAAGTTGCCTAAGTGCTTAGCTTAGACTTAGATGTCTTAAGTTACACCAGATGAATTCGAGCTACAGCTGCTAGAACTCCAAATGCAGAAGGATTACAAATCAAGAAGGACCTTTTTAAGGTATGTTTGCCCCTATATCACAGGTTCTCTCTGGTGAGGCTGCAGCTTGAGTACTGTGTTCAGTTCTGGGCCCCTCACTATAGAAGGGACAGGGAAGTGCTGGAGAGTGTCCAGAGAAGGGCAACAAAGCTCATGAAGGGCCTGGAGCACAAGTCCTATGGGAAGCAGCTGAGGGAGCTGGGGTTGTTTGGTCTGGAGCAGAGGAGGCTGAGAGGAGACTTTATGGCTCTCTGCAACTACCTCAAGGGAGGTTGGAGTGAGGAGCAAAAAAGCCCTTTCCCTGTGAAAGGCCCAGAGGGAATGGATGGAAGCTGTGCCAGGGGAGGTTAGGATGGATGTTAGGAAATATTTTTTCACTGAGAGGGTTGTCAGGTATTGGAATGGCCCAGGACAGTGGTGAAGTGGTGGATCAAGGGTTGGACTTGATGATCTGAGGTCCCTTCCGACCCAGCCAATTCTATGATTCTATGAAGTCACCATCCCTGGAGGCATTTAAAAGGCATTTGGATCTGCTCCTTAAGGACAGGGTTTAGTAGTTGACTGTGGTGTTGGACTGGATGATCTGGGAGGTCTCTTCCAACCTAAACATTCTGTGATTTTGTGACTCCCCATCTGCATGAGTGTTAGTTCATTCCTCAGTTCTCTGAAGTGGATTCCACAAAGTCCTGGGACACTTCTCTACAGGGACCTACCACTCCTAGGCAGGATGGATGAGTCTGCCCCTCACAATGCCCTGATACTGCCCCTTGCCTACCATTCCTGAGCATCTTCAGCATCATGCTAAAAATAAGCCTGCCTGTTACTTTGGGCACTCTGAACTGCAAAACTGCAGCAGTTAAGTCAGCACTTTGGTGTTTGAGCAACGAAGGAGCTGTATGAAGACAGCAGCAGCCCAGGGCAAGGGCTATGTAATATTTTCTACAGATCTACTTCAGGATGACCCCAACATGAGGGCCACCTTGCAAAGGGCATTGTTGACAGTGTCAGCCTTGCTGGCCCTCACAGGTTCTAAGAAGTGGTCTCATGATTCAGTCAGTCCCTCACACAGTGGCAGTGGGGCTGTACTCCATCAGAGGCACTGCTGGGATCCAGGCCTTGAGTATCACTTTGTAACCCTGTAGCAAAATTAAGTTCTCTTATTTTTTTATACTGGAGCAAGACCTGAATAGTTTGGAGCCAAAATCAGCCTCTTCTCTTTCTAACTGGCCTGTGCATCATCATGCAAACCAGTGATACAAACACTCAGACCATTTATACATACACAGCCCTAAAAAACAATTCTATTTTCCATCTACACTGCATACTCAGAATGAAAAGAAAGCAATTTCCAGTTCTGCTGCTATTCTTAATTTGAGGAATGGAAATATAAACTTGAATTCACTATTTAAAATATTTTTTTCTATAGAAATGTGAAAAATGCGGATCACTGGGAATAGTTGTTTTAAAAACATCAACTTTTATTGTTACCAGTAGGAAATATGGGTAAGTTTTCCATAAACTCACCTAGTTGGTATAGATTAGCAATGGCTGTGAGCATTTAAGAGATAGAAGGGTTAAATCTGGAGCCCAATAACCTTTATCATGTCCTTTTTAATGCAGTAAGATGCTGCACTTAGACTCTGTTCCCACATGCTGCTCTAAAAGCATTAGGAAAGAGTAAATTGTTTTTAAAAATATTTATATTTAATGGCCATCTTGCAACTACTCAGCAAATCTCTACTGGCTCTTTTGTTCCAGGCTTTTAGAAATAAGTACATTATGGGATTTTTGTGGAACACTGCTCTTTCAACTACCTGCAGTAACAAAATGGTTTCACTGGCTTAAAACACAAGTGACAGTTCAGATGAGCACATTCTTTCAGACACTTAGAAATTCTCCTTCTGCACCTGATGCCATCGACACATGACAGGGTTTGGCGTTATTATTATTAACTCCTGGTCACAATTTTTGAAGTAAAAGATCTATGTTTTTAAAGAATAATCACTTAACCTGAAGTAGCTATATTGCAAGGGGAGTAAATTTACTTCTTCCTGCATGTGGATTTATTAAGTTTGAATGGCCTCATAAGGCACTAATACAGAGGTATCCTCAGCATGACTTATTATGAACAGACTAACAAAATGGAAGTGCTATGTAAAAACAGCCATACTTCAGCAAGACAAAACCTTGACAAGAGGGGAATTAACTATCAAAAATGGTGTTTTAGTTGTTGTTTATATGATGGGGAGAGGGTAGGAGTGTTACCTTTGGCTTTCCCTGCAAAAGACCAAATACCACAATGCCTCAAGCTCCTCCACATTTCAGCTCCATGGAAGCTGAGGAAACACAGTGCTCTGCATGACTGACCTCAGATCCTTAAGAATATTACTTTTCTAGAGTTGTCTTTTTCAGTCTAATTCACACCCAGGGCAAATGTTTTTGTTGCACTTTCAGATCCTGAAAGGAAAAAATATTTATAAGCATGTTTTAACTCAGTTTTCACAGTATCTATTTGTACTATTTTATGCAATAAAATAATTGTGGAATTAGTAATCAAGTGTTCCAAATATGGTGGCATCCACGGGAACATCTACCCCTTGCTTGAACCACTAGGCAGAAAAATAAAAGGTTTTAGAACATTCCTGCCCTGGCCCCTGTGGATTGAGAAAGCAATATAAATTTTAATTTCTAACTTGTGTGGAATTTTTATTTTGGCCCACATCTGCCTTTATTGTTTAATTTACAGCTTTACAGGCTGTTCCTGGGAAAGAAACCAGCTCCAGAACTGTTAATTAAGTTCTACAGCCAAGAAGCAGCAAACCAAATGATAGAGTGGGAGCTTTACCACTGTGGCTACCTGCAGCCTGAGGAGACAGTTTGTCCCAAAATAGCCAGGAGTCTGTCCCTTGTCACCCCATTCATTTTTATTCAAGAATCTGCTCTGCAGTGAGGTCTGCCAGGTAATTAGCCTTGTTTCAAGTGAATGGAATAGCATGTGGCATACACTCAGCCTTCTCTGTAGACTCACTACAACTCCATCCATGTACAGCCTTTAGGATGCAGCTCATCACTGAAAATGACAGATGGGGTCATGTTTTCTGTTCATATACAGAGGAACAGCTGGAAAGTGGCAGAGAAATGCAAGTGAGGAATTGCCAGTGTGAATGGCAATGAATTATCCAGCCACTGGCCTCAGAGTCCATTGTTTTCTAATGCTCAACTTTGTTCTACAGTGGCTTAGTAAGAAATAAAATTGTTGCAGCATCCTTAAAAGAATGGCTTTGAGCCTTCACCTGGAAATTTGAGAGAAGGCAAAATCTGGAGGATATGATCCTGTCATCACTTGTGATGTAACTTCAGGCTCAGCTTGTGAACAAGGCAAACAAACAAGCTGAGAGGTGCAGTGACAGCTGGAGTAACACACAGCTCAAGGTTGTTCTTAATTCATGGAGCAGGCAACAAAGTGCCTCACCACATCATTTGAGGGATAGAGGCTGAAAATAGAGTTAATCAGAAGACTTGGGTGATGGGCAAGGTATTTATACCTTACATGTTCCTTAGAGCTGAAAAGCAGAATGAGATTTTATGTAAGCTTTTATATATAAAAACTTCATATATAAAACTTCATGTGGTTTTCTTAGGGCCACCTGACCCAGAATTCAGCAGACTGGGTAAGAATTAGTTTTGCATTGGTTTGAAGTAATCACCTGTAGCTGTGATGGAGAGAACTTGAAAATATGTACCACAAAGGCACAAAAATAATACATGACCAACTCACTGACAGAAGTCAGCATTGTGGTTTTTACCATCCAGCTCATGATTTCTGACCATTTGTGTCCTTCACAGAATTGCCTGTGGGTAATTCCTCTGTTTTCATTCCTGTACTGCAGATGGGGAAATTGAGGCCAAATGTGCTCTGCCTGAGGTCTCCAGGTGAGCCAGTGGCACTCTAGCAGTGGCATTCACAATGCCAACACCTGCTCCTTGTCCTTCTTCAGCAACAAAGTTTTCAATAAAATCAGCAGAAAGGCAGAATGATTGCATGCCCGGAAGAGACTGCAAAGGCTTCTGAAGAGAAATCATCAGCTATTGCATCAAAGGCCCCATGCTTGACATTTATTGGCTTTTTGATAAATGTTGGGGTAATTCTACTGTCAACAGTTTCTCATTAGGAGCCTGGCAATGCTCTTTCTGACCATTATCTTGCTCAATATCACATTGGGTTGCGACAAAGAACAGAGATTTTATGTAAAGCCCATCTATCTCTGTAGCTGCAACATTTTCTAATAATTCTGCATTTAAATAATCTCATGGAAATGCTGGCTGCCTTCTCCAAGCAATAAGGTGAATTAGACAAATGGTTATGTTTCCATGAAGACCTAAAGCTATAGGACAAAAGTCACACTGCAACGAGTAGGGTTCATTTGTCTTGGTTTCACTGGCGTTGCACCTCAATTATCCTAATTGTGAATTTAGCCACTGAGTAATGCATCCCCACCCTGTTTCACAGTCACAAGGGAGGTTAAAAAAAAAAAAATCAGTTCTACATCTTCCTCAGTCTCCACTGTAGGATGTATTATTTCCTGTCTGCTTGTTATTCAATATTAGGTATTATTTTTGTCGAATACATGTTTTTTATCAAAAGAAAATAGTAGAACTATACCCCTAATACTATTGTGTATTTGGAAAGGGGAAAATAATTTGTTAACCTCTGATGTGGCCAATTCTAGTAATTTTCACAATATGACTTAAAACATGAATAGTTATTTAAAATATTTGGAGTTGTAATAATGGAAGCATCACAGGGTTATTGTGTATTTTATTATGTTTGTCATAGAGGGAAAAAAAAAACCCAAAAACCCCAAATCATAGGGCTTAATACAGATATAGTTATTGATCTCATCCATCAGATCTGCTGGAGGAAAGTCACCTGGAAAGGCAGAAGTATGGGTGGCAACACCTTAGACTTTTCTGCAACTTGGCTCATTAGAGCCACGTATCAGTGAGGTCTGATGTAATGGGCCATGTCTAGGAGCAGAGGCTCAAACCCTAGTCTGCTTTCTGAAGGAATTTTTAAGGACAAATTAACTGCAATAAGAGAATGTTGACATTCAGGCTGCCTCAACTGCTGATAATAGAGAAGGTGTTAGGGCTTCCAAAGGGGCACTCAGCTTCTGTTCCAGATCTGTCCTCCTATAAACAATTACAGTGGATGAAGTAATTTTTGGAAAGATGAGTAATGTTTTCCCTGTCAACTCTGCACTGTCAGCATCAAGGATAATGTGATATATACCTGCTTCTGTCTTCTCCACTTCCTGGCCCCAAATCATTCTCAGCATAGACACCAAGTGATGCATCTGGAAAGGAACAATGAATGATCAGTAAAATGTGGCAAAAGGAGAAAGCAAATGAACACATGACATCATTTTCCTAATGTGGTCTTCAATCTAGATAGGAGTATTTTGTTTCTTGCACCTGTTTAATGAAACATACCCTTCATGGCATTAAAACTTCATTACCTGCTGTTCTCTGTTCTGAGTGTTTGGAATAGTAGAAACAGAGGCATGGTGAATATTTCTGAGCTGGTCTCCCTTCTCTATCAAGACCTCACTAGGTTAAGTTTAAAATATTTTAATATTAGTGTGCTTTTTCTGGCTTTTTATTTTGAGTTGCTAGTATAAAGTCAGCACCATTATTCTGGTTGTTTCTCTCCCTCCTTGAGAGTAGCTTTTTGTTTGTTTGTTTGTTTTTTAATGAACCTTGGGGTCTTATACAAGCACACAAATCTGGAAAGCTTTACAAAACATCAAATACCATATCTGATATGTGTCAGTGTAAGTGTTAACTCTGCTGAGGTAACACTGAGGTAAATCCTGGAATGGAGAATAGCATCAGGTTTTAATGCAAAACCTGTAAGAAATGAAAGAGACATTTCAGGTGAAAGAGCAGGGTAATGAGAAAATTAAACTCTCTGAAAGAAGGCCTTGCAGAAGAAATACTGAGGTCTTCTCCAGAGCACCCATGCAGAGGACTGGAAAACTGACTTAATTTACCCTTCTGCATTGGGACCAACAAGAGTATTAATGCAAGGATGATCATCTCCTTATTAATTAGCTTGAGATTATTATTAATGGTCAATATTATTACTTATTATTGTTGTTGCTATATTCTTGATATAACGAACCTCATACAGTGACACCACTGCAGTTCAGGAATTTAAATTTTGCTGTCTCCTACCCATAGTTGGGCTTGGAAATTCATCTTAATCGCTGACATCAGAAGCCTCTGCTGCTTGATTGGGGAATAGCATTTGTCTGGCAGCAAGAGTAAACTTTTGTCCTTTTACATAAATTGTGAAAAAACATTGTGTACTCGGTGTGGCAAAATGGAATTTTGAAGATAACAGTCCTTTTTTTTTTGCTGTCTGTGGATATTGTGAGCCTTTAGTCTTCTTCCACATGAGTATTTATTTATTCAGAGCAGACAATCCAGGAATATTGCCACGGACAGTCTGAAATCTTCATGAGGCACTGGATGGTGGATATGCAACACCAATTTATTCAGCACTTAGAGTTACCAAACTAGTAAAATCCAAACAGGAAATTTACAACAGCAAAAGTCCTGGTAAAGAGCTCAGTAGCAGTTCATAGGCCAAAAAACCACCACAAAACTGTTAAAATGCCCTAGAACATTCTGTCCCGTTCATCACTATAAGATTTAAATACTTTCCTATAAGCCATTTGTTAGATAATTCTGAAATGTAAACAAGAGAAAGAAAGAGTTTAAAGCCCTGGGAAAAAGCCCACAATAAAGAAACAACTGGATTCAGCTCCTGGCTTTGTCACAAAACTCCAGGGTAACCCTGAGCAAGTGGTGAAGGCAGAAATGAAACACGACTGTCCAGTTCAATCTTCTGCTTATCAATAGATCATTGCTTCTTGGTCTGATGAGCCCAACGTGGCACTGGACTGAACTGCAGTTTTGGTTGAGCTAAGGAATTATGCAACTTTGTGAAGAAAGAAAAAAATAAAAATAAAATAAAAAAATAAATAAAAAGCCAACAGTCTGATCCATGCTCCTTGCAGTCAAAGCTTGTGGCTTAATTCTGCTTTGAATTCACCTGACTACAGCTTCCAGGCAGAGTCACAGAACTGCTTTTTTGTGGGCTCAGCTAGAGCTTCCAGTATCTCAGCAGACAATATGCAAAATGGGGCTGATCATTGGGGTTTTTTTCACTGTCCTGTATCTGTCCTGTCTCTGCAGACCACAAGCCCTCCAGGGGAAAGCTGGCTCTCACTAAGCTTGCACAGCAGCTTAGACAGGGCTCATCTTTGACTGATATGCAGCATCTAAGTGACAACAGCGAGAAGGGACATAAAAAACTCAAGCAATAAACCCCTAAAATCTCTGTCTGAGAGAGGTTCCCTCAGTTTACTACAGATGCTCAGAAATCCTTGTTTGCCCTACACCAGAAAATAATTCCTGAAGTGATGTCACGATACAGCAAACTGTCAGCAGAGGGCAATCACAGCTCACATCTTGAAGCAGTTCCTGGTGAATGCTTTAAGCCAGTTGTGCCTCTTGTTTTTCTACTTGGGTGCTCGCAGGGAATGAGCCCCTGGTTTCATCGGGCAGCTCTCTCTGAGTGCTCTGTGTGAGCAAGCACTCCTGGGTGTCATGCAAGCCATGGGTCTACGCTCTCTTCTCCCTCTTTCCCTGCAGCCCCTGTCTTTCCATCCCCATGCTGGACCAGTTGCAATCCAATAGTCAAGACAAATGACTCGGTACCAAGTCCCAGGAAGGACTTCAGAAGCAAGAAGAGCCCTTGTTCTGCCTTCAGAAATCCACCTGTGAGAAGCACAGATGTTTTTAGGGACCTGAACCATTCAGCAGAACATAGTTTGGGAAAGCCTGGCTGTTCTGGCTTTCCCAGGGAGTTTTAATTTTAGATCCAAATGAGTTTGTGTGGTAAGATGTTCTGGAGGGAGCAAGCAATTCAGAAAGACTTTAGAGGAGACTGGATTGGCAAGGCAGGCAGAAGAGGTGAGCAGGGTGTGACAGTCATGCCTTCATCCCACAGGTTCTCAGGAACAAGCAGCAATCTGGGTCTAGCAGCCAGAGTTGAGCCAGCCAAGATCTCAGTGTCACCTCTTCCACCCTCTTCAACACATGAACTGAGTAATATCATCTCTTCCCTCTGTGACTCAGTTTCCCCACCTGTAAAGGAAGTTATGCAGTTCTCTGTGACACACTAAAAACAGTGAATAATAAAAACTAATCAACTCTGCTACTCACAGCTTGGTGATGAAATAAAGCACTTGTCACACTCCTGGCCCAGAGTCTGCTGGGTAGGTAGAGAAGAAAAGTGCTGAAGATGTTAGTCCAGATGGACTGTAAATGCCAAGGCACAGCAAGAACTGTTGAAACATAAAAACATTCTCTCCCAGCAGGAACAATATTCCAATTGTAATGCAGATAAGCTGCCAAGTCATTCCATCCCTCGGGGCAGGTGAATACTTTGCAAGAGCCTGCAATGGTAATCATTAGATGATTGTAAATAACAAAGAATACAAATGCCAGCTTTCTGCCTGGCTTCATGAAAAGTAAGAAAGCCAGAGCACCCATAATGATACCATCAATAACATTTGGAATCCCAGGGAACACTGGTTATCAGCCTGAATGAACTGATACTCCCTCCCCAAATTCCCATGGTGGGAAAAGGATGGGGAACAAGTACATTGTTCTAAGCCACCACGGTGAGAGGAGCCTGTAACTTCAATCAAAAGAGCCAGTACACCAGGCTGTGCTGAACCTGCAGAGGAATTCAAATAAACAACATTCAGTGACCAGCTCTGGAATGCAGTGCCCAGAGCCAACAAGCACACCGATAAGCACACAAGGTGACAAGCAGGGTCCAGCCCAGACTAAACCTCCAGGAGCCCATGGCAGTGGGGTAGAGGTTAAATCAGCTTTTTGCCTGGCAGCTTCTGGACAACTCTCACCATCAGACTGAGTGGAAGATGCAATTTAATTGCTTCATCAGTTTTCAGTAAGAAGCACCCACTCAGAGCAGAGCCATCCCAGTCAATGCCTTTTCCACTGTTTTTTAAACAGCCTTTGATCCTGCTGTACAACTGTGCTCCTGAACAGCTGAGAAAGAGGTGATCTGTGCCCTCTGTTTCATTTTCCTCTCTGACACTTTTGATCCTTCTCTGACTTCATGTGGAGGCTTCAGCTGGTTCACACAGAAACCATTTCAGACTATGGCCATCTGTAACCACAGAAATTGAGCCACCACCAGTAATAACACTAAAAGCAAGCAATTGAAACTTGGAAACAAACAGCCAATGTTACCTCAGAGTGATAAGCAGCTATAGTAGCAGACCTGGCAAGACAGTATTTCAAGCAAAAAATGTGCTAAAGAAATATTTTTGCAATGTTTTTTGAAATATTTTCTCCAAAGAAACCAAAATATTGGTTCCAGGGAAAAGGTAATGAATACATTTTAAGTAAAGTGGTTTGTTGTTTCGTTTTGGTTTGGTTTTTCTTCTTAATTAAAATCTTACTTCTTAGAGGGTTTATGCAAAAGTTTATGCAAACATTTCCATACAGATTTCACAAAGCCTGATTCTTCTATGTGGACAGAGAATTCCTGTTAAGGCGGTGGTTGCATACAGGATACAAAAATAGCTGGCAACAGAAGTGTAGATGGGATGCTATTAAGAAATCAGGTGCTAATGAGATTGCTCAGGACTGATGCACAACTGCCCCGTGGCTATTCCATGGCAGCTCTTCCAGGAGGTGTCTCTGGAAGCCATGAGTCAGACCCCTGCTTCTGTCTCCATCCTTCTGCTGGAAACTCCCTACAGAAAAGCTGGCAGGTGGGTCCTTAAAGGCAAAGGAACCAGGGTCTTCCCATGATTCAGCTCTTCCAGCTGCAAGAACAGATCTCAGAGGCAGCTTGGAATGAGCACAGATAAAAACAGCTCAAAAAAAAAAACTGGCACAGGCAGGAACCAGCCAGCATTGTACAGGTACAGAAGATGGCTGTGAGCCAGATCTGTTCCTGATGGTCCTTGAACTGATGTTGGCCCTGATGCTTTTGTGATCTTGAACATTCAGGCCTAGAGGACAGACTCTTAACTACCTGAATTAAAATCCTGCCCTCAGTTACCCCAGGCAAGGTTAATTACAGTAATTTATTAAAAGGCCTATAATGATTTGTTAAATGATGTTGAAAATGGTAGTTTCATGAAAACAAGTTACAAAGTGTCCAGACAAACAAAAGGTTTGCACTGTGCTTCCTATTAGGTGTAACAGTCACAAGTTATGCCCTTGCCACCTCTTTGGGGCCAAGAACAATGCATTAACATGTACACACTGCACCATATACATGTAAGTGTCCTATACCAGACCATACCATTTGTTGATGTGCCAAGTGCCACGGTGTGATGGTTTCCTTCCCATCATCTGCACTCCATGGACTTCCTAAGCATACAACCTATAGCAGAGTTTACTTTACTGAAGTAGCTGTAAACCACCTCTCTCAGTCCTGTCCTCCTCTAGCAATGTGGTCTCAGTGAAGCAGCACCCTCCCTTGTGAGATCCAGCAAAGTGTCTATAGGCACCACCTCCCAAGAAGCAGGGCTGGCAAGAGAGGAAGGGACAAGTGCACAGGTGACCTCACCTGTTCTGTTTGTACTGATATTATTCATAAAACACTTCTACAGCTATTAAAGAAAAACTCCATATTAAAGACTGGCAATCTTACTTTGGTATTTAGCATTTGCAAGAGGCCCTGCATGGCTGGAACTCAGAAAAGCCTCCAGTATCCAAACCATTTTCTCCTGTTCCCAGGGTCATATTCTTTCAGTAGTCTATTTCAAATATCCTGATATCCAGTGTCTGGAATTTAGGTCTCCAGCCAAAAATTATATCCAAGCCCAGAGCTAATCATCTAAGTTCCTTCTATAGTGATAAAGAGAAATAAATGCTTCAAAAGATCAAAACATCCAAAATGCTGGGAGGTGCAGAGCTGCCTGGTAGTAGCTGGTAGTGAACTGATGTCTCTGAACACTTGGCCTTTACCAGGGAACTCCTTGGGATCTGGAACCTGACACATTGTCCTAAGCATGGGAGTATTTTCAAGAGTAGAACAGGATTACTGTTTTCCTCCTGAAATCCACGAGAGATTTTAAAATAAACTTTTAAAATGTTATTTTGCAATTACAAACAGTGGCTTTGCATCTATTTAAGTGCCTGAATGTTGCTCTCATTTTGATATAAGCCTTTTTTGAGATACCCTCCCGGGTTTTTTTGTCAGGAATGCTTCTCCTATTCCTGTTTTAGAGGTGTAGATGACAGCAGTGTTTTGACCTCAGAAACTGAGCTGTTAGGACAAGATCTGTCACTAATTGTCACATTGCCTCTTCCATCTGTCTTTGCACAACATCAAGAGGAAAAGGAGGGGGAAGCAGTAGCAAATGAGCTTTCATTCCTCACTTTTAAGGGTGAGATTTCCCTTTTATGGGGAAATTGCTCAAATTATTTACTACCACAGCCTGGTGTCTTGAATGATACCTTCTTTCACCAAGAGAACAAATTATTCTGTAAAAAAGCCAGTTCTTCACTCATTGCCACTGCCAGCTGCATGCAAGTACAAAATTACAAAGCACTCACTTAGATGAAGTGAATACTTCATTAAACAATTAAGCAACAAGGCAGAACAAAGGCTGTGGTTTCCAGGCCTTGTTCTGTAATTGTATCCTACAGCATTAGGAGACCCAATGCTCAAACACAGGGTTGCAATTTAGGCTAGGATTATCCTCTAATAGCCTTGTCCATTGGCATTAGAGGATTTCCATGATGGGGAATTTTTTTCCATCCATGGCAATGTAAAATACATTATTTGGCCCTGATGGTCTAGAGGTGTGGATCTCCATTCCTCTTTCCTCCTTACATCTATCTTCCTGCTGTAATGCCTTGATTAAAAGCTTTTATCTCTGCTTTCACTTTCTGATTCATGAAGGTTTTCCACCAGCCCATTTTCTATGAAGAAACATGGAAATAAATATCATCCAGGGTCTCCCAACACACTGTGGACAGAGTGACACTGAGGATGGAAGACATGTAAACTGGCATTGAACAAGATGAAGTTTGTGCTGAAATTTTCTGTTCACCTTGTACAGCACGTGCATCTGGTGAACTTCCAGGTCAAACTGAGAGGCACCTCCAGAGATAAGGCAGAGGAAGGTTTAGACAGCTGATAAGCAGAGCCTGTTTGGATTGCTGGTGAAATTTCAATGTCTAAAGTCCACCCACATTCTGCTACAGAGGTCTAAACCCCTTTCTTGATCTACTGAAGGCCTGATTCTGCTTCTAATGAAATTATCAGGCTTTGTTCCAATGACCATAAGCTGACCCTGGACAGAACCCACATCCCTGCCAGAATCCCTTTCCAGAACAGTTACAGAACATCCTGGACGACAACAACAAATATGATAAGGAATCCCATCATGGTGCTCTCTTCCATAAACCACCCAGTTCTGCTGAAACAGAAAACACAGCTCAAATGCAAAATACAGCTCAGTCTAAGACAGGACACCCTGTCCTTGGGAACTGGAATTAAGATAGTCCAGGCTCATGTCACAGGCCAGTGGAAGACTGTTAAAATAATTAATTTCCAGTCTGAACAGGAATCAAACCAAAACTGAAAATAAATAACTAAACCAAAGAGGCCAAATCATAAACACCCACAGTAATTAAAAAAGACAAGTTTATTTCTGAGTATACATATTTTATGCTCTTTTAGAATAAATAATTTTCTATATTTCTTTGATTATACTTTCACTCCACCCCTTTGGAAATAATATGATTAATATTTAATTCAATTCAGTGACATATTTCCCCGTTCCCCACAGGAAATTAAGTTGCATTCATCTCAAACTTGCTGACACTGGAAAATAACTAGCTGCCTATATTCACTGGGATGGAGGGGAGAACAAACTATCATTAAATGCCAGAAAACATGTTTTAAATAGTAGAAACCAAGGAAGAGCTATTATGTATAATTTTCTATTGCATTAAGGTTATAGAAATATTTTACAATTGGGACACTTTCAACCAGATACTGCAAAACCAGTAGAAGGGAATTCCCTCCTCCCTCTGAACAGACAAAATTCGGGAAGAGGGAAGCACTTGCTCTAAGAAGGATCTACTGAAGGAAAAGATGGAGTAGATCCATGAAGGGATTTAGGAGGCAAAATAGCATAAGTGCAACTGAGGTACTGAATTCCAAAAATACACCCCAGTTCCCCTTTCTCTCCCCCCATCTGAACTGCAGGTAACCCTGAAGAGAGCACAACTCACTGAGTAGCTTCTTCCTCTCTCAAGCTCTCCTCATACCTGCAAATCTTGTCTCACCAGTGAGGTTTACTAACAGCAGAAATGAAGAGAGGAGAGAAATTAAGTCCATCTTACTACACAACTCACTACCATGCCTATCAGATCAGCCACTAGCAAAGAAGGAAATGGCTTGATGGAGAGAGAAGGCAGTAAAAAGCCACAAAGACAACCTAGAGAGTTCTGGAGAAAGAGGGTCAAGCACTGGTGGGGTGGGGGAATGGCTTGGGGACAGCCAGGTGGTCTCAGCAATACAGGAAGGGGATCAGGTACTGAAGAGAGAAGGGACAGAATCTGTGGATCTGCCAGACAAAAGGAAAACTGTGAAGGCTGGCTGGGGAGAAATTTATTGCCACAGCTCTCAATGCCTCTGGCTCTGCTTATGTAGAGGTACAAAGTGACCACAGCAGCTTCAGGGTTATATTACAATTATATTAGAACATAACCTGGCAATTAAGATATTCTTCTGGCTAAATCACGAATAGGACTAAATGCTAAAGGCATTCCTAGAGAGTGCCCAATAAATGCTGACTGCCTGTGCTGTCCACAGATTCTATCTTGGCCATTTTTTACAGCAAGTGATGGTATCCCAAGTGCTTGCCTAGGAAGAGACTCAGTTGTCTCCAAACCATCACACTGTTAAAACTCCTCTCCCACTTCCCACACATGTACCCTCATCACCCAGGGCAGGAATGGAAGTGGCTCTCTGCAGCTCAGAGGATGGGATTTTAAACCTCCCATTTTCTCTTATAAGAAAGTTAGCACATTTGGTCCTTTTAGAGCTTGGCCTCACAGTTTTTGAAGCTCCATATTCCTGTCCCCATGGCAGTGAGACCAGTTTCAGAGATTGCTATTTGTCTTTCTCAACCTAGAGTTTGTTTTTGCTCCGTTACACTCTAAACCAAATGTAAAAATTACCTGGGTGAAAAAAGATACAAGCTCTTTTCAACAATGTTCATAGAAACATAGAACAGCCCCGGCTGGAAGTGACCTCAAAAGACCATCTGGTCCAGCCTTTTGTAGGAAAGGGAACTTGGACAAGATTATCCAGCACCCTATCCAGTCACATCTCAAAAACATCCTGCAATGGGGACTGTGCCATGTCCCCAGGGAGGTTGTTCCAATGAGTGACTGTTCTAACTGTAAAAAAAGTCTCTTAAACCAAGATGCAACCTCTCACAGTGTGATTTGTACCTCCTCTGCCCCTTGTCTTCTCCTTGTGAAGACAGAGCTTCTGCTCTCCTTGTAGCAGTCACAGAAATCACAGTGTTAGGGTTTGGAAGAGACCTTGAGAGATCATTGAGTCCAACCCCCCTGCCAGGGCAGGACCACCCAGTGTAGGTCACACAGGGAGATGTCCAGGTGGGTTTTCAACGTCTCCAGAGAAGGAGACTCCACAACCTCACCAGGCAACCTGTTCCAGTGTTTTACCACCCTCACAGTGAAAAAGCTTTTTCTTATGTTAACACTGAACCTCCTATGCTCCATCTTGCACCCATTACTCTTTGTCCTCTCATTGGACACTGAGAAGATCCTGGCTCCATCCTCCTGACACTCATCCTTTACATACTTGGAAACACTAATGAGGTCACCCCTCAGTCTCTTATTCTCCAAACTAAAGAGACCCAGCTCCCTCAGCCTGTCCTCATAAGGGAGATGTTCCACTCTCTTTGTCATCTTCCTGGCTCTGCTCTGGTCCTTGAAGTACCAGAACACCGTGATGAGGTTCCCCCCAAGCCTTCCCTTCTCCAGGGAGAGATCAAACTCCTTCAGTCTTTTCTCACAGGACAGGTTCTCCGTCCCTTTGACCATCCCAGTGGCCTTGCTTTGGACATTCTCCAGCCTGTCCATGTCTTGAATTGCAGAGACCAGAACTGGACACAGTAACCTAGAGATATGGCCTGACAGATGTTGGGTAGAGTGGGGTGATGATGTCTCTCTCTCTCTCTGCTAGCAGTGTCCCTGCAAATGCAGCCCAGGACCCAATCTGCCTCTGCAGCTGCAGCACTGCACTGACTGACACCCAGCTTGCTGCTCCCCAAGCCCCTCTCAGCAAAGGCTGCTCCCCAGCCACATAGATCCTGCTCCATATTGGGCTCTTTATTGTTGTCCCATGCAGCACCTTGCACTTCTCTTTGTTAAAATCCACACAGATCTTGCTTACCCACTCTTCCAGCCTGTCCAGGTGTCTCTGACTGACAGCACCACAAAAGCCACTGACCTGGCAGGAGAGAGGCAGTGGTGACACCGGGGCTGGGATGTCAGCCTGCTGCTGAGTCACAGACAAATCCCAAAGTTTTGGTTACTGTAAGTTTACTTCCCTGCCTGGAAATCCATTCTGCCAGCCAGGCACTGGCATGCAAGGTGTGTTGTGACACCACAGCCTCTCATTGGCTCCAGGTGTAGGTGTCCTGCCAAAAAAAGGACATGGTCAGTCATGAGGAAAAGTTGTATAAATGAGTCAGGTGTATAAATGAACCATATCTGGTATGGGGTTACTGACTGTAAACAAGAAGAACAGTGAGTGTAGGCTATGGCATTTGTACAACACCTTGCACATGGTCTTGTCTTGAGGTTTCCAGTGGCTACTCTGACACAATTAACAAATCATAACACCATGTTTATCACAACATTAAGTCAACTATAACAACCACAAATGTAACTCAACCTTCACTTCAGATAAATCCTATTTCTTTCATGGTTCTCTCATATCTCAGTGCACATTTATTCCCTATTTTGTCTACCTGTTGCCTTACACTCCAGATGTATATTACCAGCTTTCTAACCCAGCATTTGTTTATTTATTTATTACTTTATATACACTGCCTTACACAGGGGGGCACTGAATTTTAATTGTAGGGCTTTCCAAGCCTACCAAAATTCAAATAAATAACAGATAGCTTTCCATCATTGTACATTTTCTTTGGAGTCCTACCAATTGCTCATCAAATCCAGGCCACATGCAGAGAAAAAAAAAAAAAAAAAGACACAAAATAAAAACAATTTATGAAGTAAACAGGTGAATAAGGTCCTCTTTGACAACAGGTGCTTAGTTCAGTGTGTTTAGTCTCAGCTATTTACAGTAGTAATAAATATAACAAACACATTATATGTAAAGAAACTTGAATTTTGGTCTGTAAAATGAGTCAGATTGCCAAGAAGATTTTTGCAAATATGGGCTTGTTCTAGTGGCTCTGGTTTGGGTATGATTTCCAGAGGGGCTGCTGCCTGGGCTTCCATGGGACTGTACTGATACTGACAGGAGGGGATGTTGTGACCTTGATATCACAGTATGAGAGAAGTTAGAAATGCACATAATATACAGGTTTACTTTATTAAGTAGCAACCAGAAATGTCATTATCACGTTAATTAATGATTAATGTTAGGGGAAGGAGATACATGCCTGACATATTTTTAAACTGGTATAACAAGTTTCCACAGTGAAGAGGAGGGAAGTTCTTTATAATACATAGTAATGGGTCTGTGTACTTGGAACTGTGCACCATAAATCTCCCCACCTTCAGGACAGAATGTGTCAACACACACCTGACCTCCTAAAATAAAGTCAGTGCTGGGATTAGAAGTCAATAATGTTGACAAGTGAGGAAAGAATAAAAAACATATGAATTATGATCAAAAGGACAAAAACCTCTTTCAGACACACCTGGGGTAGAAAAATGTTGACAGAGCACATTTTAAATGTAAGACTAGACCTGATATTACAAGGTGCTGAGAGTAAATAAAGACAAAAATAAAATTACACCATGAAGCTGGAACTGTAAGATCTTTCTCATGGTGATGTCCTATTCAGCAAGGAGAGCTTTAGCTCAGGCAGGGTGAGTTACCATATACTTACACATAATGCTGTAGGAATAATACATCATCCTTCTCTAACATCCCACACTGATGAAACTCAAAGTGCTCTGCAAATTGATAGAAATTACAATAAAGCACATACTTGCCTTTAAGTATATTCTTGAATTAAATACATTTCCCAAAGATGTTTTCTGGTTAACCAGGGTCTACAGTGCTATGTGTAGCAGGCACCACTCCCACTTTGCTCCTTGATGAAATAAGGCACTTTCCTCTCCTTTACTGTTGTGTAAGAGGTGTTGCACGGGACAGCCATGCAATGCTGTACCAAGGTGTTGGCAGAACCAAGGATAAAAAACTAGGGGTGGGATTCATCTGGCCTAATACTACCAAGTTATAAACTGGGCCTCCAGTCAAGGGAGACACATAGGACTGGCCAGGCTTCCCCACCCTGCAGCACTGCACTCTGGAGATGCTTCCTTACAACACAATTTGTTCAACCTACTTTAAGACGGTGGAAATACAAAATCCCTCCTTACTGTAAAATGACCAGACATCTTAGATTAGACACCAGCTTTAAAATAACCAAAAATTGCCTAAGGTAAGTGTCTTTTTGGGATGTCTACCATTTACTCTTCACCTAGACACCATTCCTGCAGCTCTGGAGACTGCTCAAGATAAAGTTGTCTCTTGGGGATGAACTTACCACCTCCCAGCCCTACATTGCACAGCTCCTCCTTCCTAGTTCTGTTACTGTATTTATTTAGAGTCTGGCTGCATCCTTTTGAGACATTTCCATCTTCTATACTCCGAGGTACTTCCTGCCATAGCAGTGTTTCTGCCACCACATGGGTGGCACAGGTGAGAAATAATGACTGCTGAAAGTGGCTTGAAAGTTTTACAGGGTAATGTAAATTAAATCGATAATTTGATGACTGCCCTGGCCTTGCACAATAAAGAAGGGAGGGGATTAGTTGATAAATACCAGTGAGCATGATGTGATATTAGCAATAAGCAAGTAGGCATTACACATGGGCAACACAGATTAACAGGGCATGCAAACTCCTTTTCCTCACTGAAGACGGAGGTTCAGGCAGGGCACACCTCAGGCCAAGTAATTCCCCATTTTCACTTTTTTTTCCCCTAGACAGTTGCCAGTAGCTCAGTAGAAGGACAAGCCCCACAGACACCCGATCCAACACCGTTTACCCATTGCGTTCAGGGCCGCCCTGAGGGGCAGAGCACTGCTGGGCAGGGTTTTACCTCAGGGTTACCAGCGAATCGCCCCTCAACCCGCGCGGTACCGCAGACTGCCTCTGGAACAGAAGGGAAAGAGGAGACATTCCCACCCCACAACCTTCCCCAAGAGGGCCCGGGACAAAGACGCCCGAGCTGGGCGGAGCCCCACCGGACCAGCGCTCCCACATGGGACGAACCCGCCCAGGCTGGCGCTGTGCCCGCCGCTTTAACCGCCCGCCGTGGGTGGTGGCCGGCGCAGTGCGCATGAGTTCGGGGCCGGCGGCTTGGCAGAGCCCGCGTCAGATCGGAGGTGTCGCTCCGGCCACCTGCTCTCCTCCGCCCGGGCTCCCTTCCCTTCATCGCTTCGCCCTTCGCTGCCCCTGCTGAGAGAGGTACGGACCGCTCCTCGTTGCCGGTGAGTGCGGGCTCCTCTTGCTGTACTCCGGCTTTGGGGATCTTCCCTTTCCCCTTTTCCTCGGTCCTGGGCTCCCCGGAGCAGGGCTTAGGGGCGAGGGGAGCCGCTGGCGTGAGGCGATCGGCAGCTCCCGCCGTTCCGCCTTTACCCCTCGCTCCGTCTGCCTCAGCGGCCCCTTCGGGGAGAGGCCGCCGCGTGTTTGTCAGCTCTCGGTAGGAATGCTTCGATATTGGTCTTATTACTCACTAATGGGTGTTTAATTATTTTTATCCTCCCTTCTCCTGCCCGAGCAGCAGTCGGGACGGCGGCTGCTCGCTGTAGCTGCGCGGGCTCTCGCCTCGTTCTTCCCTCCCTTCCCCCCAGGCGGGTTTGGGCGGTGGGCTGGGACCTGACCAGCCCCCCGGTTCCAGCCCCCCGGTTCCAGCCCCCCGGTTCCAGCCCCCCGGTTCCAGCCCCCCGGTTCCAGCCCCCCGGGCAGCGGGAAGGGGAACGGGCACAGCCCCGGAGGGGTGCTTGGGGGTGCCCTGAGTTCGGTGGACGGAGGAGGAAAGAAGAAAAACTACTCCTAGCTCCCTGCTGTATGGGAAGCTTAGTTTTTCGGTATTGAGCTGGGTATTGAGGGTTATTTTTCTTATATTTTTTTTCCCCCTTGGATTTCTTGTTTTTCCCCATCATATCCTGTCCAAAGCAATTTGCGTGTGCCAACCGGCAACTTAAAAAAAAAACAAGGGGGAAAAGAGAGTTAAGGAAAGGCTTCGTACCCCTGCATTGTGAAAACTTTGGATATACGCTGTTACTGACTAAGGGTGATGGGAAAGAGCTGCCCTATTCCTCATTGTTTTCTGACTGTCTGCAATTTAATGTTCCCGTTGGAAAAGCTATTGGTTTAAGCAATAGTAGATTCTAGTTCAAAATGCTGTTGTTTTTTTTTCGTTTTTTTTTCCTCTACCCTCTGTCAGGTGCTTTTTCCATCTGGAGCAGGCAAGCGTGAGATGGCTGGTGCTCAGGATCATAATCGTAGGTAGCTCAGGAAAGGTTTAGTGTGGGTAAAAAAACCCACACAGCCTTAAAAACACTCCCGGGATTTTCAGTGATCCAGGGTCTCAAGGGTTTGTTTCCTGAATAGTTTTTGTTTTAGCGTGGCACCCAGAGGAGGTAGCTGGATGTGGAGCTGTGTTGTGCTTGGTTCTGAGCAGGGGTGTAGCAGGAGTGCATTCCTGTGGTAACAAACATGCAGGTGAAATGGGTAAGAAATTAGGAGCAGGTTGTCTCTTTTTCTAAAAATCTTGCAAGGATTTTAAACTATAACAAGTACCAGAAATGCAAGTAATTATTATTTTATTTCCTGTTCTTCTTATGAAGGGCACAGAAGGAAAGACTTCTTTCCAAACCCATAAGTATTAGTTTTAAAAGCTTTCACAATTTCTGGCTTAGGTTAATAAAAAAAAGTGGTATTTTAAGAATCTTGTACAGATCCTTGGCTAGTGCAGCATTGCAGCAGATGGACTTCCTTGTGCAGGTATTATTATGAAGAATAATGATTGTGGCTTTTCTGCTTCCTTTGCAGTAATTACTGCTGTATAAGTGGGGAGCTGGTGCTTAAACAGTAAAAAAAAAAAAAAAAAAAAAAAAAAGTGTTGGTCACTCATGTCTCCAAGAAATGTAGATACTAATTATTTCCCAGAAGTGAATAGATTTTTCCAGATGCATCTTATTAAGGATTTGTTTGGGTTTTTTACAGCAAGTAAAATGAATTTTCATGACCAGAAATACAAGTAATGCCTAACATTGGAAAAGAGACAGGGAGATTCTATGTTACACTTCTCTATTTTGTAAATAGTATATATCTTCTCTTCCTGTTGGTCATAGCTGCTTTTTCTCCGCATGCCTCTGAGAGAAATATTAACCAAGAATGTTGGCAGAGGGGCTTGCTTGCTGGATACAGTAACTGGAACAACTTAACTCCTGAGCAGTTGACAAGTCTCAGGCTGACTGACCTTCCAGAATACTGGAGCATGAAAATAAATGAGCATATGAATGTGGCTTTCAAAGCCAGCCAGCCAGGCTGTGTCAAATACTGTTACCAAGTCCTCCTGCCTCCTTTTTTTTTAATTAAAAAGTAAAAGCAAGGAATTTTAATTTCCAGTGTAACTAACTGCCTAAAGATATCCTTTTCAAGTGAGTGCATATTGATTATCCCTGTACCCAAGGGACATCCAGGGCAAGACTTTACTGCTCTCTTTTGCCAGTGCTGTGTGCCTCAGATGTGTTCTACACTCCTCCCAATACCAGCACAACAGTCACAAAAAGAAACCTGGGAGAGCAACCTAAAATTAGCTGTGAGGCTGTGACACAAGTGCACTGGGGCTGAAAATTATCTTGCCGCCTTAAATACTCTGTAAAACAGGACTTGGTTCACCTTTGCTATGACTGTAACAGTAGTTGCATAATGAAACCTTAAACCCCAGTGATGGTACACCTGTGACAAGACAGAAGTTGTCTAATTACAGAGGAGTCTGGGCCTGAAAGTGTTTATGTATATTGCATGTTTCTGAAGTGTTGGCTGTTGTAGATAGCACCACCTTGATGTTAACAGGAGAGCTTTAAAAAGAGGAACTTTAAAAGAATTGGGTTCTTTCCTTATTGAAATTTGACATTTGAAGTCAGAGGAGACCTTGACCATCACCTGAAGGTGTCTGAAGCTCCATGTAATCCTGAAATAGTCAACTCAGGGTATCATATGTAGTTTTCCCACTGAGCAGATACCAGTTATCAAATCTCAACTGCAGAGTACCAGAGAGAGCCTTATTATCCTTGGGTAATACATTAAGAAGAAAAGTAACCACTCGGCACTGGCTGTAGCTTTATTTTTAGTTGGGGCAGGGAGGGATTCTGTCACTGTAAATGCGTGGGAAATGTGAGCTCTTTGGGGATCTTCTGCTGGTGACTTAATCCTGTGTTGTATTTGAACCTTTGGCACCAGCCTTCCCTTCAGGATTCACTTGAAGCTGCTGATGTAGTGAAGTGGGGGCAGAGCTTACTTGCAGGGAATAAGGCAAAGATGCTTGAGAACATGCTTCACAGTTTTTTTTTCCCCTCGAAATTTTGTCTTGGAGGCAAAGCAGTGTGCTTAGCATCATCAAATCCTGCATTGGTGTTCCCCTGTCTGTTTTAAAGGAAGCAGCATTTCCCAAACACTGGAGAGAGGATGATGAGATGATAGTGCATTTTGCTGAAGGTCTTGTGCTTATCTTCAGTAGGTAACTACAGTTTCTAAAGTATTTGGTCTCAAAAAACCTAAAATCCAGAAAGACCAGTTAAAAATGAAGCCCAGCATTGAACCTTCTTTTTCTGGTATCTTAAGGCTTGGATTAATGTGGTCAAAGGTGTGACCTTAAGCATTGTTTCCGAGCAAAAATTCAGTGTAGTAATGGAATTATTACTTAGGTGAGGAGAATGTTGGTTTGTGATTGTTTCCTTTCTTTTTAAGTGGTTGCTACATTTAATTTGAAATCCAGTTCAGCAAACCATTGAAGTGTGTGATGAAATATGCTAGTGGAGTCAGCTGGTTTTCAGTTTTACTGAATTGGTGCCTTGCCCATCTAGTTTTTTTAAAAACTTATGTACACAGGATTAATTATTTCACTGTTGGCAGCTCTTGCAAATTCTAGTGTGAGTTGTATGAATGACATTCAGTGTGTTTCCTGAGGCTCCAGCTCTCTGATTTAGAGGACTGAGAGAATCTTTGTTTTTAGTTTTAAAACTTAACGGATTTTGCAGCTCTTCAGCCTGCAGAGAAGTTTGAAACCAGAAAGTTTAAAACAAAATATTTGGGTTACTTGCATTAAGTTCTCTTGAATTCTGGGAGTCCCCCATGGTTGTTAGCACTCTAATTGCTTTGGTTGTAGCTGTGTGTCTGGCCTGGGCTGCCATAAGAGTAAACATTGCACAAACTTACTTGACATGAATTCTGGAAATCTCAGTCAGAATTGACATTCAAGGAAGTGTCTACACAAAAGTTCCAGTGGCCTGGCTCTTCTGTAGAGGACCATACTGTCACAGACTGGGCAAGTAGAGTGTAATATTGATTTATTTTTTTAATGGTCATCATTTCTATTTGGCTGGCTGTACTATGGTGACAGTCCCTCTCTAAAAAATATCAGGAACTTTTCCTGGTTACTGGATGATAAATAGCCATGACTGCGTTGGACAGACAGGATTTTTTTTGAGCAGATGAGTGTTCATCAAACTGGAGTAGTTTAGCACGTTATCATCAGCATCTGCACCTGTGCTGTGGAGAAGTCAGAATTTAACTGTGGGCAGTTTTGGTTTACCTTGGTTTCTAAACATTGTCAGCTCTTGCTTCAGTTTTGTTCTGATTCTTTCTATAAGAATAGCTTAGAAATTTACTGTCTTGATTTTTTTTTTTTTTTTTTTCTTTTTTGTGTGTGTGTGTGTGTGTGTGTGTGTGTGTGTGTGTTCAAAGCCGTATCTCTTCAGCCATCTCATGTGCTCCTGGGTTAGTCAACTTGTCTGTGAGGCCTGTCCTTTGTAGGCAGTACTGTCACTTAGTCTGTTCCTCTACCAGAGAGTTTCAACCTTACTATATATCACAAGGGCAAGTCATGGGTTGCCTCTGAAGTTGAAGGACTTATTCTATTTCTTCCACTGAAGGAGATGAGAAGAAATCAACTGCTGATAGCTCTGTCCATAAAGAGGAAATAAGCCCACAATACTGGATCACTTCATTTTGAGGAGTCTGTAACAGCAGTGGTTTAGTGAAGACCTGTCATGGGCCAGTTGGTTTTGTTTAGCTGTGATCTTGTACAGCAGGTTTAAAGGTATGTTGCAAGAGCACTTAATACAAGGCAAAATTCACCAGGTTATTAGGCACAAATACCTGGCCTGGTTTGGGAAGCCCCATGGTCTCTTTACCATGACTTGCAGAAATTTGAATGAATCCCCACTCTCTCCTTGCCTTGTTTTACATACTCTTCCTTCAGCATCTGCTGCTGCCAGAGACTAATGGAGATGCAGGTCTTAGATCTGCCCCTGTACCCTCGTTTTTATAAAACCTATCTTGCAGTAACCCTTTGAGTGACCTCTGAGTACTTTCAGGTGCTTTTTCCAGATGCTTAACTCCCCCAGCTGGAGCACACTATGGAGTACAAGATGCCTGACTGTCTACAGAGCTGAGTGTGTGCATTGGTACCTCTGTGTGCAGCTGACAGATTAAACAAACCTTGAAGCTCACTGGCCAGCTCTTCTCTTGCAGCTCTTTCACTGAGAAATAGCTGTTTAAGAACAGGCAAAGTGTGTGTGATGCTCAGAGTGCAGTCTGAGCTTAGAAATATAGCCTAAAGATGTTTTATGCAAAGAGCATTCCAGAAGTCATATGTATAGTGAAGGGAGGGACTGATATTGTGCCCTTTTAAAAATGTATAACTTTCTGCAGATTGTTGACTCTACTTCCCTTAAGTATATCATGCAGTAAATGGGGTGATGCTGTCTGCTTGCTGGCTTTTGGCTCCTGGCTTACCTAGTGGTTAACTTTTAGCCTCTAAATGGCTTTCATTTTTGCATGATTGATCTTTTTGCCTATTAGGCTAGTCTTCAAGCAGGTTTATAAATAAACACTTTTTTTTTTCTGCTACTGCAGAAACAGTCCCTTGTAAATGCTAGTATTGAATTTTGGTGGAGAATAATCTTAGTGAGCAAAACTGTAAAAAATACCCATTTTAAAAGGACAGACCATACCTTATCTTTGGCAACTTAATAGTCTGAATTGTGTGTCTCTGTCAAAGCAAAATTAAATCTTCAGAGGTAAAATTCAATGTCAGCTTCAGAATGTCAGTTTCCTCCTCCTACCTTCTGCAAACATGCATGATATGCAATTGCATTGTTTCAGATCTCATGAAGGCCAGCCCTACTGTAACCAAGAAGTGATCATTTCAGCTGATAGAATCACAGCTGTCCTAAGATTCCTTTTTGGCATAATATTTGGGATCTTTTCTCCAGGTAGTACTGTTCCTGTCATGCTTCTGCACTCTTGTATCATGGTCTGATTTTTTTTTTTTTTTTTAATAAATCCCTAATGGCATGGGCACACATCTCTTAAACTAAGCAAAAATTAATTCCCACTATGATGCATTGAATAGACCAAGCAACAAATCCTGTTGCAAACAACTTTTATATTTAATTCATCTCTGAAGGTCAGGAGGAACAACAACCACCCATCATCCTGCTGTTGTTGCTCTCTCTGAGGGTGCTTACCTTATTTTTGAACCTTTGCTTATTACCTAGGTGATTGCCCTGAAATTCAGTAGATTATTAGCTATTTCTGTCTTAAATCCAGAGTCTTTTCTTTGATGGAGGGGATACAGAAGGTGTGAAGGGACTTCTGCATTAGCCATGGTTAGGAGGGGAATTTATAGAGCGTGCTGTATGTGTTGCAGCAGTGCAGGGCAACTCCCATCAGCTGTAACTGCACTAGGCACTGTAGAAATGTGTAGAAGTTTCTCCCTTAAAGCATAAAAAACACAACAAAGTGGAGAAGAAATAATAGATATGAATGGGTTATGATCTTACTGATGTGTACCTTTGAAGTGTTAAAGATTATGTGAAAGATAGGAGGGAAAAAGATCTTCCCCCCCACCCCCTTTCTGCAGGCTCACAGGCATATTGCACAGCTCCCCAGCTTTTCTGAAATGAGTAAAACGTCCAAAGAAGCCACAGTTTATAACACACAAGAACAATAATGCTTTCCACTTAATCTTGTGTGGGTGGCTCTCTTAACCAGTTGCAGTCACTGCCTTTGTTGATTGTTCAGGAGCTTTTTAAAACATCTGAGCACCAAAATGAGTAAGAGGAGCTTGCTGAAAGCAGAATTATTTGTTGTTATTTAGAACTTGTGGCTTTGATGTTTAATATTACTGAATCTGGGTGTTCCTGCTGTCCTGGATGCAGGTAGCCCACTACAAAGCTTAGACCAGTTATGCTGTGGTTTTGCTGTTGGAGAAAGCAAATAAAAGGGATTAATATCTTCATCTGATTAGTCTTTAAATATGGGTCTTGTCTATGATATGTTGTCATCTGGAGCTGTGACCTCTCATAAAGTAATCTATAAAATGTTGACAAAAAGTTTTGAGTATAATTATGGAAATCTAATAGTTGTCTGTCAAACATCACTGAGGGGCTAAACAAACATGGCATATCCATTTTATACTGGGGACACCTGGGTATGAACTGGTGCTGCAGTTTAAAAGTGTTGATGAGAAACAATACTCACCTGATGCTGGATGTCAGTAGGAGTACTTGCCTCTAGTGGGCCCCTCCCAAGAAAAACACTTTTTTTTTTCTATCTGAACTTCACTTTAAAAATCATGGAATAAAATCTGAAGTCGGTGAGTTCTCTGTGAATTTGAGATGTCACAATTTATCTGATAGTCTTGCCTTCTAAAAATGATATTTTTGTGTTTGTGGGTAGCTGTTCAGTGCCAGAGGGTTTGTGGTGGATGGAGCTGCTGCTGCTGCTGCAGAGGATGTTCTGGACTCGGGCTGCTCTTTTCTGCAGCTTTTTGGGCTGAACCAGGGTGTGTGGCAACCAGAGGTACAGCAGCTGCTGCAGTGCTCTGGTGTCTGCCTGTCTTGTGGTTCTGAAAACCTGGATCAAGAGCAAGTTTCTGCCTCTGTGGCATCACTTAAACACCATTACCCTGAGGATGCATTGTATCTGTTTATAGCCAGTGTTATTAATAGAAGAAAGGAAGAAAGTTCCTTTTATGTAAAAGCAAGGCTAAATCTTAATCATCAGACCTAATGTTTGGAAGAAAGGGTATTGGATGCTTTTATTGTGGCCATCCGGTGCTCTGTTTGTGTGGATTGTGCTTCCAAGACTTGCTGGACTGCAGCCTAAGTACATTGTGTTGGGGGCCTTCCCACAGGACATGTGTTGGTGCTACAGCATAGATGAAGTTCATACCTACCTCTGGTCATGCCATAGCCTGCTCCTGGGAGGAAATGATCAGCAGGATGGAATTGTTGCTGGGTATTGGCAGATGTTATCTCCCTGCTATGAAACACTAATCAGCTTACTAGGAGGCTCTAGTTTCTCAGCCCTCAGCTGACAAAGGTAGGGAGGAAGGAGAAGTAATCCAATTGAATTGGAAATGCAGGCTTGACTTTGCTTCTCATGTCACCTCTTGAACTGTAATAAAGGGAGAAGTACTTGGGAAGCAGGACCATCTCATTTCATTTGTACAGTGACAGGGTAATGGTATCCAGTTCCCAGCTGGATGTATGTAATGTGGTACCTCAGATCCAACTGTTTTGGGGAGTGCATCACGGCTGTGTCCTGGTCATGGGCAGGGTGACAGGGTGGGCTCTTAAAGAACAAGGCAATTTCTTGTTGTGAAGTATATTTTAACATATTGGAGAAAGAGAAGAGCTAGTTTCTACTTTTTTTCCCCTTGTGCTGTGCTGTTAGTGCAAAAGAATGACTTCTGTCTTTGTGGTACTTGGAGAATGAAGGAAGAAATTTTGCCAGAGTGTTTTGGGAGGTGACGACAATTCAGAGAAGTGTTACAGAACTGAGCACTAGGATGGCTTTAAAAACTGGTGGCTTTTGCTTCAGTAAGTGCTGGTGTGTATGTCTGCTCCAGTAAGCATCTTCCAAATGTACAAACACTGTTTCCTCATGGCTGAGTGAAATAAAAGCACTGTAAGCTTAAAAATGCAATTTTGCAATGTAGTGTGAAGGTGCAAAAATGGCACTGAGTTCTCTTTGTGGATCTTTTCACCAGCAATAGTTGGCATAGAGCTGCTTCAATAGCACATGAAGTGCAGCAGTGTTAAGAAATGAGCAGGGTTCTGTTTCCCTCGTGATCCATTAAATAAAAGTCTTGCCTAAAAGGTAGTAAAGATTAAGACATTTGAACTGGGTCAGGTGGTATCTCAACCCATGGGATTTTATTACTGTTAATGAAATGTTATTATGGAGACCACAAACTAAATCTATAGGACAGGTATGTATGCAATGTCCATGCTTGTGAATGTAAAGATCTGGTTTGGAAGCACATGAGATGGGGTACAGAACCTTGCAGTGTAGGATTTTAAAATCACCTTTTAGAAATAAGGCCGATTTTGAGGAGGTGCCCATAGGTTATAGATGTGTTCCAGAGCATGAAGATGTGCCCTTTATTAGCTTGCATGTGATCTTTTTGTTTACTTTTTATTTTTCATTCCTATTGAAGTATTTTGAATACCAGATTTGCATGTAACACATTGTTCTCTGCTTTCAGAAATGAATAAAGCTAGCAGCCCTACGTAATACCTTGATGGCATTCTGCACTTCATCAGGATTGGTGAATCAAGAGAGTGTGATGCCTAGAAACCTCCTGTCAGATTCCCCTGAAATGGCATCAGAAGAATCTCCAAAACACACACCTGGGAGCATGGAGAGGGGCAGCAGTGTGGAGAATCGTGGCAGCCAAGCTAGGTGCAGAAGTAACACTTTGGTAAGTGTTTTATGATGCTTAGCAGTACCTAAGTAGATTTATTCACATCACAGGATTTTTTTTTTTAATTCTCTTTTTTTAAGTGTTGATGTTTGCTATTTCTAGTCCTAAATGGGTTCTTGGGATCTTGGTCATTTACAAACTGAACGGCCAGAAAGAACTATTTTAATTTGGTCCAGCAGCTTGTTGTTCTGGTCTGATTGGCTCAGTGAGCTTGGAGAGTTCTTCTCTCTGGCCATGTGCAGTTCAGCGTTTGTCTCTGCCCTTGCTTTCTTGAGTAGTTTGTACAGGAACTTAAGGATAGCATTGGTCCTATACTCTTTTTCTTGCTTAAGCACCTTGTTGACACTCCTGAATGAAGGTCTAAGCTTATTCCACCTTCATATAATTAGGTGAGTAACAAATATGTCACCATAAACAAAGCTGTCTTCACATCACTGAATGAGTGTGTGGCCATTTAAATAGCATGTGAGTAATTGAGGGAGTAGGATGCACTTCTGCATTTTTCCAATTAGCAGGATGATTCAGCCAATGATCTCAACAGCACTGTTTGTACTGTGACAGCCTAAGCCTAGAAAGCAGGTATGGTTCTTTGCACATTTTTTTTTTTCATAATTTGAAAGTTTTTTCAACCATTTGAAAACTATCCATTTTTAGTTGAGGAGAGACTCCAGCAGACATGCTTTCCCTAAATGGGAATCTAAGTATTTGCCTTGCCTTAAATATGGAGTTAGGCTTTCCATATTTTTCCCCCTGTCTTCCCTTGCTAGTTTCCTTTTAGTTGTTTGTTGTGAAAGAATAAGTGATGAAAAATAACAAATTGTCTAGATGATATCTGTATTTATCTGCCTATCTCAGAAATGTCCAGTGTTTTGGCTACTCTTTGAGATTTTTGGTACTGGAGGTAATTCTAAGTGTATTCCTTCTTGGTTGTTTATAATGAAAATACAACTCAGTAATACTCTGCTGTATCCTTAAGGCAGCTTGTGTTGCTAGTTAAAACACAAAACAAGTATTACTTAATTTAGTCCCTTAACTGTTTCTGATCTGCTCTAGAATGAAGTTGCTAAGGGTCAGAGTGAGAGAGATTGAGAGTAGCCAAGTACACCACATAGGCTCAGGTAGAGTTTGTTGTTTATTATATGGAAACTGATTGGATCTTAGAAAATTACTGTGGGAGTTACACTTGGTTAAAGAATTACAACTTAATTTTTATGCAGAATTACAAGGAAGTTTTATGCATTAGTCTGACTCCAGTTTTCCAGCTTATCAGGCTAGTAGCCTGTCATGTTTACATGCATTTTCCTCTTAACTGCAGTGGCGATCATGAGTCTGGTCATTTGAAAAAATCTGTACTGAATTAGGAGGCTATCTATAAATCACTGTTTGTAAAGTCTCATCCTGAGTCTGCTGTGTCAGAAAATGACAGATTCCCTGAATGTAACCAGATCTTACCATGGGAGAACCTGTATGATGATGCATCAGCTAGAATTAGAAACCCTTCCTATTCTGTAATGCAGTAGGGTAGAGATGGAGTAAAGATTGGCTGCAGGTTTAGGCAGTTCCCATCAGACTTGTGCATCAACAGAAGTTCCTGAAGCCTTTAGTTGGTCTTGTTTGAGTTTGCACATGAAGAAAGTGGAGCATGTACCAACAAGTTTAATTCTGGTGCTGCAAATCCCCTTTCATGACTGTTCTTCCAGCAGTACAGTAGGAAGCATGTCTGATATGGCTTGACAGCTACCATTTGTGGAATAACAGGTTGGGGATTGGGAACTGTTTTCAATAAAGGCATAATATGAGTCTCTTGAGTTTAAGAGGGGGTTCTATGGTAAACTCAATATGCAGGAAATTCTGGCAGTTGGAATTGAGTGAATAGGACTCAGTCTTCAGTGCTGCTCAGATCTTTCCTTTTTGTGATCTGATGTAAGAAAACAGTGGTGTTCCATCAGCTCAACTGAGGCCTTTTACCTTTTCAGCACTGAAACAGGCTGTAGACATCCACAGGATAAAATTCTTTGAATATTTATTTTTCTAAATCCCTTTGTAATGGTGTTAAATTTTTTTTTTTTTTTCCCCCACTAAGTATCTGGGGACTCATAAGGGGAAAAGCTAGTTCCTGGAACATTCTCTTAGAGACCTTAACTTGTTTGAGAAAGTTTAGAAGATGGAGTCTTGATGGCCAAATGAGAGGCAGGGGACAGGTAACTTTGTGTAAACAAGAGATTTCTTATTAGAGCAATTATTAGAAAGACATGGTTTTTTTCAGGCATACCAGACCTTCCTAGCTCTGCAACAAGCAACCACAAGCTTACTTGCCTCTTCCTTTATTGCTTTTTTGGCTCTGTTCACCTAAAGATGTTAACAAGTCAGCTCAGGGTTGACTCAAGTTTTTTTTTAATGACCTTGAAAAGGAAAAGAGTGTAGCTGTGTTTTTATAACAGGCCTGTACTGCTGCAGATTTCTTCCTACTTGATTACAAAGAAGAGGCTCTTAAGCCTCTCTGTGTCAAACTACATTAGTCACTAAATATAACCTTTGTATTGCATGTGTGGAATCCAAACAAACCTAGGGATGTGATAATAGAGACAGACACTTGGGCTGGCTTTAGCCTATGCTGGCTGCTTAGAGCTGGTTTGGCTGACTCTTGACTGTTTTTGCTTACTGTGTGTCTGTGCTGGTGTTACTTGCTGTGGAACTGCTTTTGTTGGCTTAGGAACAACTTGGAGATGGACATGAATTGCCATGTGCTGAAAAGGTCTTTAAAATTGTGTGTGTGATTCATGCCAGGCAGTTGTTATCAGTTGAGTTTCATTTTGCCAGTTTTCTCAGCTTCTTCTTACCTACACAATAGTGCTTTTAGTTAATCTTTGGACAATTGCAGTCCTTAAAGCCCAATTTCTTTTGTTAAGTGGAAAGCAAGGTGCTGCTGTCCTGTCTTGATTTTAGTAGATTTTCCACATAAATGACAGATATTCTGGTTTGTATTTACGCTGCCAAATTTATCACAGCAGCTGCAGACAAGAACAAGGTCCTACATTTAAATGGGAAGAATGTTTGCCTTGATGTTTTTACCATCATCTAAAGCTGTTTCCTCCACCCAGCTTTTCTCTGTATCTTAACCATAAAAGCTCTTACACATGAGGATGTAAATTTGCACATATATTCTGGTTTCTTTTTCAGTGAAGGCCATGGGACAAATGTCCCAAGGATGGGACAAATGTACCATCTCCATACATGGCATCAGTTGCTCTGTCCAAGGGAGAGGGTAAACAAGAACGTTCTGTCTGCATTCTTGAATGATTCTCCCTGTGAGAATTAACCTGTAGTGAATATGGTTGCAATATTTAAGGACACTTAATTTAGGGATAAAACAAGCTTTTAGGGGGGGGGGGTCTTTGATTTTGTTTGTTTGTTTTTTTGGGTTTTTTACCTTTGTTTTGTTTTGAGCAATTTGCCTTGGTCCTGTGACTAAACAGGCACAAATCAACTTGAAGCCAGTCCTTCTTTTTCAGTGCTTCCCTTTGGTAATTGTACTGTGCATGTATTCTTAGCCATGAGTAACCACTTGTGTTTCTAGGTGTGAATTAACGTGCTAGGACAATAGTATCAACTATGACAATTATACCAGAAGGTGCTGGTTGTACCCAAAGTGAACTTTGCTACTTTGCACTACACCAGTAATAAGCTGTGTCAGTACCTTGGGCCGGGTTGCTACAACTTTAATGTATCTTCTGTATCCTAATGAGTGATAGGTTTGAGGGATAGTAAGTTCTTGGTAATCTCAGTGAATCATGCTGTGGAGGTGTATTTTTTTTCCTTTGTTTCAGACAGATTCTCTGTTAATGCCCAGTTCATTACTACTCTTTTTGGGTCAGTGGTGACCTCCAGAATTTGGTCAAGAGACCATTTATTTTGGTCAGTGATGGACTGGTTTAAATTGGCAGGTGGACATAATTGTAAAAAGGTGTCTTGCTGGTTCTGTGTATTAACAAGCTTCCTCTGTGGCCCTAACAAGACTTAATACCCAGTCACTGAAGATGGTTTGTCATTAGCAGGCACATTGTGCAGTACAGGAAACATTTTGAGCATTGGTTGCATAGATAGAAGACCAAGTATCTCGTGAGTAGTCTGAGCTGTCTCAGTGTCTTATTTCACATCCTCAGCCACTTAAGCAGGGTCAGCCTGGTTATTTTGTAGTTATGATGTCTCTTGGAGCCTAAAAATGAGTTGCTATGATCTTTATCCTTTTTTGGGTAAGTACAGGCAATTTAAATGCACCCTGCATGATCTTTTAAGTGCACTGTGTTACCATCTTTTTGCCTCAGCCTCTCTGAAGAGGCCCTTGGTATAGAAGTTACTGAAAAAGGACAGATTGTCTGCTAGCCCACTGCCACCTTTTTTTTTTTTCTTTCATAATCTGAGTGTCCAGAGCCTCTTGATGCTGAGCTGCACTTCAGCTACATGCTCCCTCTCTATGCTGATACTCTGCTGGCTTCACTGTGCTACAGGGCCTCTCACTATCTCCAAGTACTTTGCCAAGTAACAATACACACAAAAACGAGAAAAATTGACTGTTTGATACTTTCTATGGATACAGCTGATTTCTTACAGGGTGTGGGGTGAGCTGTGCTATGTTTCATCCACTTCAAAAATAAGCCATCATTCCTAAAGCAGGGCAAGAAGTAGAGAGGAAGAGGGGCTTGAGAATTGCTTGCTTGGGACCATGACTGAGGTGAAGAGGCTGATTCCTAGCAAGGAATGTGCATTCAGGATCTATAAACTATCATTCTTCAAAACAGGATCTGGTAGGTAAAGATTATTCCAGCAGGTGGGCAGCTCTACTCTGTAACCCTCACTGATAGGCATTCTTGAACTTCCAGAGCTATTTCTTTGTATTTCACTACCTTATTTTTCAACACTTGGATTAGAGTTTCTGTAATACAAAAGCCAATTTTAATTTGTCCTGCCTTCAGTACACAGTGGTCAGTGTTTTATATAATGAAACAGATACAGTGCTGCATCTACCTACCACCTGTTCTTCTTTGTTTTAAAACAGAATGTGCTCTCCTCTTCCAGTCTTCTGTGCAGCTAAACTTGTAGTATTCCTGGCTTTTTTCTGGACCATGTCCAGTTTGGCTGCATCTTTTCCAAAGTTCAGTGACTGAATCTAAACTGTGTTCTGAATAAGGATGTGCTGTTACTTCATCACCCTGGTTAATATATCCCAGGATGACATTCACATTACCTGAACAGCACTCTCTTCACAGCACTTAAACCCACTTGCAAATTCTTCTGTCTTGTATTGCCACTTAGCCATTGTTCAGAACTCTGCAGTCATGTGTCTGTCACTGAGGTTCATTTTGTGGACTTACCAGCACACTGATGTGGTTCATGAAGATCTGATTCTGCCCTACCTTGTACTTTGCAGCTACATCTTCCAGAATAAGGGCACCAACAGGTACCATGTTAATTGTCTCCTGCTGATAGTGAAGTATCAGATAAGTATCAGAGGTGTTTAGGACTAAATCTGTTCAGGGCTTGTCTGGTTTTGAGTCAATTTGTGATGCATTATGATACTTCCCAAAAATAAGTCTCTCCCCCATCCCCCAGTTACACAGGTAACTTGCAGTAACTTAATTTAGGAATTGATTCCTTATTCATGAGTGAACATTTTGGGGGACCACATAATAAAGCCTTCAAATCAAGACTTCTCATGCATATGCCTACTGGCCAGTAGTGCTCTCATGGGAAATGAGATTGACATAAAATTATTTGGTTTTTGTAAGAAGTGTGCAGTGGCTTTTGCCTGAAATGTCTCCCAGGTTTTCTCAATGGTGTTCTAACTGAAATTAATGGGACAAAGACATTATAAGCTGATCAGAGTAACTTTGATAACCAAAGAGATGTCTTTAGAGTTTAGGTAGACTGTGAATTGCTTTAGTTTGCTTTTTTAAAAGTAGGTTAGGAGTAATTTCATCAGTTTGATTTCAGTTCATCTGGTTTATTTTTTAAATTCTTCTAGATAATTTGTTTCCTAAATTATGGTGTATTGATTATATGCCTTGCTAACTATTATGAAGCACACAGGTACAATTATGTAAATAAACTGAAGAAAACAACATTCAGTATTATAGACATCTTCACCAAATGAAATGGTATTATCAAAATCATCAGATAGTGGGTTGTAAAGGAAGTACTTTTTCACACAGCACACAATTAAACTCTGGAACTCATTGCCACAGAATGCTGTGAATGCCAGCCATTTAAATGGGCTTAAACAATAAGATGAATTCATTCTAGAAAAGCTCATTAAGGGCTATTAAGTACCCAGATGTGAGTGCAACTGGGGAGTCCTTAAACCCTGGGTTGCTGGAAACCAGAAAGGTGGAGGGAGGCAAAATAAAAATTCATCCAATCCACAGCAATTCTTTTGCCCCCAGCTTTGTCCCCCTGCCCTGTGACTGCAGGGGGGTGAAGGTGCTGAGCTCAGTGGCTTTCTTGCTCTGGTCCTCTGTGGTTCTTATCTGTAATCCACTCCCTTCCAATTTAAGCAATGCAGAGTTGTGATCCATTCTGTTTCCCTTTTCTGTAAATACAATCAGAGGTGCTTGGGTTTTCTTCTCTGCTGAAGGTTCTGTCCCTGTTCTTGTACTCTTTCTGCATGCAGGGCTTTCCTTCTCCCCCTTTCTTCTTGCTGCCTGCCTTGCTATTAGCAGGATGAGGCCTAAGTGGTGCCACCTTACTCTCTTCCTCCTACACATTAGAGTAGTTTGCTCCCTTCATGTTTTTTTGAGAAGCATCTTGTCACTTCTCTCCCATGGACCTGTGCCTCTTTGGCACTCTCAAGTGTTTGATAAATCAGTTGAATCCACTGTTCTCCTGGTATTTTGCTAATGAAAGTGTAACTGTTTGAAAGGGCTAATGTAATTTGGTTTTCTAGCAGTTTTCAGAAGAATGATTGGTTGGCTGGGTTTTTTGTTTGGTTTTTGGGTTTTTTTATGTTTTGTTTTTTAACCATTGCAGATGGGTGGTTTTGGTTTTTCTTTTTTTCCTTCTCCCTGCTGTTCTCTTTCTGTCAAAGCTGTGCCGGTCTTAGGATTCTAGGTCTGGATGCGATGTTAAGAATTTCTTCAGATTCATGGGAAAAATTGTGAGCTTCTGATATTAAGTCATTCTTTTGAACAGATAGGAAAGGGATCTTTTCTATGAAACAGATTCTGTTCTTATTTTCCTTTTTTTTTTTTTTTTTTTCCCTTTTACACCAAAGACTGTCATAACATACTCTTTCCTGCTTGTGCCAAGCAGGAAATATTTGGCTGCATAGGGATCTAAAATATTAATACCAGCTGAGCATACTCAGCTATGTCAGCTGATTGCATCCCAACTTTCTTCTGTCCAAGCAGACTTTAATCCTCAGCTAAGGCACAATTTTCAGGTTTTGAATTTAGGTTACCTTTTGTCAGTAGCTTTACAGTCAATAGCATTGGGTATATGGGAGATTTAATTCTGGAAGGTGTGTTTGTGTATTAAGTTGGTGGAAAGTATGAGGTGAATAACTTGAGTAGCTGAAAAGACTGCCTGCTGAAAATCCAGATTCTTCAAGAAGAAAGGAGACCCAGAAAACCAGCCCAGAAAGAATATGAACTGTTCCAGTACTTGAAATATGTGGAAAAATAAACTAATTACAAGTATATTTGGTAACCTTAGTTAAAACTGGCACCAGTTGACTACAACAAAGTTCCTCCCATCTTTCAGAAAGCTTTAGTGTAGGTTCTACAAGTGGCCATTTTATAATACATCAGTTTTCTCAGAGCAGTGGTAAAGCAAGTCACTGCTTGCTTTACATCTCTGAGCTCCTTTGGTTTGACTAATTCGAGTAGGTTTATTTTCACCATGCTTGTGTGTCTAAAATGGGATTATTTCCTTGTCTCAAACTGAAACATGCCTTGCCTGAGGGGTTTTCTAGCCAGGCTGGCTGCTTTGCATCTCAGTATGGTGACCTGCCATAATCCTGCCTGTTCTGCTGTCTTTTTTTTTTTGTTGTTGTTTTTTATCTTGAAGGAAAACTGCATGAGGAAAGAGATCAAAATGCTGAGATGAGGTTGGCCTTTTAAATATAGGCACCATTTACTATAAATATGTTTGCAAAGGGGATGCTCAGTGATTTTGGATCCCTTGCCTAAGTGGAAACTGCTCATTTCAGCAAAATCCATGAGGGATGGGAAGTTATGAAGAGCTCTGCTGACCAGTCCTGCACGTCTCACCTGGCATGGAAGAGTGCTCAGTCTTGCAGCACAAAAAGGGATGGAAGGAGATACTTCTGCCAGTCTTTTGCTTCAGTTCACATGCTGGTTTGCTCAGGTCTTGGTCAAGTGAATAAAGCTCATGTGGGAAATGTTCTTTTACAGGAGCAAAATGTGGTGCAGTCATTTCTGTACTTCATGGTGCCCTGAATCTGCTGCCACCATGAACCTCTTAAACACAGCCCCTTTTTTTCCCCTTGCCTGAGGAAGTCTGGCACTTGCAGTGAGCTCACCCACAACAAAAGCTGCTTGGAGTTCTGTTCAGCTCCAGCTAGGACCTACCTAACAACAGCTCCTTTCCTGTCATTCTCTCGCCTACTAGACATAGCAGCCCTATGAGTATTTGGGTGGGGAAGGAAGGAGATTGCAACATCCATTAAGGAAAAAAAAAAAAGGCTTGTCTGTCTCTTTTTCAAGTGCAGCTGTAAAACTTTCCTTGGCCTTTGAAGACTGAGCTCTGCCACGCAGTGGGTTTGACCTGTGGAGTACATCAGCCTTTTAAGTTAGTGCTTTAAATAGGCAGTTGCAAATGGGATCTGAATTCAAGCTTTTGTAGCAGTTTTGCTGCACGTTGGAAGAAGTTAATTATTCTGATAATGCACTGTGGATGGTAAGATGAAGCTACAGGAACCCACACCTCTGCCCAGCCATCAAACCATGGTCACTGCAATGGCAATAAATCTGACCCTCCAGAAATGGAGTTAAAGAATGGATTTCTTGTTGACACCAACTTTCTATTTCCCTGCAATTTTCACTCTTCTGATGTAAAGAAAATGCTGCTGTGACTGAAGACTGCTCTGTTCCTATGATTGCAGCCACAGATAAGCCTGTCCTGAAGTGTCTGAACTGTGTCTGTCTGCTGTATGTCATTCATTTATTTACAGGGAAAATGTTCTACTGGCTACACAGGAGAAGGCAACTAAGGGCCCTAAAGGATTTATTTTCTCATGTGTAGTGTTTTGACTGCTTAGAGACTCACTGCCACTTGGCAGAGCTTCACAGTTCTTAATCTATAGGCTTTTCTGCAGAGGTACATTGTTCTTATTTTTCATGCCAGGGATGGGGATAAAAGCATGGTTTGTGCAAGGAGTTAACAGGTTGAGCTGCACACAGTTTTTTCTATTCTAATCTGACATAAGATGATCTAAACAGGCATGGTGAGTTTGAAGCAAGTTGTGCTGCCCTAGCAAGAACATGTCTCCCTCTTGGTTATATGCACTACGTACCTTCCTGTATTTACTTAACTTGCTCTGATCCTCCATTGAGAAGTAGCTTTGTTACCTGTATGCACAACCAGATGTCCTTGGAGAAGTGAAGAACAGAGATGGGAAAGGGAACTGTCTTGTGTTGCATTGCTGGTGCCTTCTTAGGTTGCTGATGGTGAAGTTTCCAGCATGTGCCTGGTGGGAGAGAAATGCAGTCCAGAAAAGGCAAAAAACCTCACTTACTTTTCAACAATACTTTGTTACATTCCAGAATTTTCACAGCTCTCTTGGGAAATGTTTTTCCTGTATCCATTGTCTTAACATAGTGCCTTTTCTAATCGTTCTTTGTCATCTCCAGGCTTCTGGAAAAGTGTTTCCCAGGGTGTAGGTGGAAGGGAGTTTGCGCATTGCTGCTCAGCCTCTCATAGTGATGCTGTGCTAATCAAGAGCAGTGACTCATAGAAAATGAACACTGGCTAATTCTAGTGATTATTTATCACTCCTGTGGTCTACAGGATTGTTTCCTGCTGGAGAAAATAGCCCAGGGCCCTCACTTTACTGCTAGGGAAGATGTCTTCATATTTATTCTAAATTTGTCCTTTCACTAACTCAGAGGGGAAAGCTTTAGAAAGCTTTTCCCTTCTTATTATTACTACTTTATAATCTACAGTATGACTCTGGATAACTTGGAGACTGCAGTGGTAGAGACAGATTTCAGCTCCAGCTCTGCCACTGGAAGCCAAGTCCCACTTTGGTCTAGAGCTGAAAGGAAATTGACCCATATGTGGCACTGTCCTGGATGGACCTTTGCCTCCCATGCTGCTCCCAAGCCTTGTCCCTGAATCTGACACAGCAACTGAAACAACTTATACTCCAGTTCAGAGCCTGAAGAAGATGTCTTAACCCTTGAAAGGGAATGTGGGGGGTGGATTTGGTTTTGGCTGGGTTTTTTTAAGTCTGCTTTTATGATCTTTTAGCAATTTTTTGGGGGGTCCAACTCAAACAGATACTTTTGTCTGCTGAACAAGTTCAGGTATGTTAAAGCTTTAAAGGATTAAGTACCAGTTCCTATTCCTCAGTCAAAGCTAATGTACTGTGAACTCCTGGATTTTTTTTATTCCCCTCTTGCCTTGTAGTGGCTGAAGGCCTCTTTGAGAAGGGATGAAAGAGCAAGCAGTAGATGCTTCTGATGTGACTGCTGCCTGTTCATCCTGCCACTTCTGGTGTTCAGAAAGGGCTTCTGTTTGCTGCCAGTGTGCTTACCTTTTCTCACCTGTAGGGTGTTAATCTTTCCAGTGTTTTTTTTCTTTTTTTCCCATAGGATGATGAGAGTCTTAAATACTTAACTCATGAAGAGCAGGATGTTCTCATGTTCTTTGAGGAAACCATAGATGCCTTAGAAGATGACTTGGAAGAGCCAGTCCTATGTGACAGTGGCATCCACTGTCAGTCTCCAAGGTCAACAGAAGAAAATGTGTCCAGTCATTCAGAGACTGAAGATATCATTGACTTAGTACAATCAACACCTGAAAGCAGTGACCATGAAGGCCTTCCCACCAGAGATGCAGAACCAGGTAGTAGTATTTCTTAAAAGTGTGGTTCTCCTTTTGGCCTAGCCCTGACATACTCCAGTTCTGAACAGGAACAGTTAATCAATTCTGTATCTTCCCTACTGTGTCAAGGTGAATCTGCTACACATCAGGAGCTCTATGGATCATGATTTCAAATAGACTCCTGAAGTTCTTGCTGTTACTGTAACTTTTTTTTTTTCCCCTCAAGGAGGTCATGCATATGATTAAGTTGCTGGACTACTATCTCAGTCCCCTACCCAGTGACCGAGTTGTAAAAGAACTGAGTATTATGCAGAGTCATTGCAGCAAGGCAGGCTGGTGTTCATCAATCTACTCTGCTTCTCTCAAAGACCTTTTAAGACTTTCTCTAAGAGTTTTAAGATGGCAGATGGGTTTTACTGATACTCTGTGCTGGGACTGAAAAGCATGTGAATCCTATCAGTAGGTTTGTGACAAGATAATGTATGGTATGTTGTTTTTCTTCATGCTGTAGAGTTTTTTCTCTCTGGTTTTGGAGGTTGAATTCATCAGCTGGTACATGGTGGGATGTAATGTGTCCTCTCATGGCTGTTACACTAAGTAGGAATTGCAAAACTCTTGTAGAAAAAGCATCCATTGTAATACAGTAAAGTTAACATGCAGATTGTGAGTGAATGGTAGAAAGAGGGCTTCTAGTGAGCACACTGAACTATAGCATCACCTACAAGATGCCATTGCTACAAGTTCAGTTACAGTTTCCTCTGGCTGAGTGGGCTGAGTTTGAGCTAGAAATTTTGGGGGAGTACTGTTGCTAATCCTAGGTGAAGGGAAGTCTTGTGTTCTGCTCTGTGTGAAGACTTAGTAACACTATTGCTGCTTTTTCTTTTAAGTGTTGGATGCTGCATGGAGAACTGAGAGCCCAAAGCCAGCTGTACCTGCTGACCTTCCCCCACAACCTCCTGCACCACCACCACCACCACCACCACCAGTACCTGAGACACTTCCTCTGCCTCCTCCACCTCCTCCTCCTGTGCAGCATCCAAAATTGCTTCGCTCTGTCCCCACTCCACTCATCATGGCCCAGAAGATATCAGAGCAGCAGATGGAGAGCAGAGTGTGCTTCCCCAGTGCCCTCAAGGAAGGGAATTCAGACAGGAAGAAAACCCCAGTGGTCAATGGTGATTATTCTGTGGCTCCAAAGCACCCTCCTGCACCAGCACCCAAACTGCACCGCTTCCCAAGCAACATCAACATAACAAGTGTCAGTGGCAAAGAGTTCAATGAGACTATTTCTAAAGCAGCAGTTAATGTCCAGGAACGGAGGGCCCAGGTGTTGGCCAACATCAATGGAGGAGCTTTTCTGGCAGCTGAACTGGAGGAGAAGCTGCAGAAAAATGACTTCTTGTCACGTAACAGAAGTTCCTCCCTAAGGGATCTCTCCTCTGAGCAAACACGATACGAGGCCCTGACAAAACTGGGCCTGGTTAAGGGAAAGGCAGCTCAGGACCAAGTGGACCATGCCCCAAGCACTCAGCAGCTTGATGTACAGCCCAAACAGGCAGACACTGTTCCCAATGGATATCAAAACATCCATGATATTTTAAAAAGCAAGCCCAGCCCTTTCCTTCCTATGGGCAAAACCGTAACAATCAAACCAGAGGTAGCTCTTGCTGCTAACAAGGTCAGCACCACGCAGCAGAACACAGAAAAAAGTTTCAGTGATAATAAACAGCTTAGTGTAAACCTGGAGATGAGGAGGAGATCAGGTTCACTGCCTAGACCTTCAGGATTTCGATCCCAAGGGATAACAGTGAAGTTTTCTGGTCGTGGCTCCACAGAAGAAGCCCGGAGAGAGGCACTCCGGAAACTGGGGCTACTGAAAGAGACTGCCTAATTTGGATGGGAATGTTTTGGCAACAGGGGGGATGTCATGGCATGGTTTTGTGCTAGAATAGTTCCAAAAGGATTGGGATAATCCAGTTTGGATGAGGGGAAAGTTCCCTTCTTCAGACAAGCTAAGGAGGTACTAGATACTGTGGAACGACCACTCGTGCTTATCCCAGAAGGACTGGCACCATGTATGGCCATGTACAGCAGTAGGTTTTGGCTCTCCTTCTGACAGAGATGCTCATCTGTTGCTCTTTTGTGACTAAGAGGAATTATATTTAAGTAATGCTGAACTATAGCAGACAGAATCTCATTAATGAAGTGTACAGTGCAGTATTGTTGTACATAGAAAACTGTGGCAAATCTTTTGCCCTCTCTGAAGCCAAAAACAAGAGCTCCATTTTCCTTGCCCACATGCATGTCTGCTTGTGGGAGCTAAGTATATGATGTCAAAACTGGAATTTGTTCAGTGACAAACATGACTTTTTGGTGTCTCTTTTATCTGGCTTGGCTTTATTCCCTACCAGTGTTGGAGTCTTCTTCTTCCTTGCTCTGTCCTCTGCTCAAGACTGCACAGAGGGGGGGGTTTGACCTTCTCAACTGAGCAGCCCAAGCTCTGGGTGGGTGCCTGTCATTCTGCTGCATCACTTGAAGTCTTTCCTTTCTTCCTTGCCACCTGCTCCTTGGTCATGCTCCAGCGACCAACGTGTCCAGTGAGAGGCACCAGAGAAGCCTCAAGGATATGCACCATGTGCTGCTTTTCACCCTGACAGCCAAAGAGTCTCCAGACAATCTGTGACCCCAGCTGTTCTGTACCTGTGACCATCTCATAGCAGAGAAGCCATAGGAACAAGTTAACTTTGTACCAAATGTGAGAACCTGCTGTCCCAAGTCTTACCTTTTACTTAAAGGTTCCCATGAAGAAAGTTACTTTTTGAACAATGGCTAAGTTATACTGAGTAATTTTAAGTTCTGTTACTTCTGAAAACTGTCATTTGATCTTCCAGTAGTTTGACAGCCCTGATAATCCTCTGCTCACAGCCTTATTTGATTCTGCCCTGCCAATGCATAACACAAGTTGCAGCCAAAATTTCTTGCAGGCTTAGTGGAGTTTCAGGAGAGAGCTGTATGTAAGAGCACATTGCTCCTGAAAGGTCCAAGTTGGTGTATTTTGCCTTTGCTCAGTGCTTTTAAAGGTGGCCCAAAAATATATTTGTTGGTATGTTTGGGTTTTTTTTTTTTAATATAGCAAAGCTGCTCTTCCACATTAAAATTCCCTTCCCTTTTTATACACCTAAAATCATCCAGAATAGCCATTTTAAAACCAAATGCCAAACTTCAGAACTGCTAATTTTTCTTTTGTTATTTCTGCATGTTTGAGTTCTCTGTGTTTTGGTTTTTTCTAAAGGGAAAAACGCACTTACTCTCTGCACTTTCTAAAGCTGCAAGCAACCTCCTCATTTTCCCAAGAAGCTGAGTAATAAACCTTGGAGAAGAGGAGGGGAGTGGCTATAATAGAAACTGACACACCCGTCAGCAAGGAGCTCTGACATAACTGTGATAAACAAGTTTGTAGTTCTTGTGATAAAGTATTTCAGACTTGCTGAGCTGTACTTGTAAATGAAGCTGTCATGAAGGAAAAATCTGCATTGTTCTCAACCTGCCTCATAAGTTAAATTTTTTGTTGGTTTTTTTTTTTTTGAATTATTATTATTTTTTTTAAGTTATCTGCTTGCTGCTTAAATTTTTAATTATGTTGTTATGGTATCTGGCTGGTTCTGTTATGTAGTTATTCTTTTCAGCCTTTTCACTGGGTAAGTGATCATGTTGCTCATTGTGACAGGCACTCTATACATAAGCAATCAGTAATTAAAGTATGTGGCCATTCCTCAGTCTATCTAGCACAGCATTTATGCATGCATAATCAAATGTGAGAAGTGTTGCTGAAACAAAAAAGGCTTCTTGTCTGCTGTGAGTAAAGCACATACTATTTTGCTGAGCTCTGAGTCTGTAGTCCTAAATCAGAAAGATAAGGAAGCACATAAAACAGATCCAAGCACCTGCTTCTCTGCAGCCTGGAATGGAGTCCTACACGTGGATAATACATCATAATTTATTAACATAACTGGCTAAGTAAATTTGAATGTTTCATGACCTTTGTGATTTTAAATCCTGCTAAAGCAAATTCTTCATTATAAATGTGAGGTGCATACAAAGCAATCTTCACATCTAATCATTTCTTTCCAGCTCACTTTTGAGTTGTGTACAGCTGAGTCCATCCTAAGCAAATGGGGAAAAAAACCCTGGCACTAATTATTTAATTGAAGTTCTGTCCTATTCAATAAGTCTGTAACATGACCCTGCTAAAGAACAAGCACAAAAAACCAAACAAACCCCCATAAATAGATGTTTAATATCTAAAGTATAAAGTTGTGGTATGCTGAATTAGCTGGATCATATTCTCTCATCTTTTTGTGCAGGGCTGCATCCTCAGCTGGTGGGAAGGGAGAGGTAGATCTTCATTAGCCATAGAGGATGTGGAATGAGGCATTTATTGTGGCCCTTCATTATAGCAAATATCCTACTGGTAAACTCTTCTCTGTGCCTAAAACTGTAGTAAGTAAAGCCATGTACTAAATGAAGTTAAAGAGTCTAGCTGCTAATAACATGTATATAAATTTAGCTCTGTTTTGTGTATCTTGTTTTGTGTGTATATGTTGCTGTGATTTTAATTTTCCCCCCTTTGTGTTAGAGGTAACTGTCTTTCATAAATCTGATAAATCATCTATTAAACTGGGATAATACCAATGAAATGATGGCTGATGGGAGGTGGACTCATGTTCTTTGTCACCCAGTAGTATGCATCTTTCTTGGAGGAGGGAAGTTAGTTTTTTGCTGGCTAATAATTTAATAACTTTTCTATTTCCAGCTATGGATTGAGCCAGAGCTCAATCCTGTCACACTATGGGTAAAGAAGGAGAGGGGAAGGAAGGGGAAGAGGATTGTCTGCTAAGAGATGTCTATCCTTACTCTTGGGCTCCTAGAACTGTGACCAGGGTCCTTGCAGGGATGAAGTTCATCCTGAACAGTGTTTGAAGGAGGCAAAAGGCCCCTTTCCCTCCCCCCTTGCCCCTGCAATGTCTTCCAATATTAAATTGACTTTTCCAGGGGGACTATTGTATACATGAAAAAATAGTAGCTCATAATTGTGTTTCCATGCCTGCCTTCCACGGGTGTTACCCTGAGTGACTGTGATCCTGCTGAGGGTAGAAGTTTTACCTGTTCTCCTTCAGAGAATATTCCTCCCTATTCTTCCTCAGCATGTGCATGTGTGTTTGCAGCCTTTCTGTCCTTTCTCTTTGGATATTTGCACATCAAGACTGCTGGGATGGTTCAGAGTGCTGACTCTGGCATGTATTGAGGGGTTAACGCTGCCAGGAAGAGTATAAAGGTGAAAGTTTCTTAATTAAGTGCTACATAGAGTTGGTGGATTGCACAGGGACTTGTCCCATTTCAAGTAGGGAAGGGTTTAGAGCCAGATTTAATAACCTATGCTTCAATAATGATAAAACCTTCAGCAGAACAGATGTTCAGGAAGCAGTGGGTGCTTTTTGCTCAGGCTCTCAGGGTAAGGGCTGCCTTTCAGCCCCATGTCCTTCAAGCCTTCCAGCCCTGCCTGGGAGGCTGGATGGATGGTGGTATCCCTCAGGCTGTGCCTGGGAGCAGCTGGAACCCTTGAAACAATGTCATTGTTTTGCAGGTGGATTGTATTTTTTTTTTTTTTAATCTTAAATACAGGTGGTGTTGTGCATTTGTCCAAATACCAGGTATTGCACATTGTAAGGCAGAATGGAAATCACTCTAGAAAAATACTGACTCCCATTTGCATGAGCTACTTTTTTTGCTCCCCCTGGCAGGGTGGTGGTGGTAGCCAAAAAGATCAGCAGGTCTAGCAGCCTGTCCCCAAGCTTTCCAGGGCTGCCTGGGGGCTCAGGGAGATGTCTGAGCCAGGATGGGGCAGGTGTCCTCTCATAACTGTGTCCAGCTCCAGCCTGGAGCCAGTGTGAGAGAATTTAACTTGGCTCCATCTGTAATGAAACTCAGTTTAAATTACAGGGCCTCACCTTTGCTGTGGGGTAAAGCCTCACACAGCTGCCCAGTGGCTGTCAGCCTTTTAAGTGGCTGCACAAAAGCTTTCATTGTTTTGACTCCTGTGCTTGTGTTACACACACACACACACACACACACACACACACACACACACACACAAAATAAATCCTTAGAAACTGATCAGGGCAGGTACAAGGCCAAAGGTAGATCTTGGTTTTTATCTCAGCAGCTGGGGCTGCTTTTCTGTACTGCTGGAGGCACAAACAGGAGGGCTGTAATTTACAGTGCTCCTGAATGACCTCCAGGGAGTTTGTAACTGAACCCACAATGGTCCAGGTTCTGTACAGGTCACTGAAGTCATTCCTCAGCCCTGGGAGCTCAGGGGGCTGCACCTCAGCAGCAGGGTGAGTGTAGCAGTCATGGGGTGGGATTGCTCAGGCTGCTATGGAGACAATCCCAAAGCCAAGTCCTGATGGTTCAGTTTTCAGGTGTATCCCATGCCCCCTGCAGCACCCATGGCTCCACCTAAGAACTTCTTGATGATTTGGGCCCCATGCAGTTCACTTCATGCCTTGAATAGGTCAGCACCAAAAGATGGGGGCAGGGCTGTTTGAATGTGGAGTGAGTGGAAAAACTTTCAAGGCTGTTTAGTTAAAGCCATTTTCATCTAAGTGTTGCCCTCTAACCTTTTTTTTTAGCTCTAAGAATCTGACATAAGGTAGCTTGGCTTCATCTGTCAGTCTACTTTTAATACTTTGGAGAAGTTAGGAGCATCCATGCTGGTACAGCACCTGCTGCAGCTGTGAGGTGAGTCTAGGGGAGGCCCCAGAGATGATCAGAGGGCTGGAACAGCCCCTGTGAAGGTGGGCTGAGAGAGAGTTAGGGTGGAGAGGAGAAAAGGCTCTGAGAGACCTTATAGCAGCCTTCTTGTACCTGAAGGGGGGGTATTGGGAAGCTGGGGAGGGACTTTTTATAAGAGTCTGGAGTGATAGCACAAAGCAGAAAGGTTTGGAAGAGGGAAGGTTGAGATATTGAGAAGAAATCCATCACTGTGAAGATGGTGAGCCCCTGACCCAGTTTGCCCAGGAAATTGTGGCTGCCCCATCCCTGGAAGTGTCCAGGGCCAGGCTGGATGGGGCTTGGAGGAATCTGGTCTTGTGGGAGGTGTCCCTGTCCATGGCAGGAGGGGTTGGAACTGGGTGAATCTTTAACGTCCCTTCCAGCCTGGCTCAGTGTGATGTGGGCTGTAGTCACCCAGAAGGTGGTTTGGGTGGTATCTGGGGACCTGTGTTAAGAGGTGGGGAAGAGTCTTGGAGCATGAAGGCAACAGCATCACCACTGAACCCTGAAAGAGAGAAGCATGGCCCCTGCCTGCAGGGTGAGGCAGTTCTGCCATCCCCAAGGCTGTTCACTCAGCATTGCTTGTCCACCAGCTCAGGAACCAGTTACATTAAACTGGTTTGTGTGTCATTTGTCCTGGACTTATTTCTGTTAACTTGACAGAACAAGCTGCACCAGGTACTGGCACTAGGAACTGGTGTTTAACCAGTTGTAAACTGGGTTTAACAAGGTGATTCTCACACAGATGTGTGTCTGGATGCAGATGCTGCCTTAGAAACAGATCTTGGAGAGGAGGAAGCCTTTAATTTAATTCATGGCTTCTTCCCTGCAGTGTTCCATCTGCACAGGGTCTTGCTTGCAGATAGACACAAGTTGTGTGGAGGCAGAGGAATCTTCATTATGGCCTCGACTCCCAAAGTATAAATATCCTTTCCTCTGAGGTAAGGAGGGTCCTTAGACTAGATGGAGCCAAACCTTTCCAAGGGAACACACCCTTCTCTTGTGTGTTTTTTGTTTGGTCTTCTTTTTCCCCTCAGAACAGGGCTTTCTCTTCCCATGCAAGGTGACCCCTCCCAAACTAGGAAATGCCTTCCTTGAAAAGTCATCAGTGCATCCCTGGCTGCTTCACCCAAAGGTCAGATGTGTTCTTACCTCAAAAGGGAGATGTGATGAAAGATTATTTTTGTTAACAGGGCCAGCTATTTCTTCCCAACCTTTAGATTTTTCCCCTGGGTCATAATTACCTCCTGCTACTGAAAACCAGTAAAATAAAGAAAACCAGAAGAAGCTTCAGTAACTTTAGGATTAAACTGAACAGTGAGGAGCAGTGGAGAAAGCAGCTGGTGGGCTTGAAGGAGCAACTCTGCTTCAGTTTCTCTTTTGTCTTTGCTTTAATGAATGTTTCATGGAGCCCCAGGAGTCACAAACAAACCTGAGAGGTTCCCCAAGGCTGCTGAAGCATGGTTATCCTACAACCATTATTTTCTTCTCTGTATCACAAAGAAATGCAGCTGTTAGTGTCCTCACCCAAGGGACCAAAAAAGCACCCAATTTTCTTAGGCTGTTGAGTTCTATTCCCTCATTGGCAAAAGAATTTTCTTTTTTTTTTTTTTTTTTTAATCAAGTAACTTGATAAAAATGTGTGTGTATGTTGAAGGTTTGAATTGAAAAGAAAAGAAATACACATGATTATTTTCTTTAACCACTGGCTCAGGGTACAGCTCCACTTTCCAGGGCCTCTGAGGTGACTGTCCCAAGGCCCAGAACTCTGTCCCTGCTCCATCAGCTCTGCCACATCCATTTGCTGCAGTCCCTTCTTCTCTCATCCTTGCTGCACCCTCTGCAGTGTCCCCACAAATCCCCAGGGCTGTCACCTCAGCCACCCTGCTCTCGAGCCCACCCTTCCCACCAGCTCAGCCCCTGCCCCAGGCTGCAGCAGTGGGGCAGGAGGCAATGCTTGTCTCACCTCAGCTATTGCAGAAAACCCCACAGGAATCCTCCTTGGTTGTGGGCCAACAGCTCCAGGTGGAGCCAGGAGTAACCTGGAGCAGGGTGGGTGAGGAAGCCTGGCTACCCCTGGGCCTTCAGTCACCCAGGGAAATGTGGTCACCTGCCACATCCATCCCCCAGGCACTGCCATGCTGGGGGAACCCTTCCTGTCCTGTTCCTGGTTTGCAGAGAGGAGGTGGCAGTGGAGATGCTGAGAAAGAACCTGGCAGAGTAACCAGACAGGGCTGGCAACAGCCAAGGGGGGTTTCACCCCCAGAGCTGGGAGGCTTAGTGGGGGCTGCTGAGGATGGAATTACAGAATCATCAAATGCCAGCTTGAAAGAGACCTCAAGGATCATCTGGTCACAGAAATCACAAAGTTAGGGGTTAGAAGGGACTTTGGAAGATCATCTAGTCCAACCTTGCTGGGAAAAGTGTATTTTAAATGAACTGCTCCAGCATCCTGTCAAGCTGGATCTTAAGCCTGTCCAATGTAGGGGAATCCACCACTTCCCCTGGGAGAATATCCCAATGTCTGATTGTTCTCAAAGGGAAAATTTTTCTTCTGGAGTCCAATGGAAATCTCCCCAGAAGTGACTTGTAACCATTGCCCTTGTACAAAGGAAGTCTCCATCTTCTTGGTCACCCTTTGTGTACTGGGGGAGGGTGAGAGGGTGTCTGCTGGAAGGGACCTTAAAGATCATCCAGTTCCAAACCCCTACCATGAGCAGGGACACCTCCCACTAAACCAGGTTGCACCAAGCCTCATCCAACCTGGCCCTGAACATTTCCAGGGAGGAGGAAATCCACAATTTCCCTGGGCAAGCTGTGCCAGTGCCTGTTCCAGCCTCACATTTGTGAGGGGATGCACAATGCCCAGGCACAGTGCACATCCCCCTCCAAGCGCCACCCTCCATGCCAAAGCCTCACATGGATCCTAGGGCAGGTCCCATCTCCTGGAGCTTCCACTGATCCATCCCAGGAGCAACTCAGCAGCTTCAGGGTGGGCAGGGGGTGAGCATCCTTCATGAGCCTGGGGAGCTGCACGGGGCCTCTCAGAGCCCACGTCCTGCTGCCAGTGGCTTTGTCACTGACACTGCCCGTGTCACTTCCCTCTCTGATTCAGCCTCAGGGATCTCTGTTCCCACAGGATCCCTCATTTCCTCAGAGGTTTTTGAGAGGTCAGTTTCACCATCAAATGTCCATGATGTGCTTTTCCTCATCGTTTCAGTGGAAGCTACCTACTCCCTGGACTTTTCTTACTGTAAGCATAAAAAAATTGTGTAATTTTTCATCTGTTCCCTGCCTGCTTATCCAGCTCTGCAAGGCAGGGCAAGAGCTGTGTTTTGCAGCTGGGAAATGAGGGCAGTGGTGGTAAGTGGAAAAAAAAAAAAAAAAAAAAAAAGGAGCAGAAATGAGCTTGACCTTCCAGTTCCCAGGCTTAGGCACTAACCCTGAATCACCCTTCCTCTCCCACCACCACACCTACAGCTCCACAAGCATTTGGTTTGCCAGCCCAGGGGTAAAACCAGCAGCCTGGCAGCTTAGCCTCATGTGTGCAATGAGTTGTTACTCTGATGAAGGATGATAAGCCACCCATTGTGCTGATGTTCAGAGGGTGGAATGACACCAGAACGAGGAAGGGTTTTTTGTACAAGCTGTGGTGACAGGAGGGAGATGATTTCTTCATATTTAACCATCCATCAGGAAACTCCTGTCAGCAAGTTTCTGTTTCCAATATACAAGGGCAGAGGATCAAAAAGGTCTTCAAGCTTCATGACACAAACTTCATTACTGTGGAACATTTCCTGCCTTCCTAAATGGATTTAGTTTGCTTGATTAGGCTTAATTTTTATTTATGGCAGGAGTTTTCCAGCATGCTCAAGCCCAGGACATGGGAGCAGGGCAGCTCCTGGAACATCTTAGGACAAACCCCTGAGCTCTGCCCTGGCCACGTCCCACTGCAGGCAGCAGTGATGCTTTCTCTGAAACCAAAGTTGGTTTGATTTTATTTGAGTAAGACTCACAGCTAGTAATAGGCACCCAATTTCTCAGGGCCTGGGATTTTGGACCAACCTGAATAATAAACCACAGCCAACTACACCTCTGAGTGTTACAGTAAGAAAGGGAGAGTCTGCCCAAGTCCTGCTGTTCCATCCATCTTTCCACTGGAAAAGCAAGGCTGCTGCAGGAGGGATGAGGAACTGGTGTCTGCCTGGAACTGCTTGGCTGAATTCCCAGAGAAGTGAACTAAATCCTCCCTGACCACTCAGATCTTCCTCCCAGGAGAGGGCTCATCCTGCCACAGGTCTGAAGAGGAAGCCTGAGCCCCTTCATCACATGAAAAGCTGCTCAGAGCAGAGCTAAGACAAGCTCGAGCTGCCTCTGAGATCTCTCCCTGGGCTTCATTTCCATCACTCCAGGGATGCAACTTCCAGCAGCTCCTATCAATTTAATAACCACTTACTGGATTAACATAGCAGAGACACCAGACCTCTCTTCAGGTGCTCTGTGAAAGCCTTACTGATGTATCCAAGTTTGCTCTCCCAGGAGAAGGCATCTGATCTTTAGCTTACTATGAACAGGTACGTGTGAGAGAGAGATGTCTGTGGATGTAAAGGTTATATATATATATATACATCTAAAAATTGGACAGCACAACAAGGAGGTCAAGCAGCTCATCTGGACAGCAACACAGGTACAGGAAGAGCTCTGCCTTGCAGAGCAAATGTAGTTTTCCCTTGACAGCTGGAGGGGACTTCCAGGAATGTGTTCCCTGGAAAGATGAAAGCAACCTGAAGTGGTGTTCCCAGAATCAGGGACATGCAGTGAGTGGATGTCCTGGGCCCTGCTGGTGTGGGAGGGGTTCTGAAACTGGTTGCCTTGGGGCATCCTCTGGTTCTGAAGAGGTGGTTACTGCTTTTTCATGGAATTGCTGTTTCCAGCCAGGAGGAGAAAGCCATGGGTTCAGAAATGAATGTCTGTCCTCAGAATGGGGATATTTGATTTTATTTAATTGAATTAACCAGAGAAGAGGCTTTCAAGGGACTGATTGGTGGCTACACACCTGAGGAGGTAGGACCAGCAAGTGGAAAACTCCAGGTTTCCATACCCCTTCCTTCTGTATCCCCAACTCCAGGTTTCCATACCTCTTCCTTCTGTATCCCCAACTCCCACATTTGCACGGGGTTGTCCTTGGCTGCAGGGGAGGCAGAGCTGGCAGCAGTGGCAAATGCCAGGGAAATGAAGTCTCTGACACTGCTCTACCACTTCCTCTCCCATCAGGAGCTGACTGCCCCAGTTTCCACACCCAGGCAGCTGTGAGGGACAAGCAGCAGCACCTGAGTGATTTTGCATCTACAGGAGGCTTTAAAGCCACCAGAGAGTTGTTGTTTTTTTTGGTTGGTTGGGTTCTGTTTTTCTAAGTGGAACCAGCAAGCCCCAACACACCACGGCATCACTCCCTGAACAGGAACATCACCTTTGGTGGGGCTTTCCTGCATTTTTAAGGTCTTCTTCCAGTTTGAATTCCTGTTTTGAGGAAAAAAACAGTAGCTAGGTGAGTCTCCTCAAATTTTCCCTGGAATAATCCTCACATTCCAATGGAGCTGTTGGAGTGAGTCCAGAGGATGCAATGAAAACTGACCAGAGGGCTGCAGCACCTCTCCTATGGAGCCAGGCTGAGAGAGTTGGGGTTTGTTCAGCCTGAAAAAGAGAAGGCTCTGGGGAGATCTTACAGCAGCTTCCAGTACATGAATGGGCTACAGGAAAGCTGGGGAAGGACTTGTACAAGGGCATGGAGTGATAGGATGAGAGGGTTTATTTAGGTTAGACTCTAGGAAGAAATTCTTCAATGTGTGGGTGTTGAGAGACTGGCACAGGTTGCCCTGGAAGGGTGTGAATTCCCCATCCTTGGAAGTGTTCAGGGCCAGGTTGGATGGGGCTTGGAGCAACCTGGTTTAGTGAGAGGTGTCCCTGCCCATGCAGGGGGGTTGGAACTAAATGATCTTTGAGGTCCCTTCCAACCAAAACTGTTCTGTGATTTTCTGGTGATTCTCTGTTTGTGAGGGGAATTTGCAGTCCTGTCCTCCAAGCAGCTCTCTCCACCCTTCAGTGAGGTCCCTCACTTGTGGCACTGCAGGATGCTGGGTGTGGATGTGGAATGGGGATGGCCAAACAACCCTCAGGTGAGAGGAAGCTTGCCCAGGACCAGCCTGCACTGCCCAGTTCAGCAATTCCCCAGCCTTAGATGCAAAGAAATCAGCCTACAGTAGTGCCTGGCTGGTGGGTGACAAACACTGGGACACAAGGTGCCACAAAAACCATCACTGTGTTATCACAGGGGCTCTGGTGGCAAGGGGAGAACTGCCAAGAAACATTTTCTGCAACTGGGGCTGAGTGATGTGAGCAGCCTGAACATATTGGGTAAACCCATCACTTTTTGTCAGGGACAAAAAGTAGCCCTGGGGACTTCAGATCACAGAGATCAATTCCAAGTTAGGATTCCCTCCCAAATTCCAATAATTTATGTCAAATGGATGAAGCAGAGCACAGAGCCAGGTACCTGCCACAGTCACACAACCCAAAATACAGACCCCACTGGTTTCCCATCAGGGTGGCAGCAGAGCCACAGCAGAGGGAGGTGGCTCACACCTATGGAGAATTAGGGCAAAGCTTGTCCTGATTTACCTGCAAAATGCTCCTGCCACGATTACAAGGAACAGACAGGGGATTGCAACAGAACCACAGTGTCCCCAGAGGCTGAAGGACCATGGATAATCAGGATAATGCCAAAAGAGCAGCTAAAATGTTGTCCTGTGAAGGTACCTTTAGTGGAGAACATCACTAACACTCCAAATTTGTGGGACCAATTCCCACCAGGTCCCACTCATGAGCATTACAGCTGTGAAACGTGTTAATGAGAGTGTGAAGGGGGTGGCCCTACCGAGGCAATCCTGAGGTACTATCAAAAAGTTGAGAAAAAAAAAAATTAAAAAATTAAGAGGTAAATACAACAAAGTTTTCAAGCTCCCGGGCTGTCCCATGAATTTTTTTCCAGTAGAAAATGTCATTCCCCTTTATGCCATGCACAACAGAAAACTTTTCCTTCAGGTAAATATCAAAGAAAAATAAACATCAGGAAAATATAAATGTCTTCCTCCTTTTACATCTCAGCCACTTTTTTATTTGCCCAGTGGCTTGGATCCAGGTAATGGAGAGAAGGAAGAAGGAGGGAGTCTATTTAGCAAACCAGTGTTTGTTCTTCTGACACTGACCATAAACACAAAGTGTTTTAATGGCACAATCGTGCCCTGGCAGTAACAAATTAAAAGCAAAGTTTATAATTCAAACAATACATTTACTCACTTGTTTGATTCTTGCCCAGACAGTTTCCTGCTCCCAGTGTGCTTGGAGTGGTTGGAAAAAACTATTTATAGCTGAATTCTGAGAAGAGACAGCAAAATGTCATCTCAGAGGGGCATCTTCAGCCAGGCAGAGTGGCATTTGGATGAGGAAGAAACTTGGTGAGGAAAAAAATATTGAGAAGGCTCAAAAGAAAAGGAAAAAAAAAAAGGAAAAAATACATTTATTAGAGGGCAACAGCAGGCTCGTGGTATCATGACTATTGTATTTTGAAAGTATGCAGTTGCCTGAGTGGGATGTGTAGAATTACTACTACAGCACCCCCACGTTTTTGGTACAATAGTAATTAGCAAGTTTGTTTCCTTGCTTTTTTTCACGTATCTCCCTTCATTTATCCCTCCCAACAGAGAAATGCAGTGACCTTTTTGGGAGGGGGTGTGGAGCCTCCCCCAGCAGTGCCCGAGGGACAATAAATTTCTCACCTGTGGCTGCAGCCCTCCTCAGGTGGTGCTGATGCTGCTGAGCTGCAGGGTTTGGTTATTTCCCCAGGTCAGCACTTTCCCACACCCAGCTCCACGTTTACTGAAGCCAAAAGTGTCCCCAGGTGAAGTGCAGAGAAGGCAGCATCAGCACCCCAGCTCCTCCCAGCTCCCATCCTCCTGCCCTGCCAAGCACACAGCAACTCCCTTGCTGGGATTTTGGACCAACCTGAATAATAAACCACAGCCAACTACAGGGCAAATGAAAACCAGAACAAACCAAACCAAAAAAAAAAAAAAAAAAAAAAAAAAAAAAAAAAAAAAAAAATCCAAACAAAAAAAACCCCAACAACAGAACAAAACAAAAAAAAAACAACTGAACAACACAAAACCCAAACTGAAAAATTGAGTAAATCAGCCAATCTCCACAATGTAGAGCTGGGTTTCTAAGCCTTAATATACATAAAATTATATGATGTGCATGGATGTGTTTGTATCTATCAGCACAGCAGGATTCCTCCCCTGGAGGCCTGGGGAGTTGGTAAAATTATAGCAAGCCTGAAAACTCAGCAATTCATTAAAAATATATATTATGCCTTTTCTTCTTTTAATTTTTTCATGTGACAGCATTGCAGGGCAGAAAAAGAGGCCCAAGGCCACCAGCTGGAGCTGGAGGTGTTGCCTGGGAGCGTTGACATTCCTGGGTGTACCCAGCACTTTCTCATTTCAGAGCTTCCCAGCCTTGAGCTTGCTCCATCCTTGAGCAAGCACTGACACCACCTTGGTCCCAGAGCTTTCAAGTGATGCACCATGAATCAGAATCACAGAAAGGTTTGGGTTGGAAGGGACCACTCGAGCTCATCCACTTCCAACCCCTCTGCCCTCCAGGTGTCCATGGACCAGGCTGCTCCAAGCCCCATCCAACCTGGCTACAAATGCTTCCAGGGATGGGGCATCCACAACTTCCTTGGGCAACCTTGGGCAATCCTTTCACCACCCTCCTAAAATATTTCTTCCTTATGTCCAATCTGAATCTGCTTTTTTTCTGCTCAGAACTGTTGCCCCTTCTCCTGTCACTACAGGCCATGGTAAAAAGTCTCTCCTCTTTCTTTAAGGCCCTTTATACACTGAAGGGTTTGCTCTGAGGTCTCCCTGAAGCTTTCTCCAAGGCTGAACAGGCTGGAGAGTTGGGCAGGGAGAAACATGATGAAATTCAACAAGGGGAAGTGTAGAGTTTTGCATTTGGGGAAGAACAACACGATGTCCCAGTATAGGTTGGGGGCTGAGCTGCTGGAGAGCAGTGGAGGTGAAAGAGACCTGGGGGTCCTGGTAGACAAGAGGATGACCATGAGCCAGCAATGTGCCCTTGTGGCCAAGAAGGCCAATGGCATCCTGGGGTGCATTAGAAAGGGTGTGGTTAGTAGGTCAAGAGAGGTTCTCCTCCCCCTCTATTCTGCATTGGTGAGGCCACACCTGGAGTTTTGTGTCCAGTTCTGGGCCCCTCAGTTCAAGAAGGACAGGGAAGTGCTTGAAAGAGTCCAGCGCAGAGCTACTGAGATGATTAAGGGAGTGGAACATCTCCCTTATGAGGAAAGGCTGAGGGAGCTGGGTCTCTTTAGTTTGGAGAAAAGGAGACTGAGAGGTGACCTCATCAATGTTTTCAAATATGTAAGGGGTGAGTGTCAGGGAGATGGAGTTAGGCTTTTCTCAGTGGTGACCAGTGATAGGACAAGGGGTAATGGGTGTAAATTGGAGCATAGGAGGTTCAAGTTGAATATCAGAAAAAATTTTTTTACTGTAAGGGTGACGGAGCCCTGGAACAGGCTGCCCAGGGGGGTTGTGGAGTCTCCTTCACTGGAGACATTCAAAACCCACCTGGACACGTTCCTAGGCGATGTACTCTAGGGGGCCCTGCTCTGGCAGGGGGGGTTGGACTAGATGATCTTTCGAGGTCCCTTCCAACCCCTATGATTCTAGGATTCTATGAACAACCCCAGCTCTTTCAGCAGAGACTTTCCAGCCCTTTGATGCCCTCAGCTTCACCTTATCAGGTCCCATGAACTCAACCATGTCCAGGTTCCTTGGGTGGTCACAAACCTGATTTCTCCTACAATGGGAGGGAAATTCATTCCCCCAGACCCTGCCTTGAGCTTTAGGGGCTCACAAGACACAGGAAAGGAGACGACCACCAAAAATCCAAGGTAAACAAAGGGCTGAGTACAGTCACACAAAACCTTTCTGGTTGTCATCAGACCAGCTCCAGGAGCCTCACATCAGTGAAGACACAGCTGCAAATGCCCAGACCTGAGTCCAAGTTCTTTCCAGAGAATGATAACAGAAATCTTTTACACAATCAAGGATGGGAAAGTTTCCCCCTGTACATTTTTGTGGATTTCATTACTTCCATCTGTGTTCTGGAATGTTGCTTCAGACAAGAGCAAGAGAACCTCTGACTGGCATCCCTTGGGAAACACTCCTGGGGATCACCCTCTCCTGGCAGATGATACCACAGCTTGAATGGGACCTGATTTCCCCAGGGCCCTGTGACTCCTGTAGGAAAAGAGGTGCAAGGATATTGGAATCACTTCATTAATGGAAATAAACTTCCTGTCATCTGGAGGCAGCATTCACAGGGATCAAACACTGATCAACACACAGGTTGTTCCCCTGCTCCTCTCTGAAAACCAGGCTGCTCCCCTCATTATTTTCATTAAATGTTTCTGGAAGGGAGACAATTCTGGTGACATGAAAGGAAAAGCCAAGCAGCCCCCACAGACCACCCCTCTGCATCAATCAGCTGCCTCACAGGCATCCAGCCACCCCCCCAGGCTCTGGGGCTGGGAAAAGGAAAAGCAAAGAGTAAGTAGGATCCAAACATTTCTTTCACTCTGTGTTCAACCCTTGTTTCACTCACACTGATTTTTGACAGAAGATTTTAATTCAGCCTAACATTAGGAAAAATTATTTTAAAATCAAACTTCTAAAGGCTTCACAGACTTGTGTTTTGGTTTCAGGCTGAAGTCAGGAAATCCCCAGCTGACCCCAAACTATTTTCAGCAAATAATTTAATAAAGGTTTTTTCCACTGATTTGAATTCCATCCATGGAATTAGATTGACAAATACAAAATAAAGCTATGTGACTTCACGTTTTATTTTTATGCAGTCATTCCATTTGGATAAATGAACTACCTCTGAAACTAAGCAGCATGTTAAAAAAGGATGTTGACTTCAGTTTGAACCATAATTAGATGCTTAATTTCCTGTTAGGAATTGGGAGGCATTTTTCCTTAGGGAAGTGGATTTGACCAATGGATCTGGGCATCTTGCTGGAGAAGGCATTGCTGGAGGAGCTTCACATCTCACCTCTGATGGCAGAAGAGCTCCAAGCCATGCAGCTGGGACTTTCCTTTTACCACCTTGGGGAGGCCCTTGGGGAAAACATCAGAGAATGATCCCAGCACTTCCCAATCCTCAGCTGCTGCTACAGAATGAGCCTGCAAAGGAGCAGCCCTAAAGCTGTGCTTGAAGTTTTTCCACTCTCAATGTTTGGTCCTGTGATTAAAGAACACAAATTAGAAGGTGTATTGTAAGAAACTTGAATTCTTCTCATCAGAGCATCGCGGGCAAGTTTATTCAATTTAAAATTCACTGTCACTGCTTGAGCTCTCAGTGTAGGTGCCCAAGTTGAAGGCTGCTGTCTGAATTTCAGGCCTGCCTGGTGTCAGCCACAGAAACATCACTTGGCCACAATTTCACTTCTGTTTTCAAGCAAATTATCACCAAGGGGAAGTCTGCTCCTCTCTCTGGTGTTGGTCCATGTGTGCTCTGCCCCAGCATTTCACATTAGTGCACAAACTGAGATGCCAAAGCCATGAATCACTTTATTAACTTAACCCAAACCCTCCTCATTTCAACCCAGGTTAAATTAGTGAAATAATGACCACAACTCCTTGCTAAACAGCAAGGAAATCCCCCATCTACCAAGTCTGCTTCAAGTACCTTTACAGGGGCAGGAATCCTCCTGCTTTGGTAAAATAACATCTGGTTTTTACCCTGCCTGTTTGAAGGCCTCCCCAGCCCCCTGATACACCACAAACTCTTCAAAGTGTTATTCAGAAGAGCAAATTAAATGTAAAGAGACAGATGCCAACTCTAAATTACAACACTTTATTGCAGCATTGGCAAAGATCAGATTTCTGAAGCTGGTGAAGATCGGGCGGCATTTCTGTATGAAATGGTACAACTTTACAAGTCTCTCTTCCTACATGCAGAAACCAAAACCAGTGGTAAAAAGGATTTTAAAAGAGCTAGAAAAAAAAGAATTAATAACATACAGATGAGCTCCTTAACTCAATTATCTACCTCTACCTGAAAGCAAACAAAAACCTACGCTAATAAATAACAGATTGTCAGAAACAGAGCAAGAAATCTCATTTCTACTTAGAAAAAATTAAAAATTCTACTTGTTTCCAGACTTAATTTTTATTTTTTTTATTTTTTTTTTCTTTTTTTTTTTTTTTTTTTAAATCTTTTGTTTCAATAGACAGAGGCTTATCAACCCATGAAGATCAACAAAATATTTGGATCCACTCCTTGACATCCTCCTGTTATGCTGACTGGCACGTTTTGGTTTTCAATGATACATACAATGGGCTCAACTCTATCCCTGTCCTTAGGCTGGTGTCAGGCTGTTCCAAGCAGTACAACACCCTGTGTTCATCGACTTCACGTTCTATTTTAAACCTTAACAGACATTTTACCTCCTTGGCTCTGAAGTTTTTCACTCCTCCCCTCTCCCCACCCCCTCTTTTCTTGCCCAGCTGGCAGCAAAAGGCTATTCCTGAAGCAAAAACCTTCCCACTGAGGAGTGTTTGATAAGAACTTATCCTACTTGTCAGGGCTCTCTTTTGGATTTCACCATTTGCTCTACATTTTTTTACTGCAGATTTGCAGCCCCCCAGGAATATCCTTCCAACACAAAGTGCTCGGTTCAGAGATAAAGTAACTTGCATCAGGTTTAGAACTCTGCTCTCCCACATCCTGAGCTGACAGAGACCTCTTCCATTCCAGTGTAATCCATCCGAATTTCGGGTTGATCTTTGCTTTCACCAAGCTGCTCACTGCTCAACTTAACCACCTCATCCATGTACTTCTGCTCCTAAGAGAAAATTAACCCTCAACGCAGTTCCCATAACAAAAAGCTTTTTTTTTTTTTTTAATTTTTTTTTTTAATTTTTTTTTTTTTTTTTTTTTTTTGGTAGGCCATGACTGGAAGCTTCCACTTGTTCTGTGTGTGGGGTTGGGGAGGGGGAAGAGGGGAGGCTGCTGTTTCTGCCCCACGGCCCCAGCCTGTCCCAGGTTTCGGTTCTGAAGGCTCTAGACTGACATGCTGAGATGTGTCCACTGCTCTCATTTCATTGTTGGAGGACTCCACCATCCACAACATCAGAGATACAGGACCTAATGAAATGACACTTGCTGCTGGATCAACGTCTCCTAAAAAAAAAAAAAGAAAAAAAAATAGTTAAATGTGGGATATTTACGATTTTGTGGATTAACAACCACAGGAACCAGCTGCTAGTGATGTTGATATTCATTTGGCCTCTAACATATTAAAATGATTTATTTCTATATATAGAAATGTTTTTTAAAAGACCATTAGCAGATAAAAGGGGGTAGATAACCTGTATCAGAAAAAAAGTCTCCTACACAATCTCAGCTGATGAATCTAAAATTGTTCCAAAATATCTGCCTTATCTTCCTAGCTGAGATGCTATTGGAGTGCATGGATGATTTGTGAATTTATGAAATACTAAGTAATTTAAAATAGTTTTCATCTTTTTGTGCAGTTTCTGAATGTTTAGAAGGACTGCAAAAATGTTAGAGGGCTTTCTGGAGTCAAATAACTGCTTTAAATATTTTTAGAGGGACAACAGTTGTATTAAAATGTTCAATCATACCTTGTGCATGAAAAACATGTCCCTGCTGACAAAAATTCTATTTAGTTCTATTAAGAACACACATATCCATTGAAAAATTACAGAAATTTGCAGGCATATGATACAAGAAGACCAGAGTAATCTAGCTGTAAAGCTAATCTAGTACCACAGCACAGCTGTTGGTTACTCTATCTGGGCAGGTTTTCAGTTGATTTATAGACTGCAAATTAAAATTTAGTAGTACAAAGAAAAGTAAAAATTACACATTTACAATTACAAGAAAGCCCCAGGCCTACACACCCAAGTCTTTTACCACATAAACAAAGCAGTTCATGTTTCTTTAATATTAGTGCATAAACCTCAAGCATCTGTTGAGTAGTAATTTAATCTAAGCAATTTTTATTGAAAATCTTGCAGGAAAAAAAGTTACAAGTATGTGAAACTGGACACAGTAACTTCAGAGCTGCTAACAGAGAAACCTTTTACAGTGACTCTGTATTTTTAAGTATTGCTTTCTTTTCTTACCCAGTATTTGTGTGTTTTATTTAAACACACTGTACATTGTTGTCAGGAAGCACTGAGCTGAGGTGTCACTAGAACCTACTGCAGTATTGCTTCTATTTCTTGTTTTTAACCATCTGATAGAGTGACAGAATGCTCCAATTCTTTGTGGCACACTCAATATTTGGAATTTTGGCTACGTGGTTGCAAAATAATGAGCTTAATTATAATATATGTGTGCTTTTACCTCTCCGTCTCCCTTAAAAAATAATTCTGCTGTTGAAAGGGGAGGAAGGAGAAATGCTTGGACTGGCTGCATAAAAATGAGTCTCACTCAGGTTGTCTGTCAGCTGCCACTGAAGTTGGGCAGCAGGGAAGGCAGAGCAAACATCTCACTGGATTAGGGCAAGGTGCTGCTGGTAAAAAACTTAGTAGCAATTTTTCCCCAAACATGGATTTCCCATGACATTCCTTTTCCAAAAGAGTGTGATCCAAACTTAGATTTGGCAAGGTCAAACTTTGTATGTACATACAAATTAAAGACTGTATCTATGTGTAAAATGAAGCAGGTTTTTTTGCAAATCACTCCTCCACTTCTCTCCCCTACTACCAACACAGTTAAAATTTTCTAGAAAAACCTTCTGGTCAGCTTCTCAACACCACTGCATAAGTATCAATACTGCCTACATACTCCATGTGTAGAGAAACACACATATTTTTAGCTAATCATGGCTGGAGCAGAAAACCAGAAATGGTAAAAAGAAACATTCCACCATAGTATGTACTAGGAAATTATCAAAAACCCAATGCATATGTGAAGTTGGGAGAATTTAGGTCAGCAGGACAACATTATGGCTTAAATTGAAATGTGCCCAGGAGAACAAATGAAATCAACTCCTTTCTGCACATTGCTGACATCACAAGATCATAAAAAATTATTTCTTAACATGTGAGATCTTGGAAATTAAATTTCACACTTCTCCCAAATCCCTTGCTGTCTTCCATCAATCCACAATGCTCCAAATTTCTGGAGTAATGCATTTCTTCACAGATTTCAGGCACCTTCCTTCTCCAAACACCTCCCCTCCAACCCCATTTGCTGCTTTGGTTTTCTCAACTGAGATCTCAGCTTTAGTGCTCTCCTCTCTGTCTCCCTCTCACCTGATCCCATTAACCAAAACCAGGAACATGGAGGAGAAACCAAATGAAAACCCAAAATGCTTTTTTCCATTGTAAACACAAACACTCTTTCACAAAGTTATTTTTCTTTGTGTGCCTTATTCCTGAACACATTTTTTGCTTTCAGACACATGAGCTTTAGGGGGAGAGGGCAGTTCTTGAAGAGGGAAACGGCCTCTGAGGTTCAGACTCCTGCTCTGAACTGTTGGTTCATGGACAGCAGAGATAACTTTGGGGCACTGATCTTTTTGCTTTCTCCTCCCCTCCCACAAACCTGTCGTGGGAGGATAAACTGTATGGATGTGTTCCTGTACACTGCCAAGGGAAAAAAAATACAGAAAGAGCACTAACTTAAGTGCTGGGAAACTTAAATTCAAGTATCTGGGGTGCCTCTTCCCTGTGTCATAGATCTATGGAACTGGGCAAAACATCCCATGGCTCCTGCAGGGAAGTATCCAAGTGTTCACATTCCAGTCTGGGCAGTGATTTGCCTGCAGAGTGATGAATGCAGTAACAGAGTTTACAGAGTGCTGCACCTTAACACGGGCTGGTGAGAAACTTCAGCAAAGGTAAAGGTGCCTGAGCCTCACTCTAAACACATCACTGCTGCTGGTGTGACTCATTTCTCAACAGCAAAACTGCAACTACATTCTGTAGAAAGTTAAACAGCAATTTTGTATTCAAAAAAACAAAGCACTGGATTTTAAATAGCTGCTACCAAATCAACTGTGCAATCATATTTCACAACAGGTGTTGGGTTTTTTTTCAAACAGTCTTTGTAAAGGAGCATGCTAATAAACTTGCCTTCCTTTCCCTAGAAACTATAACCATGATCAGGTCTCTCTTGACCTTTGCTACATGTGTTAGACTCACACCTGTACTTGCAGATCCCAACAAACATCATTTGTCCAAGGCAAAAACCAGAGGACTTGGCTTTTCTTACTCTTTCTGGTTTTCTTTTGTTCAGTTCCAGTGCAGTCCACCAAAAGAAGCTGCAGGATTTGGAAACCTCCTCCTTCATATTCCTACCCCATTTGCTGTTTGTATCAAGATATGAAGGATCTTCTAAAGAAAGAATTCCAGTTCCTACCCTGGGCTTTCCTCCCATCTAACAGGTGAAAAGGGAGCCTGGAATTTCACTGCTGAGCTTGGATGGCTTTCATGGAAAACCACACCAGCACACGTATGTGGTGGGGAGCAGGATGCAGGATGCAGTACAGGATGTAGTGCAGGATCAAGGATGACAACTGAGAAAAGGTGAAGATTAAAATACTGGTGGAAAAGAAGGCAAAGAATAAGGTGAACTGAGCTAGCACACCATTAAATAGAGCTCTGCATTTTCAGGTACTTTTCTAGAATATGAGGCCGTTTTGTCACAAAAATCTCTGAAGCAAAAGCAAAATGTTACTGCTGAAGTGATAACCTCTTTTTTAAAAAAAGAAAAGATTACAAGAGATGATTGAAAATGACAACTGAAGATTTCAGAAGTAGGATGATGTACCAAGGGACAGAGGTTTGTCACTTCAGGACAGTGCCAGGCCAACACCCAAGAGTTTGTCTCTGACGCTCAGGCACTCTGATGCTAACAGGGAAACAGGATTTAGGCTGCCCAAGACTTCTGGCAGATCAGTAAGAAGTGAATTTAAAATGTAATATTTGTCAATTCATCAAATACACAGCAGGTATGAAGTGTCTTTGTCCAATGGGTAAAACAGGAAATCATGTTACATGCACATTAATCCTTATTATCTCTGCTCTGATTTTTCAGCATTAAGGAAATACTCACTGTAAGAATATTGAGCTAATAAAATTCTAGCATCCTGTTACTACCTTTATGCTTTTTTTTTTCCCCTATTAAATGCATTAAAGATAAGTAAGAGCCAGATGCAAATAGAAGCCCTGAAATTACCAATGAACTTGAATATGATCTCATTTGTCAGTTTATGTCTGTATCCAGTGGCCTTTTGACACAGACAGGTTCTCTTTCTTCACCACACTTTCAAACCAGGAGTTTTGAGGTTACTGCTTTTAATGAGGAAAGGCTTAGTATGTTAGAAAAAATTTCCTTGGTAAGTCCTAGTTCAAATTTCTTGCTGCACTTATTTTTCTTTCCTGGTAATGCACCTTTTTTAATAGATTTCCTAAAATGTGGTTATTTACATTGCACTTTATAAGTAAGCCATTATGGATCTCAATCCTCTTTAAACAAAGGAAAAACACTTCTTTGAAGTGAGAGGCTGTTTTCCAGAAGTGTAAAATAATACTTTATTGATAAACCCATCACTGAAAAAATTTACTTTTGTCAATTTTGCATTTCCTGAAAGTATCAGTTCAACAGATTCAAGGCCAAAGTCCTCTTTTAATAAACAAATAAAACAGAAGTGGAGGCAAGAATGACTACTGTTGCCTTCCCAGTTCTGCTGGAGCAAACCAAGGAACCCAAGTTTTGAAGGAGTAAATTATCTTTAAAGCCAGGCAGCCTTAAAGTTCAGGTAACTGTCTGAGTCCCAGAAACAATCTCCTCCTCCCAGGATGAAGAGGTCTTAAAACCTGATGCTATACAAGCAGACAATTACAAACAAACAGCAACAGGCTTCAGTTTTTGAAATCCTGTAAAACTCACTGCATTTAATTCAATACAGAAAAAGAGCATTAGTAGATAACAAATAAAGGAAACACTGCAGAAGATTTCTTCCTTGTTTTTTAACAGCCACTAATGCGTTCTTCTATTTACTATGGGTTTATCACAGGCAAAGGAGGTGAAACATTTAGGGATGTTTTTGTATTTGTTTGTTTTTGTTTTTTGGTTTAGCAACCTGCTAGACCAAACCAGAACTGCAAAAAGATTTAGGTTCTAAGGGCCCTCTGGAGGTCACCTGGACCAAATCCTGATGTGACAGCATTGCTAATTGAAAAGTGAGATCCAGTTGTTTCAGGCTAAAAACATTCCAGAGAACCCAGTGCTGCCCTCATGAATTTTTGAATCTGCCATTATGAGAGGCAGATTTGGACTTAACTTACTAAAAGATGTTTGAGACATGGTGCTCAGGACATGCAAGTAAAGGTAAAAACACCAAACTGATCTCTCTGCTTCTAACACTACTTGAAATGCAGGTCAATCATCCCAGCCTTAGCTACCAGAACCTGCAGGACTGTAAATTACAGTGGAAGCAGCCAGGATATTTACTTGCTCAGATCATCCATAGCCTCAGGAAATGTAAAATAAAATAAATTAAAAACAGTTGCATACCTTAAAGAAAGTAACATACATTATTAGTTCCATGAAATTTGAGTTACTATTTCCAGAAAAATCACATACCAGTCAATTTCATACAAAAAGTAGTAACAACCCAACCACTCACTCTTCATGTGGTAACATTTGTAATATACAAATTGGTTCTACAGCATAAGAAGGAGAAAACTTCTTAGTTAGCTCAGTTTTTATTTGCAAATAGCAAGGTACTATAGTGTCCACAGTCTCCAATAAATAAATCTCTGTTTCACTGTCTTTCCATGGGGGTTCAGAAAAGTGACATTTCCTTACTACAGGCTGAGATGGCTCAACTGATGCATGACAGCAAGCACTGCAGCATAAAAAACTAAAATATGCCTGCTAAAACAAACTTCCTGGTCCCTGCACTGAGGAGCTTACAGATTAAAAGGAACAAAGAATAAATTACATAATACAAAACTACACAAGAATTGCAAGTGCATGGCACAGTTACTTGAACAAGCAAACACTACTTAAAGCTGTTTGTTGGACAACATCTGACCCAGTTTACAGTGAAGTCTTAAACCACACTTTCCCTAAGACATTTGAAAGCAGAAAACTTCCAAAGGAACTGCATTTTTAAAATCTGCAAATATCACAGCTACTCATCTGTGTGCTCTGTTTAAAAAAAAAAAAAAAAGCTGCAGTGTGCTCCCCATATAGGTTGCAAAGCATTTAAGAGAGATGACCAAAAGAAGAGAAGACTGACCAGTGATTTAGGAAACACCTGCAAGGATGACAGCAATTCAGTGTAACTGGATAGTTTGTATTTCTATGAGCATTAGGCCACTGACACAAAAAACCTGAATGGACAGCACTGTACATTTTAGTGAGTTCTATCTGCCTAATTTTTTTAAAAGTATTTATTTAAAAATCCAGTCTGTTTATAAAAAATTCCCTTTTATTTCTTTTTCATAGAGGCAGCATCCATATAGGGTCTGAGTGGAGTGAGTGATCATCAGGCACCTACAAACTGCCTATAAATATGTACCAGAAAGAAGCTGGAAATGTTGGTGTAACACAGGGTTATTTCATTAACTTCTAGATTACAACAGCAGACCCATTAGTAGGTAAACTCTCTCTTCCCACTATCCACCACCAAAATTGACTTGCAAAGAGAAGAGAAACAGACTATGTTTCACCTGAAACTCCATCTATTCAAATTTGTGCTGCAGGGTTAATTAAATGGTTTATTATCAAGCTTACTCTGAATAAGAAGAGGCACACAGAGGTATATAAAAAAACTTTAAAATGACTTAGGCAATCTGGAATTGCTCTTCTCATCTTAATACTGTCTTCAGTATGCTCTTGCATACCATAAATCAAAGGTTCTCTCCTCCTTTCCCCTCCCACCTTTACTGTATTTTCTTTTCATTCAGGGCTTAAAAAGAAAAGAGATAAGTCACAAGATCAACAAATTGAAAAAGCACAATGAGAATTTCTCTAGATATTTTTGAGCAATCCTCTCCTTCCCTGTTATTGAGAAAGCAGACCTGTATCTCTTCCCATATAAAAGGCTCAGATTCTACCACCCACGTCACAACTGAAAAATAATCCTCTGGGCTAGAAACCTCTGTCAAGGCCTTATTTACAGACATTTTGTCATAAGCCCAAAATGCTGTTTTTTAACAGAACGCTTTAGAATAGAAACAGCTAACAAATACACTTGCACTGCACAGATCATTATCCGTTCCAATTATGGAAGTAATCACCTGCTTAGAACCAGAATTACCACATTTAAAGGAAGATTGTCCTACCTCCCACCAGTTTTAAAGATTAGATCTGCATTAGGTGCTCCCTTTGGGTGCTGGTAGCGAGGCCGCCGCTCCCGGTTGGTATTTGCTGGAGCTGGACGCTGGGCCAGAGACTGCAACATTTCTGCAATTTCAAACAGGAGAAAGTTAAATACATTTTCCATTGCATGTTCATCAAGAGGAATTTACACAAGCATACAGCACTGCCATGGAGTAAAAAAGAAACCTTGTTTATACTTTGCTCTATACTTCAGGGTTAACTCTTTGAGATATTCGACAACAGCTGATTTCTTTTTTTAAAAAAGTTATTAAATTGGATAGACAGCTTTGATAAATCCAGGCTACTCTGTAATGTGAACTTGTATTTCCAGATGTTCTCACAGAAGGAGCTGCCAGCAATGGTTTTCATCACAGGTGCTTGAGAAAGAGGCTGTGACCTTTTTCTTGCAAACCTATCAGTGGCTTGCAAACCATCACTTTCTTTATCAATGATCAGGGACAAAGCTTCACCCCCCATGAGAAGCCACCCCATGAAACCACCCTGAAATAGTAACAATTGGACAATGCTGCTGCCAATTAAAGACTGCTGTAAAATTAGACATTGAGGAGTCAGGTATTTAAGTCTAAGCCAGCCATAATAGGATCCTTTCACAGAGGAGACAGGCACCTGGAGAGGGTGACTCAAGTGACCTACATTGCACCAGCTGTCTCATGGATGGAGTTTTTTCACTTTGGGAAGAAATGGGTGGGTGCAGAAAGCCTACACTGCCCAATTTAGCCCTAGACATGCAACTTCTGAGCAATTTAATCTAGGTAAGTATTGTAGTTTGCCTTTTGGTAAAACTGCATTTTAAAAAATTAATTTCATATTTTTAATGAAAAAAAAAAAAATCATTATTCTTTACCAGCCTAAGCTAATGGTTATTAAGTATCCAATATCACTACCAATACATCAGAGGAACCTCCACATAACCTCTGCCCATATGTTACTGCATCTAATGGAAAGTAATTCTGACAGTCCACCTGTGCAAGCATCTACATTGCTCAGCACACAGGCAGATGGAATAAATTAAGGGGAAAAGTGGAATAAGCTGTTAAACTGATTATGTTTGAAAGTCTGCTCTGTCTGGTTCTCTAATCTCTGGTAGTCTCATTGTAGACACATACCCATCACCTGCTAGAAAAACTGCTCTCACAATGACCTGCACAGGGCAAAACTGGAGTCTGATGAGATCCTCTCAGCTTTTGTAAATGCACAGGAAGCTTTCAGCAAGTTCTCACCCAGCCTCTGAGAAACTGGCAGACTATGATTTAATACACAATATTGGTGCTAATGGCTAATAAACCATATGTTCACACTCTGCGTGCTCTCCTATAAACACCTGGAGAAGGCAAAGCAAGCCAGTGACAGTCCATTTTTGTAAACATCATGAAGTAATATCCTTCAAAACAATTCTGTATGCCAGGAGAGATCTCTGCTGGCAAAGACAAGACCCAAGGAAGAAAACAAGAAGAGGCTACAGTACATTGCCAGCCAGGTGCAAGAAGCAAGCAACAAGCAAGTGTGTGCATGCTTGTCTCTTCTGCTTTCCACACTAACTGAAAAGAAAACACCAGGGTTTGTGATAAGTCAGGAACTAAGAAATTGAGTAATTGAAAAGATAACAGAAGGAAGAAATGGCAAAGGAGTGCAGTGTATTAGCTGGGCATGTCTCCATTTCTGGTTGTAGTGAAGCAAAAATAATCTGCACAGAGAAATACTACTCTAAATCAGAAAGCCACCCACTTCCCAGTATTGCTTAAAGTGTTTGTAATACTAATAACCATTGCTTTTGTACTAAATAATTATCTGATATGACTCTGAAGAGCACTGGTGAATTTTCATGTTAGCTACCCTGTGCAGATGAAAAAAAACCCAACCAACACCACAAACATACATGCAAAGGTTTGAACAACCCTGAGGCATTCTTCCAGAAATTTTGACAATTCTTGCTCATTGGCAATTTCAAAGCTTGAAACAGAATTTAAAACCAACTCTTTCCTTCAATCTGTGTGTATCAATTTGTTACAGGCAAGCCAACTCTACAAAAGTAACAACCACATAAAATCTGAAGAAAAATTAGTCCTATAGAGGAATGTAATTTGGACTGTTTTGATCAAATCAAATAAAAATTTCCTTTTTAGTTTGGTTTTACTGTGTGTATCACCTAGGGCAATAATTAAGAATCAACAGCTGTTTTTAAAAATTTATATCAGTTATGGTAAAACCTATTTTGTCTGTGTTGATTCTTCCCCTATATTAACACTTCATATACAGCACCTAGAAAGTCTATGAGAATTTAAAAAAGTTGCCTATTACTAGTTAGGAATTAGTATCAGTTGTCTGATTCATTTCTCTTGAACAAAATCAACATAGCCCTTTTTTGGATAAGAAGCACAGTTGCTCACAATGAAATCCTAAACTAAACAGACTGATTTTAAAGATACCAAGAAAGTCACACAACAAGGCAAAAAACCTAAATGCCTTGACCAGCAAAAATATCAGAAAGATAATGAGGAAAAAAAATTAGAAATACACATATGTCTAAATTTAAGAATTTATTGTTTCTGTTTCTTTTTCGGGAGCTTTGTAAGAGGGGAGTGTCTTAGATAAAAAAGCTCTTGAGCTGATAACAATGTTTAATATTATGAATATATTGTGTTGCCAGACAGGACTCTTGTCAACACTCACTTGGGAAAAATACTCTTTTTTACAATTACAAGTTTAGTTCTTGTACTATGGAAATTCCAAAAGGAGTATTAGATTCCCTAATACTTCTAGAGTCAGAGATGCTTTAATTTAATCCTCCCATTTCTTGATGAACAATGACCTTTCACTAAATGCCTCAAATGAGATTTCCTGCTAATTAACTACTTAGTCATTAACACCAGACTGCAACATCTTTACAAAGAACTAAAGCAAGAACTCTGGAGATGTTAAATGGAAACACTAACAAAACCATCAGTTTTATTGGTCTGGCTTTTTTTACCAAGGAAGACAAGGAAAACTGACTCTTAATAAACTAAACAAAAACAAAACACAAACCACTTCAGAAATTAAACACAAAGGCACCAGTTTAGGGAATGTTTGCTTTGTTCTATCAACTGCCTCTCTGTTCAGGTTCCAAAATGCCCAACTTAAAAATCTTTAAAAGCCAAATTAGGTCATACCATTTGTTTGAAACCTTTATTCTGTTAATATGTTCTTATGCTCCAAATTTGTGGTATTTCTAGAACCTCCACAATACGAAACTGAGGTCACAGTTTTTGTTTCTGAGGTGAAGGGTCTCTTTTAGTCTTAGATGAAGATTGTAAATACCTTTCCCTGTTAATACCTAAAAAGCTACCTAGAAGTTTTAGTTGCACTGAATTCCACTTGTAACTAACTCAGTTGTCTTGCAGTAATAGAGATAATGTCACAAAAAGATCAATTATAAGTTATCTTATTTTTAAGTAAACCTTATTTTTAAAAGTAAATCTTATTTTTAAAAACTCCCTTTCATGGAAGACCTATAAAAACTTCTTCAAGCAGAGAGACCAGGGAGTAAATAATTAATGACAAACTAAAACAGGAGTATTCCATGAAGTATTACAACTTAATATTCAGAACTCTGGTTGCTAAATGTAACAAATAATATTTTCTGTAGATCCATGGAAGTTCTTGTAAAAATAAAAATGACACATTTGGTGATTTGCTTACCCTGGTAGTCCTCTTGTTCTTGCCGTTCATTGATATCCAAAGTGAGTTTTTTCATCCTCATCCTCTCCTCCTGCTCAGCTTGCTGCTGGTTCCAGTGGTTTGCAGCAAGTTGGGAAGACATTGGTACATTCAGGATCTTAAACTGCAAATGAAAGTAAATTTTTAAAGTGCCCATCACAGGAAAAATAAAAATAGAAATAATAAAAACAAAAACAAAAAACCAACCAACCAACAAACAAAACCCCCAAACAACCACAAACCAATCCAAAATGCAGAAGAGTTATGGTTATTTCTGGGTTAGTGTGATGAGATGCTTTCTACAGAACCTTCTGCTGGAAAATGTGTTGTGTGTTGTTTGTTGTTTTAACTCTAGTTCACCTAAGCCAGCATAACAAAATACAGGCTCCCTAAAGATATATAATAAAGTACAAAAATAATACATAATAAAGTACAAAAATAATACATAAAGTACAAAAGGGGTGATGCTCAGCTAAGGCAAAAGACTTACACACACTACATATGGGAACAAAATCGATTAACTTTCACCAGGAACACATAGCTATCTGCTTGCTTTCTTTGTTTCCTACAAGCTGACACCCTCACAGTGAATTAACTGGTCTTGAGATAAAACCACCACAGCTGTCTCAAAAAGCTGCCTCTCCCTCTAAAGGTCTCTGCCTTCCAACCAGAAGAAGCCCTTGAGCAGAACTGCTGCTATTATGCCTTCTGATAACAGAAGAGAAACACTCTAAAGATATTATTTTTCCTTTTATAAATGATCCAAGCTTCACACTTCCCAGAGACAACTGTAGTGTCAAATTTCATCTTCCCCTCATCCCCCACACCCAGAAATCCACACTATATATTCAATCCATTATCTGATTTGCCATAAGCTGCATTAAAGGTAAGCTTGGTCCTACTGCAGAAGAACCCTCTTTTTAAAGAATAAAACCCAATACAGTTGAGATTTTCAGAGGCATAGGGAAGATGCTTTCTCTTTTCCCAAATGTTGAAAATCCCATTTTTTATTTCTACAGAATTTTTTGTACACTTGTTTCAAAATAGGGAAATTATTCCTACTCTAGATGTGACTGAAACAACAGCTTTTAGAAACACCTTACTGACAAAGATTGCAAACATCCCTAGAAAAATTTCACTTCCCCTTTCAACTGCACATCCACTAGAAATTAATATATCCATGCTATAGGTTGGGATATACATTTAAGATTAATCACTCTCAGCATTCCAGGAACTACTCTGAATCCTGCTGCTTGTCCTTGTCATCTGAGATCTATTTCCACAGAAACAGAAGCAGGGGCAAATTTCTAAGTGCTCTTTTCTGCTACACTGGCAAAAGCTGCAGAGAGAAAGCTGCATTATCAAAACCTCTGCTGAGAAGTAGTGAAAGCAAAATCCTCACTGCCTGTGGTCAGTATTTAATGCAATGACTGCTAAGAAATCACAAGGTATCTATTACATAGTGGTGCCTCACTAGCAGCAAATGAATAGAGAGTGTGAGAAGACCCCAAGCATTCAGATGCAGCATTTGAAAATTAACTGTTCAAAACAGTTTGACAGAGACTTGAGAAAAAGTGGGGTACAGTGAAATCTTATCAACCAGATGACTTTTTTCAGTTGAGACAAATCAGGCAAAAGACTTATATCCTGGGAATAACAATAGGATATTATACTGCAGGTAAAACCAAGCTTGTTATTAATGTGCATCAAGAATAATGAAGATGAAAGTTCTTGGAATTCCAACAGAAAAGTGAGATGTAGTTACTTACTGCCAAGCAGACTGTGAATGTTCCCATGCAGTCAAATGAATTTTAAGCAAACTACACAAAATTTAACTTATCAGCAGCATTTCATGACAAAAATAATTCCTTAGCTTTGCCATTTAGCTCCTCCTCAACCTGAACATGTCTCTTATATTTTGTCTGTTCTATGGATTTATCAGCTTAGTGGCAGATGTTTTCAGACATGATGTTGAAAGTAGAAAAAATGTGCCAACAAAAGCAACATAAAAACCCCAGACTGGTAATTAACAAAATACCACTGAGTCAGTATCTCAAGGCAATGAGATGATTGCCATCTGAAATCAAATCACTGATGACAATTACAAAAAGGTGTGATGTCTTCTGAGCAAATGAAACGTTTCTCATTTGTAAACATTGAAGAGGTATATTGAAAACCTCATAAAATCTGTGAGATGGGGAGAGAGCATAAGGACTTAAAGATGGTAAACTGAAGAAAGATCTGAAAAATGATCATTCAGCAAACTGTATTAGAGACTTGATAAAAACATCACTGTGATAAAGAACTTCACACTGAAGGGCAGACTCAACAATTCTATGGATATTACTGTTCTGTGAAATTTTTCTACAGATCTTTCAAATGAAAGGAAGTATTTTGTCTTGGGAATTAACAAATTTTGTGCTACTATGTGAATTCCTTTATACTGTCTAAATCTCACCCTGGTTCACACCCACCTACTATAAATCTTCTTGGACAGTTTAAAAAACACCAAACAATAATAGACAGACCTCAGTCTTGTGATCAGGTCAGTATTTCTTTATTTATCCTTGTTCTCCCATGGCTTGTGGATCATGCCACAGCCTTGGTTTCTAGCAGCCACATTCAGTTTTGTCATGCAACTTCCCTGGTGACAAGTGAAAAAGTCCAGACATTCTACTGTAAGACACTGTTCTAACCCAATATCCTTGCTATTGCCTGTTTCTTTAAATCATTGTGACAAAAAAGGATACAATCAGCCTGAAGTGACTATTGGGTCAGGCTGTATGTTCTTAGCAAGCAGAAATCAAGCTTTTTTGTACTGTTTAAAAAGCAAAAATAGCTGTCTATGTCCCACTAAAATCTGGCTGAAAGCTGTCATGTGAACTGAGCATCAAGAACCTGGACCTTGACCACCAGGTATTAATCTTGAAGAAAGCACAGCAAATTCCACTTTCATTAGTACTTCCTCACAATGAAGATTTCAAGTTTCAGCAGCACTCTTAACAAAGAGCAGAGAGACCAAACCAATGCTAACACAGCAAGTGATGAGGTTGATGCCATAGTGAGGTGTTGATGCTTTTCAATTCCAGTGACTGTTCAGATAAGAAATTGCTTTGCATGCTTCCAGGTTGTCTGCAAGCTCCTTTTCACTATTCTTAAAAAGCTAAAAGCTTACAGCTTTAACTTAATAGTAAAATATGCTTCCATCACTTCAAGATTTTGTGCACGTTCTGTTCTTATAAAAAGGAATAATTATTTTCTTTTCAATTCCACCTCTTCTTTCCTCTCATTTTTCTATTAAAACTGACTACTATGACATATTTTTTTCTGAATACAGAACTATGGACAAAGAAGCCTTTCATTGACTCAAGAACTGAAGCAGTCTATAAAGCAACTGTTTTCTACATTTCTAGAAACACTGAGAGGAGTTTTGGCAGGAAGAGACTACTCCCAAAAGCAAATATTGGGGGAGGAGCAGGGAAAGTTCCTGAACAAGTTCTACTTTCTTTTGGTAACTTTGGCCATTCTTGCTTGGTCACTACAGATACTCCTAGTAAATTATCCTGAAACATCCAAACACCAAGGGTTTTTTTGTTTGTTTGTTGTTTGTTTGTTTGTTTTTAGTTGGTTTTGGGTTCTGGTGTTTGGTTGTTTTTTTGTTTAGTGGGTTTTTTTGAGATCTCTTAAATCCATTCTCAGCCCAATAACAGTTACAGTCTCCACTCAGAACTTCTGTAGAACTTTGTATACAACATTCAAGTTCCAGGAAAACAGAATAACCAAATGTAGTAAGGAAATCAGTTAATCATCATTATTGAATGCAAGCATGTATATGCCCACTCAAACAGGTATCATCACTTACATCTTCCTAACACTTTCATAGCAAAGGATTTTCTAAAAAGACTACCAAGGTTTAAAACCAGAATTGGTTTTAACTAACTAACACACACACTCGTTAGTTCAAGTGTTTTATGAAAACAGAGCTCACTTTCTACACAGATTTGTACACTGTGCTTCACATAGAGAAAGGAAAAGTCTGTTTCAGCTTTATGTACCTGCACTGTCAGACTACTGTCACTCTTCAGGTGACAGAAGTAAAAACAACAGAATGGCATGGTTGACATAGACATAAATACTTGAAAACACAGATGCATGGAAGAAAACAGTGCCTGGGTTTTGCTTTCCACAAAGTCACAAGAGTAATTCACTTTCATCATCAATTTACACAACTAAAATGAAAAAGTTTCTGCAAAGAACCCAAACCATATGAGAAATGCATGTAGCATGTGTTTGGTATTGGTTTGTATACTATGCATTTGCTGGCCCAGGAAAATTCAAACATACTGGAGAAAAGAGCCAAGACAAACGTATAGCTTGGCTGCATGAAAGAAGGGGTTTATTTGTTTTATCAACATGATTTCCATTTGAGTTTCTGACAGATTCACTCAGTGCATTCTGGAGGAGTCTGCTAAAAAGCCTTTAGAGATAATGGCTTTTTTCCAAATTGAACAAATTCAACCTAGTGGCAGTTACTTAGGAAATGGAATTTAGCAAAACCCATCTACTTTGATTTGAAGCTGAATGTGTTTTCAGAGAAACTTGTAGAATCTTGAAGATTCTGGAATATTCCTTCTTTTCTATTTCTTTACACTTTCAGTGGCAGTCCACCAAATGCAAACACTCATCTTCAGCAACTATGTTTAAAATACACATAAAACATGCCAGTGTCCCACTGATGTAATCCCAAAGTGTAATTAGCAACAGTATAATTTAACCACAGAATTTTCCTACATTATTTCTATTAACAACCAAGGATTTTTAAAAAATACTACATATGTTACTTTCTGTTTATCAAAATTAAGATGCCTGTATCCTAAGTTTTGAAGAAACTAAAAGCCCCTGTGACTTCAAAAGTCAGAGTGCAATTTTCAGAGAAGCGAGTTGATTTTATTTATATATTTAAGCAATACCTCTAACTTATGTGGACTCCTACCTGCTGTTTGTTGCCTTTTCGTGTTAACATGACAAATGGCATTGTGTCTCCAGACTCTGACTCTCCATCCCCACCTCCAAGTGGGGGACCCTTCTTCAGCTGACTTTTGAGATGGAGAGGAATAGCAACATCCAACTGATGTACTTTAACAGATTCTCCACTCCGTTGCTATTAAAAAAGAAAAAGTAAACTCTATCAATGACCAGATGCTGAAAGTGCATCAGTCAGTTTGGCAGTGGTTGCACTTTTATGAATCAGAAAAGTTTTAAACTTCCAAGAAAAGAGAGCAATACAACAAATAAATGAATAGGAGTTTATAACATTTTTCTTTGATTTCCTTGTGAAGAAGAAAGTTACAGAGATGGAACACTTTAAGTTTCAAAGGAATTTTAGGTAGCTTAATCTTGAAAGGAAAAAAAAAAAAAAATGTACAGACTTGATTAAATATGCTTCACAATAGACATTCCACACTCTATATTTTTTGGTAGCATACTATTAACACATTCCTCATACAGGACTTGCAGTCCTCAATACTTAAGATTTTATTTCTCAGATGGGACTGAAAAAAAGACAGGACTTTAGGGTGAAGTAACTTACATACAGCTACACTTTAAACATATTAGAACCCAGACTTGGATATAGGAAGATAGTCAGAAGTGCTGCAAAAGTCAGGAAGCCTTGCATAGCATCTGATGTATTTAATACTCATTAAAACAAACAAACAAAAAAAGATCTGTCAGCATGCTATATATTCACATACACAATCAATACAATTAACAGCTATTTTACTAAAAGGTACTTCTCTGCAATTAACATGTTTAGATAACAGGCCACATCTTTTGTATGGTAAGCTCTACATTAATCTTGCGTTTACTTTAAAACAAAACAAAACAAATGCAGTCAGCTGTAGAGCAAATTACATTAATTTAAGAAAATAAATATTTATACCTGAAGATTTTCCAGCATCATTTTATCCAATGCCTGAATAAAGTCTTCATCTTCTGCACAAGGGACATGTTTAAGTCCTCCTCCTTTAATCATTACTTCCTGTTGCAATGGGAAAAAACCCAAACAAATAACTTCCATTACATTAGATAAAAAATTACAAATGTTAAGCCTAGAAATAAGGGAGAAAATAATCTTACTGCTTCCATATCCTACATAACCAAAAGCTTAAAAAATAAATTGTTATAGAAAAAGTTGGATTGGATATTTTCTGGAGGAAATATTTTCTAATGTTTATTCCATTATTATGAAGATTGGCCCCTCAGAATATTGACATACAAGCATATGTGTACAGATGCACATGCACACATTCTAGATATGGAAAACACAAAGAAAAGTCTCTAACCCTTCCACACGTAGTTTGACCAATTAAGTCCATGAAGTTAGATGGTCTTTCCAAGAAAAATATCATCCTTCAGTATTCAGAAACCACAACATGATACAAACATGTCTGAAGTCAGTAACAAAAGCATTGTTATCTAAAGATCATAACTTTCCTTACTATCTAACTGCAATTCAGGTTCAAATGGATGGGGTTTTTTTGCTACAGATGTTATAATTTACCAATCCTAATTCTTTATTGCAGGAATTTTGCACTCCTGGTTTGTCTCCTTTTCACTTTTGGTACCTAGTGGAAATTGACTAGTTTACCCTGTTGTACTATATCAGTTTGCTACCACTGCTGGCATTGCAAAAGCATAATTTATGCAATCTTTCCCAGTCTAGCTAACTGTGTAAGCACACAGTCTTGTGAAAACATGTTGTAGTAAATCTGACAGCATAAACATTTTCAGAAGGTAATGATGAAAGTTTGCAAATACACAAACAAACTCCAAAATTTCAAAGAATAACAGGGAGTGTTCTTCCTGTGTTTTCCCAAATATGTTATGAGCAGCACTGGCAAAAAACTGCCAGTGAAGAAAACCAAAGATGCAAAAGTCAGTTTATTTTATCCAGAGCAATAATACATACTGTATTTTCCTCATCAGTTTCATTTTCTTTATTGGAGTCTGTCAGGTAATCAGTGTTTTCTTCCTCCTCTTCTTCACCTTCTTCTTCCTCATTGTCAGAGCCCTCCTGAAATAGTCAATGTTTTAAAACTTGAAAACAGTAACTTCTGGGTGTTTTGAAAGAAAAAAGACCACTTACATCTGACTCCTCACATGTATTTTTGTACCCTTCCTACCCTCTCTCCCCATCCTATCCTGGTTCAGTTCAGCTTTAATAAATTTGGTTTTTATGCTTCATATTTTATGTTTGTCTGAACTCACAGGGTTTTAGCTGACATTTTCACCTCTGTACAGCAGAACAGGGGGAGAAGTGGCTGATACACCAGATGGTTGTGCTCCCACTCAGAGGGAACTCAACAAGCTGGAGGAATTGACAAGCACTCCTGGAGCTGAGCAGAGGGAACTGCCAAAGTCCTGCATGTGAGAAGCAGTAAACTCCTTCACTAGTGCAGCATAAAGGCTGCCCACCTGGAGAGCAGGTAGGCAAAGAAGGACCTGGGGTCCTGGTGCATCACAACCTGGCCAAGAACCAGCAATGCATGCTTGCATCAAAACCAGCTGACTGCATCCTGGGAAGCATCAGGAAAAAGTGCTATTGATAGGTCAGAGCAGGTGATTCTTCCTGCCTGCTCAGCACTGGCAAGGCATCTGGAGTCTGCACCCAATTCTGGGTTCTCCAGTACAAAGGAGGCAAAGACATACTGGGGATAGCCCAGCTATTGCCCATGAAGATGATTAAGGGATTGAGGACCTCTCAGAGGAGGAGAGACTGAGAGAAAATTGTTTAGTTGGGGTGAACAGGAGTCCCAGAGTGGAGTGGGAGATGTTCTTGATGTTTATAAATACCTGAAGGGAAGGAGCAAAGAAGGAGTGAGACTCTCTTCTCAGTAGTGCTCAGTGGTAATGAACAAAAGTTGAAACAAAATTTATTTAAATGTTAAGAAAAAAAGGCCTTCTTTACTGTGATGGTGTTTAAACACTGGAACAGATTGCCCAGAGAGACTGTGGAGCCTCCAGCCTTGGCAACATTCAAAATCTGACTGGACATTACCTCAGGCAATCTGCTGTAGGAGACCCTGCTTTGAGCAAGGAGCATTGCACAAGATCTCCAGAGGTTCTTTCCCCACTCCCCAACCATTTATGATTCTAATAATACTAATTATTTGTGGCCAAGAGCACGTATCAAGAGGAACCTCAGGAGCTTTAATGCTGAGAGGCATAAGCTGAAAGAAAGCTTACTAGTAAACCAACCAACACATGCATTAGGAGAAAAAATGTTTCCTATTTCTTTGTTAAACTCCTCTTCCTGTAACACTACCATTATCATGTCAACTCTGCTGTGTCATAGTGACAAGTTAAAATTTCCACACACGTCTGGGTTTTTTTATTGGCTCCACCGTTTTTGATTCAAAAGATTACTGGCACAGTAAACAAGGAAGGATGTTATGCTCCATAAATCTTTTATTTATTCATATTACACAGGCATACTCTGAACACCTGTTATTTTTCCTTACATGACTGCTTTGACATCCAGTCAATACACTTGCTTCTACATCAGATAAAGAAAAATTAGATGAAAGAGTTTTCATGCCAAAAAACTGAAGGCATCATTTTGCTGAGAAGCAGCACACACCCTGAGCAAATCTGTCAGGTTCAACTTTCTGTGAGGGTTTCTCTGGAATAAGCTTCAGAAACTCTGTATTCAGTTTTCCATATATACAAAACAGGGATGCAAATATCCTCCAAGTACTGACTGGGTTGGGCATACCCACATTTCACTTGGTAACTCTGTGACACAGAAGGGTTACAGAAAGCAACGAGTAATCAAAATATTGAGTATAGGCAAGGTAAATTATTAAATTCACCTCTTCTTCTGGCTCATTTACTTCACTTTCATTTCCAGATTGTTCCTCTGTCTCTGCTCCACCTTCCTCCTCCTCTTCATCTTCTTCCAGGTTCTCTCCTTCCGTAATGGAATCTTTAGAATCTTTGTCATTCACAATTCCTGAAATTTGGAAAAAAAGAGAACTAGAACAAGGAAGTAGAACAGAATTAGAATATTAGGACAGATATAACCACTCAATTAATATGTGAAAATTTCAAAGCTCCACTGTTAAAGAACACTAAAACTTCCAATGGGTCATAATATTTGACTTCCAAACAAAATATTTTCTATATAGTTACCTTACTCATAAAAGGTAATAATCTCCATTATGAAGAATGCTTAAAATCTCATATACAACAGCAACCAAGAAGATGCACTGTGCAAACTGCTTCAAAATATCCTCAAACTAAACGTGCAACCTTACAGAAACACCAGTGAGGTGTAAGCATTAAAATATAAATGCTCTACAAAACCAGCAGAACCCAGGAGACATCAAAGCTCTGCAGTCTTAGTGCCAGTACTTCACACTACTGTCAGTCAACAGTACCAAGAGTTAACTGTTTTCTCAGCCTGTAATAAACCCTTTCTGACTCTTTCTTAATGTACCAAGGTTAAACTTAAAACCTATGTAGACTCTTATGTAAAGTCTTCAAGAAATCAGTCTATTCCAGAAGTACTGTCTAGTGTGTTCATTTTAGTTGCAGCCAGGACTGGCAGTTCTTTCACTGAATTTTGGTTCATCTTACAGTTTTTCATTACTGACCTGCTTGCCACCTCTGTCCCTCAAGACATTTTAGTTTACTCTGTGTAAGGTATCAAGCATAGCTCCCTAAATCTCTGCTTTCTGCAAGTTATCCTTCAACAGAATGCCCTTTATTCCTACCATTCCCACAGGAGTGAAAAGTAAGTTTCTGCCTCTTTCAGTGCTTCAGTGTCCAATTTACTCTTTGATACAGATTTCAGTGAGAATTGTTTTCAGAGAAAATATTTAAGAACTGTGCAAGGTTCTGATGCAGGAAAAATGTAGATCTGTTTTTAGAGAACAGCTATTGCAAAAATTAAGTCATGCAATATGAAAAAGAACAAACTTCCAGGACATGCTATTGCTCTCAGACAGTCTTTTAATTTTTTCCATGAATTTACAAAGCCACTTAATCCTCCAGAGGATCATGGTTTGAGCTAGCAGAAAGCAATGCTAATGCCACCTTTCTGTGACACAGCAGATCTAAGATAGATATTTTTCAAACTTTTTACTAAGACAGTTACTCTGCACTCATTCCTACTTGGGCTTTATACCATCAGTGCTCAGGGGCAGCCATTAAGTTTAAAGGTTTATGGACAGCAAAAGCACACATCAGTTCTGTGCAGGTGTGACTCCCTGTTTGTCACATGCAAATAACAAAAGCAGTGCTGTGCAATTCCTAAGAAGATGCCAGATTCTGAATATGCAAGTGGTTCAGGGCATACTTTTTTTTTTGTTTTTAAACACATACTTTTAAGATGCAATACACAGATACACCCAGCCAGGTCTCTACCAAATTTTTACTACAATCACACAGATCAGCTTCAGGAGGAGGTGGATCTTTAGTCATGCTCATATAAGACAAAACTCAGAAATAAAGTGAACTGTATATATATATGGCTGCATGACACTTACTGAGGATTTCAGTTCAGTGTGAACACACACATACATGCTTCCTCATTCATATTCCAGAGGTTTCAAAGCATTTTTTTACCCTATTTCTAAACACTATGCTCTTGTGTAATCATGGAGCAGCACAGATTTTTTGAAGAGTTTCTTTTGAATCATTCAGTATCTTCCCAGCAGTATAAAATCACCAGAGCAGCCCAGGAACCAATAGCCAGTCCCCAGCTCAAGGTCTGCATGCAACAAGTCACCCCACACTGCTCTGCCCAGAATTACATCTCAGGCAGATAAAGGGCAGTTTGTTTTTCTCCAAACATCCATCATGGTGTTCAGCACAATCCCCCCTCAGTGTTAGGGTGCACTGGCTGAGGAACTGCGAGGTCAAATTCATCAAGAACTGAAGTTTTAGTAGAGCTTTTGCTGAAAGTATTAAAAATTCACTGCCTTCAGATATGCTTGCACCTCCTGTCATAAAAAAAAAAACCTTCAAAGATCAGAAAGGCAGAAGACAACCTTCCTGAGACCATCTCTGAATAGTCCAAATAGGAGGACTAGGAACTGTCCCTCTATATTGATTTTTGATAGCAAGCAAGTGGTATCAGTATCAAGAAAAGCAACATGGCAATCCCCCTTTATAAAGGCTGTACTGTTGATGGGCTTTGCTCATGCCAAAAAAACCAATAAAATGCACAATAAATAAAATGACCACGTTCCCCTCAACTGTGCTGAGCTCAGTGGTGAGAACAGAAGTTCTGATCTGTAGGAAGGAAGCAATGAGTATCTTTCAAAAGAATATTACATTTCATATAACTAGTGGGTAAACTACTTCTTGGTTATAATTTTGAGATCATAGAAGATAGTAATTTATATCATACCATAAGGAATTTTTTAGCTGTTTTTCAGTTGCCACATGGGTAACTTAGACATGTCAATTAAACAAATGGCATATTAAGAACAAATGCCTCCTAAAACAGAAGTTGAAGCATTCCACTTGGCAATTACACGTACTCATCCCACTGGATTAAAGTATTATAATTAAAAATTGAACTTGTCTAACTAGATGAAGTGCTATTGAGTCTATAATTAACACTTAGAAAGTGTAAGATTTACATATAAAAGCTTTTCATGACCAAGTTTGTCTTCAAATAAAAATGGAATATTAGAAAATAACTCGATTTACAGAGATACGAGCATAGCAGTATCCAATAATTATTAAGAACTGATACATACAAAAGTTCTAAAGGTTAGTAACAGTAGTTTTAGAAAGACACTAAACCAGTATTTTGTCAACTGAGATGTGCTGCAAGTCCAACTTTTTTCTCCCCAAATTAACTAATTTTTAACATAGTAAGATTTATAAATATAGATCCATCACTGTAGTCTTAGCAGCAATTACAAGCTAGCCAACAGTTACATTTTAGGAAGAAAATAACTTCACAATCCAACCAAAGCTCTGATTCATAAAAAGCAAATCATCCTCTGGCCTCTATTGAAATATACAACCCATTCAAAACGGGTAAGATGTAAGGCTGAAAGTACCTTACAGCATTTAAAATAAAAGTACATTCTCTTTTAATGTAATTTTACTCTAATGCTTACTTTGACCCAGCAGTTCTACTCAAATCCAGACCTGAGGAAGGAAGACAGAGCTACAAGCAGACATTCTATCAAAATGATGGTTTTCATCAGCAATCACCAGGCTGCAGTAACTAAGTGCAGATATCTCCTTTCATCCTGTTGTAGTACATTTTTCTGATTAAATAAATAGTTCCTTCCTCATAATTTGCACCATACAACTTCATATTCATATATACATACACACACACTCTCCTTCTCTCCAAATACTGCTATACTGATTGTATTCATATTGACTTTTTCTAAACACACCATCACTTTAGTTGGGGAGATTCTGTTTGACCTCTACAGTGATCAGAAAAATGCAGATTATAAAAACATTTCTAATGTGAGAAAATAAAAAATCATATCATGACAATATCAATAGTTCCCTATTATCATCATCAAACTGATGATTTTAAGAAATAAAAGAACTGTGAAAAAGATTTCATTTCCCTTGCACATTTTCTTACCTAATTTTATTAAGAATTCTCTTTCCAAGTCTTGCACTTGTCTTACAGCTTCTTCCAGAGAATTGCAGAGCTTTATCTTTGGTCTCAGCAGTTCCAGTGTATCACTGATCATATAGTCTATGTCTATAGGAAATGGGTGGTCTTTTGTCCAAACATCCAGACTCTTTTTCCACCAAACGTAACGCTAGAACACAATATAAGAAATTATATGCACATCAGCATTTATAAACTATTGAACTTAAAGCTCTTAATGCCATGTTAGCACAGCAGAAAATGCAAAGGATTTCACATCCCTACTCTCCTATTTCATACAACTATTTGGAATCTTGATATCACTAAATACTGCTTGTTAACATTGGATACTACAAAGTGTACATTCCTTTTATCATAATGACTTGAAGAAGTATGAAGACTGAGCAAAAAAACATCTTCTAAGGGTAGATTCTTTCTAAGAGGTGAGCACTTAACAACGGGCAACCTTTCAATTCTTTCCTCCATATATTTTCAAGAAAATTTGTTCTCCCAAAGGTATATTATGGAAAAAAGTGTGGAAATACCACAAAAAGCTTTAGGACTGCAGCTAGCATGAAGTGACCTATCCAGTTTGCTTTATGACAAATTACTGCATACCCCTTACAACAGAACTGTAAAAAATAAATGCTACTCTTAAGAGGATCTAACAGCCCAATCTAAGAACAAACATGGTACAAAAATTGGACCTGAAAATGAAGTATGAGTAACAGAATGATTATTTAAAAGGTGACAATGGTCTAAAGAAATGCTTGTTGAAATTTTAAGGTGTTACAAAAACATGATTACTTCTATACTGACAAATTTATGTTTAAAAATAGAAACACACTGTACTTCAAAAAATCATTTTACATGTAAAGGTGAAGGATATGCATCCTCAAATAAGTTATCTTCACCTTAATTTTTAATATTCTTGTTTTAGTATAATTTAAAGGCAGAACAAGAAAGAAAAAGAAAATAAGTCCAAAGAGTTTTAGCAGTAAATCCATGGACTGGAATTCCACATTTGCTCAGAGGAAGCCATTCTATTCTACTCCCATTATGAAATCTTCCATCCCCAGTTTTGCAGAACTTCCCTTGCTGCAATTTGTGACCATTCCTTCTTATCCTTTCAGTGGCCACAAGTTCTTCTAGACTCAGCTCAGTGTGCTGATGTCTCTCCTCTCATCTATCAGGGAGCCCTGGACTTGAAGCAGTGCCAGATGTGGTCTCACAAGTGCCAAGCAGAAGGGAAGGGGGAAAAGAAGGGGTGGAGGTGGGGGTGGGAAGAAAGAAAACCCAAATCCTTTGACCAGTCTGCTGGCTACACCCCTGCCAACACATCCCAGTATGCTGTTGGCTTCCATCACCCTAATGGTGCAGAACTTTGTGGCATGTTCACATAGCCCAGGAGTCCTGGCTGTATTCCTGCAAAGCTGCTTTCTTGGCAGTCATTGTTGGGATGTAATGTTACATAGAGCTGTCCCATCCCAACTGAAAAGACTTGATATTTACCCTTGATGGAATTCACAAGGTTTCTGCCAGATATTTTTCCATTTGCTGAGACCCTCTGAAGGAGGGAACCTAAACTCTTCAGTGAACCAACTCATAACCCAGTGTACTGCAAGTTTTTTTGAACAGTAAAACGTACATAACTGAATATATATATCACTAAAATAAAACTGCCCTCAGACAGACAGGATTCTAAAAATTACAGCACTAAAGAACAATAAAGGAAATATATAACAGACATCTACATTGGCTTGTTAAAGAAATCTACAAAACTACATAAGATTTGGTTTTCAAATACCTGAAAATATACAAGGAAGCAATCAAGCTTTCGCTTGCTGGATCCTCTGTCAAAATATTGCCCACAGGTATCAAGGATGGTGCAGACTAGTCTGATCCTGAAGAGATGCTCTGGAGGATCCAGTGGACTAGGACTGCCATCAGGGTTCACTCCAAATGAGGTGAAAGAGTAGAGAGTTCGAAATATAACAGCTGATTCCACCATTCTATAATTGTAAAGTTCCCCCAAAAACTTGGCACTGCTGATCCGCCGCTGGTTAAACTTGGGCTGGTTAACCTTGATAAAAAGCAAAATAAAATAATCATTGCATCATGTAGATACAACAGAATCTTGGTGAAAGACTGGGGGGGGGTTTGGGTTTTTTAATTTTATCTTAAATTGCTGGAATTTCATTACAGTAAAAGATGGTTATTTATGGCTAAATTACACAGAAATTAAATATGAAAAATACTGTAGGTATTAATGAAAGCTGGTCAACTCGTAGTTATTATGAAATTCAAATATATTTAATATGCTTTATTATAAATCTATGATGATTGCCCAGAGAATTCTTGTAACTATCAAAATATGGACTAGTCTGCAAAGTTACTTGAAGTTGCATGAATCTGACTATACCATGCAAGAATAAACTGTAACCTTTGCAGCTTGTTTGCTTTTTGGGGGGTGAGTTGTGGAGTTTCTGTTTGGGGGGGGGGATTTGGTTTTTTTTTAAATTTATTTTTTGTGTTTGTTTGTTTTACTTAAAAAAAACCTACACAAAGCACACCAACTAAGATGGGAGGAGAAGTCATCAGATAAAAATCCAGAATGCAAGGATTCTTTTCTTAAAGCATGATTATTTTACTGTTTTCATTTCAACATTGCTTAACACAAACGTTGGTTGTTTTACCTCCATTCCCAGTCGAATATCCTCTAGCACTCCATCCACAACATGGATTCCGACATCTTCCTGGTAAAGGACCAACCCTGCTAAGAGGTTGGCTACACAGTGAATACTATTATATTTCACATTCCAGATGTTGATCATACAGCATATAACATAGTCTTTTACTTCTGCATCCTGCCAAGGCAGCTTGCGCATCTGTCTCAGGACCTAGACCAAGTTTTAAGACAAGCTTAACATTTTAGTGGGCAAAATATCAAGATATTCACTGTCACCTCCACTCTCTCCTGGCTGGGATGAAATCCCTGAAAGCATTCACAAGCAAACTCATTCTCTTTGTCAAGCATTCTGCAGGTCTGCAATAGCTATGGAAAGCTTGATAGATGTAATCCAGCTGCTGTCCTCTAACTGATCAAGCTGTCCAAATTTGTTCCATAATTCCTTGCCAGTCTGCATTTAACTGTAGTCTTTTACTCTTTAAGATACTTTGTACAATGATTATTTCATTCTTTATTTATTCAGCACTTAATGACCATGAAACATGCAGGTCCATGACTGTAGATTCCATGCTTTACAATAAAAGAAATTAACTATCTTAACAATCAGGGACAAAAAAACAATTGCTCTTCCTTGCAATTAAAAAATAAATAAATAAAAAAAATAAAGCCTCTCCAAGCCCTTTGAAAGTTAATACTACACCGCTTCCAGTAAAATCTGTATCAAAAATCTCTTTACCTTTTCTGTGGTAACCTTGGAAAGGTCCTTGTAAAGAAGCTTTCGAATATACTCCTGCAAAGGAGGACGTTTTTTCTTCACAGTTTTTTCAGCTGGAGGAGGATTACAGTAGTAATAGGCATTTTCTACCATTGTAACATAGCGTGCATCTAGGTGCATTGCTTGCTTTTTTCTCATCATTTGTTCCTGGAAATAAAATCAAATAGTCAGGCAAGGATGTTGATATACTACATTCTCAAACCAAAGGTTTTTATAATGAAGTCTTGGATAAAGGAAACATAGAAGGTTGCAAAAAACAGAAGGTAAGAGGTTGGATGGAGACAGAAGGTCTACAGATTACTGCTTTGTCACAGCCTCTGACTGTACATTATTCAAATCCCTCTATAGAAGAAGTCACCCTGAGAAATGAGCCATCATGCAGGTTAAATTCTCTTTGTTGATAAATACAAGTGATCTTATCTTGTCTTAAAGCTTAAAAAGACAATTTGACACAACTGTCCAAGTCAAAAGGATTGAAAACACATCAGAAGATTTTTAATACCAAAACTGCAAATATTCTTTTAACAAGACCATAGCATAACACAAGAATCCAACATTTTAGCATCATTACATTACAGAAATGTAGATCAAGAAAATCCTGATCTTCCTTCCAAAGCATTAATTCAAACAATTAATTTATCAAGAGATCAATCCTAAAGCCAAATTAGTTTAGGCTAAATATTTAAATGGCATAGAGGACACTGAATTAAAAAGACTTTTCAAGAAGAATAATCAACAAAAATATGCACCACCCCAATAATCTTTAAATATTGTGCAAAACATGCCAGTAGTTCCACAAAACCATAATGTGATCATTAAATATTTCTCTTGACTAAGTAAAATCATATCACTGAGTTTGTGGCACTCTTATAGAGCATTTTAAAAGGGAAAATTAATTACTAAAAATCCATTCTTAACTATGAATTTCTTGTACATCAGCACAATGTAATATTGTCTCTAGAGACATGCAGCCTGTTTGCCATCTTCCTACATCATATATCATCAAGAGTGAAAAGTAAGACAAATAATTATTTAAAAGGTCAACAGGTCTTAATTCTACCCCTAAGAGTCACTTATTAGATCAACTAGATTTGGAACTCAGATTTGGATACTTAGATTATTTTTTTTTTTCCCACAAGAGCCTTATTAGTTTGCTTTGGGAAGAGTTATCTTCTGCAGTTCACACTAATTGGTACCATAAGCCTTCAATCCCAATTTGGACAACATTATTTAAGTCAAAAGTAATCTCTACAGCTTCAACAGGGCAACATTAGAAGATGCATTTATTGAGATAGTTGTAGGCCATGAAACTATTTAGCCTATTTTACATCCTAATTGGTAGATATTCCAAAATATTTGCTGTCTGAATCTTCTTCTGGTTCCTCAATGCATAAAAGAACACCTACTTAAATGAAACTGTGTGAGGCTTTAGGCAGTTATTGGAAGAGTGTTTGTGTCTGTCTCATACTTCACAGTTAAGTCACATTTAGCATTTACCCAGCAGATTTTTCAGCACTTCTGTAGTGCATGAGACTAGAAGTAGTCAGTCTGGTAAAGTCATTAAGCTTTTCTTCATTTCTAAATTTTTTATCAACTATGAAAAAATGAGTGAAGCACCAAGGCATCTTTTAAAGATAAGGAATAGTACTTTCAGGGGAAGAAGACTTGATTAGGGAGAGGAATATATTTAATGATAAACCATATCAGCTGGAAAACCTTTAGAAAATCCCAAGCATGCAACCATGGCTCCTCTATTAACTCTACAGAATGAGAAGAGAGAATAAAGTTTCAAGGGAAAGGCCTGTCAAGAAGAGAGGGATGTTTCACAGCCTCAAAAGCTGTGTGTCTAGAAAAAGATTCCAAACAAACTGTTGCCTTCCAGAAGGGCAAACTATGTCCCCCTTCTCCTCCAAATGTAGCAGCTACTTCCTTTACTGCAGATACACACATCTTTATTCTCCCTGCAGAGATCAAGTCAGACTTCTAATTCAACAAATTGGCCTATTAGTTGGTCTCTATCTGTTTAAGCTGCTTCAAATTTAACACAATTTCCTTTGCTAGTATGTACCTTTGAAGCATTTCAACCATGTTTGACTCAGCCTCTTGCCCTAGACAGAGTTTTAGGACTACCTTTCAAGCCAGTAAATGTATTATTCAGGGCTCACATTCATACACTAAAAAAGACTCAAATTTAATCCTTGTTATTTTTAAATCCTTGCCAGAGCTTATCTAGACTTACGGATACCACTTAACTCCTACCTTAATTAACAGTCTTAACCTTAATTACCTATCTCTATTTCTAAACCCCCTTTCTCTCATGTCTTCATAAACTTTTTTTTTCAAATTTAGAACCCCAGTTCATTATATAGGGCAAAGAAACCACTTATTTCACAATAGTCTTCACCTCCAGTTGAAATACTTTATCTCCAGTTCCATTCACTATCATTTTTCCCTCAAATAGTACCTCGGGAGTGTTCAATTACAGCTACTATGGTCTTTCTCAGCCTGAGCTTTTGCTCTGTCTCTGAGTTGCAATGGCTTTATTTGCTTCAGAAAATTATTTCTTTATTTACATTTTAAGTCATGAGCAGATTCATAGGTCAACTGGAGTACTCCTGAATACTTTCAGAAAGTTTTTCCTCATACAGGGTGCAATCTCAGACCTGAGACAACACTGGATATGTTACAAATAATGAGATGACACAAGTCCATTGGACCACAGAGAGCCCAGGACTTGACCCTATAGAACACTAGTCCACCTCAACCCCATCCCACAACGAGGAGGCAAGTTTTCAGGGAAACTGATTCACTCCCCTCTTATACTTGTCTCTGTTTTTATTAAAGAATCAAGAACTTTATCCCCTCCGAGTTCTCATGATAAAAATGAACAATCATCATTATGGTCAGATCACGTAACAGAGCCAGAAAATAAAGAAATCATCAGTTTCATAACACATGTGATGTCTTCCTGATGAGTTTTCTTACCAAAAGAACACTGGTTCTTAAGTGAGATTCTGGTGATCTAAAGAGGAATCGTCCACATGTCTCCAGCAGTGTACAGGCCATTTCAATATGGTGATGAGAAAAGTCTGACAGAAGCATCTGGTGCATATGGATATAAAAACATAGCATGTTAAACATCTTTCTGAACTGCAGAAAACAGTAAGCTACACCTACCAGACTTCATGCTACTGTGATGTTCCATATTCTTTAAGAAAAAAATGCAAATTCATTTAACTGATCAGACATTAACAACATTCAAATTATTAATCTCATTTAAAAAGTACTAAGAACAGTCGGGATCCCAAATTTAGGCTCCAGAAACCTGAAAAACAGGATGCTTCCTAAGCCTAGCATAAGAGTACAATATTAAAACAAACACAATAAATTGTTCCATATCCCTTCCAACTCACTCTTGTTTGCTTTAAAATTCCTGCTGCTAGACTGGAAAACCACCAAATAATACTGCACAAGGGCACAATAACCTCAAAGCACATCTAATCTTATTGTTTAAGTTAAGCAATAATTAAAACTTAATAGCTTTGCATTTTACAGTACTTTATAGATAACAGATGAAAAACTGAGTAAGTACAATTTTTTTAAGAATTCAGCTTCAATACCTAGTGAATCAATTAACAGAAACTCTTCCTAGATGAAGTTCTCTTAACCCGTGTGAATTTTCAACCACCTTTTATATACGGCACATTTATTTAAAACCCTTTTTTATTTTGGGACTTAATGTCAAAGATAAACTTGAATGATTACCAGCATGCAAATTGAGATGACATGCCTGGATATTTGTGCTTTATAAAGACTTGAACCTGAACAAATAAAAGCACCTGCTAAGGTGGAATGTAATGCTCTCCTTGCATCACTGCAAAGCTTTCTGTGTCAGTATTCCTCCCCTTTTATTGTTGATTTTTGTGTAAAAATATGATGAGATAGTGAAAAATGTTTACCATTGCTTTCCAAAGAAAACAATTAGCAATTTGGTTATGACCAAAGGGAAGCTGATTTTAATATATTCTTATCAGCACAAAATTAAAACATTCTAACTTCTAGAATGGCTTTGAAAACTTCCTTGCACACAGCAGAAATACACCAGGATTCAAAGCATCATATACAATGAATGAGAAGATCACAATAGCAATAAATATATGAAGGGAAATAGGATGGGGATACACAAGCAGTACAGGTTTACCACAACACTGACCTTTAAACAGTGGAGAGTATCGTTTTTGGAGAACATCTTAAACTTGGTAAGCTCACCAATAAATCTTACAGTTTTATTCTTTGTTTCAATGTTGATCTGGTCCTTTTTTCTTACCTGAAAAAGAAAACAGTGTTTGTTTTAGGCTTTCAAAAATACTTATCTCCTATAAATTACTTTCACCTAAATGTGCTTGATAAGCTTGGGAATTCAGATGTATATGATATTTGGTTGGTTCCTTATGCTCTACCTATCCCCAAGTTTTGTAAAAGTCTTCCTCCAGTCTTGTTTCTTTTCAACTTCCCCACTCCTCACCACCCAGAAAAACCTCAAACAATTAAGTCCTCTAACATATCTACACCCCTATTTTGGTACAGTGAAGTGGTGGTCAAGAATTCTTGAGTCTATATTTTTAAAATCAAGGAGTAGTCTCTATCAATAGGACTGGTACAGTCTCTAGGGAAATATTACATACTGACAGCTTTTTCAAGTCAGGTTTAATAAAGTGCAGTCTTTTTTTATTTTGTGTGTGTGTGTGTGTGTGTGTGTGTGTATTTAAAATCACTGATACCCAGAGCAATTTTACTGACAAAAAAAAATTCATCTCTATTTCTAAACATGATCATGTTGAGCAAAATACAAAATTTTATTTCTCTGTAACAGAAATAACTTTTTTCTGACACCAGTTACCTTAGTATAGTTAAGACTCAAAGAAGCTGGAGTAATTAATACATATTTTCAGTGTCAATATTAGAAAAAAAAATTAAAAACCTGTGCCAGAAAATTCAGAAAATAGTGAGGGAGTCATCACTATGCACTATAGCTAACTCTATCCCAAAACATAGAAAAATTAAACAACAAAAGAAAGAAGCAACACTGAAATATCATAAGGCATAGATAATCTTGGTTGATGAAAATCATAAAAACTCATTTTTAGAGTTAAGCACTACAATACCAGTAGTAACCACTATAACTGCAACAGTAACCTTGTAGTGGGGACCTGTTACTACATTTAAAATGAGAACCAGCTGATTGTAAGTTATTAATTAACAGAAACCTCTCACCATGGTTAAATAGTTTCTAATTTTTCAGAGCATTTGTTGTAACTGGCACGGAGGTAATTTTAATCACTATGATACTGCAGATTAAGGATGACAATACAACTTATATGTCTGCCTTTATACATGCAAAAAGTTTAAACTCCCAGATCTAGTATTCTATAACAAACCTGCTCAGATGACAAAAAAAAATGTTGTAAATTGAGTCACTGAAATTCAGAATTAGCATCAACATTACTATCAAATGTTATTTTCTCCCCAAAAGGTGACTATTGCCAGACTGGGTAATTGGAATGTGAAAAAACTAAGCCAATAAAAACATACATGAAACCTGAAATCCCCTTTCAGCATGGAGCAAAGATCTTCTGCTACATCAGACATACAGGGATGCAATGTGGCAACCAGCCTTGCATAAAATGGTAGTAAATCCAACCTGCAAACAAAGGAGATGATAAAACATGTAACAACAGTGTATGTTACAGACAAAATGTGACATGGCAACTCCTTTCCCTCAATGCCCAATAGTACTCCCACAAATGGTAGTACTTAGAAATTTTCTACATAGAATTTTCCTTAGTTTCTTTTCTCTTCCCTTGCCTACATGCTTTCATAGCCATTTCATAATATTATGTGTTTCCCTTAGGGAACTCTCGAGGTCCATATGTGTTTTCTTAGGTTTTTCTGAGTTTATACTTTGCTTCTTTCCATCAGAGACTGTATCTGGCTGAAGAAACAGGATAAATGCCCTTAAACCTGGATTGTGGCATCGTGTAACAGGACTCAATATAGCACAGTTGTTTTGTATAAATATGCATTTATCACTTTTAAATGCAAAGAAACCAACTGTACTCCAGGCATCAAAATTCATTTAAGAAGCTGAAGAAAAAAGTTTTGTTTTGTTATCAAAATGTAAGTTCATGCTGTAAGAAAATGAACTGTAGAACAAAGCTACTGTTTAGGTAAAGAGAAACTCCTTAAATTTGCATGCTTCTAGTGACAAACTGCATGTAAGATAAAAGATGTAGCATTAAGATTTTCCCTACTGCTGGGGAAAAGGAAAAAAAGAAAAAGAAAAAAAAGAAAAAAGAAAGAGAAAAAGAAAAAAGAAAGAGAAAAAAAGAGAATAAAAATATTTTGCAGAAAAACAAAAAAATCTAGAAGCACATTGAGCTTGCCTGGGCACAAAGGAAAACTGTAAGAGCATCAAGACATAAACCACAAAGCAAAGCATACAAAACTGTCTCCCTTCTTCTATTGCCATGTCACCAAAGCACATTTAATATCCATTCACTGAGATAATGATGTGTTTAATTGTGGACTACAAGCATCAGAATATACTACCTGAAAGAGAAATAGCTTAACAGCCTCCTGATAATACATAAAACCCCTGGTGAAACATTACAGGTATCCTGGTTACCTATTTAACAGGTTTTATTCTCTTTTGTTAATCAATAACTGCAGCAGTATTTACATTTTTCAAGCTTGCTGGAACACACAGACAAGGGTGACTGACCACAGTCAATTACTAAAATGTTGTTAAGCATTTAGTCATTACCCCTCTGAGAAGCACAAGTCTCTTCACACACACACATTGCTTTGGGTGAATTGTGGGGGTGTATTTTAATTGAGGGGATTTCTGTATGATATCTCTCAAGACAAACAGCAGAAAGTTTTATTCTGGTCTGAAAAAGTACCTGCCTGCTCAGAGCTAACAATTTCATCTCTGTAAAATGAACATACCAGGGGGAAAATTCAGGTCTTAGAGCACATTGTTTTTATTCCCTCACAGAACACAAAAGGTTTCTTCATGGGGAAGAATACTAAGACTGCACATTTCTGAACAGGTGAAATATAATAAGGAAAAGCCTCGAGTCAATTACTGTGAAACTGGCAATCAAGAGATTGAATCTATTCCCTCTCCCACAGGGAAGACAAAATATTCGTGTTCAGAAGTGGAGAGATTGCAGTATCAGTGGCACCATCTACTGGTACTTGCATGAAGACTAACTATAAAGACTATCTAACTATGTTTTCTGTCTTCTAAAGTATTTTTCTTGAGAACGGAGCAGAAATTAAGAAAGATCATCTAGTCCAGATCCCCTGCCAGAGCAGGGTACAGGTCACACAGGAACACATACAGGTGGGTTTTGAATGTCTCCAGGGAAGGAGACTCCACAACCTCCCTGGGCAGCCTGTGCCAGTGTCTTGTCACTCTGACAGTGAAAAAATTCTTCTTAATATTGGGATGGGTCAGTTACTCTCTGAAGTTCTAAACATTTTAAATTAATAGTTGTAAGACTCCTGTATATCCCCTATCTTACAGCTCTGTTAAGCACTCTGAATATAAGCTACCATAGTAAAAAACTCACTCCTTCTGACTGCATACCTTGGACTGATACCTTGGCAGCTCTGGATCTCTGGAGCACATGGAATGCACTTCAATGAATTATCTAAGAGCAATTTTTAAATTTTTTTTATTATTATTTTTTTTTAGAATTTTGTTAGTTTATACAAAAAAGAAAAAAAAAGACTTCACCCCATAAAAGTTCTGATTGTAGTCTCTCTAGGATGGGTGCATCCAAAATTTTATACCCAGAAAGAGTGAAGGGGCATTTTGTTTTATTAACTGGGGTTCTACTAGAAATACAGCTTAAAGAATGCAGCAACAGGGTAAGAAGTTCTGCCTCACAAGCATCATCATAAACCAGATAAGGAGTATTCCCAGGGCCTGAACAGATACAAACTGTCACCTATGATGCTCAGTGGGAAGAGAATGATGCTGTGGAATTGGCATGATAGCAGATAAGCATTTTTTGCTTTTGTTTACTGGCCATGACATAAACTCCTTATCTCAAGCACATCCCTCAATTTCATCCTCAAATGAGACAGGCCACTGAAACACTGGTGAGTCAAGTTCAACTGAACAAACAGGAAAACAAACCTTGCTACTGAGGACTTTCCAGATAAAGAGCTGTAGGATAGTGGATATACAGGAGTCTTACAACTTTTAATTTAAAATGTTCAGAACTATTTAGCACTCAGGAAGCAGCTAACTTCTGACTTTAGAATATCCAACCATATGCTAAAAATTTCCACATGATGAAGAGAGGTCTTAGTAAACTTGCAACTTCATAGATCACTATAGATGGAAATAGCAAAAAAGAAAAAACAGAAGCCACACCAAGGCCTACTTACTGTATAGCATTTGTCTAGATTTGTTTAGAATTCAAGGCCTAAAGAGATTCTAAACATCTCATATTGCATTTGAAAAAATTCAACAATACAACAGTATGCACTTAAAAATAATTAAAGTGCATCTGTACAGGAAGGTTATTTGGTTAGGCAGCAAAAATTTACACACAAATGTCCTAAAGCTGTGAGCAATATGGGTTAAATCACCAGTGAAACTACAGGACTGTAGACTGAATTAAAAGGCTAATACTTAGTTTTGAACCAATTCTTCAATGCAAATCTGAAAGCTGCTTGTGTACTAGCACTGAAAAAAATCTTTTTAAAAGGCTTTCTGTTCTGTTGGTCAGAGGTTCAGATTGCAGCTGAAAATGTAAATGCAATCCATTCATAAGTATTCAACAGAGCAGCTCAGTGATGTTGTATTCTAACAGTAATCTACAGTTAACTGAGGAAAAACTCTCCCTTTTTGTCAAATTAAATTTTCTCTCTTGAAAAATCCTGCATTTATCCCAATCTATTCAACCCAAGTAGGAGTAATAATGATCTCTGGAAACACTGCATAACACCTTTGATTTTACAGTGTCTGCACTACTCCTCAAACACAAAACCAGTTTTGTACTTTCTGAGTTAAATTGTTGTGCCTGCACATTTCCTAAAACTCATCTCTCAAATGATCAAACAGAACTTAATTCTGCTATTGAAATACCTTATTATGGCTGCCAACATTATGGCTAGACTTAAACAACTTTATCAGATATACCTGGAGATGAAACACTTTTAGAAAATACGTTGCTTTACCTACAGCCTATAAGGACACTGCTCCTCTGAACCTTTCACTCACAAAAAAAAAAAACACCACAAACCCAACAACCATAAAGCCACCAAAACAAACAAACCAACCAAACCAAAAAAAAAAAACCAACCTCCTTGAAAACATAACCCCAAAAAGCTTTTATCTCAAGTGGTATCCTGGAGGGATACCATAGATACCCCCAGAATTTATAAAAGCTGCTATCATAGAATGGCTGGGGTTGGAAGGGACCTCAAAGATCATCCAGTTCCAACCCCCCTGAATGAGCAGGGACATCTCCCACCAGATCAGGCTGCTCCAACCCTGGCCTTGAACACTTCCAGGGATGGGGTGGCCACAGCTTCCCTGAGCAATCTGTGCCAGTGTCACCATCTTCACAGGGAAGGATTCCTTCCCAGGATCTCTCATCTAAATCTACTTTGCTTCACTTTAAAACCATTGCCCCTTGTCCTATCAATATGCAGCACTCATAATGGAAGGAAAAAACATCATTATTGCTCAGTGAAGAGGTATATGAAGCAAAACCATAGTTAAGGCATAACAGACAATGCTTTGAAGTAGTGTGTTATAGAATTTTCTAAATTAATTTGTAGCATTTTATACCAAGCATGAGTACTGTGAGTCACATATACACATGGAGCTTTACCAAAAATGTTGATTTCAAGACTGAAAGCATAACTGCTCCTGTGCCAACTACAGTAATAAAGCTAACTTAAACATTAGGACAGAATGCCCTTTAAAATCACCTGTTTCTATGGGCAATTCAGTTGGTATTTTCTGAACCACATACAGTTGCAAAGAACAAAAAGTTCATTTGACATCCTGTTTCTCCTGTGTAGTAGCCCAGAAACACAAGCAGAAGACCAGGCAGACACACACATCTGAACTTACAATCCTACAGTTGGAAGGTGCAGTATTCACCAGTTCAAAACATCTCAGAGCAGAAAAAGTTATTAAAAAATATGTGCCCATGATATATTAATATTTCTTAATAGAAAGGAAAATTAATATTTAATTTTAAAGAGCAAGAGTGATCAACTGAGCCACTAGCTTCAGTATTAGCAGAACTGTCACTAAGACACCAGCTCCTTGACCCAGCCACACCATCTATACTGATCTATTCAGTTCCTACACAAAAGTCTTTTAAAGACTATTCTTAAATCAAATTTGTAGGATAATAGAACTATCATTGGAAAGACAACAAATCAGTGGCAATGTAGAGAATGCATGTTTGTAGCTACTTAACTTCCTAGTACAGCCTAATCACAAACACATCTTTTTTAAATGTCATAACACACTAGGAATTTAACTTTTGCTTTCATGGTATCTATGAAATCACACTGCTAAATTTACAAACCTTCAGGTCACTATCACCTAGCAAACTTTATTGGATTATACAAAGAAAATCATGCATCTTCAAAGAGGTTCCAAGAGTTAACATCAATTTGAGCAATCTGGAATTTACAGCACCAGGAAGAAATACAGGGCAGTGCTACAAATATCACTTCTATGTTCATAGACCAACCAACTAGCAACTTCCATCTTGCAAACTAACATGGAAAATTCTCTCTTTTGGTAGAGCTTAAGACAAAAGTCTAGGTCATCCTGCTGCTTTACATTGCTGTAGATGTTTTGGGCTGTGAAAAAAAGTTCTTTTCAAATGGTATTTTTGATGCATTTCATGATTACCAGGAGGCTGATAAATGTTATTTCCTCTACACCATAAATTTGGGCTGAAGAGCATTTTGTTATGTCTAACACAGAAGACATTCAAGTATCTGTGTCTGAAATACAGATTATTGGCAGAGGCAGCAAAGTCTCCAAGGACTGAGGTGTCAAAACAATAATTTCTAGAGAAAAGAATGGAGAATAAAAGATTATGCACACTTCTAATTGCAAAACTGGTATCAAGATAAAGTCATGTTAAAGCATACAGTCAGCAAACAAACTATTGGTTTACACACAGCTAAGAGTGTAGGGTTATTAGCACAGCAGATGCTTATTGCAGATGGGATGGAGAAATAGGCTAGAATAAAGGTTGAAGACACAGTACAAGAAGTGGTTAAAAGTTACGAAAACAAACCACTCAAGTGTTTATTCAAAGACAGGATTGACAAAAAATGGTCACTCCACAAGCCATATTTAGCCCAGTGTTAAAAGTGAATGGAATTCAAGTGGTGTGAACACTAATAGGAAATCCAAGATGATGATGAAACACTTGAAACCAAAAGCAGCACCAAAACAACATCTGAGGAGAAACAGGGCAAGATGGAGTAATAATAGTTGCTCCTTTATAATTGCACCTATTTAAGGTAGAAGTTTACCAGTGAGAAGAGAAACAATATTATCTTTCCAGTAAATTTAACAATTTTAATCTCAATATTTGCAATCAATTCCATCAGAAAGGATCTTCCTGCATGCAGGAACTCCTCTCACACAAAGAGACAGAAGGAGAAATAGCAAAATGCTCTACACAAACAGATCCACACAGATGGAATAGGCCAGGCTCTAACTCTTATCCATGCTTCCTCCAAGCTGCCCAGCCTAGAGCCAACTCTTTTCCAAAAGGTAAAAAGCTAAAATGGTTATGTACAGTACCATAATGTATGACAAGAAATCCCCCTTTCTAAACTACACTGTGCTCTCACTATTGAAATGTTCTTATATCAAAAAGTGCAATTTCTCCTGAATTAAATATTGCCTTCTTTATTGACATCAGGTATATTTGTATTGTTCTCAAGGTTAAAAAAAAGAGTCATGAAAAGATCATCTAACACGATTATCAAACAGTTATGTAGTGCTATGGCAAAATATTGTGGTGAATTGCTCAATCATACGTAAAATACATGTCCGTCCTCTGTAATTTAAACAGATAAAATATGTACATATATTAAGTTAAACAACCAAAAGGGTGGATCCAGCTTGTTCTTACCTTTGTCTAGGGACTATGAAAAGTGCTCGTACTAGTTTTCTTCTGTTGGCTTTTGTATTCATATTCATGCAAAAATCCATTGCTGCCTATAAAAGTCAATATAGTATTTCAACTCTAATGCAGCATTTTTTCATTTGAAGAAATACAGCATGGTTTTCAAAACATCTTCTGCAGACCTATTCCTCTTGCATGCAGCTGCTTTAAAAACAACCCTGAAGAAAAATCTTTGCTTTTGTCTAGAACTACATAGTTAGAAAACATTCAGTTACAGGAATACAGACCCATTCTTTGGATCAACACATGGAAGAAACAGCTTTAGGTAGACAGGGAATGATTTGTCACAAAGTGATGAGAAGAAAAAAGGAAAAAAACAAGTCTATTTCTAAAGCAAATTAACACACATGAACAGGCAGATTAAACCAATGTCAGATGGTATTTCTTCCAGGTTAAAAAAATGAAATCAGCTACTACTGCTAGACTCCAAAGCTTCAGATCTATATATATATAATCAGCCTGATCTGGCATTATAGCTTTTACAACTTATAAAAAACAAAAAATGTGACTATACCTTGTCTATGAGGTCTCTGTTGACACAATTTGGAAGCTGCTGAAGAAAAGCATCTACTATAAGTTTTAAATGAGATCCAGTACTGGTTTCTTCATCCTCTTGTTCTAACAGAGTGAAATAGACAAGCAGTACACATTTTTAAGCTATGAACTATAATAATTTATTTTCACATTCTTCAAATGCAGAGTATTTATAACACTGAGTCATTAAATATTCAACCACAGCTTAAAAAAGGAGATAATTCATTTTTTAATTAAAGAACATCCATTGATTGTCTATGGCAACAAGGCAAAAGTATCCCATTTAAAACTTGTCTTCCTTTCCATAAGGTTACCTACCTCCTAACTTACAATCTTAAAAGAAACAACAAATATCCATTACTAGAAAAATACAATAAGTTCTTTAGGTGTTAGAAGGAAGACCACAAGACGACCCAAACATGGGGGCAAATATCTGGGAAAACACACAAAACACCTCAATGCAGCTGTGGATTCTATGTTTTAATATATGTTTGCCCTGCAGGAGAAATAGAAATTTTGATCAAAAAAGGCCATTCATTCATACAGCATGTTCTTGAGTTCTTCTCACTTGAGGCTGTAAAAGCTAGAGGTCAACTTAATTCCCTCAGCTGCACAGGAACCAGCAAATGGAACCATAAAGTGACAAGGATTGAGCACTGCTTACATAGCAATTGCAAAGCAAGTGACAACTTTTATTTTCAGGTAAATTCTTCTGTGCAATTTGCAATACAGGAAGCAGTGACAATGACCCATATAGCTACTGAGTCACTAACACTATTCAAGTAAAAGACTCCAGGACTACTCTACCATTGACATTTAGATTTTTCTCACATCAGTTATGAAGATCTCACCAGACCAATCCCCCTAATGTTACCTGTATTTACAGAACATGACATGCTTCAAAAATTTTCCAGATCTTACTGAGTCCTACAAAAGAGCTGAGTTTGCTCCATAGGCACAGCATGAGCCAAACCAGTGAGTTATAACACAGATGCTCAGAAAGAACTCTTCCTTGGCCAAAGCAACATGAAAGAAAACTGATGCCTGAAAAAGGAACTGATGACGAGTGGTTTCCTTTCAGTTTGAGGATGTTTAGCAGTAAAAAGAATACCCAGGAGTTATTTGAAAGCAGAACAGAGACAGACTTCAAAAAGGTGAATATGGTGGCAGTGAAACTGCACCTAGCTGAAATAAAAAATAGCTAAGACTTGGTAATTTTGTGTTTACAGGTGACACAAAAATAAACTTGCATAAAAGACTGGAGTTCTTTTTTCAAGGCAAGGAGAAAAAGAAGATGCTACATTGTAGGACTTCTTGGATTTTTTTGACATAGCTGAGGGCAAAGGTTGACTTTAGGAGAGAAACCTCAGAAGTGATCCAAGCAACACTGCCCACTACCCACTCTTGAAGCTAGAAATTAGAACAGATTCCATTGCCTTCTCCTGCAACTAGAAGTCAGAAGAACAGGAGAGAAGGGTTCATTATGAAAGGAGAAAAGAAAAGGAAGATGTTCCACATGCTCAGTCAAAAAGATAACACAACCATGAAGTTCTAAATGCTTACTAGAACCCTGACTCTCTCTGTGAACTCACAAGTTCACAAGGATGCAAGCAATAGCAAACGTAAAACCAGACAGTTTTTACAAGTAAATCTTGTTCTAATATATTTTTCCATTTAGATATTTACAGCCACACCTTCCTGTTTTCTTCTGATGTTCTTTTATCTTTTGTTCCCTTATGGAAATCAGTTGTCTTACCTCAGTCTTCTATTCAAACTGACTTCTATCTATTCAAACACTCTTGAAATAAATTTAAAAAGTAGTCTTTGACAATTCAGTCACTTCAAGACAATCTTTCAAGAGGCCCTGCTACCATATTTAAATTCAACAGTTCCCAAAACAGCTCAGCTCTTCTTTCACTGGTCCTCTCCTTCACTAGAGGGCTACAGATATTCCCCCACTGTATTCCTAGGTACATGTTTCTCACCACAGCATGTGGATCCTTTCTAAGTGAAAAGTCTATTTTGTAGTAGCTGAAGCAGGTTTGGAACTTCAGACAAAAAATTAAGAATTTCAGTATCAGGAAATCAAACAGTCTGGGCTTCCTTCTCTAAGGCAAACAACAATTTTAAGTAGGCACTTCATGCAAACATGAGTTCATTCATTATTTTACATTTTGAACCTCTTGAGTTAGGCTTTCATCATCACATTTTAAAACTGCATTACCTCTTTTTAAAAATTCACAAGTAGTAATGCATAAAAATTACAGTTAGGCTATTTGTAATAGTCTATATGGGTAGAGATCAAGTCATGCAGTAAGATGACAGTAGAGTCTGAAAGAAAACTTGTTTTTTTTTTCTTTTTAATCACCCTTATATTTTACCAGAAAATGCATGGAAGCCTGCTATATTCAGGGAGCAGAACAGAGAAAATACGAGAAGAGACAAAGGACTTACTGAAGTTGTCCTCCTGCAACAATTTGTGCCAGTCTTCTACTTCAGTAACAATTACTTGCTTTCCCCTCTCCCTAAACACATACTTTATGAGAAAACCTTGGCTCCCTTATTGTCATCATCTTTTAAAATTTTTACAAAACTATAACCTTAGAGGACTGTCTCATAGGAACTCCACTCTGCCTGAAGGCTTCAGTCTATAGTTTCACACAGACAGTGGAGGTAACAGAACCTACTAATGTTAGCAGTAGTTAACTCCTCTCTGAGATGAGCTTCTGTAATTAATTTGATCATGTAGGAGCCCTCACATTCAGACGGTACAAACCAATCCTATGAGCAAATTGCTAGCTGGAACCCCCTCTGCACAACACAGGCATAATGTTATACACCTTGTTGACTCAAGGCCTCACTGAGGAATGTGTTCAGAATCTAGCCCCACATGTTGTCCAGGTCCAAAAAATATTTCTTAATTGATATTTTTAGATCTTTTTATATTTCCACTCTTCTGGTAGGAACTTTGCTACCTCTCTCAACAGTGTAGCAAACTTAAGAGGGTTGACTTAATACTTACTTTCTACATACCATCTTTGCTGCTTACCAACCTTACAAAAGCTGGCACTAGATATATATTAACATCAGACTCCTCCTGCTTCCAGTACCCTTCATGGCTTCCACCTTGGCCAATCCTTACTTAATATCTTTGTCTCCATTCGCATAGCTTCATTTTAAAAATTTTATCTTCTCTTTTAAAAACAACCTCAAAACTCACTTCTTTCAGCATGTTTTCCGCCACTATTTTCAGCTCCGGTGCTATCTGCTCCCTCTCTCTTCCCTGAGCATATTGGAAATAAGAAAATTAAGATTCACTCAAAGTTAAGACAATAGAGAAACAAATAAATTAGCTTAATTCCTGATAAACAAACCTCTTCAATTTAACTGCATTAATTTTCCTTTTACACATCAAATCTTAAATTTGCTGACTATAGACTCCTACCTTTAGGGAAAAAGTGCAGAAACAGGCACTGCAATTAAATTCACCCTTCAATGCTGTGAAGGATGTTACACCAAGGTGGATATGCTTTAAAAAAACCACCCTCTGAAAAACTGCCTTGTCTCCCTCAAGTTTGGACAGGGGAGAAAAGACTGAAGAGAAATGACAGGAAATGCAGAAGTAACAAAAGACATGTTGTACTCATTGACTGGAGTGTACACACTATCTTATTTTCCCCTCTGTAACTTAATTATTCCTTTGCTAACAAAATCCACACACCCAGATTACCACAGTAACTGAAGCTACTTTTTAAGTGTTTTTAAAGTTCATTTTAGACCTTAGATCTAAGGATCCTGGCTCTGCCTCATACATCCCCTCATTTTATAATGATGACCACTCTCAACCTAGAAATACATTTTATATTTGAGATAGTGTCATAATATAGTGGTTCCATTCTTTGCTTGTTTTGCACAAAACATTACTACTAACTTACCTCAAGTACAGAGGTGTTTTCAGTACATAAGAAAAGTTAAAGCTATATTTTTCATCTGAAGGACACCTAAGTTTTCTGATTTCAGACCTAGGTAGAATTTACATAAGAGAAAGGCTGAAAAAATATCTACCAATTCACTAGATGGAAATGTATCACAGAACCTGAAACAACATCTAAATTCAGAATTTCATTGATTCTGCATATCTGGTGTGTTCAGAATTACACACACAGCCCCCTCAAAAAACCCCAAAATCATTGTGTTTCTCTACATGTTTGAAGTATTTTAACACCTGGTGTTAATTTATAGCCTCGTTTTCTAGCAGCACAAGGATTTTGCAAACATATTATAAATTAATGATGTACATTAAAATGAAAACTACTTATCAGTATCAAAGAAATTTGATCAAGGTATAGAATTTACAAAGACACTAAGTTTCTACATGTTGCACAAAAAAATAAACTAATGAGCAAAGACAGTTGGGAAGCAGTAACTCTTCACTAACAAAAAGCCTGTGTTGTCAGCCAAATTACATTGCCTTCACAAGGCAGAGAGTACAAAAAGCTTTCCTTATTAGTTGACTGTTTAATACAAAAATTAAACCCCATTCTGACACATTTAGATCAGCCTTTCAGATGGGAGTATGTTTAACGCTCAGTCAATAGCTAGTTTAAAACCAGAAACTAGTATTTATGATTAAATTTATGATAAAACATACATAGCTTGTTTTTTTATATTTTATAAAATATGTTTATTTGCATTTTGATATAATATTTTATATTATGACAAAGCATACTTTTACAATCAAAAGCATGATCATCAATCCCTTCTGTGCTACCACACACACTCAAACTAGCATTGCCTCCCAGAGAGCTAGAACTATACAGACACTGCACCTTCTATTTCTGATCTCATCTCCTATTATTCCTTTCCACTACTACAGGAACTCACTCATGTTATCTGGCTTTGTCTCCATTTATGAAATAATCACCATCCTCCTATCAAGTAAAGAATCTCATAAAAAAAGAAAGGAAATACCCACATTCCTTTAGATGCCTACTGACAAAAGTATTTTTGGCCTATCTACTGGCTCTGACCAATGCAGAATAAACTCTTTTTCATTTTGACACCACGAGAACATCTGTATGTGCCTCCCTTAGAGACAGCTGGAATCAAACTCTTCATGGTTTTATCTGAGATCTGACTGGAGGAGCACTGAAAGTGACCATCCTGCAATTAAAACTTAACACCTTAACCAGCTTAATGAGCTGATGACTGCTCAGAGAAGAATATAAATGAAAGGGAAAAAATATTCCTAAGAGGGTATGGCTTTTTCCAACGTGTCTGAGTCAAGAAAGGAAAAACCTGAAGAAATATTACATGGAATTATCCTGACAGTTTTCCTTTCAGAAGGAGTCTAAAACAGTCTCACTCTTAAGCCATCTCATTTCCCTAAATCTGTGAGGTGTCACAGACCAGCATAGTCCCATGAGTAATTTCAGCTCAGCTAACTTTTTAGGCACAGCAGAGTCATCCAATTTGAAGACCTGCATGCCCTAATCCATCCCTTACTGTCAGCTGAGAGACCAGCACCCTGAGGAGCTGTTCAAGCTTCCCAATGCCCAAACCTACAGACACCTGCATCAGCTTGGTTGATGAACAGGGCTTTGAACACCGATACAGCATCTCTGCCAGAGCCTGAACTTTGTTTTGACATGAACCCCACAGCTTCAAGCTTTGCCTTTAACTTCTTAGCTTTTCAAGTCCAATGCAGTTTCAAGAAAGAGGAGGATTAAATTATAAATTCACTGGATCAGGTAGGATTTTCACTTTTGAGCCACAAAATGTCCAGCCCCTGGAGTCAAGATGTGGGTTTTCCATCCCTCCCACCCATTCTAGCCACAGACAGAAGTTTACTGCTTCAGAAACAGAAGAATCTGTATTAATCCTTGAAAATCCAAAGCACCAAAACCAATTTGTTTTACAAACTGGGTTCAGAGGAAACACCTTATTTGCTCAACTCTGACTTTGTTTCTTAACACCTGGTGCTGCTTTTCCCACTACACAGTACCACTGAAAGACAAACCTGTAATTCGTAAGAGAAACCTTTAAGAAACATTTTGTTGCAGATATCCCTAATAAAACACAGCTAGATTTTCACAGATGCCATTTGTGGCCCTTACACATACTTAGAGGTTAAAATTTTAAAAATTCTGCTATGAAAAGCTGTATCATCAAAAGAAAAATCTTTAATAATTTACATGGAAGAAAGGCAGAACAGAAAATATTTTATTAGCACCCTAAGCACATTTAATGAGAAAATCATTTATGCACTGAAGTCCACAAATTCTCTTACATGTTTCAGACAGCTGCCTTCATATTTCATTATTTTTAAAATCTTTATGATGGTATTTAGTAACTCTTGCTACATAAACTTCCATATAGTATTTTTCTCTGATATCTGAATGTATTGTTACAAAAAACTTTACCAGAATCATAACAGTGTCTAGCTTTTGGAGTTTCATAAATAAAAAATAGTTCTACCTTAAGTTACTCCTTATTTATGCACTAAAAACCCATCAAACGCAAAAAAATGCCCCAAAACGATCACAAAACAAAGAACTCCTGAACCTTTTTTACCTTGTTCATCAAGAAGTTTTTTTGTAAGATCTTCTGCCTCATCTCCACAGTCTAACTCCAGGGGATCATCATTAATATCCAGGTTCTCCAGCTCCAACTCCAAGTCCTCACTCCCAGGTGCTTCCTTATTATCTTTGGCATCTTTTGAATCTGTTTAAAAGTTCAGTAGAAATATTAAATGATTAAATACAGACAATCATGGTTAGAATACAGGAAGGTTCCTATTGCTAAACCTATGTTGCTCTAGTGTCCCAGTCTTATTGAAAGGGGGCAAAGAGTATCTACTTTGAGACCATCCTGTCTCATCTGTTAGGTCTCCATGGTTTGACATCCTTCATACAGCTTCACCCATACGCCTTAAAACCACAAACACTGAGGCCTGTTAAGGATTATTAAGTTTTTGGTGCTTTGGTTTGTTCTGAATTATACCTGGTACATCTTCACTGAATGACATACATAGATTGAAACAGAAGAAGATACTTAGAAATGCTGCACTTTAACTCAGAAGTGCTTTATATGGATTGCCAGGGCCATCATATGGGAAGTTAAAAAAAAACCCAGCACCCACCAATTAGCATACTGGGAAATTCAGATACAAAACAGTAGCCTCCAAAACTCCAGTAAATGGGTATCACAAATGCTATTTAAAGAGCCAAATACAAAGGTACAAATTCTAATTTAATACTTCTACTGCATATTCTTTATAGCTCAACTGATAACAAAATTGGCAGAGCTCACTAAAGAGGACATTTTTTACACAGAACAAGAAAAAAAGCAAGAAGCAGAACAGGAGGAAAACACTAGAGAAATAATATGCTATGTAGAAGGCTAAATAGAAATCATCTTTTCTTGAAAAGAAGTAATCTACAAATCCCCAGGTGAAGTTTCAGACAGGAACAGCTTATAGTTTTCTTGAACAACAGTTTTTATTTTACCTGAACAACATTGGTCTGGCATAAATAATTTTTCCAAGATACCACCTACAGCAATTTATTATGCTTTTAGGCCTCATTTCCAAACTATGCTCCATTAAAAGAAATTCAAGGCAAATAACCTTATTAAATTTTTTAAACAAAAACGTGGCAACTGAGCAGGGTAAGCATCATATGGAAATTGTAGACTCACAGAGTGAGCAACCTGTTTAGATTTGCAGAATAACTTTGTCTGGAATGGACCCTGGTGAGGTCTCTAGTTCAACCATCTGATCCCAGTGGACGAGCAATTTGTTCAGACAAAATTTCCCAAGGACCTTTTCCAATTGTCCCAAAAATATTTTAAGATAGATTCCAGTCTCCCTTGGCAAGCTGTCCCAACACCTTATTATCCTCACAGGGAAATTCAGAATTAGAAATCAGAAGCAGGTCTTTGAGCTATAGAGTTGAAATTCCATTAATACCAAACACTGACCTACTGTGTGCATATTAAAAAAACATGTGGCCAAAATACTGCTCTTAACCAAACATGCATGTTCTGTTATACCTTGAACTAGTGATGGTGAATGTCATTTTCTCCTCCATTATAACTAAAGTCTAACAATGCCTGATGCTGAACCTAGTCAAGGGATGAACCATCAGAAGTGAGGAACCATCCAGAACTTCTAATATACTGGGATTCTATACTGAGACAGTTGGTTACCATAAACAGTTTAGTTGAAAAAAAAAAAAAAAAAAAAAAAAAAAAGGAATATGCACTAACATATTTGAAAGAAGATAAATGTCTATATTTCTCACAGAAAATTAACATTTACTCAAATTGGTGAAACTCCAATTATATTAAATTTTAAATTCTATCAATATTAAAATACATTCACTTTTTTTCCTTTCCTTAAATAGCATATTCAGATATAATTCCTATCCCATATAACTTAATCCCTACAAATCAATCTGAACTGGTGTTCCTTCCTGATCGACACAAATTAATTCATCAGAGAATCAAGATTTCCTTCAAATTTGCATTTCTGTTGAACAAGATATCTTAAAAAATACTCATCTAGGCATTCTACCTCTTGATTCATCTTTGCCAGATTCCTTGTTCTGGGAACATTTTTCATTATCTTTAAACAAAATTGCTGGCACAAAAGCCTTTAAGTCGATGAGATTCTCATAGAAGTTTCTAGCATCTTCATCTTCCCAGATACCCCCTTCCAGGTCATATTCTCCAGGCTTTCCTGGTGTGAAAATATCAATACCAGGTCCATGTTCTGCAAAAACAGCGAAACCATGAGTTATTTACACAAATTTCACAGGTACCTCTACATATTAAGAAAATACTTTTAGAAACATGTGAGTCTATTTATTACTGTTGCTGTATTGCAATGTATTGTTTAAGTGCTTTTAACAAACAAATCTTAATATTTTATGTATCAGTAAGTTATCTTCAAATTGTAAATTGGACATTGATAAAAAACAGACAGTATTGGAGTAAAAGTGAAATCAAGAAACACATTATGTGTTATTAGGAAGGAAGGCTACAACAGCCTTTAACCACATTAGCATAAAAAGTAATTGCTTTGAGTATGACTAATTTTTACCTCATTGTAGTCCAAGAACAGAAGATTAAAAAGAATAATTAAAGGTAGAGGCATTTGATATATAGAACACAGAATTCCTCCAGACACGAGGTACATTCATGATTTCAAGACCCTTTCTAAATCTAAAATCTGAGATTCAATAGGGCATTGAATATGTTCACCAGTTAAACAATGTACTTCTCAGGAGAGCCACCTAGTGACTTATTTAGCTTAACAATATGATCCCTGTTTATATCATTCAAACCCATTTTTGAAATGAGTTCTTTAAATATTTTTTAAAATGCATTATATCATTTGGATTAGGTAAAAAATATTTTAGTTTTCCATTTATTCCTGTACTACCTGAAACAAATCTAAAGAGATATTACTTAAGTTACCATAACTACACAACATACAATAGCTATAGTTACATGTTAGTTATAGTTGTAGTTTTATGTTATATGTTAGTTATAGTTATATGTTAGGTTTAATTACTTTCATAAAGACACATGTATTTTTAATTCATTGTTATTCTTAAAGGAAAAAGCCTAAATAAAAAGAAACCAATGGAAAGAACACATTAGTAAGAGGGTTTGTTTTGCTTTCCCATCACATCCAAGATAAATCCAGCCTCCTGTTTACTTGCTTTAGAAGATGGCCTACCCTCAGGTGTTGGTTTCTCTTTGGGAAGATCAGGCATATTTTCATCCAGAAGATCAGCTAGAGACTGAGAATTTGCCAACAGCTTCTGATAGGACATAGAAAACTCCTCATACTGCTTGTGTCGATCCTCACTCAGTTCTCCTTTAGAGTGAAGAATGCGCCTACAAAAATCAAAATTACAATAAGATGATTTTTTTAATCAAAATATATTTGAGCTACACTGAACCACTACCCGTGTCTCTGAGCAAAGCTAAATTTCCCTCCTTGAGGGAAATATGGTAATTCCAGCTTAGACCACAATAGCCAAAATTTAAATTATGCTTTCCTTTTTCTAAGCAACCATACTGAATTACCAAGTTCTATGTCATTGAGAGTAGGGCAGCCACAGAAACTCTAACTTCAATGATCAAAGAAAAAGGCTATTTTTTTTTTCATCATTATCCTGCAGTAGTTTTTGTAGTAAAGGTTTTTGTAGTAAATTAAAACATTAAACTTATATGAAAGCTGGATAAAAGCTGCTTTGCATCTGTAATAACACATTTCTATGTTGTTCAAATAACTAAATGGGCAATCATTGCCTGGAGGCTCAAAAAAATTTGCTCATTAAGACCATCCCCATAATTTTCCATCAAACTGAGTTATTTTGAGTTTATCAGTCCAAAGTAAGAGCAGCTGCATTTATTTCACCACTCTTGAGGGGTTTTTTGTGAAAATATTAATACGCATTTTAAACTCTCTTAAAAAAATTAACTCCACTGTCAAAAGCAACTTGCATTTCAAGCAACAAAATCACTGCTTAAAAGTGCACACTAAAGCAGTTTCAGAACTACATGTACAGCTGCACAACTCGATTTTCTTAGCAATCTAACTACAATTAAGACCTAACAATTTATCAGTTATTGCTTAACACCACAAACCAGCTTAAAAACAGATTAATTCATTTTTTTAGTAGATACCACAGTTCAAAAACATTACTTGTTACACACTTTTCCACTTTGCCAGTCCTTCATGATCTACATAAAAACATAAAGTCACATAAAACTCTGCATGATGTTTGAAAAGACTAAATCTTTCCTTCAGAAACCTGCAATTTACCATGGGCTAAAACAAATAGGACTTAATAATTAAATACAAAGTACTTGTATGCTTCCTGAAAGACAAAATTATTTAGATTGTGATCACCTCATCAAATCATACAGAAAATCCTAGGAGTACAAGTTACAGATGTATCATTCATTTCAGAAAGACAAATCTCTGTTCCATTTTCAGAAGATTCCCTTCTACTCACTGTTCCACTTGGGTGCTCTGATTAATTTTAAATACATACTTTAAGAAACTTAAGAAAGCTAAAACTATTATTTTAGAAAACCTGTAACATTTTATAATATTAACACCAAATTTTGAAAGTAACACTCAGCTTTTCTTTCACATACAAGCTCTTGTATTTTCTCAATTCCTAACATATTTGCTCATTCAATTTTAACACAAAAAAGGTAAAAAAAAAAAAAATTAAAATCCTTTGAAAACTCTTGGACTTAAGCAATTTTGACAGCAAGTTACCGTCCATTTTATTTATTAGAAGCAACCAAAAATTACACTTCTTGACTCTAACAGGGTGTTACACTATTACTTAAGTCAAATTCCAAAAAGGAATATAAATAACAGAAACCTCCTCGAGTCCCTACAGAAGCTCAAAACATAAAGCAGCTTGGATTATAAAAAAAAAATTTAAAAAATCAAGAACTTTCAGTACTTTGAACCAAACATACAGAACAAGGCAAGCTTGCTAGTACAAAGCTTGCCACAAAAGACTGATGAATGATGGTCAGTCCTTGATTTTGGAGCTAACTAAGAATTATCAATGTTCTAGTTTGTTCCCAACTTGAGTTCCTGAGAACCACATTTTCCCACCTGTGGCATGATCCACTCTGGATGAATGTCTCCTATATGGCTGAGGAACAAGTCAGTTTTCCAACAATAAGGGACCCTTCAGGCTGGCTGAGCTGTTTGAGGAGGCTACTACAGCAAAGACACAACTGGGCTCAGATTAAACATGGACTTCTAATTGCAAGATGACAGAATGAGCCTGCAAGTCTGATTTGTTCTACAGTAGCTTGAATAATGCAAGTAACATTGGACTAACCAGCCAGTACCCCTGGCAATGCATCCTGACCAAGATGAAAGCATCAGAAGATAAAGTCTGAAATGAGGTGTGAATGCCAGAAGTCCTGAAGCAGGCTGCATCATTAGGCTTTTAAGCAGTAAATATACAATCATATGCTTGCCAAAAGACCCAAACATTTTATAGCATAAAGAATTCTAAAACACTTTAAGCAATTTAAGTTTAGGGACACAAGTGCTGACTTTTTTCAGTTCCCAGTTAATTATAAAACAAAAGTCATCTTTATACCTAGCATATTCACAGGTGAGACATAAAATCCCCTATTATCTGCTCAGAATCAAAATTTTGTGTAGATGTCTTGCTAGGGGGCAAGTTGCAGTAAGGCTAGAAAAAGTTTTATTTATTGACTCTCTTACAAAACCACACCCAAGTAACATGTGTTATCTGCTCCTGCAAAGTAGAGCAAGAAAAATTAACAAACTAAATAACCACTGATTTCTAAAGGAGAGTAGTTCAATTTAGATTGAGGAAGCATGATAAGTGCCAATTAATAGCCCTTCCACAGAGACAGCTATCCATTAGGTACAGATTTTCAGTTTAAAATATACCAGCTACCTCATAAACACCAGCACTGAAGCTCTGTGCTATTATTAAAAATCAAAAAGGCAAAGTGCTGTAAAAATAGTACAGGAGTTTCAGTCCCAAAAGATAAGTGTTAACAAATCCAAGCTAAAGCATACTAAGCAATCTTTAAAAAACACAATTTTTCAATACAATTAGAAATAAAGCATACAGCACTTATCTTGATGTCTTCAGAATGCTGCAAAGTGCCAAAACACCTCGTCAGATCTTAAAACACCCTTAATTTAGACAAAATCATTTTCTTTCATATCCAACACTCACTTTTGAAAAACACACACCAGAATTTGGAAATCAAGTTGCTCCCTCCCAATGACACAGCCTGACTCTGATTTGCTATTAGCTGTGTAACCAAACGACCATGGGGTTCTACTGTTAAAGAGGAATTCAAGGTAGTTTTCCTAATTACCCACATGCATAAACCTTTATATCTAATAATGCTTTAATTGTTTTTAATTATTCAGAAGGTAACACAATACTAAAGCACTGCTAAGTTCAGCATATTAATTTTCAATTAACTCAACCAGTCTGTACAGCCTGAGTTATTTCACAGTCACTCTTCTGACACAGATACATTCAACAGGTCTTTGTATCATAACCTGAAGATTTGACACTGTTGATGCACAAGAGGGAACAGTTTGCTGCCTGTTCACTTTCCTAGTTCTGGAGTAACACTGAGAATAAAAGCTGCTGCTATCAGCCAAATGGATTAGGTTTCAAATACACAGAAGATCACTTTTTGCAACAGGATTACTTAGTCATCTTTAAAAAAAAAAACACCAAACATAAGCCCAAACAAACAAAAATTAAATTCAAATATATTTTTAAAAAAACCCCACACACACATAAACAAAAAAAAACCAAAAAACTAACAACAACACATCACCACAATCACTTATTAGAAATCCACAGTTTACAATTTCTATAGTATTCACAGACTTCTTACCAGGCAAGTTTCTGTCTTTGACCTCATGCCTTGCACAACCTCAGTATGCAAACGCCAAGCGTCTCTCTTGTTACAGACATGTTGTAAGCAAATAAAATTAGGCAATAAAGTTTTTTGATGTCTTACATCTTCCACAAAACTTATTTCCCAGCTTTTATTAAGCAGCTAAAATAAACATCTAAAAGTTCAGACAGAGATCAATGATAAAATTATCTTCATCCAGTGACAGACTATACTTGTTCACATTCCTTCCCCAAAATAAAGCTTTGCACCCAAGTTCAGAGGGATAATTCAGATAATGAGGTGTCTGGTCTGAGCCACTCAAAGCAGGCTCAATGATGAGATTGGACCAGGCTGCTCAGGGCTCTATCCAGTAACTTTTATCCAGTTGTGCAAGTAAAGATTAATGTATTTTTCCCTCTTCCAGAATGCTAATATTTGTTCTTTATCATAGTTTCTTAATATTCTTCATATCTCTTGGCATTTTTTCCACTTTTATTTCCTGTCATACAGGAAATACACATTTCAGCACTTGTTAATTGAATCTCAGACAGAACCAATGTGCCCAGAAATCTTACATTTGCTTCCAAAAAAACAACAACTGAGTAAATAACACTCAGTAAAGTAGTAAGGTACTTGTACAAATTATGATATCTCAAAAGTCAGTTTAAGGTCCTGTGAAATACACCACTTAGCTGACTGAGAAGGACTGCAGCACAATACCCAGAAGACAATGGATTGAAATTCAAAGCCTTGGTTTGGGAACATCAAATTTTCATGTACTCCAAGCATACATTTGGCCCTGGATGGATGGTGAGCGTTTTAGCTGAATCCTCTGTTTACACATAGTAACATGCTCGTTTCTATCTGCCTGGAATGCTTCCAAAATGACTAAAGAAGGACCACATTTAAATACCAGCAGCTGAGTTTAGGCTGGCTCAAACAATGACAATTCAAGCTGCTCTAAAGAAAAGCAAATAATTATTAAACAATGTGGTCATGGCAGAAATTAAATTATTCCTATCTTAAAGATGTGCATATTCATACTCTTCAATATTAGTATTTCACATAGACACTTAAAGAGTATTTGAATCAAACTGCCTGTACGCACAAACACTTCAATACATAAAATTCATCCATATTAAAGTGTAAGGGATAAAAATTTCCCCCCATACTGGTACACTAAAAAAATGTAAACAAGCCAAAGTCATTCAGGCATATGCTCCATTATATGGGTGTGAGTGGAAACGGAGAAATCAGATTGTGCCAACTGGAAAAGGATGGTGCCAGCTGGGAAAAAAGCATTACTCTCAAGATGCTAAGGGGACAGAACCAAACTACAAGAGTGAAGGGATTAAAATCCAAAGGTCAGCCTCCATTTCAAAGAATCTGTTTAGGTTTTGTTTTTTAAGTATTCAGAGCAAATTTCTAAGTATCTTAGATATATTGCAGTATCTTAGATATATACTTATCTTCTACACACCAACACTTAGTATACAAATACCGTAACATATTTAGGCATTTCATAAACAAACTATTTTTTTCTCCACAAATAAAAAGCAACATTTAAATGTCACCTGTTTTGTCTTTCAATATTTTGTAGCTCCCTGTGGTCCCTTTTCAGGTGTTTGGTCAAAGACGTAAAGTACTCCTTCAACAAATTCTGGAAGGGCTGTTGTTTCTCTGGGCTAATTATCTCACTAGGAGGAAAGCTCAAGTTAAACTTCTCTGCAACAGTTTTTACTTTCCTTGGCACCAAACCAGCAATGTCATCTCCACAGTGCCGACAAAAGCTGATAACCACAGAAACATGAGTATGGGATTCTCGATCAGCGTTAATAATATTTTTAAGCTGCTCATAGATTAAAGACAGACCTTCCTTGTCAGTGAATATCCCAACTATTGTCAATTCCGCAATGAAACGCAAATCCGTTCTTAACTTGGTGATGTTGGGAGTCTTCTCCTCTTTCCTTGCTTCAAAATGTTTTTTCCAAGCCTGAAGTAACGAGGGAGCAAAATCAGCGTAGCGCTGGTGAAAGAGGGAGCACAAATGCACAGCGCAGTTCACGTCCGATATTTTCAGTTTGGCTTCCACAATAGAAGCTACTGCCTCTGCAATGTATTTGCTTAAATTCAGGCTATTAAAGTCATGGGACAGGGAGTCCCTTTGTTGCTCTGTAATGGTTTTTAGCTTCTTAACAAAAGCTGTGTTCTTCTTCAGACTGGAATCTAGCCTGCTGAAGAAGTTTTCCTCAGGGCGATTGTCTGGTGCGTTCTGGTTTTTGCTCCTGAGCTCTTTTCTTGCCTGGTGGCGCTCCCAGGCCTCCTGATGGAGCTGATGTGCTTCCTCTTTTTCCCTAAGAGAAATGAAAATCAGTAATTTTCTTTAAGGACCTTACTTTCACATTAACAGTTCAAAGGCAAGAAGTCACAGTTGACTCAAGCAACTCTAAACCCTCAAGCAGTTCTAAACACAACTACCCCTTAATACTGTATTTTTAACTATTTAATAAGTTAGTCCTAGAAAGCTAAAGCATCTGCTTCATAAACTACTCTGTTTAATTTTTTTTTTGCTGCAAAGGCAAGTACTAATTCATACAAAATGATATTTCTGAAATATTTCTAAGTAGCACATATTAAACCAAAGACTTAGAAAATATGCACATAAAGATCCATTTACTCCAGACTGAGATGAACCTTTTAAGGAAAAGAACAGCCTTTCAATGGGTTACAGCTAAGGGAAATATTCCCAGACTACTGAAATCTGACAGAAATTTTTTAAAAAGGTGAAATACACTTGTCCCAGCAAGTGTGCATTACATGGTCATCACATACCAAAAACCAGTACTACAGACACAACTAACAGAGGACAGAGCTGAAAACTCACAACTATGTAGAAGTCAAAGCACAGTCAGCTACCCATGTAGAATTTATAACAGAACATACAACCCATAGTAAATAATTCAAACAGGTAATTTTTTATAGTTCTGACCACAATGCATACAGCAGGACTACAGCATGTGGCTCAATTAAACCATTAAAGGACAACTTACTTCAGTTGAGCAGCTGCTTCTTCTTGTTTCTTTTTCTCTTCCTCCTCTAGTTTCTTTTTCTCCTCCTCTTCCAGTTTCTTTTTTTCTTCTTCTTCTTTCTTCTTCTGTTCTTCTTCTGCCTTTACTTTATCCTCTTCTTTTTTCTTCCGCTCTTTGTCTTCCTTCTTTCTTTTATCCTCCTCCAGTTTTTTCTTTTTATCTTCAGGAACCTTTAAAGTCTCTCTTTTCATGCCAACCTTGACATCTTCTTTTGGCTTCTCCCTGGTGCTCACTGGTCGCCTTTCAGGAAATTCTTTTTCTTTATTATTTAACAGAGATTCTTTTTCTTCCATATTTGCTGACTTTTTGCGCTCAGCTGGCATTGTGTTACCCAGGCAAACCTGCAGAATCACAAGAAAATAAGCACTTTTAACTTCTTGTTGATATATTAAAGTCACTTTCACAGCCCACCCATACTCACTTAATTCTTAACTGAATAAGGTAACTCACAAATTCATCAGAGCAAAACACAAGTTAAAGTTCTTGAACTACATAAGGGACATAGCAGCAGGTAACTACTTAGCATTTTGTTATAATGTTACACAGCAAAGTTGTCTTTAGCATGAATTATACAGTAAAAACATTTGAGGTTTATGCAACCTGATGAATACAAGATATGGAAACGTAAGCAGAAGTCCATCTAAAAAAATTAAGAATAATGAAAACAAAGTATCTGCAACTCCAAAAATTAATAAAAATATCTGATTCATGAGCAAGGACCTGCAACTCACTGACCCTTCTCCTAAGAATACTCCACCTTCCACTACCTCTACTCAGGAGCATAGGATAATGAAGATTAGACAGAACATCAAGTGGTTCAACTTCCTGAGCAAACAGGACAAACTGTGAGGTCAGACAAAAGTGCTCCAGGCTCCAGTCTTGAAAACTGCCAAGAAAAGAGACTGCACAACCTCTCTGGCCAACCTGCTCCAATGCCTGAGTGTCCTCATTGTAAAAAGGCATTATCTTGTTTTCACCTTTCCTTACTCCTCCCAAGATTTCCCCAGTCATAACAAGCACACTTCCATATGGCACAAGTACCAGCTGGAAGAGTGTGCTGTGCTGGCTAAGATGCATGCACAGACTTCCCTGCCAACAGAGCAAATGGCAGCAATTGCAGACCAACTACAATTATCAAGAGTTACCAAAGGCTTTAACTTTTATCTTATCTACAAAGTTAATGGTTTTCTGGGGACTTGTAGGAGCTTTAGCAACTTCGGGGGTTCTAGCCATCTAAGCTTTAGTTTCATTTGGACAAGTATCCTTAAGGTAACAAATACTGAACAAAACAAAACAACAACAACAAAAAAAAAAGGATATAAGCACAGAATAATTCAGGTCATAAGGAAACTCTGAAGGTCACATAGTTCTTCCTTGTTCAAAGCAGGTCAAATCAGATCAGGTGCTTGGCTAGTCCAAGGACTGGGATGCAGTGGTCCTCTCCAGGCCACTGTTCCAGCATGTGAATATTCCCACTGTAGCAAAGCTTCTCCTACAATAATCCAGGAATCCACTGTGCCTCAGCTTCTGTCCATTTCTTCTCAATCTGTCCCTGAACAGCTTTAAGACCAACTCAGTTCCATCTTCTCTACACTCTCCCATTAGGTTGCTGCAGACAATAATAAGACTTCCCCTTCTCCCAGATGAAGTTCTCCCCCAGTTCCCCCTGGCTCACTTCAGCCAGCCTGTCCTCCAGCCTCCTAATGATCTTAATTGCCCTCCTGTGGATTTGCTCCAGCTTGTCGATGCCTTTCTTGAAGAGTCTACACAACTGGATGTGATGTTTAGATGTGGTCTTGGAAGTATCAAAGAGAGGGGAAGACTCACCTTCCCCAACCTGGATTAACTTCAGTCTAGAATTCAGCTGGTCTCATTGCAGTGGCATTCTGCCAACTCATGTACAAGATCAGACAGGGCCAGACAGCACTGAAAGAGGCAACTGGAACCACCTCAGCCTTATTTGCCTCAGACCAAATAAATTTATTTTCTCAAAACAAAAAATTCTCTTAAAACAAAAAACAATTTTCATATATTTACAGGCTTCAGGTTAAATGCAGGTATAGGCAGGACTGGTGGGATATGTTTGCATGTAAAACCTCCTAAAGAACTATCACTCACTTTTTATCAGTAACACTGGTTTGATTCCCAAATGCCACCTCTACTTTTCCCTTTCTAACATTTTACTCAGAACTGATGATGAAAAAATGCTAGACTCAAATATTTCCTGCATCTACTCAACAAAAGTGCATAATGAAACCCTTGTATTCCAATCTAGTGTAGAGTTTCTATTATTTTTCAAAACTTCAGAAGACAGTTATAAGTAAAAAAAAAAGCTGCTTCCCACCAAGTATCCCACATCTCCTTCACCATCCCCAAACCATAACATGGCAGAATTGTATACTGACTATTCCACATGGAATGCTATTAATGTTATATATACATTATCATTCTTAAGATGCTTGTCCAGATCCTCTGAAGGAAAAAAACATTTGCAAAAACTCACAGTATATTCAGATATAGGCAGAGGCAACTTGTGAATGGAAAACCTGCTCAGGACTTGGCCAATTGGAATGGCACCAATGAAGAAATGTTTCTGACACTGATTTAGAGAGTGAGACCCATCAAATCAGCATCACTTGAACAAGTACCAGCAAATTTGGCTCCCTAATGCATGTCTACAACTAAAAGGCTTCACAGCTCAGTATCTCAGAACCACCTGGATTTCAGAAACAGTAACCTACATCACCTCAAAACAGTGTTGTATTAAGTCAGAACTTAACCCAAAAAAAAACCCCAACCCAAAACAAAAAAAAAACCCAAAACAAAACCAACAATAATCCCAAGAAACCCCCCAAATATCTGCATATTAAAGGCCTGAACTATTTTTCCCATCTCTGCAGTCTAGTTAAACAGGGCCTGTTTCTCACAGATCCACCTGGCAGACAAAAGTACTCCATGTGTTTTGTTTCAAATTCAACAGTAAGTTTATTAATCTTTTCTCACTACAAATCCACATTGGAAATCTGTTTAGTTTGTGACAGCTAAATTCTTTCTCCTACCATTTTTAACAAAAGGGGTCTGAAAAAGAAGCTTCTGGCATTTGAACATCACCATAATACATTACTCAGTAAAATTAGATGCATTTTAACACTGCAGAAGATTCTCCAGTAATTGTATTAAAATGTTTTTCACCAAATAGTAAGAAAATAAGAGAGTAACACAGACATCAAAATAAAGAACCTGAAAGCTAATAAATTAGGAGCTACGTTTAAAATTAAAACATCAGGAAAAAAGGGTTGTTTGATTAAAGAAAGGCTGGAAAAATACACTGCAGTTCCAGTACTCCAGCTTTTATCTTTTTCCCCCACCTGTTGTTAGTAGGGTAATTCAATTCCAATTGGGGAAAAAAAAAAAACAAACCACAATCCACAAACAAAACATCCAGCTGCACATGTAACTTGTAACAATAGGGTTGCTAACCAAGATCACTGCTCTACTCAAACTCTCACTAATTTTAGGAACTCAGAATTCTGTTTTAAAGAGATTATCTGACAAAATAGGGAAGATGGGATTAAAAAAAAAAAAAAAAAAAAAAAAAAAGGATGGAGCATAATCGGGTACATTGTAATTGCAGCCACAAGGCAGTATTATCTCCTTTTTCCCCATGAAGAGTGGTGAGAAACCCCCATCCCGACAATGTAGTTTCTAGCAGATTTCTGCCCTGTATCACAGAATAGAAGACTTCTGACTACCTGCTCCAGAGACAGCTCCTTATCTGACAAACTCTTCACACTGCCAGCTCATTGACGCCTCCCCGATGGCCGGAGGGAGGCACTGCGGGTGCTGCCTCCAAGCTACACCCAGAGGGTCAGCACCCAAGTGTCAGCCAACAGCACGGACAGACCTCAGCTCTGAGCCCGTGCAAGAGCCCTTCCCTCAGCAAGAATCTTCATTTAGACCTTGTTACTTCTCCTCAGCTGCCAGTTGTCACCAGATCTCTAGAAAGTTTATACTTCCTCTAGAAAGTTTATACTTCTGCCCTAATTTGACTGAAACTGGCTGAAAGGTTTAAAAGTTGTGGGAAGCAGAGAAAAATGGAAACCAAGAGGCAGGAGGAGGCTCACCTGAGTCTAACATCCATAGGAAATAAGGATGAAGATATGGAGCTTGTTTCCTTGCAATTCCCTTAATCTGCACCATTAAGAGAAAACTTAATCATTAAGAGAACTTCTATTTGGTATCTGATGTTTACATAATGTCCTGATGAAAAGGCATAGTAACAGCATGAACCTTATGAGCCAATAAATAAGAAATGGTGATTACAACTGAAAATTAGAAAGGACAAAGAAATAGATACAAGACATATGTTCCACATACTTTGGACTCTTAGCAGCCTACTTCTGTAGTGACATTTAGATTCTTTAGCACTCTGTATTCTCGGTGTCATCACTTACAGATGCTATTCTGCCAAAAGAAACTATGTCTGTTAATTTTTCACTACTTGACCTACCTACCTTAACTCAATCTCTGTCAAAACATTTTTTGTTGTATCTGAATTTCTGTTTTTTTCATACCAACCTCAGAATTTAAAAAACTTATGGGATTTGGGTTGGTTAAACTCTAGGCTTGTAAACTTAAAAACAAAGATCCTGAAATACACAGGCAACACTTAAGACAAAGCATCTCTGTACTTACTCTCAAGGAAACAAACAAATTCATAAAAGGCATTCAGCACCATTAATCTAGTCACTACTCAAAATAAAAGGATAAAAATCAACAACTTGGTCCAATATGCTTGAATCCTCTCAGATCACTAAAACCAGCTGATTGGCACAGACAGCAGTGCCATGAACCAGAATCTCAATCCTTGCAAATACAAGTACACAGAAAACAAACATGGTTTTATTAAACTAAGAATATTGAGATCTTTCACATTCTACTGCTACTGGGAACTAAATTGATGACATAAGGATTCCTTTAGGCATATGCTACTCTACTACAAAAGAGATAAGAGATTAAAAACACAAGCAAGATATCCCACTTCTGAATGGCTGAAAAACCTCAGTAAGAAACTTCCTCGTCTCAGAAAATTAAGCTTCAAGAACTGAAACGTAATTACAGTTTCTCTTAAAGGAAGGGAAGGAACATAAGAACAAAACTGTGGTCAATCAGAAGAAAATAAACCAATAGTCTTGAAAAGTGAGACAGAGAGCAAGTCAGGCAATGACAGAGGAGGCAAAGGAGCCCCCCTGTCCCCAGTGGCAGGGAATGCATCCTGCCTGCCCAGCCGGGCAGTTTTACTTTCGCTTCCTTCAGTCTTGTAGGAACCGATCTGCTGTCAGATCCGCAGGAACACGCTTTTCACCGGGAAACACAGGCCTGCGGACTAAGTCGCTGAACACACGCGGAGTGAAAAAAACTTCTTAGCTAACAGCGCTCCTCGCTTCTTCCAGGACACCCCTACACACCCCTCACTCCACCTCGTCAGGCTCCCCGACAGCCCAAACACCTCCTGGGGCTCTGCCTTCCCCGCTCGCCCCCCAGTCCCGAGAAACGCGGCCACCAGCCCCCTGCCTGCCCCTGCCCTGCAGCCACCTCACCTCAGCCCTTCCTCCTCTTCCTCCTCCTCCTCACCCCCCTCTACCCCGGGACACCTCAACCCCGAGGAACCCCCTCCCCCGCGCCGCCTCACGGCCCCCGCCTCCCACAGGCCCTTTTTCCCGACACACCACGGTGCCGCCCCACCCTCCGGGGCGCCCAGTGCCCCGGCCCTCCCCCCAAACGGCCGGTGCCCCCGCCGCCCCCCGCCTCAGCCCCGCTACCTCCGCCCGGTGCAGACATGGGCGCTGCCTCCCGGCCACCGCCGCCTCCTCCGCCCGCCGCGGCCCCGCGAGGCCCCCTCGCTCCTCTCCCCTCACGACGCCCGCCGCGCTCCCTGGCGGGGCTTCCGCTGCCTTGCCTGACCCGCAGCACCGCCCCGAAAGAGCCTGAAAGAGCCCGGGACGCCCGCCCTGCGATGCCCAAGCGTGAAAAAAAGGCGATTCCGCCTAAACGCCTCGTCGCCGCCGTTCCGGACGGTTGGGCGAGTGGTTTTTTCTTAGAGGCAAAGGTCAGGCATCCGTTCAGGCAGCCCCGGGCGGGGTCCTGACGGCGGGCGGCCCTGCTCGAGTTACCGGGAGGCTGCGGAGGCGGAAGTGGCGGAGGGAAAGGAGAGGGGGGGGTGGTGTCCGGTAGCGCCGTCGCTCAGAGCGGGAGGGAGGGGAGGAAGAACGGGCCCTGACCGGCGCTTCCTTGGGGGCCTCAGCGCCCGGTTCGTTTTGTCGCCGAGCGTGACGTCACTCCCGCGATGTATTTTTGGTCGTGAGGGGTGACGTCACCCTGGTCGTCATGCCCGGGGCGGCCTTTCTGAGGGGAGCGGGCACGGCGGTGCCCGAGCTGTCACTGTGGTAAAACCCCGGGAATAACGGGCGTAACATCAAATTCTTACGTAATTGATGATTTCGTGGGTGTTTTCTGTTCGGTTTGCAGCCTGAACCTGGCAGCTCCACTTAACCCTCCTGTCAGGTTCCTTCGGGCTGGACAACCGAAGGTGTTTTACAAAGGTAGATTCGGCTACACAAAACTTTATTTATTTTCTTTTTTAAATGCTCACAAACTGCACGTCTGGGCATGGTGTGGGCTGTTGGTCAATCCTAAAGTCACCCAAGCTGGAAAAAAATGGTACAATCCAGAATTTCAGGGTTTGATTCTTGGTGTTTATTTTACATTTAGACTCGGGATTCTGACAGATTTTTCTCGCTTATGGGAAAGCTCACACCCCTCTAAACTTAACAACGAGCACACACAAATATTTGGCCATGGCAGCAGGCACAGGCCTTGATGTGTATAATGAGATTATTCAGCTGTTAAAGCCACCTTTTATTCCAAGGCAAGGATGAGCTCAAATCTGAGGCTCTGGTTACTGATGCAGAGCTTTAGGTATCTTCTGCCAACTGGCAAAGGACTAGACAGGTTTAGTTGTGTTTTTTTTGCTTTTTCTTTAAGGAAAGAGCTCCCTGGTTTTTTTTTAACTTCATTGCTGATTTTGCAGACACATCTAAAAATCTCTTTCTGGAAAAATTTGAAAGGGCCAAGTCACAATTGTTATTTACACAAAGCATTCAAGTGTCCCTGCTACACACAGGTCTCTTACTTGCCAAAATTTCTTGATTTACCAGGTTGATGAAACTGATTTACTAGAGTAGAGAAGATCCATGTGCTAAATGCAGGAAAAAAAGGGGTTAAATGGGAAAAGTAACTCCTGTTAGTGTTGGTGCTTTCTTTTCCAAGGCACCACTCCTGTACCATCAGTGGATGCCACCAAATGACACTTTTTTTAGACTGGTTTGTAAAGGTGAACTCAGTGTTATATTAGGCTAAAGTATCATTTTTAGGGGCATTATGTCAAGAAATGGTGGTGGGTTGTGGGGTTTTTTTGGGTTATATATGGACTATCAGTATAATTTTGAAAGGAAACAAAACCTCCTGTATTTACACCACACTCCTACAGAGCTACAACTGCATTGGAACTGTTTTATGTAGAGACCATGCAAGTAAAACTTGTTTTACCTTTGTCTGATAGCTCAGAAGGCTTTTCCTTCTAAAATACTTGTTTCATTTGTGTACCTACTTGTCAAGTTTTCTTACTAAGTTACCAAAAAGAACACCAGGTAGATTTTGTTTCCAGAGTCTCAGATGTAAAGCATGTCTTTCAGTGTTTTGAATTCCTGAAATTTTTATTCCCAGCTTTTTCAATGTTTCCTCAATTAGTGGCCCAACATACACACAATATTCAGAAAAATCACAGTTGTGCCAAATACTAATGTAGAATCTGTAGGTGGACTCAGTATTTCCATGTAGCCAAATCCAGAAAATTATCTTTTTTCATTGAGTGAGCTGATATTCACATCGTTTTTTCAGACCCATCTGTTTTATCTCCACAATTTTTCAATTTTTAGATTATTTATAGTCACCATTTCCTGGAAAGGAGCAACATTTTAGTGCATGTACTTTTGCAAGATACACAAGCTTGTGTCTCACCCTGTTTAAATAATCCCACTTTCCTATGACCAGTCCATTCAGACACTCAGATCCAAGATAACCTCTCCACCACAGACCTCCAGCTGACAAACTTCATCACAAACTTGTGAGAAGGTTTTGTGGGTTGATACAACTACTTAAGTGGGAAGGACTATAATCCCTTCAGAAATTACCCCAGTTGATGAGGATTTTTTATTAAAATATTGCAAGTTCAGCTCTGCTAGGTAGTCAGTTCCATACTATTTAGTACATAAAACCTTGATTTTGAAGGATTTCTAGTTTTTTCAGCCAAAACATTAAAGATTACTGAATCAGCCTCATGCAGGAGTCTTCTCTAGAACAGACTCTGTCTTTGCCAGAACAATCAGGCCCAGAGTATGTGCCCTTAGCAGCATTGTTCCTGCTGGCCCAGGTACCACTTCCTCACATTTAGTTATGAATCAAAGTCAACAAAACCTTTTACTGACCTAGATATAGTTACAACAAGGCTTTTGCCAGGTGTAATCATGTCCTGTGCAAGGTGCTTATGCTGGCAAAAGTCTGCAAAACACTTTAAATCTTCAGTAACTGAATTTTGAATCACAGGAAAAACAAAACCAAGCAATTTGCCTTGATGAGGTGTATGGTCCATAAATCCACGCTTTGGCTTGATTAAAGCAGCAACTGAACCCACATATACAAATATTCTATTCCTTCTCTGAGATCCACATGGTGTGACAGAACCACCTCATTTTGTCCTTTCTAACTTCAGATGATTTTTAATGTTCAAACCTATTCCTCCTATCAGTGTTGATTTTGAAATATTCCACTAGGTCTCTGTCTGCTGTAAAGCAAAACCATTTGATATCTGATATAAAAATACTGACATTTGATATAAAAAGCATTGATATCTGCTACTTGACTGATGTTTGCTTAAGAACAGTGGAATAGTATTGCATCATCATACAATCTGACTGCAAAATTTGTCTTTTTACCCAAGCACAGAATAGAAATATTTAACTAGATCAACCTTTTATGCCTCTTTACTGTGAACTCAGAATTAGGTGCTGTTGCAATGTTATTTTTAAGGTTCTTTGTTCTATTATACTTTGAAAAAAATAAATATTCAAAGCCACGTTTCTGCTGTGCTTTACTTTTGGCTGCGTCGTGTCCTCCTATAGCTGTATCCTTTTTCTTTCTTTGCAGCTTTAAAGGTCATTCACTTTTATTTTTTTCTCCTATTATAGATCTGCATAAATCCAACCACACAGCCTCAAGGAACACAAGTGGCCCCTCTCCAAGAACTGTGAATATCATAAAATCCCTTGTCAACAGTGGTGTCATAACTGATTCTGTTGCAAAATTCAGTTCCACCTGCTCCAAAAGCACATTGCCTTTGTTTGATTTGAAGGACAAAATCCTCTTTGATTTCCCTGTTGTGAAGGCAGTCTACCAAGTAGATTCATGGACACAACCAAGCCTGTGGGAAGGTGATTTGCCAGTACCCCTCTTAACTCTCATGCCTACATTCAAAGTTTACAGAATCACAGCATGGTTGATACTGGAAGGGACCTTTTGAGGTCATTTGGCCCTCCCTATTTGACCCAGGGCTACCTAGAGTCATGTGTCCAGACAGCTTTTGAGTATCTCTAAGGATGGAGACTCCACAACCTCTCTGGGTATCTGTAGAAGCACCTGGTGGTTACCCTCACAGTAATAAGGTGTCTCCTGATGTTCAGACAGCACCCAGTGTTTCAGTTTGTGCCCATTGCCTCTGGTCCTGTCACTGGGCTCCACTGAAGAGAACCTGGTTCTGGCCTCCTTGCATCTGTCGTTCAATATTTACAGTTACTGATAAGAGCCCCCTGAGCCCTCTCTTTAGGCTGAACAGTCCCAGCTCTCTCAGTCTTTCCTCATATGGCAGGTGCTCCAGTCCATCATCTTCATGGCCTTTCATTGGATTCTCTCCAATACGTCCATGACCCCAGAACTGGAAATGTGTGTCCTCACCAGTGCCAACCAGAGCAACCTCCTGGCAATACTTTACCTGATGCAGACCAGGACATGGCCCTCTTTGCAGCAAGGGCACATTGCTGGCTCAGGTTCTACTTGGAGTCCACTGGGTCCCTAAGGTGCTTTTCTGCCAAACTGCTTTCCAGCTGGGCAGCTCCCAACATGTTCTGGTGCATGGAATTGTTCCTCCCCAGATCCAGGACTTGGCACTTTTCCTTGTTGAGCTCCATGAAGTTCCCATCAGCTCATGTCTCCAGTATGTTGAGATCCCTCACCCTGAGGGTGGCAGCAGGACCCTCTGGCATATGAGCCACTGCTCCCAGTTTTGTTTCATGTGCAAACTTCCTAAGGGTACACTTTGCCCCTTCATCCATATCATTAATGAACATGCCAAACATGACTGTAGCCACTACAGATCTTTAGAGGACACTGCTAATTAGACTTTGTACCATTGATCACCACCTCCTGGACCTGGCCCTTCAGCCAATTTTCAACCCACCTCACTGCCTGCTCATCCAACCCACTCATCACCAGCTTGACTATGAGGGTCTTATGGGAGACAGTGTCAAAAGCTCAGCTCAAGTCCAGCTAGACAATATCCACTCCATTCTAGAAGTTCAAATTGCTCAACCCATGCTGACTATTCCTTAAGGCTTTCTTGTCCTTTGTGTTTCGAAATGGTTCTCGAGCACCTGAAAACTTTAGATTAAACTTTTAGATACTGTTAAAACTGTGTTTCTTGCATCTTTTTTTTTTTTTTGTTTGTTTGCTTGTTTTGTTTTACTTTTTTGGTTTGGTTTGGTTTTTTTGTTAGGCTTTCCAGAGGTTGATGAGGTTACGCTGTGTTTTCCAGACTAACCAGAACCAGCACCCCATAGACAGAAGGTGAAGCTTTGATACTTTCACAGATTTGTGTGGCTTCCACAGAATTGTGGAAAGCAGAACCACCTGCAGCACATTACACAGGGCTGCATCCAGCCGGGTTTTGAATATCCGCAGAGAAGGGGACCCCACACCCTTCCTGGGAAACCTCTTCCCACCCCTCATAGATCCGCTGCAGGAGAGACAGTTTAATAGGAAATGTACGCAGCTTTTTAAAGGGAAATACCGGGATACTGGAACATCTGAAGCGGCTGAGGGGATCAGAGACACAATCTGTACGTGAAGGACGTGGACACGGCCGATCCCCCGCGGGACATCCCCTGGCGGGGTGGGAGGTGGCGGCCCCGCCTGCCCGGGGGCGGTGGCGGCGGTTGGCGGGGGCTGCGCGGCAGCCATGGCGGCGGCGGCGGGGAGCGCCGTGCGCTGCGTTCTGTGGCGGGGCGGCCTCCGGCGTTGGTACCGCACCGAGCGGGGCGTCTACGGCTACAAACCGCGGAAGGCGGCGAACGAGCGGTCGGCGGAGGCTCGAGGTGGCGGGGAGAGAGGGAAAGCAGGTCGGACACCATCATCACCCCACCTCACCCACACCCGACAACCGCCGCTGCGCTGAGGGGAGGGAGGGCGGCGGGGGCTGCCCCGGAGGGGAAGGGGGGGATTGGTGATCCGCCGCGAAAAGGGGGGAGCTGGGTTCCTGTCTGGGCTGGTCGGGCTGCGCGGGGCTACCGAGCCCAGGGAACCCAGGGAGGGGCCCAAAGTCCGAGGGCACTGAAGCGTCCCTCTGAGGCGCTTTGTAGTTTGTTCTCGTTACCTTCCCGAGTGGCGTCCGGAGCCGCCGTGTCTGAGTTTGTTCAGCCTGGAGGAAAGCCACGTTCCAGGACTTCAGGGCGGCTACCAAGAAGTTGGAGACTCCCTTTTCACAAGGAGGAAAAAAAGAGGGGTGGTGGGTGCAAGTTACCCCCGGGGAGGTCCCGACTGGACCCAGGAAGAAAATTTTTCATTTTGAGAACAGTTGGATATTGGAATAATCTTCCCAGGGAAGTGTTGGATTGCCCAGCACTGGACACTTTCAAGCCTCAGCTTGACAGGCTGCTGGGCCAGCTGAGCTGTGTTCCTACCCAGAAAGGTTGGACCAGGTGATCATGAGGTTACTTCCAACCTGGCATTGAATGATCCGATGTTCTCCTCGAGGCTCCCAGCAGGTTTTTCCTTGCCTAAAGCCTCTTCTTGGCAGTGGGCTGAGGGGTGCAGATCTGTTCTCGGGGTCTCTGAGAAGCTTCTGGTACCAGCTTCACAGGCTGAAGTGACTGTGATAATGGGTTCTGGTGTTTTACTGCTCATAAAAGCCACCTGTGCATCTCTCATTTTTCTTTTTTACATTGTTGTGCTTGAACTAGTTAAGTGGAGGTGACTCTCCTGCAGCAATACCTGTGATACTCTTAGCTAGGATTTATACTGCAGAAAAATAACTTAAAGCAAAATACTCTCAGGAGTAGGAGTGTCTTCCTTGCATTAATACCTCGGGAGACTCCAATAGGAATTAAGCCCATTGCACAGAAGCAGTCATGAAACTGAATTGTTAAATCCTGGACACCAAGACTCATTATTAAGTAGTCTCCTTGTTAAATAACAATAGGGTTACTTATTTTTTGTGTTACATTTTAAAAATTTGCTTTTAAATGGCTTTCTTACTGTGAACATTGTGGGAGATGCTGGTGTTACATTTTTTTGTTGAAGAACCCTCTGAAGAAAGGGATCTGGTTTGAATGGGCCAACTGTGTGAATGTACAGGCTGGAGCAGAGTGCTGGCAGTGAAAGTATGAATGTCAGAGAAATAACTTTGTGAAATAGCCTTAGAAATTTCATTATTTTGGAAAAGGACAGTCTTCAGACCTGCATAATGTCAGTGCTGCATCTTTATCAGGGACGAAAAAACCCAATCCCTGACATTAGAAATTAGTTATAAACTGGTTCATATCATTAGTTGGTAGTGGGTTCTGCTTGTATATGTAATATTGGTCTATTTATTGACCACATGCTCAATGACAGTAATGCTGTGTGTGTGACCTTTCAGCTGGTCAAGTTTTGCTGATGTTGATAATGTTCTGACCTCAATGCAAAATGCCCACAACAGTGTGTTGCTGGGATTTGTTGAAAACCTTGTTCATATATTTAAATTTTTAGTGTATCTGTCTCAGTATGTATATACCTTCTTGGCTCCTGCAGACACAGACTTTCCTTTTTGAACTTGTAGGACCTGAGTTACTGTTAAGACCCTGTGCTCTTGTCATTCCAGCAAGGAACAGGGCAGCACAAGTGGTATGATTTGAGTTGCCTGAGGAGTAAGACTTTGCACATTGATATTGTGCCATTCTTGAGTTGGACATACCTGTTCTAAAGAGACCTGAAGCAAGATTTAGCTTTGCTTATGTTTACAGGAGACTGACTATGAGGGCAGCTGTGGGAGAAGTCTAGAGTCTACTTGAGTGAAAAATTAACAAGTGAAAAGATTCAGGAGTTTGGTTTTGGGAGCTGTTGTGAGGTGATATGGTGAAAACAACTGCTTAAAAAAAATTATCTCTCCAGCCAGAACCTTCGTGGTTATCAGTGGAAAGAATACTCATGTTGGTACTATAAACTGATTAAATGTAAACACATGATACACTTCTGCTTTCTTTTTGTCTCTAGTTGACCATGCTCTTGCTCGTTTAATAACTGCATATGCTGAACATGGCCACAAAGCAGCCAAAATAAATCCCCTGTTTGCTGGCCAAGCTGTTATGAATACAGTACCTGAAATCCAAGAGCTGGCAGAAACTCTTCAAGGGCCTCTCATAACTACAGGTAAGTCTTTAGCCTTATCACAGAAAATTCTCTTCCCAGGTGATTTATTAGGAGGGTGCATCCACCATGGAAGAGCCAAATCCTGAGTGGTGGTTGAATCAGTAATGAACAGTTGGGTGGAAAATTGTTAACTTCAGCCTACCTATGAGTTTGTTGCAGAAGTCATTGAGTAATGAGTATGTGGTTCCTAGCATCTTTGAAAACCTTGGAAATTTCTACTTGTTCTTACAGCTGCTGAGGTTTTACATTAATTGCTTGAGCTGCTGTAACATTCTATGATTTAGCATAATAATTGACACTGTAGTGAAGTTGGGGCAGAAGTCAGGACTTGTCTTTTCTTGGATTCTTGCTGTGGCCTTGAAAAAAGGGGAGACTCTGCTTCATTTTCTCTGTCTGCAAAACCTCTGCTTCATTTTCTCTGTCTGCAAAGCAAGTGCTTGTTTACTTGTGATGTAGCTGGGATTGGAACTCCCCTCTCTGAGCCACAAGATATCAAGTGCTATACAGAGTTGCAAAAATAGAGATTTTGTTTATTTGTGGTAAACTCTTTGAGAAAGGCATTTTGGCACCTTATAAATAAGAACGAGACCCTCATCTTAATAACACTGAAGTGTGCTCATAAAATAGTTTCTTGAGTTTTATTTTTAAAGGGAGGAAAGGAAGACATTAATTTGTACACTCAACATGTTAATGTAATTGTGAGACAACAATTTAGGTCTAAGTGCTTCCCTCTCACCTCCAGAAGTAGATAATAACATCTATTTCTCACCAGGGCTTCTGAACATGGGGAAAGAGGAGGCTTCCCTAGAGGATGTGTTGGCTTACCTTGACCACATATACTGTGGACATATTTCCATAGAAACTAACCAGCTTCCAACTTTGGAGGAAAGAGAGTGGTTTGCTAAAAGGTTTGAAGAGCTAAAACAAGAAGCATTTACACCTGAAGAGAAAAAGCACTTGTGCAAGCTGATGTTGGAGTCCCAGGTACCCTGTTCACTCCTACTGGATTGTAGTAGAATTGTGGAGTTGGCCGTGAAACCTTTACTGCTCCAGACATATTATTCAGGCAGAAAAAGAATAATCACTATCCTGAAAGACTTGACAGTGTTCAAGAGGAAGTACCAGGTTTTGCCTGAAAAAGTGCAATACTCAAATGCAGGAATCTCACTGGAAGTTTTTTCCTGAATTTACTTAGCAGTCATTATTGGAACAAACAGCAATACCTTTTTGGGTTTGATTGATGGAATTGGAAATTATTTCTGGGAAAGTATTTCCAGTCACTTCCAAACTCAAAAGGCTTTTTGAACTAATTAGAACATATGTTGTCTGTAGCATGTGTTCTTGTAGCATAAATTTTTTAAGATTTGAAGACAAAAATAATTACTCTAGCAAGTATTAGGTCTTCAGAAGTGAGATTCTCTTAGGATAATGATCTGACAGCTTATATTAAATGTTATTGAAGGGAATGCAAGTTGGGAAGAACTCTATGAGATTCTGTGCTCTGGTGTAGCTGATCTATGTTTTCCTTTCACCTTCATGCTGATCTGTTTTATTAGCTTTAAAGTTTGTTATCTCTCAAGGCTTTGAGAGAATAAACAGAGTTAGACTGAGGTTTTAGCCATATAGCACTGGTAAATCTGCTGCTTTTCAGCAAAAGAACCTTTGTTCAAGGCATTCTATAAAGAAGTGAAAGATTTATGTACTTACAGTATGTCTAGAGAAAATTTATTCCAGTACTTCAGTGCTGTGAAAATTTTTCTTTTCTCCCTTTTCTCCCCACATACAGAAGGACAGAAAGGTAGAAGAGCAGGGTCTGTGACGTTGTCCCTGTTTCCAGTTTTCCAAGTGGAAGGAGTGTTAAATATGTTATCTACCAATGACTAAACAGAAGTATATGGCACATTTTGTGCTTTTCTTGCCACTTTGGCAGTTAAAGGAATTTGACAGTGACATAAGAGGGTGAAATTAGGACCTTGATAAATCCCCTGTTGACTCCAGAACTGTACTTAGGGTGTAGAATTTGACAGGAAAAATACTGCTTTTATGTGTGATTAGTTTTGTGTACATTGTTCCTTGGAACAAGATTGTTGCTTAACTAGAAATTGTTCAGCAGTTGGCTCAGATCTTTGGCTGTGGCTCTGTCTTCCCTTCTCAGTTACAGATTTTTTTTTTCAGTCTTCAGTTGTAGAACAGGAACTTTCAGTGCTTCCAAAACTTTGTCATTTGTTATGGCTGTGTAAGAGTTGATGAAAGGAGTGAAGTGGGAGGAGTGAGAGGAAAATAAAGTAAATGTAGAGCCATTATTTTCTTTCTCTCAGACAGTCTTCTCCTTATGTACTAAGGCCTGGATCCAATAGCAATAAAAATGGAACTGTCCATGCTTCTCCAGCACTTTGCATCTCAGGATAGTTAAGGTTCATACTGTAAAAGAAAACCATTCCTTAATTTCCACCTAAAATAAGTGATCAAGGAATTTGTAAGTTGCTCTGGTGTTACATTGCTTCAGTCATCTCCTTCCACATCTGACAGAGGCAGCTCAGTCCTCAATCCAACATTTTTCTGCTTAAGAGGAGATAAGAGCTGATTTCTTGTAGTTTATCATAACTTCTGGTCTTACACTGTGGGGATGGAGAATAACATGAGATTTTCAAGGCATGTGCTTAGGTCTGTGTGCCTTAAAGGTACTAACATAACTGTATTTCAATTTTGTACTGAAGTTCTCCTGTTTTTAATAGGAATTTGATCACTTCTTAGCCACCAAGTTTGCCACAGTGAAGCGGTACGGTGGTGAAGGAGCAGAGAGTATGATGGGTTTCTTCCATGAGTTGTTCAAGATGTGTGCATACAGTGGTGTGACTGATATTATTCTTGGAATGCCTCATCGTGGAAGACTGAATCTTCTCACAGGTTTACTTCAACTTCCCCCTGAGGTAAGAGAGTTAAAATCCCCTTGATACTTGCTCTGTGCCCAATTTATTTGCAATGACATAAAACCTGGGATTTTGTTATGTTGTGAATGCTGAATAAATAAAATAGTTACCTACCTGTCAGCCAGATCTTTGCAGGAGACTATTAAAGAGAACTCTGGTGAAGGGGATTCTGTGCTGTTACCAGAAGTGTCCTTGCAGTTTCAGGAGTAGGAGAGCATACAGTTCTTTAAATGTTTTTCTTTCAATGCATTAAGGAATCGTGAAGGGATTTTAACCTGATTTTGTTTTCCCCATGCAGCTCATGTTCCGTAAGATGCGTGGTTTGAGTGAGTTTCCAGAGAATTCAGCAGCCATTGGGGATGTTCTCTCCCACCTGACATCTTCTGTAGATCTTGACTTTGGTTCACACAGGCCTGTGCATGTCACCTTGCTACCTAACCCCTCCCACTTAGAAGCAATCAATCCAGTGGCCGTGGGCAAGACACGAGGAAGGCAGCAGACTCTGCTTGATGGAGATTATTCCCCAGAGAGCTCTGCACAGCCCGGGGACAAAGTCATTTGCCTGCAGGTATTTTGCTCACAATTTGTAACTGGTCACTTCTGTGAAGTGATGTATATAGAAATGTCAAACAAAACTGAACTAATCTATGGATCAAGAAGTAGGATCCTCTTTATGGAGAAATAGGTAGGAAAGGTAAATTTCCAGGTAGCTTATGTGATGGTACTGGCATGTGACCAGTTCCACTTCTAAGAATTTTTGAAGAACTTACTTTGATACCTTCCTCTATTTTAATAATACTCTGCATTGAGAGCCATTTGTGACCTTCCTCACAGACCACTTTTGCATTTAAACCACCACTTCTTTAAAACTTAAATGGGTTTGGAGAAGAGCTGTCAAAAAGATTTGCAAAATACACAGGAGGATATAAAAGTTTCTCATTTTATCATGGCACTGAGAGACTCTGCTGGAACTGGTTTTTACTCCTTGAACTGCCTTTTATAACTGTGGAGGCAGTCCTAAATATTTCCTTGATAAAATTTCTTTTCTTGCATTATATTAAACTTGGAAATACAAGTGAGTCAATCTCTTCAATATTTTTAAAGTCAGGAGTAAAAATTACTTGGGGCAGAACTGTTCTTGTGTGAAGAATAATAAATATGGAGGAAGTTAAAGGTAGAAGTGAAAATATATTTGAGTTAAATAAATCATTTGCTTCCTTGTGGAAGGATGTGGATGCTGAGAAAAAGAAGAAAGTGAAATTTGAAATGTTGAGAAGGCCTTGGGGCAAGTTCTTATTGTTCCTATTTTTTATTTTAAAAAAAGGCATCTTTGATTTTTTTGGGTGGTTGGAATATATGAAAACTATAAAACTCCTCTTGGCTAACTACCATGGACATTTCTGCAGTATTAATTGTTCATCTCTGCTGAAGAGGGGTTTATTTCTCTCAACTTTCTGGACATAAGGCAATTACTGTTTTTTATGATTTAGACTGAAATATGAGCATAAAGTCTCCTTGAAATAAATTTCACGTTTGATGTTCCACTCTCAGGGTCACTGATTAATTATAAACATTGTGGTGACCTTGCTTTTATGTTCTATGATAACACTGCCCAGAAAAAAACATGTGCTAGCAAAAACTGTTTCCAGCTTTCTGCTGAAATGAGTAAAATCCTGCTTGGATTGAATGAATCCTCTGGGGTTTGAGATGCATATGCAGAGTGTTGTGTTGTTGGATACTCTCACTGCCTGTAGGCTTTTTATACTTTGGGAAATTCTGAAGGCTGTAGAGTTCTGTCAGGTGTTCTGGGGTCTTCACTCAAAGCATTCTTAAGACAGTAGAAGAAAGCAAAAGGGAAAAGTGAAAACCCAGTATTTTAGGAACAAGTATAGCATGGTAAGGAGTAGAGTGAGGATGCCGTGTTTTCTCTCTTGCAGTAGTTAACTCTGGTTTTCTGTGATGCCTTTTGAAAAAAGTCTCTGTATTAGAACTGTATAAAACCCAGTGCTGCCATTTCATTGGTTGATTGCACTTCTACTCTCTTCCAAGTGTCCTGGCACCTCCAAAAGTCTCTCAAGGCTTGAAACAGTTCTCCCACAACTAGAAAATAGGACTGTCAACAGGTTTTAATAAGAAACTACATCAATATGCATAGTGACTTTGATCTGCAAAGGATCAAATCTGCATCCTGAGGAAGCTATGATCAGATTAGTCAGTGGAAACTATAATTTCAAAGTATGATACTAAGTGGTACTAATTCTAGTATCTCTAGCCTTTTTGAAAACCTGGGTTGAATGCCACAGTAGTCTCCTCTTCCCTTTTATTTGCAACATTTGTTTGCAATTTTGAAATGGAATGATAACTTAGCTTTTGTTGCCTTCTAAAAACTTTCCTGTTCTTCTGTATGCTTTCATTCAGTTCCTTTCCTTCTTTTTTGTCTATCATGTCTGTCCCTGTCTGTTTGGTAAGGTGGCAATAGGCATAAATCCCAGTTCACCAGCATTTACCTTTCAGCAAAGAGTGTGGTGCATGCTGTGGTGACTGGTTTCCTGTTGTTCTTTCAGTGGTCAGTTGACTTAAAATTATAGATCAGTTTGGGTCAGAAAAGACCTTTAGGATCATCAAATGCAGCCATTAACCTCACTGGCTGCTGACTGCTGCAGCTTTGCTATGGCCATGGTCCTTGCAGTCACCTCTGCACTGGTGAGTGAGTTTTAGGAGATGATAGATCTGTTCCAGGTAAGGATTACATCAGGAAATAATGTACAGATGTTGGCTGCCATGACCTTGTGTTGGTGATTAGATTATATAAACTCTCATATAATGAAAACAGTAGTCTGAAAGGGTTCAGAAGTGGATCCAGCTGAAACAATATCTGTTCTACCTACTTAATTTGAAAGCTCTTGCTTAAGGAGTTATGGCTTTGATTTTCTGTTACTCCAGTGATTTCTAATGAGACTTGTCCATCTTCCCTAATGTAGGTTCACGGTGATGCTGCTTTCTCTGGGCAAGGGATTGTTCCTGAAACACTGACCCTCTCTAATCTACCACATTTCAGAGTTGGTGGGAGCATCCATCTGATAGTTAATAACCAGCTGGGATATACCACTCCTCCAGAGAGAGGAAGATCATCTCTCTACTGCAGTGATATTGGTACGTAGCCTTGAGTCAGAAGGGAGATTGCCTGGTGTGTCAGGAAGGATTTTTAACTCCAGTGTGAATATGCTGTGGCTTTTTATAGTGAGTGCCTGTCAGCTCTAGGGAGTAATATATCTCCATTTTCATGATAGAGTAGAAATTAAAATTATTATGGATTATTACCTCCTACTTGCAAAAATTCAGCTGTTAAAAGTATAACCTTCCCTGTCTGCTTTATAGCAAAGACTAGATATCAAAGAAAAATCTTGTCACATTTTTACAGGCTGTTATAAAATATTTGCAAGGTTACTGTGAAGTCTATAACTCATTTAATTTCTGGTATGTCATTGAGAGCTTTTAAAAATGTGATAGTATATCATAGATGTATTATAAATATATCTTTAAATTTAATCAAAATCATTTCAGTGTGTTTTTTGAGTGAGATTTATGAGTCAGAAACTCCTTCATTTTTCTGTTTTGTTTGTTGTCAGGTGAACTTGTTTTGCTTTTAATCAAAAGATGAGGCTCATGCCATTTCTGTGCTTAAACTCTTGGCTTGTATGAATTCCTAGTTGTGATTGCTTAAGATAAGAAGGAAACAAAACTCAGTTTGTTTGGAAGAGAAGCAATCAAACTGTTCTCTGCCATTCCCTGGAGTATTCCATCCTGATTAAGAAGATGTGGGAACTTTGTACAGAAAGTCCTCTGGGAATATAGTGCTGCTAAAGAAGTTGTACTCAAACTGTGACAAATACACCAGGATGGGCCAATTGCCCCTTGGCTTGGGGAAGACTCCTTCTCCTTACCCCACCTCTCATCACAAGGGGCATCTTTTGTAGATTTGTTTTTGTTACAAACACTTCATGTGAGGGTTTTCAGCAGAGTACGTGCGTGTCTGCTTTCTGTGGAAGGGGTTGAGTGTGTTTAATGTTACTTTTTGAATCCCTGGGCAGGGAAAATTGTTGGATGTGCTGTTATCCATGTGAATGGGGATGACCCTGAGGAAGTTGTCCGTGCCACCCGCCTGGCTGTCGAGTACCAGCGCCAGTTCCGCAGGGATGTGATAGTAGATTTGTTGTGCTACAGGCAGTGGGGACACAATGAACTTGATGAGCCATTCTTCACCAACCCCAGCATGTATAAAATCATCAGGTAAGGTACCCAAAATGTACTTGTGCATACACCAACTCAGAATCACCCGCTACTGCAGTGTAATGAAGATATCAGTGAGTCTTTATGTAAGTGTAGCTACACTGTCAGCAGCCCTTGACTAAGGTTTGGGTCTGATAATAAAAAGTTAATGAAGGTAACCACTAGTGTTGTTTTCTCAATGTATGTCTTGATGCCTCTTGCAGAGCCTTTGGATTTCAAATTTGTCATGGCTACTGAGCAGAAGGAAAAGCTGTGCTCTGTCAGAGGGAAGTGTAGATAATGTGGGAGAATGGGCAGAAAGAGTGTGGTGTTTGTCACATCTTTTCTTGGTCCTGCTGCTCCCAACTGGGACTCATCTTCATGAGCATTTAAGTGTATTCAGATTCCATCTTTATCCCCAGAGAAAAATACACAGGAAAATTCACTGACCAGTGAATTCTGGTAGTCTAAGTGAAGCATTTATGGAATGGATGGAATGATTGTCAGCTAGTGCTGAAATACTGCTGTCAGTTTGTCTAAACAAAATATGCATGATAGCACAGTCAGTGTAACTGGGAGGGTTTTTGACTTGTTTTTACATGTAACTACCCACTAGAGGTACTTCTTCTAATTTATTTATTTTAAATAAAGGACTGTAAAGCACTTACCCAAGAGAACTCTTATCTTTCTAGAAATGCCAGGAAAGCGAACTTGATGCAAATGAGTATAATGAATCTTAGTTTATTTTAATTTTCTGTGGTACCTGCTGTTAGTAGGGTGGGTTTTCCTTTTCTGGGAGTGATGCTGTTTTCAGACTTAATGTCTGTGGGATTTGATTCCCTCCCTGACAGATCCCGTAAGAGCATCCCAGACGCGTACGCAGAACACCTGATAGCTGCTGGGCTCATGACTGAGGGTGAAGTCTCAGAGATAAAGGCAGCACACTATTCCAAACTGAATGACCATCTTGCCAACATGACTCTGTATACTCCACCTCCCACCAACCTGCAGTCTCACTGGAAAGGTTTGGTTGAGCCCTCTGCTAAAATCACCACTTGGGACACCGGGATGCCTGTGCCACTCCTGCAGTTCATTGGAATCAAGTCTGTAGAGGTGCCTGAAGAACTCCAGATTCACAGCCATCTCCTGAAGACCTATGCACAGGTCAGTGGAGTATAATGATGCTTCTTATCCCAGTGCTATGGTATGATCTGTTACAGGAAAAATTCTAAACACAACAACACTGCCATTTACAGAACAGATTAGTATTCACTAGGAAAAACAGCTCCTTCTCTTTTCAGAGGCTGGGTTTATGCCATTCGTCCTCCAGTTTTGAAGACAGACATGTTCTTTCCTCCAGTTCTGACCATATACTTAATTTTGTTATTTCAACAGTTTTTTTACAATGAAGAAAAAAGCTTATTGAAAAATCAGTGAAAGTTAGGGGTTGGAAGGGACCTCAAAAGATAATTTACTCCAGCCCCCCTGCCAGAGCAGGGTCACCTACAGCAAACAATAGAAACAGTTATGATAAATTACTATGATTTATATACCTTATGATTATAATGAGTTCCTTATGAGAGAATGAAGCAGGAACTTGATAATAGTGTACACAGTTTCTGAAGCCAGTAGTGAGTGTTTATGTTTTATGAATATAAACATAAGCATACAAGTTTAACAGTCAGCTTTTGATAACTCTTAAGTCTTTGTGTAATAATTGGGTTGGGTTGGTGAATGTTTTCCTTTAAGTGATGGCCATGCACAGGTGTCTGGTTGGAAGCCATGGAGAAGCCCTGAGTTCAGTATTTCAGGAGACTGATGTTCTTCTCTTCCCAGCCCAAGGCAAGAAAACCACAGCTGGGTATGATCATTTGTCTGCAGTTCTGCAGGCCAAAACAGGGGAGAATTCTGGAGACTGAAATATATATGCCTGGTATCTGTCATCACTGACAACCAGAAAAATCAGAAGTCAAGAGCAAGCTCTGTGTTAAGATTTTTAATATTTTCAGACTAAGATCTAGTTGGTCATACACAGTTTGTTGACTGGTAAGTGAGCAGGTGGGTCAGCCATGGTTCTGTGGTCCTCAGTGCAATGTTTTTCAGGATGTGCTGGAGTAAGATTGTGTGTATTCCAAACCAACCTAAGCTGGCTGCAGGAATATAGCATTACTAGTTTCTAATATTGATCTTTGCCACCAAAAGAGCTACCCATAGAAGCAGGCAAAGTAGTAACTTTTCCATGTTGTTTGCTTGTTCAGTCAAGAGTTCAAAAAATGGAGGAAGGAACAAAGCTGGACTGGGCAACAGCTGAAACTTTAGCATTTGGTTCCCTGCTGAGCCAAGGTAAGATGCATCTAGACAGCAGACAATAAAATATTTTTGCTTTGATGTCAGTAAAGCATATTAGACTACTTGGGTGTTTCTAAGTCTGCAGATTGATACAATGTGTAAATTTGACAATATGTCTTCTATTTCACTGTTTCTAGATTTAGTACTAAATGTCTTCAAAGAATTGTTACTCCCTCCCACTCCCTCAAAAGATTTGTGCACAGAGACCTGCATAGATCTCTCAAATACTTTCAGACTGTGTTTCATGCTACTACTTCTGTTCCCCCCTCTGTAGCCTGAACTCATATCTCCATTGACATGATATGATAGTGAATGCACATTTTTTGCAGTTTGCTTCTGTAATTTGAACCATTTACCACAAAGTCTTGGCTACAGAGAGGAGAAAAGAGAAATGTCTGAGTATCTCTGTGCTTGTGAGTTGGACCTGCACCTGGTTTACAATTCCATCTCAGATTTGATTTTGCTGATACAGGGAATCCAAGAAGAGACATAGCAAGTAATATTTTTGAAGTGTGAAGCTGTTGTCCTGCATGTTTTCTTTTTACATGACTTTCTAATTGAGTGTTTTATTTATTGCTTGGCAAGGGTTTAATATCAGGCTAAGTGGACAGGATGTTGGCAGAGGGACCTTTAGTCAACGACACGCGATGTTGGTTTGTCAGGAGACAGATGATACCTACATTCCCCTGAATCACATGTCCCCAGACCAGAAGGGTTTCCTAGAGGTAGGTTCTGTGATCCACGAGACACCTTTATTCAATTTGTGCTGAAGCAGAATGCTAATTTTAAAGCTACTGAGATACATGTAGGAAGCCTGTGTATTCTAGCAAACCCCTCATACAGAGGCATAAAAACTGTTCGGACCCCCCCCCTTCTTTGTAGTTACTCTCTTTACAATTTCAGCAAGGGGGGTTGCTATTTCTTGAATGATCAACTATTACTCTTTCCCCCTCAATGTCTTCATTAAAAAGTAAAAAAAAAGACATGAGGGAGACTATCAGTGACCCTTAGGAGTGCTTCTCTTCAGTATGCCTAGCACTGATGGGCTGATTCCAAAGGTTCCTAACCCTGGGTTGTCTTTTTCCTCACCCCTCCCCCCCAAAAATTTCCTTCTGTTAGGTGAGTAACAGTCCCTTGTCTGAAGAAGCTGTGCTTGGTTTTGAATATGGAATGAGTATTGAGAGCCCTAAGTTACTGCCAATCTGGGAAGCTCAATTTGGAGATTTCTTTAATGGAGCCCAGATAATATTTGACACTTTCATCTCTGGAGGTGAGTGTACAAGGAGCTATTATATTTAAAAATGAATCATTTGTACTAAGCACATTTTTAGAAAATCTTTCGTCTTTGAAGTAAAAGGACAAAGTATTGAGAAAGTAATTTTGTTTTCTCAAGAAGTCTTACGAGCTTACTTCAGGGGTCCTGACTTCTGTGCTGCTTTTCTCTGAAGACAATTCATCTAAAATGAAAAATATCCCACCCTTGGAAGAAAACAGTAAATCAGAAAGGGCAGTTTATTTTTTTTAATGACCTTTCCTCCCTCCTCTATTCCCCCTTTTATTTTGATGTGTGTATATATAGCAGGTTGCTTTTGAGTCTGTACTTTTCCTTCATGAGGCATCTAAAAAATTCCTGAAGCAATGCAGAAGGAAAACAGTGCTTGTATAAAAGAAAGACCCCACAGAAGTGCCTTACAATGAACTTCTAAATTTCACTTCAACATGTTTTCTGAGTGTTCAGATAAAAAAAAACCCTGAGCTGGAACATTCTGAGAAAAAATGGATTTCTGGAGTGGGATTTGTTGTATGTAAGTGTCCAGAGTTTTGGCAGCTAGCATCAGTTGCTCCTCTGCACTCCTTCTGTAATCATATATATCAGAGATTCAGAGCCCTCCTATGTATTTGAAGCTGGAAGGAATTATCTTCTGGATTGTAATCCCTTAAACAGCACAAGAGGTTTGAGTTCAGGGGAACAATCCTGTGGCCATCACTGCTGTGCTAGCTAGGTCTGCCTCTCATGGAGCTGCCCAGGTCACACCTGCAGAGGACCAATTTACAAAGTATGCAGAAAATATGCAATGAATTATGGTTAGGGTTTTTTTTTAGTGGAGGGTTACCTTTGAAGACCCCTGTTAGTCAGGAGGACAATTCCATTAAGAGTATTTTTGCATAGTGATGTTTTTAAATTAGGTTTTAAAATCTTCATCATATTTCATTCTCCTCCTTGGAGACATAAGTCTTCTGGAAGCCCAAAATTACATGATAATTTCAGAAACTTCAGGTCATCCAATGTGTGCTGTTTCACTCTTGTGAATCTCATGGCAAGATTCCAGCACCATGGGTCAAGCTTGTATTTAACGACAGGGGAATCTGCTATTATTTTTTCCTGAGCAGTTTTTGTGAAGTATTATGTGTTTTGCAGCTTTACATTCTGTGTTATGTGTTCATTCTTTCCTTCCTCCTCATGATGTGTTTTTAGGTGAGGCCAAGTGGCTTCTGCAGAGTGGGATAGTCATTCTTCTTCCCCATGGCTATGATGGTGCAGGCCCTGAACACTCCTCCTGCCGGATGGAACGGTTCTTGCAGGTACCCCACCTCACCTCTCAGATTCACATCTCCCCCAGCTCAGCACTGGCAACCACTGCTCTGGGACTCCTGTCACAAAATGCCACATTCCTGGTATACCTGCTTGTGACATCAGAAGCTGGAGAAACACCAGGATGATACCATCATGATGAGATAAGGACAGGTTGGGCTGGAAGTGGAGGAAGAAGGGGTACTGTGATGAGAAGGTGTAGGTCTAGAGGTGATGAGGAAGCAGTTTTGGTTTAAAAAACCAACAACAGCCACAACAGCTCTGGTGCAAGACTGACTGAACCTTGTAATAACTGCTTGCTGTTCCTGTTGGTATCTGTCACCTGCTCAAGTGGGTGTGTGGTAACATGACATTTCCTAGTGTGAGATTTGTCTAGTGCTTGCAGAGGCCCTGTGCCCTCTACAGACAGCCCTGTGGGACATGCTTCAGTGCTGCCTGCTGTCTTTTTTCTGATTGCTGCTCCTCAGCAATGTCACAGTGCCACAGAATGCACCCAACAGCAAGAGAGAATTGCTGACCTGCAAATAGACCTCCTCCTAGAGAAAACATTTTGGGGGTTAGCCTCTGAAACAGGCAGCCACCCTCTGGTGTAAACCACTCACAGATCTGTCCACTGGGCACAGAGTATACAAACAGAATGCTAGATACTATTAAATGTGATTTAGTAAATTTGCAGCACATTTTTACAAAAAACCCAAAACACTAAAAAATCCCAAAACACTAAAAAGTCTCCATGGGATTGTAATGGATTGTCCACTGTTAGAAGAACTGTCATGTCCTGGTTACAGTGTTGTAGAAGGAGGTAGCTTAGATTTAATCTTACTATTTAAATGCTCAATCCATTTCTTCTGTAAGGTTTTTCTTCCTTTTCTATCAATGTCTGAATTGGTAGATTTGCTTATATTCTCATACTAGTCAGTGTGCCTTACCTGCCTGGATTCTGTGTTGCATATTTGGCTCACTGCTTGCTTCTTGAGAAGGTATTGTTGTGTTTCCCTTCCACAGATGTGTGACAGCTCAGAAGAGGGAGTTGATGGGGACCAGGTCAACATGTCAGTTGTGCATCCCACCACCCCAGCCCAGTATTTCCATTTACTCCGTCGGCAAATGGTCCGGAACTTCAGGAAACCTCTAATTGTTGTGGCTCCAAAAGTGTTACTCAGGCTCCCTGTAAGCTGAAAGTCTTCTTTTAATTTTTTATTTTATTTTTTTTCCCCTCCTCTTCTCTTACGTGTTCCCTTCCTCTTCCTCTTTGTTCTTTGGTGTCTGCTTTGGGGTCAGGTCTGCTAGGGGCAAGATAGGTGGAAGATCAAAGGTGGGTGGGAGTGAGCTAGATGAAGGGTTGATTCTTGGTCTGGAATTGTTCTTGGGAAGCTTATTGTGCCCCCTTTCGGTGGGAATGGGAATGAGAGGGAGAGGGAAGACTGCACCTTTTGTATTCACCAAACCCCTGTCTTGGTATCCTCATCCCAACTCTAGCCTGAGGGAAAAAGCAGAAAGATTTGGTAACTTCCATCTCTCCCCCATGTAGGCTGCTGTATCAAGTTTTGAAGAAATGGCCCCAAGGACAACATTCAAGCCTGTCATTGGTGACTCCTCAGTAGATCCTAAAAGGTAGCTCTGCTTTCTCAAGGAGAAGCTCAGAAGGAACATCTGTCACTTTCTCTTACCTAACATCTCAAGTTTGAGGTGATGTGAAAGAGGTCACTTTGGGAGGAAAATGTTGTTTTATGGTGGGTGACTTAGTTTTCCTTGTTTCTCTCCTTTTCTTCTACTTATTTGTTGGTAGTTACCATATCTGTCTGCATGACAGTCAAGAGTTCAGACTGTCAGGCTGTGCCCCCACGGGGAGGCTGTGACCACCATTACTGATGGGCACTGTTCTGCACCATGTGTGGTACCTGACAGTCACTGGCAGCAGCTGTTCTGTGAAGAGATGTGGAATTTTTGTTCTGGTGTTGAAACACCTGAACTGATGAAGTGAAGTTAGGGCAATAATAAATTGTCTGTGTCTCCCTTCAGATATTGTAGACAGTCCTGTTAAAAACCAGGCAATTCTGGCCATCATTTGTTTTCTTTCTTAAGGTTCTTACCTTGTCCCAATAGTACCTGTGTCTGACAGCATCTCTGATGCTTGCATCCTCACCCACAATCAAGTGCTGGAATTATCTTAGCATCTTGGGTTTTTTGAGACTAGTGGTGAGGTGCAGAAGGTGAGGTTTTTCTCCTTGCCTTTGTTCATTAAGGTTACTAAGGCAGCCCAGACCTGGTTGCTGGAGTGTATTATTTATCTCCTGCAGGCAGTTCCTCTTTGGCATGGGAGAGAATTGCCCTCTGAAGGTACTGCTCTCCCTCTCTGGTTTATTCTCTACAGACTGTGCATAAACAAGTAGCTTTGACTGAGTGTTTAATTTGTAGACAGTTACAGCTAAGAGAGATGAATCTTATGTCTGGTAATATTCCCAGGATTAAGAATCAGGACCTCTGGGCTCTGGCATTCTGTGCCCAAGGGTTAGTTTGCCAGCTATTGGAGGGGAGTGGGATGGAAAGGAAAGCAAAAGAAGATAAAACATGGTAGCAGTTTAGTTTAATAATGTTATCTTTATAGTTTGGATTTGTTCAAAATATGATACTGTTCTGCATAGAATTTCTGGAAAACACTGAATTTGGAAACATTTTGTTTTCTCTTTAGTGTCACCCATGTGGTGATCTGTTCTGGTAAGCATTACTATGCTTTGGTGAAGCAAAGAGAGACACTGGGAGAGAAACAACACAACACAGCTGTTCTGAGACTTGAAGAACTGTGTCCTTTCCCCCTGGAAGCTCTACAGCAAGAGTTGAGGAAATACAGCCATGCCAAAGGTCAGCATGACTTCTACATTTCTGTTTCTAGACTCTTTGAAGTACTGAGCTAGATCTGTTGCCTGCCCTCTAGGATGAAGAGCTGCAGTGGCTTTTTCCTCTTTGCTCTTACTCCCCCTACCCCATACATCTGGTGTTTCTATAGTGGGATAATACAAATGTTTACCACTTCTGCAAAATATAACTTGTCTCTATTCTGAAAAGCACTAGGTAAAATTGGAGTGAACCATTTGAGGCATTTTTTGCCTTGGTCTTTTCCAGTCCAGTCTTCTAAGTAGCTTTTGAAAATGGCAGTAGAAAAGCAGAATATACCCACAGGGGTATTTGGTTTGACTTCAGCAAGCTCTGTGCAAGGGAATTCATTCTGGCAAGCCTTCATTTCAAAGCTGGTGCCAAGACAAAAAAAGGCAGAGGTGCTATAAAATAAAAACCTGTTTTTCTTGAACTGCTGGAAAGATAAACATGTGTATTTATAATGTACCTTTATCCTTTAGTCTTCGTATGGAGTCAGGAAGAACCACAGAACATGGGTCCATGGTCCTTTGTGTCACCACGTTTTGAAAAGCAGCTGGGGGTTAAGGTAAGATGTCCCCATGGGGTTTTAGTCTTTAAAATGATGTTTGAAGTTCACCTTGAATGCAAAATTCTGTGATGCTTAACACAAAATTAATCTTGATGCCTAAACCCAATGTGTGTTCTGATTTAAGCTACTGATGCTCTTTTTAGCATCATGTACTGGTGATGAGCAGGACTGGAGCTTTCTATTACCAGCTGTTTAGTCTAAGTAGACAGGATGCTGAAAGATCTTGGGTAGAAAACAACATGCTTGAAGTGATTAGAAGGAAAATCCAAAGCTGCTCTTTGTTCTGGAAGATCATCCACTTGAAGCCATGGTCTTTGGGAGATGGAGGATAACTTCCTGCATTAATTCCAGCTGGGTCTACCCAGTATCTGACAGGAGATCTCACCATGGCATCAGAGGACCTTGGTATGCAGTCCTATATTTATGCTTTATTAATCATTTCCTCCTGATTCAAATTTCAGCTCCATCTTGTGAGTAGACCTCCTTTACCAGCCCCAGCAGTTGGCATTGGAACCCTGCACCACCAGCAGCAGGAAGACATTCTCACCAAAACATTTAACTAAGTTTTCAACATATGGACTATTTCTGCTGTCAGTCACATTTGGTGCCTCCTCCTATGAAGAACAAAAGCCAGAGGGTTAGGACTCTTAGTTGAACAAAATGGGCAAAAAAGAATGGAACAGGTTCTGTAATGATGAAGCAATTTTTTTCATGTAAGGGAATACCTAAAGATGAGAGGTGATGCCTGTTACTCTAGATATTTCTTGTTCTCTTGTAGTATTTTCTACAAAATATCTTTTTAAAGTTAAAGAAAAACACAAAACAAAACAAATCCAGTTCAGGGAACAGAACATTGAGGTGGCTATAAAATACCTTGTATCACATTGCTAATTTCACTGGACAGTTCCTGGGATGTTGTATGTGTGGAACCAGTTTCCATTTCCACAGAAGTATTAGTGCTGGTTGGTTGAATAAATGCTTCCCTGTGACTGGAAATGAGCCATTTCTGTAGCAGAATGTTGTGGATTTTCTAATTTCTTTTGCTATGGGACAGAAATGAAATTTGTTGCAGTTGTTGGTGCTCTTCTCAACACAGGAGTGTGTTAAAGCAGGATTCTTGCAGGGGACCTTGCAGAATGGTTCCTGAAGGCTGCAGGCACCACAGTTTCACTCAGCTGGAGAAGTGCTTTCACATCAGACTTGCTGGGTGGAAGGCTGCAGGCATCATGCCATGTTTTAGAACCATATTTTGTAGAGGCCTAACCCATTACTGGACACTGTCTTCTTACTGAGAAATTCTTTTTAGTGTCCTTCTCGTTTGTTGCTTTTTTTCCTTTCTTTAGCCCCAAGACTGTACTGTTTAACTGGTCCATTGGTTTAGTTTTCTGTGTTGACAAGGAATGTGTAACTTCTCACTAGTAAAGCCAAAGGGAAGTGCATTTAAGAATCCATCTCTTTTCCAGTCCCTGGCTGCTGGGCTGTTTCACCATTTCTCATGAGAGCTGCCTGTTTTCAAGGGCTCACTTCTGCTCAGCTTCTTCCTTCAGCAGTCCTTAGTTCCCACACAAAATCTTGCATATGCTGGAAGGTGGCTGAAATTGTGACTAAATATGAGCAACAGAAAAGAGACCAGACCAAAAAGACTCCAGACCGTGGCAAACTAAATAGAGAAGTGCAGTAAGGCAGGCTCCAAAAAGTTTAAGGGGCAACTGATTGAAAAGTGTAATAGTGAGGACTCTCTCAAATACACCAGCAGCTGTAGGGGTGAGAGGTAGGAGAATTAAGAGGTCAAAAGGGCTCATGAAAAAAAATCTGTAGCAAAACCCACCCAAACATCATGGCTTTTTGTGGTTTTGTTTTTTCAGTGTGGGGGGTCCTCAGCTCGAGCCCTGTTGGGTGGTTCCTGAGGAAAAAGGTCTTTCCAGAGTAGGCGCTGCAGACTTTGTCTACAAAAGATGTGTTAACAAAACAGGTTATAGAAGAAATCAATGAAAAGCATAGTAGCAAATGACAGAACAGGAGGGTAATCAGTGAGGTTTTCTGAGGCAGCTCAAGCAGACACAGGTATTTGAAGAAGCTCCCAAAATGTACCTCTGCTCCAGCAACAGGACAATGGGAGCAGGAGAGGACAGTGACTAAAAGGAGTTTAGCTTTAGCCTTTACAAGCAAGGAGTGACCATGGGTCTTCTCCTCACTGCTTCTGCTGAGGGCTCTGAGAAGGCTTCTCCTCACACCCATTTCCTCCTTCCACCAAGAGCAATTCTTATTCCCTCCACAGTACATGGGATCTCTGTGTCCATTTAGAGGACTAATGTGTCAGCCAGAGCTCCACGAGGGATCTGCCAGGGCTCCCCAAAAGTGCTGTCACACCACTGCCCCTTGACACTGCTTGTGTCACCTCTTCCTCTTAACATGTTTTGAGGAAATGTTTAAAAAGCCCTTTGCCTGCTTGTCCCCAAACTGCCCTCTGCTCTCAACATGGAGAAGTTTCTGTAGCCAAATGCTCTACACCCCAGCAGTCTGTGGCTGGCTCTTGACTGGGAAGCCCTTGAAGGGAAGGTTTCAGCACAGCTGTCATCTGGGGAAAGAAATAAATTGGCAATTATCAGTAAGCAAAGGAGAAATGACCAAAACATTGAGGTTAAGCAAGGAACAAGGAAGCCAGATGGCTGTAGTGAGGTAAAAGCTGCCCCAGCAACCCTGGTGCTGATTGCCCTTCTGCTACCCCACGGCAGCTCTCCCATCAACACTGCCTTTTTCCAGCATTTTCTCTTCTCCAGCCTAGCTGGCAAAGTGAAGTGGGCACCTCCCTATTCCTCTCAGACTTATCTGGGGGTGTATTCTTAAATAGAACAAATCTACCATGAGCCAAAGATTTCTTTGAAAAGCAACAAGATGGGTTTAACCAAATCCATCACTTCCAGACAGAAAGTCCTGGTAGGTGAGGAACTTTAGGTTACAGGCAGGCTGCACATTTACTTGTGGAAATGGCTCCCAGAAGCAGATCTGAAGCAGAACTTGGTATTTTACACTAATTCCCACATTAGTTCTTAACTCTATATGACCCAGAAGTAACCTCTGTAACCTGTTCTGGAGTCTGTTTCACATGACTTCTTCAGCACATCCACAAGTGACATGAAATCATGTTTGCTCTAGCAAACTGCACAACTTTCTGTGCCTTCTGATCAGCTTCAGCAATCAAGGCAAATTCACATTTAAATTTTTGCTCTGAGATTCGCAGGGATTTCTTTCTACGGTTCCTAGGCTGGAAACCTTTCCTGAGAATGGCTGGAGCTCTGCCTCTCCTTTTCTTCTGTTTTCAGCCATGAATATTGATTGCCTGGTAACAACAGCTGCTCCTTCCCAGGGACATGGTTACATTTTCTTTGGTTGTAACACTTAGGGTGTGTACTTGTGTTGCTCTCAGCACTTTTTGTAGCACTTTTTGTACAATTTATCTCTTGATGCTCTGCTCCCAAAGAACATTTACATGGATAACTAGAAAAAGGAGGCTGAAGAGTAACATCTCTGTGGCTGCAGCTGTAACTAAGGAAGTTGTAGAGCACAATCCTCAGCCTTGGCATCAAGCTGATGATTACATAAAAACACTTTTTTTTCACTATGACAATACACACAAGGGAAAAACTGACCCAGGATGTTGAATTTCATGTGACCTGAGCCTCACCTTGTTATGACCTTGCTCACAGACCATGCTCTGCATACAAACGTGGCTCTCCCTGCATGAGATTTCAGGTAAGGGAGGCTATTGAACAGAATTCTTGAAAGATTGTAGCAAGGTCTCAGTAAAGAGGATTTCTTCTCAAATAATGAAGAATAAAATCCAAAATATAGATTCAAGATTGGGGGAAGCCCTAGTCCTTCGCTCATTTCATATTCTTTCTTGGAAATTTAGCCTAAAACAAGCCTATCCATACTGTGAGTTACTCAGAAGGAATAGTTTTAAATTATTATTATCTAAATCCTGCAATAAGTTCTGATAACCCTCATTTTACAGACCATTGCCTGTTCACAGAACTGTCACAGTTGGAAAATACCTCTAAGATCACAGAATCCACCATTAACCCCGAAAAAAATATCACCATAGCCACTAAAGCATGTCCTGAAGTGCCACAACTACGTTTTTTCAATACCTCCAGGGGTGGTGACTCCACCACCTCCCTGGGCAGGGTGTTCCAGTGTCTGACTGCTCTTTATCAGTAAAGAATTTCTTCCTAATACCGAATCTAAACCTCTCCTGGCACAACTTCAGGCTATTTCCTCTGCTCCTCTCATTATTTGCTTGGGAGAAGCCAACTCTCTCCTCAGCCTATTGTAAAGCAGCTGTAGAGTGGTCAGGTCTCCCCTCATCCTCCTCCAAAAAACTGAGCACTGCGAGTCAGGAATGACCCCGTTTCGGTGATATTCATTCCCAGCCACTCTCCACAGCCCCGTTTTATCAAATTCCTTGTGAAATTACCACACCACCCATCAACACTGTAGCGCACACCACTAAAGCTGTCGGAGAGGTGCCAACACCAGGGAAACCTCCCCAACCCCCCCGAGGACGAATGAAGAGGCGAGTACAGCTGCGACTGAGGAGCAGATATTTTATTTTTCTCACACAAGCCGAAACGAACTCTTAGGACGGGTGTCGGCGGTGCTAGCGGCGGGCAGAACTCTGCCAGGGTTCCGCTGCCCAGCTCGCTGAGGCGAAGCTGCGAGAGCGGTCCCGGGCACCGCGCAGAGCACGCCGGGAGCGCCGCTTCCAGCGGGTCCTTCCCCGCCGTGGCTGCCCGATCCCAGCCTGATCCTTTCCGTACCGCCGATTGCTCCCCGCCCCTCGCCCCCTTCCCCTCGCCTCAGAGGAAGGATCGGAGCGGCGATCAGTGAACCGCAAGCGGGGTTCGGGGTGGCTTTTTCCCCCCCGCCGCGCCGGTAGCGCCGTCCCCTCGGGGGCAGGGAGAGCCGTGCGCCGGCGTCACGTGACGGAGACGGGAGGCGGTGGCGGACGAGGAGGAGGAGGAGGAGAAGCAGAAGGAGGAGGAGGAGGAGGGAGCGGCGGTGACAGCGGCTGAGGGGGCGGCGGATTCCGCCGCCGCCATGGGCAGTGAGTACCGGCAGCGCGGTTCGGAGGGTGGGGGAGCCGGGCCGGGTCGGGCCGGGCCAAGCCAAGGCAGGGGACAGCAGCCTTGGAGAGCGGAGTCGCTGTCCGTCTGTGTGAGGGGAGGACGTGGCCGCCGCTGAGGTGGCGCCGTGTCTGAGGTGCCCGCCTCAGGGAGGCCGGAGAGGAGGCGGCAGCGCGGGTGCCTCCGGCCGGGCAGGTGTCAGGGCTGCAGGGCAGAGGGTGAGATGAGGCACCCGCTTTTCTGGTGGTTTGTTGGGGTTTTTTTTATCGTTGTTTTTCCTCTGGCCTGAGTGTTTTTGTGCTGCCTTCTATGGAGCGAGATGCACCTGCTGGTGAGCTGCCTGAGAGCTTGGAATGAGTAAAGCTGGAATGTGTCAGCAGCACAGTGTAAAAGCAAACATGGCATTTCGAGCAGACCAAAATGTTACTTAACTTGGCTTGCTTTTTTTTTTAATTTATTTTAGGAGGTACTGATGTGTTGGAGCTGGGAATAAAGTGCAAGTTTTTGGAGGGCAAATTGCCCACCAAGCACATGTGCTCTGGAATTTTTATTTATTTATTTGTTTTCCAGAAGAAGGGCTCAAGCTGTCCACATTTCCAGTGTTTCTAGAGAAGAAAATGTGGAGAGAGATTTATTGAAAGTTAAAATTGATCAAATTAAGTGTTGCAGTGATTTAAATTAAGATTTCTAAACATATTTTAGATACTGATTTTTTTTTTCTCTGTTAAATACTTCCATAAAACCCAAGATAGTAATCTCTACATGAATACTTTTTGATCTCTGTGTTCTTTGCTTCTGTGTTTAACTAGCACAGGCTGATACTAGGTCATTTATTTTTAGATGGAATACAATTTAGTTCAGTTCTGGTGATATATGCAGTGCCTCTTTTCATCTGAAATGATTCCAGCTGTGGAAAAAAGAATGGGTCAAATCTGATTAGAATAAGGATTCTGTTAACATTTTTGCCCTTTTTTTTAGCTGTTTTAAGAAGAGGGCATTAGTTTTCAGATAACTAATAAGGGTGTGTTGTAATAATTCACTTTCACAGTGTTACTGTGCTTTATTTCCCCCCCAAGGAGGTAAAAAAGTTGTATGAAGCTTTATGAATTCATAAAGGTTTGCTAATATCTTTTTCTCTTTTTGTCTGTGTGTTTGTTTTTCTGGAACAGTAAAATTTTTAGAAGTCATTAAGCCATTCTGTGCAGTGTTACCTGAAATCCAGAAACCAGAAAGAAAAGTGAGTGCCACATTATGTTCATACCTCTTTTGGTTCACAGATAAGAGAATATTGTGATACACAAGTCCATGCTCCAATATGAGTACAGTGTGCCTTAAAGTAGGATGTATTTTTGGAGGAGGTGGAGTCTGTGTTAAGGTAAAAGATGACCATGATGGTGAATTCTTGACAGCCTTCTGTTAAGTTGTTCCACTTTGTAATTATACCATTGCTTTTAAAAGTCTTAGCTCTAGATAAAATTTATTTAGTTTTAGCTCCACGTGATTTGATCTGTTTTAAGATACAAGGACAGAGTTTTCAAGCATTTTTTTTTTCTTGTGGATTTGGCTGTTGGCTTTGAGTCCTGGTCAACCCGCAGGGATTTGAGCTGATGTCTATTGCTTTGAAAAGGCTTGTGCTGTAATTCAGGACTTACAAATTCTGTTCTTCCTTTCCCACAAAATATTTTCTGCTCCCATAGCCATGATTTACCTGGATGAGGTGGGAAAGTGATCTGTGATACAGTTCAGGTAATTGCTCCCTGATCACCTGCTGGATGTGCCATTGTTCTCAAGTCAGTGGACTGAGTTCATTTACAGCTGATCTCTCTTTTCCCCTAGCAACTCCTCCAATTTTTTTTGGCACATTTTCTAGTTCAAAATCAGTTAATTTCTGCAGATCAGAAAGAGACCTGCCTGGTCAGCAAAACCTGTTTTTCACTTCCAAAACTCAAGCAGTCACATACCACCTAAGTGACAAAGGTTTAATTAGACTAACAAATTTACCTAATATTCATTGTCATGACTAGCAAGAAAGTTCCTTAAGAGCTAAATGTTGGTTTTTATATTCTTAGAAGGAAATACATAGCTGGGGACATGAGACCACCCGAGAGAATCCTCTTATGTTGATGAGAGATTGCCGAAGGTTAGGACTGGATGCAGAGAGGTTTGTGCCAGTAACCATAGCTTAGCTGGTGGGATTGAATGGAGGAGATACAGTAAAAACTGCTGATTATTTCCCTCTGGAATTGGTTTCTAAAAAGATTGGGATTTATCCCCTGGCTTTTTGCTCTATCTGTCTTTCTTTATTGCTTTGCAGCATCTTTCCCTCTTGGGACACATTTCTTTAGACCAGGAATCTCCAGACCCTGACCCTGGAGACCCTTCAGACACCCCTGATCTAGGTGGAAAGTACACATCTTTGTTTCTGAAGTGGTGAACCTTAGTGCAGTCTCCTGGTCCTGATTTTGACATATCTGTGATTAGCTGCTTACATCCATCCCATTTTTGTCCAGTGAAGTGGATGGGAAGAGGAAGCTTAGACAAATCTACAGATATTAGTATTTCTGTAAAGCTCATCAACAGTTGTGATTTTTTTTTCCCTTGTTTTTTTCCCCTCTTCCCTTTCTATGTGCCAGAGAGGAGAAGGGGCTTGATTTGTCCATGTCCTCCACAGCAGATGAAGGATTCCCAGAGAGGTGCCAAAAAATCCTCTCCTCTCTATTTGGGTCACTTTGTCTCTATTACTATCTAGGTCACTGTCTAGGCAATGACTGCCAGTTGCCAGCTTTGTACAAATTTGAAGTGGAAATATCATTTGGAACATCCTTGCTAGACTGAAGAGCCCTTTGACCATTTTAAGTTATCTTCCTTGCTTGTGTGGAGTTTATCAAGTGACCCAGGTCATCCTGTGTAACTTTATTCATTGTTATATATTGTTTTCTTGGGGGCTCTCACTGGCAGACATCATTTGTAACAGTTTTAGTGGACTGGTTAAGGCCAGTACAAGAAATGAATTAAAAATAGAGAAATTAATCTGTTTTCTCTAAATGTGTATTGATTGTTAAGGGAAGATGAAGTTTTGATTCAGTTGGGCTCTCACTGAATCATTTTGCTGCTATTGGTAATGAGAGAATTTGACTTTTTCTGTCACTAGGGAATGTTGCTTTTGTGTTTTGGCCAACTTGATTAACAAGCAATTGCTACTTTTGTAGTTGGTAGCATTGGTTCATAGTTCCCTCCTATGCACGGATTTTTGTAAGCAGAACACATTGTTCAGAACACCAAGAAGATGTTGCTTAAGTCCTGTCATTTTCACAAGATTTAAGAGAAATGTCAAAGGAATAAAATGTCCAATTGGATCTGATCAGATGATTAAATGTGCTGTCCCTGTACTTGTTGCCATTTGTGGCTGGAATGTTTTGTTGCCAATCTGTATTTTGTTGTTCCTGGCGTATGGATTTAGATGCTTCTGTTTTATTTTTTTTTATTTAGTCTTTTTGAATCATAGAGACTGTTTTCCTTGCAAATAACTGTGAGTGATGCAGAATTTCTCTAATTCTCATACTCATTGCAGCTACAGAGAGAGCAGAGCAGTTGTAGGGCCTGACTGATGCCTCAGAAACTAAGGCATCATTAGATGCAGAGAGAATCTGATGAAGCATTTTTCTTTTAGAAGTCAGTCCTTGAATTGTGGAATTCAAACAGCACTTGGTAAAGTGGGTCAGCACTGCCTAAAGTCTATCAAACTGTTTGGATTTATTTGCTGCTGTCTCTATTTATCTTAACTTTCTACTGTAAATATTTTTAGCATCTGGCCTCTTTTAAAAGAATGAGTCCATATCAGTAAAAAAAGTACTGGGATTGTTTTGCTTTTAAGTAAGTGCATGATTTAATTTTCAAAGATACAGACAGAAAGAGCTTTTCTTTCTTTGAGAAGCTGTGCTGCTGCATTGCTTTGTAGTTTCCCATTTGTGGGTGTTCAGTACCTATAAACCCAGGCACTAATAATTTTTCTTATTACTTCTCCACAGGCAGATTGAGTGGTTGGAGGCAGGAAGCTAGTATTTCTGCTCTGTCTTGCATGTTAGTTCATGTGTGTTTTAGTAGCTGCTGTGAACACATTTATCCTAAAGTTTGCAGTCCGTGGAGGAAAGGTGGGAACTTGAACATAAAACTGTGTCATAGTTCTCTCTGATCTCTTCAAGTGGATTTCTTTCTGTCTCATGCATCCTCTGGTTCAAACTTAAACCTTGTGATTCTTCTCTTCTTGCACCTGGCACTTGTTACATTGCCTCCAATGTTGTGACTCTCAGATTCTCTTCAGTCTATTCGTGACTAATGATTGTTGATCTGACTTTCTTTTTAAAGTAATGTATAAACTACATTGGTGAAAACATATTGGAGGGGGGGAAAAAGTGTATTTGAAATAACTTAATGCTAAATATTTTCACTTGCTTTTCAAAACCCAGGGTCATTCTGTTGTTTTCTTTTGCCTTCACAGCACTTAAATCTCTTCAAAAACTTTATAGTGCTTCAGTTTAAAAACTTCCAGCCTTACAAAACAGTACCTCCCATCTAGAGCCTGGAGCACTAATCACTGAAGATAGGGTGTTGGGTTTTTGACACCTCCAGGGATGGTGTTTCAGCCACCTCCCCGGGCAGCCTGTTCCAGTGTTTAGTAACCCTTTCACTGAAAGTTTCTTCTAGCCCTCCCATGGCACAACTTGAGGCCTTTTCCTCTTGTTCTGTTGCTTGTTATAATGGAGAAGAGACCAACCCCTACCTTGCTCCAGCCTGGTTTCAGGTAGCTGCAGAGAGCAATAAGGTCTTCCCTCAGCCTCCTTTTCTCCAGACTAAATAACCCCATTTCCCTTGGTCACCCCTTGTGAGACTTGTGCTCCAGACCCTTCACCAGCTTCTTTGCCCTTCTCTGGCATTATATTCTATATTAGAATACAGTATATAAAATATATTCAACATCAGCTATGCTGTTTGCAGAGTCTGTATAAGCTTTGATTAAACAGAAGCCTATGACTGTCTCTATATAAAATCATACTAAAAATAAATTCTAATAGAACCTAATGCCTTCTCAATTCAATATCTTTGGATTTAATTCTGAAGGATATAACATGTAGTACTAATGTGAGAGTACAGTGGAAAATTCTACATACAATGAATGCATTTATCTCTACAATCTATTCTGTAGATCCAGTTCAGAGAGAAGGTACTATGGACAGCTATCACACTCTTCATTTTCTTAGTATGCTGCCAGGTAGGTATTGATATTTTCTGTGTTTCAGTAAATGTGTGTTGTGAACCTATAAAAGAGAATGAAAAAAATATGTAAGTCCTTGTTTCATGTTGCCTTACCAGTTTCAGTTATGTATTTCTGTGGTTAGGTATTTAAAGTTCAGTTAAAGAAAACTAATTTTCTGAATTAACCTTTATTATTGATTGTATATGTTTTCAGAAACTAATGCTTTCTATTTAGTCTAAAATATGTGATGTTTTTTCATGGTATTTAAAATGTCAAGTGATGATACTGGCTGCAGGGTAAATAGTCAGACTTATTATTCATTATGTACCCTATAAGCACACTGAGCAATATTACACATTCTTTCTGTTCAGAACTAAATTTAAATTTTTAGCAGTAACAGGTTTGAAGGGGAAATAAAGGGAGTGTTCTTACCTGGTTCCTCTTGAACAAGCTGATGGGTTGAAAAGATGGCAGAAAAATATTTTTTCTGAGGTACTGAAGTTGACATTTAGAGCTTGATTTTTTGTGAATATACTGGCAGAGATGTGAGATAAACCCCCTCTAAAACACAGGTCTTTGCAAACATTTACATGATCTTTATTACTCAAAGTTGCAGGAGCAGATACTGGTTTGGGGTTTCTTGGTGGTTTTTTTGGTTGTTTTTTTTTTTTTAAGTAATACTCAGATATTGCAGAAAATAAGAATCCATTTATTACTCCATATATATTTTTTTAGATATCATAAACCTCTTAGAGGATTTAAAATGAACTATAAAACTTCAGAGTCAGGCTTTGTAGATTATATTTATTAGCTTTCTTATTCCAGACTCAGGAGCAATAGTGTTATAGTTTTTGTTTACAGCTCTGAAGCAATATTGACATGTTAAAACCCAACTCTTATACCTACTTGTCCTTTTGGAACTAGGAGGTGGGAGCAGTAGTGGAGGCAGAGGCACATGTAATTTCTCTGAGTTTCCTGGCTGCTAGGTGGATGGATAATTAAGATTTTGAATCTATACAAAAGATTATAATAGTTTGAGCAAGGAAAGCAGATGATGCAGACTCAACTTTACAGGAATTAATCTGTAAGATTCCCTGGATTCCTCATCTTCTGTGTTTAAAAAGAGTTTTAAAGATCTCAAAATCCCTCAGTTTCTTTTTTTTATTTCTGGTGCATAAGAAGTTGAGCAGAACCAAGCAGTGACCTTGGTTTCTATGGGAGTGGAGCCTTTCTGGAAACACCCATACTGGTGCCTCTGCATTAACTATAAGCAGGGAGTGTTGTCAGTACTAGAATACATGGAATATCAGAGGGTTTGTGTAAACTTAGCTAACTTTGACAGGTCCATAGCTGTAAAATTTGAATATTTAATCTTGGGGGGGAAGATACTTACATTGTAGTTTTTGCTGTATCTTTAATTTGTACTGAAAATAAATTATGTTTAGAACGGTTAAAAAAACCCACAAACCTGCTATATTCTCCTCTCAAAGATGTTATGCTACAGCTTTATCTTTTTTTTTTTTTTTTTTTTAGCTCAAAATTGCTGCAAAAATTTTCATGAGATCAGTAATGGAACATCATTAATATTTTTCTCCATTCTGTTAATGATTTGTGGTGGCTAACCTGTATATTTTATGCTTTCTCTGTTCTTTTGGGATTGTGCTGCAGAGCCACATATGTCAGGCATTTTTACAACTTCAGTAATCAGGTTTATGCACACTCCCTTTCTAGTTTTTACTGCTTTTTTCCTCTGGAAGTGACTTAGTTTACTTAGTTTAGTCCTCTGAGTCATACCCCAGTTGGAGGATTAAAATAGATGCTGTCAGTATCTCTGTTATTTTATGCTCTGGTTAAATTAAAAAGAAAAAAGGGTTGGTATAAATGATATTAAACAGTGTAACAGCTGAATCATTACATGTTAAGGTTTTTGGATTAATGCAAGCTTTCTTTATATGTCTGCTTTGGCAGATCCCTCTGTTTGGAATCATGTCATCAGATTCTGCAGATCCATTCTACTGGATGCGAGTCATTCTTGCATCAAACAGAGGTCAGTGCTTCTTCCTTTCTCTGTTTTAAGTTGGTATTAACACACCAGGAGAAAGAAAAGTTGGCTGTTACGTTTCTGACAGCCCAGATGTCATGCTGAAACATGATCAGAAGCAAAGGCAGGAGAATGGAGTCCTCCCAGGACACTGGCCAGGGAAGAAGGGAGCCTGAGCAGTGTGATCCCTCAGCTTTATACTGAGTGTGATGTGTATGGGATGGAACATTTTGGTTAATTTTGGGTCACTTGTCCAGTCTGCACACTTTGGTTAATTTTGGATTACGTCTCCAGTCTGCTCCTCTCCACAGAAGGGTCACAGGTGTGGCCCTTTTTCTGCCCTTTTATTTCTGGTGCATAAGAAGTTGAGCAGAACCAAGCAGTGACCTTGGTTTCTATGGGAGTAGAGCCTTTCTGCAAACCACCCATACTGGTACCTCTGCATTAACTATAAACAGGGAGTGTTGTCAGTACTAGAAGCTGGCACAGTCTGAAAAACATGCTCTTGATTTCAGAAAGTGCAGTAACTTGGAAGAAAGAAAAGTTACTAAGGCTAATAGAAAAGTAAAGTTACTAAAAAGAAAATGGGCACTGTCATAGGCTCAAACCATGACAGAGGTAAAGGCTAAACTTTTTGACATGCTCATTTTCTAGCTTTTGGAGAAGTAGAGATTTCCATGAGAGATGATCTAATATTTAACATGGTTCTGAACAGTGTATAGGCTCTGGGATGCAAGGATGAAAGAACTAAATCATAATGGTTTTAAGACTTTCACATCTTTTGTTTTGGTAGCAGGCAAAACACTTAACTAAAATGAAAAAAACAATTATGCAAAAGTGCTTACAATTTTTAAAAGTTAGAACTGAAATGGGGACTCTGGTAGTTAGGCAAAAATGAAAAAAAGACTCAAGACAACAGGTGAGGTGCTCAAAACCCATTTATTAAATTCAGATCTCATATTAAAGGCTCAGTCAGGAAATGAAGCTATTGTGAGATGAGAGAGAAGACCTCATGGCTTAAGAACTGGTTGCAAAGATCAGAAGAAATGTCTTCACAAAGCTGCAGGGTGCTACAGATTGGATATTGCATGCAGTTCTAATCTGCCACACAGGATATTATGGAACTAAAAGCACTCAGGAAGAGGTACCAGAGAAGATCTCTGAGGTAGATGCTCATCTACAGAAAAGGTCACCACAGAATGTTTCTGTAGTGAGATAGGAGAGTCTATGATACATGCAAGAGGTGGGCTGTTTTCCTGAGTTTAATTGCTGTGTGTATGTTCAGTTTTGGCCCCATACCACATTGTAATACAGCTGAAGAAGGTATGAGAACAAAGCCTTGCTGAGAATATTTCCAAATTTGGGTCTCAGGTGGTAGTTCTGTTGTTTCAGGATGCAAGGCAAGTGAGTGATGCCTCAGTTCAGGGATGGGAGGGAACACCAGGCAGGTTTTTTGGAATATACACCTCTGTGCTGCAGCAGTAGTGGTTTATGAAGTTCTGTCACCCTGTTGGAGTTGTACACAGTTGAAATCTGATGGTGACATTGCAGCAGTAGATGAATGGCAGAGTAGAGCATCTTGATGATGTTTGTTAAGAGCTGGTTTAGTGTTAAACTTCTGTGCTCTTAGCTAGAGTTGGTGATTCCGAGAGTGGTGTTATCACCCCCTGTGATCTGCTGCAGCTGTCTGTCCATCCTCAAAATGAAACTTTTGGGAAATGTGAGAGTTGAAGCACTGACAGAATAAACAACCAGGGCCAGGATGCTTTCCAGTAAAAGGAGCCTGGATGTGATAAGCCAGATAGGTGAGCTCCAGAGTGCATTGACTTGAGTGTTAGCAGGGTTTCACAAAAGTATTTGGAGGAAAAGCCACACAGGGTTCTTGTGCTGCCTTCAAAATTACAGAGTTTAACACAGCAGCTTCCTTTTCTGAGGAGAGAACAGTATTTGTTTTGATCATACCTGGACTGCAATACATGTTTGAAGTGTTATTAAAAATGTTCCTTATGGGTCAGAAACTTTACAACAGACCTGAGGTCCTCAGAGTGTAATTCTGTCAGAGAAATGTTTGAACAGCAATTGTGTTTTCTTCCTCCTCAGGTACTTTGATGGAATTGGGTATCTCACCCATTGTGACATCTGGTTTGATCATGCAGCTGCTGGCTGGAGCAAAGATCATTGAGGTTGGTGACACTCCAAAAGACAGAGCCTTGTTCAATGGAGCTCAGAAATGTAAGCACCATTCCAATTAAAATTAATAAGTGTGGTTTTATTCCGGGCAAAGCAACCTGCCTAAGTGATGCTAGATGTGAGATTTCTTGGGTCAGTGACTTCAACAGATTTTTTTTTAAAGGATTTGCTTTCTCTCTTGTTTTAGTATTTGGGATGATTATTACCATTGGGCAAGCCATTGTGTATGTTATGACTGGAATGTATGGAGATCCTGCTGAAATGGGTGCTGGAATTTGTCTTCTTATTATAATTCAGGTTTGTAATGAGCTATTTTATGTGCAACTGAGACTGGTTAGATACAGTGTAGCTTAAAGGAAGAATCTTTCCATGTCTGGCTGCCATTTGTGTTTAATACTGTAAAGCATGGTCTTTTATATCTGTGTATTCATGAAAAATTCTAAATATTCCACAAAGGAAAAGAAAGTTGGGATAGTAAATATCACAGATGTTTGAGATAGGAGTAGCTGTTTGATTCAAAATGCAGGAATTAGTAAACTTGAAAGCAGCAGTTGCTGTTCAGCACCATAGAGTACTTATCACTAAACTGTGCATTGAGACATCCTCTAGAGCAAAAGCAGTAAATGCACAAACTTTAACACCTTTTTGAAAAAAGTGCTTGGTGAGTAGCCTGTTTGCTGGTGTCAGTGTTGAAAAGTTGCAGAGATCATTGCTGGGTGAGATGCATGGGCATTTGTACAGGAGAGGGCAAATAACACTGCATGAATGGTATTTAAATGAAAAACTTAGTGACCACTCTCCAACAGGGTGCAAATACTGATGCAGGGAATTAATACCTAATTCCTGACTTGATTTATTCTTGTTTCTGCTCACTTTTGTTTCTTTTCCCACAGCTGTTTGTTGCTGGTTTGATTGTGTTGCTGTTAGATGAGCTGCTCCAGAAGGGTTATGGCTTGGGGTCTGGTATTTCCCTGTTTATTGCTACCAACATCTGTGAAACCATTGTTTGGAAGGCTTTTAGTCCCACTACCATCAACACTGGCAGAGGTGTGTGTGTGATTACAACGTGTTTCAGTGGGTGTATACTGTACAGGAACTATAAAATGTGTTTCAGATGGATATTACATAAAGGATTTTGATGTGTAATGGTTAGTTTCTGAAGTCAATTGTCATGTCTGCTTTATGTAAAGATTAATAAGCTACAAGTTTGCTGATTTGCAGTAGTTAAAATGGGAATCTTCCAACTCCCAGTGACTGAAGATTTTTGCATTTCCAAACTGAATTATTTTTGGCTGAACATTGTTTAGTCCATAGAAATAGAGAAGATAAATTCCATAAGTTCAGAGTGGCTATAGAATACTTTTACAGTTGGTGCTTCCAAATCACTTCAAGCCAGTTTGATTCTTTAGAGACTACCATCTCCTTATTCCTCACACAATCTTTGACAACATCTGGTTGTCCTGAGAGCCTAGAGATATCAAGTTAAAATACAGCCTGTTTGCATCAAGAACTTAACTGGTTTAATGTCTACATTTGAAATCTTGAGCCATATTTTTAGCTTGCTTTCATTTTCTCCTGATTTTCATTCATTCTATTACTATTTTCTAAAGCTACTTTTCTCCTTGTTTATTTTTTTAGTTCCTGTTTGTTTTTTTTTATTTTCTTAACCAGGAGTAATGTTTTCCATTGATTACATTCTATAAGCTAAAACAGAATCCTGATTTGTGGTAGATTTGTTGTAGCAGGATTTGTATCCTATTGTATCTGATTTTATGTATGTGTTCTGAAAACTTCCAGAAGAAAGATACCAGTTTTGAAACTGTTTAAATTGACAGATTAAAATTTCTTTTACTTCTATTGCTTTGTGCAGGAACAGAGTTTGAGGGTGCTGTGATTGCATTATTTCATCTCCTGGCCACACGAACTGACAAAGTCCGGGCTCTGCGAGAGGCTTTTTACCGACAGAATTTGCCCAATCTCATGAATCTGATTGCTACAGTGTTTGTGTTTGCTGTAGTCATTTATTTTCAGGTAGAGTGAGAAACTCCTCAGTGTAGGTCTGAAACTGCTTAGGGGGAAATGTATGGACCATAGGCAATGCAGTCACTTGGAAAAATGCAGAACTGGAGTCACTCAAGTGTCTCAGTTCCTTTCTCAAGCTCTCCTTGTTTCAGTGTTGTTACTTCAGTAACATAACCCTGTGACAGTACAGCTGTTACCTTTTAGAGCAGAAATTCTGGTATTCAGTGATCTAATCAAACCTTCAACTGAATGCCACATGCACTATGGGAGTATTCTTACTAGAAATGGATACTGGAACTGGAGTGGTTATAACAATATATTTGATATTTATAGTTTGATTTAAAGAATACCTTTGGACAGAGCCTACCTTCTTTGGGGTGTGCATGATACAGATTTGTTCTAGAAAAAAGCTGTGTAATTAATGCATAATTTAGTGTGTTTTCCTTAATTTTAATTAATGCATAATTTAGTGTGTTTTCCTTCATTTTCTTTAAATACTTCACTACTCATTCTTTTGAAACATAACTGTTTACTGAAATGGGTACTAAAGGAGATACATGTGGTGGTGGTTTTTTTCTAGTCTTTTTTGTGTGTATGGCTAATATGTGATTATTCTTTTTAACTGTCGTGTCAGAGTTCTGGCAAAAAAATTAATTATCTGATTTTTAAATCCATGTGGCTTTTCTTGGGTCTGCTTAGATGGCAGCCTGCCCCAGAAAACAGAAGGCTGGGCTTACCACACAAAATTCTGCTGTTATGTTTAAAAGCCAGTAAAGACTTTTATCAGACCCTATTCTCTAAAGTGTATTTCAGGGGAATATCACTTAGCAGATGAGAAGTGATGTTTTATGTAAAAAACATGTAGTACAACCAAGCAGGAACACTTTCAAAACCTTAAAATTTGTAATCCAGGCTGCAGCAGAAAGCCTTTGGGTTTTACTCAGCCCTTGCCCTCCTTGTTTGATGTGGTTAGGACTCTGGGCAGGAATAGCTTTTAGGCATCCTAGGAATTCCTGCTTGGAAATAAACTGGGTGCTTTTGTGTTCTTTCCTGTAGGGATTTCGTGTTGATTTGCCTATCAAGTCTGCACGCTATCGAGGACAGTACAGCAGCTATCCCATCAAGCTCTTCTACACCTCCAACATTCCCATCATCCTGCAGTCTGCCTTGGTTTCAAACCTCTATGTCATTTCCCAGATGTTGTCTGTTCGTTTCAGTGGCAACTTCTTGGTCAACTTATTAGGACAGTGGGCAGTAAGTATTTTATCACTTTTTTTTTTTTTTTTTTTTTAACTGCATAAAATTATTTTTATATGTCAATTCATTGTGAAGCTTTGGGATTTAACCAAAGCAGAAAACTCAAAATACTTTTTAACATTTGTGCTAAAAGCTGTTTTAAACAGTGAAGGGGGCTTTCTCAGTAGCTACAGGAAGGGGAGAGATCTGTGAGAAATAACTAATCACATTTTTTCTTCCCCTCTCATAGGATGTCAGTGGTGGTGGCCCTGCCCGTTCTTACCCTGTTGGTGGCCTCTGCTACTACTTGTCCCCTCCAGAATCCATGGGTGCAATATTTGAGGATCCTGTCCATGTAATAGTTTATATAATATTTATGTTGGGATCCTGTGCGTTCTTCTCGAAGACCTGGATTGAAGTGTCTGGCTCATCAGCAAAAGATGTAGGTGTTCTGACAAACCTGCCTAAATGTTTCCAAACCCTGCCTGTAATTTAGAACAGTTCCTAACTGATCAGTTATTACTCTGACTAAACACCAGGTGACTGTGAAACATCGCAGCAGTTTCATAAAATGATGTTTTTTGCAGGTTGCCAAGCAACTCAAAGAGCAGCAAATGGTGATGAGGGGCCACAGGGATACTTCAATGGTTCATGAGCTTAACAGGTAAAGCCTGCAGATCTGTACTGAGAGGTAGAGTTATCCTTAGATATTTAAGTCAAAGCAGTTATTTGTCCTGTGGAGGCTGCACAGCACACGAATACATAAAACTGTTGCACTCTGAATTGAAGAACTTTGCCAGTGTGTGGTTATTCACACAGCTTTCCTCTCAGTGAGTATTTATTTCAGTTTCTACTTTGTGATAACGTGGAAGGTAGCAAGAGGCAGAGCTGCATTTGCAGTGTTGAATTTGTAGCTCAGTATTGTAGGTGATTGTTTTAGCAGCAGATGTATTGTTAGAATCCTTGGTTGAAACCCCACCATTATTGTCCACCAATATTATTTTTCTTTTCTTTGGCACAGGTATATCCCCACAGCAGCTGCATTTGGTGGTTTGTGCATTGGTGCCCTTTCAGTCCTGGCTGACTTCCTAGGAGCCATTGGGTCTGGCACTGGCATTCTGCTTGCAGTCACTATTATTTATCAGTATTTTGAAATATTTGTAAAAGAACAGGCTGAAGTAGGAGGAGTAGGTGCATTATTTTTCTAGGTGTCCAAACATTTCATGGTTTGTTGTGGAAGGGAAAGCATTTTGACAACACGCATCATTTAGTCCAATAATGCTATTTTCTTTTGACTTGTTTTCAAGTGCTAAGTGTCCCACGACTGTAATGGGCATTGAGCAATGCCTGTGTGCAGCATTAGTACCAGCTGCCTTAAGAATAAAGTTTACATTATCTCGTTTAAGTACTATCTAGTGTTGCCTGTAATGCTGGAAACCAACTCATCGACCTTGCTGTTCAAACACTGCAGTGAGATGGATACATGTATCAGTTTGATAATGGTAAACATTTTTGCACACAGCATTAAAATGTTAAATTTATTTCCCCGTCTGTAATAGGAACGATAAAAATCCAGATTGCCACGTGCCAGTATTCTTGACAAAATTGATTTGTAGCCTGCATTTTGCATTCATTTTTTTTATACTTTTTTAACTTGCATTTCCCCATCATTGGACTCAGCACTCCTTATTCCTTTCTGGAGTTTCCACCCAGGCACCTTTCTCTTAGCTCTAAGGGTGGGCAAGCAAATATTTTACCGGAGACTGATACCCATCTCATCTGTGAGCTGATTCTGGGGTGGATTTGCTGCAGCACAGGGCCTGGGGCACTTTGGTTTCTTGCCCTGGGCCCCCTGTGGGACAGTGTGGTAGCTGCTGTGGTGCCAGCAAGTCAGCCCAGTAGTTTTGTTTAAACATGTACTTGTGAAAACTGTGCCACTGAAATGTCATGTCCACTTTGCTTTTGTGAGTCTGAAGAACCAAGGCCTGGTTCCTAAAGCAGTGTTCCTGGAAGGGAAACGGGGGGGAAAGAGGAGTTCCTGCTGAAAATTTATTTATGTTGTCGCACTTTACAGCGGCAACGTAACTGTAAACATTAGACAATAAACTTATTTAATTAAGCTCTCTCCTGTGTCTTTATCTGTGCAAAATGTAATTCAGATGCAGTTTTTGATAATTTCTAACTTGTGTTGTTAGTGAAGTAGTTTGGGAAGGGTCCTTTTTTACCTCTATTCTCCTCTTTCTAGAATATAATTCTGACCAGGTTCATAGAACCATAGAATCGTCTGGGTTGGAAGGGACCTCAGAGATCATCAAGTCCAACTCTTGATCCACTATGGCTGCAGTTACCAGACCCTGGCACTGAGTGCCACATCCAGTCTCTTTTTTAATATCTCCAGGGATGGAGAATCCACCACTTCCCTGGGCAGCCCATTCCTCAGTAAAGAGGGAAAACCCTCTCAGTAAAGAAATTCTTTCTAATATCCAACCTAAACCTCCCCCGGCACAACTTGAGACCTCTTGTGCCCTCTTGTCTTGCTGAGAGTTGCCTGGGAAAAGAGCCCAACCCCCCCCTGGCTCCAACCTCCTTTCAGGGAGTTGTAGAGAGTGATGAGGTCTCCCCTGAGCCTCCTCTTCTCCAGCCTGAACACCCCCAGCTCCCTCAGCCTCTCTTCATAGGGTCTGTGCTCGAGTCCCTTCACCAGCCCAGTTGCCTCCTCTGGACCTGCTCCAGGACCTCAATCTCCTTCCTGAACTGAGGGGCCCAGAACTGGACACAGGACTCAAGGTGTGACCTCACCAGCGCTGAGTACAGGTTTTAGCAGCCTTAAGTAAAAAACAGACCTCAAGATCTCTCCCCTTAAAATCATGGAGCTTTTCTGTTCAGCTGCAGTGACTTTTTTCCCTTTGATTTCACGTTTTGATCTCTTTTGTCTTCTCTCACACTTAACTTCAAAGTTACTCAGTGTTGTTTGTGAAGAAAACCCTAAGCAGGTTTGCTGCTTCCTGTCTAAGCTGGGCAAGTCTTCCTTATTATGCATGCTCATGCAGCTTCATTTCAGAGGCAAGACTTTGATATTAGCATATGCTGATTACAACTCTTAAAATTCTAACCTTTAAGCAGCAGTGGTTGTTTACATACTGAACAGCAGTTGGCTGTGTGCAGGCACACTGGAGGGGGGTTGAGCAAAAGATTTGCCTAGAACTGATGAGACTGAAGTGAGGGTGCTGTGGAGGTGCAGGGACCTGGTCCAAGGGGAGGGAGAACTGCCAGGCTGTGCAAGCAAGCTGGGTCCTACACCTTTCCTGTTTGCACTTGTGGATGTTTCCCTGTTCTTGTCATCATCCTTGTCAGAGTCTGTGTTTTCTTAGATCAAACAAAACAATTTTCTCTTTCCAGAGAGCTTTGTTAGGGCTGGGAGAAGGAAGCAATGTCTTCAGGTCTAAATTGTGAAAGTTCCAAGCATGCAGCCAGTCTGTGCACACTGTGCCCAAGCTGCTGCTCCTGCTGCACAAAACTGCCTCTTGTTGAAATGATGCTGTTTCTGGACAAGAGAGGAGCAGCCCCTGTCTGCTGCCTTCCTCCTGTTGCACAGGGGGTGTTACAACACCAATTGCAGCTACTTAAGCATTTTCCTTGTACTGAAACAGAAGCGCAGTGATGCACATGGTGAGAAAGAAGCCGTTCTGAAAACTAAACAGCATTTTTATTATGATTATTCTGTCAAGGTTCGATAGAGCAGTTAGAAAAAAAATTATTTTTGTCAGTTACATAATTCCAGACAAAAGTATCTCGGTCATTCCTATAAATACTTCTTGTTTTGCTCTACAAGTAAAGCAAAGGACCCTTATTACAAGAAGAATTGTACTTCTAAGCCATCTGAGTGGGGCAGCTTTCAACTCATCACCAGTCTTAGGACTTCATAAAAGAACTGGTTTTTCTTCTGCATGCTTCAGGGCCAAGGCATAAGTATAAACTCGGGCATCCACTGCAAGGTGTTCTTCTGCTACCAGCTCTGCAAGAAACAAAACAAAGTGTGGGATGCTGTTAAAACTTCTCCACAATCTAAGTGTTTGGCTCAAGTGAAGATGTAAAGCATTCCAGCCATGAATTCTTCATGTGAACACCTAATGCTGTCACTGTTAACCTGGCCAAGTCTCCCACAGCCTTTTGTTTACAATGAAGTATTTTAGGGTGAGAAATGCCATGATGAGCTATGAGAAGCTGAGGGGTTTTTTGAAGTTCACATTAGTGTATTGGAAGTGCTACAAAGCTCTTACCATCAATTCTTTGCAGGAGGTCAGCCTTTGGAAGTGAAATAACTTCCACAAATTCTAGGAAAGAAGGACAAAAAAATTATGCACCTTTAATTTAGTGAAGAGTAGAGCCAAGTCATGTCATGTCCTGTTTCTCACAAGGGGCAACAAACTGGGTTAATGCTCATCACCATCCCAAAGCTGTGAGCCCTCTTGTCACAAAAAGGACAATTAACTGGGAGAAGGCAGTGACAGGGATCATAAAAAAGGAGGTTGGGCAGAAAGAAACTGAGAAGGAGCAGAGAAAAACAGTGTAGCTGACAGCTATAGAGCATAAGAACCCAGCTAAAAGGAGACCACCTTCCTCTGAGAACAGAAAATAAGTTTCAGTGGACTTTGGACTGGCTTACACTGGTACAGTAGTGGATTGCAGATGCATTTGAAAACCAAAACAGCAAGGGGTTGTTCTTGATGAGTTTGTGCTCATTTACACCTCCCCTGTGTCTGAATTACTTGTCTTTGGGGCTTTATCTACAGCTGGTGTGGATTCAGTAGCCTGTATTCCCTGAGATACTGGTGCTATTGGTGCCATACCTGTAGGTAACTGATGAGAAAATGCCCCACAGGAATTTCCATGTGGAGGCCAAAGCCAATCTCACATCTTTGATTAGAGTCAGGAGATAAACCAGGCTCAAATTAAAACCAGTTTTAACTGACATTTTCCAAGTAAAACTTGCCATATGAAAACCACATTTGACCTTCCTGTCATTGTAAGCACAGCCACACAACGTACCTCCATCATCTGCAAAAAAAAACAAAAAAAGAAAAAGTAGTAGAGTCAAGGATTTTGAAATACACCCAAGTGTATTTCAAAGCATTTTGATAACTGACTGCTCATGAGTGACACTGCAGTTACTTCCAGGGTCAAGGCACAAGGATCAAGGTTCACAAGTGCTTATGGCCCTCACTGAAGTTTGGCACCTAAATTTCTCATTCTGGGTGTGCCAACACCTGACACAACATCTGGGGCTCCCCACTGAACTGAGGGAAGAAACCTGGCTCTGCCTGTATAGGCTGCAGGAAATTATTTGAAGGATGCACAGGATCTCAATAAGCTGGGACAGAAGTGATGTGGGGGTAGGAATGGTTCTTTAATCCTGTTATCTTCTCAATTTTCAAATCAACAGTATAAAACTCACCAAGTTTCTGCTTGGGTCTTTTATTCTCAGCCTCATCTCCGTTAATGGTGACGCTCACAACGTGTGTTGTGCTGTTTGAAACACCTGGGTCCAAGCAGAGAGCTGCCAACAAGCACATGGAGAGTTGGATCTTTCAGAAGCAGAGCCAGGCACACTGTCATTTTAACAAAAGCTTTCACAGAAATCTATGCAGTACAATAGGAGAAGATATTTGGCATGCATTCCTGCTGGAAGAGTCGTGAGAAGCTTGTGTTAATGAGTTTGTAAAGGGTTCTGTTTCTGTAACTCAGCTCTTAAGGATTCTTTTCAAGACTTGTTTTCAGCAGCTAGGTTTACTTTCTGTTCTGTAGACTGATGATTAAACTGTAAACTATAATTCACAGAGAGACTTCCTCAACCTATTGGAATTTAATTCTGTCATCACCCCTCTGCATCTCTCTCAGTCCCCAGCATGCTGTTCTACCTGATGATCAAGAGCCAGGTCTGGACTGTAATGACATTTATTTGAAATCATATGTAAATTGCCTCACCTTTCTACCTCCTCAAGTTTTATTTATAATCCTCATTTTGTCTCCACTTTGTTTTATATAGGGGGCATTGGACTGGCAACAATCAGGTTCCAAGGAATCTCTGGATTTACTCCAATTACTCTCTCCTTTCTTCTTTCCAGTTGGAGAACCTGAGTACTATCACCTCCCCACAGCTGACATGAGTATGCCCTCCACTCACACTGCATCATGCAGCTACTTATTGTACCTAAGTTCATAGATATTGTTCACACTGAGTCCAGCAATTCAGGCCTTTATATTAAAATTCCAAATCACAGCTTAAATAATTGTGCTTTGTGTAAAAGATCTTAATTAGTAGCAGTTTTCCCCTACAGACATCAAGCTGTTACTGTAGTCCTGTATATTTAACAGGAGTTCAGAAACTGACTCATCAGGGACCAAACTTTCCTTGGTACAGCCAGGGGATGCTACTCCCTGTTTATCTGTGTAGGCTTTTCTGCATAGATTTTTCCTTTGATTTAGAACATTTTGTATCCATAAGACACGGAATTAGATTTGGGTGGGGAAGAAAGAAAAGAAAAGCACAAAAAATGCAAAGACCTGGAGTACATTCAACGATTTCCCCCTTGTACCCAGTTTCTTCCTCCAGCTCTCGCAATGCAGCGCTTTCTGCACTCTCATTTTCTTCAATGAGGCCTGTGAGATAAATAAATAAATAACACAAAAGAACAATTAAAAGTTAGCACCTAACCCCAACATTCATCCAGCTTTACAAATGAGGTGAAACATTGTCACTACCCTAATTTTACAGAGGGATAAACTGAGGCATTTTGAAGGATTCCTCATGCTGCTGCCCATGTCTTCAGCTGGTTATCTACAGGAGCAATCTACCTGGGGGCAGTCATATTCTTATGAGGGAGAGAAGCCAAGTGCTTCAACTCTTAGAGAAGGGAGGAGTGAAGGGAAATGTGGTATTTTTGCTACCAGACTACTGCCTCCAATCTGCTAAAATGCCCTTCCTGTGTATTCTTCACTATCACCAAGCTACCACGAGCTCACCACGTCTTCCTGGCTAGAGCTGCTTCCTGAAGACTGATGCTCCAAGCACCTCTAAACACACCTGACAGATTTATGTGACTCATTTTAAGGTTTCAGTTACTTACCTGCAGGAAATTCCAAGCAATATCTGTTAATTGGAGGCCTGAACTGTTTCACTAGGACAATGCAGTCATAGTGGAGAGTCCTCTGTAGTACTGCTATCACTGCTACACCTACAACAAGCAAGACAAAAGCACAGCAGAAAGTGAGTATTTAGTGCTAGGCCTGCAAAGGAACCCAGGTACTGTTATTCTGAGCATTAAATGTTTAGATGCCTGCTCCAGAATCCTGAAGTGTGAATTTAAGATATCACATAAGATTATATTTAAGATATGGTGAGAAAAATAGGAGACCCAAATGGAATTTTCCAAGTACCCCAGCAAATGGAAGGCACACATACCAAGCCAGACCAAACCTTAGCCCACCAATATCCAGAAAAGGGCTCTCTTGCCCACAGAGACTGGAAGCCATGACATGGAACCCCCTTTCATGGCTGAATCACGTCCCTCTTTTGTCCAAAGAGAGCTGTATCCCCCAGCCCCTAGCAGCAGACCCAGTCTGGGAGCTACTCTGGATCAGGGCATCCATCACATCTTTGAAATTGCTCCATTGCTCTAAAGTGAACAAAATGATCTTGGGAAAACCTGCCCACCACTGGGGCTCTGATTCCTCAGCACAGAGGTTGGCATTTCATCAGCTCAGGGGCTCTTTACCTCAGGCTCAGTAGCTCTGCTGAGCTGTTTGTTCCACATCCTCAGTCGTTCAGAAACAGAGCAGCTCTAATTCTGCACTGGGAGTTTATCAGAACTTTCACAGGAAAAAAAATGCAAACAAAAAAGTTGCCAGTGTCTTACCATCAGCTGAAACACCCTTTTTGTTGCCAGTACGCTTTACACTTTCCCAAGTTCTGTTTTAGCACAGAGAAATGAACAAATTAATACATTAAAATAAACAATATCCATTTTGTTTGTAATTCTTCTTCCACTCTTGCTACTGTCATCCAAATAGCAAAATACACCATCCCACAGTGAGGCCCTGTAAGAAAACAGCTGGGTTCAGGCAAGCCCTGTCAGGTACTGGCACCATAAAAATGTCTGTAGCTTAATTTTGTTTTGCTTCCTTAGAGGAGGGAGAGGGAAAGACATAAATGATTGTCACAGAACAGGCAAGAATATACAAGTGATGATGGAAGATTCATGGAAACGTGCCAGATTTTGAAAGACAGTTTTGTAAAGATACCATACTCACTTTACCTTTTATCTTGCTTTTGCATAAGGTTTATAATGTAAGTTATTGAGAACTCTCAGCTCAGTTAAGCACATGAGGAGCATAAAGGCATGGAAGAAGAAAGCTTCTCTCTCAAAAGAAGCAATGGGATGAGTAAAAACCTACCAGCCATAACAATCCTTTCACAAAAGCTCCAGTCTTTGCTATTTTTAAGGATACTTTGTTTATGAACTGGGGGACGCTGAGAAAGCAATCAGTACAAAATCTAATTCATTCAGGGGAGGGAAATAAAGCTGTGTTATCACATCTAGATAAACACAGCAAAAAAATTGGACAGGCATGCTAATATATAAGAGGGCAACTTGTCAACAGTATTCAAGATCCAGCACCATTGGTAGGAAAAAAAAAACCCTTAAGGAAGAACCAGAAAAGCCACAGGATGGGCACTCTGATCATCACACTCTGTTTGGCAGAGCTGGAACTTGCTTCTGCATGACATCTCTACTAGGAACAGAAAATGCAAGTTAAAGCAGGCCCCACTGTGGCTGAATTTAGGAGCCAAGTCTGATCCCAGATGCTAGGACATCTGCAGGACTAAGTTTTTTCTTTTCTCTGAACAGTATGAACTATAAAGGAACTGCACAATGAATAGATCTTATCTTGTGTTGAGTAATAGGCTTTTAATGCTCATATTTTCTAGTCTGGGGCTAGTCTGTACAATTGAGAACATTATAGGAATTTGAAATGCCAGAGAGACAACTACCTGGTTTTACCAAAGGGATCAGTGTAAGTTGTTTCTTCAAGCTTCAACCATTTTCTCTCTACAATTACCTAGAAGAGAGAAGTCTTTGGTAAATACATTATATGATTAATCCCAAAGATATCTGAGGGCTAAGGGGAGAAAAAACACAACTATATTTGGATTTTGTTGAAGACAAAAATCTCATCATCAGAATACATGCAGGAACATGCAGCAATTGTAGCTATTCTTGACATAACATTTACTGCAAGTTCTTGAATCGGAATAGAAAATGAATCCAGAAACTTTTCTTAGTGTGGTGTTCCCATGAATTTGGTAGGATTTTGTTTACTGGAAAGTCCTCATCTTTTTAGAAGCATTTTGCAAAGGTCACATTTCAGTTGAAAAGGGGTCCCTGGTCTGCACAGCTGTGCTGGTGATGATGAGTGTCCACTTATCAGAGACCATGGCCTCTAACAACTAAGCATGCGAGACTGAAGCCCAAATTATTTGGAAATTTCTTTTTTTTTTTTTTTTTTTCCCCTGAGTGCTGCTGATTAAGTGCTTGGCATTAACATTATTACAAAACATCTTTTCTGAGCTGAATGAGTTTATTTGCCCTGTGGTGTTTCTGCATCTTTTATATAATTCATTTAAGAAGGAAATATCCCTAGGTATTTAGCCCTGTAGTTTATTTCTTTTAATGTAACTTGTATTTTAAGCTTTGCTAAAGATATAAGCAGAGAAGAAGCTTCTCTCCAGAGTTTTTTATCCAGTTGGCCATATGTCTGACCACAGAAACTTGAAGTAATCAGTAAGTTGAACAGATCTTTTCATATTGTCTAATGAGACAGTGCTGACAGCAATGGAGCAAGCAAAGGGGTAAAGAGGACCTGGAAAAAAACCCACAAAATTAAATTGTAGCAGAGGATGAAGTCTGAGAGGCCCCCAATGTGCAGGACAAGGAGGCAACAGGGCCTGTGTGGCCATGTAGGTCCTGAACTTAAAACAAAAGATTCACCAACTAAAAAAAGAATATAGAGAAATGAAATGCAGTGTATGATGCAGCTACAATGAGGGTGCAGGACAGCACAGCATCAGATGGAGGCAGGAGGCAAATCAGAAGTGATTCAGGTGTCCAGAAAACTGTAACTGAGCTGCATCAACTCACACAATTCTTAAAGTGTGTTCTTCAGAACAATCAATTTCACAGGCAACTGAACCAACAGTAGCACTCCTATGGCTCAAAATGCAGCTACACATCTTTTACATGTAGGAGTTCTGGCATTCATCTTGGAAAGTATAATATTTCTACAGAAGAGGAATTGGAAAAGGAAAGCTCTGTGTTCTCAAAAGAGCTTTCTAATGGGTTTGTAGTCACAAGCAGAGCAGGAAAGGAGAAGATGGAGTATACCATGCTTATTACAGGTGCAAGAAGTAATTCTGTTTGGAAGCATTCAGGAATATTATAAATAGCTTTGTATTCACTCCTAAACCACTGCAGAACTACAGTGCAGGAAGATCCAAAAGAGAAACAGAAGAAAATCAGGTTCTGTTGGTTGTTGTCCAGGGAGACAAGAGCATCTCTAGACATGGCCTAGAAATGGCCTTAAGTTGTGCCAGGGGAGATTTAGATTGCATGTTAGAATAAATTTCTTTATTTAAAGTGTTGCCAAGCACTGGGACAGGCTGGCCAGGGAAATGGTTGAGTCACCATCCCAGGAGGTATTTAGAGGATATTGAGATGTGGTGCTGAGGGACATGGTTTAGTGATGGGCTTGGCAGTGCTGGGTTAATGGTGGGATTTGATGATCTTGAAGGTCTTTTTCAACCAAAAAGATTCTATGACTCTGAGTAAACACAGTCAAATGTTTTGTGTTAGTGAATTTTTTTAAAAAACACAAAGGACTAATTATTGATCATGGTTCCACATTGCTGCAGCATTCAACAGAACCAGCAGATCATTACCCCTGCCACCAAGTTATCATTTGCTAAGAAGAAAAGCCCTTTGTGTTTGAAAAACAGACATTAAAAACATCATCCATGGGCAAAAGCCATAAATACACCCTGATAATGTGAATCTCTTTTGTCCTGAAAAATTCTGTACCTTGAAAACTAAAAGAAATTACAATGCTGTTCATTCCAAGGAAGGAACATTGGATAAAATAAACTACATTTGTGTTATAATAACAGTGTGATGCTGTCACCAAGCCTGCTTTTAACATCAAATATTAACTTTTAGGAATTAATTTAAAAGAGATCAGAAATAAATGTAGGAGAAACAATTAAGAATGGAAATTCTCCTAATAAGGACTCAGAAGCACCTCCAAATTCCTTCCTCAGGACTTGGTATTTTCTAATTCTGCAAAGAAGTGAGAACAATATTTTTGAAAATATCTTACAACCTCCTTGCTAATATCTTTAGAACAGGAACATAATTCAAACCCTGTCAGAAAGCATCAAAGAAGCAGCATCCTAAATGTTAAGGCAACTCTTAGTGGTTCATTCTAAAGGAAAGAAAACAAGGATGAGTTTCTGGAGCCACCAGTTTCCATGGTGTCTCCCTGGTGGCTCAATATTTCTGAATATTGAAAACAGGCAGAAGACAAAACAAGACACAGCTGCAAAAAAAAAAAAAAAAAAAAAAGCATAAAATAATACAGCACTGCAGATTTCTCTGTCTCCACTGGTAATTAGTATGATTACTTCAACAAAGATAAATGCCACCTTTTTTAAGCTCTCTGACCATCAGGAAAAAGTGTTTTGTCTATTGAATATATTTTACAAATATACAGCACCTATAGCAATTCTTACTCTGCACTCACAAACATTCTCAAATAATGGTTATTTAACAACAAAAGGTGTCAAACCCAAGCAGTTATACCTCTTCCTTAAGGACGAACTGTCTGGCAGTTTTTCCAACTTCTGTGGATGTCTCAGCTGCCATTTTCGGGAACACGAGGCTCTTCCCCTCCTGGGCAAAGTCCAGGTTACTATGAAACAAAGTCAATATTTGATTTCAATGTAAAGTTAAAAGGTTCATTTCTGCACTCTAAATTAACAAATGCAAGTTGCTGGAGAAGGGTATGGATATGTGATGGAAGTGCAGTTCATATTTTCTGCACCACCTGATGGCACCGCAGTCAAATAATTCCAAGGAGAAGCAGAAGTTTGGGTCAAATCCCTGACTTAAATACTTGTAACAGTCCTATCAGCTGCTGAGTAACTGGGCTATGAAGACATCCCCCTTAACTATTCAAAGATCTGACACATGCAGAGGCAAAACTGATCCATTTCAGTCAAATTGTTTAATTCTGATCTGGGTGAAGTGCTCTGTGCATCACCACAACCAGACTACACAACCAACTGTGAAAACAAGGAAAAAAATCTTCGGCCAAGAAGACTTCAGGGGTAAAATCTGCCTGAGATTGGGAAAGAATCAGAACCAGAACCTCACTCCACCTTACACACAGCACAAACATGTACACGACTCAACCCTTCCACCAAAAAACAAGGTCACTAGGTCACCTGTGTGTTGCAAGTGGAGGTGGCACATGGAGTCAGCGTGACCATGGCAGCTCAGGTTCCCACTGGGAATGCTGTGCCTCACACCAGGAAAAAGGAAGCTGAGGATCTGCCCCAAGCTCAGGGCCTCAGCATCCATCCTGATGCTCCCTAGGAAGATAGGATTGTCCAGCCACTCTCAATCCATGTCTAGGTGAAAGGCACATCAGGCAGCAGAAAAAATATGATGGGTAAGAGAGTCCCCAGTAGCCCCTCTCCTCACTGCAGAGCTACAGAGAAATTCCAGCAGAGAAGCTCTTATTCCAAGGAAGTTCATTCCTGATATCCAGCTGTAACACTGAAGTCTGGAAAATCAGCATGAATCCTAAGCAAAAAGCCAGTGCAAAGAAGAAAAGCAGTTTAAACCCTGGGAGAAATGAGGTAATTTTACAGATCTCAGCACTGATGGTTGTAAAGTTTCCATAAATCAACAGGAATCTTTCCCTTGAGTTCAGGAAGGCTCTGGGGGCCTCGAGCACTGCAGGACTGGGTGATCACCTTCCTTGTCATGCCCAGGTTTAGCACTTCCATCTCTTACTTCATCTTTATCCTTCTATAGGATCTACCTATAGCATCTACCACTTATTTGTGAAACAGGCAGCAACATCAGCTGCTTCCTTATATGTAAGATTTGCATTTAATTCCACAAAATAGCTAAGAGGAATAGGTAGTACAAAATATTTCTGGTTATTGACAGGCTCAAAGCTAACATCAGCAAATTTCTTCAGAATGGAGACAGGGCAGGCTCTTTCTTTAGTTTTAAAACAGTCTTGTTGGATGAAGTAGGTCAATTGTGGTCAGTTGTTATTTTTAGGTAACTACTTTTGTAGGGTTATTATATTTGTTAGGTAACAATTACTTTTAGGTAACATAACAAAAAGGAACCCTGACACTAAATTCAATTCTGATCTTTCAAAAACATGTTATATAATCCTTTAGTAAAGTAATGGAGCCTCATCTTAAAGCTACATAGATCTGCATCTACCTTGCTACTATTTGATGAAAACTGTTCCCTAACTGAACCACCTTGCAGTTCCCATCCCACTTCAGTTCACTCAGCTGCTGCACATCAGCTCTTGAGCCAGCAAGGTCTCAAACTCTCTCAGGATTTAAGAGCTGCAGCTGGGCAATGGCCATGATCTCTTGTTGTGACTCCAAAATATCAGATCAGCCTTTCCACCAAACATGCACAAGAAGAGCAACTCAGCATAACAGCTCCAAGAGGTTCCTGGTCATCCAGAGGAAACATTCATCCTGCTGTAAAAAAACCCATAATAATCTCACATATCTAACTACAATAAATTCACCTCCTCTGTTTGGGAAGAACTATAGGAACTGTAGAACTATAAATTTACCAGATAGTGAACCATATCCTTGTTAAACTTTTTTTTTTCTGCTCAGGCTCAGTGAGTCTTGCTCTGATGGTCACCTCTCACAGGAAATTCTGTCCCATTGATCACAATAATCCTTCCACATAACCTTGCAAGAATCAGTTTATCTTTCTCCAATGCAGATTACCACAACTGTACCCTAATTCCCACAAGCAGCTCTTGTAATGGTTTGTACAAAAGTCTTAATATTTAAGTATGTGAATCACAAATCCAGACTAGAGCCTCACCTGATGGCAGAAGTTCTTTTCAGCAGTTTTCTGCAGTGGGGAGATTCAAAGGTGGGTGGTGACTGAGCCAAGAATTGTGCAGCTTCTGTGGTTTGAATTATCACTGCAATCTAAAGGAAGTGAAAACTCATTTGTCTCAGCTCTGGTAGTTTTGCTCTCCTCCACCAGTGGGTGCAATAACTCCATGCATGAGTGATACTTCAAAAAGTTCCATCGAAAAAGTAACTTCTGAGCTGAAAGATCAGTTCTTTCTGTATAGAAATGAGAACTCCTGCTGTTAGAAAGCTGAAACACCATTAGTGGAATGAAGGCTGCAGCTTTGGTACCTCACACCACTCATGCTGCCAAGGGGGGCAATCTTTATTCATTAAAAAAAAAAAAAAAAAATAGCAGTGACAGAAAATTAAATTTACCACTCCAATGTTAGGGCTCTAAAGCCTCACATCAGTTTTCAGACCTTGTCTCCCTCAGACAGGAAGGTTCCTCCAGCTCATAGAGTTATCACTGCATCCTTTGAGTTAAAAATACAACACAGCTCCCACAGCAGCCTGGGCACCTGACTCAGGATTACATGAACACCATGAATGTAATTTTTTATTAGTTATCAGCCCAATTTTAAGAATACGTCAAAGCATTCACCTTTATCAGCCTTGTTAGCACAAACCAGCAGCACTTCTACCATAAACTATGTGGGAAAAAAAGGCCTGGAAGGCTTCTACCTTCTCTGATGATTTTTGTGGCAAGTATTAGAGGCTACTGCTGGCAAATCATGCCTCTTCTTCCATTTATTTCATGTGGGGGTCAAACTCAGACCTGATAAAAAATGTACCATTTATAAAAGGTGTAACTTCATTCCCTTTGCTCATTTCCTTATCAAGTGTTGCCTTTCAAGGCAACATCCAGCAATTTCCAATAAATTTCCAAGTTATCCTTTCCAGAAGTTAAAATCTGAAGCCAACTGAGGTGTGTGAATCAGCTGTGAGCAGCCAGGCTGCCCAGGCTTTTACAGTGACCTATCCAAGTCATGATACATGGATCAGCTTTGCTGTGTCACTGCTCAAAAGTTATTCTCTGATCCAAACTACACATCCCAGCTGAGAGTAACCAGATACAATGGAAGCTCAGTAACCATGTGCTAAAGATGGAACAAAATAAAGGTTTTTTAAAGCCAACGTGCAGAGGGGACACTGACAGTGCTTTAATCAACAGCAACATCACACTGAGAAGAGGGCACTGAGGATAAACATCACTAAAAACTCTTAAATCACATTACACTTGCTGCCATCAGGCAGTGCACATGCATTTCTGCAATGTGGCTCTAGCATCAGAATTAAGTAATTGGCAGAAGATGATGGGAGAGAGGGGAAAAAGTTTTTGGTTTTGTAATGGAATTTGGGAGAGTGGATGACCCGCTCAGCACCAAATAACATATGGAAAAGGAACTGTTTCTTGCCCTGCAGAACAAACAAAACAAAACAAAACAAAAAAAAAAAAACAAAAAACAAAACAAAACAAAAAAAAAAAAGCAAAAAAAAAAAAAGCAAAGCAACCCACAACAAAGCTTATCTCGCAAAAGCAGCAGAGGTTTAGCAGCATCTCTACTGCTGTCAGCAGTATCTCTGTGCTTTTATCAACCCTACAGACGTCTGATGTGTGAGAGGACTCGGGCAGAAACTCACCCGGCTGAGGGGAGAGAGCATTTAAGGAAAAGATCCCCTGGGAACGACTTGACCCTGCAGGCAGAGGACACAGAGGCTACAGCATAACCGCGGGGCTCAGAAAGCGCTCCTAGGACTCGGTTCTCCCCAAAATACAACCAAACACACCCCTGCCTGAGGAAAAAGCAGCTCTGTCAAGCTCCGTTACAACGCTGGAGAGACGAAAATCTTGCACAAGCTCCTCCAAAGCAAGCGAGCGAGCAAAGCTCTGCCAGACAGAAGAACACCCGCGGCTTCCCCCGCTGTCAGCCTGGAACCCCCCGACTCGGGCCACGAACACAAAGCCGGGAGGGCGGCCCGGCAGCTGAGGGGAGCAGCTACCTAGGGCGGGTGAGATGAGGTCAGGGGTGGCCGGGATGAACCGGGACCGGAACCGGGACCGAAACCGGGACCAGAACCGGGACCGAGCAGCGCGGAGGCGGCGGCAGCGTCTGAGGTGAGGGAGGCACCGGCCCTGTGCACCGCGGAATCGGGGCCGGGTGGCGCCGCGTCGTGTGCGCCGGTGAATCGGGGTCGGGTGGCGCCGAGAGTGTTGGGGGAGGTTCCGGGAGGAGCGGGAGCTTCCGGGAGCGGCGGGGTAAAACGGGCCGGGCCGGACCGGACCGAACCGGACCGGACCTGGTTAGGGGGGGGTTGAAGGGGAAGAATGAAGAAGGAGCAGGTGGTGCACTGCCAGTTCTCTGTGTGGTACCCGCTCTTTCGGGCTGTCACCATTCGCAGGTGAGGGGAGTGAGGGGCGCGGTGTGGGGCCGGGCCGGGGCCTGGGCCTGGACTGAGCCTGGGCCGGGCCGGGTCGGGTCTGGGTCGGGCCGGGCCAGGGGTGCCGGGAAGGGGGTGTTGTGGGGCTGGAGGCGAGGAGGTGTGTGGGGCTGGGCTGAAGGGGAGGTGGGGTTGGACAGGGTTGGAAATGTGGGTAAATGGGGTGGGGTACAGGAGAGCTGGGAGGGAGGGGGCCTGAAGGAACCTGGAGTCCCACGAGCCGGGAGTCTCGTCTCTTGCACCCTTAAAGGAGTTGTTTGGAGCAGCCCTGTGCTCCCTGCTGCTCTCCTGGTGGGGCTGAGGGTTGGGCACCAGGTGAGCTCCATTTCCATCGCTGCTCTCCCCGCTTGGCTGCTCCAAGAGCTGAGGCTGAAGGCACCCACACCAAGAGGCTGATTTTCTGTGTGTTTCTGGAAGCTGTGGCAAAATCTGCAGCTTCTAAGGTGCTGCTGTAAGTTGTGAGGTAGCTGTGGGAACTACCAGTAACTCGAGAAAGTTAGGATTAAGGGAGCTGCCCTGTTGGATCAAAAACTCTGGCATCAGGCTTTTAGTAATCAAAGCATTTGATCTTCTATGGGTTTTATTGTATAGCACATGTATATTTTTGGTCAGTTTAGTGGTAGTCCTGAATTTTTGGGGCATAGGGGTGGTATAGGGGAATTTTGGGGGACACATTTTGTTTCAGCAGCATGTTGTCCCCTTTTCACTGGCCACACACACTCTTTTCTTTGAATCTCTTAGTGCTTGGAAGGAATGGAGCATTTTTGTGCATTTCATCTAAAACTTTTGCCTCTTTTTCCTCTACTTTCCTAGAGGAAAACTGGATGTTGCTTTTTAGGAAGGGATGAGAGGGGAGAAAAAGAGAGAAAAAGAAATGTTTCATAGAATCTGCTGAACTGGAAGGGACTCATCAGGATCATCAACTCCTTTCCTTGGGTAGGGCACCCCCAGAATCACACCATGTGCCTGAAAGTGTCATCCAAATGTTGTCACCACTTCCCTGGGGAGCCTGTTCCCTGCACAGCTGCCCTCTGGGGGATAATAATAATGTTAGAGGATGGTCTTCCTGAGTTAGGTTTTATTAAAACCAAATAATTTGTGTTCAGCTCTTGTTATTATTTTAGCAAGCAATGTTAATAATAAGTTATTAAAGAAATTCTCATGTTTTCTTCCAGTGTTATCCTTCCCTTACCAGAGAATGTGAAGGAATATTTGCTGGATGATGGAACTCTTGTAGTTTCTGGAAGGTAAGACTGTTCTTCCCCCCCACTTTCCAAGTATTAAGACTCTTCTCTATCCATAGAGCCATTTTGTACACACATTTTATGTTTAGCATGGGGAATTTTCCAAACTTGACTGGCCTGGCTGCAGGGAGGTTTGCTGTCTGAATGGGCTGAGTGTTGCTGCCAGTGAAACTCCTGATGCAGGTCCTAAAATCCATTTAATTCACTTGATCCTAGACCAAATGAGGATTATTTTGTCGTGTTTCCTCTGCCTTTCCTTGCAGAGTTTACCACCCTGTCAGGTGCAGAGCCTGCTGGTTTGTGCTTGGCTGCTTTGCTCTGGCTTGAACTGTGCCACCCCATTCACATTCCTGCAGCCTTATCCAGGGAAGCAGTGACATTACCTGAGTTTAATCCTCAATAAGATAAAATGTTTATAAAATCTTAATCATTACTGAGTTTGTATCATCTTTTGAATATGTATAACCCATGCATGTGACAAGGGTGAATGTCCTGTATGTACACCTGTAGCAAGACTTTGGATAGAGAAGAATGAAGTGGATGTGAGGAGCAGTGGGTGAGAACCCAGGCCTTGCTCTCTGATTTCTGCTCAGAATCTCACTTCTTGGCTTCTTTGTAAAATAATTATTGCATCCATGCACCTTGTTAATGATCAGACTTGGAAATGAGTCCACACTCCATCACTTCCTGTAGGGGAGTTTGCCTCTCACAGAGCAGCCAATTAGGCTGTGAGCATAAGGAAGCTCTGTCTTAATTTCTCAGGAGTCATTATATAAAACTGAAGTGGTTTAAACATCTTGAAATGATGAATGGTCTTTTTAAAAAGTCTTTTTTTTTTCCTGAATTTTAAAATTCTTTTTTATGAAAGGTATCCAGAAAACGATTCTTTTTTTAAACCATTTTGGATAAGAAGTGTTGTCACCTGCATCTGCAGAATTGTGCAACCTGTTTTTTTATTTTAAAAACAAATTTTTTTTTAATATGTCTTCAGAAAAACTGAAACTGAGGCTTTGGCTTTGCACCTGTGTTGCTCAATTTCTTCTGCCTTCAGTGGGATAATGGACATCTGTATAATTGAATTAAATTATGTATTTTTAAGGTGTTTCCAACTTAAAATCCCTCATAGAAATAAGTGTTTAACTTTCTTAGCTAGAAGTGAACATGATCTTCTTGCAGTCAAGACCAAGACTGCACCTAATCTTCAGCAAACTGGTATCTGACCTCTGGGTCTCAAAACCTGAACTGATGGTTTAATCCTTAAAGAGTTGTGCTGATGAACTGCAGAGTCTTGGCTGACTGAAGGAGCTGACTTTTGGCAGGGATGTAAATTTAACCTCAAACTGTTTGCTGCACTGACCTGCTGTGAGTTAAGTTTTCTTCAAGAGTTTGGTCTTCTTGAAGATCTTCATGCTCAGTTATAGCTGCTAAAGAACTTCAGAAGTCATCCCAAACTTAGAGACTGTGTGCAGTGGAGTCTTTCTGCCAGATATGCTGATCTCACCCCTGTAAAAAAGGAGAAAAAAGAGCTTTTCAGGAAGAAGCTGAGGACTGTGTATCCACTTCCAGCAGGATTTTCTGTGTGTGGAGTGTGAGGACTTTTCAGAACCAGAAATTCACAGATCAACATCTGACACTTGAGGTTTTAAATTTTCACTTTGAAAAGAAACATGGACAGAAAGGATAATTTAATTTGAACTTGCTTTAAAAAAAAAAGGTTTAATTTGTGCTTTTATAAGAGTGCAGTAAAGATGGAAAAGAGGGATTATTACAGTGTTGCAAAGCTTCAATTGTGGCATTTTCAGAGCAGAAAGTGATCTGCTACTTTGAAAGAAGCAAAGTGTTTTGCCTGGGGTTCAAGTCCAATGCCAGGGTGTTCATTCTGAACTGGCTTGCTCTGGTTTTTCTCTGCCAGGGATTTTGAGGCTTCATTTTGGTATGAAAGCATTTTGAGATCAAGAGCTGGTGTAGTCATTGTGGAAATGTAATATAAATGGTCAAGTCAAATTCCAGTGCCTAATTTTTATTTTTTTTTCCTGCTTTTTTTTTGGTTTAGAGATGATTCGCCAAGTCATGCTCAGGAGGGGAGTGGTGATGCAGAGGAAATACAGGTCAGGATGAAATACAACTTAATGTCAAGTCTCCTGAGACAAACATGAGTGTATAACCTTTTGTTTGTAAGCTCTAAGTGAAGAGAGCACTTCACAAAAGTAATCACACAGTAGCTCCCTTGGAAAACTCAAAGCCATCATTTTGCATACTGCAACATCAGGGAAGGTTTGAAATGTTCTTTCCCAGAAGACCTTTTTATTTCTTGATATTTGTAATAATGAATAGGGAATGTTGAAGGATGTTGGAACTGAAGTTAATGCTGTTTCAGGAATAGTGTGGCCAGCAGGAGAAGTGATTGTACCCCTGTGCTCAGCACTGGTGAGGCTGCACTTGAGTATTGTGTTCTGCTCTGGGCCCCTCACTACAAGGAAGACACTGAGGTGTTGGAGTGAGTTCAGAGAAGGGCAACCAGGCTGAGGAAGGGTCTGGGGAACAAGTCCTGTGTGAAGAGCCTGAGGGAACTGGGAATGTTCAGTTTGGAGAAGAGGAGGCTGAGGGGAGACCTTGTTGCTCTCTAAAACTGCCTGACAAGAGGTTGTAGGGAGGTTGATGTTGGAGAGCAGCCAGGCAGAAAGGGACCTGGGAGTCTGGATTGACAGGAAGCTGAACATGAGCCAGCAGTGTGCCCAGGTGGCCAAGAAGGCCAATGGCATCCTGGCCTGGATCAGGAACAGTGTGGCCAGCAGGTCCAAGGAAGTGATTCTGCCCCTGTGCTCAGCCCTGGTGAGGCCTCACCTCGAGTCCTGTGTCCAGTTCTGGGCCTCTCAGCTCAGGAAGGAGATTGAGGTCCTGGAGCAGGTCCAAAGGAGGCAACTGGGCTGGTGAAGGGACTCGAGCACAGATCCTATGAGGAGAGGCTGAGGGAGCTGGGGCTGTTCAGGCTGGAGAAGAGGAGGCTCAGGGGAGACCTCATTGCTCTCTACAACTACCTGAAAGGAGGATGGAGCCAGGCGGGGGTTGGTCCCTTTTCCCAGGCAACTCTCAGTAAGACAAGAGGGCATGGTCTTAAATTGTGCCAGGGGAAGTTCAGATTGGATGTTAGAAAGAATTTTTTCACGGAAAGGGTGATCAGACATTGGAACGGGCTGCCTGGGGAGGTGGTGGACTCTTCGTCCCTGGAGACATTTAAAAAGCGACTCGATATGGCACTCAGTGCCATGGTCTAGTGACTGTGGCGGTAGTTGTTCAAGGGTTGGACTCGATGATCTCTGAGGTCCCTTCCAACCCAGCCTATTCTATGATTCTATGATTCTTCTCCCAGCTAGTGATAGGACTGGAGGGAATGGCCTGAAGTTGCACCAGGGGAGGTTTAGACCAGATATTAGGAAGAATTTCTTTATTTGAAATAGTATTCAGGTGCTGGAAGGAGCTGCCCAGGGAGGTGGTGGAGTCCCCATCCCTGGATTTGTTCTAAAATCATGTGGATGAGGCACTTCAGGACATGCTCTGGTGGGCATAGTGGGTTTTGTTTGTTTTGTTGTTTCCTTTGGGGGGAACTGACAGTTGGACTCTGTGCTCTTAGAGGTCTTTTTCAACCCTGACAATTCTGTGATTCTTGCCCTGAAAAATTAGGAGGAGTATATTTGGAGAAGTTCTTTCAAGAAACAGTGAAAGTCTCTGGGGCCATAATAGTTCAGAAGGGTATTCTGAAAGAAAAAGGCTGAAAAATGTTGGAGGTGTAGGGTGGCAGAAGGGACAAAAAGGAGATAGAAAAAGAAATATAAGTGAAACTAATGGATTACAAGTCAAAGGGTGGAAGTGTTGGAGATGGAGACAAGCTTTAGACAGGGAAGACTCTGAGTTTGGTGATGTAATTCATAATTAAAATATGTATCCTCTTTTATCACTACTTCATAACAGCACTTATGCTGAATATGCAATATTTTTCATGTTTTAATTTAAAGCTGTGATTATTATCAGCTGTGTGGTGTTGTTATACTGCAGGAGCTCCAGGGCACTGATTTGATCTGCATGTTGTAGGAAGCCATATGGATTCTAAAGTTCTTATGAATCATAAAGGATGTCTCAGGAAACCAGTAACCTTTGATTTATTATTTTTTTAACAGTGGTCAGATGATGAGAATACTACAACTCTTAAGGTAAGGTCCTGTAAAAGCCTAAAGTGGGTTTGTCAGCAGTGTCCTTTTCAGCTTTGTGATACAAATTTGTTGCCATTTAGAGAGATCTGTTGCTTTTATTTAATATTTTTCAGACCGTCCTACTTGGATGGCAGTGTAGATGTCTGTAACTTTAAGAAAGTTTTGTTGGCTTAATTTTATTTAACTAAAAATAAAATGCTTTTTTTTTTCATCCCCAACGATCACACACTTGTTAGACTGTAGGAAATGAACTTGAAATATAACTCTAAATATAGCTGTCTTTCATTTTCACCACTTTGAATATCTCCCAATTACTTAATCAGACTGGATGCAGAAGAAATGAAGCCCATGCAGCTCAGTTTTACAGCTCTTCTTTTACACTTTTGCCATTATTTCCTTCTAAGTACATGTTTTCTATAATCTTCTTTTTTTTTTTTTTTTTTTAATTTTTCCTGTGTTTATGCTCTCCTTGCACTGTGCCTGGCTTTGAATTGGGATCATTATGGATACGAACCAGACTTCTGTCATCTTTTTTTACATCTTTTTTGAAACTTGCTGTTGCACTCTCCTTTTCAGATTTAATATACTTGCACCACTTATCTGTCACTGGTGATATTACTTCAGTCCTGTTAGCTCCCAAATTCAGCAGAGTGTGGAATTGCCCACACTGGATTTGGTGCAATATAAACACAGCCCCTACTTTGAGCTGTGTGTGTGCTAGCACAGAATGTTCAGCCTAGATGGTAAAACTAATACTTACCAAATTTACATGCATGAATAGCACCAGTTCAAATATCTAAGCTTTGATTTTAGATTGTAAATCATTCAGGACAAGGATTTTAGCATCCATCTTACCATTTGGAAGCTCACTGTAATGTTACTCAAGAAATAGTGTCAGACCTTTGAGTCAGACTCCCCAGTGATTAGGTTTGGGGTAGGCAAGAGAAGGAGAGGGGATAGAGGCAAAACAGCTGACTTAGAGATGTTCTTTAACATATATATATATATATTTTATATATATTATATAACATCATGCTCAGTAATAAAAGCAGGGGAGAGGAAGAAGGGGGGTGGTTTGGCCTCCAAAGTGGGTCTTGTTCAGAGACCAACAAGGCTTTGTCTTTTGCCAAATCCAGAACTTTGGAAATGGTTAATACATTTATTTTCTGCCTGTGGCTGGTTCCTACAAATATACACTTCCATTTGGTCAAAGAAAGGGACTCTAAAAGGTAGAATTTTGCAGTGTCTGTTTACCATCTTGTAAATTTGGTGGATGATTACTCTGAGGACTCCATCTGTGGCAGGTGCTCTTCCTCTGCCTGAAAACTCAAGGCTTCTCTGGGGGCAGTGAGTGAATGTAAAGAGTCCTCTGTAGTCTTCTGTGCTTTTAAGTGTTACCTGTTACTTTGAGAGTGATAAAAAGAGTGAAAACACAGAGCATGTAGAATATAGAAGGGTGGGGAGCTGCATCTGGAGTTACTGCAAGAGGTGAGAATGGATCAGGTAACGATGTGGAAGCTGAGAAGGGAGATGGTAGGGAACACAGTGGGTAAGAATAGTGGGATAGGGAGGAGATTGTTGGGTGGGAAAGGCAGGAGATTGTTGTTCTGCATTTGCTGTCAGCCTAGCACATTGATATTTTAATAGCAATAAATCCCAGGTTATAATTCACTTGGTTTCTTGGCTTAGGGAGCAGTAAGGTGGGTTGTGGTTATCAGATTTGATGACCCAACTGAGTCATCAGGTAGAACTTGCTTCTCTTGCCACTTCTATATTCTGAAGGAGAATTAGAACATAGGATTATAGAAAATCCTGTGTTTAATACAACAGGCATTAATGTTGACAGTTGCCAAGTCAGGCATTCAGAATTTAGGAAATGTTAGAATTTAGTTTGTTTATTCAGCCTTAGATCTACCCTCATGTGTATATTTCTTCACTTACATTAATCAATGACTTGATGTTAAGATTCCCACAGGGAGCCTTAGCATGTGCTGGTTTTCCATACATGGTTTGTCTCCTGACTTCTGTCAAAACAAGAGGTTGGATCAGAGTGCAGTGCATGAAGAGTTTTACTTCTTGCAGGAACAATTTGTCAAACTTACTGAAGCTCTAAAAATAAATTAAAATAAGAGGAGTGCTTTTTCAATTTTTCAAGTGTAGTTTTCCATGGAGCTGAGGTAATGTTACTAGGGAAAGATTTAGAATATTTAGAGTTGGTTTTAGGTCACTGATCTAAAATGTGACAGCTATAAACTTTATTAATAAACTTTTCCTGATCACTTGTGTGGCTGTTGTTTTAGAGACATCAATTAAATTTTACCTAAAAGTTATCTTTGAGTTGAATTCAAAAATACTTGGGCAGAAATAGTGTTCTTACCTACTTTTTCCTACAAATCCTAATACATGAAAAATCTTTGGCATATGCCTGAAATCTCTTTGTGTGATTTTAAAGGTCAGCAATGTATTTTTTTCTATTGCACCACATTCAAAGTGGAGTTTATAGTATCCTGAGGAGTTTTTTCCCCCTATCTTAGCTTTACAATATTGACAGTGTTCTTTACAACACAAGGTTTTCTAGTCCAGCCCACACCTTTGCAGCATGTCCTCTATTTTGATGCAATATATTGTTAAAGAGCTACTGTAAGACCTAATCTGAGAGCTGATTAGTTAAAGTATTACTAACAGTGTTTTGTGAAATGAAAGCTTAAATAAGGATCTGTCACTCAATTTGCCTATGAATTTATTTATTTACTTTTTCTCTCACTGCATTTCTAGAGGTATCTAGAGAACTATTACAAAGCAGAGCTCATCTCTTCTACCATTTAATACTTTAACAGAATGTTAATTGTAGCATTTGATTTCAGTTTTTTTAAAAGAGATGCTTAATTCTAACTATGTCTTAAAGTTTGTTTAAATCTTGAACAGAATGTATCTACCATTAGGTAGAAAGGAACACATATGTATTTAAGGTTTGTTTATTTGACTCACTCCTTAGCCAGCTGTTGCAGCTTTCATGTTGAATATTAAAATGTTTCATTTTTTCCCCAGAAGCTCCCTGAATCTGGCTACTAATGAGAGTGAGAACTAGAAACCTTTTCAGTTTCCTCTGATTAAAAGAAATGTTGCAGTTTATTCTTAAGCCTTTTATTTCTACAAATACATTTTTTGGGGAGGTTTCTTGTTTCCTGATTTTTTTTGGACAAGTTTATTCCTTCTCCAATTGGTATTTCTAGTGGTATTTAGAAGATGGCTACACTTCACTATTAAATGTATTGAAATTGATAACTTTGTTTTTTGTCCAGGCACCAGAATTTCCTGAGTTTACAGCTAAAGTTCAAGAAGCAATAAGTTCCCTGGGTGGCAGTGTTTTTCCTAAACTTAACTGGAGTGCTCCAAGGGTAAGTATGCTGACTCCCCAAACTTGCAAGTTGTTAACATAAAGGTTTTTTTTGTTATTGTTGTTCATTTTATCTTAATGCATTGGAAAGTAGAAGAGATGAGTGGTTCTGATAATGGGAGGAGTGATAATTAAGATACAGCTAAATCTGGTACTGCAAATGGTTCTGGTGGATTAGAGGCTGATGCACTGTTTGGTGAGGCTGCTGCAAGACACCAAATCCTGTATCCTTGTCACAGGTAACAGTATCATGGTCAGACTCTTCTCATTTGCTAATTGAAAACTTTGCCTGGCATAAAGACTACAACCCTCACTTTTTAAAAAAGCAATAAACTTCCCTCTAGTTATTTTTAGGTACTTGAGCTGTACTTTAAGGGTGGGTGCACTCAAATGTTTTTATATCGTATTTTCAAGGGAAACCTGAGTTCAGGCAAGCATTCCAAGAAAGTGCCTGGAAGCAATAAGGCAGAAAACATAGGTTATGAGATGGATTTGCTCTGCTTTCAGCAAAGTAATCAAAAGAAAAGCAGTAGGTATTATATCTTTTCTAACAGCTAATGAAACTTTCCTCAAAATAAAAAAAAAATATTCTGCTCGTATTTGAAATGTTGCATGATATTTAGTGCTGTTAGATCTGCAGCTTGTACTCCTAGTAAAGGTGCATTTTTGGATGACCTCCTTTTTTGTTTAGGATGCCTATTGGATAGCAATGAACAGCTCTCTGAAATGTAAAGCTCTCAGTGACATTTTCCTCCTCTTCAAGAGTTCAGACTTCATTACTCGTGACCTCACTCAGCCGTAAGTATATTTTTAGGAGACAACCTGACATATACACAGTCACCCCACAGCCCTCTGGAGGTAACTTTGCTGTTCTTTGAAAGATCTTATCCTTTACTAGAAGGATAAATACCTGGTAGGGAAATGCATGCTAATGTTTAGAGGTTTACAGTAATATAAATTTTGGGTACAATAATAAATTGCTTGTTCTTTTAAGCTTCCCCACCCCTTACTTCCTCCTTCTTTGCCTCCCACTGTGGTGCAAAAATAAATGACAGGTCCAGTTTAGTGCAGAGTATTGTAAGGCAAGTTACTTATCATGAGTGAGTTGTTCCTAGTAAACCAAAATTTTTTATCTGCTTTCAGTCAACAGGAGAGTAACAGCCTCCATTTTGTTCTTATATTGATTATCTTGAGTTTAATATGCAAGTAAGTGGAAAAGCAAAATATTAAGACATTCCATTAAAGTGGTACACGTGAAATAACACTATGGACTAGGACAATTTTTACTTAGTTGCTTTCCAGAGCACCTGATGTTTTAAGCTTGGGATATTTTGCCATCCCACCCCTCTTGGCATTTACTTGTTGCTACCTACATTGTTATTGCCACTTCTTATGGCAATTCAAGATGACTTTGCCATTTCCCTTTCAAATTTTAAAGCTGCTGATGAGGCTGTCTGGAAGATGACTGAGACTTCTGCTAATGTATTTCTAGAGTTCCTTCTGAACCTAAATTCTTGTAGCTCTTGAACAAATGCATTCTAGGAGATGTGTTTAGGCATAATATTACCAGACAAAATTATGAATACAGTGTTCTTGGGATTTACTTTTTCTGCTCACATGAATTGTATAGGAACAGTTTCCTCCTGTAGTCCTAGCATCTGATTCATGTCACTCATTTTTAAAATACAGCCTCTTCCTTAAAAAAAAAAAAAAAGATTGTTACTTTTTTTTTTTCCTCCTTTAGAATAGCAAAGTGTCAAAACTGGCATTTCATGGCCATAGGCATCTGAGAGATTGTTTTCTGATAATTATTCAGTGCTTATCTATGTTACTGCAGTGTTCTGGAGACTCAGTCAGATGCAGGGACCTTGCTCTGGGTGCTTTATAGAAGGTTTCTGAGCACAGTGGTCCTGTGTTGAGTAGCTTATGACCTGGTTAGAATTGTCTTGTCTAAAATGTAAAGCCAGTTGCATTAATGCTTTGCAGTTGTCTTCTTTTTAGTTTCTGCAGCTCTTAATAACACTGCTTTCCCCCAGTTTGTTGGTACATTACTTATCTCTGCATTTATGGAGTGCTGGCAACTCTGTCAGTCCAATTCTGATGCTAGGCTTTACATTATGCCTAACACAGAGTATTATGAGGTGCAGAGGAAGAGGCAGAGAAGGAGGGGAGAAAATGTTGGGTTAGGGAAAGAAATGTGAGTGTTAAGAGTTTATGATTCTAGGATTATAGAGAGCAAAAGAGATGAGAGAGATGGGAAATTTACAGTGTACATTTCAGAGGTGAGTGGATAGTAATTCTCAAGAGACTTCAGTGTCTTACTAAGGAGATTTTTTCCTTGGTTTCCCCCAGTATCAGGATAAATGGCCAGGTGTCTTGATGGTGCTTTGCCCAAAGGATTGAGCACTATAACACAATACATATACAATACATACTACAATACAATACAATATAATAAGTGTCCTGTGTTGTAATTGCTTTCAGGACTAAGAGCCTTGTGGGTCTGAAGAAAATTGTAGAGTTTCTGTCAAACCCTTTATAAATATTAAATTGTACCTTTTTTTTATATTCTACTCTCCTTATTTATAAAAAGATTCAAGAAAAAGCAACCTGAGCTCTTTGGAAAATCCCTGTTTGGTTAACCACTTTCTAATGAGCTTGGGACACAATCAAATGTTTAGTGAGCACTGCTTGGTTTAAAAGATGTGACAGCTCTGTGTGTTTGTGTTCTTAATGGCATTTGTGTGGTAGAACGAGCTGATCACCTTCTCTGAGACTGAAATTAGGGCATTGTCTGTCATTTTACCTCATATTGGGTAAATTTGGTGCCCAAGATACTCATCTTGCTCTCTTCAGACAGCACTGACTTAGTGGCAGAGGCAGGGAACACATCCTTGCTCCTCCATCATGAGGTTTCCCAGCGTGGGTGTTAACAGAACCATTGGTAATTTCCCCTGAGTTCACAGCAGGAGAACAGGAGTGGCAGAGCAGCCTGTAGCAGGCATGTTCTGTTCTGCTGATCCTGCTATGGGCAAATAACCCCTGGCAGAAAGGCAACACCTCAAATTGCAAGGCTCCAATCCTTGCAGACTCCTTTTCCAGTGTGGTGTGACCACACACACCCCACCAGGTAGTGGGGGTCAGGTAGTGAGTGGTAAATAAGCCAACCTGCTCATGATTGTGGCATTATCACTTATTCTAATAGTTAAGTTGAAGTTTTGTTTAAGTGTTGTATTTATTTTCCTTCTTAAAGTCAAACCAAATGTTGCAAATTTTTTTGGTTTTTTTGTTTTGTTTGTTTTTTGTTTGTTTTTTGGGTTTTTTTGCCAGTACAAGCTTGGTTGTTTTGGTAAGTTAAGAGTTAATATGGGCAGTGATGCCTTGTAGTTTCAATGAATTTGAATTGCAGTTGTACTTAAGGGAAATGTCTGTAGAAGCCTGTAATGTACAGAGAGAACAGAGTGATTTTGTATCTTGTATTTTATTAATATCTTCTACTTGATTAAGCCCATGTTATTGTGCAATCTGGGCATGGTGTTTTTAACTGGCTGAAGTATTTGTACAAAATGTCCCCACCCAATAGTGAAACGCTTGTTGCTGAATCATAATGGTGGTCTTCCTTAATTATATATTGATTGGCTGCCAGTTCTCTAGTCCTTAGCAAGCAGAAATCAAAAATGTAGCTGGCATAAGAACCTGAAGTGCTGAACAAATGGACACTGGATACATAGTACATTCAAATCCCTTGAAAGGGTTAGGCAGAGGGAGGAGGAAGGATAGAAGCATTCTATTTCTGCTTCTTTCATTAATGCTAACTAGGGCCTAAAGGTTTCTTGCTCTGCATAATTAAAGCTGAAGTGTTGTATACCCCTTTTTTTGCTTGTTTGTTTAGATGGTGCTTTTGTTTTGTTTTGTGTGGAACTTAAAAATCTTCTTCAAGGATCATAATATTGAGAAAAACTGCAATGGCAATTTGGAGATCTGTTTCTTTATCCAGATTTGCCAGTGATGTATGACTTAAGGCAAACCACTTTCTTTGCCTCTTTCTTCCTCTCCCATTTCTTACCTATTTATCTGGTATTAATCTATATACCTTGTTGAGGTCAGGGAACTGCCCTTGCTCTAATTCTCAGGTGTCTGAAGTACCAAGAAAACTTCAGCTATGCAATACTTCAATACAAACCATTAAAAATATGGCCTTAATGCACATATATTGAGCATGACCAGCTATTTTAAATGTTTGGATTCTCTCATCATGTTGTCACTTTGGTTGAAAAGTTCAGAATAATGGGTTAACTTTTCTCCTTGTTAATTTTGTATAAATTAACTAAGACTTCAGAAGGATGCACTCCTTAATGTGGTCGAGATTTCTTCTAAGTAAGCATCACATTTTGCTTAGCTGAGTTCACAAAAAATGTGTGGTGTGATCCTTAACTTTCCAGGTTTTAATGTGGGCTTTAAAAATAGTGTCATGGATGTGTGATAAAAAAAGGTAAATTTCTTTCTAACTGGGATTTCTGTTAAGTGATTAAAACTCTTATTTTGAATAAAAATCCCTTTAAAGCCCTCTTGAGTGTATTGGTTTAGAATGAAGTTTTCTTCCTTATTTATAGGATGTGCAGACTACATTTGTTTAAGATATGATTGCCCCCCTTGAGACTGGTATAATTATTAACAAGAGTTCTAAGGGTATGATAATGTCCTTTCAATTATGAGAGAAGCTTATTGTTAAATCATGCTCTTAAATAAATGTTGGAAATTTTGTTGGACTTCAGAGCTTGTTCCTGTTCTACAGAACCATACTGGATGTTTTAAATTTGCAGATGCTACTACTGAGATATTTTAATTTTTATGTTCTTATTTTTCCAGTTGTTTAGTAATTGCAGCCAGAGAAGTGAAATTAAGAAGCCCTGTAGTTTCAGCTTTGTTCTAAAACAACCCAATGCAGGGAACATCTTTTTCAGGGACAGTCCTTTGACTTACAAGACAGGGATGGTGTGAGTCAGGTGGGTTCTGAGGTGCACTCAAGTGCAGCAAATTGACTCACTGTTTTATTGGACCAGCTGGTGCTGTGGATGTGTTCCAGAAGTTCATTCTTGAAAGGTTTTCAAGAAGCTGGTTAGACAGGTGAATAAAGAGTCTAAAAGTAGCTACACAGCCCTGCCTAAGCCCAGGAAACAGACTCAAGGGACCATCTGTGCCACATTCTATAGGTAAGAAATATCTGTGAGCTTAACAACACAGGTGAAACAACTCCCACTGGGCCAGGGGATGGTTTCCAAATGCATTAATGTGCAAAATACAAAGGAGCATGAGAGGAGATGCAATTTTTTTTTACATAGGTGTTTTTAAGAGTGCTTGGTTAAAATGTAAGTGTATGTTTCTGAAAACAATTGAAAAAGTCTCCTTCTGAGAGGTTTAGTCCATGAGGTTCCTAAGCACATTGTTTAAATCTCAAACCTAGCAGTTGTTTCAGTCCTTGGTTTTAAGCTAGCATTGTGATTACATTTTTGATACCAGACTTAATGCTTCTTAACATTATATTACAAATTACAGAGAAATCAGTTTTTTTTTCTGAGGTGTGTGTGGGGGGGAATAGCAGCCTCTATTCTCCTAACAGAACACAGGAGGCAGTGTTGCCTCATAAAGATGGGACTTGGCACTCAGGATACCTTTCTGCAAGAACAGTAGCTGTTGGTTTAGACTTTAGTATAACCTATTGTAAGATAAAAAGTTCCACATGAGAAGATGTGAAAGATGAGACCTTTGTTTTTTTTTCTTGAGGTTTTACTTCCATCTCTTCAATTTTCGGTGTAGTACAAGAGCTTCTTATGAATGGTGCATTAATTTCCTATTTCTCTTAGCCCTTTAAAGTTTATAATTTTTCCTTGAATATTGCTGTTTGAAGGCTGTTAAAGTTTGTTATTTGCTTATTTATTGTTAATGTTTTCAAATAGATTGAGCAAGGGAACTGCCAGGTACAGAGTAACTTTTGCAGTTCTTATTATATTCATAGTAGTTTATTATCCACAGAATGATCTCAGTGATTTGCAGCAGAGTTCATGGCTTTCATAGCAGGATGGCTACTGGAGTTCTTACAAACCTTCTTAAATTGCTTTTCTCAGTATTGAAAACCCAACAGCATAATGGCTTCCTATAGTGTCCTGTTGTCAATATACACATTTGGAGTTTAAAATGCAGCTGCTACCTACAAAGAGACCTTGATCCTACTGTACTTGGCATCTCATTATAAATCTAAACAAGCTGTTGACCACAGCCCAAGGTCTATAAGCAGTAGAGTTTAAATCTTTCACCCTTAGTAGTATTCAAATGACAATTTTCAAAGGCTTCAGAGAAGAGAGTCCAGGTACATCTTAATTTTGGGTTCCTGAAGTCCTTCTGAATCTTCTTTCAAGTACTTTCAAACCTGAACAGGATGCAGGTTAAAGAAACCCTGCTTAGCCTTCTGCCTCTTATGTAAAAATGCCAGATGCAGTAGACAAATTCAGCTGGATATGAACAACTAATGCTACACTAAGTTGGTAAAAAATGTAGAGTTGCAACTCTCTCAAGTTGCTCAACATTTACACTACAAAAAGTGGTGAAAAAGGGTGTTTGTATTTTTTTTTTTTTTTTTTTGACAAAAAGTCGTTATAATATTTAGCAGCAACGTGAGACAATAAAAACCTGAGTTTGTTTGGTGTTTTGCTATATTCATCATTTGTACTCAGTCTTGTGTCTTGGGGCTCAGGAAAAATGTTACTGCATTTTGCAGTGTTTTCTTTATTCATCATTTTGCCTGTTGGCTGGATTTGTCAGCAATACCTGAGCAGTCTTTTTGACTTGGGATGGCACCCAAGGATTTAATTCTCTAATTTCCAAGGAAAGAGGAAGAATCTTTCCCCACGCAGCTCTCACTGAAAATATTTGAGGGTTGAGCAGGGGATGATTTTGATTGCTCTTTGAAGGCTGGTTTTGTCTGCTGGAAAAAACTGGATCTTGTTGGAATGAAGCAGATTGCAGGTATCCCAACCTCAGATATGTGAATCAGTAAAGTTCTAGTGTGGAGGAACTGTAAAACTCCATGTTCTGAACTTCAGGTGCCTTTTTATATTTAGTTTATGATTGGTTTTGGGGTGGAAAGGGTGGGTGATACTTTCCTGAGCATGGGAGGCATATGCTAGGGCAGGAATTCTGAGTTGATCAAAACTGCAAGTTCTCATGAGTTTGTTTCTCTTGACTTGACAGATCTTAACTTGTGGGTAATATAAACTGTAGCTGAAGGCTGTTATCTGTTTACACAGGCTTACAGATATATATGATCTGTTTGATTATAGTACTTTGGGAAAGAATGCCTGCTATTGCCCTTTTTTTTTTTTTCTATGTGTGTAGTGGATACAGGAGTTGAAACTACAGTATATGAGATGTATTTTTGGTGGCAGCATACTGAATGAACTCTTAAAATAGCTCAGTGCTTCAAACCAGAGGCTGGGCAGCCATGTCTTACAAATGCAATGCTTATGTTAAACTCTTGGATTGCTTAACAAAGTTCAGTGCCAAAGGGAGGTAGTATAAATTTTGCCATTTAAGACTATTGCTCAGCAGTGACCCTCTACACAGTTCTGTGCATCAAAGTAGTTTGTTGCCAAAAAGGTCAGGGAGTACACTTGGAAAGTGCATGGTTTTTTTGCTAATTCCCTTTTAAAGTTACAAGATTTATAGGAAGGTTTGATGTAAACCAACAAAAACCAGTACACAGGTATTGACTTGGGCAGAACTGCCTCCATTCTTGGTAGCTCCTGCAAGGTGACACACAGTGTCAGCTCCACACAAGCAACAGAACCTTGACATCTGCTTGCTGTTATGGAAATAGTTTTGTTTATTGCCACTCTCAAGAGATTGGGAAGAGCATTTCTTAAGGCTCTTAATTTAGAAGGATCATGTGCTGTGGAATCGGAAGCGCCGAGCAGAGCTGGTGTGTGTCCCCAGTTTGTGGAAATGAGCTGCTGCAAGGCATGAGGATGGCTCTGGTGTGTGGTTTAGGAAGTTACCTAAGTTTAAACCTTAAGTTTAAAAGTACTAGGGGAAACATGCTGCAATGAAATCAGATTAGATTGCTCAAGTTTAGCTGGTTCTTTGAGACTCCAATTATGCCAATGTAACGATAAAGAGGAATGGAGCAGAACTCTTGATTCAGACAGAAAAAAACTCAACAATGAATAAACATGCACAATTCAGCCACATCACTGTCCAAATTTAAGTGCTTACAGATCATACTAGATGATGTGATTTTTTTTTTTTTTTTTAAATTTTTTTTTTCCTTTTCACCCCTGATAACTGTCAAAGGAAGTTTTTTATTGTTATAGTGAATTTTCTTGGTTTGTATGTCTTGGAGATAATTTGACGGGAGTTTTTGTGATTCACAGTTTTGGGCTATTTTTCTCATTATGGCAAAAAACCTAGATGTAAAAGCAGCTTTTGATGACTTTGCTTTATTTTCCCAGATTTATTCACTGTACAGATGATTCCCCTGATCCTTCCTTGGACTATGAGGTAGGACTCTTGACATGCTTTCTGGGTAATTTAAACAGCTTGTTTACAGGCCAGGTGCCATTTGTGCTTGAATATGTGTCCATAATATTTGTTTTGTTTGTTTCATTGTGTTGCTTGTGATGATCAGATCAGATAATCTTCAGACTTTTGAAATTCCTTTGCAATTTCCTCTCATGTCAGGTTTTGCCAGGAAGGGGAAGTTCAGTAGCTGCAAGTCCTACCTATTCTTGATAGTGTGCTGCTTGTGGGTACCACAGCTGAGGTTACTAAAAGGAGTGTGTAGTGAGTGGGGGCATCCTGAAGTGGTTTGTTGTATCTTGTTTCATATGCTTGTTACCAGATTACAATGTTAAGATATTAATATAGATATTAACAATTCTTTAAACTGTTTATATGGTGCTATTACTTTATGATAGCATCTAGTAATTTCTCCAATAATTTTTTAATGTAAATATAGCATTTGTTGTCATGCTGTGGGCTTAAAGAGCTTTAGAAAACTGAATGAACCTTGGTGGGATTTTTTGTTTGTTTTCTTTGTGGGTTTTTTCCTTTTTATTTTTTTTTTTCTTCAGGCACTATCTAATGTGCTTTAAAAATACAGGACATCTAAAAGTTGGAAGAGAGTTTTGTGTTTACACTGTGGTTAGGAATGTCATCTTTGATTACTGAGTTTTCTCTATTGTGGCTGATAGGTGCTGGGAGTTTCCTGTATCCAGTAGCAGTAACTGAGGCCTTAAAAGAATTGATCCATCTGAATATTTCAGCTTAGAAAATGGAACAACTTGAAAATGCCAGAGATATGCTTTAATTACCAGGCAGTCTGTCCTATTGACAATAATAGTTTGGTTACTATTTCCATCCCATGTCCTAATTTTAACTGGTTTGTGCCTTCAAAGGCGTCACAGAATTCTGCTTGGGTATGTAGCAGAATAGAGGTTGATTTGCTTACATTTAATTCTGCTCATCAGCTCTTTTGACTAGGGAGCAACTTACTGCCAATTCCATGATAGATTTGTTGTGTTGTACAGCAGGGTTGGCTTTTTTTCCCTTATGCTTTATCACTAACTTAACTTTGAAGTTGTTCTCTAAATAATTTCCCAGTTAGGTGCCATGCAGAGTGGAAGAGCATAACATAATTAAGATGGGAAGGAGCCTCAAGAGGTCTCTAGTCCATTCTCATGCTCAAAGCTGGGTACAATGAATCATTGAGAATCATTTAGGTTTGAAAAGACCTCTATGATCAGAGGCCAACCATCCACCCTACAGCCCCTGACCACTAAACCATCCACAGCTCTTCATCTACACATCTTCTGAACACCTCCAGGGATGGTGCCCCCTCCACCTCCCTGGGAAGGCTATTCCAATGCCTCACCACTCTTTCAGGGAAGAAGTTTTTCCTAATATCTAACCTGAACCTTTACCCTACTTTCTCTTGCCCTGTCACTGGTCACCAGAGAGAAGAGGCCAGCACCTCTCTCACTACCATCTCCTCTAAGGTAGCTGTAGAGAGCAATGAGGTCTCCCCTCAGCCTCCTCTTCTCCAAGCTGAACAGGTCAGATGGGATCAAATGGGGTTGCTTGGCATTTTATTAGACCTGGTTGGAAAATTTCAGTGGATGGAGGCTGCACAACCTCTGTGAGGAATCTGTTGCACTGCATGGTAGTTCTCATGTTGAAAAAGTTTCTTCTTACATCCAGTCTGAACCTTTTTACTGTAAACTAGTATGGACTAGGTGGTCTTTAAAGGTGCCTTCCAACCAAAAGCATTCTGTGAAATTAATATATTTAGTTCAGTTGCTTTCGAGTATTTGCTAAGATGATTATGTGAACTGCAGGCTAAGATTATTTTGTTTTCTTGTATCAGGAATACCTTCAGTGGTCATCTTACCATTTCAGAAGGGGTACCCATTCACAAAAAGGTACCTTTCTGAAACAAGGCTTTGCCTTTTTTTTTTCCTCTGAAACAGCTTGTTCTTCGCAAGTGGTGTGAACTCATCCCTGGTGCAGAATTCAGATGCTTTGTCAAGGAAAACAAGCTCATAGGTAAGGATTTTCTAAATTTATTTCTAATTCTAAAATTATTGGATGAAGTTCTGAGGAATTTCTGCAACTCACTGAATCGTAAATAAACCTGAAGATGAATTGATGTTTTCTTCTTTCAGCAATTTAAAATGTGGCATGCCATATTTCTCTTTCCACTGTATCTGGAAGCCTGACAGCACAGCATGCTCAGTATTACAGTGGGAATCTTCTTAATTCTAAATGCTAATTCAGAAGCTTCACCCAAAGGCTGCTTTCTAAGTGACTCTGCTATTCAGGAGCAAAAGGCAGCATAGCCAGCTTGCAGAGTAAACATAGAGGCAGTTGGTATTTTGCTGGTGATCACATGTGGAAATTACAGAAAGGAAGAGAGGTCAGATCATGTCCATAGGTGTCTGAGGCTGTCTGAGCTCATATTTAATTCAGTGTAGCTTAGTCAGGAAATCTGTCAATCTGTTACTCTGGTTCAAAACCTACTGTGTGAAATGTTTCAAGTGGCACTGAACAATTAGGTTATCCAGAGCACTCAAAGATCTTGTGTGTGCATTGGGAGACCTGTGACAGCTGGAGGACAGACAGATTATGCCACAGTGTGTATTTTAGGCAGCTCTTTGTTAAATTTAGCTGAATTATGTTCCTCCTAAATGTGTTAACTATTTTCTGCTGCCTAGCATGGATATCTAGTGCATATACAGATGGTTGAATTGAGGGGTTCTGGATTTGAATTTAGGATTCTAGTTTGAATAAATTTTTGGTGTGGTCTACCATAGAATCTTCAAAGATGAAGAGAAATTTAAATAGCACAGCACTGTTTCACGTTTGTGGTTAAGAAGGTGTAATAATTCTGCATAAGCTCTTCTGATAAGGAAATGTTACAGCACTGATGTAACAAAGCTTTAATTGAGACTTAAAGGAAGAAAGGTGATTTTTTTTTTTCTTTAAAACAAAACCAATGTTGCTTATTTTGTTTGTTTTATACCTACATATTGACAAGCCCCAAGATGCATATTTGCAAGTGGACTGTCCAGGGCTCCTTGTGGTACAGAGGTGGAAGGGACACTAGCTGTCTGGCCCTCATTGTTTCTCCTGGTTTTTTCTCAGCATGGTGATTATGTGCTTGGTTTGGATGTGCCTTTTTGCACCTGTTAGCAATTTGTGTCTCCATCCTGTCCTACCTCTCTGAATCATTAGGAACATACTCCCTGTTCTTTGTTTCCTGATCTGGGTGTCCTAAGGAACTGCACATGGATGCTTTGAGATGTGCTGATCTAGGTGCTGTCAGCACATAACATTCTCTTAGCCCTTTTATTTGGATGTTCCTTCTGGTGATTCCACATTCATCTTCCGTTCTCTCTCCACTCTGTCCAATTGCAGGATTTATTAATGTTCTTTGTAACAGAGTTTATCTTGCTAATAGCAGAGCTTCTCCATTAAGCTGGTATTGCTTAATGGGTACTGACAGAGCTTTTTGAAGGGGGAAGACTTAAATCCTGTCCTATTATGTGCTGCTGGAACAGCACAACTGCCAGGGATACACATCACTCTAATATCCTCTCAAACATTTGAATGTAGATTTATTATAGATTATATAGCTAGTTTTTGAACCCTGGCTAAGTAAACACTATACACTTCATTACTAGGTTTGAAACCTAGTAAGAAACTTAGTATATCTACCAGTATGTTTTTTTTTTTAGCTAGCATTCCAACTGCATTTCTGAAGACAATTCAGTATTTTCCACAATATTTTCCCATGCTCTTAAAGTTAATAAGTGTGTCAGGTCAAGCTCAGGAGTGATACTTGCTCAGTGTAGTGAGTGATTTTCCAGTTACAGATCAGGATCCTCCAAGACGCCACCATCTCTTGGTTTTTGTTTTTAGACCAAGTTAACCTTTTCAGTACTATTATTAATTCAAAGTTCCATGTATATCTTAAACATTATATGAACTTCTTATACAAAGGAGCACATCTTTTGAGGTAGTCAGCATTGTCTCACAGTGAAGCTTAATTTCTGTTGTTTTATATGGTAGAAACAGAAAACTGTCATCATGGGTACATCTTTCTTGGGGGATTCTGGCTTTTTTTTTTTGTTTCCTCTAAATAATATGAATTATTCATTCTGCAGTGGTGTGCCAGGTCTTGATTTGGTATTCCTCCAGCAGGGTATTGCAGTGGCTTATGTTGACAGCTCCTGTACAGGAGCTTCTGTCACTAAAGGTGTAAACAAAAGTGTAATCTTGTTGATGCTGACTTTATTGCATTGTAGACAAACAGAAATCTGCAATTAAGAGCTTGTGCTGAAGCTGGAATAGCTTACCTAATGTTTGATGTGCAAAGTCCTCCAGGGGGCAGATGGGAGAAATGAGGTACTAGACTGCACGCCATCTCATTCAGTTTAGGATTTTACTTTTCATTTGTAGTGCCTTATCAAACAGGTAGGCATTATTCCATGCTTAAAAAAATCATTTATGTGAGAATCTTTACAGTACACTAGGATCTGTTGTCTTTGCTAATGTGCAAGCTTAGCCTCTACCCTTTTCATTTCATGGTTCAAAATTCTGGTTCCTACATCTGATGGGAAGAACAAAAAAAGTTTTTGACCAGAGTAACCAGAGGGAATACAACTAAAAAGAAAAGAGAGGAGCACAAGCAAAGCTTCCTCCTGAAATTCACTTAAAATAGTCAGACCATGTACCTAAAATGTAGTTTGCAAAATGTAGGACAGACTGTTCAAGGGACAAATTCCTAATGGAAGTTCTTTAAGAATTAGAGAATAAAGCCAAAGAGTAAGTAATTTTTAATGGTTGAATGGTCTCTGATAACTGCATTTTATCTGGTTGGCTTTTTTGCATGTATAAAGCTTATAATAATATGCTGAAACTTTTGACAGGTATATCACAGAGGGACTACACTCAATACTATGATCACATCTCTAAGCAACATGAGGAGATCTGCAGATCAATACAGGAGTTTTTCATGAAACACATACAGTATAAATTCTTGGATGAAGACTGTAAGTATCCTAAAGCTTCTGTTAGCAAGGGGAGCATGGGGGAGTGGAAGAGGATGTTTATGAAGGTTTCTAAATACTTATTCCACACATAGTTATGAAGACTTAAAAATGGAAATGAAGATTCTGTGTCTTTGAAGTTCTTTTGTGTGGGGTACTGGGAGATACGAAATTGAAAATTCTTGTGGGATAAATTCCATAGAAATAGAGACTTGCCCTCCTCCCCCCTTGCTGGTGCTGAGCCAGGCTCCTTTCTTCCACAGCACATGTGAGTTGCAGTGTGCTAAATCCCAGTTTACTGCTGGAGATCAATGGAAAAATGGGTACTTCTCATAAATAATGGCATTTGCTACACATTTCTTTCTTAATAGCTGTTGCTTTCATGGGGCTTATTTTGGGGTTTTTTTGTTTTTTTGTTTTTTGGGTTTTTTTGTTTTTTTTTTTTTTGACTTGAGAGTCTTAAAGCTCTTGTAGCTGGAGCATGCAGAGCAATGTAGTTTTTGAATGAGCATAAAACTGGGGACATAAAAACTGAAGGAAAAGACTGGAGCTTTACAGGAAACACAATGAGTGAAAAAGATACTTTCAGAAGGCATAATGACTTTTTCTTTAGAGGCTTTTCCCCCTTATTCATGTTTTCAATTACAAAAAATTCAAAACCTGATAAGTGAGGTGGGAAAGACTTAACAAAAGGCATTCAGTGGCAAGAAGAAACTTGTTTATGAATTTGCTGCTAAATAATTGATATATGAAAGGATTAGTAAGTTTGTTTTCAGGAAGTTATAATGATTTCTCCTAGGAGAATTGTTGCACAGCAATGTAGCTGCTGGAACTTTTGTATAAAGGCCATGGTATTCTACTGACAGACATAAGCAGCCCAAGTAAATTGTCTTATTCTTTCAGTGTAGAGTCTTTTCCAAATCTTACTGGAAGTAGTTTCCTGACATGACTTAGTGAGAAATGAATAGTATTCTGTTGTGTGATGGGTGATCAGGAGTGGTGAAAAATATGACAAAGGAACTTAAATTGGGTCTGGTGTAGACCAAACCTCAATTTATTAAAATACATAAACATAATAATTGTCTGTCAGTTTTATTGTCTTCTATAAAGCTTTGAATATTCAACCTTCAGGTAAGTTTTGAAGATGTTTAATTATTTTGCTGAGCCATCAGAGCAATCAAATAGATTTGTCATGTCTGACTTTCTGAAAAAGATATCTTCTAATGCCAGTCTATCTGAGATTGAAATTTTTAATAGTTTGACTCTGCAAGGTTCCTTTATTTTAGTCCAGAGAAGTTCTCAAGGACTGCTGCTTGGAGAAGACTAGTAGTCTCAAAATCAGAATACTAATTTAATAGATCTATAGCACTAATACTTTGAAGTAAGATCAGATATAAAGATCTGACATTCCGATTATTATCTTTGATTTTCCTCTGTGTTCCAACATAATCTTAGCTGGTATGTGATCAGTTAATAGATAAGAATTCAGGGCACTATTTTTGGAAATTGATGTCTAGATTTGGGCTCTGAAACTGCTGTGGGGTGAACTGAAAGATCTGAAGTGTCATCTTATGTAAAGGATGTTAAACCATGCCATCTGGGTTACCTTTTGGGGAAAGGAGAGCTTGAGGTGACCTTCTGGGATGAAGGTTTGTTAACCTTTGTTTTTAGGCACTGGATGCTGGGTATTTGTCCATCTGCTGAGAAATGCCACAAAGAAAGTGCTTGGGTTTGTTTTGGTTTTTTTTTTTTTACCACTGTTCATTCCTCCCCCATCATATCCCTTGATCCACTGTCTGGAAGCATATGTGTTGTTAACAATAGAAATATGGGTTTGCTTGCTTGTTTGCTTTAAAAGGAAAGGTATTATAGCTTTTTTCCCCTGACTTCTTGTTTTGTTGGGGATTTTGATGCTGTTTGCTCTGCTTTTTCCAGTTGGTCTGGTAGCATCTCCAGATGGAAGAGTTGAGTCAGAGCAGCTGAAGCATTGCAGAGTCAGAGCTGTAGGATAACAGATGGGTGAATGCTTTTTAAATACTTCTGATATTAGGACTTTCTAAATACCTTTCATAAGAACCCAGTAAGAACAATATTCTGGAGGTATTGATATTTGCTTTAGAACTGAGCCATGGCTTCTGCTCCATTTTGAGCAATTGCTGGTAGTTGTATTACAGTCTCACTGGCACATGGTACTCCTGCTCTGGAGTCATCTCCAAGAAGAGGGAACAGTTCAGATTTTCTTCTCTGTGCAGTGTTTGTGTGTGTCCTGAATTAGTCACCAATGTTCAGTGGGTCCCGATGGGGATATAAATCCTTCTAAATGTTGGCAGCTTTGATGAGGGCTATAGGCTTGCTTCAAGCTGACAGGTGTCATTTTATTATAAAGCTCAGATGCAAGTTTTCTATTAATGAAATACGACTCAGGAGGGTACATGGTGCAGGTGACAAGTTCATTTGGAACAGCTGGAGGAGAAACTGAGGGTTGCTGTGCTCCTCTTTGCATTGTTGACTTACTTAGTTTGTCTTCTTGAGAAAATACAGCATTTAATTCCAGAGTGACATTTTAAATTGACATAACCGAGCTTGTGCAAAAAGCTGTGTGGATTTTTAGGCTATATGGTCAAGACCCACTTAGATGACTGGCTTTGGTGCTGTTGAGTTGGGGTTTGCCCTTTGCCCAGCCAGCTTAACATGAAATGTCAGATTAAGCTGCTGAGGAGCTCTACATGGATGAACATGATCAGTCAACATCCCTGTTGCTGATGGGCAGTTTCCTTGAGCTGCAGAGGCTCAAGTGTTCTTCAGTCATATCCTGAGTTTAGTTTATCCTACTTGTGTTGGGAAATCTCTTGGCTGAAATATTCCCTTCCTTATTAGCCTTCCTTATTAGTGAAGGAAGTGACAATACAGCATTTGTCTTAGGTTTTTCTAAATCTGTGTGGGCTTTTTTTTTTGCTTTTTTTTTTTTTTCTCATTTTCTTTCTGCTAAACTGATCCAATTTCTGCATGTAGCCATGCCTGAATGCTTATCTGTCGATTTCCCTGGCTGAATAGAAAGACAAATCAAAGGTTTGTTTAAGCATACAGAACAGAACCTAATAGAAAGATGCAGGTGCAAAGATTCATTCTTAATTAAGTCTGGGGAAGGGGCAACAATGGAGCTAACAAGGCAGCTTTGCTGCAGGTACTGAGTAGCAAAGGGTCTGTTTGAAAGAGGTGTTGATATCAGTAGGTATCAGCTGTATCTGCTCTGGGTTACATTAAACACCCATTTCATTGTTCCTGGGTAGGAACAACCCCAGGTACCAGTACAGGTTGGGGACTGAGCTGTTGGAGAGCAGCATAGGTGACAGGGACCTGAGGGTGCTGGTGGATGGAAGGATGACCATGAGCCAGCAATGGGCCCTTGTGGCCAAGAAGGCCAATGGCATCCTGGGGTGCATTAGAGGGGGGGATGGTTAGTAGGTTGAGAGAGGTTCTCCTCGCCCTCTGCCTTGGTGAGGCCACATCTGGAATATTGTGTCCATTTCTGGGGCCCTCAGTTCCAAAAGGACAGGGAACCACTTGAAAGAGTTCAGCACAGAGCTTCCAAGATGATGAAGGGAGTGGAACATCTGTGTTATAGGGAAAGGCTGAGGGAGCTGGGGCTTTTCAGCTTGGAAAAGAGGAGAATGAGGGGTGACCTCATTAATGTTTATAAATCTATAAAGGGAGAGAGCCAGGAGGATGGTGCCAGGCTCTTCTCTGCCAGTCAGGCAATGGGTATAAGCTTGAGCATAGGATGTTCCATGTAAACACAAGGAGAAATATTTTTACTGTGAGGGTGACAGAGCACTGGAACAGGCTCCCCAGGGAGGTTGTGGAGTCTCTTCCTCTGGAGACATTCAAAACCCACCTGGACATGTTCCTATGTGACCTCCTGTAGGTGACCCTGCTCTGCCAGGGGGTTGGACTCAGTAATCTATTGAGGTCCCTTCCTACCCCTAAATTTCTGCAATTCTGTGAGTTCACTGCCACCTTTTCCTCAGTATGCTCACTGACCCCTTTGTTCCTGTGACCTGTTTGTCTTGTTATCTACTGAAGTTCTTGATCTCTGTTAGGCAGGAACTGTCTCATATTCAATGTTTGTGCAAAGTTTAGCTCAGTGGAGTCTTGATCCTTCATTTAAATTTCACCCTTCTGCTGTGAACCAAACAGCAGTAATGTCTAAGAAACTCTTAGCCCAGAGAGAAGCTTATATCAAATGCCTTTCTTTGAGGGGGGTGGAAAAAAGCAACAGAAGAAACCAGCATTAAATGGAACAACTCTGCAGCCCATCTCTCAGTTCATTAACAGTTGTTCTTGAAATGTTTCAACTCCCTCTTGGAAATGAACCTAATTCTGGCTTCCAGTTCTGCAGATGTACTGACGTTGCAGATTGTGTTTTGTACATAAGTATCTATTCAGATTCAGACATGTTCTGTGAAATTAACTTTTAAAATTAACTTTTTTTTTCTTTTCTCCTTTTCAGTTGTTTTTGATGTGTACAGAGACAGCAGGGTAAGTGAACAATAGGTGGTATATAATAGTTCATTCTGTGGAAACTTTTCCTGAAATGCTACAGAGATGAAGTAAAGAATAGTTTCATCTTGCTAGAAGTGTTCCTGGAAAAAAACCCAACCAATTAAAGAAAAGCCTACTTGATGATTCTGTTCCCTGGATCTTTTTCTATGTTAGACACTGTCTGCAGTGGAAGAAGAATAGGATTAGAGGTGTAAGCATGTCTGTACCTGTGATGTAATTATCTTCCAGAATAAAAGCACATAAAAACACATAACTTAGGCTTGAGCTGCAGTTCTGCCAGTTCCAAGAGTCTCCTGAAGGGAATTTAGTTTTCTTCTAAAACAGGCCCTTGATCAATATCATGCAACACTCCTAAGTGTTTTATCAAACACTACCTGCTGCTCCACATAGTGCTTACTCTTTATTAGACAGAAATATATCTGAAGATTCAAACAGAAAGTGAAGGATATTAAAAAAAGGAAAAGTTGCAGGGTGCTATGCTCACTCTAAAAAATTTGGAAGATTCTTAGCACTTCTTTGAAAAGTCATTCCTTGGGCTTTTTTTTTTTTTTTTTTAAATCCTGTGAAGATGGCCCCTGTAGCATTTGAACTCATCAAAACTAAATCAGTAATAGCTTTTCAGACTGTCCTTGTGAGACTAGAAAGTGATAACTTGTACTTTATAAATTGTAGTATAGGCTTCCAAGGGTTAGTTGTCAGAAGAACATACAAACGTGGTGTGGCCAGGTTGAGGCTGATGGAGGCCAACTTTTTTCTTTTCAAACTGTTCCATCTGTTCTGAGTACTCAGAAGGTCAGTACCCTGAGCATCCAGATAGTGATGGAGTGTGGAAAAATGTCTCATCTGAACTTCAGGTGCCAGTATGTTAGTCACCTTGACCTCTCCTAGTATCAGTGGAGATAAATAAATCAGATGATTTATATTCAAAAGGCAGACATGTTATTTTAAAAGCAACCACAGCCAAAAGTGCATTATGTAGCCTTAAATCTCAAAACCTGATTATGGAATCACAGCCTGGTTTTGAGAACCACACTAGTGCATAAGAATTAAGTCTTTGTCTTAGTTTATTTCTAAACCCTAAACCAGAAAAAAAAAAAAAAAGCCATATACATTTGCTATATATGTTGACTTCTTTACAGGTGTGGGTTTGGAATTAAGAGTATTTGAGTTTGAGATTATTAGAGTTGAGAGTAAATCATATGGTAGTTTACAAAACAGAAACTAAATGTGTATCATCTGGAAAATAGCTATTGTATTGTTACTCAGCCTGACTTTTAATGAAGGCACCTAAAACCAGGCTATGGGCTAAAACCAGCCTTGCTGAGTGGGAATGAAAATTACCTGCTCAGGCTCAGATTGTGTTGGGGATGCAGTCAGGCAAAACACTTCAGCATTGATTCAGGTTCTGCCTATGGGTACTCCACCTCACAGCTGAGCCATGAAGACAGATTATTTAAGTAAAAGGCTTCAGCCTGTGTCATCTCAAATGAGCAGTGTTTCTTATCTGTCAAGATAAAATATATCTGTTTGTAGCTATCTTTCAGTGCCTTCTGCCCTCAGGTCTTGCAAACTGCCAGATAGCCTTTTGTGTGTCAGATCCTCCTCTTTTCACCCATACTTTTGTAGTTTTCATCTGTATTATTCATCTCTGCTTTTCTAAATGAGTTATAGGCAGCAAAAGAATATTGAGTGTTGCAGACTGTGATTAATTTCCAGAGCCTGTGCTGCTCATCAGGCTTGTTGCACAGCAACCTCACCTGCAGAATGAGAGAAATGTCCAGTGGCTGCTTATTTTCAAGTCTTTCATCTGCAAAAACTCAGCTTGGAGAAGCTTGTTCTTTGATTAGTGAATGAAAGCCACCCCCTCCCTGTGCTGGCTTTAGTTGCTTGAGAGACTGTATGGAGGAGGCTGCCACAGGTCCTGCTTGTTGACTTGGAGGGTGGCACAGTGATGACCTGGCTGAGAACAAGCTTTTATGTGTCTGCTTTTCCAGTTACACTCTTCATCAAACTCATCTGAGCTCGTGCCTTGACTTGTAGACAAATAATTTTTAAGGGATAAACAGAGTGTTCCAAATTGAATGATCTGGAATCCTAGTCCTGGAGAGTTTATACTGCAGGACTGGTAGCCTGTTTTCATCTGGATCATCTTTTTTTCTTTTTTCCTTTTCACAATTGTCCTGCAACAGCTGGCAAGCCTGAGAATCAGCTCTGCTGTTGTTCTTTCTGTATCTCCCAGGTGTTAACAACTTGTTACCATGCTCAAGACAAGTCACTTTGGTAAGATAAAGAAGTGCAGTTGAGTGGCTTCAGACCACTGCTGGCTCACAGCTGCTTTTATAAACATGCAGACTAGTGCTCCTGTCTCTGCCTGGTGAGCTGTGTCACTGTGCATGAAGGTGCAGCTGGAGTCAGGGAGATGTAACAGTTCAGTTTGCATTTTATGTGCCATTTAACTTCCTGACAGCTGTCTTTGTCATAGGCACTTCCTTTCAGCAGCATGCTGCTTAGTGCTGTAGTGAAACAAAGCATGAAGCTGACATGATATGGTAAATCTATGGTTCTTCTTTTAGGATGAGAGAAAAAAAAAAATCTTGCATATTACAGGGTTTTTTTCCTCTCCAGATATGTGTAACTTTGCTTTCCTGCCTTGTGCATTTCTGTGCTCTCATATGACAAAGATTACTAATATCAGAAGACAAACAGCTTTACATCAGATAAACAGCTTTACCACTGCTCTTTAGATACACACTGCAAGTCATCTGAAACTACATTTACTTCATGACATTGCATGTAAGACTTGAAAGGGCATTTAACCTTAAAGGGCAGTTTGGGTACTAATCCAGAGTTGTATACATACCCCTTAATGAGCCCCTAAAAGGGATATTCAGTTTGTTTTGCTATTTCTCATCAATTTGCACCTGCCAAAGCTCAGTGCAGATTTAAGACCATCTTGGGGGCCACAGCTGGTGTAGATGGTGTAATGCTTCCTGCAGGGAGGGAGAAAATAATGCTGGGTGCTCACAAAAAACCAAGTGTCACTTTTAGTAGTCTCAAATCCCATTTTCAGTTTTTCCAGGGTACATTTCTTCTCTGGAGGAAATCGTTTTGCATTCCTATGAAAAAGCTGCATTTCATGTATTTGGGGTGATCAGGAGTCTCCATAAAAGTGTTTCACAGGGACATCATTTATTAAGTATCAACATTTCTGATGCAGGGAAAGATTCTCTGAACTGCTGAACGGATTTGCCAGCTTCTGTCTATGATTAAATTGGTTCATTAGCTTGTTTTTCTAGTGTGATAGAATGAATCTAAAATTACAGATTCCTCCTCCTCCTGCCTTGGAGCTAACAAGATGTCCCCATTAGCAAAAGTAAAACATCACTTATAATGAGAATCTGTGCCTGCCTTTTGAAGAGGAACAGAGATGGAAAACGACAGCAGAGCTTGCCCTTGTTTGCTCCCTGCACCCTTGGTGTCAGCATTGGTGGAGAGGTGTTGCAACTTAGCTGTGCAGATTTGTGCTTAGATTTGTGCTTCTTCACCCCTTCACAACAAGTGAGAAACCACTTGTGTCTGGTTGCAATTTGCAGCTTTTGTTGTAGCCCTCTGGTTTCAGTGCTGCCTCTTACCCATGGCTCTGCTGGGAGGGACCTGTGAAGGTTTGTGTGCACCCAGTGGTTGAGATTCTGGCTCAGCTCCAGCACACAAGTAATATCCCTGGTTTGATCTGTGCTGGGACTCTCCCCACCTGCACAAATAACTCACTGTGGATTATAACAGAGCAGCCAGGGCGTTTCTCTTCTCTGTTGTGTGGGTCTCTTTGCGTTGGTGCCTGTGGGGGTGGCTTAGGCAGTGTGAATGGGAGAGGAAGTCTCCATGTTTTTCTGTGACTGAAGGCTTCAAAAGCATCTTATGAGTTAGAAACCAGATGGCCATAGTGTAAATCATTGAAGATATTTGCTGCTTGTGTCAAGATACGAAGGATCTTTTTCTTTAGAAGATCCTTCAGGAATAAGGGAAAGAAAGAGAAAGCAAAATAAGCTTTTTAATAGCTATGCAGCTTGGTTTCCAAATCCAGTAGTCTTTAATAAACACATTAAAACCTTTCAGTCTTGCTTATGGTACAGCCATATTTTTATTTCCCATTTGATAGATCTGATTTTTTCCAGATTTAATACTTGTATTGCAAGTTCTTACTACCAGTTTTATTAGCACTTAATGTATTATAACGTTTTGTTTTAGAATAGATGACACTATTTTGGGTAAGAAAAGATGGCCCTATGCTGGGGGTTGTATCTTGAGATAACTCAAGGAACACAAACTGTTTCTTGCTCCTCTGCAGACATCTCTGTTACCTTTTAGTGACTTAGGTTAGTTTCTTTCCTTTAATTTTTTCACTTCCAAAGCAGGCACAGTGTTGTGCATACTACCCAGATGACAAAAAGTCAAGGTAATAGCAAAGATGAGGCAGGAAAACTACCCTGGACTATTAGACATGGCTATCTCAAAAATGCCTAAATTATTCTTAATTTATCTCTATCTGTGCAGCACCTTTCATGATATCCACTGGCATTTTACACACCCTGCTCTGTATCATTAGAGTCCCTTCAGAGCCCAAGAACAGCAATTTTTGTAGATTGCTGGATGTACAGCAGTGCTGAAGTGACTTTTGATAGAAAGCAAAAATCCCTGTTTGGGAGGGGGTTTTTTGTTTGGTTGGGGTAATTTAATTTTTTTTTTCCCCCCATTCTTTGTTTGTGCTGTCTGGAGATCTTGGAGGACCATGGAGATCAGACAGAACTTCTGTGGTCTCATCTAAAAGCATCTTCCATAGAACTGAGTGGAGATTATTTAAGCTCTGTCTGATCTTCTGTTTAAAAAAAGTCAATAAAATAAATCAGTAAGTCAAAGCATGCTGTGTTTTAAAACTGCTTAAAGGATGCTAGAATATTTCAAGTGTTTAAAAGCAGGTGACTGATTTTGACATTTTTATCTAAAAATCAAGCATATTCCAGTAGTAAGAGTATAAACAGTGATATTTTTCCTTTTTAAAAATATTCTGTTTTTCTCTTGTTCCATTGCAGGGTAAGATATGGTTAATAGATTTTAATCCATTTGGTGAAGTAACAGACTCCCTGCTGTTTACGTGGGAAGAACTGACGTCTGGGAAAAATTTGAAAGGAGACCAGGGGGAAGGGGAAGCAACAGAACAGGTAGGTACAGCCCTGAGGTGAGGAAGGCTGGCTAACAAACCCAACAGGCATTGTGTTCTGTTAATTTCTCCCTCTCTCTTGCTCTCTCTTTCTTTCTAATTGTGGTGCACATCCCATTCAAGTAAACGGATGTCCTTAATTCATGAAACATAAACCTTTATAAGTAGAATCTACCTTACTGGGCAATAGTTAATCTCAACAATTATTGGATGCTCATTTTATATGCCTGTAGGGGAATTTTTACTTCAAATGGTACAAGCCCATACTGCAGCTTTGACATGGTGAAGAATATGCCCTTAAACTTGTGTTTATGCAGTTTTGATGTGCTCTTTTTGTTTTCTCCTAAAATGTTACTTTTCTATTTAATCACTTAGTTCTGCTTTGTTCCTTGTATTTGTCATACAGCCTCCCAGAGCTCCAGATTTATATTTGTGGGGAAGCAAACAGAAGCTTAACTTCTGTCTTTTCCTTATATCAAATACCCCTAGGGAAGCCTTGTCCTCTGGTTGAACTCCCTGGGTTTAAGTAGCAGGGCTTTTCTATCCCTCTTCCAAGCTGCATTGCTTCCATAAAAACAAATAACTTCTCATTAATACAGAAAGAGAGGAATAGTCTTCATTTATTTGTACTCCAGCTTTATTCTCACTGCATGTTTGAGACTGAGTCCTCATGAGTTCAGGAGTCCTTGGGCAGCTGGATAGAAGATATAAAGTAGCACTTTATTTCATCTTGGGAAACACTTAGCAGTTGTTTTGAGGAGAGACGGCTAGTCAGATAGTGTGAGCTTTTCTTTATTTTCTAGCTGTTAAACTGCATTAGAAGTAACTGATATGATGTGCTTTGAACTGATTGTAATATTTGAGCTTTGCTTTAGTTCTGTCACCATTTCCATAACACATGGAAAGGGAAATGCACCACTCTGCAAGCTATCATTCATGCCATTTCCTCTTGGTCTCACCATGTGGCTATTGCTGTGTGAAAACCCACTCAATGAACCTTCCTGCTAAAAGCTGTGTCTCCTTTCTTGAAACACAATCCCACTTCTTCAGCCATGGGACACCTAAACTTTGTTTCATAGAATCATAGAATTGGCTGGGTTGGAAGGGACCTCAGATCAAGTCCAACCCTATTTTGAGGATTTATTTTTCTCAGTGCCAGACACTTTACACAGTTTGCTCTGGTGTAAGCATGGATGAAAAGTAGAAGGACTTGTCCTCATGCTTCAGCTTACATCTAATGGCAGAATCTGGTGTGAAGTTACTGAACTTGTCCTTAAAACTAAGCTGCTTTTTGCCACACAGTGGGCAATTCTGTTGCATGTCAGTGTGTTGAACTGAAAATTAAGCCAAGTTACCCAAAACCTGTTGCTACAGTTGAGTGTTGAGAGATTTTTGGATACCTAATAGAATATCTCCTCCTAAGTTAATTGGTTGGAAAGCTCTAGATCATAATTTCAGTAAGGTTGCATTTGCAGTCATGGGTTTAAGCAAGGAACCCAGGAAGACAACTTTCAGGATTCTATCATAAAGATTTTCTTTATACTCATATGTATGTAGATAATATTGCCCAAAGTTCCCTATAGCTCCATTATTAAAGCACTGTCATAAGTGTATGTATATTAAATGAATTAATAATTGATACATGGTAGAAACTTTGAAGTGAGGGAATGAATGCCTTTATTTGACTGCTTTTAGCATTTCAACTTGTGCTGTTCAGTGGGCAGATCTTTTAATGAGAAAACCACAATTTTTAGAAAGCGCAGGTTTAGTTGAAGGAATGCCAAATAAAGTTGGAGGCAAAGTGAATCAACAGTCTCATGGAGGAGTTCAAGAAACATTTTTCTTGTTGTAGCTTTATTCATGTACTCCATTGTTTTCTTATCCAAATCCTTTTCCAAAGGACTATCCAGTTTTCCGTTGTACGAACAGCAGAGTTACTGTCCAGCCCAGCCCATACCTCAGTTACAGACTGCCAAAAGATTTTGTGGATCTTTCTACAGGAGAGGATGTTCACAAGTTAATTGACTTTCTTAAACTGGTAAGAAGTAGTGAAAAAAAAAATTTTGACCTTCCTTCTTTGTGAAATGGTAACGTCAAAGTGCCTGGTATTGGGCTTTTGTAGTTAACTTAGGTTACATAATTACAGAAAAAAGTTCTTTATTAAGCTATCATACAATGTATCATTAGGGTGATTTTTATTTTCTAAGTGATGCAGAGCGAGCTTTCATACTGATCTCCAGTTAATTAATTTTATCTTTGTGGGAAGCAGTAAATGTAGTTTGATAAATCTTAACTGAAGGACCCAACTGTTTTCTTATTTAAATGTAAATACAAATGTAGTATAAATGGAAATGTGTTTTTTGAATGCCTAAAGCTAATGCTTTTAAGGACTTCTTTTAAAAGTTAGATGCTAAGAAAAAACCTATTAATGCTTGTTCCTTTCTCAGTACAGTTTCTTTGTTCCTTTGAACAGTGACATGAAAGCATGATAGTTTTGTAAGCTGGGGATGGGAGGGCAGGTTGCCATCATCTTGGCCACTGACTTCTGCCTCTCCCATCATGTTTTCTGGTTCTTGTATATTTTGTTGGTCACCATATGGGCCAAATTTATCTGGAAATACAATCCTGTAGGAGGGGGGAGAGGGCTGGTGCTGCTCTGTTCCATTTGCTGGAAACATTATCTCTTACTGTTAAAAAAAAATGTCTGAGAAATGTAGTCTCTGCCTAATATCCATTGTATCTGAAAACACTTGTCATGATATAGTAGTGCTCTTACTGCAGATAACTGTGTCCTAACATTATAAACTGTCCTGTCTTGTTTGCAGAAAAGAAATCAGCAAGATGATGACTGAGGGTATCAAGAAGCTTTACACTGAATTACAAGCAAGAATTGTGACAAAAGCTACATTTAATGTAACTATTAAGCTATCGATTTAAAGAAAACCTGCTTTTTATAGTCAGTGGAAGAACTGAAGAGCTGTTCATCCTGTATGTCTGTTGGTTTATATAAACATGTAGAAAGGCTTTTTCAGGGAAACATGAAAGGTCAGGGTGAGTTTTTTGCTGGATTCCAGGTTAAATGCAATTATACCATGGTGTGAGCAAGCAAAAATATAAGTGTGACCGGATTACTACTTTCCCATCTCATAATGTGAAGATTGATGCTATTAAAGTATGCCATCAGACTCCTCATTTAATGCTTGTGCAGATAAAACATCAAGCATTGTTTGATGTCACAAGTCCAGTGACAACATCCAGTGTCCAGTCACAAGGAAAGAAAGGAATGTATGTTTTTTTTCTGCAGTAATCTTTTAAAACTGTAAATTGACTTTGTTTTGGAAGCACTTCTCATCCTTTATGTAAAAAAAGAGAGAAAAAATAGTGGAGAAGGGATTATTTTGTGGATTATTATTTGTTATGAGGGTTTATACTTAATTTCAGAGACCAGCTGTAGCACACTACTTAAGGTTTGAAAATTTTGGATTGGGGGAATTTGCAATTTAAAATGCATTTCAAGGAAAGTAACATTTGGAGAGTAGCTGAATCTATGACATTTGTTAAACTCCACCAAGTTTAATTTAGTTTTTCTAGGAAAACTTCATTGAAACTTATTTTTTAACATGACTACATACTAGGCTAGACTCCTCTATGGCTTTAATTATAACATCAACCAACCTGTAATTTTATATGTGAGCTCAGTCTTGTTTCTTTTGTATCACATCTCTGAGTTTAAGATAATGAGTTCTCTTTCAGCTCTTACAATTCTGTATTTGGTGGTACTTCATGTTTTTTGTATAAAAGGAAGTTTGGCTAATTTGGGGAAACTGAAGCTCTTTTTACTGATTGCTGTTATTTGGGAGGTGGGGGGAGGAGAGTTGCAGACAAAGAACCAACTGGCTTGGATACAGGTGTTTGCATGGCAAGCAGGAGTTTGTGTTGAAATGAAATGACATTTGGAGGTGCCTATAGCCCCTGGAAACTGGTTTATATTTCAAACCAGTTATGTGATACTTTGTGTGTGTATATAAAGCTGTTCATGTTTCTTTGCCTTGCTTTTCCTTTCAAATTGATAGGGTATTTGGTTACAATCTGTTCTTAGATGTTAAATCTGAGCTTAGATGATAAATTATTACTTACTGTCTTTATTTCGCTTCAGGTTTGAATGAATACTTATTCTAGATAAAGATTATGCAGATTAAGAATCCAGTTTTACCAAATACATTGATGAAACATCACAGATTAAAGTTCTTGGAGTCTGAGAGTACAAGATCTGTCCTCCCTTGAACTGATGGAAATCTCATTCTCAATAGCTTTTTGTACACAAATTAGATGATCTGTAACTCAGGGCTGGGCTATAGCTAATCCTGCCACACTGCAGGATGTTGGATGAGTTTTTCCTCACCCTTATCAGTGGGTTTGAGGATAAATGTCTCTAAATCAGGTAGGAGCATCAAAATGTAAAAAAATTTAAAAAGCTTTCCTCTTATTTCAAAGTTTCTAGCTCTAATTTAAAGTGTTGTGATGATCTAACCCCACTTCCTTTATACAGATAATGCCCTGGAATTTCCAGCAGATTGTTAAATGCTTCTGAACTACGGATTATTGTCATCCAAAAATACTGAGTCTTGGTTTAAAGCCATAAGATAGATGTAGGAAGCTCTTCTGTGGGTTTCAGTGATTGATTTACCATCATCAAAGCTTCTGTGCTGGGTATTTACCACAACATATACAGTGTTGGGACCAGTGTTCATACATGAAAGATGTTTCAGATCAGTTTTAAACTGGATAGTATGTGACATTTTTAATTCTGGTCATCATGCTAGAATTTGAAAAATCCAAAATTCTGATTGTTCGGGTCCCTTTTCTGTGGTTCTGTGATAGGATCACTGTTTGCTGAGTAAGGGCAACTATATATTCCTAGTTATATGCTTAAAACATTACTTAAAGATACTTGTAATCTTACCTAGGTGGTAAATATGAAGTTCTAGAGTGAGGCAGCATACAGTCATTTCACACAGATCCTATACAGGTTGTGTTCAGGTGGCAAGTCTATTACTTCAAGAAATAATACTGAACTAAAATATGTATCTTGGCTAAGAAAAGGTGGGCTTTAAAGTGTAATATAGAAACAGACCATAGTGCTTTTGATTCATGGTGGGTACTTGCTAACACTGGTATTTAGAGGCTTTAATATGTCAACAAAAGTTTGCAGGATGTTGAATTAACTGTGTCTCTGTTTCTGTGTGAATTTGATGACCTCTGTAAAGAAAAAGTCTCCAACTTATGGTCATCCTGAGATAATATAGAATTAAAATAAGAGCTGATGCCATAACTGGGGTATTTTGTGCAGACCTGAAGCTTTCTCAGAGGTATGGAGTCCTTAAGCTGTAAGGATTATAGGTTTTTACAGTAGTGAAGACATCAGGGCTGCAGTAAGAGTGGGGTTTTATTTCTGGGGGGGAGGGGGTAAGGAGACCTGCTGTACTTCTGTGTGCAAACTATTGTAGCATTATTTTCCCTGGATACAGAGTGGTTTTTGACTGCTTTAGGGTACTCTTAATAACAGTCCAAGCTTCTTCTAAACATCTGTTTTGGCAGGTTGTAGAGAGAGGTTGCCCGGCCAAAAATTTTCACTTCTCAGAACCTTTCTTGGTGTGGAAGTGTGCTCGTTACAAATAAATTTTCAGGAGAGATTTGTGACTCTTATACTGCATTTCTAGCTAAGAGAAAGAAAACAAAATACTTACTGAGACTAGGTCTCAACCTCTGATGGTGGAAGGACCTGGAATTTTAGTTTCTCTCTTAGCTTCTTCTGTGAAGCTCTGTCCTGACAGACTGTTGCATTTCATTGATGTAAATCATAGTGAAAAAAATCTTAAGTGTGAGGGTGGTGAGACCCTGGCACAGGTTGCCCAGGAAAGTTGTGGATGCCCCATCCCTGGAAGTGTTCAAGGTCAGGTTGGATGGGGCTTGGAGCAACCTGGTCTGCAGGGGAATGAGGATCTTTAAGGTCCCTTCAAACCCGAACCATTCTCTGATTCTATAAAATCAGTTATTGATTGGAGTTGGAACTGTAAAAGGCAGGAGGGAGGATGAACCCCTATTCCCAAATTACCAGGTCTGGTGGAAATGGAAATTATTTGCTACCTGGCTGTCAGTTAGGAAAGTAACATGAGAATACTTGGAAAGACAAAGAGTTAATGTTTTTGTTTTTTTTTTTAATTATTATTATTTCAAAGTATCATGTTTGAATTTTGGAAGGTACAGCATGGTACTCTAGAGTTCTGGATTACAGTCAGGTTTATTTGAAGTGGTTAAAAACCTTAAAGTCAGAGGTAGTTCAGGTGAAAGTGGCTGTCAAGTTGGCATTGAGGAGAGGAGCAGAGTAAGTAGCTCAAAGGCAGTTTTTGTAAGTGTGAGTGTTGATGCCTGGGTCTGCTTGGGAGATGACAGGTGGGATGACTGAAGAGTTTGTTATGTTTATGAAGATTTTATGCTTTTATTTTATGGCCCAGCAGCAGTCTTGTAATGTGCAGGAAACATGGTGTAGTGGGGACTTGTAAGGATCAATCAAAAGGAAACTGCAGAAATTGGAAGGAAAGGCACATGATTAAGTGTGAAAAGATGAGGGAATGGAGTAAAAAACCTCCAAGTGATTCAGAGAAGACTGATGCATTTAATGTTTTCTTTCCCTCACTGTGTCCTTTTTACAAGCAAAAAGAAGGAAATGAACTAAATTACCACAAGGCAGTGGAAAATTTGCTCCTGGAACAGATATTGGTATGTAGCCAGAGGGGTTATTTTCAGTGAAACCACTATACATTTTATGGCAGAACCTGTATTTTTCCAAAACTTCATTAGTGATTAGAGTAGTGAAATAAATAGCTGAAATGAAATTCTGCTGTTGTCACTGACTTGAGAATGCACAAAGGCACTTTCCAGGGCTCTATCTGAATTTGAAATGGCTGTAATACCCAGGAAAAAAATGGCCTGAAATAACGAGCATAAATTTGATAAAGGTGAGAGCAAAGTACTGTAGTTAGAAGGAGAATTCAGACATTTGAGTACAAAATGGGGAATGAGCTGTCAGAGCAGCAGTGCAGTGGGAGTGGGTAAGTTACAGCAGAGACCATTAAATGGAAGGTGATAATAAGCTGTTGGGGGAGGAAGAAGGCAGATGTCATTTGGGCTAGCAGGGGAGAGGGATGGAAAAATGAGAGAGATTATTGTGTTTGATGTGGGGATTGTGTACATTTTAGGCACAGTCGTTGGAGAGTGGCCAAAACTGAATGACAAAATCATAGAATATGTCAAGTTGGAAGGGACCCATAAGGATCATTGAGCCCGACTCTCTGCTTCTCTCAGGACTACCCAAAACTAAACCATATGACTTAAGAGCATCATCCAGACCCTCTTTGAGTTTTGACAGGCTTGGTGCCATGACCCCTCCCTGGGGAGTGACAAACCACCTTCTCAGTGAAGAATCTTTTCCTAATGTCCAATCTGAACATCACTGATGCAGCTTCATTCCATTTCCTTGTGTCCTGTCCTTGGTCACCAGAGAGAGGAGATCAGCAGCTCTCCCTTTGCTGCCCCTCTTAAGGAAGGTGTGGACTGCAGTGAGGGCACCCTTCAGTCTTCTCCATGCTGACAGGAAGCTGAACATGAGCCAGCAGTGTGCCCAAGTAGCCAAGAAGGCCAATGGCATCCTGGCCTGTATCAGGAACACTGTGGCCAGCAGGTCCAGGGAAGTGATTCTGCCCCTGTGCTCCACACTGGTGAGGCCACACCTCGAGTCCTGTGTCCAGTTCTGGGCCCCTCAGTTCAGGAAGGAGATTGAGGTGCTGGAGCAGGTCCAAAGGAGGCAACTGGGCTGGGGAAGGGACTCGAGCACAGATCCTATGAGGAGAGGCTGAGGGAGCTGGGGCTGTTCAGCCTGGAGAAGAGGAGGCTCAGAGGAGACCTCATCACTCTCTACAACTCCCTGAAAGGAGGTTGGAGCCAGGTGGGGGTTGGTCTCTTTTCCCAGGCAACTCTCAGCAAGACAAGAGGGCACAAGAGGTCTCAAGTTGTGCCAGGGGAGGTTTAGGTTGGACATTAGAAAGAATTTCTTTCTGGAGAGGGTGATCAGACATTGGAATGGGCTGCCCAGGGAAGTGGTGGATTCTCCATCCCTGGAGATATTTAAAAAGAGCCTGGATATGGCACTCAGTGCCAGGGTCTGGTAACTGCAGGGGTAGTGGATCAAGGGTTGGACTTGATGATCTCTGAGGTCCCTTCCAACCCAGCCAATTCTATGATTCTGTGATATGATTCTATGAATGAGCCAAATCATCCCAGCTGCTCCTCTTAAGTCTTGCCTCAAGCCCTTTCACCCTCCTCTGGACACACTTAAACAGGTTGATATCTTTCTTACACTGAGAAGGTACTCAAGGTGGGACAACACCAGAGCAGTACAGAGTGGGACAGCCACCTCCCTGGGCCAGCAAGCTGTGCTTGGCTTGATGCACACAGGACACTGTTGGCCCTTTTGGCTACCACAGCACACTATTGACTCATTCAGCCTGACATAATTATATATGTTGATGAGAGCATCACTGAGTCTTCTCTTCTCTAGGTGAAAGAGTCCCAGCTCTCCCTGCCTTTCCTCACAGGAGAGCTGCTTCAGCTCCAGAGAGATTCCAAGAGACACCTCAGAGATAGAGGACAGCTGCAAACCCAGAAATCTTAAGAGAAAACTACTACTACTACTGCTGTTTCATGATGAAACAGGTTTTTCTAACTTCAGCTGATGATAGGCTGTGATCCCAGAAGGAACAACCTGCCCTGTGTTACCATCTTTGAAATACAGTGCAAGGCATAAGGTGGCAAAGGGGCTGGCCTGGCTTCTCAGGTTCTTTTCTGAGATATTGCTGGGGAACCTGGAGGAAAAGCATTGCTTATGTTCAGTCTTACCTGAGACCCTTTCTCACCCTATTTCTTCAAGGTGTGGTGAAATTTCTGCCTTGCTCAATTGAGACAACTGCCCCCTCAAACTTCAGATCTCACCTCTGGGTGCCACATGAGCTTTCCAAGTGGTATCCATGGGTGGTTTCCCTGATTTCTGATGGAAGCCCTTGGGGTTTTCCCATGTGCCCGTGGCTACCACCATCTCTTTTGGGAACGTGGTGATCCAACCCTTCTCAGCATATGGGGAGGAGGTGGAATTGTGCTCTAGCACAGGGTTTTCTCCCTTTTCCAGGAGGGAATGATCCCCAGCAGGTAGTGAAGTCAGCCAGAATCTGGGAATAGCAGTTAGTCTCTCATAGAAACCATTTGATTGTCATCACTGAGCTGCAAAAAGACCTGGTGGGCTTGGTGATAGATTTTGATTGCCTAGAGATAGGTTTTTTTGTTTTTTTTTTTTTTTCTCTCTAATCTCACAGCGAGGGGAAGAAAACTCATCTGGTATCTTTTGTACTCCTATATATCTGCAAAAGGGATAGAGGATGTTTTGAAGAGGAGGTGCAGAAAGAGATCAGGCACTTAAAAAGGAAGACTGCATGGTGTGGAAGCTCTCTGTCTCTAAGGGTTTGCCTTGTAGCATTTCATGTACTTCAGAGTGTGAATGCTCTTATTAAGTAAGAAGAAAAAAAAAAACATTAATATTATTTGCTGGCAATGTCTAATTATAGACAATCATGTGGGGTAATGCTCTGTGTGAGTTTGCTCAGCCCTCTCCATTGTTCACTTAATTTGATCAAGAGCTTTCTTAAAGTTATTAAATATTAAAATAGGCAGCTAGATGGAGAGATGGGTAAGGGCGAGCTGCTCTGTAAGCCCCATCCTGAAGGAAAAGCTGCAGTTGTGGTTTCTCTAACAGTCAGTGATGAATCCATGAGAAAAATCTGTGACAAAGTCCCTGAGGGCAGGGGAACCTTCAGCACAATTTTCTTTAAGCAGTCACTGAAGAGACAAACCCAACACCTGAGTGCACAATCCTTGCCCTAGCAGCTTATTTGTGGGTGAGTTTCTCCCATAATCTCACACTTCTGATTGAGCTTTGGTTGACCTGGGCACTTTCGACTTTCTTTTGACCCCTTTCCATAAAGAAGACTTGAAAAGAAGTGCTAATGAGTGCTAATTGCTGCTTTTTCAGCAGTCAGGCCCACTTGCCTCCAAGCAGTGACTGATGATAACTCCATCCTCAGAGTGCATGAGATTTATTTACTGGATTAGCCATTAGGAATACAGTGTGGATTTCCAAATATAATTTCTGACACCTTAAGCACCTTGGCAATCAGTAAAAGAATCAACTTTTACTTCTTGCTCCCCAGATGATGCTCAGCATGCTTCCCTTTTCCATGAGCCCCTGGAGACCTGAGACCCTCACTGCAGACAGGCTCCACCATGAGCATGCAGGGGAGAAAGCAGAGCCCTGCCCAAGGCTGCTCCAGGTTCAGATCTCAGGGTGGAGCACAGAAACTGGGGTGTAATATTTGGACATCTCATTCTCATTTTTTCATCTTCAGCCTGAGATTCTTCTAGGTATGGAAACAGTTACTCCACTTGATGTTAATTTCCTAAGCAAAAAAATGATCTGCTTCTCCTTAATACGGACATATAATTTCTTAACTTCAATTATCTTGTTTTAATACACATAGCAAAGATAATTCTCCTTAATTATTACCTTGAGCACATGGCTGCAGATGCTGTTTACAGATCCTTTTAATTTTTTTTCAGTAGGAAATCTGCATTAGTCCTAAATATTTTTTTTCCATTATCGAGGGTGCTAATAAGTTATTCAGCCTACAGCTTCTATGTGTCAGGCAGTAAGGGTTGTGGTGACTTCATGGTTGCAAAGACCTCTTTAAAATTAACCTTAAGGAAAAATAAGACCCAACCATGAAATAAATTAACTGGAGTCATTCCAGACACCTGCAGCTGCCACATGTAACCATCAGTCTTGCAGCTGATATTCTAGCTAGAAAAACAGGTTTCTGTGTGGAATGACATTAATCAGCTACTGGAAGCCTCTGGAGCCTGTGAATGCTGTTGGGTGCTGCTGCTGGTGATGCATTTTCTTCTGAGGTTCCTTCATCAGAGACCTCTAACTACAAAAAGTCCTCCCTGGGCAGGAGGTTCTCCTCCCTAACCATGTCCTTCAGCAGCAGCAGCCTCCCCTAATGGTCTTTCCCATCTATCTCTGGGCTGGAAGGAAAGCAGGGAAGGGGAGATGTATTGGCAGGATGAGTTACACTGAGGTTCAGGTCTCCAGGCCTAGAGAGGCTGCTGTAAACCAAGGGAAACCAGTGCCTTTCAGCCTTTCCCAGTTCACAGCAGCTTCTCCGGCAGAAGTGCAGAAGCTCAAATGGAAAATTTTGACTGCTTGCCTTCTTCATCCCTTACAGGAGCTTAAGTCTGTATCCAGGACCTCCTGGTGGTATTCCATGGTGATGGGCTAAAAACCACAGCTCTGTTCATGGAGGAGGAGAACTTCCTTAGTGGGATATTCCTTTGTAACTCATTCTTCTCTCCTGTGATAGCCCATATTGGGAGCCAGGGCTTTCAGCACCCACCTGGCACACACAGCACCCCAAGCTGTGCAGGGAATGGGGAATAACTTCAGGACTGAGCATCCCCTGGGGAAAAAGGACTAGAAGGAGCTGGAGTAGAGGCTAAAATAAGTGAACACAGTAAATAGTTCTGCAGACAGTAGGAAACCAAAATGGTTTCCAAAAGCTTCACGTCCCCTGTGTCTCCAAAGGTTCCTTTGCATTAAGCTTGTGTCCCTCTTCATCCTCGGACTTCTCTCCTGTGTTCCTCAGCCAGGAATAAGGGTAGACACAACCTCCTGGGCTCATCTTGAGCTGTACCTCTGCTCACCAGCTCGTGGGCATTCTGGTCCATCAGAAGGACTGGCAGAACAGGAAACTGCCACCCCCATGCTGTTGTTTATTAGGGGAGGCACTCATTTCAAACTCTCCTTTTCCTCTGCCCCACAACTGTTTTTTCACAAAACACACAGCTATTTCATGCCTTTCACTATTTTTAGCTGTCAAAGTTGGTAGAAACTGGCCACCAGACCACTTGTGGAGACAGAGACAGCCCAGGGACAAAACCTGAAGGAAACCAGGCTGAAACCTGGGCTGTGTTCTGCATCTCAGCAGCTGCTCACATCTTCCTTCCATCCCTGGCTTCTGCTGGAATTGCATCCATCATGCTGCCTGCAGTCCTGTGTGCACAGCCCATAATAGTTCATGTTTTCCATGAGCCTCCAACACCTTGTTAAACAAGATAATCCTGGCTGCAGATGTCCTGCAAGGGTTTCCATTCATAGGTCCATTACTTGCTTCTCTTAATTAAAGGGAACGTTCCCAGTTTGGATATGTTTTGTCACTGGTAAAGTGAATGACAAAATAAATAAGAAACACAAAATACTTCTAATGTGAGTTAATAACCCACCTGATAACTTTAGAAATGTGTTTTGCCACAATAATTAAAGTACAATTTAAAAAATCTAGCTCTTTGCCTAAGTTTTTCTTCCTGTTTGATGCTTTTTTTTACAATATCATTCAAATCTATTAATTTTTTTTTTTAAAAAAATATTTTCCTAAGGGCATCTTTCAGCAAAAGTAAATGATTTTTTTTTTTAATGACGATTTAGTATTTTCAGTGACTTCATGCTGAATTTTGTCTAATGTCAGATTTCATTAAATTTTATTAGTTTGAAACTCAGATGTTTATTTGATTTGGGAGGGACTTTACAGGACAAGTAGAAAATAGGGGGTAGAATATAAGGGCTTGGAATATAAGGGTAAAAATGGAGGTTTTTCAGTCCCATTGAACTGGATCCTGCTGTAGTCATTGACATCATGTTCTTTGCAGTGATGAATTTGTAGATACTGAGCTGAGCCTTTCCAGTACTGAGACTCCTTGCAAGTTGAACATAAACTTGAGTATTTCAGATCTGGTACTTTGACATAAAAGAAATTAAAGAATAATAATAAAAAAATGCCTTATTGCCTGTATACTTGTGAGCATGTATCTCCAGGGTAGTGTAAGGTGACTCTTTGTTCCAGCTTCAGTGTTTTAGCTGTGCCTTGGGTGTGTGGGTGGGGATGCTTTATGAATGTGTGTTTAGCTTTGTGCACAGTTATGTAAGACAGTATTTCTTAAACAGAGGGATTCTGGGAAACACATCCTGGAGGACCAAAAAACCTCTGGAGAAAACCTCACACCTTCTCCAAGCTTCAGCCCTGAGGGAGAACAAGGAGAAAGCAGCATGGTACCAGGCTACGTGGCATTAGTGAAAGTTGCAATAATCTGATTTATTTCCAACAGCTGGAGGGGCTGTCCATGAGATGGCATCACCCACTCTGGAGACTCCAAGAGCTGATCTGTCCTTGAGGTAACACATACTATAAAGGTGGTGGCTGGTACAACAGTCAAAGCAAAACTCAGCATAAGGGATCCCCCTCAGCAAGCTGGCCCTTGAGACTTGTGTTTAAAAATGTGGGTTATTTAATTGGTTGTCCACCTTTATATGTTCCAGCTTGTCCCTGTTGCCCCTCATCCTCTCACTGGGAACAACTGAGAAGAATCTGGCTCCATCTTCCTTGCACCCACCCTTTAGACATTAACAACATCCCCTCTGCCTTCTCTTCTCCAGGCTAAGGAGTCCCATATCTCTCTCGGCCTTTCCCCATCGGAGATGCTCCAGTCTCCCCCTCAACCTTTCTTGCTCTCTGCTCGACTCTCTCCAGTAGTTCTCTGTCTCTCCCAAACCGAGGAGCCCAGAACTGGATGCAGGATCCCAGCTTCACCAGAGCAGAAGAGAGGGAGGGAATGGCTCCCTTGACTTACTGGCCACACTCTGCTTCTTCCAAGCCAGGATTCCCTTCCTGGCAGCAAAGGCAGACTGCTGGCTCATGGATAAGTTACTATCCATCAGGACACCCAGATCCTTCTCCTCCAAACTGCTTTCCAGCAGGTCCACCCCTAACCCATATTGGTGCTTGGGGTTCTTCCTCCCCAGGTGCAGGACCCTTCTCTTCCTCCTATTGAGCCTCACCAGGTTCTTCTCTCTGCCCAGCTCTCCAGCTTGTCCAGGTCATTGCTGGATGGAAGCACAGCCCTCAGGAGTGTCACCATCCCCTCCCACCTTTGTAGCATCAGTGAACTTATTGAGGATGCACTCTGTCCCCTCATCCAGGTTATTGATGAACATGTTGAACAAGACCAGGTTGAGTATTTGACCCCTGGGGGACACTGCTGGTTTCAAACCTCCAGCCTGACCCTGTTCCTTTGAACAGCACCTCACCCAGCCAGCTCTCAATCCACCTCACTATCCAGAAGCAGCCAGAAAAGCCAACGTTCAGGCTACACTGATGAAGGCCAGATGAGAAATTATCTCCACCCCATCTGTCTGTCCTGATGGAAGACGCTGCCTGCAGGGTGGTTTTTTGGGAAGACATCAGGGTCTGGGTCCAAGTTTGGGATGGCTCCAGTATTTTGGGAATCTCACCTAGGTCTGTCAGTCCTACAGAGTCAGGGGTGGGCTGAGCAGCTCAATCCAGGGCTCTGCAGCATCTCACATCAGAGCAAGGCAAACCACCTCGTTCTGGAGTAAAACTGCACCCTGGGCACAGTCTACTTCTTCATGACTTTCTCTTCAGCATCAAGCCTTTTTTTTTCTGAAGGTCTTGGGTATATCAGCTCAGCTTTCACCTCTCCCATTTCTGTCCCAGCTCCTGGAGCACATTTGTGAGCTGCTGACAGATCATGTGGGATCCCCAAAAACAAACTGGGGACTTGTTTCTGTCTGTTTTTAAGCTTGAAGACTGCAAGTTCTTACAATTTAATCTTTGGCTTTTTCATGCTGAGCCTTCACACCTCTCCACCCTCCTTCCCCTCTTCCTGCCTTCATTCATTTCCATTCACAGAACAATTTCCATCCTCCAAACAGGAGCTTTATTAAATTGTATTCATAGCTCATTAGGGCCTGCCAATTCATCTAAGAAAGTACAAAAGCCAATATTCCTTGTGAAAAGCCATTAAAGGTGGAATGCTGAAGGAGAAAGGCACCCACAGGCCTCCTCACTGGCTTTGTGATGGGCTGCAGCACAGAAGCTCCCCTGGAAGACTCCTTCATTTAGCAAAGCTTTGAGCTGTGCTGGATGTGTAGGGCCAGAGCAGGATGGGTCCTGAGCACGAGTTATGTGCACAAGTCCCTGAAGCACTTTACACACCCACATCCTCTCTTGCTTTTAAGGGATCTGCCCAGTCCAAGACACCAAGGGGGCTGACAACAAAGTGACTTGCTAGAAAATCAGGTTTGGGGCAGCAGAATGTTCCAAGGACCTGAACAAAGGGCTCAGCTTGGGATACAATGGCTTACAGGGTCTTACTGATCTTTTTTCTAGAAATCTAAGTCTTGCTATTAAAAGATGAGTTTGCATTGTCCAGACAGTGCCTGCTGCAGAGGCTACCAGGGACATCAGCAGCTTCCCCCCAAGCCCTGCAAGGGACCAGGAGCCCCAAATATTCTGCTGGACCAATTCTGCCTCTTCTTCCCTCTCCACAGCCCCTCTAGTCTAGGGTCTCCAGCTTGGGCATTGCACAGGGACAACTTATACTGTGTTTTCCTGGTGGGTCCAGGGCTCAGAGTCCCATGTGGGATGGTGTGACACAGGGGGGACTTGGTCTGGCACCACATCCTCACCCCAGGGAGAAATGACATCCCAGCACTCATGGCAGAAAGGTCCCCTCAGCAGGCTGTGAGAATGGAGATTTCAGTTTTAGCTCACAAACTTGCTCCCAGTTTTTGTGTGTGGGTGTGTTACTTCTGCCTTGGTGATAGAAATTAATAAAATTCTCATGATGTTTTATCTCTGCACCAGTTGTACTGAATAAAGACTAATAAGCAGTGACAGGTTTTGGTACCAAATACCTTTTTGAATCCAATACCTTTTTTTTTTTTTTTAATAAAGGTTATGTAATTTCTAATGTAACAGCTATTCCTGCATCAGTCCTGCTGGAGTCTGCCTCAGTTACAGTCCTCGAGCTACTGAAGCATCATCACTCCTTAGCCACGTTCTAGAACATCTGGAAAACTTTATGGGAACTAGAAAGAAATATTGCTCTGTGTTGGGCAAAAAACCCAGCACACTTTCTTGGGGCTGTAGTCATGTTAGTTCCAGAGCTCTGGGTACATGGCAGCAGCAGAAAGACTTTTTCCTGCAGCATGTCCTGGTGTGTGCCTGGGCAGTGCTGGCAGCCCTGTCACCTGGGGAGTGGCAGGATGTGGGGGTTTGTCACTTTCTTGACCCTCTTGGGAGAGCTGGGCATTCAGGACAAGGGCAATAAGTAGCTTTTTGACTTCTTAGTTGAGAATGTAGGAAATGAGCCTTTCACTTCACACTTTCAGTTGTGCTGAGAAAGGGAAAAAAACCAATGTTTTCTTATGGTTAGAAGAACAAAATAGATTTTTATGCACAGGGAGAAAGTTGAGAGCAGGCCTGGAGACTTTCTCCCCAAACGAGAATAGTTGCACTTTCATTTCAGACACAAAAGTGAGAGACAGATTGCTTCTTCACACACCTCCTCTCATTAAAAACAAACAAACAACCCAAAGAATCATGTTCTCTGTTGACAGAAATCAGCACAGCTCCGTGTTTGGGCTGTGTGAGAAGCTGACCACAGCTTTACAGACTTTACAGAGTTCAAGAGTAGGGCTGTGGCTCTTTTAATGTCAGCTGGAGGCTGGGGGGGAGTGAGGGAAGGTGCAGGGAAAGGGGAAGGAGCAGGGAGAAGGGAAGGTGCAGGGAGCAGCACTCTGGGGAAGCAGCTCACCTTCATCTCTGCACTGCCTGGGGCAGCCCTCCACCCAAACCAGGACTTTTGCATAAAAAAGATGTGCTTTGGGCTCTCCTAAGGACCTGCTGGGCAAGCTGAAGCAAAGCAGAGCAACCTCTGTGCTGCATTCAGACAACCTGCTCCAGATCCCCCATTCCCCAGCCGTGATGCCCCAGGTACCCAGCTTGCCCTGGCACCCCCTTTGCTGATGCTGGAACCTGGCTGCTTGTGTTTTGGTGCCAAGGCATGGCCAGGGTGATGCTGGGATGCAGCAAAGAGAAATCGACACAGGAGATTTGATGGCAAATAGGACAGAAATCATCATATTTCAGCAAAACTTACTGCAAAGTCAAGGTGAGGAATGTCTTTTTGGGAGTTGTGGCCTTAGAGCAGATTGTCTGCAGCAGTAACTGCTTGTAGCCTTGTGTCTGTGTGGGAGATGAGAGAAAAGAAGCCAAAAAGAGCCTATGAGGGCATGATTCAGCCTAGAGCTGTCCTGAGAGTGGTTTGGCAGGTGGATGGTGGAGGCAAAAATGGGTATTGCTAAATGAGAGGAGCAGAGTTCAATAAAGCAGCCTGGCTTTCCTCTTTTTCTATGCCTATGCAAATTTAACTAAGGGAGAGTGCCTAAAAGATGCCATTCAATTAAATGAGTTTTCAAAAAAGCCCAAAGCAAACTTCAGTTCCATCAGAGAAAGCCACCTGCATTGTGGCACAAGACTTCTTGACACATGCTTGGCTAAAAGCTGTACAACAACCTTTGTGGGGCTGTAGTTTTTGTTCCAATTAGAAGAAAGCCCATTTGTCCATCTGATTTATAGAGCTCTGGGCAATGAGGTTCAATCTTCTACTAAAATCCTTCCCCTCACCACCTAATTCTGCAGAACTCCCCTTCTGGAGCTCTTTTCACAGTCTGCTCACATCCCAGCACAGATGAATTTGGACAGCTGGAAGAGTGACACTGACCCTGGCAACCTGAAAGTTGGGAATTCCAGTAAAACTTTCCAAGAAACATCTGTTTTTGCTAAATGCTGGCATTTTCCTTTTTCAGCTCTAGCGAGTGAATGATACTTTTGGCTAAAACTGCCAGACTGGATGCTTGCTTTTCTTGGCAAGTCCTTTGATAATTTGGTTCTGTAAATGGAGCATGGAGGGGACTGGAGTTGGAGGGAGGGGACTGTGTTGGCCCTTGGGCAGCTCCTGCTCAGCACCATCCTTTCTTTACTGCTGTGGAGTGTGCAGAACAAGTGTTTAGCCTGGAGCCCAAAGGTTGTGCCAGTGCCCCACACCAAGTTTATAGCTACTGCATGAGTAAAGCTTGGTCCTGTGAACCTCTATCAACCGGGCTGCTGCCTTTGGGGTCAGGTATTTACCCTCCACTCAGGAAGAGCTGAGCTCGAGGTACAGGCAGGGGCAGTCCCCATGTTCCTGTCCCACAGGAATGAAGCTCTTGTGCTTTTTCTTAAGCACCCACTGACCTGGGGGTCTGCCTGCCAGGGCATGGGCTAAACCCATGGCAAAAGCATGTTTTCTGTAAAGAACAAAAATCTGATTTGTGCATGTGTGAAAATCCACACTTCCCTCCCAAGCTGGTGGAACTCACTTCTTCTGTAGATCCTGTTCACTCATTAACTTCTTTTCCAACCTTTTTAATGGTTCCCACCCTGGCTATGGGGGTCTCCAGCTTCCCATGGGCTGCTGAGGTCCAGCCAGCTCTTGCAGAGGCTGGGATCTGCCCAGCAACATTTCTGTCTCCTTTCCACCACTGTCCCTGCAACACAACCCAGTTACCAAGAAGCTGTTGCTAATGGCCAGAGCTGGCCTCATGCACATCCTCAGGGCAAGGATAACATGATGGAGAGGAAAATGTGGTGGATAAATGTGGGATCAGCAGCTTCTTGGATTGCTGTCCAGTTAGCCAGGGATGCTGGTTCTCACCTGGGGCTTTTGCAGGGGTGAGGGGGAGGAACGTATTCCCCATCAGGATCTCCCTGTTGGCAGTCAGGCTGCCTTCTCTGTGTGTGGATCTCTTTGTGGAAGATAAAAGTGCTGTCAGTGGGATTTTTCGTGGGTTGCTCCAAGGCATTAACTTTTTTTCTGGTAGTCAACACCCGGAATGAAAGGTTAAGGGGACAATCTCAACCTTCATTTCATAAAAGCACCAACTTTCTGTAGAAAACCAAAAAGAGAGACTGCTCCAAGTGAATCTTTCTGTGTCATATCATGACTGAAAATAAAATCATTTTCACATGGAATCTCATGGGGCTTAAAAATAAGTTGTGGGGAACAACTAAAAGCAGGCCTGGAATGTTGGGATGGAGAATCTGCCCACTGATAAAGACCAAACCCCCTCATCTCTGCTCTGGGGTAGGTTTGGGCAATAAGACTCAACTTTGGCTGTTGTCTCACATAGCTGTCACCTGCTGATGGCACTGCCCTGCCTCTGGCACATGGGTACAATCCTGCAGTTAATTAGCAAAGCTCCTTCTTTCTTCATTACTCAGCAATCCTAGTGTCTGTGGCAGAAAAGAACAAAATTAGCCAAGTTAATTTCAGTTTTGTGAGAAACACAGGAAAACAGCAATATTCACCAAGTAAGAAAAAGACAAAATGAGGACATTAAAAAAAAAAAAAAAAAATCCGGTCTCTAAGAGGACTTTACCAATACAAAAGACAGCTGAGTTCTGCTGAAAGTCAGTGGCTTTCCATATCTTTTTCTCCAGCTTGTATGATTTTTTTCCCCCAGCTCTTCACTTATTTGACTCTATTGATGTAGTGGGGTGGTGCTGGAGGCTGTTGAGATTTCTCCTGGGTACAGATAAGGAAGCCATCCAGAATAAGTCCCTTTTCTTAGATGGGATGATTCTGGCATATCACCTCTGGCAGTGAGTTCTGTTGATAGAGGATTCCTGTGGATCAGATGAGAATGTTGGGCTTGGGAAGATGAAAACTTATAGTAGATGTACAGCCTGAACAATAATATTGCATGAAGCTAAGGACTTGTGGTCACAGAAATGTAGAATTGGGTTGGAAGGGACCTCAAAGATCACCTCATTCCAGCCCCCTGACATTAACAAGGACACCTCCCACCAGACCAGGTTTCTCCAAGCCTCATCCAACCTGGCCTTGAACACTTTCAGGGATGGGGCAGCCACAGCTTCTCTGGGCAACCTGTGCCAGTGTCTCACCACCCTCACAGCGAAGAATTTCTTCCTAATGTCCAACCTAAATCTACTCTCTTTCAGTTTGAAGCCATTACCTCTCCTCCAGTCACTACCTGCCTGTGCATGCTTGTCCTGAGCCTTGATCCCCAGGGTGAACACAGACCTGATGCAAGCATGGGCCAGGCTGGGGTGGGATGTGAGGCTTTTCCATTGTGTCGACCACTGCTGGCTTCACAGCTGGTAAGATCCATCCTTTCAGGGTTACTTAGAGGTTCACAAGCTCAGTTCCCTAATGGATATATCCATGGGATGAAAGATCACTGCAGTGGGCAGCTAAACCAGTAGAGCCCCACATCCCACAGACCTGTGTCTCCTCTTGCACTTTTATCCTCTGAGGACTCCCTGATGTCCAACAGAACAACCTGTCTCTCCAGGGTGTGAAAACTGGATATTTTCTCTCTACTCTACCTCCTCATTTGCAAATTAAGTTCTCTTTCTTGGCCTCCCTGTGGTGCCATGATACGTGGTTGGAATTAGGGATGAGAGTCAAAAGTTACCAGGGCTGGAGGAAACAGACAGACACGTGCATGGAGGTAGTGCAGAGGCCATGTGTTGAGATAAACCTCTCTTCCTCAGGGTACAGGCTGTGAACCTCACATGCAGATTGTAAGGTTGTACAGTCAAGCTCTCCAGAGCTAGGAAACACCAGAATTAAACAGCCTGCACAGGCCTTTGTGCATCTCGAATGTGATGCATCCTTTAATTATCTGATCACCTATCATTTGGGGTTATTTTAATCCAGTGAATTGCTCGAGGCCACGTTAACACATGCTGTTCAAACCACACACTGAATTCAACATTAATTTCCTTGCCAGCTCCTCTGTAATGCTGCAGCATCTGATCAATATTAATGTGTTTATCTTCACAGCGATATCACCACCTGGTGAGCTGAGGCACAGAGAGATTAAGGCCAGAGTGATCAAAGGCACTTGCTAATTTTAGGGTGCTCAATTTACAACACCAGGGATCTCCCAGAGCACTCAGCATTTCACTGCACTGTGTGTGCCTGAAGCACAACTCCCATGGATTTGTTCCTGTTCCCCAGGGCAAATCCAGCCTGAGTGTCCTACATGGACATTCTCGTGGGCAGCTCCTTCCCCATGCCCCCAAATTCCCTTTGCTGAACTGTTCATTGCAAGAGAGAAATCCTGAGGAAAAAACACCAACCCTAAACCCAAGCAAACCTGTATTATGACGTTGAATTGGAAGTCTGGGCAACTTTTTTTTTTTTTTTTTCATATTTTTGCAGCTTTTGAGTCTTTACCTCATCACCTAATCTTTTTTCAATGTAAACCTTGTGGATGTAATGTCCTAACTTGTTGCTTCCCAAAAAAAAAAAACCAAAAACAACAAGTGTGCGAAGCCAAATCAGCCAAACCAACTGAAGAAATATCTAATCCTCATTTAGCCCCAAAACTTTACTTGTTGGCAAGACTCTTCCAATTGAATCCCAAGCTCAGATCTCCACCTCAAGAGCTCAGGGAGGGAGAGGAGAGGTATGAGCAGGGTTTGTGTTATCCATACAGCTCTCTAAAGTCACAAGACATGTTTTGGTGATGATTTCATAAGGGCTGCTTGCCAGCAGGGAAACACTGAGATTTGAGTCTCTGGAGCTCAAAACCAGGAGGTGAGTGGGGTGTGTGTGTTTTTTCTTTCTTATCCTTTTGCCCTGGGAGCATCTCTTGTTCCTCATCCCTTTGACCTTCCCATCACACATTTGTTCCCTGCTCTCCTGTCCAGCTTCTACCCCCTCTCTCATTGCTCATCTTCATCTTTACCACTGTGTTACTCCTCTCTCTTCTGATTTGGCAGGGAGAGTTTTCCACTGCCCCCTCCATTGTGTATGACAGTGATTTACAGCCCTGGGCTGAAAGGTTTATTGCAGTGCACCCGTGGCATGGCAGATTTTAAGTGATCTGTTCAACCTGGTTATTATTTAATAATAACCTGGTTATTATTGCAGAGGGACCTGGACAGACTGGAGAGTTGGGCTGATTCCAACGGGATGAGGTTCAACAAGGCCAAGTGCCGGGTCCTGCACTTTGGCCACAACAACCCCATGGGGAGCTCCAGGCTGGGCACAGAGTGGCTGAGAGCAGCCAGGCAGAAAGGGACCTGGGAGTCTGGATTGACAGGAAGCTGAACATGAGCCAGCAGTGTGCCCAGGTAGCCAAGAAGGCCAATGGCATCCTGGCCTGGATCAGGAACAGCGTGGCCAGCAGGTCCAAGGAAGTGATTCTGCCCCTGTACTCAGTGCTGGTGAGGCCACACCTCGAGTCCTGTGTCCAGTTCTGGGCCCCTCAGTTCAGGAAGGAGATTGAGGTGCTGGAGCAGGTCCAGAGGAGGCAACTGGGCTGGTGAAGGGACTCGAGCACAGATCCTATGAGGAGAGGCTGAGGGAGCTGGGGCTGTTCAGCCTGAAGAAGAGGAGCCTCAGGGGAGACCTCATCACTCTCTACAACTCCCTGAAAGGAGGTTGGAGCCAAGTGGGAGTTGGTCTCTTTTCCCAGACGACTTTCAACAAGACAAGAGGGCATGGTCTTAAGTTGTGCCAGGGGAAGTTTAGGTTAGATCTTTACAGAGAGGGTGATCAGACATTGGAATGGGCTGCCCGGTGAGGTGGTAGATTCTCCATCCCTGCAGACATTTAAAAAGAGACTGGATGTGGCACTCAGTGCCATGGGCTGGCAACTGCACTGGTGGGTCAAGGGTTGGACTTGATGATCTCTGAGGTCCCTTCCAACCCAGCTAATTCTATGATTCTATGATTCTATGATTATTCTTTTAAATCCCAATTTTTCCATAGTGAAACAAGTGGCCTCTGCCTCATGGTGTCAATAGTTTTGTCCAGGAACTTCCTCAGTTTATTCAGGTGAGAATAAAACCAAGGAAAAAAAGTCACAACTTAAAGAGCTTGGCTGGCATCTCTGAACCTCTGGAGTGACATAAGCACCTTGGAGCTTAACCAGGCACCAGATGGTCTTCAGGCAACTAATTGCAGGCTGAGGACTCAGGTCTGTTTCAGGGCTTGCTTATTCTACTTCACAGGTATAGTTTAAAACTCTATGGCAATTTGAGCTCCCTCCTCCCTGTGAGAAAAGCAGTAGAGGCAGCACCCATCTATCATCTCCTCTCTTGCTTTTGCATGGTTTTGGGCAGTGTTTTAGCTACGTAAGGTGAGCAAGGGCCTGAGGTCATGTGAAAGAGCTTAAACTCATCTAAAGCTTTAACATGCTTAAAGGTGGTGTAAGGACTTAGGCTATAATTAACCCTAAAAGAAATAACACAAATCACCATGTATCTCAGACTTGCAGAACTCTCTCATTTGGGGTGATTTTTTTTTTCTGCATGTACATCCTCTTGATATACAGATCAAGTCAAAGTCTTGGTTGCTGAAAAGTCTTCTGTGAGCTCAGAGAAGCATTGCTGTTGGCATCAGCAGCTTCAGCTTGTGGGCGTCTTTAAAGGTGAGGTTATAATTTTCTGCACTGAACTTATGGTGTCAAAACAAACCTGGAAAGCATTAAAACTCAGCCAGAAGCATTCTTTTTACCCATGGTAAAATTCAAACCCTATGGTTCCCTATCAAAGTGCACTTTTCAAATTGCTATTCTTTTTTATCACTATCCAGTAGCAGTGAACTTTTTTTTGTTTGTTGTTAAATAAGCTATTTTTTTCATTTAAATGAGTTTAAATTTCTCATTTAAAATTAGCAATTCTTCTCTCCTTTTTTAAGTAAGCAATTCTTATCTAAAGTTAATTTTCTCATGACTCAGCATAATACCCAAGAGGATGTCCTTCAGATTTCCAAAAGGGTCACTCACCTTGGGTCTAAGGCTGTAGCTACAACATCCCCACACATGAAAATGCCAAGAATGCACAACATGCACAACAACAACAAAAAAAAGTGTGTCTAGGGGTGGGGGGAGGGACTATTTATCATGTTAGTCAGACTTGGCTTCTAATAAAATTAAGACAGTAACCTGTGCTGCCAACTTGGAAGATACCTTGCTCCAGGATTTCATGTCATCTTAGGCTTGTCCTAGAAGCTCTGAAACCTCCCAGATGTCATTTTGCTTTGAGTTGCTTCCTGAGGTCTACACTTGTGCATTGCTATCAGCATCACAGACCAGCACCAAAGAACCTGGTTCCTACTCGTATGGGTACCTATGGGTGCAAAACCAATAATCCAGGTGGCTTTGGATTTTTTTGACTTTTTTTTTTTTTTTGGAAAAGTCACTCCCTGAGGCAGCAGAGAACAGCTGTGTGCTCACATGTTGTTTGCTTTGCATTGAAGCTGCTCTGGCTCAGATGCTGGAGCTTGCACGTGAGGTTTTAAGCCAAGGCACAGACATGGAGCTGTGGGTGCTCATCTCTTGGGCTTGGACTGGGGCAGGCAAGCAACAGGCAGAGTTTTGCAGTTCTTGCAGAAAATTGTCAGCAGTGCTGATTTGTAATTGAAAAGGAAGATTATGTTGTATGAGTCAGAAACAGCATTGTTCTTTGAGAAAGAGATCTAATATTATAGTGTTTAAGCAGAAGAAAAGCAGGTTGCAAGTGAAAGAGCTTGGAAAGGAGGTATTACTCCTTTGTATTTGCTCATTATATTGTAGTTTAAATAATACTCCAAAAAATGAGATCACTTCATTCTGAAATAAAATATCTCACCTAGAAGCAGTTTTTAAATTTCTCCTCTAAATTTCCACAGGAAGCTTTATAAAAATAGATAAATAAATAGTTATTTGTACGTCTCCAATGTAAGGGTTTGGGGTTTTGTTGCATGGGGTGGTTGGATGCCCATGTGCAGCCATTTCAAGTGCACATCAGCCACATCTCCTTATTTGCCATTTCCTGATAAAACCCTTGGCAGAGCTGCAGAGCACGCCCAGGTAATGAGAGATTGCCCACAAACGGGGCCCAAACTGATGTTCCATTGGCAGTCTTAATCCTGACCTTCCTGAGTGCTTCATTTTACCACTTGAGTCATGTTCTTGTACTCCAGTTGTGTGGAATTAGACACTGACTGCAGCCACACAGAGCCCCAGCACTGCCATGTGCCCTGCTGTACACACCCACTCTGGGCACAACTTTTCATGGAAGATTTTAATTTTTCAGAAATATCTGCTTTTCTGATAACCACAATAGCTCTGCAGGAGCTTGTCAGTCAAGCAAGATTACAGACTCCCTAAATTCAGCCTGACATGACAGACTGAAGGGGCTGTGATGGTCTATTGTGCCAGGCATCCCTGCCTAATAGGAGCATCCTGTGCACTTCTCATTAAAGCTGTAATGGCTCCAGAGATTTCTATATTACCAGTTACTTCAAATATGAGTACTTTTATCACAAAAAAAGCACATCCAAATGATGCTAAATGGGCAGGTTAAATAAGGAAAAAAGGAACTGAGATTTACAGATGGTCATGTACTTTATCATATGCAATTTTGATGCTGAGAAATTGCAGTGTTGGAGGGGATTTGAGCAATTTAAAGTAAAATTTTTGCCTTTTGAAGGCAGGACTGGAAAAGTGGGCAATATTGTCTGCACAGTGAGATTTTAATGTGATGCTGTAAGGACCAACGTGACTTCATAAATAAGAGTGGTGGGTGGCTTTGGGATGCCACAGCTCCAGGATGAGTTACAGTTCATGACCTCTGGATAGATGAAGCTCTTTTTGCCTTGGTCATGCTAGAGGTCAGGGCATCTGATCACACTTGCTCTTTTTTGGCCTCAAACTCTCTGTTTTCTGAAGACAGGAGGTTGCATTTGGTAGCCCCGTTCAGCAACCCCCAATCACAGTGTGGCATTTCTGATGCAATTCATGAGTGAAAAAGACAGAAAACATCACTGCTGCGAGGGTTGAAGGGAAATCTGGATTTGAGTGACAATTGCATCTTTTTAGATCAGTCACAGTTTTCATTTCCTAGGCATGCAGTGACACGGAGAGCCTGCTAGGGGACTCCTGGTGACACTGCCACAAGGTTTACACAGGGAAGGAAACCCAGAGGATAGCAAGAGGATGGAAAGAAGGAAAGCTGTTCAAAGTTAACACTGACAGCACCTGATCACCTATCTTAGGAAATCAAATCCCAGGATGTTTGGGCTGCCAGTGTGGTGGGATGGCCACCAAAGCATCGAATTAGAGGGGTACAGTAATAAATTGCAGGAGCTGGCACAGCCTAAGCCGAGTGGCTCTGCCCAGCAGAGGGTAGCATTGCCCAAACACCCCGCCCATCCTCTTCCTCAAGATTACACCTTCACACACCTATGAACTCTCTTCTGACAAGTCCCCTTTGAATTGGAAGGCACAGCTCAGCCCAGATCCAGGGAAAGCCGCACAGGGTGATACCTTGTAAATTCTGCTCATAAATAATGAGAAATCCAGAAAAATCAGCTTCAAAGGTAGAATTTCAAGCAAACTGTTAAAGGATGTTATGCATGTTAAAGAGCTGTGTGCATACAATCACATCTGGTTTTAAGTGAATGTTATTCTGCTGCTTATATTAGGATTTATGTTCAGGCACCTAATTTGATGAGCAGGGCACAGAGTGCCTGTACCTGAAGGCAGTGGGGCCTCTGATTTAGTTACCTAACTTGGCTGTCCCAAAAGAACAGCACTTCTTTAGTGTTTTGCCTTTCTGAAGCTGAAGCCCAGAGATACCTCTCAGTTAGCCTAGACAATAATTCTTTCTGATGAATCCTGCCCGTTGCCTCTCATCAGAACTCATCCGATGCCCGATGCGACGATGCGAGAGGTCTCAGCCTTGCCCAGAAAAAGCTACTTTTAGCACTAATCTCAGCAGGGCCACGTGTCTGTGTGTGTATGTGCCTTGTCAGGCTTGGGGGTGGTGGGATGGGCCTCCAGCCAAGGCTGCTTGGTGCCCATCCAGCTGCCTCTGGGCTTGCTGCCGCTCAAGGGGGTGCCGCTGGTGTTTGGGTGCCCCTTGCTTCCTTGGGTGCACTGAGGGCTGTGCTGGGTACCCTTGCCAAGGGGTGAGTGTGCGTGGTGCTGCCCCCGAGCATCCCGGCCAGGCGCTGCGCTGCTCGTGGTGTGGCTTTTAATTTTTTTCTTTTTTTTTTTTTCTTTTATTTTCCCTCCCCTCTTCGGTTTCCCTCCCCTCCCGTTTGACGTGCGCGGTTTTGGTGCAATGCGAATTATCTCCAGTCATTCAGTCAGGAGGGGCAGCGCCAGGCAGCAGAGCAGCGGCGGGGCTGCCTCCTCCTTCTCTCTCTTCCTCTTCCTCCTCCCATTGCCATAACAACCGCACACAGCCGCTGCTGCGCCCGGTGCTGGCGGGGCCGCACCGCTCCGCTCCGCACCGCGCCTGGGAGGCTCCGCATCCCACGGGGAAGGGGCGCGGGGGGTAAAGAAACAGTGACCCCCTCCTCTCAAAAAAACCAAAACAAAACCCAAACAAACCAACAAAAAGAAAGGAAAAAAAAAAAAAAAAAAAAGGGGGACTTTTTCCCGGGGTGGGTCTATCAGGGATCAGAGTGATCCCCAGAGCGTGCGCGCAGCTGCTGCGCGGGGCGCGGAAGGAAGGAGGGACGGGGCAGCCCCGGGAGTGACTCCGCGGCGGGGGTGCGGAGGTGGGAAGAGTAGAAAAAGGCGGGGGGAAAGAGGAGGAGGGAGGGGGGGGCAGAGAAAGTTGGGAGGAAATAGCCCAGGAAAAGTGACACTCGCGGAGCCCGCCGGAGAGCGGAGGAAATAAGAGAGGCAGCGGGCAGGAAGTGTGAGGAGGTGGAGGAGGAGGAAGAAGGGGAGAAGAAGAAGAAGAAGAAGAAGGAGGAGGAAGAAGAAGAAGAAAGAAGAAGAAGAGCGAACAGCAGCAGCAGTCGCTGCTACCGCGACAGAAGGGAAAGCAAAAGCCGCTCGCCGGTTCGGTGCCGCCCGGCCCGGCATCCGCGGGTCTGCGCGCCGCGGCCATGGCCCGGGAGAACGGGGACGGTGGCGGCTCCTGGAAGAAGCAAGCGGAGGACATCAAGAAGATCTTCGAGTTCAAGGAGACGCTGGGGACGTAGGTCAAGGGATGGCTGCGGGGGCTGGGGGGGGTTGCGCGGGGCGGGCGGCGCGGGTCCTTCTCCGCGGGGATGCGCGGATCACCCCGCGGGTGTGTGCGGGTGTGTGTGTTTCCCTCTGTGCACTCTTCGGGGCCGCTCCGCTCCCTCCTCATCCCTCCGAGAAGTCGGGGCTGTCTGGAAACACGGAGAAAAATGTATCTGCTGAGCTAAGATCCCCCCTTTACCTCCTAAATAAGGGGGGGGAAAAGTGTTTTAAAATATTTATAGGACCAGGAGACGGGGAAAGGTTTTTTCTCACTGGTGCAACTGTAAATAAATGCGGTCTGACTCGCACGCGTTCCCCTGAAGCCGAGGGCTGCATCTATTCGTGGAGAGACAAACAGGAATAATCGGAGTGGATTGGATGTGTTTTAGCTACGGTGCTTAACTGTGTTGGGGTTTATTTGTTATTTATAGTGGCGGGGCATAAAGATTAGTAAAACGTTAGTGTGGGCTTTTCTTTTTTTTTTTTCTTTTTTCTTTTTTTTTTTTTTATCGGAAGGCTGAGAATAAACATGCGCAGATGGTGCAAGGGAGCGGGGTGCGGGCTGATGCTTTTTTGGCTGGGCAGAGAGTTTTATTTTTGTTGAAATTTTTTTTTTACTTATGGGATATTTTAGAGGTGGAGAGCCAGGAGTGCTGGAGGAGGTCAGGATATGGGCTGCTGCCTCTGGAGATGTTGGAATTAAAGTTCAGTTGCGTTGGGACTGCTCCTCGTTGCGGTGTCACCCCCGCTTCTTCAGTTGCAACTTCAAGCCCATCTCTAAATGAAGCACCGTGAATCCCAAATAGTGCTTCCCATACTCTGCGTCCCAAAATACGGTTGGATAAGTTTTGACTGTCATATTTCAGTTTCTTTCTGCTTCCAAGGGAGGGCTCTCTATAAACAGAGTATTTTTGGTTCACGGGCTCACTGATTTCCTAGTAACAAACTGCGACTCAGGCTCAGGCTGGTCCTTTAATGTGGGGTGGGTCACACACCTGCAACGAGCAGGCAGCCAAGCCCTTGGAAAAATGCTGACTTAGCACATGGAATTAATGTCTGTCCAGGTCTTTGAAGAAGCAAAGTGCAGTGTAAGAGCCAAGCTTTATGGTGCATTCTCATCACATTCATCGAGTTTTAGCTGTCGGAATTTCATGTCGGGAGAGACTTGTCCCTGCTTGTCACTTGAGGTGTGTGGTTCCCTTCCTGAATGATGGGGTGTTGGGAGGAAAGTCTTTAAGCAGAGAGCTTTGTTAAGAGCAGCAGGACAGTTTGCACTGTGCAACTCTCTGGCATCTTCCTGGTTGTTATGTTCGGAGCTGTGAGGGCTCATTTGTGCCACTGAAGAATTCTGGAGTGAATTAATGTTGTGGCCTTGATCTGTGTCCCAGAGAAGTTAATGGGTGCAGGTGTAGGTCCCAATGAAGGTAAAGTTGGTCAGAGTTAATAGTTATGCATATTAACATGGCTGTTGCAAATTAAATTCATTAATAAGGCCAATTAGTGTCTCAAATGATTAACCATTGTCTTAGCCTCCCAGTTTGGTTTGGTAAGTCCTTTCTAATGAGAGTGGAAGCTGTGAAGTTTTAAATTGGACTTAACAAGTCAATCTACAAAGTATTTTAAAATTAAAATCAATGGTTTACAAACCTGGGCCTTTATAAAGGAAATAGAGCTGTTTTCTTTTCCAGACAAAGCCCTATTAATTATGAATGTATGTGCATTTAACAGCCTACACATTGGTTGCCCTCTGGTTGTGCATTCCTTAATTTCAGGAGGTAGCCTGGTAATTACCAGATTTGAATCTGAGTTTTGGTTCTGTCCCTGGCCACCCACGAGCACAGCACCTGCAGTTCCTATCAGCTCTGGTGTGATTTACCAGGGTGTGAAACTTCTAAAAAATGTAGGACATCACTGTGCAAATCATGAAGTGTTTGTAAAGGTCTGCTCACTGAACTGAGCAGCAGATATACAGGGTGCAGGAGTCCAAAGGATGGAATTAAGCAAAAATGTAAAATCCTTTAAAGCACCTGGACCAAAATCTTTCCTCTGGCATTATTTAGGAACAGGGATAGAATTTGCTTTGATCTCTTCTTCATTGTAATGCTGAGACCTGCTGTATATACATTGGCTGATCTTACCACCCTAATGGGTTTTTTCTCTTGCACGGATGGGCTTGGAGTGAAAAACTTGTCAGGTCAGATGAGATGCACTGGATTAGGGTAGTAGCCCCATTTTGCTTTTCTCTGACACCTTCCATTTCAGGATGCTGAAGCACTGAAGCCAGTTTTAATGGGGAAGCAGCTCCTTTCCATGCAGCAGTCTGAATTTCCTGGGGTAAAATTGCTCATAGAAAGAAAAGCACTAAACCCCCAAACAGGGGAGAAAGTGAAAAGGAAACATTAAAAATAAATTTTACTTTCATTGATTTGTGAATGTTAGATCTATATGTATAATCTGCTAATGTGTTGTTCTCTGAAGGGAGTCTTTCATCTGAATAAAAGCTTTTTCAGCAAATCTTTAACATGGGAGAATTGAAATTGCTGGAATTATTAATAAGATCCTAACTCAGTTAATCATTAGGTCATTTGGGCTTCAAGGAATATGTCTAATGACTACCCAGGTCTTTCTTCCAGAGCTTGGATTAATTATTTATGTGTCTCTGTAAATCATGTCCAACCACACTGATGCTGAAATGGGCATCCTGAATCCGACGTCACCTCCAGATGTAGATAAGGAGCCTTTTCCACCCAGAGAATTGTTTCCTTTGGTGGCTGAGGTCTGGGTTATTTGCTTTGCTCAGTGCTGCTGGGCAATAGTGTTTTCCTGGAGCAGTTACCAGCAGTGCAGTGGCTGGCTCAGAGGGTACTCAAACCTTTCTCTACCCTGGTTTGTATTTGCTCAGTCCCTAAGTGTAGTCGTTAGTTCCCATGAGTCCCCAATCTTAATTTGTGTCTGCAGTCTCTTGGGTACCAGAGTGTAAATGAAATATTTTGCAAATATGAATTAAGAAAATAGAATGTATTATAAATTAAGATATAAACTAACAAAATATGTTTTTAAAAAATATATTATAAAAAAATACATATAATGGTCATGATCCATTCTTGAGCTGCCTTATTTTGGTGGTGCTGATGGTAACTTGCAGTGCACCACACTCTGTATGTACAGGATCAGTGGGTGCCTCTTCTTGAAACTGGACCTGTTCACTATTGAGCCTTTGAAAGTGAAATTACAGATCCTGAAAAAACAGCTAAGAAGAAATACACAAAGTAAATCAAGGAAAAAAAATAAAACAGCATTGGGCCTGATCCTCAGCTGATGCAGGAGGATCCCTTCCAAGTCAAAACAAGTAGGCCTGAGGAAAGAAGATGATCTGAATAATTGTTAATCTTTTTAAATAGCCACAAGTTCATCTCTTGTAGCTCTACTCAATTCACAGGCCTGCCAGGAGAGGGGGGAATTCTGTCCCAGCCCTTGAGAGGTGTGAAGTTTCCAAGGATCAGGAATCTGATAAGAAGATGAGTGATCACTGAAATATCATTTTTTCTTCATATTTAAATGTATGATGTCTAAGGCATTTTAAAACTCAAGATTTTGACATTCCAAGAAGTAGTAAGGTGTGCCGTGTCATCCACCAGCCAAAGAGGAAAGCCTCCAATCATCTGGTCTGCCTAAGTGGATCAGGATCATGCCCACAGTTCTAAGGTATCTCATTAGGCCTTATTGCCATTAGACTTATGATGGAAATTACAATATTTAGAGAGGCTCAAGCTTCATATCTATTGGAATACTTGTGCTGTTCTTAAAATTGATGTGGCAGAATCTTTAAATCTTAGCAATGATAACACAGGGATTTGTGAGGATATAGTAGTAACATAGGGAAGACAAATATACTCTGAAAAGATGTGTCCAGTACTTTCTTAAAACACAGTATAGAGAAAACTTATAGGTTATTCTGTTTTTCTCAGAAGATCTACCATAACTGTGTCTCATCTGTGTCCTTATCCATACTCTTACACCATTTGATGGGCTCCTGGTGCTCTTCATGACTCTTCCCCATACCCATATGTTCTTGTTCATGCTGTGAAATGAAGTCATCCCATGTCCTGCTCTCACATCTATTTTCTTTCTCACACATTGTCACAAATCCTTATGTGCTGCCTCCTGTGTTTTTGTCTTCTCCTGTCCTTCATGGTGTCTTCCCCTGTATGCAGTCTTGCACTGACACTCAGGCTTTCCATGAGCAGCTCCACTTCATGTTCTCATCTGTTTCTGGTTGCTCAGACCTTTAGGGAGAACAAGGCTACTGGAGGTGATGTGTCTCAGCCTCAAACTTCCACTGGCAAGAAGATGCTGGTGGTCAGGACAGGTCCTGGCCAAGGTGCCCCATGTGTCTGAGAGGGTGCTGGAAGGTACCAGCAGGCTCCAGATCTGTTTTCTCTGCTCAAAGATCTTCCCTTCTCATCAGCTGAGTGCAAAAAGCACTTGTGATGACTTCAGCACAACAAATCATCACTGTTGAGACTTTTAACTTGAGGCATCATACGAGTCACTCAGTTGGTCTTCCCTTCTGATTTTGGAAATTCTCAAGATGTAAAGAAACGTGTTGGTATCTGTGCTTCCTCTGGCTCTGTGCCCCCTGTGAGCTCTGAAGAGTGTGTTTGATTTTCATGTTTCTGCTGACATTACCAGCAATTTCTGCCTCTCTCTGATGGCACTCCAGTGAGGCTGCAGTGGCACTGTGAGACTGTTTCATCTTTTCCTCAGTTCAGTATTTTCCTCTTAAAAAAAAAAAAAAAATAAAGAAACATTTCATGTTAAAAACATATATTCAGAGAAAAAATACAGTGTCCCAACGGGCTGAAGTTAAGGCACATGTTTTCAGGGGGAAGGTTGATGAACTGCTGGGGCAAACTATGGAGGCAAGTGGTTCCCATCTCCCCTGGGATGATTTGCTAGGAAAAATCCTCCTGCCATCTGAGAGCTCTCAGGCTTCATGCTAGAATCACCAGGAAAGAGAAGAGCCTCTTGTCCATGTTTACAGAGGAAGATGTTTCATGGTCATTTCTGACTTTAAGATCAGTAACTCTAGGAATCTGAGTAATGGGGGTTTAGGGATAATTCATCCTCAGGGGCCTGGTACCCACAGCACCTTTCAAGCATCTTGGGGAAGAGCAGTGAGAGCTGAGGTACAGGTATTTATGTTTAAATTAATGCTGTGAAACTAATGTTTTAGTTTCTGCAGCAAGCAGAAAAATACTGTTAGGAACCCTTTATGGTGATAGTTATATTTTTTTAAACTAAGTAATCCTGGTTGCTATTGTGTGGCATGGCTTACCTCCCCTGTGTTCTTAAAAATAATGAGTCCCTGCTATTTGCAATGTGAATTGTAGTATCTTATAATGTAGATTGTTGGTCTCCCTTGAACAGTTACAGAAAATAGCAGGTTTGAGCACTTACCTAGAACTGAAATGGGGAAAAAAGAAAAGCAAGATGGCCAATGGATTTAAAGGCTGATGGAGAGGACTTTAGAAAAAGGATTTTTGACAGGTCTCCAAGCAAGTTTAATGGATGCGTTTTGGACAGTGCTTGTTTGGGGCAACAGTAAAGCATGAAGTCCAATTTTCTTTTGCCATCTAAAAACAAAATTTTAAAATACTCAATAATCAAAGGCTGTCAGGTGAATGGATAATTTTGGGGACTTTGTCAGCTCACATATGTGCTCACGCTTCCTTCATCAGCCTTATTGGCTACCAGTTTTGATGTCTTACCCCTTTTTGCCTTGCCTTGTCTCTTTTTCCAGGGCTGTTCTCTTTCAAGTGCATCTTTGCTGTCTGAGAACTGTCTCTGCTGCTGGAAGACACCCACTCACCTGCACGCTGTGTGACTGAGAAGTGTCCTTGACCTGCAAGGTGGCAATAAGATGCCTGGGTAGGGTTGGAATAGGATATTTGGGCTTTTTCACCCCCTATTTTTTAAAGCACAGGGCTTTGGAAGGTTTTGTGCAGGTGGCTTAGAAGCCCAACAGCATCCCAGCTTCTATCAGGAGTCGTGTGGGTATCAGGAGCTCAGCAGGGATTGCCCCCTGTGCTCAGCACTGGTGAGGTCTCACCTTGAATCCTCTGTTCAGTTTTGGTCCCCTCACCACAAAAAGGACATTGAGGTGATGGAGAGTGTCCTGAGAAGAGCAACAAAACTGGTGAAGGGTCTGGAGAACAAGACTTATGAGGAGAAGCTGAGAGAACTGGGGTTGTTTAACCTGGAGAAAAGGAGGCTGAGGGGAGACCTTGGTGCTCTCTGCAACTGCCTGGAAAGGGGATGTAGTGAGGGGGGGTTTGGCCTCTTCTCCCTACTAACAAGCAACAGAACAAGAGGAAATGGCCTCAAGTTGCACCAGGGAAGGTTTGTACTGGGTATTAAGAAAAACTTCTTTACTGAAAGGGTTATTGAACCCTGAAACAGGCTGCCCAGGGAAGTGATTGGGTCACCATCCCAGGAGAGATTTAAAAGCTTTGTAGATGCAGTGCTGAGGGACATGGTTTAGTGATGGATTTGTCAGTGTTGGATTTTTGGTTGGACTTGATGATCTTAAAAGTCTTTTCCAACCAATCAGATTCTATGATTCTGTGGAAATGCAATCCTTGCCTAGGCCAAAAATTCTTGTGCAGCTGTGAGGGCCAAACACACATAAAAATGCTGGTACTTTTTTGTCAGCCACAGAGGGATCTGACACCCTAAAGCCTGCAACAAGCAGAACCCAGAGGGTCTGAAGACCTGGTGGAGAGGTAGTGGATGGAGCTGAACCTGAGTCCTATAGTAATCCTTTAACCAAAAGTCTCTTCTTCCCATCACAGCCACAACACAGTGGGTGTGAGAGCCTTCTTCACCACCGCTCCTGCCATCTGGAGCAGCCTGTCTGCTTCCTTCACCCTCCATCTGCTTTCACACAGGAGCTAAAATATCTCTGTATTTTTTCCTTCCTTTTTGCCTCTTTCATCTCCCTACCTTGGTGACTGACCTCAATTATTGTTGCCCTTCACACATGGTTCTCCTGACTACACGCAGAATATTGGCAGGAGTTATTTAATCCTTTCAAGCATCCAGAGATAGAATTAATATTGAATGAAGTTGTATTGTTTGGTTTGCTTGACAATAACAAGTATTTATAATAGGATTCTGAATTTATTGCCAGTAATGGTATTCACTTAACTGGTGAGTCACAGTTTATATTCGTGATTACTTAATAGGACCTAATTTTCTTGTCATTTTAGATAGCATGAAAACAAGTTGAGACTAAATGGGCACTGTTAGTAAACAGGTAATGAGTGAAGGGAGAAATAAAAAGTTCTTTGGGGCAGCAATCTGCCATTTCCATTGGAATTCAAACCACCTTTGCATTTCAGTGCTTTTCTGTAAATAATAATTAACAACAATAACAATAATTTGCAAACATGTGTGTGTGATTGGGCTGTTGTTGAATGACAAATAGCTCAGCAATCAGAATATTTATCTTTTCTAGAAATCATAACATTCCTTAAAATGTTTCTATCAAATCTTGACACTGATGTTTTTTTTTGTTATCTGACTTGGCAATTCCTATGATTTTCCTCTGAATGTTGTGTCAATCATTTTTTTAAAAACAAAACTATAAATAACAGATTGTTAATAAACTTTTGAAGGCCCCTCACTGATGTTTTCATGTTGAAAGCTGTGTATTGAGTTTTATGCCAGAATTACTCACCAGACAGATTGTATGAGGTTAAATTAAAATAATACTTTTGAGTAGAATTTTTTGGCTGATTTAAAAGCTTTTTTTTTTTTAATTTTTTTTTTTTAATTAACACTGGATATGCTCAGAAGAAGCTCTCTTTTGGGTCTGATCTATGAGTAGAGCAATTGAGTACAAGGGCTGGAGATGCTCTGTAAAACAGATGACTGATTTTGTGTGCTCTTTTCCTGGGCAATATCATATGTCACATTTAACACATCAACAGCTTTGGACAAGTGGAGTACAGAACCACAAAGATAGTTCTTAAAATACCTTTTTCAAGAGTCGAAAGGGGAAGAAGCATGTGAGAGAAGACATGCTGGCTTAGATGTAGGATTTCTTTTATTTTTTATTTTGATTTTCTTACATTCCCAGTTGGAGATAAACAAAAGTTTCAGCCTACTTACAGTTTCAGGGAGGAAAAAAAAGGAGGTGCTTTTAATGGGGCAAATGAACTCAAGCATTTGCCCCTGGCAGCAATAGGGTGCAGAACTCTGGCAGCTCTCCCCTACACCCTTTGCCTTTGCTCTCTTTCTGCCCACTGTGGATTCCTCTCATTGTCCTGCTCTAAACTCTCCCTAATTTAGGCTGAATATTTGAAGGTATGTTCTTTCAAGACCAAGCACCCAAAATTTGATAACTAAATCTGATGCTCAGTTGGTTGTCAGAGTGCAGAGGACCAAGAGATTTCATCGGTGACCGATGGGAGCAAAGCAAGGTCAGGACCTGTGGAAAAGCTTGAGGTCTGGAAACCTTTCACCTCCATGGTTGTTTTGGTGAGGGCAGTTTGGAGAATAAGTAACCCTTGTTCATCAGTGTTGGGATGCAAAGGTTTGAAGTTCTTTCCAGGAGCTCCTGGAAAGGGGGTTCCACAGATGTTGCAGGTATCTCCCTTAAGCCTGTACCTCCCATCCCTGTGGAGTCAATCTGTGATGTTAACATTTTAGCTGATGTGAAACCTGCCTGCTGACCTGATGGCTTGTGTGCTGGAGAAATGTGGCTGCCCTGCTCCCTCCAGCTGGTTGAAGAAATGGATGGGCTTTTGAGGATAGTACAAAATAAAAGAGTGTAACTCCTTGTACTTAAATGTAAAGATTTGCAAAGGCTGAAAAGCTGTTCTGTGTTTGAGTGTTGGACACTCACAAGTGAAATATCACAGAATCACAGAAAGTTAGGGGTTGGAAGTGACCTTAAAAGATCATCTAGTCCAACCCCTCTGCCAGAGCAGATCAGTATGAAGGATCTAAGATATTTGGGGGTTTTATTACTCTGCCTTTCATTGGCCTCAGATGAGAACAGGCATTGTGGAGCTAGAAATAGTGCAAACACCAGAGTAAACAACTGTTCATACCCAGAAGAACTTATAAGCTAAATAAATAAGACAAAAATGCTAACACTGTTTTGTTAGAGATGAGGAAATGTGTTGCTTGTAAACCCAAAGCACAGCCAGAATCATAACTCCAGCCTTATGCAGTGGACCATCCTGCTTCTTTTAATAGTGGGCACTCTGTCAGCACCAATGTCTTCAAAATGTATTTATTTTTATGTGGTTCATCCAGGGTCATCACAAAGAATTAGTTTTTACTAGTTAAGGCTTGAAGATGCAAAGCTCTGTCTGCATGTGGTTGTTAAGAGCATGGGTGCTTTATTGCAGTGCTGTTTCACAGATGCTCAGAGGAATCGAGGCCTTCCCAGAGCCATAAGGAGCTGGAGCAGACCAGGCAGTACTTGGGGTGATGTAGGATTGTTCCCAGCAGAATCCTGTTTTCCCATCCCAGTTTCAGCAATTTAAGAGACCAAGCTTCAATCAGGCCTTGACTTCCCAGCCCAACTCATTAGCTGTGACCCCCCGTGATGGGCAAGGGCTGCAATGAGGATGACTGTTGGATGAAAAAAAATGTGGAAAAGCCAAAATTATTTAGAAAAACCCAAACAACGTAGGAGGGAGCTGAGGGTGTGTGGAAGAGGAGAGCTCTCAGAGGATTTGTAGAGCCATGTGGAAAACTCTGAGGAAGGCACAGGTTGCTAATCAGATGCAACCGTAGTTGAGAGAGCCTGTTGGAGTATCCCTGAATAATCCTTCCCTCTTATGTTGAGCTGGCTTGGGAGATTTCCTCCCACTTTTCACTCCTGCCTTCTCTTGCCTCTCAGCATAAGTAAATCCATAGGATATGCCCAGCCCTGAAGCCTTCAGGGTTTTGCATATTTCAGGCACAGCAGAGTGCTTGGTGTGCACTGTCAGTGGCAGAAGATGCTGTGAACATATTAATCTTGTTTTGTGCTCCCTACCCATTCTCATCCAGAGTACCTGAACAAATTTCAAGGTTTTATCTTTTATTTTGGCCTGAAATATCTAAAAGACTATCTAAAGCTCCTGGGATCCTTGTCAGCCTCACTCCTCTGCATTAATGTGATTTCTTTCCACAAGGGTGTAATTAATTTGTTCAAGAGACACAACATTTTTTGTGTCTGACACTGTTGAGCTTCTCCATGGGCTGATGATGATCATAATTAAAAACACCACCTCATTCTCTGAGACCAAGCCACAGTGTTTTGAGACACCTTCTCTAGCATAATTACATAGCAACCTGAATATTACAAAGCAAACAAGCTCTCCTTCCCCATATGAAATGGTCCCAAGCATAAAAAAAAAAAAAAAAAAGATAATCACAAAATCCTCTACTGCTGCACATGTGCCCTTCTTTAGGGAGAGAAGAGGGAGACAAAGAACCTGTGGCTTGTTAGCTGAGTTGGTTGATGCACTGTGAGAAAGAAGGTGCTTAGATAAAAACATTTATGGAGAATAATGGTGTGACTCCTGGGGACTGAATGGCCCAGGCACTGAGGCACAAGAGCAATAACTTAGAAAGGAGAAAAATGTCTCATGTCACAGATTAAATTTATAGCTTTAGGAAGCAGGAGGCTAGATATTTACATACTGGGGGAGAATGTAACAAGAAATGAGCTGAAGAACCCAAGGTTCTTAAAAGCAGGCAGACACAGGACATACAGGGACTGCAGGCTGCACTGAGGCTTCTGCTCTTGGCTATTAAGGTAACTGGAGTAGTTTTACTCACTTATTTTCCCAGATGTAGCCATCTAATTTATGTAATGGACATAAATCCTGTGCTTTTAAGAGAGAAACCCTGAAAAAAAAATGTCACAGAGATTTGTAGGAAAGTCCTCTGAGTGAGTTTCTCTGAAGAAACTTGTATTTTTAATGGAAAGAAAATAAAGTGATTCTAGGATTCCTGATGTCAGCTGAGATTTGTGCCCAGAAAGCAAATGTGTGCCCTTCTGGCACTGCTGAAAGAGAAGATAACAAGTACTAAAGCTGAGAGCATGGCTGTGCTGCAGGTGCATTCTCCTCTGAATGGGCTGTGTGCTTTGAGCTTCATTGACTCCAGAGACAGGCAGGTCCCCTGGCTTGTTAATGAGCAAGCAAATGAACTGCAAAAATTCACCAGCATGGGTCCTTTGGGCAGGGCAGCTCATCCCCAATGCTTCATCAAGGGCCACTGAGGTGCCTGGCAGCTTCAGTGCCAGTGTGTGCTCTGGAGATGGTGGGATGCTGCCACATCTTTGTCTTGCAGTGCTGTGTGGTTGTGCTGAAGGTGTGGGAGCCCTTTATATGCATGTAAGTAGATGCAGTGTTTATGTATAGATACTCAAAGACATAAAAAATACTATTTATATAGTGATATATAGTGATATATGGTGCTAGTTTCTTGCCACCCAGCATGTTGTTTGGCTCAGTCAATAAATGCACAGAGAATGACCTGTGCCATTTGGTAAACACTGTTTAAGATCATAGTGAACATTGTTAATTTATTCTGTAGTTTGAATTTCTCTTCAGATTTGGGTTACATTGAGGAGAAGGCAGGAGAGTCATGCTTGCTTGCATGATCTAATGATCCCTAATAAAGGGTCTAACCCAAAATTCAGTATGAGGATATCCCCAGTGATGAGGAGATACTGGTCCTGGGATGCAAACTGGCTTTAGCTGATTGCTATTTGCCTTTCTCTATGCAGTGACTTCTTGACAGATGTTCTTGTGATGCCTCCTTGCCTGCTTCCATCTGCTGAGATAAGACTTGGGTGCAGCCAATGGTTCTGTTTCTGTTCTTGTTCCCCAGTCTGGTGCCTCCTTGTTCATTTGGCTGGGGGGGGGTTGAACCCAGTCAAATAGGAGGTGAACATGATGGTATATCCTGCTCTTCATGTTACCTCTGCTCTGAATCAGTGCTTTCTGTCTCCTATTTAAATCTTAAACCCCTCACTCAGGTGCAGTGCCACAGTTCCATCCCACAGCTGTGCACAGCTGGGAAGCACAGCTGGAGGACAGCAAAAAGTCTTCCTTTGGGTCAGTTAAGGGCTTTGTTTAGGTAAAGCACCTTTCACATGGGAAAATTAAGGCAGTGGCAAGAAGATGGGAGCCTTTTTTGGGTGCAAAGTGGAAGGAGAATTAACTAACATTGTTCTTGATGTCTGTAGGGCTGTCTCATAACCTGTGAGTGATTCCACTCAATAGGTGGGCTGGTTGAAGTATATGACCATAAACTGACCATAATTAACTCCAGTCTGCACCAGTGCCCTCATGGTGATGGCAATGGCTCATTGCCCTCTGCTGCTCTATGGGTAGGGCATGCAGGGTTTTGTTGATTAAAAACCCACCCTGCTAATGTCTGTGGTGGTGGGTACATTAGTAATCAATTCACTTTTTTCCTATTATTTAAGTAATACCCCAAGGGACATAACAGTGGCTTTGATATTCTGGTGCTTTAAGGCAAAATATGGAAGAAAGGGAGTTTGGTAATACAAATATTTTGAAAAGTAGTTTTGGCTTCAGAAGATGCCTGTAAAATGCCTTCCTGGAGTTCTCCTCATGAGTTGGCTTTCCACTCAGAGCAAATCTTCCTGCAGTCAGAGAGCAGCTCACAAGAGCACATCAGGCCTGTTTCTCTTCTGATTTTCTCTTGAATCATTTGCAGCAGTTCAAAGTGACTGTAAAATTCTGCCTTTGATGAGCACAGCTTGGGGGTTTTCCACTGGGAGTCAAGAAAGGCACTGGACCAGCAGTGGTTTCTGCTCCTTACTCTCAGGTTTCAGATGGCAATATAAAGTTACCGGGCTGTGGAGGAACAGGTTGCAATTCCAGGACAGAAGAGGAAAGGGCTGAGCTTGTCCCATGGGGCAGTTCACATCTTTTACCAGCCCAGTTGTTCGCAGGGATGTGCTGTGAATCTCTCTAATGAAACAATACAGATTAAAAATAGTCCTTCCATAGGAGATGGGGGAAGGCGATAAATACAAAGCACAAGAAGTTTTATTTCTTTTCATTCCATAGATGCTATAAATCAGCAGGGAAGTCAGTTGCATTTTTTTTCCCTTCTGTCTTGCATCGTTAAAAAAACATCAGCCACTACACTGAAAGGGTTTGCAAAAGCCACTTCCCCAGGAACAATTTTGGATTGAGAAGAATAAAAAATTGGTAGATGCCAGGTTGGATTCATGTGTCAGTGGTGGCTGGATTCAGCTTAAGAGCTGTAAATAGAACCAATCATCATTTCTTAATGAGATATATGAGAACAAAGAATCACAATGCTTGAATAATCTGTCACATCTCTATCAAAGCTGCTTAAGCAATTATTCAGTTTGTTCAATGCTTTGACAAGGTGACATGACAAAATCAATTTACAAAGCAAATTAATAACAAGTAACCAGTGCTATTTTTTTCCAGGAAAGTAATTCTTAAAGCCTTACATTTTTTATTCTTACAGTCCCTACCCAGTCATCTGTATTCAGTGGTGCTGCTTGCCATGAAGTCCTGCGTGGCCCACGGTGACATTATTCACCAGATCATTTGTCATTTATCCATCTCTGGTCTAATGAGGCTGTCGTCTGGGCCTTGGCAAAAAAATGAATGATGCATTCATTGCTCTGAGGCACAATGTGAGTATGTTTTTCACTGTGTGCTAAGGCTGTGTTTTTGCAGGTTTCTCAAGGAAGCCTGGCCCTCAGCCCTTTTTAACCATTAATGTAAATCTTGCTGAATATTTTATTCATTTGGCAGCAAATGTAGAAGCAACTTGGCATGAGAGATAAATGACAAGTGTTGTAGACAGAGGTGATATGTTCATCTACTTTAATACCAGACCTTTCACCGTGTTGCAGCAGTGACTGGGATGGTCCCATCCCTGTTTGTAGTGAGGGGGGATCTGCAGCCACTGGTAACAAGTGACAGGGACTGTCACAGTGGACACTAAACAGCATCTTCAGCAGCATCTTCACTGGTTTTACCCTTTGCTTCCATAAATGAGTCCCCATCCTTCTGATGTGATCAAGTAGCAGGGGGTAATGCTGTAGCACGGGAGAGGAGGTTATTCTCACCACCATGTGAAATGTTTGAACCTTTCATCTTCTCCACAGGGAACTGATAAAAGATTGTTCCCTGTACTCTGGGATTCCCTCAGTCCATTTGTGTTTTATAGTCTGCAGGATGGCAGCAATGTGCCTGGTTTCATAGCTCTCATACCTCTAATGTGTGTCATGGGGTTTCCACCAGAAATGTCTTAATCAGCTTTTAGGGAATAGTGAGAACTTTTTATTTCAGGCAAGGTGACAAGGTTCCCAGCAGCCTTTAAGATATGCCAGATGATTGTGCCATTGAAGATAACAGTATTTCTTAACTCATCATTGCCATATGACTCCTGTTGCTACTGTTTCTGAGCAAATCACAGTCCTTACAAAATCTGTGATACTGAAAATTCATATGCTTTTATTTTTGCTACATTTATGCATGACATATGGACTTCCAGTATCTGGTTACTCAGTTTCTGATCAACATCTTGTATTTTCTGGTTACTGTTAAAGAATCTGCATACATACAGTATTTCCTTATCTATTACTGGTGGTGCTGCAGTCTTGATCTTGTGATTGCTGGATAACTGTCAGATACTCGAGGCTTCATTAAGAAACAGATGTACAGGTCTACACTTTGTTTTTCTAGCTGCACTTTGGACATATTGTAAATGTCCTTAATTGCTTTTGTTCAGGATAATACCATCTGCTGGCATCTTTTTCTGCCATGGCTCCTTCTGATACTTCTATGTATTGTGGTCTGTAAGAACAAATTACAGAGTTTCAGGAAGGTATTGTGTAATTTTTCCCCTCAGAAATAATCAATCACAGAGTTCGAATATCAGAAGACTTTATGTCTGCATAACTGAATTTCTAGATTAATAGAGTTTATTCGGGTAAGAAGAGAGCCCTGTGTCCATGTTGGTTTCTCTTAATTTATTGTTGGCATGTCTTGAAGCATATCAGAGTTGCCAGACTGGGTGAAAAGCAGCCTTTGGGTTTATATTTGGCTGCCTTTAAACACAGAGAGATGTGGAATCAACTTTTAGATCTGCCTGGAGCCTTCACAGGAAACTCTATCTAACAAACAGTCAAGATGGGTCATCTTTAAACATCACTTACTGTATCTGCAGGGTTGATGGGCTTCTTGTCAGCTTTTAGCATTGCCAAGTGTGTTCTGGTCTGAAGCTTTTGGTAGCAAAAGCAATACTGAACAGGCAGGGGATGAGATGTCTGCTGAGGATGCAAGAAGGAGAATGCATGCTGGCTCCTGAGAGTCCAGAACAAAGTCTTCATTTTTCTGTAGCCTGCTGTCACATTGAGTTTAGCTCTCCCTCCTCAGATCAGTGCTTTTTATTAGATGGCTTCAGCATTTATGGTAGAGATTTTATTGCAGTTGCCATCTCTGTGTCTGGTCTGTGAAGTGCAATAGAAATTCCACTTCTGGCATTCTTTCTGGTCATGACAAGTGCAGGCAAGCATCAAAAAGTCTCTAGGTTGGGCTTTATCTGGAGTGACCTAACTCTGCTCCCAATAAAAATAGAGAGAGCTGACCTTTGCTGTCAGTGAGACAGTGGTAAACCAGTTCTGAGATCTTTATGAATCTGGTCTGAAATACCTGGTGTCCCAAGAGGGCTGTGTTGTCCCTGAGCTAGAGAAGTCTTTGAGATACATTATGTGGGCAGGGCTCAGTAGGAAAACTTCAATAAGGAGACCCTTCCTGGGCATGCATGTGTGTATTAGAGCTGAAGTGAGGGCCATTGCAAAAGCAGGAGTTCTCCTTTTACTTTGCCAACCAGTTTATTTGGCCCAGTGTTCTTGCTGATGCTGTTCTTCCAATAGAGGTACCCCAGTACTGGGACTGCCATAGTGGTACCTACAGCTGGACTAAGGTCAGGAGTTGGCCTGTAAAGTCCTTTGGAGATGATGTAGACTGGTGCAGGGGCATTAGCTGGCTGGAAGAGCACTGGCTAATGATCTGGGCAATGAGTTTTACTTCTGACTTTGCCACTGGGCTTTTTTTTGACCTTGGAAAAGTTGCAGTACCTCTCTGGCCTGGTTTCCCCATCTGTCAGTGCCTGACCTACTTTCTAACTCATTTTGAGATCTGGCTAATTAAAGCTTGCTATGTGAGATGTTCAAAATGTACTATGTAAGGTGTTGTTTTTGTCATGGTAAGAATCTTCCCTGTTGTCCTTAAGGTGTATCTGAGTGGGCTGGGAACTCAGCTGTAATGCTGTTGTTTTGCAGCTGATGCTTTTTATGGGACATGTTTCTGCAAGAACCTGCTCTGTTTCCTAAAAGTACCACTGATTCCAAAAAAGAGATGGACTGCCCCACCCCCAGGGCACCAGAGATGAGACAAGAGAGCAAACCCAGCTGAAATGTGTTTTACTTTCTGAAACTTCTCTTTCAGTGCTCTGGGATTCACAGCACAGCAGACAGACCTTACAGAAGGATCTCTCAGTTCCAGCTTCCTCATGGGTTTTCCAGCATTGGTTCACTGATGGATGGTCAGTAGGGAGACAACTGGAAGGAAATGTGAAGTTTTGAGGCAGTTTTCCCCTCCTGTGCAATCCAGGTTACAAGTGTGAGTCAGAAAAAAAAACAGTGGGTTTAGCATTGCATTGCCAACAGAGTGGGAATTAGGGAGCAGTGGATAAGGATTTGTACTGCCCTGAAGAGCCCTCCAGTAATAAGATGATGTGGGCTTGCCTCAAAGATAGATCTGTAGCATTAGCTGTGTGTTACTTCATACATTTTTTTTAATGTCTAACAATGTTTATGCCTCCTGAAAATCAGTTCAGTCACACAAGTGAGTTGTGTTTCCAGTCACCACAGAGTTACTGTTGTAAAAAGCCTTTCTGTAGGCAGAGTGCATTCAGGCTTTTTCTCAGATTCTGAAAAAAAAGTAAAGTTAATGCATAAATTGGAAAGCAGGCTCTCGTTGAAGCTGCATGATTTAGATCTGCTGAAGGCTGCTGCTGTGGAGCATTTGGCATTCATCAGGAAAATCTCCAAGTCTAAACACTTTTATAATGCAAAGTTATATAGTTGGAAGGTAAAACACTCTGTCTTTTCCCACTTGGAAGAGCAGAGCCAGCTGATGGATGCCCTGTCAAATTGCTCATAAGCTTTCAGGGAAGGTGAGTAGCTGTGAGTCTCCCTCTTTAACCTATGGATGCTTTAAGCAAAGAGCCCCAAGGGAGAAGGGCACACAGCCAGGCCATGGGTAGGAGAGCAGCCATGCTCAAGAAACCATTTGTGTATTCTCAAATAATGTGTTGCACAGGGTGTGATTTAGCAAAAACCCACTGACGTCTTCCTGAATTAGACTCCAAGTATCTGGATCTTTCCATCCTGAGTTTATTAGCACAGCTTTTTACTTCTTACAAGATCCTTCCACTGCTCCACTAACAAAGCACACAACGACTTCACTTTTGCATGAGTGGGGAGGTTTTCCTGAAGTGAATTTTCCTTAGTGATGCAAGGAAAGCCACATTTCCCTAAAATATTTACTAGAAGTGCAGCTCACTTACTGTGTGCTCATTTTGCTTATGTGTACTGCCACGTGTGCTTGTCCCCAGGCAGATGCTGAAGTTCTGTCAGAGTTGTGAAGTCAAAGGGACTTAGACAGGACCCAAAATATGAAATACTTCATTGCTTTTCTGGTAGATACAGACTGATGAAGAGTGACCATGAACAAGTCCACCTGAGTGGTGGTCCCCTATTTCTACACATACCAGCACAAATGCTCCACCCAAGCACAAATACAGGCTTGGTGGAGAAAGGATTGAGAGCAGCCCTGAGGAGAAGGACTTGGGGTATACAGGAGCCAGCAGTGTGAACTCACAGCCCAGAAAACCAAGTGTGTCTTAGGCTGCATCACAAGAAGTGTGACCAAGAGGTGGAAGGAGGTGATTCTGCCCCTCTGCTCCTCTCTCATGAGACCCCACCTGGAGTTCTGCATCCAGCTCTGGATGAGACACAAGAAGGACATGGAGGTGTTAGAGTGAGTCCAGAGAAGGTCCATGGAGATGGTGAGACCGGCTGAGAGAGAGTTGGGGTTGTTCAGCCTGGAGAAAAGAGGGCTCCTGGAAGACCTTACAGTGCCCTTCCATTACCTGAAGGGGCTACAGGAAAGCTGAAGAGGGACATTTTGCAAGGGTGTTTAGTAATAGGATGAGGGATGACAGTTTGAAACTGAAAGAGGGTAGATTTGGATTTAGAGGGTAGACTCTTTCGTGTGAGGGTGGTGAAACACTGGCACAAGTTCCCCAGGGAAGCTGTGGCTCCCCCAGCCCTGGAAGTGTTCAAGGCCAGGTTGGATGGGGCCTGGAGAAACCTGGTCTAGTGGGAAGTGTCTCTGCCCATGGCAGGGGGTTGGAACTGGATGAGCTTTAAGGTCCCTTCCAACCCAAACCATTCTGTGATTCCATGTTTCTGTGATTCCATGTTTCTATGATTCTGTGGTTTCTACATAATGCAAGGGACCAGGTTTGCCATCCCTCCCAGAGTTTGTAAGGACAGCAGTAACAGGCTGTGAGACTTGCCCAGCTACTGCAGCTGGGTAGGATGGGAGCTGTAGGTAAGACCTCAGCCCTGCCAGGACACTGGTGCCAACAGGTATCAACACAGATTTTCCTGACTGGGGCAGCCCAACATCTGGTGGGGACTCCTGGATCTTGATGTCCCCACACACCCAGCATGGAGCCACACGAAGCATGAATCAGAGCCCTGCTAAATCATTTTGTAAAACATCACCACAGAACTATCTTGGCAGAGTGAGAGGGGAAAAAACTATTCAGTTCAGCAGGCTGTTGGTGCACCATAAATATTTTTCTCAATTCCATAAAAACTGCAATGAGGGGATACCAGCCATCATATAATACCCTTTACAACACAATAAGAAAAGGAAGTATATTAATAGATTCCTATTTAATCAAGCAAATACTTTAAAAATGAATTCTGAATACTCAGAAAAATAGCTTTCCTCCATCACAGGCAAAGGAAATGTGTTGGGGTTTTGGTTTTGGAGATCTTTAGCTTTTCTGGGAATAGGGCTGTAGCAGAAAGAATAACGTGAGGCAGTGAATTGGACAAAAACAACTTCTTGGGTGTAATTTGGGTTTGTTCTCAACTGAGGCTGATTAGATTGAGTAAAACTTGGTGAATTTTTGAAATGTCAAGGAAATAAAAGAAAGGACACATCAGCTCTTCACCTTGTGCACTGCAGAACCTGGAGAGATTGTGGAAAGTACTGCTTTTCCAGAAAATCTGCTATTTCCCTGGAATTGCTGTTGGTTTTTTAAGGCAGTAAAGAGGCTGTGTGGGATTCACTGCACTTTCAACAGCTGGGTGCATTTGCCTAGCTTTAGGCATTCAGTGTCATTTGGGATATCCCAGGGTGTCTGAAAAAGCCATGTGAAGCTCCCAATGGATGTTCTGGAGATGGGGTCCCTACAGGAGCTGGAAGTTGGGTGGAATGGCAGAGAGGGCCTTAAATGGCCTTCAGTGGCATATGGGTATGGGACACCTAAAGGCAGCTCAGCAGCATCCTTGGACATTGAATCCCTGTAAGACTTGAGGGGGCTGCTGGAAATATCTCCTCATCTAAACCCCAGCCAAGATTGATGTAGCCCAAGAGGAGTTGCATGAGGGTGGAGGAGTTGATCTGCTGGTTTTGAGCTGTGTGGATGCTGTTTCTAATATAAACACTGCCATAATTATGGCTTTTTCCCTGCTGGTTTATGGTCTTATAGGTGAGAGTAAACATTTAATAGCCTTGGTGCTCATTTGCAGGTGATTAATCTATGAAAATTATGCCAAAGGTATCTCAAACTGGACCATCTTGATCAACAACCAGCTTGAAAATGTAGATCTATGATTTGGCTGTGTTCACCTGTGAGAAAACTTGTTGTGTTTCATGTTTCTGATCTTCCAGGGCGTTAATTGCTGGGCAATTAAATTCATGGCAGTTTAGCTTGTGCAGGATCAGGTCCTTCCCAGCTGTCCCAGGGGTGGGATGGGGCTTGCAGCTTTTCCTTCCTCAGCTGGATCCTTTTACTGAATGTAAAATCTTCCATTAAATAATGCCAGCAAAAGTGAAAAATATTTTGGTTGGGCCCAATTTTCTTCTCCTCACTTTTTTTCTTTGCTTCACTTGCCAGATTTCCAATTATCACTGGAAACTTAAGGTGACTTTTCCAGTCCTTTGAGAGTGGCAGTAGCACTGTTCTTTCTCCCTGGATTTGATGCAAATAAAATATTCCTTTACTGTTGGTCTCTTACAGAGAAAAAGTAAAACCACATGCATCCCCACTTAAACTGGGCTGTTTTACTTGACAAACCTTCTTTGTGAGAATTTTGTACCAGGTTTGTAACCCTGTGGGATCCACTTCTGCCCCACAAAAGCAGAAGCCACAGTAATTAAACATTAACTCTACCTTTGCTTGAAAATAGCTGTCATCATTACACCTTGAAGTTGTGTTACATTTTTTTTTTTAGGTGTTCATACTGATTATGAGCTTTTAAAGCACATGCCTGCCCTTTATCTCAGTTGGTATTTACACTGGGAGGTGATTTGGATCCTGGGATTTCACATCAACGCAGCCAGTCTGCTTGAAATTTTTTCTGGGTCATTAGGCAGAAAACCAGGATTTTTTTGCTTCTGATTTTGTGGAGGATGGACGAGCCTGTTTTCTGCCTTCATATGGTAAAATCAGCAAGAAAGGAGATTCATCTGGCAGCTCATGGCTTCGGATGGGTTTTTCTTCAGGGAAAGTGAGGATTTGGAAGAGGATGGTCAGTGGATGTGAGGACAGGTGTGAACTGGAAACTCCATCTCTGTAGCAGGACTTTCTTCATCCACATTTTCTCTGAACCATTCTTCAGCTGGCAAAATCTCCCTCTCTCTGTGGTGAGGGAACAGCCAAGCTCAGGTTTGGGTCACCTGGTGCCCTGTTGGCTTTGAAGTTATTGTTGTCCCTCTCTTGCATGAAGTTTTGCTGCACCCATAGTGTGCTGCCTGGGATTTGTGGATGGTTGGGGGGCAGAGAGTGAGAAGACACCCTCTTGGAGTGAGGAAAAAAAGAGTTGGGAAAAACCCCAGGATCCTCAGCTCTAGAGAGCCAAGTAAAATGGGAGAGGGATAGGAGAGTGGGGAAAATACGAGCTGGATGTGCTGAGCATGAGTTGCTTATTAGGAGGCTTCAAAGGAAAATCACTGCAGAAAATGGTTTTGTGGCCTGAAAGAAAAAAAAAAAAGAAAAGAAAAGAAAAGAAAGAAAGAAACAAAACAAAAATTAAAAAAAAAAAAAAGGAGGGCGGAAAACAAAGGAAGAAGAAGTTCAGTCATTCTCAGTTTGCAGAAAAGTGAGAAGCACTGATCAGCAATCCTCATTTCTAGGGCTGTGTGAGCTCTGATTGTGTTGTTAAGAGGTTTCCAGTTCAGGGCTGGCCAATGTCCAGCTGGTGATGACCATGGCCAAAAGATCTTCTGTCTGTGAAACACTCTGCATCACACTTTGGTTGAGTGCAAACTCCTTGTTTTTACAGTACAGCCCAATCTTTAAGGAAGAAAAAAAAAACTTCTGAAATACTAGAGGAAAATCTGTCAATACCCAGTGTTTGAACCCTGTGGCAAAGGTTGTGGATCATGGGTCCTTCTTTCCACAGCCCAAGCTCAGGCCCCTTGAAGCATTTCTTGTGAAAGTTTTATTTCCATAACATGAGGTTGGGGGTTGAGGACAACTCAAAAACGTGTGTTGTTTTTTTGGTTTTTTTTAAGCAGTAGAAGCTTAAACTGAGAAATAAAGTTATTTTCCAGATGTAGCAGTAATTTCTGAGCCCTTTCCATACCTTCTGCTCCCCTATCCAAGCAGGAAAATTTCCTTTTAAGTCTGGGAAACTTATATAGTGGTAGTGTCAAACTGCATACCCTGGGGAGTTTGCCATGATTAAGTCCAAAGAAGAGGCTGTTGGTGGAGTGAGGCTGCTGAAACTTTCTGTAACATTTAAGGAGACAGATGTGAAGAGCCAAACTGCTTTTGCAGATGTGATGGGATCAGAGGCTGCAAACCCCACCCTGCACTTGGTTCTCCTAAAATTAGTGAGCAACACAGGAAGAGAGATGGGATCTAAGGATACCTCCTGTGCAGCAGCCTTAAAAAAAATACCAACTGAATAATTTTCACCATCCCTTAGTGCTTGCTGTTTGCCATATACTGTATTTCTTTCCTGGCCAGACATGCTGAGCTATTGTGGGTCAGGACCAGGGCTCTGCAGTGATTTGCTGTGGGTCTCTCCTCAACTGGGTGTAGCTCTTGTGAGGGTGATCACCTTGCTCAGCTGCACAAGAGCCAGAAATGTGCTGGTTTTGTGAGGTTTTGGTTTTTAACCTGACTGGAAACGGTGAGGATTGAGTTACCTTCTTGGGGAGAAGGTGGCTTTGTAGAGTGGCCACAGGGCTGAGGCTGCCTGACCCTGAGACATCTCAGCTCTGGTGGCCATGCTGGAAAGTCAGATCTGGGTCATCTGGATCTGGTTGTAGGTTCAGTTTCATTAATCTTTGTGCCAAAGCAGATTAAATTGAATTTTCTTCTTTGAGGAAGAAAAAAACTTAACTTTAAAAAAATTCCCTTTGCATTTTTCTTCCAGTAGCCAGCTAGAAAAAAAATGAGAAATTAGGTGGATTCAGATGGATTGCTCTTGTAAATCTTTATTCAAAAAACTTCCAGTCTTTTTGGGTATGAATTAAGAGGCTGGGGTATAGACTGTACTATCATTTTTAATGATCCTCATGTGACATTTCTTGCAAAAGGGAGAGGCAATAATGGAAACAAAAATTCACTTTACAACACAGTATGTGAAGAAAGATGACTCTAGCCCAGAACCACCCCATTCTCTCCCTGGAAGGCCCTGAACAGACCAAGTATAATGACATAAAGTGTTGCTATTTCCATTTGGGAGGTTTGTGTATGCACTCTCTGCTCTGCCAAGAATATCCTCTGCACGTGAGATGTGATGGATTTACTACACTTGACTGGAGCCAGGGTTTCACATGTTGTACATGGTTGTGGTTATCTGTGGAGTTTTAACTGCCCAGGGCTTCTGAGAATGTGGCTATCCCAAAAGTCTTGCACAAATTGCCAGCTCTCTTTCTGCACTGGGACAGAATTTCCAGAGAGAAAAAGAGTTTATCAGTGGGAAACCTGGGGGTTATAAACCTATAACTGGTGTGGTGATCAATGGACATGGGCAGGGTGGATATTTTTGTTTAGTTTTGATCTGGGTAAAAAAAAATTTTTAGGTGAAAAACTTCACTTTATTTGTTAAATACTCTTGTGTGCTACAATGAGAATGTTGCTTTGAAAAGGGAGATATTTTTATTTTTTTTTAAAAAGAGTGTTTTATTTCCCAAACTGAAACTATTTCATTAGTTCTGATGGCCTCTAGCCATTATCTAATGAATGAAATATTCATTAATGTTTTTTACCCTGCAACAGTTTTGAATTAAATTTTTCCCATCCGATAGCTGAGGGTAAAGAACAGGATATTCCTCTTCTCAAAACTCTTTGAAATCCACTTTAAAAGATCCTGGGCAAGTGCTGTCTGCTCTTCACTTCAGGGCAGGATTCTGCAGGCGAGCTGCTTGCTATGAAAATTTGGTGTCAATTTGTGTGAAGTTTTCATTTCCAGGTAACTTCCAGAGGGCTAAGAGATGATTAGCAGATCTTCTGTAATCATAAATAAAATTATCAGATGGGAATTATGTCAATATTGTGCTAGCAGCAGCTGGCTCTAACCACGTGTAATCCTTCCTGTAGATGTGTGCATTGCTGTTAATAATACATTTTGGCCAGACGTGTTGGCCAACTCTCCTGGTTCTTCTCAGCCATTTAACTAAGGGAATCTAAGCTTGGCCTCTGCCCATGTCTTCAGCTAATCTGCTGCCCTGCTCTTTCAGCCCAGGTTATTCCAAGATCTGCTTTTTCATTCTGTACTCCCTCCCTCTTAAGCTCTTTAGGTGGAGTTTGAAAGATGTGTTCACCCACGTGCTGGCTGAGAGGTGCCCCCCACCTCTCTCCTCCCATGCTGTGAGTTGGCAGCAGAAGTTTTCTAAAGCAGTGGGGATATGGGCACGTTATGGGGGTGGTCTCCCATCCCAGAAATTGGTAAAGATCAGGTTTCCCTGCTTGGCTGCTCCATCTCCTGAAGCACATGGCAGTGGAGCAGGGCAGCTCCCCCTCCTCTGTGGTTTGAGCCTCTCTCTGCTCATGTAAATGGCCCAGGGCATTGGCAGGTGTTTCTGTAGTGACAGGGATGGATGTGACCAGGCACAATGTGATGAATTTACTCTCTTGTCATAGAATCACAGAATGGTTTGTTTGAGAGCACCCAAAATATCATCTAGTTCAACCCACTGCCATGGGCAGGGACACCTTCCACCAGCCCAGGTTGCTCCAAGCCCCATCCAACCTGGTCTTGAACACTTCCAAGGATGGGCAATTCACAGACTTCCTGGGAAACCTGTGCCAGTGTCTCACCACCATCAGAGTAAAGATTTTACTAATATCTAATCTAAATCTACCCAATTTCAGTTTGAAACTGTTACCCCTCATCCTGTCACTCCATGCCCCTGTGAAATGTCTCTCCACAGCTTTTCAGAAGGGCCCCAGTACTATAAAGTTGCTATAAGGTGTCCTTGAACCTTCTCTGTAAGTAGAGATGCTACACACAGGTACATTTGACATCCAGCTTATGGCTGATTGTCTCCTTTTGTGGCAGTGCTGGTACCCTGTGTCCCCACTGAGCATTCCCTGAGCTGCATCTGCTCTCCCTGTGACTGCTCCTTTACAGCCTGAGAGGAGGTTCTAGGGATCTGCCTGGCAGGGCAGTGTTCACAGTTCTCTTTTGAAAGCTGGGCAAGACCAGCTCTTGGGTGGGAGATGAAGCCAAGAGGTGCAAAGGACATTGGGGTGTCCAAGAGAACTTCCCTACCTGGTGGTCTTTCTTTCCCCCAGCCTGCCCAAGCTTTGCACAAGCTTTGTGCTCTCCCTCATCAACACTGAGACTCAAATTTAAGGGTTAATCCTTCCCCACCAGAGGTCAGCAGCCACGGGGGTAACCCCATGAAAGATGACCAAGAGACAGCAAGAGGCTTGTGCTAGCTAAAGATAAAAGTTGACAGTGAACAAAAGAATTGCATGGCTTAGGGCTGTCTGGTGCTCCTAGTTCCTACCAGGATAACTGGAGGGTGGGCTAATCTGAGATAAGGATGGAGAAGGAGATGAGGGGGAACACAGGAACCAAAGCCAGGACCAGCAGCATTGTAATTTCTTTCTGTGTGTTGCTAAAATCATGTGCCTATGTTTATCAGAAAACCTCACCACAGCCTATGTAACTTGAGATCAGTTTTAGGGATTTAATAAGCTTTACATATCTACACATATTTACATATTTATTACATGTACATATTACAAATAATGTACAAATTACATTATATGTAATTTATATTTACATATTTAATATGCTTTACATATCTACACATTAAGAACACAGTTTATACAGGTAATGTTTTCCTATTTTTGTGGGGCACAGACAAAAACATCAGTGCAGGATCTTTACGTCAAGAGGATAATTCAAATCTATGCAACTATCCGATCACACATCTGGGTGGAAAGTCTTAGAAGCACTGCAAAAGTACCAGCTAAAAGGGTTCACCTGACACTTTAAAAATGCCAAACCTGCAAGAGTCCCAAGGAATTTTAATCTGTTTAATTCTGCAGGGATTTTGTGGTCCTAAAAACCTACACACACTGCTTGGGGTGCATGCTGGGTCTCAGCTGCTCCCCGTGCCAGAGCGTGGCTGTGTTTCAGGTTGGGTAGAGATAGCCAAGGAGCTGATAATGGGTTGTTGAGTTTGGAGTTTGCTGGGAAACCCTTCTGAGGAGCACCATGAGCTGTGTGGCACCAGGCTTGCTGCTCTACAAGGGACAAATTCTGCTCTCAGTTGCAAAGGCATAACTTGTGCTGGCTTCTGAAACACAGGCATCTAATCTCACTATGGGTCATTGACATTAAAGGAGTTTATTCTTGTGATTTGTACAGTGGTGTAAGGGAGAGCAGAATTTGGCCAGCAGCCATTCTGTGCTGCACTGGCAAACAGGGTGAGTGCAAAGTGCAGCAGCAAACCCATTGCAGGGGGGTTTCAAGCTTTGTGATACCCAAGCACACAGTTAAGGGTCCAGATTTCTTGTCTTCCAGGATGGCTGGAAGGGAGCCATCCCTCCCTAGTGGGGACTCAGATGTGTAGAAATGAGGAGTCAGGGAACTTAGTCCCAAGCCTTGTTCTTGCTTTCATACCAACCATTTGCCCTCCTGAGCTGTGAGCATTGAGTTGATGAGGTTTGCTGCCATGTCAAGCACTGCTTGATGGGACTCGTCCTTACTCTGTGCAGGATGATGAAGACCAAATGGGAAGGAATGGGCCAAGCTGTCATTCCTGTGCAGGGAGCCAGCACATGACTGGTGGCTCTTGGTGGCACATTTGGGTTCCAGCAGTTTGGGCTTTCAGAAGAGCAGTAGCTGCAGTCTTTGGCAAGAAAGATTTTATTCCCTGGTGCCATCCTCCTAAATTTACCCTTTGAAACACAGATCAAAGAGGTTTAAAGGTGTGTTGATACATGAAGCTGTGCTTGTAGCTGCCCTAGGAGGAGAGGTGTATATGTATGCATTAGCAAGAGAGAGAGGAGGAGAAGGTGAGAACCTGACTGTGCACATAATTTCCTAATGATTTCTGGTGCTATTTATGCATTAATTTCATTGCCAGTGCAATAGCATTGCCTCTCCTCTTGTCTTTCTCCTGGCAGTGGCCTCCACCAAATGATATGGAGGAAACATTGTGTTTCTATGCCCCCCATACCTTACTGCAGGTCCTTTTTGATTTTTTATGTTTCATAGACTGGCTTAAGCCCTGAATGAGAACTTCATATGCATTCAAAAGGTGTCTAATCATTAGCTGTAACTCTGCTTAGTCTTGTAATACCAGTAATACCATACACTGCTATCAAGTTGGACATATATTTAATTACTCATGCTTTATATTTGGTCTGATGAGTTTTAATCCAACAGATGCTGTTAGCTGATCAGTGTTTTTGTCTTGGACATGGTCTCCCTCTCTGTAAATACAATGTGTTCATACTCATTGAACATATTGTAATCCACACATACACACACAACTTGAATGTGCTTTTTGGGTGGGCATCACATGGAGAACAAGGGGAGGCATGGCCAGGAGTGGGCTTTGGCTGCTCTCTGGGCTGTGTTTAACTGGTAGCCTTGCACTTGGAAGAGATTTTCTTTATTTGGCAGTGTCTGCTCTTTCATACTGTTCCAATTTGTTTTCAACACAGCCTGAATGTAATTGAATGGCTTCTTTTATTTCTGTGTAAAAAATGCCTGGTTTACATGCCTCCTGAGGATTAGGCAGTGAATTAAAAGCAAGTGGCTTTAGAGAATCACAAACAATGTTTTAACCTCCCTCCCTACTGAAACCAATTAGTGATTTGCTAAATGAACAGATTTTCTCTTCTGTAGATTGGGATGGAATGAGAACAGACCCTCCTGTTACTGGTCCCCTCCAGACTGTGGTTGGACCCTGGTGGCTTGGGAAAGTTCTTGTGTGTTTACCAGCACCTCCCTTAGTGATGGGAGCTGCTGAATTCCTGCACACGTGGCTCTCCTGGTCACCAGGGTCAGTTTTATCTTAAGTCGCATAAAGAGTTTAGAACAAGACTGTTCCTCTGTGGCTCTTTGACTATTTTTAGTTAATCTCTGTGACTTTGCAACAGCTCTGGTCCCCCTAATGCAGCTTAGGCTAATAGAGAGAGTCACTGGGGATGTTAATGACTTGTCTGTTGAGGTCTGTCACTTGGTGGTGACTTATGTAGTTAGGTTCTTCCTTTTCTCCCTGGAGGGCTTCAAGATCCTCTCTCTCAGCCTCTCTCTGGTCTCACTGGGATTGCTTTAGAGATTGCAGTTGCAGGTACACTTCATGCAACATGGAGTGCTCTGCATAGCTGGGGAGTATTTCTTCACCTCCTCACACATGCTTTGCTGAGCCACTTGTTGAGCAAAATTTTTTTAAAAAACAACAGTTTTGCTCCTTTTGTATCCAGGGATCTTGTTAGGAGAGAAAGAAGCAACTCTTTATTGCGGGGGTTTAAGTCTCTATGGATTATATGATAGGTGACAAAAATACTGTGAAGAGGAGAGGTGCTGACAGTTTGGATGGTGTAAGTCTTGTAGCTCCTCTGTTACTGCATCTCCTTTAAAGGGTCTGTCAACAATGCCCAGACTTTAGGATGATTTCCCTTCAGATAAGTCCTCCTTTTACCCTGAGTGACCCCAACATGGTATTTGGGAGAGCAACTTGGGAGGAGCTGCAGGAGGCTGTAAATCACTCTTAAGTGTGCTGGATTTTCTGAATGGATAATGCTAGTTTTGCTTGGTTGGGATTCTTTTATGAAGAAGTCACTCGTGCCAGTCAGAGGTTTCCTTCAATTTAGGAGGAACTTGGGCACCCTGCAGATGCTGCAAAAAATTCTTGTGGGTGAGTGAACTACTACCTGGAGTCTCTGTTTTCAGGCTCTTCTTCCACAGTAACTCACAGTCCTGCTGCCCACCTAGCACTGCCTCATTTGATAGCAGAAGCCAAGTCTTCAAGGAGAGACTTTAAGCTGTGCTTATGGGTTGAAATTTGGAGAGCACTGACAAGAGTTTTCCCCACTGCCTGACTCAGTGAGCAAATTCCTCAGCCTGTGATCTGTAACTGTGATGCATTTTACAGCTTTATAAAGCTACAGCAAAGCCAGGCCTCTGCCTCCTGGCAGATTTAAGTGGCTCCACTTATGCTTCAACTATTCTGTGTCTTCTGTGTAGTCTGTTTAAGTTGTAGCTGGATGTCTCCTGGTAGTACAAATCATGTAGCTAATTTCTGCCATGAGGCCTGTTTTGCCTCTCCTCCTGGGAAGACAGTAGAAAAAAAAAGTTGAACATATACAGGGTTATGTAAAATAATACAAATATTGTAAAATAAATAAAATTTATTTTATAAATAAATGAATAAAGATGGAGCACAGAGCTATTGCCTTATTCTGCATTTGCCAGCTGTAGATATCCAGAAAATGTAGAATAATATACCCACTCAAAATTGTCCTCCTTCCTGGAGGGGCAGGTTAAGTAGCAGCAGTGGTTTTAAATCTGCCTGACCTTTGGGGAAATTTGAATCCAGAACTTCCATCATATAGCTCTTCTCTTGCATCTAAAAATGAATCCAGGTCTGAGCTTTGAGACTTTAATTCTGTATCTAACCATAATGGTTGCTAAAGAGATGAAAGAGTATAATAATGCAATAAATAAGTGTATGAGAAACTCAGGGTTGTAATTACAGGGCCAGCAAGGTGAAAAGAGGATGTTGGTATGGAATTTTTCCTTACTGCAGGAGCCTTCAGGATAGAAGGATGCCCTGCTGGTGTGGAGGGATCAAACCTCTCAGATGTCAGCTCCCCTCCACGTGAGTTTCCAGTAGCAGAGGGAATCTCATGGGGTTGGAAGGAGCAAGTGGTGGCAGATTTAGGTATCTGATGTAGAGGGAGCTTGGTTTGTGACACCTTGGAAAATTGCCATGGAGACATGGGGTGGATATCGTGGTGTTTAGGTGAGTTCCTGCAGGATGCAGGAAAGGGCTGGGTAGTCTGTGCTGGTCCTGGAGACACAGGGAAGTGTGGGAGGGATGTTCTGCAGCAAAACTTCAGGTTGCTACGTGGGAAACTGAAGTCCAGGATCTCCATGGTAGCACTCTCTATGAAATACATCCAGTGCCACAGGTGAGTCTGGAGAGACAGCCAAAGATCTGCAGTTTTGGTGCTTGGATGAGATCACTAGGTCTTCAGGAACTGGAGAACTTCTGGATACAAGAACCTGTAGGTGGACCTTAGTCAAAACAGATTAAGATTCAGTGTAAGGCACCTGGCACTGAAAAGTAAGTGGGTTATAGAAGAGCATTCAAACTGGGAGCTTGAAGAAGGTGCAGAGAAGGACCTGGCTTGGACTGATGCAGTTTGTGAGCTGGATGTGGTCAATGCTCTGCACATTCAGCCCAGGAGGGCTGAACAGAGCCCAGCTACAGTAAATAGGAAAGGCAAATCAGACGTACCTACAAAAGCATCTGAGTGATGTGCACAGTATTAGGTGCTGGAGTGGAGGCAAAATGTACACATGCTCATACCCTAGTGATGGAAAATAACTTGGGAAAATAATAACTTGGGAAACCAGAGGGCTTGCTGTCAAGTGACAACCATGGTAGGGCCTGTACCCCAGGGACATGGTGGAAAAGGGATAATTAGAGGGATGTAGTGTTGCCAGGCTAGCAGCATTATAGGAGTACTGGAGTAGGATATAGAGACAGAGGAGGTGGCAGTGCAAGTGAAGGATAATACAATGTGGAGCAGCACAGAAGTCTTAAAGGAGAAGCACTATAGCATCAATGTGGGTGGAAATCCTGACTCCAATAATAAGTATAGTACTAGGATTTTACTGCTGACCCTTCATCTCTTCTCTCTCTCCAAACCAGGAAATATTAAGTAAGAAGCAGCAAGTTTGGGACAGGTATTAATAGCAGGAGATTTCAACCATCCATCCATAGCCAATGCCTCATCAGGTTGAGATGTAGCAAGGTTTTGGATGGAGTAAATAGATGCTTCCTAGAACAATTAATCCTAGGTGCTGTAAAAAAAGGTGCTATTCTGCATTTGGTGTGCAGGGCCAGGCTCAAGAGGTATTAGCAGGAGAGCTCACTAGGAGCAGGTGCAATACAATTAGGTTTAACATCATAGCAGGAAAAAGCAGGGCTAATAAATCCTGTCTGTGGATACTTGGTTTCAAGACCAGGTAAATATGAAGGAGGCTTTAAAAGGAGTAGTTCAAAAGAGCAAGAAACCTCCATGCAGGCTGGAGGCTGTTAATAACAGGGGGTTAGAAGCTAAGATAAAACGTGTGCTGTAATTTGAAAAGAAACCAAAGTTTTCCCCCAGATCCCCTGCGGGCTCAGAAGGAAAGTTAAACATCTTGTGACAGGTGATGGTTGGTGTCTGAGAAATGGAAAGCTTGTTCAAATGAAGAGAATGGGAAAGGCTGTAAAATACAGCAGGTCAAATACAAACAGAAAATTGGGTTTGCAGATGGAGCCAAGCTCTTTTGGGTAGTCAGATGCCACCATGGATGGTGAGGAACTCCAGGGAAACTTCATAAAAATGACTGAGTGTCAAAAAGGGACACATGTGGTTGAGTGTAGATAAATGTTAGGTAATTCATCAAGGGAAGATTAAACTCTTGCCTTCACGATGCTGAACTCAAGCACTGGGAGCTACAGCTTGGGAGAGACATCTTGGAGTCACACTTGGGAGTTGTTTGCAGTCTTGATGAGTAGTGACATCCAAAAAAGCAAGCAAACCCTTGAGCATGGCCAGGAAGGGTGCTGGGAACAAGATGTGGGGGCTCCTATTCCCCTGGTAGGAAGGTTTGGTGTACCTGTACTGCAAGCAATGCAGGATGGACCTGGATGGAGTCCAGAGAAGAGCTCAAAAGAGATGGAGCACCTCCTCCTGAGGGCTTTGCACAGGCTGGGACTTCAGCAGGGAGGAGGGAGGGCAGGTGGGGGGTATGTTGAAACTAGCAGGTGGTTGGATTAATATCCAGTGATTTTAATCTAACTGAAAAGCAAATATCCAGCTGAAAGAAGGTATTTTTTGTAGTTGGCAGGTAGTGTGCTTCTGGAGTATGTTGCCTCAGGAGGTAGTGAGCCTGCTGACCTCAGCAGGTTCAAAAGGGGATTAAAACAATTCAGTGAGAATAGGTCTATGGTGGTAGGAGGACAGGGGTATTCCCAGTAATCTCCCTTAACCAAAAAATGTGGATATTGGAAGACAAAGAGTGGAAGAGACTGCAGATAAAGACCAGGCTCTCCTGTTCTCCCTGAAGAGCATCCCTGCTAGGGACAGTCCTGGGCTGAAAGAACCACTGACCTCACTCAGTGTGACATTTTAAAATTTTCCTAATGTGAAACCCTCACCTTGATGGTGTCTGTGGATATGGGTTCCATCTTCTACCCTGACAACTTCTGAAGCTGTATTTTTCATAGCCAAGGATGTCTTTTATCTATGCAGAAATCTACTGATTGTAAAGGAAAACAATCAGAAGGGGTGGATGGGGACATGTGTGGAGCTTCTGTCATCTGTGACCATCTGGCAGTCTCTCTAAAAATCAAACTACTAGATGAAGGCAGCTGTTGATGCCTCACAGAGTAATTTGCCTTCTCATCATCTTTACTGTACAACGGTCCCATGCAAATTAAAATATTATTCCCTTATTTCCCTAAAGGACAGAATGGAAATGAGAATGGAGGTGTTAGGAGAAAGGCTGTAGAAAGAGACCTATTCGTTGATATGAGAAGGACAGGAGAGGATAGCCCAGAGGTAAATGCAACACCCCAGGTACAGTGAAAATAATGTGAGGAAAGGGTAGAGTGAAAAAGAAATTCAGGGGGAAGGAGATGTAGAGCTGTGGTGTGGGACTGACCAGGTTTGGTATGGTTTATGGGGGCAATTCTGCACATGTGTCCCTTTTTGACACTCGGTCATTTTTATGAAGATTTCCTGAAGTTTTCACACATGTCAGTACAGTGGGCATTTAGATCCATTCACCCCCATGCTCTATGACAGCACATATGTACACTAGGTATAGTTGTGTGGAAAAGGGGGATCAGCTGATTCTTCTGTAAATCTAGATTTTGATACCAAAAAATCTAAAGTGGTTTAAAAGTTCCTAAATCAAACTATTTTGATACTCAGTCAAATCTGAAAAGCAAACATAGAAATCTGGCCCAATGCCAAAGCCATTAGAAACCCGCCCACCCCAAAACTAATTTTAAAGCAGATAGCAAAGCAATTCCCTGATGAGAACCTTCTTAATAGAATGTGGAAATAGCAAACAGCAAGGAGAGGATCGTGGGCTTTGGTGCATCTTAGCAACCATGATGGGAAATGAAAGGAGAGCAGTAATATGAAGAGCTGTCCACAGTGACCAGGGTGGGATGACATTTCAGGATGACCAAGAACAAGCAATGGAAGAGTCCCCTTTGCTTTGTGGCTGTGGAGATGGGGACATCCTCAGTGTTTGTGTGATGCAAGGGTCAGCTTGGAGGTCCTTGGGGACATCCTCAGTGTTTGTGTGATGCAAGGGTCAGCTTGGAGGTCCTTGGGGACATCCTCAGTGCTTGTGTGATACAAGGATCAGCTTGGAAGTCCTTGGCCAACCAGTGCAAGAGCAAAAGAGTAGGTGAGGGTATGGGTGCATTTCTTTTTTTTTTTTTTTTATTGTGTTCCAATATTTTGAAATGCCTTTTCAGGCAAGATTCATCTCTTTTCCCACTTGTCTGTCCCTGGGTTCGATCAGAGGACTTGGAGTCCACCAAGCCAAGCAGCCAAGGATGGAAAGCCTCCAGGAAACTCAGCATTTTACCTTGGCTTCCCCTGTTGTTTTTACTTTCCTCCTCTCAGTTTCCAGCCATTTCTATTGGCAGCTGCCCCTCCTTGCAAGGGCTGAAATGCTGAGGTTGGGGATATCCTTGGAGCCTGTTGGAGTCTGAATTTGATGCTCCCACTTCCACTGAAGGGGTGGAAGGCTCCTGACTCCCTGCAACCTATGTGCTGTGGCTGAATGTGAGCTCTGTGGTATCTGGCTGCCTGTAGACCTTTATCAGCCATCTGTTTTTCAGTGAAATCCCTCCTGTAAGAGTCAGCTTGCTCAGAATAACTCACTGAGTCATACAGGCATGGAATTTCTTTCTGCTTTACCTTAGGATTGGGTTGTTGCATAAGAAGACTCCACAACTCTGACCTGATGGGGCTCGGGTTTGCTCTGGCATCTCCCTTGGGGACTTTCTTTTTTTTTTTTTTTTTTTTTTTTTTTTTTTGTGCTTTGCTGAGCTGCCCCAACAAATCCACACAAAAATCCTCCTCCCATGGGTTTCCCTGTCTTCTGCTGGTGGTTCCTGCTTAGAACTGTCCTCCCAACACACCTCAGAGCAGCCAGGCTCTGCTGTGCCTTGCCCCACGTAGCACCTGTGAGTCCATCTGTGCATCCCAGGTAGATGAATGCTGTGGTGAGGACCTCTCATCCCATAATTGAAAAAAAAAACAGGGCCTTGCTCTCAAGTGTGTGTCATGGTGTCTGTTCTGGGAGGCAGCCATACCAATGAGAGTTTGGAGAATGCAGTGTCCATCAGATCTACACCATGTGTTTGCCTCTGGTAGGAATTAGGAGGTTGGTTTGTTTTTCACCACAGAGGTGGAACCTCACCCTTTGCTCATCCCAGGACCTGTTCCTATTCTGTGTCTGCAGAGGATACCCCACTGTGGAGAGCTGCAGGCTTCCCTCAAAAGCCAGGGATTGAGCAGTGGAACTGCTCATCTACTAACCATGTCTTAACTGTGGAGAAGGACTGTCACCCTCCAGAAACCAGTGTGTCACAGTATCTGGTTAGACTCTTCCATTGTGGTTGTTTCTTACTCATCTAACTTTACTTCTGGAGGAGGCTTTGTCACTACATTCCAGGTTTTAGTTGACTTGGAGGCTGGTGAGCACTCTGCCATTTAGACTCACTGAAAAAAAAGCTCTCTTGGGACTGAAGATATCACATGATCTGGAAGTATGAGCATGAATCCATAGGATTTATCCTCTGAAATCCTGTGGGGAGTACAGCAGATCTTAGTTTCTTTATGCCTTGGTGCCCAGACTGTAAAATGAAGTGGTACCTCTGGCCCAGGTGCAGTGGGCAGGGATAGATGGGGGGGGGGGGGGGACGACGACTGTTTAATTAATTGGGAGTCTTTTAACACTACAGAGGAAGCACATGTAGTGACACAGAACTGGAAATGGGATCATAGGATCTAGAACTGATTCTGATGGCTACATCTATCCCAGACTTGCTTTCTCCAGTGCAGGAATTCAGCTCGTTGTGCTGGGGGCAGATGCTGAACACTGCCCTGCTTATCTCTAGGTTGTGGCAAGAGATGAAAAAGTTCACTTTCCAATGGAAGAACAAAGAGATTAATTAGACAAGTGATAATGACTCAAACTTGGTTTCCCCAGGACAGAAGAGGCTGGTGCCAGCCAGCTTAGTGCTTCTGTTCCCTTTGGAGCCAAGCAGATTTGCACTAAACCAGAAACTCAAAATGTGCATTCAGCAGAGGAAGTGTTACATGGGATCTTGGAAGAAAAATGTTTTCTGCCCATTTTAGAAAAAGAAACTCAACCATGGTGTTCTGTGCAACACAAGCTGTGCTGTACCAAGCTTTGCTCAGCAGAGCTGGGGATGGTCTCTCTCCAGCTCTGCAGCTTGATGAGCACACAAAAAAGTCCCAAAGTCTCTAACATTAAGTATTAGGCTTTGCTGATTGTTTTCCCTGCTGAATTACAACCACAGGTCTGGCAGACTTTCACCTGAACAGTAGCTGATAAGCTTCTGTCCCCAAGGATGGATGTATTTCAGAAATGAAAAGATTGTGGTATCTCCAAAGGCAGGAGGATCTCCAGAGATCTCTGCTTGTCCATGGGAGGTGGGTTTAAATTCCCCCTCCAGCCTGGCCTTGGCCTCCACAAGATGAGATTTCTTTGCTGAACCATTAAAAGCCAGATTAAGATCTCTTGCAGAGGTCATTTAGCAGTGAGACAAATTGGCAGCCCTTCTCTAAGGAATACTTGTTTTCCTTTCAATCCTCAAAACAATCTGGGGAATGTGTTTGGAGTCAGCCTGAACTTAACCCCCTCATCCCAAAACCAAAAAACATTCCAAGTGCTGCCCTGCAGCCTGGGATGGGGAGAGCTGGACCCCAGCCCTATCATTCCAAATCATCTTGATTTTTCCAGAACATGTAGAAAGTTTCTGGGGGGGGTGGGGGGGGTGTTCGTGTCGTGATGAGAGGGTGACTAAACCTGGGTCTGCAGTTACATAAATTTGCATCAGGCTCCATCCTGGTGTGGAAAGCCCAGGGATGACTCAAAGGCAGGAGCTGCAGTGGTACCTAAAGTCTGCCAGGCTGTCAGAGCTGTCAGATGAGTGCTGGGTGTCCTCATCTGCCATGGGTGCTGGGGGTGCTGGTGTCTCCTGCACTGGGGTGTCAGGGAATGGGTGTTTGGGTCTGGTGCTGAGGCTCTGGAGCTCCAAACAGGTGACCCAGTGAGTCAGCATTTAGGTGGAATTGTAATATTGTATGTGTGGGATAGGAAAATGAGCTCCATAACACTACAGTGGTGGTGGTGAGGCCATAGGAGGCCCATAGGAGGTGAGATCATGTTTAGATGTAATGATAAAGAAAGGCTGGACTTGAAGCAGAACTCAGCTCTGAGCCCTGTTGAGCTTCCGATCCAGCCCAAAAGAAACCACTTTGAACACTTTGGACCACTGAGAAAAAATTTGCTGGTAAGACTCCTCTCTATCAGAAAGAAAAAAGAAAAAAAAAACAAAGAAAAAGAAAATAAATTTTTTTTCCCATTAATCAGTGCATTCTTTATGGCAGGTCTCAATATTCAGACTCGTGACTTCAAAATTTCAAGATGTAAGAAAAAAAGAAAAAATACATTTTTTAATATTTCAACTAGGTTTCCAGGCTATAGAACTTAGATTTCCATGCTTGAGATATTTTTCGGTGGAAGTCAGAAGCATATCTGAAAAAATAAGAAAGCAGAACCCATCCCACATCCCCCCACCTCTCTCAGCAAGCCTTGTGGGATAGCTGGCTGCAGGATCCAGGGTGTTTGGAAAAGGACCAGGAATCACAGGAGTGGGCAGTGCTGGTGCTGCCTCAAATCCTCTGGTAATAAACACACCAGCTGAAGCCAGGTGGTAAAAGTACTTTTCTTTTTTCTGTGTTTTAAATGGATTAGTGACTTCAATAAACAATTTTTTTCATTTGTGTAAGTTCAGGGCAGCACTCACACGTCATTTAAGAAAACTTAGGGAGCTTTTTCAGGCTTTCTTGGTGGCTGCACATGAAGGGCAAGGCTTTTTCATCTGCCTTTGTCCCCTCTGATGTTTATATTAGCCACAAGACTGCAGTGGGACAGTGGTTGCTGATCCCCCAGGGCTCTGGGTTTCCCTTGATGTGTCTGCAACTCCCTGCATGATAATCAGAGTTATTTGTACAGATTAATTCATGACCTGAGATGCACAGTGCACTGGGCACTGCTTTCCAGGGACTGCCCTCACCTGACGTGCAGTGGTGATTTCCTGAGCGTCTTGCAGATTTTCCTTCATTAAGGTTCAGTGCATGAGAAAACCAAATATCCCTGCCCTTTTTTCCAGGTGGGAAAACTGAGTCGTTCTCTGCTTGGTGGGTAAATAATATGAGGTGCTAGAAAGTGATTTATTGTACCCATGGTCAGGGTGCTCTGGTTCAAAGTCACCTTTCCCCAGCTCTAGGGGCCACGAGTCTCTTCTTAACTAGGGGCAATTCTTGGGAAATGAGCTTAGGCTGAGAGGAGAGGTGAGGATAAGTGTGCAGACATTTCCCATGATGTTACTTCTGAAGTTATTTGTAGCATGGATGTTTCTGAGCCTCTGGTGTTGGATGCAGGAAGCTGGTGTCATGCTCAGGCCTGGGAGGTTGGGGCTCAAGCCCATGGACGTGCCCAGGCTTTTCCTAAACTGCCAGAAATGACAGGAGCATCTCTTGAGGGAGAGCATGGCAGCATGAAGGATTTGCTAAGGAATTTTGTCCAGGAATTGTCTCACTCATGCAGGATCCATGCTGATTTTTATATTTATGGTCACCCTGGTGCACACCCTAGGTTCCTATCAGCCTGATGGAAAGCCCTCACCCCAGGGCTTTCTCTGGGGGTGGGATATAGCATCTGGGAATGGCTCCAACAACCTCTGTGCAGCAGATCTACTCTTGGCCAGATGTAAAACTTAAACAAGTGTTATCTTGACCTAGACTGATGTTGCTATTTTGGGGTTTTATGTCAGAGGCACAGAAATCCTGGAAATCACGGATGGAAAAGACCTATGAGATCATCCCTTCCACCCACAGGATTGTTCCCTGCAAAATGTTCTCCATGGCTTTGTCCAAAGCAGTCAAAGTTTGCTCAAGTGAGGGGGATCCTAATGCTTCCTCAGGGAACTTGTACACCTTCCAGCATGCCAGGGAGGACTCATTTCTCCCAAGTCTGCAGTCCAAAATTCATTTTACTTGGCTTAGACCTGCCCATCCAAGTTCAAATCCCCAAGGCTTCTCTTCCTGCTGTTGTACCCAGCATGGCACAAGAACCAGGTGACATCCTGTGAGCAGAGCACAGTCTGCTCAGCTGTCTTTAACAGGAGAATTTATAATTAGACCTCAGATAATTGCCCAGGGTCTCCTGTGCTGTGCTGCTGTCACAAGAGTGGGGTGGGACAGCACTCTAGGGCTGCATCACCTCCTTCCCTCTGAGGCACAAACCTCCCACAGGGCATCTTTTATTTCATCAAAATATCAATACCTCATTACTTCATGGCATGTACAGACCCACTCTGGTAGCCCAGTGGCGTTTCCTATCAAAGAAAAAGGCAAAATTCCCACTGAATGCAGCAAGTGGTGGTAGCAACCTGATGAAGAAGAGCTGGATTTAACCATCTCACTGTGTCCACATTCACAGGCTCTGGGGCAGCTGTGTTGGGGGACACCAAGTCTTTGTCAAGCCTGGTCATGTCTGAGATGCTGCAAGCTATTAACAATCTCTGTTAATGAGCACTGTCACATCATGAAGAGGTCTATTTCTAATACAAAATGCAATTGCAAAAATAAAAAAAGAAAGTCTCCACATAACTGATTTTATAGATATGTTGGAAGAGAGAATAATCTCTGCCTGCAGGGCAGGGACTTTGTGTGCCAGGTCCCCACTTTGGCTCATCTTGCCCTGGTGTCCCCCAGGGGTGGAAATGGAAACCTTTGTGCTGAGTTCTGGCAGAATGAGTGGATACCAGGGCAAGTTTTTTGCCAGTACTTAGCAGGAGGCAGCTCTTGCTTCACTGCAGCAGTCCCACACATCAGTGCACCAAGCCCATACAGCCCTCCTGGCACTGTCTGAATAGGTATTTGTGGGATATTTTTTTTTTTTTTTTTGGTCAGGGGTCATTTTCTTGCTGGGCTTCTGAGCCCAGGTGAAACATGAAAGTGCCTGACCCCCAAAGCTCATCCCTGGGTTGGTGAGGTCCAAAAGCAAGCAGGGAACAATATTTTCCCTCCTTTAGACACGGAGGAGTTTTCAAAATGTGATCATCACTAAGCAGCCAGCAATTTTCATCTGTCTTTCCTTTATGATTTCAGTGGGATTTGAACATCTTTGGGAAATGTAAAGTTACAGCCAAGGATCACAAAATGAGGCTTTTCTCTGTGATCTTCCCTGGGCAAGCTTTCTGCAGGAGCCATGGTTACCACCTTGGAGGGGCTTCAGTGGCTAAAGGGAAACTCTGGGGGACCCATTCAAGATTCCTGGGACAGCTCCAGGCTGGACACAAGAGATGTGCCAGGTTGCCCAGTGCCATACCCCATGTGTAGACCAAAGGAATGTTTTGTCTGACTTTAGATCTTTGGTAAATTTAAATCCAGGAGCTTCGTGCCAGGCTGGTGCAGCCCCTCTCAGCCATTCCAAGATGCTGAGGTGCAAGTGCTAGGAGAAAAGAGAAGGTTGTTGTGTCTGTGGATAAATTGGTTCATTTTGAGTATACACAGGGTGGGGAGGGAGGAAAGAGGTGAAGTGTATTTCAGAAAACCATCTCCTGCTTCTCCTGTGGTTCCAATATTTTTACAGAAATCTCCTTGCCCTGCCTCCAGCCCCCAGGGCTCAGCTCTACCTTCCTGCCATGCAGCTGCCTCTACGAGCAACATTCCCCATCTCACTCTAATTCATCTTCCCATATTCATCTGACCTTCTCTTGTCTCATTTATTTTGCTCTGTTTGCATTTGTTTACTCTGCAGATTCCTCAGACCAGGAGCTGCTTGCGTAAAACACTGAGTGAACACCCAGTAGAGTTTCAGTGTGTAGTTTTTTTTTTCAAAGTACACCAAAAGTGGCAACTCCAACCTTAAAGGCTGTTTTTACAAGTTGCTCCCAAATTGACCCAGCTTTTAAAAAAATAATTAACTGGTGTAACAAAAGAATATTATAAACCTCAGTTCTCGTAAGAGTATGTCTCTAATAATGGAATCTTACTGAAATATGGGAAAAATATGCCAAAATTCTGTGCTTCTCCAGGTCAGGCAGGAACATTTGGAGTATAATGGGATATTTTTCATCACTGCCAGGCTCTGTGGTGCCTGTATCCACGGCTCACCACCCGCAAAAGCTGCTTTTAGAGTAACCTGGCTGAGCCATTTGCATTCTTAGCTGCAAATTTTGCTCTTTGAGCTTCCAGCTGCTTCTTTGCATGGCACATTTGTGCCAGTTCACTGCAGCACAGCTCATTTGTTTCATCGATAACGCTGCCGGGCAAAAGGGTGGAGTGGAAGGGAGCCTGGGGTTGGGGTATTGACCCTTTCATCTCACAAATCACTGCACCCTGCCCTGGGCTGGCAGGGGACAGAAGCCATCCCATGCTAATGGCCTTTGTGCAATGGTTTGGAGGTCACAGCTCTGCTCGTATCAGTCAGATGTCATTGCTACAAAAAACTCATGGCTGGAGCTGTTAGCAGAAGGCCACGTGGAGGGTGCTTTGCAGGAGGCTGGCATGGGAGCTTGGTTTGCCAGGCTGGCAGCAATACCCCTCTGGGGGAAAACTGGGGCTGGTTCTCTCTCCTGTACCCTGCAGACAGCCTCACTGCCTCTAGTACACTGCCCACAGTCTTTTTGCAATGGCATTATAAATTTTGGACCAATGATTCTTGCTTCACTCATGCAAAATTCAGAGAAATCGACTGCTGGAGCAAAGCTCTTTTTAGTTTTCTGCTTCACATTAATTTCCAGCTGACAGTGGAACCACAGAATCTCTTGAGTTTTATTATAAAATTACTAAACAACCAAGGAGGCTGAGTCCTTGCTTTAAGTAGAAGCCTCAGTGCAGCCTCGGCTCTGAAACTGCTCTCCACTTTTTGCAATTATCCATTTACAGTAAATAAGAGCATCTGATATAATGGACTCACAAATATATTGCTGTTAATTATTGGCAGTACTATACCCTCAGCTGATATTTTGCTCTGTTGTTGGAGGTGCTTTCCAGTGGTACAAACCAGAGTGCTTATGGCTTGAACAAACTCAACTGAGCACTTGAGGAAGACCTCAGTGTTGTCCCAAGGCCATTAGTTACATCCATTTGTATATAACTGAGAAAGGAGTCAACCACAAACCTACCAAAGCCTGAGGACAGCAAGCTGTTCGTTATACACAACCCTTCAGTGGGGCACATGAACCCCAATTTCTCTTTTTAATTGTTTTCTGAGTTTTCTTGAGCTGCTTTCGGTCAGCAAACATCCCTTGTGGTGTCACATAACCATACTGACAGAGGACCAAATCCTCATGCTCTGAGTCTATGCTGTCAATGCAAGGTTTGCTTTGGAAGATGACCAGGGACATTTCTTGTCTGCACAGAGATTCTCCCCTTATTGAGAATTTCACACTTGTGGGAACACTGATTCCCCTGAGGGCTCTGGTACTGTAGGGAAGATGCCAGAATTTGGGGGGACGCAAAGGGAGCAGAATCTTGAATGTAAATCAGTTGCTTAAACACCTGATAATTCATAGGCTCTAAGGGTTTGTCCATGTCACAGACTCAAGTATCACAGGGCCACCAGTCTCACCTGTGCAGTTCCTTTCCATGTGAGATTTTTTCTTTCCTCTTTCCTCTTTCCCCTTTCCCCTTTCTTCTTTCTTTTCCCCTTTCCCCTTTCCCCTTTCCCCTTTCCCCTTTCCCCTTTCCCCTTTCTGCTTTCCCCCTTCCCCCTTCCCCCTTCCCCCTTCCCCCTTCCCCCTTCCCCCTTCCCCCTTCCCCCTTTTCCCTTTTCCCTTTTCCCTTTTCCCTTTTCCTGTTTCCCGTTTCCCGTTTCCCGTTTCCCTTTTCCCTTTTCCCTTTCCCCTTTCTCCTTTCCCCTTTCCCCTTTCCCCTTTCCCCTTTCCCCTTTCCCCTTTCCCCCTTTCCCCTTTTCCCCCTTTCCCCCTTTCCCCCTTTCCCCCTTTCTCCCTTTCCCCTTTCCCCTTTCCCCTTTCCCCTTTCCCCTTTCCCCTTTCCCCTTTCCCCTTCCCCCTTCCCCTTTTCCCTTTTCCCTTTCCCTTTTCCCTCTTCCCCCTTCCCCCTTCCCCCTTTCCATTTTCCCTTTTCCCTTTTCTCCTTCCCCCTTTCCATTTTCCCTTTTCCCTTTTCCCTTTTCCCTTTTCCCTTTTCCCCTTTTCCCTTTCCCCCTTCCCCCTTCCCCCTTCCCCCTTCCCCTTTTCCCTTTTCCCTTTTCCCTTTTCTCTTCCTCCTTCCCCCTTCCCCCTTCCCCCTTTCCCCATCCCCCTTCCCCCTTTCCCCTTTCTCCTTTTCTTCCCCTTCCTCTTCCCTTTCATTTCATTTTTTTTGGTGCAGATTCTCTAAGAGACACATTTGTTTGCAGAAGCAAGAAACTGCTGTCTCTCCCTGCTGCATACATTTAATGAATGGGGAAATCAGGTATAATCTGATTGTTTAATGGAAAAAAACAGAGTACAAGTATAGGCAAAGGAGATGGTCAGCCACAGAGAAAAAGGGCAATCACAGTGGGATGCTTTATAGAAATAAAATACTCCAGATAGTTCCAGTGAATTAGTGGCATATACAGATGATTAATAACAATAACAGGCGAGTTCCAATTGGCAGAAGATGCTCTTCAGCATTGGCACATAAGTGCAGAGAGCTGAGCAATCAGGAGTTTTGCATATTGTGTGGGTACAAAATTAAGATGTGGTTCTGCAGCTCCAGCGTGTGAAAGAAGCAGGAGGGTTATCAGAACAAAACCTCTCTTCTTTCTTCTGGCTGCATCGTTTAGAGGGAGGAGACTTTATTAATACTGAAGGCATGGACTGAATGCTAGAAAATGTTAACTTTATTGCTATTTCTGACAGTGATTCCTTAGATTCCCTTGTCCAGAAAAATATGTCTGTCCATCAGCTCTATTTCCATGCCAATAAAATGAGGATCACAACATCCCTTATCTTGCAGGAGTATTAGAAGCTTGAATGAATTAATATCTCTGAAGCAGCCTGATGGTAGGTGCAAAGTCTTTTCATAAGAGCTCCCAGTTCCAGCTAGAGAACAGTTTTATCTGCTGAGGTTAGGAAGTTGTGGAGCCAGCTTATATTCCAAATGCTCTGGGCCTTGATGCAACAGCAGATAATCTGCAAATTCAGGTCCTTGATACTGAGTGGTTAATCAGGATCAGACTCAGCCATGCACTTGCTGAAACCAGTAGGACTGTGCACATAATAATCCAGTGCTGAAGAAGTCATGGTAGATGCATGTCCTGTGAGTAATTTTCTTGTGCCCCTCCTTGATGCCTCAAAAGACAAAAATAATTCCTCAGACTTTATGAACAGGAGCTCTTCTTCTAGGAGAACCTCTTATTTGCTGACTGGATGCTTTTTAGCCTACAGGAAATAGCAATTCTTTCAGGAGCTGTGGATGTAGAGTTCATCCCAGTGTTAGCACTGCAGCAAAAGCTGTTTTGCAGGATGAAAGTTGGAGTTCTTGTGGGGCCCACGTGTTTATGATGACTGATTTCCCATTCTTATCTAGGAGTTACTTAATGTAAGAGTTCCCAGTGGGATAAGGGGAACAGGAATGAGGGCAATAGTTTGCAGCTGTCAAGGTGAAAAGAGAGAAAATACCCACATATTGCATGAGGCAGGATCTTAAAAAAATGTACCAGCTTTGCCAGGAAAGATAAGGGTCTCCCTGTAGCTGCAAAGTTTCTGTCAAAATACTGTAAATGCTGCAAGAGATGGGAAAATGGTCATTCAGGCTTCACCTTGGAAATGGTCCCCAGGCTGTGCCACTCCTGCTCCCTGGTACTCCTCAGTCTCCCTGGCATAGCCTGCCAGCCTCAGCTCACCCTGGAAAACAGTGATAAAAGCTCATCCCTGTATCCCTTGGGATTCTGGTGGTGGTAATGAGTATGTGCACAGGAACACTGAGGTTCTGTGACTGGATATTCAGAGATCTAAGGCAACAAGTGTGTTCCTGGATATTGCTCTTTTTCCCTAAACTCACTGCATCCTGCTTGGGAAGAGCAGGGAACCTACTCAATGCAACCTACTCATACAAATAACTCTGATTCCTCCTCTGAGGGGTGTGAAGCTGCAAACAAGGTTTATACAGGTCTCTAATTTGAGAGTTTTTTGTTAGCTCTGGCCCTACTCTGATGGCCTGGCAACCTCTATAGAGACTGAGGATAAGATTCATCTGCCCAAGCATGGGAACCTACATGGAAACTTGGTTTCCCTGTGGGAAAAGTCAGAAAAGTCCTTTCTGGGTGGCATTTCCTACCCTAACAGGGGTATTTGGGATGTGTCAGATAGGGACTGATTCTCTGTTGAGTCCAACAGAAGCTCGGGGGGGGAGGTAGGACACAGCTTTGCACACAGGAGATGCCTTGCATCTGCCCCTAGGTCACAGTGCTCAGGGTTCATTGTTTTGGGGATATGATGGTTGTCCTTAAAACCACTGCTCAAATACCACCTAATCCCAGAGGCACTCAGGCTTCTCATGGTGGATATAAATTAACCACCCCAAAATCTGCTGGCAGCTAATGAGTTGTCCTTACTCCTGCTGAGACCTCAGGGGCTTCTGAATTAACTTTTAAATTAAACAGAGGAATAAGTTCTGGTATCAGACCCTATCAACCTACCATTTATCAAGCTATAGACACTGTCTTGTTTCTCTCCTGGCTCTTTAAAATGGATTGGGATTGGCAAACCTGTGTTCCTGGAGCAAGGCATATCAATAACCAGCATTGTGTGGCTGTGTAGGGCTGAACGTGGGTTTCTCATTATATAAAGTTGAAAATTGTAGCTCAAAGATGACAGACAAAGTGTGGCAGCCTGAAGGATTGCATTGAAATCCTCAAAAAAACAGCATTAGCTACAGGACTGTTTGGATTTACACTGTGTCTCTGATGTACTTTCACAGAATACCTCACGCTGAAAAGTTAATTAATCAGAGAAGGGTTATCACATTACCAGCCTGAGTGAATTATTTTTTAGTGAAAAAATGTGTGTTTAAAAGTCTAAATGCTCCTGGTACAATGACTAATTGTCTCCAGAAAATTGAAAGCACACAAGAAATTATCAAGAAAGAACATTTAGACATCATCTGTCTTCCTAAAAACACTTGTCTGAACGTATTAAGAATATTATTGCACCATAGATGTTGGCTGTTTGGAGTATATTTTTGGATGTCTTCTCTTTAAGTGCATCCTTGCTACAATTTTTTTTTTTTTTTTTTTTTGATATGGTGTCTTAACGGATTAAAGATTTATTGAATTTTTTAACTGGAATTATTCTCTGGAGAAGACTGATTTCCCTGCTGCCTTGGATTCTGTTTAATTTTTGTGTTACTTATGAAATACTGAGAAATACACATCACAGTAAGAGGGAGATGCAGTGGCATGGAGCACAGGTGCCATCTCACAGTGTGGAGGTCAAGAAGGAGTCTTGCCTCTTGTATTTATTCATGACCTGGGACAGTATTGCAGGGACTGCATCTTGAAGAAGCAGATTACCAAAGCCAGAACTAGTGGAACATACACCCAGCACCTATAAAACTGCTTACTCTAACTCTTTATTAACTGAGAATCAGGGCTTATTAGTTCTATAGGGCTTGATGATGACAGATCTTGTAAAAAAGAAGCATGCTGCAAAACTCAGTAGTGTTCCATTAGGCAAAATGGAGATGGGACTTTTACAACCCAGCGTGGGTTCAGAAAAGTAAAATTTACTCCTTCTCAGAGCATTCTGAGGTTTTTAAATGGGAATTTAGCAATGGATTAGCCCTGTGTTGGCAATTTCCAACAGACTGAAAACTGCAGGAGGGTAATAAACAGCATCCAGTTGCTCATTCTTAGGAAACGATGAAAAAACCAAAACAAGAAACCAACCAAAGGAATCCCAGGCAAAGAAAAAAAGCTCAGTTATGTAGATGCCCCAGGATGCCCAGAGAAATCAGCTAACATGGATTTGATGACCACTTTCCTGGCTGACACAGGGCAGAGCTAACACTGCAATTGTTGCCTCCTGAAAAGAGCTGAATCTCTGTAGCAGAGCAATACCAGTTTACACCATTGCTGGTCCAGCATGGCAAAGAGTGGAAAATGACAGAAACAAGTGCTTGAAAATAAGATATTTTTTTAAACTAACTTTGCTCTGGGAGCCAGTGTGAACTAAACCCTCTGAGCTTTGTAAAACTTCTGTCCACTAGAATCTTTGGCTCGTTATGTGGGGCTCAATATCATGGTCTGATTTAAATCCATTTATAGTAGCTTTGGAGGGGAGCTGGGCTAGGTGGAATGCCTTGAGCAAGGAAACTGAATGTTAACAAGCCCAGTGAGGCCTGTGTAAATAGTTAGCCAAAGAAAATAGCAGCAAAATTTAAAAAAGGTGCCTATTCCTCCTGTCTTTCCACATGCAAGAAGTCCTGGGCTCAGCCTTGTATTGATCTGGAGATAAAATCTCAGAGTCAAGGATCTGAGCATGGCAAGACCAAAAGAAATTTATTCCTAGAATGAATATTATCTTTTGTTTCTAAAGGTTTCCAAGACTAAGAAAAAGACTCCAATTAACCTGGAATAATTTCTGAGCCAGGTACACCCCAGTTGTCCTCAGTGGCTCTCTTGAGTATGTTTAGCTCTGCTTACATATCATAAAATGGAGAGAAGAAGAAAAGAATCAGTGCACAGACACATTAATGGTCACACATAAAAGAGTAAGTGGATGCTGTGAACTATTCTCTCTTTTTTTTCCTCTTCCTGATCATTAAGAAAGACTGCACTGATGCCAGTAATAAATAAAAAGCAACTGAGCACATTTTGGAATTACTGTGGAGTTTTTCATCAACAGAAGAGGCCAAGCCCTGCTGCTGTTATTCCGTGATGCACAGTGTAGTTGTCTCACTCTTTTTTTCTCCTTATATGAACAACAACCACTCTGTCACACTCACTGTTGTTAAAACAACTGATATCTCCACATAATTGCTTGGTGCTAATCATGTTCTTAAAAAAAATATTTGTTTCAAATAAAGACATCCCTTTATCATTTGTGCTGCAAGTGAAGATGCATTAGTTTCTGGAGAGCAGCACCATCAACTTTCATAATGTTCATCCTGACATCTCTAGTGTGCTGCATGAACTTCCACTGAAAGCCTGAAGAGGCTTTAAAGTGATGCTGCAGCTGTTGTGAATTTTAGTGAGGGAAGAAGGCTCCACAGCCACAGGTTCCTCTCACCAAAGCCTTCCTTTCTGAGCAGAGATCTTTTATTTGTCTGTATTCTTACAGTTGCCTGGCACACGGTCACTGTTTCTTTGTGCTAGTTTTCAACACCACCCAACCACAGACCCTAAAGAAGGGACAGAAAAATAATTCCCTTAATAGCTGATAGATCAAAGGTTTGGGGAAAGAAAAAAAGGGGAATTGGTCCATTCAAGAGGTCTGGTGCTGAGTTTGGTTTAGGGTTAAAAAAAAAAGGTGCAGCTTCTGGCTTCTGACCAGGAATAGTTGTGTTGCCATAGTTCAGCAACTCACCACTGTCAGCTCTATGGTTGTTTCAGGATTTATCTGACTGGTTTCACTTCCCATCGAGAGAGGAGAAGTGAACATCCAAGGTTGGTTACTCAGCTGTAGCTCCCCAGGCTGTAAAGTCACTCATTTCCTGGGGTACATCTGTGCCCTAGGGTTGCCATAGGGAAAACACACGATTTGGGACTCCCTAAATGTCTTTGTGTCTCCCAAACCATAGCTTAACCCAGAAACACTGAGGCCCACTAATGTGGTTTGGGTCTGGAGCACCAGGAGAAGTTGATTCAATTGTGTTTCTTCTTCCTGGAGAAGAAATTGGCTCTAGGAGGAGCTTTTTCTGTCTATAAGCACCTAATGGGAGGGTGTAGAGAAGATGGGGCTTGATTCTACTCAGAGGAGTGCAGCAGCAACACAAGGTGCAATGGGGCACAAGTCACAACGCAGGAAATTCCAGTTAGATGTAGGAAAACCTTCTCTGTGAATGTGGTCAAACACAGGTGGGGGTTCCCTGGAGTGTCTGGGGGGGACATCCAGTGTGGCAATGCTCAAAATTTGGCTGGACGTGGCTCTGAGCTGCATGATCTAATTGGATATGCTGTGCCTTGTGGGGTAGACTAAAGACCTCCAGGGGTTCCTCTCAGCTGAAATTAATTCATGATTAGTAATTAATTCTATTGAAGAATCAAAACCCAGGAGGTGAGTAAACCTCTATCTCTTGTTGGTAACAAGAGATGCCTCTCTGTGTTGTGGGGCTGGGCTGTGCTGGGTAGGGGGTTGTTGTGCTGGGTCAGGGTAGGTTGTGGGTGTCTCAGAACTGGTGGGTGACACAGATGGGGTGAGAACTTCACAACTCACAACGTGGCACCACGTCCACTTTAGGGCAGGACCTGCTGGTTGGAAGCTGGAAGGATGGGCTGGCAAGAGGTCGAGGAGCCCTGCTGTGAGCTGAGGGGGATTCTGCCTCTTGTGGGGCCACAGGTGATGGGTTTCATGGCTGCTCAACAAGCCCAGACACGGTGTTCCCTTGCTTCCTTGGAAACTTCACGTAGCTGAAGGTTGCTGAGTTTTCTGGCTTGTTTTGATCACTGCTCCTCAGGCTGCCACCCTGCACACCAGTGTGCTGCTTAATGTCACAGCCTTGTATTGACACCCCATCACTGGAGCAGGGGGGGCCTGCCCTGCCAGGAGCTGTCAGCTGCTCCCCCAACACTCCTGCCCATTCCCATTCCCCCAGCTCCCAGCCTTCTGCCTCTTACGGATGTACCTTGGTGCAAACAGAGACCTCAGAGCTTGGCCCAAAGGAGGAACACGAGCTAAATTTACCCCTATTTTTTTTATAAGTTCAGAGCTCCCTATACCAAAACTGGAATTCTTCCTCCTTGCTGGAAACATCATCATCTTCTGTGTCCTGCTACGTGCTTGTGAGAACGTGCCCAAGAAATCAATACTGGAGACAAAGTGGGAAAGCTCTCAGTGAGCATCTCTTTGGAGTCAGTGTGTTGCTAATTTACAGACTAAAGAAATAACCTGCTGCTAAGATGGCACTTAAGTAAGCAGATGTTTTCTGGACAGGCTTTTGAAGACCTTCAAAGGCAGTTAAGCACTAGGGAATGGAGTGAAGCAGGCATGCCTGGAAATCAGTATCCACCAGCTGAATTTTGTTGGGAAATACAGTCAGTTCATTTGGTGCTTAACTATCCACTCGTCCTCAGCTGAATGCTCCAAAATATTCAGCATATATTTTCTTGTCTACCAGCTTATGTCTACTTTTATTATCTCCTCTTGTTGCTTCATAGCTGGTATGAAGAAATATGCAACTGCTGGTTTTGAAAAGCAAAAATATTTACCATGATGCTTTCTTTCTGGAGCTTTGAAACTTGCTTTATTTAAAAGTCTCAGTACAAAGTATTGGGGAATAAACAGCTAACCCATGCCCCCATATTTATTTGGGATTGGATTTATTGGAGTACCTTCACAACCTTCAGATCAAGGTTGTGAACTTGTGATACAGATCAGTGGGCAAAATGTTGGGGGAAAAAAATGAAGTTTTTTCTCCCTTTCTATTACACCTGTGTGTGTCCTGACCTTACACTGATTTTTTTTTATCCCTGGGGGAAGTTTTCTCACCTTTCCCAACTAATTCTCTGGAGCCCTGAAGAGAAGCACCCATTGAGAGAGACAGAGAGAGAAAAAAAATCAGTACTCAGCTTACTTACTTGTAAAAATACTAGTCAAAACAGCCCTGATCTGAAGTCATCAGACAAGAAACTTTAGGTTTTCACCTAATCCTCATTTCTCTAATATGTTTTTCTCAGCTTATTGGACCCACTTGTTCTTCAGGCAGCTCAGCTGAAAATGTATCAAAATGCAGGAACTTGTTCTGGGGCTGTTCAGTCTCCTTCCCAAACTGGAAGGGCTTGGGGGTCATCTGAGCACCAGGGGGAGTGGAGGCTGTGGGTGTTATGTGGAGTTTGTAAAAGGAATTTGGGCAAGAGGTGTGGCTGCCTAGCAAAGGTCTAGTAGAAAACCTCTCAGGCTTTCTGCTAGGACTTGCAGGTTTCCAATATTATGAACTTTGCTAGCAAAGTGAAATGCATTTCTCAGTTTAATGCATCAGTTTAATGCAGATCTCTGTCTGCAGAGGTGAGCTTTGGGGTCTGGAGCAACAGGCATCCATCATGTACTGGCTTTCTCAACTTGTAAGGGAAAAACCCCACAAATGCTGGTTGTACTTCACTACAGCTGGAACAGGAAGCTTAAGAAGGAGAGTAAGGGGGAATGAGTCAAACACATCAGGGAATGGGCTGGTGTTAATTGTCCTCCCTCTGTCTGGGATTGAGTGAACCCACAGTCCATATATCTCAGGATAGCACAGAACTGTAGTAGTGAATGAACTCCATGGCAGGCAGTAAGACAAATGGATTTGAGGAATATTTTAGCATTTCTTTGGCTTCAGACCAATGTTTTAGGTGGTTCTGTGTTTTCCAGTGTTCCTGGAGGACATGGTTTCTGAGCAAACTAAGGCCAAATCCTTGTCTGCCCTGAGTTAATGAGTGGTGTGGGATGGGGAAAGTTGGCAGCAAGAGGTGGATTTGAGCCAGTTTCTCCTGTTGTTGGTTTTGAAGTGATGGGAGGGTTGTGTGGGTGCTTTCCAGAAGTTGGATTTAGGTGACATGGTCTGTGGTATGATTCTAGCTGACCAGCCAAGATCATCTTCCTGTGACTTACCTGGAAGAATTGGTAACCAGTATAACACTGGCTAATCCAGTGCTGGCCCTGGGCAAGCATTTGCCAGGGTCTTCACCTTAGATTCATCCTATGGCTTCACCAACCTCAGACAAACAGGGAAGTTGAACAAACATGAGACACATGGGACATGGCTGAAGACCCCATCAGTCACCACATTCTCAGCTCACGTGGCACCATGATGGTTTATCCCTACTTGTCTGGAACAAAATGGGATCATTCCTGCATGGGACAAGGGTGAGTTGGCCTCAGTTGTTATTCAGAATGTTTTGCTGTTTATGGGCTTGGTGGTGGTGATCATCCTGGCACTGTGGAAGGCACAAGGAGATGTGGGACCTGCCAGCAATATTTTACACTGCTGTGCTTTGAATAAGAAGGAAACCTACCAGGCACATAATTCATTCCTAATGCTACACCACGAAGCTTTTTGCTGCTTGCCACCCTGTGGATGTAATCAGTCATGGGATCTCTTTTTTAGATGTAATTACAGCATTAAGCATACTTTCCCTTCTACCATAAAAATGCGTGGTCGGGCTCCATAATTACACCACTTAATGTCATTACATAATTCTACGTAAGAGAAGATGAAGCAACCAATTCATGGCTCCTGCTCCCTTTTTGTTGCTGCTGCTTTGATCATCAAAATGGGTGCTGAGAGTACAAATTCCACATCCTGTGTTGGGATGAATCAGGCTTGGAGAAACAGCTCTCTGCCCAGATACACTTCCACCTGGTGTCTTAAGGCCACTCAAGTTCACAACAACTTGAAGGATCTGGGCTTAAGTCACTGCTAGTGATGTTTTTAAGTCTGTGGAGGTTGCTATTGGTTTGGTGACTTGTCACAGCCCGGTGGCTCTTGGGGCTGGTGTCCCCAAAGGAAGGAGGACTTGAGGGTCAGTCTGTTGGGGGAGCCAGAAATGTAAACACAGTGTGGAGGGGAAGATCAGCAGTGTCAGTGCAGTGCCAGACCATGACCTTGGAAGGTTGGGGGAATTTTTTCATGCAGTCTGGCCCGGGTAAAGGGATGGCAGCTTCACAGCATATCTAAAAGATGTTTGCTGCATGGCTTTGGTGCCCTTCTCATTGGATGGTGTCACCCACCCATGGTTGGCACTGTCCTGGGCAGAGAGCAAGCTGAGGATATGAGGCAGTGACACAGACCTGATGAGGGACATGTCCTCACAGCTGGGTGCCACCAGTAAATAGTGGTGGTTGCTGCACACCCACCAAAGAGCCTCCCCAGAAGTCCTTGTTTGGCTCAGGGGCATGGAAGGATAATGCTGGGATACAGCCCCTTCAGTCTGGCTTTCACCTGTAGCTTTCTCCTCCTGGACTAAAATCTCTTTGTTTATGGATTCAGTGTTTTAGTTTTGCTGTTTGTTCTTAGTGCTTGCTCAGGGGGTGGGGGGGAAGGAAGGTGAAATTGTGTTTATTATGTTTATGTTTCTTTAATTAAAAGAATGAACAGATAAATCCAATCTTAAAAAGAATCCAACATGAAAGAGCATGAGCTTGGGAGCTGCACAAGTGGCTCACTTCCTCTGGGTTTCTAAATAAGTACAAGTCCATGAGACATTTTTTTGTTCCTGTTTCTTCTGTACACAGCATGGCAGAAGCTTTAAGTAAAATCTGTCCCTAAGTAAGAATCCCTGGGATGTGCAGCTGCCAAAACAAAAATCAGGCAATAAAATCGGGCTTGTGACCTCCAAACAATTTGTCTTATCTTACCTCCTCTCTCTTTAATCCCTTCTATACAGTTTTCTTAATACTTTTTTTGAGCAATACTGTGCCTGGCCAGTTTTGTCCTCACTCCTTGGGAGACTGTAGCCACTTCTGTACCAGATCAGAGTTTCTGGCAGTGCCACTGTCAGCTGCCCCTTGCCCTGCTCCGGCTCATGCTCCAGCTGGAGGAGGGTTGGACCTTCATGGGACTGTCAGACAAGGTGTACATTAAAGTTATGTATTTTTGGGTAGCTTTTCCTTGTTCTCTCTCAAAATTGCTCTGATAGCTTTTTGGGAAATGGTGCAATGAAGGATTCATGGTGTATTTGTACTCATGCAATTAAATTGTTTGTAGTTCTGTGAAAAACCAAAGCTGGAAGTAAAACTTTGCAATGACAGCATCAGCTTATTGCTTTTCCATTTTCTGTCTGTGTGGTTACTAGAAGGACAGTTGAGGAACTTCTAAATTAGTTGACTTCCATCTCTCTGTAAAACCACCTGATTCCCTTTTCTGAGTTACCTTACTCTGCATTTAGGCATCACAGCAAAATAAGTGTCTGCTTCTACAGGATACCTCTTATTTTAAAGAAAGCTTTATCCACTGCTGCTATTTAAAGGCCTATATAAGTTGTCCATAACATGACATAAGAATATTCCTTTTCAATTTTTAAGAAAGTATATTTTGTGGAAGTGCTTGGACTTAAAGTATTGTGTTTTCTGAAGTCTCCTGCTTTGTTTATTTTGTCACGGGAAGGATTGTGCTGCAAGCCTCATCTCACAGAAAGAAGTACACGGTGATGGACTTTTTATAGTCTGAGGAGACACCAATTATGAATTTAGGGGCAATCTAATATTATTCAGAATAATGGCTTCTCCCATCTGTATTTTTATTGTTGCTTTGGTAGCCTCATTGCTCTCTGATTCTCTGAAATTGCAGAATTGCCTGCAGAATCGTGGTTTATTAGAGACCAGAGCTGCAGGTCTGGCAGCAGTCAAAGAGTTTGGAGACAGAAGCTGATCTCTGCTGTCAAATAAAGAAGAGACAAAAAGTTTCTTCTGTCTGGAGGAGAAGATAAAGAGCACAGAAGAGGCAGCACTACCCCAGCTGATGCCCTCTGAAGGACTGGTGTGGAAACTGGGACCAGTCCTAGTAAAGCTTTCCCTCCAGTTGCTAGAAACAAATAATCTGATGTTTCTTTCTTGTTCCCTGGCAACAGTTCCAGGCTGGATGTGTGTAGTTTGTGGTTGTGTATGTGGTTTGCATATGGTGAACTGAGTCGTGGGCAGTGTCAGAGGGAGAGAGTTTAGAACAAAGCTTGGTAGTTTCTGCTGCAGTTTGGGACCCTCTTGCAAAATTCCCAATGAAAAGTCATTTAGCAGCATTAGGAGACCTTTTTGCATGATTTTCACTGGAAGAGGACCTCATGTTGCATGCATTTGTAATACTGACCAGCAGGCCATCACCTTCTTAGCAGCATCAGCCTGGAAGAATTTTGCCTCTTCTTCTGCCCTTTGCACTCCATCAAACACACCATCAAGTTCATGCCCTGTGTCTGCTGAAAATAATTGTTTTCTGGAGTCATGATGATTGTTTGTAGCATTTTCCTAGGATATGGATTAAAAGCATGAAATTTGTTGCTGTAAGTCGTCAGGCTTAATCTCTTCCCAAATGAAATGAAACTCTACCACTCTGAAACTCTCTGGTACTCTCTACAACTAACTGGAAGGAGACTGTAGTGAGGTGGAAGTCAGTCTCCTCCCAAGTAACACTCCATGGGACAAGAGGAAATGGGCTCAAGTTGTGCTAGGGGAGGTTTAGATTTGACATCAGGAAAAATTTCTTCATGAAGAGGGTTTTCAGTCCATGGAACAGGCTGCCTGGAGCACTGGTTGGGTCATCATCCCTGGAGGCATTTAAAGGACTTGTAGGTGTGAAGCTCAGGGATGTGGTTTACTGATGGATTTGGGAATACTGGGTGAATAGTTGACCTAGATGATCTTAAAAGCCTTTTCCAACCAAAACAATTCTGTGACTTTATGAAAAGCTTCATTGCACTTTTTGGCAATGTCATCGTGCTGCCATTGAGATGGAGACAAAGGTGGGCAAAGCCACAGGGCTGGGAGCAGCAAACCCTGCAGACTGCAGGAGAAGGTGATGGCTGTTTGCCAGAGGCATCATGAGATTAATTCTTTTGTGTGTCTTTGCATGCACTGCATGTGATGATATCTGGAAACACCAACAGTTTGGGTCTGTTGAAGAGATATGGACATAAAGGCAGGAGAACAGGACTTTACTGTGGCACTAGTAAAGTTCTGAATGTATGGAACAATTCTGGGGTGTTTGAGCTCTCAGCTTAGGGAAGAATATTGCAAAACTGAGAAGAGTGATAGTTGGTTTTGTTACAAAATCTAGATTTTCTCCTATAGGGGCATATGTGCAGGTTCCTGTCTATAACACCAAAGCCCCTCAAGGGAACCACCACTTATGTAAAATAAAGCAAACAGAAACTTGGAGCAAATCTTAGAGCAAGAATTATTGTGGCATTTAGAACTCTGCTTTTGCAGCAAGTTGAGTCCATGTTGGCTTTTCTTGAGAACTGAGTTTCCCTCTCCAGTGTCCTAAATACCATCTGTAGTTGAGTGTGCAGATGTGAGCTGAGGGCATGGCATGCAGCCTGTAGATTCAGCAATGATGTGTCTCAGTTATTAAGCTGTGCACTAATCTAAGCATAGCTGATCATCTAATAGATGAAAAAATCTGAAGTGTGATCTCTTCCGTGTCAGTTACCTCCACAGTATCTCTTTCCACCTTCTTTTCCACCCCTCTGCTTATAGATGTGTAATTTCCTGAAAAATTTCCTCCATCACATTTATTTTTAGGCTTGTGTTTGTTTACCAGAATCTCTCTGAAGCCTGGCTGGGTAGCAGTGCAATATCCACTCATTGATTTCCTAGCTCTCATTAGCTTAAATACTTACTCGAAGCAGAGGGTAAGGAGGTCTTTAACTCTGATTTCAAGAGCATTTGGTTTTAAGATGAGCCTTTGTGATCTCTTTCATCTGAAACAGTTTTAAAAGGGACCATTTATGTTATCATTCACTTTAATGTTTACTTTCTGGCATGAGCAGCTGGTTGCTTCTGGTTTATAGTACTTTGAAACGGAAACTGGGTTAGATATAGAAATTAATGAGCTCACTGATCGTTTGCCAAAGAAAATGTGGAATAGAAGATCCATGTAACAAATGAACTCCCAAGATTTCCCTGAAAAATGCCTTTTCCTTTATCAGAAATTACAAATGTGAAACAATGAAATGATTAAGCTTATTTTTTTTTGGTTTTGTGAAGGTCACTGTGCTTTCTGGAAGGCAGCATTAGTAAGCCCTGGATGTTGTTCCCAGAATTGATCATAAATGTCCTCTATTAAGTCACTTCACTATTCAAAGCCTCTCATTGCCATCTATTACATCTAAAACTCTTCTTTTTGTTACAAAAGTGCTTTGAGACCCATAGGAAGGTGCTCTAGAAGAGCCAAACTTAGAATGTTCGTGCCAGAAGCATTACTGGAGCCATGGTCCAGCCTTTCACTTCTTCTTGGGCAAGGAACATGATCCTTATACAGTCCATACAGCCCAGCAATATTTTTTATCCTGGCCAGTTCTCACAGCACACCAGGGTCTGGCTTTTGTTACTGCCAAGGTGAGATTTTAAGGACAAAAAGACACAATTAAAAACTAATTTCGTTATAGATAGAGACAGCTCTCATGTAGGAAGGTCCAAGAAGAAGAGTTGGGCATTGAAAGTGGAGAAAATAAGTAGAATAAGTTGGGTTTGTTTGTTTGTTTGTTTGTTTTTAAGTTGGCTCTTATTTAAATTTAAGGCAGACATCAGGGAAACTTTAAAGGAAGGAAATCAGAAAGAGGATGTGAAAATGTTACAGATACCACTTTGCATGGTTTTAACACAAGCCCTTCTTACCTTCTTCAGCTTTCCAGTGAAGAAACCATTTCTCATGGGAGAACACTCAGACAGCAGAAGTGTCTTGATCTGCTCTGTAGTTCCAGTGGGTCTGACTCAAAGCCCAGTGGTCAGCAAACACACTTTGTTTCACAACTACAGCCAGCTGGCTAAAAGAAAATACTTTTCCTGGGGAGTGCACAACAGTAAATTATAGTACAGTTATAGGAAGCATTAGTTGTTATTAGACAGTTAAATAAATTATTACAGTTTTGAAAGCTTAGCTCCACAGGACAGTTTAAAATTATGTCTTCTCCAGTGTGCCAAGAGACCCAGCTGAATTACTGAGCCCTTGTGGTAACCCCCCATTTGCCCATCTAGAGATTTTGGTGGTACAAATGCAATATTTACTGATGCATATTACATATGCATCACATATTTTAGTAAACCCTAAGCTTTAATATTGACCTAACAGTAGAGCAAAAGCCATTTTTGGATTGAGGTTTGCAGAGTAGATGTATTGTTGGTATTCTGTCCCAAAGAGGTGTTTTCTGTAAAGAAGTATAAAAGATTGCCCTCAGACCCCAGCCTCAGGTGTCATCATTCAAGATGCTGGGTCAGCCCACTGGGGAGTTTGTAAAGCAGCTGTCCCCACTGACATCCATTTGCTGCAGCATGCAGAGAAGAGGAAAGGTGAGCAGATTCAGAAGGTATTTCCCCAGAAGGAACAGATTTTTTTTTTTTTTTTTTTTTTTTTTTTTTTTTTTTTTTTTTTTTTTTTTTTTGGTATTATGAAAATTACAAAGGTCAGGCTGCAAGTGAGAAAAATTTATTACAGAAATTCTGCAGTTAACAGGTAGCCCAAATACATAAAATTTAACTGGAGGAAGATTTATTGAGGCAGCATGTTTTTAACTGAGGGAATATACTAGCAAATAAATGCTTTACTCTATTAAATATTAGAAGCGGAGCAGGGCAGGCTTCCAGCTTTTGGTGCTGAAGTCTGATGAGCAAATATTTGAGCAGAGAAAGGGGAGGGAAGACAGAAGAAAAGATCCGTGGCATTTGCCTGGGTAGATGATTTTCTGCTTGGAGTTGTTATGTCTCAGTGGGGAGTGGGTAGCGTCAGTTGTTTATAAAATACTGGTGTGACAGAAGTGTGGGACTTTAAAACTCAGGTTCTTATCTTGCCAGCTCATCTTGTGATTCATGTCAGTCAGCAGCAGCTGAGCAGAGCCTTGCTGAGGGTATTATTTACTTTGTTTTTGTTTTTCATCTTGGAATCCTACTTTATTTGTCTTTATTTCTTTCTTCAGCTTCATAGTGAGTGAGAGTCAACATCCCAAAGAGTCTGTGGTCTAAAGAAACAGGAGATAGATACACAAATGTTTAGTTGCTAAGTACTTGAATGGTAAAAGCACATGGAGAAGCCTGAGTGTCCCAGCCTCCTCCCACCACCTTGTGTCCTAGGAGCTGCCACATATTATAATTATTGCTTTATTTCTGTAGCACTTGTGGTACTTCATGAAGCACCTGAGCTGAGCCTGCCCTTGGGCTGGCAGATGGGTTATTTAGGCTCCTAGCCCCGCAAGGCTCATTCTCATGTAAATCCATCCTTCAAAGGAGCTGCTCCTATGAATGGCAGTTATTTGTGTGAGGAAAAGCAAAGTCTGCCCATAAATAATGCACCAAGTATAATGCAGAAAGAGCAAATCTGTTTATGTATTTTGCATGAGATAGTTACTGCATTCAAGTCAAGCTGAAGAAAGAAAGATAACCTGTGGATCAGAGACTGGGACCAGCATCAATTCCTCCCAGGATGCCAGGTGGGCTCCATCTCCAGTTCTCAGCATCTGAGTTTTGGGAAGAGGGAAGAAGAGTTCTGCTGCCATAGCACTCCCTTCATGGTGATTAGGAAGCTCCTCAGAGAGATTTGGGTGTGAATCCCAATTGATTATTGGGCTTCCACTGGTGGTTTGAAGGGTCTGGTGGCATTCACACTCCAGCTGTAGACATCTTGAGTAGTTGTTATCTGAGTCTAAGCTGTTTCTGTTTAAGTGGTCAGTGGGGAGAGAGGATACTCCCCATGGTTAATTCTTCTGTCCTTCCTTAAGATAGGGGGGAGGATCTCCTTTTCCATGGCATAGACTAGATGCTCAACTTTATACATCTGCACTTGAAACTTAATCCCAACCTCCATGACAGTATCATGGGTAAAACAGGTGGATAGAAACCTCAGGAGTTCTCTCATCCAATGAGGGGTCACATGAGGGTCACCCTCTCACACGAGGCTTGATCCAGCTGGGTCTTGATGGCTGGAGACTTCCCAACCTCTTTGCCCATCCTGCTCTACCTGAACCTGTATTGCATCTGAGTATTTCCAATGGTCTGCAGCCCCACAGAAGACTTATCTTGAGGCCACTTCTTCTGTGAATCCCACAGATTTATATGCACAAGTCAGGGGACACAGGTGACACAAGTCAGGTGGTGGCTCCTTTAGGCATGTCCAGTGGCAGAACCAAGGTGACAATTTTTTGGCCAGGAAATGTGGGTTCAGGTGGCATTTCTGCAGGTGGTAAAAGAGGTTAGATCATGTTTCCTGGACCTCTGCTACTTAGTTACCACTGTTCTGTTTGTGCTGCACTTTAAGCACTAAGCTCTGTAGTTCAGAAAGTATTTTGAGGTGAATGGTGGTTTTTAAGTGCACAGCTTCAGAGTGGATTTGTCAGCCCTACAAAGCATGGGCTGCTGTGAGAGAGCTTGCAGGGCTGGAAGAATGAGGTTTCATCTAGGGAAAGTGTTCCAGAAAAGAGACTTTCAGTTTTCTAAAAGAGGATTTCAGTGCTTGGTAAAAATCTCCTCTAAACGTTTATTCTCCTGTGTATTCTGTGTGTGCAGCTTCCCTGCTGAGTTGTCATGAGTGCAAACTTTGGACTTCTCCCTCCCTTAAGGATTTTCTGTGTAGAAAGAAAAAAAGAAAAGAAATAATGTAAAATTTCATTTTACAGAGAACTTACCAGGAAATGTAAATTAAAGAGTTTGGGCAAAAAAATGCTGTTTAGATTCTTTCTGTTCATTGCTTGACTTATGAGTTTTAAGGTTTAGGATTCCAAAGCTTCTTCCATATGCAATTGAGCAATTTCTGCTTTTTTTTTTTTTTTTTTTTTTTGTCCTTCCTGAAGCTACAGCACAGCAAGGTGGTATGAAGAACATCCATGTCTCCTGGGCCTCAACCTAAGCCCCAGCCCTGCTATTTCATAATGATGAGACATCCCTTGTATCTTCATTTGAGAACAAAACCTACCCCTGAGTATTAGCAGTTGTAAACTGTCCACTTACATCTATCTGTTCCCTCTGTCTCTCTCAGCAAGATACAATAATTTAGGAATGATGTGGGAGCTTACAGGTGTTATTCCTGAGACTGACTCACTCCTGTGGTGGCATTTTGTCACCCAGAGAAATCTCACATGTGAGCACATGTGGCACAGCTGTGTTGCTGTGCCAAATCTGCCAATCTCCCTTGGCTGACCTGGCTGTCTGCATTGGGTCTGAATTGCTATCCCTTGTGGTGTCTGGGGAGAAACGTCCCTTCTGACCATCACATCCTTTGCTGGATGCAGCTCTGAAGTTAGCTCTGAAGTGTTTTCCCTGCCTGGCTCAGCAGGGTGTGAGTTCAGCTTGGGACCTGGCTTTTGGCTCCAGCTGAACTTCCTTCCTGGGGAGGATGATTGAAGAAAGCAGCCCATGCATGGGCCTTTATCTGAGGCTTCTTGTAATTTTGTTTCAGGACTGAGCTATTGCAGCAATGGGAAATGCTGCCTGTACAAGGGAAGGCTGATGGGAGCTACAACCACCCCTAAAACCACAGCAAGGGCTTTGCTGTAGGGTTTGTCAGCCCTGAGATGCAGTTTTCAAGAAGGAAGCAGAGCCCGTCTGCCCAAGCCACAAGTTTTTGTGATCAGTGGCTGGCAGTGGTTTTGGAGACTTAACATGTTGAGAATCTCATCTCCTGTGCATGGATGTAGCAAGCCCAAGGGTGGCTTGCATGGATTAGGAGCAGCTCTGCCTGCTGGAGCCCCACGTTCTGGCATTTGTTGCTTTGAGCTTTCCCACACCCCTGTCCCCAAATGCAGAGGTGGGGGTCACGCAAGTGGCATCTCCCGCAAAGAGCAGGAGGCTGCAAGTTGGTGCCTGTTAACCACAGACCTCTCAAACCTGCACAGCCATGCACAGTAAGACAGGTGCTGGTTCTGCATGTCACCAGGTGCTGATGGCACTTGTGTTCTGTAGCAGCCACCACCCCCAGGTCAAGGAGAGGAACCTCTGCCCGTGTCTCAGCGTGGTTCCCAATGGGAAATCTTGGGCTTGTGCAGGGGGGAAGAATTTAGCACTAAGCATTTCTGCAGAGTTTGGTTACTCCATCAGCCTCGGTGTTACCCTCCCTGGGTGGAAAATGGAGTGGGGATGGCTCAGCCTGCTGGGGATGAGAGCTGGCAGCCAGCCTGGCAGGGAAGAAATGGCACAGAGAGGGAGCACCAGGCACTTGTGACTGTGCCCAGTAAAAAAAGGGCACTCCCAGGGGAGCAGCTGTTCAGCAGCCTTTAGAGAAATCTGACTTCTTTGGCAGGCACAATCATTGTAGGAAGGTGAAGACATTTATCAGTGAATCTAGTGATTTTATTGAGGTTATATTTAGGATAATTTTGTCCCTGGGGCATAAGCCCTTTTAGATAGAAAACTCCTCTAACTGCTTGGTAGTAAAAAGAGTGACTGTTTTCTTAAACCTCAGTTTTTGGTGAATTTTTGTTGTAAATGAAAACTAACGGGGATTTTTCTCAGAAAAGTTTGTTAGAAGTCCAGTGTGTTATCTTTTCTTGAGATTGAGATAGTTGAAATGTTTACAAATTAAAAATGTTATCAAGAAGTATCCATTTTGTTCATACAAAAGTTAGTGGGAGGTGGTCCTAAGCCTGGTTCAGTGCTGTTCTGCAATAACCTATCCATTTACTTCATAAGCTTCACTGATTAATTTCATAGTTGCTCTGATTTCCCTTCTTGGCTATCCCTATATTTATTTTTAATATGAATCCTATTATTCAGTTTCTTACTATTACTCTTCATCTTTCCAGGGATGAAGGAAAGAGAAATTTTTGATGTGCATGATGGAAACACAGTAGATAGGTATTTTTCTTCAAGAATACTAGTGCTCACATAGGTCCATGTGTATAATTTATTAATTTAACTCAAATTAAAGCAGTGCATGGATTGCAACATGAAATGAAAGCCCATTGCTGTATATACCTGTGAAAGGAGATGCTGTGTTCCAAAGAGCTTTCAGTGCCAGACCAAAGGTAAATTGTTGAGGTCCATCAGCAACCTGTAACCCAACAGGATTTGGAGCCAGGTCTCTTGAGTTAAGTCTTCCAACCACAAAACCATCCTTCACTTCCCAACAGGGTGATTTAGAACTTTAAGCCAGCTTTTTCCACCAGTTCCCAATAAGAAGAGTCACAGCATGGTGATTCCTTATTTAAAAAGGGAAAAAAAGGTCCACACTGAATACAACTTTCCTGGTTTATTGTGATAATTTCCAGCAGGCTCTCTCAGCTACAAGACGAAGTTTATCACTGTGTTTTTTTGTTAATGAAGTTCATCTCTCTTGTTATACTTCTGTCCCCTTAGAAACAAATTTTTGTTTTATAGGCTGATCCCTGATATTGTGCCTTTGGGCTGTATCCTGCAGACAGGCTCAGGCAGTGCTCCCCTCCAAGTCATATCACATAATGACTTGTGAATGAAAGATATTTCAGATCAAGGAAAACAGGAAAGTTCAGTGCAGAAGAACAGCACAGCTCTCATCCAGTTCTTTTCATTCCCTGATCCCCATGGGATGTGTGAAGGAAATGGTTCATTTATGCATATTCTGCAGAAGGGAAAAAATCCAGAAGGTTCAGAATCACTCAGCAAAACATGAGCGAATCAAAACTAGGATGTGGGTTTCAAATCTCCTGGACAGTCTTTTACTATACCATTTTCCAAAATTATTGTCATCTAATAGAATTATACATTATTATTTTTGGTGGGATTTGTTTTTCTGAGTGAACTTTTCCTAGTTTTTGATCATTTAGTTTTCCCAGTGAGTTTACCAAAGAGATGTGGTGGAAGATGGAAATTTTTTTAACCAGGGCAACTGGACAAATACCTGTCATCGAGAGGATGTCAGTGGGGGAGTGTCAGAAGTAGGGAGAATATTTTACACATTGGGACAGAGTGAAGTATCAGCATCCCATGGCATACTTCAGCTGGAACACATGTCCCAACTGTATCAAACAGTTCTGCCAAACTGATAAGGCCTGAAAGCTGGCCAGGAAAGCTATTTCATGCTGCGGATATTGCATAAGAACACATTGGTCTCTCATTTATTTACAGGAGGATGTATATAAAATCTGAAATCTGTTTTCTGGCCCGTGGCTGTTTAAAGGAAATGGGAGAAAGATGGGGTAAAGCATCCTTCTGTTTGTTTGCTTTGTTCTGTACTCATTTATCTGCAGGAGAGAAGGCATTGCCCCGTATGTCCCTTGTATCTGGTTTGCTTGGTATTTCTGGGGGCTTGGCTGCAATCAGCCCTGAGTGCTTTGCTAATTCTGACAGGGCACAATCTCTTTCAGATAGTGAGTTAAGGAAGCTGGATGGTCAGCTTTGCACTTGTTTGCTGGGTAGGACTGTAGAAAATAAGACAGGCCCTCAGCTGCCAAGTTAACACTTGAGTTCTCTTCTTTCTTTGTGGCCAGGATTTACTGATACACAGACTGGACTTGCAGGCCCTGCTTTTGAAACAGTCTTAACTTTTTGTCATGCTTTAGATAGTTACTTATCTCCTGTTCAGTCCATACAAGCTACTGCTTGGTAGGAAAGGAAGAAAAGGAGACACCTTTGTCCCAACTCCTGCAGCCATTCTTCATGTTTTCCTTATGTTTGTATCACTGGTAATTGAGAAACATTGCTGCCTTCTTCAGCCATGAGTAGTCATTGAAGGGTTTCTCCAGATTTGTGTAAGCAAAAGGAAGACCAGGATTAAACTGAGCACCTGGATTTTTGGAGGCAATTGGTAGCATTGTGTGCTTGTCATTTTGGTCTTTGTTAGGGCCTGATTTGGTAGGTTGAATTGTTGGTGCTGTGGTGGCACAGAGGCTTCTGCCTGTCTCATGTAGCATGTGAGTTGTGCTGTTATCTTTCTTCCTGTTTTTATCTTTCCATCACCAGCTTTCAATATTGAGTGCTTTGAAGCAGTTTGTCCTACACCATCCAAAGAAAGAGGAAAAAAACCCAAACCCTTGACTTTTACAATCCTTAAGAGAGTTTGGATCTTCTGAACCAGGCTGGTCACTGACAGAGGTCACGACATGCCTGATGGAGAAAGGCAGGAAGTGAAATTAATAACAGAATGGTAAAAGCTGACTTTTATTCTCAACTGATGATTCTCAGGAGCTGTGGCCCCTGGAGAGCCTGACATACCTGCTCAGTTCATCAGAAAGGTATGGTACATTGGGAGAAAAAAAGTGTTAGAAATTTGTGTTATGACAGAGGTAGATGGAGCTGAGAAGGTTTTTGCTCTGCATCTGTTTACAAATTTTGAGTTCAATGATCAGAGTCAGGTTTATGTTGATTTGGTAGCTTCTACCCAGCAACCAAAATTGGGTGAACAGCTAAACCAGCTGGAGATAGGCAGAGCAGGACATCTTCCCCATGGAACCAAACCACATGCTATAAGGAATTTGACCCAGGAGAGCTTATTTCCCATCTTTCTTTGGTAGGCTTCCGAGGTTGCATTCTCTGAGCTAGGAGTTGTGTGGAAGTGTGACAGGGAATGATAGCTTGCTTCAAAATTAATTACAGTGAGATAAGGGTTGTGAAATAGAGCTGTTCCTCTTTGGGCTGTCAACGTCTCCCTCGTGCTTGTTCAATGGTCATGTTGCTTTTTCTGGATGTCAATGGCATCCCCAGTTGTTAAAGCCACTTTGTGGTTTGTACCATCTGCACAAGTTGTAGTGAAATCTCAATCTACTTGGGGACATGAAATCTGGTATTTCTGTGCCAGATGTACATATTGTCTCCCTATACCTTTTTGTTGGAAATGGCTGAAGTCTGATATATTCTGAATATTATCTGAATTTCTCTGAGCAAGGATTTCAAGACGACTGCAGGGGGTTATGGGTTCAAGAGGATAAATCCAGCCAGGATCTCACAAAACCACCACGTAAAAATGGTCACCCAAAAGGTGTTGTTGACTGAACCTTTCTGAAGGAGTGTACTGGGAGAGTTGTTTAACTGAAGTGACTCCTCAATTGCTCCCACATAGGCAGCTGATTTGGCAGCAGTTGCTAAAAGTAATGGGGTGGTGGGAAGAACAATTCTTCAACCTGACAGATCTGAAAGTTACATAATTTTAATGGTTTGTAGAGCCTGTCACCTGTTAACAGTTATTGAATAGCTCAAAGAATTATGTGCTGAGAAAGCTAGAGGCTAATAAGGTGGAAATACTGTTTATTAATATTTTTACTATGTAGCCCCATTACCTCAGGCATGAGCCTCTCTTCAGCCCTCATGGAACTCGCTGTCCCAGCTGTATTTGGGCTCTGGTAGGGTGTTTGGTCTGCTGTGCTTTTTTTCCACAAGGTAAATGGAATAAGAGTTCCCTGCTTTTGCAAAGCATGTTGAGATATAAAAAGAAAAAAAGTACATGAGAGAAAACCAGCTATGGTTGTTTTATTTAGTATTTTATTGATTTAATGCCATCTTATTGTTAGCTTCAAAGATTCCTAGAGATTTCCTGTCTCTGAGAAGAAGAAAATTCAGAGGACTAAGCACCAAGAAAAAGGTTTCTGAGATTGGATCTTATTAAATGAGATGATAAAAAAAGAGTTGTGTACATCTTTAAAAATGTAAATCACACTTAGGGGACACATATGAAGCTAAGCAATTAGGCATAATATGAGATTAATATATTTGTTTCAAATTTTCCTGTAATCAGCCCTTTAATGAAAGCACTTGGTCCACCAAGACCAGATAAATGATACAGATGAGGGGTGAGAAAGTGCTTGAAGTGAGTGAAGAGTAAAAAGCCTCAATTTCTACTTGACTACAGATTAAAAAGTCTTCATTGGGTGTCCCATATTACAGATGGAAAAGATAAGGCAAAGGTGAAAAGAACTGTGCTTTTCATCTGGTGTCTGCATAGGACATGATTTGGGCTCTTTTCTAGGGTTTGGAAGAGAAAAGCTACCAAGATATAGGTCATTCTACCATCCCTCACCAGCTGCTGGTATCAGGTATATTGTCAAATGGGTGAATTCTGCTTGATGGCAGCCTTTAGGTTTATCCTTTTGTGATTCAGGTGTGATTGAGTTTCACTTATTAAAGTAAATATAATTTTGACAAATCTAGGCAGTCAAACTCCTCTGAGAAACAGGATGCATTTAATTTTTCATTGTCACCAAAGGAGATTTGAATGACTGAATTTTGCAAACATTAGTCCCACTGTTATATACAGCTATCAATATGTATCAGATATATCCATATATATATCTCAATATGTATCTGTGTACACACAGACATTAATATATTTTTAAATTAAGAATGTTATTGTATTAAAATATATGAACATATGTGTACATACAGACATAATTATATTAAAATGCATTTCTGCTCTTCTGGCTGAGCAACAGCCTTGATTTCTGATGTTTCAAGTTACATTAAGAGAAGGCTTCTGAAGTTGGAGTTCCATGAACTTTGACACAAGAAGTCTTTCTTGCTCAGATTATTGCTCTCACTGCCCTTTAAAAAAAATGTGGGTTTTTTTTAACTAAATTTTCTGGGCAAATATTTCTCCATTTTGCTGGTTCGATGAGCCATTATTTGAGCAACCTGATGAAATCATCTTATTACAGTGATGGCTTTGGGGTATTTCTGGATTTTGATTTGATAGCTTGATTGTTTGATTCTGTACTAAGGATGGGAGAACAGCAGAATCAATTCTAAATCAAGCTGCTTCTAGCTGCTGGTTTTTGTTGTTCATTTGTTGTTGTTATTTTTCTCAATTTTAAGATTGTGTAATACTGGAGGTGAAGACAGAGTGCAGAAATTGGCCTTCGGCTCAGCCAGGTACTTGGGTACATTGTTTTCCCTTTGCCTTCCATGTGTGGCTTTGAAGTCTTTTAAATTACTGGTGTCCTTGGCTGTCTTGTTGTAGGACATCATTTAACATTTAGTATTGTGAGACCTCAGGGTCCTCAGCATGTTGTCTTTGTTAAGTGAATTCATTTCTGGGTGGAAGTGTCCACAGGGCAAAGCCACTCTCCCCAGGGGGACAAGTTGCCATCTCTTCAGGAGGTCTCAGCAAATGGACTAAAGATTAAGCAGAGAAAACTGATTTTTACAGCTGCTAAAAGAGATTGGAGACTCACTGCAGGGGTACTGGGAAGCTGTTGTTGCCTTTCACCATTGGTGGGCTCCTAAACCTTATCTGAGTGCTTGGTCTGGTCCTGAGACCTTGGCAGCCTTAGCATAAAGAGTATGAAAGGGAGGATGATGTCACCTGGTTTGGAGGGTCTGACATATAAGCCCTGTGTGGGTAGGTTGAAAATTATTCCAGTAAAGAATTCAAAAAATACACTTTGAAGAGTTAATTGAGGTCTCTGTGCATCTCACCAATCATCTGTAGGGTTTGCTGGGAGTTTTTCAAAAGCGTGCAAAGAGTACTAAAGGATTCCTCTGCTTGTCAGACACATCTGTGTCAGGGTTGTAGCCAATAACCAAGTGACAGACACCTTCTGTCACCCCACTGCTCTGCCAGGGGGAGATAAAAGGGGTCATAAAGGAGACCTTAAAGATGGGGGGGAAAAAAACACTGAAGAGGTTAAATGAAATTAATAAATAGTAATAGAGATATGTAGATATGGATAAAGAGACTCAGTCTCATATAAACACTGCAAGAAAGTCCTCTGTGCTGCTGGTGGTTCCAGCAGTGCCTATTTCATATTTGCTTCTTCACTGTTACTGTTCTCTGTTATGATGTGCTTATTATCATATTTCAGCACTTAAAGGGTGGCTACCAAGAAGTTGGAGACTCCCTTTTCACCAGGAGTCCCATGGAAAAGATGAGGGGTAATGGGTGCAAGTAACTCCTGGGGAAATCCCAATTGGACACCAGAAGAGAATTTTTTCACTCTGAGAACAGTCAAATATTGGAATAATCTCCCCAGGGGACTGGTGGGTTCCCCAACACCAGACACTTTAATATCTGAGTCTTAAAAGACTCAGCTTGACAGGGTGCTGAGCCATCTCATCTAAACTGTGTTCCTACCTAGAAAGGTTGGACCAGGTGATCCTTGAGGCCCCTTCCAACCTGGCACACTACGATTCTATGAATATTTCTGCTTCCATGGTACCTGGAAAACATGGAGATTTCTCCTCCAGAGTAACTGTTAAAACAGGCACGATGTACCCCACAGGTGTGATGAGGACCACATTCACATCAGGTGCTGTCACCTGGGTGAGAAGCACTCCTGCCATTTCTTTCCAGCCTGACCATACATACAGTGAGGGGCTCTCTCTGCTTTGAAAAGTCACAGTTCAACATGGACCAGAAAGGACATGGAAGCCATGAATATTGTCTCATCTTCCAGCATATGTGTCATCTTCCTTTTATAGCGTTTTCTTGAAACTAGAGGCTTATTTCTAGTTTTTAGCATCAATTATTCCACCAGCTTCAGTTAGCAGCTTTGATTTAGACCTATGAGCCCATTCTCATAACTAATCAAAGCTTTTAATAACACTATCTATAGTGCTCTTGTAACTTTGCTAAAAATTATCTAATATCTGTCAAGAAATGCCAAGAGATTTGTTTTTATTAACTTAAATAGTGACAGGATTTATCCAGTCTGTAGCCAGTCATACTCTAAAGAAGCATTTAATTTTGGATGTCTACCCATTTTTCAAATGCTTAATGTTTGCATGTTTTTCTCTGTCATTTGTGAGCAACTTTACTGCACGTTCTGCACTACAGAAAAATCAAATTGGAGGTCCTTATCGTAGAGTGTTTGCAATTAAAATGAGAGAACGAGACATAATGAGAGCTGGCAACAGGCTGTGGAGGGTTTTGTAGAGAGACAGCACAAGAAGAGATTGATATTCACTCTTGAGAGAGCATTTTGTTACAAATAGTACAGCTTGTGTTGTACCAGAAGCTTGGTTAGGAGCATTTAATGGTGACCAGTGATAGGATCAAGCAGGATGAGTACATATTAATGTGTATATATTATAAAACAGGCAAACTGGGTGAAAATCTTGGTTCTTCAAATTCAATACATGTTTTGTTCCTGACTTCAGTCAGTATTTACTCTACCACTTTGAAGGAGATTATTTTGTGGGTCCCAGTCTAGGATGTGGAGCTGAGAGGGTAGATGTATATTATGGGGCTGCTACCTCCTGATTTGCAGGGGCAGACATCTCCCTGCAATTTCATCCCATTCATTATAAGAATTAATTGCCTTAATGCAGTAACAACCATATCTGGAGTTTGCTCCATGAACCTCCTCTTGGGAGAAATAACCTTACTATATCTTCCCCCTTTTCACTGTACTGCTGAGATTTTAAACATCTCATGGAGGGACTCTGTGTTTCTATGTATGAGGCCTGAAGGGCTTTAACTCTGGTTTTGGTTGAATCCTCCCAGCATGATTAGATGGTGATTAATCCCCAGTGAAGGAGTGTTGTTATGGTATAACCTGTACTGAGCTTTGTGGGAGAGCCTCAGTGATGCTCTGTCTGCTGCTTGCAGAGGCAGATGTGGTAGAGATGGCATAGGGTTTTCTCTGATGATTTCTAGTTTTCCATTCACCTTTCCACTGAACCTGAAATTCATTTTTTAAAAGAAAAAAAGGGTTTTTTGGTTGGCTGGTTGGTTGGTTGGTTGGATTTTTGTGGGTTTATTGGTTGGGTTTTTTTTTTATTCTGAAGCCTTTATTATTCATAGATAAATCAAAATCTTGTAAGGACTTTCCCATTTCTGACTACTCCCCAGAGCATACGAGGTGTACCAGATGTTCCCTGCTTCCCAGGGAAACACAGCCCTCAACCCATAGCTGCTGGAAAAAATTTTCTGTCTGCATTTCCCTTCATATATACCCCATACTCCCAATCCAAAGTCTGGCCCAGAGTTTCTCAAATCCAGGTAAATGCAGCCTGGATGAAGGATTTTTTGTTCTCTTTGGATGTTCTCGGGTGCATCAGTTTTGCAGTAGAAATGAAGAAATTAATTAATTCCTCTCCTGTATGCTTGAAATTTTAGGAGCCAGGGTCAGGTTTGGCACAGGCAGTGCAGGGATGATGTCTTCATGGGCATTGCCTAAGATGCACTGTGGAGCTCTTCTGGAATAAATTGCATTGCAATGTATATTTTATATCTTTATCTTTCAGTTAGGTATTGAAAACAATATGTCAAGTTGAAAGGCAAATGAAAACCTTTGTGTAAATATGCCCTGGAGGTAGGTTGATTGAACTCTGTATTTTTTTTCATTCCTGGCATCTTGTGAGAAAATTCTGTGTGGGCGAGATGATGCACTGCTGGATTTTATAACAAGGTTCCAGCAGAAAGTCTAACACAAAAATAAGTGTGGATTGTTGGTTTTTTCCCCCCCAATTTGTTTCAATTCAGCTCAAGTTCTGTCTTTTAACTACACACTTTCTTATAAGAGTTTTTTATCTAAGGAGTTCTGACCAATTTATCTTAGCTTTTAGGAGTCTCTCTTTGCAAATGCCCAGCATCTTTCTCAATGTTGTCACCAGTGGGTTAAGTGTTGATGTCATACTCTCACCTTCTTCTATATACCCTGAGTTTCAGAAAGGACTTTTTATAAGGGTAAAAAACGCAGTGACAGGACAAGGGGTAATGGCTTTAAACTTCAGACTTCAGATGAAAAAGTCTTAGAGGAAGAGGGTAGGTTAGGGTTGAACATTAGGAAGAAATTCTTTAGTGTGAGGGTGGTGAGACACTGGCCTGGGATGCCCAGAGAAGTTGTGGATACCCCACTCCTGGAAATCTTCAAGGCCAGGTTGGATGGGGCTTGGAGCAACCTGGTCTGGTGGGAGGTGTCCCTGGCCATGGCAGGGAGGTTGGAACTAGATGGTCTTTAAGGTCCCTCCCAACCCAAATCATTCTATGATTTTGCTTATTTTTTATACCAATGAAATCAGAGAAATTATGGCTTTACACGTGATACTAGATTTTTGCCCAATAATTAAGAATTCCACAAAGTTTAGATGTTCTGATAAGGGGCACACCCAAAGTGAAGCTGTGGTCAGCAGGCATGGAGGAGTAGAGGGATCTCCTCAACATTGCCCACACTGCTCTGACTGATGGTTTCCCATGAACTGAAGAGATGCAGAGCCCCACCCTGTGAAAAGGGATGTAAAAGAAAACAGATCTTGAGCTGTGCATATCTTGCACTTACATGGTGATTGTAAAGATGCTAAATCTAACACAAGTCAGGTGTCAGAGTTTAAAATAAAAAAGTGTCCAGTCTTCCTGGAATCACAAAAATCTCCCTAAAAACAATGAGGTTATGTAAGGTTTTCAGTTGGATTCTGGGTTTTGAGGCTTTAGGGTGTACTTGTACTGGGAAGTCAAACTGTTCCCTGTAACTCTGAAGCCTAACAGGTACCAAAATAAAACAAAATAAAAATGAAAGCTGAGCCACAGCATTACTCATGTCTTACAAGCTCAGACTTGACAAAAAACAAGCCCACAAATACCCCAAGACTGAGGACAAACTTATGAGAGTTGGCAATATCATTACTGTGAGTCCAGGAAAAGCAGAGAGTGAAGTCAATTAGAAACTGATGGTGAACTGGGATTATCTGGACTGAAATGTGCAAAGAAAATCAAAGGTATTATTAATGATAAAAAAACGAGTCCCTTACAAATTCTTTAATTTATTTCCACAAATGCATGGTTTGAGGTGCCATTTGGAACTTAGAAAAGAAAATTTATTTTATCTTTCAAGATATATTCTTCCCAACTTGACAGTGCCCTTTTCAATAATTCAATGAGGCTGGTGAGCAGAAAAAAGGTGCTGTAGTGAGTCAACTTTGCAGCTCTGCATTGAGTGAGTGGCACTGCAGCCTCACCACAGACACCAAAAGGAAGGAAGAGCAGGGAAGAGAGCCTGAAAATGAATAAAATTGCTGAGACATTCCTCAGTGACAGGGATGTGGAGAAAAGAGAGACATTTTATCTCTCTCTCTTCTTTTGCTTGAGGAAATAATGCCTTTAAAATAGCTGGAAAAAAAAATTCATCATGTAGAGCAGTCTGTTTGCCTCTTGGATTTACTTTTCCTGTGGGAAAAATAGGCACCAAACCTCACTTGACCCATGTTCTACTCTGGGTTTTTTCTGTTCTAAAAGTTTCTTCTTCAGAAAATAAGGGAAGGGAAAGCAGCATGTGACCTCAGTTGTTGGGATGAAATATGACAGAGTAAGCAATGGTACGAAAACAAGAAACTCCCTCTTTTTTCCTTCCAGGCACCAGAAAAATCTCACTTCATGCAAACCATGTATTTCGGGATTATCTCTAATTGGAATGCACTGGGACTGAAAGGTTTTAACCACAGACTCTCACAGTTCACTGAACTGATCAAAGGGGAGGTTTTCACCAGCAAATCTCCATCTCCTGGGCCCATCTCTAATCACACATAGGAAAGGGATGGAAAAAATAAGAAGCTGCTTCTCTGCTCTTACCCAGCACGGATCAGTGTGGGGACTTGGAACTCGGCTCCCCAGCAGCTGACAGAAGTAGGGACTCGGCCCTGAATCTTTGATCCAGGGAAAACCCTTTGGTTTGCTGTCAGGCCCTGCTCCAGGGCAGGTTTAGAGGGCTGATCCCCTAAGTCCTGCCTACGTGGATGTATTTTTGGTTAATACTGGAGCTTCCCAGTCTAAGTGTTTAACATCTCTCCTGTTGACAGTACAGATCAGAGCTGAGGAATGCAGCTGCCTTTCCTGATCATAAGTTGACATAAAAGAGGTGTCCTGGTTTGGGCCAGGATAAAGGTGATTTTCTGTCTTGTACTTTTACTTTCAGCTAAGTCTCTTGTAAATAGCTGCATTTGCTGAAATTAACAGCAAGTTTCTCAGACAGTGTCTGCTTCTGGGACTGATAACACTCGATGTTTATAGTTACAGCCAGAGACTGGTGTGCAGAGCCAAGGACACTGCTCAGCTCTGAGGAACATTTTGCCCTCTGGACGGAGAAATGGAGTAAAGAGGTCACACCTGAAACTCTCCTTTGGGGAGGAACAGACAAGAGAAATGACCAGAATTGACCAAACAGAGGATTCCATCCCATACACCTCATACTCAGTATAAATTTGAGGGATCATGAGGGTCAAACCCCTTTCTTTCCTTCCTGCTTCCCCTTCTTTGCCTGTCCCTGTTTGCTTTGGTATCCTGGGAGGATTCCATCCATTCCTCTGCCTGTGCTCCTGATCCATGCCAGCCTGAATCTGTGTGTTCCTGCCTCCAGCTCCCAACTGCTGCTGACCCCAGGAGTCCAGCCTGGACTTTCCCAGGGCTGCCCTGCAGCCTCAGTGGGGATGTGAGAGTTACTGGGGGAGTGGGGGGAGGAACGTGGTATCAATTTTCTTGTATATTTGTATATATTTAATAATTTCTCCTACTTACCATTACTGTTTCATTAAAGCTGTGTAGTTTAGTTTCCAACCCATAAGTCTCTCTCCTTTATTCTCTCTCCTTTCTTTATCAGGGAGGGGATTAATAGAGAGCATCTGTTATTTGGTTTAATTGCTGGGCCAGTGTTAAACCCTGACAAGAAGAAACTGCTTTTATGTGTCAGAGCCTCTCTCTGTGGCTTACTCTCTGTTGGAGGACAGCCTTTCCAGTGAGCACGTTGGCATTGCTGGCACACAAACCAACCCTGAAAGATCTTGGAAGAGCAGACTCAGCCAAGGCAATCGTTCCCCCTGCAAGGGATGGCACTTGTGATGTCTGCCTGCCAGCTGGGGATGCCATCAGTGCTTGGTTTTGGGGAAGGTCCCCTCATGCTTCACACTCAGGAGATGACAATGTGGGCAGGAGGAACACAGGGGCTAAAGTCACTGTGGGGTAATGAACCCATGGAAGCTGGAATGGGAGTGATGTCTCCAAAAGAGTTCAGATTTTCCCTTCACCTCTCCCTGGTGTCAGTGATTTGTTAGAAAGGGGTGGCTGGAATGGAGCATGCTGACACTGTCAGAGGTGTGAAATGAACTTGGCTTTTTCTGGAAATAATTGTAAGTAGTTTCTTTAAAGCAGGATGTAGAAGCTCAGTGTCATGAGAAATGCTGGCAATCTGGGGGCTTCATCCTCATGGGGTTGAAGGGCAACAGTGTGTCCCACCCTGTTTCCCTTGAGTAATGTAGAACATGACATTAGCAAGGATTAGAACAATCCAAGGGATTTCAAAGGATAGAAAGACCCATAATGAAGGAATAAGCCAGTATTTGAGTAATGAGGTTTAGCACAAAGGTTTCTCAGGCCAGAGTACTCTGTTTCAGCCCTATGATAATGTTTTTCACCTTCCTCTCAGAGAGTGGACATATACCAATGTCACAGACATGGCACAGCACTTGCTGGGCTAGATGCACCTTCTTGCTGGGTATTTTGTTTGTTGGACATCAGAAAATCTGTTGAGAGGCCAGAGAGGGAGAAGAGGGAGATCATCAGCTGGTATAAAGCAGAACAAGTCCATTAGCACCAGTGGCACCCAGCTGGTGCCAGCTGAGGCACTTGTTCTCATGGCTTTTCTCTGCAGAGCTGCAGGAGATGGAAATGGTTATGGACATGAGTATTAAACAAGGTTTTCCCTATGGATCACTGCATGAGTGAGCACACAGTGGTCCCAGGGCACTCTTGTGTCCAGGAAACCCCTGAGGTGCTGATCATGGTAAGTCAGGAGAGTGAATCAGGTGAAGGATCTCTCCATGTTTTCTCTTTCTTATGTTTTTCAGGCAAATGTTTTTTACAAGCTGGGGGAGGGTGAGGGGTGCATTTTGCTGCCCTTTGGTCTTACCCAGTGTGGTGGGTTTGCTCTTCTTCCTTGCTGGGAGGTTGGTGATTTTCACAGTAGGTGGACAGCAGGGAAGACACTGAGCCTCTCTGGTTGGCTGTGTTTAAGGAGTAGAGGACAAATGCACTTTGAGGTGGTCTCCATTTGTGTTTTTCTGCTTGTGGGCAAGAGAGCAAATCCTTTGCAGAGTTATTCACTGCATGTTGCTTTTAGAGAGAAACTCCAAAAGAGGATGGATTAAAATCTGCAGTATGTTAGTGTCTCAGTGATTGTGTTTGTGCAGTTAAAGGGCTAGAAATGCAGGCTGAGGTTTAGGTGGCTGACAAGTGGTGACACCTCATGGGGCTGGTTCCAAGCCTGGCTGTGGTCACCTGGCCTGCAGGGTGGCATCAGGAACCCCGTGCTGGGCACACAGAGTTTGAAGTGATGCTACTGAGAATCAGAGTAGGAAAGATTAAACATGGGGTTGTTTGTTAATGCCCACTTGGAGCAGAGGTCCTCATGTTCATTCCTGGCTGGAAACATTGAAGGCCCTACTGAAACACGGGTGGGTCCATGCAGGCAGCCTGGGGTGTGCCAGGGTGGTTGGATGGAAGGGAAAAGTTGTCCATGCTGCAATTGTATCCATAAAGTTTGAGCCATAGAGAAAATGTTGGTACCCAGAGCAATTTGCCTTGTGCCTGATGCTTTTACTTTGGTGCTCTTTGCCTTTTGCCCCTCACTGCCTGTGGGGCTGATACTGGAGGAGCATTGTCAGCCAGGAAAAGGCAACTCCTGATCCAGCTCCAGCTGAAACCAGCACCATGACTTTGCCTGCAGAGATCAGGATGGCTGAGGGACAAGCCTGCTTGATTTGTGTCTGTTGCCTGAACCCAGGATGCTCCTTGCAGGTCTTGCACCCCATTTCCCCAACCAGTACTCTAGGCATCTGTCCTCTTCTCATGTTTTATATCACTTGGAATCAGCTGTATAAAAGGACAAGATAGTTAGAAAGCAGCAGCATTGGTAATTCAGAGCTTGGTATAAGCTGATTTTCCTCCTGTAAAACAATTTTTTTCTAGTTCAGAACTAGCTCATTTATCTTTGCTGATTGTATACAAGAAGGACAGAATTCAGCCTGATCTTTGCTTAGTTGGACTGACCGTGTGAAGAGAAGGGGGGTAAAAAATCAACAAATACCAATTTTTCAATTTTTTATTTCCCTTCTCCCACCCTGGAAATGTTACTCAGGGTGCAAAGAAGGAGGAGGTCCATAATAAGGTGCTTTTACAGATGCTTTTTAAAGAGCTACGCTTCAAGTGTTTTGTTTAGATTTTTAAATGTCAAGTCAGTCCCACTGGTTAATTGAGATTTAAATATTAAATAGGTTCCCAAACAGGCACAGACTGTGCAATGTCATGTCCGATATTAAACCTGCCACTCAGCTACCTGGCCCCTTCCACTTAAATGGCTCAAAATCAAGCATGTGTAAAAATCTGGAAGGGTGGCATTAAAGGGTTGCCTGCATTCCCCCATCCTCTCTCTTTGTTAAGTACTTAATTATTTTTGTCGCCTTCTTACCTCTACATAAGTGGGAGCTGCTCTGTGTCTGATGTGGGTAATTTGTCATTGTATTGTGCTTCTAAATTGACATTTATAAATTAAACAGCAGTGTGCCATCCCAGAGAGAGCACCACTTGGTACAATTAGAAATGTAATTGCAGAGTCACCTGGGAGGCAGCTGGGATGGGGAGTGCATGGCAGGCAGTGGAGATGGGGATGCCATAGGTAACATCCATGTGCAGAAGATCTGCCTGGACGATCCCATTAGGATTGCACTCACCAGTTTGCTCTGGGGAGGCAAAATGGAAAAGGCATTAAGGGAACTGCATGCAGGACTTGCTTTCATTGAATTTAGATGAGATTTTCTATTTCGTATCACCCTGAGCAATGTATTGATTCTTAATAGCATAGAAATCTTAGATGCCTTATGCAAAGTATGGAGAAAGCACTGGACATGGAACAAACAATTAATTTCTCTCCTCCTGCATACTGAGACCTATTATTAGAGCAGTCCTTGGAGGAGACAGTTTTGTGGGTCCCCAAAGAGCCACACAGACACCCTGTCCTCTCCCAGGTAGGATGATCTCCCAGATAACATCATAAACAACTGAGCTTTCTGGGCTGAATTCAATCAGATCTGAGCTTGGAGAGGTTGGTGGGGAAACCATATGCTCCCTAAGCTCCCAGGAGCTGTGTTTACTTCTGCTTTTATCACACAGGTTGGCTTGTAGCCTCCTTTCAGATGTGATTATCATCCTAATTGGCCCTAATGAGAACTACACATGCAGAGGAAAGGGAATAACATGTGTCGCTCCCCACAGACTTGTTCTATCTCCAAATTACAAATAAAAGGGAAAAAAAATGTGTGTGTTTAGATATATATATAGATATATATCCTCTGCATTGCTCTTGCTTTCATCATGACTTTCAGCCCTGTGTGTGTCAAACATTTTTTATCTTATTTAGTTAGATGAGGCTGAAAAAGCCCCAAACTTGCAAGTGATTTTTGGGGTTCCTTTTTTTTCCCCTCTTGAACTGGAGTTAAACTAAAAAGGCAACTCTGGAGGCATGAAGCTTCCTGCTGGTGACTGCTCCAGGTCTGTCCCTTGTGCTGCTGCTGCTCCTCAGCACTGCCTGGGGACAAGCAAACCTCCCCTGTGGGGTCACCAGGGTGTTTGTGGCTCCCTGGCAGCACTGCTGTTCCGAGGGACTGGTCCAGTCCCTGCTCCTGGGGTTCTTTTGCAGCATGTGACTGGGTTGAATCCATCAAATTTGTTTCTTGCTGGGTACACACTGCCTCATGGTGTTGTGCCAGGGACCACTGACCCTGACTGAATGAGTCACCTCCTGGGGAAAGGAGCCCTCAGCACTTTTATGATTAACGTTTTAATGATGTGCTATCAGGGAACTTTTCTCCCAGGAACAAATACCTGGAAAACCCCCCATCTTAACTGCTTCTCTGGTTAAAGTTGTCACTGCACATTTGTTAGGAGTGCTGGAGGCTGTCCAGGCTCAGGTGAGGAAAGAGAAGTTTCCTTGAAGCTTGCTGAAGTCCTCCCCTATTACTGTGAAGGGAAAAAAAATGCCTCCAGGATTATACTTCGTCTTTTTTATGCTTAACTAGATAAATGACACTCTGGAGCATTTGTTAGTTCAGACTGTTGTGATTTCCTGGATGTTGAGTGGAGGGGTACCTCTAGGTCCTTGGGGTTGGATCCTGTTTTGGGGTTGAGATTGATCAGGCATCAGAACAGACCTTGAGCTGCCCTGCTCTGCCGGGTGCCATCCTTCATATTTCCAGGTCATCTTAGGAGCAGGAGCTGCTCTAGACATGGGTGACACATGGAGCAGCAGCCAGAGACCATCCCTGTCCCCACCATTTATGCTCTCTATGTTCCAAGACTGAGAAGTGTGAAAATGGAGAAGGTGAAGCTCGCCCTGGGGATAGGAGTGGACCTCCAATACGCAGCAGGTATCTCTCTAAACCACCTTCCTGGTGGCAGCAGGAACACCAAATGGGTTGCTTTCCAAGTGCAGCAAAATTCAGTCTGGCTTAAATTGCCAAGAAGCTTTAAACTGACTCTGTCCATAGCTGATGTGACTCAGCAAACCATAAATCAGTATGGCTCCATCAGGGCAGTAACTCAGGCAAGCACCAGGAAAGGACCTGGCCCACAGAGAACATAAAAATAATATAGAAAGCCAGGAATTAATAAATTCACAATATACATGTAGCCATGGTAGTAGTAGTAGTAGTAATTAGAATAATAATAATAATAATGGTATTTTCCCTAGTGGGAGAAAAATCAACCTTTCATGCTTGTTGTGCCTGGAGCTATTAAATATGGATGAGACAGATGAAATGCTGCTTCTCCTGTTACATAGAAATGAATAAACAGTAATTCTCAACCACTGTATGCATCTCAGGCTTAAGAAAGCCACAAAAACAAGTTAAATATGAACACCTGCTAACATTTGTGTATAATAAATGCTACCCCAGAGCTTTTGTCAACAAAGAGAAAAGATTTGCTTCCTTATAAAGATGGCAGCTCAACCAAAGTGTGTTTACCCTGCTTAAGTTAGGAAGATGGGTTCACTGCCAAACATGGGGGCCAGTAAACAAGTGTTACTTAACTGGGTGGGCTGGCAATGCTGCTGCTGCTTTACTGCAGATTTAGGAGTGAGTGTGCCATATAGAAAGCAAGAAACACCTCTGAAATGTTAAAATTTCTCAGCAAAATGGCAGGGAATAATCCCAGCTTTTTAGCAAGTCTCTTTTCTGGGGAAGAGCTAAGCTGTACCCTGGCCCTTTCCATGGATGTGTGTGGGGACAGCAGGCTGTGATACAAGAAAGGGGAGAACTAAAGCAGAAGTTCCAGGGTGGAAGCAGGTTGTGGCTGGAGGTGAAGATGCTCTCCCAGTTCAGGAATGAGTGTTGGAGTGGGAGGAACCTGGGGTTTGTCTGCTTTATGCCCTCCCTACCCTACTTCCCACATATTTCATATGTGGTGGTGCTGCCTAATCCCATAAGGATGTGGTAAGGATAAATGCAGGGGAAATTTTGAGGGTTTGGGCTATTCTAGCTGAAGAGGTGAAAAGGAAAATTGTTGTGTGCCATTTAAAATGGTATAGCTAAGTCTTGGGATATGAGCTTTAATTTCATTAGCTGCAAGTAAAAGTGTTATCTGCAGTGGCAGGAAAAGGCCCATCATTTGATTCACTCAAAGCAAGAACAAATGAAGACAGGGGTTATATTCATTCCAGATAAAGTCCAAGAAGATCACACAGGCTGTTTCCACCACAGGTATGTAATGCACTTTTCAAAGCTGTGTTTTCCCTGGACATCTTGTGATAATTCTTTGCTGGTTTAATTCCACTGAAGTTATCTTTACTACTACGTGTCCTGAGCAGGATACTTGGGTGAAATAATGGTCTTGATGTAATTGGGCAGTATTTTACATGCACTTTTCCTTGCATTTTGCTGTGGGTTAACCCTAAAGAATTTCCCATTTGTCTCAGTAATAGGCTTCACTCTCCATGCATTTTGCCTGCCTGTTTTTTCCCCATTAGCTGCTGCTGGCTCCACTGCATTGTTAGACTGTAGGAACAGCTGCACTGCATCAAGCCAAAAATGCAGCTTGTCCTGTCCCCCCCATCCCTGGAGCCAATGCCAGATGTCTGGGGAGGGAAGTACAGGTCAGCATTTAATGGTAATGTAATTATTATAATACTGTGGGTACTTCCCTAGCATTCAGGAGGAGGTGTGCAAGCATTTTCTGAGACTCAAATCATGCCTTTAGTAGTCTGGAGTGGATTTTATCACCATTTATTTCCAGTCCTTTTCAGAATTCTTGTTAATATTCACTGTTCTATGAAAAAGGAGCTGGATGAAGTTTGTTTTGGTGGGGGTCCTTACTACCCTCATAAGCTTTCACCTCATCCTTTAGTTGGAAGGAAACCCCCCCCTTCCCTATTCTACTGAGCTTCATTCTGCCCTCCTCAGTTGCCCCTTCCAGACTGAGCAGCCCCAGTTGATTCATTAATTCCTCTTTATGGGGCTGTTTCAAACTTCTGGTCATCACTGGCACCCTTACTGGTTCTGCCATGTCCTGCAGGCAAGGATGAGGATCTCAAAAGCACAAAACATTCAGGGTGTGGCAAACTGCTTTCTAACACCGGATATGAAATGGATTTACCATGTATTCTTTGCTGGTTTCTTCCTTTTAGCCAGTTCTTTTTCCATGCAGGAAGCTGCTCCTATCCCCTAAGAGCTCATCTGCTCAGAGATCCTGCATTCAGGCACTCCACTGAAATCCAAGGAATTTACATCAACAGGATTTTTTCATCTGCATACATGGTGACCCCTCCAGAGTACTCCAGCACATTCATGAGGCCTGGGTCCCATCTCAAAAGCCACATTAGCTTTTCCTCCATCTATTTTATTCTTCCAGGTCTTCAAAAGTTCTATCCTTTGCCAGAGGGATGTTCTTCATTAGAGTTTTTACTAACCTGCTGATGTCAGATTTACTAATCTGGGGTCCATTGTAATTCCTGAATTGTTCCTTTGACCCCCATTTTAAAAACTGTGTCACATAAACTGCCTCCTAATCTTTGGGTACCCATAAAGCTTTTAAGGGAGAAACATCAACCTGTGTTTAGGGTCTGGTACTTTGACATCTAAGTTCTAACCAGAGAATGGTTGTGTCAGTTCCATCTATAACCCCTTCTACCAATCTTTTCCAGTGTGGGAATCTCCCAAGACCTCTCTGGAGTGAACACAAGTGTCAAAAAATTAATGTTGGGGCTTTTTTGCTGTAGCCATGCAGGTTTATTCATACTTCTCCAATACTTGATTGTTTTTCTGGTCCAACAGCTACTTGTCACACTTCTGGTTTCTGATATGTGCAAAACAGTCTTTATTGAATTTCCTCATGTTGCAACTTGTTCTTCAAATGCGTTTTGCTTTTCAAAGTTAATATATTCTATCAGCTATAACTTAAAATCCATTTTTGTTTCCTTGTTTGGACACACAGCTTCTGTTTTTGTGGATGCTGTCTTAGTCTCATATTTTCTCTTGCCCAGCTGCTTGGCCTGCCAGACTTCCCTGTTTCTAGAGTTTCTTTTTTTTACATGGGTTACATATTTGTTCTGAGTGTCAAGTGTTGACATATTTAAGAACTCCTTATGCCTCCTGCAAGTTTTAACTCTCCTGGTTCTGTCTCCAAGGGCCTTCTAACTTCTTGTTTTAAAAGCTTCCTCACTTCTATCATACTTTTTCCAAAATTAAACTTGGCAGTGAAGATTTAGCACCGTGTAAGAGGTTATGCCTCCTTTCCTAAGAGTTCTGGCTTTGTCATATGTACACCCTACTATAGATTGAGAGTTTCTTGCCATGGAGAGCAAGAAGGGGGAATCCAGTTCTGCAGACTCCTTTTGCTGTTCATTTCTAACATCACTCTCGAGTCCTGGCTTAAAAGCCATTCTGTATATTTGTGATTAAAACCCATTGCATGACATGGGAGAGCAGCTGGCTGCTTAACATCTTTAAAATGGGTTTTAGTAGAGAAGCTGGCTGCTTAACATCTTTAAAATGGGTATTAGGAGAGAGTTATAGAAAGAAATTATCCAGCAGCAAATTTGAAATGAACAAACAAGAGCTGCTTTCTCTTGTACTTTGTTACTCAGTGGACTCAATTCTGCTGGAGGCTGTGAGGTTTAAAATGTGAATGGGTTGAAGAAAATTAATTCCATGGATTAGTAGAGGACAGGTAGCTCCTCCTTGGTGGGTCAACACAACTGACACTGGAATAGAGATCCCTTTTCTGGGTCACTGAGTGTTGGAGGTGTGGGGAGATGAACGAGGTAGAGGAAATCTGCTGCAGGATCTCCTTTTCTTACACTCTTTCTTTAAGTAACTGCTAATGGCTGTAACTGGAGAAAGGACCCTGGACTGAGGAGAGCCTGTTCCTTAATCTTGTTGAGCATTTTTTTCCCTTCTTCATGTCTGCCTTTAACCAGGTAAAAAGGACACTTTTCATGACCAAGCCAAGTGAGTTTACATTTCAGGATCCTTAAGTCTTCATTCTCTTGCAATGAATTCCTGGTCACTTAGAAATAGAAATATTTTTATGGGAAAGGTCTTTGTTTCAAGGAGAACATAAACTTGCTAAACAAGTGAAGCTCTTATTAACAGCAGAAAGCAAAACTCTTTTGCTTGAGGAAGTATCAAGCTTTTTCTGCTATTATAGCAGCTTCACACACACTTTTGACCTGTTGTGTTTTGCAGCTTATTTATTCATAATAAACTTCCCTGGCTGTGGTGAGGACAGACCCTGTCCTGTCTTCATGTGTTCTTGAAGTTATCCCAGAGATGATTTGTGCACTTGCTGTTGAGATCAAGTGTCAAGCTCTTCCTCTCCTTCAAGCTTTTTCAGTGACGATAAACAGGCGCTCCTCAGGAGGCCAAATTTCTGGAATCTTTCTAGCTTTTGTTTGTTTGTTAATCAACTTTTAACTTGTTTTGAATACTCTGCAGCCCATCCCTTCTGTGTACCAACTACAGCACATCTGCACCACATCCAACCTGTGGCAGCATGTACCAGCTGTACTGGGCTCAGTTGAGCTGCCCAGCTTGCTGCCAGTAGTGTTGGGAATTGCCTCTCAGATAACCTTTAAGTGGACTGGGAGAGAGATTCTTGAAATCCTGCCTGTTCATCCCTTTCCCAGTGCAAAACTTCCACGGGACTTTCTTCTGGGGTGGGGGTCACCTGGGAGGATGATGTGCCGCTTCCTTTTTATTCACGTTTGAAATCATGAAACAGATTCTGAAAAAACACAGAAACCATCAGTGTTGGGTTTGTAGAACTGTGTTCCCCTCTCATCAGGTGTGTTGTGGTACTGCTCAGACCTGCCACCCAGGGCTGGCTTATCTGGACCCACATAAAGGCTGAGGAGTGTGGTGGTGGTGGTGATTGGCAGGGTGTGTGTGTGTGTGGAGTGCTTCAGCCTGGGATGGAAATGAGTTCTAAGAAATTTCATTTTTACAAATAGGGAGGGCACGTGGCAGTCATCTCCTAGGAAACTTGTCATTGTGTTCTGAGGCTATAATGTGCTGTGATTACATTCCAGATAAAGGGAATCAGCACTGCTGTCAGGTTGTTTCTGCTGAAGTTTTCCAACACAGAAGGTCATCCTTATGCAGCAGTTGACTTAGGTTGGTGTTTGCAAGCTGGCTGGGGCACTGACATAATTCCTCCTGTGCTGTTGCTCACTGGAGAATGGGAAGTGAAGACTGAGGCATGAGGAGTCCAGCCCTGGCACGTCTTTGTACAGGGTGCTGAAGCCACAGGCAGTTGGACTCAGTTGTGGTTCTGGTGATTCAGGTGAAGCACAGTAGCAGCAGCTTGCCTAGGCAAATCTGGAGGTCCCCAGTCTTCATCTCCTTGCCAGCAGGGTTGGTAAATAAAGGAATGATTATTTGCTAGGAAGATAAAACTAGTTGCTATTAAACCAAGGATCTAAAGCTTTTTATGGAGGATATGACAGAGATGTCAGTGTCTCACTGCTGATGGTTTCCATGGACCATCTCAATGGCTGATGGCTTCTATGGACCAGATTTGACTCTTTGAGTGGAGAAGAAGTCCTCCTTTCAGATGGGAAGCAGTAAACATCAGCACCTTTCATCTGCTGTATTTCATTAGTGGGCTCAGCTGCTTTGCTGCAGGTCTGCGATACTGGAGGGACTCCTCCCCTCTTCATGGTCTTCCACCATCATATGGACAAAACAGCAGAAGGTGGGAATGTTTTCTGTCCTCAGGGAATGGGACTGCTGCATATGTCACTGCCCTTGTCTGATATTAAAAGCATGGGACAAACCCAGAGAACCTCAGTTGGTAGATCCCATATTCTCTCTGCTGCATCTGATCAATGCTAAGGCTTGGTTTGGATGGAAGCTGGTACAGCTTCTGGTTCCTTACACCTCCTTTTAGCTAATTTAGCTAATTCCTTTAGGAATTTCCTTTTAGCTAATCCCAGTATAACTCCATGACATAAGAAGTGTTCTTTCAGAGAAGTGTGGAGGCTCATGACAATAAGGAATGTTGTGCTGGTTTTGCACCTATTTTGTAAGTAAGCTCAGTAGTCTCATCACAGCACCTTAAACATGGAACTGTGGAGAGATTCCTCATCAACTGAAGCTGAGAAGACCCCTTTTGCACTGAGCTTTGATGAGAACAGGACTGAGGCATTCACACCTGTGGAGTGCATGACAATTCTTTTACCAGAGGTAACTGTGAGTTTCAGAAGTGCCTGGTAACTTCTGGATACAGTTACACTGGAATAGTCTTTGGCAAAATGTTGATTTCCAAGCTTGCTGGGTACCAGGGAAACCAGTTTGCTAAGATTTCTTAATGTACCTCAGTCATGAAACCACATGTGGATACATGAGTCAAGAGGCTGGGGAGTAGGGCAGTAAACACTCCTGAAGTGTTTCAAGAGGTGGCAATAGGAAGTAAGGCTCCAGATGGAGTTCTGGGTATCCTGGGCTACAAAGCAATTTGTATTCCACTGGGCTCAATGGTGCCTCTCTGTCTGTTTGGCTTTTTTTTTTTTTTTTTAAGCTATTCTAAGCTAAGACTTAATGTGGGCAAGGACACAAAATACACATAATTTTTAGTCCAAATATTTAAAACAGATATGCAGGACCAGCTGGATGGGTAACAACAGGATGAGGAACTGGCCAATTAGGGTTTCATAGAAGGGTGTTCACACAATGAGAATTTTTCAGCTGGCTTGTGACAGCTCTGAGCCCTGTGGCCTCCTTTTTCAGAGGCTGCTCATCACATTCATGGGGAGTGCTTCCTAACTGGGCTGTGGATTTGGTCTAAAGGATTAAACTGGAAATCTCAGATCCTAGGAGATGTACCTTGGCTTCATCATCTGATTAAGTAATATAATTTGTCCTTAGAATAGGGATAGGAACTGTGATGATGGGTGTAGAAGCCTTAGAAGTCCTAATCCTACTTTTCCTTTGAATATGTGGTTATCCTGCATACTCAGGTCCTATGAGTTGAGGAGATTTGTCTGCCTCAGCTTTCAGAGTGCCCACATCTTCATCTCCCCATAGGCTTCCTTTGCTCTCAGTGAAGATCAAGAGGTGTGTTTAGGGTGTGATTCATCTGACCAGTGTCAGATATTTACCCCAGCACTGAAGTCTTGGCCCTCTCTTGGGGAATAGTTCTGATGCCAGCAGTACCCATATAGATGTGGTCAGAGGACTTTGATTCTGGGTGGCCAGGCTCTGGTTTTTCTGGAAGCAAGATGAGATCCTGAGGCTGGAAGCCATCTAACTTAATGGTAGCTGCCCAGTAGGCATCTCAGCACTAAGGTCTGGGGGTCTCAGAGGATCTCTTTGATCAATGGAAAGGGAATTTTTGGTTTCCAGCACTTAAGGATTCCTACAGGGAACAGTAGGATATATTTTAGGGTGGGATGTAATAATGTGTTGGAGATGCTTCTCTGCTGAATAGGAGAGGAGTGTTCACTTTTAGATTACTCAAAGTTCTGTGCTTATGAATAATTACAGTTAAGGAAGAAGGATCAGAAGAAGGTTGCTGTTCCTCCAGCCCCTCATCTGTAGAATGGGCCATACAGTTTATGAAAGACGGGGTTGGTGTTTGAAAATCACCAGAAAATAATACAGTTGTTTGCTTATGATTACTGAAGAAGACCATCAGAACTGATACTTGGGGTTTGTTCTTGAATTTGTGAAGGCCCAGACACCTCTAGGTAAAACTTCTGAGTGGAAGCTTCCCGTTGTTTAGACACAATTGCAATGTTATTTCATCTTCAGACAATTGCTGGTTTCATCTTAACTGAAGACTTTCTCCTTAGAAGGAACTGTTGCATGAAAAACTACAGTGTCTGCACTGTCCCTGCTTTGCTTTAAAAAATGCAATATCATTTTGTTATTCTTTAATTGAGCCAACCCCTTGGAAAGTGTGAGGGTAATTTCTTAAGTTTCTATGTATGAAAAGAAGAAGAAAGATGCTACTTCAGATTGATGTAATCTGCTTTATATGGCCTGATAAGATCTCCAGAAATCCTATGTGTTGTAACAGACCCTACATATATCAGTGTCACAACAGGGAAATGCTTTGAAAAAAATTACAGTGATCACTTATGCCTCAAGAAAGGTTTGAGGTCATTATTAGAAAAAGAAAGGTTATTTACTTGTGAAAATGCTGCCATCAGATAAATCCTGGGTGACAATGAGCTCCTTTTGTCTTAAAAGATGAAAGTGGAAAAAAGGAACTTAAATATTCACTTTGGAAAGAAAGTGATCATCAGTGGGGAAAATAAACTGCTTAACAGCTCATTTGTGAAGTGTATAATGGAAGGAAGAGCTCAATACAGAAGGCTGTATGTTTTGATTTTGATTCTGGATGGCTTTACTGGGATTGTCAGAGAGGATGTAATGTAAATGTAATAGGCCTTTGAAGACAATACTTCCCTTTCTAATAAGGGTCAGGATTAATCAGAAAGGAGCAAACAGTTCAGGGAAGAGGAGAACTGTAATAACAAACATGTCTGGGGATCTGTGCTGGGCCAGTTTCCCTTTTTAGCATCCATGCATCACTGTCTCAGAGCAGACTGCATAGCATCCCATTAAATCAGCATGCACGAGGCAGCTAAAAAAATTAGTTCTTCTCAGAAAGGGAAGAGGCCCTGCAGAAACTTTTCATTTTTTGCTTAATTTCTGTGCTTTATTCATCTTTGAACCTAAGTTTTATGGCACTGAAGCCCATATTCCTTGCTCTGCTCTTCTTGTAATGGCTTTTTTTTTGCCAGGGAGTCTCCTTGGCCATGTGCTTTGGTGCCTTCACCCTGCTGGTGGATGAGCTGGAGCTCCCCAAGCACTGCAGGATTTCCCATCTGCATGGTTGGAAGCCATCCCAGAAGTTCTCTGCCTGCATTGCAGCACAGGTCTCAAATTTGATGTTTCCCTGCTGGCCCCCAGAGTGGGAGCTGAGCTGGTTTGGTGGTGATGCTGGGCAGGGAGAAGTGCTCAGGATTCAAGGGACCAATGTGGCACTTTGCTGATGCCTCAGGACATGGTGTTTGAAGGAAGGCAAGGTAATTTCTCAGGGACACAGAGTGCTGGTGGTGTGTGCCTTGCCCCTCTGTGAACTTGAAATTAATCCTGGAGTAAAGGTCTAATTTCTGTATGGTTTCCAGCAATTGGGTCAAAATAATTGTAGCCCATGAGGGGCAACACGTTCTGGTGCAGGTGGCTCATGGGGAGAGACAGGGATGTGAAGTTTCCTTGACCATAGTGTCCTAATTTCATGCTTTAAAATGTGCAACTTTAAGTTGGTGTTTTCTGACCTCATGGAAGTCTCTTTCCTCTAAGCAGCTTTCCTTTAAGTAGCTGTGGATTTTCAGTCTTAATTCAGTCTTAATTAAGGGGGTTGGGTAGTTTTTGTTGTTTGTTTCTTTTGTGTTTTGTGGGTTTTTCTTGTGTTTGTTTTTGGTTTTTTTCCCTGTGAGTATAAAATACTGAATAGCTAAAACAGAAGAAGTGATAACTCTCAAATTGGCATTAAAATTCTTGCAGCTGACTCTGGTGACAACAACTGTCAAAACACTGAGCTGTTGTAATTGCAGATAATAGTACCCCCCCAAAAATGGAAGTTAAATCCAAACCAATCCAAACACTTTTGGTGACTGCTCAGGATGAAGGGTTTATCTGCTCATTCTGTCACAGTGACTCACCCTGCAATGGTGGGAGAAACCCAAATTGGTTTATAAGGAGGGAAAAGCAGAAGCTCCACCTGCAGTATGATATTGTCAGGTGTCTCTGTTATTGTCACAGCTGTAAAAATCATAGAATCATAGATTTTTATGATTTTTAAGTCCCAGCAGAGACCTGTGTGTTGATGTGGTTCCTCTCTCCTTAAAAATTAAGTTAGAGGGGGAGCACACAGGTGACAGAAGAGATGAAATCTGGAGCTGGGGATGTGCTGTTCATCCCTGGGCACAGAGATTCCTGGGCTCCTCTCCCACTGTAAAGAAGTAGCTGCTCATCAGAAGACCTCAATGGCCTCAAGGTACCTTCAAGTGTGGACAAAATGCTGAGGGCATTGACATGGGGGCAATGGCTCAGGGCACAGAGAAATGTGAGAGAGAAGAAGAGCTCCTTGCTACAGCAGCACCCAGCAGAGGGTATTTTTGCCTCTTACCCTTGTTGTTTCCCTGTCCATCAGGCTACAGCAACAGCATTTTGGCACAGCTGGCAGTGCTGTTCATCATCTGTAATGGGTAATAGTATTCCCAGCCTCGGGCATCTCAGTGGGGATGGGGGACATCACTATGGGGGATGATTGGGATCAGCCCTAGGAAGGGGAACCAGGGTCAGACACAGCCCAGGGCATGGCAGTGTCTGGTGGTGCAGCAGCCACTCACCAAGGTAGAAAACAAACATTTCCAGTTGTGGCTGGGGGGTGGCTTAGTGGAAGTTAAAGGATTAATGAGGCTAAAAATACTGATGTTAGCAGAGTGATCCTGGTGGTTCTGCTCATGCCCAGGCAGAGGAAGCATTGCCATAGAAGGGGTTGTAGGGCTGGGACTGGGTGTTTGATGAATGAAAATAGCTAGAAAAAAAGCATTTGTCCTCTGAAGAATGGATGGCTGCAACCAGATTAGGAAGTGGGTTTCTTGTCCTCTAAATTTATATTCAGCTCTTGGGAATATGTAGGGATATTTGACTTCTGTACTATGTTAAACTGTCCCAAAAACCTTCTCCATTGCTTTTGATTGGGTAAAAAAACCTCACTGCGCTGTACTGTTGTTAGCATTGTAGTAAGACATCACTTAGTTACTGAAAATTTCATTGTCAATTCATTTTCTCACTGACCTCAGGACATTCATGGACATGACTTGGGAGTGAAAAACTTTATTTCCAGCCTTACTTTGGGTTTATGTTGGGATGGGTCTGGAATGTGGGAGAGCGAGGTTGTGTGTAAAGAAATGACAGAGCAGACAATTTAATAAAAAGAAATAGAACATGACTTGTGCAGAAAAATAGCTTTGTAGAAAAATATTTTGAAGGACTAGAATCTCCCTGGTATGTGCTGATTACACAGAGGTTGAACTCAGGCCAGAGAAGATTTTTTTATTTTTTTTTTTTACATCCTTGCCTCTGCTTGCAGTGCAGATTAAAGTCACCTTTCTTTGGAGAGGCAAGGAGCAGAATGGGTGTGTGGGTGCTGAAACCAAGCTACGGAAATGACCTTTTGTGATTTGGTTGGTCTCACTTTGATTTTCAGCTGGTCTCCCATCTCAGGTATCTTCCCTCTGAGGATGCTATAGTTTTCAAATCACGAGTGTTCACTTTCTTTTCCTATGGTTTGCTGGGGGAAAGTACACACAAAGCCAACTGTATCATAATTAAAATCATTAGCTACACACAGCCTGAAGATTTGAAATTTGTTTCCTGGCTATGTTAATTTAGTATGGCAGAGCACCTGCCCATGCAGTGAACACTGCTCAACATGGAGGTCTCTGCAAATGCAAAAATTAAGCTTTATCCCTCCATGAACTCTTTGTTTTCATTTTGTCAGAATTTTTGTGACAGCAATTTTTTTTGATGAATGAGAACAGATTTGCTGTCACAGTATATGTTGTTCATTGTCTTTCAGAAATTAGGTGTCCATATTAAATTACAGTTGAAACAGATGAAGGAAAAATTTATTTGGCCTTTATTTTGCTTTCATCTACAGGATAGCCTTGCCTTGCAGCCCTTGTTTTCTAATAGATTATCCATTCTCTTTGGGTATGAATGCAATTTATATCCCAGTGATCATCTTGAAATCCTAATCTTTAAATCTAGATTAGAGAAAATAACTGGATGAGAAATAACTTAAACAGATTAAATCTGTGAAAGATTGACATCTCATGGGATGGTCCAGATGTGTGCAAAGGGGTGAGGAGTCAGGCTGTCATAACCACCTTCTAGAATTTGCCATTATCTCCATGTGACTGGTCAAGTCATTTAACCTCTTTTAAAAATTTTCTTACATTGTTCCTAATTCATATAAAATGAATCTAGATCATAAAATTATTTCATGCCTTAATTGGAAGTTTGAAAAGAGTCCTCTGGGTAAATGCTAACATGGTCAAAACTTTCAAAACTAGGCTCAGTTGCCACACATATTTCAGCAGCTATCTCAGTGGTTTAATTCTGCACAAGTTTCCCATTTACCCATTCCCACTGCTGTCCTACTTCCTCAAAACTGTGATGCTTTTTTATTTGTTTGCTAGAATCTGCAGGCAGGACTAGGAAAGCTGCTGAAGGGATTTAAGCCCCTCTTTAGAGAAGCAAAGGCTGAGTCCTCAGGCATGTTGGAAAGGTTGCACATTACCTGTTTCCAAGATGAAGGGAATGGGACATCCACAACATCTGAGGCATTTTTAAAACCGTAACTATAAACTAAAACCAAAGCCATAAGCAATTAACCTCTTTATTTTTTTGTAAAAACAAATCTGTATCAGAGTGTGAAAATAATTTTGGACCATAATTTTTGGGAAGAGGAGAATAAAACTCCCATATATTTTCACAATGAAGCACCTTCCTCATTGTTTCACTGAATAAAAAATATCCCAACTCACGTGTACACTTCACAGAAATTCTTATAACCTCATAATTCAAAGTTCAGGATTCACCCAGAGGTTTTTGAATCTCTTTCTGGCTCAGAGTTCCCATGGAGATGGTGGCATATGGGTGGCAAGTGGCAAGTCTTGGGTTCATCATGTCATTATTGTCATCTCCTAGGAGAACTGGGGTGTGAATCCAGGGCCTGTCTGAGCTGCATAGATGGAGCATTCTGGTTGTCCAACACCTCATATAATTTTTTTTCCCTTTTTACACTGCTTGATAATACTTAATGGAAAACACATCCTGTCACTTTGATGGTGTAAGGTTTAACATTTATCAAAACTGAATGCTAGTGTAGAATTTTATACACAATTGACTTTTAACTCTATAATATTAGAATTATAATAAATTCTTAAAGATAATTTTTTTCCTTCCTTAATTTTAAAGGGCACACTAATTCTTTGGGGAAAAAAACTTTCTGTAGTGAGGCTGTCAGGTTGGTAGTTCTGGGGAACTTTTTTGAGGAGGCAGAGATTTTGCTGTAGGATATATTGCTGATATATAGGATATATTACTGCTAGCAAGGAAATGAGCAGCCTTTTGTTCCTGACTTTTTCTCTGGTGTTTGTCTCTTCATGTGTGAATCAGGAGGGGTTGAGGGGGTTGGACAGGATTGTTAAGGGTGAATGAATTCAGCTCTGTGTTTGAAATTATGATAATTGCTTGCCTATCTATACGCTGTTATTTCTGACTCTCCCCTGACTCCAGGAGTGTCTTTGCTGCCTTTCCTTGCTGATGCTCCCTGCTGCCATTTCTTCTTGTCCTATACTGTTGTTTCCTCAATCTGAGTTTAACTCTTTGATCCCTGTCTTCATCTGTTTCCTCCCTTCTCTCTCATTTATCATTCTTTTGCCCATTGCTTTGTTTCTATTCCCCCTGCCCCTTGCTCTGTGAACACAGGAGCATGTGTGGGAGGGCTTTGGACATGGGGAGGTAGGGAGAGGACAAGGGAAATGGGTTAAAACTTGGAGAGGGGAGATTGAGGTTGGACATGGGGAAGAAATTCTTGAATTTGAGGGTGGGGAGAGCCTGGAACAGGTTGAGAGAGTTGAGGCTGTTCAGCCTGGAGGAGAGAAGGCTCCAGGGAGACCTTTGAGCAGCTTCCAGTGCCTGAAGGGGCTCCAGGAAAGCTGGGGAGGGACTTTGGACAAGGACATGGAGGGAGGGTATGAGGGGGGACAGTATCAAACTGGAAAAATGGAGATTGAGATGAGATATTAGAAGAAATTCTTTGTTGTGAGGGTGCTGAGCCCCTGTCCCAGATTACCCAAGGAAGCTGTGGCTGCTCCATCCCTGGCAGTGTCTCAGCCCAGGCTGGATGGGGCTTGGAGCAACCTGGGCTGTGGGAAGGGTCCCTGCCCATGCAGGGGGTTGGAATGAGATGATCTTTAAGGTCCCTTTCAATCCAAACCATTCTGTGCACAGGACAACACAGATTACCTTGCATCTCCCTTCTGCCTTCCTGGCAGATCCACCCCAGCACTTTTCTCTGGTTTCCCAGGCTCTTTCCAGCACCAGCAGTTCCATATAAAACCCTGCCAGTGTCCAGGGTTGATGTGTGAGCAAATGCTTCAGCTGAGGTTCAGCTTCCTTCATGCTTTAGTGACAAAGGTTGTTAAGGAGATATAGAAATGTTTTTTATGAGTATCTCAGAGCTCCTGCAGAAATTTCATTTAAATTCATAGCTTTTTCTGACCATGGAACCCCACGGCTGTTCTGGTAAGTGGAAAAAGAAAAACAGCAAAATGGTGAAGCCAGCTGAAATAGAGATGTTTTTCCAAGCCTGGCTTTATTGCATAGAGGGATGTAAAGGGAATTCCTTTACTTTGTTGTCTGAGAACAGCAATGAAATCCAGATCAGGATGGGAGCTCTCTCTGGTTTTATAGTGTCATAAAGGATGGGAGGGAGAGCTGCATGATCAGTAAACAATGGGTATGAGTATGCTGCTTTTAACAGCTTTTAACTGAAGGCAAAAAGCTTTCTCAAGACAGAGCTGGAGTGAAAAGCAGTGTTGAAAGCTTAAACAGATGAGTGTTGAAGGGTTCATGAGACAGAGCTGGGAGCTGCCCTGTGTGTTTCTGAGCACCCTGGTCTGAAATTGAGGCTGATAAGTGCTGGGAGGTGGTCAGGCTTTCCCAGAAAAAGGATTTATTGCAGTTCTGGTCTGGCTGTCCTAAGCATGAGGGTCAGGATGAAAACCCCATTTGGTGAAGCAAGTTACTGGGGACTGTGGATAATAGGAAAGCAACAAACTGGTCTTTAAAGACACTTTGCATGGCTTGATCTCCTAATTGTGCAAGCCATCAGGACCAGTTGTGTGAACTCTTAATTTGGAGCCCATGATGCTCTGATGTGCCATGGTATATGATACACAAAGCAGGAAACAGTGACTCATTCCTGTACTTAGAGTGGCATAAATGTGGTCAGAGTCTGGACCAGTGTCCAAACTGAAGGTGAAGCATTCTTGGTTCAGAGGGTCACTGCTGCATGTAGACAAGCTTCAGACATCTGCAGCAACAGCTTGCAAAATTCTTTTTTTAATCTGTTCCCAAACTTCCTGTTGCAGTTTCCCTGTTGGTGCTGGCTACAAAAGCATTTGTGGGTTATCAGGCACTTTCTCCCCAAAGCAGCAGCCTCTTGCTTTTGCTTATCCACTTATCTGCTGGCTTAATAATTCATTCAGTTGTTTCACAATTTGGGAATCATTGGTGAGGTGACAGATGCTTGGTTGTGCCATCAAAGTGTATGACTTAAACAGAAAGAGCCTGGCCAGGAAAGCAAAAACTTCTGTTACTCTGCAAACATCTAGAGAAGCAGCAGTTGTGAGGAATGAAAGGCAGAGAAAGCCAAATGAGGCTTTGGGGGTAGCCAAATGAGGCTGTGATTGAACATTAAGGTTTGAAGAGCAGGCTGGAGTGTGGCTGAGTTTGTTCAGCTGCTCCTGAGCTCCTTTCACTGAGAGCTCTGTAGAAGGTCAGAATAATCTGCTGATGGGTAAAAAATGAATGAAACTGTCCTCCCACTTTTTATTTTTTATACATAAAATAATTCAGCTGGTGGATCCTTCAGTTGTGATCTTATTAGAGAAGTTCTTGGCTCTGATGTTTCTTGGACAAAACAGGTGCTTCAGGAGTGGGGTTTTTGTTCCTTATCATGGCAGTGCTTTGTCTTGCCCAGTACCTCACTGCTAAACCAGTAATGAGCACTGGAACAGGAGTGACCACAGTGGGGCTGAGCAAAGGTCCATCCAGACCAACCAGTGTCTGAATGATGCCTAAATGCTCAGAAAACAGTGAAAACAGAAAAAAAAAAAATTGTATGTAGCTCTGACTGTAACATTTTCCTGGCCTTTCCTCGGAAATATCCAGATCCTTTGTAGGAAGCAATGAGAGTGCAAGAAATAATACTCTGTTATGGAATACCCTAATGAAGGAGAGGCACTGCCCACTCTTGGCAATTAGGGCTGGGCTGCTGTGATGAAGTTTATTTGTGTAATCCTCTCTGGGGTAACCATAGGGAGGCTGCTCTTAAGGCTGACGTTTGGACTTGTGATTTAATCCGATCCTTTGGCTTCAGTGATCACACACAGCAGTTTGTGTTGTGGAATAACTCTATACACAGAGAAATTCTGACACTGCCACCCCCTCTGAGTCAGGGTTGAGCCTGTGGTAAGGAGATGCTCTGGGCTGCCAGAGAGGACCAAAACAGAGGCTCTGAGCTCTTTTGGTCACCGAGGAACTGAGACTGCTCTTGGCACCAATGTGTCATTTAGCCCTAGGGACTTTGTGCTGCTATGTGATTTAAACATCCTAAAACTTCAGGAAAGGAAAAAGTACATCATCCATCAAATCAGTCATCCTGACAACAGTCTGCGTCCTCATGTGTGGAAATGTTATTTTCTGATTTTTAAGATTTGCTTCTACCTCTGTTGGACTATGGTTCATTATTCAAATGGTTGCATTTGGTAAGGCTGTAATGTTTGGTGAGTGTCTGCACAGGTTTGTGGAGGCAAGGAAAGAGGCTCATAATGCTGGTGCTGAGACTTACAACAGCAGGTATCAAAAGGCACCAGAATTATATTCAGTGGCTGTCTTTCATTTAACAGCTTCCAAAGAAAAGGCACCACTTAAAACCAGGGTTTTTCTCTTCTTTCAGGGGTGCGTTCTCAGAAGTTGTTTTGGCTGAAGAGAGAGCGAGTGGGAAACTCTTTGCAGTCAAGTGCATCCCCAAGAAGGCACTGAAGGGGAAGGAAAGCAGCATAGAAAATGAAATTGCAGTCCTGAGAAAGTAAGTATCAGACCTTCATTTCTGCTTCATTGCCTTGGTTAAACCATTGCATCCTTGCATTTAAGGAGCATGAAGAGTGATTGACAAGTGTGACTGACAGGTTGTTCAGTCCATCACAGACAGACAGGATCACCTGAGCTTAAATGATGATGAAAATGTTTTGGAAAATGCTCTGTTTTTTGTTGCATTAATACAGCCAGATGACAGCAAAGTGGGAAAGGAGTGGCGTTAGGTTACAGTAAAGCCTATGATGCCCTAAAAAGACCTTATCCACTAATAACATCAGTGACTGGGTCACTGGCTTTGAGGAGAGCAAGACCAGGGTCCTTATTTCCAAGTGCTTAAAATGATCCTTATACTAATTACTCTAAAACTATGGCTTGCTATGGGTCGTTACAGGAGAGAATGGGAACCTGTACCATGGAGAGACACATCTGCCAGCTCTGGAAGTGACTTTCCAGGGCAAGTTCTAGTTTATCAGGGTTGTCCACAGTGCCTATTTTTCCTGACCATAGTTGGAATACATGGATAAGAAAAAGTCAACTCATGACTGCTATGGATTCAATGTATGAATTCAGTGTAGTCATTAGAGTCTTGATCCTTAGGTCTTCCTCATCTTATGCCCTGAAAGTGGAATTCATCTTGTCTGTCTCAAGACACTTGGGTATAAAGTAGTCAACTTTCTGGGAAACTGAAACAGACTGGACACTTTAGGATTGGTCCATGTAACTTGTTTTAAATTTCTAGAAGTACCTTTTCATTCAATTAAATGTTGCACAGTTATACAGAAGTCTGTGTTAGCCTGGGGCACTCTTAATTCTTGCTGCACTGTGGTCTCCAATAAGACTTCTTGCCCCAGCTTCTTGGTCACGTAGAAGCTTATGGTTGATTGTCTGGACACTGTGTGACAAAACTGATCCTTAATCTTGAAAACTAAGTAGGTATTTCTGAACTAAAGGCTCACACAGCCTACGCCAAAGGACAAACTCAGGGGGCAGTGGTGATCCTTTTCAGTGAAGGACACAAACAAGGCTCCAAACTGCTACAAGCATTTGATGCTGTTGCTTTCCCATTGCTGGACCCATACATCAGTAGAATGTGAGCACAGTAATAAATGCAGCATGTTGGACTTCTGCATGGTAGTTTTGAGAACCTGTCATAAAGCTCAGGGATTGCCATCTCTATAACCAGGTACTAAAGGCCATTAACAGGCAGCTTGGAACAGTCTTTGTCCACATGGACTTGTCCCCTGTTACTTGTGTGTGTAGAAAAGCAGCAGTTTTGGCATGCAGTAAGGATTGCCTTGCATCAGCCTTGACCCAGAGCTAGTAGAGAGATCATTGAGATGATTTCTTGCAGCTTGTGATGTGAAATGTTTCCGTTCCCTGCAAACAATTTCCTGAGAAACCGGGAGGCAGCTCCCAGGCTGTGCTGTTCCAGCTGCAAGGGCAGGAGTGTGAGTGGGCAGAAAATTCCTTAATTTCATACAATTAGATCTACTTGGTCTTTTGTCCTATGTATGTTAGGACCTTAAGAGAGATTTTTCTTTTTTTATCTCCTGATGTCGTCTTTGTAGCTGTTGCTAATACAAACATTGCATATCACTGTATTTATTCTGGAAATAGACAGCACTGCTGACACAGGATTGAATTTGTATGTGCCACCAAGAAAACACTTAGAAAATAACAAACTGGATCTGTCTGCAGTTGAGGAGGGTATCAGCCTCTGTCTCTGTTCAATGAAATCTCTGCTTCAAAAGCTGTCAGTAAAAATAGATTTGAGAGAGGTGTATTAAAGTGTCCTGCTTTGGTTTCTGGTAGGTTAATATTGAGCGGGGATGGCTAATTTGTGTGTTGTCTAATTAGTTGGGTAGGATGCCAGAGCCCTGGGCTGCCCTGCGTGGTTCTGAGGTGCCACAGCCTTAACAAGATGTGCACAAAACTGCTGCTTCTGCAGGGGGTGTGCACAGAGGATGCCTGGCAGGAGGAGTTAAGCCCTGTTCCCTGAGAGGAAGGCATAGAGCCATGGAGGCTGGATGCAAAGCAAATATAAATAGGAATGTGAGCTGATCCTGGTCTGCCTTTTTGGTTTTGCATTATGCCTGCGGGGGGTGTGTGTGCTTAAACTCCAATGGGATGAAAGTCCCAAAGGACACACTGCCCAGCTGAAATGTGAGCAAACTCCTTGTGATTCTTTAGAGAAGAATCACTTCTCTGATACTAGACTTTCTCTTCCTATAATGGATCACTAGATTTTTGTCTTCTTGCTGATGAGGTGCTTGTTTTCTGGCAGACATCTGCCAAGTACCATGAAATGGAACTCTTCTTTCCTTCTCTGGTTGTATATCAAACTGGGGTCTACCATTGAGTCTGAATATCCTCTCTGCAGCCTCTACCAGCCCTCAGGTGAGCTGCTAATTGCACCTGCATGTAGTGAACAGATCAGCCAAGTATTGTGCTGGCCATGTCCAGAACTGGCACACACAAGTATCACATATACTTTGTACCCTCAGCCTGTCCTGGATGAGGTTTGTCCTCCTGTCAGTTCTAACAAACTATCCATATTTGGCAGAATCAATATGGAAAAGGGCTTGGATGATGTTGTGTTGAAGCTGTTTTTAATATTATGTTTTGTTTTGTTTTTTTAAATCAAGTTTAAGTCTGTGTGTGGAGTACTGTAAGAAGTAGAACCTAGTGGTGAAAGCATTAATCCAGTGACCAAAACCCTTGGATCTCCTCTCACTTCTGCCACTGAGTTCCCCTGTGACCTGAAGCATCTCCTGCCTCATTATTTATTGTCTGTGAAACAGCAGAAGACCTTTCAATAAAAAGTTTTACCTGCAGTTTGTTTTGCAGCCCTTTTTCATGTCGCCAGACCCATGAGTCCACGAAGGGAGGTTTCTGGGCTGGACTTCTAATGCACATTGATTGTACTCAGTCATTCCATGTGTCTCAGCTAAAAAGCTGCTGGATGCATTAGGGACATGTTCTGTGGTGGGGAAGGTCAGCAGCACCAGTCCCCAAGTGCAGTACATGGAAGGCAGGAGATTTTATCTCCCTGTCTGTAGGCTTGGATGCTCTTGCTGCCAAAAGCAAATGACACATTTTAGAAGCGATGTTCTGCTCAGAGAGGAGTGAGCTGCCAGCCAACTGATCTGCATGTTTTCTGTGAGTGCCAGAGTGAATCATGCATACTCCATCATTTTATTTTTCCAGCCGTGGCCAACAAATCTGTTCTTAAAAAAGAAAAAAGGCGGAAGAGCCGTTAAGTCAATATTTACGCCTAGCAACCTTAACAGGGTTCTTCCAATATGGACTCTTTTGTGTCCTGTAGAAATCCATGGCAACATTCCCTGATGAGCTGGATGGGTGGGGATGGAGTGGGAAGGAGCTGTCGAGTGCAGTGCTGGGAAAGACTAAGGCTGCAGTTAATCCTGGAGCCTGAGCCTGACAAAGTATATAAGCATGTGCCTAATTTTAGATGGTTGTTTGTACCAGTAAAATCAGGGAGTAGGTTGACCTCACCTTGCTGAACTTGGGCCTAAAGGGATACTTCAGGGCAGGGTGAAAGTCACCCGTGTTTGGTACACACTGGGGGGGAAGTTTTCTTAATGTCTTTCCTAAGTGCCTGAGTGATGCACTGGTACACAAGGGTTGCTGTTTCTGCTACTTGTGTGCTGGCTGCCTGGAACTGGACATAGGGCAAAATATTACATCTCAATATTACATCACAAAAGGTCAGCTGCACCATTCAGAGGCTTTCAAATTTATTTCTTCAGCAGTTCAAAGTGCTGTGGTTTAGAATCTGTTTGAGGAAGAAAACTGGATCCCTAGAACAGCACTATCACTCTTCGTTAACTGGGGACTGACAGCATGTGGTCATCTTCAGGTGTCACAAACTTCTCCTGAACTGAGATGCAGGGAGTTTCATAACCTGCTCTGAAAGAGATTGTTTTCTGGTTTAGAGCAGAAAGGTAAATGCAATTCTTTCCATTGTTTGCTGTAGAATAGAGGAAATTTCTTCCACTTATGGTAATTGTGCAGGTGTGAACATGCTGAAAGATGAATCTGCTGTTAGACGGGTTCCTGAAGGCAGTAGGTGGTGCGAAGAGTTGAGCTGCAAAAAAGCATCAGGTTCCAGTTAAATAGAAAAAAACCCACATCCTTGTAAGAGTCAGACAGAGAAAAATATGCCTGATTTTTGTTTACCTTGGCTACACCACTGTTTATCACAAGAAACTTTTTAGCTGTATGCGTAATGCCTGGACAGTCAGACAGATTCAGTGCTGAGTCAAAGCAAAGCAAGGGGAGGAACAATAAACTGTCTGCAGCCTTGCACCCAGGTGTATTGATTACTTAATAGCAGCAATATGCACAAATAAATGCCTTGTTAAGCAAATCATACTCCATTTTAGCTAGTTTCTGCTAAATAGGGGTCTAAAAAATCATTACTAAACTGGGTATCTCATACTCTCACCCCCTCCTAGATCCTCTGGGAGAGGCACCATTAAATTCCTTATTACAAATCAGAGCCAGGCCTAATTGCAGACTGAAGACATTTTTCCTGTTAAAGAGTGTGATCAAACTGTTTTATAGCAGGTCAGCTAAAATTCTGCCAGTGCTTTCCATTCCCTTTTCCCCTGGAGATGGGGGAATTGGGTGTTCAGGCAGTGATTCACACCCAGGCACTGCTTTGCTCTTTGTATGACTGCATCTCCAGCCAGGAGCTGATGGAGCAGTCAGGAGCAGGGAGAGAGACTGGGAGGCATCATCCTGCAGAGTCTGGGAAGTCAGGGCTGTACCCACCTCAAAATGAAGCAAAACCCACCAATGAGCAGTTTTCCTTAAGTGTGTGAAAGTGGGGGTGTTTCTGCTCTCCCATAAATCAGATGGGGACCAAAGGGGGGTCCTTGGACCATCCCAGGAGGTGGCACCAGCCTGGGCATTAATGAGGACACCTTTGATAAAAAAATGTGGGAAAAAATCACCTCTTTTCAACACTTACATGAAGACTAAGAGGGTACTTTTAAAAATTGTACCTTTTTGCTCCTCTTCATTAGCCCAAACTCCCCTAATACCTCTCTGCCCCCAATTCTGTAAGGGCTCATTGCTCTGGGGCTAACCCTTTAGGGTCATCCTCTAGGAAGACAAATCCAAATTTACTTTTGAAACCCATTAGTTACCTCTCATAAACTCTTCTGTGCAGTTTAACTCAGAATCAAAGGCTACATTTATTCTAAATCAAATTGTCCATGCAGAAGTTTAATGTGCCCTAACATAAATTTGGACATTTAATTAATTCAGATGAACATTCCTGAGCGACTTTAGGGGACAGTCCCATCTATTCAAGCCATGGCTGACTCTGGGTCAAATAATACAGCCCCAGCAGGCCTGGATGGTCCCATACTCCATTTTCCCAGGTCAGAGGCTCTGCTGGTACCCCCTGATGCTCTCCTATGGTTATTATTTTTCTGTATGAGGTCATGGAGTACAAGGGTAGCCAAACTGAAGAGGAGGCACTTTGATCCAGTGTTGTAAGTGCTAACATGAAAGTGACAGCAATTAGATTGTGTAGCTGATGTACAAAAAGCTGTTGGATTGGGGCTTAAGGGGTTAATAACTAATTACCTCTTTACACCCCAGCAGTTTGAGCTATTTTTCCTGTAAAGAAATTAATGGAGTGTTTTGAAAAGAAAAAATGAAAAAAGCACTTGATGCCTCTGTCTGTCAGGTAACATTATTTCTCTGAAGCTTTGCTTACCCTATAGACAAAACAGGCATGCTGCTTTTTTTTTTAATTCCACTTTTTTTTTCCCCCCTCTGTGAATAATGCTGAGAAGATAGGCTGCCTCAGCAAGAATTGAAGAGACAGCTGGTTGTTATATGAAGTAATCACTTTCAGAGAAAGCTTTTATGTAGATTTACTTGTTAAAACCTGGCTTGCTCATGCTGCTGCAGTTGTGCTGGGGTCACAGAAGGTTGGTGTTGCCCTCCCTGTGTGGCCATGCTCCAAGCCTTGCCAACTGCAAATCCAGGGCATCCCAAAAGCCAGCTCCCCCACAGGAGGATGGCTCAGGGTGCCTGGGCATGTGGTTATGGGTTAAGGGTACCCAGTAGTACCACTCATGATGCTGCTGTCAGGTGTGGAAGATGAGGGTCCTGCCAAGAATGTATTTATTGGCATCCTGAAGGGGGAGACCTCATCACTGCCCCCACACTTCTGCTGGACTGACCTGGATGCCTGGTGGGACCTCAGTGCCCACCCTTGGAGCCACCCTTGGGTGCTTCTGCAGGCATCCTGGCTGGGGAGGTGGGTTAGGTCTGGAAAGGAGCCAGGATCTACACAACACTGGAGGGTAGGGAGACAGTTGGGCATTCCTGGAGGGTGACATCAGCTCGAGGCCATGAGCTCATCTCCTGAATCCAGGAGATGCAGACTGGATGAATTGCCCTTCTTGGGTTTCAGGCAAAAGTGAATCTGACCCTGTATCTGAGGGTATGGTACAGGAGAGCTCAGCCTTGGCATTAGCAGTTGTTTTCCTTTTACTGCAAGGAATTAATGTGATTAAAAAAAAAAAAAAAAAGTGAAACCTGAAACAAAACTGATGCCATTTTTGTTCACTGAGATTGTCAGGGTTTAACACTGACCTGGCAATTAAACCAAATGCCAGATGCTCTCTATTAATTCCCCTCCCTGATAAAGAAAGGAGAGAGAATAAAAGAGAGAGACTTATGGGTTGAAAACTAAACTACACAACTTTAAAGAAATAGTAATGATAAATAGGAGAAACTACTAAATATATAGAAATATACAGGAAAATTGATACCACGTCCCTGCCCCCTCTCCCCCAGTAACTCTCACATCACCACTGAGGCTGCAGGGCAGCCCTGGGAAAGTCCAGGATGGAATCCTGGGGTCAGCAGCAGTTGGGAGCTGGAGGCAGAACACACAGATTCAGGCTGGGATGGATCAGGACCACAGGCAGACAAACAGACAGAATCCTCCCAGAATGCTGAAGCAAACAGGGACAGGTGAAGAAGGGGAAGCAGGAAGGGCTTTGACCCTTGTGATCCCTCAAATTTATATTGAGTATGAGGTGTATGGGATGGAATCCTCTGTTTGATCAATTCTGGCATCTATCTTGTCTGTTTCTCCCCAAAGGAGGCTGCAGTTGGGACCTCTTTATGCCTTCTGGAGGGTAAAATGTTCCTCAGAGCTGAGCAGTGTCCTTGGCTCTGCACACCAGTCTCTGGCTGTAACTATAAACATTTAGATTTATCAGTCCCAGAAGCAGACACTGTCTGAGAAACTTGCTGTTAATTTCAAAAAGTGCAACTACTTACAAGAGACATAGCTGAAAGCAGAAGTACAAGACAGAAAATCACCTTTATCCTGGCCCAAACCAGGACAGAGATGCTGGAAACTTTGCAGGGGAAGACTTTGGACTGCCTGGCTTGTGTTTATTTCTAGATTAGGTGTAAGCAGATGTAGGGAAACAGATCAAGGCATCTTAAAAGCCCTAAAATACATTAAATGAGAGTGAAACCCCCTCTCTGAAATGATAAACACAAACCAAATTCTTGGTATCTTCTCTGGTCTTACCATAGTTTCCCCTACAGGCATAGTGCTTGGTAATAGCTTTAGGGCTGGTGTGCACCACTTCTGTCCTGCAGCCTCTGCAGGGCTCTTGTGTTCCTCTGGGTGGGTTGGAGCCTGAAAAGTCATTTCACTGCAATTGCTGGGTGACAATGCAGCTGTCCTCTTTTCTGGGTGGCAATAGTTTACCAAATCTCCCTTGCATAACTGTTCTTCTTTAAGGTCATCCTGTGCCCTGAGGCAACTCAAAAAAAAAAAAAAAAATGGTCTCTCCATGCTGGGAGGAGGGTGCAGTGCAGAGGGGCTGGAAATGTCTCATTGCTCAGAGCTCCGGCCTGGAAAAGAATTTGGTGTGTTATGGCAGAAACAGCTGCTTTCTGAAACTTGCTCTAAGGTGCTTTGAGATCAGTAGGGTGGATTGTTCAGCCTTAGCTGGACTCTGCTGCTGGAACAGATGTGTGGTTTATGTGAACCCTACCCTGTGCACAGCTGGTGTAACAAAGCTGGGTTCCTTTCAAGGGTCCTAGCAGAAGAATGAGAATATAAATACCAATTTGTCTGGTGTTTAATACTCAGGAAGATGGTTACAGCTTTGTTTCAGTGGTACAAATATCTGATGATATGTACTGTTGTCTGTTACCTTAAAGGAAAGAATTATTAAAGCATATATTAAAGAGTGTAAAGGCTCTTTAATAAGATCTAGCAGTTAGATAAATGACTCAGCAGCTTGACAAATGATTCAACTATCTGGATGCATAAGGTCTGTCTTTGTTACACCCACGTCTTTAAAGCCAGGAGTTACCTAATTTGCAATTACAAGTCTTTGGTTGGGGATTGTGGAGCTGATGGAAGAGAAGCTGGGTTAGTTTGGGAGATTGTCCCAAACCACAGGAACTGTGGGGAGTTAAAAATTGCAACAGCTCTGTTTGAAGCAGTGTGAGAGTGCTAATTTTGGGGTGATGCAGTAGTAGTAGGGAAAGCATTTTCACAAGTGCTTGCAATCCAGATTTTCAGGGATGCATTGGTGCCTAAAAGCTGCTGAGTGTGTAGTCCTTGTTGGCTTTGCTAGGCAAAAACCTTCCTCTCCTGTTTTTTCTCACAGGATTCTTTAGAAGTAATCTGATTTATTTTGTCCAACACTAAGTTTTGGGTTTTTTCCCCATGAAAGTAATTTCTTCATTTGGAAAAAGCATAAAAGGCTGTCTGAAGGTCTCATGGCATTAGTGAAGTGAAGATGTCCTTGTCAAAATACTATAAATTTATTGCATTTTGCCTGTCTTGTCTAACTTAATCTTGAATTATAAACAGGAGGATTCCAGTGGTTTGTATTAAGTTGCTGTGGTGCTCTCTTGGGAGCCAGTTAATTTCTAACCACAGGATCACTGTATTTTTATGACAAGTTATTTAGATGCACAGGCCTAGCAGCAGGATGGGTAGTCCTTTATCTTACTTCTGGGCTATTAAAATCCATGGCATTGACTCATAAAACTCTGGAGTATCTGAGTGGCAAATTAAATTGTATGAAGGAATAAAAGATAACAAGGAAGTGCAAGGTAGGATTCCTCTGGCCAGATGGAAGCATCCTCAAGGTACACAGCTGCATGTGAGCTCAACTCTCAGTTTCTGAGGAAATCATCAAATATGCATTTCTAAGTGGATCAGAATGTACAGGGAGGAGAAATAAGTATTCAGAAAATCTCAATTCAAGAAGGCAGAAACACAAATCTTATCAGAAATTACAGTTTTCCTGAGCACACTTTGTCCAAAGCAGTTGTCTGCCCTTAGCTGCAGATAAAAATGCTTTCTGGATACAACTGGATGTGGTTTTGGCCTCCATGCTATGACATGAGGTCAGTAATGTTATCACTGGGGCAGTTTGGGTGATGTCTGACCCCAGTGAGCATTGAAAACAACTCCATTGGCAGCTTCTGCCTCCTGTTTTAATTTAGAGAAGGTGAATCACAGTTACACTTTGTGTCTCATTAAGGTCATGATTCTGGGTGTCTTGAACCAGGGTTTTGCAGAGGGGAGATGGCTCCAACCATAAGAAAATGGGAAAATATTTGCACTCCATAACACCTTCAGTTGCACCAGGTTAAACCAAATGGCAATGCCTGAGTTTGGAATATATCCAAAATATTCTGAACTGACAGCTGCATGAATTAATTGGTATTTGGCCAACTAACTCTGCAGTTGTCATCTGTAATACATATTGATTCATTCTTACAATGCTTACTCATACAACACTTTGTGCTTTAGTAGGAACTTAGAAGACAAAAAAAGAGTGACAATATAAACCTGTAAGTAAGGACTTTTTCTTTTAATAAAGAAATACAAGACACTCATTTAGTCTGTTGGCTGCCCTTGGGCTCTATTTGACCAAAGAAATGGTGCTGTCAATTTTTTTACATATGAAGCATTGATATATTTTAAAAATCAGAAATTCTAATTTAATAATTTTGCCTTATATTCATGAGGCATTGGTTTAATCAGAATAGACTGTTCTCATTCTGACTGAAGAGTGGCCATACTAGGGGGTTGTGCTTCTGCAGCTATGGGATTTCAAACCTTTTGATCAGTCAGTTTTGAAAGCAAAACCTTGATTGCATCCATGCAATGTCTCTGGCAGTCATAGGCATCTGGCTTTATTGCTCAGTTCTTAAACATCTCTTAAATATGCAGAAGTCTCTGGGTTAGTTTTCATACTGGCAATTTATATTAGTAAGTGGACTATGAAATCACTTCCCTAAGGTTATGTGACAGATAGCTTTTATGTTGCCAGGTATTTTATCAAATTTCAATTATGGAGCATTACATTAAATAGGGATAATTAATGCCTGCTTCTCCACTGATTTTTTTTTTTTCAAGGAGTATAGACACATGTGAATTCAAGCTCTCTTAGATGCAGTGTGCTCTTTTTTTAAAAAATACTTTAAATATGAAAATCAGGATGGATTTCTTTTTCTTGAAAATCTGTTCAATGACTTTGAGAAGGGACAAACCTTTAGCAAGTTATCTAATGTATATTGCAGCTCTATACTGAATAGAAATCAGATGACAAATGCATAGCAGTGAAGTGTGCCAGACACATTTTTGCACACCAGTGCTTACTCCATCTGAGATCAGCCCAAACTTTCTATATATAATGTTTGGTTCCCACCAAAGAGAATAACAGCCTGCTTCAAATATCTTCATACCTTTCTGATATCTCCTGTCTTGACTGACGCATCAGGGATTAAACTGAGACCTTTGTGAACTTACACAAATATATCTGTACAGCCTCAGCTAAGCAGGCATTTTCTGTGGCAACTGGGATGGATTCAGACCTTGTGGACCTGGCAAAATGCAATAGTCAGTTCTCACTGAAATATTTGTTTGAAGAATACACATCAGGGTGGAGTTGTTTTTCAGGTTTTTTTTTTCAGTTCTTTTTTTTTTTTCCCCCTCCACCAAAAGCAGAAGAATCCACAGGCAGCAGCAGCCTCTGGCATCAGAGGTTTTGTCAAGAAGCATCACTCCAGAGCAAAGCAGTGTGGTCACTCCCATGCCTGCTGTAAACTTGGTAATTAGAACTGAAAACAGTGGCTGTTGACAACTTTGCTCCTAAAAGGCGTAATAGGGGATTTCTAATTGAAAACATAAAGGAAAGGGCTTTTCATTATTTTTAAAATGCTCTTTGATGTGAGTCACAACAAATCTGTGGCTATGGCGTGAGCCACAAAGATGCAGCTTTTATTGGCATATGTAGAAATGCCAGTTCTTCCCTTTCTAAAGATAAAATCTTGCTGTACCAGTGATGGCTGGCTGCTTTCATGTCTACTACAAGTGGGCTCGTGGGAGGGAAGTTGAAAACTTCGGTGAAGTTTGAAACTTTTCCTTCTGTGTTTTTTTTTTTGGGTGCTTGAGAAAATCGCTGGTGAGCGGAACCGCTGTGTGTCCTGCAGTGTTTATGTCTTGAAGGCCTCATCCTTGCCATTTATGGTGTACAAAACATGCATCCAAGGCACGTGGCATCAGCATGGGTAAATGAGCCCTCATCGTTAACAAATAGACATGGGTAATATGATCTAATGCTATTCTGGTCAATAGGAACATTCAAAAGCATTGAACGTGGTTACACGACTCTTTGAGGCTCCCTTGAGAATCTTATCCCAAAGCAAAAGTGAAAAGAAAGCCATGGGGGTCACCCATGGGGGTTGTGGGGCTTTGTTGTGTGCAGTGTGGGCACAAAGCAGCCATGCTGCCCAGCCTTCTTTACTGGTTTCCAGTGCCTCCTGAATGGCTGTATCTCAAAAAAAAAATAATAAAAAAAAAGGGCTGTGGACCATATTTGTGGCTTTCCTCTTCCCAAGGCAGTCACTCCAACTTCACGTCCTCACAAGCTTAAGGGCATGAAGCTAAGCCAACACAAAATCTTGGCTTCCCTGTAGAGATGATGGGTGTTTTGGCATGTTTTTGGGTGTTACTGCTGATTTAGGTGCCATGGCTGAGGATTCAGCCTGCAGAGAGGGAATCTGCCAGGGACTATCCATGTCACCTCTCCTACCTCCATGTAGCCCTAGAGCTGGAGCAAGGGAACCCAAAGGCCACTTCTGTGAGAGGATGGGGAACATGGTCTGCATCTTACAAAGTGGAGTTTTCCCCTCCTACGTCTTGCTGCTGGCATTTTTTTGCTTTTACAAACTGAAAGACTAGGCACAGAGTTCCCCAACAATTTTCACCCCAAAAGGATAGGGTGGGCACATAGAGATTTTCTCCCCTCTTGCCTATTTACTATCCGGGCTCTTAATTGCTGACTTCATTTAAAATTTCTGCTTTCATTAGAAGCATCTGTTTCTGATTTTCTTTCTTATGGTGACATAGTTGTTTGCACTCTTACCCCAGAGCTGTTTTCTTAATAGGACCAACTATATTTGGAATCACTCTGAATTACTCTTGAAATGGAAGCTTGATGTCAGTGTTTCTGGCAAATTTTCAGTTTTTCTTTCCTCGTAGTTAAGTGTTAAATAACTATTCAAGCTGGGAACACCTATACTACTTTATTGTAATATAATTTTACTTGGTTTGTTTTAGTGCTATATATGCTCCTAGAATAGCTGATGTAGGTAAATATGTTAGCAGGTTGATTTCTGGTGAATTTAGTAAAGAACAGAAAGGGCATGTCCATGACCATAGAGAGTTTACACACAGGGAATTCTTACAAGCTTTAGAGATCTGGGGCTGTGTTGACTCTGTCACATCCTTCTCAGTAGACTTGAGTGACATTTTTTAAAGCATCTGCAGAGGAGAGGGATCTTGATTCCTTTGAAATCCCCTCTCTTGGGAACATTAGTAGGATCCCAAGAGTGTTGCTAGTCAGCTGTATAATTTCCTATGTCATGATTATGCCCAGAGTATCCCTCTGGGAAATTGCTGCTTTCTGCTCTTGGGGGATAGTGATACAAAGTCCATCACTGTCCTTCCAGCCCTTTGCCATCTTGAACTACAAACCAAGCTTTTGTTATTCCTAATAATATTATTCCTATCTCCTATTTCTGTCTTGCTTGCTCTGCCTTCATTAGCACTTTGATCCTTTCCAGCATTAGCCCTGGCTTTCTGCTTCCCTCAAGGCAAGAAGTAATGCACACCCTGGAGCATCTCCAAATACAGAGTTTACACTCAGTGTTTATTGCATTTTTAATCCAATTTACATATCAAGACAGTTTGAACTGTGGCCATGTAAGTGTAAATTGAAAAAAAAAATGGTAGCAAGTTTGGGTAAGTTAGCACCCAGGTGCTTTAGTCAGTAGATGGCCATACACACCTCAGGAACCTCCAGGAGTTGGGTTTTCTTCACCCAATGGAGCAGTTTATGTCCAGTGGGCAAAGTGAAGAGAGTATCTTCAGCATGGGAGCAGCCACTCCATCACCCTCCATCATGTTGTCCCCATCTTATAGAGAGAGATGTGTTGGGTATGAGAGGGAGCGCTGGGACTCAGTATGCTGCTGGTCTTAGTCTTGCACCATTTTGAAAACCTCTTTAAGAGTTTTTTGTAAAAAAAAAAAACCAAAACCAACATGTTTTTCAAGAAAAAAACAGGAGCTAAAATGTCCAAATATTGGGGCTAGTTTTGGACTAGATTTTGGGTCAGGACAAGCCCTCTCTTTAAATTCTTGTGTTTAATTCTGGAAAGAGAAAGTCACTCACCTGGTCTGACATCTACATCAAGTGATCTGTGTTATTTCATCTGCTTAGGCTATGTAGGTCTGGATAACTGGATTTGACTAATGCAGAGTGGTTAAGAAGGCAGCCAGGCTTCATGGGAATCTTCTGCTTATTCACTAGGACTGTGAAACCATCCTCTAAACTCCTTCCAAAAAATACCCTGTTATTCTCATTTGTTTGAGAATTTACCTGGGTTTAGCTTATATTTACTGCTTTGTGAGTGTGTTTCTCAGTGTGTTAAAAACACTGATGTTTCTTTAATATTCTGCCTACATAGGTACTTCTGCTGTGCAATCTGCCCGGTTTTACTGAGCAGTGTTGGGTAGGATTCTTCTTTATAGCAGCCTTTGACACTTGGAGAATATTTTGGCCATTCCTTGTGTAATCTGCAGCCAGAAGTGTTCTCATGTCACATAGTGATTTATGGGGGAAGTGATGGGAGGAAAAAAAAGGGCACATTTGATTCCTGAAAAGAGTGCTTGATTTAGTAATCCAGATTTTATCATAATTTTATCATCATTTCTTAAATAAGTGCCCTTGTGAAGCTGGGTTAACTGAGAAGTAGGGAGGGCTGATTTTAGGAGCACACTGAGGTTGTAGGGGGGAGACATGACAGGGACCCATAGCCAGGAGCATGAAATATCTAGAAAGGAGTAAAGGGAGGGGTTTTGGTAGTAGAATTTGCTGCCCTACTGCTGTGGGTAATTTCTTTCTTGTTTTTAGGAAAATAAAAGAGTGTAAACCCAAGAGCTTATTTTGGAAATAGTTTTATACTAACGGTTTTCAGCCCTTTGAATAGGCAGATACTTTAATTTTTTTTTAATGGCAGGGCCAGCTCTTGCACAGCAATTAGATTTGAAACTCAAAGACAACAGTTTGCTTTTTTAGTTATCTTTTACAGACCCTGTGAAGCCCACAGATCCTCAGGGGTCTGCACTCCCCATGGTGGAACTCAGCCCTCTGAGGGGATGAAAAGAAATTTAAAAAACCCCACAATCCTCAAGAGAAATCAGAAGTTAACCATGGCAGATTAAAACTATTACAAAGGAGCCATGCTGGGTGCCTCCAGTAGTAGCAGTACAGTTGTGGAGGAGTTAGTATGGAATACGGTTTTCAGGAAATCCCTGTATATTATTTTTTTTTATTTTTCCCTAGTAAGTACTTGAGCTCACAGCCTTTTTAATTGGCCTTGTAGGAATTTCATCCGGTCCTGGACTGTTCCTTTGCTGTGGCTGCTTTAGGAGGCAGAAGATGGTGTTAAGGACTGTTGGTGTCACTGAGGGTGTTGGTGTCTGTTGATTTTTTTCCTGGTCCTGGCCACTGTTTCCCTTCTTCAATGTGGAGGAACAAGCTCAGAAAACAGGATTTTTCTTAGCCTGTTCCAGACTAAACTTTTTATTTGAGGGTCCTCAAAGACCATCTTTTCCCTGAGCCTCCTTCAGGAACTGCACACACCCCAGGGTTTGCTGGGTCCTGGCAGAGCCCCACTGAAATAACATTTTTGAAGCAAAATCATAACTGTTGCTGAGTTACATAAATATCAGTACTTGGCACAGTTATGGAGAGGCAAAAGTATTGCTGGGAGAAAGCAGTTAATTAAAAACTGCTTTGCAGGGCTGTGCTTTTCCTTGTATTAAAAATAAGGCAGAGCATCTTGAGCAGTTGGTTTTGCTGTTTTGTAAACACTTTCCCTCACACTTTCTTCTCTTCACTTCTGATAATAATGAAGAATTTTACTGCTGATCAGAGAAGCTGCATATGGTTCACTGTGGTGGGGCCTTTTCCATTGGAATTTCCAATAGGATTTTTTTGTCCTATAGCAGAGCAAAAATGCTCCTTGCTCAGGGTCATTACACTTGTAGCAATCCACCCTTCCATAGCAGGCATAACACATGCACATTACTCTAAGTAGAAAATAGATTAAAAGATGACATCTGACCACATGGGTGCTTATATGATTGAGTCATCCAGGAGAAAGGGGGAATGGACGAGGCGTGGGAGAATGATGAACACATTCCAGAAAAAAGTTTCATCGGCTTGGATGCTGAGAGAGGTTCCCAAACAGTTAATTCCTGCTGCATTTTTGTGCTTCTCACCTAGAAAAGAAAAAAAACCTGAGAGTGTTGTCAAATGCTGGGAATTAGACTGGGAACTGTGAACCCCTTTGCAAACTTGCAGCTTGATTGAATTTGCCGTTAGTATTTTATAGGCAGCGGATTTTTTCAGAGAAGCTCTAAAAGGTATAAAAATACAAGTGAAATTTCATGCCAGGTTATTTTTGCAGTCGAAAGCAGTTTCCAAATGTCATCAGAGGGGCATCTCTACTCAGATGGACTCAAGGCCAGATGCTCTTCATAGTCATGGCTGGAAAATTCTTTGAAAATGGATCAACCAGGGCTCAGACCTCCACAGTGTTTACTGCCTGAGTCAAACCAAAATCAAACAGGGATCAATAAGCACTCAGAGCTGCAGAGGAACAGGGGTTGAGGTGCTGGTACCACAGGCTAACCCAGGGCTGTGCTGCGTGCTGTGGGCATGGCAATCTGCTGCTTGAACCAGCACTTCCCCTTTCTCCTTGTTCTTCAGTGAGATGCCCAAGAGGATTTGTGTCAACCTGAGAAAGCTGGTTTTGTGTGGAAGTTGTCTCATAAAGAGCACAGTGTGCACCATGTATTACAAAATAGATTTGTCTGTAAACGATGCTGACCTTTACCATGGCGCGGTCTGCTCCAAAAGGATGCCCCGAGGAGATGGACTCCTCTGAGCAGACAGCATTGTGATTTCTGTAATTTCTGTGTGGTATTTCTGACTTAGGAAAGGATAAACCATTTCAGTGCTGTCACTCCCTGTCAGATACCTTAACACCTTCTTGTCCGGGCTCTGGCTGGTGATGCTGCTCTAAGGCAAATTATTTCAATAGGGATGGATGTGTAAAGTGTAGCAGCCCCCTGAAGAACCCTGGTATTTCTGCTGCTTCCTTTGGCTGAGGTTAATGGGGTTCTTCACATAACTGACTTTTTTTCTGCTCACAGCAGACAGGCCACATGCAAACTGTCATTGATACGATATGTGTTGTGGTATGGATCATATTATAAACCCATTTGTGTCTGCATCTCTTACCCCCAGAGGAATATCTTTAACTATCATGGCTTGTAGCTGTCTCTCATCATGGTAATTTGGCAACACAGGAAACAGTGAAGTACAAAATAATCCTTCCCTGCCTGTGGAGAAGTGGAAGCATTTTCTTAAGGTCTGTGGGAAAAGTGCTCATGAAGAAACAGGTCTGTCAGCAGATTTGATGGTGGCAAGGACATGGCTGTTGGTGGAAATCATCATTAGAATTGTGGTGGTGCTTGAGGGCCATTCATGGAGAAAAATCCTTTAATAGTAATTTCTGTAGAAAAATAAACTTTTTAAGTTTTTTTAACACTACTGTGTCTCCTCCTGCTTTCCTTCAGGAAACTCTTCCAGAGCATGGAGTCATCCACTGAGATATCTTTTCTCCTGTCACCTTGGACTTCTTAAATCTCTCATGTCTCACAGACTTTGCTGAACTAACTGAGTCTGATATGGATGGATGCTCCTTGGGCGAGCATAAACTTAATTTAGTGCAAGAGTTTTTTAGATTGGTACCTAAACCTGTTCTTGAATGCCTCACAGAGCAGGCGACCAGCGTGGGCTGAGATCCTGTGGTGTGGTGCAACACTCGGATGTTTGATCGACCCACGGTGAGAATGAAACCAGGCAGTGAGCCCATTTCTTTGTGAGCTCTTTGCTCAGAGACAGGCAAGGCAAATATGCTCACCTGGGAGTCGAGGTGCTGATCAAATCCTTTTGTTTCCTTTCTGGGAACTGGAACCGGCTCCACCTTGGGCCAGACATCATTGCAGTGGGGTGCTCAAAGGGGGAAGTGCTGAGCTGTGTCTGAGATATTTCCCTCTTCTGGGGAGTGTGTTAAGCACTAAGTGATGCATGAGCCCTGTTGGAGGGAAGTGTTACATTCTGTATGAAACTGTAGACTGACAATTTATTTTTCACTGATGATTTTATTCTGGTCACCAGGTGTGGTTCCTGGCTAACTTGACATGCTAAGCAAAGCAGTCGTTTGCATTGCTCTAAACAAATATATCCTCTAATTACTGTTTTTAGGGTGATCTCACATAGGAAGAAGTAATAGCAAATAATTGTATAGGGTGGGACACTTGTCAAGCTGGCACTGGAGTGAAAAAGCTATCTTGAAGTTGTGATGACTTGTCTCTATACTTGGCATGCTGCTTCACTTGCCCACTATTTAATAAGATCTTGGGTGTGATATTTCCTTAGAAAGATTGTTATCTTAGGGATCAATGCCTGCCCATATTGCAAAAAAAGAGTTTTTTCTCATCAGTTTGCCTCTGCAATATATTTTTCACTTTTATTCTTTGCTTTTTCCCATGCATATTTTAACAGGTGAGTGCCTGTAATGTCAGCTGGGGGCTGAATGTGGCTCTCCAGTGCTAAAACCAGAAGATGCTGTAGCCTAAGTTTAGAAGGGCCCATCTCTGCATCTGTGGCAGAACAGCCAGGCACAGGGTGCAGAGGGGAACTCAGAGCAGGCAGTTATCAAAGACTTGTATCTTGAGGAACACACAATCAAGAGAAGCCAAATTGCTTCTCTTAGCAATTAGGTTTGGAGTCACCTTTCATTATGAAGCCCAACTCTTGATCCTCTCTTCTCCTCCTGGTCATGGCTTGCAAAATTTAATTGGCCTCAAAGATGACATATTTATTTGGAAAAAGTCTGCTTTGATTTCTGCAGAGTGAAAAGGAAATTAATCCAATTCATCTTTAGTGACAGACCAGTAGGCAAGTTGGCATTTGTTGAACATATCTGTGTGTTCTTCTGAAGCTGCCAACCCTTACCTTTACTGTGCCACCAGCAGCTCTTCTCGGTGAGCTGTGAGCCATGGGCAACATCATTCTCTGCTCTCCTTCATGCAAGATAATAATGACAGCAGCTTCAATTTGAGCTTTCTTTTTTATTCCACGTGTTGACTAGTGGTGTTAGAACATCTCCCATGGAGCACGTTGCAGATGATGGCAGTATTATTATTCTCTATTATTTATAATCTCTAAGAGTTCCCCAAATGCTCTTTATGCTTTCACTTGTCAAAAAAAAAATCTGAATTTACTTAATAAAAAATCAGTTACATTATTAACTGAAATTGCCTTCTAGTTACATAGGTTGAGGTTGTTTGTGTGAACCTTTCCTGTAATTTCCATTGTGCATTTTGTGTGTTATAAAACCTGCTTCCCCGCACTCTGAAAGGAAAGCAACGTTTCTGGAAAAAGCAACCTGCTAGAAAACATCCCCATCTCCAAGATCTCCATATTAGTCCATATTAGTTACAGAGAGAGTAAAGATTTAATGAAGAGTCCTTCTCATCTGGTTGTTGTTGTTGTATTTCAATAAAACATGTGGAAAACCACTGGTGACCACAGCCCCAAGGTGTCTCAGCAGTGGGGCTGAGAACGGGGCACATGGACCAACACTTGAGGTACCAGCCCAGACAGATACTCAGCAAAGAGCACAGGAGTATAAAGAACAGAGAAGGAAAAAAAAAAAGAAGAAAAATATTTTTTTCTTTGTTTTAGCTGTACTGTATGGATCAGTGGAAGAGAAATCTGTTTAAATTTCAGAAAGCAAACACTTTCCTTTCATTAGAATCCAGTCAGAGGCTTCATCATTCAGGCTCTTCCAAGATGCTTTTTTATTCTTCATCCAAGAATATTTCGGCTGCATCAGTGTGAGCTGTAGCATGCTTCAGCTAGCAATAACTGGAGTTTGCACAGCAAAGCATTGCAGCCTCTGTAACACCAACAAATGGAGACTTGAACAAATGCACATTCCCTTTGCTGAGTGGGATCTCTTGTGATATGGTGAGAATTGTGGGCAGCCTGAGGGATGTAAGTGTTTGCAGGAATATCATGCCCAGCTGAGTTTACATGTTTGATACGATCCTGTCTGACTCCAAGGAGATAAATGAAATTAAGTTCTCAGAAGGGAAGTAATTAGAGCAGGACATAATGGCAAAGATAAGGCACTATGGGAGAAAATGGCCTTGAATAAACAGTGAGCAGAGGGAGCTTTTAGTGGAGCAATACAGGTTTCCTGGGCTCTCAATAGATGAGCAAAGCTGAGGCTTCTCAAAATTAAAATGAGAGCCGAAGGGTTGTTACAGATCTGATGCATCTGGCTTTGGAGGGAGAAGAGATAGGGTGGCTGGGGTGAGGTGGTGCCAAGAAATCTTCCTCCAAGAGAGGTGCTGGGAGGATGGTCTGCAAGGCTGGGTAGATCAGGCCTCAGCCTTTCTTCTCCTGCTTACCACAAGTCTTTTGGAAAATGAATAGTGAGTTGTTTTTTCAAAGAGATTGTTTCCTACAAGCAGTGGCCACAGAAAAAAAGGCTGGGAGGTGCCAAAAGCAGAGGCAACATCTTTGTGAAGGTGCCTGCAAAACAAGGAGTCTGCACAATAGAGTCCTGGGGCAAGAGGTTTGGCCAAGAGCCCTCAACCCAGAGAGAGGTGGGAGAGGTGAAACAAGTGCTTGGCAAACTGCACTGGTTGTTGACATAAATCTATTTCTTCTAAAACCAAGCAAATTCCCAGCCCTGAAATCTGCCTTCATAGTGAGTTAAACAACAGAATTTTTCATTATTTTGCCTGACCTTTAGTTAAACAAATAAATGCTATCACATGGAAAGACCGGCTTACCTTTCTTTTACATTATCTTACAGCATAACTTGTTTGTTTGGAGAATCAGGCTCTAAATCTCTTCCTAGAAGTGTTAGTTTAACATTTGTTTTATTTTTTTTTTACTTCAACAAGGTTGTTTCTGAATTAAAATCCAACTGGATGCAATCAGCTATTAGCATGAGCAGCTTGCAAACAGTGCCAGTGGGATGCTGAAAGATTTTTATGGGGATCGGGCAGAGCATCTGGAAACTCATTATTGTAAGAAGCAAATGTAAATTTTCTGTACAAATACATGAAAATAGCTTTTATATCTTATTAGGTCCACAGGAGCCATGGATTCTGAGAGAAATTGATATTTCTTGGTTTTCCATTGGAAAAAAGATGGCATTAGGGTGGGAAATATTCACAGGAGGGATCCTCTTTATCAACCAGTGTATTAAATCAGACTGAATCCTTAGAACTTATTTTCCACTTAAATATGTCTTAGTATTGATACTGCAAAATATGTAATAGTCACCATTTCAAGGGCAATCATCTGGAAATTGTGCTTCTCTGCATCAGAAACTGTGAGTATTTGACAAACAAAAAAAAATCAGGTGAGATTTCTTGAGGTGACTGGGAGTGGATGGGCTTGTGGAAGGAGAGGAGAGTAGGTGCTTCTACATAATTCTGGACCACAACTTGAGGTTCAGTAGAGAAAATGTCCTCTTGATTTCAGCTGTTGGCCACACTCCCTGCTAGGGATGGACACTTCATCCACAGCTCCACTCAGTCTGTTTATAAAATGATGAAAAGTAAATCCAGTTTGAAATGGAGGATTAAAGTAGTCAAGGGGCTGCAGTGAGCAGAGAGGGTGTGCACACATCTGTCTTCTTGTTTTATTCTGCAAGCCATCCCCGGGATGTCTGAGTAATGCATTGGCTGGATTAGGAATTGCCAGGTCCCTGGCAAACATAATGGGGGTGTTAATCACCTTGTTTGTGAGATTATAAAATACCTGTTACAAAATACCATGCTGTAGAAACTACAGTTCATACTTCTTTGTATTTGGTAGCTAATTTTAGATTTTGTTTGAAAATTCTATTTTTATTATTTTTTGGAGGGTCAGCAGGAAAGCGAGGAGACATTTTAGTCTTGGAAGAGGTTAGTAGTGTTTGCCAGAGTCATGTTCCAGCTTTTTCTAACCACCTCTAGAAATGCTTTCCATAGCTGATGTCCTCAGCAGACACAGGACATGGGCAAACTCTGGGACTAGGAAGCATCTCATGCAGTGAGTAGATCCATCCTGGGAGGCAGCTGACAATTATTTTCAGAGGTCAAACTCCATCCCTGGGGTTTCTGCAAGGAAGAGGAAGTTTTCAAAAGGAGCCATGCTTGATGTCTGCTGAGTCAGGAAATCCTCAGGCTGCTCTGCAGAGGCCCCAGCTGGCACAGCCCCCTTAGTGGGTGCTGGCAGAGATCTCAGTTCATTTCCAGGCCTGCAGTTCCCCCCCTTGGTGACTTTTACCACTTCCAGTGGCCATTTCTACTTTAATCAACTGAAGGTTGAGTTTCTTTGGACCACTAGATATCTGGGCTTTTCATCCCAAGAGGAGTGTTATTCTGGCAACTAAGAGATGGGGGTTGTTTATCTGCAGAGTTCTGTGGCCAGTTCCCACCTTCAAACTGTGGCATTGTTATTTGGAAGGGAAAGGAAACTGTAAGAGCCAAAGTGAGATGTAGATTGCCTTCATGTTGTCCAAGGACTGCAGAAACCATCCATGGAGAGAGCAGGGAGCCTGAAAGCAGCCTCCAGAAAGTCAAACATTGGATGGAGTTTTGCCTAGCAGTAGGTGAAAGTTGTGCATGGGCTCCTGTCCCTCTCAGAAGCTTGGAATTACATTATCCATGTCTGTTCATCCTGGAGCTGGACCTTACAGCCCTTTCTGGAGGTGAATATCCAGCTGAGAGGGGCTTACTGCTTGTGGTTGTGTGCTTCTTTATTGGTGGGGATGTGTGACCAGGTGATGAGGCACCTGGAAACTCACAAGCCTCATCTCCTGGGTGGCTGTGCTGCCTTCCATCAGACTAAAAAACCTCCAAAGTTTAAGTATTTTCACACTGTGAATACAAGTGGAGTGCAGGATGGGGTCAGAAGGAGATCACACCACAGCATCATCACCAAGCTGGGACTTGGAGCAGAGAGATCTTCATTCTGCTCTGCTCCAATGCTATGTCCTCTGCCTTTTAGGCACTGAATTAGCAACAGAAGGATTCCTGATAGCTAAAAGCTGTTCAAATATGATGCAAAAAGTTCATGCCACAGGGGAACATGTGGTATGAGAGAGATATAGGCAGATGAGAAAGTGGAAGGAACCAGGAAGATGATTATCATCATAGCATGGTTTGGGTTGGGGGGGACCTAGAAGGTGTGTGAATGAATAAAGAAGGCCAGAGAGGAGAAGACTGCAGGAACTGACATGCATGTCTGGGACTCTTCCCTTCCTCTTCTTCCTGATTGCTGCCCTGAGCAGGGTCTCACAGGCTGCACAAATGTAAGTTCAAGCCTTTGGAAACTGTGTGTGACTGCTCTCATTGCAGCTGCAGTGATGGCAGGGGAGAGCTTTCCACCTTCAGGTGGGCTTCTGAGAAAGAGTAAATGGATAGGCATAGACAGCTGAAACCAGAGCAGAAAATAACATGTAAAAAATAAAACAAAGAACGCAAACAGACCAGGAGGCAGTGCATAACAATTAGACTAATATGAGATTAATTTTCAGTGTTTTAACTATTCATGCTGAGTGAATAAGTGTTGTGAGATTTCAGAACTGATTATCCACTCAGAGCTCTATTTATGCTTGTCAAAAGCAAAGTGACACATTGGAAATAGCCTCAACTTCCCCACCTGTATCTGGTATGGAGTTTTGTGAAGCTTAATTCAGTCTGTATTAATCAGAATGATAACAGTGAATTGTGTCAAAATTAAGCACATTCACGACTGGTGCAATATTAATTGCTCAGCAGATCTTGCACATGGGATTATGACTGTGTGACTTTACCAGTATTACAGACCTGGTTTCAGGTCACTGAAGCCTGTGCACTCCTTGGACAGTCTGCTTCTCCCTTCCCATGTACCCTGTGGTGTCACCAAAACCAGTTCAGAGATAGCACACCAGCATGGTGTGGACCAGCTCAAGTGTAGGTAAGGACATGAGCTTTGGTTATCCTGTCATCTAACTTTAGATACCTGCAAATGTGTGTCCTTGGAGTCAGAACTGTCCTTCTTCTGCCCATTCCAGCCAACTGTTTCCTCTCAGTTCTATCTCACAGAAAGATTTATAAGGTGACAGAGAGACATTCCTTGGCATCTGGTATCTCTGGGGGTTCTGGCTGGTTTCTTGACCACTGTTTGTGCCTCTCAGTGTGCTTGTTAGTTGGTGTGAAGTCACACATCAAAGCCCAGATGTGTTTTTTCCTTTCCCTAAATATTTCCAAAATATTTTTCATAATGTGTGCTGGTAGCTGGTGCCAGCCTGAAGCCTGAGTGTGTTTCCATGCTAACTCTGGCTCCTTTTGGAATGCTTGTAAATCCTGAAGCGAATTCCATTGGCTCTGCAAGGTTTCATTTTTGATCCTAGCTCAAAGATGGATTCTTTTTTTTTCTTTTTAAGTGTGAGAACAGTGTTTCCAGTCACACTTCAGAGGTATGTGAGTGGAGAGAAATGTACTTTCTTTCCGTATGCTTGGTTTGAAGGTCATGATTTCATAATGAAAAATGGTTGAAGTTAGGAGGTTAATGGAAACTCAGAGCTGAAGCATTAACACAGCAGATAGTTTCCTCTCTCTTATGGTCCTATTGAAAACATACAAATGTCCTCCTGCCTAGAGGAAAGAATTATTTTCATCCATTTCAAAAATCCCACCAGGAGACAGAGTGACGTGGTGATGCAGTAATATACAGGTTGAGGTATAATTAGGCAGCTATAGCAATAAAACAAGGCAAAAAGACTTGGATAGGATGCCTTTCAGGGTGCAATTCTAATTATATATGAACATCTGAGCCTCTTTTTGTGGTGCTTTTGGAACTGAGGTGTTTGGTAAATTTTATTCCAAATCCAGCTCTTGAGAGATAACCAGATTGCAGATGGTAAGAACATGAACATTCATCTAGAAATGAACTTCTAACCTTGAGTCTGTGATGCTAATCACACCACTGATTACTTTCCCAGCAGTTTTTACCTATTGTGTTCAGCACCTGTGAAGCATTAATGTACTTGCAGTTTGTGACAGGACTTTGAATTTATTGAAACCACATAAAGATGAGGTAATGATAAAAAAGAGGTGGGTTTGATGACTGTTCCACAAAGTGTTGTAAGCAGAAGTGTTGCCCCATGTAAGGATAGAGTAGGTAGGAGTGAATGCTATAAAATCACACCCCTTGATTTGTAGCTTCTTTTTTCTTGTCAGTAGCCTCAAAGGCTGAGCTAGAGTTCACCGTATCTCCAGACAGATGCTCCACCCTGCTCAGAATGGATGCACCCATTTGTGAAGAAAGATTTGTTGTATTAGGAGTCTTCCAGCATCATCCTGGCAAGCTTTTTTTTGTTGATGAGCTTTAAAAAGTAGACAGCTTAAATGTATTGATTCAGAATTATTTATTGGGAGCAATACAGCTTTTAGCACAGCAGAGGGGAGGGTGATGTTACCAGAGTGCCCTGTGTCCATCAGCTCAAAGGCTGCATTTAGTACCATCTAATTTAGACTTCATCTAATAGCTACCTTTCATTCTAACACCTTGAATTAATTGGTTGCATTGCTTAGGAAAAAAAATGAGTCACTCTGTGTGACTTGTATGTGTGACTTGGCTGCATAAAGTATTATAAATCTACAGCAGTGTAGTTTCTAAGTTAGTTGGTTAGAAAACATTCTCTTGAATAACATGAAACAACCCCTTTTTTTCATACTGTTTTCATCGTGGTTGTGTAAACAAACCCAAGAAATTGAAAAAGAGAAATCTCCTATTGCTGTCATTTGAAATACATTTATAAACTCCTATTTTCAAAATATTTTCATTCCTGTTTCTACTTTATCATGGTGTGCAAGAAGTCAATGGCCAGTGGTAAAACCTAGAGTCGTGGAAAGCCCCACAGGCTGTCACAATATTGCTCTTTAGCTCTATTCTTCCTACGGTTGGACATGCATTTAATTTACATGAAAGATTTGTTGTCTTTTTAGATTAATTACTGCTTATAACATTAGTATTTGGCTCGTTACTGTCTGAAGTATTGGCATTGTAAACTTCCACACTGGAGCAGGACAGTGCCGCAGTGGCATATTAAAAAAATATAAATTCCATCTGCAGTGGATATTAGAGGTTTAGAACAATGGAAAGATTCCAGCCTTCCAGCTCTTCTGTGCCTATATTACCTTTAGAAATCATTCAGAGATACATTTTAAAAATATTTAGCTAACTGAAAATACTTGGGAGGATGTTTGATATTACTTTGATGCTTACTGTAGGAAGTGACTTGCATCGTAATCTTTAGAAGTCTGGTCCTTGACTACTAAGTGGATGTTTTTAACAATTTTACTTCCATTTAGTGGCAAAAGAGGGAACTGCAATTTGAAGTACTCTTTATTGAGCACTTTGGGGATATTTGTGAATCCAGGTTTCTCTTTCCTAAAAATAGAAACCTATACATAGGGTTCCTGTACACCACAAGAATACAGGTAGCAGGAATAAATGAACTTCAATGCTATTTAATTTTTAATTAGACCCACTTTATCATATCCTTTGTAAAACTGGGGAAATTAACTTTCTCAGCCTGATTCTCACCTGGTAAAAAACCAATTAGCTGTTACACACAAGCATCCTTGTTAGCAAGGGTTTCTGCTAATTACATGGTTCTGGTTAAGGAACTTTTCTGACAGTTGGTGTGTCAAGTTCAGGTCTAGTTTGGACTGTGCAGTGTTGCTGCCAACATTTCAATCCAGCCAAGTGACACCCCCAGTGGTTTTGCCTGATTGAAGATTTCAAGCTTTGGCCCAGCTGAATGATGCCAGGATTGATTCTGCCCATTCTCTCTCTCTCTCATCCCTCTGCATGTGCAAAGCAAACCTAACAGCAGTGGAAGGAGAAGACATATTTTTGCCCTCACTGTCTGTGAAGACTTAAAATGAACTTTAAGCCTTAATTTAAGTTTCCAAAAGGCAGGTTGAGTCGTGGAGCATCTTCCTCTATCACTGCCAGCTGTGCAGAGGGGTGGCTCTGGGATGTGCAGCAATCCCACTGCTTTCACACAGGTGTCAGGAGCAGTGAATCTCCTCTCATTTGGGCTTTCTCTATGCTGTGAGGAACTTGTGATGAGCACAGAGTGGTGCAGCTGTCCACCTGAGATGCTTCTCCCACTCTGCAGAGCTTTCCCACTGAGTGCAGGGTGGCTGTGACTCAGCCCAGGGCTCTTGGCACTTCCCACAGGCAGCTGGGGGAGCAGCCTGCTGTGTAGGAGTGTCCTAATACTGGGATGATGAAATGTGGAAACCTGCCTAGCCTCTTACTTCTCCTTCTGCCTTTCTCAATAAATTGGCTTCCCAGTAGCTTGTTGGGGAGGGGAAGGTTTTTCTGGCAGGTTGCTGCTGAGGAGTTTGTTATCTGGCTCATTGCTGCAGACCAAGTGTTGGAGTTGAGATGCCAGCCAAGGGTTGCCCAGGAGCCTTGAGAAAACTGTGCTCCGGGTCTGTTGGCTTCACTGCTTCTTGGGTAAGTGGCCCTGAGGCCAACGTGGTGGGCAAGGTGCCTGCAAGCTGAGGCAGAGTGGTCCAAATGACACAGATACAGCAAGACTTGATCAAGACTCAAACCCACACGTGGTGGGAGAAGCAAAGTTGTTTTCATTATAACCCCTGCACCCACAGGATCTCCCACCACTTTTGGAGAGCATTTGCTGCTCCTCAATGTATGGAACAGCTGCAGCTGGGCAAATCTGACAGTATTGGCCCTTAGTATAGCAGCCAGGAACTGCATTGGGCTTTCATTATTACACAGACACTCAAGCTGGTAGGAAACAGTCAAGGGTTCTGATTTTCCAGGCTGCCCAACAACAATTCATGGTCACCCCAGCTGCAGAGCTGAGCATGCAAATGATTTGTCAGGTTTGACTGGGAAGGCAAAAATTTTATGCACTTGGTTGCCCGATTGCTTTTCCACTTGGTTTGTGAAGAAAATGCAGTTTTGAGGGGTAAAGCTTTCTGGATACGAGTGCAGAGCAGAGCCCTGGTTCCTGCTGTGAGACAAAGTGTCCTTTTGGTTACATCAGTGTCCTCTTGGGCACAGAAATGGTCTCCACCTTTTGCTACCTGTCCTTATCATCAGCACTGTGGGTGATGGCTCCACCTTACCCATATGAGACAGATCTTTGGATAACCCAATACCTTAAGATCCTGTATGAGGCTCATCTGGAATTCCCAGCTCTGCCACATCTCCTGGGTGATAGCTACATTTATTTCCCATGGGGTGGAGTTAAATACTTAGTTGTGTTACATCTTGCAATCCAAATCACCAGTTATCCATATTTTTGTTTAATTGACCTGTGCAGATGTGTGGGTTGTATAGCCTTCACTATCATTAGTATGTATTCAGACCAGCAAAAAAGGTGATAGTGGACAACAACATTCCAGTGTCTGTGTCAGATGGATATTTCACTTTCATTTCAGAAGTGTAGTATCTGCTGCCAGGTTTCAGATGTCACTTAGTGTATGTGTACATGCTACACTCATCTGAGAACCAGGAGGCTAAGAAATGAGCATCATACCAGTTATTCAGTTCTTCATGCACTGTAAACAATGAAAAGCTTCTCATTTTGTGAGGCAAGGGACAGGGATAGTTGCTCTTCCTGGAGTCCAATCGCTCTTCCAAGAGTGTCAGTCTTCTTTAAGACCATGTTTGTCAAGGATTTTGCAAATAGAGCCTCCTTTTTTGTTATCTGTCATTGCATGAAACCCCTTCAGAGCAATCCCCTTAGGCTCAGGGGCTCCTCACCAACTTTAATTGCATGTAGCTCCTCCTGACTCCCAGGCAAGGGAGTGGGAAGCGGCTGTAATTACTGGCTGCACATGGAAATCCACACTCCCCCACATTGGAAAAACAGGGCTGCTGCCAACCACTAAAAGATAATTCACTGTTTTTGGCATAGAGAAATCCTTGCAGCCACTACTTTTATCTTTTTCACCTTTAATGATTAGTTAATCATTAATACTTGTTTTGATGTGTTTCAAATTAAACAGTCTGGAGGTTTATGCTGGAGCTCTGCAAACCTTTTTGAATGCTGCCAGTTGGGATCCACTGCTTGGAAACTGTCATTCTGATGGCTTGGTCTGCTTCTCAGGGGAACTGGGATACTCCTGAAATCAGGGATGTCACTGTTTTGGGGATATTCCTGTTGCCTTCAATGGGCTGCAGGTCCTGCTTTAGGAATCCAAGTATTTCAGGTGGTCATTTGGTCCTGTTCTTCTTCCTGGAGCTCTGAGTTACTGTGACAGAAGACCCAGAATTTGAATTTATTTTTCTTTAAAGGCTGATGAGCAGCCTTCATATGAAAATGCTTGAGACAAGTGGACACAAAGTTGGCATCTAACTCCAGGTGTGCAAGCTAGGAACTCCTCATTTTTATTCTCAAAGTGCCTATACTCATTTCTTATGCTTGTGTGAGATTATAAAGCTGCACTGGTGTGTAGTGAAACCCCCTGCATCTGTCCCAGAGATGTTCAGCCTTTGTCTGAGCTCTCTTGTGATTCAGATCTGAGGCAGAACAGGGCATAACCTCAGCCCATGTCCTATGGAGGCACCGAGCCTGTGGGCTCCCTCTGCATGCTGAATGGACCCGGCAGCTTGCCCAGCACACAGCTGGGCTCAGCTACTGTTTCTGAAGTGGTCAGGAGACAAACTTTTTAGTACAATCTGTAGTGACAGAACAAAGGGTTGGAAACTGACAAGAGGGTAGATTTAGACTAGAGATTTGAAAAAAAATCTTTTACAGCGAGGGTGGTGAAACACTGCCACGAGTTCCCAGAGAGGTGACAGATGCCCCATCCCTGGAAACATTCAAGGTCAGATTGGACAGGTCTGTGAGCAACCTGATCTAGCTGAAGATGCTCACTGCAGGGGAGTTGGACCAGATGACCTGTAAAGGCCCCTTCCCACCTGAACCATTCTATGATTCTGTGATAGGATGCTGCCTCCAGCATTCCTTTTGTACCATGCCCAATGGCTGGAAAGAACTTTCAGGAGGAAAATACATGTGCTCTGGGGCTGAGGAGGTTCATATCTCTCTCCCCTATGCAGGAGGCAACCAAAACTATTTATTAAGGTGAGTGAGCAGCCTCTGCTTCTTCAAGCAGCACTCCTGTGCAGAGAAGTGCAGGGAGGAATGCCCCAGACTGCAGATGCCTCTGGCAGTGAAGGAGCCAGACTGGGCTCTGCTCACAGCATCTGGAGAAATCAGAATTTAAGAGAAGGATTACACTGCTAGGGAGGTACCTGGTATGGAGATATATATATATGGATATACACCTCTAGATATATGTGTATATATATACCTCCAGATACCTGGAGGTATCTGTTGCCTCAATGACTTGAGGTAGGGCATGGATCAGAAATTTTGAGGTGTATGTGGGTAGGTTTTGTTGCAGTCAGTGCTACAGATGCTTAACTACACAGCTCAGGTTTCCATATATGAAATGTCTCCAGCTTGACATTAACACCATTGAATCTGGTAAGAATATTTTATGGACATGGTATGTAAGGCTGACATTCATGATAAGAAGACAGACAGTGCTGGGGAAGGAAGGACACTGAAAGTTTTAGAAAGATTTCTGGGTCTTCACCCTTGAGTAACAGGAGATCCCAGAGGTGATGGGTAGGATCTGAAAGATGAAACAGAGAGATGTCAAGTTGTACAAGCAGGAGATATGGTCTTCTGGCACCTTCCTATCCTTTCTCCTCTTTGCAGTGGATTATACCCCATGTAAGCCCCAGAGAAGAGCTGCATTAATAGCAGAATCACTCAGTATCCTCCTAGTACAGTGGCTCCGGACAAATCCAATCCTTTCTTTTCCAAGACAATAATTTCTTTAAGTATAGAAAGTTACCTGACAAATCGAAGTGATGAATCCTGCAATAACTAAACTGGCAAAAATGTTAATTTTAAAACCATCACCAACTTTGAAGGCTAAAAGGGGCAGGGGTTTTGGTGGGCATCTGCCTTGCTGCTGAATTTTGAGTGCCCCTGCTTCCTACAAATGCCTGCTCTGAGCCACTTGCTGCTTGCTACCAGGACTGAGGTTTTTTATCACAGTCTCCTCTTTAGTCAAAGCTGAGGGAAGGTATATGAAGTGATTCATCCCCCCACGTTTGCCTTTGTGTCCCCTCTTCTAGGGCATCCAGGGTGTTTCCTCTTCTAGCCAGTTTTCCAAAGCAGATGGGAGGATGATGTTTCCTACCTGCCCCAATTAACTTGACAGAAGCACAGAGATCTTAAAGTTGTTAGCAAAGACACTAATTTCCTTCATATGTTTTAACCAGCCTGTGGGTTTGAGACCACGTGTGATCCAAAGTTCAACTCCTTGGCCTTCCAGCTACAGAGATTTAGTTAATCTGGCCAGACAGTCAACATATGGGCACTGAACCATCTGGCTTGGAGCTGAAATTAGCTCTGACTTGCCCAGTCATTAGATCAAGCAAGGTGAGATGGGCAATGTGTGTGGGAACAAAAGGTTTCAGGTGGTAGGAGATCAGAGGAGGTCAAAACTGCTGCTGGTCATGAGACACAACATCATTTCTATATTTCTACTCATAAGTACAAGTTCTCTTGCATTTTTAATGCTAGGAAGTATTCAATACTGAATCCAGTAAACCTCCACCAGCTCTTTATAGTAAGTAAATCAAGGATATGGCTTTAAAAAAATCAGCTGTCTAAATGCAATAAAAGAGAAAAAACAGATGTTTTTGCTTTGTAAGCTTGTAGATTCACCTGTGCTAAGAAAAACAACATCTGCCTGGTGTCTAGGTGAGGTTTTGCTAACTTTCACTTAATTTGCAAGTGTGTTTGTGAGTGAGAGAGAGAGGGAAACTGCTGAGCTGATGAGGGAGGAAAAAAAAGCTGCAGAATCTGTCACCACGTAATTGTTGGCTTCAGGGATGGGGAGGACCAGTGCATGGAACATGAAGTAGTAGAACATAATCTTGGTACTATTGAGTACCTTCCACTTTCCTTCTAAAGCTGTCTCCAAAGATGTCCATTTCAGGAGAGAGTTTATGTAATTATATGAGTCTGGCAGCTCCACATTTACCACAGGCTGCCCTGCTTGGATGATGCTAATCCAAGGGTGAAATTCCCATGTTTGCACAAGCATTTTAAAATCTGTAATCTTGCAACCTGGAACTTCACTTTTATGTTAAAAAAAATATTATCAACCAACCCAACCCACGTTTTTGTTTTCCTCTTCAAACTTTACTGCAAGCAACTCCAACCTGTGCAGTTCCTGCTGACTTCTTGTGAACTTCTTGGGGTCTCCTGACTGCTGGCAGTCGTTGCTCAGTGCTGGCAGTAAACTATTTGCTGGCTATGAGTTGGTGGTATAAAAGACCTTCCTGTTGAGAAGATTGAAATTATCAAGAAGACAAAAGACCTTTAGGAAGGCAAAAGGTTTCAATCAGAGATATATAAGCCCACAAGATAGTTTGTGCTCTTTTTGAGGGGGAAAGGTCTGCTATGAAGTCACCTTTTACAAGAAAAAAGATACCAATGAGTCAGTGGATGAGAAAGACCTGATAAATATCAACTGGACAAAAAAAAAAAAAAAAAGAGCTTGAGCTTACATTTCTTCTTTTCACACCAGTAAGTCCATGTGGGAGGGAAACCTGGACGATGGGAGAAGTGTCATCCTGAACTCTGCTCATGCAAAAATATCAGTGAAGCTATATGAGGAATATCCATCTGTAAAATATTCTTGGAGGATGATTGGGGGCTACAGAATAAGAAAGGGAGGGGGTAGATTGAGAGATATGGAACCTCACATCATACATGTCTGGTTGATTTTCAACAGCTGGAATGATAAGAGACCTTGCATCACATAAGGCACTGCAAATCCCAGGGTCAGCAGCAGGAGCTGAAGGTTTTCCCAGACCAAACGTGGTGGGCAGAGCTCTGCTGCAGTCAGCCAAGCATTTCCAGGACATCCATCAGTTTCTTTCCCTGTAACAACCCTTGCCATCTCACTTACTCTGTTACCCTCTTGTCATGTTTTCCCCTTGCAAGCAGCTTGTTTGTTCCCATGGGTTCTCACACCATTGTGAGCCATCCTGAAGACTTTTTGGTACTTTTCTGTCATGTGGAAAGCAATCTGATACCATCACTTTGTGTGAATATATATGTGACACTGTCCTAATATCTGTTGAAACCATTGACTTGTTTCAGACAGCTGATCAGAGGTAAGTTTCTCCTGTCCTCCAGAGCAGAAGTTGGGATTTAAAAGCTTCTCTTGGCCAACTGGTGAATTCAATCCCAGTAACCCCCCCCATGCTGCTGGCAAAACTCTTTATATGTGGAAATAATGGAGCATTTATTTTCAAAGACACTTGTTTACTCAAAGCTATAAATCCTTGCAGACTTAAACTTTGTTAGTTCTGGCTTTCACCTAATTATTTCTGCCTTCTTGTGGCATTTTATCCCTGACATGTGCTGTTCATGGAGGAGCAGCAGTAAATGTCATGTCTTGCAAACGTAGCACTGACTCATAAAGAGTTTTTACAGGAGGGAACCTGCTCTTGTGTTTGCCCAAGGTTTTTTTGCACAGTATTCTTGTAACTAATCCTAGTTTTCAGGGTTAAATATGATATACATTAAAATAAGTGATTCAGTCATAGTTTCTAGCATGCTTTTGCAGCTGGGATACTTAACATGGCTCTCCTGGCAGCTTGGCAGCCAAAGCAACAGCAAAATCTCAGTCCTGTGCTTTAATCCATGCTGAGTGCTACCCCTCTCTTTAACAATCTTAGGGAATAAGCCACCAGTTTTCTTTCAGCTCCTTGGCCTCTGGGATAGTCAGGAGCCAGCAGAGATGTTCGGGAAGCTCAGTCATGAAAGGATTTAATTTCCTTTGTACATTGACTTCCATATAAAAAATCCACTGCTCCTTCAGAGCACTGTCTGGCCAAAACCCATGGAATAGATTGATTCTTTAAATTATGAATTAAACCCCCCAATTTTTCTGTGGTTTGTTTTTTTTTTTTTTTGTTTTTGTTTTTTGTTGTTTTTTGGTTTTTGGGGTTTTTTTGTGAGTGTTTGTTTGTTTGGGGGGCTTTTTGGTTTGTTTTTGGGTTTTGTTTATTTCTTTGTTTTTTGTTTCTTTTTTTCCCATTAGGGCTCGTTGTGATCCTATGGGACTTGTGCCCTTCTGGTGACAGAGGAGCAGGATGTGGTGGTGAGGGTGGATTTTAGCATCACTGGGGTGCCACCCCTCATCCTCATCACTGCTCCAATGCTGCATCATACCCAGTTTGGTGTGATGGAAGGTGTCACACAGGGCCAAATGCCACCCTGGTCAAGCTGGGTCTTGTTTCAGGGATGAGTTTTGGCTACTGCAGGGGCAGAGCTTTCTGTGTTGCAGCAGCACTGGATATTGAAGCAGTCAGGGGAAAATTACAATTCCCTTATCAGTGCTCTTGTGCAACAACTCCACAGCAAGCAGAGGGGACCTCTCTGTGCTTGGGGCTCCCTTGTTTGCACAGCTGCCATGCTCAGAAAAGTCACCCAAAGATGTTGATTGCCCAGTTCAGTTTGCTGCTTTAAATCTTGGCTGGCAATTTGCTCCTATGTTGAAACATTGCTCAGGTGCAGGGTTGCCTCCATTCTTTTGTGTTGCTGACACCTTTCTAACAGCATGTGGGCAGAATCATAAAACTGGGAGGCTGGAGGGGAAATTTGATAATTCTGTATGGTTTCATCAACCCCTGTGGCTCGTGCCTGCCTGCAGCACAGCATCCAAACCAGTGCTGCTCTGAAAATGTTGAATCCATCCTTTCCTTTCATAGTTTCTTACCAGTATTAACCTCTCTTTACAAGTTTTTGAATAGTTGGATTTCCCTGTTCTTCACGTCTAGATTTATTTTTGCCTTCTTTGTCCCCTGGATTGCAGCATCTCATGGGATCTGTAGGCTGAAGAGTCCTAAGTGAATTGGTTAAAGTATTACTCTCTCTTTATTTGTATTTCTATTTCTAGACATCTTTCTGTCAAATAACTTCAGAATCGTTCTGAAAATGAACCAAGCAGCAGTGGCTGGAGGTGGCCCCTGCTCTTTGTGCTGCGGATGGGGGGGATCTGTGGGGACACCTCAGTGTGTGGGGGCTGCAAGCAGCACCTGGGCTTTGCCAGGAAGGAGGGAAAGAATTAGGGAAAACAGGAATTGTGATGAAGGAGATGTGATAGGGATGGGAAGGGAGATTTCCAAAGCTGGATGTTTCCTTGTTCCTAACAATTTGCGTAATCTGATCTCATTTACTTTAGCCAAGCCCTTGTTTTGGTGTTTGCTTTTAGGGAGTTTTTTCTTTCTTTGGAAACAACTAATGGGAGCTGTTGTCACCCCAGTCCACAGCCCCTCTGCTACAGCAATAATTTTTCACCATCACCATGTTCTGCAACCCTGCTGCTGCATTGCCTTGCACAGAGTTCCTCCAAGGCAGGTTTATCTATTGCAGCATCAGAGCCCCACACTGGGAAGGGGGGAGGCTGGAGAGAGAGGACAGAGGGAAGAAAAAGGCTGCAGAAAACTGGGCTTAAGATCCTCTCATGAGGATCTCCAAGAAGAAGGGCTTGTAAGAATATGGCCCACTGGTTAAAATAATACTTTGGGGCCAGGAGATCTGGTTTCTCAGCCCCCTCTGCTACCTTTTAAAAATAAATCCTGGCAAGTCTTGTGGAGATCAGATAGTCCAGGGGGTATTTCTGCTAAGCCAGAGCACTGGTGGGGCTGTGTGGAGACATTTGCAGGCTTGGCAGAATGAATCCTTTGAGATTCACTTGGAACTTCTAGAGGGGGATAGAAGTGGAGTTAGTTAAGGCATTCCCAAATCCTCCCAAATCCCTCCTGATCAGTGGCCATCAAGCAGCTGCCACTGTACAGGATTTCCATGGCTCTCAATGTATCTGTGTCCATTTGTCTGGCACCCACATGTCTGGCACCCCTGACCTGCTCATAGAGGAGTGGGAAAAGCTTGTTGAAGTCCCCACTGGCCTTGCTGGCATCAGCAAAATGATGTGACAGTAATGCTCCCCATTTCCCAAACCCTGGAATGCTATTGTCATGAACAGTTTTCAGCGTTGAAGGGTTAATTAATGTGGGTCAGGCTGGGCTGGTGCCTTCAGAGGGGCAGCAGAGCTGGTGGCTGCTGCTGGTGGCAGTGACCTCTGCTGGGAAGTCCACAGCTCCTCTGGTCCCAGCTTCAGCAATACAACCTGCAGCTTGATCTAAACTGTAGTTTCCTCTCCAAGTGATTTCCACAGATTTTTTTTTTTTTTTTTTTTTTTTACCACTGTTAAGTTCCATTTTCAAGCTTTAAATAGCTTGTCATTTGAGAGTCCAGCTGAGCAGAGAAATGCTGTGTGGGACCAGCTGCGTGATTTGCAGGCGTGTGATGTGCACTTCACCAGGAGCACTGAGCTCTGCATAACTCCATGGTTAAGGCCTTGCTGGTCTTGGGGAGGCTGTGAAAAAGAGGACAAAATGTCTCCTTCCCAGCTCATCATGGCCCTCTAGTGCAGCAGCCACCAGCACTGGGGTCACATTCCAAAGGGACATCTTCAAAATACCCTCATCGTAGTGGGGGTGGCTCTATTTGTATTTGGAGGGTGATTCAGCTTCTTCTGATGACTCCTTCCAGCTCACACTTTATATTCACTGTCTCCCTGAATCCCACGTGCTCACAACCTGCTGTTTTCAAATCCTGAGCTGATTTCAAAGAGGGACAGAGTGGCTCAGTATGGAGGAACCCACAGCAGTAAGACTAAACCTATTCTCCCCCTTCACTTTAGAACTGAGCAAGTTTATCTGCCCTCAGAGAGCCCAGTGGCACAAGGCCCATTTGGTTTGCAAATCAGAGAAGGGAGAGGGTCTTGTGGCAGCCCTTGGTGTGCATGTCAGATGAGGATTTTTCTGGCCCCTGGCTGATCATCTCTGTGGGTCTCCCACCCATTAGCCACGTATCTGAGGGTTGGGTGTTGCTGGCAGCTGTCTCAGAGGGGTTTGGTTGGTTTGGAGAACCTCTGAGGTTCTCAAAAATAGAAATGCAAAGTTTTAATAGTGACTGTTCACTTGAAATGTCATTTGGGGTTCTGGTGTACCATCAACTGGCTTCAGCAAGGCAAAACTACCCTTGTCCTAACTGCAACCCTTAAGGGAACAAACACAGCAAAACAAAGGTTTCCAGGTGTGTACTGTGTAAAGCCAAGTAGGTGGTGGATTGGTTCCCTGCTTTCAATATTAATAACTTAATTTGTGATGCAGTGCACTTAGAAATTTTGCTAAAATATCATGGGGGTTTTGAGTTATTTATGTAGAGTAAGGAGCCTACTTGTATATTTGTTTGACACCCTGCAGGGTATTGTATTTGAGCTCATGTATTGTTGATGATAAATTTCCTGTGCATGAAGGTCTTTATATGAATGCAGCTTTTGATAACTGGTTATAGGCATAAATTCAGGTCAGTCATAATCTTTCCAGTGATTTTACAGGAAATTGGATTAGTTTACATTCTTACGCAAGGAAAGATCCTGCCAGGCACAGGGGACCTTCTGCTCTTGGCATCTTCATGCAGGATGGTAGGGCTCTTGGGACTGTTGAGGATCAGGTCTGTGATTAAGCATCTTAATTAAGCTACTTGAACCTTGAAACATGCAGAGAGTTTTGCAATTGCTGATGATGAACTTTTTCTTTCTTTCTGAGTGTGTCCATCTGTTGTTTAATGAGTGGCCTTTGCTGTCTCTGCTCAGTGTTTCCCAGTTTTCTCTTGCTCTTAAAACAATAGTCTGCAATTGGCATAATTAATAACCTGGCCCTGGAGTTGTACTGGCAGTCTCTTTAGGGTTTGCCCAAGTCAAATGTATCCTTTGGAAATTATTTGTAAGCATTAAGGACCAAGCCCAGAGAGGCACTGCTCTGAGTAGTTAATTAGAGGTATTCTTGTAGAGATGATTTGTCTCTTTAAAGCAAGCATTTTGACAAGAGGCTCAGTGGGAATGATGGGGGAGAATAGTGAGGATGTAGAAAATCCATGAAGATGCTTAGAGCTGTTGCACAGAAAGTGTGTGATCCTTCATAGCACTGCAGAGAAATCTGGGTGTCCAGACCAGACACAACATTGGAGCAGGGTGAATTTGGTGGGAAAGAGCCTGGGGATGTTGTATGGCTGCTGCCTGCCTGTGCCAGGCTCTGCACCCTTCTCCCTGCCACCCAGCACCCTGCCTGTGTCACTGATCCCTCATCCCACTTTGCTGCTGTCCTGAGACTTCAACCTCTGACCATCCATCTTCATTGACCTGACATGGGAATCGTAAACCACTAATGCCCCCCAGTGCTTAACCCTTCAGCATTTTGGGTTCAAAGAAGTCTGAAGGACTTTTCTGTAAGTAATTGCAGTATTCTGGGCTGCAAAGCACTCCTGTCTGTTCACTTCAGTCAAAACTGGCTTTTATGCTGTTGAATAAAGCACTGACAAGGAGTGTCTAACTTTCAGTTAGACAAATGCTTTATGTTTTGCAGGTATTAAAAAAAAAACAACAAACTATTTTATATTCTACTTGTCCTATGTTTTTTCCAGGATCAAGCATGAAAATATAGTTGCCCTGGAAGACATCTATGAAAGCCCGAACCATTTATATCTGGTCATGCAATTGTGAGTACTGAACCTTATAAACTTTCTGTGTCAAAATTGCTATGTCTTCTTGGTTTAGGCTTTTTCTTTAACCCCAGATGGGTTATGTGAAAGGTGGGGTATGTGAGAGGTGCTTGTCTTGTGTTCTGCATTCTGCAAATCTCTGGCAGGTGGTTAAAAATGGGCTCCAGGTATGATGGGCTAGGTTGTCATGAAATTGGGAATCAATGTGTTTTGTGAATGGTGTCACCCCAATCAAACCAGAATGAAGAGGGGATGCTTAGGGGGTCAGAGGTGGCTCTATATCTATGGGGTTGCCATGGTTTAGTTCTTTGTGACTCAACAAATAACTGGTCTGTATTGAGCAAGAGCACTGCCACCATGTGCATGGGTGCTGGATTTGCAAGAAAACCTCATCCTTTTCTCAGCAGCAGTAGTAATTCAGACCATTCTTGACACAACCCTCTCACCAGAGCCCCTCTTCTTCCACATTTTCTCCCTCTGAGCCTGAGGTCAGGATCCCATCAGGTATGTGAGGCCGTGGCTGATCTGGCACTCCCATCACATGCTGGCAGGGGAGAGGGAAGTGATGCTCATTCTGCTTTGCTTTTTTTTTTCCCCCTTCATCCTTCTGAAATAAATTTAAAACATGATTTGAAGTTAAAATGACTTCTTACCATCTCTAGTCTCTTTTTCAATTATGTGGTCACTTCAAACAAGAGCAGAGCAGACAGGGCAGAGGGATAAAATCCATCTGTGAAGAGACAGATGTGCCATAGGGAAGCCTGGAGCATCCAACAGAGGCAGCTCTGGGGTTTAATACCCCATGGGAAACCTTGGGAGACCATGCTGGGAGACCCTTCTCTGTTGTCAATGATTTCAGAAGCTGATGGCAGTATGGGAAGAACTGTGCCCTGTACATCTTTGGTCTGGTTTTGTAGCCCTACGTTTCAACCCAGAGTGGTGCAAAAGGACTTGCACGGGAACATCAGTGTCATAAAAATTCCAACATGGGAATTTGGGAAGAGATGGCCCGTAGGAAGGAACAATTTTGTGATTCACAAATTCTTATTTTTGTTTGATCTATTTAGAAAAAAAATATATAATCAATATAACTCCTACTTATTATTAGCTTATTTAATATAGTGTAACCCTCACTTTTCTAAATTTCTTACATCCAGATGACTGGATTATCTAAAATGTAGATCTGCAGTCAAAGTGAAACTGAATATATATTAGTATAAATTTCTACTTGCTCCCAATTCAACACTTACTGGGAAATTATTCTTTCTGTTATATTTGCAAACCCAGCCAACTGGTTTTCCAAGGGCCAAGCATTCAGCTGTTCTAGATCTTAACTGATGCCCCTGGGATGCAATCCTTGGCTGAAGTCAGCTGCCAGGGACCCATCCAGAGGGTGTGGGGCAGCAGCTCTGGGCAGTCCCCAGCCCTGGCTGAACTCTGCACCCTGTGCTGTGGGGTGAGCTGAGACATCGTGCATCCAAATGCACTGAACTGACCCTGACAGGGAGCAGGATCAATGCTTTTTGTCATTCAAAGAGAAAATAAAAAAAAAAAAGGCAAGAAAGATCCTCAAACCCTCCTGTCCTGGTCTGGGACAACCAAGTGACAGCACTGTAACAAACTCCTGCTCACCCAAACCGTGTGCACGTGTGGGCTCTTAATCTGCTTCAGTGATCGGGTACAACTCATTAGCTGAAGCTTAATTTTATTAAAGTTGTTTGATGTTGTTCCAAGCCATTGCTGTTGGCCCTCTTTGCTGCTGTAAATTAGACAAGGCCATGTCGTGCTCTGCTCTGCACAGGGTATTTCCATGGAAAGACTTTCCTGTGCCTTTTTAGAAAAGGGTTGTAGTATCCCGGGGTGGAGAGAACAAGATGCCCAGGTACTCACCCTCATCACTGTGGACATTTCATGGCACATGTCCCCAGTGCACATTGCATAAGGATGGTGCAGCCTCTGCACTGCCTCTGAATTCTCATCACTAGCTGGGATTGGGATAAATTGGCATCAATAGTCAAGTGGCAACACCACAAAGTCCAGAAGACTTAAAATTAATTCTGCGTGCTTCCTTTGCCTGTTTCTGTCTGGGAGAGGCACGCATGGATAATCTTTGGTTTCCAAGGAAACTCCAACTTGTTGATACAATAGCTGCCAAGCATTGCAGGGCATGAGCTATCTGTTTGTTTACATCTCTGCACTATTTATTATTAGACTCCTTGGGGGTTTTTTAGCTTCTCATTTTTGTGTATTTCTCCTAAATCAGATAGTAGATGCCTACATTTAAAACTGAGGTTTGATATGAAGTAGAAGGGGTCAAGCAGGTCTCATGAAGAAACATTTAGGTTAGGAAAAGAAAAAGAAAAAAAAAAAGGGGAGGGGATGTAACATTAGGGCCACTCAGAGATCAGTGTCATGGGCACAACATATCTCAGATCCATATGCCCTTCTCCCTGGCTCATTGCTTGCTAAGTGGGCATTAACTGATGTTTCCCAGGGGAGGTTTTTTGTTTCATGGACAGCATTTTCATTGCCAGCCTTTAGAGTTCTTCTTGTTGTGGAAAATCCACATTACAGCCCCTGAGCATCTCTCAGCACCTCTGTGGGAGAAGGCTTTTGGAGACAGACCAAGCCTCCTGGTGGATGTTTGCTACGTCTACTTTTACTTTTTGCCTGTTAGCAGGAGCACTTAAAGGATAAATATTGCACCTCATTTATCCTGTCAGAGGTATGGGCAAGCACAGGTGGCAGTGTCTGTGCTGGAGCTGGCAGGTTGGGAGGTGATGAGGCAGCCGTCTGCATCTATTTGACACCTAATTTATTCCTGTCAGTCCCTCTGGGAGCTCTTCCCAGGGTTATGTATGTTGGTGAATCCGTCCTCTGGGTTTCCTGGCATGTTCATGGGGAAATCTGATCTCTGGCTTTGGTTTCACCACCTTGTTTTTACATATATTGTATACCAGTCCTCAGGAAACTGTTCAGACTGTCACAATCCTCTTAGTGCATCCAGCTTGGACATCCTCAGATTTGACAGCTCAGAATTTCATGTGCTGTCTCAAAGTGTTCCTTAGAAATTACTGGACCATTTTTTCTTTATTTATTTTCCCAAAATACAGGATATTCCAACCTAGTGATTCTAAGTTTGGCAAGATTATGGACAACTCCATGCTGTCTTTTGCTCCAGGAAATATTGCTCAGCTTTGGTATCAGGTGGAGTTACCAGTGCAGCTGCAAAGCAGAATATAGATGTAGGATAATTGCTGCCTCTCCTGTGATGATTCTGCTAAAATTTTGCAGGCACTAGAGAAAAGTACTGTAAAACATTTAGGTTTTGTTATATTTCCATTAGGATCATGTGCTTTCAAAGCCAGAAAACACCTGCTCCTTTCCCAACTTGGGTTTCCTGTAGTGCCATTTAAACCTACACAGGGAACACTAAAATCATAGAATCATAGGATGGTTTGGGTTGGAAGGGACATGAAAGTTCATCTAGTTCCAACCCCCCTGCATGGGCAGGGACACCTTCTCCTAGACCTGATTCCTCAAAGCCACAATTCTCTGAAAGTTTCTGGACGCTGGATGAGATTTCCCTGGAGGATATTGTAGAAGATGGGGGGAAATAAAGGGCTTTCAGAAATAAAATTTATGTCTCGGGATGATAGAAAAACTTTGCTAGTGAGCAGCTACAGGATTTTTGATTGCTATTGATGCTACTTGGCAGAATTACCCTACTGTGTCTTCTAAGCTCTCTGCCTTACTTCATCTCATCAGCATTGGGAAACCTCCTGATAACTTGTTGTGGTTAATATTGTCAGGTACTAATGCATCACTGGCAAAATCAGTCTCTTCGGGTACTGGTGATTCATTTTCTGCATGCTGGAAAAATGGATTTACATAAACACATCTTTTCTGAGTGTTACAGAACTGTTTGCAAATGCAGTTTCTGAATGTGCTGCCTGGGCAGGTCGGAGCAGATTCCCAAAGCTCGACTTTGCCTCCGTCCACATTGTTCTCCTGAACTGGAGCATGAAGCAGTGAAGTTTGGTTTCCTACAGATTTGTGTGCACCCTGTGCTAGGCACAGCCCCACAGGAGCTGGGGTTGTTGCCTCTCTGAAAAGACATGGGGACAAGTTAAAAATTCACAAAGGCATTAATTTCTTATTCTCCTTTATTCCTCTGTATTTGCTTAAAAATATAGGAACTTAATATTTTTTTTATCTCTGCTCTTCCATCAAAGGGGGTTGAAATTCATCCAGTAGGCAAGAAGTTCATCCAATAGGCAGATGGGGAGGAAAAGCCATTGCCTTTGTAAAACAGCCTAAAACTTAGGTCTAAAAGACACCTCCAAAAGTTAGGGAATTCCCAGGCAGGATATGCTGCCTGTAGCAGCTGATCAGCATTAGCAGCTGTTTTATTAACCTTTTCTTAAAAATATCCAGTCACACACTCCCTAGGGAATCAAAACCATTGCCTAATGTCCTTACAGGTATGGAGCATTTCCTAATACATCTTCCAGGCTGCAGTTTCAACCTGCAGTGCTGGAACTCCTCTTTCTTTAGTTCCTCCTGAAGGTAACAAGACAGTTCACATGGGGAAAGGCTACAGGAGGAGGCCCTGGAAAGTGTGTAACCAAGCAAGTAGTGATCAAACTTGACCACATCCCTGCGTTTCTCTGCCCTTTTTTTTCACAGTCAAGAACAGCACCAAATCCAGAGGAAATCCTGTTAATACCAGGATCTAGTTAAAAAAAGGAAAAATCATTCTGCCAGTCTGGTGTAGCTTTCCACCTCTTTCAAGGGCTGTGCTCCTGAAGAGCAGGTCTGATCCTGGCAGGAGAAAATTCTGATTCTCCAAGGACACCAGAGTATTTTTCCTGCATGAGGTCTCCCAGGCTTTGACATCTCTGCTTAGAACAAGCTTTTAGGGTAACCAGCTTGGCTCTGTCAACCCTGAAACCTTTCTCCTTACCTTTGCAAAAAAAAGAAAAAAACCACCCCAAAACAAAACAAAACAGCCCAGCTGAGCCTCAACCCCCGACTTTGAGTTTCTTCCAACTTGGCATCTTAACTCTGCTGAATTATTCAGATAATTTCCATCACAGAAAAGCCAAGATGATGGGAACTCCTTCCTGCTGGGTGCAGACCACACACCAAGGAGAGCCCTACAGAAGTCTGCAGGCTCAGAGTCCCTGGGCCCCATCCCTACAGATTATCAGCTCTCCTGCACCACATTCAAGCACCTTAGAACTCCGCAATATCTTGGGAAACAGCTCATACAGGCACGTATCTACCTGCAGGATAATTTGCAGAAGTTTTTGTCATTACTAAAACTTTGCATCTTGTGGTTTTGCAAATAGGTAAGCCAAGCACTGAGCTGTGATTAAGTGCTGAATTCCCTTTGTTTTCTGAAAGCCTGGTGCCTGAGCACGCTCCGAGAGCAACCGAGCATGGACGGGGCGTGCAAGTGACATTTCAATGAAAATATTCAGCCTCCAAGAAAAACAACAGACAATGGAGGGAAGTGCAGTCTTTGCCAGGTTCCTTAAGGACTGTAGCAAGGACGTACTGTGTTACAAAACAGCCAGACTCAGGCCAAAGCTGCCATCACATCAGGATGCTAATTAAAGCAAAACACAGATCTGCCGCATCGCGTTCCTTCCATGAGATTTATTCCCACCCTGGGTTTTGTGTGGCTTTAAAGTATTATGCAAAAGACAGAGAGAAGTATCTCTGCATGCACAATGGGATTTATGTGAATGATAAAAGCAAAATAGATCCTTCAGCAGCAGAAAATACTTCTGTGCAAGCACCTGACAGAAACCTCCTAGCATCACTTTTTCCTGTGGATGGTGTGGTTTTTATCTTTATCAGTAATGACAGTAATGGCAACAGGAGAAACAGCACCAGAAATTAAGAACACTGGAGCTGATGACCAAGGCCAGGGCATTCAGTGTCTTTCCTGGTTCAAGATGGGAGATGAGCTGCACACCCATACACTCTGCTCTTTGTTTCCAGTACTCCTAGGTCAGATGAGGTGTCTTGTCTCAAACGTGCCTGGCACCCATTGAAAAATCTACTGGGTCTGTGTTGAAAGTCTTGGATCCCTTGTTTTCAGCACCTCCTTGTGCTGCACAGGAATAAGATGTGTGGCAGATGGATCTGATGGGGCTTATTGGCTAGGACATATAATGGATGGGTCAGGGAATTTCTGTTCCAAATTTCTGATAACGTAGATATACATGAATTTGATATTAAGCAACTACTGAATAAATTGTTAATTTGGTTTTGGTTTTTTTTTTTTTTTTTGGTTTTGGTGTTGTGGGTTTTGTTTTGTTTTGTTTTGTTTTTTGAGCTACTAATACTTAAGAACTGCAGCACCAGGAAGGATTATGCACATCTGGGCATGCCAGGAAGGAGCCTGTGAGCTTTGCTTAAACTATGAAATAGCAGAACAGGCCCTCAGACTTCATGTCCTCAGAGCCTGGGGAGTGAAACAGCAGTGAACTGACCAAATTAGCCTTCCTGAGTCTGCAGGGGAGTAAGAAATGGCACTGAGTACACCCTGTGGTTGAAAAAAGTCTTTTGCTGCTTCTATGGATGAGAGTTTTTTGACCTGGGGGGAGGGTGCTATAGGAGACACAGCTCTCCAGGGATGGATCAGCTGGTGAGTGTGGGAAGCAAAGTGGAACAGAAGCAACAGGGTGAGCATGTGTGACACAACTGGGAGCATCAGCCCATGATGGTAGGAGAAGTGCTCAGGAAAATGAGTCCTGGGTCCATCCCAGCCTTCAGTATGGACGTTTTGCAGATGTGGGCCCAAACATCAGAGCTGGGATGTTAGATTTTGAAATTATTTGAAAACATTGAACCACACAGGCCACCTTGTTAAAAGACTGAAGGAGTAAATCTTAGTCTATTTCAGTACTTTGCAACTAGAACTTTGCAGGTTGCTTCCCACATAATAAATTGACCCCTGGCATCATGTCCCTGGGAACTGGGTAGTAGTTATTAATCCAGCATCAACTTCACATTTTGGGAAAAAAAGATTATTACATCAGTTGGATTACACTGATAAGTGTTCAGTACAAAGGGGTATCTCTCATTTTCCAGTGGCTGAGAGGTTAGAAGCAGACTAGAAAAGATTAATAGTGTGGTAGAGATCAGGGCATGGGCAGGTTTGTTGGCAACAGATTAATAGACAAAAGAGTGATCTCTGGGATAATTTAGACACCTGTAATTGTGTGGATTGTGTATGATCCCAAAAGTGTGATATGTGCACACTGGATCATCCTAGCTGCCCCTAGGTTTTAATTCTGCTGGGGTTTTTTCTGGCCATAGGAGGACTTTGAGTAGCTCCTGCTCCCTATGTCCCCTCTGAACACAGCATCTTCTCCTGGGAACAGCACTGAACAGGAGCCCTTTTGCTGCCTTGTACTGCTCTGTGTAAGGGCTTCAGCTGTGGCTAGGAGCAGGCATTTTAGAGCCCAGCAGGCATCAGCCAAACTTTCCTACAGCAACACAGAATGGTGAGAATCTTCTTCATCTTGCATAAAAGAATTCCTCATGATGATTTCCAAAACCACTCAGAGGCAGACACCTTCAACAAGTGTAAGCCATTTTCAGCATCCTTGCTCCTAAGCTTGCACTCATTATTGTTATCTTAGTCTGAAATGTCCCAGAATGGACTCATTAACAAGGCAACACTGAAGTGTTTTTTTTAATCAAAGCATTATGCTACATCTGATGGAGAATGGGTTTTTTCTTCCTCTGGAGCCTTGAGAATAAAGAGATAATGGAGAAACTTTTCCACAGTTTCATTGAACAGACAGCATTATAATGTTGTTTGCTTTCACAGAAATGTGAACAGTTCAGATGAAAAAGGAGTTTTGCTTTAAGATACCTATTGTTGTAAAGCTCCTGTTGGCAACAAGGGAAACAAGAGGCTTGGCTAAAACTCCAAATAAACCTAATTCTAATGTATTACTCTTTAAAGTTCCAGAAAAATCTGAAGGTCTCCTAAATCAGACAAACGTACCTGATTATTTTCCTATACTGGTGAGTCCAGTAAGCAAGTACTTTCTGAGGTTCATACCAGACCCATAGGGTGAGATTCTTTGCCTTGATTGCTTTTTTTTTTCACAGCAATAAATTTTGTCAGCATCAAATTTAGTTTCTTCCTCCAGCCCACCAGCAGTTCCATCACTTAACTCCCCAGTTAGGGCCCTGTTGTAGCTGGGCACAGGGCTTTATGTCCCTCTCTTGTACAGCTGAGGCTGGTCCAAGCAATTCCCTGGGCAGCAGTAGAGATCTGCCAGTAATCCTGTGTAATACCACAGCTTCCCAAGAGCAGGAATGAGGCTTTTCTCTCCAAACAGCAGGCAGGTGCCTATTTAGAGCCCTTAGCAATTTTCTCTCCATTTTGTTAGCCTTGGATAACCATCTCCTTCCTTTCATGCCTTGCCCAGAAGTTTCATTGCTGGTTACTTGGTGTTCCAGCAGTCACAGAATGAGCCTTTTACACTGAGTTCTGCATCTCTCAGTACCTGGTAATTTACACTGTGGTGCACTAAAATCAATTAAATACCTAGTGTTTAGTTCAGGAGGAAGGAGCTTTGCATCAAGGCTGATAATAAATGTTAAATCCATGTATGCCACAGTATGAGAATTCATTATGATATGGTAGGATTCCTCTCAGGCACAACGTGGAGGCATTCTGATTAAATAGCTACCCTCATTTAAAAAGAAAGGGACTTTGTTATGAAAGCTTTGAAGTGAAATGATGTGGCAGTGAGGCAAAAAGAGAAGTCTGTTCTTTTACATGGTGAAGCCATTATTAACATTTGTTTTTTCCTCTTGACTTTTCTGCTGGAGGAAAGTTGTGCAGACTGCAGTGCAGGGGACAGTAGCAGGCTCAGGAATGTTACATGTCAGTGTGTACCAGAAGATATTAAAGGATTTGGGGGCAAAAGGACCAGGCTCAGTTTCTCAAGCATGCTTGTATCTCATCTCCAGCCTCTGTTGTAGGTACTGTATTCAGATAGGTTACTCTGCTCAGGAGTTCCAGAGTCAGTGTTGGCCCAACTTTCAGTTATTTTTTTTTTATTGTATTAAGAGCATCTCTGTAGCTTCTAAAAGAACCCATCAAACAAGGTGGTGATGAAGCATTATCATCCTATTCATAGTCACAATGAAGAAAAAGTTCTCTTGCTTTATATTTCATCTGGTAATTGCCCCCAGGACTCTACAAAGAACATATTTTTAACACCAGAGAGATTCATATAGTTTTCTGTTTCTGACCTGAGGAACAAGACAAACAGGATTGTGTAAAACCTAGATTTTTTAATGGAAATACAGGTTGCTGTTTGAAATCCTATTTTGACTTCCTTTTGTAGTGTCATGGTTACTTCTTCTTACAGAAACTATTTTCACAAGTCTGCAGAAGTTCTTGTCATAGTTTTCTGCTTTAAACATCCTCCCTGGAAATTTATTCAATGGAAAATAAATCTGGAGGATTGGATTTTTCTTTTCTCTTCAACAGTGGTTAGGTCTGCTGTAGCCAAACTTTTACTTTTTTAAGTATTTTGTGGAAAAAGAAAATATTGCAGCTAGTAAAGTCTTCTTTAATGCATTTACAGACCATAGGCTCATTTTATTCTGATGCCTGCCACATGGTTATATCTTAGCCTGTAAAAGCCATTTTTTTTGCCTTAAATTGGAGGAAATGTTTTCAGAGACCCAAGTACTTATGTCATCTTTTCCTTTCTTCTCCAACACGAAATTCCTATTTTGTGCCTTGTGATCCTGGCTTAGCTGTAAAAGGCTTTCTGTACTACAGTATTGAAGATGCTTTGGAGATGTTTGGTGTTTATTCTCTCTGACAATACTCTGTTGGTTAGTAACATTTAGCCACTCTAATTCTATTTTCTTCATCCTTAGTTGGTGATACTCTGAGGAGCATTGGCATCCTTGGGTGAGACAGTGGAGCCTTTAAGTGTCCATTTGTCCTGAAGGAAAGGAAAGGAAATACAGAATTTTGCCTATGTAAGCAAAGACACAGCATTACTAAAAACTGGGGTTGGCATTCATAATATTAAAAAATCTTCTTCTTATTAATTCTGCTTATTAATTCATTAATTATTATTATTATTCATTCTTAATATTCTTAATATTAAAAGCCAGTTAGCAAACTAAAATTAGTGCAACTATTTATCTCTGCCTCAGAGCTTCTGCCATTAAAACTCTGCCATGAGTCTCTTACAGCTTCAGGAAAGGGCTTATTCCTTTAGGAAGAAAGGGATCTAAGCATCCATCCTGCCATTATCCTGGGGCTCCTTGTTGTGAGGGTGGTGTTACATATACTCAGTCCTAAAGTTCATGGTCACCCTATTGCAAAATGTTACCCAGTGCCACTGGATAGAAGTATAAACATAATTAAGTGATACTGAGCACAGAAGAGGGAAATTACCTAGTTCTGGTTGCTCACCAGGGAATATTTATCTCATCACAGCCCAGGGTCTTCTCCATTGATTAATGTTTGTTTCCCTGTAAGCATTGGGCAGGACTGTTTGCAGAAAGTGCTTTTGACATTTTGCTTCTCTGGGCTGGAAACTGTCTGCCAGAAGCTCTTAAATTTGCCCTTTTCAGATGGTTTTGCAGCTGGATTGGCTATATAAAGGTTTTGCTTCAGATTGATGCTGTCTTGCCTAGTTTGAAGGGTGGCGAGGGAAATGTAGGTAAGCTTTCTGTCTCTGAAGATTGGGTCACACTTTATACCAGATTAAATATATTTTTAAAAGAAAATTTCCTGGGGAAAGGCATTTTGTCTTGCACCCTCTTTCTCAGGAGCTTAGCATCATTGTAGTTGGAGTGCATTTTCTTGCTATCAAGATGTGGTCACTCTCAGGAGAGCCACAGCAGCTTCTTCAAACGTTTTGGGGAGAGACCATTTCTCTCTTGGGGTTATTTATAACAGAGCAGGAGAAAGCAGGAGAAAGGTGCTATTGAACAATCTCTCTTCCTTTAATCCTGGCCCTACTTGTGCTGAATAACACAAGAAATTTGCTAGTGCATCCGTGGCTGTATGTGTTCAAAAAAATCACTGCAAAAAGACAACTGTTTGCAAACAGCACGAGCAAAAAGACAATAGGGGAGGAAAAGATAAGATAAGAAGTCAAATAAGTCATGTATCTTCTGTCTGTGCATTTGGCTGAAGGTTTGGACCTTCTGCCTGGCCTGAGTATCCTTTGCCTTGCAGTATGCTGTTGGGTATGACCAGGTGATAGTCATACCTGAGGTTATTGTGGCTGAGCTTCTTCCCTGACTTCCCATCTGCTCTTTGCCCACTGCATTTGCACACATCTTCACCCAGGTGTTCTTCCTGCACAAGGTGTTTTGCTACAAGTTCACCTTGTCCCGCAGGTGGATGTTCCCTTCCCCAAACCTGGAGCAGCACAGTGTGCCAGAAACATTCCAGAAGGTACCGGGCTTGATATTCATCTCGTATCCTCCCATGGGTCACCTGTAGCCAGTCTGTGCTTTACAACCCCTTGAATGCTGGCAGGAGGTGGGTGCAGGTGTATTTTATTGCTTAGTTGCTTCTCCCAGTGTGTGAGAGCCTCTGACAAGGCACATGAGCCAGTGCTGTGTCCAAATTCCTGCACTCTGCTGTGTTTGCTGCCGGCGCAGCCCCCGGAGCAGGGATGGGGGCAGAGGAGGCAGCTCACAGCTCAAAAGAGGAGGAGGGAAAAGCAGAAGCTGAGCCATATGGCACAAAAAAGTAGAAGCAGACACAGTATCTCAGTGGTAGGTGCTCATTAGGCTGTCTCTGATGCATTGGGAAAACCAAGTGTCTTCTGTTAAAGGAATTGTGATGTTCCTCTCTAAATTAAAGGTGCTAAAATAAAATGCAGCAGTGCAGAGTGGATAAGGGACAGGTCTCTTTGAGGAATAATGCTCTAGCCTGTTATCCAGCAATGTGTAAAGGGAACCAGAGGCTGCTGCTCTCCAGTCTTGAAGGGCTGGTTTTGTGGTTAAAGCACACGGGTCTGAAAACCTTGAGCTCGTGTGTTATTCTGTCATTGATTTACATTGTGGTCTCAGATAATTTTCTCTTGTAATTTCCCTGCCCACAGAAAGGGAATACTTCCCTAATTAATTCTGGGTAAGATTAATTGGGTTTGGTTTTGTGTTAGGGTTTGGGTTTTTTTTGTTCAAGTCAGTGCTGCTTTTCATGCAGTAAGTTGTTAAAAGAAATAAAGAGTACTGGAATCTGGCCTCTGGCATTGCCCACCAAGGAGTGCTGTGGTCCATCTGGGAGCAAGTAAAAGTGAATGGGCTTGTTTGCTGGGGATTACTATTTGAAAACATATTTTGGTACAGCTTGATACCCTCCAGCGTTTCCCTTGGTACCCCATGTTGTGCAGGATTTGTGCAGTCACTTTACTCTTCCATCCCATCCATGCCTGTGCAGAAACCTGCACAGAACTGAGCCAAGGCTGCCTGGAGACTCAGTGTGACAGCATGAGCAGTGATGGTCATCACCACTGCATGGATTTATATATCTTTGTGGTGTAGATATGTGGAAATCTAAAGCAGCAGAGGTACAATAAACAAAGTTTAAAAATCTCTTGCATAGAGCCAGGATTTCACCTACTGTGCACGGATGTGGATGCAGCCAAATGTATCCCCAGCAATGGAAGGGAATAAAAGGAGGCATCAATTAAAACTTTGGTAAGGGAGAGCTATAAAATAGCAGTTTAAATTGAACAGCAGTACCCAGTATTTGAATATCCATTTCTTTATGCTGTGGGTGGGTGGAAATGGTTATTACAACCCAGGGGATGAAGGAGCACTGTGCCCAACCCTGGGCTGGCTCCATCACCTCCCTCTGCCTGGGGACCATGAATTGTGCTCCCCCTGTGCAGCAGGAGCACAGTGTTCCTGGATCTCCAGGGGAATTGAGGAGTGACCAGGTTCCTTTCCAGGTCAGAAAAAAAGGAACTCTGAGCCTCTCTTGTTCACCTGCAAAGAAGTGAGCTCAAAGTGATGGATGTCCAAAGGCACAGTGCAATAATGAGTAAGATAACTAGTAATCATCTCTGTTTTTTAAATAATTATTGTCCTTAGTAATACACACCAGGAGAGGGATTTGAAAGAGGATTCTTGGAGGCCTGAGGGCCTTAGACTTGATACATACCCACCAGCCCTGCTGGGAAAGTTTTCTGGGTGAAGTTGGGCACCTTATTCACACCCTGGGGGCTGGATATGACATTTTTTTGCTACATCTCCACCAGTAAATGGAGTCTGGATTTGTGTCCAGGCATTTGCCAAGAGGATGGATGGCTGAAGGGAACAGTCCTGGGGGAGCATGGCAGCAGCCCTGACACTGGGGGCAGCTGTGGGACAGTGGGTTCTGTTCCCACTGGGGACAGAAAAGGCACAACCTCTGTGCCTCTGCTCCTGCTTTGGGAAGTGGAAAGCTCTTTCTGCCATGTGTGGATGCTGTGAGGATAAATGACTTAAATTCTATGAAGTTTTGAGGTGATAATATCAGTTCAGGCATGTAAGTGATGTAAGTGTCTCAGACAAATACACTGTGCATACACCAAGCGGTTTAAAGTACAACTTCTGGCACAGTGAAATTGCTTAAGGGCTAGTTGAGTTTGATTTCAAAGGGTTTCTCAAAATAGCTGGTCTGTATCCTTCTAAAAAAAAAAAAAAAAAAAAAAAAAAAAGCAAGCACGATATCACCAAAAAGTCTTTAAGTGAAAGAAAAAAACAAAAAACAGAGCAGTTAAAGAATTGTCCTGGTTTAACTTCTTTACATTTCAGAGCAGGACATCTCAGTGATCTGGCCCTGACACCACTGCCCACTGCCCTGCAGCAGAAATCACTGTGGCAAGAGCTTCCTCCTGGCACGATTTTTCCAGAGCTGTCTGACACAATTCAGACTTCAGTCTGGCCAAGGTCTCCCAAGTGGCATGAACACAGGGGTACAAAAGTAGTTTGCAGGGCCTTATGCTGCAACCTAATTCCTACTTGGGGATGTCAGCCCCTATGTAGCCCCAGGTACCTCTGCATGGGTCCCCTCCCCAAATGCTGAGAAGGGGACAAGGAGAAGTGGGAGAGGGGACCTGAACTAGCAGGAACTCTGTCTTGAATGCACTCTCATGTCCTGCATATAACATGCCACGTGGCTGTTAGTGCAAAATTTATTTTCTTGCTGTTTATTTAATCATTTGGTAGTAAATTACATTCCTAGCCTCAGCTGAATAGTTATTTGCAAGGCAAAGGGAGTACATACTGTTTTATTCTGTTTGGACTTTGAACACATAAAATAGTCCATTTTTTCAGTCTGAATATGCAAGTGCCCTTTAGAATGTGAATATTAATATTACTTTCTGAAAACATGTTTTCTATCCAGTGCATTACTTCTCACGTATTGACCCATTATAAAGAAATGAGCATTATTTATCTTTTTCAGAGAAATTCGTAAAACAGAAGGTATCCTACTTTCCTTCATATTCATTTCTCACTCAGTAGATCACATCAGATTCCAGTGCAGCTCTGTACATTCAACCTGTGCAGCTTTTGCCTTGTAAAACTCCAGAGAGATGGAAAGGAAGCACAGTTGCCTGTGGGGTTTTACTTCTGCCAATATGGTCAGAATTTCTTTTGAAAATTCTAAAACGTTCTGTTCTCATAAATCAGAGCATCATGGAAGGGTTTGGGTCAGAAGGAGCCTTTTAAAGATCACCTGGTTCAACTCCCCTTGCCATGGGCACAGACATCTGTCCCTAGACTGTGTTGTTTAAAGCCACATCCAACCTGACAATGAACATTTCCTCTCTTTTTCCTTGCCTATCTATATATATATATAATGGATAATAAAATCTGTAAAAGAAATGTCCTCTTTTAGACGCAAAGAACCAAAGTTTAACCAGCCCCAGCAGCTAAGTTGAACATAATGAGACCTGTCAGAAGTTCCTTCACCATTTATGTCCTTTACTGGAGTGAAACCTTTGCACTTTGGCTTGACCACAGGATTTGCCTCTTCTTGGAGTCCCTCTAACATACATGACATAAACAAGGTTTTCCTTTTAAGCCCAGTTTCTTAATAACTTGTCCAGATGTTCTGTGGGGACTTTGTCTTGGTTCCCACAGAGAGTGATGGTGTCAGCCCATGCAAGGTCTCCAGCCAGGCTGCAGCAGATGCACCATCTGAAGGATCTTTTTGAAACATTGGGCTCTTTGATTCACTCTCCTTGGTGAGCTGAAAATAGTGGGCATTGTTCTCATAATCCTTAGCAACTTGAAAACTGCCATGAATTGAATACTTGTTAATCTTTACCTACAGCAAGAAAATAGGCTACATCTGTTATTCCTGCAGTTACTTAGCTAGTGCTAATTAACTGAAATTTTGATGGCTTTGGTTTTTTTCAGCAGTTCTCCACACATTTCACTTATCATTTCAATGAGTCCTTTACAAACCTGAGGCACAGGGAATAGACTTGTTTCTACTGTGCGCATTATTAAGTCAAAGCAATGTGTAAAAATAGAAGTGTCCACAAAAAAGAGCCACTCCCACAATCTCATTAATCACAGATTGTTGAGATTCATAGAACCCTGGATATGTTTTTTGCATGGAATTTGCTTATAGTCATGTCATAAGAGAAAAATAAACGAAAGTGTTGTTGGAAAGTGGTACTGCTCATTGGTGGAGTGGTAGGGTACATACAGAACAGAGACTATAGACCTACCAGAACTAACAATTGTGGCCAAAACTGATCCAGAGGACTTTATATTACAGCTTTGGCTGTTTTGAGTAGTATCTTAACTTGCACTTGCTTTATTTCTCCTGAAATCTGCTCTTTCTCAGTTGGGTTATAAGCATTTTAGTGAATGACTCACGTGTGGTTGGATAGATCAGTTGAAAGCCCTATGTAGATACCCATCACTTAAAGATGTAACACATTTCTCAAGTGACCATGCACACTGTGTGATGCTGAGGAAGCACCACGTGTATGCTTGCAGAATGACAGATTTTGCCCTCAAAAACTAGGGAGTGGCTCTTTTCCAGGGCTGTTGTGTGGCTGTGATGATCCAGTGTTCACTATCAGCTTGTTGAGGGGTCACATTTGTATCTTGGAACCCTGCAGACCAGTGATTTCTGTCCTGATCTGCACAACTGCACTGAGCAGAGGCTTGACTCCTCTGTCAGAATTGCATTAAGTGATGCACAGATGAGAATTAGCAACCACCAAACCATCTGGGAGTGTTAGATAATCTTCCACATTCAATAAGGAGCATCCTCCTCCTTTTACTGTGGAAACCAAATACCTCAAATGGAATTTCAAGGACTGTGTGGAGGGACTGGAAGCCAGACAGAGAACAAGCAGGAGCAGTGGGATGAGGATGGGGGTTAGCAGTACTGATCTGCTTTCCATGTCCAGCTGAGGTGTAAACTCTGACACTTCCTGGGGTTTTCTTAGCCCTGTCCATGTCTATGCACACACAATGTCGTTGCTGAATTCAGACAGAATTTTTCTGCTGATTTCAACAGTCCCATGGGTCAAAGATTTGATTTTGCCTCTGGATAGAGCTGTAATCATTGAAATAAATTCAGCCTTGTAGAGGATGGCAGACTGCTTGATAAGCTAGGTAAATTAAAAAAAAACCCCAACTTTGGCAAACAGAATTCCCAGATAAAATATCTAAATAAGGACAGGAATGGGACAAATCTGATGTTCACAGTAAAGAATTCTTCCCAGTCCTGACTGGACTGGGTTTGCTAAACAAAGAGAGTAAGGGGCTGTTCATCACCCCTGGGCCACATGGTTGGGATGGGTGGCACCTACCCTGCTCTGCATCTCAGGGGCACTGATGCCACAGGGTGTTTGGCTTCCTTGGGGCCCTAAGTGGTGCCATGATGGCCCTCTCACACAATTAATACACTACTTGGGTTTTTTTAGGTTTAGATTATCTCAGAGGACATGAAGGACCATGCTGCAGGCCAGCACAACAGCATTATTATTATAGTGTGACACTGAGGGTATGAGCTGCATGACCTGGGGGCCAGCAAGGAGGTGTGGGATAGACAGCTCATTGTAGTGATCCAAAACAGAGAAAGAGTGTGAACCAGGAGGGAATCCATGGACCTCAGGCATTCAATGCTTAAGTGAGTGCTTAATGTCATTTCCTGGCTTTCATGTAGTTGGTTTTGTAGATGTCCTACATCTGTCTCCCAGCAGGAGACCCCCAAATCCTGAAACTGGATCCACATGGTTGCATCCTCAAGCAAAGCCACAACCTCCTTGAGGTGATCAGTGTGTCTGTCTCCCATCCCAGCCAATTTCAGGACATTTAGGGGGGCATTTAGGGGATGGTCTTGGTGTCTCTTCCCCAGGAGGCTGGGCTGGTTGCTACCCTCCCACCGAGTGTTGCCAACCCCAAGCTGAGTGTAGCAGCTGGTGGGTAGGAGTTGGTGCTAAGGCAGCATCCTGTGCTTCCCTGGTGATGTGAAGAGCTGCTTGGTGGTGAGGGAGGAGAGGAGGGAGCCTGTTGGGAGGAGGCTGTCACGGATCTGCCTCTCATTGCTGTTCACAGTCCCACGCCTCCTGACTCAGAGCTGGTGGTAAAGGGGAGATCCACGGGTGGGCTCTGGGGAAAGCCCACACCTAAAATCAGGTTTGTGAGGGAAAGAAAGCCAAGAGGACCTCCTGTCTAAGGGCTGCAAACCTGCAGGGCTGTGTGACAGTGGATGAGGGTAAGAATCATAGAATCGGCTGGGTTGGAAGGGACCTCTGAGATCATCAAGTCCAACCCTTGGTCCACTACCGCTGCAGTTACCAGACCATGGCACTGAGTGCCACATCCAGTCTCTAAGGACTATGGTGGAAGGCTGTGGTGGGCAGGTGTCCAAGAGTCTGTCTCACACCCCCAGGAACTGTGAATTTGTCAGTCTGGGTGACCATGAGGAGGCTCAGCCTTCAGGAAGGACCAAGACACCACATTTGTGCTGCTGAGGATGAATGAGCAATACCTTGTAATTTCCACCAGAGCATCCAATGGGTTTCCCTTTCTTGCTGCTCTTCAGCCTTCACGTCGTGGGCCCAGTAGCATTCATGTGCCTGTCCCAGTACTATTCTCATCAATAACACTTTTTAAAGGTTCTTCAGGAGCTACTTAGAATGTTTTATGCTGTTCTCAGTTCAGATGTGCAAAGCTAAACAGGGTGAGCTTTGAACTTGAGCTTATGTTTATCAGTGGTCCAGGGAAAAATTAGCAAAGACTTCAAAGTTAATTTATCTGAGATAGCATGTCAAACCATTGAATTTCAGTTTATCAGCATGCCAAAATATCTCAACATGTCTCTTATGATGTATTTCATCGCTTCTTATAATTTGAGTAGTAGGAAAGTGATTAAAAATAAGACTGCATCCTTCTGTTTCTCTTTGATTCACTGTCTAAAAATTCAAGATGTTTGAAAAGGTATTTACACTCGTACATTTAGGCTTCTGCAGTCATTTATTTTACTATGCAGTTTGAAAGGGATTCAGTTAAGCAATTAAGGTCTAAACGAAATTGTCACAGACAAAAAAGGATTTTTGCATATGTTACTCACAGCATCCATTTCGAGCTCATTTCCCAGAGAGAAACGTGACTCTTTCTGTTCCTTCTGCACATTTTTCCTAATAATTTTTGAAACATTTGCCAGTTTGAGGGGTATCTGATGGGGGAGCAGAGTTCTGGGATGCGAGTGGATCCCTGTAAGTTTTGAGATGGTGTCTCCCTGATGGAGAGCCCACAAGGGAAATCTGTATTCTTGTGAGTTTGGAAAGTGGCAGCATGTCCCCCATGAACAACTCGGTGTTTCCTGGTGGCTGAAACAGAGAGGTATTTCCTTCTCCAACTACAGTGGTTATTTTGAGGGCTTGACAGAGGAGTGTAAAGTTTCATGCATCACCCACGATGTTTGAAGAAGCATTAGGATATTGAGACTGTCTGTGAGAAGAAGTACAGAAATTATTCAGAAGGCTGGCAGAAGTGCCTGGGAAGAGTTGGAAAGAGCTTCAGAGGTTCGTTTGACCAAGCAGTGATTAATATGGGATGTGTTCTGCACAGTGCCTGGTGGACGCAGACTGATAAGGGGAGAGAAATTGGCTGCTGTTGGAACCCCATACAGACCTTTTCTGGTTACTCACTGACTGCAGGTGTTCAGAAAAGCCAGGAGATCCATTTCTGCAGCTTTGTTGACCTGCTACAGCAAGGACAGCTCTGTTCAACCTCTCTCTTTTCTGAAGGAATCACCCAGCAATCTGAAGGAACCACATCAGCAATCACCCAGGCTTGGATAAACCACAGTCTGGAGGGAGGTTTAGGTAAAAAGCTCAAGTGTGTGTGTGGGATGTTGCTCAAAGCCCCTGAAGTCCCTGGGAGTGTTTCCAAATGCTTCCTGAGCTGCAATTCAGGCTCCTTGCTGAGGTGAGGAGAAGGATGTATCCATTTTTTTTCAGGGAAAAGCAAATGCAGTATGAAGAAAGTTATGTTTAGCAAGAAACTCCAAAGAAAAGTTTGGAGCTTGTCTCTCCGGTGACAGTAAGCCATGGTAATTTTAACATATTCCTCTGAATTTTAGAGGAGAGTAACATGTTCCATAAACAGCTCTGTGTTTCCCAGTGGGAGAGAAGAGAGGTGTTGGTGATTGTGGAACTAGATCTGAGGTTTCCATACAGCCTAAGAAGGAGGAGAAGGGTGTAACATAAACCTTGACACGTTTTGTGTTGTAGCAGCAGTGGTGACTCCAGCAGCAGCTCCCAGGTGAAAAGCGGGAGAACTTGGGAAGTGCCCCACTGGGTGCAAGACCTTAGGAAACAGCCACCCAGCCAAAGGATGTGGAAGCTGAGGTTTCCATGATGGTACTGGCTTTGAGACATCTGCCTCAGAATGGGAAACAATGGTGTGAAAGTAAGAAAAAAATGAAAGAAAAGGAAATTTTTATGGTGAGTATGAGGACAGGACACGCTGTCCTAATAGATGAAGTTATTCTCTGAGTGAAGCATGAAGAGATCTGTGTCTCAAAGCTGAACAGGTCAGAGAAGTGGAGAACAATCCTGCAACTTCAGAGGAGACAATGAAATGATCGATGGACAAAATGATGCTGGGATTTTTCTCCCCATTTCTACTTTCTGCAGTTTCAAATTACTTCCGATGCCAAGAAAATTAGAAGAGAAACTGGACAATATTGCAGATGAATTGGGTATGGTCACACATGAGCAGTAATGGAACATAAAATGAATTTTCTCCTGAAATTCTGCAGAGTACATTTTGTAATTTAGTGATAGAAAAAGGGGCTCAGGTTGGTTAATCTCTGAAAAGGAAGAATTTACTGAGTAACATTAGTCTGCAGATCTTGCCATATTGTTCCATTTTCTTTTCACAAATAGCAAAATTCACCCTGTAAAAGAAAATCCTTTCAAGATCTAGTCTGAATATAGAAACTACTTTTGTAGTTTATACTGAATATAAACTTGAGAGAAGAGACAAACTAAAAAACCTCTTGAGGTTATTACATCAATCTCAAAGTTAATAAGCTGGAAGAGAATGCATTTTAGATTTTATATTAACTTCCTTCAGTCTGAGAACCATTTTTCCTTTCACTTCAGTTTCCATCTCATTAATTTATTAATAATTAAGCACTTGAAAAAATAAAGGATCTATTATTTCTCATGTAACATCAATCTATAGATTTCTAATTAACCAGCCTTAGAGCACTGAAAAACAGTTCCATCAGCAGCTGTGGCTACTTCCAACAAATTTTAGTCACAGAAATGGGATTTAGCTGTTTTTCTGTGCCAGAATGGAGGCCAGAGGCTAAGTCAGATTTTTTTTAGCACAGAGGCCACTTTGTGGAATCTCTGCTGGCATCCCAGACCCACATTTGGGGTTTAGGTGGATCCTGGTCTGGGGGGCAATGCATCCCAACCTCTGTTATTTGGAAAACCTGATCTCAGAGAGGGGGAAGAATCCACCCATGCTCCCAGCCTGGCTTTGGGGGATCTCATGATGCTCTGCACTGGGAGGTCAGCAATGGCCTGGATTTAGTGCTCAGAGCTTGGAGACCCCACAACCCCTGCAGCTCCTAGATGAGACAAACAGCAGATAGGTGAAATGAAGGCATTTGGAGAGGGAAAGTGGGCTTTAGGGCACAGGAGAAGCCTGTGAACACACATTTTTCAAACCCCAGTTTTGCCTGTTTCCAGGATGAAGCTGTCTTCCCAACCACTCTCTGACACTTAAGAAATCTCCTGTGGGTTGCTGGCAGAGAAGTTGCAAAAGGTGTATTTCCACTTGTGAACCTGCAAAGGCTTTTGGATTTCACTTTTCCCCCATGAATAATTCTCTCCATTGAGAATAACAGTCTGAAATTATTGGTCCTGATGCATCAAGTGCTTCTGGCTAAAGAAACCACAGTCTGTGGAAAATATCCCTAGAAACTCTTTACAGATTGATTAATATGTCCTGTCACAGTAAGATTTTATTTTTCTTTTTACAAAAAAAGTATATTTCCTGGCTACTAACTGAGAGGACAGCCCTGTATATAGCCTGAAACTGCAAAGGCTCTTTGGTGATCTTGCATGGTGCCTGCTAGAGCAGTACTGAGGCTCCTCCTGTGGGGATCACAGAGAAATACAGATGGTAAAATACAGATGGTAAAAATGCTGGAAGCAAGCAGGAAAAGTACTTGAGTAGCAGGAGGAGAAAACCAACCGACCTGTAAAGGATGAAAATCTGAGCAATGAATCACATGATGTCCCTGCCAAAAGTATAAAACAAAACCAGTGTTTGTCCTCCCCTTGCTACAGACTCAGAAATTGCTGGGGTTTTTTCTGAGTAACTTCCCTCCTCTGCATTTTTTGCTGGAAGGGGTGGCATCGATTCAGGCTGAAATCAGGGTCCTGTGTGGTTTGGGGTTTTTTTTCAGAGAGACCCAGGCTGATGGTACTTGAGCTCTAGGGAAGCTCTAAAATCTTCAGGTTCAGGCTTTGCTGCTTTCCAGAGAGCAGCACAGCATCACTCTGTGAGGCTCAGATGAAACTCCTGTCACTTTTTCTGGGAAAGACACCTACTCTGTCCTGCTAGAGAGGACATACTGCCTTGTCACCATCTTTCCTGTCTCTTAGCTAACACTCTACACAGTCCAGGGGGAGGTTTGCAGAGTTACTGATGAGACCTGTGCAATGAAGCTCCACAAAATTGACTTTTCTTGATACAGCTGAAAAACCCAAGCACATGGATTTGTTTCTCAGATAAACCCAGTAATGACAGTGGTGACCCTGTTCCAGATTGTGATTTATCATGGAATTAATCATAGAATGGTTTGAGTTGGAAGGGACCTGATAGTCCATCTAGTTCTAACCCCCTGCCATGGGCAGGGACACGTCCAAGCCCCATCCAACCTGGCCTTAAACATTTCCTGTGGACTTGCTCCAAAATCTCCTTGTCCTTCCTGTGCTGGGGGCTGGATCCATTACTCCAGGTGGGGTCTGTCCCCACCCCAGGTGGGATGTGTCCACTACAGCCCAGCCAAAAGTTTGGGGGCTGTTCTGCTTCATGGGCACCCACAGCCAGTATCAGCCCTGCTGTGGACCAAGTAGTGATGGGGATGGGATGTGCTGAGGGTGACACCAGTTTGGTCCTGCAGGAACTTCTGTTTGGGGGGTTCAGAGCCAAGAATTATAGAATAAATCATGAAGAGGCCATCTCCATCTATGCAGGGATGGAGAGATAAGGGCCAAATGCAAAGAGGGACTTTAGGCATCCAAAATATCACTTAGGTGGAATGTAAATGTTGACATCCAGAGCTGTCATCATGAAGATTTCACTCAACTGCTGCTATCCCTGAGGATGGGAGGAGCTTCCTGAGTTTCCTGTTGTTATTTACTGCAGTCTCTGACCAGCAATGAGCAGCTCATCACTAATTAATTAGGCAAATTATGAAGTCTTTCCTCTGCTGAGCCCCAGAGGAGCTTGGCTTGGCAGCTGGACTCTGGCACACTTGACATGCACCAACGTGATTGAGTCCAACTGCAAATGGAGCTGCAGGTTCTGCTTCTACCAGAGCTCTGCCTCAGGAGATGGTGCCAGGCTGTGACCTCCACCCTTTCCAGAGCTGCTTCCAGGGTGGGTACCCTTCCAGAAACAGGTGATGGGACTTTGATTTCTCCCTGGAAAAAATGCCAGGGGAATGCCTGGACCAGCAATAATGGTAACTTTCAGTAGCTCCTTTTTTTTCTTTTTTGCTTTGTCTATTTCCAAAGCCACAGATCTATTTCTCTTTCAAAATGTAGGAAGTCATGGGAGAAAAATCATAGAATAATAAAATGGATTGGGTTGAAAGGGGCCTTAAAAATGATCTATTTCCAAGCCCCCTGTTATGAGCAGGGAGTTTTGCCCTGCTATGGGCAGGTAAATCTTTCTATGAAACAAAACATCAGTGCCATAGAAATGCAACATAAACTTACTTAGTACTTTACTTTTCTTCTTCCATCCCACTGAGGATTTTTGTGAAACTTTATTCTACTTCTAAACTTGTAAGAAAGACATAAGAAACAATAGAGTAAATTGGGCTTTGGGGACAGTTCACGTTTACAAAGCAATGGCAAAATCTTGTCTGACATTCCAAATATTTAAATTTTACTTTTGCACATCTTAAAATTTTTAATTCCTCTCTATTTATGCTCTGGGACAGCCAATTCAGCTCAGCAGCAGCAAAGGAAGTCAAGAGCCCAAGAGATGAATTTTAATTAGAAGGCAATCAAACCACCAGATGGCTCTCTGATGTCTTAAATCTCCACTTGGGTGAAATAAATTGACTTTTCTTGAAAACAGTTCTAAAGTAATTTTTAAGCAATGTCCCAAAGCTGAAACATAAGGTTGTTTTTCATAGTTGTGAGGATAATTTGTGGACTCTGAGGCATTCATTGCAGCGTTTTATTTTTTTAATAAAAAGCATTAATGTCTGAATCACTGGCTGCTTTCGCACTGTGCCCCGTGATCTGTTCTCAGTACAGCTTTTGTTTGAAAAACATTTTAATGTTAGGATTTAGTTGTACCAAGTTAGAGAAAATAAATAAATTCATTCTTCCCAATTCTCAGTTTCAGTGTTGTGTCCCTTACGAGAGCTGTGGCACTTTGTGATCCAGGGCTGGAGGAGGTGGGATGGGTGTTTCCCATGTAGGGTGATGAGGGCAGGGTGCAAGGTGACTTCCCAAAATCAGTGAGATATGAGCAGAGCTGGAGCCAAGTACAGAAGCAGGGTTGGGAGATAAACTCTGAGCATTATCAATGCTCTAAAACCAGGAGAGGCCAGAAGGAGGAGGCCTTAATGGGAGTGAAAGGGGAAGAGCAGCATGGCGGAGAGGAGACCTGGGCACCCTGTGATACCCCACGCATGGAACCTGTTGAAATCACTTGTGTATTTTTCTAGGTGGTTGCAGTAATCTTTCCCTGCAGCTGGGGTCCTTCACAGAGTGTCTATGGGATCACATCTGTATCCCATGTCCCATCTGTTGCTTGAGAACCTTCGGGGCAAATTCAAAGCCTGTTTGCAGCCAGGGGAGAAAATCCCTGTTGTCTGTAGTGGTTCAGACCTCAGCATCTCACTGTTTTTTTCAGTATGAATATTGAAATTTGTCATCTTGCCTTGGTTGGTGGCTCCTGTACCCATGTGGAGCAGGTGCCAGCAGAACTGCATCCTCCTGCCCCAGAGCTGCTTCCCTGCAGGGTTTGCATCTGCTGCTGCAGGAAGGAATATCCTAAAACATGTCTGAGTTTTAGGCAGTGGGTTCAGCTGCCTTATCTAGTTTGGCAGCTCACTCTGAGCTTCTAAATCATCTACATTTTTGTTCCTATAAATAACGACAGCAACAATAATCATGACTATTGTTGTGCCGTCTGTCTCTGGAGCAAGCCCAGGCTTGTGATCCAGCTGCTCCTGCAAGGAGCTGCTGGTTTTTTGCACACTCTCTGTGTATTCCCTTTCAGTCTGATGTTCTGCCTGTGCTGCTGAGGGATCAAGAGGGATGCTGCAGAAAGCTGCAGGTCCCAGCTGCAGTGCCATTGCCCTTTCCACATCTCTGGATCAGGTTTGTGGTGGTGTCTGCACACACCACGGTTTTGTGATGGACACATCTGATTCCCTGAGACCCAACACCTGGGAATCTCCTGCACCAGGCCTTAGGGATCTGGGATGTCTGTTCTTGCAAGCTGAGGTGTTTTAGGAGATGTTTATTGATCTACAACAATATTGTCAATCCGTTATATTGTCACTAGCTGCTTGGATCTGGTGACACTGCTGTGTGCAGGATGTGTTACTTCATTAAAATGTTCTGTCTGCTGGGTGACCATGTCCCTAAGGAAGCTGAACCTTGGAAAAAATTGTAATAATACAGCTTGGTTTTGCATCTTCAAAGAGGGCTTTGGTCAACTGTGAAGGTTAAGTCATCTGTTTTTGTGTCTGAGCTTCCAGCCTCTGGAACACTGGGATATGAGGCATTGCCTTGCTGGAGGGTTGGGCACTCCCAGCCTCAGTGCATGTGGGCACTTCAGGCAGAACATTGCAGAACAATAATTATTAAAAAAAAAAAAAATCATAAAAATATCTGCTTCATTTTCCCAGTAAATGGTTTCTTTTAACTGAGTATGACACAGAGGTGCTTTTAACATACTGGAATAGAACTATAACAAAAACCATGGTTTTACAAGGCTATTTAGGCCTGGTGTTTAACAGCTACAGGGGGGGTAAATATTGATAATTTCTGTTTCCCTAACCTCCTGAGAACACAGCAGCAAGATCCCTCTTAATTGAACCCTTAAACTTTTAATGCAGTCCCTGGCCTGATATGCATTCACCATATGTTTTACTTAGCTGTTAAATGGTTGACTAAGGCCTTTACTTGGCCTGTTAAACTGAATTGATGACATTTTAATATTGCACAGGGAATACCACAGCCAAATAGAAAACAGACATCTGTGGCACTGAGATGGGTCAGTCCTGGTGCTGAACTGAGGATCTGGCCCAGGGAGCTGAGTTCTTGCAACCGAAGCAGCATAAATAACACAGCAAGAACGGGAGAGCATTTCCAGCAGTGGCTTTGGGTGTTCATACCTGGTTATAACTCATTATTTAAGGGCTGTCTAAAAGCATTTTGTAAATCATCAGGATGAAGTGTGCTTTCCATACTGGTCTGTAACAAGCAGCTGAAGTGAATGGCTTCTTCCACTGCCTAAATACACCTGGATTGCCTGGGGGAGAGGTGGACACACTCTCTCTCCTCAAGACCAGACTTGGCCTGATGATTTTTCAGTTACTTGTAGACAGCATGGGCTAACACTATCATCTACTAAAAACCTGACAGAATGAATGTATTTCTTAAAAGGATTGATCTGGCTCCCTACAAAGGTTAAGGGTCCATTTTAGTGGGCTCTGTTACTACTCCATGACATCAGCATCAGCAAGGCAGTCACAGTGCTGAGTAAGTGATGTGGCACTGAGGAAGTCTCAGTTCTTTCTGAGAGGTGGAACATTTTCAGAAAGAAGCAGGGAAAACACCCTGTGGTTCAGGGCATTTTCCAAGAGCCATAACTGTTGGCTTGAATCCCCCTCTCCCCTCCTCCAGCTGGAGCAGGGAGCAGAGTTTGTGCCCCATGCCCTTGGAGCTTTGCTGCTGGCATTTGGCTGTGTGGCAACTCTTGACCTGGTGGCAGCAGCAGTACCTGGGTTGTCCAAACATGTCCTTGATCATCAGTGCTCAATTCCTCCTCCAGGGACCTGTGTCCCTCTTTAGGTTGATCCTTCAGTGACTTGCCTAAGGTTGCAGGGGGGATCAGTGGCAGAATGAAGATGAAATGCAGCTCCCCTGACCTGATGCTCTTGCCTTGGTGTTTGCAGGGGTCTGGGATGATGCTTCATGTCTCTCATCTCCCTGCCTGCTGGCATGAGGGTCCTGGGGAGAATTATGGGCTTGTGTGGTAGCACTTGTATTGTACCAGGTGTCATCACTGCAATAATAGTAATTTCTTTGCCATGTCTGGTGTTAGTGACATCTTGATTGATGTTCAGGCAAACAGATTGCCAGTAAGGTCTGTGGGTTTTTACCCTTTGAGCCCTATTCTTTGGTCTCTTCCCTCAGAGCAGCACAACATTCACTGATTTGAATGCTCAGTGCCTCCCTGGCATTCTTTGGATAGAGAACAGAGTTTTAATCCCATTTCAGTTGAAGAATCACTCTTTGCAGGTAACCAGTTGCACATCTAGTTTTGCCCTAAAACCATCCATCAGTGTGCAGGCTCCAAGGTGCTGGGAGGTAACAAAAGCTCTGTGTTCTATGCACACAGAAGGCACAGACTCTTTAAACAGCAGCATTCTTCAGCTCAGAGCATTTGTCTTCTGACTCTGTTACTCAGACCTCATCTGCACTGGACAAGGCCCAGAGTAGCTACTATAGATGTTTCTTGTAGATTTTATCTGTGTCAGAATAAAAGTAACTTCATGCTAATTGCTCTGCTACACAGATTTTATCACAACCTTGCCATGTGCTTCATAATCTTGGAGTCATTGCTGGTCACACTGGCTGTGCTCTGGCTTTGTTGTCATGCCCAAAATTAATCAGTTTGAGTGAAATCTTCCTCTGTTGTCATCAGTGCAGGACCACTGGCATGTCTGGGTTTGTCCTACTTGGAATTTGCCCATTGCTTGGCAGATGCTATCACTGAATGCAGGATGCTCAGGATCTCTGTGCAGGGCTTGTGAGTCCTGCAGCTAAAGGCTGCATTTCATTTTTGTCTGAGTTTTTGCAGTGTGCTTGGACTACCATGTTAGCAAAAAAACCCCTAGGTATCTGGCTGTTTTCTAAAGTCCCTGGTGTTATTAGTGTATAAATCACACAGCCCAGGAGCACAGGGAAGGGTATAGTTGCTAGCTTATTGTTTGGGTTTAATCTCATCATTATGTTTGGCTTGGGATGGAGGAGGAGATTTTGATTTTAATTTTCACATAACTGTGTTTATACCATGAAATACACGCAGGGGAGCCAGGATTGGAACATAAGTGTATCCCCATAAAATGTAAAATGAGAATTAAAAAGATATGTTTAAGTCAGCACAGAATCCATGAAATGATGAGGTCATGTGAATTTGTCAGCAGGGATGCCCAGGACCTCCTCAGATGCTCTAATGGCCAAATTAAGTAGATAGCATTTAAATGGTAATGCCAAGGAGTCCCTGTGGGATGTACTGAGCTGTGACAGTGACAGCTCAACATTGCACCCACCAGCACAACCCTTTACATCCTTCAGAAGTGGGATGCTGTCTTATACCTCCCCTGTGGCCAGGGTGCCTGGCAGAAAACAGACTCCTGGGGTCACTAGGAGCCCTGGGCTCCTCCAAGAGCAGCAGGGCTGAGCTGAGAGGAGCAGTTTGATGCCTGTAATATGAAGCTGGTGCAGTTTTACAGCTTGTTATTTTTTTTTCTATTGCTTGGGGCTTGCTCATGATTAGGATTTTATAGGGCTGTTTAAGTATGAAATGTGGAACATGGGGGAATTATGTTCTTTACAGTCCCCAGGAGCTCAAGGAAGAGCTGTGCACGGGGCATGGCAGATAGTAGGAGGCAGACAAGTTCTCTTGGAGGCTTCAGGATAATCCTGTTGGATGCTCTGAAGGCTTGAGGGAAATGAGGACTGTGTCCTTACTCTTTCACCACCCTGCTTTGGGGTGGTGCTTCCCAGGAGCTGCCTTTGGGGTGGGAAGGAGATGTTCCTGGTGCTGTGGGGTGGGGTGGACAGGAACAGCACTGTGCCCTTCTTCAGCATCAATTTAGAGGGTGACCCAGGTGTTCAGTGTGAGATAAAGTCTCTGAACTGGGCTGTATTGGGCTTTTTGGGAGGGAGCTCCCACAGATTACTGCATCTGAGAGAACCAGGTTGAGCTTTTCTCAATTTTTCTCCAGATAAGATTGGTTGTTTGTTGTATCAGTTGCAGCTTTGCTGGTTTCAAACATCAGCTTTTACAGTTTGTCACTATTTCACCTGTTGAAAGATATTACAGGGATAGGCACAGTGGTGGTAACACAGACTCCTAAAACATTGAACATGAACTATAAGGATTTGGTTGTTGGCATCGATTTGCTTTTCTGTCTTGAAGATAAAATTAATGTGGAGCCACTTGTGTTGATTAACATAGAAATAGCAGGAGACTTATTCTCTGTGACAAGGAAACTGAGTGAAATATTAGAACAGACAGCAGGCTAGGAGCAATAATGTATAAATGGGTATTTAAAATCTCTCCCAAAGCCATGGGATAGTCCCAGAGAAAACCAGAATGCCTGGCAGTCAGCCAGCCCAGGTTGTTAAGATACAGGAGCAAACAAAACTTTAAAAATAACAGACACAAAATCTTCCATCTTTTGCTGAAGTCTTCCTTACTAGCATAAGCACGTGTCTGTTTTCATCTGTGTGATTAGATTCTTGGAAGTTGTCTCCTTGATGAATTGATGATTTCTATTAGAAAGATGTCAATGACCTGGACTAAATCAGCCACCATTAAGGCAATAGTTGAAGAATTACAAAAATAAGCCCCAGGGCACAGTTTTATGTAGGACATTCTGGAAACTTTCTCTTTTGTGTACTCTTCTCCTGCTATATCATCCCTCCAGGAAGGGTGGGTTTATTCTCTCAAAACCCAGTAAATTCAGCTGTTGCACACAATAAAACTTGTAAATCTGTGTCTGTGGGAAGTGGGTTTAGTGCTGGGCAGTCAGGATGGACTGAACAAGGAGAGGGGGTTAGCAAGATCATCCTTTCTGTCCTCTCTGGTTTCACTCATGGTTTTCCTGCATTTTTGGACTCTTGTCTACTGGCCAAACAAGCCTGGTTGCTTCATTGGCTGCTGGTGATGCCTCATTCTTCCCATCTCTCACAGGGATGACATGGACAGCATCTCCTTGAGGAACTCATCCAATGGTAGTTGAAGAGCATGAATCACATGAGATTTGATGGTTCACATGCCCAACCTCTGGTGTTTTTCTGGGAGGGGGGAATATTAGGAATTAGGACCAAGTGCCCTATTTTTTTTCTTTAAGAAAATGCCTCTTGTACCTCATATATCTTCTCTCAAGGCCCTGAGAGAAAACCACAATAAATCAGTGGGTCCTCCTGGGCCCTGCCGTGCCTTATCTGTGCAAAGGGGGCAGCTTGGAAATTATCTGTTGCTCATGGAAGAAGGCAGCTGGGAATCTGCAAATAAACACAAGGCTTTTGTGGGCAGTGCTGCTCTTGGCCCCTCAGCGGTGCATGAGCAGCATCACAAATGACATCCACTTTGCAGGCTTCCTGCACGGAGCTGGAGAAGAATGGGTAATGTGAAAAATTGCAATGAATTTGGGTCAATGAGAGGAAAGTCTCAGGTGGAACACAGCAGAGTGTGCAGTGCAGTTGGAGCACTGGGATTTAGGCCTTTTTGTTTGCCAAAAACTGCTTTTAGCAGCTTTGATCTGTTTGTGTGGGCCACGCATCCTCACTCACCGTGTCCTGTGTCCACTCTCCCCTCTTTAGAGGTGACTGGGCAAGAGATTGATTTGCATGCAGTCCTCAGGTCTGCAAAATCAATTCCTCTTCCTCCTGGTTCTTTCAATGACATTACAAGAGCCATTGCAGCTCCAGATGAAACTGAATTTGCTGGCTAATGATATAAAGATATAATATTGTTTGAAACAGTCATGTAAGTTTTATTTAGCTGAGACTGCACCCGAGCTGTAAGATTTCATTTTGATGTCTGTCTACATCAGTCAGTGGGAAAATTTTGATTGAACAGCAGTGAAATAAACATTCTGAGATGTAGCAGAGTGAACAGATGATGTTCAGAAGAGAGTGGTGACTCCATATTGGAGACTCCATATTCTTTTTAGGTTTTATTTGGTTCAATACTGAAATAGAGGTGCTTGGCAGTGGTCCATATGCTGTCAAGAATGGCCAAATCATTACTAATGCAGATGTGAGGATACCCAACATAGCAATTAAAGTTTCCAGATGGAGAACTGGCAGTGAGCATCGATGTTCATGTGCTCAGTTTCTGGTTATCTCTTCAAAGAGGCTGTGAAGGTAGCTGCTGAATATCACTTTTCTCAGAGAGAAACATCAGACTGGAACAAGAAAAATGAAGTTAGCACAACCTGAAAAGAGTAAGGGTGCTTTAATGGTGCTGAAAAGTCTGCAGACAGTGTTGGTAGGGATCCAATGGCAGGACATCAAAAATCATCAATGGAAAAAACCTCCATGTAATTAGTCAGTGCATGTAATGAACCACTGGACAAAGTAGATGAGGGATTAGTGGCATCTTCTAAGTCAAGCCTGGCTATGCTGCTAAATGATAGTTTTTTGTTCACCCAGGAACTAAAGATCTGAAGCAGAAATTGTACAGACTTTGTTTTGTCTGGGGTCAGACTAGATTATTACACTGGCTTTAAAATCTATGAGTCTGTCATATTTGATCTTAAGTGAGTGAATCAAAAGACTCACTTAACGTAGATATGCACATTCAGACTGGAACTGAGTGAATTATTCAATAAATAATTTGATGAGCACAAATGTAAGACTATGAGTGCCATTCTTTTGGGTCATGCTGAAGATTCAGCTGTGCCAGGACTGCATCTCAGATGACAAATGTTTTCATGTTAAATCTGCCACCTCCTAATTCCATATAGTTGCCCATTTCTCATCTGGACTGTGAAATTATTCTTTGTATTTCCCTTTTCCATGTTCCATCCTTTTCAGGATTTTGTAGAGCACTACTGTATCTCCTCTGTCATCTCTTCTGTATGACTATACTTTTGGCCAAGGCATCTTCAGGACTCTTTCCTTAAAGGTCATCACAGTGGGATTTGTCCAAATAAACACAGGAATTGGCATTTCTGTCCCTCACACCCTGCTCTTAGCAGTATCACACCCTAGAAATGCCTCATTCCTTCTGCTGGCTGAAGGAGATGAGGGTTGTAGCTCTCATACAGATGCTTGTTCTGTAGAACTGCAAGACTGGGTGAGATTAACTTTGCCAGAAGTGTTGAAGGTGTGAGTGCACCAGGGATGTTTAGGGGGACAAATATTTCCTCCTTTTTACTCAGTTTTGTCTCAGACCTTCTGTTTGCTTTTTCATGGCTGCAGAGCATTTCAGACAATTGTCCTTGATAAGTCAAACATTTATTTCCAGACTTTTATAGAGATTGTATGTCCTAAAATCATTCATGTACCATACATTTTTTTCCTTCTATTTACTTAAGTTCCTTGCAGATTTTTTAAGAAATACTTCATTATAAACAAGTAGAACCTTGTGTTTCCCAGTTCCCAGTTTCCCAGTTTCTTTACACTTTCTCAAAAGCTGAAGACCACATTTGTGAGTTTAAAAATGTATATATAATTGTTGTGATAGTCTGATAAAACAAGATATCTATATCATTTAAAGTTAAATTGGTCCTTTTGGTTTTAATATTTTTCCCAATGTATTGTATCTACTCAATGCTTCGACAAGCTGATTTTTATAACAACATCTCTTGATCAGTTGATTGCATTTCTTCCTTTGGTTCAAAATAAATTTTCATTGCGTTCATCCAGTACAGAGGGAAAATCCAAAGCCTGTGCATATTGTACAACCTATAGAAAAGCTAGAAAAATAATAGAATTCCTGTGAGGTACAGATGATACAAGTTGATTCAGAGCTCTTCAGAGACAAGTATTGCCCTGTGTCATTGACTGTTTCCACAATGCCATCTGCCTGCAAACCTGCTTGCAGGAAATCACGTGGAAATAAGGCTCAGAAAAAGGAATATGCAGACAAAAGCAATTTTTAATTAAGTGTTATACATAGAAAAGCTGAGCATTTTGTGGTCCAGCTGACAGTGACTTTGCTCTAGTTTTCTGTGGTCTTTTCTGATAGTCAGGACAATTCTTAGTGCTGCATTCATCTTGTATTTCAGAATTGTTTGCCCGACGTTGCGTAACTTACGGTATCCGTTTTCAGTGACATCAGTTCTCATTATTTTTAGGTCTGTTCTTCCTAGTTAATGCTGGCAGGACATCGAGCTTGGTTTCCATTGGAAAACAAGTCAAAAGGAAAACAAACCCAAACAGTTAGTGCTGAAACATGACCTACTTTTAAATTGCTGTCAGGTGAGGAATCTCCTCCAGATTTTTACTCTCCACTTATGTTGTGGAAAGCTGGAGAAATGTGACAGCAGTTAGGATACACATGATTCCAGTCCTCAGACACTGGAAAACATATTTTGTGTGGTGGTTTGTCTACAGAGCTCTACTTTTTTGTTTTCTAGAAGCAAAAGGAAAAAGGCTGAAGCAACAAAACCTCATGTGTGTGTATATATATATGTATATACACAACAAACGAGAGTGATCGGGCTGATTTACTAACATCTCATATAAGGAAATTAATAAGTAAGGGAGTAATTGCTTCTTTAAAACTAAACTTCTGGGTTATTCAATGCATACTGTTCATATTTTATTGCCATTTTAAATATATATTTTTTTTTTTCCACATTGAAACCTGTCATGAAACCATTGTATGCACAGATTCACATGTGCTGAAAGGATTCACAGGTGAAAATCACCATTGCTGAGCTTCAGCTTTGCCTTTTCATTTAATACAAAGCCATGAAGAAATGTTAACTGAATAGCCAACATGTGTGTCTGAATCATAGAATCATGGAATGGGTTGGGTTGGACCAGACCTTTAAAAGCCATCCAGCCCAGTGAGCTGGGACAAGTAGGTCAGGTTGCTTAGAGCTCCATCCAACCTGACCTTGAATGTTTCCAGGGATAGGGCATCTATTAACCTTTCTGGGCAACCTGTGCCAGTGTTTCATCACCTTCCATAGTTCTTTTTTTTAAATGGCAAGGAGCACACTTGAGTGTGATCAGTCTGTTAACACTAGATGATTCCTTGGCTCCTCTGGAGGTGTCAATCAAACTATAAGCTCAGCACAGTGGAAAAAAAGATGTGCCCGTTTTCTGCACATCATGGTGTTTGTAGACCTCAGCAGAGCACTAGGGATATGAAAGTTTGCTGCAGTATTCCTTAGGATTTGATTGGAAGTTGCTTTACTGCAGCTATGTTCCTCCTAAGTGGTGATGGAGCATTGCTGGAGCTGGCAGGTCTGAGGTATCCCCCCCCACTGCTGCCTGGGGGGACAAGCACAGATGGAGGTAAGTGGGGTGGTGGCATTTGAAGGGCTGACATGAAAGAGTAGGGTTTAGTCACAAGAGACTTAAAAACCTGAGGTCCTTTGTCATTTGGGTGCTGTTAGTGCTGTCACGCTTCTTCCTGCTGATGGAACCAGGGGAAATTTTGAAAATGATGTTTAATATTTGAATATGGAATAAAATTTTGAATAAAACAAGGCAGTATTGATCTTGAAAAATTATGGAACTCAAAAGAGTTCTGCAATAAGGATTCTGAGAAGGAAAATCTTGTCTCCAAAGATTTGAACTGCCAAACTACATTGCAGCTCTGAGCTGAGCTTTCCAGAGACTTGATGGTCTTGTCCCAGAAGAAACAGAAGTCTGTTTTCCAAAACACAGCATCAATACAGCTGCTCAGTAAATGTCATATGAAACTTCTTATGCAGTAAAAAAACCCCCCACACTTTGTTTTGCTCAGTTTGCTTCTGAGAGATGACCACCTCATTTTTGCCCAAACTTTTTGAAAACCCCTTTAGAATAGGGGGCAGCCCACTGGTGATGAAGGGCTGGGGAACCATCAGCCCCTCAGAATCAATCCCCCAGCAATGTTGCCTTGAACACTATGGAAGGAGATGGTGAAACACCTTCTCTGCCACATGGACACACACTTGTATTCTAGAAAAGTAAGGCAAAACTAATCCCGTGTCCTTTCTTTGGTGGCACTGGAGCTTATGTTGCAGTCAAACTTTAAGGTAGGTGATTTAAAGCTCCAATAACAAGGGAAGTTCTTGCCTCATTCAGGCTGGGTACTTTATGATGTGCTGCAAATGAGAAAGCCAGTACAGCTTTCTGAGATCTGAATACTGCAGGTCTCTGCAGAACACACAGTATTTCTACAGCAATATCTGTCCCTCCCTGATTAACACCTAAGATTATTGGTAGAATGAGAATTTTAATCATATAGTTATATTTGCAAAAGGTCAGTTTAAATAATCATGATATTCCTTGCTGGGTCTGAGATCATTAATCTGTTCACTCATTTTCTTTTTATGTGCTAGGCTGTTTGAACAATGAGACAGGAGCAGCCAATTTCTCTTTCCTTTCAGCCAGTGAGCTGCAAAGCTTTTCTTTCTGGTTCTCATGCATTTTCACAATGCAGAGGAAGTTTAAAGCCAAACAGCAAAGCCCACCATTAAAAAGAAAATAATTTTAAAAATGTAAATATTTGTATTAATAATAATTTCTTCATTAGAGAAAGCTCATACTCAAAGCCTGAACTTCCCAGGAACAGTCCCTTCAGTCTTCCTTATCTCACCTCACACTTCCACCTTCATGCCCCAGGGCTGAGCTTTGTGCTTCTTATGATTTATATTGTAGGAAACTGTGAATGTGTAACTTCTGACCAATGAGCTGTTCTCAGCTGTAGGGTAATGTTTGTATTCTAATTATTTTTAATCTTGGCCTGGAATGCTCCAGATTCCTGCAATCAGCCTTCTTTTTGTTAGGCATCCCTAAGCTGAAGGCTTAAACCTTTAATGAGTCCTTGGGGATGTCTCTGCCTTCCTGGTGCTTCTGACCCAGCCTGGTGGCAATTTGATGATTTGTCCACTGGATCCTGGCTTGGGCTGCAGTGAAGCATCAGCTGAACTTCAGGTGCTTCTGGAGGGAGAAGCCTCCTGGCTCTGAAGGGCTTCAGTGGGATTCTTTGTGTAAATCTACTGCTGATGGGTTCATCAATAAGACTTTTGATAAAAAGCAATTAAACTGTCAAGCAGTAAACAAACCAGAGCAATTTCAGCCTGTACTCCAAAGGATACAGAAAAGAAAAACATCAACATTTTGCCAAATGGCAAGGAAGCCAAAGTGGTATTTCAAAGGGTGTTATTTTTCAAGCTCCTAAAACAAGCAGAAAGGTTGCTAGACTTGATAACAGGGGGGGTGAATAATTTAGAGGATTTATCTGTACACACAGATGGTACCAGCAAGAGAAAAAAAGGGTAACATAAATACTTCATGTCAACAGATGAATAACATCTTTTTCATGAAAGCATTGATTTGTTCTTTTATTCATGTATTTTGGTTTTTTACCTGAAGTCTAACAGATGTAGGCATGTCCCCTGCCAGCAACCCCCTGCAGTGCTGGCCTGGCAGGTACCTGTAGGATCATCTGCAATGCATGGGTGCAGGTTTCACACAAACCATCAGAAACCCAGACACTGGCTCTTTGTTTATGAGTTTAGAAGTCTTAAATTATGAAAGAGATTTTATTTCATCTTTGCTCATCTTTTAGCAAAGCATTTCTTTGAAACTTTTCATGTTGGATTTTCCTGATGATGCTGCAAGGGAATCAGTTCCTTCAGAAAAAGGTTGATCAAGTCCTTTTTTCCTTCCTTGCGTCAGGGGCTGTTTTCTTTTTGATTGCCAATTTGGCTTTTTCCTCATTAACTTCACAATGAAATGGATTAATGTAAAGTGAACGTGTAATACTAATGCTGAAATGTCTCCTCATCTCTCCCATGTCTTTACATTAGAAATAACAGAAATAGAGGAATTGTGTGGTGACAAAGACTCAGAGCCCTGATAGGTATTAGGACATTGTTTCAGCAGCCTCACCTTTGCCTCTTATGAGGACTTTAATGTCTCCCAGTCTCTGGGTAGGGTGTCCAGCCAACAGTGTGCAACACACAGAGCCCAGAAAGTGGGGTTCCTCATCTGTGTACACAAAAGCACTGGAATTTTGGAAGTTTTTTGAAAGCTGTTCTCAACCAAGACACTCAGTGTGGCAGCCTGTGCTGGAGGTTTGGATCTACATTTAAACAATCAAACAAGAGGCAAGATTTTCAAATCCAGCCAGGAGAAAAAAAATTAAAAATATAAGAACATATAACAATTCTATTTTTAACATCTGTCTCTGTTTCCATGTTCATCATCATTAGAGCTGGACAAACTCTGCATAGCTGACCCTAGACCAGAGCACTGTAGGAGTTTCTTACAAACTCCAGCACCAGGATAGATCCTCTGAAAGATTTGCATCATCTGCACCATTGATACATGAATTTCCTTAATGAAACACTGCATCCATAATGTTTTATCTCAGGAAAACCTGCAACCCCAGTGCAGTCTGTGTCTCCTTGCTGACACTGCAGATAATGCCTCTGGTTTCATATGGTCAAGCTGTGTCCTACTGTCTCTCTTCATAATGGGGTTAGATGGAAAGGCATTGCTCTTAGCAGGGTAGGGCTTGTGGACAAGGACATTGCTGTACATCCTGGTTGTTTCTTGGGGTAAGTCTGATTCTCTCTTACACGCAATGAAAAAAATGGAAAAAATGTTTATTCTGGCCTTCCTCATGTTAAAGGTTTACAACTTGAACTAAAGGGGAAAAAGCTGCAGGAAAGCTGGAGAGAGACTTTCACAAGGGGATGTAGTGATAGGATGAGGGGTGATGGTTTCAACCTGATAGAAGATAGAGTTAGATTAGATATTAGGAAGAAATTATTTATAGTGAGAATGTTGAGACACTGGCACAGGTTGCCCAGGGAAGCTGTGGCTGCCCCATCCCTGGTAGTGCTCAAGGCCAGGCTGGATGGGGCTTGGAGCAACCTGGTCTGGTGGGAGGTGTCCCTGTCCTTGCAGGAGGTTTGGAACCTTTAAGGTCCCTTCCAACCCAAACCATTCTATGACTCTGTAGGCATATAGCATCAGGTAAAAGATATGGAAGTGAAAAGCATTCATGTTTATATTTTTGTTTTATTTTGTGGTTTGTTTAGGGTTTTTGTTTTCCATTTTTAACTAGATGAATCTTCAGGGCATTGTTCTGAAAGTGATTCCCATATTCCTAGAGCCAGGCAGGCCAAAAGTTGATGCTTTCCCTGTGTGATGTGAACACCCAGCTTAACTCCTTCTCCAAGCACTGAGCTTTCCCCACACCCTTTGGTGAACCAGGGCAGAGCCACGGCTTGGTGGCCACGCAGGGACCAATGGCTGGAGCAGCACATCTCACAGGGGGTCCCAGCAGGTGTTAATGCAGAATAAGATGCAGCTGCAGCTACTTCGCTGATTTTTGTACAGCTCTGAGGCCCTGAGCAGGGCTAAATATACTCTGGATCACAGCATGACACTTGAGCTGTTCCCAGGGTGAAATGCTTCCCAGGTAACTGCACTTGGCTACATCTTCTTTGATTTTTTTTTTTTTTTTTTTTTTTTTTTTTTTTTTTTTTTTTTGCAAGGAACCCAGATAAAAATCAGCAGGGGAAAAAGGTTCCTTGTGCTTCATGACTGGGACAGAGTGCCCAGCTCCATGAGCCAGTGCCAGCTGCAAGACAGGAGCAAGGAGCAGTCCTCTTCCACTAATCAGAAATTCCTCCCACCCTCTCTTTCTGTTCTGTTTTAAATTTCTTTAAGACAAAGACCTAATTCTCCTCTTACTCCCTGCACTTTCAACTCTGCCTTCTGTGCACTGCTCAGAATTGCCATAGAGAGGGCAAAGCTGGTGCTGCCATTAAAAAACAAAAAGGGAATTATCCCAGAATAATAAAGACTGGAACAAACAAATTGCAGGAGCATTTTTTGAGTGCCCAGGTCTGTTCAGAGCAAGATGCCAGAAAGGGGGTTGGGATTGAGACAGACAGGCCATGTCTCCACCATGAGTTGGAGCTCAAATGCTCTCCCACAGCTGCCCTTGCTGGTTTGCATCTGGAACAGCACTGACTTCTGGCAGATCTCAGGCACCACACAGGGAGCAGCAGTTCCAATAATGTTTTGGGTGAGTTAACCCTATTTTGGAGGAGAAAAGCCATATGGACCATAAGCTCTATATGGAAAGTAGTCATGGCTTTGGGTGCTGATTTGCAGAGCAGCCCTGGAAGGTGAACCCAGCCGTGACACATGCCCACAGCTGGGAGACTCCTAGGTGAGGGCAAACATGTAATGTAAATCCTGTGTTCCATTATGTGGAGTGACCCCATGAATAAATAGGAGCAGGGATCCCTTGACTCTCAGCAGGTACCTGGGCTGCAATTAATCTGAATAAGAAAGTGGCTGCAAACTTACCAGCTGCTCTTTCTGAGTCCTTGGATTAAGCTCTGGCTTGCAATACATCATTTAAGAGGTTACAAATATTTTCTGTGCATTGAAATAAAATTATAAGCAGATTGAGCCTGGGTACAGTAGATCCACTGGGCTAAGCTTGACTAAGAAAAACTTTCAATTAAAGACTGAGGCTTAAGGGGGATGAGGAGTGAACTGACATGGAGGGAAATTCTGTTGTTGTCATAAAAAAATTTTGTGGAAGTATGCTCTCTGCAAATGTTGAAGGAGAGAGTCCTTGTGCAGGAAAGCAGATGATGTAAATCAGTATGTAATAAAGCAATTCATCTCTTGAATATCACAAAAGTTACTGTAAGAAATTGCAAAACAGCATGCAGTGCATTTTCTTGGGGAAATGTGCTGAATTCAGTCATACTAATTACTGTGTGGGCTCAATTTTCAGTGCAATCAATCCACAGGAAACAAAAGGGCTGCAGGGGAAATATAAAAAGGCAGTCAGCTAATAGGAGCCAGATTCAATAAAATTGTATCTGCCTTCAGCAACTGGCTGGGCAGAGATGTGCCCATTCTGCCTTGGGAAGGCACAGGATGAGGTGGGCAGAGGATGCTGAGAGGGGTTTGAAGGAGTGTGTCTATGCACCCTGTGCATGTATGCAGATGTATATTATATATACACATGTATATGGGGACTGCAACTCCTGTTGTGAGGAACAGGGCAAGAAAGAGTTTTCATTGAAGTTTTTCTGTGCATCGGTCAGGGTGTCCTCTCAGAGCAGGTTCTGGTGCAGCTTCTGCCCATCTGTGGCTCTTATCCCACTGTGCTATCAACCACGGGCTCCCTAATTCCATATGGTACCAGGGGGGTTTTCCTTATCACCCACCAGTCCAGCAGTGCCCCAGGGCTGCTGGCATGACATGGGGTCTTCCAGACTCCAGTCCCTGGGTGAACTTTGCCTCTACCACAGAGTTTGGGGCTGATCACAGATAATTTTATCAAACTGTTTGGTTTGTTGGCCTAATGCTTAATAGGGGGATTATCTGGACTACTTTTTTACTCCCTAGATTGCTTTTCAGTTGTGAAGCTGTGTTCATTTTCAGCAGTAGCCCTCTCTTCTATTCAGGCTCCAAATTCCCTAGGAAGTGACTTCATGGCATTATTCAGGCAGATTATTGCTTGGAGTGGCTGTGTCTGAATTACCTAGTGTTCCCATAATGGCAATCCCCCACTCCAGATGTATTTAATGGCTGCAATCATTTATTATTTCCCTTTTATTAGGTTTGTTTTTAAAGAAAGTTTTGCTGTGCTATTTATGATATGCTAAGTGGTGCAACTTGCTGAAAAAAACATCACATACATTTTTTTAATAGCTTTTGCTTGTTAAAATGGAAATCTTTTATTTAGCCTTGTAGGGTAGGTTTTTTGCTGACAGTTTTATTATTTCAATTACTCAGACATTTCTTTCCTCTTTTCTTGCCCCAAATATTTCTCCAGGGAGCTTTAATGTGTCCATTCTTTATTTAAGATTGGGTTCTGATCTTCTCATTTCTAGCAGGGCAGAGGAAAAGCGTAATATAGCAGACATTAGCTAGTGGTATGTCAAGGTTTTATTTTCTTTCCTCTTCAAGTTGTGGAATACTTTCCCCATCTCTGTCAGCATCTGATGATTAATTGCTCTGATAATCAGTGCTTCCTCATCAATAACAATCTGCAGCCAGTGCTGGGCAGAGGCTGTGCTCTGCCTGAAGAGTTTGTGGCTGCTGATAAAGGAACAAACGTCTATGGGTAAAGGTGGGAGCCTCTGAGAGCATTTCAAATTTCCAGAAACTCAGAGTCCTTTAATAGACTGACAGTCTATAGGTACTGGCAGTACCTGCCATATGCATTTCACTCACTGAAGGGCAAAGGAGAATGAGACTCTTCCTCCAAGGGCAAACCTCAGGCTTTGGCCAGTGGAGTGAAAAGTGGGCTCCAAGGGCTCGTTTGGGCTGAGAGAGTTAGAGTTGCTCATCCTGGAGAAGAAGAAACTCGAAGGAGACCTTACAGCTACCTCCCAGTCCCTGAAGCGGAAACAGGAATCATAGAATCTCTGAATGGTTTGGGTTAGAAGGGACTTTAAAAATCATCCAGTTCCACTCAGCAAGGGCAGGGACACCTCCCACTACACCAGGTTTCTCCAAGCCCCATCCAACCTGGCCTTGAACACAGGGATAGGGCAGCTACAGCTTCCCTGGGCAGCCTGTGGCAGTGTCACCATGCTCACACTGAAGAATTTTTCCTAATGTCTAACCTAAACCTAAGCTCTTCCAGTTTAAAGCCATTATCCACTGTCACACGGCTACATGCCCTTACAAAAAGTCCCTCTGCAGCTTTCTTGAAGGCCTGCTTCAGGTACTGGAAGGCTGCTCTGAGATCTCCCTGGAGCCTTCTCTGGGCTGAACAACCCCAACTTTCTCAGCCTGTCTTCACAGGAGAGATGCTCCAGCCCTCCTGATCATCTTGGTGGCCCTCTGCTTCAAGAGCCCCCTTCCCATCTTGTGTTGGAGGCTCCAGAACTGGGCACATTCTGGTCTCACCAGAATAGAGTAGAGGATGAGAATCACCTCTCTTGACTTGCTGGCCACACTTCCTTTAATTAAGCCCAGAGTACAATTGGCTTTCTGGGCTGCAAGAACACATTGCTGGCTCACCTTGAGCTTCTCATGAACCAAGACACCCAGTTCCTTTTCCTCATGGCTGTTCTCAATCCAGGAAAGCTGGAGAGGGACTTACAGGCATGTGTAGTTATAGGATGAGGGGGAATGGGTTCAAGCTGGAAGATGAGAGATTTAGATGAGATACTAGGATAGATACTAGGAAGAAATTCTTTGCAATGACCGTGGTTAGACACTGGCACATGTGGCCCAGGGAAGTTGTGGATGGACCATCTCTGGAAGTCTTCAAGGATCAGTTGGATGGAGCTTTAAGCAACGTGGTCCAGTGGAATGTGTCCCTGCCCCTGCATGGTTCCATCATTGGAACTGGATGATCTTAAAGGTCCCTTTCAACCCAAACTATTCTATGGTTCTGTGACACTAGTAGGGAGCTTTCCAGCTTCAGTGGGACAGGCAGACCAAATCCAGCTGTTCACTAGGGTGGGACAGCATGGAAACTGGCACCTGCTTCCCTGGCTCTTGCCAGAGTAAAATTGTGATTTCCATCTCAAGTTCTAGTGAGTCTTTAACTATTTCTGGTTTAGTTCTGTTACATCTTTACTTTGCTATTCTGGTGTCTGAGGCAGTGAAGAAACCAAAACCAAATGCTTGTTAGGACAGTGGGAAAGCTCCAGAGCTCCAGAGGGATGTGTGCTTGGACTGCCTGTGGCTCCTACATGGCCTTGACCATACTTTCATGAGAAGGAAAGCACGTTACAAAGCATTTCCTCACACTTTGGCCTCCCTTCGTGTGTTCCAGGGTGTCTGGGGGAGAGCTTTTTGACCGCATCGTTGAGAAAGGCTTCTACACTGAGAAGGATGCCAGCACCCTGATCCGACAGGTCCTGGATGCTGTCTACTACCTGCACAGAATGGGCATCGTGCACAGGGACCTCAAGGTATGACCACAATGGGACTCAGCCCTCTGTGACTGGCTCTTTCAGTAAGGTTTTACCACAAGAGGGATGCTCTGAAGGCTCCAAATCCTTCTATCATAATGGGGTTTGAATGGGGACTTGGCAGTCGGTGCTGTGGCAGTGGGAGTTGTGCAGATATCATGTGGGGGAAAAGTCATTCATCAAGGCAATCAAAGCATTACATGAAAGCAGGAAACTCAGCCTTGCAGATTTGATGTGCTATATTTATTTTTACTTAATAATAATTAGCAACAATAAATCGTGTGGGAAAACAGAATTATTTCCTATGGTGCTATTTGGACCAGTGTTTTTGGAGACATTGTTAATGGTAAAGGCTTCTTCTAAGGAACATTGTGTGCCAGTGTGATTCTTAGATGAATTTTCTTTCAGCTGCATTGTGTTTTCACATCAAAACTACTCAGCTTTAAAAAGAAGAAGAAAAAGCCCAAAGCATTATTTATGTTGTTTACTCCCTATGTCCTAAAACAAGCAGAAAGATTTGGATTTCACAGCACACAGCTGAACTTCCCCACCTGTGGTATCACAAATAATAAATTAACAGAAGAAATTAGAAAAAGATACAAATGTCAAAAGAAAACTGGTTTCAGTTGTTGAACTAGTTAATTCTATCAAGGTTTACTGCCAGAAATTAAGAATTCAGTGAATGAAATATCACCTCTGATTGTTTTTTGGAGGGATGCTCCAGGCAGGAGTTGCTTTGGATGCTGATGCTGTGGCCTTCAATTGTCCCCATGTAAAGACAGTGGAATTTGGCTAAATATGTCATATTGTGTAAAGGCTAAATGAGCATTCATTGAGTCAAGAACCACAAAAAAGGTTGTTTTGGTTTTTAATTCTTAAAATTTTATCAAATGCATTTTAAAATTACTTGTGTTTTTATGCAGTCTAGTATTAAAATGCATGTTTGCAATTTTTTTGCAAGCCCTCTGAGTGAAGGTTGTAGTGCTGGAAATGTGGCCTCACTGTTTTGCCTTAAGATGGGTGAAAAAAAACATAGTGATGAAAGATACTATTTATTTGCTTTTCATCTCCTCCAAAATGAGTGCTAATGTGAAATGCTGCCTGGTGTAAAATAATAAATGACAGGCTTGTTCCAACAATGCCATGCAACAGGGCCAAAACAGAGCCCATTACTGGTGTCACCACCAGCTCTGCAGTCCTCCAAGGTGGAGCAGTGCCCAGGACAGGCAGACGTGGCCTTGTTTGGTGAAAAACCTCAGTGCTCTTTTAATCCGAAACGTGAGGCTTTTAACTGTGTGCACCTCATTCCTGTGGGGCTGTGAGGTTTTCCACATCTTCCTGCTGCAAGGTTCTTGCCTCAGTCCTCAACACTTCTGCCAGAAGTGGGAAATCTATATGGTTCACTTCAAAAGAAAACTAAAATCATAGAAAGTATATATATATATACTCTAAATATATATATGTATATATAAGTTTGGCACAAATTTAAGGTAAAACTTTGAATTCACTGGAGGAAACTCTCCACTGATGTCCACAAATAATATTTTCTCCTCTATGTTGTGCAGTTCAGTCCTACCACTCCCAAAGAATGAGCTTTTTTGTAAGGAAACACTGGTCTGGGTCTTCCAGCTCCTTACAGTCTTCACAGAATGCCCTCAGTTCCCATTTACTTCCTGCTCCTATGCTGAGGTCCATGGAAATATTCTTGCATTTATTAGAATTCCACAACCATTTTGGTATGGAAGTGTTGTTTGGTATTTTAGCATGACCAACTTTCTTCCAAATTCAATTTTTAGGAAATAACTTCAGGCTTCTTTCTGCAGCCAGAGGTTTTAGAGGGAGGTCTGTGTCCTCTTAATTCAGATATTCAGTTGTATGAGCTCTTAATTTTCCTGTCTTTATAATTTAAAGGAAGGCCATAGCTCTCACTTTAAAACAGATACATCTTATTTAAAAATTTTTAAGATTTGAGATCCAGTAACTGGAAAATGGATTAATCTTCAAATTTATTTCATTTTCCTTACAGAGTTTCTGTAAGGAAGTGCTGAATTTAGATCAAACGAACCTTCTCCAGTGGAATTTTGGGGCAAAACCGAGCACTTATTCTTTATTTGTGTGTTTTGTCAGTACCATATCAGCTGTTAAAATGACTCATGAAATATGGTACATGAGGAACACCTACTGTGAGATTCTATTAGTACAAACATACCATGATAGTGAAAATAAGGATATAATGAGGCTTCTTTATTGTCTCAAAATATCAAGATAAGTGCAAGTTTCGGATTATGATCACCCAAAATGAAACATCTGGGAAAGAACTGCTCTATAAAAACACAACCTTGAAAGCATCTATAACATTTATTATAATTATGTGTTTCTCAGATACCAAAATAGTACTTGCTGTGCTGTTGGGAAAGGCAGAACTCTTCTCCAAGTCTCTAATCTAAATAACACAGCAGCAGATAACAAGAAATGGCAGCAGATGAAATCAAGGGTGTACAGAAGGACTGAAAGGCTGATCAGCTCCTCCTGTTGGTACAGAGCCACCTTATTAAAACTTCTTTAATTAAATAGCTTGAAGAACCAGAGTTTTTTAAGTGTTTTTAACAAAAAAGTTTAAGTTTTAAATGGGTGGGTTTCTTGACCTTACAAAATATGAGTAAGTGAAGAGCTGTGGTGAGTTAGCAGAAATTGTTGGAGAATAATTGTCTTTCCCTTAATGCCAGCTCTGCCAACCCCTCAGCAGGTCAGAAGTGGTAAAACCAGGAGGAACTCCAACCAAGGGTAGATTGTGGCATAAAACTGACACACACAGTGCCTGAAAACAGTGCCAGCATTATAACAGCCAGTTAAAGCAGTGGCCTTACAAGGTATCATGAGAAAGAAACCAAATAGTACAACTTCATAATTATTTTTATAAATATAAGAATTTCCCTTTTTGCCTCAGCCCCAGCTGGCTTACACCTGTGGACGTAGATGCTCCCAAGGCCATTGTGTCCCATGGATAAGAGCATCACTACATGGCTTCATTCTGAGGTTGGGGAACCTCTACTTTAACCTCTCCTTGAAGCTGAGAGGGGACCTTAGAAGGGGTGGAGGTCTTGTCACACCTCAATGCTTCTTTGTCTCCCCCAGAGCAGGAGGTTATGACAATCGAGGAGGGAAGACAGATGCTTGTGCTTCTCCTTAACAGTCCATTTCTTGGATGTATCCCAAGAAATCTGATGATGTTGTGAGGACACAAGATGCTGGACCTTTTTCTGAGTCCAGATATTAAGCAGGGGCAGAAGTGTGCTCTACACCAAGAGCTTTGCTGTGTAGCAGTAGCACGCTCGAAAAAGCCATCCTGAAAAGCTTCTCCTAGAAAAGCTGTCAGCCCATGGCTCAGACAGGACCTGGGTTAGGAACTGCCTGGAGGTTCCAGGGAGTGGTGGTGAACGGTGCTGATCCAACTGGGAGCTGTGGTGTCCCCCAGGGGTCAGTGCTGGGCCCAGTTCTGTTTAATACCTTCATCGATGATTTAGATGAGGGGATTGAGTCCACAAGTAGCAAATTCACAGACAACACCAAGTTGGGGGGCAGTGTGGATCAGCTGGAAGGCAGGAGGGTTCTGCAGAGAGACCTGGACAGACTGGAGAGTTGGGCTGATTCCAATGGGATGAGGTTCAACAAGGCCAAGTGCCGGGTCCTGCACTTTGGCCACAACAACCCCATGGGGAGCTCCAGGCTGGGCACAGAGTGGCTGAGAGCAGCCAGGCAGAAAGGGACCTGGGAGTCTGGATTGACAGGAAGCTGAACATGAGCCAGCAGTGTGCCCAGGTGGCCAAGAAGGCCAACGGCATCCTGGGCTGTATCAGGAACAGCGTGGCCAGCAGGTCCAAGGAAGTGATTCTGCCCCTGTACTCAGCACTGGTGAGGCCACACCTCGAGTCCTGTGTCCAGTTCTGGGCCCCTCAGCTCAGGAAGGAGATTGAGGTGCTGGAGGAGGTCCAGAGAAGAGCAAGGAGGCTGTGAAGGGATCCAGCACAAGTCCTGTGAGGAAGGGCTGAGGGAGCTGAGGGTGTTCAGCCTGGAGGAGGCTCAGGGGAGACCTCATCACTCTCTACAACTCCCTGAAAGGAGGTGGTAGCCGGGGGTGGGGGATGGGGGTTGGTCTCTTCTCCCAGGTGGCTACCAGTAAGACAAGAGGGCATGGACTTAAGCTCTGCCAGGGAAGGTTTAGGTTGGATATTAGGAAAAAATTCTTTACAGAGAGGGTGGTCAGGCATTGGAATGAGCTGCCCAGGGATGTAGTGGATTCTCCATCCCTGGAGGTTTTTAAGGAGAGACTGAATGGCACTCAGTGCCATGGTCTGGGAACCACAGTGGCAGTGGATCAAGGGTTGGAGTTGATGATCTCAGAGGTTCTTTCCAGCCTGGCTGAATTTGTGATCCTGTGAAACATATGAGTAGAGAAGATGTAGCAGATGGATGGTTGAGCACACCAGCCCAGCTGACATTGGTATAAAGTCACAGCTTTGTGGAGTGATTCTTGTTTTCTCTCAGCATAAACAAGCTGCTGTGCTTAGTACTGTTGCATGTTTTCCTAATTGGCTCTAGCTAAAACATCCTTGCTGCACATCTGCTAACTGTAAAGGCATTTCCTTTCTCAGAACTGTTTGTTTGCAGTGGAGGAGATACTGAAATTCTCTAATACCTAGTGGTTTTTCTTTTTTTTTTTTTTAATGCTGTAGAAAAAACATTTCATCACACTACCTGGATTTACCATATTCACCTGCCTTCCAATTAATCCTTTTTATCCCTATGAAGTGATGATATGTCAGACACATTCCTTAAGGAACAGATTGACCTCAGTTCTTTTTTTGGGGGTGCCAAAAAAACTTTACTCTCCCAGAAAACTGACTCAAAGCTCAAAGTGTCAGCTTCTTCCAGTAATTACCATACAGGAGGCCAGAGAAGATCTCCTTATAGGTGACAAGAATAACTCTTTAGGATTTAGGGAAACCAAATTACATTATATGTATGATGTAACTAAGAATTGTATTAAATGCAACACATCACCCAACAGATGTTGTTACTGGACTTACATATTCAAAACCCATCTTGCTTGTTCTCCTTTCTAGCCTGAGAATCTGCTCTACTACAGCCAGGATGAAGAGTCAAAAATCATGATCAGTGACTTTGGATTGTCAAAGATGGAGAGCAAAGGAGATGTGATGTCCACAGCCTGTGGGACTCCTGGCTATGTTGGTAAGAGACTTGGTTGTATTGTCCATCCACTCTTCCCAGCTGCAATGCAGACACATAGTGAAAAGGAAGTTATAATACTTGGTTTCTAGTGCTGCTACATCATGCACATGAGATTTTACAGATGTTTGTTTGATGTCAGAAGCTGCTGGTGCTCTGCTTTATGTGCTCTTCTCCCTCAGGTCCCAATCCTTCAACCCAGCTCTGGGTTCATGGGATTTATTTTTGTGTTTTTAATCCTTTGCAGAATGAGCCTTCTCAAAGACTCTGCTTGTGGGCAAATCAGGAGCACCTGAAGCATAGCCTCAAATGTATTGATTCTACAAGCACCTACAAACCTAAAAAGCTTTACTTAGTGTAACATTATTTTAATAATGAAGTATAGTTTTTGCCTGATTGTCCTGATAGAAGATGGTAAAATGAAAGAGCTACATTTATTCAGATATACTCAGTAATCCTCTCTTACAGCTCTGTTAAGTTACTGACTCTTTGATGTCATTATGCAAAAGCTCTTTAGATCCTCAGGTCTCCTGTAATTTGATTCCTAGAATTTATTCTTTGCCCTCCTGTCCATTCAGTAACCATTTAGCAGGCTGCTGATGAGCAGTTTTTACCAGCTTATTCTTTTAAAAAAGTGAAAGTAACTGAATGTGAGAATTACATGGCAGGTGATGACAGGGTCTGTTTGAGCAAACCCTATTTAAAATGCTCACGTCAAGCATGAGACAGGTCCAGCAAGCCTGAGCCTCCTACAATACCAAGCCAGTCAGCTGAGACAGTAGAATTAATCTCTGGGGTATCCATGAAATTAAAGTGACAATGACTTCCCCAGGGATAGATTTACCTGACATCTTTCCAGTAGGGAAGACCTTTTCCAGAAGTCAGAGAGAGGTTCCTTTTGCTTTGCAGCTGCCTGTGTTTTCATAGCTCTGATGATAACATGGAATGAGAACTCAAACAAATGATGCAGTTGTGATGATCAAAGGGCTTGATCACCTCTCCTGAAGTTGAGGTTTTTCTGAAGAAGCCTAGGGAAGAGAAGGCTCCAGGAATGTCTGTTACAGAGGCCTTCCAGTACCTGAAGGGCCCACTGGAAAACTCAAGAGCAACTTTTTACAAGGGCATGGAATGACAGGACAAGGGGTAATGGCTCTAAACAAGAAAAGGGTAGATTTAGGTTAGGAAGAAAATCTTTAGAGTGAGGGTGGTGAGACACTGACCTGTAGAATCTGTGGATGCCCCATCCCTGGAAGTGTTCAAGGCCAGGTTGAATGGGGCTTGGAGCAACCTGGTCTAATGGAAGGTGTCCATGCTAATATTAGGGGCTTGGAACTAGATGATCTTTAAGGTCCATTCCAACCCAAATCATTGGTGATTCTCAGGTATACCTTTTTCCAGGGATTATCTTCATGCTGCACAGGCACATTCTGTCCTGATAATGTCAGGAAAAGAAACAGGTGTCTTTTTCCATCATGAAGTCATCAGCCCATCGCTCTTTTATTTTGAGGCATCTGAGTCACTCTGCACTCTGTACATCCTGAACAGTTGTCCTGTGTAATCACACCAGACTGGAAATCTTCTTCCAGAGCACTGACAGGAATTGAGCTGAGACAGCAATTTTTGCTGTCAGCTCTCCTGTACTTCATTAACATGGTTTATTTTATTCTGAAGTGGGCACTGACTAGAATAAGCCTGAGAGATGCAGAAAGGCTCAGAGGATGTTTGTGGAAGCACTGATGAAAATGAGGGAGTGTGACTTCTGGGGCACTAGAGTGATCTCATATGGCCTTTCATTGTAGCCATGTACATAAGAAAACTTGCTCTTTTGGAGAGGGAGAATGTAACACAAATAGTAGTGCTTTGAGAGATGTTTGAGAGCTCAAATTTCTCAAGGTCTGGGCACTGATAGCTGCACAAGTGCCTCCAGGCCTGTTGTTATTTTACTGAGCTGCAGTATTTTACTCATTGTGGTTCAAGAGGTCCTGGCCACTTATTTCTAAAGTGCTGACAGGATTTTTTCCCCTCTCTCAGAAAGAAAACCTCTTTAAATGTTTGTTCTGTTTCTTTTTGTGCACAGGAGACAGCTCCTTTTTAGTGCCGCTTTTTAAAAATATAATTGGCTGCCCAGATGACATTTTCTGAGCAGAGAAGTGTTTTGCTGTCAGCTGCTGTGGTGATGCCCACAAATGAGCCTCTGTGAGGGTTAACACCTGATGACATGGCTCCTGCATCCATGGACAGCAATTTGGCTGCATCCAAAAGCTTTCATGACTTCCAGCTCCAATTTGAAACACCTGTCTAAAATGCCCTCAAATAACTGGAAGAGTCCTTCCCCCTGATGGCAACAGGAATATGTGTTCCTGTCTGGATCAGGGGAGACGTGGGCCACAGTGTTGGCTCATGAAATGCCCTCTCATGAAGTGCCAACTTTTTTTTGGGGGTGTTTTTCCAGCCATTTTGCCGAGCATTGAAGTAACTCTCAGTGATCCATTACTTCAAATGAAGTAATGCTTCAAATACTTTTCTTTAGAGATATGTAAAATATCTCATTTGCTAAGATACTAGGAGGATTCAATTATTTTTGTCAGTTTAAACACTGTGCTTTTAGATTACTGGAAAAAATTAGGCATATTGTCACATGCCAAAGGCACCAGAGCAATGGTTAAGAAGTCATTACTATTTGCTACTATTTATACTTCTTTATCTCCAGAAACAGATCCACCCAGATCCCACTGTGTAGGGTGCTGGAGAAGCTTCTGACTTGGTAGCTAACCTGATTTTAAGTCAGATCTGCTGCCCTTTTCAATTATTTGCAACTGTGCAAGGCCTCCTGTCATTTCTGTCCAATTTTAGTCATTAAGGATATACTTCCAGCTCTTTGTGTTTCAATTTTTAACTCAGTTTTTCTTAGTATTAGCCCCAAGGAAGATGGTATGCAAGACACTACATTCCTGTTGATGTGGTTCAGAAAATTGTTGAATAAGAGATGATTTAATTAGAATGAAATCTCTTAATATAATACTGGATTTTACTCTGAAAATCAAAGTATTACATATCAAATTATAGTATGCCTAAAATATGGATGGCTGATAGTGCATTAGCACATTAGGTCTTAAGGCTCTGCCTTATAGATTGAAGAGAATTTGGTCCTATGGTGAAAAGATGACAGTTTGGATAACTTAATTCATTTAGACTTTAGGCACTTTTGTTAAGATGCAAATCTAAATGTTTACCTACTGAAGAGGGAACTGATAATGCAACCTCTTCTAATGAAAAGGTCTTCCATTTTCTTATCTGCCTAGGACTCTTATCTCTCTCTGTTTCTTACAGAAGGAGGCAAGGTGATGAGCTGGGGCTAGACTTGTAGATAGCACCTAAACTGGGTAAAATGAGGCAGCTTGTGTGTTTTGTTTCATTGCCCATTCGGTGTGTGGACTGATCTTCAGGGATCCCACCCCATCTTCTAGTCTGGAGAAGGGGTCACTCAAAACCCTGAGTGACCTGTGTGATTATAGGCAAGATCTGTATAACCCACTGGTGATCATACATGGGCTGCTCAGCTTGAGACTCTATAAGAAATAAATTTTCTTGAAGAAGATGTTCAGAAGTCCCTGAAAATGAGTATCTCTGGAAGTGTGTCAAGTTGGTCCCTCACCAGAAGGTGACTCCAGTCATTCAGCTAATTCCTCCAAAGACATTTTTAGCTGTTTGGAAATTAGGTCTCAATGACTGACTTTTGGTGAGAACTGATCTCTCAAAAACTTCAGTTTCTTCTGCAAATGGGAATTAGACTTGCAAAACATTTACAAGCATTGAAGTTTGGAAAAAATGTTAGAAAGCCTGTTTTGGACAATCTGATCTCCTTTTGCAGAAATGCTGAATTGCAAACTGTGTTTGTGGCTGGCTAATATCTTAATCCTACTGAGATTTAAAATTCTTTCTCTAAGTCCCAGCCCAAAGTCAAGTAAAATTTTCTTGACTGAATGTGTGGTTGGTCCCTGTACACACCACCTCATTCACTCTTTTTATTTTCTGTAGTGCTGCTGTGAAAGGTCCTTTCACACCTTTAAGTATGCAATGGATTTCCATGTTTAATTTTCACTTATGTGGTATCCTTTCAGCTAAAGGTTTGAAAATTCAATAAACCTTTGGAATACCCTCATTAGCAAAAAGCAACCTGAAGAGTTGTTGAGGCAGTAACTTGAGTAATAAATTAAAACTAAAGCATGGGGATTGCTGTCACTAGGATTTGCTCAGTCACAAGCTCATGACAGTGTGATCATTCAGTTCCATTGTTGGATCCTGAAACAGAGTTTACTTGCATGTGGTTGTAGCTGCATTCTGTCCCATATTAGCTATCTACATCTGACTCTAACATGAAATAAGGACAGCAGGAGCACAAGAAGCCAACAGACAGGCACCAAAACCCTGATGACCTTTGGAAACAGTCCAGAACTGCACAGTCTTGGGCAACCAGAACAACATGAACACTTGAGGTCTGTGTGAAAGAGGGAAAGAAGTTGTTTTCATTCCAGGAGTCAGTGGGAGAGAGACTCCAGTCTGGTGGTGAGGATGCTTCATCTGCTGTTATGGCTGTTTGCATCATGAGGGAGATGCTTTGTATGGTGCCCAGGTGGCCAAGAAGGCCAACAGCATCCTGGCTTGTATCAGCAATAGTGTGGCCACCAGGAGATGATTATCTCTCTCTGCTCAGCAGAGGTGAGGTGCACCTCAAGTACTGTGTTCAGTTCTGGGCCCCTCACTACAGGAAGGACGTTGAGGTGCTGGAGCACATCCAGAAAAGAGCTACCAAGCTGGTGAGGAGAGTAGAGAATAAGTGATATGAGGAGTGTCTGAGGAACCAATGTTTGATCTCAGTTCAGGGAAATCATCAGGTGATTATCCATTAAACAAAATGTAGAGGAAATGTTTATACCACAGGCAGGGGCCTGAATTAGTCAAAGCCCAAAGGCACCTGTATGAGTTCCAAGCTTTGTAGGAGTTGTGGAGCATTCTGCTGAAGCAAGCAGACACCTCTGGATGGGAAGGACACCCATATTCCTGGCTTTGCTCACTCCCACCTCTCACTGGACCTATATGAAACTGTGTATTTTGCAAAGTCAGTGTAAAACAGAAACTAATCCAAGTTTCTTTGGGGGCACCATCCCTGAGGGTATTCAAAAGGCATGTAGATGAAGTGCTGCAGTGGATGGTTTAGTGGTTAGGGGTTGGAGGGTGGATGGGTGAACTCAATCTTAGAGGTCTTTTCTACCCTATGATTCTATGATTCTATAAAGAACTCGGGATGTTTAGTTTGGAGAAGAGAAGGCTGAGGGGAGACCTCATTGTTCTCTACAAGTACCTGAAAGGAGGCTGTGGGGAGGTGGATGTTGGCCTCTTTTCCCAAGTGAATAATGACCAGGACCAGAGGAAATGGTCTGAAGTTGCAGCAGGGGAGGTTTAGATTACATATCAGGAAGAATTTCTGTACTGAAAGAGTGGTCAGGTACTGGGCCAGTCTGACAGGGAGGTGCTGGAGTCACCATCCCTGGAGGTATTTAGGAAATGTGTAGATGTGGCACTTCAGAGCATGCTCTAGTAGCCAAGATTCTAGGGGGGGGTTGTTCTTGTTTTGGGGTTTTTTTTGCTTATTGCCTGTGTGTATGATTGGCCTCAGTGATCTCAGAGGTCCTTTCCAACCACAAGGATTCTGTGGTTCAGCTCACCCCCCAAGAGAGGGGCTGGATTGGTCCTTTGTGCACCCAACCATCAGTGGTGTGGGGTTGCTCCTGGCTGTCCAACTTCTTGAGTACCTTCAAGCATCCTGAGCACTGGGGCTGGTACCATCTCCCTTTGATGTCCCTTATAAAATCTTCCCCTATCTTCCTTCTTGGATTTTATGGCCATCTGGTACCTGCACAGCCCATTCATTTTTCCCCTTCTTTACATGCAGGAGCTGCCTATGTGAAGGGAACTGGCATTAAAAACCAGCTGAACTTCTACTGCTGGCTTGCACCAGGCCAACATGCTTGGCCAGTTGAGCTGTGTCCCTGCCCAGTGCAAGCAGGTCCCTGGTTATTTTAACCCTATTCAGATCTTTTTATTCCTCCCACGCTTCCAGCAGCCTGCTGGTTTGTCACTCCTATGGGGATCTACAAAACCTTCACCCTTTATTCAAAGGCCTTGTTCTTTCTGGCATGCAGCTTGTGGGAAGCCACATAAATGACAGAAAATAGCATTAAACTGAGTTCTCATGAGACAGCAAAATCTGCTGGGAGTAGCACCATCATGGGAGTGAAGAAGAATCCCTTTTATGTATGAGGCTGGTATGAAGAACAGGCACCCTCATGACTTCTGCAGTTTGTTCCACAGGCTTAAAGTATCAGAGCAATCCCCATTACTTGAGCTCTTTGCAAGAACATGGATTGCTGTTTTGGCATCCATCAGCTGCATTTTTAGGAAGCTTATTAACATAGCTCTGCACACTGGGGGTAATGTCATGGTGGTCTGAAAGGTTTCCAAATATTCCTGCTCTGTACCTTTTCTTAAAACCTCCATTTAAACCTTTTATTAATCTTTTATTATTAGGTTTTTTCCCCTTAATAAAACCAAAGCATAACTAAACAAAGAAAACCCTATCTGGATACTAGCAGATCATCTGGCCTTGAAGGGGAGTGCTTCAGGAAACAAACCTTTGCTTACCTGCAGGTGGGATGAGGCCCTGGGACCACTACCCAACAATTTACCTGCCACATGTTGCTCATTATCCATTCTGATTTGGTCTGAAACAGGGGTCCTGGATGTGGAGGAAGGGTCTGGATTTCCTTCCTTGCCTGCCCTGTCTCTGGCTGACTCTTCTGCAGCATTTGAGCCCAAAGTCATTCCCTGAGAAGATGCCCTCCTGGAAGCCTGGCTGGCATTTTCCCAGTGCTAGAAATGGAAGCTTTGACCTTCCAGTTTTGTCTCCTCATCCATCACTGTTGATCCTTTATTGCTGTCAGCTCCTGGATTTCATTGCATCTCCTGCTTTTGCCTCTTGGCACTTCTCCACCATTATTTCTAAGAACTCATCTGACTTGTTTTGCAGCTCATTGCATGTTTCCATCTTTTCCATTTATCAGAGGCAGATGATGTTCAGCTATGTTGTCCTGCTCATGTTGTGTGTCTGCTCTTTGGAACAACAGCCAAAAGCAGCCATTTGGCTTTAATATAATTGTTTAAACCTTCTAGTTTTCTTCCTTAAAGCTTACCAAAGCTGAGGTAATAAACTCAAATTTGCTTTGGCCTTGGTCTTGCAGTCTTCTTACCTGCTTCACAGCCACCATACACATAACTTTCTGTTATCAGTGCTCTACACTTTTTTAAAACAAAAAGAAGTGCTCCAGCACAGCTTTGATGTTTTAAGAGGGAGAATCTTTATATAGTTCACATCCCTTCATCTCAGATTTGTTTTCTGTTCTGTTATGTTAATGTGACATATCTGTATAATGTCAGGAGCTCACTAGGATCCTTGGCGCTCAGGACTCATCTGCATAATATTTTCTTTGGGGGATATAACATGTAAAATGTTTACTAATCTTGAAAATGACACAAACAGGAGCAGACAGTCAAAGGGAGCAGAGATGTGTGAATAAAGTATTAGGAATTTGGAAGGACTGAAGAGTTGGAAGATGTTTAATCACCTAAGGACATGGAAAATGAACTCCCTTCTTCAGTATGTTTTTTCACAAGGGATGAGACAAAAAAAAAAAAAAAAAAAAAAAGAAGCAGAGTCTCACAAACCCTATTTGATGCACACTTTGAAAAAATATATATATTTTTAGGGGAAAACTTAGGGCAGAAAGAGTCAGGCTAAGAGACATGACGGTGGTTCAGAAAGGTTGTCCCAAGATACTTTGATGTACAACTGGTTTATACAGGAAAATGTAAATTTGCCAGACTCTGCCAGCTTTCCAGGTTGCTCAAGAGGCCATGGTAGGCCAAATAGAATGGCTCTCTAGTGCTTTATTCTTTTATCCCAAGTTATTCTTCAAATTCACCCCCACCAGCCTGGCTAGCACCAACCTGACACATAGACCCAGCTGCTGGGAAAGGAGTTGCCTTTTGGGTGCCAACTGAAGGTGCCTGTTATATTTCTGCAGCTCTGGCCACTCTTGTAGTAAGAATATTTTAACCTTTATCTTGACAGACTACATCAGCATGTCCATGTCCTGGAGGGAGTCAGAGGCTTCTTGGGAACTGGAGTGCAGGTTTCTGCCAGGCACCTAGGGCCAGATTAGGAGTCATTCAAGCTAGGTACAGTGGAAAAAAATCTCCTTTGGCACACAGTGGATAGGTGTTGGGAGTATTCACTCATTACAACAGTGATTAGCAATATATGAACAAAACCATAATTTTAATTTCTTATGCATGCCGTTGTCCCATTTTGCTGGGTGACTTGAAGACTGTGTTAATTTTTACCCTGTACTGCCATATCCCAGTCTTCAAGAGTGAACAAAATCGAGCTGCCAGCTATATTTCTACCCACATATCCCTGGATTTTATTCCTTTTTATAATGTCTCTGCAGTCTGACTTAGCCCTTGCCATCATTCTGCTGCTTGTGGAAAGGCATCCTGGATGCCCTCACCTGCCCTGTGGACTTCCTTCCCTTAAATCCTTTCTGTAAGCTCTCATGTCCAAGCACAAGAAAGTCCTTTTTTGTTTCTCATTACTGCTTCCTGTTCCCTTCCTTGCTGGCAGTTTTGACTTGAGTTTTGTTGACTTGTCCAGCTTAAGAAAATAACTCCTTGTAGTGCTCAACTCCTTGAAGAGCACACCAAAGTATATGTAGCAACTACATGTAAAGCTCAAATTTTAATACATTTATGTGCTTCACCATTTTTCCACTTTTCAGGTATCTAACTGCTTTGATGTTGGTAGCAGAAGAAGGTGTACCCCTAAGAAATATTTTTGCTGGAACTTGCCCCTTCATTATTTTTTTGCAGCATTTGAACTCCGAAGTATTTAGAGGAAATACTGTGCTTTTTAAAACCCAGTGTGGCAAGTCTGCTGTAGGAATGCCAGAGGCAGTGATTTCTTGCATTATTGTGTACATTTTGCTTTGAAAATAGCAAAAGCTTCTTTACATGAAGAAGATTAGAGTCACAGGGTTTTCATATTTAGGTTTAAGCATTTGCACTGCAAGATTGCAACAGGGAAGGCATAATAATACTCCAGGCTCCCAAACAAAAATGTGCTTTTTAAACTCTCCCTGGTGTTAGGGAGGAAAACAGACCCACAAAGAGCTTCAATAAATGGCCAAGCTCTCACTCCTAGCAAACTTCAGACTATGGTGGCTAAAAGCTATAGAGGCATAAGGTTCAGGTCTTTTGTGCATGTGTCCAACTCCTGCTTATTTTTCATTTTTTCCCTCTGTGGTTTCTGTGGTTCTAGAGGCAGGAGGACAAATGAATCCCTCTGACTCTGATATCCCACTGCTGGGAGGAGGTGTGGTGGCAGCTCTCCTTCCTCTCCTGCAGATGTAACTTACCATTTCCCTGACTCATGACACTTCCTGAGCTGCCTGTTGAAACCCACAATTTGGCAGCACAATGTGAGGGACCTGAAAGGCTGTCAGGGTGAACATGCATCTCAGTACCAGTGCCAGGCTCAGCATTCTCTTCCTCTCCAATGTCCAGAAGTTCCTCTGACAGGGAGGTGATGGCTCTCTGACTCTCGTGGACTTTTATGTGCTTAGTTTTGTTTTATGACCTTGGAGTCAGCAAATAAGGAGTTTGCTTCACTATCAGAGCCATCCTTCTTTTGTGAAAATATGAGCTTCAAAAACATCAGGATTGTAGCAAGGTGGGTGTTGGTTTCTTCTCCCTATAACAAGTGATAGGATGAGCTGAAATGGCCTCAAGTTGTGCCAGGGCAGGTTTTGAGTGGTTATTGGTAGGAATTTCTTCACTGAAAGGGTTATCAAACACTGGCACAAGCTGCCCAGGGAAACGGTGGCATCACCATCTCTAGAGGTGTTTAAAAGCCTTTTAGTTGTCATACTTAGGGCCATGGTTTAGCAACAGACTTGATAGAGTTAAGTTAATGGTTGGACTGCATCATCTTAAAGGTATTTTCCAACCAAAATGATTCTGTGATCTTATACAAGATATTTGCAGGTACAAGGGCTGTGTGGAGGGCAACACAAGGTCTCAGGGAGCTTCTGGTTTCAGGGTCCTACCTCTTGTCCATCTTCAAATGTTTGGTTTGTAACTTGTGCTTGTTTGTCTTTTTACTTTCAGCTCCTGAAGTGCTGGCCCAGAAACCCTACAGCAAAGCTGTGGACTGCTGGTCTATTGGGGTCATTGCATACATCCTGTGAGTATCTGCTGGGTTTTCAGTCACAGGCAGCTTTGGGACCTGCATTCTCCCCCACCATATAGTTACCCACTTAGTCTGAGCCAAAGAAGTTAATCTCTGACACTTGTTATCCAGTGTATCGTGAACCCTGGACACCTCCCAGTTACAATCAGACTGAAATGTGAGCAGGAGTGGTAGGAGATGAACTGGGATCCTTTAAAAGGCAAAAATCCTGTGTGCAATAGTTTGGGCTTCTCCAAGTTGAGGCAATAGTGAACCTATCCCCTGCCCTGCTCAGTTTAGCTTTGACAAGAAGCAAACTTGGCCATGTCCACAGAGCACAGGATCATAGCCATGGATGTATCCTGGTGTGCCACTTCTCTCCAGATGTCAACATAATGGATTTTCATTCCCTCAAAAGAGCACAGTGGGAGATAAGGGGGAAGAGCTTTTCATATGCTGCAGTGAATAATTTTCATCAAAACAGAACACAAGGTTCTGAGAATTTACTGAAAATGAGGGATCCATTTCAACACACCCAACCACCAGGTTCCAAAGGAGAGGGTGAAGTGACTTCTGCTCTGTCAGTTCTGTCACTCCTCCATCAAGCTGTTAAGCCTCTGCATTCAGGACTGAATTTGCTCCTCTAATGGCTCTAAATGTTGCTCATAGAAATGGGGATTGGTTGCTTGAGAAAACCATGGAACCAGGACTTCTGTGCATTCTCTGAAGGGGTGGATAGGTCTTAGATCTCATGTTTATGGAAATTTAGTGCCTGTCTTCATTCAGTACTTGTCACCCTTCTTCCCAAAGGCTCACTACGATGACTTAGATTGGAAGAGACCTCAGGAAGCCCTATCTTGAGCTCAGAGCAGGTTGCCTAGTGCTTCCTTCATTTGGATTTTAAATCCAAATGCAGATGAGGACTGCACAAGGTTTCTGGGTGACCTGTTCCACTGGTTAACTGTCCACATGGGGAAAAAGGTTTTCCTTATACCCAGACTTGCCTACATGAATTCTAGCAGCCAGTACTCTAGATATGGGTGTACCTGAAGTTCTTGATCCATGGAAGTGGGTAATTCACTGACTGAGCCAGCAACAACACCTGGAAGGATATGAGAGGTGTCCTGGCCACTATGGTGACAGGGATGCTGTGGTACCAGGTTAATGCTCTCCAGAGAGTGGCAGCCATAACATTTCTGGGCCCCATCACCTGAATCCCAGCTCTGTGTGGATGAACATATAAAACCACTGCAAATATTTGGGTAGAGAGGAAAATGCAGAACTTTTTCATGAACCTGTTGGGAGACTTTCTCTGCCTTACAGACCTACTTTGATGGGGTGGTCTGTGCTCAGAGCTTGGGCTCCTGAGTCCATGAATGCCATTCAGATAACAATTGCATTGGTTGTGTCAGACTTTGGAGCAGGAGCCATTCACTCAGCTCTTCAAGAAGAGGTCACCATGGGCTGACCACACAGAGCACAAGGAGCCTGTTCCTTTTGTGCAAGAGGGCACAGAGGTGCTGTGTAGCTGTTGACTGCAGGGGAAACAAGTGTCTTTTCATGCCATCATCACCAGTGCTTTCCCTGTTTTTTTTCAGTTTTTCCCTTTTACACAACTGTCACAGTTACACAAGACTGAAGGGAAATGCAGCTCCAATGAGGCCCAGCATTAAAGCATTCCCACTTTGTTCCCTTTCTCTTTATGCAGACATTTCAGGGCTTGTCAACATGAATAACTTTTTGATGGTGTAGTAGAACTATTTTTGCCAGGACAAATATCATTGTTGGATTATCCACTCTGTGAAAATGTTTGTTCCTTACATTTTCATTTAGTCCTGAGCATAAGCTACATGCTACTCAAAATAACTTTTTAATATTAAAATAGTATATTTATTTGAAAGTTTATTTATTTCAAACAAGGCCCTGCCTAAAATCATCAGTTTTATGACTGGATTTGCCAATACACATGAATATTTGAAAACTTCTTGAGTACAAAACTTTTCAGGGGGATGGCTTTAATTTAGAGCGACCATCAACAACGAGATGAAAAAAACTTTTGCATAAAAAAGCAAAAATCAACAGTGCTGATTCTGATTTTGTAACAAAGCCCAGAGGGACATGTGAGGAAGGCACATCCTCAGAGGCTGTGTCACACATCCTTCCTCAGTGCTCTTTTAGATGAGGATGGTGTGCTGACCCAAACCACGTGAAAACTAAGCATGGAGGGGCCACAGGTTGGGGTTTTTTTGACATTTTTGTTCCTTGCTATCCATGGCAGGACAATCAGGCAGAACATTTTCTGTTGCTTTCGTAGTACTTTGCTCCCCACCAGGTGGAAGGAGGTTGCAGGTTGAAGACAGCAGAATTCTGCCTCACTTCCAGGCTCAACCACTGCCCAGGTTCAGTTTATTCTCAGATACTCACCATGACCATAGGTGTCCATCTGGCAGCCCACAGGAGGGGTGAGCTGTTGCATTCTGATTGCCAGGACATACACTTGACTCTGCTTTCATCCACATTTTCAGTCCCATTCCTCCATGGCTCATTCACCAAAGGTCTTTTTTTGCTGTCAGACGTGGTGTTGTTTCACTTGTTGCTTTTATGAATCTTTTATAATATGGATGAAGCACTGCTAAGCAATGTGTCAACCCTATTAGCAAAGACATCTTTGATAGGTGGAAGGTTTCAGTCTCATTCATAAACTTTCCCCACTTCCATAGCAAGGCTGCTCTTTTCATAAGGTTCCCCTCAGTCATTTCTTGCTCTGTTTTCCAAATCACCATGTGCTGGGCTTGTCAAGAATCTGCATGTGCACTCCTAAAATCTAAATTCCCTGTTTGCTGCATGGGGAATTCCCAACCTGAAGGCTTAAATCAGTTTAGTAAGAACGAGTCCCTTTGAATTGTTTGATGTTTGCAGGACAAGGAATGTACAGTCAGAATGAATGGCAACAATGTGCTGCTGTAGAAGGAGCATGGTAATGTGTTTGCCACACACTGCTACTGCTTGGGTGGGACTGGGTCTGAGATCAAACCACCTCCTTGGCAATTTCACTGTGTGAGCTACATTCTTCAGCTCTTCTTGCAGTCAACAGCCCTCCTGGGGTAATTTGGGGTTTCCTCATGTAGGTGCTTACTATGTTTCAGTCACCTACAGTCACCTCCTTCCTGGTCTCAAGCTGTGACTGTAGGATGGTCCCATCCTGCTGGCCCTGGGATAAGGGTCCTGTGCACTTGACACCTTCTCCAGTGGCACGAGGCTCTGCTTGAGGGCATCTCACCTCAGCCTTGGTGGATGCAAGCAGACATTTCACCAGGATGTGCCTTTCACTGGGGTGTCTGGGACAGCCACATGGATTTGGCAAGTAAAACACACTGCAGAGAGCTTCCTTCTGGAGAGGCAGATGGGAACCAAACGGGAGACCATGGACCATGTCAAATAGCACCAGATGTCCATGCAGAGGCTACTGGATCACACCCTCTGTAGTCAGCCCCCTGCCTGCACAGTACAGCCTCATCTGCTTCAGGGTACATTTGCATCACTCTCCAGACTTGGTTGACTCCATCTCTGATGGGAACTTAGAAACCCAGCCTATATCCTATGTGTCCTCACCTTGAACTTGATCTCATCCTTGCTTCCAAGAATAGAAAGAAACTGCAAACATGGCCTCACAAAAAAGTGGATGTCAGAAGTACCATAAAGCCAGAGAGGAAGACAGGTCCTTCCCTGAGCTGGTAGGAAGAAGCTCTTCTGGGGTGTCCAAGACCACCAATTTAGTTTGTGGGTTTCCTTTCTCAGTTGCACACCACTGGAGGGAACAGAGCCAGCAGAGAGTCATCCTGCACACCAGAACCTGGTGATGAGATGCCCTGAGCACTTTTTTTGCCACCCTGGTGCAATGCTGGTAGATTGTCCTGCCTAGAGCAGAAGTTCACAGTTCCAACCTATCACCACACACAGCCAGATACCCATTTCCAGCTCCAGAGTCAGCACAGTTGAAGCTATGTGCATGTGCCCAGGCCATATTTATACATAGGGCAACCCAAGCATTTTGCATCACCTCCCCACCTTCCCCCCAAATCCTCACAGCCACTCTGAGCAGGCTGGTGTCAATGAAGATGGGAACTCAGGGGAATCCAACACACAATCCAGACATAAATTAAAGATGCTTTGAGCTATTATTATATCAAGTGGTTTGAGTCCCTCCAGACACAAACTCAGTCTCACATGAGAGTCTTCAATTTATGGCAGTGGGAGGACAAACTGTTTCTGGGGCAGTGATGCTGTAGTCAAGTGTTTGTTTGTGTGATATGCAAAGTGAAGGAGATCCTAGGAAAGAGTACCTTTGTTTCAGTGCCAGTCTCTTATGCTTCTTGTTAATGACAGGCAGATTGCAGAGGCTGCAGCAGCAGAGTTTTTATCACAACCTGGTTTGCATGAGAAGTCATTATTCACAGGAACTAATTTTAGTAGCCTGAGATTTCCTGTTACTGCAGTTGCAATACCTCTCAGTTTCAAACAGCCTCACTGTTGAGCTCAGCTTCCTACTTATCCCAAAGTAGTTCTGATAACGTGTTCATCTTAAAAATATAAAACATAAGAAGAATGAGAGACTTCACTGGATTCCCAGCAGCTGGATTTTGGATCTGTTGGGGTCACATGAGGGTTTAGAAAAGCTTGGGGAGCTACAGTACTGATTGCACTCCTATCTGATATAACGATTAAACTAATACATGCAAAAAAAAAAGCACCTGGGGCCACAGAATGCTCTGCCTCAGTCCCTGGTTATTCATACTCAACACCTACTGTCTCTTCTACACTAGACTGAACACATTTTGCCCTGAATTTTCTTCTGATTCTGTTCATTGGTAGGACAAGAGAATTATTGATTTGTTCTTATTTATAAACAGGGAGTGTCTGGAGATTAATCTTGGATCATACTTTCCTGTACTTCTTTCCTGATGAGTTGGTTTTGATTTTCAAGTAGATGTGCATGAAATCAGTGTTTGCATGTGAAGATTAAAGAGTACAAAGTGTGTTGTGCCAGAAAGAGTTTCCACCATCATCCTGGAGTCATGTGTCAGGAAAGCTGGTCAGTCATCTTGCCTGCCTGGCATCACACACAAGCCTAAGGAAGAAAGTGAGGAATAACTGAATTGTGGAGAGGAAGGAGATGGAGTGCAGGCAAAATGTACCCAGGTGTATTGGGCTGCTCAGGAAAACACAGTTAAACACTGGGAAGAGACCTCAAATGATTGCTCCTTATTTATATTTTATTCCGCATGCTAAACTATTTTGTAAGGGCAGCAGTATCAACCAGTATGAGGGTCCCTTCCCAAAATCAGAAGAAATACATTTGTTCATCCCTATAAACTCGGATGAGTTCCCACACCATACAGCTCAGGTCTTTGAGCACTTTCTGAATTCTTTGCTTTAATCTCACTATAAAATTGCTTGTGAAACTCAGACCAGAACTTCTTGTGCTACTGGCTGTACAATGACCATGCCAGTGGGCTCTTTAGTAGTGCCCCCAATATGTAAAGAGAGCTTGCTGGGAGTTTTCTTCTCTGCCTGGTGAGAAGAAGATGTTCCTGGTATTCCTTTTGTGCTCTCCTGATGGCTTCTAGAAATTACTTCTGGCAATATCTTTCCTTTGTACATCCACCTGTGTTTTTCTTGTCTGCAACCCATTCTTTTTAAGGCAAGACTGGGAATAGGAGGTTAAGGAAAAAATCTGTTGCTGATGTGATAAGCTTGCTAAATAATTCTGGAAAGCTTTTATTTGGTGAAACTGCGAGAAAATGATGACAACTAATAGCTGCCTGAAGCTCCCCCAGGACAATGCAGGATTTTTTCACATTGAAGACAGAAGGGTTATTTTTGTCTTTCTGCATATCTGAAGAAAACCAGCAGAACCTCTTACATTGAGGTCATTTTTTTCACACAGAAATGTCCAAGCAGATGGAACTGAAGTTGGTGAGATTCTGAGTCTGTAAAAATTAAATAAAAACTTATTATGGACTTTGGAAGGTAGCCCAGTTGATGGAAGTCCAGCAATATTTGCTCCGGCTATAAATTGCATTATGGGCCAGTTTACTGGGGCTTTCCCATTCCTTACTGAAATACCAGTAATGTTAAAATATTGAAGTAAGCAACGTTAAAAATTCTGCATCTTCCTAAACTGATTTTAAGGGAAAGGACATCAGGATAGTCATTATTTTGTATGCCACAAGGAGGATCTGTGCAAGGATGTTCCAAAGGAGCTTGCTCCCTTCTCTTACGCTTTCTGCTGTAGGTCCTCAATGATTCCTCTCCTGCAGGAGAGGTCCTCCAGGATGCAAAGGTTCCTTGGGTCCCTGGATGCAGAAGGCTCATCCCCAGCCCTGGATGAGCCAGGACCAGCTCTTGCCTCACACTCAGCCTGCTCTCAGACAGGGGGCTGGTTTGTAGCAATATCCTTGCCCATGACCCACTGTGGTGATTAGCACTAAATTTAGACTAGAGTCTAAAACTCTCACCAGCAAGAGAAAAGCAGTCTCAAAGGAGTCTGTTTTCTGCCCTGTTCCAAGATTCCTGGCATCCTCCTGCATCCTGACTGCTCATACATCAGACCTGCATCACCCCTGTGATGGGCTGCAGTGTCCTCCCAAACACAGAGGCAGATACCCTAGACCTGTGTAAGATACTCAAGCCACGCAGAGGAGCAGAGGAAGACCTGGATATGTTGTAGGAAGGGGATTGAAAGGCTCTGGAGGGACTGGGGCTCTTCCTGGAGTTTGTGTGTCTCTACTCCCCCTCTTGCTTGCAGCTCTGTGCTGCTCATAAGTTTTCTCCCACCTTTTGCTGCCACAGGCATGTGTAAATCACAGCAGCCCCAACCTCTGCTCTTGTACCTTTGCCAAAGTAATTAGTACAGTGCACATTTTAAGAGAGTAATTCCTCTCTCTGGAGTAGCCTGCCAGTGCCTCAGCGTGCTCAGGGCTGTCTGCTTGCCTTAAAATGCTTTGTCAGAGCAGATTGCCTTTGTGTAAAGAAAGTGCTGAGGAAGGCAAGAAACTAGTGACAGGCTGTCAGGCTTCATAAGGTCTCTTTAAGGGACCTTTAAGGTCTCTTCTGACCCAAACCATTCTGTGATTCTAACAGAGAGCCTAATGTGTCACTCAGGGAAGGGGACAGAGGGATGGCTCCAGGTGCCTGTGGAGAATCACTTTTCCTCCACCGTGGGCATTTCTACCATGTGCATCCTAACAGTTGTGGTGCTGGTGCTGTCAGCTCAAGCATTTCCAAACCCCTCAGTAAAGCACCCAAGATCTTGAGGGTTTTGTCAAAATTCTTCACTGTGAGGGTGGTAAGACAATGACACAGATTGTCCAGGAAAGTTGTGGCTGCCCCATCCCTGGAAGTGTTGAAGGCCAGGTTGGATGGAGCTTTGAGCCACCTGGTCTAGTTGAAGATGTCCCAGCCTGTTACAGGAGAGTTGGAACTGGGTGACCTTTAAGGTCCCTTCCAAACCAAACCATGCTGTGATTCCATGAAGGTGAAGATCAGTGTGTGTACATTCCCAAACAAGACTGTGGGAGTTAAGCATTGGTATTTACTACATTAAATAGACCTGTTCCAGTGTCTTGCCATCCTCAAACTAAAGAATTTCTTCCTAACCCCTAACTTCTTCCTATTAACTGCCCTCTTCCAGTTTGAAACTCTTCTGCCCCATCCTATCACCCCATGCCCTTGTCAGAAGTCCCTCCCTGGCTGTCCTTCATATACTGGAAGGCTGCTACAAGGTCTCCCTGGAGCCTTCTCTTCTCCAGGCTGAACAAACCCAACTCTCTCAGCCTGTCCTCACAGGAGAGGTGCAAGTTATATAAATGTTTAAAAAAGCAAGTTATATAAATGTCCTCCATAGATACCTCCAGAGTTGGACCCTGCCTGTGGATCCAGTAGCTACATTACACTACTCTTCATTATCCAGATGCATGGAGGCTTTTCGGCGTTTGCTTAAATATATAATTTTTAATAACCCTTCTCAGATGCCACTTCCACCACTGGGTTTGACACAGGAGTTGCTGCATCAAGCCTATGCCCATCAATTAGGCAGGCAGTCCTGCTCTGATCCTGAATGCTGGTCTGGCATGAGCTTATCTTCTTTGCTTTTGATAATGGCAGCCATCCAGTGGGACACAGATGAGGACTGGTTCATCTGCTTTGCAAATTACAAAGAGAGAGATTTGTGATTCAGTGGAACCATGGTTATAATGCTGCAAATTTCAATAGAGTTCTTCCAGGTCAGTGTGGATCTGACGCACATCAACATCTCACTCTGCATTTAAACGATTTATCAAGCACGCTGTCTCTCCAGTGCTAACAAAACATTGCTCCTTTCACCCTCAAGTGTTGAGTTGGTTCAGATAACCTCCAGGGCATCTGGATGGCTTTGGGTTATAAATAACTTGGGCATTTCATTTCTTCCAGTTCTGTTGTTACAGTGTAGTGTTACAGTGAGATCTTGGGTCTGTTTATAATGGTTTGCCCTCCCCAGTTAGATGCTTTATTGAGGGTGATTGACTCAGGGTTTAAGAAGACCCTGTAGGAAAAAATCTTTTCAATATTGGCAAAGTATATGAATATCTAATTTCCACTGTAAACTAGAGATAAGAGAAAATAAATGTGGCATCTCTATATAGAATCACAGAGTTGTTCTGGTTGGAGAGGACCTTTAAGATCATCGAGTTCAACCATTAACCCAACTTTTCTGAGTCCAATGCTAAACCATATTCCTAAGCACCATATCTATGTGTCTCTTAAGCACTATATCTACACATCTTTTAAGCACCTTCAGGGACAACCACCTCCCTGGGCAGCCTATTCCAGTATTTAATAACCTTTTCAGTGATGGTTTCTTCTACTATCCAATGTAAACCTCCCCTGGTGCAACTTGAGGCCATCTCCTCTTGACCTGTTGCTTGTTCATAGGGAGAAGAGACCATCCCTCATCTGGCTCCAACCTCCCTTTCAGGTAGTTGTAGAGAGCAGCCTCCTTTCCTCCAGACCATGGAAGACAAGAGGCAGGGATTCCTGTTTAACTGTGAGCAGGATGAGTTTGATAAAACCTTGGAGCAGCCTCAAAGGTGAATCTGGCACTTAGTGACATTGGTATTAAAACTTGAAGAAAGGATATTCCTGCTGGCATCTTTGCACAGAAACAGACTATTGCATGCAGTGTTAGCTGGACATCAAGGATCTCTGACAACCATCCTGCAGTCTGCAGCACTGGGAGGGTGCTGTGTTTGAGCTCAAACAAGGCAAATAACATTCAATGTGCTGCTTGTCCTGCAGCTGGGTTTGCTGAGAAGTGTGATTGTAACTACTGAAAACCAGAACAGGACTACTGTGAGCCTTAGGCAAGAGAGGCAATTGGATGTGGGCAGCAAAATCACTTGCAGAAGGGAGAAAAGCAGAGGCACTCTGGGTGCTTCCACATCAGCTGCAGGTCCATGTGCAGTCTGTGCAGGCTCTGCTGCAGAAATGGAGTGACTCCCAGACATCCTCTCCCTTGTGCTTGGGGACACAGGGCATGGCATTACCTGCAGATGTGTCCTGGCCTCTGCCTGATGGCTCAGTGGGGTTCCTTGTCCTGCTTTGCACCAGCTCTTCCTCCCCTTTGTGCTGGAGAAGAGGACCAGACAGGTGGCTCCCCAGTTTCACAACGAGGTTCCTATAGAGCTAAGGTCTCTTGCACAATACAGACCCCACAGCTTGTGCTCAGATGTGGTCCTGATGCCATGAATGTGACTGGCGAGGTGTCATCACCTTTTCTGCCTCTGTGCAGAGCTGTGCTGTGCCCCTGTGTCTGCCAAGCCCCAGCTTTGCCTCTCCACCATCTTGGGAGACACAAAAAGTGGTGTACAAGTGGCTTGTGTAAGGTGTTGGGGTGAGGACAACCCAGAGGCCATTGTGGAGAAGACTCTGGGATGGGGAACAGTTGTGCAGAGGGATGAGGGGGACTGGTGCTTTGTGGTGTAGGGTGTAGCCCATGCAAGTTTGTCTTACCACATGTATAGGAGGGGATGAAAGGGCTCACAACTACGTAATAAAACTCTTTGACTAAACAGCCAAAATATGTGGGGGCAGGCCAGGGTATCTGTGTGAGTCTGTGTAGGATCAACTGCACCAGGTGTCCAGGGCAGAGTACCTACTCTTCAGGGGTAGGTTTACATCTCCCTGAACAAACTTCTCTCATGGCAGTGCTTGCCTGCTTGGGAAGTTAATAGGGCACGTGTTCAACAAGACATTTTCTTTCTTCTGCCTTCCTCTTTCTCAGCTTCTTGACAGATGGTCCAAGGGTCACGTGTCTCTTTTCTTCTTCACCATTAGGCTCTGTGGGTATCCCCCTTTCTATGATGAAAATGACTCCAAACTCTTCGAGCAGATCCTTAAGGCTGAGTATGAGTTTGACTCTCCGTACTGGGACGACATCTCAGAATCTGGTAAGAAGCCCCTGCTCATCTAATTGCACAACCATGCCTGCTTGCCTGTCTGTTGCAGATATTCATCTCTTGGTGTGGGAATACCCATCATGTGCAGAGCTCCTTTTCTCTGAAAACCATTGGGAATGTGCATTTCTTTCAGCTCAAATAGTTACAGGATGTTATTTCTACAAAAATGAAGTAGAGTTTTGTCCAGTCACATGCAAAGCACTGAAGTGTAGCTGGAAAAGAAGATGAAGACAGCAGAAGACTGTCCCAAGAAAACAAAGAAAAACAAAAAAACCAAAATATGATGATTTCTCCATCATATGCCAATAAAATGCGAATGGTTTGTGTGTCATTAATAAGGCAGCAATTTTTTTTGGCTCTGTTACTGAAAGTGCATCACAGGCCTGAAGTGAGTGAGAAATTAATTGTTCCCAAATGAAGTGGGCAGGCAGATTCAGAAACTGGGAGGATTCTCCACATGGTTGGATCCAGATAGCCCTTCCAGTTCCCCACCCAGTGCAGTGGGGCAGGTATACAACCCTCCTAGAGGTAAATGTACCCAAAGGCTCCTGGCTCCAGCACAGCCCATGAGCTGCCAGCAGTGGTGTCCATAGGTGACAGCAGGAGCATGTTCAGCTGCTGATCATTAGACAGAAATATCCCTAGAAATGCAGTTTTCTGATTCATTAGTACTACTGATGAAGACAGGGGAGATATAAAAAGAAGTGTTTTATTTTAAAGATGATTATATATCCTGTTATCTCGACAGAACAATATTTCATGCTGCTTACATCTGCAGTCCAGATATAATTTTGATGGATTGCTTAAAGATACATGTGAAAGAAGGTTTTTTTTAGGCCCATGGTGGTTTTCTGAGAAAATATGAAGGTCTGTTGGCAGACCTCTTTGCATTTGAGGGGTAAAGTACATCACCTAAGTCAGCACAAAAATTTTCCTGCCATATTTGGCTTTTTTGTGTCTCCTTCAGCTACTCTCTCCAGGAGCTACTGGATTCAGGCCATGCTGCAATCTCTCTTCCCTCCATTAAAATGTTGATTAAAAACACCATACCTCATGCCCAAGGGAGTCCATTTTCCTCTGTAATTTGTTTTAAAAAAACCCAAAATGTCCTCACAGTTGCTCATGTGTGCAATTGTTTGGAGTGAGCAATGAGAAGTTCCTCTTACTTTGGGTTCTATCCCCCTCCTTTCTTTTTCCAAGCAGTTTGCCAGTGTCTGCAATGGATGTGGCCATCTTCAGATCACTAAGATGGGCAGAGGCCCTTGACTTACTGGGAAACTGGGAGCTGGCAGGCTTGAACTCTGCCAACTCTGAGTTATCCATCCCACTCCTAAATGTACTCGCAGGAGCAGATGCCTTCAGCTTTTCCCTAAGTGCTAAGTAGCTTGGATTTAGTCCTAAGGCACTTTGGTTGTATCTGTACCAATAAATGACAAATGACCCAGGGCCATTTTCCAGTGTTGTAGCCAGATGGCACTTGCTAGTTTCGTCCTGCAACAGAACTGGGCATCAACCCTATTGCTTTGAATTACTGTCTTTTTTTTTTTTTTTTTTTTTTTTTTTTTTTTTAACAGCTAAAGACTTCATTCGGAATTTGATGGAAAAGGACCCTAATAAAAGATACACCTGTGAGCAAGCAGCACGGCACCCTTGGTAAGCAACAGCCACCCTCAGGACAGAGAGCATCATATTGCATTCATGGGCAGAAGTGTTTTTTTCTGTAAAGTAGTACAATAACCTCTACTAACTAACTAACTCTGTGCTCTTATTCTTGCATCCCCCACCTTCACCTTCCAGATTTTCCTAGAGAAGCTGGACTTTAATCTCATGCACCAGCCTGTTGAGTGTCTGTGTAGGGATTCAGTGAAATGCTGAATTCTGTAAGTTGACTGTAGCAGAGTGTTGGGATATGCAAAAGCAGTTGAACACAGAAATCATATTTGCACCACACAGCTTGGGGTCATCAGCAAACTTGCTGAGGGTGCACTCAGTGCCACCATCCATGTCACCAGCAAAGCTGTCAAACAGGACCAGTCCCAACATTGATCCCTGAGGGACTCCACTTGTCACTGGCCTCCATTTGGGCATGGACCTCTTAAGTGCTTTTAATTAGATGATGCCTTTGCACATGGATGACTTCAAGAATGTTACCCAAGGATAATGTAGCTGAAACAAGAATTGCTCTTGTATTTTGACCAGCCCTGAGTGACTGAGCTTCACCCCACACCATCAGCTGCATCCACAAGTGGCCTCTAGGTTTAAGTCTTTTAGGACAGGGATCATTATGTATGAAGGAAGAGATTATTTTCGTTATAAAAGCTGCAACAGAAAGGAGTCAATGGCATGAGATTTCCACCTCCAGCGTGTGTGTTAGGCTGTGTTTTTCTGCTGTTAAACTTACCACAAATGTAATTTCCTTTTGCTGTTTTTGGATCATGGGCTGGATAAGAACATTAGTGTCAAAACTAGCTAAACAGCTTGATGGACCATCCTAGTGATGCAATTTGAGCCCAGGGATGAGCCTCGGGTAGTGAATTATAAACTGGGTGGTAAGAAAAGCACAGGCATAGAAGTTGTCAGTGAGTTTCAAGGTAGCTCCACTTTCTGCCCTGAGTTGGTGACATTCATTCAGAGGCTGAAATCTGCATCCCTCTGAGACTAAGGAGCTTTATGAGCTGGGTTCTGGTCATCTCTGCTTCCTCAGCAGTCATGGGTTTTGGACACACTCCTTGAGCTTTTGTATCTCTGAAGGGACAGAACTTGGTACCCCACTTAAATACTAGTTAAATTTAAAAGCAGTGTAAAACTTGCAGCTGGTGCTCTAGAACAAACAACTTTGGTTTGGCTTCAAGGGATTTACCCTCTTCTCTCTGCCTCTCACTGGTTTGTCTCATCTCACTGGTGCTCTCAGTCCTGGAAAGTGAATCCTTTTGAAGGCTTTTACCATTCTGCCTTACTTGCTGATAAAGTTGTACCAACACACAGCCTGACGAGTTATCCCCATCATTAATCAATGGTTTGGCATCCAGAAGGTGTTCAGTCAGTTATGACTCCAGAATTACAGTGGGAATGATGTACTGGTGGCTGACTGCAGTTGCTGTAATTACAAATGAGGCTGAAGATAAGATTGAAGCTCAGCCTTTGCAACTGAAAAGTGTTAGGAAAGGCTTGGTGTGAGGAAGGCAATGTAAATCATTGATAAAATCAAATTTCTTGCTTTTCATCCCCTGTGCCCATGACAATGAGATGCATTTTACAGATATTATTAGCTGCATCAGTGGCTGCCATGAATACAAACAAGACATGAGGAGAAGTCAAGACCTGGGCCTGCCCCTTTTCTGATGTCCCATCAATAATTGTGCTGTCTGTGTGAAAAAAGGGAAGTCTGGGAGATGAAATCCAGCTTTTGTAAGATGAAAAAAAGAATACATTTCTAAATGATACTGACCTGAGCCTCAGGAAATTAAACAAGATACAAAAGTCAATATTAGAAATACAGAATAAGCAATGGGAATGCAATTCCCAGCAGAGAATGAGGTGACCATTTGTATAACACAGAGGCAGATTTTCCAAAGTCTTACATCCAAGATACACAGAGCATAAGCATCCAGCTCTTGGCCCCGCTATGTCTGTGTTGGTTGCTGGAGAGCAACAAAGAAACGTGGCACTTAGAAGACACACAGCTTCTGGGCCCTCCTAAAGGAACAAAATGATTAAAGTGTTTTCATTCCTTTTTTCTTTTTTTATTTTTTTTTTCCTTTTGCTTGTCATGGCCAGGGGCCAGTGGAAACTCACAGTCTGCTCCATAATTTTAAAAATATTTTCTACAGAATCCAATCTTCCATTTAAGACCAACACCCCAAAAAGGGTTTCCCCCCATGCCTGGGGCAGGGGGTTCTTCTTCTGCCAGGCTGACTTTGCAAAGCAGTGGTTCCTTTGCAGGGATCCCATGGCTTGGGGTCAGGTGCAAATGGCACCACAGGAGGGAGGGTTAAAATATTCACCACGTTTCCATACCCCATCCCAGATCCCCCTTCCCTTGTCATGGGGACAAGATGTACAAGTGCATTAAAGAGCAGAAGGACAGTTGTACAGTGAAAGCAAGCTTCAAATCTGCCTCTGCCCTCCCTAGTGAGCTCTTGAGCAAAAGCTCAGTGCCTCCTTCCTTCTTGTTCTGAAAAGATTTCTGTATCACAGTTGTTGCAGCAAGGGACCTCTCTGGAGAGTGGTGCAGGGATTTTTTAGAGGTTTTGGATCCTCTAGTGATAAATGCTACTAAAATGCCTTTTTGGATAATCAGGGCTACTCACCAGGATATTATCTGTTACTTCAGACTTAGTGCTAGGATCTGCTTTGCCAAACACTGCTCAAGAATTGTTTTCCACCCAGATTGCTTGTGCCAGGAAATAATGAGGTTTTTACTGCTTCTTCTCTCATTCTAATCGTTGTATCTGTTGCAATGGCATGCTCCCCTTTTACAGAGGTGAAGGCCTTTTCAGAGAAGATCTCTGTGGTCAGCTGTGTCACTCCCTGAGCCTGGACATATTTAAGCTTCCAACAAGTCCAGTTCCTCTCTCTCATGGTTGCATTGAGTGTTGCAGAACTTGGGAGATAAAAATGCAAGTGTTTAGCCAGTGGAGACATCCTACTGTGACTTTTCTACATCTGTTAGCAGCCTCACCTCCCATGGTGTCTGCATAGTATGGTCCTCTCTGTGTGTGACCAAGAGGTAGGAAAAACTACTGGCTTAGTGGGTAGAGATGGTCAGAGCAGGCTTCATGTGTTCCCATAAATGATATGCTCCTGCAGAGTGCTTACACATCAAGTAGCCTCAATAGCATCCCATAAAAGTTTTGGGGTTTTTTGTCTGCAGGTTTGGTTCTATAGAGCAAACTGGAGAAGCTGAACCTTGTTGTTCACATGAAGTGAAATCCTGCTTCCAGCTGAGGTCAATGGGAGTTTTGCCCCTGACTTGGGTGATGGTCAGGGTTTGGTTCCTTCCCTCCACAGCAGAACACAGAATGTCTGCCTAAATCCCTGGTGCTGTGCAAGTGGTGGATAATTGGTATTTATGATGAGGTGGCTCTGGGTAGTGACATTTTCCAGCTTTCCCTTTCTCTTCTTCCCTTGAAATCTTTTCCTGCAGTACCAGAGAGTTGGGTTCAGTCACAAATTAGGAAGAAATCTACCAGATCCTGGGCACTTACCATGTACTTGATTGGGAGAAAAATAATTAAATGTGCATGAGGTGGCTACCTGCCCATGAGACTTCGTTGTCTCAATATGTGTCTCAATATATATATGTGTCTCAATATAACCTTTGTGAAGAGTAAGCTGATTCCAAAACATACCTCTTATTTTAATTACTATGTTTTTATTAAAACCTTCCAGACATGGCTTGCAAGAACTGGATTTTGCAAGAAATTACATTTGTGCCTATAAGGTTTAATAATCTCTTTCAATTTTGGGAAACTGCTCAAGAATAGCCATCTATTCACATGACAAATGTTTGTACAGGATCAAACCCTAAAAAAAGTAAATGTTTCTTCCCAGTGGCCCACTTTTCTGTGCTGTATCTGCTCCCCACATGCCTGCATTTACGTGATGTTTTGCTATTTATAATCAAATGGCCCTGGAAGGGGGAGGCTATGTTAAACTTGGAGTTGGCAGAAAAGAAGGCTAATAATTGCAGTGAAGTATGGTCACTGAAACAGAACATTATGTAAGGTTTGTTGGTGTAATGATTACACCCCAGCCTCTACAGTCTGTCCATTTATGCAGATTTCTCCAGCTTAATATACAGCTGATTTATGCTTTCCATTGGAAAAGTTATTTATTTTATAGTGTGTCTCTCACTGAGGTTTGCACTGTTTGTGGTGTGTTTGTGAAGGTGAAATGTTCTGCTTAGTTGTTCCACTCTGACTTTTTGACAAGGAGGTGGAAAATGAAGGTAACTAAAGAGTGGGGTAATTTTGCCACAGCTTGATGCATTTTAATGTTTCCTTCGCTCATATTAATGACAGAAATTAAGTTTACTAAATATATTTCCATGTCAAAACCCACATCCTGTTCAGGGCAGTCACTCGGGCTGCAGTGATTCAGGGTGGGCAGCAAAAAGCCAAGGACCTGGTTTTTTTCCAGCTACAGAATCAAACTGAGCTCCTCATCAGGTCAAGCTAGGTCCTGCAGCCCCAAATTCAGCCTCCAGGCTCAGGTCAGAGGAAAAGAAGTCAGTCCTTGGAGGGCAAGGAGCAGGTCCCACAATTAGGAAGCTGGTACAGGAATTGGAAAGCGTGCCAGGAATTTATTTGCTCTGTCACACATTGCCCAGGTGACCTTAAGTGGGATTTAGAGCTGTGTGGTGAAGCTGGTGACAGCACCAAAGGCAAGCTGGGACATGCAAATTAAAGGGTGATGGATGTATCACTTCCCTGTGAAGACTGTATAAGGGAAAAGAGAGTTGTGGCACCAAAATTAGACACAAGTCCGTGGGTACAAGTGTGGTCCTCACTATTCCCCACCACTCCCAGAGAGGGAGAATGGATATGTGGGATGTGCTGGCATCCATCCCCCACTACACTGGACAATCACAAAACTTTGGCAGGGATTGAGCATCTGCAAATTGTGACCGTGACCCTGAGTGTTCATTATGTGCCAGAGAATATGAGCCAGCTCATAATTTCCACCCAGGGAAAGGACATGGTTTATAAAGAACTCAGTTCTCAGACAAAGTTGTTTGAAGTGTGAAAAGGGCTCCCTGAAGGGAACTGCTGATGTTTACAACATTAAATCAAACTGTTATCGAGTTCATCTCTGCACCCTGTTTTGGAGCATCACTGACACAGTGTGTGTGTGTGTACATTAGACACGTGTGTGTGTGTGTGTGTGTGTGTGTGTGTGTGTGTGTGTGTACAGAAGAGTTATGATCCTTCAGCATTATCCATTACAGTCCATGACTCCATGTTTCCTGTCATCATGCTCAAGACTATTTCCAAGCACTGCTTGGGCAGCACAGCGTTTGAGTTGGCTGCCTTCAGTATGAAGGTTCAGAAAATAATGGCAGATGAAAGCCTCTGTGTGCCACTGCAGGCAGGAAGGATGTGAGAGATGTGGCCTTGCAGTGTGCTAACAAAGAACTGTCCAAAAGGAAATGGACTGGGTTTGTCTTTGTTGGAGGTTCCTTTCAAGGCTTAGGAGTGCTGCAGCCAGATAAATTGTTGTGATAGCTTTGAATTCAGAGAGACAGCAAAAATAAATTAGATACTATGAAATAATATTTGATCATTAGATTATATTCCTCTCATTTGCAGGGACAGATTTGCTATGGTTGTTTCTGGAAAATATCCTTCTTAGCTTCAGTGGAAGCATTTGTGATGATGTGTCAAGCAGATTAGGGCCCTCAGTATCCAATTCAGTGTGTTGAGACACTTATATTTATAACTGGATAAAAGAACAGCTTCAACATGAAGGTCCCCAAACCATCATCAAGCTGCTTTCAGGTGCTGTGAAATGGGGATCCCGAGAGAAAAGCCAAGTTCCCATTAGGATGATAAATCCTTGTTCAGTTCTGGGTGATGCTCAGCATGAAAACAGATCATACATTATTCTGATTTCTTTAATTTTCTTGTTGCATACATATGTGGTAAGTAGAAGTAATATCTTTTACTGGGCCAACTAGTATAGTTGGTAAAAACAAGCTTTAGTGCTGACACAGTTGATTTCAAAGTTAAGTGCAAAGCTAAGAAGTGTTGCTCAGGGTTTGACTGGATACAGATGAGTTTTGATCATCTCTGAAATAGAAGGTGACTCTTTCTCAGGGAAAATGGAGCTGATTCCTGAGGAGAAGGTTATAGTGGGCAGGAGGAGGAAGAAAGAAAGGTGCTAAGGTATTTGTGTTGTTAAAGAAAAAGCAAGATGGTTGGTAGCCTGGGCACTTGGAGAGTTAGAGAATGGTGGAAGGACAATCATAACATGCTCTAAAAACAGGATCTTTATTAAATTTCAGGCATTATCTTTTCATCGTGGGAACTAAAGTTTGTGGTTAAATGCATTCAATATGGGTGTGATGGTCCTCATGATACCCACCTCAGGCTGGGTTTGTGTGCCCAAAACCTTACCTCATTTTTCAAACTCCAACAGTTGATTGTATAAAATACTTGACTTCTGTCTTCTCACCTCCACCTCCCTTGCCTGTGTCCTTAAAGCACCACATCTCCAGCAAAGCATCAACAGCAAATGGATGTAAACAGTTCTTTTGTTTTCCTAGAAGTAAAACTATACTATAAGCATCATACTGCCATGAGTATTTTATAAAAGTTTGAAGATCCTCCAAGGCAAAACACAGTATAAAAGCAGAGTCCTTATGTTACAGCAATGCATTGTTAACAGGATAGTTCTTCAGAGACAGCTTTGGCAGCCAGGGCTGTATTTTGGGCCACCTTTTTCAGCATGCCAGCACGTGTTTGAACAGATCCTGATGTGCTAAATTATCCCCAGCACTGCTCTTATTTGCTCTGATCAAAAACCAACATCTGCAAGGTGCTAGTGCTGCTGAAGAGACCTGAGATGTAGGATGGTTGCCTTCACTGGGGGGTCTGAAGGCTTCCCAGGGTGTCTGTCCATCCCCCTGTGAAGTACACAAATACTATTCTGCCTATTTGGGAAACATCCAAAATACCAAGACTGGTTTTCTGGAATTAGCAAAATTGCACAGTGAACATAGAATGAGAGGTGGCAGAAGACAGTTTGTGAATTATTGGAACCAGCAGTTTGTTACTGAAACCACCAGCATTTCAGAAAGTGGTCCCTAAACTCAAACAAATGTTTAGCTTGAGCTACATGCCTGATGAAAAGTTTCATATAGCAAAAAAGCATTTGAGAGTCCTCGTGGAGGCTGGCAGGAAAGATCTTCTGGGAGAGCTGGCAAAGGTATCATGCTCCAAGAACTTGTTCTGCCCATGTTTCCAAAATACAACTTGACAAGTGGAAAATGTGAAATGTGCTTATACAGCTTGTTAACAAACTTGCTCGTAAAGCAAACTGCTTCATTAGCTTTGGAGGGAAAATGCTGTTTGCAAATGAAAGTAAATTGTCTCTCTGTAGCTTGGTCCTTTTGGTCAGTCACTGAAGGGGCACTTTGGATTGTAGCTGCCCACATATTAAGAGTTGAGCATAGTTTTCTTCCACAGATCTGTCCTATGATGGCCAGTGCTCCCAGTTGGCTCAAGATGAGGACATTTGCCTTCACTGAGGAGGTGTTCTTGGACAGAGCAGAGTGCTCATGAAACTTTGGAGTGACTGTAGGGCCTGTCTGCACCAAGAGGATGAGTGGGTGCAAGGAGAACAGGTGCAGATCTGTGCAAAATCTGAGCTGTACAGGAATGCCAATCATAGAATTTTCAGGGTTGGAAGGGACCTTTAAGACCATCCAGTTCCAACCCCCGTGCCACAGGCAGGGACACCTCCCACTAGATCAGGTTGCTCAGAGCCCCATTCAGCCTGGCCTTAAAACCTTCCAGGGATGGGGCTTCCAGCACCTCTCTGGGCAACCTGGGCAATGCAGCTTGAGTCTTCTCAGTCTGCTGGGTCACCTCTTGTGAAGTGACCTTGAGGCATCCAGGGGTAATCGTGTCATGTCATTTGGGTCATATAGGTGTGACTGGGGTAAAGCTGTAGGATCTACTTCACATGGTGATTTCCTGCTAGAGAAATAAATACTGAAGGTGTGTTGTATGGCAGGTGCAAGGCCAGGTGAGCTTTGTGTCCATCCTGGAGCACATACTGCATAGGACCCTCCAGGGTATGTGCTGGGCCTGGCAGCATTGTCTGTGTGTGACAGAAGATGGAACAGTGAACATGAAGGTTTAACCCAGATGCTGCCTCACCAAACTTTTAGCTGCCTGGCCCCAGTGGGAAATCCAGAGCAACCCATCTCCCTGTCAGTGGGAGAGGTGATCAGAAGGAATTCTCTTCATAGGAAGAACTGAAGATCTTCCATTTCTCAGTCAAACACTTCCTCTTCTCCATCAACAGCACAGGGACCCAGGAAAGGATGTCAGATGCTATTTGGGCCCCATGCTTTGCTCATGGTACCTGTTCTTCTGTCTGCTTGAGAGAGACATTATGTGGCAGTGCTGGCCAGCCAAGTCCCCTCCCAGTTGGAGGTGAACTACCTTGGGTGGGAGCCCTGCTCCTTTGTGCCCACAATCCTGCTGGCTACACGACTCTTGAATTACTCAATATAGATCAGCTCAGTGACAACAGGATGGGATTTGTGGTTCTGCACTCTTGGGAGCTGGGGGGTTAATCTCTCACCTTACTTCCAAGAGTAAGTAGTTGCTTTCATCTCTTTCTTTTCTTGGATGAGTGTCACCAGCAAGAAGGAAGGGAGCAATTTGGAGGAGACTGGTCCCAGAGAGTACTTCTTAGGTGTGACATTGACACGAAGGTAGAAAAAGTTGCATGTCCTTTGAAGAACAAGGCTACAGTTTGGAATAATCTGGGCAAAATGTAAAGAATGTCTCCAATTCATGGGACACATGAGTGGAAACAGCAGGCTGGGCTCAATGGGCAGAGTTTCATCATTAATAAGCACAGAACAGTGCTGCCTTAGTTGGAAAACAGTGAACACTCTGGGTGCCACCCTCTAAGGGAGATGTGGACTTGTTGGACAAAGTCCAGAGAAGCTCAGTAGATCAGAGGATTAGAGAATATGAGCTATGAAGACATAGTGAAAGAGTCAGTTTGTTTAGTCTGGAGAAGGGAAGAGGGAGAGAAGACATGATAACAGCCTTCAAATATGCGAAAGAATGCTTCAAAGACAAAGGGAGTAAACTGTTTTCCATGTCTTCTGGGAGATAATGGGGCACTGGAATAGGTTTCCTGAGGAGTCTCCATCTTTTGGAGATCTTTAAGGACTGGTTAGCCAAGTATCTCTCAAAATTATTTTGGCAGAGAAGGTGTGGGGAAAAGGAATAGATGACTGCTGAGTCCCCCAGAGCCTCTGATTATTTTATTGGAGATCCCCAGGCTGGGAGTCTCTGGGGCTTATGTATTTTAAAAGTTCTTCTAATTTTTTATTGTTGATGGACATAGATTTTCTACACTGTGGCTAAAAAATGGATTTCTGAAAACATCCCATGCAACATAAGAGACAGACTTTGCTTTCTGGCTTTACCTGCATTGGGTAGCACTGACTACCCCAGCACATGGACTAACATCAGTCCACTATGGTGCCTATTTTGCAACAGATGCATTGTGGGGTTAAAAGAGTCTATAAAATATACTTGAAATAAGTTTACTGAAGATCTTGATCTTATCCAATCAAGAAACTGTACAAGATCAGTGAAGTTTTTAGGTTGACTGTTGTTCAGCTTCAGTTATCTGTGCAGCCTGTGCTGCTTTAGTGAGTGTCCATGTATCTGCCATACAGTAAATCTACATTAATCATGATGAATGGTTATGTACATTGCAGGGTGGCAGGAAAATCTCCAGTGCAGACAGAAATCAGACAGGTTGGAGTGGCTCTGGAAGCTGCTGCATGGTTGAGGCTAAAAGTAGGCTCAGCCTGTTGATGTTAAATCTTCAGATGTACAGAAAAAAAGAAGGTAGAATATTTTCTTCTAGGGCTGTAATGGTGATAAAAAGCAGCCGTGCACCAACAAAATAAGGTTGTACCTCTTTGTAAGTGCCAGACCTACAAGCCTTATCTCTGCTTGCTTTTATTGCCCCAGATTTTCCACCAACGCTGCCAGCAGAGAAAGTGGTGGGAAGTTTGAGGCCTTGTGTGAACGAAATCATCATCACTGCAGAAGGAATCTCATCTTGGATCAGCCTTCTCTGTGAGGAGGAGTATTCAAGGAGGGCAAAAGATCTAAAACTTGTCTTGTCTGTCTGTTTCAGGATTGCTGGTGATACAGCACTCAACAAAAACATCCACGAGTCGGTCAGCGCTCAGATTCGGAAGAATTTTGCAAAAAGCAAATGGAGAGTAAGTGACCTGTCCTCGGGGATGGAACTTAGACATATAACCCTGCTAACGTGGCAGCCATACAGCCACCCTTTCAGCATGTTAGTGCTTTTGTGGCATAAAATTTTGGTCAAAATAAGTGGTGGGTGGTGGGTGCTATTAACCAAATGTAGGAAACGTAATGAGCGTGAGGGGTGGGGTTGGGGCTGCTCATAGCTGCAGCATCAGCTGTTATGTGCAGAGCTGGGGTCAACACTGAGGGGGCACATGAAGAAACCTGGACACCCTCTGTGTTGGTGCAAGGAAGGCTGGTGTCCAATGTGACTTTACTTGTGAGCTGCTGCGTCCCAATGGAGTGCTGGAAGGAACAACATGGGTCAGGACCAGGGCAGAAATGGGTTGATATTGCTGTTTCTCACTTAGAAACTGGGTAAAGGCTGAAAGATGATGGACCCATCCACTTGTGACAAGTCTGAGTAGCCATGAGAGGAGCAAAAGTGATCTTTTCACCTCCAGTTTATTTATTTTTTCTTTGTCATTTTTGATGTTTTCCAGCAAGCGTTTAACGCCACGGCGGTCGTGCGGCACATGAGGAGGTTACACCTGGGCAGCAGCCTGGACAGCTCGAGTGCCAGCGTGTCCAACACCCTCAGCCTTGCCACCCCACTTCCCGACACGGCCACACGGAAAGATTGTGAGTAGCCAAGAGCCAAGAAAATTCCCCATTTTCTCCTTGCCCCCCCAGGCTGCAGTCCTCACTGCCAGTAGGTTCGCTTTCTGCAAGCAGGTGTTTAAAATAAGGACTGGAAAGGGACTGAGGCCTTTGTTTTTAGCTGGCAAAGAAAATCCTCTATTCAATTGGAAAAGTTTATGTATTTAAAACAAACAAACAAGCAAACAGATTCTTAGCTTGGTGCATTTTTGAGAGAAAAGCATTTTTTCATGTAGGGAAAACAGGCTTTCGCTTGGGAAAAAGACCCAGACCCCCACAGCAAAAAAAAGTTTTGTATTTGGTTGAAAGCTGAAAAAGTTAACTCAAACTGTTTATGTTTGATTTTCCAGTATTATGATAAGACATTTTTCTGTAAAAATTGGTTTACTTTCCATTTCCATTTTCCAAGGAGGAGACTGATCCTGCCGGTCTGACCCAACTTCCCTCTCCCTTGGCCAAATTAAGCTCCTGTACCAAGACCCTCGTTTGGCTGAGCAGGACTTGGACTCTGTACACCACAGGAGGGCTTGGCTGTCTGCCTTGGGTTTTATGTGCTGTAATTGAAATTTTGCAAGCTGCCTGATGGAGTCAGATCCTTGGGATACACATTTTTTCTGAATGGTACGGAAGGAGACATGGCACCTAAGGGATCATTTGGAAGACAGAAATGCTTCCTTTGCAAAGAAATCTATTTAATCTCTGGTTTCTGAGCATTTCTTTTATTTCTATCTGCCCATCTGCACAGAATTTTATATCACAAGTGGGATGTGGACTTCACTAGTAGAGGATATTATTCAGAGGCATAGCACCAAAAAGGAATGCTAATAGTTTATGGTGCAGCAAGTCAGTGCTTACTTCACTGGGGACTGAAATGGTTGTTTCTAGGCCATACCCCACACTATTCAGGATGGATTTCAGGTGGTGCCTCTGTCTGTCTCTGCCACACCTGCTTTCCAACCTCTGCTCCTTGACAAGGACATGTCACAGTGCCCACAGCTCTGGGCAAAATCTGGGGCTTCTCATGCTGTCATGGTCCTGGTTTCCTCCATAGCTGGGGTGGGATCTGCCTTCTGGGCAGATTTGGTTTTCCCAGAATTGGTTTTCCCAGCCTGTGCTGAGCCAGAGCAGAGCCTCTCCTTTGCATCCCAGACCTGGTTGGGATTCCTGCCCAGTGCCTGGTTTGCAACACCCAGTGCCACTCCTGCAGCACCTGCCCAAAAAGCATCACTGTGCCCCTGGCACACATCTGGCCTCTGGACTGGAGTGATGCAGCACTGACCTGCAGCAAAATGCTTCCACCCATGCACTGGCAGTGCAGCTTTATAGAAAACTTACAGGGAGAAACAAACCTCTATTTTGGTTCCTGCCCCAGTACAGCTAAGCTGGGCCCTAGTGAGGTCTAAAGGACCTGATGGAATGTTTTGCTGTTAAATTGATGGGTGATGAATCTCCATCCATCCATTTGATTCATCTCAAATGGTGTTAATTATTTGCATTTGCCTCAAGGAGTCTGAATAGTAATGGGAAGACATCTATGAACAAGGAGTGGGAAGAGAACAAAGTGTTTAACTGCTACAGAATCCAACAGGTCCCTGCACAGAATCTGGCAGTATTTTGTAATGTTGGAGAAGTCAACCAGGATATGGAGGATAAAACAAATGTGTTCAGATAGGTGAAGTTATTTTCACATCTGAAATATGAGGTAGAAAAGTACTGAAAGATGTCCAAGCATCCCAGGGTAAGCCCATCTTGCCAGACAATGCAGAAGAGCTTCCCTTCCTCAAATAAATAAACTAAAGAGTTAGGACATGCCCCAGAGAACCAGTGAGAGGAGGCAGCAGCAAATACAGAGAGTGATATTAAAAGGGAGTTGACTTGTCAAATGCCCTCCAAGTACCTCTAGTTGGGAAAAAAAGAAGGAGGTCTCTGTCCTGTCTCTTTCCTTCTCAAGAGTTTTCTCTGGGGAGAGATTTCTTGCACAAGAAAGATCCCATGCAGCAAGTTACAAGAAACAGCTGTGCCACCATTACAAAACATAATGCTGTCTGAGGCTATTAATAGACATTTAATGAGCTCTCCAAATAGTTTCAGATGCAGCAATTTCACATCATTGAAGACAATTAAATACAGCCTTTGCCTGAGAGTAGGTTATGTCAGGCTGCATCCTAATTCTGGTCTCTGTGTTGGGGCAGAGCAGAGGTGATGAATTAGGCTGGATTATGCTACCTGTTAGGAAAGTCAAAGTGAATCAGTCAGGATTTCTCCAGTGTATTGTCCTGATTCTCAGTCCATGCCTGGTTTATTCTGTTTAGACGTGACTGGACTGCCTAGATTAATTACAGCACCTAGAACTCTGTATTTTTAAAGTAACAGATAAATTGTAGCATGAAGCCAGGATGTCCAATGTTGATACTGCTGGGAAATGGGATGTGGCCAAGTGTAAGTCCAGCATAGTTATCCCTGAGGCTGAAATGCCTCCTTGAAGCACAGAAAAGTAGATAAAGCCAGAACAAGCATCAAAAAGATCCTGAGTAGTCAAGGGGCCATATCAACCCTCAGTCTGAGATTATATTAATGTAGGTTTCATGCATTTTTATTTCATATTTCACATTCATATATTCTTTATTCACCAGGCTGGAAAAATGACCTGTATTTCTAATCACTCTGAGTCTGCATCTTGACAGAACAAGGTGACTGTGTTGAGTCCCTGCTCAGTCCCTGCTTTCTCTCACTGGAGCTGCCTTTGCACACCAGTGCCTACAGGGCTGCCAGACTGCATGGACAGCTGCCCGTGCTGGCAAGACCTAAGGATCTCTCCAGTGGGGTCTCAACAGCCACTGGGAGAGGAGTAGCTCATCCATGGAAAGCTCTGGCAAGGATATATATTATTCCTCTTCATTAATGCTTTGCATAGGAACTGCTGACATGCTGAAGTAGTGAAATGCTGAGATTGTCATTCAAAATCCTGCCCACTTTGGGTTCTCAAGGGATATGCTTTGGAGGGTTTTGGTTTTTAAGCTGTGGTGAAGGGTTCACTTGATGTGGACACTTTCTATAAGCATTTTTGTTTATCTAACCCCCCTTTTTTCATAAAAAAATATGTCCTAAGTCTTTGATTAGTTCAAAAAGAACTGTCTGGGTGTGTTTTTTAGTCCAGATACTGAACCTACGTCAGCCTACATCTCTTAGCTGGAAGTCCTGGAGACATACCAGCAAAACAAGGAACCATGTAAGCTGTTGCTAGAATGATGTCCAAGTCATACAAATTTACATTCCCTGTAGGTTTACTGGAACTCATCAACAGATTTGACCCACTGTACTTTTTTATCAGCAGGTTTGCAGGATGCCTGGGGAAATTTTTTTAGTCCATGTGCAGAGTTCGTTCATTTAGCTAGAAGGCCATGATGAGAAGTTTAGTCATCTTTAACAAGCCCACAAGGAAAATTTCTCTGAGCAAGTACAATCCTGGAGAGATTTTTTTGAATCCCACAACCCTTTGTCTTCAGCCCCAGAAACGTGGACTCGGTCTGGTTGAACACATACCAAAACTGGACAACCAACTAATCACTGCAACACTGAGACTGCCAATGGTGGCATTAGGTGAACAGCCATGGGCCAGGAGGGCAGAAGATGCCCTGTGGAGGTACCCGGCTCAAGCCACTGCTGGAGGAAGAGCAGGAGCACCACCTCCAGCTGCCATCCATCCCCTCTGCTCTGTAGCGCTACGAGAGCATCTCAGCTTTGCCAGCGTTCCCACCTCCAAAAATAACATTTCTAACTGTGTTTCTGGCTTTCCTTTTAGGTATGTCTCCATCCACTCTCTGTAGTTTTGTTTCATCTGCTTCTTCAGGCGTTTCTGCAGTAGGAGGGGACCGGAGACCCAGACCCACCACAGTGACCACAGTGCACACAGGGAGCAAGTGAGAGCCGGGGCTGCGAGGAGCGGGCAGGGGGGGGCGGCCCCGCGCCCTCCCTCCCAGCCAAGGACTAGAAGAAAGAAGATTTTTTTATGGCCATATTTTATACTGCAATTCTGAAATGTTTCATTTATCACAAACTGCAATGACTCCAGGGGGAACGGATCTAACAGTCTCTGGTGCTGTACATATATATACATATATGAATATATATATATATATATGTGTGTGAGTCTAGCAATGTTCTAACTAATGAACCCTCATTCTTTTCCCCAGTGATTTACTCTTTTCTCAGTGTAGGTAACAGTTTATGTTGTTTTGGGTTTTTTTTTCATTAACTACGAACATCTCAACTGGATTATTTAAATAGAGATACTTTTCTGAGCATTATTTTTCTTTTTAAGAGTACTTCCAGTAATGTCCCTCCTTCCAGTTTGCTGGGGGGTTGGCTATTTCTGTAGGTAGGGATTGATGTTAACCTTGCAACATGGGAGGATTTCAATGGCATGACATTTCTTGCTCCTCAGATTGGACTGCAAGCCTGCCTGGCTTTAGCAGAACTTCTACTGCTCAGATTGAGAAACAGTTGCTTTCCCCCCACTCCTCCTCCACTCCTTCTTCTTGAAAGCCATGGCATGAGTTAGATTGTCACCAGCAGGTAGCCAGCTCATCCTTAGTCTAATTCCTGTAGTGCTGGGGATCTGCAGCACCCTTGTTTCAGAGGAGAGGCAGGTACATGGTGCCAGAGCCAAGAGCTGAGCTAATGAAATGACAGCACATTCTCATCCTTCAGCTCCTATCTCCTTCCAGTCACTGTGTACTGCAAGCAGAAGAAAAAGGGAAGATGTGGGGCTTGGAGTCGTAGTCATCCCCTGCCACTGACTCACTGTGCTGCCTTTGGGTGAGACATTTAACTCACCAGCCTTCTCCCAGCCTGTCTCTGCTGTGGCTGAATCCAGCCTGAGCTCTCCATGCCAGAGGTGTTGAGCTCCTCAGGGCTTTGCCTGGTGTTACTGATGCTCAGGTAGCCAAAACTGAGTATCAAAAACCAAACAGAAAAGTTTGGACCTTGCCCTCTTCATGTCTGGGTTTCCCTCCTGGGGAGTGGGGTGACACTTGCACCTCTCAAAGAAGCACTGTCAGGTTCTTGGGTGCAAAGTGCAGGATTTGATGGAGTGTTGCTGCATCACACTCAGCTTTGTCTGGGAGCTGGCAAGGAGCTGGGAAAGCAGGACCTCACCAGAAGGCAACAGGCACTTGCAGGTGCAGTGGTGGCACTGCCTCACCCTCATCCCCAGAAGCTCGTATACAAAAGCAACACCAATTTCCCCACTTTTTCATGACTGAATACGTGCACTTCCCAGGCTCTGTGTGCTGGTTCATCATTTAGGAACAGCCACCATGACTGTTGAGCAGATGGAAATAGTAGAAGGGAACAATTCTGCCCAGATTTACCAAAGGGCTCCAGGTTACTTCCACACCATTTCCATCTGTGATTTTCTTTGGAGCAGGAGGGATGGGAGGCAGGCATTCTTCCCCAGCTTCTGGGAGCCTCTTGCACCCCAGATGGGTCCATCCCCAGCCAGAGGCACAAGCCATTCCCTACAGCCTGCCCTGTTGCCATGCTCACCTCATTTGTCTTGCACAAAAAATCGTGATAGCCAGTCACAGACACAGGTGAATATATCAGGCAATAGTGACCATCCTGGGAAAAGCCATAAGATCTGCATTTTTCACTGAGGCTTCAAACTCCTGCTTCAGCTTCAGCCAGCTGGCATCAACCAACAGAGCTGGGATTTCATCCATCATCATCATCCAGCTCTAAAAAGCTGGAAAAGCAGGTGGCAATGAGCACTGACTCTGAAATAGCCTCTTCTTCGGTGGCACTAAAAGTTGTTGCCCCCAACAGATCTCCCATTTCCTTGGTATTAAGCTGCTCCCCACTTTTGGAGGATTGTGGCACATCTGAGTGAGCCCCTGGGACCCCCAGTCCCCTCCATAGTGTTGGCAGCAGGCAGAAGGGCTTCAGCTTCAACTTCTTATGTTAGGAAAAATGACAGATATTGGTCTCCTTGCAGTTTGAGGCAAAACTCCATATAATTTCCCTGGTGAGGGAATTTCCCTGGTGACCTAGATTTGGGCAGATAGCAGGGCAAGGGATCTCCTTGCTGCAAGTCTCTCCCTTGTCCCCATCCCCAGACCACTGCCACCATATACTCGTGTCCCATTGACAAAGAGTAGGAAGAACTTTATTGGCATCTACCATCAGGGCTCTTTATGGTTTGATGCAAAGGTGTCTGAAAATAAGTATATATGATTTAAATTCATTCTAAGGCCACCTTATTTTGCCAGGCTGAGTAAGGAAGCATCAGTTTCAGAGAGACTCCTATCCCAAGAAATTCAAGTTGTTTTGAACCCACGTGAGCCCAGCTGGCCTATTCTGCTCCAGTTGCATAGACATATAAACAGGCAGTCCTCCAGTCTGGAATCAGTGGAGTTCCCCACATTTACACACACACACACACCCAAAAGCAGGATTTCATCAGGGAATGTTTTCTTCTTTGCACAGTTATTTCAAAGATGAGGGCTTGGTGTTCCCTCTCTGCCTTCTCTTCTGAAACCTGAGGTCTGGTTTGAACTTGATGTAGTTGCCTGAGAGAAAATAGATCATCCAAATGTATCTTGCAGGAAAACAAACAAACAAACAAACAAACAAACAAAAACAAACAAAAAACAACAACAACAAAAAAAAAAACAACAAAAAAAAAAAAAAAAAAAAAAAAAAAAAAAAAAAAAAAAAAAAGAGGAAAGCAAATGGATTTCCTGCAAAGCAAAGAGCAGTGATGGGGGCAAAGGCAGATGTCCTGCAGATGGGGGGGATCCCATACACCAGCTGGCCCTCCTTGCTGGATGCTTTCTATGGGTTTTTATTGTTGGGAGAGGTGTTCTTTCCTTCCATATGTGGAACCAGTAATATTTGGTGTAGTTCAGTAATTTGGCTTGCTAGCAACTACTGGGATTTTAAGACCACACCCAGAAACACTTAAAAGCAAAATTTCTACATTCTTCTACAATTTTGGGTGGTGGGAAAGTCCTCTTTTGTATCAATGAAACACAACTGGAGACCTGAGCAAGGTTTAGCATATTCTTAGAGACCTCTCCTGTCATTGAGTCTTGAAGTATCTCTTGGTTAAAACTTCTCAGTTTAAATCTGAGCAAGTAAGTTAGCTGGGATGACTTATCTGGGCTGTATTTATGGAGGGGACTGGAAACATTTGCCTCTTGGCAGCACAGCCTGGTATGGCCAAGGATGCTCCAGGGATGCTCCAGTGCTGTTGTGTGTCCTTCCCCTGCCCTGCCCCACCTCTTCTCAGCCACTCTCACAAGTGAATGCAAAGCCAAAAGTAAATAATGTGTGCATGTGTGGAAAGGGCTAATAATAGCCCAATGTAGAGCATTCAAACCCAATCCCCAACTAGCCTTGACATGAAGGAGTGGGTAGAAAAATCCTTCTGGGTTCTTTCCCAATGGACTGTCCTACTGAAAAATGTGTGATTTACTCCTCACATGAGGACTTCAGCCTGGACTCACCTCTCTGTTACCCTTTTCTGCTTTACTTTACTGGCACCGATGTTTTCTTCCTTTGTAACTTGTTTTCCTCAGCTCCTTCCCCTTCTTTTTCTTTGCTTGCAGCTTTGATTGTTGATTTTTACCTCCAGAGTCACAGAGGCCATCTCTGATGCCTGCAGCACTGCTCTTGCTGGGAAAACAAAACCAAAATCCAGAAAACCTCCAGCTGGCCCCTTAGCCTGCAGAAGTTGTGAGGACAGGCTGCCCGTGAACTCTGCGAGCTGAAAGTCAGTGTTGCAGTGGCAGGGGCTTCTGCTGCTGATCTTGCATGTGACTTCATTCCCAGTGCATCCTAACTTTCTGCTGGATCACCCCTTCTGCAGCACGAAATGGATCCTGGCCCTGCAGCACTGCTAGTGGGGAAGTAGGAGTACGGGGAAAACCTGGCAGTGATGCTTTCCTGGGACTGTGTTACTCTGCTGGTGATGCCTCTTCTGTCCTGGTTGCTATTGTACAGGTGCCATAAGAGTAGTGGGTGCAGAAAAAAAAAAAAAGTTTAAAAAAAAAAAAAAAAAAAAAAGTAGGATTTTACCTATGCCTTGTGTGTCTGTTATGGTTGTGGTGCTGAAATAAAACTGAGCAATGACAGAGATTTCTTCCTGAGATGAATCAAACCACAAAAAAGGGATCAGCCCACTGGTAGACATCTCCATGTAGTTCTGCAGTAGGCATTAGATAGGGGTTTCTGCTGTGCATGTGTTCTGCATACCTCCATGGCTATTGACAGTATTTTTTCTAGAACCCCTGAAGGACTTCAGGAGTTGTCCAAAGGTTTTCCCAGCCCCAGGATCCAGCACAGACCCTGATCTCTGGCTTTTCTCCACAAACCCTTTGTAAACCAGAAAATGGCCTCCAAAAGTACCCAAGAAATGCAGTGGCAGCCAGCCCTGAGGCTGCTGCTTCATTGAGCGTGATCCTCAGACAATCCTCTAGGGAAAGCCAGATATTTTTTTTAGTTATTGGTGGGCAGGGACAATATTGTCCTTTGATGTGAACTTGGCCATTAAGCAGATTGGATATAGGAAAACCTGAGCTATTAATTCCCCCTGTGGTAACAGCTCTAGAGCAGAGCAGCACTGCATTAATACTACGTAAAAATACCAGATTGACTTTGCCAACATGACCATGCAGACTGTAGCCTCTTGCTTTTGCTCTTTCTAAAGAGTCAGGGGATTCATCTGCTGGCAAAATAACAGTTTTTAGACTCAGCCCCGAGGTACAGAAGTATCTTCCTTTCAGACTATGGAAATTCCTATTTAATGCAATTACTTGCATTCTTGCTCTCTGTTTATTGGGGCCTGAATGCAACCCAGAAATTATTCATGGGAAGGGCATTTTGCCTTCATTATCATGCTTATTTGCACCAGAAACTTGATGCTGAGAGTTATAATCATTCAAGCAAAAAGCAGAAGCACACATGGAGACTACAGCATCCAAGGAAAACAGTGTCAAAAGCAAACTTGGAGGATTAGTTGGCGAATCACTGTGAGCAATGGCTGAGTGAGGAGATGGCAACCTGCTCACAAACATTGCAGGAATAGTGTTTCCCCTGGTAAATTCCAGATTTCTTGCCCAGCAGCATGTTTTATGCAATCTCTTTCATTTTTCCCCGCATGCCCTGCAATTTTCCCCTGGGTCCTGCCTTCCCATCCTCTCTGCTGGGGTGGTCCAGTCTCTGTGACATATGTGTGTGTGTGTGTGCACGTGTGTGTGTGTGTTGCTGCCCCAGGAATCCCAGATCCCACCGATGGGAGATCAGGAATTGGTTCAGGTTTCTTGGTCTGACTTCGCACGGTTGGGCCAACGCTGTGTAAATAGTGTTTGTGGTGGAGGATAAAGGCTCTTTACTCCAGACTCTGGTTTTCAAGACCCCTTCCTCACCACTTACTGTGCCACTGGTTTGTCCAGGTAGATATTTTTTTCCTCTTCTTCATAAATTATGAGGTCAGAAGAGCGACTCTGACATTTTTCTATGCTCCAGAGTGGCATTGGGGCACGTACGCTCACAAGCGTTGTGAAAAAAACACTGCTGAGCTAATGATGCCATCAAATGTCCAGTAGATGCATGATGCTCAACTGCATGTATTAAACTGCTGCTCACTGTTTCTGTATTTCCCAAGCCTTTTCTTTATGCACATTCAACCCAACCTTTTCTTCGAGGGGTTTACTTCTATGTTTTGCTTTTAAATGACTCGGTGTATCTGTAACTCCAAATCCGTCGTTAAGTTTGAGTAAATGCAAAAGCTGATGTTTTGTAAACAAGATACTGCAAAGCCTGGTAATGTATTTTTGTCTTTCTGTTGAATGCCCTGCAGCATGTACAGGAAGAGTCACCATCCAGAGCAGTTTAAAACCATGCAGCAGTCACATACACGTATCTAAAAACAGGGAGTCAGGAAGGGGAGGGTCCCTTTCTGAAAACAAAGCTTAAAAATTTGATCTGCATCAAAAAATTCCTTCCCTGAGTTGCTAATGCTCAGGGCTACCACGAAGCATGTTGGTGTGTCTCTTTTTTCTTTTTTCTTTTTTTCTTTTTTCTTTTTTCTTTTGGTTTGTTTTTCTTAGTCAAAGGATAGACTGGTTTACTCAATTCATAGTATTTTTCTCTCCCTACAAAATATTTGTTTCTCACCTGCTGCATAATGAACTGTGTTTTGGGGACCAAGATGCTGTGATTATTTGCCTGCACAAAATAGGGCAGGGAGCTGAGCTAATTATTCCATCCTTTACAAAGCATCACCACATAAATAGTAACATTTAATCTTTGAGCCTCCATTTAGTACCATTTATCCATTACCATTAACCATTTATCCATGGAAGAGTTTGGTATAGTACTTTTCCTTCTTTCTCATGGAAATGGTGTCCTTGCCTTCTCATTCCTTAGTCATTGACCCATTTTCATTTCTGCTGGTCTTTCTAAGGCAGGGTACAGGGTGGCCACATGATACCTTCAGTTCATCTCATTCTCCTGTGGGCATCAGCACTGGGCATTGGTCCCAGCTCCTGAGTTGTTGCTATGTTAGTGTGAAAGAGACACTGAAACAGGTTGCCCAGGGTTATTGTGAATGGATTTGGAACATACCTGGAAGTGTTAAAGCCAGGTTGGATGGAACAACCAGGTCAGGTGGGATGCATCCCTGACTGGGGGCTGGAATTAGGTGATCTTTGAGGTCCTTTCCGACCCAAACCATTCTATGCTCAAATTCCCAGTACTCAAAGCAGAGCCCTCTGAACTGGCTGGAATATTGCTCTGGGCTCCTGGCAAAGGCATGCCAGCCAGTCCTTGGGAATTATGCAAGGAACTTCTCTGTGGTGGCTGAAAGCATGGAGAAGTCTTGCATCCACCTTCAAGGGTGGTGGTGCTCAGCCAGGATGCTGTGCCACTGCTGAAGCCCTGTGTGGCTGCATTAAAAAAAATTCATCATTAATAATGGTTGTAAATCAGCCTGAGTTCACTAAGGCAGCACATGATGCAAGGCTTCATGATGAGGTGGACCTGTGCTGTGGCTCCTGGTGTGGGTGACCTCCCAGGGGAGTGCTCAGGGTAGCTCTGAGCTTTTCCATCTCCCATCTGCATCCCCTGAGCCCAGTGTGGCATCACAGATGCTGTGCTGCAGCATGAGCCCCAAAGGAAGAGTGTGGAAGGTTGAAGCTCAGTGGGAGCTATGGTGTGACTGATGTTTCTGGTCAACACATCAGCATCCTGTTGTTCATTGGCCTTTAGTTGATAAACAGCATTTTGGTCAGTTTGGGCCTTTTTTTTTTTTTAGTGTTTCATTTAGGTCAGCAAACAATGAAAAAAAAGCCCAGTCTGCCCAGACTAGTGACTCCCCAAATATCCCCAACTGTAAACCATCTCTCAGTTGACTTTTATTGAAAATACAAGCATGTTTTTCTACAAAGGCTTAAATCTTAATCGAGGAATGTCAGTGTGCCTACTGTTGCAGGTCTTGTGATTGATACAAGTTTATAACAGCATCCATGTCCAAAAAGATGGGAGAATGTGTATTTACTCCATGCATGTATTAAGGCATTGCAAAAGTTTTATCTGCATAATGAGTTTGCAGTACTGCAAATTGTTAATGGGGCTTGTTAAGTGGTTCTCTGCCTTGACAATCACCTATACATATCGAGATTTCTATCATAATGACAACTTAAAGGGGTGACTAATTGTTTTCCTCCAATAAATCCAATTAAATCACCTTGATGTGAAGTCTGATGTTTGTGAGTGCCTAAGTCTCCAGCCATCTGCAAGAAAGGGAATGAGTAATTCCTGTGGCTGCTCCACTTGCTCTCTTGTGTTTTGTGCAACTATGACCTTTTATGTTGCCAAGAAGGAATGTGAGAGGTTTTTTTTTCCCAATTTATTACATACGGAAATGGATAACAAAGATGTTTTGTCTCTCAGTTTCCTGAAGCTGCCACTGGAAGACGTGTGGAGTGTCAATATACTGAGACAGGGCTGTCTCCTGGGGCCTGAGAAAAATTGAGTAGGGCTGAGAAGAGGAGATGCAGTTGTTGGAGACTGCTGCCCCGTGGAGCTGGTGATTAACACAGCCTGTGATGGGCACCATGCAAACAGATGGGATTTTTGCTCATTTTTCTGAGTCCCTCTGCAATCAGCTCTCCATGGGCTGCTGTGTGTGCTCCATCATTGGTTTCCTTTTTCTCCTGACCATGTTCCTGCTGTGTGTTCTGACACACTAGAATGCAATCCACTTCAAGAATAGCTGGCAAAATCACTACACCCAGACAAGCATTGCTGAGCACCCAGCAGGAAGGCAGCCCCATGCTTGAGGTCAAAGCCAGATGGTCTTAGACATCAGGTTCAATAACAGCTGAAATGAAGAGTAAGCATTAATGGCCACCTGCACAACATAAAGAGAAAGGTGAACTGAAACTGATTTTATATTGTGAATTAAGAAACAACTACCAGAACAAATCTGATGACTATTTCCAATCTGTGATGTGCAGCAGTGGCCACAGAACTAGGCTTGAATGGTGCATGGTAGCAGGAGAGATGAGGGGACCTTCCCTTTGAGCTCTGGAAATGCACATCCACAGAAAGGAACATATTTGGAAAAGCTGATCCATGTACAAAACAGCTGGCATGGAGTGGGACAGAGGTGAAGGGTAACACTGAGGTATACACATGATTTGCAGGGTAAGAAAGAACAGGAGATCCTTAGGAAGTCTGCTCATGTGTGACACGTCAGAACCTTGAGCATCCCTTCCCACTCAGGACCACACTCCCACCTGTGTAAGATAGATCTGTCCTGGTTTGGCTCAAATTCTGCAGACTTAGAGTGGTTGAAGATCTATCCCAGGTCCCACCATGCAATTAAAACTTGACCAGGAAAACCTTCTCATGTCATGGTTTTTAAATTTCAGCTTCCTCTGTAGGTTCCATAATCACTGAGCTTTTCCTGGCTCCCAGTAGGACAGGGCAGATGCTCACCACAGAACCAAAAAAATCCTGATGCTGTAAGATGGGCTCTTGAGGCCATGTCAGTAATTACTTGATCTTCGTGTGATTTCTTCACTGGTACAGCCTCAGCAAGAGATTCTTGGCTGTTTGTAATAAATGAGATAAAACATAAGTGCAGAGAAGCCAAAGGGACAAGATTGAGATGATGCTATAGAAAATATTATGCTTGCAACCTTGCCAAGGTCCACAGCCATGTGTGCACTGGAGGAAAGGGGACCATCCTCATTTTGAAGGCTTTCTGAGGACTGGTTTGCACTGAGGGTCTGGCTTATGACATACATCAGTGTTCCTTCATGCTTCATGTTTCTTCATGAAATACCAAGCTCATTTCTCAGCTCCTTTGCTCTTCAGCACTGTCCCTCAGCAGAACCAAGGCCCCAGCAAGCATCACTGGGCTGTGGGCACCTCTTCTGCCAGTCAAGAGGAGTTCTGCATGAAGCAGAGCAGGTGCTCAGATTCAAAGACCATCCATGCTCAGCAGGGATAGACCTCCTGTGGGTCACAGCCCCCACGTCCAGGTGATGATGATGATGATGAGACATTCTGCAGAGGGCTTTCAGTCACAGCCCCTCTTTCCTTGGAGGTAGACAGTCTTACCTACAAGGTTACCTACAAGGAACACTACAGTCAGTTGTGCCTGAATTGAATTTTATCCTTGAGGCCACACGTTCCTTCCTTCCAGCTGGTCTGTGCATCCACAAAGCCACAGTTTCAGGTATGGGCTTCTGAAGATACCTTAGGGGGCTCCATGAGGAGAGGAGATGGGCCTGTGATGCTCCAGAACCATCCTAGGACACCATAAGCTGCCACAGGGACAAGGTGAATTGCCATTCCCATCATATTATGCATCCTCTCAGAGCTGGACATGTCTGAGGTGTCTGTTCCACCTTCATCCCTGTAGGTATCTGCTCTGCCCAGCACAACTGAGTCTTGTTTTGGTGGTGCCTCTTAAGAATTACTGTGATAATAACTTTCTTTTATAACTGTGGGGTTGGGGAAGGAGGACCATCTGGATCAGTTTTTCCAGTATTCAACTGAGTATTTCCAGATTGCTTGGTGTTTGGACTTTCTGGATTACATTGGGATAAATTGACTTCCAACTGCTTGCTTGCCCTTAATTCAAAAGTTTCTCTTTTTTTCATCTTTGGGGTTTTTTTTGTTTTATAATCAAAACATTCTGATACAGCCAATTAAAGGTCCCTTTACCTTCTTCATGAGTGTTTTGTTTAGAGATATTAAAAATAATAATAATAATAGGAGAGCTCAGCAACAATTTGTCACTCCCAATAAACTCATGAGCTTTGTGCTTTCTTTGGCACCATTTCAGGTCTTGTATATTTTCCATTTTCTTTCTGTAGGACAGATGCAAGAACCTCCCTTTGCAGTCCAGCAGTGCATAATAATAAACCAGAAATGCACAATAAATCTCAAGCAGCTACTTTTCTTGTTGGAGGCCAGCTGGGCAGGTACTCTTCCCACTGAGGAGCCACACACCTCACCTTTATAGCAAGCTCCTTCAAGTTTGTGTTTGCTCAAAGCAGCATTTTTTCAAATCCCTGACCCCCTGCAGGTCGGTGTATTCCTAATTGGATCAGACCCCTGGGCCACCACAAGAGGAAACTCTGCCACTCAAGTTACAGTTGTGGTGAACTCAGGCTGAGCTTCAACAGGGGCTGGTGGATAGGATCATGTCTTAATAGAAAGGTACATGATGGACACACACTAGAGTTGATGTATGTGCAATAAACCACAATACAATGTAATTTGTAATTAAATTTAAATAATTTATAATTATTCTATTCTAATAATGTCTCTGCCAGACAACATGGCATAAACTGAAGCTTTGGGACCAGGCTACAGAGAGAAATGTGCCTTTTTAGTACTCCAGTGGTAGGATGTTGCCATGTGTTTCAAGTGAGGAAAGAAGAGAACCTGCTTTCAGGTGCTTTTTGGTAACAATATCTAGAAAGAGGATTCAGCTATGTTCAGGCTAGGGCTGTATTCTTAAGATGATGTTTAACTTGGCTGCCACCAAACATGCCAACATCAGAGTCCACTGCTGAGTAAACTGACAGTCACCTTGGAGACTCATGTTCAGGGACTTCCAATTCCTCTTCCCTCCTGAAGTATTTGTCCATACTCATCCCTGGTGTGCTTTGCAGGGATCTCAAGACACAACCACTTAATGGTTGAGGTTGGTGGGAACCTCCTGAAGGTCGTCTGGTCCACCTTCTTCTGCTCAGCAAGCAGGGTCACCTAGAGCAGGTTTCTCAGAACCATGTCCAGGTGGCTTTCAGTATCTCCAAGGATGGAAACTCCACAATCTCTCTGGTCATGGGCTTTGCCAGCCCAAGGCAACAACAGCATTGACTGAACCTTCACTAACAAATCCAGACAAGGTACAAGGTAGTTAAAGATCTCAAGGAGCAAAGAAAGAATTCAGTTTTTACTATCAACATTCACCCTCTGTTTTCCTTTTTTTTTTTTTTTCCCACAAAGCAGATCAGTGTCTTTGGAAATATGTGCTGATAAGGTCAGCAGTCTAAATGCTTTCCTGAAGAACAACTTGCCATGAAGTTGGTCATTCATTTGGTGTAGAAAAGCCACACTGAGCAGCAGGTGCCATGTGTCTGTTTTCCAGTGGTTCACATTAAATCTACAGACAGAACCAACTGTTCAGAAACTCCACTGGGAGAAAGGCAAAGACTTTCAAGAAAGAGTCAACAGCTGTGGTTAAGGATTTGTTAGCAGGACACCCAGGTGCTTTAGTGATCTCTGCAAAGGAGATGATGACAGACCAGTGAGATGGTTTAGCTCCAAACGTGACTGAACAAAGAGACCTGGTCCTGACACCCATGCCTGGCAGTCACCATGCCCAGGGCTACTCACAGACACCTCATGGCCTGGGAGGGCTGTTTTGCTGTGCACCACCCCAGCAATGCTGACAGGCCTGTACCAGGCTGTTCCCATCACCAGTAAGTTGGTTGTAATAAGATGAGATGGGGACCTCGACTGGAAAGTATTTCATTCTTTAAATTCTCCTGTGGCAATGGTAAGACAGTAATTCTGTTTAGCATCAGTCTCATAACTTGTTTTGATTATCTATGGCTTTATGGTGGTGATTTAAACCCAATGATTTATTGATTCAGTCTTAATTGGGTCCTGAACTGGGTCATTGCATCATTCTATCTTTAATTGCTTTAATGAAAGTCTAGCAAATTAGGCTGGTAATATGATTGCTTAGAGGGATTTTTGCCTGTTCATGCTTCTTAATGAAATCCATAAAAAGTGGAAAAAAGGAATGAGCTTATCCTGCTGAATTGCTATTTGTATCGTGGAGCCTTAGTGAAATTCAGAAAATCAATCTGCAGTGCCCTTGGCTCTTCCTCCAAATTCGTGTCCTCAGAAAGAGAAAACTTTGTGCACAAACTCTGCACATCAGCACAGCTGCACAGAAGAGGAATTGGTGGAAGAAAATGGTGAAATGTGAAGCTAAAATGTGGGTTCCAGTTCCCTCTTTTCAGCCTTCCTTTAACTTTGCATGGAAATCATTTAGGAGAAGACCTAAAACCCTACTTAGATCCCAAAAGTGAACTTTCAGCCCAGTAGCTAGAATGCAGCTTAAGAGTCCCTCCTGTTCTGAGAGCCCAAATCTGTGTGTGTTTTGAAGTCATTCACCATGCCCAAAAAAGTTTGTTTCATGCCCTTTCCTGGCAGCTTGGTGCTCAGATGAACATTTTAGGCATAGGATTTGGCAGAACCTGTGAGAAGGACCTAATGTCCCTACTGTCTGTCATGACATCCAGGAGAAGCAGCCTTGGCCATCGTGGGTGCCCTCCATCCCCTCTGGGTACCCCCACTGCCTGCACAGCTCCTCACCACCTCCTCCCCAGTGAAATTTCCAGCAAGGCTGCTGCATCTGCAATGCATTTCCCACCCCCTCAAGAGCTCTGTGTTGCCAAAGCTGCCTGTAATTCCTTACAGTTTAGTGTCCCTCCTGTTGGATGGCTGGAAATCTGCTGCTTCTTCCCATTCCTCATCAGAGAAGAGCCTGTATTGCATCTCACTTGATGCTGCTCCTGCTGCAGAGTAAATATCATCACTTCTCTGCAGTGCAACCCCCCCACAAGCCCTGCTCCTACACCCCAAAGCCTGTTCCAACAAAACATGCAAAGGATCTGCTCCTAGATAAAAGTAGTGGAATCAAAGAAAATCTGCCAATAATTAAAAAAGACCCAAATTTAGCACACGGCAGATGTGGAATGCAAAGTTCAGAGCAGTTTGATCCCCAGTGTGACAATGCTTTTTTTTTTTTATCCATTTAGCAGAACAGGGATTTTTGTCTCTGCGTGGGCTGGAAAGTTTCCCCTGTTATTAATTAAAACAGTGTGATTACTTTTTCCTTTCTCCTGATTATCCCCTGAGCTAAGAGCTGGGTACCTGTCATGGGTGCTCAGAGGGCAGAACTAACCTCACCCTCTGACCAGGGCTGGAGCTGGAAGCTCAACAAATGTCCCTGGGGTGCCCACAGCTCTGACTGCACCACCACACTGTGCCAGGGACATCTTAGAAGCTGCTTCTGTCCCAAAGTGTCTGAATGTGCATTTTCAAACTGTTGATGCTGGTGGAAAAAAAAAAGAAAAAAAAATCTTCCATGATGAAGTGGGCAGGGTCTGTGTCCACTGCAGGATGGTTTCATGTTTGTTGCCTTTGTCTCATGGATTTTGTGCCTTACTGGATTGGTTTGGGAGCCACACAAGCGGATGCTGAGAGGGTGGACTTGCTTCCTTGCTTTTGCTCCATGACCATGACAGCTGAGACAATGTGCTGGCCTCTTGTAGCAAACAGCATCTGCTCCAGCTGTGTTTGGAGAGGGACCTGGCTGCTGAGTGAGCCCTGTGTAGCCACAAGGCTGGACGTGCATGATTGTACTCACAAGGAGGAGGCTGGGCAAGAGATGTCTGAGGTCTTGGGCAGTTGCCTATGAGGGTCATGTTTAGTGTAGGAGCAGGGCTGGTGGGGGGGTAGCACTGCAGAGAACTGATGATATTTACTCTGCAGCAGGAGCAAGCATCAAGTGAGATGCAATACAGGCTCTTCTCTGATGAGCAGTGGGAGGAAGCAGCAGATTTCCAGCCATCCAACAGGAGGGACACTAAACTGTAAGGGATTACATGGACCATCTTCACCCCACCAGTGCTGTGCTGAGAGGCAGCAATAAAGCAGGATTTAGCCCAGCAGCCTGGTCTGTCTCTGCAGGTCATGGTCTCCCCACTCAAGGTGACTCTTCAGTTTGGGGAGCTCTGTGCTGCCAGTGATGTGGTGGCTGCATTGACCACCTCACACTGTCCAGTCACCATCAAAACCTTTGGACAGTCTCCACCAGAGCCCCTGTTCCTTTTCTGTGGGGTTTGCAGTCTGGTTCCATAACTAGACCCTGGTCTCTAATCTATAGGAAACAGTTTCCCACTTATTTTCTTAAATGACCTTATTGCTGCTGCAGGGGTTGTCTATCAGGTTATTCCAGATTTCCTGCATGGCTTGGGTGGCAGTTCTGAAATGTAGTGGAAGACTGAAGGAACACTGGAAACTTAAGGTTATGCCTTCTTGTATGTCAGGTATTATTAGATCACACACTATGCATCCCTCCCAGTGCTCAGCAGCTCAGCATGTGCTGTTCCCAGGGATCAACGTGGTAAATGCCATTGCCCAGGGAAGTGATATCACTATTGCCTTGTGAAGGTGAGGTGCTGGGAGGGATGTGTGTAATTCTCCATCTCGGATGGATTTGATATCCTAATGATGTCTGACTGATGCTCAGGATGCTCCTGATGTCTGACTGATGTTCACAATGTTGTTGTCCTGACAAATCTCATCCAAGTGCTTTATTGGAGACATCTGGCCTAGAATCATAGAACTGGTTAGTTTGGAAGTGACCTTTAAAGGTCATCTAGTCCATCCCCCATGGGGAATTTGAAGATGATTCTCCCAAACTGCTCTTACCAATTTGTCTTCCTTGTTGCCATCACCTTTCAGTGTCCTCCTGCCACCCCAGCCAGCAGCTCCCTCCTTGCTTTAGGGGATGGATTAACCTATTTCAGCTCAGGCACTCTCCAGCTCACAGCCCTGGTTCTGATGGGCCATTTAAGGGTAAGTGCAGCCTGTGATGCCTCCTGTTTACTGCAACTATTACCTGCTTGTTGGAGGCAGATGGATTCTCAGGGGACCATCTCAAACAACAGGACTAGGAGCAAAAGAACTTGGTGCTGTCATGGTTTCCTGTGTCATTTTTAAGTCAGCTGAGCTTTCCTGGTGCCACAGGCTTCCACGGGTGGAAAGCAGACTTGTTCCCCTAGATCTCAGTGGAAATGAAGCCACAGCTATTGGGTTTTGACCAGACTCTCTGTATGGGAGAACTTCCAGATCAGTGGTGGTCTCCCTCTCCTTTAGGGTGAGGCACCAAGTGTGTGGCAATAGATGATGGGCTGCCCTGGTGATTAAGGATGCAGACATTAGCTACAGACATTAGTTTCTGGCAGAGACTTTTAGCAAATGGCACCACCTGGACCATCCTATTGCAGGGCATTACCCTATTGAAATGCTGGGAGCCCACCAGTGGTCAGTACCAGGATGGTCCAATAAGACTGGCACAGTGAAGCTGGTTAAGAGGAAGACATGGGGCTGAGTGTCTGCAGCTTAAGAGCTCTTAACCATCCATTATAGCCTGCCTGAACTGGGGTGGAAATACTAGACTTGATATAAAAATGTCCCTATCAGACCCCAGATCTTTGCTCTGAAGATGGTGGTGGTAAAAAAAAAAAAAAAAATTAAAAAAAAAAAATCAACAAAAATATTTAGAGAAAAATAAATTGGGTTTCAGTTGCAGACAGCCCCAGCAATGATTTGAGAGTTTGGAAACTATTTTTTCCATGGACAGAGGCAGAGACTGGCACCAGCATGGAAACTTTCAACCTGAACTGTGTAAACACAGCTACTGGAAGTGCTGTAAAATCACAGCTGTCCCTTTCTCCTGGCCTGCAGTGCTGGTTCCAGCCCCATTTATAAGATCCATTTCCTGAGGCAGGAATTATCTTTTCACCTTGTGTTTGTGGGGAGTAAAATGAAGCCCTCATTTTGGGTCTGTGGAGAAGAATAGATGTAGGAAAGAATAGATAGTAATCCTAAAGCTAGCCTCAGTCCCCCAGATATGCACAGGAGCAGAGAGAGATCAGGTTTTAAGATGTATTTTTATAATACAGAAAAAGTTTACTCCACTGCCAGTTTCCAACTTACACTATACCAATTGGTGCATATTGCAATTTCTAACATCTCTGAAAAAAATAACTTGAAGAGGACATAACCCATGATCTGTTTTCCTCCAGCAAGAGCTGCTTTTCCTGGCATCAAGAAATGGGAAAAATAATTTATTGACAACAGCCTTTGACATTTCCTCTTCCTTATCTCCTGAGGCCAAGTCTCCAGCTAGCAGGGCATTTCAGAACTAATCATAAAAGAAATATTAAAAAGAAGAAGCCAAAACCATTGCCCTGTTCCCATGGAAATGCATGGGAACAGTTCAAGGGAGCATCTCTGGGCAATGCAGTCATGTGTTTGTCCTTGAATGGGGAGCAGAGATCAGGCACCTCATCTCCTCCCTTCTCTGCCTGGGCTTTGCTGGCATGGCAGGTCAAATAAATCCCATTTGCCTTGGAAGCTCTCTGCTTTTCTCTGGGCAGGGAAAATGGAACAGAAATGTCATCTGAAACATAATAATAAGTGTTTGGGACAAGCTGCTTCTCCGAGCTTTCCTCCTCCCTTCTTGCCTGGTCTGGCCCTTCCCTTGTGTCCCCAGGTGGGTTGGTGCAAGGGTCACTCTGTCCTCTTCCCAAGCCACCAGCAGCCCTGTGGGAACATCTCTGTCCATCTGCTCCTTCCCTGAGAGAGGTCAAGAAAGAGATGATGAAGTTGGACTGTGAAGGTTGAGAGAAGCATGGCCAGCAGGTTGAGGAAGGTGATTCTTCCCCTCTGCCCCACTCCCCTGAGAGCCCAGCTGCTGTACTGCATCCAGCTCAGGTCTCCTCAGCATGAGAAGGGTCATGGAGCCATTGGAGCAAGGCCAGACAAGGGCCAGGAAAATGGTCAGAGGGCCTCTCCTATGGATACAGGCTGAGAGAGCTGGAATTGTTCAGCCTGGAGAAGAGAAAGCTCCAGGGAGACCTTTGGCAGCCTTTGAGTAGCTGAAGGGGCTACAGGAAAGCTGGGGAGGGACTTTTTCAAAGGGCATGGAGAGATAATGAGGGAGGAATGTTTTCAAACTGGAACAGGGTAGGTTTAGGTTAGACATTAGGAAGAAATTCTTCACTGTGAGGGTGGTGAGACACTGGCACAGGTTGCCCAGGGAAGTTGTGGCTGCCACACCCCTGGAAGTGTTCAAAGCCAGGTTGGTGGGGCTTGGAGCAACCTGGTCCAGTGAAAGGTCTCCTTGCCCATGCAAGGGGGTTGGGAATAGATGATCTTTAAGGTCCCTTCTAACCCCAAAAACTCCACGAGTCTATGAATAACCTGAAATATTTTTTACTTAGACTTCTGCTCCTCTATGACTATGAATTTAAAAGCAAACATACAAGCTCCCTTGTTGCTCTGTAAGAAGGTAATGAAATGCCTCTGAAGCCATTTTTCTGCCCAGGGTCTGATACCCAGGGAGTAAAAGCCCTGATTCTAGCTGGTGGTCCAGGAGTTGCCAAGACAGTCTCAGGAGGAGAAGCCATCAGGCACCTCAGGAGTGGAGTGATGCCACCAAGCCCATCCTATGGGAAACCAATCAAGCCACCAAAAGGTGATTCCTTGGAGAGACAGCATCACTCCTGTCCCCCTGCATCTGTGTTGTGCTTTCCTCCCCAGGGATGCTCCAGTGCCACCTGGGCAATGCCTGTTGGGATGACTGATGGCACAGCTGATGTGACAGGAGCCAAGGAGCATTCCCGGTGAAGATCCATGTATTCTGGGACATACAATCCACTTACTGTGTTTGTTTTTGGGGATCAGAACATGCCTAGACCCAGGCAGATCTTGGAATTGATGTTTCAGACACAAAGCAATGTTTCTGTGATTAAATTAAAATAATTAGGGTTGAATGGGGAGGCAAATGAAATTTCCTTGCAATTACTTGGATTTGCTATAAGAAAGAATGACACAGCTTGTCAGTTTTACCTGCTCTCCTTTTATGTTTTTCCTCCTACTTTTAGCAATTAATTTGGGCTCATTTACCTCATTAATGAGAGATGACCTAGCTTGGTGAGAAGCTCTGTGTGTTCCAAATGGGCTTTACTGATACAGCTCTGAAACACTGATGTGCTCTCCTGATGTTCAGTTCCAGAACTGCCTTCTCCTAAACCCCAAACAGAATAACATGACTGATTCCCTAAATTATTGTTCAAACATATGGAAATCATTTTTCTCTCAGTGGGTCTGATGTTAAGAAGCAAAGCAAGTTTCTGACATTGTCTGCTCTCCATAAATCCTCCTTTACTATGTGATTCTCCATGTAGAACTGTGAAATCAGGATGATGCTTGGGATTTAAGAGAAAATAATACTGCTTATTTGATGCATTTTGCTCTATAAACACTCATTTAAAAAACAAAAAAAACAAAACAAACAAAACCCCAATCATACTACAGAACCCAGCTCCTTCAGCCTTTCGCATTTAGTGACTGATACCAGCTCAGAGCATCTCATTTTGTGTGAAAAGAACAAGACTGTTTTTCTTTGCCCTGTTAATATTATTTACATTACATTGAATTTCCTTTATTTTTGTTGTCAGTCACAGACTCAGCATCACCCAGCCAAGTCTGTATTTTGTTACTCTTTGTGCCCATTTGTTCTCTGTCCTTGCAATTCATTACTGTGCATCTTGCTCCTTCACTTCTTCTTGTCATCCACTGGATCCATCAGGAAAAATTAATTTTGGCCATGAGAACATCCCTAAATTGCTCCACAGGTGCCAAAAAAACCTTTCTTGCCTCCAGTTCAGGCCTCATCTTCTCTGGGAACCCCTAGCACTGGTCCTGCAGGTGTCCTGGCAGCCTTTAGGTTCCTGATGTGTTTGCAATAGGAAATGTTATTAATTTGTAAAGCATCTTGGAACTTACAGGGGGCTGCCACATTTGGTGTTGTTTCTAATTATTTTCTCTCCTCTTTTTAACACTTCTGCTTTCTTTTTTTTTTCTCTCTCTCTCTTTTTCTTTTTTCCACAGGATATTTTTTGAGTTTCCATGCCATCCCATCAAGCTCTGCCAACATCCCCTGCACTTCTGCACCTCAGTCTCTCCCATGTAGGTCCTCAAGAGGAACATACTCAATGAAGCCTTTCACATTCATTTGGAAAATGGCATAAAATTTTCCCCTTTTTGTGGTTTTCCAGATAAATTGATCGCTGATCCACCTATAGAGTGGGTCTAAAAATTACTGGTTTTGCCAGGCTGTGTGTGATGGTACCAACCTGAATGGATGTGACCCAAATTCCTCTTCATGCTCATGTTCCTTGCCCAGAAACCTTCCTGGTCACTCTGTGGGTACTGCCACCAGCAGGGACAGACACAATTGTGACATTTTAATAGCACTTTTATTTGGGTTTGGTACCCCTTGTTACTTGGTGGGAGGGTTAACCTGTGATCTAATCTGACTGCCAGTCCTTATCTCTGGAAATGGTCCAAAACCAAGCAGAAATTTGTGGAAAAAACTCAAGAAAATTACCTTTTTTTTTGATTTTGCACCCAGAGGGGATGGGGTCTGGGTTGCATTCAGATTTTGCATTTTGTGGATTTGTTTCTGTTTCTTTGCAAAATAACAAAATCTCTCACAATACTGACAAGGAGAACAAAATAGTTCACTTTTTCTCTTTTTTTTTTTTTTTTTTTTTTTTTTTTTAAGTGAGAGAAAGGGGAAAAATAGGAAGAAAATTTCAATATTTTCATCAAGAGTCAAAAATATCAGCCAAAAATTTTTTTTTCAATATCTATGCTTGGAAAATTTGTAAAAATAGCAAAGATGAAGCTATATTAACTATACTTTCTCAGCTTTATACAAACATTTATAAAACATGAATGAATAACAGAGGGAATATTTTTATTAACAACAACAAAAAAAAAATAGAACACAAAGCTTTTGATACCTATAACAGGACAAACAGTTCATTTATTTAAACAGCAGTTGAGAAACCAGGAACAACCAAACCCAAAAACCTGTTACTTTCCAATGGATTTGAATTTTTGAGTTAAAAAAATCTCTTGCTGGCTTCTAGGGAAGCCTTATGTCTGGAGTAATTCTCAGGAAATAGCATTGCTGACTACAGCACAAAACAACTCAAATTGTGCTGATTCGGTAGGCAAAGCTTTTGAAAGCAGTGGGGTTTGTGGTGGAGTCAGAATCCTAAGAAATGCCAATATTTTTTCAAAGGGGGGAGGAAAAAGAAAAAAAAAAATCTGAACTTTATTTCCAGAAGTAGCAAAACTGGAGGAGATTAAAGTCAGCAGCATCCTAGAAACCAACACAAGGCTTAACTTCTGAGTTCAGCTTGGACTGAAGCTGAGAGCTGAAAGCTGATATGGGATTTTCCTAGTGCAGGGAGAGCTGGAGTGTGGTCCAGCAGGGCTGGGGGCTGGATAGGCTCAGTTTTGGGGTGGTGAGAGCCACAGCATGGATGGAGCCCACGCAGTGGTGTGGTAAAGTGTGGAATGTCAGGAGCATAGCAGTGGGATGAACACTGATATTTCTGAGGGCCTCATCTGGATCAGTCCACCTTGTACTAACTGGGTTTAACCCTGGCAGTGTTGCCCAGGGCTGGGCAAGGGCCCCTGTCAAAAAGCATGGAGCATCTCTGCACTCAGGTTCCACGCTTGGAGTAGGAAAAAATGGTTTGAGAAGGGAAGGAAAACACAAAACCTCTTCTACCTTTTTTTCCTGTTACAAAGGAAGGATGGCTGAGTACCAAGACTCATGACAGGCTCTGCCAGATGAAAAAGTGATCAGCCATGGTTAGTGATGCCTCAATCTATGCTGCTTGAGCACAAGTCAGTTTGTAAATGTCTAATAAAGGACATGATGGACTTTTCAGTGAGATAACCAAGAAATGGGATTTACTTCATATTTTAAGAAATTAGACTATATCAACTGTGTAATAAAAATATTTTCTATAGGATTTTAAAATATATACATATATAAACTACCTTAATTTTTAATGCCCTGTTGATAGCTGATGTGGTGTCTACAGTATTTAAGTGTAACTAGGTGAGGCTGCCCAGCAACCTCCATTATCCCTCACTGATTACAAAACTTGAAGCCTTGTCCACATTGTAAATTAAACCTGCTTGAAAATGAGACCTGAAATTGTCTGCCAGGCCTGATCCAGCACCCACCAATAGTCAGACTGCAGAAGCTGGATTAGGGCCCAGACACAAATCCTAAAATGATGTGGCTTCCAACCTTGTTGGCTGGGCAGTGATGAAGGCACCTGAGGAAGTTACTGTGACCCTGGAGGCATTTCCTGGTAAGATAAAAAATATTCCATATTTTATTTAGAATATTTAGAAAGAGTAAAGACAATCTAGGCACATCTATGCTTCATTTTGAATGAGGGACCCAAACTGACTCTGTGTCCTTTGCTCAGACACTGGGTGTAGACTTTAGTCAGGCTGAAGTGAGGATGAGGATGATGATGGAGCACTGACCATTCATGCCTGACTCCTTCCCACAGCATCCTTCTCCACATCCCCCCTGACCTTGCTTGCCCAGCCCATGTGGAGGAGATCAGTTGTCAAGAAGAGTTCCTGTGTCAAGTGCCTGCAATGGCCCATGGGGTGGAACTGGCACTTGGATCAATGACAACCTGAAACTGGTGATGGAGATAGAGGGGGGAAGCACAGGTTACAGTCTGGCCCTCTGACCATCAGGAACAGGGAGGACACAGCCTTGGCCTGTGCTTCCACACCCAGCTAATCAGGGTCTGCATTCCTGTTCAGTCTCACCCTGTGTCAAAAGCAAGCTCAGATCCACTTTCCATGCAAAGTTTGAAGCACAGTGTAGACAAGGTGTGAGGGCCAGATCCTGATCTAATGCAGGCAAAAATCTCCTGGGTTATCATTGGGTCTGAGCACTTAACCCTCGCATTATACTTTAAGGTAGGTAGCATGGGAGTTCTCCTGCTTCAGCGAGTTGATGTAGGGCATTTGACCACCTGCAGAGGCAAGTTTCTCACTGAGCTTTCTGTTCATCTGCTCCATGTGCCTGGTGTTTTTCCTGGCTTGTCTGAGGGATCTCTTGACTTTCTTCACCCGATCTCGCAGCTGTTTGTTGCGTTTCTCCAGCGTTGCCACCTTCTGCTGCAGCTTCTTCACTCTGTCCTCCTCCTCAAACAGGGCTTTCTGGACTGAGGAGCACATCAGCTGAGGGGAAGGCAGAAAAGAAATAGCAGTTGGTGAGCTTTACACAAAAACTCATCAAAGGAAGGGTTCATTCAGGTGTTCTTCAAAAGCCCTCACAGCTTTTCAAAGGAATGAAGCTATTTTGAAGTTCTACATTTTTAAAACCTTTTCTGCTAAAATTCTCTTTTTCACTTCTGTGTCCAAGTAAGATCCCATTCTGTAGATCTTAAAGACACAAGTGATTCACAATTATTATTAGGAGCTGTATTGACAGACCTGTCCAATCCACTGAGGCTATGATGACTTTATGCAGGAAGGTTCCCTATTTCTGGTATGAAACTGGAGCTCAGGCCAAGGGCTGTCACTTCTGGAAAACTACAAATTTGATTCATCTTAGCAGCCCTTCAGAAACTGCAACGTTTGTGTGAGCCTGTCCTTTGCTCTTGATGTCAACACATGACACCACCTGCAAAACACAGACCTGGTTGTTTCACCTTTTCAGAAACTGAATTGTCTTAAATATCTCATTATATGAGTTTCTTTGGGATGAAACCCTAAAGGGCAGATCCCAGCAGTCTCTAAGAGCTTTCAAGATCCCACAACCTTAACAGAAGTGATTTATTTTGGGGGTCATTGGCAGAAAGCTGCCCATCCTATTCTACTCATTACCAACTTACTGCAATATCACCCTCAGTAGGGACATCAGGCTCTTAATGTCCATTCATGCTTCTGCCTCTTAGAGAGCCAAAAAGAAAAAGGATCTATTTTCAAATGTGCTGCACCCAAGGCATCACTAGAAGAGCAGCTCACAGGACATTTCAAATCTGCTGGGCTGGATGATGGCTCAAATGTAAAACACAGATGACTGCATTTCCTCTACCACCCAGAGGTAGACCCAGAGGTCTACCTCATCTCAGCTATATATGACTGCCATGGTTACTTTCCTGCTTCTGACTTCCTACTTGGTTTTAGGTGCAGCAACAGGAAACAGCACCTACAAAGGCTGCTGAGTGGTTTCTGTGCCAAAGAGTTGTGTTCCTGACACACAGCATCACCTGGGATGGGATTCAGCTGCCTTCTCTTAAGTGGATGAACATGAGACCCAGGTCTGGTCTCCTCTTTTTTGGTTTCTCCTGTTATGTCTTCAGAGAGAGACACCTTTCAGGAGTATCTCCAGCTCCAAGGGCAGTTGGAGAAATCACCCTCTAATGACAACTTTCTCATTTCACTGACTACAAAGGCACCAAGTTCCACATTTTCCCCCTGGGCAGCATTTTCCAAGCAGAAAAGGAGGAAGTGCCTGGGGATCAAGAGCAGCCACACCATAAAGTTTCATACAATCATTTTGGTTGGAAAAAACCTTTAAGATCAACCTTTTGACCAAGTCAAACCTGTGTCCCTGAGCACCACATCTACATGGATTTTAAGTACCTCCAGGGATGACTCAACCACAGCCCTGGGCAGTCTGTTCCAGGGCCTGACAACCCTTTTGCTGAATAAGTTTTTCCTGATCTAACTCCTCCCTGGCCCAGCTTGAGGCCAGGGTTTGCTTATAAGTTGGGACAATAAGCCAAGTGAGACCCACCTCCCTACAACCTCCTTTTGGGTAGTTGTAGAGACTTATAAGGTCTCCCCTCAGACTCCTTTTGTCCAAAGGAACCCCAGTTCCCTCAGCCACTCCTCATAAGAACTTGTGCTTCAAACTCTTCATCAGCTTCATCACCCTTGTCTGGACATGTTCCAGCACCTCAATGTCCTTCTTGTAGTGAGGGCCCCAGCACTAAACACAGTACTCAAGGTGTAGCCTCACCAGTGATGAGTACAGGAGCAGAATCACCCCCCTACTCCTGCTGGCCACACTCTTGCTGATACAAGCCAGGATGCTGTTGGCCTTCTTGGCCACCTGGACACACTGCTGGCTCTGACTTAGAGGAGCCACCATCAAAATCCATTTCTGCCCAGGGTGAAGTGACTCCTTGCTTTTTTTCCTACAAAAAGCATCCTGAGATATTTTATTGTGCAAGTAGGACTTCCAGTTGACTGCTGTGCTGGGAGGAAAGGCAGCGTCTTCTGCTGGGTTTATCTTCTATATATAGAGAGAATTTTTTTAATGTGTGTCAAGCACTCCTGGAGCCTGGATGGGCTTTCTCTGGCAGAACATTTGGAACAGACAGGGAATCTAAATAAACAAGTAAATCCTGACTGTGATGATGTAGGATTACATATTTCTTTCCATCTGACTTTGTAGTATTTTCAACAACTGAAAGTAGGGGGAGGGAGCCCGCTTTGGTGATCAACATTTCATTTGCTTTGGAAACCCCCAGCAGACAAAACCCGTGGTCAGTCAACACAAACACAACAACCACTTCCAGGCCCTGTAATTTCTTGTTTCTTATCCAAAAGCACTGCAAGGCTTTGCTAAAAGGCAAATGCTCACCCAGACTCCCTGCTCACTGGGGCTCTTTTATAAATGCGTACTGGGGAGAGTGGGAGCTGATAGAAGGAGGGCCAGAAATTGCACTGAAAAGGAGGGACTTTGGTTTTTGATCACAGCTCATTCCAAGTGTTATTTGGAAACAGCCAGCACATCCTGGCTTTTGTGTTTGCCAAACCATTGCAAAACCTTCAAGCAGAACACTTGCTGAATTTAATTCCCTCCAAGGAGAGCACTGAGTTAGGGAAAGATGTTTGTTGGGAAGACGGGAGGTGGAAACTCTACTTCAGGAGGGACTTTTTGTGTTTTCCATTGATGCAGTGATAGGAAAGGCTACAACAGAGTCTGATGCAGAGGAACAAACAATTCCTATGGCTAAAGTCTGAGGTTCTGTGAACTCAGTTGTGTCCCATCTGCCTGGGCTGGCTGGTGGGGCAATGGCAATGTCAGGGATGGCATTAACCTCAAATCAGAGGCACTCCCAAGCCTCTTGAGACTGGTCCTCTGTCAGCAGAAGTAGCCCAGCTCTTCAGAGCCACTGAGAAACTTCTCAAACACCATCAAAAAGCTACCCAGCTCATTTGCTTATGATGTTCCCCTTCCAGGTCCTCATTCTCCAGCCTGAAACCCGTGGCTTAGTGCTGACATTACCTGGATATTTCCATGGACATCACTAGAACAACACAGTTCCACAAACTCAGGTCCTGTCAGACATGCAGAACTTTGTTTACCCACTGGGCAGGTGACAGGAAGAGCCAAAAAAGAAACTCTTTGTTCCTTCTGCATGGGGAAAAATAACAAGGTGGTGTCCTCCCATTCTCACCAGAATTACATGATTACAAAGAGGATTTTTCTCAGAGCTCTGCAGTGAGGACAATGCTTAAATGCGAGTGCTATCCCCCCCTTGCTGTTACTGCTAGGGCTATGGTTGGGTGTGGCCTAGTTATTTTTAAACTGATGCTGAGAACTGAGTATGTGTGAGAGCTAAGAGCCCTGCACAGGGTGTTTAGCTAACCCAGATGATGGAAAAATGGGTGAGAAGATAACAAGTCCTCAGTATGTGTTGCTACTTGAAACTTCTAGTCTCATGTGCCTGGAAATGCACACCCTTTGCACTTGATGATCAGACCTCAGTCCAAAGTCATAGCTAAAAGCTACAAAGAACTGGATTTTGTTGCTGGGAATGGCCTGTGCTTCCACTCCCCACCACTGCTTGCTATGCCAAGTACACCAGAGAAGGTAAGGTGGGTTTTCTCTGCAATATTTAAGATATAATGAAATCTCCAGCCAACCAGGCAAGTCACGGAGGATGTGGCTCTGCTTGGTGCCACTGAAGAGAAGGATAGGAAAGGATGGATAGCTGAAAACTCATATTCCTGTAAGGTATTGTCCTGGTTTGGGCCAGGATGAAGGTGGTTTTCTGTCTTGTACTTCTGCTTTCAACTAGGTGTCTTGTAAGTAGTTGAACTTGCTGAAATTAACAGCAAGTTTCTCAGACAGTGTCTGCTCCTAGGACTGATAACATTCCATGTTTATAGTTACAGCCAGAGACTGGTGTGCAGAGCCAAGGACACTGCTCAGCTCTGAGGAAAACAAAAAGAGGTCCCACCTGCATCCTTCCTTTGGGGAGGAACAGACAAGACAGATGCCAGAATTGACCAAACAGAGTATTCCATCCCATACACTTCATACTCAGTATAAATTTGAGGGATCACAAGGGTCAAACCCCTTTTTTTCCTTCCTTCTTCCCCTTCTTCACCTGCCCCTGTTTGCTTCGGCATCCTGGGAGGATTCCATCCATTCCTCTGCCTGATCCATGCCTGGTCCTGATCCATCCCAGCCCATATCTGTGTGTTCCTGCCTCCAGCTCCCAACTGCTGCCGACTCCAGGATTCCAGCCTGGACTTTCCCAGGGCTGCCCTGCAGCCTCGGTGGTGACGTGAGAGTTATTGGGGGAGAGGGGGCAGGAACGTGGTATCAATTTTCCTGTATATTTGTATAAATTTAGTAATTTCTCCTATTTATCATTACTGTTTCATTTAAGTTGTGTAGTTTAGTTTCCAACCCATAAGTCCCTCTCCTTTATTATCTCTCCTTCCTTTATCAGGGAGGGGAGAGTCATTAATAGAGAGCATCTGGCATTCAGTTTAATTACCAGGCCAGTGTTAAACCCTGACAGGTATCAAAAGCAGACAGTTAAGAAACATCTTAGAATGATGAAGAAAGGCTGCACTTAGCAGGATGTACATGCCCACAGACCTGGTAAATGGAGACAATGCCCTGGAAATGGCTTCTCAGAAAAACTTAAGGGTTACTTTTCTACTTTCCTCCAAAAGCAACATTGTCTAGTGACCAAAGTTCAGAAGAGTTGAAGGCCCCTTCCAACACAAACCATTTTGCGAATCCATGATTCTTCTGGAGGGCCCTATCTGTATGTGCTTGTTTAACAGTTTTGTTAGCAAGGTGGAGGTAAAACCTGAGTCCAGAGCAGTACCAGGAGATGTAGTAACAAAGGTAGCACAAGAACCATACAGCTCCTTGGGATTTATCCCAGACAACCTACAGCTGTGAAATTACAAATTAAATCTATTTGAGTATCTCTCTGAAGCATCCTGTCACAAATATACCCAGGTTTCAGTTTCATGAAATCTGTATGATTTACAGAATCTGTCCATTAGCCAAACAACTCAACACTGTAACAAATCAAACTGATTTTCTGAGCATCACATTGCAGGCATGTGAGCCCTTTACCAGACAGCCTGAACTGATGGGCACATACATTTGTCTGATGGACAAATACACACATCTACCTTCTATAAGCACCATTAGAGTGGCAGGGTGGCTAGGAAACTCCCCATGGCTAAAGGTGCAATGGTAGTTTTCATCCACCACAAATTATCCATAAATGTCTGAAGTTAACATTACAGAGCTCAACTCACTCAAAACACAACAGTGGCACCCAAGTGTTGCTCTTCATTTACCAAAGGAAGAGAAGCTGAGTTGTAGATAGCCCCTCATGCATGCTCCCTAGGCACAGCACAGCTAAAAAGCCCTGGATCCCCACTACCTGAAACTCTTTCATTTTAGGTCTCCTAAAAATATCTTTCACGTCACATAGTATTTTGGGATATATAGGTATAGGGTGTCATCAAGAAAGATGATTGTTGGAATGTCTTTGAATATGCAAGAGTAAGACCTGATTTCTGCATGGGCATGATGTGTTTTTGGAAGAACTGAGCATGAGTCACCTTGGTTTCTTTGGTCCTTGAATCTTCCTCCTGACTCACACTACTAACTGGAGCAGTGTCCAGTTGGGATACTCCCTCCACATCCCAGACCCAGCACTGCCCTACCACAACCTCTTGGGAGTGTTCAGTGGGAAAAATGAGAGCACCTCTCTCTGCAAATGCCTCCTGAGCATGGTGTTAGGAAGCTCCTGCTCTGCTGTGGAGCCTCCTCCCCAGGGAGCTTGCAGCATCCCTGGACCACTCTCCTCTTGCTCTTCCCTGCTTTAAATCCTCTCTGCAGAAAAGGTAAAAACTGTCCTTTTGCTGCACACTAACTTTACCACTGTGCTTTACCACTGCTCAAGTTGTATAGAACATCCTAAACTGAAGTCTTAAGCAGCACAAATTGTGTGCCTACCTCCAGCTCTTTGAGTCTCAGCACAGTAATAATCCATGCACTCTCTCTCAAGGGGCTCAGGAGCCAAAGACAGGCCTTTATTTTTCTCCAACTCCACCAGAATATATTTCCCCAACCCCTTCTGTGTTCCTAGCATGAGGAAGGGCTCAGTGCCCAGGGAAGCTGGTAAGGACACAATAATGTTCATACAGACAATCTTCAGCTCTCCTGACCAGGGAGGTCCCCTTTGAGCCCATGGCCACATTTCTGACTCTGAGCATCATTTTCATCTGTTGCTCAGCCCCTTTGGGCAGGCCAGTGTGTTGGATGGAAAGACACACACTGAGGCAAAGGGAAGCAGGAAGGGTCTGGCAGGAGGGTATTGGGTTTGGGATGGAGTGACTTAACCTCCAGTTACTGGGATTTTTCAGCCAAGAGTAACACTCCTGCTGGAGTGTGGAAAAGCCCCTGTCAGCACTGTTAAACCATTGTGCAGGGGCATGGAAGTGCTGGGTTAAACCACCACCTGCTTTCTGCAAGGCTGGACTTTCAGAGGTACAAAATTGGGGTCCCCAAGGCAGAGCCAGCATCCCTGGCACTGGGGGTGACGAACTGGGATTTCACCCTAGGGCTTCATCTGAATCCCCAGGATACACAAGACCTGGATGGAGAAGGAAATGATGGCAGCTCTTTGCCATAAGAAGCATAGAGCTTGTGTCTCCACCTGCTCTGAATGTCTCCATTCAAAAAATTTAAGACAGGGACTTCCCTGGGGTATGAGGCTGCCTTCAGGAAGCCTCTGCAAGGCTACACACACCCCAAAGTGCCACAGCACTGTGAATGGTGCTTTTCTGCCCCATTTTTGCTCCTCTGCTCACTAAAAGCAGATTTTTCACCTTAAACTCCCAAGAGGGAGCTAGTCCAGGCAAATCCTCTCACATTTCCTAGCCATCAACAGAGAGGAATGGTGACCTTCAAGGGAAGTCTTCTTGCCTAACTTAGACACCCATCCTGGGTGAACTATTTTGGGGCACCACTCCCCATTGCCTGGATAATCACCTCAGACTGAGCTGGAGCCCATCCTGAGTGACACCTGGCATCACTGACTGACTGGGCCATGATGCAAGTGCAGTATATGTATAGTTTCATTGGACATCCTTGCCCTGGAAATGAACCCAAATCCATCTCCACAGACAGTTGTGAGTTTTTAAAACCAGCCTTGTTTCTTCTGATCTTCATCAAACCACTGCTTGGTGGAAAACCACCCAAACAACTGCTGGAGGACCTGCCAGGGCCAGCTCTTGGACAGCATCTTGGCAGGTCTCTTAGGTAGGACTTGGCCCTGATGTCCTCCTGAGCAGCTGAGAAGGGCCCAGGCACCAGGAAACTGTGAGCAGTATTTACAAGCTGTGATATAAAGGCCCAAGTGCCAAGCAGCTCCACCAAGACATTGACTCAGCACAGAGGATGTTTTTCACTCAAGAAAAGGTGTTTCTCACAAGGAAAATCCCAACCTATTCTTTTTCTTCTGGACTTCTTTTATAACAATCATCTTAAGATGAACAATAGATTAAAAAAAAAATACTTCCCTGTGATTAAGAACTATGAAAAACCAGATTTTCCTCTGTGGCAGGGCTGGTGGCTGTCATCTCCAGTGGGTGTTGCAGGTGCCCATTGCCCTTGTACCTCTGCTCCCAGGTTATGAGTGGTTTTAGAGGACACAGGGGGATGAGGAGGCACTTGAGAGCTGGTGAAAATATTGTCAACCCTGGAGGTACCTTGAGAGAGGACCCTGGCCCTGAAACCCCACACAGAGCATACCTTGGGGCATTGCTTTCCCCAGACACTTTGATGCTGAAGCCTGAGATGCTGCTGAGAGGGAGGGTGCAAAGATACCAGTGACAGTCACACCCCATCTCCACTGCCAAGATGGAGATGGAGGTGAGGTTGTGTCTCCAAAGTTCTTGGATTGGTCACTGCCAGTACCCAGAAAGGGATCAACACCTTATTCCCTCTAACTTGTAAAGGAAAAAAAGGCAGTGGTTTAATGAGAACAGAAGCCACATTAATCAAGATGACAGGAAAGAAAAAAAAAAAGGTGCAGAGTATGAGCCAGACTGCCTACCACAGGCACCTCACTTGTGCCAAGAGAGCAGATAAGTCAGTCCTGACAGTAAATCCCTGCCCAGGCACTGGGGGACACAAGGTCTTCTGGAAGAGAAAAATAAATCAAGATGACAGGACCTCACTCTGGGGCATCCCCAAGTCCTTTTCCCCTCCTCACTGACCACGCAGGCAGGGAGAGAGGCAAACCAAGAGCCACCCAGTTGCTTTTGCCCATCTCTCTGAGGCAGAAGGGCTTTGCTCTTGCCTTGTTTCCTCTGAAACTGTTCCTCCAAGTGATTCACCCAAGATGCCACAGGAATGTGGTGGTGGATCAGGGAAGAGAGCTGCAGGGAAGTCTCCCATCTAAGTGGTTTAGCAGGAGCAGACATCCTCCTCCTTGTGTGGCTGAAGCTGCCAAGCATTGGGCTCAGAGCTCAGCCCCATCAGCCCCATCCCTTGTGCTTCCCAGATTTCCAGGAGCATCCCAGTCTTTGGTGCTGCTCCTGTCTTGAGGTTGGGCAATGCACTCCCTCTGAGGTGGGTGTAGGCTGAGAGGAAGTGGAGGATCTTACACTCATCCCAGGGGTTTATCCCATAGGGACAGGTGATGCTACCCTGCCAGCCTCTTTGCTGAGACCCATGACACCCCCTTTTTGACTCTCTTCACCAAAAATACTCAGGGTGGGCAGTGAAGTAGTGAACCATGGGGCAGCACACATCTCCATAGGGTGGAAAAGTAGAAGCAGCAGCCAGGACACTGCTCCTCACTCTTCCTCCTCATTACAGGGCAGGTACAGAGCTCATTGCCAGGGCAGAAAGCTCATTTGGAAGGTCTAAATTGCAAATACAAAGCAGGGCAATGCAGCACCTCCTCTGGTTCCTGGGTGGTAGATATTCCTGGTATTCCTGATACACCTCTGTCCAGTTCCTGCAGAGTACAGGGTGCAGGCATGGAGTAAGCTGCTTATTTACAAGTAAATGACATTGAATATTAACGTGCACTGCCCAGTTGTATGGGTTACAATATGCTGGGCTTAAGAAAAGTGTTTTGATTAAGGAAAAAGAATATATCTTTTCTCTATCGCTAGAAGCAAATTAGGAGCTAAAAAAACCCATAGTTTCAAGTCTACCTTACAAGACAGACTGCATCATGGATTTCTGCATTTTGCTCTCTCCAGATGCTGAAAAGTGTCTGAGTTACTGCTTGCTTTTTTTTTCCTGTCTCAGAGCTAAGGTTGAAATTTCAGCTGGGCTTCAAAAGTCTCTATAAGAGGCTTTTTCTTCCTATAACTTGGACAGAAACTTTCCATTTCCACAGCTACCAAACACTCAACAACTTGCTATTCACTTTAATTTCCAGCTCAGCTTTTTTCCCTCTTAGCATTATTATTACCACAATAAAACTAATTAGGTCTGATATGCCTAAAAGGACTTTGCCAAGATACCTTACCTTAAGTGTATTGTTCTCCAGCTGGGAGTTGCTGTGTGTGTGACCACATCTCCATCGAAACTTGTTTTACTTGGCTTGTGCCTCAATAGGATTAGGTCACCATTCACCCCACACATACACACAGCAAATTAATTAAATACCAAGCAGGAAATAAAACCAGCAAGACCCAGAAACTGAGTGTATTGTGTCCTTCCCTCTCACTGATGAGAATGCAGGGAAATGGGAAACTGCTGATCAGAGCAATGTGGCGTTTTGAACTTCTCTCCTATTTATTGGTTGCTGATTTTTAGAATAAGCTGACCTCCACCTTGTGTTGTAACAGGTCCTGGAGATGTCAGCTAATTTAATGGTCATGCCAAATAGACAGTGTGCACTCCATAGCACAGTAGCAGTTAAGATAGTACAGTATATTCATAGAGCACATCACCAGATAAAGCCAAGAACCAGCATCAGCTGGTGAGGAAACATATTTTTCTTTACCAATATTAATTTGCATGACAACAACATCAGTTTAAACCAAGATTATATCTGGTTTGGTGAATCAAGTATAGTTTACTTCATTCTACTGTATTATAACTCGTAGGAGTTCCCTGGGGGTCCTACCAGAGGTGATGGATGCTTTGGTGTGGCAGGTGCTCTGTGGATGTCTGCAAGCTGAGGTTTAGATTTAGCATGGCTGCTAGAGGTACAAAATGTCAGGTGGGAGATGTGGGCTGTGGAAGGACAAGGACACACGGAAAAAGAGAAACAGAGGTAATTAAGGACTTAGTGAATTTGAAAGCTCCTGTGGGTAAAGCGATGCCAGACCTTTTACCCCTGGCAGGTTCAGATGGCAAATGCTGCTGTGAAGAGCAGAGATCAGCAAACCTGAAATAAAACTTATTTTGTATGCAATATAAAAATTTTTTTTGCTTCTCTGTGACCTCTAAGTTGAAATGGGGAGAGAGAAGCAAAGCAAACCCCAGCAGGCCAGGGTTGGATATATGCAGATGGCAGCAGGACAAGCACAATGCCTGTAAAGCTGCCTCTCAGAAAAGTACAGAAATGGGGCCATTTACAGTCAGTGGAGTTCATGTCTCCTCCCCAGCAAATATATCATACCTAGGGGAAGTTTTATACACAGGAGGAGAACCTGTGCTGAGACAGGCACATGTTTAGAGTTAATGCAGCATCCATAAATGTCATGTTGCCATATAAATCCCTTCACTCTGGATGTCTTGGCTTCATTCTTCACACAAGCTGCTCCAGCTCAGTTGCCTTTACAAACAGAAAGGATTTCTTTGGCTGCAGGCTCAGCTGGAAGCCCTGAGCATGCTCTGCTGCTGTGCACAGCTTCTGGATTTCAAAGAGCAAACACAGGAGCCCCAGAGCAAGCTGCCATCCTCTGGTGCCACTGGGAAGCAGAGGGTCCAGCATTACTCCCCAGCATCCATAGGAACTGCTGGAGCTGATTTACTTCATTTGCCAGGTCCTCATGGGTGCAGGATAACAGTGGGAGTGAGCAGGGCATACTCAGACCTGTATTTATCCCTGTTTAGTGCATCCCATGGAGTTGTCTTTGCACCACCCTGCTTGATGTATCTAACCTAGGTGCTGGGTAGCAAACGTTGGTTTTCTGGGCTCTTTCTACAGTCAGTGGAGAGAGAGAAATTTCTCTGGAGGATGAGTCAAAGACACTAATTTAGAGCAGGGCAGCAGGCACTAAAGCAGAGCAGACTAGCATGGAAACAACCCTGACATGATGCTTACTCACACAGTTGGAACAGCCCCTGCCAGGGCAGGAGCAGAACAAGAGGCTCTGATGAAGTTTTCCCTGCAAGCCATAAAGGATCTGAGGAGGGAAATTGTGGTAGTGGTGTGGAAACCAAACTGGACAAAGACACAGGGTCTTGGCAAAGGGCATCTGCACCTACTCTCAAGTTGCTCTGCAACCTCAAGGCAAAGAGAGGTCAGCAAGAGGCTGCCCCACACCAGCAGCCTTGGGAGAGGTGATGGAGCCAGCAGTGACAACCAGGCAGAGGCTCAGCCCTCATCCAGGCACAGAAACACCACGGGTTGCCACAGCAATGAAGTGGAAAAGCTTTGCTGAGGTTGAAGAAGCAAAGACAAAAGGCTGGAAAAACAAACATCTGGGATCTGCAGGCACTCTCTGGCTCACGTCAGCACGCCAAGAAAGGAACTGAGGACCTAAAATGCCTGGGAGACTAATCAGCAGCTCTGAATAACAAGCTCCAAGCACAAACATCTGGCTGATGGGAGCTTGCTGCTACTCACAGATATTCCCATCCCAGCTCAGAACTGCCTGTCCACAACACCAGCCTCAGCATAGGCTGTAAATCCTGAAAGGGCCCTGGACCACCCTGGATGTGATAAATGGGCAACAGGCCACTCTGAGCATGACAAGGCTTGGCAAATAACCAGTCTTCAAGGTGTAGGGATGTGGTATTTAGGGGGCCACACTCCTGCTTGGCTGTGCTCAAATGGTCCTAAGCACTCAGCATTAATGGCTGTTGCCAAAGGAGTCAAAAGCTGCTGTTTCATTCTAGTATGGTCCCTCAGGTAGGGTCCTGTTTCTAAGCCAGTATTTCAATTCTCAGTAGACATTTTGAGTCAGGGAAATACAGGTTATATTTGAAATCCAGCATCTTATATGATGGCCAAAGTCTCTCCCTGCTGCTTTGTCAGACACGGGAGCATCAGAAACTCCCAAGTGCTGCACAATTCACTGCCTCATACAGGGAAAAGATTCTCACACTGGAGATTGTCACATAATGCCCATGGAAAACAAGGTCTTAAGGTGTGAGTCAGGTCTCCACATCCACGCAAGCCTGGAGCCCTCTTTACAGTCTGATTTCTGGGGAAGGAGGGCTGCAGTCACAGTTACTCCTGACAAAATGTCCATAGGGCTTATAGGTGCCCTGCAGCAAACTCTTCTCTGCAAGCACCTAAATTATAGAGCATGCATTCCACTGCTGGTTAATGATATGATGGTGGCTTTCAGCTGCTTAATCCTAGGTTAATAATTGTGCTGGAGTGAGGTAACTGCATAGCAAGTGCCACACCACCACACATGAACACACAGCGATACCTTTGAGCAATCCCACACTACTTTGTTTTTTAGCTCTTTTGTGAATAACTGCTCCATGGTCTGCAAAATCTTCTAAAGTCCTGCTATCAAGTACACTTACCTGTAAAATCTGCTGTCGTCCCTTGCCAAATACCTGGGAGCAGGCAGCAAATGTCCCCCTGTAAGTCTGTGTTACCATTTGTGTGTGTGTGAGTATATGAGGGCTTAAAATCTGGTTATGAAAGTCAGTCCATAATTTTTCTGTGAACATTCATTTTGCTTTTCTCACATTTCTCTCACACACATTATCTGTCCTTTCCACAGCTTTGGATTGCATCACTTCAGCAATAGCAAGAGCCAGGATGTGGACAGTCCTAAAGAGCAGATGATCTCCATTACCCCTCACCCTTCTTGCAGAAGCAATCACATTATCCATACCAGGCACCATCCACACAGCCCCACAAGAATTGCGTAATAGCATAGCAATTAAAAAAAAAAAAATGAAAGAAAGAAAAAGAAAAGAGGGCAAAAAACTCTTGAAACCTACTGTGAGGAAGGCAGGATATGGGCTCTGGTATTAACAAAGACACTTCCCTTGTCTTTTGGCAATGGTAATTTAGGAAGAGTGAAATCTCAATTATTTTGAGCTGCTTTATCTGAACAGCTTGTTCTCATTAAGCAACACAAGCACTTCACACCTAATTGAAGAGGGCAGATAAAATGAATGTCCTAATCAGAGGAAAGGAACTGAATGTCTCCACAACAGAGAGTGCAAGAGTTGGCTAGGGGAAAAACAGTTCTAGTGAGATCTTGTTTCTCAGAGCTTCAATTCCCTTCTCCAAAGATGAGGGTTACAGGATTTATGTGTTTTACAGAGTTTTCTGAGCTTTTATATTCCAAAGCAGAAAGTTCTGTATTTAAAACCCAGATTGTGTGGGGTCCTGAGGAACAGAGGAGCTGGGACTCAGGTTGAGATACTTCACTTGCGTGCAGTGAAGTCCTTGTGCTTCTCTGTGCAAATTCAGAGCATGAGCTCAGAAACCACCTTTTTCCATGAATGGTACTGCAAGGCCTTGCCTACCACTGCAGTCTAGTCTCTGATGATCTGGAAACCCATTCTCCAGTAAGGATCCTGGATAAATTGCCAGGCACTCGAGCCCATGACAGGTTGAGCTTTCAGTGATTAGATGTTTAGTCAATAAAAGTTTGTAATGTAAGCTGCATGTCGGAGTGTCACAGATCAAGTCATTTAAGTCCACATTATCCAAGAAGGTGAAAATCCTGGCTAAGCAACATCCATGGGATTTGGATGTGTGTTGCCTCACATTCATGGCAGAAAGGAGGAATTTCCAAAGCTGGATCACAGATCCCCCTCAAGATCATTGGGTGCTTTTGGAAATCTTCCCATGTGTCTAAATGATTTAACAAGAATTTAGGTTTGCTTTGAGGAGAATGGTAACATGGTCAAATGTGCTGCAATCCTGACCTCTTTCCCCCTCAACTACTAAAGGCAGGAGAATAAACTGTAGGAGATGTACCCAGGGCTTCAGTCTCAGAAGTTTCTAATGCTGGGACAAGAGGGATCCTGGTGACAGTAAGTAATTATTTTCTCTATGTGCTTTTGTAACCCCATTTGCCTGCAGGGCAAGGACAGACTTGCTTAGCTTAATGAAAGTGGTGTGGTGCTGTGCAAGTGCCTGGGAGGTGGAAAAGGACTAAGAAATGGTGGATTGTCATTTCACCACTGGAAAAAAAAATCTTTTGGGAGCTGGAGAGTGTCTCATCAGCTAAAACCTGGGCCATTTATTGGCTGGTGAATCACAGTCATGTCATTATTTGTCATTGGAATGGCAACTGGGATTGGAGAGAGCATGGACAAATTCCTACTTCTGCTCAGCTCCAGACATTCTCAGCCAAGGATGCAGCCAAGCAGGTGTTATAGCCCCAAGACCCAAGATATCAAGCTTGACTGAAGGGACAAATTCCAGCCACCACTCTCATCAGGACATGGATTACAAAATTAGGGGCAAAATAGGTGTGAGCCCCTGGGCAACAACAATGGTGACACCTCTCAATCTTCTAGACCTAAAGGTCAATATACCAGCAGAAAATCCATCAAAAGAATACACAGAAGGTTTTTACAGGGAGGGAAGGAAACTTCTGTTCTCACTCTTCAGCTAGGGCAGAAATTAATGGGAGTTTGAGTGAGTGGGGAAGAGCTCAGCAAGATCAGGGCACTGACCCCCTGGGGGATTGGCAAAGAACGTTGCCTGTGGGGATCTGAGGCCTCTCCCCAAATGTGATTTAGGGTTAACACATGTAAACTGCAACACAAGCTCAGCTGGAAAGACTGGATGACCAATTTGTTTAATCTGATTCCCATTCAGACAGATCTCTCTGTTCTGCCTTGGTGCATTTAATCCCATTAATAAGCACATCACTGCTCTGGCACGCAGCACCCACACTTCTCACAGCAGCCACTGTTACTGAAAGACCAAACTGCTGATCTACAATGCTCCTTTGGAATACTTGTGATGCACTTCAAGTGAAAAAGCACCAAAAAAATCATTAAAAATTGCATCATTTTGAGTGTACTTCCTTTCATACACTCCCATTCTAGTGATCCTACCACTTAGTAACATTTCTGTATTTAATCCCTTCCTAAAATAACCTTTTTCCATTGAGAAATTTGCAAGGGTTTGGAAGGGAGGAAGTTGTTTGATGATTGGATGGAAGGAGAGAAACTAAATGATTTCCTGGCTGAGCTTTATGTGTCAAGTTTTAGCTTGCAGCCAGAGTATTTTAGCCAAGTTATAAAATCTGAAGGTAATTCCAACTCTCTCCCTTAGTGATTTTTATGAAGTAACTCCTGATATGTGCTAAAATAAAAGGAGACTTCACACCATGGAGGTGCTCAACAAGAATGAGGACACCCATCCCTGAGCAGAAGGAAAGGGCAGGAGCACAAGTCACTCTAGGTAGAACTGTCAGAAAGCAGAAAGTCAGCCCCAGCTTACTGAAAAATGGTGAACACGTTGATGAGATGCTCAGCTGGAGGGTGTTACGGTCATGTCTTCCAGCAAAAAGGACACAGAAGTCCATCACTAAGCCATGGAGGAGAGGAGATGAGAGGAGAGGAGAGGAGAGGAGAGGAGAGGAGAGGAGAGGAGAGGAGAGGAGAGGAGAGGAGAGGAGAGGAGAGGAGAGGAGAGGAGAGGAGAGGAGAGGAGAGGAGAGGAGAGGAGAGGAGAGGAGAGGAGAGGAGAGGAGAGGAGAGGAGAGGAGAGGAGAGGAGCCATGTGCACCAGAAACCCATGGTGAGACTTGGGTCCCTGAAACCCAAGATTTCAGGTGAAACCCACTGTGAAAATGCTGGGACTATGGGCTACATCCACATTAGCTAATTAGTTGGAGCAACAGGAGCACATCTGCACGCTGAAGTTCCAGATGTGTTTGTAAAGAGCAAATACATGGGGAAAGGGGATCAGGTGCATGATGGGCCAACCATGGATCCCTTGTGTTCCCACCAGGAGCTCGAGCAGAGGGGTGTCTGCAGCAGCCTGCCTGGCTTTTCCTCGGGAGGAATCTACTCAGTGTGCACCTCTCTGGGGACCAAACCAACACTTGCTAAACCAAGACATGTTTACTCCTCATTGGGCTCTCTCCCTGTCACGAAGGAGATACTGCACTATTTCAACAGAAGTTCTTCTTGACAAATCTAAGACTGCTGTCCCCAGAAGTGTTTTCCCTGAGCTCCACTGGCTTGGGAAAACTCTAGAAAACAGTAGCTCTCACAACCACTGCACACCCTGCAAGGCAAATGGTTTCACACTTGCCTCCCATCATTCCTGATGGGCTGGCTCCAGCTTCTTGAGGTCTCAGCACTGGGCTGATGGGGCCCCTGGCAGCTCGGCTGCAGACAGGAGGTGGTGATGAATGTGCAATGAGGCTCCAGGATTGTGTAATTCAATTGTATCTCAGAAACAGCAGCTGGCAGCTCCCCAGAGAGCCATCTACCACTGGAGCTCACTGAATTTCTCTCCCTGAAGTTTCACTTGAAAGCTCAAGCACAGAGGAGGGCTGGCTCAGCTCTAAACTAACCCTCCTGTTTCCCTCCACTTGACACACTCCAAATCCTTACTGGCGCTGACATCCACACTCTCCCAAACTCCCATATTTTTCAAGAACAGTTGAACCAACAAGTGCTGGGATGCAGAGCCTGGGAAGCCACCTTGGCTGTGTTTGAATGCCTTCTGGAAAGATCCTAATGCAAGACAGACGTTCACGATATGTTTACACTTGTAACTAAGTGTTGGCTACACTTGAACTTGGCTGTAATGAGCACTCCCCAAAATACCACACATGAAATGCAGGCAAGGAGACAGGGAAAGTGGTTTCAGAGTTATGTGTGAAGGAAGGCAGATGTCTAGAAGTAAGAAGCTAGTAGATCTGATGATCCCCATATTGCCTCCCAGCTCTACTAATGACTGCCTGCACCCTAATGCCAACAAAAAGTTGGTTTCACACTTCATTTGGGAAGTGAGTCCTTCAGACACAATCAGAAAATGTTTTTCAGGTACACCATGAGGCTAGAGCTGGACCAAGTTCAGTAAAAAACACAGATGTTCAATTCTACTCAAGAATTTCAAGAAATGTGGTTTGCCCCAACTTTTTCTGTGTGTAAGGAGAGGATGGGAAGTGAGATATGAGAGGAGACACTGCTATAGACTCAAGGCAATGAGTGTCAGACTTGCTTACGTGAACACCTAGTAATTTGGATAAGGTGACAGAAAGGACATCCAAAGTAATGGGATAACAGTTAAAAAAACAACCATTTGTCCAACAGCCACATGTTAGCTCTCATGTGCCTTTCGAAGTCAGTGACATCGTTGCTGGGTAGGTGTAAACTCATGTCTTAGGTCACTGATTTGAATAGTTATATTTAGAGAAGATTATTGAAAATGCATGTGACATCCTTGTGTATCCCTTCAGTTTCTAAGGGACTATTTCCCAGGTACCTCAAAGCTTACTTATTCAAAGGCCTTTTCAAACAGAATAAAACTGATGCATATGTAACAATAATAAAGAAATGAGAAAAGTATAGGGATAATCCAACAGAAACACCAGTTGATTCAGTTACTGGGCTGAATCCCAAAGTTCAGTCTTCTCCTTGGGTTTGCAAACAACCTTTTGCCTCTTTGTTTTGTGAGCTCTTCTTACATCACTGTCTGATGTAGACTTCCATTTGGGGTTGACCAGACAAGGTTCCACTTCTCCTGCTTATCAAAGTACCCTAAAGTAACAAGGCCACTTTTGCAATCTGAATGAGGCTTCAGATTTCAAACTCATTTACTACTACTCATTTACTTTACTTCTGTACATATGACTTGGAGTTCATGAGGTCTACACAAAACCACATACAAGGGAAGAGGGAAAGGGCAAGTTCATGTAATAAACTCAACATTACCTGAAAAGATAGTCAAGTATCTTCAAGCACCAACTCCCCTCCATGTTAAATTGCAGGGGGTTGTATGCAGTTATACCTAATCAATTCTGAGGTGAGTTTTGAATCTTGTATGGCAACACAGAAGATGAAGACATATGTTGCCTGGTCTTAAAAACCCTCATTAAATGATGAACTTACAGGAATGGCCATGACAAATCCTAACTGCAGATGGGCAGTCCTCAGTCTTTATTCTGTGTGTGTATTATGCATTTAACCACTATAGGTGTTTCAGCACACACACAATTCCCACACAGCATCTGCCAGGCTTGCAAAAGTTCAGAGGTAGAGGACACAGCTCTGCTCAGCTTGGACAAAACACAACCAATTCACTGTTGCAGATTTCCCATGTCTTCAAGAGCAATGTGGTGTTATAGGGCACTTTCACTCCTTGTAGCCACCAGAGTCTAAAGTCTCCTGAAGGTCACCTCACAAATCCCTCTTCCTATTTCCATCAGGACCCCAAACAAAACCCTGTAGCAGCCCTGTTATTCCAGCCTCCCTTTCAACAGCTGCTGGACCCCTTCGAGGAGGGGCTTGTGATGGCAGGACCATTGCCCCAGCCCCAGCTGGTGGCAGGTCACCAGTGTGCTGCAGGACTCAGTCTCTTTCCTGCTCCTTTTTTTAAACTTCATGGTGTCAGCTGAGTTGAACCAGTTTTCTGGACTCTTTCCCATTCCCTTAATACTTTAGCAAAGAGCACCCCGAGTGGGAAAGGGCTCAGCACACATCTTTAAAGGAACACACAAGCACTCCTTGGCTGTCACTGCTGTGACAGAGATGGATCTGTCCTTGTCCTCCCCGTTTTTAAAGCTGCTCTGGTGTGGCTTGTTGCCACAGGGAACTTAAAAAGACTTCTGTTCTGAAGTGATTTTAGAGGACATCCTCCATACAGCAATGCTTGTTCTCACCCTGACTCTTCGGCTGTAGTGGAGCTTGGTGAGAAAAGAGCCTTGGACAACTTCTGACCTTGCTTTTAGGGCTGCTTCTTGTTCACTCCTGTGGTTGGGATTTCTGTGTGATCACAGCTGTATAAAGTTTCCCATGGCCCACAAGGAGACAAATCACCAAGGATGGGGTTTAGGGCAAGGACATTGAGTTCTCCATTACATGGTATACAGCCCCCCCAAAAAATATTTTCTGTCAGTCATACTAGAAAATAACATGTTGGAAGCTCAGGTCTAGTACAGGGCAATGAGGACAACAAAGATCAGTTCTGTTTAAACCATATTAGATCTGATTTCCTGGATAAAACTGTTTGGGGTCATCCCCTGTGCTTACCAGATGAACTCAGCAGGTGCATAACTTCCCTAGGAAAAAAAATCCAATCCCTTTCTGAGTGCTGAGATCCAATCCCTTTCCATCATATCCCCTGGCAAACTGAAGATTAATGATCTACTTCAGTTTAAAAAAACACTTCCTTTAAGTCGGGTTATATGAACCTACATTGCTCCCAATTTCCAGTTGCAGATCAAATAAAAAAATAAAAATAAAAAAAAAATAAAAAATTAAAAATTAACAGTTCTGGTTTGATTTCCAAGTCAGGAAATCCTTGCTATAATTGCAGCCTCCCAGGTAAGTCCTGCTCCCCCTAGGCTCCCACCCAAGCTACATCCAGGTGTTTCAGGAGGTGCTGCTTTCCTCTCCAGAGAAGCACTGTGGCCTCTGGCAATCACTAATTAGCACTTTGCTGATCAACCAAGTGCCAAAGAGCATTTGCTTCTGTATCACTGCTAACTCTGTAACCAATAATTACATTTTTGTCGGGCTGCCAAAGTCCTCACACACACCTGCATGCTGCCCACACAGTCATTAGGAAGAGATTTATAATAATTAATTGTAACATTCCTATCATAAGTCTCCCCACCCACTTCCAGCAGCAGCATGTAAGCCCAGTGATGGGCATGTCTTATTTCCTCTTGTTACCCAGGTTTACAGCATTAGAATAAAGTCAGTTAAAAACATCTTCTGTTTGCATCCTTTTGAAGCTTGGATGCAATTTTTTCTCCCCCTGACATCTTAATTTAATTTTAGGTGAGGCATCACACTTTCTTTTCTCCTTCTTCTCTATTCCCCTGGTTATTTGTTCACCCCTTCCTGACTAGTCTAGACAGCCCTACCACTTAGGATTTTTCTGAGATGGATGCTTTCCAAACTTCAAGGCTCTCCTCCCACAGAACATGGGCCAAGCTTCACAAAACCAAACCTCTACCCACAGATCACCACTTCCCCACCTAGCAATTGACTTCCAGAGCTGAAGAAGTGGGAACTGAAGGCAGAGCATGATACTCATAACTTCCAGGGCTCTTTCCAGCTTCCAAAGGTATCTGTTGCCCACGCAGCATCCCATCAAGCTGCATCCCTTGTGCTGGGATTTCCCCCCTCTCCCTGCTCCATGCTCACACAGGGAGCTTCCCAGGCTCTTAATGCTCCTCAGCCCCTGCTGCAGTGCTCCTCTTGTTCTTCATGCTGCTCGTCTTTGGGAAAGGAAAAAGCCCTGTTGAAATTTTCCTTCTCCCCGATTTGCTTCTAATCTGTTTTGCATTTTATTCTTTCTTTTCTTTTATTTTTTTTTCCCCTCGCCATGTTCTGGTTTTACATCCTTCTCAGCTTTCACTTTCTCTCGCAGGTTGCTGGCACCACTGACATCCATCTGCACTTAATCTTTTTGGGGTTAAGTCTTGCACACAAATATTTGCTTTCCCTGTTGGCACTTCCAGCAGTCTAGGCAAAACTCTGAAATTTCCCTGTGGCAACAGCAGTGGGAGGTCCCAGACAGTCAGGGAAGGGGCTTTACTCCCTCTTTTCTCATGGATCTGCATCACAAAGCATTTGTGGGAGCCAATTCCCATCCAGGATAGGACAGAAACAAGCTTCTTGGAGGCTCAGACATCAAGCATGATCTGCAATATTGAATCCTATGCTACAAGAGGATAGAGGATGGAGGTCAACAGGCTCACAAGTGCCATGGAGGGTGTAAATAGGCACTGACAGCATCTTCCATCAGTAGAACTGAGGGCATTAAATGATAGAGCAGCAGCTAGGCTTAAGGCAACCAAAAAGTGGTTCATTATTCACAAGAGGAGGCTGGGTAACTTCATGGAAGATAAATACACTGAAAGGCACTGAATATGCAGAAACAACTGAGTATACAGAAATAACTTGACCACAGAGAGTCCTTTACCTGAAAACACCTGGGAGACCATCAGCAGGAACCACCAGATGTTGTTGCCCTCTTCTTAATCTCCCCCCCAGATACCTGCTTTACATTGGTATCTCCTGCTCTTTTCCAGAAACTGAGGGTTTTTCTGAAAAGCATGTCTCCTCTGCTTGCCATGGGGCAATCCTCTATTCCAGCCCCATGAACAGAAGCAAGATTGTGGTTTTTTTGGCTGGTTCTTCATGACATCTTTAGGTTCCTCCAGCCCCAAAGTACCCAACAAAGTTCACACCAACTTCTTCCATCACAGCCACTGATTATACACATAATAAATTGCAGGTGCAGGCTCAGAAAGAGGAGAAAGAGGACTGTATTCCTTAACATGTGATTCTTCCTTTGAAGTCAGTGTGAGTTTCAGCAGATTTGGTACAAGGTCCTAAAGTGCTTCCACCAGGTTGCCAGTACCCAGGACAGCAGATCAGATCTGGCTACTCAATAGATTGCTTAACTTGAATATAGTTTGGTTTCCAGTCCAAACTTTCAAAATCAAACCAACACCCACCTTGCACTTCTTTTGTAGCCCCAACTTCTATTCTCCACATTTTTCCCAGAATACATTATTTTACATAAATTCAGGGCTTCCAGTACTGGAGCACCTGCCCAAAGGACTCTCATACTCCACTCTGCTGTTGGCACAGTGCTTTGGAGCCCTGTATGCAATGAAATTCAGTCTTAACTCATATTTTGGGATCAATACTGTGGAAGACAAGCTCCCTAACTCCTTTCAACTGCTGCTTAAAAAATATACAACCAAGAAGCCAATCCCAAAATAGAATATTTATGCCTAAAATGCATGGAAAAAAATAAGTTCAGAGTCCCATCTAGACTACGTACTTGGAGACCAAATAGAAAAAAGCCCTAAAACCAATGTTGAAGTAATTTAGAGCTCTCCATGTAACAAGGATGTCTTACACGTTGGTTCCAACAACACTGCCTGGATTAGAAAGCTTATTCCAGTTGTTACTACAGGGTTTGGAGCCTAAAGCTTTCTGTGGTCAGAGACAGTGTTCCCTCTTGGTAAAGGATTGATAACATGTGTCCTCTCTTTTTTTTTTTTTTTTTCCTTTTCTTTTCCTAAAGCCATTTTGAAAAATGTTTTCAGTTTCATTTACACATTTTGTGCCAGTTCCTAAATCAAGCTGTAACTGACCACAAGCTTTTTTTTAAAAAGAGGGCCAGGGGTTTTGGAATTTCAGAACACAAGGAATTTAAAGCAATTTAGAAAACTGGATTTAAATCCATAAAATAAAACTCAATGTCTTACACGCATTCAGCAAATCTTATCCAAAAGGTTTTATAAGCCAGAAGATAAAGACTCCAAAATGCATCATAAGCTGCAGCCAAATTCAAGCCACCTGGTCCACAGAGCAACGACTGCAGGAGGACTCCAGGCAGTCTGCAATGCTTGTTTCAAGCTCTGGACTTTTCCAGAATCCACTGAATTTAGACACAGAACTGCTGTATCCAGGAAAAGAGCCAGATGAGCCAAATGAGGCAGAGCCATTGTCATGGTCAGGGAGTTGTAGCATTAAATGGTCCAGGACAAGGTCAGACACAACTAAGTCCATATAGGACCAAGGCCAGACCCCAGTGGGAGCTCCAATGGGCTCTGGTTCTGCAACATTAATATATTTTCTTCATCCAAAAGACAAGCAGAATCCAAAATCAGGGATTTGCAGGGCTCTTCACAACACTGGCTGCAACACAAGAGCTCTTCCAACTCACATACTGTGCTGGGCATGGATTTCTGAATCACAGTGCTGCTCTAGAGAGGTCAGGAACCCCAAAATGCAGCTGTCACTCCCAGCACAACCTGGGTCATGGGAAGAACCAGGTCTCAATATTTGGACTTCATGTGTTATGTGCTGCGAGATGCACAGTCATTAACCTGCCCCTTCAGTATGAATTTCTGCCTGGAGAAAGCATTGGTGCTGTAAAGCAGGGGACACACCACTGGTATCAGTTAGCTCTGTTTTGTCAGGTGTTCCTTTAGGCAGTATTTCTGTTGGTAATTCTCATAATTAAAAGCTCTTTCTCATAATTAAATAAAATTAAGTGTGATGCAGCTACCCATCCTGTGCCACCTGAAAAGCCCACGTGGGCTCCAGCTGCCATGGGAGAAGATGATGTCCCAGTGATGAAATACTGAAATTCCTGGTGAATTCCCAGCCTCATGCCCTGTCTCTCAGATCCCCTGTGTCATCTCAAAGAGACACAGGCAGCTGGGTTGCTCCCATAAAGGTTGGTGTCTGTCTGCTGATTCCCAGCCAGGGCTGGAACTGGCAGTGACACCCAGTAGGCCTCACCTCTGAGCTTTCTGGGCTTGAGGGTGGAAAAAATAAAGAATTTAATGTTTGTTCTTTTAGTAGTTTCCCTGAAGAGGAAAAAAAAACAAACAAACAAAAAAAAAACCGAAGAGAAGAGAAGAGAAGAGAAGAGAAGAGAAGAGAAGAGAAGGAGAATAAAGAAAGGAAAGGAAAGGAAAGGAAAGGAAAGGAAAGGAAAGGAAAGGAAAGGAAAGGAAAGGAAAGGAAAGGAAAGGAAAGGAAAGGAAAGGAAAGGAAAGGAAAGGAAAGGCAAGGCAAGGCAAGGCAAGGCAAGGCAAGGCAAGGCAAGGCAAGGCAAGGCAAGGCAAGGCAAGGAAAGGAAAAAAGAAAACAAACAAAAAAAAAAAGATTCCCTGGGATCACCTCAGAGGAAGGGACAATATACTGAAAGCAAACATTAACACTGCAATAGCCACATTCCCAGCTCAGTAAGGTTGGGTTGAGACCAGCCCTGGCCACTGCCAATGTGTTGTTAATGTTTAAAAACACATGTGGGCTTAGGAGCAGGTCAGGGTACACAATTAATTAGCCCTGGGCAAGCCTGAGATCTCTCCATTTCAAAACTTAGGAAATGCTGTAAATACCATAGCAAATGCAATTACCAGAGCGTGATAAACACCATTTCATTAGCAGGGACCACAGGAGGCTTCTCCCATTTCAGGCATTTCTGACAATGAGCAGGAACCAAACCAGAGGCTGATCCTGAAATCCAGACACAGAACAGGCAATCGAGTGCCTCAGGGATCCCTCCAGTCTGGTATTTTGGCTTTAGCCCTTCTCTGTCCCAGCACTGCAATGGAAGGAGCCAGCTCCTTTACATCCTCAACATCTGCAATGTGTTTCTGGAGCAATGTCCCTCCATAAGGAGCAGGATGCATCCTAGCAGCTCCAGGATGCCCCTGACATGGAAATGCCAGGACAGTTCTGTGAGTCTTTCAGCTGCTTCTAGGAGTTAAATATTGGAGGGTTTTGCCACTAGATGTGTTTTTACTACATTTTTATTGCATCAGGAAAAGCCTGAGCATAAAATATTATTTTCAGGATACACTTAATCTACACCTTTGGGAAAAGAACCAAGAATCACATTTGTTCCCCTGTCCTTTGAAACTGAGACTTAAGAAAACACAGGCTCAATGAGGAGTTCAAGGGACAGACCATGAAGTGTTCACTGGACTCAGACAACATGTGCCTGAGCCTAAAACATGTAAAAGGGCAGAAACCCAGTCACTGATGGTAGGAACAACCCTTCCCTGGGTTATTTTAAAACCCTTCCCCTTGGTTTTCTTCCAATCTACAGACTTTTCCCAACATCAGTGTTATCGTCCAGCATGGCTGTATTTTTTTGAAGATCCCAGGGAACTTGCCAGTGATTTTTAGAAAAATTCACCTATAGGCTGTCTACTCAAATTCAGACCATGGAGCTGGGCTTGAGATGCCACATGGTACCTCCTGGAGCTACTCAGCCACAGCATAGGAGATCCAAACCCTCTCCAGATGGAGCAAGATGTTGCCACATCCATCCAGTCTGAGGAATTAGACTTGGACACGGGCAGTGGTTTGAAACTCTAGGTAGTTCCTCCCAGAGCCATGTCATGACCTGTGCAATGAATCTTTCTCCAGAGGCAGGTAGCAAAATGAAAATGTTGTCTTCTGCCTAAGAGACCCACTAAATGATGACAATTTCACCACATCAGCTGGTTACACACTTCATAAATTATTTCATCATTTCCTGTTTCCATGTTTTTGCTTTTTTTTTTTAAATTTTCTCTCATTTACATCTCGGGTTTTTTTAAGATTCATAGAATCACTAAGTCTGGAAAAAAACCTCTAAGATCATCAAGCCCTGGCATCAGCCCAGCACCACCAGGCCCACTAAACCAAGTCCTGAAGTGCCACATCCATATGTTTCTTGAACAACTCCAGGGATGGTGGTGACTCCACCACTTCCCTGGGCAGCTTGTTTCAATGTCAGTGCTCTTTCAGCAATTTTATTTTTTTCATAATATCCAATCTAAATGTCCCCTGGTGCAACTTGAGGCCCTTTTATTTGTCTCTACTTCCAGATACTTCCCAAACAGAGGTACTTACAGGCAAAAACAATCTTCCTGTTTCCTTCCCACAGATAAACCACAAACATAAAGAATCTCATTGTAAGACATCTTTTATGTGCCATGAATAAACTCTCTCCCACCCACCTGAGACCTCAGAGCTCTTCTAAAGCATGGCCTGGCATCTGGTAGAGTTCCCCTATGATCATACAGTCTAAGCCCCTTTCTCATTATCCCTCCTCTTCCACACCCCATGATGATGCTTTTAAGCTGGAAAAGAGCATTTCTGTTCTGCAAGAAAATGGAGGATTCTGAGTGGGTGCAGCTTCTATGTTCATGCTTCAAAGGCTCTGAAACAGGACTTCTTTACCCATGTAATGGAAACAGGGACTTACAGCATCCAAATTTCTGTTCTTACACTCAGCCAGCATCAGTACAAGTTGTTCCTCCATTTTGACTTTTCCTTCTCCCTCTCCTCAAATACCATGGAGTTATGCAACTAGCTGAATTTTTTCCACATTAAAAAATTATAATAAAACACATCCATAAGGACATAATTGTGTTCAGACCTTGTCTAAAAGCTCTGGAAAGATAAAAAGCAAGCCAAACAAATGACTGAGCTCTGAAATGGGTTTAAAGTGAAGAAAAATGGAGGTGATAAACCCATTACATTTGGAGGCAACAAGGACGATACTTGTCACAGCCCACCTGGAGAAGAAAGACAGGCTTCATAGCACTAACATGCTTTGGTTGGAATAAACAACCAAACCACATTTGCTCATGTCTCAATGAACCATTCTCCTTACTCAGATAAGGCAGTGCCTGAGCAACCAGGCTGGAAGACACAAAGAGGGAAGGGTACAGGATGTGTATGAATAAGCTGACAGAAAAAGTGTTCAGAAAGTTGTTTCTAATCCAAATGAACATTAATCCTGGGTCAAAATGAATTGTGAAATTATCATCACTTAGTGGGTCATCATTTCCCCTACCACCCCTGCCTCACTTTTACCATCTGCAGAATGGGCACAGCTCTGCTGCCCTGCATGGTGGGGAAGGTCAGTTTGGAGGTGACAGTGAGCAGGTACTACTTTGCATTTTTGTCCCATGTCTTAATACAAAACACTGCACTGACATCCCCCCTTGCAGTAGCTGGTCCTTCTGCTGCTTCCCTGTTGACCTAGGAAATGCAAAAAAAAAACAAACCTGCAGAACAAGTCTATGAAGTGCTTTGAGATCTCAGGAAATATTTTTTCGCTTGCTGACTCTTTTTTGGGCAGAAAGTCAGCCCTGGCTTTCTAGCTTTATTAGTTCCCCTTCACATTATACAGTGTCTCAAGTATATTTTTCCTGACCATCATTCACTTTACAGATAACTGGACTAACAGTTGTAGCAGCATTCTTCAAAAAAAACCAAAAAAAAACCAAAAAAACCCCCAAAACCTGGCAAACTAGGGCAATGAAAGGAGGCTGTCACTGCATCAGCTGCCAGAAGCACCTGCAATGAGCTGTAGTTGGTTGTGCTGAACCTGCATACTCCCAGTGTCCTGAAACTGGATGCTCTGGTTTGTCACTTGGCACCAGCAGCAGTGGGGGGCTGTGTTTCCAGGGCAGGTGGCAATGCCAAGCCTGGCATCACCTGGATGCTCCTGGCTGGGTGAAACAGAGCAAGGACACTTCTCCAGGGTAATTTGGAAAGGCACTTGGCTGGCAGAGCTGGGATGGGTTTAAAAGGCTCTGTCTGCAGCTTCCATTAGGGATTTGAGCTGCCGCTGCCTCAGCGCCAACGGGACTTGCCAGTCGTGGAAAAAAAACAAAAACCAAAAAACATCAAAATATATGGGGTGGGAGAAAACATGTCCCAGATTTAAAGATCTCCCTTCAAGCCACAAGGGCTGATCTGGTTACAGGCAGCATTACAGGTGTCCTGTCTGCCAGATGGATTTTGGTGACTGCTGATTTTAATAAACGTTTTGCTCCATCTTTTTCTGTATCTGTCTCACAGAAAGGTGAGGGGAAAGGCAGAAGTGGAAAGAAAAGATTTTTCCCCAGACTCAAGGGGCTTGCAAAAAAAAATCTTTCTCCAGCTAAGCAAGCAATGAGGCAGCACATCCATGAGTCTTTCACCCACCTCTGGGCTGGAAACCCCAAGGGTAGAGCAGCCTTCCAGGCAACCTTGGCTCTGGAAAACAGGAGGGACAACAAAGTCCCTTCGGTCCCATCTTTGTGTCACTCAACATCCAGAGCCCAGCTCACAACCCCCTCTGTGGCCACCAGCAGTTTCCCATCCCTGTGGCAGTGGGAGAAGCCAAAAAGGTGTCCTGGGGCCAGGGTCAGATGCCTGCTCACCCCCAAGTTGATGTAGAGCAGCAGCTAACTTCATGGCACAAAATCCAGAATTATTTAGTGCATTTGGCAGAACTTATTTACAGTGTGGCTCTGGGTAATTAAAAACAGCCTGAAGCCATGTGGGTCTTCATGCATTGCCAATTCCTGGAAAGTCTGCTGTTTCACCCTTCAGAGGAGACAGCTGTGTACATGCACATACATATCCATGGCTGGTGAGGCATTTCCTTGCTCGGAGGGATGGAAAACAGATATTTTTAAGGATATCATGTACTTGGATGAGCCTGAGACGTAGTCAGAGAGTGCTGTGTTTTGGTATCATCTACACTGGTTGGTAGGGAGCAAGTTGGCTCAAACTCATCCACTAGGAGCTGGGACACTGATTTGGGACTCCCCTCACCTTGTCCTGCACCTGTGTTAGTACCAGGAGGGTGATAAATGAGAGCTTCACCTCAGTAATTCCCATCTGGTGGCGACTGTCAGCGAGGACAAGAGTTCAGATGGGTGGGAAAAAGCTCATTATTCAACCCCAAATTCAGGTTGTTCACAGCCAACATCAAATTCAAGGCACCCATGCTACCTCAGGTCAACTCTCCTGCATTACAGATGGCAGTCAGCCAACCCACCTTCTGATACAGAAACAAGGCATTTCTAACAGCCATCCTAAAACCAGAGAATTTCCCCCATTTTTCTCCTGGGGAACACTTAGAGCACTTTCTGAGTGCTATAAATATAAGAAAGACCAGATGCAATGGAAACGTCCCATGGATAAGACAATTTTGAACCTCTCTGTAATCTTTCACTCTGTATTTTAGCAGCCTGTGTGCCTGTGGGAAGAGAGAAAACTGATAAGGAGATGCCAATCAGAGCCCTATGAATCCTTTCCTACAGCCTGGGTGGGAAGATCTGGAAATGAGTCAATGCCATTTCTAAGCCAGAAGACTCTTGGGGATGTTACCCAAACGTCTCCTGGTCTCCCCTCATCCCAGACACTTGTCAGCAGTTCTCCATTACATCTAATATTGCTTACATGCATTCAAATTAAACACAGATTTAGGGAGGGGGGGAAGCTCTGGGAGGACTTGTAGGAGGAGAACAAAAGCTCTGTAAATCACTGTTCAAACGACCCAGAAGGGACATCCACTTTCTATTGTGCTATCGGGTTGATAGAGCAACAACTCTTGTAACAAATGGCCAGGCAAGAAATTGAATGTTAAAATCAGATTTTCAAACTTCTAGATACTGGACCTCCCTTTCATTTATCACAAGGCCTTTTTGCCCTGCCCTTGCCACGTAACACTGTTTAGAACTCAGGATATTTTCTATTTCCCTAGTGCCCTAGGACTAAAGAAGGGTTTCTGTGGCTTACACCACAAGCAAACACAAAAGGTCAGTACATGGGAATTAAAGAAACTCTCTTAACCAAGCCAGGCTGCTGCCTGCTCTTTTCCAAACCAGTCCTTCCCCTAAAACTGCTGGCTCTGGACTCCACAACTGTTGTTTTCCAGTCCTGTTTTTCCTCTCCCAATACTCAGGGCACAGAGGGAAATCCTCAAGAGCAGAAGTGCTTCAGTTTTAAAAGAGAAAAACAAAATGCTTTTTTGTTTTCTCTTGGTGGAAACCATGGATGAAAATTCACCTAAAATCCATCAGTTATTAGGTTTTTTTTCCTAGTGACCTTTGCTTGATTCCCGTAGAGCAGAGTCACCTTCAGCATCACCAATGTCCATCTCAGATCAACAGGAAGAGCCTCATCCCTGTATCCAACACAGCTTAGGCTCTCACCAGCAGGTAACATTCAGGATACTATTTAATCCCTGTCCAGATTCAAAATCAGACAAATTATGAGGACTTCCCCAGCTTTCCTTCTTCTTTTGTCCTCTCCAGGGGTATGTTGCCTGGGGAGATGGATGAAAAAAGTCCCCACAGCAAACATCACACTACCAAACCCTTCTCATAGCCCAAAGTGGTTTTGTGCAAGCAGTCACTTCTCTGATTTAAGCTTTCATGGTCCTGTGAAGTGTTTCTGAATGAGAGCCACCACCTTGCAACCAGCTGAGAGCATCAGGGCAGGAACAGACTGACCCAATGTGCTGCTGCCCACAAATGGGTTCAGGGAATGGATCCAAACCAGTGGCTCCCAGTACATGTACACAGCCACTGCTAAAATACAAATAGCTCTCAAATTATTTCCTCTGCTTCCACAGAGGAAGGATGCCATTTAGTTTCATTCTTGCTTTGCATAATAATAGCAAGGCCATTTATGCAATTACATTACTTTTCTTATCAGTTTCCATTTTCAGCTTCTCCCCAGCTTTGCAGATGTCCTAATCAGGCCATCAGGTTGTTACAGCAGCCAAAATGCCACCAGAGAAGAGGACCCAGGCCCAAAGATGCTAAGCAGGTACTTGTAGACAGACTGCTAACCCACTAATTACCTTGTTTTTTATTTGGGACACTGAGTACTCTCATAAAAGCTTTATTATTACCCAGATAAATCTCTGGAGGGCTCTTAGAAGGCAAGTTGGTTCATCTAAATCAATTGAAGTAACAGCATGGTCATGGCCCTGATGCTTGAGAGAAGGAGAGGCATTGCAGGAGAGAGGCTTAATAAAATCTATAATCTCTCCAGGCTTAGTTGAAGTTATTGGTCCCCTTAATTTCTATGGGATTTATGGCAGTGCTTGTACTCTCACAGTTGCTCATGCTGGGCTTGACACACTGCTGTTAACTCTCTCCCTGTGATGCACCCAGGGTCATTTTGCAACTCTACTGTGTGAAAAAAAGGGGAGGAGGGAGCTCTGTAAAAGAAGCACCCCAGGGCCCCAGGTTGTGAGCACCTCAGCACCTCACAGGAAGCTGGAATGGAGACCAGAAGACCACATTTCCCTATCAACTGATCAAAAATAACAGGAGTTAAAACTCCTCTGAATGATAAAGAATGACAAGTCCTGTTTGGCACTTCTACCGACCTTATTATGGCCAGACCTCCAGCCTCTTTGGTGTAATCTCCCATGTGCAGACAAGGCAACAAGGTCTGACCTAAGAGATCACACAGCTCTGCAGAAGAAGAAAGCAGAGCCTCTAGATCTGCAGTAAAATGGTAAAACTCTGTAGGGATTCCAATCCCAACCCACTGCATCACCCCCAGGCTTAGCAGCAGGCACTGCAAGCTGCAGGGACAATTCCTACCTCCCAGTTTGAGCAGCTGAAATCAATCCTCTGCATGTAGAAAAGTGTCACCTAGCACTTAGCCATAAGGAAAAGCTCTTGTGAGAAAGAGACATTGGTATATATGGATGCCCTCCAGTCCCATTGCCCCATTCCCATGCCCCCTCTCTGTCCCCAGAACTCTCATCCCCATCTCCCAAAGAAAACCCTGACCCCTTGGACTCCTGAGCAAGAAAAAGTTGCAAGGCTGCTGCCTACAAGCACCAGAAACCAAACACCAGCACCACCAGTTGTACTGGGGAATAGCAACAGGGGTTGGGGAGGAATTTTAAGGACACTGGGGGAAGCAGGGATAAAGGAAAAGGGATGCCCAGGTTGGTTTCCTGAGGCAGGGGTGACCCAGAGGCTGCACACTGCGCCTGCATGGGAGGCTGTCAGGTTTCACAAACTCTTTGATAGGACTGTGGGTCTTCCCTCTGGGGGTCACTATGAAATCTGGGTGAAAACACAAAGCTTTTAAGAATTTTAATGAGGTTTTCTTTACTTCTTAATTGTTTCTTTCTTTAGTAAAAACACCTTATTAAAAGAAACTGCTCTGACTGCAAGGTTCCTTGGCTAGGTGAATGCTGCTTTTCTCCCAGTGGCAGAGGGTGGGAAGAGTGGACTAAAAGTATAATTATGACAGGGAAAAAGGAGCATTCCTGTGTTACTATCTGTGCCAACATCAGCTCTGGGACTGGGCCAAACCTGAGACCCAGGTACCTGCAACGTGCTGCAAGAAAGGGCCCCTCACTCTGCCAGAAGTTGCAGCCACTCATTACAAACCCAGCTCCAACCCCAGGCCTGGTGGGAACTCAGGGCTTTAGCTACAGCTTTGTGGAAACTGCTACTGCAGGGAGCCAGAGTCAAGCAGGAGGTCTGCAAATATCTCTGAGGGGCTGTGAGAAAAGTCAGGATGGAACCCAATTAATTATTGCCTCTGCAGAACTGGAAGCCAAAATGCAAGTGCCTAAAGTAACACCAGCCTGAGCTACTGCTGCTCTCTGGAGTTGCCAGAACAAGCACCTGAGTGAATTTATGAGATGTTTGGGTTATTGGAAAAGTATAGAAATCAGCATCTGGCCTTCAGCCCAGATTGCAAGAGGCATGAAAACACAACTTGGAATTAGCTGCCAGTGACAGCAGCAGGCTCAGGATGAGAAATGTGCTATCCCCAGCGAGATGTGCCTTGGGTCTGGCCTCCTTTCAGCACACACCGTGGAGTTTTCTGAAAATTTAAAGGGTTCTCCTGTGATGGAAAAGGCAGGTGGCCCATCCCAGTGCATGGAGAAGTTCCCGCATATCCCTTTTGCCCCACCAGACACAGCTGCTGGGAGGAGGAGGAGGAGCTGTCAGGGTTTTCCTCATTTCCACCACTGCTGCCTGCATGTAAGCAGAGAGAAGAGGGCAAGCAGGAGCACAGCATGTCACAGGTCACCTCTGGGTCCCCTGCTCTGCCACAGGCTCAAGCACACCCCACAGAAGGGACCTCTCAGCATTATAGGAGGCAAAAGGTGTTCACCCACCACGGGGCTCTCTCATGAATCATTCATTGCAACCACACATGCTTCCAGCTCCAAATTCTCCCTTAAAATGTCCACCCCCTAAATAGATCAAGAATAGGGCACAGGCAGGGATTCAAAAAGTCTTTTAGAGTATGGGATACAGCTGTAACCAGGAGATTTCATCACTTCTTTATTCCACACCCACTGAGGAACATGGCTTTATGACAGGGCTGTTTTTTAAGGTGTTCCTGCACACAGTTCTCCCAAGACCCAGAGGCAGGACCTTAGCTCCTAACTCCTGGCACCAGAACTTCTCTCCAGCTGCCTCCTCCTCTGAGAATCTCAGTCCCCATCTCTTCCCTCTGACTGCACAGAACATCTTTGATGGATTTTAGATAATGATTTGTGTCAGTACACAGCAGTTAATGAGACCCCTGACTACTCACTTCAGTGTGAGCCTCATCAGAAGACCCTTCCCTCTCTCTCCAAGTTCTCCACAACTTGACACCATCACAGAAACCCCTGTCAGAGTCCTCAGGCTCCTGAAGAGCCTTTTCCAAAAAGCTTCAAGAATAATGCCCCATGTAATGCTCATTTTCTGTGCCATGAACCATAGAATGGTTTAGGTTGGAAGGGACCTTAAAGATCATCTAATTCCACTCCCCCTGTATGGGCAGGGACACCTCCCACCAGACCAGGCTGCTCCAAGCCCCATCCAACCTGGCCCTGAACACTTCCAGGGATGGGGCATCCACAGCTTCCCAGGGCAACCTGTGCCAGTGTCTCACAGTGAAGAATTTCTTCCTAATGTCTAATCTAAATCTACCCTCTTCCAGTTTACACCTATTACCCCTGGTCATATCCTTACATGCACTTGTAAATAGTTCCTTCCCATACACCCCACAGCTTTCAGCTCAGGAACCAGCACACAGCAGCTTGGCCAAGTGCATTTGGAAATGGAAACTCTTCACATCGTGGTGGGATGCCAGCAGATGCAGTAGCAACCAGGGAAGTCACCCCTGGATGTGTGACAAGGCAAAGAAAGGAGAAAAATGCTAAAGAAAGCTGCACCCTGGACACTGGCACCTGCGTTGGGAAGAGATGGGGAATAAATTCCCCATGGCAGCCAGAAACACCATCATGGGCCCAAGCTGGGGCTGGGCAAACACAGATGCAGGAGCTGAATAGGAGCACAGTCAGCCTGAACTATTTTTAGCTGGTGCAGAGGAAGCTTTTACTTTTCATTATGAAGGGGAGACAAAGTGTCCACCAGCTCTGCTGGATTTATTCACTCGATGGGTGGGTATTGAAGTCTGTACAAACCCCAGCCCCGGTCTATGCCACCAACAGCTCTAATCTCCCCCTAAGCTGCTCACAGCTGCGTGGGGTCAAAGAGTGCAACAGCTGAAATGCACTTTTGATACAGACACTTCCCATTGCCCCAGCTTACCCTGGGGTGTGTGTGTGTGTGTGTCTGCCCTGTGATTTCCATTAAAGTTACCCAGTGAGATTCACTGAGAGCACAAATGAGCACCAACTCAGCAAGGTCCCCTACATTTAGCTCAGCATGGCTAAATAAACAGTGTGGAGGCACCACAAAAAGACCCTGGGGGCTGGATCTGGTGGTCCCCCAATGCTGCTTTGCTCTCCTCGAGAAAATCTGTGGATTTGGCAGCAGCAGAACCTTTACTTGCCAAATATGTTGCTTGGGGCACTTGGGACCCTACAGGCTGGCAGGGAGGAGGCAGAGCTGGCATCAGGTCTCTACACCTCCTCCTTCTCGCTCAGCCAGAGTTACAGCTCTGCAATCTAATTGTAAGAGAAAAATTTTTCTCTTCAACATCAGTTCCTGCTGCTGTCCCCAAATATATGTTTGAACACAACCGTTTCCCATTTCCTCCTGAAAATATCAGCAGTGACAAAATGCCCACTCAGAGGGTATCCCAGGGAGCTGGATGTGTCACTGGCCAGACAGCCAAGCAGCAGCTCAGATTTTGTACACTGCTGGTCAGACAGCTGGTGAGGGGAAAGGGCTCAGCCAGCTCCTCAGCCCCCTCCATCCATCTCCCAAACAAGCCCCTTGTGCATCTGCTGCCATAAACAAATATTGTGCCTTGGATGCATTTACAGAAGATGCAAGCAATGACACGTGTCCTGTCCATCCTGACCAAAAGAGACTCTTAAAATGTTCTTGGCTAACCAGTGGAAACCACTGGCCTCATAAAACAAGGGTTAGCAGTAAAACAGCTCTCTGAGTCCCACTTTTGCAGATGTGTATGCACACCCAGAACATGCACACAAAACTGCAGGTGGCTCCTCGCTGCCAAGGAAGTGGTGTTTAAATCCTGCATTTTTTACCCACAATACAGCTCCATAAAGGGACTCAGAAGTCACTAACAACGGGAAGCATTGGACTTTCCATCCCAAAAACATACTGTCTTAAGGGCAGATTGCCTAGAGGGTGAACTACTTGCTGTGGTCTCCCTTGTGCCAGCATCACTCAGACGAGCCCTGCCCTCTTTGCTCAGATGAACCATGCCCTCAAGAGTCTATTTTTCCTCAGCTGCTACAAAGACAGCTTAGGGTGAGTAGCTGAGAAGTAGATGTTTATGCTGTTGTGTGGAGTTAGGAAAGAATAATGCCTTACAGTGTCATGATCCAGCCACTCCTCTTGCTATATTAGATGAACACAGGAGTAAAAAAGCAAATCCCTGCTCCTGAAAATTTCAGCTGGAGCAGTATGGGGTCTAGAGACAGCAAACCTGTTAAGGAGTAGGACAGGATCTCAAGCAATACTCATTTCCAACCTATTGATCATTAACAGATTTATACCAAGCTTTGCTCAGGTCCATGGAAAGCTGAAGAGCTAACACAGAGATCACCTTTGAAAACATCTCCCCACCACTGTGTTATGTTGCCAGTGATAACACCAAAAGATCAGGAAAATCTTGGACCTCTTGCTCTGCATTCACGTTTGCAAATGAGATGGGAATGTCTGTGTCTGCTTAGAAAACAAGAACAGGAGAACAAGCAAATCCCTTACCCGATTGTCCTCTTGGATCTCCCAGTCACTGGAGAAGCTCAGTGCATGCTGTGCCTGCGAGCAGTTGGAAAACTGGAAAAGGCTGGCAAACATCCTTCTGTTCTCCTGGGTGTCTGGGAAAATCGCCTCCTGGAAGTTGACTCCGTGTGGCAGGAGGATGTAGTTCTCATCCATTCTGAAACACACATTGCACAGGCAGCCCACTGTGAGGCTGGGCTGGGCTTTCTCTCTGGAAGAAGTTACCCCTTGTCTACTTCAGCCAGGATCAATAAGTGCCACCAAGGCTGCACAGACAAACTTTGAGCCTTCACGTGGCTTCCAGCACTTACTCCTCAGACAGAAATGTCCATCATGAAGGACTAGACCAGGGAGCAGCAGTAAGCACCTACAGGGTCCTACCACCCTGCAGACATTCACGAACCCCAAGGAAAGAAGTAAATTTTGGCCCATGGTTCCTCCTGAGTTTGCATTGCTTTGCCCTTGATCCCAGCTTTTAAATAATCCCTCAAATAGTCAATAAATCACTTGTGTAAAAAAAACGTTTAAAGATAACACCAGAAAGTGAGTGCTAGACAGCATCAAACTGTGTTTCCTTATGCACCCAGTGTAAGAATATACCAAGTATTTCAAAACAAGCCACTGAGTAGTATTTCACAAACGCTCTTGGATCGAAAGGTCATGGTGATGGCTCTGTTCCCACATTGTGGTTTACTTTCTTATCCTTTCGATGAGCCCAAAGTCAGGATTTGGCTGGGACTTGGGAAAGTCGGAAAAAAGCTCTCGGGTGAGTATTTGGGGATGGGTTTTAAACTCCCGTGACAAACTTCGGCTAAAAGGCACTGACCGTCCCACCGTAAAAAACAAAAAGCGGCAGCACCCAGGAGCTACTCAACAGCAGCTGCTCGTACATCTACTGCCCGACAACGATGGGATATGGTGTATTTGGGGTGGGTTTTTCCCCATGAAACTCTGTCTGTACGCGCAAAGGAGAAGGCGCTGCGGGGCACGGGGATGGAGCCAAACACTCCAGGGCAGGAGCGGGCGCTCATCCCCCCGGTCGCGGCGATGTCCCGGAGCTGGGATGCCGATCCTCTCCCTCCCGGCCACCCCCTACCCCTCCCACCCCCCTATGCTGGCACTCACCGGAGGAAGAAGAAATAAGCGTAGCCCTGCATGACGGTGTGAGAGTGGCAGGAGAAGTAGCCGAGGCCGGTGAGGTTGAGGCGGGAGCCGGCGGGCACCTCCAACATGCTGCCCCACGCTTGGTCGCAGAGCAGCTCGATCTCGGCCGAATAAAAAAGCCCCCCCTGAGCTCCTGGCTGGGGGCCGTCGGGGGGACCCCTCTGCCAGGGCAGGTAGTTGTAGGCGCCGTAAGGGTCGGGGTGCAGCGCCAGCACCTTCGCGTAGACGATGATCGCCGCCAGCTCGGCTCGGCAGCCCTCGCTGAGCGGTCGCCACTCGGCTGGCAGCTGGCAACCACCCCCGCCGACCGCTCGCCCCCCCAGCCCCAAGCCCAGCATCAGCACCAGCAGCGGCAGCAGCCGCGGGGGAGACGGCATCGCGGGAGGCTCCGCGGCCGGGCCGGGCAGGGGAGAGGGGTCAGGGGGGGTTGGAGGGGAGGTTATGGGGTAAGGGAGTGGGACCCGGAGTCCCTGTGAGCAACCCCGGAGGCTACGGAGGGGATGGGGGAGTGGTGCGAATGGGCCGGGGTGGAGAAGGCAGGGAGGTGGGAATGAGAAGGGGCAGGGGAGGGAAAGGGTGCAAAGGGGCGGGGGGGGCGGGGAGAGGGGAAGAGGAGGGTGCCAGGAGGCAGATACCCGAAGGGCTGAGGTCTAAGCAAGAAGAGGGACGAAGGGGTAAAGATGTCAAGGGACGAGGGGCTGAGGGGCAGGGGGGTGCGGAGGGGCAGAGATGCGAGGAGCAGAGATGGAAAGGGGAGGGATGGGAAAAGGCAGAGATGGGAAGGGGGCAGAGAGGCAAAGGGGAGGGCTGTAAATGAGAGAGGTGCAAAGGGGGAGGTGAAAAGGGAGGGATACAAAGGGGAGGGAGAGCTGCGAAGAGGAGGAATGCAAAGGGAAGAGGTGGACGGGACAGGGAGTGCAAAGAGGCAAGATGTAGCAGAGCAGAGATGAGAAGGGCAAGCTCACTGCAGGGCAGGGGCAGATGCTGCCGGGCATCCCGGGCTCCGGGCTGGACACTGGTGACACACAGAATTTTGGGGAGGTGAAGGGGTGGTTCGTAGGGTGCTGGAAATGCAAGGAGCAGGGGTCTGTGCTCATCCTCTGCTGGGAAAGAAGAACCTGGGAGACGGAGGATGTGTGTGGGGGGAAGCTTGTGACCCTGGTCACTTCTCCCACTTCAGATGGGCAAGGAGAAAAACTCGAAACTGGAGGAGAGCAGTTCTTCCTAGCAGCTTGCAACTGTTTTTCAAAATGCATCTGGTGAGCCAGGTGAAAATAAAAAGCCAGCTATTGCTGTTTTTACTTCCCTCCTAGCTGAGGCAGCTTTGTGCTTCTCCAGCTTTTTGGCAGCTGGCTCAGAGTCTGACCCCTCTCCTTGTATGTGAACTACTGTGGAGCTTCTCCCAAAGACCCCTGGGGGCCCCACACCACTGACAGCCCAAAATAGCCTTTTCCTATTTCAGTATTCTCCATTCCCCACATCTGATCTCACTGGGGATAATAGAGTCAGGAACGGGCATGGGACCCCCAAAAACTTGTGTTAGAATACGAATATCATGGAGACAGGGACCCAGTTAAATCTCTCCTTGGCTGTGATATTTACTCTAAAAGTTTGGCAGCATGTCCTGCCTGGTTCCTTTAATCTGTTCCTCTGTCTGTCCATCTCCTTCTGCCTCTCCAGTGTTCTACAAGTACTCTTGGGAGCAGAAGCAGCCTTTTTGTGGACTGTGTGCCTAGTACAGGTCCTCGTGCATGACTGATGTTTGAAAATAAAGTGCAAAATAATGAATCATCAGATAAATAATGCTGAGCCAAGTCTTCTGTGACGAGTGTGTCCCTCCGGAATACTTTCACCAGATTTAGCTGTGTGCTGAAGAGTTTAACATAGGTAATATTCATATTTAATGATGGAATGGTCCTACAATGTATTTCATCATAGCTTAATGCAAGAACAGCAAAGTTGATTCTGGCTAAAACAGAAACAGATTTTTATTATTTTCCTTATAAAAACTCCAGAGTTACAGATAGAGCTATTCTATTTTTAATAATCTGTTCCTTGAATACCAACAAATTGCTTCCAACTTTTAGGAAAAAAACCTCAAAAGACAATATTTTTTTTTTTTTTTTTTTTAGAAAATATCCTCAAGTAATCCCAACAGACCAACAAGCTTGATAGTTTTTTAATGTTAACCATCAGAAAAAAACGGCTTTTTCTTTGGAAACTGAAGGCACTAAACTGAGATAGAGAAGGTTTCAAACCCTTATTCAGTAGGTTTTCAATACGCAAACAAGAACTAAGGGGAAAAGTAAAAAAATGGAGCTGATGTTGACTTCAGACAAAGCTGGGGCAGCCCTGGAGGCATTTCCAGCAGCCCAGAGTACATGGACAAATCTCAGGTTCCCGTTGATAATGAATGCTTTGAGATGTTGGCAAAAACATCAGGGTCATGTTAAGAAAGAGGAAAGTGCAGCAAGTGATGGAAGAGGTGTTCAAGGTGGTCTCTCTGTGGTCTTTTCAGGTAACAGGGCTTCAGCAACATGAACCTCATGTGGTTTATGTTGTCTGCAGGTCTGTTCGTACCCCAGCTGCTGGTGGGGAGGTAGAGCCCCAAGAAGCTGAGGAGACATTTGCACCCATGGCTTGGTTGGTTTTGTCCTGAGAACAAAATCCTTAGCTTGTGTGAAACACAATTGCTATTTCTGCTGTGTATGCAGACAAGATTGATGTCTTCTGGGTAGAGGAGCCTCATATTTAGGTTTCATCTCTGTTTACTCTGTGTCACAAGTGACTCATACGCAACTGTCCTCAGACAACTTTGGAAATATCTGATCTAAGCTGTAAACTGTTCTGCTACCACACAGCAGCTGGGAAAGAGGACAGGGTGAGAAATAGAGGGACTTGGGCATATCACACCCAAATATAGATGTGCCTTTCCCTAATGTGTAATTCCTTAATAGTCCAAACCAGACTGCTTATTTTTGGCAAGAGTGTTTTAATCAGTGAGCCATCTCAGAAAAGATACCAGCTGGCATTTGCTGGCATACACTGGCTCTGCATGATGCTCTCCAGCTCTCTTTTTGGTGGTGGTTACTGGAGTGTGGAACCAAACAAGTAATGTTCTCTGGAATTTCTCTGTCCTGCAGAGTGATCATGTCGGTGTTTTGAGGATACAGCAGGAGTTCATGTAGCTGAAAGAGCTTAAAGAAGGTCTTGGCCATGACTCTGAAGTAGACACAGTAGGCATGCAAGTCTTCACATAAAAAGAAAAATACCTTTCACTTGAAAGGGCCTAATTTCCTTGTTCTCTTACATTATTGTTTGCTTGTGCTGTGCCTATGCTGTTGCCTCATCTTCTGCTGTGCCCTCTGTGAGACATCCCCATCTGAGACCTCTCTCTGCCAGGAGGCTCTCTGGACATTCATCAGTGTGTAACCTCTCCTTCCCACCCCACCCCAAGCTAACCCCTGGGGCTATTTGCTGTTTGACTTCATCAGCAACTTTCAGATCAGTGTTTGAGTGAAGAATTCAAACTGTCTCCACCCAATTCACAGCGATTAATGTGATTTTGCTCTTAGATTTCTCTCCATAGAAGCAGCATCACTTCTGTTCTCCCTTCATTTCTGATGTAGTGAAAAGTAGCAGCAGCATCTGAATCCATTCCAGGGGTCCTTTCTTTTTCAGCTCTGGAAAACAAAGAATTAGTGACATGGAGTAGGGATTTAGAACCCCTCCTTGGGGACTGCCTCCTTCAGCTCTGTGTTTGCTGTTTCTCTGCAGGAATCCACCAGCTGATCTGAGATGTTCTTCAGTGCTTGGTGAATGCTTTTGTGCTGTGAGCTCAGCATGGGTCTGATGAGTGTTGTAGCCAAATCCAGCTCATCAGAGGAGCACCAATGGAGCCAATTGCACTCAGGCTGCACTTTTCATTCACCCAGCCATGTGCCACGGTTATTCACTCACTTCCTCCACTTAGATGGTCTTGTAGGCTTTGGGACAAGCTTGTGGTTATCCCAGGCAGGAGCTCTTCCTTTTCTTCCACACATCTTTACAGGCATTTACCAAAGGTTTCTCCCTCCGGGACGTGAAATTTTCTTTGCTGTTTTTGTGACAATGTGGGTGATTTAAGGCTTTTAATAAAACATAGCTCTGCTCTGTCTCTTTCTTTGCCTTTAGAGTATTGACAGAGCTGAGCATTTGTCCAGGTATCAGACAAGAGAGAATGGTGTTCAGAGTCTGGCTGCCTTTCTGATGGGTGTAGGTGATCTGAAACCTCAGCCCAGCTGTCTTTTATTTATACATCTGCAGTGATTCCTTTGTAGCACAGGGTACAAAATATCAAACCCAGATTTCTTTCCCCCTGCCCACACCTCTTTAAACTGGGCAATCTACAAAGATGAATAGTTGGCTGTGTTCGTGTCCTCACAGGAAGAGGTGTTTTGGTTACCTTCTCCTGTCTATGCTTCTCTAATTTGAGTCATTCTTCTCAGTCTGACATTTGGTCTGCCATATTTAACTAATTTGTGTACCAGTGTTTGGGCTGGGTGATTCCTATTAAAGAAAAAAAAACAAACCAACCAAACAAAAAGGCAACAAAACAAACATATTCTCTGGCCAAAGTTCCTTGTAGATCTTTATGTTTCTTTCTTTTGAAGAGTAATCATGACCATGAAGAAACAGGATCTGTCTTTGGGGAATCAGCCAAAGGGATATATTGCTGTCTCAAGAGTTTTGTGAAGATTTACTTTATGCACAGTAGTGAAAAGACTTTCAGTAATACCATTCAGAATTTGAATGGAAAAGTGAGTAGAAGGACTAAACAGTTAATACAGATGGAGATGTTTGCCTGCACCTTCATTGTAACTTTCTTGGCCCCTTTGGCCTTTACCCTTCCCCATTCATCTTCCCCATCCTGTCCTCTCTGTGCCCATAGTGTCCTGTTCTCCTCTTACTCCACCCCATCTCTGAGAAATGTCACCAATTTAAGTGCAGTTTCCTTTGGACATGGACTTCTGTCCTATTAGTTGTGTCCTCCTACCCAAACTCCTATCTCAGCCTGGTTCCCTGATGTATGGGGACACCTGGCCCACATCTCAGACCCATGTTGGCTGACAGGGAACTGCTACTCTCATTCCAAGTGACCTTTTCTCCCTTTCTCAATCACCAGCACTCTCACCTCCTCCAATCCATCACTTGGACTTACAACCTGGATGCCATTTTCACTTGTGACTTTCCTCTCTGTTCTCAAGCTTGTGTAGACACTTTCCCCACAGATTGTCCCAGGCACTGCCTTTCCTAGCATTTATACCATCCAGATGATGTGCAGGCTCATGTTTTGAGTCCTGCAGCATCTTTTCTTGGGCAGGCCCAGCCTTGGCCCAGCATTCTCCACCCAACTGTGTTTCTAGCCCACCACTGCAGATCACATTCACCATCCATCTTTCCTCTGGGCTTTCTTGGTTACCCACATCCAGCCCTTTCTTCATGCCAGGCTCTTACAGAAGAGCTCTGAGACAAGGACCTCCTTGGCTCTGTGTTTCTGTAGCATCTGATTCAAAAGCTATGAGTGCAGGTCCAAGAATAAGAATAGCAACAGCAGGCAAGCTGATTCCAGCCCAAGTCAGTGGATGCCAGAAGTTGCTGCTCTCAGAAGTCTGTTCATAAATCAATGTGAAATGTGCTGTCTGAGCAGAGCTCCCAGTAGACACACATCTGCATAACACATACCACTGACACAACTGGTGATGGGAAAAATATCTAAACACATCATTCCCACAGCTGCAGAGGAATGAATAAAGATGTCAAATTACCCTGTCCCTGGGGTGAACCCCGCTCCAGGTAAATGTACTTCTTGCAATTTATAGCTCTTAAAGGCAAAGGAACTGTTTGGAAAGTCTAATCTGACCACACTGCCTAAAAGATGTCACCCATGGACTCCTGTGTCAAAATTATAACTGAATTTAGAAGAAGAAAGAAGAAGAAAGACATCCAGCTCTCACTTTAAACACTCAGACTGGGGAGAAGCAAGCTCATCCCTTGCTGAGCTGTTCCAATGCTAAAATCCTGTGCTTTTTCCTTCTGGATTTGCCTGGCTTCCAGTCATGAGATCATGTTATGCTGCTGTTTTCTATGTGGGAAAGATTAGAAAGTCTCATTAGAAATGCTCACCCAGTTTTGGCATTTATATTCTAGCAATCAAGCACTCCCTTGAATAAATGAAATGCAGGGTTTTTTTACTCCATGGCAGGGCAGCCACACTATCAGTTATTATTTTAGCTTGATTGCCCCAGAATTTCAACATCCTTTTCTCCTGCAGACCAGGGATGAACTCTACAATCCAGAGTCTGTTCTCCAAAGAGCCAGAGAGAGGGCAGCACCACCATTCCTATTTGGTTTTGTGCTCCTTTATCCAAGAGCCACATTTATTCCTCTGGGCAGCATCACATAGGTATGGAGCACTTTCCATTGGTCACACCTGAAGAAAAATTTTCGTGGCAAAGTTTAATTTGCCATTCAGTCCTAACTCAGCCAAGTGAAGGCAACTCTGGCCTGGTTTGGGACCAGAGCAATCATCCCTCCAGCCCCCAGCCACTCACACCAGGTCTCTCCATCTCCAGGATCACAGAGGAGCAATGAAGAAGGTGATGCCACATGTGTCTAAGTTCTAATGCAACTTTGGTCTTGTAGGACTTCAGCTCCTTATCTGGAAATAAAAAAATAGAATTGTGAAATGTTTTGCCTTTGCTTTACTATCTTAAGTTCTCTGGATTTATATCTTGTCCCTCCTTTGTTTTTAGATTTGGATGTTTTGCTTTTTGAATCACAGCTGGAGGTAACATGTTTGACATGGTCTTCTTCTGGAGTAAATTGAATGCTGCTGAACAGTAACAGGTTTCCAGGGCTGATTTCTCTGTCCCCATGGAAGAAGAGAAGCACAACAAACTGAGCTGGGGAAGGGGCTGCCTTTCAAAAGGGCCAAGATGTTCCCAAACCAAAAACTGTTCTATCTTTGCTGATGTGCAGGTACATCCTTCCAGACTTCAGAAACCACCTTACATTTCCCTCATCACTCAGAAATCAGCATCTGACCTCAGACAATTTTGTATAGAAGCATATGGTGATGAGAATCAGGATTTTCAGGCTATTACTGACCAAGCAGGAATGGGTATTTGTGTTCAGGAGGTTGCAGAGCCCTGACTTGGAGTGGTCCCATGCAGACCAACCTTTCTTCTTGCAATTTGCCTGGAAAAAAAAACCCAAAAGCAAGGAGAAAAGCATCTTAAAGTGAGAGACTTTGGCACCACATATAGTTAATGCAATTGAATTCACACCCTGTTCAGTTTTCTCGACTGAGTTCTTACTCTGATGAGTTAATTCCCTTTGATGTCCCCTCTGTCCCTCCCCTGCTTTGGTTGAGTCTAAAATAACCCAACTGTCCATCTTGCTTATGGAATTAGTGAACTTTTAAGGGAACACAAAGTGCTCGCACATGAGGATTTGGGATTAAACCTCTCCTGTTTATGTTAAACATAACATCTTAATTCTTCTACTGCTGGAGGGCAAATGAGTCTCCACAACCCCAGAGAAATCTGCTTTCAAGCCCTATAGCAAAGGTCAGTGTGATTTGTTTCTCATTACAGATGTTCTTTCCGGTGAAGTTGTCTCATGGTATATGACAGTTCTCTTACAAAACACCTTCATGCAATTTAAAGCATTTTTACTGAAAATCTTATCCATTGTAAGACAACACAGGCTTGATTTTCAGCACATTTCTCTTCTCTCAAACTGCACTTGTCAGTGAAGTACCTGACTTTATTTCCAGGGATGTGGTAAGGAATACAACTGCCTGCCATCCATATCTCATCCAACATCCAAGGAACTATGGATTTAGAGGGGGGAATTCTGCTGAAACTGGCATTTCCTTGAACTGGGTTTGACTCCAGCCTCCTGGTTCTGAGGTTATGTGTACCTTGGGTCCTGATGCACATCTGCACATCTGCAGGGAGAAACTTGTGGGAAAGAAGGGCAAGGCAGCACTGATTTAAGAGTCACAGATTCCTGTAGACTTCTACAGAACTGAGAAGTGGCCCTGGACTCCATGAAGTCCTTGTGGGAATAGGAAATAACATGAGAGATGAGGCAGACACAGGGATGCAGAGCCCAGGAGAAAAGTTGAAGCAGTGGGAAAAAGGCAGAGGAAGTAGGAGAGGGGGAAAAAAATCATGAAAAGACTCAGAATAGGAGGGGAGGAGCAGTGAGGGAAGTAGCTGGTCAAGAAAATTTTTTTAGGCAAAGAAGGAGCAAATTAAGGAATTGAGAAATAAACTTAGGGAACATCATATGATAAAGCTATAAAAATAGGGAACTGAAAGGAAAAAAACTAGTAAGTAGAATCCTACACCTTTTCTTCACAGAGCCACTGATTGGAGGTGTCTAGTACCAACACTGTCAGAGAGAATCACAGTTTCACAGAACTGTCATGGTTGGAGATACCTCTAAGATTACTGAGTCCAGCTGCCAACCCAGAAAAACCTGTTAAGACCACTTATGAGAGCATGACCTGAAGTGCCCCATCTGCATGGGTTTTGAATACTCTCAGGGATGGTGACTCCACCACACCCCTGGGGAGCTGGTTCCAGCACCTGACTACTCTTTCAACAAGAGAATTCTTCCAGATACGGATACTAACCCTCCCGTGGTGCAGCTTCAGGTCATTTTTTTAATAGTCCTGTTGTTATTTATTGATAGAAGAGGCCAACATCCACCTCACTACAACCTCCTGTCAGGTAGTTGTAGTGAGCAATAAGGTCTCCTCTTATCCTCCTCTTCTCCAAACTGAACAACCTCAGTTCTCTCAACCATTCTTCATCTTCATCTCCAGACCCATCACCAACTTTGTTGCCCTTCTCTGGACACCATCCAGCACCTCAATGTCCTTCTTGTAGTGAGGGGCCCAAAACTGAGCAGAGTACTCAAGGTGTGGTCTCACCAGTGCCCAGTATAGGGGGATGATCCTTTCCCTTCTCCTGCTGGCCACACTATTGCTGATACAAGCTGGGATGGGTGTTTATCTTGGGTAGATTTCTGTGGAAAATATTTCAATAGTCTCTCTTCACCAAGGAATGTCTGGGTTTGCTTTTGTTCAAGACCATGTTCCTGTGAGTAGAGGCAAGATCTTCATACCTGGCTGAAAGGTGAGGATGGAGAAGGAGATTGACTGGGACTGGAAAGATAAAAATTGGGGACCAAAAAGCCAATCCTGGTAGGTCACATATTACCAGCTTCTCACTACAGAAAAGGATTGTGAATTCAGAACATGCTTGTTGCATTCAGATAATGTGGAGAGAAGCATCCCAGGAAATGATAGGGAGGCTATATTTGTGTTAACAGTTCTTCCTCTAGAATCCTTAACGACCCAAGGACAGAGGATTTCAGGATGTTTGCACAGTGAAGATCACAGAATCATAGAAGATAAAGATAAAATATATCTGCTCTCTGAGAGGGCAGAGCCCACACTGCTACTCAGTGCTCACTGCCCTAAACAAAGGCTCAAGAGTCAGCAATTTTCTTGAGCTTCTGAAGACTTCCCCTTACCCATCTGCATCTGCCTGCTTGTGACACTTGCCGAGACCCCAGGAAAGAATTTCTCTGCTGTTCTGCCTCCAATTGTAACAGCTCCAATCCGCAGTTGTTAGAGAAGAGCTGCCTTCTGCAGGCACCTTCCTAAAGACCCTGCTGTGCAGAAGCTTTGCTGGAACTGGGAACAGGAACAGCCTAAGGTTTGGCAGGAGTGTGAAACACTTAAGAGGAGCTTGCACAATGTAGATGGCCCAAAGAAGTTCTCCACATGACTTGGAGGGCTAACCCGTTGCAGGAGTTACTGAGAATAAGAGTACAAAGCACCTTCCCATTGCAGCCCCTCCATCCTCTGACTGCCAGATTCAGCTCCCAGCCTTGTCTGCTGCACAGGTGATAATAAAAACAGAGAGGGAAGGATAATATCTCTTTCACAGAGATGCATGCTCATCTCTAGTTCTGACTAAATATATCTCAGCTGCTAGAAACAGCTGTGAAAGATTTTTTTTTCTTTGCCTTCCTCAAGTGTGATGCATTCCTCCTCTTCACCATCCCCTCAAGAAGGGGGAAAAGAGGAGGAGCACTGGATAAAAGCCTAGCTCCAGGGCAAGAAAAGATCCAAATTGCAGCTTTGCATAAACCTGTCACTTTGATTCCCCTGAGAATAACTGCAAACTTGAAGAATGGTGTAGTGAAGCAGGCACAGGTGTTAACCTCTCTTTTTTAATTGGTAAAAAATACCAGGGAGAAAAAGTTGTTGCAAACATCCCCCAGAACTTGGTATTCTTCACTCAGCTTCAAGCTTCATTAGCTCTTCCAGGAAGTTTCATTAGCTCTTCCAGGACTATCCCTGTGTTGATACAAATCTTATTTTAAACCAGAAAGGAAATAAGGAAAGTGTCCTGTATCAGTACCTGCTGCAAAATCCACATTAAGCACCCTTTGCTGCTTCAGCTGTTCTATTCTCTGGAATAATTTGGGGTGGGGGTGTTGCTGGTTCTCTCACTTTTGAACGCTGATGCATCAAAGATCTGCGGGGTTTGGCTCGGGGGTGGGAGGGCAGCCTCTGAGGAGGCTCAGTGATGTCTTTCACCCCAGGGTCAGCTTAGTATCCTGCCTTGAATTTGTCTCTTTTACTCGAAACAAAGAATCAGTGTTGTTACAAACACTTCTCAATCCAGGAACTTCCATCCCCAAACACTTCAGCAGCCGGTGCCCAGATCTCGGTCAGGGAGTGGAGGGGGCCATGGGGGCTGAGTTCTTCTTTGCTTGGGTCCCAACACAGCGATCGATGCTCTGGTCCCACCCCAGGAGGACCATGGGGACCCAGAAAGCCTGGAAGCAGGGTCTGCCCCGGGGTGGGTGGAAAAGGAACCAGCAGCATCCAGGGGGACGTGGCCGAGTATTTTTACCCTGCCTGGGGCTCCTCTTGCCCCCAGACATCCCTCCCGCAGACCCCGGCTGGCTGCAGCCCAGCTCCACACCCCTACCTTTGTCCCTTAATCTTTCACGCTCTCGTTAAGCAAGAGATGTTTTGTTAAGGCTCCATTGTAAAGAAGGAAATTGCTTTTGCCACCGCAGTCCCAAGGGCTGTGCATTTCTCAGGCAATTAGACCTTTATCAGACTGCAGAGATAAGGTTTGCTGAATATGTTTTTGTGGACACAGACATGGACTGACACAGACAGTCACAGCTTAAATAACACAAGAGAAATGCTTTTATTAAAAGCCCTTTTATTTTTTTCTTTTGGGTTTTTGGTTGGTTTGCTTCCTCAACTCCTTTCCCAGTTCTTAGGTGAAACTATACTTGCAGTAAATGAAGTGAAAATATCCAGGATATTGAGTATCATTAGTCACAGTGTCTAAGCCTGGAAGCTCCTCTGTCCAGGCACAATGGACTTGGTGACCTCTTCCCTCCCGTGCCTGTCTCTGGAGCACATCCTGATGGGAATCCACCAGCTTGCTCCCACTGAACCACACCAGGATTCATGGTGCTGAGCCAGGAGACCTGGCCCTTGCTCCAGCATCAGGGGAAGCTGCTCACACCAGAAGAGCTGTAATCCTTCCCAGTTATAAACTGAGTCTATATGGAAACAGAATTAACCACCAAGGTAGTTTTGCATTTCAGTGCTGCACTGCTTGGTAGCCAAATTAATAATAAGGTTTGGCCAAGTTCTGCATAGATTGAAACCTGACTTTCAGCTCAGCTTCTGTTTGACAAAGAGCAAGATTTGGCTTTCCTTTTGGCAGCTTCACTTCTGGGGCTGTTGCTCCCATTCCAGCAAACAAGCCACGGCTGGTTTGCCTCCAGACTGAGGTTACCTGGTGAGTTGTGGCAGGAAGGTGACATGGGTTTGGGTTTAAATAGGTGAAGAGTTGGAATTTGTCAGATTTTTGCAGCCTATGAAAATAATTCCTAACAACAGAGCCAGCAGGAATTCCAGCAGTGCAGAACATAGCTGTTCACACTAATGCACACCTCTGCCCAGTGTGTAGCAACTGATGGGTCACACTGAACCATTCCAAGAGTTGTGCTGGGTTATGCTCAGTGTCTCTTCTCAATAACCTACAACCCCCACTGAAATCAGCAGGAGGCTGAAACCAATATTTTTAATGTGAAAACCAACATTATTTAAGATCACCTCTCTCACATTCTCCCTCTGACATCTAAGAAATTTACTCCAGACAAGTGCTGTCATGCATAGATATGTTGAATTTGTATGATTAATACTCTGTTCAGAGCAGAGTTCAGATCTCTCTTAAGCAAAAGATATTTTTCTGTCCAATATATAAAAGAGATAGAAGTCAATTTCCCAAGAGGAGCTGTTGGTTCTTAAAATTCTTTCCTCTTGGTTCATCTTTCCTTAAAGGCATTTGAGAAAGTGATAAGTCCTGAGCAGACTGGAAATTGCAGAATGCCTTCTGGAAGGCAATAGAAATGTGCTGAAAGACATTAATCCCATGCTGGCCCAGCAGGTAGGGACTTGGAACTGGGACACCAAAGTGTAAATCCCTTTTCTGCCACTGGTTTTCCGTGACACCTTGGGCAAGTTACCAAAGGCCAAATACTTAAAAATATGAGTTTTAGTCTCATTCATAAACTAGGGATAACACCATTTTCTTTGATCACAGTGATGTGGTGAAAAGAGAAATCCTGGAGTATCACAATACCAGAGCAATGGGAACTGCATGAATAAAGCTCACATTGTAGGAAAGACTACTGACCAAAAAATTACAAGTAGAAAATCAAGAAAAAAGAAATACAGCAGTGAAATGTTCAGAATTGCTAACTGTGTATTTTAAAGTTTGGGAAAATGCCTAGAGCTGCAAGTAGGTGCCAAAGAAATTAATTATGATAATAAAACTTCTGGGAAGAGGTGAAAATGTTGCAATGATCAAATCACGTGTAATTATGAGAAACATTTTCTGTCTTCTTGGTAACATGGAGCTGCAAGGAATGCATATGTAGCCTCCAGAAATGTTAGGGGCCAGGATGTAATTATTTCAGAAACAAAACAGACAAGAAAGAAAAAGGGGTGAAAAAAAGGAAGAAAAAGGAAATAAAAGCCAAACCAAACAAATGCCTCATAGGTCACAATGCAGCAGCCAGAGCTTTGAAGGGCAGCCAGGGGAAATTCTCTGAGAAGCTTCCCACTTCTCAGGTAGGAATTCCTCACCCCTAACCTTTGTTTGGGATCAGCTGAATCATGTTATATGGCCTTAGTTTCCCCTCCAGCCATATACCTCCAGTCTGCACACACCCAAGTATAATATCAGAGACAAGGAAGACTCTACTCTTCCTCTCTTTCCTCCTTGCATGTTCAGGGATTCTTTTCACACACAGTGGCCTCTGCTGGAGCCAAGTTTGCCTCGAAGGGCAATGGGCAGATCCTGTGAGCCCAGCAGTGATTGCTCCTTCACTGACATATTTAAAGGCAATGTTTGACAAACTGCTGCTCACTGCAAAAAAAAACCTCTTCATAAAAACCCAGCCCTGATGGCAAGTTGGCAGCATAATTACCTAAACCTTCTGTATAGAAACACCAGGTCACTGGTGACTGTGCTGTTTCAAGATTAATTAATTGCCTCCTGGGTTTCCCCTGGCTCTGCAAGGCTTTTCCTGGATTCACACACGCTGCCAGCTGCTGCACAGAAAGCCAGTGGGTAAAAGATAGGGCTGAAAAAGGAGATACAGATGGGCCCTGTCTATCAAAGCTTTGGTTTCCTTGGCTCCTGAACACCATGACCTCTTCGTGCTGCAGCTCTTGTTGTGCTGCAGGCTATTGAAAAATAATGTAAAAAACACATTGCAAGCCATGCAAATTAAAGGCTTTGATCTAGCTCGGCTGTTTGGGAGAAGGGCTGCAAACTCCACCCTGCTGAAGACAGCATTAGCTGAGCTCCTCAGAAAAGCTCTTACAGGCTTCATCCAACTGAAAACTGGGTCCCCAGCTGCAGCCTGTGTTGTCCCTTTGCAGGAAGCTTTGATAGACATTAGTGGGATTCCCACACACACCAGTAGAGAATATTTTCTTGATTCTTAGAGAAATTACATATAACTCTTGTTCCTTACAGAAATGGCATGAAATTCTCTACGGAATAATTAATAAAATCAAAGAATCCTTCAGTGCATCACATGGCTTGACCTCAACGTGGCACCCAAAACTGAGTGTCCAGCACCACCCCAGAGCAGTGCCTTGGTGGATTCTCTCATGGTGTGGCAATATTTAAACACCTTTAAATCAGGCTGTCTGCCTCCTCACACTGCTTGGGATTCAGAGCACTTGCCCTGGACACTCTGCAGAAGAACCCCTGGAGATCCCATGAAAAAATGGAAATCTTTACACGTTTTGTGTCTGTCAGCTCTGCAGTGATGCTGCCGTGTACCTCCTGGACTGCTGATGTCTTGGCATTCATCCTCATGGGATTTCTTTGCTGGCTATATCCTGGTGTCTCAGATATGATTTATGCCTTTACTGATAAGGCCATCAGTCAACAGTCCACCCCATTACAAGAGGACTATCCCTCAGAGAAGCCTGCTGCTCTCAATATTTATGAGTGGGTTTGATGTAAAGGTTCCTAAACCCAGCACTTCCAAAGAGCACATTATGTGGGCAACTTCTGTTTGCAGACTGCAAAATTCACTAGGGATTTATGACAATCCAAAATGTCACCTTACTGCACCCCTACCTGATGGTTTACTGGGATTAAGAGGCCCTGATCCTTAACCACAGTGTAATTTTACCAGAGGTGTTTAAAGTTTATTGCAGCCTTCTCCAGAAATTACAGCATTTCAGAGGGGATGCATCACATTCAAGGGAGGTTTTCACCCTACATCATGAGAGTATCCAAATGTCCTTCAAAAACACCTCCAGCAGTATGTTTACTGTTTTTTTTATGTTTGCTTTTCCATTCACTCCCCACGTTAAAAGCTATTGTTTGTCAGGCTCTTTTCTTCATCATGTACTTCATAGGACCAGCTCTCAGTAAGTGCATCATTTAAGCTTTAGGATGAAACCTGAAAATAGCACTCTGACCCCTGGGGAGTTGGTTCCTACAAACTAAAGATGCTTTCAAACTCTTCTGCCTGATCGCATCCTGATAGCAAATGATTACACAGAGCAATCCTAATTCACTTCTGCCACTCTTTTGGTGAGAGCCATGACAGCACAGCACAGAGGGGAGCAGACTCTTTTGCTTTTTATTTTGGTGTTTTTATCCCATTTTCCACCTCAGTTTGCACCTAATTCTCAGATATGTTAGCTCAAGCTAAGAAGTAACTGCTCTGATTTCAAACAAGATGTGGTTTGCTCAGCTGGGTGCCTGCTTTGCTCAGTTATTAATGTTGGAGCATTATTGATTCTGCCTCCTTAAGCTGAGTGGCAAACAAGTGCTGAAAAATAGAAATGCTAAGAAGAGGAACAAGGAGAAAACGGCATCTGCTGCCAACACAGTTCAGTCACCTGAAATCCAAGTGGCCCAGGAATTACGGTAACCTGTGAAAAGTCATTCCCACAAAAGTTATTTTTTCCTTCTCAAATTCCTGTAGTTTCTGGAGTTCAAGGTGTTTTGGGGTAACAGCTTTGGGCAAATGATAACTTTACAGGAGGTGTCTGTAATCCAGGAAACTCTTTGAGATTTGGTATGCAGACAACCAAATTAATGCACTAGCCCAGCTTTCACTCTCAAACACCATCTTCCACCTCAGTCCCAAAATGTAGCTTACTGGCTACAGTCTTAAGCAGTCCAAAATCATAGACAACTCCCTTCTTTCAAAAAATGAAGCAGAGAAAATGCCTCTTAAATTTCCCTTCAAGAGCTCTCACTGCTCCAGCTCTAAGCTGCCTCCTAGCTTACACATCCTACATTTAAAAGAACCCTAAAGCACCCTCCAGTGTTGTCTCTCTGCTGCCAAATCTCACCATGTCCAGCTTGTCCAGCTTTGGCCTCCAGGAAAAACTACTGGGGCTTTTAAAGAGATTTGTACTAAACCCCCACCCAGAACACAGCCTGTGAACAGAGGGAGTGGTTTCAGAGGGAAAGTTAAGAGATCAAGGAAAAATCTTTGCAGAAATCAGAACTGGCTGGGTTAGGATCAATAGGATTTTAAACATGGTATCAGAGGAAGCCCAGATCCTGTGGTGATGCACTACAGAAAAAAAGCTGCAAGTAGAAGGAACCCCTTAAATGGGGCTCAAATTACTCTGTTGGCAATGAGGCTCAGTGATGTTTGACCCTGGATATGATTCAGACTTTGTCACAGGTCCCTTTCTTGGGGAAGAACAAGCTAAAGCAAAGCAATGAGACCCAAATAGGAACTCTGTCACTTGGGCATTGCTTTGATATTGAAGTGCTACTAAGTGCTTATGGTAGAAATAATATGTCAAACTAATAATATCTTAAAGAGTATCTAAACTCTTCAACAAGTGAAGGTCCCTAAAAATCATTACATTTCCTTCCCCCTTCAGTGTCTGTTTCATTCATAATCCTCTTTTAACAGACAAAAGCTATGATGTAATGCAATCAAGTGTAAACCTGACTTTTCTTTCCCTGCAGCACACACAGTTGAGGCCAGGTACACTTTCTCCTTTGTACCCTCTAACCCAGTGGCCAGTCAGAAGAATCAGGCAGACAGGGAGAAAGGAAGGAGATGGCTGTGAGTGAAACAGTGAGTACTACAGAAATACCTGCAAAGAAGCTGCCCAAGGTTCCCATTGGGGTCCTCATTATGTACCTCAGGGAAGCTTAGCAAACAGAAGTAACCACATGTGTTTAGTTCCTGTTGGCTGTATTCTCTGATAATCTACCAAGAAAACAATATTTCCTTAGACAAGAAAGCATGGGAACACATACATGAAAAAGGGGCAAAATATAAGACACATAAAGAAAGCATCAGCTTTGATGCTGCAAACTATGGGTTAACAAGATGTTTTAAAAGGTTGCTTCTTTGTCCTCACAGGACTCAGCATGTCTAGAAACCCATATTTTATAGCTGGCTTTCTATAACATCAGCTTGCTCTCATCTCTGTAACTAGCTTATTGCAGCTATGATAATAATTGATAAACTTGTAAACCTGATTATAACATCTGCTCCCTCATCTGCTTTGTTCCTTGGCTGGCTCTCTCTTTCAAAAGCAGTGAGGATACAGAGCAGTGGCCATCTGCAGCATCAGTCTCCTCCCTGGTTTGGCATTAGCACTGCCTGGTTTGGGAAGTGCAGCCTGGCTCCCATGGAGCAGCTGAGGACATCTAGTTACAGAACTTCCAGCCATTAACCCCACCTGGATCTGGTCCTAGCTGAAAAGAGAATACTGAAGTTGTGGAAGGAATCAGAAAACTGGGAGAAGGGATGAAATATCTCTGTCTTCTGGCATCCCGTGGTCCTCACAGGTCACAGCTGTGAGATACTGAACTGCACAGAAGTGGATGCCCTTCAAACAGCCCTCTGGACTTGTTATCTAGGGCACCTGAAGGCCAAGGATGGACAATATATTAAGTAGGAGATACCTGAGAGGAAGCACTTCCTACTGTCAACATCCACAGGCTACCTCTTGAGAAATCCAGTCTCAATCACCCAAGAAGAGTTTGCAAGCAGAAACTGGATTCAACAAAGGGCCTGGACATCTGGGTATCTGTCTGCATCTCATCAGGAAGCTGGACCCAATTTCTGCATGCACTGATGTCTTCCCCTTTAATACCCAGGTACATCCTCTGTGCAGAAGGCAGATGGTTACTGTGCTGCCTGGCTGTGCCATGAGGAACTTACATGTCACTCAAGTCACTTTGTGTCTCACTGGAAATGCTGAAATGGGTTGGGAATTCCAAAATTAGGAGCACTGAGAAATGTTGTTTTCTCTGTGAAGAGAGCAGCTGGACAAGAAATAAGTGCTTTGCCATTTCTCTGCATCACTCTGCTTCAGCCTGCAGTGGGCAAACCCTGGAGTCAGGCAGCTCAGGAGCCAAGTCCCATGCTCAGGGGTGAAAGGGAAATAGGGAAATTCCTTTTTTTTTTTTTTTTTTTTTTGAAAGCCCCACTCCAGCTGAAGCCTGGCTGTGTGGCTGTACCCATCCTGCAAGACAAAGAGAGAAAGACATTTATTTCATGACAAGATGTAGAGTCACCTTAACAAAGCAAATGAACAAGTCCATGCCATGTCACACACAGAATCTAAATTCAGACAGTTTATTTCCACATGGGGGAAACTCACCATGCACATATGTACCTAACAGAGATCAGCTAGATGCCCAATGTCAACTGGTCTTGCAAGTAACAGGGCCTTTAATTTAATCACCAGTGCTTGAAAACCCCAACAAAAGTCTCTGTGGATGAAAAACATGGCAATTGACTGAAATAAAAATCCTTTCTAAGCTAAAATGTCCCTGTAGACCTGAGACAAGTATAGAAATACTTGTAATCATAACTAAATGAACCTTTTTTCTCAAGGACCTGAGGTACCCAACTAAACAAGACTTTAATAACAATAATCACTTGACTTAAGTATAGTAAGTATATGTATTAAGTGTATTTCAGCAAATATGCACTATTTTTTATTGATATTATTAGTGGCAATAATAATGGTTAACAAATAAGAAGGATTTCTTTATGTTCTGAGGAGCTTTAGAAGCACTAAGGAACTAAGGATTTGCTAATAGAGTGGTGAATGAATAAAAATCACAGAAGGATTTTAAGAAGTTTGAATAAGCTACAGAAATCAAAGGAAGACAAATGAGAACCCAGACTAATGTAGTTTATAATAAAATTCCCTAAAAACAGTCATGTAAAGAGGTCTGGGTGAAATGAGGTCCAGAACAGAACAGGCATGTCCACAAGACAGAACCAACCACAAGAGAGGTCCTTTTCTCAGGGAATTTGGGGCAGATACAGATTCTGGCAAAGCTGCATCATACCAAGAAGCAGATCCCATAGATAAGGATAAATCCAGGATGTGAGAATACTGCAAAAAGATGGTCAGAGCATAAATACCCAGGTATATTATCATAACTTCTTTCTCCAGTTCCACTTTGGTGGAGATACTTGGAATCATAATAAATAAATAAATAATACCCTGCTGCTTCAGAAGGGAAAATCTGTGATCAAAGAGTTCTTTCAAGGTTCCATCAAAATTAAGGCATTAAGGGTGCTTGTACTAAAGCACAGAAGCAGGTATTTAACCAGCTCTGGGTCTTTTACTTCCCAGCTGCTGGCAGTGGTAGAGCCCAAGCCCCTTCTGAGGCTTTGCCCACCAGCAGCACTATCTCTGATTCAAGCATCAGTGCATTTTAGTTCGTCATCTTAAGGCTCAAACCTGAAAAACACCGAGTTCACTTCAAGAAGTGCTGAGCGCCCTCAGCTGTCTGAAAAGCAATTTGTTTCCTGCCAAAATCTGAAGTCTGCTTACTGCCTTGGAGAGCTTCGAAAAATTCTCCTTCTTTCTCTTGCAAACCACCCTCTCCCCGATATTCACCACTCTCCCAGTGACAGTGCAATGGCAGGCTGTGGATTTCTGGCCTGTTTTGCAGAGGATGAGTGCTGAATGTTTGCTACCAAGCAGGGCAGAGGAGCCCTGTTGTGCCCAGGAGGCAATGCAGAACTGGGGATGGCATCTCCTGGGGATGCAGGGCACCACTGAGAGCTGGGGCACTCACTGGGGTCTTCAGGGCAGGGATCCACTGAAGGCCTCTCACTCTCAGTCCCCTTTATGATAACATCATCTCTTGATCCAATGAATCCCTTCGGATTCAAGGTTCCCAAACACGTTGTAGTTTCATGCAGAGTTAGTGCCAGTATAAACCAGCACAGCTGCTGAAACCATCAGCCCTTCTTCCCCTCTGTCACAGAAGCACAGAATGGGTTGGGTTGGAAGGGACCTTTGAAGACCATCCAGCCCAACCCCCTGCCAGTGCAGGAACATCTTGCACTGGCTCAGGTTGTTCAAAGCTCCATCCAGCACGACCATGAACATTTCCAGAGATGGGTTGGTTATCTACCAGCTCCCTGTGCAACCTGTTCCAGTGTCTCACCACCCTCATTGTAAAGAATTTCTTCCTTATGTCCAATCTCAACCTACCCTTTTTCAGTTTAAAACTGTTGCCTCTCATCCTGTCACTACAGGTCCTGGTAAAAAGTCTTTCTCTGCCTTTGTACTGTAATACTGCCTTTTGATACTGTAAGCAGTATCAAAAGTATTAAATATTGAAAGGCCTCAACCAGGTCTCCAACAGGTTCCAAGTGCAACTTCTTCCACTGAAGCTGTGTCAGCACGTAGTGAATGAGCACAAGGGAAGCAGATTCAGTTAAAAACCGATCCAGATTAAAACTTCTGGTCCTGTTCACTCTGATCTGGCTCTCTGTACAACTGCACTTCTTTTAAAGAAAGATTAAACACCACATAAAATGTTCATTTCAAGCCTCTTTACAGGAGGTGCACTTCTAGGTATGCTGTCTGTACCATCATCATAGTGACAAGCCAGGGCTGCAACATGAGAAGGTCCCTGAAGTGATCAGAAAAACATAGAAATTTGTGAGATGGGCTTTCAAGTTTAATTTCAACTCAGTAGCAGCCACAATATCTCAAGAGCAAGACAAGGATTGAGTCTCACACTGCTACACAGCCCTCTGGAGTGCTGCTGATGGTTCACAGCTTGCAAAGCCAGAATATCCTGCAGGAAAAAAACACAACTGGTTCCTACCAGGGGCTGACCAAAGTCTCTCATTGGGAAATTCCATACTGTCACAACCTCCCTGATGTTGCTGTTGTTTTTCTCTTACTGGTTTGTAACACCTGATAGGGTCTTTGCTGCATCCCATGAAAAAGGCCAGTGCAGCTCAGTTCACTCCAATAGCAGCTACTTCCCTCCTCTGGATTGTGTAAACAGGAAACCCTGATGAGTGCCCTTACAAACCCCACCACATTTCCCACACTTAGCAGGAAAGCAGTTGTGGAGCCAAAGAGCCCTTCAACCAAAAATCATTGCAAGACATTTGAAGTAAAAACCAAATAAGTGGCACGTATGACTGGAAATATTATAAAGGCATTTTCAGAAGGATTTAAGCTGTAAAGTTAATGAAGCCTCCAGGCTTCAGTTGAGAGTCATGCCTTTTAAAATATAGCTATGCTTCCACCCAAATATTTTGGTTTTGACCATCTCTTTGCAGCTAGGAAGCAATATTTCCTTTATAATGAATGATGGGAGCCTGGCTCATCTCTCCCCATGGCCAACATGGTAGTAGGGAGCTGCAGACATCATTCTCTTTTAATGATGAATGTGGGTGCATTTCAAGATAAAGAAAACAGTATTATCTGAGAGAGATTTCTGCTACAGTACTTTCAGTACAGAGGTTTCCTCAGCCATGTTCTGACTTAATTTCTTATTTTAGCTTTACAGAAGTACTGCAGATCTCCCCTACAACAATGGAAACATTGAGGGATCACTACTTGCAAGGGGAGCATCCTGTGTGGGATTGCTCTCCCTCAGCAAAGTGCTGTCATTTCTCTTTGGCTGTCCAAGACTTCCCCATCTGACCTGGAATTCTCATGTCTCATTCTCCTCTCTCCAATTCCTTCTCAATAATTCCCTAAAATAGTCCCACTTTTACTTCTGACTAACCTTAGGCAAAAGTAAACCTCCTAGCCCTGGGTCACGTTTGCTGGCTGATTTGCCTGTGTTTTCCTGGCATAGCTGTAGTTGGCAGCAGTGCCACATTCCAAGGGCTTCAAACATTTTCTCAGTCTGCTGCCTTCTTGGTCCGAATTTCACACTCAGAAAGAGCAAAAGAAAAGGGCAAAGATAGCACTTGTACTAATCCGGAGCTCCTGACCTGTTCAACAGACGACGATCTCGAAGGAGAACTGGTGCCATCTATCGGAAAGACAAAACAAGGACAGTTGTCGGTTTGGTTTATAGGTTTTTCTGCACATTTACACAGAATCACAGAATGTCAGGGGTTGGAAGGCACCTCTGAAGATCATCGATTTATCCATTTTATTGTTTCCTCTCCTTTATCACCAAGGGTGTAAGGACAGAAACAGCAACACCTGCCTGATCCCTGAGTGGACACCAATATCTCTGGAGTGGTCAAGGAGCAGACAGCCTGGACAAGGATGCTGTAGGACTCCCAGTGACAGTTATGCTGCCATCACGAGTTAATTCACATCTTCTGAACTGCCAGAGACAGACTAACAAAACCACCAGACTTTTGGTTTTGCTTTTCTTCTCAGCAAGAAGTCTAAACACCTTACTTACAGGCAGAGAATTACTTTGTCATCAGGGCCCCTAACCCAGGGCTATGAACCCAGACAAAACAGTGTGGAGTACTTTTCATTGCTCCTGGTCTTGCTAGACTGAGAATAAGTGGGAGATGTTTGCCAGTTGGATTTCAACCACTGAATTTATTAGAGAAAAAGATTACAGATAATATTTTTGACTGGTGACAGAATAAGTTAATTTCAAGCAAGAAATCAGAGCTGATGGTGAGGAATTCCAGCAACTTGACACAATCACAATGCAACTCACTGGAGGCAGGAAAAAGCTGAAAAGGAAAACTGTTACAATTTCTTTACTCAACAGTAAGCTCAGAATTAGACAATCTAAAGGCTGTACTAGAGGTGTTATTTTTACTGTTCTGTCATTGCACAGGGATGTTATATAATTGCAGTTGTAAAAGAAGTTATCCATTTGGCTGCATGTGGGAGAGAAAGTGATATATGAGACACTGCATTAAACTGCACAGAATGGGCCAACAGCAATTAGTTAAGACACATTCTTTGGCACTACCTTTGCTTCACATATCCTGCTCACAACAGGGTTATCAGGCTGAAAACATGATCTCAAGTCACTTTGTATTATTTCATTTCTGTCATCTTTTGGCTTCCTTTACTTCACATTTGATGATTCTCCCTTTGAAGGTAATAACAGTATTGATAGCAATAGGTTCAATACTGGACTGAGAAAATCCATGATAATCCTAAATCTGATATACCATAACATCTCTTAAGGGCAGACAGACATTTAGATCATACATCTGACTTTCATGCTTTTTGTAGTTGTTTTACCATAGATTATAATCTAGGGCCTGACATTGTTAACGTAAATTTTACCAGCTGGCTCTAAGCCTCTGGTAGCACTTAATTGTTGGAAGAAATGAATGCATTTCATTATCTTACTTCTCTCTAGGTTATGGTGACATTCATCACCCAGTACTGCTGACTCCAGAAGTTGGACGCACTTCATAACATCCCCTCTCCCCCACTTAATCTGCTTAAAGCCCACAAAGAACACATCCTTATGGTGTTTTCAAACTACCTGCCAATTGGAAATGAAGCTTCATCAGCAAATCTGAAGTCACAGCAAACACTCCAGCATTTACATTGGCAAGAAGCCCGGGTATTAATCAAGGGTAGTAGTTCTTCCATGGACCTGCAGATACCTCTGTGGACAGAACAAAGCAAAACCTCTTTAAGAACCTGAGCTGCTCAGAGGAAGCAATCCAGACTGCTGTAGTGTATATTCACAGTGTCCTGAGAGAGAAGTCAGTCTTTGGGCTGCAACTGCACAGTGTCTCTGGGATCCTGGCCAAAATCAGGAGTTTCCAGCAGCTACAACGGTAACAGGCAGAAGGCAGAAGGTAGAAGGCAGAAGGCAATGCTGAGGCAAGAAAGGCAGAAAGAACAGAGCCAATATAAGAGAGCCAAAGGCATTGTGAGTTCCATATAAAATAAGAGAGATAGGCAGACAGATAAAACTTAAGCCCTATGTGTATATACGTAGAGAGCTGTTCTCTGTATCAAAGCTTCCTGAAGTTTAGACCTTTGTTTCAGCTGTGTTAGATTCTCAGGGTTCAGTTCCTGGACAACTGCAAAAACAGTATCCCAGCTTTTAGCCCAGGGAGATGGGAAGATAACTCAGCACAACCTCCCCATAGTTTCAGGGGGAGCTAAGCTGTGTTATCTCACATTTGCTAGGGAGTAAGGCTGTACACAAAAACTGTTTCTGTGGCTCAGCTATCACAAGGGAATTTCTTAAGTAACTTGACTGAACCTGAGCCCTCAGACCCAGAGCTGATGAATATCTGTTTTTGCAAACAATTGTTATGGAGTGGCCTGGGGAAAACTAGACACTTTGATACCTCCTGCTGACAAATATGTATCATCTGTGCAGTACAGCATAGATAGATAGATGGGCTTCTCATTACTCAGCCCAGCAGCTCAGACCTCCCATTATGAGGGTTAGAACAAGTTTCCTGCCTTCATTGAGCCAAGACACTCCACTCCTGTGTGTTACCCATGACCTGCAGAAATGGACAAAACAAATTATTCACATGATAATAATATGAAAATTATTCTCATATAATAATGAGAATATTATGTGAAAAAATATTCTCATATTTTTCACATAATGTGAAAAAAAAAAGATGATGGTGGAGAAAAAAAGATCTCAATAAAACAGGTGAGCCCAAACAATTTCTTTCTCCTTTTCCCACAGTGTTAATATGTAACGAGTTTTGTGCAAACACTTTGATGTTCCTTAGGTAGAAGTAATTTCCCTTTATTAAAAAAACTTGAATTGCTTCATTTTTTAATTTTTCACAAGGTGATCTCTGTCCCTTCACTGCCTACTCAATTCAACTGACTTCAATTTTTCTTTGACTTTTGAAAAGCAAAATGTTTAATTCCAGTTAGAATCAGATACAGCACTTCTGATTCCCAAGAAAACCCACTCAATTTTACAAGTGCAAGCAAGGGTTGTTCCTGCATTTGAATCTCTTCAAAGAACTGTGAGACACACAAATTTTACTGGCAGTGAAGCCCACATAAAAATGCTAAATTGCTCCCCTAAAACTCAGATATTTGCTGCCTAAATAAGATCTGTTACCAAAAATGAATTCTGGGTACTAAAGACAGATCTTGGGTTACTGTGGGAGAAAACAGCTATCAGTGCACAATAAAATAGAAAATGCTTCTTTAAATTGCTATGACAAGTAAAGTTTGTTGCTCTTGTTTTGCCTCTTGCTGCACACACAAAAAGGTCCTGCAGTCTACAAGAATTTAGCTACCACTTTAGAATCATAGAATCATAGAATAGGCTGGGTTGGAAGGGACCTCAGAGATCATCGAGTCCAACCCTTGAACAACTACCGCCACAGTCACTAGACCATGGCACTGAGTGCCACATCGAGTCGCTTTTTAAATGTCTCCAGGGACGAAGAGTCCACCACCTCCCCAGGCAGCCCGTTCCAATGTCTGATCACCCTTTCCGTGAAAAAATTCTTTCTAATATCCAATCTGAACTTCCCCCGGCACAATTTAAGACCATGCCCTCTTGTCTTACTGAGAGTTGCCTGGGAAAAGAGACCAACCCCCGCCTGGCTCCAACCTCCTTTCAGGGAGTTGTAGAGAGTGATGAGGTCTCCCCTGAGCCTCCTCTTCTCCAGGCTGAACAGCCCCAGCTCCTTCAGCCTCTCCTCATAGGATCTGTGCTCGAGTCCCTTCACCAGCCGGGTTGCCCTCCTTTGAACCTGCTCCAGGACCTTGATATCCTTCCTAAACTGAGGGGCCCAGAACTGGACACAGGACTCAAGGTGTGGCCTTACCAGGGCTGAGTACAGGGGCAGAATCACTTCTGTGGACCTGCTGGCCACACTGTTCCTGATACAGGCCAGGATGCCATTGGCCTTCTTGGCCACCTGGGCACACTGCTGGCTCATGTTCAGCTTCCTGTCAATCCAGACTCCATAGTCTTTAGATAAAGAGCTGCTAGTTCAAACAATGAGCTGCTAGAAATTTTGCTCCTCATTCTCCCAGAAGCTTTCTGTATTGCCCCTCTAACTCCCATGCTCCTAACATACCAGCCATGGATGCAGTGGTGGGAGACAACAGTAATTGAGAGATATTACTGAGAGGCAGAGAAGGTCTCCTGGAGCTGCCGGGAGCTGGATTCCCTTTGTTAGCAGTGTAAGGAGAAAGCATATGGGTTAGGGGTTCAGCATTCATAAACCTGCTATCAAATCTGTTCATTACCCAGCAAGCAGACCCAAATGTTGTCTGGTTTGTTTCTAGAGGGATTCGCAACCTGCACCCTCAGTTCAAAAGCTGAAGTTACTCAGCTATAAATAAATGGATTGCTCCCTGCTTCTGCTCACCATCCACTGTGCACCTCTCTTCTCTCCCTCATCCTGGCGAGCCCCTGGCTGCAGCACCTGGAGAGCAGCTGGGGAGACCCTTCACAGAAAGGCAAAACTTCATTAAATGTCAGATAGTTCACAGCTCCTGGGATATATCAAAGCTGGACTTCCAAATCAGAAGGGCTTACTTTCCAGTCAGGTAGATATTTATTGGAAAAAAAATTGTATTTTTCACATAGAAAGCTGACATTTTAGCTAAAATGACCTTTTTTCCCACTGAAAATAAAGGAATGAAATATAATAGCTGGCCCTATAACAGGCACCATGAGGTAATTGCAGCCCAGCATCCCTGCTCAGGGCAGTCAGGAAGCACCAGGGCTGTGTGGGATGAAGAACCCCAACTAACTCCATCCCTGGCAACCCAGCACCTAAAAACTTCCCAGGCTGGACATTACACCCAACCCTACCATTTGACAGGTGCTAAGGGGATGCATCCCCATAGCATGGCAAACCCCATCGGAAATCATTTGATCACTAAAATGCCATTAGCATTAACAGGAAGGGTTCCTGTTCCTTCACCTCACACCTGCTGCCTGATCCCATCTTTTAGGCCTTTTAGGCAAGGAAAACCCTTTCCTAACTGTGGAGGAGGAATATCTGAACAAGCGTGGTCACGCACTGATTGGCATGAGCAATCCAATATTTGGTAGTAGTCAAAGCCTGAACAACAGGCCTTGAAACAAGGACATTAAAGGTCGACAAGTGGTTAGAAATGAAGAAGTAACTGCTGGAGACAAACAGCTCCAGGATGTTAAAAAACGGATCTCAGCATTGTGAAAAATAAGCATTTAAAATTGTAATTTATTTTTGTTTTGTTGAGTGTGTCTTTCAATTTAATAATTTTTGCTTGGGCTGTCTGTTGAGATAGCATGTTGTATCCTGTTGTTTTGGGGTGTATGTTTAAGCGTACTTACAAGGAAGAAAAATCAGAAAAACAGGAGGAGGAGCAGCCCGCGGGAGCCCGCGAAACAGGGACATCTTGTGACCATTTCCCTCAGCAACAGAACGAAGCCCGCGAAACAAGAACCAATGCTGGGAGGGCCTGCGAAACGAGAACCAATGATAAACTGATAAGAGACTAAGGGGAAGGGGTTTACGAAAAGTATAAAAGAACCGGTTTTACATTACTGAACTTGCGAGCCGAGCGTGGAGCTGCGCGTCCCCAGCAGCTCAGCGTGCTGCAGCGCGCTGCTTTACTTACATCTCTCTCAATAAAAAGTTTTACTGTTGAACCATCGAGTCAGCGTTTTTAACAAGCATGATTAAGCAGATTGTGACGTATACGTGATAACCAATCAAGTTAATTGTTAAGGTGCATGATTGCCGCATGGACAGGTGCTTTAACCAATTAAATACTAACAAGACAGGCATAGCTGTGGGCAAATGATATAAAACCAAGCATGAATATTAAATAAACGACTTCATTTAACCATAGTGGTGAGTACGTGTTGTCCTTAATCCTCCGCGGAACTTCCTCACCTAACCATCCCCCTGTACACTGCTCTCTGCATCACTCCAGCTTCCAACCTTTCCCTCTTCCCCTGTGCAGACCCGCGATTTCCCCACCCCTGACAGGCAGCGGGTTCCCCACACGACCTCGCGTCTCTTTGCGGCATTTTCCTTCCCTTCCCGCCGGGGTAACAGGGGCGGGAAGCGGGGGGTGTGTGAGAGAAGGGAGATACTGTGTGAAGATGAAGCCGAAGGAGCTGGGGAGGGGACCGGCACCGGAGGATGACCCGGCACCCGAGGGCTGGATGCCCGCAGCCAGCGGTGGGCGGGAAGCGCAGAGCTGGGGAAGTCCCCGGGGAGGAGGAGGAGGAGGCGGGGAAGGGCAGTCAGCTGAGCCGGGCCGCTGCCATGGGCTCGCCGTGAGGGGAGTGAGCGGGGAGAGGCTTGGCGCGGGGCGGGGGCTGCCCCTGAGGCGAGTGAGGCGAGTCCGGCGCAGGGGCACGGCGGGCGGAGGCCGATTTGCTTTCGCCGGTGGCCGTGGGCGGGCTCGCCGGTGACTCGGCGGATCCGGAGTGGGCCTGCGGGGAGGGCGAGCCGCGCCTGAGAAGGGCGAGCGGGGAAACGCCGGTTTGTGGCTCTCGGAGGCCGTCCCCGTCCCCGGGAGGGGGGGAAGGTGAGGGCTGCGGCGGGACGGAGAGGCCGTGACTGGGCAGAGGGCGCGGGCGCCTCAGCTCTCCCCCGGTTCTACGTCGTGCGTGCGGTGGAGGAGAAAGGGGACGAGAAAGCGAAAATGAAAGTTAAAAAGTCAGCGGAAATGGAATTTCGGCGTAAAACGCGACGTCGGGGCGCGCTGGGGCCGAGCGGGGCAGCGGAAGGCGGCGGCGGTGTCGTCGTCCCGGGCCCTGTCAGGACCGAGCGGTATCGGAGGCCGCGCTCGTCAGGGCCGGGAGCTGGCGGCGGTCAGGCCGCGGAGGGTGGGTGGGTGAGACAGGGACTCGTGTTGTGTCATCCCCCGGGGACAGGGATCCCCAGGAAGGGGATCAGTTGATTTATTCGTGCAGTCCTCTGAGGGTTTAATGGCATCCGGAGAGCCTCAGGGGTAGCCAGGTGCAGCGGGGTCAGAGGGGGCGGAAGGTGCCTGCATGCTGTGAGGAGAGGTGTGGCTCGGCTGAAATAAACGAGTTATTGCGTTGTGTTTACAAACGTGTACTGGGGGAGAAACCGAGAGTTTTCTCTCTGCCGACTTTATAGTAGATGCTTCAGAGATGTCCAGCAAGTTGAAGAGCCGTCCTGCTGAAAATGGAGAGCATCCCAGAAGTAAAATGGAAAATGGAACAGACAGTATGGCAGCCCCCGTCCTTAGTACCTACACCCCAGAAGAGATGGTACAACAGATGAAAGAACTGATCACTGAGAACAATGAGTTAAAAGGTGAATATGCGTGTGAGCTGGTCTTGAAATGTAAAAGCCCTGAGCCTCCACTGTGGGGCTTTTTGTATGTCCTACCAGTAGGAACTCTGTGCTCCGTGCTGGATAATATTTTATACCTGGATAGCATTTGTTCTGTAGGCACCTCTGCAAGTGGCAAGGCCAGTTTGATAGGACACATCAAATTGAATCAGTGTGGAAAGTTAGAAGCAGACCAGCCCAATTTATGAGTGACTTATTTGCTTCATAATTACACATAGAAAAGCAGCATAGCACTGTGTATTTTAGGAGGTGAGGTGAAAAAATCTTTCTCTCGTATGTTCTTTGCTCATGAGCCTCTAAAAGCTGTTTTGGTTTGTATTTTAGGACTGTTGGGCAGCTCCATTACAGACAGAATAACACTGTGCAGTAGTTGCATCAGGAGGGGTGGGTACTACATTATTGGGATGGTCTCTGAAAGGAGCTGCATCCTCTTGGACAGAGAGGGGAATTGGAGCAGGCTGTCCTACACTATGAATGTTTAGATGTGGCAGCATCTCCTGTACTTCAGAAGGAAGTGACAGTCATGACAAGGGTCTGTGTGGGAGAAAGCTATGGGTTTCCCTGAAAATGCCTAATGAGTTGAGCCTTCCAGGTGAGAGAGATTTGCTTCTGGATTTAGGTGTTGGGTGTGCACTTTTTTGGAAAATGTATACAGCAAAACCCAAGGGATTTGGGAATTTTCTGTGTAAATGATGGAGGTACCTCATGTTTACATGGCAGCAGAGCATGAAGGCACATATCTCATGTGCTGTGATTTTAGACTAGTGTTTAAATTCCACCCCAATCATTTCTGGACCTGGTCCAAGTTCTTTGTCTTGGAGTCTCATGGGTATCTGCCAGGAAAGTTGTTTCTAGAAGTGCCTCTGGTATTTTGCTAAAAGGTCCTACAGCATATAAGATAATATTTTGGGGCCATATTCATAGCTACTCATACCTTGCAGAATCATTCTCCAGAGCTACATTTATTTGCACAATCTGAGGGATTTCTTGGCAGTTTATAATAGACATCAGGACATAATAGAAGTTATACAGGGGTTAGAAAATATACATTGTATTAGAAAATACAATGTCTAAAAGGTTTTCAAGAAACTGGCTTTTAGTTTGTTGCTTTAAAAAAGCAAGCCTGAAATATTTCAGTTGACTCTTCCTAAAAATATTGTGAGCATTTTGCTACTTTGTTATCTACTAACTTTGTTACATACCCATGGCCTCCCAGACGGGGTGAATGGACTTTAATGTGTTGGCCACATTTTTTCAGTGTTTTCGATCAAATCTTCACCAGATGTTCAAGTAGAGCATTGCCGGGTATATCTGAGACTTTCAGTCTGGTAGCCTCCATTTTCATGCAGTAATTCACTAGTCTGGGGTGTCTGTTTTCCCTACTGTGTCTCAGTATCAGAATTTCAGTTCAGAAGTTTCACTGCAGTTAACACGTGCAGCAAGATACCAGGGTTCTCTCCTGAGCAAGACTTACTGCTTGTACTGTTTGTTAGGGAATAATTTAGGAAGTGAGAGGGTGTGTGCATGTGGTTTTAGCAATGGATTTAATGCTATTTATTGTAGTGCTAACAAACTCTGTTTAGTTTTGATTTGGTATTTAAGATACTTGAGGACATTCACATTTTGTACTGAATTATTTCTGACCCACTGAAGAATGCTGAGCTCAGTGTAGGGGAAATCTGCTGTTTCATTGTCAGTTTATTAATGTGAATCCATGTCTTGTCTCTGGCTGTCATTTAGAAGCCATGAAGGTTCATAACCAAGCCATGAAGGATCGATATGAGGAGCTTTCTGCCTGGAGGGAGAAGCAGAAAGAAGAACGAGAATTTTATGAATTAAAGTTCAAGGAAGCTAAGCAGTGCTTAGAAGCCAAGTGTATTGAAAATGAACAGCTACAGCAACAACTTCAGAGCTTAAAGGAAAGAGAAGAAGTGGCTGGAATGGTAAAGAAGGAATTGGTTGTATTGACATTTTAAATGAAAATCTGGAGCGTTCGTGTCTTCAGGGGCTTTGGATATTTCTTAGCATCTCTGTTTTTATGCTTTAACAAGAGGTGTTTGCTTGATTTAGCTTATAAAGTGAGTCTTCTCAGAGAGTATTTATGACACATCTGAGAAAATTTGCTTTATAATTAACATTTAATTAACAATAAAAAAATAACATTCTTTACTTAAGAAATTAACACTTCTTGCTAACCTTTCATTCTTTATTTTGCTGAGTGTGGACTCTTGACTTTGTCTCTCCCCTTGCTCATTAGATTATCTGCCTCTCTTGATCATTTGCTTTGTGTTTCCAGGAAAAAAGTTGAGATGTTAGGGGAAAAAAAAATCCATCTATTTTTTGTATCATTCTCCTCTCATGAACACTCCTTTGCTGAGGTCAGATTATATCTGTACTTCTTTTTCTGCCCCATGGTAGTCTGAGTGTCCTCCTGTCTTACCTTTGGCCTTGTAACACATCATTTTAATGTTGCAGGTGATTGCTTAGTTGCCAGGCAACACCAATTTACCAAAACATCTATGAAAAAAGCCTATTACAACAAACCCTGCTTTGTGTCCCACGGGGTTATGTGAACAGGTTTTTAACCAGAAGTTTCATGCAGAGCCAAACTGGTGCATCCTGGTGTCTGGCACCTCCAGGACCCATAAAGATTTTTTTGTTGCCCAATGAAGGATGAGTGTATTGTCCTTTTTCTCAATGGAGACAGGAGTACACTCTCCTTTTCCCTCCTGGCTGCCTGTTTTATGGAACTCTGAAAAAATTTTGAGCATGTAAATCAAAATTGGTCAATGAGTTCAGAAGTTACAAGGAGGGAGAAAGTAACCTGTAAATAGTATGACTGTGTGTTATTTACAGGCTAAAAGTTGTACTTCAGGCTTGTCAAGGAAACTCAAAATTTAATAGATCTTGGATACTTTTCATGGGAAAGTAAACAATTTATTCTGCCTCTGACTGTTTTAGAACTTCTTGTACTTTGAATATGTACAAGTATATTATTGACTGAATGATCCAACCTGCTTGAGCAATCCAAAATTACCTTCTCTCTTGAATGCTTTAGTTCTCCTTTGATTCTTTTTTTTTTTAAGAGCATGAAAAAGATGCCTCTAACAGAAAAAAAAATCATTGAAAATTCTCTCACCTCTGTGTTTTACTATTAATTGAGACAGACTGTAGTCCCTTGCTAGTGATATCTCTGTTTCACTCAAAGCAAATAACAAATATATTGTGTTGCCTGCCTTAGTGGTAAAGCAGCATGCATGGGAGAGTTTCTCTCAAAACTGTACTTTTATTCATCCTGTAAAGCCCTCTCCACTGGAGCTGACTCAAATTGCAGCCTCTTGCAGCCTAAGCACAAAATCAGAGACAGCAGCAAGTCAGGTGGGTGGGGTGGTGCTGTGGGATGAGAGACACTGTCAGTATAGCAAGAATTTGGAGAGTTAGCATGAATGATAGATTAGAATGTAATGCAGACTCCAGGAATTGTCTAGGATTTACATTAATGGTATGTGGTAAAATAAAGACAATACCAGGAAGTATTGGCTTGGACTTGGACTGCAAAATGAGAAGGAAACAAAACTCACAGAGAAAGTTTCATAATGGGGAGAGGAGTGAGGCTTCCTGGTTATGTAGAGGGTTAAGAGACTGATTTGAGGATCCTGGGGAAAACAAAAAGGCCGAAGTGAAGGTGACAGTCCTGACTAAAAGGAGAGATTAAGTTTGGGGAGAATCTCTGAGGGACAGAGGCTTTGTGGAAGGGAAGAAATATAGGGAGAGATCTATACATGGAGATGAGGCAGAGTGGAGTTGTATGGTGGGGAGAGGCTGAAAGTGAGGTGTGTGGAAAAACTCTGCCTGCTGGTCTTTTCTCAGAATCTTAGGTAGATTTGGGAAAAGATAAATAAAGATACAGGTGAAAAAATACAATTCAGGACAAGAATTGTGTAGGTTGGCTGAGAACTGTGTGGTAGTGAAAGGCATAGATTCAGGCAAAGATTTGCATCCTAATTTTCTGTGTATTCAGGGCTGGTAGCCCATGTGTTTCAGAAGCACAGTGATCATCCTTTCATTACCCTACCTTCACAGTTCAGACTTCTTGCTCTCTAGTGGACTAAAACATAGTTTAAGGATCTGTACAATGTTTCTTTCCAGGCAAATTTGGACAGAAAACGGGATGCAGCACCCTATTATTATGTTCAGGCTCTGTGTCTTTTGGTTGATGATTCCTTTTGTTTTGCTAATGCAGAGTTTGTTATCCCAGGAGGCTCCTGAGAAGGCAGTGAGGCAGCTGAAATCCCAGGTGCAGAGGCTCCAGGCTGAGAAAGCAGACCTGCTAGCCATCATTTCAGAACTGCAAGTCAAGCTGAACATCTCCTCAGCAGACGATTCATTTGTGGAGATTGGGATGAATGTAAGTGAGGGGAATAAAAAGAACACAACGACCTGCAGCCAGAAACTGGTTCCAGCTTGGTCCTTTTATTTTCAAACTGAATTTCATCTAAGGAAGGCTAAAGGATGAGGAGGTTAGGTCTTGAGTGTAATTATAGTGACAGTGTTTACTTGTTGACATTCTACAGTGAGGTATTTAGCACCCTATTCTTCTTCAGTAGAAAGGGTGAATCTGTACCCATGTTAATGAAAAGTCTTTGTGCCTCTTTGTGAAGAAACAGCAAACTGCCAACAGCAGCAGTAACACAAGATACAGGCATAGTGGATTTGGGGAGAAAAGTTGCATAGTCTCTTAAACTGTCTGACATGAACCATTTGTGTGTTACAAGATGTAGTGGTAAAAGACCTGGAATTTATTTCTATCTTTCCACTTTGATGTTCTAAGTAAATTAATTCCATAGGTAGCCTGTATTGAATTAGAAATATTCTCAGGAAAAAACAGTATTTTCCAACAGGAGACATCTGACTAATTCATGGTATTAAGAGACTTACCTTAGTTGGAATTCCTGGGAACATCTGTGATATGTTTTGTTAAGGATCAATGCCCATGTGTAGAGGGGGGCATTTTCTTTTGAGAATGGAGCTCACTTTCTACTGAGAGGTGTAAAGATGCAGGCAAACAAAACTAAGTGCAAAGCTGTGGATTGTTCCCTTTCTACATTTCACAATGTAGAAAATGTACTTTTTCTACAGTCCTTCCTATCTGGAAAACATTCACTGGCAAAATGTGAAAATGTGAGTTTCTGCTATTGCCCTGGTAGCAGATCCCACTCCGAAAAGTACAAGTGCAGCAAAGAAATAAGATAATTTAATTAAATCTTGTTTGGAGTTGTTGAAGAAAATTTCAGACTGCAGAAAACCTTTAAAGATGTGTACTCCTTTTTTTGCCACAAAGAGTCCTATGCTGCAGGTCATGTGCAGTGTTGTTGGCTGTTGTTGTGTGGTGGCCACTCATATTTATAGGGCAGAGTGGCCATGGCAATTGCTGATGAAATGAGAAGGTCCTTTCTCATTGTTGTTCCTCTTTTCTGATCAGCCTAGAAAAGATACAGGGAAAGGTATGTGAACTATGTAAGAATTTCCAAACATGAAATTGATCCTGTAGAATTTTTCTGATTTATTTATTTGTATGGCCAGGATAGTACTGTTCCCTGGTTTTCTTCCTTCCTTAACTCAAGTAAATAAAATTGTGTTCTGTTTAGTCTAAATACCAAGCTAGCACTGTTTTTTTCTTTCCTAGGAAGGAGAAATAAATAGAACTGCAAAGGAACATCAAGAGAGTAGTGGTGAAATGCCCAGTAACATTGCTGTCTACATGTATGTGTTCTTCTGTGATGTTTTTGTTTCAGATTTTTGCAATGTGTTTTGTTTTCAATGTGGGGGATTTTTTTTTCTGTGAGAAATGCACTAGAAAATTGTGGTTTTCTGTGGCCTTGCATGCCATTGCAGTAGCTTCTCTTTCTCAAAATTTGATCTTTACCAGCTCCAGAGCAGTAGGGACTTCCTTGCCCCTAGCTGAACCTTTACTCCTCATGCACAGAGACAGGTGATACTTTTAAACTTTGTGTTTTGGATACTGCCCAGTTGAGCAGCTACATGGCTGTGGCTGAACTCTCTTATTTATTTTGTGGCCTTTGCTTTTGGAAGGAAAGGATATAGAAAATGCTAAGGACATAGGAGGCCAGAAAGCTGTGCTCCCTGGACAGGTGTTCCCTTAGACCCTGCCAGTCCCTATGTAACTGGAAGGGAGAACAATGTTTTAATGTAATGACAGAAAAATTGTCTCTCAGCAAGCATTTGAGAAGCTGAAGGAAAAACACAGAGATGCAACAGAGAGATGATGAGCACAGGCTGGTCTGCAAATGTTCACTTGTCACTAGCTGTGGCTTGTAAGAACACTGATTAAAAGAAGACATTTTTTGGGGGAGTAGCTTGCCTTTTAATGAGTAACTGGGCCATATCTACAGGAACAGAGGGTATCTGTACCTTTTAAAATATTTCTTGTGTCACCATGTGTCTTTGTGCAGCACTGAAACTTTAGACTGGTGCACTTAAAAGGTTCACAGAAATGTGATCCATGCTGGACAGGTTTATTTCTGTAAGAGTAGAACAGTGCACTGAAAGTCCCCTGATAAAAGTTAATTACTTAAAATATCTTGGCTGAACACTGTCTTTGGGCTATTGAATTTTGGTCACAAAGGACTTGGAGCTCTCAGGAGAACACAGAAGCCCTGCTTTCTGTTCTGAACTACGAAAGCAGATTTTTAAACACATGATGTTTTACAGCTCAGCTTCTGAAATGTATGTATGTAGCCCACCTATCTCACTGAATAGTTAGGGGACTTTCTGTCTAGCTGGACAAATGGAGGGAGTAGAATACAGTATTGTATCACTAGTAAATTACCTTATTTTTCAGTTAATTTTAGTGTTTCTTTTGTGTTCACTTCTACAGTAGCATAATGGGATTTTGAAAAGACCTATAAATTATGAGGGAGCTAAAATTTTGAAGATACTTTTTCTGAAAAAGAAAGCAATTTCTGATGACCATTTTTAGTGGAACACTCCTTCTTTTCCTGGAAAGGAATGAGACAGATATAAGAAAAGTTGCATGTTTCATTGGGAAAAAAAAAAAACCAACTTATTTCAGGAACAGAGAGCAGCACTTCGCAGAAGTGGTTGCAAAGTAGGCCAGAATAAATGCACTGGGTTTTGTATTATCTTGTCTACTTTTGTTTTCCTTGCTTATGTACTAAATTGTTCCCCCAGCTTGAAGGGGACATTCTGAACACTGTGCAAAGTAAAGACTGCACTTGCACAGGCGGGGCTGTGGTTAGTGGCTTGTGGGTAGGTCTTGGTTCTTGGGAATCAGCCCTGTGCTCAGAACTTTGGTTTTCAGTACTGTGTGATAAGGCCTCTCAGGGTGGGTCCCAGAATTAGGGATAAGGGAGTGATCCAGTAAAATCATAGCTGTTGTAACTTACTTCTGGTTTGGTTTGAAGCAGGAGCAAATCTGCAGATGGATCAAAGAATTTGGAGTCTGAGGATCTGACTGTGAGCCACTTGCTGTGCTGCCTTAGAAATGAAACTCAGAAGAGGGAAACACTTGAGAAGGAGCTGCAGGATACCAAAGAGAGGTATGCACATTTGGAGCTGTTTTATTTCAGGACTGCTGCAGTTACCAGGTCTGTGAGTGATGAGAGACAAGCTGTGATATCAGCATGACCTGGATAGGGAATTTCCCAAGCTCTCAGTATTAATAACTTATTCTTGTGGTAGTCCTTACAGGGAGAAACCACAGGTTCTTTTCCACAGGCAAAAGAGTTTCCATCTTCTATTAATATTCATTACAGCACCACTGATTAAAACAAAGTTCCCATTTCTTCTTGGGTCCAAGCTTTCCCCAGATTGTGTCAGAAGATATGATGACTAGTTGGAAACATTCTCTCCACTCATTCCTCCATAGTTTTTTGGTTTTGTGTGAATCATCTGCAGGTATGGCCTAATTTAAATCACAGTGTATAAAACAGGGATCACAGTCCTTTTTGTGATATTGCCAGGCTACATTTAGCAATGTGTGAGCTCAGAAAAGCTCCTTAGAAATGTCTAAAATAAGTTTAATTCCAAACTTGTCTAAGAGAGAGTTGCACAGGCATCCATCTGAGCTCAGTTATCTTGCTATAAAGCAGCACGACTGATCAGGCATGGAAAATTGCCAAAGCTGTAGCTGTTGCAAATCCCCACTTTGCTGAGGCAGAGTCAGGCTTCCTGGACTTGGCCTGCTGTGAAAGGTTGGTGTCATGGTTAATTGCTTCTTTGTGTCTTCCTAGAAGAGGTAATGAGCCATAGCCAAATGATTCTTAGAAATCTCAGCCTCTGAAAATATCAAAAGAAAATAGAGGTAATATTCATTACTGGATTCATTACTGGATTCAGTGAACAGAGCAACCCATTTCCAAAGGATCAGCAGTTTTGGACTGTACCAAAGATGGATCACTGTGGTGAATGTCACTGTCCTTCAACACTCCTGCAGACTTATATATCCCTATGAATTCAATATACATGCTGGGTGTCCTGTGCTCTGCAGGGACTCCCATGGTTGTGCAGGCTTTACTGCCTGCCTGTGCTTTCAATTCTGCCTCTTGTTTGTGGCTATGGTGTTATATATGGGCCCCTCAGTTCAGGAAGGATATTGAGGTCCTGGAGCAGGTCCAAAGGAGGCAACTGGGCTGGTGAAGGGACTCGAGCACAGATCCTATGAAGAGAGGCTGAGGGAGCTGGGGGTGTTCAGCCTGGAGAAGAGGAGGCTCAGGGGAGACCTCATCACTCTCTACAACTCCCTGAAAGGAGGTTGTAGCCAGGTGGGAGTTGGTCTCTTTTCCCAGACGACTTTCAACAAGACAAGAGGACACAGTCTTAAGTTGTGCCAGGGGAGATTTAGGCTGGATATCAGAAAGATTTTTTTTACGGAGAGGGTGATCAGACATTGGAATGGGCTGCCCGGTGAGGTGGTGGATTCTCCATCCCTGGAGACATTTAAAAAGAGACTGGATGTGGCACTCAGTGCCATGGGCTGGCAACTGCACCGGTGGGTCAAGGGTTGGACTTGATGATCTCTGAGGTCCCTTCCAACCCAGCCAATTCTATGATTCTATGATTCTATGAAAAAAGAGAACATCATTTGTGTGAAATCCTCGAGTAGTCACGATTTCACTTTAAATATGGGTCAAATCCATTGTTTGGATTGGATTACTTCTGTTTTCCAGACTGACAGAGCTGGAGAAGGAGACCAGCAATTGCCTGGAGACTGGGACACAAACTGAGCAGGAGAAAGAGGAGAGTTCAGAGGCTGTAAGTACCTTTCCTTCTGAGCTGAGATTTAACAGCATAGAGCTTACCTCACTGCCTAGATTTTCACTTGTACTCAGGGAGCAATTATCCTGCACAGGGTATGGAAGTGAATTTTGAACTCCAATCCATTTCTTAGAGGGGATTCCATATTACATCAGCCACCTAAAAGTGGTGAATTAGTGGCCAAGAATTAAGGAAACACAACACCACAGCAGTTATACCTCATTGCCCTGGCCATGCCCACAGCAGAGATGTGGTGATTCCAAGCTCCAGAAAGTCTTCAAGATGGGTGAATTTCCTCACTGGTGGCTAGGTCAGCTTTTGGATCAGAACCCAATGACAGCCTATTGTAAAGCAAAACTTAAATGTTGTGCTCACGTGGCACTTGGATTGGATTTTTCATGTTTTTGGTGAGATGCATTACAGTGATCTTGGATTAAGACAAAGTTTCAGACAAATCAGTCCTGTTGTTTTTAATAAGGTTTGAATGGATGTTGGGGTTTGGATTCAGCTCCTGATTCAGACACCTAAATTTACATTGTAGGTATCTCTGTGTGAGATAAGGGTCTAAGCTCCCAGAGCAGGGGAGATCCATTCAGGTTCAGTGCAGCTGCATAACTCGGGCAACAAAGAATGCCTGTATGTGAGGCACTGCAGGTTATCTGAGATAGCAGGGGGACAGCAAATATGCTGTGGGGTCTGCTAGAGACATGTGTCCTTCTGGAGGACAGGTCAAGTATTTTAGGGCTGGGCTGCCTTAGTTAAACAAGGCCAGTTTGTGGTCAGGCCAAGGGATGGCCTTTCTAAGGAAAGCAGATGATGCCTCAGTTAATTCTTTCCAGTATTTTTATCTCAACTTTGCCTGAGTTACAGCTTGAGCCAGATGCTCCTCATCTAAGAACTGATACTGAGGTCAGCATAGTTACATGCTTGTGATGGCAATCATTTCCATTTATATGCTCCTTGGTTTCTTCAGAGGGCTCTTGTCAGCAGAGCTCTTGCTATCTCCCTCTATTGTAAAATGTAAATCTTTACTGAAAAAATGGGGGATGCATTGTGGCCCTTTGGAAGGCTCTGCATTTGCCTGGAAGAGAAGGAAAAGTTTTTTCAACCCTACTTTGGCTGTGCTTGGAGAGTGAGGAGTGGCTGGGGAAGAAAAGCCCATAGCACAATCTCTGCCAAACAGCATCTGGGCACTAACCTCCTGAGATGAGGCATCTTAAAGCACCACTACAGTTACTGCTCTGCTTTCCCTGGAAGACTTCTTGCAGGCTTCCCAAAAGCAGAGAGAAAGGAAGCTCTAGGTGTTGTAGGTGATTTGGGCTCCTTTTCTGGTTAGGCTAAGAAATGGGTATTGGGGGGAAGCATTCTGTAATGTCTGGTGGCATTTTTTAGAGTCAGGTTAGCCTTTTCTTCCAGTGAGGCTGCCAGACTTGCTTTCCAGAAGCATGGATTGATTGTGTTTCAATTAAGTAAAATATATTGAGTTATGAGGGCTTTCAGCAGGGCCCAAGAATTCACACTCCAGCTCTATTAGAAGTCAGACTCTTGCCAGTGATACACAGTTTCATTTGTTGATACATTTCCTGTTAAGGCAGTTTCTACTGCTGTCTAGTTTTCTGCAAATTGAATTCCATCACCTTCCAAAAATCAGTGCTTTGATCTTTGAGTGTGATTGAATTAGTTGGATTGCTGCATAAAATAATTCTGTGGCTTGTTATGCAGCTATGATGGCAGAAATATTTCTTGTTGCTTCTGAGATAGAAAAACTGTAGTGCAACGTGCTCTGTGAGTCTTTACACAATCATATTCAATCTCTTTTCTTGGCATGACTGGTGAATGATGTCAGCTTGGGCAGCTCATGGAGTTTTTCCTCAGCAGCATCTGTCAGTAGCTAATTGTATTCTCTCTGTCACACTGGCTGTGTCCCACACTTCTGTCCTGAGGTGAAAGTTGAAAGTGTTCACAGGTCCTCATGGATGAACATCCTCTGCTGTGCCAGTTGGCCTGGGGAAGGGGTGGACTTTCCCAGTTGGAAACCTGGAGCTTTTCTTCAAGGAATTAGGGCACAGCATGCTCTTCATAACACCCAGTATCTTTTTAGCCACAGGAACCCAGCTCATTCCCAAGGTGGACTGGAGGCTTCCAGTTAATTTAATGATCTAAGGTATTATCAATTAACATTATGGTCCTAGGCAGAGTTAAACTGATGCTGGAATGATGATGAGATTCAGATATTTCTATAGAAAAGCTCTAGCAGGTACCTTCAGACAGTACAAATCAGCAGGATTCAAAGGTTTCATGTCTTCCAGAGTGTGGGTATATATTATAAGAACTGAAACTCAAAGATGTCCTTTGTGTCTTGAGTTGGATGAGACCAGAGCTGCTGTTTCTTTCCTCCTCTTTTTTTTTTTTTTTTTTTTTTTTTTTTTTGCCTGTCTTTAGGATCCCTCAGTGATTTTCCTGTGGTCTGAAGGCAAAATAAAAGGGGCAGCAACTCACAGCATCACTGAATACAGTTTTACTAGAAATCATCTTTTTGATTCTCAGTGTGGATTCATAAAGTCATGGTAATGGAGTTACAGTTTGGGGTTGAATTTTCTCCTTCAGAAGTCAAGAACTGAAGTCTTCCTGACCTGTGGAACTCATGACTGTGACTGATTTGTGTAGGGAGAGTGCCAGTTGGCTGGAAGAGTTTCATGTGCCACTGAAATAAATAACAATGCATAAAAGCTGCTTTGTTCTCTGCTTTCTGCCTGAAAAAAGAATGCAGGAAGCTAGAGTGGGGGGGGTCATGTAACTGGGAAGAAAAAGTCTTAAGGTTTTAGTCTGCTTCATCTACTTGGAAACTGCTGCTTCTGTTCTCCATCTGCTGCCACACCTCTTTCTAAAGAGCTCACTGATGCTCGCATAGCTAGGGGTAGATTATTTGTTTATTTTTCCTTGACAGAGTGTTACTGTTGCTTAGAGGAGTGGCAATAATCACTGAGCCTGATGTTTTGCTCATGTGTTTTCAACTGGGAACTCTGAGAACAAAAATGTGGGTGTGCTTCCCAGCTGTATGATGTGGATTGTACCAACATTGGAAGGACAATAACAGTGTTGGCTTTGAGTCACTCAGAATTTATGAATGTTTTAAGTCAAAATAGGGTTCTGCCATATTTAGGAATAATTGGTAATTGTGAAGCCTTGTGGACAGGGCCTTGCTATTGATTACAGAATATAATGATGCATAATGACTTATGCTGTCTACTCTAGAAAAAGAACATTTCTAGGTTAGATCTCCTAGTTAGCCTGCAAATTTCCTATCTTGAATTGTCCATATGTAATTTCCCCCTATTTTTTCTCTTAAAGGTTGGCAGTGAAGTAGAAACCCTGAATTTGCGAGTTTGTGCTCTGTTTAAAGAGCTTCAGGAAGCTCATGAGAAGTTAAAAGAAGCAGAGTTGATTCAGAAGAAGCTTCAAGAAAAGTAAGGTTCAGAAGACCAAAAGTTCTGCCTTGACACCCAGTATATATCTGCATGACAGCTCCCACCCTGGGAAACTCACCAGTTCTGCAAATATCAAATATCTGTTAAATAACTATTGCATAGAAATGCTGTAAAAGATTGCAGCTTCTTTGTAAGTGGAGATGAAAGTACAGAAATACAGTAATTGTCAGAAAATCTGAGCTGCCAGCCACAAATACAAATACAACCCCAATGCCTTGAGTTTTAAGATTTAGCTTTTAAATTTTCCTGATATAAAGCCAAATCTTTCCTGTTTTCTGCTTCACATGATCAATCCCTGTTCTAGCTTTAGGTGAACCTAAAGGGGACCTGGTCATGGCCCTCTTCATATGAACTGTCTGTTCTTTTGCAGACCAATCATGTGGATTATACGAAGTGATTATAAGAGCCTCACTTTATTTGTCTAAGTTGTCTGTCAAATTCCAGTTCTTTGAGATTCATACGCTTTGGTTTCATAAGTTCTGTTTCTGATAGCTGTGTATAGATGAATTTTTGTGCTTTTTCTTCATCAGAATAAGCTTTTAAAGTGAACCACACAAAGATTTTTTTTGTTTTATGCCTAGCGTGACAAATCAGTCAGGAAAATGTGGTCAGGAGAGATCAACCTTTTTTCCTTTTTGTGTCAGGTGCCAAGGGCTGGAAAGAAAAAGCACAGCAGCATCAGACTTGGAGGAGATGCAGCAGCTCATGTACACTGTCAAGAAACTGGAACTTCAGTTGGAGAGCATGCAGACAGAGGTCAAGCTGGAACAAGCCAAGACACATGAAGAGAAGTGAGTGTGACTTTATTTTGTATTTTGGGGAGGTATTGTTGGTGAGATAGGAAAGTCCAAGAGAACCTGGCCACAGGGGAATTGAGCCTGAAATAAGAGTTTTGTGTTCTGTCATAAAGTCAAAGTGGAATAGGGTAATAAACAAGCAGAGGAAGCAGGAAGTGACAACAGCAGCACCACTGATTAGCAGCAGTAAATGTGTCCACAGCTTGGAGGGTAGTGACAAGTCAGGTGGTGACAAGCATGAGAAAGTGATCTTAATGAAGGGTTCTATGGTCCCTACCAAATGTTTGCAGCTCAGAGGTAAGAGTTCAGTGAAGCTGAAGTAGAGAGACCCACTGTTTGCTCTGGCTCCCAGCTCCCTTTCTTGTACAATCCATGTAAAGAGTGTGAAAATGTCAGTCCCAGCTGTACAGAGAGGCTGAGCTGCCTGGAGGACCTGTCTTCAGCTGCTTATTACCTTGGAGTCTGTGTCTGGTTCTTCTTCTGGTGCATTCTCCTTCACTTGAAGTCCCTGAGTTGGGACTTTGGTGTCTTCATAAGACTTAACAGAATTTTTGAGCTTGATATAAAATATTGGGGGATAGATTCTTCAGTCTGAAATGCAGACAATCAATAAGGACATTTTTTTGGACTCAGTCTGTGGGTAGAGCAGCCCACAACTCACTGGAAGAGGGATGCTGAGACATGGAGTGTGATTTTTTTTTTTTTTTTTTTTTTTTTTTTTTTTTTTTTTTTTTTATCATCAGGAATGCAGATTTATTTTTAAGGAGCTGGTGATGTGTTTTGATTTTTTTCTCAGTTCGAATTTCAAAGAATTTTTAAGTGTTCCAAACTTTCACCTCTTTTCTTGTCATGAACAGGACAAGATATAGTACCTTGCAGGATGCATACAGCAAGCTCCTTTCTGAACTCACTGAGGCAAAGAGAACAGTTGATGAAATGAAACTCAAAGAGGTAAAATCATCACAAGAAGAAATCCTAATTAGTTAGGGGGGAGCAGAAAGGATGGGAGAATATATCCAGGAACAATTTCAGGCAGGAAACAAACACACATCCTGTTCTGTCAATTAGAGACAACTCGATCCACAGTGCAGCATGGAGCCCAGTCCTTAGAGATCAGTGATATGCAGGTCATTGATGTGCAAAGGCAGATAGGTGTTCCTGCAACATAATTTGTAAACATGGGAAGGCAGACTTCTAAACATTTTTATAATATTAAATTAAAATTATGTAATCATTGTAATCTTTAAATGAATATATCAGTCACCACTGCTGGTGGTGATCACCACTTTCCAAGGGCAGGAGGAATAAGATGCTAATTTTAACTTCAAGCTGTGTCATATTCTAAGTTTATGTCATAATCATAGTTCTTCCTTGCAGCTGAACAGAGTGGATAAAGTTGTGGTGGAACAACTGAATGCAAAGGTGGAGTTGGCAGAACAAGCCCTTGCTGCAAAGCAGCTCCAAATAGATGAAATGAAGCAGATAATTGCTAAGCAAGAGGAGGACCTTGAAACCATGGCTGTGCTCCGTGCTCAGGTATCAGCTCTTCTCCAGAGATTGGCAAGTTCCCCCACCCAGTGTGCAGCAACCAGGAGGAGCTATTGAATGCCTCATTCTGGAATACTGAGTTTTCTGCTTTCTCAGTTCCAAGCATAAATCCCTTACTCAGCCTGCTTTGCAGATCCCTGCAGAGCCTTTACCACTATATCCTGTGGCTCTGTAGGAGTAACTGTGTGTGCAGGAGTCTGGCACAACAAACAAAAGCTGGCAATAGATGTGTTTGTGTATACAAAACCACCGTGCTTAAGAATCACTGCATATGTTTCAGGGATGATTTTACTCAAGCCAGGGTGTGTGCAAACAGGGACCAAAAAGGGTCTGCCTCACATTTAAGGCACAGGGCTGGCATCCTGGTCCAGTTTGACTGTGCCAGATAGGTCTGTGTCACAGGTCAGGTCACCTCCTCACTGCTTTTTATACCTCATTTCTGCCTCTGTACAGCAGTTGCACTGTCCCAGGTAAGACAATTGAAATATCTTGTACAGAATCCAGAAACTACTGAGTCTTCTTCACCTTCTAAGTAGTGCAGGTCTGCATTGTGTAGTGTGGAGGTGCAATGGGAGTCTTTTTAAGTTGATGTAGACTATGAAACAGACTTGCTGTTTTGGCATACAAGTTACAAATTCTCAGCATGGTTTAATTTCTCTGATCAGATGGAGGTTTATTGTTCTGATTTCCATGCTGAGAGGGCAGCAAGAGAGAAGATCCATGAGGAGAAGGAGCAGTTGGCTGTCCAGCTGGCATACCTGCTGAAAGAGCAACAAAACCTTGAAGATCTTGGCCGGTGAGAAGAGACTTTGACTGAGCTGCCTTTGAATTGTCTTGTTACCCTGTGTGCTGGAGTTGACCAATATTGTCTTGCTAGCATCTCTGGAGAAAGGGAAACAACTTTGCAGACTCATTTCTTGTGTAATTTGAATTTTAAAAAAGGGGAGGGAAAAAGAGTTGACTGACTTCTCGTTTTAATTTTGCAATGGAATCTCTGTAAGGCAACTTAGTTCTTACTTGGGTGCCTTAGCAAGACTCCACTTGGATGAGTCATACTTGTTAAATGCTCCCTGATGGTTCTTTGGGTTCTAGCCTCAATTTTAGTGGTGATTTTTTGCTAAGCTTGCTGCATGAGTGCCCGGGATATTTGCTGCTTCTCCAGGTGATAGTGCTGAGTCCTCATAGCTTTGAGTACTGTGAGAAACTGAAATGGCACCATTGAGCACTGTCAGCTGTAAAAGAGTCCTCCACTCATCTTGTGGAAGCCATGGGTATAAGAAGAGTGCCCAGAATTTGAAGAATGAAGTTACATTTCTCCTTAACTCTGCACTGAACCCTTTTTCGGGTAGAACTTACTTTTCTACATTAATCAAATTTGCTGTTTGCCCTGAATACCTGAGCATCCTTGGAGTTTTTTAGAGGAATATGCCCCAGATCCCTCTGTGTGTAGCTATCAGTGTCAGCTGTATGCCACTGATTTCAGCAGGGCCCTGGCATGATCTTACAAAGTGGCAGTGTTTCTGGGTCCTGTTTCTGAGCAGCAGTTGTGAACTAAATGCATGACCAGTTGTCACCATCAACTTGCAAATCCCTTAACTCATTTTGAGTCCTCCTACCTTTCCTGGAGACAAAGATACCTTTTTGCTGAGTCCTTTTTTCAGAGCCCTTGACTTATTTCTTCTCCACAGAAACTCTTTGGCAGAGATGCAGAATCGCCACGGGGCCAGGGCACCAGACCAGGAACGTTCTCCTCACCTTGTCCAAAGAGGTACTGTAAGCCACCTCTCCAGCTCTGGGGTTGGGCTCTGCTGTGTTCAGTTTGAAACAGCTTTGCCTGGCTGCAGGCAGCTGCCCTGTGATTGTTCTGGCATCTGAGTAGCTGCAGGGAGCCTGACTCTCTGGCTGTTAAAAGAAAGCCACCTGTCCACTTTCAACCACTCCACAAAAAAAAAAAAAAAAAAAAAAAAAGTGTGAAATAATCAAGTAATGTAACAGGGAATAATGTATCTTCTCTGTTTGCAGGTACTGGTAGTCATGACTGGCCAGAACAGAGGAATATCTCGATGTATTCATGTCCCAAATGTCAAGAAATTCTACCTGATTTGGACACACTGCAGATTCATGTTATGGACTGCATTAAGTGAGTGATGCTCTCCAATTCTTCATCTGCTGGAGTTTCACCAACTAAAACACATCCTTTTTTCTTCCTGTTTGAATAATGCTCAACTCTACATCACAAGGAGGAGGTTTTCAGGGGTTTTTTCATTAATCCAAGGGGGAAGGGGTAAAACTCCTACCTTGCCTAATCACAAATCTTGTTTTAATCTGCTTTAGAAAAATAATTTTCATAGGGTAACAACATGGGTGAACTCCCAGTGTGTCTGCTGCTATAAAATCTTTAAGGAACATTCCCCTGATGTGCTCTGCTTTTATTGCCAGCCCACAGAGTGAGGCTGAATCACTAAAGTCAGAAGGGAGATGTACTGACCAGTTAAAGTACTATGATCCTGTAAATACTTCATCTCTCATATACTATATATCAGGAAACATACATTTTAAAAAGCTGCTTGAGAAGCAAAATGGAGTAGTGCTTTATTCATCAAGCATTTGAAATGAACCCCAGTTTCACCAGATGGCAGTTTTATTGCTGTCCTTGTGGCAGTACTAAACTGGTGTTAATTTTTTTGGTTGTTAATATATTATCTTCTTGCTTTAGCCAGATGTGGGTAAGGTTTAAAACAGATCATTTAGATCTGATATATGTAGCTCCTGGTGTACCTATCTCACTTGGTTTTTATAGGACTGTTAATTTTTAAGGTGTTGTGTTGATTCTACTTTATTATAATAAATTCTTTTGAACCTGTACAGTATTGTGCTAGAAAGAGACAAGATAGATGTAACCTAATTTAAAAAATATAATGGATTTTCACATCTCAAAATAAATATATTGCAAGAATAAAGTTATCTCTGCCTGTGGATATTTGGAGTCTGAAACAGGATTGCAAATACCTATGGCTGAAAAGCTCATGTAGATAGAACTGTTGTGTATTAGATCTGTTCTTGTCCTTACTGGTGTTTTTATTATCTGAACAAAAAGTATGTTCTTGACATTTTATATGAAAGGGAAACATACAGCCCTTAACAAAATATGAAGCAGCTGGACAACTCAACCAAATTGGTGGGATCCATGCAAATGAGTTGAATGTCTTTTGCAAATAGCTGACATTTGCACTATAGGAAACTGACAGGGAAGAGAAATGAAATTGATGCATGAAAACCTGTGAGCAGCCACAGTGGTGTCTCCTTATGGCATCATCTTCCTGATGAAGGAAAGAACATGTTGGTGTCTTCTGCCCAAGTTGGAAGGTGTTAACTGCCCAGTTGGAAGAAAGCCTCCAGGTGATTTTGGACTGATCTGTCAACTTTGATATAGGGAGAGGGTTTTATTTTTTTCCCTCCACTATTCAAAATGGAAATTCTGGAAGCAACTACTCCAGGACTCACTACAACCCAGGAGTTAAATCTGATCCATCATGTTCCATGTTAGGTTTGTTAGGCTCACTGAGGGGCACCAATAAGATTTGTTTGTGCCCAGCCCAAACTCTGGCTGCCAGAATGATGAGCTGAGTGTTCAGAAGGAGTTGGGTGGGATGGTCACATAACTGGCATATTAAAGTGTTTTCAGTAGCACTTTATTACTTCTTGGCTCATCCTTGAACTTCCAAGTTCACATTGTAATAAGCCTGAAGATATCCTGATTTGACACCATAGTTGCCATTTAGGAAGCCTGGATCTTCCTCCATGTGTAGGCAGAAATACTCTGCAGAAATACTGAGCCCTCTGGAAGATGAAGTGCAGTTTGTAAGGAAAGTACCTACCCTGGAGTAGGTTTATGTAAAGGGCAAAGTTATAATTAGTTTTTGTTTGTACATTTGTAATGATTTTAAGAAAAAATGGTGCCCTGGTCCCAAAACCTTAGGTAACAGAAGCTTCTGACAGAACCAGTGTGAGTGAAAGCGATTGATTCCTTCAGGTATCCAGCTTCAGGAGGGCAGTGCCAGGGTCATCACAAACTGATACTCTTGGGCAGTCTGATCAACACGACAGCTTATCAGGGTTAGTCTAAATAAAATGGTAAAAAAGTTTATTTAAAGGGATATGAATTTTACTCAGAACGCAGTAAATCAGGGTAAAAGACTGTTGTAACAATTATTCACCAACCAAGTGGTTCCAAACTGGGAATTTCTGAACAGAAAAGTGACAGCTATTGTAACAGTATTTACTGTGTCCCATTGCAGGTTAGATGTAGTAAACCTGTTGAGAGCCAAAGGAGGTGAGACAGAGTAAGATGAGCACAGGGCTTACAAGATCAATGTAATATTTTTTTCATTAAAATTTGAAAAAAAGCCTAACCTGCTTGCAGATAATCACATAATTCAGTCAGAATATGTCTTGAAAGGCCTTGTATGTCAGGACAAATTATGGTACTACTACAGTCAGCAATGGTTTTAGTCCTAAAGCTGAGGTTTATCAGTTTCCACATGCACCAGAAATGGTGAAAGCACTTGTCACTGGTGAGCTACAAAAGGACAGTCCCTTCCCCACAGGCACTACACCAGGGCAGTAAGATCCAGTGTTCAAACAGATCTCCTGACCCATCTCTGCCTCTGTGAAGGAGTTGTGTGCTCCACCACATGGTGTACAGGCTGAGTCACCTATCTGTAAGAAATCCAAGATTCCTCTGTGAGCAACAGCAACTGACTGGTCTGTGGCCTTTACTGCTGATTTATGTCCAGGAGGGGTTTCACTGCCAGAATCAATGGATTCCAGTTTTGAGAGAGATCAGCTAAAGGAAGCATCCATTTTTGTCATTGCTTGCCCACTGTGTTCATGGGGTCTGTGAATAGATCCCAGCTCAGTGCTTTGATTACTGAGTAGTACAGGCACTGATGCACCTGGAAGAGGATTTCTGGTTTGGGGAGGGGTAATGCAGACCATGCTCAAGGAAAAGAAGTTGAGCTCTAGTATGAAGTCCAAGCTTTACTGCTTCGTCAGCTTATGGAGAGCAGCACAGCTTCTCAGGTCCAGGGACAGGAATGCTTTTCTTCCAACTGAAGGTAAAGATTAAGTCACATGTGGCTGATCAACATGTTTTGGTACTCTGAAGTTTATTCTTCACGTTTAAAGGATGGTACAACCTGTGAGAGAAAGATGCTTCTGCAGTAAAATTAATAGGTATAGCTGATGGCACATTGGGATGTTGAGCTAAGGAGAGTGGACAGAGGCCTTAGGATGGTGGATACCACAACTGCACAGGCAGAGCTACAGCAGATACTTGGCACTTGCACGTGACAAGTTCTCCTATCAACTTGCTTCCCTAAAATAAGTGTTTCTCCAAATTGTCCTGTGGATGAAAATCCAAATCACAGAGGAGAAAATACACTGAAGAGATCAATACTAGAACTGGAAATTTAAAAATTGGTGACTCAGTACTTTTTGCTTCAAACCTGAAATAGAAACTACTCCAGGGCTGATTCATTCAAAACACAGGCCTAAAAAGTGTAATATTGATGTTTCACTTTCAGCAGATGAGTATTGTTAAAAAATACACAAGGAAAATACCTGCAGATATATTTTGGGCTAGAAGAAGAAAATACTCTTCTGGTGTGTTTTTCATGTCTTGCTGTCACTGAATTCTCAGCTACCAAAACCAAGAGAAATAATCTCCTTTTTTGTCTTTGTAATTAAAGTGAGGAATTGCTTTTATTTTGCTGGTTATCACTGTTCTAATTATCTCTTGTAGACTCTGGATTCTTGTTTTTTGTTGCCTATAGCTCATGTTCTCATAAAGCATCTCCCATAATTTCAGGTAATACAAGAGCTGACTGCAATCTGTTTGAAGAGGTATTCATCAGCTTGGTTGCCACCTTTTTCATAAATTACAAGTACTCCCAGCAGATGGAATCTTTTACTGGCTTTTAATTGGTTCCTTGTGACAGTAGGGTTTATGGGCTTCTTTCCCTGAATCCAATTTTATTATGGGAGCTTTGTGATAGTTATGGATTCTGCAATGATCAGAATCTGATGGAAATGATGCAAGGCCAAAATCAAACTAATAAAATGGTAATAGAGCTGATTTCATCTGAGGAGAATTAATGAAAACACAGCAAATCAATGCAAAAGCCAAAGGAGGAATTACTCATGTGCCTGCCAAGTTGAAATTAATCATTTTAAGAGGCTTCAGAAAGAAAAGGGATCTTAGCACAGGAATACTAACAGGAGGACATGGGCATTAGCTACAGAGGTCTTCACAGAAAGATAAGATACTCTGTCTGATAATGCATCAGACAGAGGAGGGACAAGGAACTGCAAAGAGTAAAACCACAATGGACTTAAACCTGTTCATACAGCCAGGGCTGTTTGTCATTGTCACCATTAACTCAGTCCAGAGGACAGAGCTGCTGTCATGGCAGGTGGTCACAGCCAGTACATACTCATTACCACAGGTTTAAGAGTTCAACCCCTTTGTTTTCCCTTAGATAAAAGATAAAATGTATTTGTGTTCCAAAATCAGTAGATACTTCATGGCCATGAAATGCCACCCATTTACCTCTGTTCTTAAAAAAGGACTTTCCTGGTGTTGCAGCATGTCCTTCAACCAGCACCCAATGTAGGTACCCAATGTAGTACCTACTCAATGTAGGACAGAAGCCAGAAACATTTCAAACCACTTTAGATTTTAGAAATCCAGACTGGGAAGGGCCCAGAACAGTGGGGTTGGGGTGGGTTTGAAGTTTGTGAGCAGGAAGGTGTCTCTGAATTTGCAGGGCTCAAGTCACAGGAGCAGGAATTACTTCAATCAGGTGGAGGTTAGGGGCATTTGGTGATGCTGTGTGATTAATCTGGCAAAGATTAATCACAAAGGCAATTAGCAGCCAGACAGTGGGAAAATATGAAAAACACAGTGTCCCAATGCCTACCTTGCCAGGGTGGAGCAAAAGGTGTTTCTTCACTGCCACCCTAAATGACAGCAACACGGAGGAGCTGCCTTGGGCTCTCAGTGCCCATACAGCCACCCCTCCCGAGCTCCTGTCATTATTCCCAGCTCCCCTGAAACACCTTTGGAATGAGCACTAGAGAGACGGATGCACCCAGAAAGAGTTAGCCTGGAATGCCTGGCCTAGGCATGTGGTTTTGGGGAGAAAACCCAAAAGTAAGAACATGACACACATGGAAGAGCCTGTCTGACAACTCTTGAGCAGAGCATTTCAGCTGCTCAGCAAAGCATTTCTCTTTGGATACCTGAATGTATCTTGAGCTTTTTCTTGCCATCTGCTGGAACTTGTTAGTTATTCCTTCAATTACTGCAGAATCACAGGATGGTTCAGGTTGGAAGGGACCTTAAAGATCATCTAATTCCACCCCTCCTGCATGGGCAGGGACACCTCCCACCAGACCAGGCTGCTCCAAGCTCCACCCAGCCTGGCCCTGAACACTTCCAGGGATGGGGCATCCACAGCTTCCCTGGGCAACCTGTGCCAGTGTCTCACCACCCTCATAGTGAAGAATTTCTGCCCCTAATTTATCTTTACTCACCTGGTACTGGTACTATTGGTCTTCAAGTAGCATAAATATGTACAGACTTGGAGGAGGGACTTACTGCAAGAGCCTTGAGATTTGAATTCAAATCCTTCTCTTTTTTTGGCAGTTGTGGGGTGATTTCTGTATATCATAGATACAAGGAGAAAGGGCTACAGCAATGAGCTCTAATAGATAAAAATACTCAGAAACATGATTTTTCACATAATTATGGTTGCTCATACCAGAGAAATACTGAACCATACTACAAAATCCTGGTGACTGCACATGTCAATACCTGAGTTTGATTCTGCTGGCCTAACACAATTGCTGAGATTATTTTTATTATCGAGATATTATTTTTATTATATCAGATGCTTACTCTGAGGAGGTCACCCTGATCACACACGGGCAGCTCCTTACAGCCAAAGCAGGCTCACACAGAGCTGTGCGTGCCTCACCCCCCGGGGCTGCTCCACAGGTCAGACACCGGACGGCTCTCCACCGCAAGCAGGAACAGCGGTATGACGTCATCACCCTCACACCCGTGACCTCACGCCATCGCCCCATCCCCCGGCCTAAACCCCGCTTCCCGCCCACAAGCAAAATGGCGCCGGGCGGCGTCTCCCTGCCAGGACTAAAGATGGCGGGGACGCGCGCAGCCCCCGCCGCAGCGCCCCGCGCATGCGCGGCAAGGGGCGGGGCCGACTCGGAGGTTTTGGCGGGTGCCGGGCGGCGCGTGAGCGGCGGTGAGAGGGGGGAATGGGAATGGGAATGGGAATGGGAATGGGAATGGGAATGGGAATGGGAATGGGAATGGGAGAAGGTGGGGTTTGAAGGATCGGAGATCCGCACGGAGAAGCCGTGTAGGAGGAGGTCGGGGTTCCCCTGGGTGAGGGAGGCGGTCGGGCGGGAAGCGGAGAGGGGTGGTGAGGGGAAGGAGGAGCCCCCTGCGGGAAAAAAAAAAGGGGGGGGGGAGAATCAGGGATCTTCTGGGGACAGGGACGGGGATCCCGCGGCTGCTGTGGCCCATGGGAAGGGAGGGATCTGCGGGGTTTGCTCTGCCCGGCCTTGGGAGCCCGGGGCTGGCGGCCAGGAGAGGGGCAGGGGGGTGGCGGGGTGAGCCCTGGCCCGGTGTCCCCAGAGGGACAAGGGAGCCCGGAGCTGTGTGGTGGTCACTGCCCACGCCTGCTCGTGTGAGCTCTTTGAGTGGTGTTCTTTCCTGGAACACCACTTTTCCTGGAAATTGTGGAGCACGAGAAAAGAGAAGTGTTAAAAGTGGAGTTTTTGGGGTGAATCAGAAGTCCCTGCAGCAGGAAGGACCTGCAAAGCACAGAGCCAGAGTTTGGGTTCGTGAGTAATCCATCCCCACTGGATTTCTCTCCTTGGCCATTTGTGTCTGCCTGTGCTGTTCATTTTTCGTGCCCTGTGTCTGTGGAATGGAGGATCTGCAAGAAATGTAAAACACTCGTTTTTAATAATTAAAAACTATTGTGAGGAGAGAGCAAAGCTTTGCTGCCTCCTTCCACTTTCACATTTGCTTTAGTTAAATAGTAATTAGGATGATAGTCTAGGACTGATGAGGTGAAAGTCTATTACTAGGAGAATAAGGCAGGCATTTCTTAAAATCTGTGTCTCCTATAGGCTTTTTTCTAAAAGTAGTGCCCTTACACTACAGGGAGTTCAGCATAGGTAGAACTTCAGACAAAGAAAATGTAGAAGAGGATTTTAAATGTAGTGGAGTCATCACCTGCAGCTCTAAAGAAAAATAAGCAAGTGGTTTGCAAATCATCAAATAAGGAGCCTGAACACAATGTGTATTTCTAGTTAGGCTCCAAACTACTTTAACAGTGTCAATGTTGTTCTCCCCACAACAGAGAATATTTTTCCTTGAGGGGCTCTGGATGAAATCCTGGTGAAGTCATGGATGGTAAGGGGAAAAGTACTCTTCTACCTTCAGTAGGAAAGTTGTCTTCTGATCAATATATTAGTAAAAAAAAAAACTTGGTAAGAAAACTTGGTAAATGTTCTAGGAAAGGAAATTACATTGCATTGGATTCACTTACAATGATAAAATGCCTTTGAGGTTGCTCTTTACCTTCATTATTGTCACCTTTCTGGTCTTTGGATATGTTTTCTTCTACCAGCAAAGGCTAAATAAATTTCTTGGCTTGTATGAATTTCAGTTCTGCTCTGTCTCATTCATCTTTCTACTTGATTTTCTTTTTTTCCAATATTTGTCCCTTCAGTCCATGTTTATTCTCGAGCAAACCATACCTGACAATAAGCTTTTTTGCCTACCTTGTGTCTTCCTCTTCACCTTCAGTTGGCAAAGACTGTCTTGGTGGAGCTCCTGGCTGCACCTTTACAGGTCTCAAGGCTTTTCTTTTTAACAGCAGCTATTGTGCAAGCAGCTGCATAGGAGGAAAAGCCAGCACTAAGTGATCTGCAAGTTTTCTGCTTACTAACCAGCCTGAAGCACAATCCAAGGGGGTCTGCAACCACATTTCTGTCAGACCAGAATGCAGAAAGCTGCTCTATCTTCCTTTAGCCAAAGCTGAAGTAATTTTTAAAAAATACCACTTGCTGATCTGATTTAGTTTTGATTGTAATTGGAGTAGCTTGTATGCTTTGTACTATGGCAGCTTTCTTCTAAGTGGTTAAATAATGGTGAGTTTAATTTTATTCAGCTGATGATGACCTGGACCTGTTGGCCTCCCTCCTGGAAGAAAATGAGGCTACTGAGGACAGGAATTCTCCTGAGGAGGAGGAGGAGGCTCCAAAGGATGAGGGGGGAGAACCAGATGAATATGATGAACTCTTTGATGCAGAAGATGATGCTTCCTACACTGAGGAGGTTGATGCTGAGGACAGCATGATTGATGAGCAAAAGGAGAACCTGGCTATGCTGTTTGGAGATGTAGATGACCTGCTGGAAGAGGAGGCAGCTGAGGAGACAGTGCTCACTTCAGCTCCCAGTCAGGCAAAAGAGAAGACCAACCAGGAACTGCAAGGTATCTGTAACAGCAAATTTTGTCAGATTTGTGATGAATACCTTGTCTCTAGAAAGCTAATGGGCAGAAGGCAGGACATGCTGCTTCTCACTTCAGGATGGTGCCTGGAAGGGGGAATGCAGAAGGACCTTATTGAAGTTTCTAAGTCTGGTTCTCTATGTTCAATAGCCAAATTCTCCAAGCCTGTTTTCCCAGAAAAAAGACAGGACTGAACTGAGCCAGGGAGACTAATCTAGCTCTGGTGAGCAGGACAGAAAAGGTTGCTATGTTGCTGTGTCTTCTCTGATAAAGAGAAATGTAGCTTCAGTCTTTAGGGCTGTCTCCCTGGACAGCAGTCCCTTCCCCTTTAGGATTTACCAGCAGAAGGTTCTACCATACATGTGGAAGCAGAGCTGGCCATGGAGACTCTCTGTGTCCAGGCCAGGTGTTTGATTATGTTGGAAGCATTTCCTTATAGTAAGGAGCACAGTTATGAGCCATTTAAATTGTCTCATGTTCAGTAGGAAAGGTCACACACCTGACAACATGGCAAGGACCACACCAAATAAAATATTTGAGTGAACTCTGGGCTGTATGGAAAAGTGTCTGTTCACTGTAGACTGAAGTAAATCTGTACTGTTGCTTGAATATTTGTTTTTTAAGTTCTTCTGATGCAGTAAACAAGCCAGACTTTTGGGGATCTCATAAATCCTTGTTTGCAATGACTTCCTACTGTTTTCATTGTTATCTTTTCTCTCCTTCCTAGCTGAGCTGAGAAAATTGCAAGAACAGATGAAGACGTTACAGGAGCAGTTGCAAAAGACTGCTATTGGGCAGCAATCCAGTTCAGGCCCTGAGAAGAAAACCCCTGGTAATGAGTCTAATTAAAAGGGTTTATGATTTGTTGGCCTACTAATGTGCAGTTTATAGGCAATACTCCAAATAATCCTTAAGTGGGCACAGAACAGCGAGGAGGAATGGAGGCTGGTGTATTCCCAGACAGGTTATTTCCTTTGGCTGCAGACTAAATTAATGAGCTGCAGTTCTGATATCTGCATCATGGGTTAGTTATACAAAGGGCAGCTCTCATGACTGAAATATTAAAGGGTCTTCTGCTGGGAGTGTCCATTCTTATTGGCAGACATTGGTTCACACAGAAAACACAACTGTGCTTGTTACTGTAGCATGTTGGGTGTAGTAATGAAACTACATGGAAAAGCTGAAAAGCAAAGGAGTGTTCCTAATTTCCACAGCTTTGTGGTATCAGTGACATCCAGTTTTTTGTCAGTGTGAGGAAGAGGCATTGGGGCTTTTTCAGCTGTTGCATTTCAGTTACTGGCAACCTATCTGAAGGTTTTTTATATGGATTTGTTATCCAGACAATTAATTTGGAGCAGTTCTTTGAGTCCAGATCTTGAGATCTCACAAATATTTCTTTTTTTTTGTTCGTTTTCTTGGCCAGGTAAAACTTCCTGTCCACCCTTGAAGGAAAGGAAAGTTCAGAAGTTGCAAGAGTCACCATGTTTTTCATCCCAGCTGAGCAATCCTTTACCACCAGCCAAGCGAGGAATCCAGAAATCAAAAGCATCCTCAGCAGGTACCATTCTCACTGAAACACACTGGACTTTTGTCAGAAGCCTGTCAAGTCCACAGCAGTGGTGTAGGCACATCCAGGATAGTTTTACATTGGTCAGTGCTCCTGTAGCAGTCTGATCACAGCAGAACAGAGCTCACTACAGAGTTAATTACTGTGTTCTTTGCAATGGGGGCTGTGCTCTGTACTGCTATGGGTAACTTGGACACTGACAGCAGTCTCACCTGCATCTTTATATCCCACAGTTTTCATATCCCACTTTTCATATCCCACATCTTATCCCTGCTGGAAATTGGCAGCAGCTCTGGGAAGCTCCTCACCAGGCAGAACTCATTGCTTGAGTTCCATGTGACTTACCTGGAGCTGCCTGTTAGTGCCCAGCTGACTGGGAAACCCATTCAGTACAAAAATGACAGTTTTACACCTCTTTCTTTAGTGTGTTTCCTTAGACTCATGTCTCTGGTCAGGTGTAAGATTTATTTAGAAGTTTTCTTTCATTATCAAGATTTTTTTTTTCCTTGCTCTTTTTCCTGCTAAAGAGAACAAGACTCCTCCCCCACAACAAGTCCTCAGTCTGGCATTCCAGCCTCTCAAGTCTGCTGCAGGGAACAAACCCAGCAAGGTGACCAGAGAGAAGACACCTCACACCCCTGCATGCTCCAGTGCAACAACTCAGCTGGTGTCTGTGGAAACCTTCTCAGGACTGAGGTTAAGGTCAGCAGCCCAACTCTTGAGCTCTCTCTGGGGACATCACCAGAGGGTGATCCCATCCCCAGTAATGGGAGAGGAAAAAACCACCCCATGTCCTGTGATACAAGTCACACTAGTGGTGCATGGAGGACTGCCTGTATGATTTGCTGTGTATACATTATTTAACCATGTCAGATTAGTCAGTTGTCATTATGGAATGTTACACAAAGCTACAATGTTGGCTGATCAGGAAATTGGTAAAATTGACTTTTGGCATATGACCATATTTTTATTTTCACCTTTGCTCTTTTCTATCAAAAAACCACCTTTTTATTAGTGCTGCCTTCCCTGGGATGTCCTCAGTGGTGGAGGAAGAGGGAAGCAGTGGACATGTGCAAAGCCCAACTGCTCCAGTTGAGCAGATTTTGCTCCACTCTGTGAAGCTTCCAGCTCTGCTCTCAAGCCCCATACTCCATGTGGCCACGAGAGGTCTCTGAATGCTCATGGTGTCTTTCCTCACCAGAAACTGCTGGATTTCCAAACCATGCTCAGGCAGTCATACACTGCTATTCCTGCAATAAGCAGTTAGTGCAGACTTGGGGCTGAGTTGCAGTAAAGATATTTGGACAAAAACACAGCGTGATCAGTAGCTTTCTGATATTTGTGGAGTCCTGAACTGAGGGAGTTTGTTTCAGATTACTTCAGGGTGCAATAATGCACAGAGGCATTTGGCAGCAAGACATCATCTCCCCAGGAGAGTGCTGGTTTTGATTGTCCATCTAGGTCAAGGGATATGTTCTTTTTCATGTGTTTTGCTTCATCTAGAAAACCCCGTGTGTCTTCAGCTGAAATGGACAGAAAAATGGCTAACAGGAAGCTCATCCGACTGTCCCAGCTGAAGAGTAAACTTGGTGCAGAAAATCTGGAGGAAATAGACTGGGTAACATTTGGAGTCATAGTGAAGAAGGTCACTCCTCAAAGTGCAAATAATGTAAGTGGCTTTGTTGTGTCCCTTGCTCAGTTCAAGTGAACTGCTGGTCTTCTTTCCTGAAAAACTGAAAAGATCTTCAGCATAATCAGCCAACTCCATGTAGTTAATGAAAAGTTCCTCTATTAAAAGTCTTGGCTCATCTGCAGTAATGCTGCTTTTATTCCTCATGGTAAGTTCTGACCTGGTGTAAGTGTCCCAGAGAGCAGCATTGCCTAATGTAAGCATGGCATAAATCTTTGTCATTCACTGTTGCATGTCAAAAGCCATGTGAGAAAAAGGCATGTGGCTCTCAGTATTTCTACCCAGCCCTTGTGTTTTACATGTGCCAACACATTCTTCCATCATTTCCCTAGAGGTCATTCTGCCTCAGATGGTGTACGTGTCCTATAGAAAGTCATGGATGACACAGATCTGGACATGCCTTGATTTTGTTTGTTCAGTGGGGTAAAAAATATCTCTTTATTCAGCAAGCAAGAGTGCTGTCCAGCTTTAATCTGAGGAGGATGGATGGCAGCAGTATTAGTGTGTTATTTTGGCCTATCAGAATCCCAGAACTGGCTGTGTGGTGGGGCTTGAGATTTAACCTCTACTGAGGTTACAAACTGTGCTTTCCTATATCAGGAAAACCCAGGGGAAAAAAATCAGAATAACTATTTAAAAGCCAGAGGAAGAGGGGATGCAGTCAGTGGCCCCTTGCTGAGAGCTGAAAGGAAAGCAAATGTCTGTTCCAGGGCAGAACCTTCAGTATCTGGCGGCTGAACGACCTGCGGGATCTCACTCAGTGTGTCTCACTCTTCTTGTTTGGTAATGTCCACAAAGAGCACTGGAAGACAGACCAAGGCACAGTCATTGGGCTGCTCAATGCCAATCCTATGAAGCCTAAGGAAGGCTCAGATGAGGTGAGAGGATTTTTCACTTGCTCATAAACTGTATAAGAAGCCCCATAGCTGAGCTTTTCCCAGTTTGCTGGAGATTTAGCTTCATAACACATGCTGAGGTTGAAATTGCAACAGTGCCTAAACAGTTTGAACTGCATTCAGATGTTTGCAGGGTTTGTATTTGCTCCTGGCCTTCTGGATGGCAGAACTTCATGAGATGCTATCTAAAGCCAGAGTTTATTCAAGTATTTACTGTTGGTAGCAGCAGAGGTATAGGGAGTGTGTTTTTGTTTCTGCTTATTCTGTCACTTCAGTGCAGTCCCTATTCCAGCCTAGGGGTCTCTCAAAGCTGAGAAAGGTGGGGAAGCCAATTTCTCTATTCTAGTTTTAGCATGAGATGTGACTGCAAAAAGCTTCCTGGTTCCAAAATCATAACTGAGAAGAAGCAGTATTTGATTTATTAAACAAGTGATATATTATGTATAGTAAGTTGGTACATAGTGGTTCACTTGTTTAACCAATTACTTTAAAAATACAGAACATGATGAATTGCTTTTCTGTATGTATCAAAGCATTTAAGGTGGCTTCATTTTGCTAATAAATTAATTTTTTAATGTCTTTTTAATTACACTGGTATGGATACCATTTTTACTGAATTTTGTCTGGTGGAATTTCTACTAACTGGTGATAGTGTTTTGCATTATAAATTCTACAAATGGAAAAATTAAATGGTATATCAATTGTCCATTAAGCTGTATAATTGTTTAAATTAACATGAACAAGCAGTAGGAAGTCCTGTGATAAGAAGAAAGGCACACCAGATTTAATGTCAGGGCTGTGTCTTACTGTTAAGAGTGACTTTTCTTGGCCAAGTATCCACATGTAGAATCACATTAAAACTGACTTCTCAAAGTATTCTCAACTACAGATACAAGTCCCAGTGTCTTTGGGTGGGTGTGAAGATGACACTTATTGTATCACAGACATCAGTTTTTGTTGGACCTAGACGTATGGAGAGTGTCAGAGAACTTGAGAACATCTCCTCTTCCCATCCACTGCCAATGTGGTTGCCATGATGGTGTCAGAACCAAGCAGTTGGGTGGGACCCTCATTTGTAGCACAGCTGGGTCTGCCTTCACTGGTCCTTGGTTTCCTAAGGACTCTGAGCATAGAAATACCATGTCCTGTATCTTGCTGTGGGAAAGCAATTTAACTTTCTTTTTTTTTTAACCAAGCCTTTTCTCCATCTAAATAGGACACGTGGCTTTCTTAAACTAGGCTTGCATTTTGAAACTGTTGTTAATACCAAAAGCATCAGTGACATCTAGAGAGAAGCCCATCCAGGCATGTGGCATTTTCTGACTTTATTTTTATTTTTTATTTTCCCCCTAGGTGTGTTTGTCTGTTGACCATCCCCAGAAGATCCTCCTCATGGGTGAGGCTCTGGACATGGGCACCTGCAAAGCCAGGAAGAAAAATGGTGATCCTTGTGCACAGATTGTGAACCTGGTGTGTATCCCAGTAGTTAGGGCATCCTTAAACTGCCAGTAAAAATGTGGCTGCAGATTTTGTGCTGATGCTCTGACTCTTTGACTTGTTTCTGAATTCTGACTTGTAACTATTTAAAGTGGTTGGTGAAGCTGAGAAATTAAATCCAGGGAAGCTGCTTCTGTGACAGCACTGTAGCAGCAGCACAGTAGTTTCCTAAATGCAAAGCTGGTGCTGGAGTGGAAAGAGGTGGCCTTGACCCATGACTGTCACTGTCTCCACACCCTTTCACTCTTTTTTTTGCTGCTGCAATTTTCCATGCACTGCACTGGGTAATTTGTCCCAGATAAAACAATAGGAGGATTTTCTTGGGCATGGTTGTGGGTTTTGGAGATTATTTTAACCCAATGGGTTTCCTCATCCAGTGTTCCCACAAACTGCCACAATATTTAAACCTGAATGTAGGGCACTGGAGATGATAAAGATAAAAGTCTTTTGGGATTCTTCTTTTAAGGACAGTACTGGCCTATACTAGTTTGAGCCATGTGGAGTATGTAATTTCAGGGTCATGGTGATGTTACAATACCTGAAAGGAATCCTGTCTGTGTTGGAAGGGTTATAGTTAGGATGGTAGCACTTAGCAAGAGGAAAGAAAATGAAGAATTGGGGAGGAATTCGAAGTGTGTAGAGTGGAAGGAAGACAAATACAGAAGATACCTGTGGCAAAACAAGTCTGTGATTGCAGGTCCACTCCAGGAGGTGGCTGTGCACAGGGCTTTCAGTGTCAGTGAGATGTTCCAGTGCCACCTGGAACAAACCATAGGTAGCTGTCTGGCAGAAGAACCTGATGAAACAACTGGCTGTCTGTTTAATTGTTGACAAAAAATGTTTATGGGATAATTGTAGTTATACAAAGCTGTGGCAAATTAATATCAATGAGAATGGGGTTATTTTTATTTTTTTTTTTTTTTGTAAAAAGTTAATACCCTGAGTGAGTGTGCTATCTGACTGGCAGGCTCACTTAGCTTCAGTTCCAAACTCCCTTGAATTGACTCTGAAACCTAATTAAGTAATTTGAAGTGAGTGCATGAAATACATTGCTCTGGTGTTAAATTTCCTTTGTGTTCACACCAGTAAGGAAATTGCATACAGTTCAGAGCCAAGAGTACAGAATCTGGGCAAGGGGATCTGGGACATCAATTGACTCAAGCCAAGGAATGGCCTTAAAATTTCTGGGATTTTTTTAATTTTTTTTTCCCAGTTGTTAGCATGGGCGGTTTTAGTTTTGTTTTTCATTGCTGGAGCATGGGCCTGTTTGTGAGTGAGGGGAATAAATAAATTGTGATGGCTTGTGCTCTGCAACAGTCTCCTTCTCCCATTTCTTTCCAGAATGACTGTGAATATTGTCAGTATCATGTGCAGTCCCAGTACAAGAAGCTCAGCTCAAAGCGGGCAGACCTCCAGTCGACCTTCTCCGGGGGCCGCATTCCCAAAAAATTTGGTCGGAAAAATCCCAGTTTGAAAGAGAGGCTGTGTCAAGATGGGTTTTACTATGGAGGTGTCTCTTCAGCAGCATATGCAGCCTCAGTGTAAGATAAACCACTTATTTCCCTTGCTCTTGAGCAGAATTTCACATTCACACAAGTCAGCCTGGAGCTATCTCTATGGGGGTCTATTTACAGAATCCCAGCATTGTTCTGGTTGGAAAAGCTCTTCCTGAGTGTTGTGCTATGAGAAGAGGCCCTCAAATTAATTACAGACCTACATCCAGGCTAGGGACAGCTGTGTTACACGTTTGCACTGTTTTCAGATGTTACAAACCTGTAGAAAACAGCTTTTGTATTTAATGACTCGCAGGTGTAAATTCAGTTTTGTATGACCTTGTATGTTAAATATCATTAAGGTAGCACTTAAAAAAAATCCCAAATGATGATTTCTAGTATTAAAATGCAGTACAGAAAACTTTTATTCTACTCTTGGAATATGATTTAGCACTGGACTCAGCTGTTAGGGTAATGGTTGGACCACATTCCTTAAGCACTGCATCTGCACATCTTTTAAATTCTGAATTTGGATAGAGAGCCCTTTCACTTAACTACACTCAACAAATAGAAATAAATGTCCCATGTTTGGTTTAATCCTTCTGGCCCCATGGGGTAGCAGAACTGCTATTTGACAGGAAAGTTTTAACAATTGCTGCCAAGATATGGTAAGGGATGTTTTGGACCTCTCAGTGAATGCTGTGCTATGAAGCCAGGCAGCACTGTATTTAAGTAGATGAGGGGAACTTTCTTGTGAGATCCCAAGTGTTTTGAGTCACAGTGTCTGTGTGTGTTAATAAAGAGGCAGTTGTACACCCTGTGTATTATGAAGTGACCTAGGCCATTGTGCATCTCATAACTATCAAGGAGGGGGCAGATCCTTCATACAAATTGCCCTGAAGACAGCTGTAGGAAGACTTGAGTCACAGCTGGATCAGCCCCTGTGCTTGCACACAGCTTTCATGCCCTTATTACTGCCCTCTGGTCACTGCTGTGACTCCACAATAATGAAACAATTCCAGCCTCTTCTCCATCCCTGGAAGTGACTGAGCTGTGACTGATGTTCACTGTTCTCCCAATGCATGGGAAATATGTATCTCAACCCTGGAAAAATGGAAGATCCCAAACATTGTGTTAGAATTTCAATTTAGATCAACATCCTTCCCAGCAGATGACAGCAGAGAGGCACCAGTTTGGATTAAATAAAGGGTGGTTAGAGATTTGTTGAAGCACTGAGTGTTTTGAGCTCCTGTCCTTGCTCTAAGCATGGGAAACCTCTGATATTCTGTTTTTGTTTCCTCTTTCTAGTGCAGCAGCTGCAGTACCGAAAAAGAAGATTCAAACCACTCTCTCCAATCTGGTTGTGAGAGGAGTTGATGCAATTGTCCAGGAAACCAGGCAGAAAATTGGTACTTAACTATCCATGCAGTCTCTTCACCTCCCAGATATTGCCAGCTTGATGTGTAGCTGTGTCCCAGGACCCTGATACTCACTGAATTAATCTGGCAATTGATTTGCTACAGAGCAACCATTTGCAGGCTGCTTTCTCAATTGATCAAAACTTCTCTTCCCTCTTTCTTCCCCTACAGCTGCAAGGCAAATGTAACTAAGCAACCTCCATGCATCTTTTTTCATCAGTACCCCTGAATTAAGTCTCCTGTTCTGTCTCTGGACAGTGACAGAAGATCTTTGCCAGATTAATGGGAATTGGAAGTTTTTAGAACTTTCAACCAGCATTTTTTTTTTTATTGAAATAAATTACTTCTGTCAGTCTTGAAATCTTCCAAGGAATACTAAGTATAAATCAGTCAGGTCTGCAATGCAGGGGACATCCTGAGTACCTGACCTGTTTCTAGTGCTTTTCTTTTGTGATCTCCAAAGCAAATTCCTTCCATAGCCTTTGGGACATCACTGATCTCTGCCTCCATTTTTATTTTGTAAAGCACTTCATATTACTCCCTCTTCATGCTTGGTAGAGAGCAGATAACAAATTATTCAAACTTTGTGCTCCAGATGCTTCTTGGATGTCTTAATTTACATTTTTCAGTTCCCATACTCACCTCCATTTCAGATGGCATAGTGTGTCCTGTCTCTAGCTTGCAGCTCTTCATAATTCCCCACAGATAAGATGTGGTGGCTGCAAATGGGAACTCTGGGAGCACCACAGACAGCCAAGACTATTGGAGAACTGATGAGCAACTGATTAAATTGCTGAAGGGGTAGAAATGTCTGTGTGATGTGTTCTGTGAGGGCAAGGCCTTGGGCAACCAAATACAGCCTAGAAATTGGCCTTGCTTTTGGTGGTGGCCTGTAGAGGTATCTTTCAACCTATTTTAAAGCCCAGCTGTGTTCCTTCCCAGCTCCAAACCTGTTGGATCTTTGCCTTTCCTGCTCCAGGTCCAGCAAAGAGACCCATGCCATGTTCTGAGGAATTCAAGGAACTGCTGGCACAGCCAACCTTTGGAGCACGAAACCTCTGCAAACACTGGACCAAAGCAGGTATTGCCCTTCTGCCTGAAGGAGAAGCCACTCAAGCTCCTTCTGAGCAAACATTAGTGGCTTTAATTTTGGTTTGGTTTGGTTGGTTTTTTCCCCAGATGCTGAAAAGAAGCAAGGGGCCGGTTTCCAGTCTCTCTCTGCTTCAGCATTGCTCAAGCAACAGAAACAGAAATTGCTGGAGGCCAGAAAAAAGCGATCTGAAGAGATTCAGAGGAGGTAAATAAATGCACACTGAGATTCCCAGGAAGGGTTCCTTTATCATGACCTAAGGGTAACTGTGGGAGGTGCTTTGCTGTTTTAATAAAAAGTTCATTTGAATAGAAGTACCCCAGTATTCAGCAGAGAACCAAATGCTCCAGCACAGTGCCCAGCAGCTGAAAAGTATGATGGGAAGAGGCTTATTACAGTAGGAAACTGGGATCAGGATTCTTGGTTTGGTTCATTGCTGGCTTATGTGGTTCTTCTGAACTTTAAAATTTGCCAAGTGTTTTGTGTGTATCTTTTTAAGAAAAAGGAGAAGCTCCTAAGAGCCACCTTGGGTAAGACAGGTTTGTGTAGCCAAGTAGCCTCAAAAGACCCAACTGGAGCCAAAACAGAACCTGAAGGAAAATAATGCTAGTCACAGGCATGATGACATTTCCCTCAAGATACTTTTACAGCCTGGAACAGTGTATTTCAGGGACTCTCCGAGCTTAAGGTGGTGTCTGTTACAATATCTGAAAAGATTTTCTTTTTTCCTATCAACCTGTCCAATCTGTTGTGACCTGTGTAAACAGGAACATTTATATGACTCTGTGACAAGGAGTCCCCCTGCTTAAGAATCTGTTCTGCAAGGAATCCAAGTGCTTTCAGTTCACACTTAACAGCTTCATTTGATATTTCTCTCTGATTTTAGTTTTGATAGCAATCCAATGAGTTCCTTACCAGTCTTGTTTTACTCCTCTCAATGCCTAAATTTCTGCATGGTTTTCTAGCAATAAAAGGCCAATTAGTGACAAAACAGTCTGCATCCCTTCCACTCCTATCTGTTTCTCTGACCTTTCTGTCTCTTTGGCTTGTGTCCTCATTTCAGTTTGTTCTTCTCTTACCAGGTTTCTCCAAAACACAAGTAAATCTGGCAGTCCTGCTCTCCCATCCTCCTCCAGACAGCCCTTGCTCCATTCCCCAGTGCCCGGAGCTGAGTTTCCCAAAGCTGCAAAAAAGTCAAATCCTCAAAGGCCCAGGCTGGGCACAGGCTTCTCAGAAGGAGAAGATATCCTCTTCTTTGATGGATCTCCACCTCCAGCACCAAAGCTAGACAGCTTGGCAGAAGCCAAAAAGGTAACAGCAACATGAATAATTTTAAGTATTAAGAAGGGGAGGTTAAGGGAATTTTGTTTTGTGGTAGTAGAGGAGTCTTTGATCAGATGAGGCCAGCTCAGTTCTGATGCTGGTGAAGTTTCTGATTTGTGGGGTCAGACTGGCCTGTGTTACATCCAGTACACAGTAGATCTGCAGTTCCTGACAGCTCTTAGTACTGAGGTTTGTGCTACTGAGGTTTGTAGTCAACTTCCAGAGCAGTGGAACAGCTGCTAAGGAGGGGGCTGTGTGTGTAACTTCTCGACACAGGAACTGATGTCTCTTCCTTGTTAAAAATCCACCTGGATGGGTCAGAAGTGAGTTGCTGTGATGTATCTTGTGTGTGATGCTCATGAGCTCACTCTTGGATTTTCTGTGAAGGAGAATGTCACTGAAGCCTCTGATAAAACTGGCAATGTCAGCAAATGTCAACTGGGCATGGACAGGGGACAGAGCAGGCTCTTGAGATGGGACTGGGGAAGAGGAGATGGGGAGATAGGGCATCTCATTTAAGTCATGAACCTGATGCTAATCCTTTAAGTGAAGAAACACTTCATGCTGGCAGCCTGTCTGTGTAGATCTGACTCCATTCTTCATAACCTGACATGGTCTGTCACCCTTTGGAGAAGCAGTTTGGAGAAGCTGCATGGCTGTCCTTGTACTCTGTTCTTCATGCTTCTCTGTCCACCAGTGGCTGCTCTTTTGCCCTTGTGTTTTGGACATTTAAAGTGCTAAACTGTGCACATTTGTTCTTTGGCATTGCTAGTGCTGTGTCTCATCAGTGTTTTCTGCCTGCCAGGTAAGCAACAGGGAGTTAAACTGGTTTAGTTATGTTGTGCCATGACTTGGGACAAGGTTGGTGCTTACCCAGAGCAGACTGTGCCTTCCCTTGGCAGAAATCTGCTCATATGTCTGTCAAAGAAATTTTTTTCTTCCAGCAACAAAGGAGTCTCAGCATTTTGGGACTATGTAAAGGAAGAGTTGTATGCAATTTTCTATTTGTTCCAAATCATTACCATTTTATGTGAAAATCTCAAATGATTTGATTCCTCTGCAAAACTTACTGGGTTTTTTGAAGCAGTTAAAGCACAGCTGAGGAGATACCAAGCCTGGGAACATCCCTGGAGAAGTGATTCTTGTGGTTTGGGTGAGGTGGTGGATCAGATGTACAGCAGAGCTGGGAATTTTGTTGAGCTTCTCTTTAGCCAGCTCTATGTTCAGGCCAGTGGATCTTGTCTCCTCCTTTTGACAGACTTCATCTGCTACTTCTGCAAGTAGGAACATGGGAGCCAAGCTGGTCACCAGCACATTTATTGCTCTGGTCACCAGCACATCTATTGCTCTGGTCACCAGCACATTTATTGCTCTGGTCACCAGCACATTTATTGCTCTGGTCACCAGCACATTTATTGCTCTGGTCACCAGCATATTTATTGCTCTGGTCACCAACACATTTATTGCTCTGGTCACCAGCACATTTATTGCTCTGGTCACCAATACATTCATTGCTCTTTCCCTTTTTCCAGCTGGCTGCAATACACAGACTACGAGCAAAAGGCCAGATTCTTGCTAAAACTGATCCCAACAGTGTCAAGAGGAAGAGAGCTGATGTTGATGATGTCCTAGAAATTGTTGAAAGAGTTGAGAAAAATGTTGCTCAGCCACAAGGTACAGAAGCAAGGAATGTTTGTATGTATTGTATTGTATGGTATGTGATGTTTGTTTCTAGAATAGAGAAGTTCTGATTACGTCCTGATGAACAGAGCAGTAGTTGCTGGATTAAGGACTTAATTGCTGTGCCTAAGGGAGGCTGAGTTAAGTCAGTTTTGAATTTCAAAGGTTTGATGCCAAGGCCAAGCATATTCTGACCTTGTGGTGGAGAGAGTGTGAGATGTAATCTGTAATAACTCCCTGTCCTCATCTCTGGTCCCTTTCCTCCAGCTTCTACAATGCAGGGCTGACTTAACCAAGGGAAACCAAGAAGTAGTCCCACCTAGAAGGTGGGACTCAATTTTCTGTGGGAACTTGAGTTTTTCCTGCTTATTTAATGTGTGATTTTGGATGAATTCTAAAATTCCATTTAAAGCTTTTCCATGTGTTAGGGATGCAGCACTGTTTACTACCCTGTAAAATTCCTGTGTGGTATTTTGAAAGAAGATACAATGTTATCTTAAAAAATGCTTTTTGTTTTTCTAAAGCTGTATTTGAACTTGGTTTCATTTTCTCCTGAACTTTGAAAGACTGCCCTTTGGCTTGAACATCTGCCTGAAAGGCAGGACTTCCAAAATCTCCTTCAGGGATCACACTTAGAGATCTCAAGCTTGATCTGTGTAGGACTGAGGCTTTTTGTCTCCCTAGATATGGATGAACTGGAGCCTGCTCAAAAGAAACAACGTGGGCAGCTTGCCTATCTGGAGTCAGAAGAGTTCCAGAAAATCCTCAATGCCAAGTCCAAGCACACAGGTGTCCTGAAAGAGGTATGGCCTTGCTCCAGCCATGACTGAGGGCTCAGAACTAAGGAACTGTCTGGGCTGCTCATGATGATATCAGCTTTGAGCAGGCACCCAAACATGTCCCAGGCACCAGCCTGTCCTGATGACCAGAGCCAGGGGTCTCTGAGCACACAGGGCACAGTCCCTGTGTCATGGTTTAATGTGGCCCAAACCAGCAGAGCCTGCAAGTCAGCATTATTGCCACAGCCATGGTGAGGTCAAGCTGCCATTGTCTGGTTTTGCTGTGTTTGGAACAATCAGTGAAGCTTCCTGCTTAGAGGATGATCAAAGAAATCCTTTTGCCTTAAACCCAAATTAGTCATGTCCTTATTTTGTCCCTCATTTCTTGACATTTTGGCCACATGAAGACAGCTGTCACCTTCTTCTGTGATGCCCTTAGGTTCTCTGGCTCCCAGACAGCCCTCTACTTCAAGCATGCCCAGTAATAATTTTCCTTAAGGATATTTATGGAGTGGCTTCTCTCCCATCTTTTTTGCCCCCACAGGCTGAGGCTGAACTGCAGGAACAATACTTTCAGCCCCTGGTGAAAAAGGAGGAAATGGAAGAGAAGATGAGGAGCATTAAAGAGCTGAAATGTCGAGTTGTGACTTGTAAAACGGTGAGCATAGGGGACCCAGGGTGACAGAAGGGGAGTGCTGTTTAAAATGATGCTGGAGCATCCTGCAGACTCCCCAGTAGACACTCTTTTGGCCATTGGTCCAATGCAGGTATGAAATGGAGACCTTTTTGTTCCTTACAGCTGTTGCTGAGAGCAGCCCCAAGCCCTGAGTGACTTGAAGGCACTGCCAAGGCAGTGCTGGGGTGAACACCTCACCTTGATGTTTATGGCAGTGGGTTCTTTGGGTCGTGGTGTCCTGAAAACATTTATCAGATTCTTCCCCGAAGTGCCCTGTGCCTCAGTTTCTCATATTACAGGACAAAAGGAGTGAATGCCTTGGTAACACTGCACTGGATGGGGTTCCTCTCTCTGCCTTTCCCAGGGAGTTTGTTATCAGAGAAGGAGTGGAGCTTTGCTACTATCCCAAACGTGCTGGGAGGGGGGGAGGGATTATCTCCCATTTCCAGAGGCACAGCCCCTGCTGGACATTCCCTCTTGCTGCCTTTCCTATCTGTTTTGGGGCTGCACAGGGGACCCCTCTGTGTCCCAGGAGGTGCTGGGAGCTGGTCCACAGGGTGATGGGCAAGAGGAGGATGGCATTAGAAGGAGCAGTGACAAAGCCTGGGGTGGTGGGCTCAGACTGGTGGGGGCTCCTCAGGATGGGAGAAGACAGAGGTGCTTTCTTCCAGTCTCAGGTGCTGGGGAAGCACTCACAGCTCTCTCTGTCCTCCCTGGCAGTGTAATTACACCTATTTCAAACCTCTGGAGACATGTGTGCAGGAAAACCATGACTACCACTGGCATGATGCCATCAAGAGATTTTTCAAATGTCCTTGTGGAAACAGAACTATTTCCCTTGACAGGCTCCCAAAAAAGCCCTGCAGGTAAGAGATGAACCTCGTGCAATGGGGGCTTTTCTGCTCTATTGGGAGTCACATAACCATGTCCTGAAGTGGGAACCTTATCCCTTGTGCTAAGCAGTGTGGGAAAGGCATGGGATTAGTTTTGGACCCCCCCCTCATACTGTGCAGCAAACACACCCCAGAGTGACCCTCACCTCATGTCTTCATCTTTCAGTACCTGTGGTCTCTTCAAGTGGGAACGGGATGGGATGCTGAAGGTAAGTGTGAGCCAGCAGCTTCTGGGTTCCTCACCACTCTGCTTCTCTTGGTGCTTTTCTTCTAAGCATTGCTTTAGTGCCCTGACAGCTGCCAGCAAAACCAAGCAGCTCTGCATTTTGTCAGGGACACACAGGTACCTGCAGGCTGTGTGTTTTAGTAGACTTTTCTTGCCTTCTGTTCTTGAAGCTTTGTTTTATTTTTCTGTGGGGAATTTGCTTTCGACCAAAGCTGTAAAAATTCCAAATGTCAATGTTCCTAGAGTGTCTGTCAGTATTTAATCAAATAATGTAGCCCTGCCACAACTTCTGTCACAGCAGTGTTTGGGAGACATCTTGCAAGACACTTATTTTATTTTCTTCATGGTTCCTGTTTCTAGGAGAAAAAAGGCCCGAAGATTGGTGGGGAAACACTTTTACCAAGAGGAGAGGAACAACCAAAATTTCTCAATAGTCTTAAGTGACCTGGAGTTGATTTTTTTCACAATTTATAGATAGATTTTTGTGTCTGAAACACACATTTCTTTTCTGGAGTGTCAAGAGGATTCCGGGCCTGGGGATGAATGAGCAGGGGAATCAATTCCTGATGAGAAGGACATATACAAAGTCTCTACCAGATCATTGAATGGATATTCAGCTTTGATCTTTTTTAAAATTGACTGAATAAGGCTGTATATAAAGTACACATTCATGCCTGCTTTTTCTTACTAACAACTTGTTTGCAAGATTTAACCTAGAAATGAGGCATCTAGGAAGGAATTTGTACCAAGATATCCCTAACAATCCCACAATTTATGTTCAATGGCTGGTGTAGGGTGACTTCACCAGAATTTTATGTGACAAATCATCATGAACTGTGAGGACTGTAGACTCCATAAGCACTTGTTAAGTTCCTGCTGTGGTGCCTAAGTGACAGCCTGTCAAGGTTTCTCAGCTGTTAGCTGAAAAGGGGTGGGAGAGAACTGTAGCCACCGAGCAGTTGTCATTTGCTCCAGAATTACTCACTTTGAAACCTTCAGAACAGATGTCAAATGGTTCCTGAATTATCTCCTTGGCATATGTTTAAAAAAACCCCTTCAGTGGCTTTGGCATTGTGAACCAGCAGTGTCCAGGTTGTCCTGCAGACCAGCACAGGAGCTCTTTGGGCAGCCCTCTCCTGACAGCCCACACCAGGTTCCCAGCACCCTCCACACTTCAGCACTTTTATGGCTCCAGACCTGCAGCTCCCACTTTGGAAAGCATTTTAATAAACCTGGCACCGTTTTGTGAATGGATTTAAAGAGCTGAGTGGTTACATTTAATAACTTTTTACCCTTTTTTTGGCATTTTAAATTTTTCTGAAATCTCTCCCAGTCATTGCCATGTCAGCCTTGGCTGCTGGCACAGCTGCCATCTCAGACCAAGCAGGACTCCATCTCCAAGGGCTGACTGTCTTCATACAGATGTTTTACTGAAAACACATCTCTGTAGGGATACCTGTGGCATTTGTCCTGGACCTGATCCATCTGCTGCCCCTACCTCATGCCCAGTAGGATCACAGGATATTTTTAAGTGCCTAAACTCTCCAATACCTCAGTGATTTCATGAAACTACCACCAACACTCTTGCATGTCCCAATGGCCTTGCAGATACCTCTTTTGTTTGCTTGCACAGGGGCTGGAAAAAAAGTAAGTTACTTCATTTGAAGCAGTGGGACAGATTTACCTCAGTAATTTACCTCATCTGCTGGTGCTTTTGCTGGGCACCTTTGCTTGGCATGTTACATCTGTCTCAGTTTCATGCTGATAACATTTGATGAGTGGGGTGTCACTGGTAGGTGACTGAATTTGTAACTGTGACATTGCTTGGCCATGTGTCCTGTTGGTTCCTCATTCAGAATAAATACAGTGTACAATAAAGTCCTGCCCAGGTCTATATGGTATCATTTCTCTGAGGGAGAGGATGAATTGCTTGCCCAACACCTTCATTTTTCAAAGAGCTCAGAACTGAATCACCAAAAGGAATTGGTTTGTGGTCCCTAACTCTGCCTGCCACACATTTTTCCAACAGGAGTTTCCCACCCAGAGTCCACAAAACCAGCAGGAAATTCCACATCAGTATCAGCCTTCAGCTGGCACCTCCAGGCTATTTCCAGTTCCTATCTCTTTGGCCAGTGAAAAGGAGCAAAAATTAAACTGTCCATGGTGAGGCAATGCTTTTTCTTCATAAATACCCTCAGAGCTGTGCTATGTAGAAAAGATGGGAGCCTCTGTGGGAGCCTAGGAAGCAAGATGCTAAATTCATTCTTGTATGCAAAAATGTGCTCTAGGTGATCCTACCTGAGTGGGAGAGTTGGACTTGATGATCTCTTAGAGCTCCCTTCCAATTCTGACAATTGTGTGATTCTGGAACAGGATGAAGGAATGAAGGCTCATTGCTTTCTTTAAACCCCAGCAGTAAACAAGGAGAGAGGGAGATTGTGGTGGGGTTTATGTCCCTCAGTCTATTGTTGGACATAATGTTTCTTGTTCCAGAGATGGCTCCAGCCCAGCAGAAGGAGGCAGGGGAGGAGTTACCTGCTGGGAGATGCTGCCATGTGAGTGCACTGTGCCAGAGCAGCCTGCAGGGTCTCCAACCCGTACAGAGCTGATAATCCATTTCCACCAATACCTGGGGACAAGAGCAGAGGCAGAGACCCATGAGAAGCAGCTCAGGCATGACCTGACAAACCCAGCTGTACCTGTGCTGTCACTGAAGCTGTCCCAGTTTTGGGAACATGATGTAAAGACCTCCAACCTTGCACCAAAGAGGTCCAACTGCTTGCCAGGCTGTGTTGGCAAGAGAGCACTCAGCAGGCTGAGGGGTGTGAGTCTGCCCTAACACCACCATTAGGTGTAAAGCATTGAGTTGGATTAGGATTGCAGAAACCACTGCCAGCACTTGTTAGCACAGTTGGTGAATCAAGCCAGCAGTGCTGCCATGTGCCCTAAATCATTAAGCAAAACTGCACTGGAAATATAGTGCTGAAAGTGCATTCCCTGAGCCATTATTAAGATTTGCAGAGTAGTAAGCTAGTAAATCAGCCTGTTCCCCAGCCAGGAAATGTTCTGTCTGCAAGGCTGCTTCTCTAGCTCCAAAGTGCCTTGTGTAGATATGAAAATGGGCAGGAAAATATCCAGCTTCTCTCATAATAGCCTCCTACAAAGTCAGGGTTGGGTTTTAGGTACATTAAGCATCCTGACTGTCTTCAGCCCTCAGCTACTGCTGAGGTGTTAATTTAGTGCACCTCACCCTGCTGCCACACTTTATCTTTCCTCGGATTTAACAAACACAGGAAAAAATTAAACCTTTAGCATTTTCTCTCTCTGCACTAAGCAGGTTAGGTTAATTAATGCTTAAGTAAAACCAGCTTAATGAAAGCTTAATACCCTCTCACAATAAATGTGCTAATAAAGGACCTTCCTATTTTTCCTGTCAGATTTTCAGAGCAGAGTCTGTGCAACAGCCTCCTGGCCTGTCACCTGCTGGTCCCCCAACAAGTGAGGTTCACCCAGACATTTTACATCATTTTATTATTCTCAACCCACTTGTTGCCTGGCTTTTCCCTCCCAAAATTAAATGTGTGTGGGACAAGAGTGCAGGTAAAACTTTCCTTCTGATTTCCAGTGTAAAGCTGTGTTGCAGATTACACATCATTTTGCCCTGAAAACAGCCCTGAGATGCCCATGCAGGAAGCACTGGGGGTTCTGCACTGCTAGATGAAAAAACAGCCTGGGTGATCAGTGCTCATTTCTTTTTATATGACAGTGGCTCAAAAATGGCAAAATAACCTTTGTCCATGGTTCCTTAGCCAAAAATGCAAAAACTAACTTATAGAATGACAGCAAATGCAGAAGGAAAGGAAATCCCTAATGTCTCTGAGGACCTGGCTTCCCCAGGACAATTATTTCCACTGCTAAGTTTGCACCTTGCTGTTAGATTATTTTTTTAGACTTTCCTACCTGCCCTGTTTGCAGGCTGCCTGACAGCTCAGCACTGGCAGCCAACTTGCTGCTCTATCAATGTGCTCCATGTCTTCCTTCTCAGCACAGCTGCTCATATTCTATTTTTCTGTTCTGTCTTCATAGACTGAGGGCCAAGAGAGGAGCAGCTCTGGCTTTGAGGTACCCCACACCACTTGCACAGACAAGGAGTAGGAGAGTAATCAAGAGAAAGGAGAGGAAAAGGTGACTGCTCCTTCTTTCTCCCCAGAGCAGCTAAAGGCTGGAGGACAGGTGGGTCTGGGCTGGCTATCCAAGCACAGGCAGGGCCTGGGAGAAGCATGGGGGCAGCAAAGATGTGAAAACATGAAGTAAGTGACCTCAGTGCAGGCTGCAGTCCCAACAGGGTGTGCTGACCAGGTGAGCAGCTGTGTTGTGCTCCAGATCACTTGACACATGCTGGCTGTGCTGATTTTAGGACAGGACATGTGACACCAAACATAATTGAGCATAAAATTAGCAGCTTCCTCCTCTCAGAAGAGCTGGAGTAAACAGGGAGACTTAAAGGAGGTCCAGGGCTGGATGGGAGCCTATGGTGGGCAAATCATGACACCTGGTGCTCCTGTGGCTGAGCCCACCCTTTGCACCAGCAGCACACATGTGCCACGGGCACTAATTACATGGGGGTTTAATTCCTAAAATGAAGGCATCATTTAGTTGCCAGCACTTGTATGACCTGTGTGCTAAGCCTGCCTGATGCTGTCAGTCTGGTTTCCTTGGCATGAGGAGATTGATAAAAGTGGTGATAAAGTACCTGAAAGCTGTGGTTAGACTGGGTGAGTCTCTACATAAAGCCCTTCCCAGCACCTCTTTCATCCCTGAAACTGCTGCTCTGCTCTTAAGAGAAGGCTGCAGTTCAGTGTGGGGCCTCTGCTCAGAAATCACTTGGGAACTGTGGCAATAAATGCTCTCTCTTTATTTTTTTTTTTTGTTCCTGCTTTTGAGAAATCAGTTTTGAGGGGGGAATTTCCCATGCCAGGTCTCAGCCTGCTAGGAGGATTTCTAGAAAAGGTGAGCTGAATTTTTTCCCTAGTTTTGAGATAAAGCATGGAATAACTGAGGAAATCCTGTTTCACATAGCAATAGAAACAGTTGCTGAAGACTGAAGTTGAACATCTGGAAAGGTCCCAAGCCAAAGCACATGGTTAGATATCAGAGGGTGCATGTTTCTTGTCAACAAAATCATCCAGCAGCAGCTTTGTCAAGTGCTGAATATTATGAATGGTCCTTACCACATCAATTAAACCAGCTTAAAGAATCACAAGGGCTAAAACTAAAATGAAAGGGGATTCTTTTTTTCATTTCCCTCTCATAGTTTTGAAATTTTAGAATCCCATTTTAACTTTTTTTTTTTCTTCTGAGGGTGGGTCCTGTTTTTTTCAAACTTAAATATTTCAAAACACTGCAGGTGGGATTTCTCCTTCCCATTTTTTCTCCAGTTCTTGAAATCCTCATGTGAACCAGAGAATTTCTGGAATTTAATCTTTAAGAAAAAAAAGGCCATACCCCAGACACTACCAAACATAATCAAAATCACAAGAGGGGCAATGGGGTCAATATAATTAGGAGCACCTGTGAATTACAGCAGTCATCATAGCCAAAAAATGCAACCAAGCCCTGTGGGCACACATGGACCTGGCAAATCCTCTGCTCTCCATCCCAAAATGGGAAACTTTTGGGGGGCACCTGCTGCAATGGGAATGGCCATGACTCTACTTCAGTGAAGCATGAAAAAAGAATGTTAGGAGCCTTAAAAACATTATCATGCAGAGAACCTTATTAAAATAGATTCATTAATTTCATCTACAATAATGATTCTATTAAGATTATTAATAACCTTACATTAATAGAGCATCAGCCAGAAAGTATATCAAGAGAGAGATTAGAATAAAATAATCAAGAAGTAAAGCACATCTCTCATCATCATTTTTCTTTGATTACTTAAAATAAGCACAGCAAATCTGTTTTTGTAGGTCAGGCATTTTTTTGAAGTACATCAGCTGTTCAACTTCAGTGCAACTATTTTGTATTAGCTGAAAGTGATTTTGTAATGCAGTATTTGGGACAGCTTATTGCATAGAGGGCCAAAGGACACAAACTTGGCTCCTCAGAAGCTGATGCTCAGGCACAAGTTTTCCATCCTGGCCTGCAGAGGCCACTTTAAAGATTAATTCTTTTTCTTTGCATGATCTGATCTTTGCTTGCTTCTTCCAAACAGCTTGCATTAATAAAAAAACCCAACCAACCAAAGAAAACCCCAAACAAATGAATACCAACCAACCAAACAAAAATACTTAAAAACCACTGTCTTTGGACACAGTGTTTCCTGCAGATTCCTGGCACAAGTTTATCCATTTGGCCACGTGTTCATAAAAATACCCATTAACCCATTGTCTCTTCAAAGCCTCCAGCTGGAAAGTAGAACCAACAGTAACTCAAATAAAAAGCTACAAATCCCCACTCACAAAACCAGACTTTAAACAAGCCAAAGGGCTCACTGGATCAATGTGTTGTGCACAGAAGACATCAGAGATGGGTGCTGGATAAACTTTGCTCCTGTTCATGAATATTCAGTTGGATTCATCTAAACAGCTGCAGGTGTCACTTGGCCCTGGCTGGGCTGCTTTGCACTGGAGGATAGGAAGGTGTGTGGATTAAATCAATTTTGGCAGCTCTGAGGTGGGAATAGCAATAAGCAGAGCTGGAGGAGGAGCTTGCAGAGCTCCTCTCCTGTTTTCCAGTGGAGTGAAGAAGCTGCCTGGAGAGTGAGGGCAGGCAGGCAACAAGAAGCAGCCTGATCAGCAAAAAAAAGGTCAAAAATGCTTCCTAGTTACAAGATCAAGTCATGATTTAGCATTGCTGCCAGGTTTGAAGCAGAAGTCACTGCATATTTTTTGTGTGTCCAACTTCAGCCACTTCTTTTTTCTAGGTGCTCTTGGGTCATGTCCTCAGTGTCAGTGGAGCAGCAGTGAGAGTTTATTCTCTGGGTGAGGAACCTGGGCAGCACTCATTACCACATTGATTAGGAATGGCCAGTGGAAAACAGCTCAAATATCCTGGATCATGGACACTTGTGACTTAGAGCAATACTTAAGTTTGTTCTCAGATTACCAGCAACCAGAGTGGCAAGCAGAGAAGTCAGGTGAGAATGTGTGTTCATTACAATTCTTAACTCTGCATCCAGAAGGTTGCATCAAGCCACTTATTTTGCAAGAAGGTCCTAGTTAAGAAGGCTTTGGTGGGGCTTAGCAGCTAAACAAATATTGACAGCTGTATCTGGAGGTGGTTTCCCACTTTTCAGAAATCTGATCTCTTCTTTGCTCTGGAGCCATGAATCAGCAGGGGATGGGAGAACATTGTGTCTGCCTTCTCCATGACAAGGTGAACCCTGGGACTCATAATCCAGCAGCCCATGGAAAAGTTTGATGGGTGGACTCAGGAAACCAAAGAAAAGTTGGAATAATTCAGTAAAATTAGAACAACACTGGTTTCTCAGTGTAAGAGAAGAGATGCTGCTGGTTCAGCTTCCTCAGTTGTACCTCACATAGCACATAGAATAGAAATTTTCTGCTCACCTTCTCTTTTGACCTGCAACCCCCTGTGAGAAATCCCCATCTCATAACTAAAATGTTCTTCATCTGCTTTCAAAAGCTGAATTCATACCATTAAAATCTTCTCTCCACTGGAAAGACTGAAGAGCACAGGGGAGCCCCACAAGTGTTGCCTGATGCCACTTCTGGGGAGTCAGGTCCAGACTCCTACTCCAAGGACATTCATCACTAGAAAAAAATAATGTCTTGAAATTAAATTTTGGTCAATTGTTTATCATCCAGTTTTACAGAAAAATAAAAAATTTGCCTGTCAGGAATGAATTCATAGAAGGTGAAAGCATCTTCAGAATTCACCAGGATAGCAAAACAAGAGTGTTAACAAAAAAATGATAGGTGTGAACAAAACCCTGTTTGTAACAGGCTTTTCAGACACTGACCATGTTAGAATGTACCCCCCCAGCCAAAATGTGGCCCCCTGATCCACACCCTCCCCAAAACCCCTGCTGCTCTGCCTCCCACTTTGGGAAGCTGTGAGGCTTCAGGGGCTCCTCACACGTCCCTGGCTGCACAGCCACAGCCACTGCCCTGGTCACCCCTCTCCATGTGGCCCAGGAGCACACGATGGGGGAAGCAGAGCTTGGGTTATCTAAGACATGGGGAATGTGGGTGCTTGCACTGAAAAAGACACTTGGTGCACTTTAGATCTGACACAGAATTGTTTTGGGCAACCTCACATCACTTTTGGTAGTCAGGCATGCCCAGAAGGTGCTCCAAAGCTGGAGATGAAGCATTGCCTCTAAGCATGCTCCTTGCTGGCACTCAATTCTGAGGCCAAATGAGTTTAAATCTCACCCCAAGGGCATAGAAGAGCCCAGACATTATTCTCAGATCCACAGCTGCTCTGTAGAGTTTTGGGGATGCCATGAGCAAACTGAATGTTTTAATTATTCAGCATACTCTGTGCCTGAGCAGGAGCTGGATGCCTCAGAGTAGGAAACAGCTTATGAAGAGTCAAATCAACTTTGGAAAACTACAGTGTAGTTAATTAAACTTGCTTCCCCCCTACTTCTCTTGTATGAAGTCAGATTATGATCTGCAGCACTAGAAGCCAAAGCCAGGATTCAAAATCTTTCCTTTGGCACCTATTCAAGTGTCTTCATATCAAAGCACTGAGCATGCAACCACTGTCAGCAAGGTCAGGAGTCAGACTAAATTTGGTATTTCTGAGCTGTTAGTCTGGAAAATAGCACATAAACTCAGTCCAAAGCATCTTCTCTGTATTTATTGTCTTCCACCCAGCTCCAGGAAGCATTTTTTTTCAACACATGTGAAATGTCAAGCCTTAAAAAAAAAAAAAAAAAAAAAAAAAAAGTGTCTTAACCAATGAGGTTTTACCCAAGGGCAGAAAGCTGGGCAAGCAACTGGGTCTTATTTTGCATTCTCCTTTTTGAAACTTGAATTCTGCTTTAAAAAAATAAATAGTTGAGGAACAGTGGACATGGTGCAGAGACCTAAACTGCAAAAACACACTAAATTAGTTGGAAATAATTTTTCTAGATGTCCCATGCAGTTAGCTATAACAGCACTACAATTTGGGGGGCACATACATACCCCCCAGTGTGTGAACCCAACCATTTACAGCAAACAGAGCAATAAGAAATTTATCCCTCCAAGCTGGGACTAAATTAAAACACCCTCTTACTGAAATAACTTCATTTGTTTCCAGAATCAGTGGGACCTGGCAGGACAGTGCCATGCCAAGAATCAGCAGCTCCAGCCAGCATCTGAAGGAGAATCAGTGAGAAGCCTCCCCACAGCAGAAATAAAATTGGGAAAATTAAATAGGAATTGAAATTCAATGTTTTATTTTTTATTTTTGTAGGAAATGATACAATTTACTGAAACATCCTCAGCTGAGCAGCACCATGAGCTGCTGCTGGAGCAGGAGTAGTTATCTGGGATTTAAATTAGGGAAAATACACTGAAGCACAACAGAGAATGGAACCATTGCTGCAGAGAAAGGAGACTCCTCCCAACACCTGACAGGGAAAGAAGACATGGGGACTTTCCATTCATTTTAAGGAGTTTACAAACACAACTCTGTTCTGCCAGGCAGGGAGAGCAGAGTCTCACACACAGGACAATTTACCTCCCCTTGCTAATGAAGCCTCAGGTGGTGTTGAAGCTTCACCTAAAAAAAGGTTAAACCTCAGCTGGAAAAGCCACAGGAGGTCACACACAGATGCAGCCCATGCATGCAAACACAACCCAGGGTGGGAAGTTGGCTGCAGGCAGAGGGGGTGAGGGGAGTGCCATGGGATTGTGTCCAGTTGAGAAGTTGGATTTGGATTTTCCATGGTGACTCTGACAGCAGAGACATCACCAAGAGCCCAGTTTGGTGCCCAGCACAGCTCCAGGGTGGAGCTCAGCCACAGCACCTGGATTTTCCTCTCCCCTGTGCATGCCCTGGAGCTTCTCAAGAAGCAGAATCTCAGCTGGCTGGGATGGGTTGGAACAGCAGCAAGAAAGCACTTACCAGAGAGATCCCCCAGACAGAAGGTCACATCCACATCAACTGATGAAGCATCCCTTGGACTCCATCCCTTGCTCAAACAGCCTGTAAGGAAGTGGTTGTCCATCCTTACTGTCCCAGGGACACCCATGAGCTTGTAGCTTTGTTGAGAAGGAGCCAAGAAGCCCTGCTGGCTCTGGCTCTGCCAGCTCAGGGGGCAGGGATCAGACTCCTTGCCAAGGGAAGATTGCCTAAGCTTAGTCCTTCCCAGGCTCTGGAGCATCCTCAGCATGTTGTTGTAAGGCAGGGTTGTCTCATCCAATGGGAAAATTGCTGAGTTTAGATGATCTGTGAGGTCTTTGATGGATTTGTTCAATTGAAAGAGGAAACTTAATACTAAATCCATATGCAGAGATGCAGATAATTTTTTTTTTTTTAATTTAAAAGTCAAAGTTTTCCCTTTTCTTCCACCTGTAGTAAGAGAAATTCAGTCTGGAAACTGGGAAACTGATGGGACACCTGTAGCTCTTGTCTGTGGTCACAGCTCCCGCTGCAGTCAACTCAGCTACACCAGTAACACCAGGCAGAGAAATCTCCCCATGAATCCTGTGTCAGGAACCAGCCAAGATACTCCAAGTCCAGACAAGATACTCCAACCCCTCACAGAAATACCAAGGAGAGCATCTGCCAGGCTGTGAGCCAAAGCTCAGCAGGGTCAACAGAGGGGCCTCCAACTCACTGGAAATCATTCACTCAGGCCCATGCAGCATGCAAAGAAGGTCAAAGTCTGGAGAGACATCTCCCCAAGAGCAGGATCAGTGCCAGGGTTATAGAGAGGATATGGGACAAGATGCAGCAATGAGGAGACTCCAAATCACCCACTGAGCAGGGCTGGAGGTCTGTCCTAATGTCTCCCTCTTGTCAGACCTCTTGGTGTTCTGGTCAAATCAGAGACTACTGAGAGGACCCATCTGTCTCCAGGTGAGAATCACAGCCCAGACAGCTCAGCCCACCACCCAGGGTGCAGGACCAACACAGTAAGTGTGCTGAACCTTCCTTTGTTTAAAAAGCACAGAAAAAACCAAGAGCCCCCAGAGATGGAGCAGGGAGAGGAAGCACAAACCCCTCCTCTATGTTATGTTGTCCTGCATGAACTGACTGCAGCAGCTTTGATTTGCTGCTGCTTGCCTGGGCAGCCCCTCAGGGGAGAAGATTTTGAGCCCTGTGGGTTAAGGACAAGGAATGCACCTGATCTCCTGTCTCACCTGAGTGACCTCCAGAGCTGCAGGGCAACAGAGCAGAAGGAGTCACAAGAGCCATCAGTGCAGCCTTTGGGGCTGTTTTGGCACCTTTTCTGAGTGTGAGGAGAGGAGTGAGGTATTCAATGATGCACCCACCACCAGAATTTCTGAGTGGCAGAAAGAACACAACACAGCCCTCAAACACAGTTTTGCTCTGATTGAATCTGTATTTTGAGAAAATAGATTCTGAAAGTAAGAAGAATCTTTCAGACAGCAAGGAAAAACATTGTGGAAAGCAAGAGATCACTTCAGTGCACACAGCTCCACCCTGCCACTGGGTCATCCTGAGGAACATCTCCCTGACCTGGCAGCCCCAAAAGACACCTTTTCCCAGATCTGCTGGATTTAAAGCAGGATGCCCTCATTTCACAGAGCCTTGGATCAGTTGTGCAAAGCCAATGGGAGGCTGGTTTGCTGGCTCAGTAGTTCCCAACCCCATCAGCCACATATTCCACTCATGCCAGCACTGCTTGGTGAGGTATCACGTCACCACGTCGTGTTTGAAGAACTCCACCACCCATCATGTTTCAGCCCCTCAATCCTATTTTTATTTTTCATGTGAGTGGTGGCTGCTTCCCCTTTATCCAATTCCTTACACCACTGTTTCTGTGGGTACCAATATTCCTGTCTCCATCAGCTGTACTCAGCACTTCCCATGTGAGCTCACACCCAGGGCTTGCACAGAACTCTGATTAATTTCATTTCTTTTGCATAGAAAAGGCAGTTGGAAACATTAAAAACCATACCCCTGCATAAATTCTTGCATAAAATCTTGTTAGCATAGCATCATTCCAAAGGCATATCATGTGAGAAACATTTGAAACAGAAGAATGAAAACATCAAGAAAATCAAGGTGTTATTTTCAAGATTTTAGATCTTCGATTGCCTAAGATAACCACAGTAAATCTCTTTTTCTAGGTTAGGTTTTTGTTGTCTCACATCAGCTGTCATGCAATTATTCTGTATTAGCATAGAAGTGCTGCATGGCAACATCTTTGGCTAAGTTACCACCACAGAGGTCAGCAAAGCACACATCATTCTGCCCAGCAAGGCAGGGGCCACGCTCTTGGATCAGAGAAACTCATTCTTGGGCACAGGTTTCCCATCCTGTTCTTCAGAGATGGCTCCTACAGGTTAATTCTTTCCCCTTGCACAAGCCGAGCTCGGAAGTTCCAGATGTCCTTCAGAACAAAAATGAAACAAAGGAAAAGCCACAAGGGTCAGCAAAAAATGGTGGCCAGGATTCCAGCTTAGAGACAGGAACAGATACAACATTCTCAGCTTAGCTTGCTTACCCAGAAACAAAATACCATTTGAATGTCCCTTCAAATCCTAAATATCAAGAACCAAAATACAGCCCAAACTAAGGAAAAGGTGCAGCCAGCACCCCCAGGAGAAAGGTTGTTTGCAGGTGTGACATGGATGGCAAGATGCCCCTGGTTCAATCTGGGAGGCAGCAGAAGGGGAAACACAAGCAGCAGAGAGAACACGACCCTTGCAGAAGTTCCCTTTACCTGTCTGCACACTGTGCCTCTCTTCTGTGCCTCGGGGTGATCAAAGAAGCTCAGCAAGTGACTGCACCTTGCACACTGCTGCCCAGGAGCACATCACTTGTGCTGCAGGAAATTATGGATACAAATCCAAGCCCTTAGCCAGAGGGGAATCATAGAATCATAGAATTGGCTGGGTTGGAAGGGACCTCAGAGATCATCAAGTCCAACCCTTGACCCACCGGTGCGGTTGCTAGACCATGGCACTGAGTGCCACATCCAGTCTTTTTTTAAATATCTCCAGGGACAGAGAATTTACCACCTCACCAGGCAGTCCATTCCATTGCTTGATCACCCTCTCCATAAAGAAATTCTTTCTAATATCTAACCTAAATCTCCCCTGGCACAACTTAAGACTGTGTCCTCTTGTCTTGTTGAAAGTCGTCTGGGAAAAGAGACCAACTCCCACCTCGCTACAACCTCCTTTCAGGGAGTTGTAGAGAGCGATGAGGTCTCCCCTGAGCCTCCTCTTCTTCAGGCTGAACAGCCCCAGCTCTAAATGAAATGTAAGAGCTGGGCACTCCTCTGGGAGGAAGCTCCAACTTGGGTAAAAACTGCTAAAAGAGACTGCTCTGAGGGGAGACTCACCTGGGGGCAGACTCAGAAGAAGGGCAAGGGAGGTGGTGAAGGGTCTGGGGCACAGGGATGAGGAATGGCTGAGGGAACTGGGGGTGTTTAGTCTGGAGAAGCCTGAGGGGAGACCTTAGCACTCCCTACACCTGCCTGAAATGTAGTAATATCTGTAAAATATGTAAATTCTAAAAGAAAAACATTGCCTATTACATCCAACCAGCTTCCAACCAGCCTTCCAACCAGCTGTGCACGTTTGAGAACTGCTGCAGATTAAGAAATTCAGAACATTTCCACCCTATGAACAAGGTTTTAGGATTCTGTCACTGGCTGAATTCCTGAAGAATTTAGATTTGCCTTCTATTTTACACAATGTTTTCAGTTATTTAATAAGAGGCCATTATCTTTTTTTCTTTTTTTTCTTTTTTTTTTTTTTTTTTTTTTTTGGTTTTTTTTGTTTGTTTGTTTTTTGGGGGTTTTTTGGGGTTTTTTTGTGTTTTTTTGTTTTGTTTTTTGTTTGTTTGTTTTTTTTGAGGCAGACATATATCCCTGCTGACATACCTGCTGTAGCCTCAAGCCTCAACAATTGGTGTGGGATTATATTTAACCACAACAAAAAAAACCCCAGACTACTATTGCAGACAGATACGGATACTTGTTTTAAAAGCAGAACACACCTGCTACTTGGAAGGGAAGCTGTAAGAACTGGGGACATACAAACTGCATTCACTAAATTGAGGCTGTTGCACCTTCTTACACTTGGAAATTCAGGGCAGAAGATGACCACATCCCTGTTTACATCCTGCAGTTCAAATATAACTCTAAAGAGCTCTGGTTCAGACACAGTCCCCACACCAAACCATGACCCAGGAGATGCAGTGAAGGGAAAGCAAGGTCACTGCTCCATCACAGCAAGAAGCAGCCTTCTGAGTAAAAGGGCCCCAAAAAAGCCTCCACTGAACATCATATCTTTTGATTTTGTCAAGCACCTCTGCCTGCCACAGCTTGATCTGCCATAGGAAACTGACCAGGATGGTAACAGAGAGCACACAGCCAAGACTTACCCTGAGTGCCACAGAAGTCATGTTGTATTTCTCACGAACCATTTCTACCAGTTCTTTCTCCAGGTGCTCCTGGGTCGTGTTCTTGACATCAATGTAGTAGCACTCTGAGCTGGCAAAGTGGCAGCTTATGCTCTGCAGGAAGGAAATGGGGCACCACTCACTGCCACATGGATTACAAATGACCAATGGAAAAAAATCCCCCGCATCCCAGATTGTGGACACCCCACCCTTCCCTGACAGATCATGCCAACAAATTCCTGCCTCCATTCTCAGCACTTCTGCTCTCCTGAGAGTGTGCTCCTGGAGAAATACTCTTTGTTTCCTAATGTGCTCTTCTTCTCTCCCAAACACTCATCCAGAATTAATTTCCCCCTCCCTGGAAGTGTTCAATGCCAGGCTGGATGGGCCTTGGAGCAACTGGTCTAGAGGGAGGTGTCCCTGCCCATGCAGGGGGGTTGGAACTGGGTGATCTTTAAGGTCCCTTCCAACCATTCTGTGCCTGTGGACTGTACTACTTGCTCTCAGAACACCAGCAGCTAGAGTGGGACTGGGGAAAGTCAGGGTTGGAGCAGCAGATCTGTGTCTTCAGCATGGGTTCTTATTTTCTGCTCCCAGACACAGCAAGATGCTTCTTTTGTAAGCTCTTGCTTAAGCAAAAGCCCAGAGGAAATAAACAGAAATACCCCACTGGAAAGAGCTCTTTCATTCCATCAGCTGTGACACCCACAAGAGAGATGATGCCAGAGCTTAGATGGTGCCAGACCACAACCTGCCTCAGGGACCTCCAGGATACTCATTGATTTACCCCAAAGGCAGATGAGTGCTGGGATTTGGCACAGTATGAGGAAGCTCTTATGTTTCTGTGAAGTACTGAGCAGGAATATTGCTCCACCAGCCAGGAAAGGGCCAGCAGATGAGACTCTCAGCACTTGGTGCACTCTCTGCTTCCAGGATTGTAGGAGGAAGGAATTTCACACCAGTAAACTGCTACTGGGGCTGGAAGAATGGGCTGGATACTGGTCAATACAGGCAAAACAAAATAAAAATAGAGCAGTCTGTGTTGTGGTGCATAAGGGGAAGCTGCCTGTGGCTATACTGGAGGCTACAGACCCTTATGTGCCTGGATGAATCCACTTCTGAGAAAGGGTCAGGACTCCAAAGGAGGACACTTTTCCCTGTTTGAGCTAAATAACCATGATGCAAAATAGATGATGCATAAGCAAAACTTCAATAGAAAGATGGTTCGTGTTATCATAAATATTTATCAGATGATGGAGGCTCCTGCTGTTCAGAGATGGGAAACCAGAAGTCAAGAGGGAGAAAAGTCAGAGAAGGTCCTGATGTTTTGGAGAGCTGAAAGGGAACTATTGGGAAAGCAAGGATAGACAGCTGAGCTTCAAGCAGTTTCAACATCTAATTTCTACTCCTGCTCTGATTTTTTTCAAGAAGCCCCACAGCATGCTCTTCTCCCAAAAGCCAGAGATATTTAAGAAAAAAAAAATTAAAGAGAGCGTAAAAGGAAGCTAAAAACTCACTAAAAATTTCATCCACATTCTTGGAGAGGGGGGGATAGTTTGATCAGTTTAAAAAAAAGATATCAAAAGTTGTATCAAGAGATAGTTTCCTACCTTTCTGAAACCTGATGTCTTGTTTATTCCAGAGCCATGAATGAGCAGAGGATGGAAGAAGACTGTGTCTCCCTTCTCCATGACAAGGTGAACCCTGGGAGTTTTCTCATCCTCATCAAGCAGCCCATGGAAAAGTTTGTTGGTTTTACCCTAGAAAAAAAGGCTGAGTTGAAATAACTTAGTTACAATCAGAGCAAGTGCTGATTCTCAGTGTGAGGCACAGCTCCTGAGCTTTCCTCCAGGCAGTGTATTCAGTATGTCCAGCTAAGAGCCTACCCATTTGCCTCCAAGCCTTCCTACTTCAAGCCTCAGGTACAGCAGAAGAATGTATTTTCTCTTTTCTGAAGATTATTCCATACAATTGAGAACATTTCCTGGCTGGTGAGCATAGACAAGAGCACTGGGGGACACCACAAGTGTGACCTGATGCCATTGCTGGAGCCTTCTGCTCCCCAACCACTAACAGCACCAGGTCATGAAATGTCATCTCTTAAGAGGAAGATACTGCTTGATTTTTAATTGCATCCAGTTGTTTAATGTGCAATTTCTCCTCTTTGGGACAGTACACAGGCTCACTAAGCAGGAACAAATTCACAGGAGGAGACAGAGTCCTCAGAGTTGGCCGGGGCAGTGGAAAGTGGTTGCATGTGTTGATGCTGTCATGCCACCATGTGCTGGAGAATTTCTAGGTGAAGGTGGGAGCAGACACAACATCCACCCAGGTTACACGGGGTGATGCCAGGTAAGGAACACTCTCCCAGAGTGACAAATCAGTGTTTGCATAAACACAAAACCCATCACTGAAAGACTCAGCTTTGACCTGCGCATCATCCCCCCAAGGTGAGCTCATCCCAACCAAAATGCAGTCCAGTGATAAAATCCTTCCCCAACCCCCTCTGCTTCCCTACCTCCCACTTTGGGTAACCATGAGGCTGCAGGGGGGTCTTGTGTGTCCCTGGCTGGACAATCAGGCACCCGTTGTCCTGATCAGCCCTCTCCATGGCAGTCCAGGAGCAGACGATGCGAGATGCGGGCCGGAAGGGGAAATAGTGCAAGTCCTGATGCATGGGGTGGAGAAAAGTCTGGTTATCTGCAACACAGGGTCAAAGGCTTCAGCCTCACTGAACATGACACAGTATTTACCTTCTATTAAACCTCTGCACTTGGTGTAACAAGTCCTAAGAAACTGCTGCTTGCCACCAGTGGGACTTTGTGTCCTCCAGCCTGACTTGGAAGCCACACGGGTCAGCTCAGACCCCAGCCCAAGATGGACCAAGAGTGATGCAGCCTCTTTGGGGCTGTTCAGCCTGGAGAAGAGGAGGCTCAGGGGAGACCTCATCACTCTCTACAACTCCCTGAAAGGAGGTTGGAGCCAGGGGGGGGTTGGTCTCTTTTCCCAGGCAACTCTCAGCAAGACAAGAGGGCACAGTCTCAAGTTGTGCCAGGGGAGGTTTAGGTTGGACATTAGAAAGAATTTCTTTACTGAGAGGGTGATCAGAGATTGGAATGGGCTGCCCAGGGAAGGGGTGGATTCTCCATCCCTGGAGATATTTAAAAAGAGCCTGGATGTGGCACTCAGTGCCATGGGCTGGGAACTGCAGTGGGAGTGGATCAAGGGTTGGACTTGATGATCTCTGAGGTCCCTTCCAACCCAGCCAATTCTATGATTCTGTGATTCAGCGGTGGCTCTTGGGTCAGCAGTGGCAGGGGGACACAGTGACTGCCAGGAGGCTGTGTGACTCCTTTTGGTGCTCTACACCACCAATTATTCCCTGCCAAGTTTCCACCATCCACTTGGGCTTCCCTCTTTATTTTACTGAACTTCAACCAGCGTGGTGTTGCACAACCTCTCCCAGTACACAGAGGTTCAAACAGCTGTGCTGTCACTTGCTCTGTCACTGTGTTGCAAGCAGAACCACCCCCCTCTGTGTTGAACCCGTTTAAATATTTGGCCTTCTTTTTATAAAAAAAAAAAAAAAAATCTCAATTTATGGACTGCATCCTCACCAGACAGTCTACCCAGCACCCCAACAGCAGGCTTTCTTCCATGAAGTCTGAACAAAAATAAATATTTTTGAGGTTTTGTTTGTTACTTGTTTTCCCACAGAAAATGGAAGTACAGACTTTGAATACAGAATGGGAAATACAGAATTTGAAACATATCGTCCACACCAAAACTGCCTTTTATAGTTTATTTATGTATTTAAGTCTTTATTTTGCCATTGTGTTTGCTCCTCAGATGGACACAATTAGAATGTTTCTACTTGTGTCAGTTGCCATATTATTTAGATTTTGGGCAGCCTTGAAAGCTTTCCTGAGGTCTGCACCTCTCCTCAAGTATTCCTCAAAGATAATGCATGGGGACCTTGCAAATAAAAAGCAGCTTCCCATTTCTTGCCTGTTATTGGTTTGGTTTTACTTTATTATATATATATATAATTAATACATATTATATATAATTATATATATTATTATATATTATATATTATATATTATATATATAATTATATATATGTGTGTGTGTGTGTATATATATAAATTCATATATATATATATATATATATATATATATATATATATATATAATTTCTGAACCAAAATGACACAGTTTTCTGCAGAGTATTTAAGAAGACAAGGGGAGATGACCTGAACAAACTCATTCTTTTAATACCCCAGTGTACTGTGGATTTGCCCAGGAGCCACACACCTAAGAATAAGAAACACAGCTCAGGTCTCAACCTCACTAAACCAGAACAGCTTGTGCAGAGCCAAATCTCCCTGCCCATCACCCTTGTATAAAATGATTATCTCGATTTATAGCAGCAGGAGCCAAAGCCAGGCTTCAAAACCCTTCTTCCTTCTTTTGGCACCTGTTCAAGCATCTTCACATCCAAGTGCTGAGTGTGCAACAGCTGTCAGTGAGGCCAGGAGTGTGTAAACTCCAGGCAAGGGATGAGCTCTGTGGTTGTTGCCTTTTACCAAAGCCCACAGCAGCACTTATTTGTGATACATTTGGAAAGTTGAGCTTAAAAAGCACATCATGGCTTAAACCCTGGGACTTCATGCAAGTGCAGGTGGCTGAATGGGGACACCTGAGTGGGGAACTTTAGCAAACAAAGTTCCACTGAACACTGAAAGACAAGTAACATTATTATCATTAAACCAGGTTAAAAGAAACCAAACCATTCCCAAAGTGGCCTCATAGATTTTCAGTTATTTGGTTTTCATTTGTCTTACTTTTTTTCCAAACATCTTTTCTAGAACTCTAAAGTCAGTTTTGGGCAGATAGACAGCATCCATACAACAATTTGTCTGTCCTCCTCTTATCCAAACTTTCCTTACCAGAATCTGGAAGTTTATTTATCAGCATGGTGTGCATTGCCATGATGTTTGGCCCTGTGAAGCACTCAACATATTTGAGGACCTACAGGGAGGAAAATATTAGGAAAAAAAATATTAGAAACACGAATGATAATAGGAAAGATTGCTGAGGAAGCACTGGGACCTGGATATTTGGCTAAGGACTAGGATACAGGAGGAGGAGGTCAGGATGGAGGGGTGTAGGGCAGGAGACAGGATCTGGCATGGCACACAAATGGGAATGGGGGTAGGAGGGTAAGGAGGAAGATGGTTGGACTTCATCTTGGTGATCTTTTCCAACCATGTGGGGCTGAAAAGATGGACAGGGTCACACTTGCACAGTGCTATTGCTGTCTGCCACAACCTGAATATTGGCTACAAAGCTAGACCAGAGAGCAGATCCTCTGCCTGGATAAAAGAGATTCAGAAAATGTTGCTGAACTGTCCCACCAGCCTGGCACAATTTGGCCATTCCTGACTGGCTCCACACCCCAGCAGCAGAGGAGCACTGCTTAAAGTCTTCTTCTCTGACCACCATCCCTTCTATGAACATAGAGAACACTCTTAAAAGGTGGTTTGATATTCCTTCCTTGCATATGTACTTATGGGAGCAACACACAGGGGCTCTAAGGGATAAAGGATATAGCTTAAGAGGAACCAAAAAAGCTTTTTTTTCTAGACATGAAAGCACAAATGCATCCACATAAGCTGTTCCACACCACACCCCTTATTGTTGTGTTTATTTTACCTCTGGCAGAGTACAGTATCTGAATAACTCTTCATCTTCCTGGAAGTCCTGCACTTTATTAACTGCTTTTTCAGACTGACCATACTGGGATCTCAGGGACTCATCTTTCATAATCATGGCTCCTGGTGGCTTCACCTCTTTTTTACAGATCCTCATGAACTCTTTCCTGCAATGTAGAGGGAACACCCATGGTGGGAAGTCCAGCCTCAGCCAGCCTCTCAGAGCCCTCTGAGGATGCTGCTGCACACAGGACTCCCCAGCACCTTAGGCAAGGGCCCTGAAGTACCTGAATCTCTCGATGTCTTCATCAGAAACAAGTTTCTTAATGAGCAGATACCCATTGTCCTCGTAGAACTGCCTTTGCTCTGTGGTGAGGAGATCATTGTCCAGGGTATAGCTGAGACACGGAAGAGAAAGGTGTTGGTAGGGCTGGGAAGAACAACAGGAGCAGCTTCAGCTGATGGCATCTGGGGGATTGGCTCAGAAGAGCCACGAGAAACCCTCCCCACCTGCATTTCCACCTCAGCTCTGCAGGAGTGCAATGTTCCCCAGGCCCCAGCAGAGCCAGCACAGTGCCCATGGCTGTGCAGCATCTCTGCCCACAGCCACCCACCACTGCTATGGGCAGAATTCAAAGCATCCCCCCCACACCCCATCCTCCCAAAGCGAGCAGGATCAGTCCTCAGCAGCCTTTTTACTCTCAGCAGAGACACTGAAGCCCACAGACAGAGTCTCTGCAGTCAGCTTATCCACTCAGACATTTTCAAGGCGCGTGGTTAAGCTCTTTAAACTAAGCTACAGTTAAGCAAAGAATGCTCCTTCTCAAAACAAGAGGCTACACCATGTCTAGGGACCAACACGTGCTAGGATGGAAAAAAGAATTGAGTTCTGCAGGTTATTTTTTTAATCTCTCCCAAGGAAGCCCCAGCTTACCGAAACCTCTCTGGCTGAGGCACAGCACTAACGTGGGCTGAAGTAGGAACACTCACCTGGGATGGAAGTTAAGGAACATATACTGAAGCACAACAGAGTAGAAGAGCTATACACATGTCCTGGTTTCATAGAATCACAGAAGGGTTTGGGTGGGAAGGGACCTTAAAGATCATCTGGTTCCAACCCTTGCCCTGACCAGGGACACCTCCCACCAGACCAGGTTGCTCAAAGTCCCATCCAACCTGGGCAACCTGTGCCAGTGTCTCGCTGCCCTCATAGTGAAGAATTTCTTCCTAATGTCTAACCTCAATCTAACCTGACCCAGTTTAAAGCCATTTCCCCTTATTCTGATGCTACACACCCTTGTAAAAAGTCCCTTCCCAGCTTTCCTGTGGGTCCTTCAGGTACTGTAAGGTGTCTATAAGGTCTCCCCAGAGCCTTCTCTTATCCAGGCTGAACAATCCAACTCTCTCAGCCTGTCCTCATAAAGAGGTTCTCAAGCTCTTTCATCATCTTCCTGGCTTTCTCTGGACTCCAACATCTCTAACTCATTTCAACAGGTTTGAATAAACACAGTGTGTTCTATGCAGAGAGAGGCATTCTGATCAAGACAGCAATTAAAACCCACTTGCTAATAAAGCCTCAGAAGAGCTTTGTGTGTGGTACTGAAGTGTCAGCCAGGGGCAAGGACAAAAAAGATTATTTCCACATAGATCTCTGGGTCTGCACATCCATGTTTGGAGATCCTTGTGCTCTGGGGTTTCATGTAAACCAAAGATTTTCCTCCTCCATTCACCACTACTTTTTAAATGTGCCATAAACCCAATAATGCTTCTGGAATAACACATAGGCTTCTTCACACCAGTTGTATCTATGGTCCCTACACCAGGAAGCTTAAACATCAGCTGGCCAAGAATCACACACAGGGAGAGAAGAAACACATCACGTGCCAAAATGTTGACCAAAAATTATGAGAGGGAAAGAAGAGGAGAGACCAAAGGGGCATAAGGAGAACAGGTGGAAACCCCCACAGCAGGTCCCAGAGCAAGGGATTCCTCAGCACTACTGCTCCACACCACGTATTTTAGATCCTGTTTCAGAGAAAACAGGACCCCTGGGCATTCAGGCTCCTAAATGTCCCCAGACAGCTGATGGACACCGAGGCACTGGTTGGAGCCCTGCTCTGGCACCCTCCTGAGAACACCTATGGATGGGGGGACAGCAGACAAGTCCACCAAGTGCTGGGCTCTGTTTGTCCTCCCAGCCTTTCCAGCTCCCTTTCCTCTCACTGCTTCTGTTCTTGCCACTCAGCAATCAAGGACAAGTGTGGGTTGCTTGAAAAACTGAAAAGCAGAGGTACAGCAGCTGGGACTGAGATATCTGGCAGCTCATTTTGGGGAAGTCACCGAGTATTTAAACATTTCTCTTCCCCTCACACACGTGTTTGAGAATAATGTATCCAAAGCTATGCTGCCTACCTGAGCAGGCATTATAACACTTTTGGAGAGACCAATGCAGAGGCACAGTGAGGCTCAAGATCCCCAGAAGTTTTCCCAAAGCATCTCCCCGCAGAATCTCCAAGAATGGTGCAAACTCCTGCATATAAACCATCTCACAAACACCTGGTGCTCTGTTGAGAGTACAAACTCCTGGCCTGCCAGCAGCCTAAGGGTTTGACCTGAAGACCCAAATCACTCAAGAGGTGCAGTTGCCTCCTGAATCCCCTCTTTGCCTGCATTTTGAGGAAGCCTTCACTTCTTTCACTTCTACAGTTGCTGTGCTGTTTTTTTTTCTTTTTTCCAGTATCCCAGCCAGGCACCATCCAAGCTGAAGTCACAGCTGTGGGAACAGGGGTCTTCCCCAGGCACTCTTCTTCTCAGCTGCCCTCCTGTAAGGAGGTGAGTGCTGGTGTTACTGATGCAGCACTCCCCTCTGCTCCTATGCCAAACTTCCAAGAAAAATCTGCCACATTTTACCTTCAGCTGCTTCCTTTCCTCCCTGAGGCCACTCTGTGAAAGCAGAGTTTTTCCACTGTGGTGTAGAAATCACTCATCTTCTAATAAACCAGAACAACCAATATGGGCCTGTAATAGACCAGATCCCTAAAAGTACCTAGATAAGGAAACTAGGCTGGACAAGATGATATTAAGCTCTCTGTTATGCAAGTTTAAATAAACAGAGAGGATGATCAGGATGCTCTTTTCTCCAAGCCAGGAAGGTTGGAGGCTGGGGCAAGCTAAGCCCTGCTGCAGGGCTCACTGAGCCAAGAGAGGGAGGTCTGCACATCTGCTGCCCAGCAAGAGACCCTGTGGGCTTTGGGCAGTTTTCAGATTTTATGTCTCTTTTATGTCTATGAAGACATTTCTCTGTTCATAAAAGGAGAGGGATTTTCTGGAAGGAAAATTGACTGCCCTGCCCAATTCACCAAGCCAGACATTACAACAAAAGCAGTGTGCTGAGGTAACATGTATCAAATAAATCAGTTCTTACTGGATTCTGTCATTCATTTTATCCACACACCTTTCTTGTTCCAGCCCAGCTGAGTCAGATTTTTGCCCAGAGCTCTTTGATCAGGACCACTGGAACTGAATTTTAAAACAAAACAGCTTGTGCAGCACCTCTCCTTACTTATTCACACATTCTTTACATCCAGGATGCTTTCCCCAGCATTTATTTCCAGTGCTGTGTTCCTATTTGCACCTTTGTCTTATGGAAGTCTGAGTCAAGTACCATCCACCTAGCTTCATATTTTTAAGACTCCTACATGCTGTTTGATCACACCCTCTTTGCCAATTTATTAAAATTCAGAGGTAACTTGTCAACACTCAGCTCTCAGATTCAGCAGCATTTTTAATTTTTTTTTTTTTTTTTGAAGATTTATGGCAGCAGTGGCTTTAAAAATACAATCAGTACGAAGCCTTCATTTAACTTTCAGAAAGCCAGGACAGACCAACAAGGAAACTTATTTCTGCCTTGTTTTTCTTTCTCTGATCTACTGCAAAGCTGGCAGCCTCCAACATTTCCACCTCATTTCCCACTCACGGACCAAACCTTGATGTGTTTTTCCTGCTGCTGGTTTACCAACCAAATCTGTGCCTCTGAACCAAACCTGAGAGTCACTGTGCTGCTACTAAGCCTTGCAGAGTTTATTTCCCTCAAACCCACGAATCTCTAGGAGTAAAAATCACTGCAGGGAACCCCCCACCCTGTTCAGAGCCAGGGGAGATGTGCCAGAGGGGTGCCAAGAGGCAGCTGGCCACACATCCCCACACCTGACAGGTTGCAGGGCTGAGACACAGGGAGAAAGCATCAGGCAGCAAGAGGTTTTTGGGGTGCTGACCCCAGGGCTGCCAGGGGAAGGGTCGCTCTGGTGCATCCCTGCTCGGAGGGGCTGCACGGGGCACGGTCCCCTCTCATGTCACCCACCCCGGAGCCAGGGCACAGATCTGGGGCACTGCCCGTGGGTCCTTCCCGGGCAGGGTGTCCTGGCAGGACAAAGCTCCTCTAAACCCCTCACAGGGCACACAGAAACACGCAGGGTGCTGCGAGCGACAGGCGGAGCTCGCTGGGATGTGGGAAGCAGAGCCCTGACCCTCCCATGACCACCATCCCTCTCCACCCCCTCCTTCCCACCCCGCAGCAGGAAGGATACAGGAGCAGGAGCTGCTCCCAGCCGCGGGCAGAGGTGCCGGAGGATGGTGTCCAGCCGAACCGCCGGGCCTGACCGGATCCCGACCTGCTCCATCCTTCCTGCCCGCCCGGATCGCTCCTTCCCTGACCCGACCCAACAGACAGATCCGGCGGGCAGGACCAGAACCGCCGCGGTCTCCGCCCCGGTGCACATGCGCCCGGGCAGCCCTGCGTGCTCGCAAAGGCTGCGGGGAGCGGGCGGGCGCCCAAGGGCTGAGCTGCTGGGAGGGGCTGTGCGGGCTCGGGTGTGCATGGGGGAAGCTCAGCTCGTGTTTTACACCTCATCCCCTGCTCTGCCCCTCATCCCCTCCCTCAGGTTTCCGTCCCCCCCTTCCCTGCCAGCGGCTCCTGAGCTGCGGGATTACACCCGGGCAGAGAGCAGCGCTCGGTGTCCCCGGGCACAGCTCAGGGCTGAGGTCAGCCTGGATGTTTTTACTTAGAATCATAAAATCATAGAATTGGCTGGGTTGGAAGGGACCTCAGAGATCATCAAGTCCAACCCTTGATCCACTCCCGCTGCAGTTCCCAGACCCTGGCACTGAGTGCCACATCCAGGCTCTTTTTAAATATCTCCAGGGATGGACAATCCACCACTTCCCTGGGCAGCCCATTCCAATGTCTTGATCTCCTCTCAGGGCTTTCCTCACCCCTCCGTGAAGCGCTCTGCAGAGATTTTTACGGTCCCACTGTCACCCCAGCTGGTGGCCAGGGTTTTTTTTTTGCCCCAGGTACCTCACTAGCACCGGGGAGTGCAAAAGCCATTTGGGATGTCTGCAGCCTGCATCAATCCACACCTGAGGCATGGGTGGCCTTTCTGCCCAGCCTTCTGGCACAGCCCTGGTGCTTTTGTGTAAGAAAAAAAGGGGAGAAACCCTGGACAGGAAAGTCTGGGGTAGGGAGAAGGGCAGGAAGTGTGGGGAAAAAAAAAATGGGCAATAGTGCAAATAGTATTTGCAAAAAAATAAGCTGTAGAGGCTTGGTATTTCTCTGAAGCTGGGATATGCTTAAATGTGGAATATTCAATATCCACTGTCCTTAGCACACTCTCATCTGCCTGAATGAACACTGTGAGTGCAGTGATGCATCTGAGAAGAATATTAAGGGACTGGAAACAGCCCCATAACTGGCATCACAAGTAGTACCTGAAGCACAGTTCAGAAGATGTTTTCCATCATCTGTGCACCTCTCCCTGTTGCCACCACACCACAGAGCCTCATCAGTCCTGCAGAGGGGATTTCAGGCCTTCTGTGCCATGGCTCAGAGCAGCTTGTGCCATTGGTGTGACATTTGTTCAGTCCTGAAGCTGGAAGGTGGGGTATCTCCTGCTGCAATGTGGTGTCCTTCGTCCTCCTCCTTTCCCTGGGCCAAGGGGATTCATCTCAGAGCAGAGCAGGGGCTAGAAGAGCTCTGATGAGGATGAAAGTGGGATGAAGGCAGTGTGCTGGTCTCCTACCCACTCTCCCAGGAGAAGAAGTTGAGGATCTGAATAAGAGAGCCAGGAGAGCACTGAGAGGAGTGGTAAACAGAGCAGCAAACCCAGCAAATATACTCTCATAACGTAAGCTTGAGAGCAGCATCAGGACTGGAAAGAAATCATGCTTAGAATTTACCTAATTTGCCAACCCAATATATATAAGCAGATCTTCACTCTGCCAGTTTGTTTATAAACAACCTGCTCACAGGCAACCCAGCCAGGCTCTGCTCCCAGAGATCAAGAGGAAGTTCCCAGCTGCTCCAGGCAGTCCCATGATTACAGGGTGTGCACCAAAACTCTGCATCGCCGCTGCTCAGGAAGCTCAACTCCATTTTGCAACAGGTTTTGCTAGAATCCAAGGTGATGTGTTGATGGAATATAAAATATAATGTTAATATAATAACACATATAATAAGCCTCATGTTAGTGCTACAGATAAACAGAAGCCAAGGCATGGATAGGGATTGCTTCTGAACTTTACCTGTATCCTAAAAGCTGATGCCCTTTAAATCTCAGTGGCAAAACTCCCAATAATTTAAGGTCAGGTGTAACAGAGCAGGTTTACACCCTGAATTTTTGGCAGCTGCCTGCAGTGAGGTGCATTTCTATTAATGGCTTTCATGGTCAGTGGCTCCACATATGCTTGGTGGAATTACTTGGTTCAGGAGCTGCAACAAAACCCAGGCTGTTCATAAAAGCAGGACAAAAAAAGGAGGTTAGGAATCCAGAAAAAAACCTAAAACACCTCTGTAAGCAATTCTGCATAGGCACAGAGGTAAATGTACAGACACTGTGGAGGGACAAATAGCAGCATCAGTGATAACACCCAGGCCTTCACTGCCAGCAAAATCAGACCTTTGACTCCTGAGCTCTAGGAAAACCCTTAATCATAGGTAAACAGAAAGTTAATAAAAATCCCTCAAATCAAATCCAAGTGAGGGGGAAGGGAAACAAACAAAAAGCAACTAGAGTAACAGTTTTATTACTGAAGCCCTAATTATAACTGCACTGCAAGGTCTATTTATAGTTCAGGTATATACTACAATTGCCTTGACACTCCAAACTGGAACAGAAACAATAAATCTTCATCTGTTTCAAAATTCCAGTAAAATTCCCATTGAAAAGATTAAGTGGAACAATACCACACCTATCAATTCTGACACAAACCTGGCTGCAATGTAAGTATTTCTTCTATTCATATGTGTTTGACAATATCTTATGCAAAGGTGTCTTTCATACCTGAAAAAAAATAAAATAAAATAAAAAAAGTAGTGATTTTGCTATCCTGATTGAGGAGTTTGAGAACTAAGATGCTTTTATACACATATAATCCATACTTACATACATATGCATGTGCATTTTTTAACAAGAGCCTTGAAAAACTCATATTTTTGTGCATTGAATATAATCATTCCTTTTCACTTACTGCTTCTCTGGTGATCCTGATTAATACTACCTGTAAAACCCAGTCATACTGACCTGGGCAGGAACTCCCACATCACTGGGCCACCCCAAAATGCTTCCACCTTGGCATGGAGGAGGTGACTGCCCTTTATTTGTACCTCATGCTGCCACAGTCCATCATCAAACTTCAATATTACAAAAGATTGATCTTGGGCAGTGCTGGTGTCACTCTGGTCTGTGGCACTGAGGACAATGAGGTGACACCAGTGGCACATCAGCTGTGCCCTAAAAGCAGAACTGCAGATGGACGCACATGAAAATCCCTGTCCTTTGCATCTTAAGCTGATTTTTATTTAGAAACCAAGAAGAGCCAAATAAACAAAACATTCCAGAGTGAACACCATTCACATCCATTGACAAGCTCCATTAAAGTAGAGTCTGAATCTCAGGAACCTAAGGAAAGAAAACTGGGAGGGATTTTCTTCGTTAAGGAAAGTGATGGTGGCATTCATCTTTTTATTCACATTAATGGCATTTAAGAGGGGCTGTGTCTTTGCAAAGTGTTTTTACAGCTATGACTGTCAGCTTCCTGAATTTTATAGAACGTTATTATACAGCTGTTTGGCATTTGGCTTTTAGTTTTAATGTTTTCTGTTCATTAAATCACAAAACTAATAAAAACTAAACGATCCCCATTTCTCCAGCAGTACAGGAACGGTCCTAATGCACAGTGTTATAATTTAATAAGCATCTCAATTGACTATTAAAATCTACATTATGATCAGAACTGTAATTCCAAAGATGAGGTCTTCTGAAAGCTTAATTTACTGTGCTGGGAAGTGGCAGCTGCTCAACTCTGTAAAATTAGCTTTTTAAACTTAAGATGCCAGGGAAAACAGATGTAGATGAAACCATAACAAGAACAACAACAAAATGCATCACCAGTGCACAGGTTCATTTCTCATCACCAGAAGATTCCAGGCCTTCTACAGAAACAGAAGCAGTGAAAGGAAGGAAAATGTGGACCCAAAGAGAACAAAATAGGGGGACATAGTGACAAATGGCATGGAAAAGGTGAAAGGTCTGGATGACTTCTGTGCCTTGGGCTGTGCTGGCATGGTCTGTTCTTGCCTCCCCTGTGTGGACACTGGGGTGAGGGGCCACAGAGCATCACTGACACTGCAGAAGCCTGAACTGGGCACCACTGAAGCAGACTGGGCATATTCCAGTCCATGGGACAATGTGGGATTTATCTGGAGGAGCCAACACGATGGCAAAGCTGCTCTCCTGGTCCAAGATGGGCAGATGATGACCAGAAAAAGGCAAATGTCAGACCTGTCTTCACAGAGGGCAAGAAAAAGGAGCTGGGGATCTCAGTCTCCAAACAGATTATGGAGTAAGGCCTCTGGGATTTGCTGTGTCCACATTCACTAAGAAGATGTTTGGGAACAGCCAGCACAGCTTTGCTAAAGGCAAATGGGGCCTGGCCAAGCTCCTTGCCTCCTGTGATGGAAGAGTTGTGCAGATGAGAGAAACATCTGAACCCTGAAGGCTTTTGCCTCCTTGGGACAGGGTGGGAAATGGGCTGAACCACTGGGCTCAAAGGGCTGTTGTCAGCAGAACAAAGTGCACTCAGTTCCTAGTGACATCCTTCAGTGTTCTGCAGCAGAACCAGTGCTGGTTTCTCTCTGTGTTACTGCCCTGGGCAAGGCTGAATCCTTTGGAATCTGGCTGTGACATGGGGCTCAGGAAGCAGGTCCTGCTCAGAGGGACCTCACCAGACAGGCTGACAAGAACCCCTGGAAATTCATCAAAGGGATGGAGTAACCATGGTGTGGGACAAGCTGGGTCCTGCCTGCATGCAAAGGAAAAGGACTTATTGGCCCAGCTGGATATGAGAGCCTGGTGCGTGCTTACAGTGAGAAGGGCTGACTGCAGGCTGGGCAGCCAGAAGGTCAAAGGAAAAGATTCTTCTCTTCTGTGAGGGGGTTTGGGACTACATCTGGTTTTTGGGCTCCCCAGCACATTGACATTCTGGAGAGAGTCCAGAGGAGAGCCAGCAAAGTGAGGGGGCTGAAGCACATGATGCACAAGGAATGGGTGAGAAAATAGCTCAGCTTAAAGCAGAGAGGGCTCTGGAGAGATCCTACAGCTGTCTGCAAGTACATAATGGGAGGAGAGGGAGAAGACAGCCAAACTACTTGAAGGTTTATAGCAAAATTTAGAGACAAAAGGCACAAACTACAGCTAGGAAAATTCCTGTTAGATCCAAGGAGAAAATTCTGAAGGATGGGGATGGCCAAACACTGAAACAGGAGGTGCTGTGAAATTTTTGTTCTTGGAGATAGTGAAAACCTGGCTGCCCAGAGGCCTGAGAAACCTGATGTGACCCCCAGGCTGTCCCTGCTTTAGACGAGGAGACTGCAAAACATCTGTTCCAAACAGAAATATTCTGCAAGTTCTGCTATGCTGGTTGGAGCATCTCCCAGCTGACCTACAATGCAGGATGTGAATCTGAACACGAATCTATTTTTACCTTAGAAACACTTGGAGCATTTTTCTGTTGTCACTATTTCTTCCTCTCTGAAGGTTGGAGATGTGAGGCAACAGCTTGTTCATACCTTAAAACATTACAGCAGAAAATAGGTCAACATCACAAGCAAAAGCAGGAAACAGCATTGACTTAAGTATGTCTTGGGTGACAGAAGAAAGATCTAATGTCACAGCCTGGAGATGGGACAGGCAATGATGTATAAACCTGGAACAGACCCTGGAGCAGCAGAGCCTGTGCTGAAATCTAAACTGCTGCTGCTGGAAGCAGAGCAAGCCAGCCCAGTGCTGGCTTAGACACATGAGGAGGAAATTCTCCATGCTGAGGATTGCAAACTGTGGTGCAATTGTATTTGTCAGGTTGAACACCATTGCCTTCCACAAAAACTACATCCTATCTAGTTCCTGATCAATGCTGAATTTCAAGCTTTGGGCAACCCCTCTCCAGCTCCTGGGGCACTGCAGCCTGGCCTCTCCCTCCAGCATGGGAACCAGGGGCTCAGGACTCTTCAGCTGGCCCTGAAATTCTGAGCTGTGGGTGCCCACCCACTCCTAAAGACATGGATGCCTTGAGGAGCACCAAGCCAGCTGGATCCATCATACCCAGCTCTGAGCTCTAAGAGCTTAAAAAAAACCTCCCCAAGCTCCTCCTGCATGGGTGGCTTCTGCAGCACCAGCTGACCTCAGCACAGCTCAGATTCCTTCACTGACATCTTGCTCCTACTGAGGTCCTACAGCTCCCCCAAAAGATCCCCTTCTTGCTCATGACCACCCAGCCTGGAAAAAAATGCCTATCAAAAATGCCTCTAGCTGTTTATTTTTATTTACAGGCTATTTCTTACCTTCCCCCTCTTCAAGCACCAACCAGAGGCTGCTGCAGTCACTTGGGTTTGCTGCCCTGTCCATGCCAACTTTCTTACCCTCTCAAAATGTGTCAGTCCTGAATTTCTAGCAAAATGTTAAATGAAAACAATACCTAAAAAAGGGGGACAAAGCTATTCTGACTTTATATACTGCCATGGATAATTTTAATTTTCATAATAAGGGGCAAAGGCTGAGGAAGCCAACATATTAAAGAGAGAACAGATACCAGCTTTCCAAGAATATATGATACTTATCACGTGTATTGCTCAGGCTAATGAATGTTCCAATTATTAAATTCTTCCATCTCAGTCTTCACTCTCCTCACAACCTCAGTGCAGTTTTACATGCAGCCTTCTCACGCAGAGGAACCTGTGTATGCAAATTAAAGCACACTCATATAAATGACTGGACACAGTAATAACCCCCACTGTTTGCTGCTGAGGTCTAAAAGCTTTTTCACACTAGCATCTCAAAACACTTAATTTGAAGATCTTGAAGTGCTTTGCTTAAAGCTGCACATCTTAGCACTTCCTAGCCCAGTACAATTCACCTTCAAGCTTATGCTTGACCTGCAATCTCTTATTTTACAGAAAAAATAATAAAACTTGTTATACAAACCACAGCGCTCCTGAGCTGATCTAAGTGATGCTGACAGAGTGCTTCCCGACTCAGTTATCACCCACTCAGTGGCACACTCAGCTGGCCAAGCCAGGAAGCACTTTGGGATTCAAATTCCAGGCACCTGGGAACAGGCAGAGCCCCTGACAGTCAGTCAGTCAGTCAGTCAGTCAGTCAGTCAGTCAGACAGTCAGTTTATCCAGGGGGGGTTTGCTCCCAGCTGGCTTCAAGCAGCTGCAGAAGGTTTTTCTCTGGAAGTCCATCTGGAAATGTCTCTTGCCAGGAAAGGCTGGAGCAATGGTTGTGAATTCCCACTCACCTGGGTGGCCAAGGAGCCTTCCTCCACTCTTCTCCTGGGAGATAAACCTACAATTCAAGGCACATCTAGGGAAGCAGTGTTGGTTTCACACCTGGCTGATGAACTAATCAACATAACAAGTGAAAAAAACCCAACCCAGTTATCAAGCAGTACCAGTTTTCCTGCTTAGGACAAGCCTCTTACACATATCTGGCACCATCTTAACAGACAACAGATTTTTGTGACAAGTACTTTTACAGAAGTACTTTTTACTTTCACAAAGCTCAACTGCTCCGCACACATTTGATCTAGGAAAGGATTTTTTAAACAATCTAATAAAATAATCTATGTAGTTACAGCCTTGTGCGTGACAACAAAGAAAGTGAACACCTGCCAGCTCGTTTTGTATCAGGATACAGAACACACTTCACAAAACAGCATAAATAAAAGGAATTAAATCAGTATTTTCTGCAGAGATAACTGGTTTTTGATGCTTTATTTTCAGAACTGCTGTGAAAAAAACTTATTTTTTCCCAAAGCAAAGTAAAAAAACTCATCTGTTGCTTGGAGATTTTGGGGTAAACACGCAGACTTCTGCAGAAGAAGAGGCCTGAGGTTCTGGGTGGTTTAGGCTATGCACAAGGGGTAGGAAAAGAAAAAAAAATATTCTAGTTTTAAAAAGGTGTTTGTTGAGAATACTACTGAGTGGAAAAAAGACGAGCCAAGTTTTGCCAGAGCTGTCATCAGGAGCAAAGTTGGAAACTTAAAGCCTGCATGATGCACAAGATTGGTTCATTTCCTACAGAGATGATTTGTGATTTGTGCTGGTAACCAGTATCCAAGATTTTCTTCTTCCTGGTCTGAATATCCAGAAGTGACTTCCACAATCTGGGAAAAGCTTAAGAAGAGCTGGTTCAGTGAGGAGCACTCAGTCCATTCAGCAGCAGAGCTGCAGGGTGGGTTTCTCAGCAGTCAGAGGTCAGGCAGCTTACCCTGCATCCCTTCCACTCCCAGGGCTGCTCACAGCCAGGACTTGCAGAGGAAACAATTCAGAACCATTCCATGCTTTGTGCTGATGAGTAAAATAAACAAAATAAAGTGGGTAATATACTTGGAGATAACCAATTTGCCCCCAGTTGTGGCAAGCAGACATATTCTGGATTACCACTGGACATCACAGCTTGTAGAATGGAACAAAGGAGCAGTAACAACTATCAGTATAATTACACTTAAGAGAAAGTCAAAACAGAAAAAGAAAAAAGGAGGATTTCTCCTTTTTCCCATTTGTAATTCAGCTAGGAATCAAAAAAGTTCATGCATTTATACAAGAGGAATAAAAAAAATTAAATATTTATTTTGAATAACAAGCTTCAGTTCAAGCTGCAATGTTGGCAATGTAGATTTTTAAACACAGATCACAAAAGCGTGCACAAAAATGTAGTTGAGCAAAGAATAAAATAATACTAAGAATTATACTAAACAGTTGCTGATTTTAAAGAAACAAAAAAGGCTTGTAATCACTATACAAAATATAAAATGTATTAAACACTACCATCCACAGAACAGAGGTTTATTTTAGTTGGATTATATTTAAAAATTATTTGTGTAGTTATTTATATAGTGAATTGTAAATGAATATTATACAGTAACCTCCTTTTGGTCTGCAAAACCTTTGTTGCACTATAGCACATCCAATCACATTGCAAAAAAAGAATTATTTTTCCTTGCTATCAATAAAGAAAACAATCATTGATAATACAGTAAATATTGTCAGGTCTACAAATAATGAAATTAAAAATGACTCCTTCGACTCTGAAGCGCTTCCCATGCAAAGTCAGCACTTGCTTGTTTCAACAGAGTGCTCTACCAAGCAATGTCCAGGGTCGTAGATGCTCTTGGTAAGACTAAAGCTTACAAAAAAATTAAAACAAAAAAATAATAAAATAAAATAAAATAAAATAAAAAAAATCAAAGATTGAATGTAATCATGCAACCCTCTTACTACTGGGTAAACCCACTGTGTCGCTTATCAATTTATTGCCTTTCTGGAATATCACTCAAGGCATCCAAATTAGACATGATAAATATACATATAATGAAAGGACACAAACTGCTATTTGACACTACTACTGGTAATGTCTGTGCTATGTGAAAGCACCTTTAAAAAGAGCCTATGCGGCAAGAGATAAGTGTCTAAAGATTCAAAATGAATCAACAGTATTGGATAACAATATAATTCTCAACTCAGAAGCTGCCTCAAGATTAGGTGCATCTTCAGTTAATGTAACAGGAAAAAAAGGCAATGGATTTTATTTCATTAATTGTATCCACTCACAAACTGACCTAAGGCCACCAGATGTGCAGACACAAGTTTTCTTTTCTTTTTTTTTTTTTTTTTTTACAGTTCTTTAAATCGCAGGATGATAAAGGAATAGATCTATTTAAAAACAAACAGCTATTTCATCTCTATTAAGAGGTGGCACCAGGCGTGGGGTTCACATTCTGAGTGGCCACCTGTGGTGCAACTTCAATGATCCGTGGCTTGTCTATAATTCTGGCTGTGCGGTTACCCTTCTCTACAATGCCGATAATCCACGCTTGGTGACCTTCGCCGTATTTTGGAGACTTGATTTCAGCACAGAAACGTGCTGCCTGCTCTCGTGGCAAACAGATGAGGAGGCCTCCTGTAAAGGGAAAAAAAAAAAAAAAAGAGCAGAGCGTTGAAACATCTGATTGCAAAGCATTTCACCCTTAGGTCTGCCAAATTTAGACAAGCGCTCGGTGACTTCAGTGGATTCTGCTGGATGCAGAATTGGATTCACAGGAAGCTGAACATGAGCCAGCAGTGTGCCCAGGTGGCCGAGAAGGCCAATGGCATCCTGGACTGTATCAGGAACAGTGTGGCCAGCAGGTCCAAGGAAGTGATTCTGCCCCTGTACTCAGCCCTGGTGAGGCCACACCTCGAGTCCTGTGTCCAGTTCTGGGCCCCTCAGTTCAGGAAGGAGATTGAGGTCCTGGAGCAGGTCCAAAGGAGGCAACTGGGCTGGTGAAAGGACTCGAGCACAGATCCTATGAGGAGAGGCTGAGGGAGCTGGGGGTGTTCAGCCTGGAGAAGAGGAGGCTCAGAGGAGACCTCATCACTCTCTACAACTCCCTGAAAGGAGGTTGGAGCCAGGGGGGGTTGGGCTCTTTTCCCAGGCAACCCTCAGCAAGACAAGAGGGCACAAGAGGTCTCAAGTTGTGCCAGGGGAGGTTTAGGTTGGACATTAGAAAGAATTTCTTTACTGAGAGGGTGATCAGACATTGGAATGGGCTGCCCAGGGAAGCAGTGGATTCTCCATCCCTGGAGATATTTAAAAAGAGACTGGATGTGGCACTCAGTGCCATGGTCTGGGAACTGCAGCAGTAGTGGATCAAGGGTTGGACTTGATGATCTCTGAGGTCCCTTCCAACCCAGCCAATTCTATGATTCTATGCCCAAGAGGAGCCGTGGTGGAAGTCTGAGCTCTGCTCTGCAGAAAGAAGTTTGTGTCTGAATTCAGGGCTTGGTGGGTATGTAAATGAGGCCAAACACACACAAAAGATGTTGGCAAGAAGACATCCTATTGATGCCAACAAGTGACATACTCAAACAACTCCAGCATTGTCAACTTCCAACAGAGGACTGCAAAGCACCTCTCCACAGAAACATTTTGGATAAAGGTCACACTCAGATACCTATTGCCACAGATTGGTAGCAGCTGATGCTGCAAGTAATCCCATTGTCTGCCATGAAATAATTCAAAGTAGGGACTACTCCCAGGGAATGCAAGAGGCAGAAGATTAAACATAGGCTTGATCCAGTGCTCCCTCTGACAGTCCTTTTGACTCCTTTGTTAGGGAATTTTCTAAACTTCTTTAGGCTTTCCCATAAGATTTTTTTTTTCTTAGAGACAACTGAAAAATATTTTCTTTACTAATGAATGCTTTTCAGGAGCAGCACAATAGCTAGTTAGCAAGCCTGCTATGAACACTTCAATTGTAGGAATCCTGGAACACTGAAAAAGGTGCCTGGGCAAGTGAATTACTAGGGTGAGTTTAATTGTCAGCTCTGGCACAAATTTCCAGGGGCTTCTGGCCAAATCTTTAAATGTTTTTGCAACCCTTCATTACTAGAGTATTCAGTTTTTCTATACCCCTTACCTTTTTCACACTGAGGCTGTGCTGCAAGTGTCTGAAGCACTGCAAAGCACCAAACTCATCTGCAGCTGCCTAATTAACTAGCAAAGCTCTACATGCTACAGGAGTCTGTACACTGTGCTGTATTCTGACACACAGCAGCCTCTTGTAAGGGCTGTTAAAATACCATCTCCCACTGGAAAATGTTTGGAGAGCACAGGTGAGAGCACATTCAAAGGGGAATTTAGGCATGTGCTGAGGCTTCTTTGCTCTCAAACACCTATTTGACCCAGTCTTGCCTCTAGGCAAAGGGCATCAGCCATTCATGGTACCAGTTCTGAGCCAACCCTGGGGGCAAGGAGCCACCTGGTGAGCTGGCCACCCTGGGCTCTTTGTGACCTCCTCCTCCCCTGCAGCCCTTGGGCAGCTTCTTAGCACTGTGGGCACCTTTACATTTCCTTTTCCACACAAACAGTCCTGACAAGCCACACTTTTAATTTCAGGCCATGAGAAAGAAGCAGTAACTGAACATGAGGAGTTATTCATAAAGATATGTGGAAGTATGAATTTATTTTCTTTTGGGCTCTATATGAAGCAAATGAGTGTGTCACCCAGATCTTAAACTTTGGAAAATGTTCCATCACAAACAACAAATAAATTCTATAAGCCTGAAAGACAGTTTTTAAGCTACATTATATGGGACAAATCAATTGCAAAGGAATTATGTGCCATTATCACAGAATTATATAATGGTTTGTGTTGGAAGGGATCTTCAAGAATATCTCATTCCAACCTGGAATACTCTAAACAAAACTGAAGAGAAACTTGTGTCATGGTGCAAATCAGGGAAGAGGTTCACAAGTGGTAGTGCAGAGAATGTGCTAACTAGCCAGAAGGGAGAAGTATGGTGAAAAAGGAAATAAGAGCACAAAACTAACCTTCACTCATTTACCTTTTCACCCACACACTCTCCTTCTGCAATATGATTCACCCATACACATGCCCTGTTAACATTCTTCAGTAAGATCAGGAAAATGTACAAAAATCCCAGTTTCTGATCAAAAAAAATCACTTCCCACCTTCTGGCTGCATCCCACAGTTTGATCAATAACCTGTAACCAAGGCTGGGGGCTGCTCTCTATCAGTAGCAAGACTGTAATTTTTCTCTGCTAGATTGATCAATCTCTCTAACTCTTTGGGTAGGTCCTTAACGTTTTCCACTCTGCATTCTGCTCTTTCCTGTTCTCTATTTCCAGCCACCCCAGCTGCTCTGCTTTTCATCCCCTGGACAACTACATTTTTACTTGTACCAGGAGTTTCAGTTGTTGCAATGTGCTTGTGGCAAATGAAGCAGCAATGCCCCTCTGCACTGAAACAAGCAGCATATCTTGGTGTACCAAAGCACAACTGAAGACAAAGCAGAAAGAATGACAAGCTGCTGTGGTGGTTTGAGAGTTTGCTGCACACTTCTTTTGGGGGTTGAAAGGATGCAAACACCTGGTGCCTGTCCTGACTTACCTTTTAAAAATAAAAGGGTTTTTTTGTTGGCTTTTGGGTTTTTTTTGGTTTTTTTGTGGTTTTTTTTTTTTTTGGTAACAGGTTTTGAATATTGCTGGGTTTAACTGCTGTATTGCTAAGAGGAAATGGACACAGAAAAATTCTGAAGCAGCCTAGACAAAACTTTGCAATTAAGAGCAGAGGTACAAGCAGTTCATGAATTCAAACCAAGGGCCTCTTGCTCCTGCTTCATGGACTTCTCCCACACTGACAGACAAAAGCATGAGATCATCAGCCTTACCTCTTGTCAGGTACTAACACAGCCCTTCTACCCATCTGCCTGTCTATAAAATTTGTAGCAACACTGAGTTGCTGAGGTACTAAAAGATTGGCCAACACCAGTCAACAGTTCCATAGTTATTAGAAAAGGACTGGCAAAAATACACATGTGCATGAATATCCCATGCCAAGGAATTCTGTAAGTAGTCAGGTCTAAGAAACAGAATTAATTCATTTGGAAATTTGACTGAAACTTTAACCATTAGCAGATAGTTACCTAAAAGACAGCACAAAACCAAGTAAACTGCAATTTTAAGAAAACACAAAGCCACACCATAAGCAGGCCTGCCTGGAGGATGGAACAGATGACAAAATAACTTGCCAACACTGACTTTCGTCAACAGGTGCCCAGCAAATGTGCACTGGAAAAAGACCACAACAGTCTCAAAACCCATGCAAATAGTTTTCCCTGTAAATTTTTCATTGCCTGCTCACTGCTGAAAAACATCTGTTCACAAATGAAGAAACTAAAGACAGAGCATTTCTGGAAGTTTAAGCCAATAGGGAAAGGGCAAATCTATATTACACTATGAACATCCCTGAGCAGCCCCCCAAAACACATCCTCACAACTGGCTGTAGAGGTGCAGCAAGACAGACACTTCCCTTCACATAAATCAATCCCAGGACATGAAATGCAGAAGCAGCAAGGGTCTGAATGCAAATGAACCACCCCAGCACACCATGCTCAAGCTAATTTACATTGCTGCACTGGGCAAGGCTACCCAGGGTAAGCCCAGAGCCTATGGGGCTGCAGTAGACAGACTGGAGCTGTTGTCTCCATGTGCTTATGGATCTTCCTAGGATTTGGCAGACATTGCCCTACAAGGGAAAAATCCCCACAGCCACCTATAGTGCAAGAAATATAATGCTGTGCTGAAATCCAATACACATTTTTTAGGCACCTAAACTTCACAAATAACCAGGTATGTCTTGCTGGTTTCTCCATCATCATCTATGTATGTTGAAGCACAAGCTGTTCAGTGTTTCAAAGACACCTCTTGCCCTCAGTCCCAAAAAAAGATTCTGAAGTCAACTGTTTTCTGCTTCCAAGTACTCTCAGAGCAGTGTGTACATCCATGCTGTTTTACATTCCTTCAGTGAAAAGACAGAAATGGATATCCCTGGGGTGCAGGATGGGCAGTTCTGAAGACTCAAACACTCAGTTTGCATTTAAACCATTCCCATGCCAACTGCTACACAAACCTCAGCCACAGCCACTCACCTGAAAGAGCAACCTGGAGTTCCAGCTCTGTGTCCACACTATTTTTTGGACTCTATGCAAGTGATAAGTAGAGTGCTGGTAGCATTTGTCATGTGAGTAGTAACAATCTGTTTGGTGCTACCAATCTTACTGACAGAGCTTGCCAAACTGCCACCAGATATTTCTGGTCTCTGCTGACTGACACTGGATTTGAACTCTTGGGAGGGCTCATGTACCATCTCCTATTACATCATCTGAGCCATACATTCTCTGTAGGACAGAGTGTCTCTTTAAACACAGATGGCTAAAGAACAATTCAGCAGATCATGGCAAGTTGTGTATTCACTAGGGGAAAAGTTTATGGCTCTCACTGTGATGCTTCTTTCCAGATCTTCAGACTGTTTTGCTTCAAGGGGCCCCCCTTCTCTTGTGAACTGCAGAGAACTTGGATAACACTTTAACAGAGCAGGAAGAGGGTGGAGAAATGAGATAAAAGACAGATTTGTTGCTATATCTTCTCCATTTCCCCAAGAGAAAAAAGTCAGACTAAAGAAAAATGGAACAGGACCAAAGATTCAAGGGGAAAATGAAATATAGGGACTTGCAGCAGAAAACAGTGATCATGTTAGTCAGCAGTGGCCTACACTTAAGGCAGCTTTCAAACATCAGAAGGCCCTGTCACCTGATGACTCTTAAAATGTTGATCTGAAATGAAATCAGTGTCCACAGCCCAATCCTCAGTGCATCTTTGTTGCATTCACTGTCACTAGAAGTGGCAGCTTTATTAAACAGAGAACTCAAGTAATGAATGGGTCAAACAGCAACTTCGTTTTGTTTTGGTTTCTGCTTTTAGTCACAGCCCCTTAAAGTCAGATTTCCTAAGCTTAAAGGAGAAAAATCTATACAGTTGGATGTCTGTATGCTGTGGACAGAGAAGGCCCCAGTCACTGAGACTGGCCCACTCTGAACTAAACTACACACACACACTCTAAATAAGAAGCAAACCACCACTCATTTTACTGGCAAACCTATAGCAGCTGGCTTTACCTTTGAGAAAACTGTGTCAGTTGTGCTGGGATTTTTAGATACTCACTGTTCTGGAATTAACAGCTGAGAGAAAAATAGGTTTCAAAAGAATTCAGAATCATCACTTACTTTAACTGCAAAATGTTCCAGATCCAGCAAAGCTTTCTATAATAAGAGTTTTGTATAGAAGGCATTCAGAATAGGATGGTGGTTTGGAAGTTAGGCTGAAGAACTTAATTGTGAACAGTCGTATGGCTAATGCTCATTTTAGCTTGGCCATACAGCAAACCAACTGATTCTGAATGCAAAGTACATGATTTGTGCATTTGAAATGTCATTCAATGCTAACATGGAGTTGCAGGGAAGGAAGAGGGTGGTACAAGTGTCACCTACCTGATGTCTCTGGACAAGTCCCATGCATGAGGCCAAACATATTTCCACAAGCCTTACTGACAGCAGCCATCTTAGCAAGGACAGGAAGGTTATGGATAACAAAGGACACCTCGTTTCGCTGCTGCTTGGCAAGGTTTTGTGCATGCCCCAGGATTCCAAATCCTGTGATGTCTGTAGCTGCATGTGCATTGAAAGTGTGCATGAGTCCAGCAGCTACAAGAGAGGGAGGAAGGGGAAAAAAAAAAAAAAAAACCAGAAAAAAAATTATTAACAAATGAAATGCTTCAGTAATATCGTGCAAAGTTTGAATGAAGTTACAGAGGTTTAATCTGAATCAGACTGGGTTATTGTTAAATTAAAGAAAAGTCATGGTTGAAGGGAACTGGAATGCACCAATACTGCATGTAATCCTTAAAAAATTCAACTTGTATTTAAGGTATTAAATCATACTGAAAATCCAACACTAAAGTTACATTTATGAGCATGCCCTATCAGACATGTGCTATGAATTTTTATTAGCAGTCCAGGAAACAGAGGACTGCTCCAGATCCAAACTTCCCAAAGCTGAGGGCCAGGGAGGTTCTGAGCTCAGCTTTGCTTCATTAAGAACAAGGATGCCATTTCCCAGACTCATCTTGGGTCAGTTTTCTCACATCTCTTTCCCTGCCCCTCCATAAAACCATCACACCACAGCTTAATTTCTGGACAGTTAAAGTTTAAAAGCTTCAGAACAAAGCCTGCATGTTGTGGGGGAAGGCCCCCAGCCTCCTCACCTATGCATTCATGGAATTCTTGGGCATTTGCCACTGCAGAGCCCTGGGTCTGTGAAGGGCACCCCTGCACATAGGACAATAGCTCCAGTTAAGAATAAAGTGATGTTAAAGGTGCCTGACAAGTGGAGAAAAATAAAACCAAGAATGCTTTGCCCTTCTTTGGTGCTTCCCAATATATAAGCAGGATTGTCTTTTCTGTATGACAACCCTGGTCATTTCTTTTTCCTGGGAGACTTTGTGAAAAAAATGAAAAATCAGGGGGGTGACATACCAAATGGCAATGAAAACTGAATACATGGAAGAGGTATTTAACTTCCCAGTTCCTTCAACTGAGAGGTAATGAAACACCTAATTCACTTCTCTGGTCCTCTAGTACTACTTTAAACAACAGAGGGAAACATTGAATTAAAATTTCAAGGGTCAAAGCAGAACCTTTCCCCTACCAAAATTGAAAAAACAAAACTTAAACAAAATTTAAAAATGAAGTTTAAACTGAAGCATATAAAAATGAAGAGCTTTTCCTTTTTCATTCTATTTCAAACTTTAACCTCACTACAGTCAGGCCCTCGTGTTCTCTGGGCAAGGAAGGAAGAAACTCAATATACTTCTCTTTAAAACATCCTCTAACTCTAACTGGGATGTTACTTGCAGCATTCACATGAATCATTATCATCTCCAGCAGCATTAGTTTTTTTGCTATATAATTAAAAGAGGGCACTTGATATTAAATTTGTTTGCTTTGTGAACACTGAACAGAAAGATGAGGCAGAAAGAAGGGATAAAGTGGCTTTGTCACATTTCCCCAGTGAAATGAAACCAAGTATGGAATTGGAGGAATCCACAACCTTCCCTCTGCCCTCCCAGAACACACAACTCTTCTTACCTGTTCTGTTCAGTCGTGCCATGTTCATCATTGCTTCCTGGTATGCCAGTTCTACATCTTCTTGCGTTACCACTAGTTTGATTTTATTCCACTTCTCTGGCTAATAGATGAAATAAAAGTGATTCTTTTAGATTTTCAGCTCTATGTATTAAAGCACACCCTAATCACTTTAAAAACCTCCTCCATCCAAAACGTACTTGTAGTTTTTTTATTTAAACTCAGTTAAAGAGGGGCAATAGTTTCAATAGTCAGAGGTTTGTGGCTTACTCTGCTGTACCTAAGTGAAGTTCATTGAAAGATTTAAGCACCTCAAACAGCTGAGTGGAGTGGAACAACCCTACCCTAGAGCAAAGAACTCCTTCAAGGCAACTGTCTGGCTCTAAATCCTGAAGCCAAATGAAAACAACTTTGTTGAGATTTGTAATCTCAGGCTTCTGTGGTTTTAAGAGAAAATTCCTGATTTCACATCTGGACACTTTGCTAAAAAAAAGGCCACTCATACACACAAGTCTTGGTTAGAGGGATGGATTCTAAGCCAGGATGTAATAACTCCAGTGAGCTAGGATTAAGGCAGTTCCACAAGCATCCTTTACAGTTTAATAACTACTGTTAAATAAACTTTAAAATTTATTAAACTACAGTTTAATAAACTACAGTTTAATAACAGCATCTCCTTCCACCCTCTCTCCAGTGTCTTGAGTGGACTCATGCCCCCATCACATGCCTTTTATCCCCAAAGGATCTCAGAACAATTTAGGAAATGATACCTTTATAAAGAGCAATTGTTTCATTCAAAGATGAAGTAATTCCAGATCCAGAATGAAACAAAGCAACCATTTAGCTGTTAAGAGAAATGCTACAAACTTTTTTTTTTTTTTTGGTATTGGAAATAAAATCAGAGAACTAAAAGTAAACAAAAATAAGGGTTTTGATACCACAACGCCTACACCCTGTCATCCCACAGAATAAATACACAGAAGAAACTTCCTACTAAACCCAAGGTGCAAAAACTACAAAGAACTGGTATGTGATGCTGAACCAGAGAGGGATCTTGTCAGAGGCTCTTATCCTTCACCAGTGAGAGCTGACTTCAAGTAGTGTAAGAAAGAATCCAGAAATGGCAGGAGGGAGAAAGAGACCACTCTGGCAAAACCATTTGTTCAAGAGCAAGGAATTATGGCAGTAAGATGAGAGCTTCTGAAATTAGGTTGAACTGGGTCTGATCAATTAAGAAAGAGCACAAAAAACCATAAATGAGGTTAGTGGAGAGGGGGAAGAACAGTGGGCTTGACTTCTTACTGTGGGCATGGCTGAGAATCTGGAGCAGCTTTGAAAACTGCCTTAGTTTCTTCGTTTTCAAAAATACATTTCTGGGGCTGTGGAAGCCAGTCAGATGATGGGAATGGAAATCACAAATAAGCTGGAAGCAGAAATCAAGGCTGAGGCTTTAAGAGCCACAAGAACAGGGAGGATATAAATTAGATGCAATTCCTCTCCACTATAGCAATCAGATACTGGGGCTAGTAGAGAGGAAACAAAGTCAGAAAGTTTACAAATAGCCTCCAACAACTTTTAAAAGCAAGCTTAGATTTCCATCAAGTAGAGTCTGCAAACAACAGCAAGGGTTTGAAAACCCTTTCTGAAGAGACATTTCATCAGCTTCTTTCATGCTTTTCAGCTGAAAGAGGAAAAAGCCAAGAGATGCCATTTCCCAGCTGTGGACCAGCTCAGTCAGTCCCCATCATCATCCTGGCAGCCAAGGTCACAGCAAAAAGCTTCATCCCCCCCTGGCACAACCCTGAGCTGATCCCCTGGGGCTGTGAGGGGCCCAGCTCCCTGCAGACTCAGCAGTCTGTTCCTCTGCACCCTGTGGCAGCTGCTGCCAGCAACACAGCTGGTGCTTGGCTGCAACAATGCTGGCAGCCAACAGGCAAGGGGGACAAATCTTGCCTCCATTTGGATCCCCCATTCACTCATCACCAGGAACTCATTTGCCACTGCTCTGTGTGAGTATCTCAGCTTTTAGGTTGTTCTGGGTTTTGTTTCAAATTCACTTTGCAGCCACATGTCTCTACAATCCAGTTTTCCTTTCTTGCCTATGCATCAACTTGCTGTACTATGTGCCTTCTCCCATATTTCAATACAAAGCCAAATTCTGTACCAAAATTTCATTTATGACTGGGTCTGTGAGAGGTAATTCTTGTTTCACATTCCCTTCTCTTTCACAAAACAAAGCTAAAGAAAAGGCCACACAGCTACTCAGAGATTTCCTACCACAATCAGAGATATATTGTGTTTACATGTAATAGGATTTATTTCTCTGCTGTCCTAATTTTTCAGACCATAAAGTGTTCCTGGTTGACAGTCAAGGAAATTAGAAGTACTTGAAATATGTGGAAATTCTTCAACTTGTAAGTCTGTTTGCCAGTACAGTAACAGACATGTTAAGAAGTAAAAATACACCCAGAAAATATACTATAAAATTGGTGTCTTGTTGTTTTGCTTCATTTTCACACCGACATTATTTGAGGCCCTGATCCTTATATCTGACTGGAAAATGCAGGATTCTGCAGAGGTCAAAATTGCTAGGCCAGACCCTATGTAAAAGGAGAAAAATATTCTTTCCTTGTTGCTCATGCTTCAGACTCCAATGAAGATTTATGCTGATTCTCTCCCACTTTTGCTAACACAAGATTTGTAATTAGAATTCATTTGACAATGTAGTGGCCACCAGCCAAGACAAAGTAGATTCCAGTTCACTCCTCTGCCAGTCTACTGGCTCAGTAGTCCAAAAAGTAGAAAAGATGCATCTTTTTCAAGTGTAAACTGAGCAGTTATAATTCTGAAGGCATGTACTGGGAGCCAGACAATATAACCAGATGCCAATTTTGCAGTCACTTTTCAGTTCAGTAGTTACATTTTTGCCTGAAGTAACAGATGGAAGTATGTCTACATCCATAATGCTGCTAGAAATATTCTTATTGAATGCACAGGGTAATACATGTGAATCTAATCCATGTACACAAGCAGAAAGAGCACAGACAGAACAATCTTGGCCTAGCTGCCATCAATAAGCTTTTTGCCAATTACTTTAGCAGGTGGAGTAGGGCATAACTTTACCAGGGTGGTAGCCTGTTGTTCTGTTAGTAAATAATTGTTTAGTACAATAATGCCTGAGAACTAACTAAAAATCAGATGCAATTAACATGGGGCCACTAACCAGAAAAAGTAAACTGTCTTGATTCCAGCAGCTCTGCACATAAACAGGTAAGGCTGACACACCAAGGAAGGAGAGAATTGACAGAATAATCCCAACTGAGCCCTCAGGACATTTATTACACTGCTGAACTTTGTCATTTTGAGGGAATAAGGACTTCTAACTCATGTGCCTTCTCCCTCTTTCTTCTTTTGTAGTGTACTCACAATATCTAGCCACTGGTGGACAGCTACAGCCACTTGTGTTCCCAAGGGTTTAGTTAATACAAGCACATCTCCTGGCACTGCATTGTCTGGCCTGAAAACAAAGAATTCATACATTAATTACATTGTGAGATTCACATGTGTTATTAGGAGTAAGTGCTGATAATTACATTTTCACAGACCCATGTAGCTTGTCACACAGTTAAAAACCTGACTAATTGCAGAATTACCCCTTGGGATTTGTAGCCATGGGATATTTTTGAGCAAAATGCTGCAAACTTATTTAAAAGTGTTAATCCTTCTTTCTTGGAATAGAACAATGCTCACAGCCAGACACACAAAATATTACACATTTTCTTTCGATTTACTAGAAACGTAAGATAGGGTAGGAGAAAAAATTGACCTTTGTTACTCTAGGCATAAGATCACTGGGATCACTAACAAATTAATTTATACAGTGTAAATGCCCCATAGTGGGACATTAAAAATCAGCTGTTAAATGGACAGAATGCAATGAAGACAGCAATGCTGTGTTCTTCACAGCCATTGAAATGGTACATGGAAGATAGCTTAAAAGGTATGTATAAATATGACAGAAAACTGTGTTCTAAAACAGTCTTCAATACCTTTAAAGGTTAGAAGCTTAACTCTCCTGTCAAAAGGAGAACAGGATTAAAAGATACAGGGAGGTGGGAAGGAGTAAAAAACAGCTTGCTTAAACCAGCAAATATGTACAAAAGACATGTGGCATCTGTTGAGTGCTAAGGACAAACACAAGCAGGAGAAGGTACTGTTTTATTCATCATGAAACAGATCACAAGATCACAACATAGTATTTAAAGGATTTTTACTACATCCCTTCACACCAGTGCCTTTGGTTGTTTAACCATTTAACTTACATTATAAATTCATTAGGCTGACAGACTGTTGTGGCCACTCCTCCTAAAACAATCCAGGGATTCAACACGGTTTGGCCACCAGTAACAGATGTTCCTGCCTCTTCTGCTGCATCTTTGAAACCCTGGATAATTAGAGGCATCACTTTGTCTCTTTCCTAGAGATCAAAACAGAAATCAGAGTTCCATACACAGCAGCACAACTCATTTCAAGACTGGTCCAGGCCTTCAATCACACAAACCAAGTGCCCTCATGGCAAATAGTTGATGACAGAAAAAACAGCCCTAGAAGAGCTTAGCCTCCTGAAAACTCCACACTACCCCATACAGCTATGGTTTTACAGCTCTTTGTAAAAGAGTTGAAGAGACATCCTTATGCTGAAGAAACATCCTTCAAAAGGTCTTATAAAAGTTAAAAAATTAGTAAAAAAATTTCTGGAAAATCAGAACAACTATCCTGCTGTTGTAATCAGGTAGAGCCACAGCAGTGCAGTGCAACGAGGAAAAGTTAAGTCAAGCTGCATTTGACCTCCACTGACCTGCAAAGTTTCAACTTACTTCCTTCTAAGAATAAACATCCCATTTTGTTAGAGCAAAACAAATACACATGCTGGTCACTTTCACACACAAATGAAAAATTAAAAGAATAAAAAGAAAAGCAATCTATTTCAGTTCATTCTCCTTCAGAAAAACGTTACAAATCTGGCATAAGCAAACCAGAATTATCTATTCAGACTGATACATTAATTGGTAAATCAAATGCTGCCTTGAGCAATACAGTCCTGAATTGACAGAAGCAGTGACCACATTTTGATGAAGACATTAGCAGCAGCAGACTACAGTGCCACAGAAAACTGAACTTTAAGCAAGTTTCTTCAGAATGTTTATGAGGCAAGACCTATACTATGAACTGAGACATTCAATAAAACTACCTCTTCTTTAAAGATGTTCAAACTTTGAGGAGAAAACACACTAAAGGTGTAGCTTCTCAGGTCTTTCTTCAAAGGCAAGTATCAAAAACCTTACCCTATCTGTCATTTTATTGCTGATTCCAAGGAGCATCAACATGTTGTCACATTCTGTGACCCCCATGGCATAAAGGTCACTTAGGACATTGGCACATGCTATCCGTCCCTGAAAAAGAAAGAAAAAAACCCATAATCATCTGCAGGACTGCTTGTGAATTTTCAAATGCCTGCCATGAACTAAACTTCCAGCACAACTCTGCACACTGAGACAGGTGCTTATTCCACAGGCTTCTGCATTAATAAACTCCAAATATGTGGTAGCATCCACTCCATGCACTATGCCTGTCCAGAGGTGACATTTACGTGCTCCCCTTTCAGGTAAGGGGAGAACTCATCCCAGATGTCTTGGACACCACACTCTGACTGACTACACAGGAATCTCCCACACTGAGTTGAGACTGGATGCTTCATTTTAGAGGCTGAAATTAAGCTCCATGAAATCTACCTTTGATAACAAGCTCAGCTTACTTAATCTGCTACGTTCCTACTAATTTTATTGCAGCACAAAACTGCAGACACTGATGATGACATTGTGTGTAACTCCTAACTGCTGGGAAGCTAATCCAAAAATCATGTATTGCTGTACCTCTTGTGCATTGGAATATGCAGGAGACAGGACTTTGAAGAGAAAGCTCTTTATCAGAGAATCATGGAATAATTTGGAAGGGACCTCTGACATGGGATATGCCCTAAAGGATGGCAAGATTATTTGAAAATACAGGATGAATTATTTGTTGGAAGACTCCACACATTTTATTAAAACTGGTTTAGGTTTACAGCTGCAGAACTGTAACAAACATCTGGTTTTAGGATTTTAAATCTGTGCTTCTCATAAAGTTCACAGACAATACCACCATGATAAAAACAACTACATGCTTATTCAATAGAATGTGGACTTCAGAAATGTTTTACCTAGAAGCCAAACTGCAGGTGAGAAAAAGTAATCTAAACACCTCCAAACCTTACCATCAAGTCACACATTTAGGAGTTTTGGAAAAAAAAAAATAATTTCAGGCAATTACCTCACTTCCTGATGACATGAAATACACAAATATAATCCAACTTTTCATAAATTCAAGAGCTTCCAGTGGCATTAGGGGACTTCCTTATCTTTGGAACTGGACCATGTTTTAATAGTTTAAATCTTAAACTATCAAGAGATGAGTAAGCTGTATACTGTGTGGTTTAATAGATACTGGTTGTTACATTTCTAGATGTTTAAGAACACTAAAGATGCCACTTTCCTTTCTGGAAAGGGACTATCAAACCATTCTCCACTATCCTCAGTATTAACCAAGCAAACTGCTGGTTTATGCTCTCCTAGGAATGACAGGTAAGCTTTTAAAACCACACTGACAACAGCTCTCTGTTCTAGTAGTCAGAGTCAGTCTAACACTGCTTTTACCTGTGTAAAACCACAACTGAAACATGCTCAGGGAGAGCAAGTCTCAAGTGTGAAGTAGCAGAGGCTTGCAAACACTGATAAACAGGACAGGATTCACAAAGGTCAGCATAGCTGGGTCCCACGTGCTACCTCACTGCTTGCTGAGATCCTCTGACCCATAATAATCCAAGTGCAATGCTACAAACTATTTATAAGGGCAAAGGATGAAGTGTAAGACCACCAGTCCCAGTCTTGAGGGAAGGTTCTTCTTAAAAAGGCACAAAAAAAGGTCCCTGGAACAGAGGGAGAACTCTACTCTCCAACCAGCCAGTTCCCAGCTCCTGTACTAAAAAGGAGCCTCCCCGGAGCCACAACAGAGGCCAGCACCAGTCCTGTTACCAGTGATTTGATACTTATTATGAAATGTATTTTCATTGTTCATCTGCTTGTAACTTTTCCAGTAGGGAACCATGTAAGCTGAAAAATCCTGTGCTGGATACAAATTTTACAGGTGTACATCACAGGGATACTTCAGACAACATGGACTCAATGTTTTCACGAACCAGCTCAAAGAAGAGGAGAAAGGGGAAAGGAAGGAAGATGTTTTCTGCATATAACTGCAAAATTTCATTCTAAAATAGAAAGTGACGGAGTGAGAGAAGACTGTTTTCTGAAGCAGAAATCTGAAGTTCAGCTGAGCCCACATGCAGTTTTGCTTTCCTCAGCTGTTTTCTAATCTCTTCTGTGACAGCACCCAGGTTGGAGCCCATCTGCACTTTTGACTTTCCCTCCTTGCTTCCTGTCCCCAGGTAGAGAGAGAGATCAGATCAGGAGCAGCAGGTAGGCTCTATGCACAGAGCAACAGAGACTGCAAACCAGGGAACACCAACCCAAAACCAGTTTGGAATTGACCACTTAGGGAGACAGAGCAGAAAAGCAAGAAAGAAAACTTAAGTGATTGACAGACATGGGTCAGGGTGAGCCTACACTGAAAAAATCAGGGAGAAAACAGCTGGAGAACCAGGACAGCAGCTGTCTTGAAAAGGAGTCCAGAACTCACTCCTTTATACAGCCTGGACACAAAGTTTAAGTCTCACCATTTCTCTGCTCTTGACAACCATCCATAAATCAAATCACGTTTGACTGTTCCCCAACTCATGTTGGTCCACACAAGAAAATGTCAATCTATGTCACCTCCAGGTACTCCAGTCCCCAGGATAAAGAGGTGCAAGCAGAGGACCCAGAAGCTCCCAACCAAGACATTTCCTGTGACTGGGTGACTTTTTGTGATAGAACCCCCGTTCTCAGTTTTTAAGGAGAAATACACATCTGTAACCTGGTTAGAAAGTGGCAATCCACCACATTACAATGACTGGTGACAAGAAAAAGAAGTGAATGACTTGAGTTAGAAAACTCCAAAGTTACAGCTGCTGGTGCATGCTGATCACAGTATAGACTGTAACTATGATGCAACCTCTAAGAATTGGACTGAGGCCAAATTTACATTCCACTCCCACCACACCAGGCTAAAACCTCGTCAGAGCACAGGCTTTGGGATCCATTCCTGTGCCATCTCAAATACCTTTGTATATTCACACAAAAGAACCCTCTCCCTTCACCACAGCCTCCTCACACTGTCCCTCTCAAGTTTATGGCTTAAGGTGAAAAAAAAAAAAAAGCATAACTCCACTTGAGCTCAGCTCTCCAACAACATATTATATATATATATTTTTTTTTTTTTTTCCTCTGGTCCCTGATGAGTCCCCACATGATATTAAAGCAAGCCACTTGATTCAGATTTCTCAAGACAGCTCAATAATTCTATTCCAGAGGCTACCTGAGATCTTGGATGCCCAGTTTGCAGGAAGAGAGCTCTTCTAGAACAGAAATCAAAGGAGCTAGGCTGCATATATGGCACAACACCTGGTCAAACATGCTAAAAAAGTGTGAGTTGGTCCCAGTCTCAAACTGCATGTCCTAAACTTACTTGACAGGTCCCCAAGAACAAAAAAATAAATCAACGACAGCAAATAAAGCATAAAATCATGTAAACAGCAGTAAAAGCATTCCTTAAAGTAAAGGACTTGTATTAAAATAATGGGAAACATGAATTTTATAATTTCATAAATTTTCATTTACTGAACACCTCCTACAGAATTCCTTAAAGCTTTGCTAAGTCTTTTTTTTTCAAGTTCATTTGTTGCCCCATGACCTTTTGCTCAAGCCATTCCTGATCACTGCCACAAAGAACACCCCAGAGGAATCTCTACTGAGTTAATGAAATACAGACACAGAAGGAATGGAAGCCCAGGTGCACCCACCTTCCAGCAAGTCATTTCAGTGTATCCATCTGCAAATGGGAATGGTAGGATGGGAAAACTGGTGTTCACAAAGCACTATAAAGTTGCCAGGTGCTTCTGCCAACTACTGTCATCTAGGCATTTCCAGTTCCAACATGCTACCTGGTTATTTTAGAACCTCAAAAAAAGGCCTATTACAATGTGGTTCTGTTCATATGCAGGGTTACTCTCTGCTGTGATGGTTTTTCCCTTCTTTGGGCTTTTCAAGCCAAACCCCACAGAACAACAGATGGAGGGACATTTGAAGTAAAGGCAGCAGTTTTCCCAGCTTTCACCTACAGAAAACAGCACTGCAGCATTCTTGGCCAACATGGAAGGGACTACAGGATGAAACCACACCTTTCCCTCTTCATGTTTGTGAAGTGCAGTCAATCAAACTGGCACTGAATGTCTAGATGAAATGGTCAAAATTGCCATCAGATTGGGGAGAAGCACAAAGGAAATAAACAATACAGCTAACAATTAAGTTTAGCCAACTTACCATCATATAAGGATCATCCACAATAGGATAAATATAATCTGTCGTTTGGACCAACGACAAACCTCCATGTCTTAATGGAATAACACAAGTGTCCATCCCAATTCCTGCAATTACAGAAATTCAGTGAGGTCATTAACTTTGACCTTAATTATCTGTTGCTTTTAACTAGAGAACTTCTAAAACACGTCTGTGAAATACAACTCATAATACTGTCTAAACAGGCACAGCAAATTCCTTCTTTAGAGAAAGCATTTGAGGAAAACCAAACAAAGAATGAAAACTGACTGGAACAGAAGTGTAAACAGCTGAAAGCAAGAACTAAACTAACTTGTTCTACAGTTTGTTACAGGATAATAACAGTACATTGATTTAAGAACATTTGTGCTTGAATGTATGTGCATTTGAAGTGAGAAGGAACCACATGAATTGATTGTCAAAAGCAAACAGACTTTCCCATCACTCCCATCTCAAAAAGCCATAATAACAGTTTTAATGGAAGCCTCTCATAAAGGGCATTTTTCCCTCACTTCTGGAGGAACAAAAACGAATGCCACAAGTCACAGCCCAGGCTGTTGGTGAAAGATGATTCACCCACAATCTGCTAGACAGGGAAGCTCCTTTGAGAAAACCACACCACCAAGTGCAGCCTTTTCCCTGATGGTGTGTATGTCAAACAGAGGAAGCAATGTTACAACCTCCAGGCATTTGCTGTCACTCAGGAGCCCACAAAAAAGGGGCAGGTGACAAATCACAACATGCTAGCTAAGCCTTGCTCCCTGGTGCCAACAGCAGGTACCTTACCCCCTTCCTGGGCTGGCAGCAAGCTGCCTGGAATTACTCTGCATACCTGGGAGGGCAAGAGCCTTCAACCACCAAGTTTTCAGGGAGGAGATGCCACACAGTAACTTTCACCCAGGTATTAACACAGCACCTAGCAAGAGCTACAAGCCAGCAGTTGGTAGTGTCCTGCATGGAGATGGAGCTGATGTCACACCAGGTGCTACTGGGGACACAGAGCAGGAGTTCTGCCAGGCAGGAGGAGACACCTGGAGAAGACCTTGCCTCCTTCCTACAGAGGCATGTGCACAAGCTGAAGAGCTACCTATCTGTTCCTTTGAAGGTAAGAGGTGCAAGTAACACCAAACTTATCCACAGACATGTCTATTAAAAGGATACTCGGGACAAAACCGTGTTCTTAAGAGATCTGAACTCTCCAGCTTGTGTTACTAACAGATTTCCTGTTACATAATATCACACCTGCATACTGATGGCATTGGTCTGCTTTCTACCTTTTCATATTGCTGGAGAAGAAAAAAAATCTATTAGCAGCTCCATTTGTGCTTAGAGCCTTTAACTTTGTAAGAGAGAAAAAAATCCAAACAGCCAGATAATTAAATCTAAAACAAACTATTACTGATTTTAGAAATTTGCCAAATGGAGACTCTGTTGTGAAAAACTTATTCATTTTAGAAAAAACCCCTCAGATAAATAACAATTTGGGGATAAAAGAAGCTGGAAGTGTCCTTCATTAGGGAATATCAAATTATAGTGCCACCCCAGCTCCACACACAATTGCTGCTTAGATATTTCATACAAAGATTGTCATTGTTTAAGCAAGAACATGGGCTCCTTACTAATCTCTCTCTGAATTCAATCTCTACCAGAATAATGGCTTCCAACCTATTCTTCTGCTAACGGGCAATTAGCAATATTAAAATAATTTAAAATAAAGTTATTGGACACTGAATAGATAATTAAATAACTTCAGAAGAAATGCTACACTGAAATTCCTAAATGGAGGAAAAAATTCATTCTGCACCACAAAGTAGAGACAGAATAAGCAGGCTGACTAAACAGGCAAACAGAATTTGATGTCATTAAAAATGTTATCTATATCAATTTATAATATATATATAAATATAAAAGTATATATAAATATTAAGTAGAGCAGCTGGGATCAAAATACCTATGTTTGCCCTGTTCCCCATGTAGGTGTTTTTTCCCTCTCTTATGCAGGCTGTTTTCCCTTACTGCTTTACATCATAGTGCAAATACCAAACAGAAAGTGAAGCTGGCAAGTATAGAGGTCTTGGAAAGAGCCTTTCCCAGGCATCTTCTACAGGTGAGCAAAACAGAGTGAGGAACAATGAAAGGACTGTAAGGAAAAGTGACAACTGAGAAACCATCTGCTTCCAGCCTCTGCTGAAGAAAGGAAGTTTTACCTTCTTGCTTTCTCTGACCCAGGGGAGAGTGGAACTTTTACCTGTGAGTCATCTAATTGCATAAAACTCTTTGCATCCGTTGCATAAATTTCCAAAGGTAATGTATCAATATTAAAGTCCAGAAATTAACTGATATGGCATCAGTCTGCTGAAGAAAGGGAGGAGGCTAAAGCATAAGCCTATCATGATGGCCATTTCTGGCCATATTTTTTCTTCATAGTTGAGAGCACTGCAAGATGTTAAATAATTAAAATAATATTCCTGCATCCCAGGTGCCAACAAATGACAACACAAGACTCATTCTTCAGATTTCTGGATGCTGTGCATGCATCAGACAGAACACAATTTTCAAACTGATTAAACAAATAGCATCACCAAGCAGACCAAACAGAAGGACACAGGCACTTCTGAGAGGAGTTAAATACTTACCCAGCCTGGGCATAACAGCCCCCAGGAACTGTTCATCTTCCTGAAAATGGTTTTCCTGTAGAGATTCAAGCAGTTTTTGTAAGACATCCTGTGGCACTTTGCAGCCTGTGCCTTTCAGTTCAGTGAATCGGGTCAGACGGAAGCTCTTGTCCAGTTCATAACTTTCTGGGTTAAATGACTCCCGAACAGACATGGTTCTCCTGCACAGACTGCTGGCCTTTCCCACCCCAGAGCAACAGGATCAGTTTCTTCGCTGATCAGTCTAATTAAAAAAAAAAAATTAAAAAATTGGAACATTAGAAATTCTTAAGACTTACAAGACAGCAGATTTTCCACACAGAACAAGTCAAAAAGAAAGTGGAAAGCACTCAACATCATTCACTTGTTAAGACAAGCAGGCACATCTCACACAACTCATTTCTCTAAGACTACAAAGGAATGGCTCCCTCTTCCTACTTTCCAACATTTAAAACTATAACTATGCCAGGCGAATCAGAGAATTAATTTATTTTCCAGACATGCTGCACAAGTTTTTCATTAAAAAAAAAAAAAAAAAAAAAAAATCCAGCTCACTTACCAACCTCATTTAACACAGAGGTAATGAAAGAAATAATAGTTCCCAGAGCATGGAGGCCAATTTCCAAAAGGCAACCTGGGCCCTGATCCTACAACACACTCAGTGGAGACATCTGTTTGTACTCAGCTCGGCACGGGGTCACAATTTTAGCCATTAACATATTAATCTCAAAACCAAGATGCCTTTCTAATAATGGCTTCACTTCAGTTTTGATGCAAGAAGCTGAAACTCCATAATACACCTGTTCTCCTTGGGGGAAAACACAATCCCAATGTTCTGTCAGTACAGGTAACAGCAGAACAAAGAGGCTGTATTTAAGCAGACTGGTTTACCCACAAACATGCCAGGTTTACCTTTTGGTACATTTGCAGACACAAAAATGTTGAGAACAAAAGTTTCTTGCTTCTTGAGCCCTTTTTTAGTCAATTAACAATACTGAGAACACAGAGAATTGCCCGTTAAAATGGCAATGTAAAAAGACACTGATGCAACTCATTTAATAAAATTCTTAACAATGCATGTCTAATTTTAGAACGTTTTTCCACTCTGACTCACAGACACCACGCTCCAAAACTAATAAGAGGCCTAACCCAGACACTGACTTCTGAACAGGAATGGCTGTGATAAATACAACTCATCTTTCTCAGAGAAGTAGTTTTCAGGAATTACTAAAACCGACCCATCTGTGGTAATTTCTTAGAAAGCAAGGATCCTGCCTAACAATGAGAACAGAGTTCAGCAGCATTGCTGACAGAATCTGATACTGGTGGTGGTGATGTGACGAGGTTAAGCTGAAAAGCAACAAAATGAATGCAAGTGACTGGCATTCACCAAGTTCAACTGCACTAAACATAAGAAAGTCATAAACCTACAGATTGTGCGACTGATATCCCCCATACAACACTCATTACCAAGCACATCAATTCCACAAACCTTTAAGTCCACTAATTTATTGAATATACTTAGTAAGAACTGAAGTTTTAAGCTCCCTGAGAACTTCTGATGTGGAGCCCAGCTCCCCTTTACGGTGCTTTCCCTCCTTCTCTGGGAGGCGTGGCACTTATTTAAAACAAATCTTCCAAAGCCCAGGCTCGGGCACTATTCCAAACTCTAGTTACAAGAACGTGTCTTGGATGAGCAATGAATTCAGCTCATAGCTGTTGTCTTCCAAGGCAAGACATTAAGCACTTGCAATCAAAAAAAAAAAAAAAAAAAAAACCAAAAAAAAAAAACCAAAAAAACCCCCAACAACAACAAAGAAAAAGACAGCGTCTGAAAAACAACCTGTCAACAGAAATGGGAGACAAAAGCTTTTCAAAGAGGGGGAGATTTCCCCCCTCCCCCTTTCATTCGTTTTTAACACTTAATTCTAATTAATTCCAGAAATTTATAAAAAGCAGCTTGCCTCACAGGGGGAACGTTTTCCTTCATCTAACCAGTAATTGCCAATATGCTTAGCACCCCCTACCTACTTACACAGGGAAAAAGATTCAGAGCCCACAGCCTACCACGAACTTTTTGCGAACTGCAAAGACCCAGTGAATTGCTTTCCCCGGCTGGAAAACAAATACTGAAACAAACGAGGATTTTATTTAAGGGAAACCCCCCACAGCGAGAGAACACAATAACTTTTTAACAAAGATCTTAATAAAGCTGTGTGCCACTATGCATTTTGCAGACAGCAGCCTTCCTTGGAGGACCAAGTTTCTTGTGACTGCTGGCGGCCTATGGAGGCAATCCCAGCGATAAGCATCCCTCCCCAGAAAAGGAAAACACCTCGTAACCCTGACGTTTCTTAACTTTAAAAGCACGGCATAATAAATATTAAAAACTTTAGTTTAACCCTTGCCGCCCTAAGGAGCGGAGAGAGGGGAGCAAGAGGAGCCAAAGCGGGAGAGGTGAGGGAGCAGCAGAGCCAGGTACCTACCCGAAACAAACCCCAAAGCAACCAACAGGAACCCAACCTCCCGAGACCTTCCCGAGGAACCGCAACAACCATTTATCCAGGGAGCGCGGCGAGGAGCGCTGCGGAGAGACATGGCTCTGGGACACCTTAAATTTCCAGCCGCTACCTTTAAAGGCAACCCGGGGCCTTCACCGCTGCTCTTTGTGCAGCCGCCGCCGGCGGGGTTGGGAGGAGGGGGGTGGGGGGAAAGGAAGAGCAGCAGCCGGGCTGGCTGCGGAGAGGGCAGCGGCCACCCCCGTTCCTCAGGACGGACACAGGCCCGGCAAGGAGGGGGAGAATTCGGGGCCGAGGGCCAGGGGACACCCCGATACCCCCCACCCCAAGGACACCCCCCTCACCCCGGGGTGCACGTGCGCGCAGGTAAGATGTCAGCGGGGGGCGGGGTTAACCCCTTGGCTGCCGGGGGAGGGGTGGCGGCACGAGCCGGCAGCACCCAGGGCGCGCGCGCGAGAGGGAGGGTGGGGGGGATGTGGGGTGGGGGGGGTGGGGGGGGATGGAACATTGGGCACGCACCGCACCCCCCCTCCCTCCTTTACCCCCCCCTCCCTCTCCTCCCGCCGAATGCCGTGAGGGGAGAGGGGGGGGGGTGGTTGGAGGGAAAGGTGGAGGAGGGAAAAAGGGAGAAGGTTAAAAAAAAAAAAAAAAAAAAAAAAAAAAATGTCGGCGGGCTAAGAATTTAACCCGTTGGTTGCCGGCGTCGGATTTTTTTAAAGCGGCCGCGGCGCGGTAGAGGCGCACCCCCCCCCCTCCGCTTCTCCTTCCCCCGCCCTTCCCCCGGGGCCGGGCTGAGGGAGGGCGGCGGGGCCCGGGGCCAGGCGAGCAGCCCGCGTCTCGGAGGCGCCGCGCCGCCCCCCGCACCCGGCCCGGCGGAACGGCGGAGGCGAATTCCCCTTTAAATCTCCCCGCCTTGCACCCCCACCCCCCCCCCCCCTCCTCCTCCCTCCCTCCCTCCTCAGGTCTCCCTCTTACCGGCTCGCCTCCTCGCCCTCCGCCTCCTCCCGCGAACGGGACTCCCAGCCCAGTCCCACAATGCACCGGGCGCGCCGGGCTCCCTCAGCGCCGCCTGAATAGAAATGCCGGGGCCGCGGCCGCCGCCGGGCACGGGGGGGTTAAGCCGCACACACACCCCCCCCGTTCCCCCCTTCCCCCCCTCCGCCCTCCGCCCCAGCCCCGGCTCAACTCCCGCCTCCCCGCGCCGCGCTCCCCGCCCCCTCCCCTTCCGCGGGAGCGCGCGCGCACCGCCCCCCCCTCTCCTCCCTCCCCCCCGTGTCTCCAGGCGCGCGTTCCCGCACGGCCGGCGGTGGCGGGAGGCGTGTGACAGGGGGAGAGACACAGGGACACGGGGACACGGACAGACAGACACAGGGACACGGACAGACAGACACATGCACAGACAGACAGACACAGACACACAGAGTCAGACACAGACACATACACACAGATACACACACAGACACACGGAGAGACAGACACAGACACACAGTCACACAGACAGACACACAGACAGACGCACAGACATACATCCAGACAGACACAAACACAGGCAGACAGATACACAGAGAGACACAGACACAGACAGGCACACAGTCAGACAGACACACAGACAGACACAGATGCACAGACACACACACAGACAGACACACAGACACACAGACACAGACACACAGACAGACACACAGACATACATCCAGACAGGCACACACACCGACACACAGGCAGGCATACGCACACAGACAGACGCAGGCACACAGTCAGACAGACACACAGACAGACACAGACAGACACACAGACTGACACACAGACACACAGGCACACACAGACAAGCACAGACACACAGACACATTCCCCTCTGCACACAGGGTTGTGGATGTTGCACCACGGCACAGGTGTGTGTGTGTGTGTGTGTGTGTGTGTGTGTGTGTGACACATCTTGCCACCGGCCACCCTTGGGAGGGAGCGGAATAGCGAGGGGCAAGAGGAGTCAATTTTAGAATTTAAGATAGTGATAGTTGTACTTGGGAAAGACCATTTAGATCAAGTCCAACTGTTAACCCGACTGTTAACACTCTCCAACTGTTAAACACTGCCAAGACCACCACTACACCACGTCCCTCAAGCACCACATCCATCAACCTTTGAAATACCTCCAGGGATGGTGACTCAACCACTTCCCAGGGCAGCCTGTTCCATCACCTTTCTTCCAGGAAAAATTTTTTTCCTAACATCCAATCTCAGTTTCCCCTGGCACAGCTCGAGGCCATTTCCTCTTGTCATTTTTCTGGTTACCTGGGAGAAGAGACCAACCCCGTGTTGTCCCTGAGGGTCTCCACTGATCCTCAGCCCTTCGAGTGCCACTTCTTGGCTGTGCACAGCAGTTAGGGTCTTCCTCCCCCCCAAAATCTGGGTTGGAAAAACAGATTGTCTTGTTTTTAAGTGGGTGTTGATGAGTTCAGCACAACCCTGGAAAGCTGTGCTTTGTTTGCGGTACCTGTAGAGCCAGGACATTGTATTTTGTTCCAAAGTGTTTGCCTCAGTCAACCCTTTTCCATCACTGATTTACAAATCATCCCAGTTTTCCTTACCCGTTTCATATCTTTCTCACATATCTTTCTGATTGCCAGGGGCTCCTCAGTTAATTTTTCTCCCTGAGAGTGGTTTTCGTGCTTCTGCAGTGACTTTTCCCAAGCAATTAAAGCCAAGAATCAAATAATTCTGACTTAAAACTTGTCTTGCTTTATGTGTGAGACAAGTTTTCTGCAGAACAGAGGGAATTTCAGTGTTATGGGTAGCACAGGGCCCAGTTTTACATTGCCAAACAGATAAAAAGGCAGTTCACTGCTTGCAGTTCGCAGTTTAGCACTTAATTAAGTAATTGCCCGTTAATTCAAACACCACTTTGTGCAACCGTCTTTGAAAAAGTCCTGCCTAAAAGCAAGAAAAAAAAGAGAAGAAATTAAAATGTTGCTTTTCTTGCCTGATTTTAATTACTCCTCTTATCTCTGAGCAAACGTAGAGCCTCTGGACCGCAGTGCGGGGCAGCAGAGGTGCAGGGGAGATCCCAGCACTGGATGCCTTTAGGAAGTCATTAATATTATTTGTATAATTAATTGATTTCCAGGTCCCTCCATGTTGCCCTCCTCATGCATTTCAAGCATGACTCACAGAAATGGCATCTCCAGGAGCAGCCCTGCTGTGTTTCATGGGTGGTTTTGACAACAGAGATGAACTGAGGACTTGGAACCCACAGTCCTGACCTGGAATTTGTGCTCATCTCCCTCCCTTGTCCCAGAGGGAGAGGGGGTGGAACATCTTGGGATCTTCTGATTGCCATTGATCCGAGAGGATTTGCTGAGCAGTGGCTTCATATCATGTCTGCATGCTCCTTGATAGATTATTTCAATCTAAAAAAAAAAAAGCAACAAACCGTGTCTTGAGAGGTGGTAATCAGATGCTCAGACCTAACATCCCTCTATCTTTCAGCCATCTTGGAGCTGTTACCAGCATTTCATTAAAAAAAAAAATAAAAATCATGAAACATAAGGAGAACCATGAGCTTTAAGAAAAATTAAAAGCTGTTGTTTTTTTAAGCTCTTTTTTCCTTTTCCATTTCTTTGGATGTATGAGAGAACTGAATCACATTTTCATCTTTTTTTTTTTCTACATCTGTGGGGGCTAGACAGTTATTTCTTTAATATGGGGTATAGGGTGTGGGGAAGAAGTAATAAATTGAGATTTCCAGGTGGTAACACGACCAAAAGAAAACCCAAACCCATGGAAACTCATGGCAAGATGGTGAGGTCTGGTGATGCTGCCTCATGTCCTGTGTTACGTGCAGGAGTGGGAGGGAGGTACCTTCCTTCAGGTGCCATGCCAGGCATTGCCCCTCTCCCTTCCCATGATTTCTGGATGTGGGATGGCCACATCTGAGGACAGAGATGTGGGAAAGGGTCTCCAGGAAGGAAAACACAGGCAGGGATGATACCCACGCAGCCCATTAGCACTGGTATGGATGGGACCCTCCAAGAGCACGCTCTGCCAGTGGGTGCTGTTTGTAATTGACTGCACTGATTAATTTAAAGTTTGTTTCCTGGCATGGGTGGTGGTGCAGCATCCAAAGGTGGATCTGCACGTGTCCCAGTGGACATGTGCACCCATCTCCTGCCTGTGCTGGGATGAGGCTTTGCCTGGGCAAGCAGTGGGCAGGAAAGTGGCTTTGCCAGCAGAGCAAGCAATGACTTCAGGTCACTGTTGCTGCACCCAACCTGCTTCTGTTGGGGCCCCAGGCTCAAACCAGCTGCTGTAGGATGTGTGTGATTGGAAGGGGAATCTTGTGGATCCAGAAGAACATCCTTTTGTTGCAGGATCATAAGCAAAACCACCAAAGAGTAGAGATGGATCCAGCAGCCCTAGGGAGCGCCTGCACTGCTGGAACCACCTGCTTCATGTAGCATTGTCCTAGAGTCAAATAAAAGTTTTCTAGGAATAAAAAAAATATCAAATTACTTTCTTTTTCTTTTCCTCCAAGGCTTTTTTTGCCATCTTCGTGCCAGATCGCCAGCAGGAATTCCATGACCTGGAGCAATTTGATCTAATGCCATGAGAATGCTTTGCTCTGCACACCTTAGGAAGTGCAAAAAGGAAAAAGGAAAGAAGGCAGAGCCCTCCCAGTCACATCAAAGCCAGCTGCCTCCTGTCCTGACAAATATCCTTAACCTCCACAGGTGGAGGGCCTGTATTTCTTCAGTCTTTTTTCCTTGGGTAAGTCCAGGCATGTGTTATTAGCAGCTCAGATTTCTTTGGCCAGAGTGTTTTGTTGCAGATACATCCAGGTTCAATCTAAGCAATATTTCTGATCTGTGTAGGCTTCTAACTTGATTCTGCATCTTTGGAAGTTACAAAATGATTTGAACTCTTCCTGTTCTGTTTCCTGGATGTCAGCAGAAATTTTTTTTTTTTTTTCTTTTTAAATAAATAAAAACTGCAGCCTCCACCTGCAAAGTTTGCAAAGAAGAAACAGCAGCATCACAGGAGCATGAGAAAATATTGCTGATTAAAACCAGAGCAAGAAACGACAGAACAAGCAATTTTTTTTTTTTTTCATTGCAGAATTCCCAATAAAGTGGCTGGTAAAATGGGACCAGCTGCACTGAATACTTCTTCCAGTGGCATACAGGCCTGGTCATGTGCTTTTGACCCAAAACTTTAAAACCAGTGTAACAATTTAATTTTTCATGTTGTGAGACATGTCTCACAGCACAGCTTTTCCCCCACCTCTGTCTGTTTTGACAAAGCAAAATAAGTTTGTGCTATCCTTGGCTTTCCTTGCCTCATTTTTCTCTTCTTCCTGCGTCTCATTAATACACAAGTGGTATTAAATAATAATGATGCCAGTAGTGGCCTCTGCTGTGCCTCTGTGTTTCCTCCCTTTTGCTTCGAGGAGCAGATGTTCCCTGTCTTTGTTTTCTGCCACCAAACAGGGACTTTGTCCCTTTAACCTTTGATAAGGTGCTTTAATAGTCTCTGACGTGAGATTTTATCAAAAGCCTTGGCAAAAGACAAATCAATGCTATCTGCCTAGCAGCTTTTATTAAATGTTTCCATCGTGTTTTACAGCAGTTCAGGGAAATGCAGCTTCCTCTGTGCTTTTTGCAGGCTGCTTATCCCGTGCTTCCTTTACCCATCTGCTCTCTCCCCAGCCCCAGGGAACTCGGGCTGGGCTGAGCCCCCCTGCACCCAGGAGAGCATCCCCTGGGGTGGGGGAGCACCTATGGGCTGGGGTCCTGAGCAGGGCTCTGCAGTCCTGGGTGATTCTCCAGCACAAGCCCCTGACCAACTTTCAGTGTGTACCAACCAAATGGGGTGATGCTGTCTACCCATGCTTGATGAGGTTTGAAGAGTCTCACCTGGACTTGGATTTTCCAGTGAATGCTGATGCAAGATGGGAAGGGCCACCTCCCTTTTTCTACCTATTTATTTGCCTGGGCACCTGTACAGCTCGTACAAAAAGCCATCAGCCCTGGGTTGGGGTGGTGAGGGCTCTCCTAGAAGAGGGCAGGCTAAGCTGAAACTCAGGTGGAAGCATTCCTGGCTCCAGAAAGCCTCATGGAAACTTGGGAAGGTGCCACTTTGTGGCTGGGACATGTGTGCTCACAGCCTCTTGCAAGGTCCTCTTGCAGCATTAGGAGTGGCTTCTGCTGAAGCCCCCTTGGCTTTACCCACCTCTCTCCAAAATTGCATTAGATTTGGTATTCTCACTCTTGCCTTGGATGTCTTGACATGGTTGACATCCTCACCGTGTCACACCTTGGGAACATTTCACTACTTCTGCCAGGCTGGGGCAGCAGACACTCCAGAGCTGCTCTTCATGCCTGGCCCTTGGGTCACCACATGGAAACCAAAACAAAAACCATGAGGCAGCCTCTGCCACGCTGCCTGCAGCCCTCCTGCCCAGCCTGAAAGTGTCAGTGCTGTCTGCTTTGGTGGGTAAGCCTCGTGCCTTGCATTGCCCAGTGCCATCCTCCTTGTGTCCTTCTTCCTTCAGAGGGCTCCGTTTCCCCAAGCCAGGCTGAGCCAAAATGTACCATTCCTCCATGCCAAAAAATCTTTGGCAGGGATGTGCCCTCGGGAGATCCTCTCCTGCAGGTGGATGGCACCACCATGACCCTGTTATCACCACCCCAGGGCTGCTCCAGCCCCACACACAGCCCACACATCCTGTGCTTCTCTGTACCAAGATCCTTTCCAAGGTTTAAGACTATAAATAATCCAGGAGCCTCTCCTCCTCCCCAGCTCTGCGTGCTGCTGCCCTGCTTTGTTTCAGAAAAGAGCTGTGGGATCCTGCCAGCCAGACCTGAAGCCACCTGATACTGGGTTCCCTTGGGATTAGCCTTGAACACTGACTTCCCAAATTACAGTCTGGAGGAAGGGGTGCAGCTGAGCTGAGCCAGCGATCCAATTCCAGCTGCTGGCACTCTCTGAAACATCTGCTTTGTCTGCATCATGCTTGTTGATGGAGCTGTGAGCAGCTCCCAGCACGTCGTTTGGGAATATAAATTGAGTTCCTCCAGGCTGGAACCACCTGCTTCAGATGATTTCTTTGGCAAGGAGTTTTCTTACACTCCATCCAGGGTTTTTCTGCCTCCCACTGCTGCCAGCCCTATGGACTAGCTGCAGGGGGGGTTGGTATGGGGGGTGGGGGTTTAGGTGGCCCCATGGGGGAAATGCTGTCCTTCTGCTGTAGCAGGAGGCAAATGTGCAGTTTAAAGTATGTAATCATAGAATCAAAAGCAGGTTTGAGTTGGAAGGGACATTTAAAGTTCATCTAGTCCAACCCCCCCAGCCATGAATGGGGACATCTTGCAGTAGATCAGGTTGCTCAGAGCCCCATCCAACCTGACTTTGAATATTTTCAATAGGGCAGCCACAGCTTCTCAGCAACCCATTCCTGTTTGTCCTGTGTCTCACAAAAAAAAAAAAAAAAAAAAAAAAAATTCTTCCTTTTGTCCAATCTAAATCTACCCTCCTTCACCTTAAAAGACCTCTCAGACCCCCCAGGAGTGATACAGAGGTGCTAGGGCTTCAGCCAGAGGAGCTACCTGAGTGCCATCAAGATAGAGGTGGGATGTGCTCCTCTCCTCCACCATCCATGGGCTGAGCAGCTTCACCTCAGACTCTGCCTTGCTTTGGGTGTTCTGGTTTTTGAGGTGCCAGGCTGATGCTGATCTGTGGGTAGTCAGATGTACAAGCAAAGGAGCAGGGAGCTCCCAGGGCAAGCAGTGGCTGTGACAAAGAGCAGAACAACCTCTGCAATCCCTGCCTGTTCTGTCTGCTGGAAACCAGAGTAGTGGTAGTGGGTGTTGCTGCCCCCAGTTTCCTTTTCCCCTCTGCAGGGTGACATTCAGGTCTCCAGGTCTGTCCCTGCCTCTGCCCCTTCTTCAACCCCAGCATTAGATGAGCATCTAATCAGGATCCATCAAACCCACCTGAACTGCTGGCAAAGCAGAGGTGAATCCCACTCTGGGATCATGCCAGCTGGGCACTGCAAAACTTGAGAAAATGGGGAAAAGTGATTTGAACACCCAATTCCTCTGCTGGGAAGGAGGTTTCATGTCAGGAAAGCTCTCCCAGGGCTGCAGGCAAGGTGCCCTGGAAGAGGGCTTGATGCCACCACTTGTCTCCCTGGGGATCACCAATATTCAGTGGTTTATTTTTCCCTTTGGAAAAGCAAAAAGAAACCAAACCCAAAGCCCTAAGCATGGAGGGGGTTTGTGGTTTGCTCTCCTCCAGGGGCTGAACATGATTGTGTTGCCACAACAGTCTCAGAGCAGAGGAGGAACCTGAACATCTCCCTTGCACCCAGTGCAGGGTGCTGCAGGGCAGCAAGATTTGCTGTGCTGAGCCTGCAGGTAGTGACTCCCTCAAGAAACTCCTGGAAATCCCCCAATTTACATACAGTGAGAGAGACAAAGGGTGTTTCATGGGGAGAATTGGTGGATCTGCCAGGAGAGGACTGAGACCACTTCCCATGGGGCTGGACATCCCACCCTGCTGGGATGTGGAGGTGCATGCTGGAGAATGGCAGGGCTCCCCACAACCTCTGCACCCCCAGATGCAGCCCAGCACTCAGCAGGCACACCCAGCTGGGCTGGGAGGGGCTGTAATGTGGTCCACATCCTCCTAAAGGGCACTTAAAAAAATCACCAAAAGATGCAGGGAGAGCAGCGATCACTGCGATCTTCCAATCCATTTCTTTCCCATCCCCTGCACCCCACTACAGCACCCCCACCCCACTTCTCTGCAGCCAGTTCTGAGTGCATTTTCCCAGGCTTTGTGCCCAGGACTGATATTAAGAAAACTCTCCATGGCAGCACCTGCTTTTGTAGGACCTCAGGCAGCAGGATAAGCCTGTGGAAAGAGGGGAATGCTCGGGGCAGCTTGGGGGTCCCTGGGGAGACAGATGGGAAAGCAGAGGTGGCTGATGGGCAGTGTTTTGGGATAAAAGCAGCAAAGGGAAAACCAGCAAACAGCCCCAGCACCAGCTGCTTTGATTTCCAGAAATGCAATTAACACCCACCCTGATGCAACTCCGTGCTGGAGAGCAAACCAGCAGGAAATGCAAAGCTTTGCCCCAAGCCCTGTCTGCTGCTTGCTCAAGTTGATGCCTGTGGAGTCCAAGGAGTCACTGCAGAGCCAAGTCTGAGCCTTGTTTTTAACCCAGTTATTTGATGTAATCCAAGCTTTAGAGCCAAACCTGGCTCTGACTCATGTTCTTATCACTGCCCATATGTCTGCAGTGTAACTACTGATAGTTACACTATAGAATAGATCAGAAAAATGGGGTAGTCCCCCCTTTTTATTTTTTGTTAGTTTAATCTGGGTGACTGCAAAAGGTGGTGTGAATGTCAGAGGGTGAGATGTGGATGTGGAATAGGTGGACTGGAACAGAGCAAGGCAGGGGGGCTGCGGGCAGGTTTTCTTGTGCCACTTAAATTGCCACCAAAGGTCAGCCTCGTGTGCATCCCCTGATGCTCAGCAGATAGCACCAGTGATGGAGCACTGAACCCCAACCCAGGCCTCCAAATGTGGGCAAAGACCACGGGTGCTGGGCTGGCTCTTGGTCATAGATTCATACAATGGTTTGGATTGGAAAGGCCCTTTAAAGGTCACCTTGTCCAACCCCCCCTCTAATGACATCTTCAGTTAGATCAGGTTGCTCAGAGGTCAGTCACCAGGACTTTGAATGTTTCTAGGGACTGAGTACCTACCACCTCTCTGGGCAACCTGTTCCAGTGTTTCACCACCCTCATCATAAAAAATTCTTCCTTATATCCAGTTTATCATGCCCAGGGTGATCTTACAGATGCTTAACACAGGAAGGTCCTTCATGGCTTCTTGCTCTGCACCCTTAGCATCCCACCTGGGGGATGGATGACTTGACTGGGACTGGCAGGGTTTGCTCCAAGGGACTCTCCACTGCCAGGAGGCCCTTGCAATGCTCAGCACATTGGCTCCAGATCCTCCTGTTGAGTGAGACGAGTGCTGGTACTGGCAATGATAATATTTTAGAGGTGATCTCCTTGAACAGAAAACGATGTCCCAGCGAGTCATAGACCGAGGAAGCAGAGTTCAGGGTAGAAAATTGCTTTTAAGTTCAGCCATCTAAAATACCAGTGTTTAGTTTTGCTTCTAAAACTTTCCTAGTGTGAGCAAGAATCACCTCGCCCACCCACCCTCACTAAATATTTAGTCATTTTTAACAAGTTAAACAAAGCCCTTTGATTGGATTTATGCTAATGGCTCCTCCGTAGGCATTTCTGATTCATTTACATTTCGTTTTAAAATTGCCCGTGTACGTCGCCGATTCTCAGCAACACCATTAAGCAGATAAAAAGAACAAGTAACAGGTCACAGGCGCCACAAGGTGGCAATAGTTGAAGAGCAATTTTCTTCTGGAGGAAAAGATCTGGGGTTGGCCAGCAAACCATCTCTGGAAGGGCAGAGCAGTGCTGTGCATTAACCTCTGCTCTGCCAGGGGGGTTTGCATGGGATGAAAGGAAAGGAGGTTTTGTGTGAGGGGTTTGGGGGGGGTCGTTTATCCTTCCACACGGTGACAGGGATGAAGGAGGATGGAGAAGACATGAAAGTTGTCCAAGGTCACCCAGCAGTGTCCTGCCTCCAATTTCATGGGTTTTTTTTGTGCAAAACTCGATGCCTGAAATGTCTGGGAGGCACTGCTGGAGATGGAGTGGGGTACCCACAGCCTCTATGGGTGTGTGGGTTGGGTTTTACTGAGGCTGAATCTCGCAGTCTGGCAGCTGAGCTGAGCTGCTGCATGCCCCAGCTGATTTGTGGGGCCAAGGAGAAGAGGTCTGAGCCACACAGCACCCCCAGACCCAACACAGAAGGTTTTTCAGTGGGTGGGAGAGTCCCTGATTCTGCTGGACAGGTGTGATGGGTTGACCCAGGCTGGACCCTGTGTACCCACCAAAGCTGCTCCATCACTCCCCTCCTCATCTGCACAAAGAAGAGGAAATCTGGACAAGGAAAGACAACTCAACAGGGTCATGGGCAAAACAGACTCCACTTGGGGGAATTAGTTTATTACAAATGAAATCAGAGTAAGACAAGGAGGAATAAACCCAAATCTTAAAAAAACCTTCCTGCCACTTTTCCCTTCTTTCCAGGCTCAGCTTCCTTCCCTGCCTCCCCCCACAGTGGTGCAAGGGATCAGGGTTTATGGTCAGTTCATCACACGTTATCTCTGCTACTCCTTCCCCCTCAGGAGAGGAGTCCTTACACCCTTCCCCTGCTCCAGCATGGGGCCCTCCCATGGAACACCTGAACATGAACCCCTCTGACATGAGTCCTGCCCATGGGCTGCAGTTCTTCATGGTCTGCTCCAGTGGGTGCAATCCTTCAGGAACAGACTGCTCCAGTGTGGGATCCTCTCTCCATGGAGCCATAGGTCCTGCCAGGAGCTTTCTGCAGTGAAGGATTTCCACAGGGTCACATTTCCATAGGCATCCACCTGCTCTGGCATAGGGTCCTCCATGGGCTGCAGGGAGACCTCCTGCCTCACCTTGGGATCTCTGCATCCAGGTCTGGAGTCCTCAGAGCAGGGAAGATCTGGATTTGTTGGAGTGGGTCCAGAGGAGGGTCACAAAAATGATAAGAGGGATGGAACAGCTCTCCTGTGAAAAAAGACTGAGTTGGGGTTGTTAGGCTGGAGAAGAGGAGGCTCCAGGGAGATCTTATTGCAGACTTCCAATGTATAAAGAGGGCTTAAAAGAAAGATGGACAAAGACATTTTAACAAAACCTGTAGTGACATGACAAGGGGTTTTAAAGTGAAAGAGGGTAGCTTTAGGCTGGACAGAAGGAATAAATATTTTACAGTGGGGATGGTAAGACACAGTCATGGGTTTCCCAGAAATGTTGTGTTTGCCCTGTCAGTGGAAATACTCAAGGTCAGGTTGGATGCAGCTTTGAGCAGCCTGGTCCAGTGCAAGATGTCCATGCCCATGGCAGGGGGCTGGACTAGGTGAACTTTAAAAGTTGTTTTCAACCCAAACCCTTCTTGGATTCCATGTCCTAGCTCTGGCTGTGCTAGTGATGGACTTTCTGCTTGCACAGAGGGTGTGCCCACCATGTGAGATGGGAAGCAGAGCCCAGCACTGGGCATTCAGGAGAGATGTGGGTGGCACTGAAGGGGATGAGGCAGCAGACCTGCAGGTCTCCATCTTCCCCAAGCAGCTTCATCTCCCCCAGTGCTGGAGCTGACCTGACACTGCTGAGCAGCAGAGCTGGAGGCTGAGACCTCTGCAATGTCCTCTTTGAAGTAAAATCCCTCCTCAGCTCCAGCCTTCATGTTCCCTTGGTTGAGCTGCCTTGATTTTTCTGCTTAATACAAAAAGAAGTGCAATGGTTTGACTGAGAGTAGGAAGGGCATGAACTCTGTCCACAAACCTGGGATCCTCACCAGAACAGCAACAAGTGGAGCACCAGAAGCTCTCCAAGAGCAATCCTCAACCATGAGAGATTTTATTCTGGAGACAGAATCAACTTCTGCTCATTAAAATGAATTCAGGCTTGCAGGAAAAGCCTGACAGCCTGGGATGAGGTGTATGGCTACAGCTTCCCTGGGCTGGCAGCACCATCTGTCTCTGCCTTCACCACCTCTGGAGGGCAGGGGTGTCACAAATGGGGCTAGAGGAAGATGTTCAGCATCCTCTTGGCAGGTCTGTCACATGTGCAGGTGCCTCTCCAGCCCAGGGCTTTCCCAACCATCCCCCCCTCACTCTGCTGTGGGGAGAGACTGGGACAGAGAGAATGATGCTGAAGAGCAGGAGATGAGAATAAACCAAGGGAGAGGCATGACAGCCTGGCAAAAGAGAAGGTTCTCACTGCCTGGTCCTGGCCATAGGAATGCCACCTCATGGGGATCCCAACCCACTGGGATGAATGCTGGGAACCTGGAATTGGATAACCTGTGGACAAGGCAGGAGTCTCTGCTGGTTTAAGGCTTCCCCAAGAAGATATTCGATGAGTGATGGGAAGTGGAGGGCAGTGAAGGAACCACACGGTTTCCTTTTTCTCTGTAATAAAAGTTAAATGCAAAAGCTGTGTTAATGCAGTGGGATTTGGCATGCATTGTGCTCTCCAGATGATGAGGCAGAAAGGTGATGCCCTTATGGGAAGAGGAGTCAGGAAATGGAGGAGGTCTTGCAGGAGAACCCAAAACTCCATCTCTATGGGATGCAGCACACCTGCTGCTGTGTCCTGGCTCCCCTGAGGATCAGCAGCACCTGGGTGTCCAGATAAATTTTATTCAACCAGTGGGTGTTTCTAACCCTGAGGCAAACCCTGGTCCTGCCAGGACATCCAGCTCAGTCTGGCCCTGGGGTGAACCTGTGGCATCCATCAGCCTCAAAAGGGCAGGGTGGGTGGAGAGGTGGGAAGCAGACATCCCACTGGAGCTGCCAGCACCAGGTCCTTCTCCAGGGAGGTGGAGGTCTGTGGGCTTTGGAGACCAAGCCATCCCCAGCAAAAAAACAAAGTCAAAAAGGCCAAGTATGGATGTGATCCCCAATCTCAGCAGCTCAAAGATGGGTGGGATGCTGGGAGCAGGACCCTCCAGTGCTGTGCCAGAGGAGGCAGAGAGGTGGCAATGGGGAGAGTTGGGGTCTGAGCACAGGAACTCAGGGAAAGGGAAATCCCAAGAGAATGGAGGCCCAGCTAACAGCAGAGTGGTTTACACACCTCCCTTGGGCCACAGTGAATGGAGAGACGAGATCCAGTCAGTGAATCTGAAATCTCAGGGGATTAAATGATTACATTAATCTTTGCTTTCCCTAAGCTGTGGGAACAGCAACAGCCACGTGCTGGTTCCAGTCCAGAGCCCTCCATGCTAACTTCCCAAGGATTCATCAGGGAACTGGCATGAGCCCACAGTGTCCTGACACAGGGTTGTCCCTCTCATCCCCACCAACCCACACTTGCTTTCATCTGGTGCCTCTGGGGCAGAGTTGGGCATGGGCTGGAAGTGGAGCAGAGATGCTGTGGGATGGGAGCTTTGTTACCAGTTTTGGAAGTCCTGTTGGGCTAATAATTTCCTTGGCTGGAGTGCAGGGCCACCTCCTAGAGGGTGTCCATATGATGGTTTGCTGAGCCACCTCAAGGCAGAGAAGGTCCTTGAGGCCAGGAAGGTCCTCAAGGCCACCTGAGTGCCAGTGGATGTCAGAGCTAAGCAGGTTGGCCTTATCCATCCACCCTGATCTGTCCAGGCGTTGTCTGGAAGTGGCATTTCTCCTGGGTGTGCTGGTGATGGACACCACCAGGCTACATCCCTGGGCATGGTGCTGGTTGCTATTCCAAGCTGGGCCTATGCAGAAACCATGGGCCCCCATGGTCCTCTTACCCATGGGGACTCTTTCTGGGCAGGGACAGATGAAGATCTTCACCCCATGAAGGCAAGGCAGCCACAGTGTTGTGAACACTTTAATAATTACATTTATTTTAAGTTATGTGGGCTGAGATGCAACAGAGAGCACCCATCAGTGGACCACTCATCTCCCCAGCCCTTCAGGAAAGTTTATGGAACAGTTTGGCAACTTTTGGACCCCGGGTCCAGCTAAGGCATGCTGTCTGCCACACCAGTCTTTAATCCTTGACAAAGGTCCCTCCAGAGAGTCTCACAGGGAAAGGATGAGCCAAAACAGCTTCTTCTTGTCCTTGGCCCAACATTTCCAGCCACAGGGCCTCTCTTGCCCCTTGCAGCCACTCTCAAAGGCTGAATTTGCTTTCTGAGGGATGCTGTGGCTATTTGGCAGTTCCCTTCCTTGCTCTGCTGCAAGGTCTTGCTGCCCTGAAATCTTTCAGGGCTGGAGAGCCACAAGGTTTGGTGGGCTTGGGTATCTTGTGGGGTCTCCTCCTGTGGGTAATTCTGGGGCAAAACAGCTCATGTGAAGGCAGGTGCTGGACAGGTCAGGGTCAGATGGATGCTGTGTGGGGAGAGCCTGATGCCTGCATCTGCCCAAAGGAGCAAGAGGAGCAAGTGGGGGAATGTGGGTCATGAAACCTCTTCTCCTCTTACCACCATCCCTCTGGTCCACAAATGCTTACAATTGCAAGCCAAAATTATGTCTTCATTCCTAATCAGGAATCAGCCTCAACCCTCCTGATTCCTCTCTACCTCTGAGGATCTGGGTGGAGGAAGGAGCCAGCACAGAAACACAAGGGGTGTGCCTCCCTGATTTCCAAATTCCCTGACTATGAGCTCTTTTCTGCCCCTGATAGCAGTCAGGAGTAACATCATATGGATGGGGAGGAGGGGAAAAAGCAGACGGAATTATTTTATTGTTTTGTTTTAAAGCCCAGAATCAATGTTTACACACCGGAGGTAAATTATTTATACACATAATGTTATAGGTTTCACATCGCTGGCTTTTATTAGCATTTGGCAAATAAGAAATCATACCTGACCTACTTGTACAAACCCTTCTCGTGCCTCTCCATGATGACAGCATGGCTGGGAGGGGAAAAGGTGCTCACCCCAGCCCAGCTGTGGGGATGCTGGGGCAGTGGGAGAGCCAGTGGAGGGTGAAGAAATGTCTCAGCACCTCCTACAAAGCATTTTGCTGCTTTAGATTTGGGGGTGAACATGCACAAAGCGGGCTTATTTTTGAAAAGCCTTGCAAAATCCTGGCTACATCTGCCTTCTCTTGCAGGACGTGGCCCCAAGGGATTTATTTTCCTTGGACTGTGCCCTCTCCCTTCCCCAGGCTCTTCCCAGTGAGGCATCAGGAGACACAGGTAGGTTTTGGGGGGACAAGGTTTCTCCCCAGGAGGGGTGGCTGCATCAGAACCATCCACCCCCATACCACCCCAGCCTGACAGCCTCTGTTTCTCCTGAAAGACTCAGCCAGCCATTTCTAAACCAGCATGTCACAGGCACTTGAGATGACTTTCTTCTTGTCTCACAATTAATGCATTTTTTATAAAGCCCAGGCTCCAGTTTCCTTTCATGTTACCAGGAGGATATCCTATTTCCTCTTAGACTTCAGAAGGATTTTTTTCACCCAAAGTATTTATCTCTGGTGTCCTGTACACAGAGGGACTAACAGGCTGAACAGCTTGGCAAGGGTGCTGGAGCTCAGCTGGAGCCCACCCATGGGCATTTGCTCCATCCTGCAGCCATTTCAGCAGCTGGAACTGCAACCTTGGGCAGTGCCTGCTGCTGGCTTTGCAGCACAGGTGAGATTCAGCACCTTGTGCATCCCAGTGCCCAGCAACATTTCTCACTTCTGGTCCTATTTTCAAGAGAGGTGTTCCACTTCACATCACACATAATGCTCATTAACCTGCCCCTGCTCAAAAAAACCCCAGCCCACACTTTTGGGGATGACTTGCAGAGCAGCTGAATGAAAAATACTTGTTGGTTAGTGAGGGATGGTTTGGTCCATCAAGCTGGGAGATGTCTAATCCTGTGGGTGATGGATTGCATTCAGATCCAAAGCCAGTTCATGGGCATGTGGACAGGGATGGGAATCACTGTTGGGATATGGACAGGGATGGGAATCACTGGTGGGATATGGACAGGGATGGGAATCACTGGTGACCTTGTCAGGCTGAAGGAGTGGGACCATGTGAACCTCATGAGGTTCAACAAGGTAAAGTCTAAGGTCCATCCTCAGTAGCCATGCAGGATGCAGGATGAGGGATGAAGGGATTGAGAGCAACCCTCCAGAGAAGGACTTGAAGGTTCTGGTGAATCAGGCATGAGTTGGCAAAGTTTGCTTGCTGCCCAGGAAGCCAAGTGTGTATCCTGGGCTGCATCACAAGAAGTGTGGCCAGCAGGTCAAGGGCCCTTCTACTCCTCTCTTCTGAGACTCTACCTGGAGTGCTGTGTCACCTTCTGGAGTCCTCAGGGTAAGGACATGGAGCTCTTGGAGCAAGTCCAGAGGGAGGCAACAATGATAATCAGAGGGCTGGACACCTCTGCTATGGAGGCAGGCTGAGAGCTGGGGTTGTTCAGACTGAAGAAGAGGAGGCTTTGAGACCTTATTCTGGCCTTCCAGTACTTAAAGGGGCCTGTAAGAAATATAGGGACAGGCTTTTTACCAGGGCCTCTTGGGACAGGACAAGGAGAAGAGTTTCCAACTGAAAGAGGGTAAATTCACTAGAAAAAAAAAAAAATCACATAGGAGAAAAACCCAAACAAACAAGGGTAGTGAGATTCTGGCACAGGTTGCCCAGGGAAGTTGAGGATGCCTCATCCCTAGAAGTGTTTTTCAAGGTCACAATGGATAAGGTTTTGAGCAACCTGATCTAAACCAAGATGTCCCTGTCCTGGCAGGGGGGTTGGTAAAGATGAGCTTTAAGAAGTCCCTTCCAACCCAGCACTTTGTAACCTATGAGTTAGTTGCTCTTTCAATAGTCCCCAGAGAGAGGGGCTGTGTCCATGCCATGTCACAGGGGTGCAAAACATGCACCAGGATTCAGCCAATCTCTGCAGCCACCAAAGTGTAAAGGAAGCTCTTGCTAAACTTCTGACCAGCAATTTACCCCCAGTGCTCCTTATCTAAAGCAGAAAAGGTGTGTTGAGACACTTTAACTTCACTGGCTCCTTGTAATTGATGGAAGATTACCAGGAGCATGTTTTTGCAGGAAATATTTTCTAAGGCTAAACAACATTTGATGAGGGTGTGATAATAAATTACCAAGCATATATCTTTGCAGCTACTCCAAATAATGAGCATTGGTTTGCCCTTCCTATGTGTTGTTTCCATAGAAGCAGAGCTTAACCTTTTAAGTGGGGATTATAAAGGCACCTAATTCAATTAAAATTAGACTTCAAGCATATCAGCACTTAATACTCAAGTTATTATGTGATTGGATATAGACATTGTTGTGATTGACAGGCAGCATGGTTTCCATCTGAGCCAGCTGGTAAAATAGCATTGTGGTGGAAACTCTTAGGGTTTTCCTACACATTTCCCTGTGCAGTCAACTAATTGGTAGCTAATTCCTCTGAAATATGGGAATGCAGCACAGAACACATGAACGCACATGGAATTAGTTATTTATTGTAGGTTTTCTTTTTTGAACTGACAAAGAGGGTTTCCCAGAGATTGATAACACGACACAATGTTATACACCATTTCACAACTAGTCCCTTGTCGCTTTATTAAGAACATAGTAATTTAAAAATATCTAAATATTTACATATTAATAAAACATATATACAGAAGATTGAGACATTTTTACCTAAATATGGAATGATTTTTTTTTTTCTTCTTCTCTCTAATAAAACCTATAAAAAGATTTCTGAAGAAAGTCTGAACAGTAGTCACAGTAAGTAAACACAAATGCAATCTTCCAAATTTACAAAACGTGGATTCCATTGCTGAAGGGTTACAGCATGGACACCATGGGCCAGTGTCCCCTGCCTGATGCCAACTCTAAGCCACAAAGGAAGGAAAGACTCAAATTTTAAGGTTTGCAGTGCACATTCGATCTATTCCACAGTTTCAGAGAGAACATGGTCATTCCTAGAAGTCCATGGCAAGGGGGAGGGGAAGGGCTGGGAGCCTGGTTTCTCAGGTGCCCAAAGAAGAAACTGCTCCTGCTGGCTTCAGTGTTACTTGTGGGCACTCAGCAGTGCCTGAGAAAAGAGGCTTTAGGATTGTTAAAAAAAAAAAGAGATATTAAATATTTTGAGAACCATCCGACTCTGTAATAGCACTTCTGTTGAGACACTCAAAGGCCAAATAGTTTAAAAACAAAAAAAGAAAAAAAAAAAAAAAAAGATGAGCCTAAACTATACACAGGGAAAGGAAACACAATTGTAAAGGCTCTAGCAAACTCTCCTTCCAGTTGCAGAAAACATGCCCAAACTGCCTGGTGATCGACAGATGTTGCAGTTAAGACCTTCTAGAATTTTTCCTGACATTTTTAAAGTGAATTTAGTGCTGATGAAAGGTGCAGAGTGAAGGTTTGCATGGAGGGCTGCGTACAACTTTACCTTAGCCCTGACCTGAAAGGCCCAACCCTTTCAACATCTAAGTGGGTAGTGCAATTTCTTGATCGATTTCACTCATTTCAGCTGCTGAGATATCAATAGAGTTCCAGTCAAAAGGTGACTCTTATTTTTTTTTTTTTTTTTTTTAAATAGGTGAATGTTGTCGCCAAGGGCAGTGGTTGAAAAAATCACAGTGTGCAGACCCTCTTCCAGGAACCAGCAAACTAATATGTTTCCAGATTGAGGTGTCAGGGCAAACTCAGGGGGGTGGGTGTAGAAGCAAGGGGACAATGATCACCTCCAGTGATCTGCACTGCAGAGATGCTTGAGAACCATCCTGCTAGGACCATGGAAGGGAAATTGTTTGAGGAATACTTTCTCCTTGCTGTAATTAGGAAACTGGGCATTTCTGTGAGGAATCCTGCATTATTTCCTACTAAAGTCATGAGGATTTTTTAATGACAGCTGAGTAGAGCTGGTCATTGGTACCCCAGCAGCCAGGAAAGGAGAAGTGGGTCTGCAGAAGCAAAGGGCTTTGCTGAGTCAAATGCTTATCAAACAACCAAGGTTCCTGATGGGGAGAGATGTCACCCTGGTCCCCAGGGGCAGGAAGAGTCACCCAGCTGGGTGCATTCACCTCTGCATGGCTGAAGATGAAAGATCTGCTGACAAGCATACAATCATGTGGAAAAATACAATCATGGAGGAAAACCAAAGCCAAGAGAACGTCTTCAGAGTGGATACCCCTCTAATTGAATAACACATTTGATATAGAGGGAAATCATCTTTAATTAAGATGAAGAACAATGAAGCAATCTGGAGGTCTTGTTATTTGAGGTTACATGGAAAATGAATGAAACAACACAAACTTGAAGGGCAAAGAGGATGTCCACGTCTTGCAGTGTGCTGAAGTTCTCGTGCTGATCTTGTAGGAACTTTACTCAGAGGAGAGGATGTTTCTATCTGCTAAGAACACTGATGCAGGATGTGAAATTCAAGCTGAAAAATCTGGGTTTGCATCCAACAGATGATCTGTTGTGGTGTCAAAAAGGCTACCTGAAGGAAGAAAAAGTTAGAAGAAATCAGTTTAAAAATACAGACATTTAAGAAATCAGTAATTTGCAAAAAAGAAAAGTTAAAATTATGTATATTACATATTTGAGTTCTAATTTGTGATGGGGCTGAACTGCTGTTGTGTACACAGGCAGTGGCTGCTCAGTGCCACTTAGAGCAGAGTTCAATCAGCTAAAGAAAAGCAAATTAAATAGATTTTTTCAAATACAGAATTTGACAGCAAAGTTTTCCACAAAATGTATAGTGCACCCCACTTCATATATAAAATGCTGCATTAAACTTTGGCACAAAGTAAACTACAATGCTCACCTCTTTGAAGCTTTGGTTCTGAAGAAGGGAAAAAAGCACCACATGAATTTTAAACCTAAAGTAGGTACTTTGGGATGTGCTTTGCAAAAAAAATCCCCACCACTCCACAGCAGTTTAAATACATATGGGAGAATACATGCACACACATATATATGAAGGTGCATGGTATGATTATATCTCATCTTTTTAAAAGCACTTTAAGAATGTGCTTTTTCTAAACAGAACAATGAAAGAAAGACAGAAGAATTACAACAAGAGTGCTAAGAACACAGGGCAAACAGGAGACAGACATCAATCAGCCTGAGAGGCAAATACAACCTAATGAAAAGGGAAGACTCGTACAATCATGCACTGAAGGGATAAAGATTTATATTACAATAAAGGATTTATATTTAAGGTTTCAAAAAAGGTTTTCTTTTTCCTGAAGTTTCATTTTCTTGATATTGTATTTCAAGAGAAAAGGAGACAACCTTATATAGAACAGGATCATTGCTGTTTTCTTATCATCTGTTTCTTTACCAAGAGATTGCTCTCATCTTTTCACAAAGATGTATAACCCCTGGACCCAAGGATGGGGATGTTAGTGTTTCAGCTTCTTTTAGGGATATCAAAATTTTTTCTCATCTTGAAATTAACCCCAGCGTGGAGGAACTATACAAACTCTCAGCACAGCTGTAGTCCAAAGCATGGCCATAAGGAGGGCTCTCTGATGGTCCTGAGCTGTATATATCTTTCTAATAAAATTTTCAAGTGGAAGATTGAAGAAAAGGGTGTTGCAGCTGGCTTACATTTGTTTCCACATGCAGAACTTATGGGTTATGCTTTCCTTTTGTTTCTTCTTTTAAACACAAAATCCAGATGCTTCGTGTAAATTGTAGACCAAAATAAGAGCCTTTTCACAATCCCAACTTATATAGAAAGACTCTAAAAGCTGCCACATCTTCATCCTGATAAAGATCTCACACCTCCCAGATTTCTGTATCACCAAGAAACTAATCAGTCTTCCCACTTAGTCCACAGTAATTGCCCCTGGAGCTGCCTGATCTGTCTCAGCTCAGGTCTGGACACAGTCTCCAGCTTTTGGTCAGTGCAAAAATTGAAAATGTGGAAGACTTGAGCTTTGATAACCTTTGTCAGAGACAGATCTTCCTAGTATTTTCTTGAGATTTATCTCCCAATGCACTGAAATTCTCAGCCAGTTGAACATCCACAGTTCTTCCAATTTACTTTAAACACCTTTCAATCAACAGCTTTTAAAGCAAAGGCTCTTTTGGCGCTGAGGGTGATTTTAAAATGGGAGTACTCAGAAGTGCTAAAATATAATTGGGCAAAAATGTCCTCCTTAGTTTTATGAGGTTGTACCAGCTCTGATTTTGAGTTCTAAGAGAGGATTTTGAAAACAAAATACCCCCTGCTCTCCTGAAAGTCCAGGACTTTGCTAATTGTGGGTACTGAGGGAGCAGGTTCAAACCCAGCTATAGGTACCTATACAATTAACTGCACTCAGAGCCCAGCCCAGCCAGCACCAAAAGAGAGACCCCTCCAAAGCTGACCTCAGCTGATAGGACTTTTCTGGAAGCAACACTTTTCCAACCAGGAATGACGAGCTGAGAGCAACCAGGCTTCTGCCTGAGGTGTCTCAAGCCAAGTGTCAGCCAGAGGCTGTGATCCAAAAATGCCTATGTTGAGCCATCACTAACCCACATATCCACAGGTCTTGCTCATAAAGCCTCCTGTGTCACAGGCAGGACTGCCTGAACAGGAAAGGCAGATTAAAGGCATCTGAGTTTTCCCTTTTATTTGGTACCAACACTTATAACTGACTCACATCATTCACTCAGAGTCCTTCTGCTTCTCAAGTTTGCTCAATTCTTGAGGACCAAGAGAGCAACCATCTGATGTCTGTCACAGACAGCTTCTGTATTCCACCTTTTCTTCCCATCAAGTCTCCTGCAAGATTCCCCCTCAAGCAATCCAGCCCAGGCTGGTTTTATTCTACCAACACAGCAGGTTATACACTGATCACAGAATTATAGAATAATTTATGTTGGAAAAGACCCTTAAGATCATGGAGGCCAATGGTAAACCCAACCCTGCCAAGTCCATCACTAAACCATGTCCCTAAACACCACATCTACATATTTTAAATACCTCCAGGAATGATGACTTAACCATGTCCCTGGGCAGCCTGTTCCAATGCTTGACAGCCCTTTCAGTCAAGAAATTTTTCCTAACATCCAATCTAAACCTCCCCCAGCACAACCTGAGGTGGTGATTTATCTGATATCATCTGTCATCTGCAAGTGAGGACCATTGTGCCAGGCACTGTACAAACACCCAGTCAGAGAGCCTCTTCCCCAGAGATTTTTCAAGCTAAACAGAGAAGACAGGTGAATAAATCTCATGATGGTTCTCTTCAAAGAACCTGTCAGTAACATCCCTTTTTAAACCAGTTATAGTAAAACAGGGAAAGCCCTTTGTAGAAGTTATATTCCACCCTTTTTGCTACACTCCTTGATGGAAAGCATCTGTATTTTGGCTCTCCATCATAATTACTGTCATTATACTGTCTGTATATCACTTTAAATAATTTGCTTCCAAGAACAGCATGATATTACATAGATACATGCTATAAAGAGGCACTTGCACACATATAATAATAGGTGTGATTCAAATGCTTGGCTTGCAGCCTGTGAGCATCACCTCCCCCACTGATGCAAACGGCAGCGTGGTTCATTTAGGCATCTTTCCACGGGCAGCATGGAGAAGTGTACATTGTACACAAATATTCCAGCATAGAAACTGCATGGATCAATACTTAGAGGTGCAAAGGCAAGGAGAGAGCAGTGGGGATCTGCTGTGGAGTGGAGAGGGAGTTGTCTTCTCTACCACAACCATCTCAGCACACTCATTTCCATCAGTGATGTACAGTCAATGCAAGTAGTAACTACAGAAACTGTGCTCAAAGAAAAGCAGAGCAATCCAATAATTCTGCTTCTTAACATGATTACCAGAGCAATGAAAAGATAACACCACGCCACACGAGCAACCTTTACTAGGGTCCTCTTGCAATGGAATTGCTTCCCTCCCTGATAACGGAAACGCACAGGATGTCACTTGGAAAAGACCTTTCAAACCAGAGCTTCCTGCATCTATTATCACAACCTTACCCTGAAATATTATTCAGTGGCTGGCCAAGAAAGCAGCACGGCAGCTCAGAGGCAGCGCATGCTCCCAGCCCCCACTGGGTCCGTGCCAGAACCAGACTATAGCTGCTTGTCCTTCCAACTGCTTCCCTGGTCCTATTCCTTAGTAACTGCACGTGCTCTGACAGTGGGATTTCACCCAGCAGTGCTCCATGGCTGGCAGCTGCTGCTCCTGCACACAGCAGTGGTGTGTGAAAGCTCCTTCTCCAGCCCTTATGCAAAAGAAATCAGACTGCACAAGGGGCAGATGCTGTGAGGGTACCAATATGCTCCTGTCCACCCCACAGCCTCCAGGTACCATGCCACGCCACCCAGCATGAGCACTGCACTGCAATACTAATGTCACTCATCTCCAGCCACCCTTTGTTGTTACACCTGAGGAACAGCATCAAAATGCACCATAATCTGTGACCTTATTTGTCTGCTCAAGACCTTCCCTGCTTTTTTTTTTTTTTTTTTTTTTTTTGGCTCCGAGGATAATGACAGCATCTTGGTGAAATGACAAGGAAATTACCCTGTAATGCAGGGAAAGGATCACCTCCCCAGACTCCAGCCCCACTGGATTTTCAGAGGATGAGAGCTCAGTTTCTATCATCAGGGCACCTATTGATGGACTGACTCTTAAAAGGAGGGTGCTTCAAATTTCAGTCTCACCCTGTCTTGATTTCAACATCACGTGCAACAGTCTGCAAAAACCTTATTTCCTAGCTCACACCACTGCATAGTGATGCTGCTGTTTAGCAGCTGTGAGGCTTTTCAGGCAGGGTGGCTGCACTTCAAGAAAAAGCAAATCAACACTTAACTAGCATATAAATATCTTGTGATCTTTCTGTGAACCCAAGATATTATTGCTAATACCTTGGACAACTGAACAGATGCTACAATACAAATTATTTCATCTGTCTCCACCAATAACTCTGTTAAGAATTCAAAAGCCTCCCAGAAAAACCAGCGCTGAGTGCAAGTCTCTGTCTGCCATAAGAAGAGTAACTCAGTGGCCTTATTAGCTTAGCTGCTACTGTGAACCTTGAGGTTTTATGAATATGAAATAGAGAAGGAAATTGTAAGATTCTGATGCATTTGTTCTTTAATACAGGCCATTCAAAACTTAAGATAGCTGGGTCCTGTCTGCAATTACCTGACTGTATATGGCACACCAGGATTATTGAAAACTGCTTTCTGTGCCATAAATAAATAAACACACACATTGGAAGCTGATAAAAATTTTAATGCATTTTACCTGTTTGTAGTAGAGAAATGTCCGGCTTCTCATCACAGTCAGTTGCCTCTGCTGATTACAAATATAAACAAGAAATCTCATTACTTTTACTGAATAGGGGAATGCGATTAAAAAGCTACATACTGTAGAGTGATTTTGCATTTTCTATCAGCTTTCCTCAGCTGCAATTTGTTATTGCCGAGTTAAAAACTCATTGCTTGGAGGAAAAGGTCATATAATAAAAATGCAGACTTGGAAGAGAGGAGTTGGGTATTAAGAAGCAGTTGTGCCAGCAATGGGATGGAGTTAACACTTGCTCTTTTTAAGGTTTTGGGATATCTGCATTACAAAAGGAGTTGCAATCATGTGATAAAATCAATGTAAGAAAAGTCCCCAGTGGTCCATGGAGGAAGAGCTTCTCAGGCTTGGTGCTCCACACTCCAACAGCTGTCATCATCTGATACCTATGGGGAAAGGGTGAATACCTCCACTTCTGCACCCAAACTTCCCATGACAACAAGCTCATTTTGCTGGGGATGGAATTAGTAGGGTAAGATGTCTTCAGAGATGCAGGTGGGCACTTGGCATGATTAAAAAGGCACACAACCACCCAGGTACAAAGGTGATTACAGTGTATATATACACACGTGCTTTCAGCCCACAGCTTATGCAAGATCATTTGACTTAATTTAGCCCAAGGTGAAGGAAGGCTAAAAGCTTAATTTGTTCATCTTGTATTTGCCACAGGCCAAGGGTATGCATAAAGAGAGTTAATTTGGCTCAGCAGATGCACAGCAACTTGTTCAGACTGTAGTACCAGCAAGTATGGATGGGAACTCCCATCAGGTTATAGGTGTGTAAGAGGAAATTGGTGCCCAACCTACACAAGCTCTACCCAAAATCCTTTTTCATCTTTCAACACTTCAGCATGATATTTAAGACCTTTAAAGCACAATGAGATCTTTGAGAGCACGTCAGCAAACTGCTCTCAGGTGTGGTCATAAAGGACCAGCCCATTACATTGTACACAATCAGTGTGGTGGATACACAGCTACTCACATGCATCCATTGCACAAGATCCATAGGGACCAAATCTGACCCAAATGCACTGAGGAATTTAGCTCAGCTCCCACTTGAGACCAAGCTAACTGTCCTGGTCACCTTTATCATGGCTCTACACATGAGGATATTGAGTTGTTTCCTTTATGATGACACTGTAAGAAGAACTAATCCAGCTTCTGATTTACATTGTGTAGATCCATCAACCCCTGGTTATCCATCCCTGGACCAAGACACTGCTCTCTCTCCCACGGGCATGGATGTCAGATTATTTTTTAACTACGTGCTCTCTACTCAGTTCTGCAAAATTAATGGAACCAAAGAAAACAGAAACAAACTAAAAAACCTATTACTAAGAAGCTTCCCTCCCACAGAAGATTTAAATAGAGAGCCCTGACAAGTACACAGCACAGACCTGCAGGTGACTCTGTGCCTTGAAGCAATAAATTTTTCTGCTTCCTGTGAAAAGCTGGCATGCTGAGCAGAAATAAATTACATACTTGGTACAGCTTACTGTGAAAGTCTTGAATTTTGGAAGGAATGGGTGGCTCATTAAAGTGGAAGAGGTTATCTAGGCTGGTTTGAATCTTGGTAAGGGTCTAGAGCAAAAGTATCATGAGGAGCAGCTGAAGGAACTGGTGTTGTTTTGTCCAGGGACAAGGAGGCTGAGGGGAGACCTTACCAGCCTCTACAACTACCTGAAAGGAGGTGAGGTGGGGGTTGGTCTCTTCTCCTTGATAACAAGCAACAGGACAGGAGGAAATGGCCTGAGGTAGCACCAGGGGAGGTTTAGATTAGATGTTGGAAGAAACTTTTTCACATTTCACTTTTTCACAAAGGTTATCAAACACTGGAATAGGCTGCCCAAGGAGGTGGCTGAATCTTCATCCCTGAGGGTGTTTAAAAGACATGCAGATATGGTGCTTGGGAACATGGTTTAAGCACTGGAATTGGTAGAGTTAGGTTAATGGTTGGTACAGCCAGGTTATGGTCAGACCTGATGATCTTACAGGTCTTTTCCAACCAGAAGGATTGTGTGATTCTGATTTTGTGGACTGGACTCCCAGTGACAGAAGAAGTGGATGTTCAGGGGAGAAGACAGCAGGGTTGAACAGCCAACAGCACAGACATACATGGCTAAAAACATCAGGAGTGACAGTGTGAGGCCAACTTTTAGCTTTGTTATGAAGAACTACCTGCACCAAGTGATTCTGCATCATGGCTGACAAAGCAGTAGCCAAACCCTGGGGTTGAAGAGACCCCAGGGAAAACAAGGGAAGTCAGAGGTGAGTGTTGGCAATGGGATGGAAAGTTTTCCCTCTGTTGTACCCAGGGTGTCAGGCTGTCTGCTCAAGTGATGGTTTTCTGGAAATCTCAGCAACTGCTGAAGTAGCTCCAGAGATGCAGTTACCTTTCTAACTGCTCTTCTAACACCTGGCTAAAGCTGATCTCAGAGGAAGGAATTAATACAGAAATAAACAAATGGAAGCTTTCACAAGGGAATGACTTGAGTCTCCAAATTTACAGAATCAGCCTTGTTTATAACAGAACTACCTGGCCACTTTAATCTGGCACAAGACTGATAGATGAGTTCAAGCTCTCCACCACTTTTTCCAGTCCTGTTCCTCATGGCAGCATAAACATTTAGATGGTCACCAAGATCAAATCTAGTTAAAGACTGACATTACCACATGAATGCTTATGCCAGCACCAGAAAGTGAGTGGGAGCATGCCAGATGCCCACAGAGTCTCTTTTCAATAGCTGCCTGAGTTGGTTTTATGAAATTGGATGTGTAACTGCATCTCCAGGTGAAGGATGACACAAAGTGCCCCTGTACTCAGCACTGGTGAGGCCACACCTCGAGTCCTGTGTCCAGTTCTGGGCCCCTCAGTTCAGGAAGGATATCGAGGTCCTGGAGCAGGTCCAGAGGAGGCAACTGGGCTGGTGAAGGGACTCCAGCACAGATCCTACGAGGAGAGGCTGAGGGAGCTGGGGGTGTTCAGCCTAAAGAGGAGGCTCAGGGGAGACCTCATCACTCTCTACAACTCCCTGAAAGGAGGTTGGAGCCAGGGGGGGGTTGGGCTCTTTTCCCAGGCAACTCTCAGCAAGACAAGAGGGCACAAGAGGTCTCAAGTTGTGCCTGGGGAGGTTTAGGTTGGACATTAGAAAAAATTTCTTTACTGAGAGGGTGATCAGACATTGGAATGGGCTGCCCCAGGCAGTAATGGATTCTCCATCCCTGGAGATATTTAAAAAGAGACTGGATGTGGCACTCAGTGCCATGGGCTGGGAACTGCAGCGGGAGTGGATCAAGGGTTGGACTTGATGATCTCTGAGGTCCCTTCCAACCCAGCCAATTCTATGATTCTATGATTCTATGAAAGGCACAACAACCACCTCGACCTCCTAACACGGATGTAAACCACCAGCCTCTGACATGCAGAACAGAAGGTTCCAAGGAGGAATGAGGGTTTGCCTTTGAAAACCACACCCAGAGCCTGCCAGCCAAACTTTATTTGTCTTTAGCCAGCCTGCAAGACAAGGCAAGCAGGAATACATCCTACTGTGGGAATTCAGAACCTCCTTTATGTCCTTTGCCTAGATAGAGCTCAGCAACTCTTGCAAAACAATCCTTGTAGTTGTTTTCTTAGAGGTCTGACTCCCCCAATATTGTTTAGCTTCTCGTTTATGTGTTTGTTAAGCATTCACCTGCTATTTTGCTCCTTGGCAGAAGTATCTGGATGTTTAGGACTGGGAAGATGAATGCAGAAGTTACTAATTTTAATATTATTTAATATTATTTATCTAAGATATTGGCTGTGAAAGCACCATACCATATGTTGGACACATATACTACATTTTTCTTGGCCCTCTGTGTCTTGGTAAGTAAAAAATCAGTCTGATCTCTTGCAACACATAGATATTGTACCAAAAGCAGAAACAAGGGAAAACAGAAGGATGAAGAGAAACAGAAAACAAAAAAACCTCTCATATAAAACAATGGAAGAGGCAGCTTGAGGATGGATGTGGGAGAAAAGGCTTATTATTTCCAGGAAAAAGGTAAGCATTTTTTTCTTCCTTCATTTCAGAGCACTGGCACAGGCTGCCCAGGCAGGTTGTGGAGTCTCCTTCTCTGGAAACATTCAAATCCTGCCTGGACATGTTCCTATGTGACCTCCTCTGGGTGATCCTGCTCTGGCAGGGGGGTTGGACTTGAGGATCTTTCAAGGCCCCTTCTAACCCTGAACTTTCTGTAACTCTGTGATTCCACCCTTCTACACTGCACAGGGTGACACTCATTTCAAACAGCAATTTGAGGATGAAGCATCATGGCATGTAATTTATTTAAATTAACCTGGTCTGGAAAATTTCAGCATATTACCAAAGAATGCTGTATTTTCCTTTATGGAGTAGGGGAATCAAAAGCTTCCAGGTTACACACGAGGTAATCACTTTGCAGGAACAGCTCTTACCCTCTGTGCTTCGGGAATATTACTCATACAGTATCAGCTTTCCTGTCTGGGCACTGGACAGCCCTTGCAGAATAATGGCTTGCAGGCTCTTTAAAACATAAAAAGGGAGGAAGAACTTACTGTGAGAGATGTGTGGCTCTTGACCTGCTGCTTATTAACGGATGAAGAGTCTGGAAATCAAAAGGCTTGGATGCTGTGTCTGGCACCGAGGTGACATGAACAGCGAGTCAGTTCTTTCTGATTTCACCCATTTTTAAGATCTCTGTGCTAATAATGGTTGACTGCCTCCCTCTGTGCTGCCACTGGCAGGGCCACCAGCCACCTACCCATATTCTCTTTTGCAGGGTGATGAGACAGTGCTGTGAGAAAGCCACTGCTGTAAATGACATGACAATTTGTGTTGCAATTCATGCTGGTTAAAGAGAGGAAACCTGTGCACGTGCCTTTTCCTTTGACTTCTTCCCCTCCAGGGCCACTTTGCATTCCATCCCAGCAGCCAAAAAGGTTCAGCTTCTCTGCTGGGAGAAGACAAACCTGGCACTCTGAAGCTGTGTCCCAGTACGCTGTGCTCTTGGCATGCAATGGAACCAGTAGAATATTATCATACTCTTTAATTTTAATTATAACATCTGTTTGTAACATTAACCTCGCAGCTTTTCTCCCCTTTGTGACAGCCAACTTGTGAAATTTTGAAAAGACTGAACAAGGCCAATAAAAATTTAATGGCAGTGACAGCTTTATTCTCAGATCTAACAAATAAAAAAACCCTACCCAAGTCTTAGATCTCATGCAATAATTTAAAAGAACTAAGAAAAAGCCAAAGCAAAGTAAATAAATTAAAAAAATATTTCTAGCTATGAAAAATATTGTCACTGATTCAGAACTCAAATGAATTTTTATTTGGCTTAGGATAACAACCTTTCAAAATCTACACAGGGGAACTATTTTCTAGAAAGCAGAATTTTTAAGTGTTTTTTTGATTAGCTTTCCAAGTAGGGAGCTTTTCTGTGCCTAATTCTAGGAGACGAGCCAGACATGATAAATAAGGTTGAATCTGGGCAGCCTCTATGATCCAGTGACCACAATTTCATTTAATTTGGAAGCTCAGGAGAGTACGTCCTATAGAAAGACATACAAAAAGCAGATCCACCCCACTCGTTTGCTAGAATTCTCTGAAATTATTAATATCACTGAAAGCTAGAGCAGGATTTACATTATCAGACTGAAATACTGTTTCACAGGATAAAGCAGAGAGCTCTGCTCATGAATGCAGTGTCTTACTGCCTGGTTTGAAATGAAAAACTAATCAGAGGATGTACTAAATGACTCAGGGGAAGGTAAGTAGGATGGAAAGCCTGCCCCTCCTGTCTTAAATACTTCTGCTATTAAAATTTAGTCAGCTTGGTGGTGACTAAAAAGTTACCTTGTGGCTTGTGTAAAATAAATGGATCATCTTAAGCTTTTTCCATATATAAAGCCTGCACATACAAACCAGTGCAGACATATCAGGGCAACCAGGCAGCAGGGAGACACATTGGCTCAGAAAGTCCTGGGTGAATTCACCTTAACACTGGCTCATATTTCTTCTTTGGGGACAGCAGTCTGTACCCACAAACTTGTCTGGCATGTTTCTGTGAGCAAGTGGAGAGAAAACTAAAAGGGAATAACCTGGGACTACGGACATGAGGACACTCACTGCTCCACAGGTTCTCAAGAGCTCAGCTGGAAGAGTGATGAGTCCCACACCTCGTTGGCTGCAGTTCCCAATTTTCAGGTTTGTAGAAGAGTTAAAATGTGCATAGTTCCCATGCAACCACTGTTACATCAGGACAAAGCTGCTGAGGGATGTGAGACTGCTAGAAAAGGTCTCAACATCTTTCCCTCAGTCGTGCAGACATCCCCACACATCTGCTAAGAGACACTGTTGGAAACAAAATACAGGACTAGAGAGATCTGTCACCTCATCAGCTCTGTCCCTCCTATCAGAAGTTCATGGTTGTAACACGTGTACTGAAAAATGTTGATTTAACAGGATGAAAATGTCACTGCAACCACCTCCTTCCTCTTTGCAGCTCTCTCCTCTACTGCCACCATGGGTGTGGAAACTTCTCATTTGCTTCAGTGCCAGGTCAGGTTGGGTTAGAAACCAGTGTACTTCAGGGAATGGTCAGTAAACTAAGTAACACAAAAAAGAGACTTTCTGGCAATCCAGTTCCAACAAATAAACCTGAGGGGCTGCTAGGTCCATTGCTGCTCACTGCTCATCCACATAGCTGTGGATGAGTTACTCTGCAGGCAGAGACAGATATTGGAACCTATCTTATTCAATCACACTATATTCAGCTACACTTATTTTTCTTCACTGTATTCCTAGTTCAGAGATAATATCCTCTGCTTAGATTCTCCCACCCTGAGAAAGGGCCAGAGATGGAGGTGGCCCCATTTGAAAGGCAAAAGCTGAATGTCATTGTCATTTTAATTAATAACCTTCAGAGGTCCAAAGAAAAGCAAATAAAAAAGGATGAAAGAAAATAAAAATCAAAACAAAATTAGGTCAATCCTCTTTACTCAGGGATATTCTACAGACAGCCCAAGGACCCTCTGTTCCCTACATCCCTCACTGCACTCTTCACTTTACTGAAGCCTGTATCCCACTTCCACCATCCTGTCCTGGGGAGGGCAGGCAGCCGTGGACGGGGCAGAGAGCAGTCTTGTTGTACACCAGTAGCAATGTGACACTGTCTTTAACAAGATTATCTTGTATCCTTCCTCCCCCCAACACACACAAGAAACCTTTTTTAAACCTAGTTCTGACTTGCTTCACATTTCAGGAAAGCCTATACTACTGAATAATCTGCACTTTTTTTTTCTCCCCCTCTATTATTTCTGTCTCTGGGTGTTTCTCAGTTTCCTCAGTCTTACACTTTTCCCTCTTGGCATTAATGATATTGTGGAGAATGACTACAGATGCCAGTCTAGGTGTGTGTTTCAGAGACACAGCTTTGGACAGCAAATACTGTCTCTCTGAGTCAAGGAACTGGAAAGGACATTTCCTGCAGACTTGCTCACCTCCCCTTAGCCCTGGGGACCACCAGCATCCCTCCCAGAGCCATGGGGTTTCCCCCCCTGTCAACCTGTCAGTGCACACAGGCACTTCACTTGGTGAAAGAAGGGAAGAGGAGAAAAGGCAAGCAGCTATGTATGGTAAGAGGATCATGTTTAAGGATGTTGGCCCAAGTGATGTGCCTCAGGCAACGATGTCAGATGCTCTAAGGGACCAATGGGCAGGAAATATGACTATGAGAGAGCCTTAGGAAAACACTAGGATGACCAAGAGCAATTGAAGCCTTGTAGGAACAAAGCCCCTGTAGGATAGGAGGCATGAAGATGGGAAGAAGAACAGTTAAGGTTTCTAAAGTAATTACATGTCTCTTCATTGGTGAGATTGCTTTCCCATTAATTCTACTGAGGATTTAGAGACTGTACATTGCTGCTCATCACTGGTGCTCACCAGCTGCATGCTGCCAGGGTGAAAGTTTAACTTTGAGCCTACAGGCTTGTTCCAACCTCAAGAGTGCATGTTATCCCAGCCTGAGCTGAGCAGCTTTGCTGCAAAACCCTGTATTACCTGATACTTGCTGCTTGCCAGCTCCCTCTCATGCACTGCAGGACCTTGCTGGCACAACCAGGGTGAGTTTTGGTTTCTTTTTTTTTTTGGTTCAGTGATGCTCACAAGGAATGTGAGAAAACTCATCTATCTTTCCAGACACACATAGTTCAGAGGGAAAGGTCATTTGGATTACATCTTAATAGTAGAGTGAATGCCTTGTCAGACCAAATAACACAGAATTCAAAAAACTTCTACTGCAACCCTGGCTGGATCAGCTTGTTTAGGACTCTGACTTCATCAGCACTGGGAAGGAAGAGTTTGTGTGCTAATGAAAATGTTAGAGACAAGGTTTGAGAAAGACTCAAAGTCAACTTAGCTGGGAAGACTTCCTACCATACTGAACCTAAGGAAACACTGTACTTTGCACAGGAAACTGCTAAAATCTTGGAGGTTCCATTTTTATAAAGTGAACATGTGTGACTCTACAGTCAACAAGAAAAACACATCTGTGGATGCAAAGGCTCTAAGACTTTAATCTTACACTCACATGTTGTTCCTTACATGTTTTATACATACCTGAGCCTCTTTTTAATCGTCTTCTTGCCAGTTTGATTTGATCCTGAAGAATCTGAACCCAGTCCCTAGGACCAGGAAGTTTATCCACATGGTTAGCAGTGCAGTATTTTTCTGTAAAGACTGAAATAAAAAGATACCATCTTTTTGAACTGTGCCACCAGAATGCAGGAAAGGACACTGGAAAGGATTATAAAGAAAATATTTCAAATTATCCACTTATCAAAAAGCATTTAAATGGCCAAATCTAGGACTGAAAGAACAGGATCCAACTCAGTGTTTCAGAAATTTAGCATTTAGAAGCCATTTGTGTGTATAAATATCACAATAATACCACAGTTCCTACTTATAACAGCTTATCCCAGAGGAAGGGTGAGCACTTGATGTCTTCCACTCATGAATTTCACACAAAAACATCACAGAAAATAATAGTCTAGTTTGAACCAAGTCTCCAGATGTGGAAGGCACTTAAATATGCTGCCTTCTATGAGGTACAAGTAAAGAGCTGAAGATCTGGTAGTTTGGTGGCCTTTTGCTCAGGTTCCTAAGGCTAGAGGCAAACTGATGAAAGATGAAAGTTTGTGGAAATCTCTAGAGGCAACTGCCATACTGCCAAACCAGGTGGGAAGAGAATTTTTCTAAAGCTACTAAAAAAAAAATAATAAAAAAAAGGCCACTACTGAGAGAAAATAAGTATCCTATAGATGTATTTTCATATTCTGTAAAAATGGTATATAGAGGATTGATATCTTTAATTCCATATTTACAGCAAACCTAGTGATATTACACCAAAAATACAAAATTATAAAAGGAGTGAATGATGCAATTGACTTTCATTATGCAATTGGGAGGTGTGCAAAAAATAAATGAGAGTAGAAATAGAAAAAATATTATTACTGTTAGTATTGCTATTGTAGTCTTGCTCTTAGGTCTCAGAGCCCAGTGTCCAATTATAACTGGCAAACAAAGAGAGAAAACTGGTCCCAGTTCAAGGAATTTGTAATCTTTGAGAATAAATGTCATATGAATAAGATGGGGAAGCATGCAGAAAAAAAACACAATTCCTGTATTTTTATACACACACTTTTGAAACAGTGCTAGCTGTTAAGTAAAAGGGATGGGAAGTAATCACACTCTCCCAACTCTTTCCATGTTAACAGCTGCAAAAAAACATTGCATGAGAAGCATAAGCAATACCTCCCTCTGTGGTCTGATCAACAGTGACATCAGACTGACCCTGAGGGATTTCCACGGAAGCCAAAGCAGCCCTAACACAGCAGTGGGGGGGTCCCTGAAGCCTTTTCTGAACAACCTAAACTCTCCCAGCCTGTCTTCTCTGGTCCAGCCTCCTGACCATTTTTGTGGCCCTCCCTCTGGACTTGCTCCAACAGGTCCATGTCTTTCCTGTGCTGAGGACCCCAAAACTGGACACGATACTGCAGGAGAAATCTCACCAGAGCAGAGGGGAAGGATCACCTCCCTCACCTGCTGGGAATGCTGCTTGTGATGCAACCCAGGACATGGCTGGCTTTCTAGGCTGCAAGTACACAACTGCTAATTTCATACCCCTCAAGTCCTTCTCCTTAGGACTGCTCTCAATCCCTTCATCCTCCAGGCTACTGGGGGTTGCCCTGACCCATGAGCAGGACCTTGCACTTGTCCTTGTTGAATTTCATGAGGATCACAGGGCCCACCCCTCAAGCCTGTTCTGGTCCCTCTGGATGGCATCTCTTCCCTCCAGCAATCAACTGAGCCTCTCATCTTGGTGTCATCTGCAAACTTGCTGAGGGTGCAGGTAATCCCACTGCCTATGTCACTGATGAAGATATTAAACAGTACAGGTTCTGGTATGGAACCTTGAGGGACACATCACACTTAGATCTGAACACAGCTCATTGACTTCTGCAGGGAAGGACTTCACTGGCTGCATTTCTAGTCAATGAGATACAGGAAAAGAAAACACTTCAGCTATTTGATTTTTTTTTTTAATAGTCTTTCCCCCAGTTCTGACTGAAAGATTGACCTGACTCACAGGGAAACATTGCCCAGGAGAACCACTGCAACTAATTCAACAAGTGCCACTGAATACTCAACACCAAAAGAGAGAATTTCTCCACGGGTGACCCTCCAGTTGCAGAAATGTTAAATGACTCTCAAGGACAGCAGTGAAAATGTTTTCAGACAGGAAGAGCAATTTTCAAGCAAACAGTCCCTCCTTTAACTTCTCTGCTCATTTTTGCCATGAATGTTGCCCTTTCTCCACTTTTGTATCTCTCATGGAAAAGGACTAAAAGTGCCACCAGTGGATATAAGGGCACGTGGCAGAGGAATGTCCTAATGATAATAATGCAAACAACATGATGTTGTTCTCATGGAGATTTCATACTGGCTTGGTTATTTCTTGGGATAAATGAAACCACAGTGCCTGACAGACCAGATCTTTGGATGGAAGAAGGGGGCTATCGGAGCCAGGCTGAGAAAGTTCCACAGGACAGCAGCCCTATTCCATCACAGCTTCTAGGGACAGGCTCCCTGACCAAAGATCAGGCAGTGGGCATTTGGCAGTGCTGTAAATGCCAGTAAAGACTGCTGTTATTACAGCAGTACCTAGTAGTACCATCACAGATTAAATTTATCTGTCAGAACTACAACTCCCTCCTTTCTTCCCCTGGGCTCAAAGGAAGAGGTTAAACCAAGCTTCAGAATTTGCTTTGGTAATATGAGCTTAGCTACTGAGAATCATTGCTCTCTGCAGTGGGTGAAAACTGCTATTTTAATAGTGCTGCTGTATCTACTGAAAAACATTTCTATTATCACAGTGCTGCTCAAATTAAAGTTGTGTGGGTTTTTTTGCTTATTTTACCCCCCAAAAATGTAATTTTGAAGTCCTTTTTTCTTCCATGTAACTTATTTAATAAAGCTTTTAAGGAAGAACAAGATACAGACGGAGTTATTTCAAGTTCAGGTTTTTGGAGATTACTGAGTTCAAGAAAAGAAGGTATAAAAAACTGGTTGTGTTGGAAACCTAATAAATGTAACTGCAAGAAAGTCTGCCAGAAACCCTGTAAGATGTATTAGGGCTATGACATAGTCACCACATACACATTATTGCAGAATTTCACAGGATGAATGGGTCTTCTGGAGGTCTCCAGGTCTCACCTACTGCTCCAGGTGTGACCAACCAGATCGTGATGCTCCAGACTGACTGGTCAAGGTTTGAAAATCCCTCAGCCCCTCTGAGCCCCTGTCCCACTGTTCAACCTCTCTTATGCTGAAAAAGTTCTTATTTAAATCATGATTCTATGGCTCTATGTTGATATTTTCCATGTGCATGTGAGAAGAGTGACTCCATCTTCTCTGTATTAGGTAGGCAGTTTTGGACACCAATAAGGCAGTTTTGGACAGCAATAAGGTTTCTCCTGAATCTTACTCTCTCCTATTCTTTCAGCCTTTCCTCACATGTCACTTCACACACATTTACCATTTACCTGCTTCACTACCATAAGTCCTGGCCTTCCACTGGACTCAAGCCAGTACACCAATGTTTCTCTTGCATGAGGAGATGGGGCCAAGAGTGCAAACACAGGTGGCTGTAAAAGGTTCCCTTGCCTCCTTTTGCTGCCAATGGATTTATAGAAGCTCTTCCCATTGCCTTATGTCTCCTAGGCTAGCAATCTGTACCTCAGGACGAGTCACAGCCTCTAAAATAAGCTCTACTTTACAATACAGCCTGTCTGGTAACTTGGGCATTTTCCCTAATATATTTCCTAATATATTCCAGATTGCAAAGAACAGATTCTAGTTCAGAATCTCTGACTTAATAATAACTTTTTATAGGCCTGCATCAGAATCTAAAGGTACATGTGTTTTTCTGGAAGCTAGAAAGCAGTGATTGCTATGAAAAAACAGCCAGCACAGGATGCTCACACTAAGAAATTTGCTCCCAACAAGGGCAGGACCACCACAATTCCTGTAAGCATCCAACTCATCTCAGTCCCAGTATTACCTTCCCCATCTCTCCCCAGTCCAGCCACCACTAAACTATTTGCAGAACAGACACAGGCAGAGACAGTGCAAGCTTTAAAATTTTGATGGCAGACAATGAGTTATGCTGTTATTATGTTTTGAAGATTTCTGAGCATCTCTGATATCTGGAAAAGAATATAATTATTCTATGTGAACACTGGGATTCTAACCTTAGAGCCCACCTTCAGAAACCAAGATCACTGGCTTAAAATTAACATAAGCTGTCCCTGTAGAGGCTATTTTTAACATGTGAATGGAGGGGAATAAAAATAAGAGTTCATATTTTAATAGGCCTAACACACGTCAGAAATCCTAATCCCCTTATACACACATTTGCTGATAATATGATCTAGTTACATATAGAAAAAAAAAGCAAACCCATACCTTTTATTGCACCCACAATATTTTGGTCTAGTCCTTTCCGGTTGTCATTGAGGCCTCTTTTCCTCTTGCCATTTGGTAAAGAGTTAGCCAAAGTCTTGTCATCAAAAAAAGCACAGACCAGCTTCCTGAAGAGCAGACTTCCTGAGCGAGTGTAGTTTGATAAGATAGAGTCCAGCTGAGATTTCGGCATGAAGACATCAAAGCCTTCAGCAAGTTGCACTTCTGGCTACCAAAAGAATACAAATGTTTCAATTAAAAGAGCACTCTTTTTTTTTTTTTACTCCCATCATCCATCAGACTTTGCAATCACTTAACCAAACCATGGATCTTTTCCCAGCTATTCAGTACCACAGCAGCTGACTTCATTGAAATCAAACCCCATCAGTGAACAAGCACCTTAAAAGGCAAATCAAATAATCATGCTCATGTCCAGCCTCTGTAATAGTTAACAATTACTGACATTACTTCCAGGCATTCAGCTAAGAAAAAGAGATACCTTTCAATATTGGATAATAATGACAAACCAGAGGATCATCCCAGAGCAATACTCCTAGGTGCAGCTTTTTGGATATTTATCTAAAAAATTTATGGACTTGTTTCACTGCTAAATGATGTGGATGAGCATGATGAGGTGTTTCCAAGAAGGATAACTGGCCTGTTCCATGTGGTTTCCCAAGAGAGCTTCCAATGCAGATATAGCCAATATGAGTGTAAGCAGATGACAAGTTTAGGTTGCCCTTGGAGCCAGTGCTTGCTGATGATCCATTTCTCCCTCCTTTTCATATTTCCAAAATATGTAGTTAGAACAGGATGATATTAGAGAGACAGCTAACTTCAGCACAAAATCCCCTCAGTGGAAAATCCCAGGGATTTACACAGCTGCTGGAAAGTGAGATGGAGGGGAAGAGGAGGAAACAAAATCACCCTGTATTTCACAATTGTTTTGTCTCAAGTACTCTGTGGGCCAAAGCAGTCTTCAAAGAAGTCCCCTTACTAGGAATCTTTTTGCTGCCCCTGTCTGTACATATCAGAAATTACATGAACAATATTTGCAGGGTTTTCTTCTGTGACTAGCACACAGTCACAGATGTCTGTATGGAATAATAGTAAATCTAGAATGAAGATACAACATGGATAAAGTACTTTTTTTTAAGATATTATCTGGAATTTTGCAAGGAGGGAAAAAAAGTGGTGGTCATTATGTAAGAAAATAAACTAACATTACAGCTTTGCTCCTAATAATTTGCTATTTTTTCCCCCTTATATGAAAATACAGCCACCAGTGATGCTATGTTTTCAAAGATGTTTACAGAGCAAGAGCAAATGCTGCCTCCCATCAAATCACCTGGAAACATTTTGAGTCTAGGCAGAAGAAAGGGCTGCCAATCTCCAAAGTATTTGGCTGTGTCACTCTCCCTGGATTTTTCAAAATCAGTATCAAGAGAGTTACAGGAAGAATAATATTTTTGAAGCATACACTATAACTGGATATGCATGTGTATTGTGGGTGAAAACTGAACATTAAAAGGGTTTAGGAAGCCAGGATGAAGAATCTTAAAATATACAGATAGTAATAAAAAATAGTATCTAAAAAGCACATAAGTTTCTCAGCTTGTTCTGGATGAAAAGTTGATTTTTTTACCTTGAGAACTTTCAAAATGTTGGAGCCAGCAGAACAGTCAGAGTTACTCTATTTGACATTTGACAGTCTTATGTAGGTGTAGGTGGATTTTCAGTTTGTTATTCCTAAACTTTCTGGTGACAGAAGAGATTTTCAAGTGTAAACGAGCATGGACCAAGTTTGCAACTTGGAAAAAACTCTGCTTCATGTTAATCAAAACCCAGAATGTAGTTGTCATGGTGATGAAGGTATCCTGTCCTATTCTGGGACCTGGGCCTTGTGGGTTGTGAAAGCAATCTAAGATGACCTCAGTGACTCAGGATGCCTTGCACAGACAAACCATATTCACTAATACAGCTATAAACTATATTTCAAGCTTCACCAGTGCACCAGCATGGAGGAGTCAATATTATTTCAGTTTTGACTATTTTATTCTTAATATATGAGTCAATTTGTGTATCAGCAAAATAATTTGAAGGTAAAATCCTGATTTATTCTTGCTTTCCTTTAGTAGCAAACTAATCTTCAATCAGAGACTATCAGTAACTAAGTGAACTTTATGATCACTTTGAATGCAGTTTCTTAAAAGGAAAAACACTTTTTAGCAGATAATGATCATGGCATAAGGAAATGGTGGGTAAACTATTTGTGTACAATAGAATAAATAAGACCAGACTGCCAAAGACTTTTGCTGTGCTAAAATTCACATGCAGTGAATTAGATTTAATCCTAAACGTTTTACTAGGCTGTACTAGATAGATTAGAAATTATTAGAATATAAATGGAATATTATAACAGTAAAAAAAAAAACAACAAATCATGAGAAAGTTGAATTAAGAGTAATACATCATTATATTTAAAAAGCAGGCTGTTGATTCATGGGCCAGATTATGAGTTGGTCTCACAAAGACTTCTTCCATCTCTGTAAGTAGCAGTATTTCACCTCAGCAAGTCTGAACTAATTGCATTGGCTTCAGTAGCCCCTGTTTTACACATATTAAACTCAGATTTTTCCTAAAGTTCAAAAAATGTTGGCAAAATAATGGTGACAACAGTCGCAGCGTATGACAGAGCACACACTGCACACAACCCATGCAATATTCTCAAGGGAACATTCATTTATGGTGTCTTTCAGTTTTTTTCAGGCACTCAGACACACTGGTCCTGAGCCCACTGAAGATGCTTCTGAATAAATAGAAGAAGACAATACTGCCATTCACTCTGAAAGATGTGACTTTCTTTGGCTTTCTCAAAACGTTTGAGGTCACATTTTATCTTGCTGTTAAATATATCTATTTTCAGAACTGTTTTCTTTCCAAAGACAAAAACTAAATCAATTTGTTTGTCTCGGGGTTCTGCCTCTCTAAATTCAGTCAAGCAGCCACTGTGGTAAACAGAGGCCAAAGCACAGCAGGGCAGATGAGGACCTGATTTATGAACCACAAGTTTTCTTTTTTTTTTTTTTTTACCTCAGGTCAAACTAGCACCAACCTAGAATTGTGTCCAGCGATAGAACACATTCATAAAGCCAAATAAATTCCCTTGCAAGTACAAAACTGTTCTCAAAACCGTATTTCAAGCTGAAAAAAATGCCACAAGCAAAGAAAAACTCCAAGCACAAATTTCGTATTGGAGATAAATCACCAGTCCCTCCCCAAACCATTCCCTCAAACTTTATTATTATCACTATTTTTTATTATTCTTATAATACCACAAAAGGAAAACCTCTGAAAAAGCATCAAAGTAGTTATTCTGTATCACTACACCAACTCCACGGCATGAGACTGCAATCTAATTAGTGGTGTGTCTTGCATCTATATAACTGAATTATCATGACTGCTCTTTTTTGTTATTAGTTCCTACTTCCAGAAAAGTAGAACATTATCTGCTGCATTGTTTTCATTGATACAGAATTTAATTATGTTTTTCTAGCTCATACTACTTAGGAAATTGGAAACTGCCTGCTCAAAATTAAAAATATATTAAGAGAAATTAATGATCAGTTTATTCATCAGTGAACTGGTTCACATGACACCTATCTGGTCATTCAACAAAGCCAATCAGCCACCAGACACATGAAATTTCTATCAGTGCGTATGCGTTGTGTGAATCAGGAAAAGATTTTTTCAGGAAATTTTACATGTGACAAGGACACATTCTGACAGTGGCAAATTTTGGCCCCTTAAGTCAGTCACACTGACATCAGCATCAAAAAACCACAGGAATAAAGACCCAATGACCAGATTCAACAAAGACTGAGGGATGAACTTCACAGAGGTGAGAAGTCTCCTGAAGTCCTTTGGACCAGCATGAAATGCAGAACATAAATACATCCCTGCATGATAATGGCATATGTGTGGACTGCTCATCAGCAAATTTCATAGTTGTGAATGGTTTAAACAATGCAGCACTTTTCAGGGCTCCTGATCTCATGGTGGGTCTTTGCAACAGGTAAGCTGAAGAACTTTCTACCGTGAGCTCTACCAACAGGCTGCCTGGAACTCAAGGAAGAACTTCATGCTCATGGAAGTTGAAAAAAACCCAACAAACCAAACCCAAAAAATCAGCACTCACCTGAAAAAAAACATCCCAAACCTTTGTAATGATCACTCCTCAAGTCTAACCCTGCTGTCTCCATTCAAACCTATCCAAGATCTGCTTTTTGATTCAAACCAGAGCAGACACATCCCAACCTGACTTGAGGACTGATTCTCCTGAATGAGTTAGTGTTTTAAAATTCTGTCATCTGACATATGAAAATATGAACTTACATCTGATGAAGCTGATTCAAGGATAATTCCAAATCCTGAAACAGGGGTTTCTGGTTTTAGGGGGGGTTCAACTGCTTGCAGACTTGATCTTTCTGAGTTTGATGACAGCTTCTTCTCGTTCTCTGCAGCGCTGGGCTTCTTATTCATGGTAATTAGTTCAACAGATTTGAGGGGCAGTTTTTTCTTTTTATTTCTCTTTCTGGATATTGTTGACTTCTGCGCACAAATCAGGGGAACAGGAGGCTGCTGCCTGTTCTGAGTCCCAACTGAAGGGAAGAAAGTAATGAATTAAATTTATAGACAAAAACACACGTATAGCCAAGCAGAAGCATCCTTAAACTCCCAACATACTGAACTCATCTTCTAGATAAGCTTTACGGTTTTCAGGGCTGTTTGTGCATGTGAAACAGTTGCATTTTATCACCTTTGCATAATTTTCCAATCTGTACAATGGCAATAATGACACTATGCTCCACTATGAGGTTTTTCAAGACGTACTGATGAATAGTGTTCTAGGAAAATTAGGAATACAAGGCTCTCTTTCCTAGTGACCACTGGATAGCTGGTGACATGAAGGACTTTAAGCAATGATTCATTTGCATACCCACTTGAATGACTAAGAATCTCATTGTCTTTGAGCATCTTCTTCTGACAAAGTAAGATAATACAAGTGCTAATGCAATTACAGTTATTTTTATGAATGTAGTTACCAAGTTAATTAGCTCAGCCAGAAAATTTCAAGTACCATTATGACAAGAATGAGTGAAAACACTATTCAGTAGTTTAATTTCTGGGAAAAAAGTAATGTAAAGTTGCATGAGATTTTTCTGCTCGTACCTCTGAAATACAAGATACCAGATGCTTACTACTGTTTTGCATTTTCCAGTATCCACAATAGTTTGTATAAATTAAAGCACAAATCCTGAACTTGTATTAAAGTGAGAGAGTCCTCCAGCAGAACACTATGCATATACAACTATATGTCTGGATGAATCAGTAAGATCAAGGTCAAAACAAACAAACAAAAGAGCTAGAAGTGCCATATGTGCAAATCAATCTCATTTGAGCTCCAAGTGAACTCCAAATACTCCTCATCTACAAAGACTGAGGAAGAAAACAAATGGAATACTGTTTATTAGAAGATTTCTAGGATAATTCTTTTCGGGGGAGGATTTACAAGACTGTAATTTGTGTTGTATCATTTGAACAGAATGGCATTTGAATATTAAAATGTTATTACACTTTCACTTTTGCACTTATATGTTCGATTTTTTTCCTTTTAGCAATGGAAACGCCAAGTGATTATTTTTCTCTGCAAAACCATCATTTTATGTCTACCCGAAAATACAAACTATTCCCAGTGAATCAAGAGATGCACTAATTAACAAGGTATTTATAGTACAGATACATAATAAATAAGAAATGATCCTGGTATTGAGGAGCCAGCTGTTCTGGCATAAACCCCACTTCTGTACCTCTCACCCACAAGCAATTTTTAATCACGCATGTAATTTCCATGAAATCGGTGCAACTGCCTAAGGAATTCCCTGTCCCAGCAAAGATTGCAAATCTGGGCCTTTTTTTGGGCTTCTTTGTGAATCGATGACTTTTAGAAAAGCATTTTGATGTGTAGCAACTGATATTACAAAACCTGCCTGATCCTCCCCGTCGCTCACTCAGGCGTTATACGCCACGGCGACAGGGACCTGAGCCAGCCCTTCACTCCACCCAGATTTCACTTAATTACTCAACACTCCCTTTTCTTACAGAGGTTACTCAGTGACTCTTAAGAGAAAAACCTCCATGGCTCCACTCCCCACCACAATGGCAGCTCAACTGGCAAAATCTCCAAAATCTCCAACTCCTCATTAGTGTTCACCTGAATTTTAAGGAAGCCCAGAGGCTGCAGCTTCATAGCAGCCTACAGTGACCTATTAACTCCCACATGCCATGGTCTTGTTATCTTTAGTGCTCTCCTGGCTCTGCACTGTTTTGTTTCAGCTCCTAACTTAGTAGAAAACTAGACTCAATAGTTTTCCCCAGTAAACAGATTATTACTGGTTCAGCCAGCAGAAAGAACAAGTGAACCAGCATGAAGGGTGGAAGCCACAACATGCAGGAGCTGGCTCAGTTGAGGCTACTAACTTGAAGCTGTAACTTGAAAGATCTTTCAGTAAAGTCTCATGCAGTAACTTTAAGTGGCTTTCCAATAATTTTTTTTTTACCCCTAAGATTAGTGAACTGGTAAGCAAGTAACAGCATTTTGCACCCCTGAATGAACACACCAGAAAAACAAACTGGGGGTGGTTACAGCACATTAATCTACCCACTCAGCTTCCACTCCTAACCACATTAGATTGTTGGCTTTTGTTGTTGTTTTTTTAATTTAGCCTTTAAAGATTCTTACAAGATAATATCCCATGCTAGAGGTAAAAATGTGATAGGTAAAAATAATATTTCCAAGAAGCCTGTGAAAATTTAACTTTGTGTCAAGAGGGCAGGAAACAGTCCAAGTTTTCCTGAGTCTCCAAATAGATTTCTGTCTTATTAGATTATTCCTCCTAAAAAGGTGATTGTACTGGGTATGCATGTATGGAACCAGTCATTGTACCTGCTTGAATCTGCATCAGTTTTCGCATGGTTTTGAGCTCCTGAAGAATAGCCTGCAGGGTTGACTGGCAATTACATGTACAACAGTTTGGTCCAATTGATGAATTCACAATTGGTATTTCTCCTGAAAGAGAGAGGAAGGGAACAAGGAAGAGACAATGTAACCCACACAAAAACACCCGATCAGCAATTACCAGTAGGCATTTATTACCAATACAGCCAATTGTGAAATCAGATCCAAAGCAAGAAAGCAAATAATTTTCAACGTGGTCCCTTTTAAGAGACAGGGACCAGTAGTTTTTATCCAATTACTAGAATGTGCAATTATATACAGTAGGGGATGCAATGTTACATGGGCTGAAGAAGACTGCTCGGAGTGTGAATACAATGCACTCTTCACAGCAGGGCTCTCTGTTGTCAGGCTACTTCATCTTGAATAACAATAGCACCAAACCTCATTATAAACATGCTCACTTTATCACACACACACAAAAAGCCCATCTCCAGGAACAATCTTACAAAGAATGAGGACAGTCTGTGTAATAAAGGTTTATACTGTACATCAAATGAGGGCCTCAGAATTTTTAAACTACTTGAATATTACACACAATTCTTTACCATGTGAAGAATTGAGAAGGAAAATAAAATCCCCTTTTTGGAAAAGTAAAATAAAAGCCAGAATGGAAACGAATCACCAGCAAGAAAAGCTTTCAGATCTGCTCCTCTCTTTGCTAGACAGGGATTGTTTTCTACAGCACATTTTTGGAAAAGTAAAATAAAAACCAGAATGGAAACGAATCAGCAGCAAGAAAAGCTTTCAGATCTGCTCCTCTCTTTGCTAGGCTGGGATTGTTTTCTACAGCACATTTTCCAGCATTGACCTACAAGATTCCCTTTGAAGATGAGTATAGCAATTCAACAGATTCTTCTTTTCTAGTAATTCCTACAAGTGTTTAGCTGAATTTATATTTAGCTCTAGCCCTTTGCAATGCTTTTATTACTGCTTTGCTTTACGGAAGTTTTGCATTGTAGATCCTGAATTAGGACTGGCTGTAACAGCTGAAAGATTTCAAGCTGTAGCTCAATGGTGGTGTTCTGCACTTCAATTAAAAATAGCTAGATTTAATACTGCAAATAAAAAATTTCAAAGTTCGACAAAACACCTACCAATATCTGCTTTTAACTGAGGCCAGATGAGATGCACCTCCTTCATTGCAAGGTGTGCTTACAGTCATTTTAAATTGATGTCTATTTTACTGCTCACCAAAGCATGCAAAGGGAGGGATGATCATTTTATGAAGATAGGTACAAATGGATCTTACAAAAATCATCTCACTTGGTGTCACACGCGGTGGACTTGAGTGTGATTTCCCTTCTTATTCCATAGCCTGACAGTTACCAGGTGCCCTTTAATCATTACCTAGCTAAAGTGAACATAAGCAACTCATTTAATCTTAGCTCATAAATCCTCCCATTTTTCATTACATTTTTTGCTTCCCTCTGAAGCCAAACCAGGCTATTAATACCTTTTCAGGTTTAGTTTGTGTTCTTTAATCAGAGCTCCCTGATGTCAGACACACACAGGTCCCCTGACTTCAATCCTCATTTGAAATGGCTGAAAACTTGCCCACCACTGCACCCTTTCCTGCTTCTTCTGTCCTCAGATCTCCCTTCCCAGGCACTTGGTTTTCTACCTCTTTCCCTTCAGCCCTTGAGTTCTCAAGCAACACCTATCAGGCATCAGCAAACTGATGGGCATTCTCCCAAAAGTCAGCTACTTGTGAAGATAACCTGACATGTCACTAAAGACTGCTGACAACTTCTGGATGTCAGTCTCCTCCTTCCCTCAGCTATTTAGGTTGTCCACACTACAGCAATTTGCAAATTGCAAATTTTGGCATTTTAAAATATCATCCATGGACAAAAAGTATTAATACCGCATTAAAATAGATGGAATAGTTTAAGAATCTCTGCAAATCTGGCAAATACAAATGCAACAGTTTCACAGGCTTTTTCTCTCCGAGGTTTCAGCCATAACTACAAATTTTTTAAAGTAAAAAGTGATCCAGAAAACAGGCTAAGAGTTTCAACTTAAAACAAAAAGAGGTTACTGACTCAGCAGGACTCTGCCTAGTTTGATCTCACCCTTCTTTTGTATGCTGTCTATTCAGACTGAAAGTTCCTTGGGGCATGGATGGGATTTTATCTTTTCAATGGTCCATAAAATGTTTAGCCCATTGTTACAGGTACATGGAGAAAAAAAAATAATGTTATCTTTAGCTTTGCAGCAGATGACTCAGATCCTCAACTTGGCTCCACCAATACCCTTTACATATCTGGTAGACTTTCAAGTAGATGAGGTTCAATACTTATAATTCAATAGCATCAGCATAGTTCCATACCTTTCAGTAAGACAAGCAGGTACCCCAGAAATGGAGTCCCAGAAAATTAGGAAAGCTGTACTAATAAAAGACAAGTACATAGCAAGAACATTCTTCCTTAAGTGCTTTCTCAGTCGTTTTGGTCTAATAAGGATAAGGCCCATCTTCTCTCTTGCTCAGAACCCAATATTCTCCCTGCTCATTGCAGAGGGGCTGGATTAGATGACCTTCAAAGCTCAACCCAAACTATTCTATGATTCTAGTGGGCCTCTGAAAGTAGTACCTGAAGGACTACAGCAGGAGACAGGGCTGGTGGCTTTTGTTTCCTTCTTAACAAAGACTACATTGTGGTGAATTGCATGTGAAAACTTGAACAAATTGTATCAGTAACCTGTACATCTCCCCTGTTGCAATATAACGTGTTCCTAGTGAAAGGACACAGGCTCCTGATGAAAAAACAAAAGGTTTATTTCCCCATTGAGGTGTGGGGGATTTACATTATAATCCCCATTAGCACTGATAAAAATTACCCATATGAATCTACCATAGGTACTGGAAATGGGAAAAGAGACCACCAGTATTGTAAAACAAAGCAGGGTTCTACTGACTACATAAATATTCATGATGGTTTTTTATTTTCTTTCTATCCTCCCTCTTCTGATCAGTTACTGTGTTATAAGAAACATCTTGTAGACTGTTCTCAGTCATTGTTTCGAGCACTATCTTTATCATTTTTAGAGGACAAAAGCAACCCTTTTCAACTTGTTATAAATCAATTTTTAATTTTAAAAGGAGAGCAGACTTTTTATTTTTATGAAGGAGTATTTAAAGAGCTATCTCCCTCTCTTTGGAAGCTAGCCAGCAGGCAAATTTGATGATGGTTTGTATGATTGAGAAGAGATGACATAAATATATTAGTTGCTTCCTCCATGTGAGCAGCAAGTAGCCCAGAACAATGGTTCTTGGAGCTGGATCTGCAATGAGTGAATTCACCTGGTGTAACATTGATACCACAAGTTTACATTTGAAAAGCACACAAGTTCAATCCAATGAAAACAATCTTGACATAACCAAAAGGCAATTCAGCTGCTGCGTCACTGCTGGATTTTCCTTTTCTCTCATCTATTTTTGCCAAAGCCTTTTTCACAGCTGCTTTCTACCATCACCTATTAAAGATCCATTCCAGACTCTCCTTGAAGCACCTCTACCATGTGAGTAGGTAACCATACTAGTTAGATGGAATTACCATGCCTATTACATTAGAATTTCAGTAATTCAGACAGCCTGTAACACATACCATGGCTTCTTACAAGGTACCTATCCACAATGGACAGAAACAGCACCTGCTATAGATGTTTGGACCTCTCCCCAGTGATCATCCAGGCCTGGCAGCCCCAGGTCATGTCCTACCAGCTTATGTCCTCCCTGAACACTTTTGCTCTAAGGAGTTTAAACACCATAGTAAGCACCAAGGAGTATCACCCCTGTTCTTGTTCAGCACTTCTACACTCAGCTTTTAAGGTATTTGTCCATCCCCAGAATAACATCTAAAATACTGAGTTAGATGCTCAGGCTCCCAGTATAGGGGATGGAGGGAAATCAGACATGTTGTTACAATGGCCTCCCAAAAGAGGTATGTGCTGGGTGAGGAGCAGTTTCAGAGCTTGCTCACAGCCCAGAATTGCACCAAAAAATTCCTGTTCCTGCAGACCAAGATCCAGAAGCAAAGCAGCAAAACTGACTGGAGACAGACACCTTGAACCAAATATGCAGATTGTTTTTTCACAGCTGGCCAGTGGAGAGGGCTCACACCCATCTTTATGTAATAACCTAAAAAACTGCATTCCTTTCTGCAGCAGGACAGCTGCAGAGGGAGGGGTGGAAGGTGCCTCCTGGTGCACTTCCCCATGAGCTGGGAGCCTGGGCATTCACCCTGTCCAGCCCAGGAGGATCACTCAACCCAACCCTTCTACTGTCTCACAGACAGTTCTAACCTGTAAGAGATCATAAATCAGCTAAGCCCTTCCTCATACAAAAAATTAAAGCACTGACATTTTCTTGCATATGGGGCCAAATCCTGTCAAGACGTTTTAGCTCAGATGCTGAATCAGGCCCCCGAGGGGATAGAGATGCTGCTCCACCTACTTTCTGGATCTGGGAACCAGGCACCTAAGCTGTGCAGGCTTGGGCACTTCTGTGCATGCTGAGAACTGTCCCTGACAGTGCCCAGGGACTCTCTGGGAGATGTGTGATGAACTTTAAGTCCTTCCCACATTCAGAGGGTTGCTACGGTGGGATTTTGAGAGCATACTTTTAGACCTTGATCCTAAATCCAATCAAGTCTTTTCCCTTCTCCTCTGAAACTGCATCTTTAAAAAAAGCACAACTATTTTTTGTATTATAAAATAAAATAAAACTATCATGACTTACTAGAAGATCTTTCTCAGGTCACCTGGCACCTCTGAGCAAATCATTGTTTCTACAGAAAAATGGTCAATCTGGTGAAAGCTAGGGCTGTATGTTTCTTCAGTGCAGTGACAGTACTTCCTAAAGGACAGTGCTGAGAATAATAACTTTTTTTGTTTGTTTATCTGTTATAAACAATGAGAACCTGTATGCCTCTAGAGGACACACAGTGGATGCTCCCATTGGGAAGTATGAATACCTTCAGAATCAGCTGGAAATTTATGATGTTTTCAGTTGCAATCTCATAATTTTGTTATTTTACAGAATTTGGAACTGAGGTACACCTTTGATATAACCCCCTCGTGAAATTTAGGGCCAAATATCAGAAGAAAAACTTTCTGAATTGAATTTAGATTATTAAAGATGACCAGCAGCAATGTGGCAGTAAAACTTCAAATTCTCTGGGACTTAAAACAACAAGGAAGAAGTATTTTAAGGGCACACTGCCATCTGCTTTAGGGCAGAATTCCCTGCCAGCAGAAGACTGACCACACTCTGGCACATGCTGTTCATAGGTAGATTCCATCATCTTTCCTCCAGTGGTCTCGTTGGAATAAAATCCTAAGGCTATGATGGGATTTTGCACCTGAATTTCAGTGGCCAGTTATAAGGCTGATGCCATGGCCTTTGTGAACATCAGAATCCTGCTCTGCAAGCAGTGTCACAACAGCACTACATTACTCATTGCAAAGAGGAGTGGTAGAGGTTGACATTTAATTAGCTAAGAATTTAATAACAATGGCAAAAGCTGTTTTAATAAGTACTCCATAGAAATTAAGCCTGTAACAGCATTGAGTAATTCAGTCCTATCACCAGGAATCCATTTTAAAAGCTAAAACAGATGGTAGCTGAATTACTCTGTGCCTATTTTCACACCTTTTCGAAGTGGTAACTATGTGCTCATTTTGTAGATTCTGAACTATAACTGATTTCAGTGCAGCAGTACAATAAATCATCACAACAAAGGCAGAAATTTACAAGGAGGGAAAAAAAAAAAAAAAAAAGAAAGTACTATTCTCAGTATCTAATGCAGATCATACCGTTGGATGCCACGGTTCGTGTTTGATTTTGGAACGTTTTGGATCGAGTTCCATATTGCCCTGAAAAATGGCTGGGTTGGGGTGATAATTCATTCCATGCACTGCTCTGTGAGGGATGAAGGCTGCCCTGGGATTCTGCAGGGGGATTCAGGCGCTGGGCCCAGGTTAAGTCTAAATCTTGGGGCTCCTCCTTCAGTTTTTCTCCTTCTTTGCCAACGCGTTGATAGATTCTTCCAGTGCTGTCATTCAGTAATCTTCTCATCCCTGTAATTTGTTTTTTAATTTCCCGGCTTTCATCTCCTAGTGAAAACAGAGCCACAGTTATCACTGTAAATTAGCAAAAACAGTAATTGGTAGATTAGTGACTTTAGCTGCCAGTAAGAGTTGGGGTACAAAAATAAGTAAATAAAGATGAGAAAGAAAAGAGATGGGTGAGTGGTTGTTGGCACATACCAGGCTATGCTTTAACACAGCTATGATTGAAAGACCTGAGGAACTTGGCTTTCTTGATGCTATTTCTAAAGCTTTGATGAGTAAGATTATTTCTCTTCCGAATGAAATATTAGCTAGACAAGTTTCAAATTATTTATCCTGTTAAGAGACTGATCCCATTCAGGCATTGACAGCAGTGGATATTTTCCCAAACAAAGCCTAAAGGATCAGACCCTTTTTATATCAGCTTGCTGTATGCTCAAGGATGAATCCTACAAAAAGCACCATACACACAGAGCAACACTGCATCTATTGCTTTTAATGAACAGGATCAGTTCCTTAGTGCAAAGAATTTAACAGTACTGGATTATACAGGAATAAATTAAAAAGCAGTTAATATGTGCATGATCATATATATCCTAACTGCTGGATGTCTTAAAAATGTAGATTATGAAAACAAAATGGAAATATATACAAGAAAAATGTCACTGTTCCAAACAAATTTAGGGCATTTAAATAATAACAATTACATACTTTAATACTCCTGGCACCATTTAAGCATTAATTTTACATATGAAGCTGCTGATTGCACAATGGATATATGTGTTTTGGGGAGATGATAGCTATTTTGCTCGTTGGAGCATGCATAACAATTCAGTAGTAATAAGGAAGTGTTCATAGCTCCTTCTGAAATAAGAAGCTTCTAATTTTATTTACTGGTAATAGAAAAACCAAACATCCTAAGCAAATAATAACAAAGATCAGGAACTTGATGAATCAACCTTCCTTTACAGCATGCTTAATACAGTAATACTTGGTATCCTCTCTTCAATTTACATTCTGGCTTCCCACAATAAACCTATTTTTGGAAAAGTGAGAGTGAGAAACTTCAGGAAAATAAAAACAACAGTGCTCCAAGGAACTAAGATGCAATGTGCACTGTCTCTGGTTCAAAAAGGTATTTGAAAACAAGCTGGTACCAGGCACGTGAATAATTTTATCAACAAAACAGCACAATTCAGTTGCCTAAACTTAAAACACCCACTTAGGTAGCTGGGCAGACCAGACAGCTAAAAGAGCAGAAATCCCCTTCCAAGATGGACCAAGCTGCAAACCTGGTGTGTACCTAGAGACATGTAGTACCCAAAAGAGAGAGTTTTGGGCTCCAGGAGGTGAATAAGCAGAGGGGGAGATGGGCTGTACAATCTGCTCCAGCCTCTCAGAGCATCTCCTGCTTGACCTGGTGCACCAGTTCCCTGGACTGGTGCCAGCTGGCTCCAGCCCACCCTGCTCCAGCAAGGAGAGTGGGTGGTTTGCAAGAAAACTCCTAGTCCAAACTTAGAAAAATATTTGCCAACCCTGCACAGCGATACTCCAGCACTGTTTCCACTCCAGCTCAAGTGGTGAGAAAAGCCCTTTGCAAGGAAGTTCTGCTTCATGTGTATTTTGTTGGTTTGCCTGCGGGTTTCTGCTTGTGGGTGTGATTTAATTAACAAATCACAGCACCAATTCCTTTAAAATGACTCTTTTTGGCCCCAACCCAACCAAGGGCTGACTGTTTGTGGTTCCTAATCTCGAGAGGCTGCAGAGTACCACCGGGCTCCACTTATCAAGACACTCAGACCCATACACTGAAGATTGCTTTCTCCTGCATGCCACTGGACCTACCCATCTCCAAGCTCCAAAACCTCCCCAACACTGGATCATGAAGCAATCCCTTACTGTTGTACCATTTTGCAGCACACCAGGCTCTCAAGAGTTTCGTGTTGGCAACCTGGATTTGTATGCCATAGCAAAATGCATCTGGATATTAAAAAAAAAAACAACAACAAACCAACCTTACCACCCACCTCCTGCTGTCGGGTGTAGTGACTGCATGCTCGTTGGCTGACACATTGTTGGAGAGATTAAATTTCCCTTGCCCAATTACATTAATATTTTATGTTAATTGAGCTTATTCAGCCTTGATTCTGGTCCCTTGTTCCTTCATCTAGAGTCCTTCCTATACAGTGACATAAGCACACTTACTGTCAAAACAGAAAAAAACCCTATATTTATGCTACAGCAAACCCTGAACTTGTATCCTATGTAAATACACAGTGTTTAGTAGCTCTCTACCCAAAACTGGGAGATTCCCCATTTGTGAATTTGTTTGCTAGGGATTTTGCTTGCTTGTTTCATGGGGGGAGTAATTTATTTATTAATTTATTTAGGGGGTTATTGTTGCTGGGTTTTGTTTGAATCCTCTTGTTGAGGGTTTTTTTTGGTGGTTTTTGTTTTTTTGTTTGTGGTGGGTTTTTTTGGTTTTGGGGCTTTTTCCCCCCCAAAATATGTCTGGTGCATTGTATGAAAGGCATTTAGAAGCAAAGCCTGACTTAGTCTCCAGCTCAAGTTTTCATCCCTCCTCTCCCAATTATTGCTTTTTGCAGCTTTTAATTTGTAACTGGCTGGAGACAGCAGCATCCTTCCTGACACAAGCTCAGAGGAGCTGCTGTTACACCCTCTAAATCTGCAGGCAGGCACATGAACAGTAACTGATTTAACTTCTTGCTCCCTGGCTATCTCATTTTGCTAGAGCCCAATGATAGCATTTTGTTATTGACTCTTCCACTGCTGATGATTTTCACAGATAATAAGCATGTAATTCAAAAATGAAAAAAAAAAAAAAAAGAATGGGCACAGGGAGAAACAGCTCAGGCTACTATGTCCTACAGAAGAGCCAGGCTTCCTTTTAAATGCTGAATGGGATAATCAAGCACACACAAAAAAATTAGTTTATTACATAAAAATCTCCATGACCTATCTGTGAAAAGCCTCCTGAGATAGATGTTGAAGCTGGAGAGGAGTGATGCATATTTCAGCCTCTGTACATGTTCCAGGAATCCTCACCTCTCCCACAGAGATGGGGATGCCCTCAGCCAGCAGGCTACAGGTTTTGGCATTTGAATTCTCCACGTGATCCCTTCTGAGCCAATGAATTGACATGCAAAACACCAAAATACTTAAAAAACACTACTCAAAACAGATAAGCACAGCAAATTACAGTCCTATTTAGGAACTTATGTGTAAGGATTATAATAGTAGTAACAAAAACATATTAACAATTTTTTAAAATTACTGTTGCAGTTGTTTGTATGATGGCCCCTTACATAAAATCTATCTTTTCCACATGGCCTGACTGTAAGCTTATAAAACAACAACAAAAAAGGCAAAACAAAGCCCTCTGAAAAATATTACATCAAATGCTCATAAAAAGTAATTTCCGCAAAACTCATTTCAATCTCTTTCCTTACAGAAAGTGTGCACAGTATAGAAAATTCCTGTTTTTTAAGTTGTAAAAATGTTAAAAATTACAAATGTATAAATGTAAACCTGAACTATCTTAGGATGAAGAGGCATCCACATGCTGAATGTGCACCTGTCTGAAGCAACAGACCTGTAGCAGCTCCAGCTAACAGAATATTATCAATGATTCACTAATTTCATTCTTTGCCTTTATAAGCCTGACCATTTTTTCATTATTATGGGTACTAAACTTAATGTAAATATAGCACACTGTGTCTCAACAAGTTATTACACTTTTCCAAATAATTTGTCAAATATTATCACAGTGCTACAAAGAACTATCAAATAATATGCAACCATGTCCATATGTTAAAATATCAGTTCTATTCCACTATTAGAGAAGTAGTAAACACATCTGTAAATAATGTTTGTTTTGAAGGGTATAAATTAATTAGTAGGGTTACGTTTAGACAATTTTCTGCATATGATGTTTTCTTCCTTTGACTTGTATAAACAAATAACCACAATGTTCTCTTGGCCCAACACTTCACAATTAATTTCTTTGCTTTTAACTTATGTCTCTTATATGTTTTAGGAAATATTCACACTAACTTTTTTTAATATAGTTTGATTGTCTACAAAATAGCATCTGATTTTATGTTGTGTTTTGACAGATGAAACTCCTACAGCAACTTCATTTCTTGGGTATACAAATACAGATTTTTTCCTCCATCAGGCTGCCTGCTGAAGGTACTTTATATCTCACAGATTTCCACCTTTGTACCAAACCAGGCTGAAATGGATGAGTTCAGAAGCTATAGGGAGGGTAAGAACAGCAGCCATACAGTCAGGCACATGTCAGCTGACAATATTAGCCTGGTCTGTAAGGAAGCAAACCTTCAGAGGTGAGAAAAAGTGGAAGTTGATGTATAGGGCTTGAAAGCTCAATTAAAAAAAAAAAAAAAAAAAAAAAATTGCAACAAGTTATATAACCAAACATATTAAATGCCAGTTTATTAGACATCAGTTGAATGCTGCCTTGCCTGGAAGAGGGCCAGCAAAACTCAGCTGTTCTATTTGAAGATTTTGTAAGGGCTAATTCAGAGCAGCTCAAGGCACTGGGAGGCACATGTGTGCAGGACACAGGGCTCCGGTGCAGGGCCAGACCAAAACACCTTTTTGAATGTTACATACTAGCCAGCATTTCCTTAAAGGACAATTATCCTAGAAGGAAGCTAAGCACCCCTTCTTGGCAAAACCAAACCCAAAACTTTCAAAACTCATATTTTTGCCACTGTCATCTGATACTGCAAGTGGTCCTGAAACAGCCAATTGTGAAGGTCAGCATGGGGAAAAACAGAGGAGCCATGTGCACAATTCCTTGTCGGATCAAAGGTTTCCTAAATCACATGGGAAGTTGTTGTGACTGCTCTGTGGGTAATTTGAATTGTGCATCTGTGCAGCTAAATTGATGGGGTAAGCAAGCACTTCTCAAGTAAGTGATCTCCAGTCTTTACTGGCATATAAGAACCTCCACTGAACAAGTAACACAGGCAACACCACGCTTTGCAAATTAAAAACCTAAACCCTGAGCCTGTAGGGAGAGCAGTGGTCACGAACAGTGTCAGAGGGTCAGGCAAGCAACATGAGTTATGAGCTGGGGAGTTGGACCACCCTAAGGTAACACAGAGGGACATTTAAACTGTCTTAGTTGAGGCATCTTAGCAATGCTCTAAAATGCCATTTAAAAGCACTTATCCGTTTTCACAGAGCACTAAGATTATTCCTGCAGGAAAACTGGGATGCCATCAAATTAGACCTCCTACTCCCAAACCAAGCATGGGAGTACACGAGGTGACTGCCACGCCTGCCTACTACAAGACACAGAGTTCAGAAGCATCCCAAGCAGGAATATAAGCAGAGCAATTTGCAGAATCTAAACCAGAATCAGATCCTAGGACAGTTCAGCATTTGGAAGCTGGATCAGCCAGGGCAGCCAGGCCACCACCACCACAAAATAACTCCTTTGAAGAGGTTGGTGAAACACTTCCAAAACACCCAACTGGAGTAGATACAAAAGAACACGTTACACACTTTCATGCTACAGCTTAATCACTGAGGAAACAACAAGTGAGCAATTGTTCAATTAATGTATTTATTCATGGGGTCATATAATTAAAATAATAATAATATATGCAACAACTTCCCTTGGTTCTTGGGAATATACCAGGTCAGTATCATGCCTCAGCCCCAAAGGGAAATGCTTTATGAATTCAGATCATTGGAGAGCACAGATCTATAAAAAAACCTTCCATGCAGGCTTAATTACAGAAGTTACTGTTGCACCCAACAATATAGGCCTATTAAAAGTAACAAGTAACTTCACAGACTTCTGGTAAGTCAACTTTTTTTCTGTGAATAAATCACAAAGGGTATTATTTCTGGGACAGAATAAATTCTTGAAATTAGTGAGTAACTTATGCATCTCTCCCCTGCTCCAAAAACACATTATTTATTTTTACCATGACATAGTGAAGTTATTAATCTGCTGCCTTCCATTTCAACAATGTGAAATGCTGTAAAATGCAGACACCTGCATTACAGTACATTTCAGTTCCACTTTATATCAGTCATAAACATCTCTGTTTTGGACATCTCTTCAAAACAAATGCTCCAAGCACACTGTGTGTAGCATTCGATTTTATGAAACTATAAAAGTTCTTCACTGTTAATTACACAGACAAATGTCTCATCACATATTTGGTTACCAGGATAATATAATTAGTTTTCTACATTAACCTTTCAAACATAGAGCCTGAATTTCAAGCTGAAAGCATTGAAAAAACACTCAGTCTGGAGGTATATTACATTTCTGCTTTTGTGTGTGATAATAAAATACTAAAACTGAAAAAAAACCCCAAACCAACAGTGTGGTGTATGCAAAAGATACTTGCATGTAGAAAAGCCAGGTTTAACATGCACTGTTCACAAGATACTGTTGTATGGTCCCCTCGTGGACTTGTCCAAGTCTGGGCTGGAAGCCCTGTGACAGAAGGTTTATGCTGATAACAGATAAAAGCTGAAGTCATTTCTGTCTTAAACCCTGTCCATAATCAAGGTTTAAGCACTTCACTTCAGACAGCCTCCTCCCATTCTGGTTGAGCAGTCTGTCCTGGCATCAGATAACTAAGCCCCTTCCCTTCAAGACAAAAGAGACTCCAGTCCTGCAAAATTCAGGAATTATGTTTGCCCCTCAAATTTTACAAACTTCTCCACTGCACCCCATAAGCAACCTTCCTAAGCCTACCAAGATCAATTCAAAAAGCAGCTGAGCTTCATACCATTGCCACCAGAGCTCACGTCCACTGCCATGGCCTCTCATTGCTGAAGTTTTCTCCAATTTGAAGCCTGCTTCCACAAAGCCACATTTTACCCATCTTGAGCTTGGTGCAAAAAAGACATCTAAGTCAAACAGGACTTCCTGGACATCTGATCTTAATACATTTGCATGTTAGTCAAACTTATTCTTCTAAATTACTCATTTACTCTAGAAACCCCCCTCTTCTAACCAGTGCCTTTCTACAGTTTGAGTTCATGGTTCTCAACACACAGATAAAGCTTCACTCCTTCATAAAATGGTATTAATGCATCTTTGCTAAATATAACAGTTTCAATTATGTATCCTACCACCATTTTGCATACTAGAAGCTGCATCACCTTGAGGTTTCAACAGCTGATACCATGGATCAGTCGAAACACCTAAATTGGAGAACAAACCTGACTCTACACCAACAAGTTGGAGTGAGCATAAATCTGGGATGAATTTTGGCATAAAACAGTAAAATCAAATGAAGCAGTGGCTACACCTGAGCCTCCTTCATTAGTGGACACCTCACCAAGCTGGGGAAAGTGTTGGGATCCCACCATTCCTGAAGCACTTGGAAAAATAACTCCATGCAGTATGAAATTCTTTAAAGGAAAGCTGAAATGCCAAACACCACTCATCCCAGATTGCCATGGAGAAGTGGGGACTCAGATTTTGAGTGATTTCATTTGGGTTCAGTCCCTGACACTGCTTTCCCTACCTCTTAGATCAGTGTCCTTGTCACTAGGAATCTGAATAAAAGTGGACACCACAGTAACCTATTGAAGTGAAGGTGGTTGTGTGAGCTCTGAGTAACTTAATAAATTGAACCCAACTCCCAAGGAAAAAAGAAACCAACCAAATGAAAAAAACCTAACCTACAAATCTTTCATGGTCATACATCATTCAGTCTTGTCAAAACCCACACGCTTTGAGGAAATTTGAAAGTCAGACACTCAGGACATTGTCAGGAAACAGCACGTTTTCCTTTGCATAGCAACTGGGGGTGGGCTCACAGGACTGCAAATCTGTGCTTCAGCACCTGGTAAGAAAGATCCTTGATACGACTCACATTCTTTAATTTTAAATTCTGACCAGCTCTTCAATAGATGAACTTAGGCATTTAAATGCCAGAGCACATTCAGTCTCAAGAAAAAGACAGGTACACTCACAAAACTGCCAAAACCAAACCCACTGACAACACAACCAAATCAAAATCCATTGGTCTGGTTTATGGCACAGATGTCAAAAGCACAAACTCCTGCACATAGAATAGAATCATAGAATAATTTGGGTTGGAAGGGACCCCTAAAGGTCACTTATTCCGAACCCCTTGCAGTAAGCAAGGACACCCTCAACTACATCAGGTTGCTCAGAACCTTATCAAGCCTCACCTTGAGTATCTCCAGGGATGAGGCCTCACCTACCTCCCCAGGCAACCTGTTCCAGTTGTCCACTAGCCTCATAGTAAAGAACTTGTTCCTAAAATCCACTCTAAATCTACTCTACTCTAATTTAAAACCACTGCCCCTCGTCCTATCACTCAGGCTCTCACAAACAGTCCTTCTCCAGCCTTCCTGTAGGCCTCCTTCAGGTACTGGAAGGTTGCTATTAGGTCTCTCCAGATGCTTCTAATTCTTAGAATCCTGGCTTCAGCAAATAGACACCCAACTCCTACCAAAGTTTATCATGATGATTTAAGGCTGGAAGAGAAAGCATTCAAAATAAACCTCTGGTGGAGCTTTCTCCACCAGGTTTACCAGACTTCACCAAAAGAGCTTAAAAAACATGGAATTCGAAGACAAAGCACAGCAGCCACTTTTGCTTCTCCCTGTAAATGGGTGTAGGGAAGAAATATTTGCTCAAAGCCTAATGGAGAGAGGCTGAGAAGGGAACGTAAAGCAGCTCTCACCCCTCTGTAAATATTCCAATCATCAGAAGATTCTGCACTGCCCAAGACATCCTCCCTTTCTCTTTCATTTCTCTTCCTTTTCTCTTTCATTTCTCTTTCATCCTCCTCCAGAGGAAGATGTCACACAAGGGATTAAGGAGACAAAGGCATTTTGTGTGCAGTTTGACTTCAGGTGCCCATTCACAAACTCAAGTCAAATGCTTATTTCTGGCTCAAGCAGGCAACACACACAGTACAAAAACCTTAAATCACCCTACAAAACTGCTCAGGCTCCTGGTGCAGCTTAGTGGAGGTAGACACCTCCAAATTTCTTGCTGCAAAGGCACCTGCTTTCTCCAGAGCTTGAGCAAGGTGTCCAAGAGCTTGTTTCATACAGCAAGAGTGACTATTGTAGCTCAAAAATCAGGCCCTTACACCTCTGAATTTTGCCCACCAATTTTTTGCCAAGAGGTGTAGCACCAGGTGAAGTGTGAGATGCAACAGGAGCAGGCTGGGAGCAGGAAAGCAAGAAGTACTCTGCAGCTGAGGGCTTATACAGGACAAAAAAGCACACTGATGGGAAAGATAAAGGTTCACTGATAACCAGTCCTATCATGCTGTAGTATACATCATGCTCCAGAGTCTATATTAGTTCTCTGTTTTCTTTACACGTTTTTAACTGTTGATTTAATTTAATTTTGCCATGGCAGGATTAGCAGGCAGGCTACGGAGGTGAAAGGACATTACATTAAGACAGCACATTAATCCTCTATCCCACCCAAGGCAGAAGCAAAACCAAACAAATAGCAGCTTCCTGGAAATTGAATTTCTGTTATCCAGATGTCAAAGATGTAATACCCCAATTACACAAACTATTGCCAGTGAAGCATGCCAGTGAATATGCAATGTAAATGGGGTGAGCACAGAGCTGCAAAACTGCAGAGTCAGCATCTGGCTCTCTGAGTGAGTGATAATTAGCACTGTGTGTAGACACTAATAAACATTTATGTCTGAAATTACAACTTTTAGCAGTGTTAATAAAGGATATATTGGCAATTCTTAAAATAAAAGGGTCTTGAAAAGAATGTCATATTAAACAATGGCAGGCGCTTCCTGCGCTTGCACAGAGGTTTTTTTCCTCCCTAATTGCAAATGGCCACGCTATGTTGCTCAGAAATTAATCAACACAAGCACATACCTAAAAAAACTGGTTGTGTTTCTTTGGTCTCCCCATTAACATCATTGCTGTAGTCAGAGATCTTATATATCTCATGATGGTAATCTGGAATGAAAAACGATAAAAAAAATTAGAACTCAAGTGATCTGGAAAAAATGAACACTGAACACATTGCTACAGTTTTACTAGATAATTTATCAATATATCTGCAGTTTATTTCGTGTACATCAAATTAACCACAGAAAATGTGCTCTGTATCAGCACCTCCTAAAGAAACCTTTGCTCACACTGGAAAGACTCAGCTCAAATATTTCACAGATTTTAGGGAATAGCTACGCCTGCCCTAAATTACTGTGTTCATTTTCACAGCAAATTATCCCACCAGATGCCAATTATCTGGCTTCTTACTTTACAGATGGAAAGCAGATTTATCCAAAAATCTTCAACTTCACAGAGACTAAGGAAAACTTTCAAACTTCACCTTAATCAGAAAATCAGCAACATACATTAGGGCTGCACCGTTCAGCTATTCTGAGTTGTACTGGTGTCACTGGCCTCTGAATTCTGAAGAAAGGAGGATCAGGGACACCTTAGGATATTCATCTACAGAAACTAACATCTGTGACAACCCTGAGAATAAATATTAGCATATCCTATTCAGAGATGTCACAGGAAAAAAAAAATAAAATCACCACTGAATTTCTACTTCAAATAAAAGCGTATTTTGGTGTGAAGGTCTCTGCTGTAATCTATTCAGTATAACCAGAGCTTTGTTTACGTGTGTGTACAGAAGGAATAGTAAGTCCAAGAAAAAAAAAAAAAACAATTGTCTAAAGACAGCTCTCCTGGATGCTGTTTTTGACTCTGCTACTGGCACACACTTTGTCCTTCCTTCGGCAAATTGCTGAAGACTGAACAATATATTCAGTGTCTTGGAACAGCCACCTCCCCACCTAACAACTTCTTCAATGATCTCCCAGTTCCCAATGCTCTCAGCTACTCCCTTCGTAAACTGGTTTTTATATTTACTTGCCTCAGAAAAAGTGAGGCAGAGATTAAGTCATGGAAGAGCACTTCGGGGGATTCACTTAAAAGGCACTACAGCCACAGAGGGCAGGAGCTCCTCCTCCAGTGAGCAGCACACCTGCACCTCTAACAAAACAGCTACAGGATCAGAAAGGTCTCCTGGAAAGCCAAACTTTTTTGTTATGTGCTCTTTATTTGTACAGCACGACTGTCTCGAGGGCACAAGAGGAGGAACAACCCAATAAGTAAACGAGAACTGAGCCCAGTACAGAGACACAAAAGAAAGGAAAGGGCTTGGAAAGAAAATGAGGGGGAACAAAACACAACAGGGAGTTGGAGAGGTCAGTGGCAAGGTGCTACACAAAGGGTTCCTCTGCCTAGGGAGCACACCCAGCGAGTGAAACGGGTTTGAGATAACACATTGAGGAAGTAAAGCCTCCTTTCACAGGGCTAAAACTATGGGATTTCTGCTGACTGCCTTCCGTGGCCATTAGCACTCCTGTTGAGGAGGGGCAGTGATGGAGAGGTGGGCAGCTGGTGGCCAGCCAAGGTCAACCCACCACACTGCATTTTCATCCTTTCAAGGGCATCCAAGATCTGTTGAGAATTAATCCATGGAAACTAGGAATTAAATGACTTACAGACTCGTGGTCCTTAGATATATAGATTATACGTGGTTCCTTCTCTAGCACTTCCCTCCATACATCCAGCTGGTACCAATATTCTTCTGATCTACAGCTGCTGCCTTAAAGTCACAACATTTCACCCCAGAGACAGCTGTGATTTAGTGCAGGAATGGATTTCCTCTCCATATAGTCATTATTGACCATGTCAATAAGATGCTCTGAAGTTTTTTTGGGGACAGAACAAGCACTCTAAGGGCACACATTGTTAGCAGATGGTTTGTTACCAACGAATTGACACAGCACACCCTCTTCTCTTTGCTTTCCTTCTCCTGCCTCAGATGTCACAGTCCAGGCGCTGCGAAATCCATATGAATTTCACAACAGTAAACACTAAACTGTGACATTACAGAATGACTCCTGCAAGAGGCAAAGGCCAATTACATGAGACAAGTATTTATTCATAATTATCTTTCTAATCAACTGTGATAGAAAAAGAGTATGTGAGTGAAGACTCCCATGCAAAATGTCAGTTTTATCTCCTCTGTTCTCAAAGTACAAAGACATAATTCTCTCTCTAGAATGTTTTTAGTGTATTTTGACTATTTGACTTTACACATCCAAAAAAAAAAAAAAATCCCATATAAAATAAGAATTACTAACAATGAACCATCATAACTAAATTTATTTATTAAATAGTTTGTCCTATACACTGTCCTATACATATCTAAACCTGTAACAAGTGGCAAGGGAGAACTGGCAAAACAGTCACCTATTGCTGATAGCACACATATTCTTTTCACAGCTCCATGAGGACGGAAATAAATCCGAATCTTCAATTTCAGTTTTGCTTTTCCAAATGTGTCACTTCCTGCTCCCCCAGGTTCTGTCCCAGTCCAGCACTAACTCTGCCTTCAAGTTAGGAGCATGTTCAATATCACAATGCCCCAAACCTAGAAATTAAACCTCTCAACAGGTTTGCTAATGCACGCAGACCTCCAGCATGTTTCAGACAGGTCTGACAGCTCACTGCTCCTCTAGTTTTTAACAAGGAGTATGTGCAGCACTCCAGACCCCCCTGCAATGATACAAGTCATTATTTACTATTCCTGTCAGGAGAGTTTATTTCCACCTTTAAATTTCTTTGCATCAAACACGATTCTGCAGAGAGTCTGCAAAGACATCTCTCTACAGACAACAGGTCTTGATACTCCTGTGTGTGTGTGTCCCCTTCCCCCAGTGTGACATTACACCCAAGCAGTCACCTGCCTTGAACTTGGTATGCAGGACACAGACGGTGCTTCATGGAGATATTCCTGCCCAATACTTGCAAACACAAAAGGAAAAAAGAGCTCAAGACAAATCCACGAGGGTGAAAAGATCTCATCAGCCGGAGAAGGGATAAAGTCCCAACTAAAATAAATCCCTAAGGCTGGGAAGTCCACCTGTTAAAATGCCTACCAGCGCCTGTATCTTATTACTAAAAAAAAAAAACCAACAAAAAAACAACCCAAAACAAACATCCAAACCCAACATGAAGAAGACTGAAACACAGAGCTGTGCTTCTTCCTTGACATGAATCCAAATATTTTGCCCCCGACAATCTCTTATAAAATACCCTCTTTTCCAAGAGCAAACACACCCTGAGTGAACAAGTTACACGCCAGCGGCTCTCCCCTGCCCACGTACAATTAATTAGTCGCGTGGATTTTTAATAAAGCAACCTCTACTCGGCTTTTCTTTGAAATACGCGGATGTACGCAGTCAAGGGGAGGAAAAAACCACCCAAAACACAATAAATGCACAGGAGTTGAATACTAAGAAGGTCCGCTGCTGCTCAAGTGTCATTATTTTCTGCTCGCTTCCTGATTTTACCATTTCTCCCCCCCTTCATAGCAGGATTTACCACGAAACACGATCCAACTTTATTTTGTGTGCTAGATCTGTCTGGAAAAAACACGTCCACCTTTCCGGGGGGGGCCGGGGAGGGGGGGGAGGTGGAAGGGTGTTGTTTTTGCAACAACACATTAACACATATTAAAAAAAAAAAAAAAAAAAAAAAAAAAAAAAAAAAAAAAAGGGAAAGGGGGGTGAAAAAAAAAATTAAAGCAATAAAAGGCGTGCAATGGTTTCGGGGAGTTCAACCAGAGGATTGCGGAGTTAAATAACAGAGCCGGGGAGGGGGAGGCGATGGGGGGAGCGGGAGCCCGGGCGTTTCATAACGCCCCGCTCCCCCCGGTGCCAAAGTCGGGGCTGCCCCCGGCCAGGGAACAAAGCCCCGGCCACCCCCGCCGCCCCCCGCCCGCCGCCGCCGCCGCCTTTACCTTCGTTGATCAGTTTAAAGCTTTGGGATTTCCTGCTTCTCTTCCTCTGGGTGAACTCCATGGTGCGGACAGGAAGCGGCGGGGCGGCGGGGCGGCCGGGCGGCCACCCGGCGGTGGCAAGACCAAGGTCCGTCTCTTTAATCAGCAAAACACGCGGGGGTTGGGAGACGGCGGCTCCGGCCGGCGGGTCAATAAAAGGGATCTGGGACAAGTTGGCTCCGGTCTTCTACCCCCCCCTCCCCGTGCCTCCCGCCCCAAACTTTAAGGGAAAGCGGGGTGCGGCGGGGGGAGCCCCGCTGGGGCGATGCCGGGCAGCGCCGCCGCCGCCTTCCCCCCCGCCGGCTGCGCGGCCGCGGCCCGGCGGCGAAGGGCGGCCCGCAATGGCTCGCCGCCGGCTCCGGGACCCCGGTGCCACCTGCTGGGGGAAGGCGGCGCGCAGCCCGGCGCTCCCCGCGGCGGTTCCGCCAAACCGCCGGCCGTAAGCCGCCACCCCGAGGCCGCTCCGTCGCCGCACGACACGCCGGGGAAAGCGGCCGAGCCCCGCCGCGGGGACGGCGGAGAGTGGGGCTGAAGAGAGAAAGAGAGGGGCTGAGAGGGCAGCGCCATTTTGTGTGTGTCCCCCCTTCCCGCCGCCTCCGCCCCCCACTCCCCCCCGTCCTCACACACCCACCCCCCCGCCTGCCCTCACGGGCACTTGCGCGCTCCCCGTGCCGTGCCCCGCCGCCGCCACCGCCACCGCCACCCGTTCCCCTTCCCGCCCCCGGGAAGGCCCCGCGGCTTCCCGGCAAGCAGGCGGGGGGTGCCCGGCCGTGAGAGAGAGCGGCGGCCTCCCGGGCGCGGCCTTTGCGTCGCAGCCGCCGGGCGGTCGGGCCCCGGCGGCGTCGGTGGGTTCCCTGAGGGGCTGCGGGACGGGGGGGAAACTCTTCGTGTTTAGCGGGACCGGAGAGGTTCTCGGGACAAGGTCCGGTGGGGATGGGGTTGAACTTGACGCTGGTGGGGCCGCGGTGTGGGGGAAGTGGGCAAACACCTCGAAACGGGGTTTGGGTGATGCTAACAGCTGCTTGTTACCTTGTTTTACAGCATTTATCGCGTCCCAGCCCAAGGCCCGGAGGATCGCGCTGTACCGGGCTGAGGGATGCTGAGTTTCACCCGCCCGGGTTAAACGCGGAGTTAGGAGGTGGAATCGCTGTAGGCAGGAGAAGAGAGTTGAAGTCCTCCGGAGAAGTGGGACTTGTTGTGTCTGGCAACCCTCCGACGGTCACCGAGGGGTCACCGTGGGCATAAGGATGGCCCGGAGACCGCAGGCACCAGCACCTTGATTTATTCACCACTTGATGCCTTCACCCGTGCTTCCAGTTCACTTACGGCGTTCACTTTGTTCCTGGTGTAACGTTTTTCTTAGTCAAGAGTGCTTTTGCCAAAATTAGTTTGTGGTGTACCTTTTTTTTTACACTCGGCAGCGCTTTTGTCTGTTGCCTGTGGAGGAAAGACCCAGGCTTTTACAGTTGTGACTACCAATAACTGAAAACACAGCTCCCGATCATCATCTTGTGTTTTGTGTGCAGTCAGGCTGTGTTTTGACAAGGAGAGGAATATGTGCTACTTGCAGACGCCTACTCCAACAGATGCAAATGCAGATCTTCCCGTGGCCTAGTCAGAGTACCCAGGAGAATCCTGCTGGCTCCAGTAATATTGACTGACCCTATCACTTGGAATAATGCCACAAAATTAGTAAGAGGAAAGTGAACTGAATATTAACAATAGTGATCTGTATCCCGACTGTGTGCACAGACAGTCAGACCTGCTGCTTTCTCTCGTGGAAGCTGTTGTCCAAATACTGTGCAGGTAGTATACACGGTTCTGAAAAACCAAAGTCAGGAAACAGGTTTAATGGTGAAGCAATATCAGAAAATGTGCTTAATGGTAAAATTTATTAGACTCTGGAAAATTAAATTCAGGAGGGAGATTATGGAACCCTCACAGATTGGGTAAGGGTGTGATAGTCTATTAAATTGCTAAGTGGAAAATCCCAGAGGCAATCAATATGCTACTTTTGGAATTTTCCTAAACTTCCCTGTAAGACTTTGTGAAAGGAAACTGGGCTAACATACTATTTAAAATCCTGCATTATATATTTTTGGGAGGATGCTGAAGCAGCAAAGGTAGATGGATGTCATATGCTGTTTGCTAAATTGTGTGGGTCCAATTCGTCTCTGGCACAGTGCAGAGAAGTCAAGTCTGAAATGCATCAGCATTATGTGCCTAAATTTTGTGTACAAAAGGAGTATTTTGTTTTTTGTTTTTGTCTCCCCAAGCAGTCTGCTGATTCCTGTCTGCTAACTTCATGTACAAGTCTTCCAGCATTGCTGAAACTGTTGTGTTTGACTCTCATCCTTTCTGAGACAACAGGAGAATTTTTATAAAGCATAAAGCCTTCATTTACTGTTCAACTCACATGATAGGCTTTATCCTGCATTTGCCAGAGAAATGTGCCACAAAAATAAAAGGTCCTTTCTGTTTTCCTCTATTACCCCATGTTGCACAACGTTTTGGGGTATAATTTACGAAAAAGTGATGGCAGTGTTTCATCATCTGCTCCCTTTCTCCTTTTAGTTTTCCTTCTCTGTGTTGGATTTTTTTTGCTTAAAGGGATGCTCATGATTCAAAATGACATTTCAGTCTGACTGCTGCACACTTCAGTTTCAAGTAACATTTTATGGGAGTTAGCACATCCCCTTTTTCATTAGTATATCTTATTGTGCTTCTTGTGAATTTAAGAGATTCTATTATTTTGCCTGATTCTGCAAGCAAACCTAATGATGATTACTCAGATGGGTAAATCTTGTGATTTTCATTTATTAAATTAGCCTGTTTGGATACCTAGGCCCCAATCCTGCCACCTCATCTGCATAAAAGTGAATTAGAAACTAGGGCGAGGTGACTTTAGGTCAAAGTCTTCTAGTTATCCACACAACATGTAGGAGGATCCTGTAGCTGAAAAACAAGCTTTCTGTCCTGTACTGCTAATGTTCCTCAGCCATGACTTAAAAAAAAAAAAAAAAAAGCTACTTCAGGAACTCAGAGTCCCCGTGTGCAGTAAGTTGTGAGCCTGTTGTGGGGCATTTTGGGGTGGGTATTGTACAACTGGACTCAGACCATCTGCTCATTTATCATTGGTCACCATTGCATTATTCAAGCTGGAGAAAGCCAGAGATGAAAGTCCTCTTTATTCCATTAGAATGGCTGCCTTGTGTCACCCTAGATAGTCACTGGCTGCAGTGCCCTGGCAGCCAAGTGACTTCAGATAAAGTGCACTGGCTCTGAGGGGCAGTCAGCATTTAATTCTATCTTTTATTTCAGTTAATGCCTTGGTATTGGATCATTATTATTACATAGTAAGAACCCATAGTTCCTTTTTTCCCTGGTGAAAATGTGGAAAAATCAGAGTATTTTGTATATATTAATGAACAGTCACAAAGTATTTCCTCCCATCAAACTGTTGAGTAATGTTTTTCAAAATGCCATGAAATCAGCTAACTAAATAAGGGCTTTATCTTGCAGCATATCCCAGGTCAGTATGATTATCCCTGACTACTTCCTAGTTAACAATTTATTATGCTGCAAGTTACTTTCAAAATATTTCTTCCCCGTTCTACCTGATACTCATTTCTCCAACAATTTTTTGGTGTGTAAAATATTTTTTTTTCACTTCAGATGCTAAATCAATTAAATATAATAAATCTAGCAATATTTCAGTATAAACAACTGCAGTGCTCTTCACATCAACATGTCCCAGACTTTTTCTTTGCTTCCAGGCTCACAGGTGTGTCCAGTTCATTATAATATTTTTATTATTATTCAGAAAACAGGACAACGTAGGACAAAGAAGACTGAAGAATCCTAGAACTGAGGAGAATTAAAGGGTGTATAGAGCTCTTAAGAGCTCCTTCAGCTTTTCAGTTGGAAGAATTATACTGGAAAAAGCCTGACAAGCTCAATGATTTGGTATTTTAAGTCTAATGTCAAGGAATTCATGTGAGGCCGGGTGAGGTAGGAAGAGGCTGCTGACTGTCACATTAATAGTGCCAGGGTTATTCATTTGGGAACCTGAAGAAGTTCAGTGTGGCATTAGGAAGCAGGAGAGGGGTGAAGAGGTAAATTAGAGGCCAGGAGCTACACAGGTGACAGGCTAATAGGTTCTCTGTTCTGGTCAGTTATGTGGAATGACTGTCACTGAGGATTTTATAAACTGTGGGTAGCATTATTTTTGCCCTGCTGGTTTCCAAGGATAATTTTGTGGTCATACAGAATCCATAGGCAGGACTTCTTCTTAGCTCCCAACCTGACCCAACCTGACAATAGGTCACCTTGATGCTGTGCTACCTTATTACAAACTCACTTTCAGGGGGTTTTGTGTTGGCATATCTGAGGACCAGATCATTACAGAGCTGAGCTGCTGGTTGTCCTGAAGAAGCCCAAAGCACATGAGTGCTGTTTGTTTTCCAATTCCACCTGAAGTTCTTCCTGTTATTATTTTAGTCACAGTACTTGACATCCTACGTCTCCATCCTTAGTCTCTTTTTTCCTTTGGGACACTGTTTAAAAATGGCTTTTTGACCCTTTTGCTGCTTGTTAATCTTCCTCATGCAAATCCAAAAGAAAATTGAATGTTTTCGTCTGTTTGCCAGCTCAGGGAGACCAAAACATTCCAGAACTGTTTCAACAATAAAGAATATAACTGAATCTATGTACAAAGTGTTCTTTGTGTCTGCAGTTACAAACCCTCTGTATACTTCTGTATCAGAATGCAAACCCCATTGGGACTGTAAGGCTGGGCTTTTCCCCCTCTTTGTCATTTTACACGTAGCTTGGGCTAAGACTGCAAAGAAGGGCAATATAGTCCAGGAGTCAAAGTTTGGTGGTCATCCACTCTGATAAAATACTTGTAGGGTAATTGGATATTAAGGTATTAACTCTTCCCTAGGACAAACCAGTTTTTGGATTCTGGGAGGAGTGGCTGGAGAGACCTTGGTGTTTCAGCAATAACTGTTGTTGGAGGATAAAGAAAAGGTCTCAATGATTTAATAAAGCTTTGGGTAAAAGAAGTCTGCCCATATACCTGCATGTCCTGGGCTTCTCTGCAACACTGAGAAACCATGAGCTGCACAAATTTTGCCACTTACAAGCCAAGATGTTTCAAAGGAACTGAGGGCAATGTGGGTACGGCTCATTTTTTTGCCTAGAACTTTGGGGTTTGTGCTAAAAAAAAGAGTAATAGTGCTTAGACATTTTACCCTGGATGTGTCTTTGCATTGCTACCACCTCTGTCCAAGGAGATGAGGTGTAAAACCAGTCTGGCACTGCAGGAAGGGGCATGTTTGAGCTTTGGGTTGTTGAGGAATTGATTTTGATCCTGGGAGCCTAAGCACAGCTGCTATGATGTTGTTCATCATTTCTGATTCATGTTACAGACACAGATTGTGAGAAGCTCTGTTCAGGCTACAGCAGCCTAATGAGTCCCCCACTAGGAAGAGTTCAGAGAAGGTTTTGCTACTGAACGTACCTACATGTTGGTGTCAGTTTGTTTCAGTCCCAGCAGCTGAAGGCAGTTTTAAGGGTGCAGCCATGGAAAGAGCCAATCACTGGAGCTGTGGATGGAAAATGCAGAACCAGCTGCTGGAACAATAGCATTTAGCAATGTTAGACAGCTCCTTGAGGCTGCAGGATGAAGAAGCCCAGAAAACAGCCATCTTCCTAGAAGTCCTGACTGAGACCAATGTGGGGACATTATGCTGTGCCTCCCCAGCTCAGCCTTTTTGGCATTTCCAGCTTGCCACAAGGAGCTGCTCCCTGTGTCTCAGTTCTGCCTTGATCCTCCTCCGTTTCTCCTGCCACACATTAGGAAATGCACTTGCACTGAAGTCAATGGGAGTTTGAAAACTAAAAGTAATGTGTGCTTTGGTATGCTACTAATCCACTTATTTGGATCCTCTTACTGCTCCTCTGGGCTGCCCTGATCCCCTCTATCAGCCCACCCAGCTGCTCTGATCTGCTCTCTAAACTTCTGCTCTGGCTATATTAGCATCCCTGTCAACTCACAGGGCTGCTGCCTCCATGCCTTCAATCCCCTCTCCCAATGAGAGTCTCTCCACTGAATTATAATCCTTGTAGCTCAGAATACTGATGCAAGCTAAAATAAATTCATGAAAAGTTGCTGTGGCTCCTACTAAGATGTTCTATTTCCCTAAATGTTTTCAAACAGTACTTAATTTTAGGCTGGAGAAATAGCTTAAGACATGTTCATAACCACCTGCCTACTTTTCAGTGCTAAAAAAATGAAATTTCATTGCGGGGTACAATGGAGTTCAAAATCTACTCACATATGCACTTTTTAAAGAGAGATTATGTGAATTTAATATCTGTGTCAGGCTGGAGGCTGACAACATCTGAAAATGATGCTTTTATTCAGCAGTAACAGATATGCAGTAGCATTTTCATTAATGCCCCTGGATTTACCCCTCAGGGATGTGTAGATACTGAAGACTCCATCACCCATCCAATGCTCAGCCTCCTACTGCTGAGGCAGCCAATGCAGCTGAATGGATATTTTCTCTGAGATGGACACATCCTGCAGGGATTAAATGGACAACACAGCAGTATCATCATTCAATAGCAACTTTGATTTCTTGCCTGGGTTGAAGAGAAGCTACTGAGCTCAAACACAGAAGTACAATACTTTACACTCAACCAGTTATCTTCTGTACATAAAACAAGCCAGATCTGTTTGGCACATACAATCTGTTTGTTCACATACAATTTGAACACAGCTAAAATGTCTCAAAACCAAGGGTTCTGTAGTTTAGTCATTGCTTTGGGGCAGGTTGAGGAGAGAGACAATTGTGTGGCTCTAAACTCAGTGCATGAAATTTGACAAATCAGTCTGCATTTGCAGGGCTTAGTCCTGTTACAGCACCTTTCTTGGAAAGACTTTGCTGCCTGATGCCAAGAGTATGTTCCCCACTGAATGTGGTTTGCCCCATACTTCTGTAGTGCTAGAAAGAACATCTACAGAAATCAACAACAACAACAACAACAACAACAACAACAACAACAACAACAAAAAACCAAAAACAAACAAACAAAAAAAACCATCATGATAATTTTCTTCCAAGGTGTTTTGAATTCATTATCAGTCAAAAATGGCAACTGCTGTCCAAAGAGCAGAGTCTCCCCAGTGACATCTTGGGACTGATTCATTAGGGGCTCTGATGACACAGTGCCATAAGCTGAGTAACCAACACTGTTTCCTGAAACAAGAAATTTTTCCTCAGATATTTCCTGTACCAGCCAGCTTGGTGAATATTAGCTGTTCTTAAATGTAAAGCTTTTTAGAAGCAAGAATGAGATTTCACCTCACCTCAGTTTTACAGATAATAAAGCTGCTGGGATAGGAATTGAGCCATGCTTCCTTTTAGACAAGCTAAACAACTGACCTAAATATTCCTTTATCAAAACAAGAAGATAATTATCATTCAAACTCTTATTTCAAGCATGTTTCTGAAAGTCACACTAAGCTTACTAACCAGGAACCTCCATATGGATGTCACTGCTTTTTAATGGTGCCTCACAGAGGTCTGTCCTGGCAGACAGGAACTGTGGGGGTTGACTTACCACAAGAATCAATCCAGCAATGCTTTAAAAAGCAAAACAAAGCAAATTTGAATGCCACCTGCTTCTTTTAGCCCTAATGATGCACAAATATTAGATGCTTTTGAAGACTTTTGCTGGTTAGAAACGCCAGGAACTTCTTTCCTGCCACTGCTTCACCTGTGATCTTTTCTTGTCTTTGCCAGTGGCTGTTTGGACACCCGTGGTGGAGCACTTCTCCCCACTTCTTATCCTTATCCTTCCCTCTGGCTGAATGTTTCTCAGCTTCTGACCTCCTGGAGATTGTGTGCTACTGCTTAGTCAGTTCTGAAAGGTAAATAAGGTAAAGGTAGCCTAGTATAAGGGACCTGAATTCATGATACAGAGTGAACAGCCACTTCTCCAGTGCAAGAGATGTAGGGAAGTGCAATTTGCAAACCTTAGCAGAAGGGCTACCAAAAATGAGAATGGGGAGCTGGATGGGTTAATCCCTTCCAAGCAGTTAAGAACTGCTTTAATATATGAAGAAAAAGGCTACATTTGGGGCTCCCTGTGCCAGAAGTGGGCATATTTAGTCATGGTATAAAGGCAATTTTATCAAATGTCTTTTTTTTTGTTATAGCATTTTGAAGATGAATAAAAGGAACCATGTACCTAACTGAAAAAGATTTCCAAGAGTGATCTGTGCCCTGGGTTACCTGAAATGAGTTTTCCCACCATTTCTGTCTGCTGTAAGGCATCAGTTCTGCCTCTGTGTGAAAGCAGACACTGACTGCCTTGGGGTTTTCCCCTATTTGAATAACAGAAAAGTGAAACTGGATACTCATAAAGTATTGAATGCAACCTGAAAACAGCTAAATATAAACTGAACACAGCAACTGAGCTACTGAAATCACTCTGCTCAGCTTCACAACTTCAGCAAATAGATGGCATCTGGGTTGTTTGAGTGAAATGGTGTATTTCTGAGCTGCCTTCAATAATCTTCCTGTAAGCTGACAGTCGGCTTGCAGCAGATAAAGCTGAGCAATCACTTAGTCATCAAGAAATTGGAATGAAACACCTCATGTATGTTTTAAGATTCTTTTACTTGCAAGGCTCTCATGAATGTTCCAAGATTTTGAGTAACTTCTACATTTCCCTTTTCAGCCTTGATTCCATATGGAATGCTGTGGAGAGAATTACTTCAAAGTAGCTTTGTGGTTAACTCTGTGGGGTTGTTCCAGAGGTCTGCGGAAACCTGGATCTAGGAAAAACATGGGTAGCACTATTGCTTCCAGACCCAGGCTCAGTTGCACTGAGCTTTCAAGACTCAGCAAGAGGTTTTTGGGAGAGCTTAATGGCCTGGATAGAGCCCTGACAGCAAATATAACATTTATTAATCACATGTGAGACAGAAATACACAGCCAACATTGTACCAAATCTGCAGTATTGCCCTGAAAAGCAACCCAGGAGCAGCAGAAAACAAATAGACAAGCTAAGGATTTATAGCAGTGATCTAATTGAGCCTAATGAATATTGTCATATATAATAAATTGATAGTTTGAAATACAGCTTGGAAAAGCACCTATTTCACATGTCTGCAAAAGGATCATTGCATGGAAGAGAGACTGGCCCAGGGAAGGAACTGTCTATTTACCACACTGCTAAGCAGTTTCCATAGTATAAGAACTTCTCAGAGCAAGAGAGACTTGGAGAAACCCTTGTGCAGTGCAGAGGAACAGCTTCCAGTGTATGGTCCAAGAAGCAGAGCTCATAATGTCAGCTTTCATATGTGTCATGAGTTTTTCCAGCCAGGGGTGTCCCAGATACCTGCCCTACAAGCACACAGCATGTGTGAATGGAGACAGGGAGAGGAGAACAGATCCATAATGAAGCAGGCAGGGACCATAACAAATTGCCAGCAGATACCCCCTCAGGAAGATGTTCTGTGGAACAGAAGAGCTTTGAACAGAGTCCAGCCCAGACTTGACCCTACCAGCTCAACAATTCATGTCCTTCAGAAAACGTTGCCATGACCCAACATAAAGAGAAGTCAAATAGATTTGGTACCCTGGAAATCAGGGAAGGAGCTGGAATGGATCTCCTCAGAAGCTGTCAGCAAAAGAAAAAGAAGGTACAACCACTTCTTATACAACAGAAAATTTTCTCTTCAGAAAAAGAAAGCTTGAGGACATGGATGAAACTTCCCCTCCTTCCTTTCTTCAGGGAGATTTTAGTGAATGTCCTCAGAAAAACAGAGCTGACATACATATTTGCATACATACAGCAATAGTTTTGGGAGATATGTTATACTTTGTAGATTGTCACTTCTCTTCCACAGGGCAAGACAACTGTCTTGATCACACCAGGGATTCACCTTAAAGGATGCTTTGATTTGCAGGCAAGAGAGCACAGAACAGCAATACTGGAGGAAGAGCACCAGATCAGTCATGGAGGGTTGTGTCAATGTTCCTGAACTTTTAGACACCTTTCAGAGGTATAGCATTCATTTCAAACCTAGCCAAAGTTGTTTTACCAACATAATACATTAAGCTGCTTCCCTTCTCCATTATAGTCCTCCCTGACACCTTATTGGTTTTGATTTTGATAAACCTGGAAATCTTTTATCTGGTGTCATCTCACAGTAGCTGCATCATTCTTGTGACTACTGTGTGTGAGCTGGCTTTCCTCATCCATTTAGCACTGTCTCTAACTGAGATACAATGTCAAACCAGAGCAAGAAATGAAGCAAGGTCTAAGGCTGTGTCTGCACTACAGCTAACTGAGGGAGGCAGCTGACACTTGAACACAAGTATCTGGGTTTGTTTGCCATAAAGTCCACTAAAGAATATTCCTACAACCTCACAATTTATGCCCTTACCCAAGTGTGGGTCCTGGGCCTCTCTGCTGAAACTTTCTGAGATCCTTTCAGTGTCAGATGTGAAATAATTTCCTTTTTAGAAGAACTACAGAACAGTGTAGTAGGGAGGACTGCTCCTGCTTCCTTGTTGCAAAGTGATTGCCTTCAAGCCTGAGGTAAAGCAAGGCATGATTTCTAAACCCATTACTCCTCCAGGCTGGGTTTTAACAACACCCCTAAACTAGCAAGTAATTTTCTGCAAGAGAGAGCCACAGTGCATGGCTCCTATTACCTACCCTGGGTGAAAAGCCTGTGAAAAGCCCCCAAAAGTGTCACCTGAGCAATGGAGCTTACAAAGAAAAACATCTGAGATAACCTAATGATGAAAAAACCTCTGGAAAGAGACAGGGATGAAGAAGCTGCCATGTGCCACAGCATGAGGCTGGAGGAGGCAGAGGTGCTGCCACTATCCAGGCTGCTCCTAAGCAAAACAGAGGAGCTGAAGCCACTGTGACTTTCACTGTTTGGTGGCATTTATTCCCAGCCCTGATGAATTTAGGCATAGTGAGAATTTGCTGTTCTTACTTATTTTACGAAGTTTTTTCTGGACCTCTAGGATTTATATTGCTGGACAAAACCAGGTGAATAAGCAAAATAAGGTATCTCTGTGTTACTAACAGTGTCACAAACGCTGTATGCCTGTCCCCAAGGACTCCAGCTAACAAAGGCAGTAGGTTTTTCTTCCAGGACATAAACACTGAGGAGCTACCAGATACCCTACCAGATACCTCAGTCCTCTCAGCCTAAAAGGAAGCAGAAAGCAGACATCACACTGAAACCCCAAGCCCCTGTCTCAGGTGCATGGACAGCACAGGGGACAAGGAACACAAACATTTCTACCTCTCAGGCAATTTTTAAAACCAGCACCTGGTGGAGGAGCAGGGTGTTTGCCAGCACCCTGTAATTAAACCCCACACTGTAGGAGTTTCACCTGAGGGCATCCCAGAGTCAGTGAAACAGTTCTGATTTCCCGTGGGGTGTTGTTATGCCTTGCAGAAGGGACTGGCTGGGGGCAGAGACAGACCCACACCAGGAGCAGCAAAGGAGGTGCCATGCCCTGGGGGCACCTTGTGTGGCCAGGCCCCTGTGCTCCTGGGGGCCAGTGAGCAGCCTCATCAAATCACAGAACCTTGGAATGGTTTGGGTTGGAAGGGATCTTAGGGATCATCCAGTTCCAACCCTCCTCCCATGGCCAGGGACACCTCCCACCAGACCAGGTTGCTCCAAGCCCCATCCAACCTGTCCTGGAACAATTCCAGGGAGTGGGCAGCCACAGCTTCCTTGGACAACCTGTGCCAGTGTCTCACCACCCTCACAGGAAAGAATTCCTTCCTAAGGTCCAACCTAAACATCCCACTTACAGTGCTTGTTTTATGAAAAAACGTAATGGAGCAAAATTACCTAGCAAGATTCCTATGAAATACACCAAAAAAACAACTTACAGGTCCTTCTGGGACAGGAGCTGTTCACTCATGAAAACACAGGTCAAGATATCTAAACTAATGTCCAAATGGCTGGAATTTTCAAGAGGCAATCACCCAGAAACTCCCACTACAGTAAGTCCATGCAGTAATTCATATTGTGTTGCTCAGATAGAATCACACAGCCATAGAATCATAGACTGGCTGGGCTTGGAAGGGACCTTAAAGATCATCTAATTCCAACCTCCTGCCATGGCCAGGGACACTTCCCACCAGACCAGGCTGCTCAAGGCCCCATCCAACCTGTCCTGGAACACTTCCAGGGATGGGGCAGCCACAGCTTCCTTGGACAACCTGTGCCACTATCCTCACAATAACGAATTTCCTCCTAATGTCCAACCTAAATCTCCCCTCTCCAAGTCTGAAACCATTTCCCCTTGTCCTCTCACCACACACCCATGCCAAAAGCCCTCCCCCAGCTTTCCTGTAGCCCCTTCAGATATGGGAAGGCTGCTGTGAGGTCACCTCAGAACCTCCTTTTCTCCAGGCTGAACAACCCAACTTCCTCAGCCTGGCTTCCCAGGGGAGGTGCTCCAGCCCTCTGAGCATTTCTGTGGCTTTTCTCTGGACACATTCCAGGAGCTCTGTGTCCTTTTTGTCCTGGGGACTCCAGAACTGGACACAGAGCTCCAGGTGGGGTCTCACAGGAGCAGAGCAGAGGTGCAGAACCACCTCCCTTGACCCCTGTCTGTGCTGCTTTTGCTGCAGCCCAGGACACTGTTGGCTCTGAGCTGCAGGCACACACTGACAGCTCATGGGGACCTGCTGAGCCACCACTGCTCCCAAATCCTTCTCCTCAGGGCTGTCCGGAATCCTTTCTCTTCCCAGCCTTTATTTATCCGTGGGATTGCCTGGACCCAGCTGTAGAACCTTGCACTGGGCCTCTTTGGACTTCATGGAGTTTGCAGGAGCCCCCCAAGGTCCCTCTGGGAACGACAGAAATGTTTGGGTTGGGAAAGGCCTCAAGGGCCATGGAGTCCAACTGCAAATCCAGCACTGAGGAGTCCATCACTGCACCACGTCCCGCAGCTCCACATCTGCTTTTAAACACAGCCGAGGATGGGGACTTCACCACCGCTCCAGGACAGCCTCTTCCAGCCCAGTTCAACATCTCTGTTGAGCTCTGTGTTGCGCTCTGTCGCCACCATCCCTCACTTTGTCGCGCTTTGTCGACATCATCTCCACCTTCTGTCGCGCTCTATCGCGCTCTATCGCGCCCTATCGCGTTCTATCGCGTTCTATCGCCACCGCCCACCCCAAACCTCGCGCTCCTCCCAGCCACCAGGGGGCGCTGCTGGCGCCACCTTGCGGGCCGGCAGCTGACGCGGCGTTACCGGAAGTGACGCCTTGTTTTGCTCGGGCAGCTCCGGGGGGGTGTCTGAGGCCGCCATGGACGTCCTGAAGCGGGAGATCAGCAGGAAGCGGCAGCAGCTGGAGGAAAAGGAGCTTGTGGGGGTAAGGGCCGTCGAAACGGGGTCCCGGAGCCGTCCGGGGTGGCGGTAATGGCGGAAGGTGGAGGCTCGGGGAGGGGGTGAGGCCGGAGCGGCCCAGGATGAGGCCGGGGAAGGGGAGGGGAAGCGGCCTCGCAGAGGATAAAGGGATCCGAGCGGCTCAGGATGGGGTTTGGGAGGGTCCGGAGCGGCTCACAGTGACGTTTAGGAGGGTAAGGAGTGTCCCGGGAGGGGTTTCGGAGAAGAGAAGCAGGGTTGGCCCGTGCTGGGCTCGGGGAAGGAACCAGGAGGAGTTTGGGTCTGAGGACACTGGAGAATTGTGGGTGCTGAAGGAGCCGGAATTCAGGGCCTCGTTGTGTGTCTTTCCCTTTTGGATCTGGTTTAGTTATTTATTTCAGACTCAGGAGTGAGAAGAATCTGTGCTGCCTTCAGATAAGGATGCCTGGAGCCCTTTCCTCACCACTGCTGCAGGGTGCTGTAGCAGTAGTAGTGTCACAGAGGTGTGTGTGTGTGTGTGCCAAGTGTCTTAGCTTAAAGACACCCAGAGTCAAGCAGAGCACTGCTGTGGGTGTTTGAGTTCAGGTTCTGGTGTTAGCAGTGGTGCTGGGATTGGAGGCTGGGGAAGCCCAAGCAGGTAAAGCCTGAAGAAAGAAGCAACATTTCATTTTAATCAAGGGAAATTCTTCAGGGTCCCCACAGTTGTCAGTTGTGCTGTGTCTGGGAGGACTCATCAAACACATTTGTACAGGGGTGCCCCAAACAACATCACAAAATAACTCCACAAAGGTGGCTTTTGCCCAGTTCCTTCACTTAGTGAAAATCAACGTTTTGTGTGGTTTATTTAAACAACTTTTTTTGTCCCCCAACCTGGGCCTCCTTGTGCAGGTCTGAAGCTTTACACAAGCAAGTGTCATGGCCTTCCATGACAGAGAAATGATTTTTCTAAAGCACTGGGGAGCCCGTGGCACTTCCAGCCCTGGCTCTGTGTGTGCTGTGGTGTCACTCTGTGTTGCTGCTTTGCAGAGGTGCTTGTCCCCCTTTGCCTGGCAGTGTCTCTGTGTCTGGATGTAGCTGAGTTCACCAAACCAAGTAAGGAAGTTTGGGCCATTTTTGCCCCAGTCCACGGAGCTGTAACCTGTTAACAGTTTTCTTCTCTTGTAGGGCAACAAGAAATATTTCAAACGCAGTGAGCTGGCTAAAAAAGAAGAGGAGGCTTATTTCCAGAGGTGTGGCTACAAGGTATGGCCATTGCTCTTCCAGGAACTTGGATGTTTACTTTGAAGTCTACATTTGCTTATTTGTTAATGATAATTGTTGTTCTTTGTTCAATCTGTCAATGTTATACATTAGCCTGTAAATGAGAAGCCACCTGGAGAGGTATGAGTTTCCAAAACCCTTTTCAATGCAGGAAAAGATATGCATGATGTGCAGCTACTTAAGTTTGTGTTATGGCTTTTCCTTTTTTTTCTTTTATTTACTCCTTTTTTAATTTTTTTTTTTTTTTTTTTTTTTTTGTGGAAAGCATGCAGTGTCTTGGGATCAAAGCTTGTCTTTCTTTCTTTTTACATTGTGCTGTTAGGCATGAACACTGGGTCTGGTACAGCCACCTTCCACCCTTTTTGGAGAAAAAAAAATGGATACCTTGGGGTCTTTTTATCCATTCAGATGATTCTCACAGCCTTATCCAAATGTCCAAAAGAAATCAGTGTGGAAAAAACCCAAAACCTTCACACTGTGAACTTCCACACTGCATCAATTTGTGTTTTGGCCATCAGTCCTCCAGCACTGCCAGAGTGCAGGGGCAGCGTTTGGTTTCCTTGCTGGCAAAATCTTAGCAAACAATTGGTAAACCTTGGGTGCATTTGGAAAGAAATGAGTGATCTGGAAGGCTTCATCTGCCTTGAGACCACCGTGTCAGGGCAGGAGTTTGCTGCAACAGGGAGAATGCTGTTTGCTGTGACTGTGTGTGCCTGCCTGCCTCATTATCCATGTCTGGGGGGGGGTTGGGGGGAGTCTGCATCCCCCTGGGGAAGACAGGGGCTTGGAATCTGGTTTGCTGTTCCTGGGCACAAACAGGAGCTTTGTTTTTAGCTGAACTTCACCCACTTGGTGACTGATTCTGAAACTGGGATTTGTCTGGGGAGTATTTGACCACCAGTGCCAAAAAAAGCTCAACGTGCAGCATGCAGTCAGGAGAAGGTGTGCTCTGAATCCAGTTGCTCTTCCCTTGTGGAAATGGCTGCATGGTGCTTGTTGGGCATGAGCAGGAATTCTTCAGAACCTGTCCTGGCAGTGAAAATGGAGCTCCCTGTGCTGCTGCAGCACCAGATTTGGGTTGAAATGTGACCCTGAAAACGGTTTTAAAATAAGTTGCTTAAGTTTAATACCTCTTGACAGCCTCCCAGATTTCTGCATTTGGTCTTTACTACATGAATGAGATGTAGAAAACAGACTGATTTCTTTTTAAATTTGGCTGCTTTGCTGAGGCTTAATAAGTTGTAATAATTTGACTGGCTGAAAAAAGAAAGCACTGAAACCAAAATATCTGTGGTAAAGACATTGCTTGTAACTTGGAGTCTGGCTGACAGAGTGGATCAAATCTTTCCCCCCCAATGCTGCTGTCTCTTTATCATCTCAAGAATGTTTGTAAGTTAAAATTTGTGTGTATCCTGCCATGGGAGTGCATTTCTTTACATATATATATATATATATTTTTTTTTTTTTAATTCAGTTCTTCCATGTTTTCCATCCCCTGTCAATTTCCCCTTTCCTGCACTGAGGGAAGTTTTATTTTTCCCCTCTCTTTGTGCATTAAGCATTGATTTGCTTGTCCTTCCTTTGCTTGTTCCAAACCCCTGTGGCTGTAGGGTTGGTTTCTGTTTGCTAATAACACCACTGGGTGCAGATTTGTGGCTGGATCCTGGAGCCACAGGGTGGATCCTGACATCCATGTGGATGGAGTCAGACTGCCCCACAGGGCAGGACTGGCACCTTGGCCTGAAGGAATAGAAAAACTTCTTTAATGGAAATCTGTCCAGTACCTTCCCCAAACTGGTCACCTGGAACAGGCTGGAAATGACAGTGTGCTGCCCATGGGCAGAGGATGTCACAGGGTGCTGAGGGGCTGAGGAAATTTATCTCCTTTACTTTCTTGCCAAAAAGGAATCACCCGATTCCCTATTAGCAAGAAAGTAAAGGAGATAAATTCTGATAAGGAATCAAGGGAAAAAAACAAGATACAAGTGAGTACTGGAAATGTTTCCTTATTACAGGGATATTGCCAACAGCAACCTTCCTGCTGTCAGAAGAGTGAAGTCTGAGCTTATGAAGGGGACTGTAGTTAGGTGACTGCTGCCTCAAAGTTACTTTGATCAAAGAGCTGTTTCACATTATTAAAATCCTGAGTGATGAAGGAGGAGAGCTCAGGGACCTTCTTTTAGAGTCAGAGGAGCTGTTAATGAGATCCTAGCCCTGTGAAGAGCTGCAAGTGTCTCTCTAACCCACAAGGAAGTGTCAGGCTTGTTGTTACTGTAATCAAGCACATTTCAAACCCCAGTAAGTGCCATGATCACTGCAGATTGTGCTCTGCTCACTGGAGCTGTAGGTAACAAAGGTTTTAAGCCACCACCACCACTGAAGGAAGCAGCAGCCTCCTGGGGTTTTCATTTCTGCCCCTGTCCCATGCCTGTGCCGTGGGGAGCTGGATGAGGAGGTTAAGTGGGCTGGGAAGGGCCCTTTCTTTGTGTTTCCCAGGCTGTTTGAGTGATTTCCTCCATCTGGCTCATCACATACCTGGGTAAGGAGGACAGAGCAGGGGCAGGAATCAACAGGCAGAGAATCTGCTGGTTTTGGCACCAGTGCTGGCATCTGCCTGCTGAAGTGGCAGCCAGACTGTGGTACCAGCTATAGAGACTGCTGCTTGCAACATGCAGAACTGCTACTTAAATACTGGTGCTTTTAAAAACCTTTCATTGCTCAGTGAAATTCAATTCTAGACAATAAAAACTATGAAACTGAAAGTCTGTCATATCACAGTCTGCATTCTAGGATCTCTGTGTCTTTACATTTCTATCAGTACATGGGTTTATTTCCATCTGCACATTAGTAACTGTGTCTGCTGAATGTAGGTACAGCAGGAGGAGGAGGAGGAGAAACCACTGACTTCATCAAATCCAGTGCTGGAGCTTGAACTGGCAGAAGAAAAGTTACCAATGACCCTTTCGAGACAGGAGGTAAAATCAATCATCAGCAAACTGCTTGAGTTTACAGTAAATGCATCTGAGATTTATTGCCAGGGCTGCTTTTCCTGTTGGAGGGTCCTTTTTATATAAAAATAACAGTTTGTATAAAATAAAAGCTTTCATCTTGAGAGTCAGCAGTGGTCACCTTTGCTCATCAGGGATCTGCTGTCCAATGGAATGCACAGGGAGGTACAGATGGGTACTTTGCCATAGGAATTTGCACATTTTACATTCATATGAATTTGACATTTTACAGCTTTCAGATTACTTATTCTAGAGTAGTACCCCAAGTATCAGTATTACCCTCAGATAATACTGAATATGGCTGTTTATTTCAATTTTTTTTCCCCTGGCTCATTTGTTAATATATATATATATATAATATATATATATACATTATTATTATTATTATTATTATTATTATTATTATTATTATTATTATTATTATTATTATTAACCCAAATTTAGAAACAAAGTTTCAAAAGTTCATTTTGATTTCTGGAAGAACAAGTCCTGAAGCCATCTGGTGTGTTCTTTGTCCTTTCTAAGGCTAAAAAAACCCTGTGTGAATGGGGGTTCACCACAGATCTGTACCCCAAAGCAGAAGAGAAATGATATGTTCAGGAGTAGGGAATAAATTCTGGTCTTGGAAATCCACATCTGAGATAATCCAAGGCTGTCACACGTCCCCTTAATTTTGCAACATATTTACTGGTTTTTGCAGGAGTGTGTGACAGGACTTGAGGTGTGGGCTGTTGTTTGAGGTTTGGTCTGTGCTGTGTAACATCTCCCTGCTCTTCATCTGCTTGGGTACATGTTTTGGTTGAGGTTTAGGTGTTGCTGTGCCAGCACTCCATCCACCTCTGGGTTTGATACATTTACAAATCCAGTGCTTGCCAACACAGACAGCAAGATGCTTGAACTGGATAAAGGAATTAATGTCTGAATTAATTTTGCTTCTTGTTGTCCAACCAGTCTGTTAGTATGATGAAGTGGTGGCATGAAATGAAATGTAGGCTCTTCTCTTGATCACTAAAGCACTGTGTGGTGCTTCATGTATCAATAACCCTATTACTTGGCACACTGAATGAGAAATGGTTAAATATAGAGAGATTTAGAATCAATACTTGAGGTAAGGAGTGGGGAAAATGAAGTTCAGGTTTTGTCTCTGCCCATGACTTTGCAAATCAGCCGAGGGAGGATGTTACACCTCTAATATCTAGTTCTAAAGTAACTATCACAATTAGATTATGGGTTTTAATATTTGCCAGATGCTTAAGGTTGAGGATTTTCAGCAAAGCATCTTGCAGATGTGCAAAAAAAAAAAAAAAAAAAAAAGTGTTTGTGCTGCCTCGGACAAGTGGGTGAGTGAGTTTTATCATCAAGTTCCTTTGTGATTCTGAAAACAATTTTCAAGCTCTGCCAGAGGGATGACTTTTGTGTATTTGTTTAAAGAAGTCAGAGCAGGAAGAAGTTAGGCTCTACCTAGTGGCTTGGGATTTTCTGCAGAATTTAGATTGGCAATCTTTGGGATGACCTTTCACTGAAATACTGTGGGAATTTTATATTTAGATTGTAAAGTGTCTGGAACATTTTTCTGCTGCTTAAAATACTGCCATTTCCTCTCCAGTCAAGCTCAGCTTGTTATTCTAAGCAAAGTAAATAAATCCATCATTCTGGATTTTATTTTCCTTCCTTTACCAGCTTGCATAAGGAAAGGCTTTGATTTTTTTCAGGTTATCAGGAGGTTACGAGAGAGAGGTGAGCCAGTCAGGTTGTTTGGAGAAACAGATTATGATGCATTCCAACGTCTGAGGAAGATAGAAATTCTTGCACCTGAAGTGAACAAGGTAAGACTGCCCTGCTGTTAATTACATATTTCTAGTGGGATTACCAACAAGGAATGCTATAAAAGTTACTGAAAATCAGTTTCAGTAAGTGTTAATTTTCAGGAGGGAGGGGTAGTGCAGAGCAGTGAGAGTTGTCTGTTCCACCTCATTTATTGCCTGAGAAAGTACCTTAAATGTCAGAGTTTTGGATACAGTTACAATTCCTTGTGCCAGGCAGTTCAGCCCTAGAAACCCCCTAGGCCCTTTTCAGTTGAAGAAGGGGCCTCCAGGTCAGTAATCCCCCAGCCTGTGCAGTTACCTGCTTTTTAACCAGCAAACAGGAATAATTTGTTGTTAAAAGTAGCCTGTATTTGTCATTATATGCATCTCTGGAAGGTAGAGGTAAGTCAGAGGGAGACTGCAGTTTATTTATCTGGTATGTAAATGACAAATCAAATCCCTTCATTCCAGAGCTGTAACTTGGGGAAACTTCATTTCCACCCCAGCTTCTCTTTAAAGTAGCCATCAATTAAAAAAATTACTGAAAGACTTGTGATAGTTAACAGATTTATTCCTTTTTGTCTTCAGAATTTATCAGTTAAGTGAGGTGATGCAGCTGGGGCTTGTTTTGCATTCACTGCTAACCAAATTTACAGCCCAGCTAAGGGAGTGATGGTTTGGATTTTCTGCCATAATTTGTGGCAGACTGAATTATTTGAAATGTCTTTGCTGGGGCTGCCCAGAAAAGCAAATCCTTTTCCTGTCCAAGCCTTTTAAAAAAAGATAAACGGATCTGAAGGTTCAAAAAAAAAAAAAATCTGGTAGTGAAAGCTCATAAATAGGATTTGTTGGATTTTTATTTTTTATGTTTCAGTCACTTCTGTTGCTACAGTTGCTTAAAATGTAGATAGTCACTATCACCTGTTTGTAGTTGAGCCATTTTTAAACTACTAAATGATTTTTAGAAGTGCTCCAAAAAGTATGATGATGGAAGAGGGGAAATAACTGTGCATTTATATTCCCAGTGGAGTGGCTGAATTTATTTCAGGGTAAGAAATGTCTTACAGCTTTAGAGAGCTTTATATTTTATATCTCAAGATAAGAATGAAAGTCTAACTGACTAAGTCAAGTTTCTTGTTCTGTATAAAACCAGCTCTTAACTACAGCATCAATTTGAAACCCTAAGTGTATTTTTTTTTATCACCTGTTCTAGAGTAGGGGATTTTAAACACTTAATCTATATAAAAAATTCTGCTGTGTTTAAGTTCTTGGTAATAAGTACCAAGTTATGGTAATAAATTACCCTAAGAGATAAATAATTTTTGTGATAGTACTGAAGGAGTGTTACTGATCTACAGGGTTTTTTTTTTCAGAGCAGGTGTGAAGACTTATAGAGATGATGATGATTATTCCGTGTTTTTCTGTTTTGGGGTGGTTCAGTGCACTGCTCATAGAAAACAAAAAGTCCTAGCAGTTGATTCAATCCTCCATGCTTTTCTGGTGAAAATATGATAAAAAGTCTTGTTTGTAGGTGTGAACACTGCATAAGCTCATGCATCTCCTTTCTGTTAAGTGCTGAAACAACCCAGAAACTGTTACTGGAATTCAGTTTCAATTCAGACAACAAAGCTTTCTGCATGTTTTTACATAGTTTGGATTTTCTTCAACAGAAGTTGGATGCACACTGTGACTATGCTGAACTCTTTATTTAGCTGGGTTTTTGTTTTGTTTAATTAGTCATTTATTATCTTTTCCAGGGCCTGAGGAATGACTTGAAGGCTGCTTTGGATAAGATTGACCAGCAGTATCTGAATGAAATTGTAGGTGGCCAAGAAGCAGGAGATGATGACTCACAGAATGACTTGAAAGTCCATGAGGAGAATACTACTATTGAAGAACTAGAAGTATGTGATGGGTATATTTTAATTAAGGGATTTTAGATTTAGTATATTGCTATGATAAAGCTTCAGGATTGTTTAGACAAAGTTATCTTGTTTTCAGAATCCAATGCAGGTGTTCTAAAGAATACTTAAATATTCTCTGTTACAAAATCTACCTTTCTAAGCCTTGAGTTGCACCATCAGTGCCTACAGGAGACATGTGAAAGCTCAGGTGGTCTTTGTTCACAGCACCTCATCAAAAATTGGGCAGGAAGGAAAATGAAAGAGTTAGAATTCCCTTTCCATGGTTTCTGGAAGTAAGGAATTTAATAAAAATACATTACTTGGTCATAAATTCTGAAATCTTTCCAGTGAAAGGGTAATAATCTTTCAACTAATTTTCTCTGTACAAGAAAAATGGAGTCTGAAAAATAGACACACAGAAAAATATTTGATACAAAAACATCCAGGACAAAGAAGTGGAGGTCAGAAATGGGCAGCTCACAGGAAACACACAAAGTGCAGAGACAATGTGTCCCAGAAACTTCCATGCAAATAGCTGCTGTGTTCTGAAAGAATACCATGGCATTTGTGTGAGAGCAGGGTATATGCCATGAAATTCTTTCAGTGCCTGGTATTTTAGAGTCATGTTTTGAAAAGCACATTAACTTGAGCCAAAAATTTTCAGCCTTTATCTTCAAAACTTTGTGGAAGTTAATCTTCACACCATCCTTCCAAAAGTGTGCTTGAGAAACAAGCTGATTTATAACAGGAAGCTTAAATGAAAACATTATTATGTAGAAATAACCTTTGGCTTTTTTGTTAGGGTCTGAGGGGTTTGGGTATGGACTAACTGTAGAACCATAATGGGTACCAGTTGCAATGGGACTGCACTTACTCATCTATTGGTTCTCCACATAGCCCCTTTTTGGGGTCATGGGGCAGGCTGGATTGAGCTGTGAAAGTAATCTTTTTCTGAACAGATTGAGAACACTGTAGTCTGAATTTTATGCCACTTTAACTCCATTCCCTTGAGCATAAAGGCTTACACTGAATTTGGTTCCAAATATAAGAGATTTTAAAATTAAATCTCGCTCTGGAAATGTGAAGATAATGGAAGCAGATTATAAATCCAGGTCTACCTGCTGAAAAATGGTTCTTCAAATGCTGTTAGAATTAACAGTTTCAAGGTTTTGACAGGAAGCTGGAGTATTGGAGCATCCTGGGGCTTTTTTTGGTTTTGTTTTGGTTTTTTTTTTTGGGTTTTTTTTTGTGTATCTTTTTTTTCCTCAATTTCAGAGTTACAATTAAAAGAAATGGTAAAAAGCACCAGTACATCAGAAAATTGAAATAAATTAATAATTAGGTTAATTGATGGCTTTGGGGATCTCAAAAATGCAGTGCACTCACAGATCCCCCTAGTGCAGACAGCTGCTAATTATGCCAGTAATTTAGTGGATGGAAATTAGTGTTGCGTTGACTTTTCAGAAAGGATCGTGCTGCCTTTTTGATTTAAATATTTTTAATGAATCTCAGTGGTATATATGGCTTTTTTGTTCTGTTTCCTAACTCTGAGAGTTTTGGATTCCTGGTGGAGTTTAATTTACAGTTTACACTGCAGTGAATTTGTGTTCTGCTGCAGTGGTGGTGGATGCAAACTTCTAGATAATGAGGAAATAATGGGCTTTTTCCTCCGGTTCTAGGCTTTGGGAGAATCCTTAGGACGGGGTGATGATCACTATGATATGGACATCATAACAAAGTTCTTGAAGGTAACAAGCTCTAGTAGCTGTTCTGTAGCTGTGTCATGTTTTTTACTGTCATGCTGATAGTGAAGAGAAGGAATGGTTTCATCTGCTTGCAGAGAAGAACTCACCCCTTATGCTTGAAGTGTGGATTGTGGGGTTTTTTTAAAAATCATTGGCACTCCACAGTGTCAGAGTAGTGATGATTTCTTGACCTTCTTGACCTGACTAAGAGCACCATTCCAAACCTCATCCTGCTTTTCCAGACAAACTAAACACAGGTTTGATTTCTGCATGAGAATGGAGGCAGTTGTGTGCAGTTGTGTCTGTGTGCTACTGTGGCATTAAAACCATCTGAGGAGTCCATGCCTTCCTTGCCCAGGAGCAGTGGAAGCTAAAATGAAGTCTCACCTGGCACTGTTTTGTGAAATAGGAGAATTTTAAAGGAAGTCCACTGGCTTTGCTGAGGAAATGGCTTCACATGGATAGCAGAAAATTGTTTCCTTGTTTCCTGGCAAGGAGCCTCTCATGTCAGTCAGGTCTCCATGTAACTGCTGTGGCCATCACAGGGCAAGAGCAGCAGCAGCTTTCATTTGTGTGTATCAGGTACATTGGCATTTTAATTCAGGTTGGGCTGGGCAGTCAGACAAAGAGCTAAAAAATTGTTTTCTAGGTGGAGAGAAGGTAGGTCTGACATGCTTGCTTTCTGTGGTCTTGAATTTTCACTGTCATCTTCACTCTATTTGCAAACAGCTACCTCGAAACATCAGCATTCCACTTATTCCTGCTCTTTTTATGTCCCCTCCTTCCTCCCAGCACCCAGACCTGCACTCTTTCCTTGCACATACCTCTTCACACGTGATTTTATGCCACATGTTTTTATGGCAGGAGGTTTGTTCATTCCCTATCCTTCTGAAGAAAGCTTCTTGTCTTCTGTAATTCATATTTCTCCAAAGAACTCATTTTGCTTTAGTGGCTCTAAACACCGTTCCCTCCTGTTTTGCTGCGGGTGTCACTAGATGGCACTGTGACATTAACTTTGCTTGATCCTCGCACAGTTTCTTCTCGGAGTTTGGGCCAAGGAGCTGAATGCCAGAGAAGATTACGTGAAACGGGGAGTGCAGGGGAAGCTGAACAGTGCCACTCAGAAGCAGACAGAATCGTACCTGAGGCCACTCTTCAGAAAACTTCGGAAAAGGGTGAATCACTTTTAAACCTCATTATCCTGTAACACTTATTTTAACTTCTGCTTCCAAGTGGTTTGTGTTAATGTTACTGTCACTGAAGAAGAGAGGGTAGCTGGGTTTGGTCAGAGTTTCTGTGTCTAGAGCCCATGGCTCCCAGGTCAGACCTCTCTGTCTTGACCAGTGAATTCTTCTGCTTACCCCTGCTTTTCCAGGTGTTGCTTTATGCATCATCTGTTCACTGGGTTGCAAACAGGATAGAGAATTTGGATTGTATTTTGCACTTTGCCTCTAGCTACTAGGTGTAACCACTTAACCTCTGTTGCTTTAGATCATACATCTAAATAACAAAGGTGTTTTCTTTTGATAAAGTCCTCAAGCTAGGGTAGGCACTAAACTTTGTATTAATGCTGAGTAGGAGGATTTTCCTGAGCTGCTATTCTGAAGTAAAGATGTCTTTTTTTTTTTTTTTTTTTTTTTTGTCTCCTGTAGACGCTGCCTGCAGACATCAAAGAATCAATAACAGATATTATTAAATTCATGTTGCAAAGAGAATATGTGAAGGTATGTTTGTTTGGACTCTGCTGGCATGTACAGGCTGTCTGGTTCTAATAGACTGAGTTTATTACTTCAACATTTCCCATTTTGTATTTTCAAGCTGGGAATACACACAACATGTATTCAAACAAAAAGAAAAATGGCTATTAAAGGTTAGGCTCCAGGTAGTGTTTGATCCACAGCCTATCAGAAGATCTGTTGAGGTTGGTGAAACTGCAGAGTTTTGCAAGCACAAAGAGAATTTTTCTCAGAGATGGTTCTGTTAAGTTGCAGAGGAATCCTGTATGGGTAAGCTGATAGCATAAGGTTAAATGAAAATCCTGAATTAATAGTAATAGAGTGTTGATTAGTTAGGAATTAATTGAGGTGAACTAGGCTACTGAATATGAGACACTGCCCCTTTCTTTGGCTGTGCTCATGTTAGCTGGCCTGGTAAGGTTGAGGTAAAGTAATGAAAAGGTTTTGGGACAAAGTCTCCTTACTGGAGGAAGCAGAAGCACTTTGGCACACAAGATCAAAGGCAGTGTTAGGTTTTGTTAGGTTTTGCCTACAGAAGTGGGACTCATGCTGGGAGCATTTGCTTAAGCACTTGTGTACACAGAGGAAATTGAGCTGTGTTTTGCCTTTAAATTTCCAGTATTTCTTATCCTTGTGAGTGCTTTGGGTAATTTGTCAAGTAAGCAAGCAAACCTGCTTTGTTATTGAAAAAACTTTAGATGGCCTAAGGCAAGTTTAATCCAAATCATTTGACAGTAGAATTAAAAGTGTGGGATATATGGTAGTGGGGTTTTGTTTCAAAGCATTTTTTTTCTTCTGGTTGTTACCATTCTGTTGAAATTCCCTTTCCAATGGCTTTTCAAACAAAGTATTGTCCAGGAATGTGCTATATCTTGTGGGTTAATATGTGTGCTGCTCTTCCCTAGAGGTGCTTGGTGTTGTGTAAACCAATTTTGGAGGAGTTTAAAACATACTTGGAAGTTTTTGGTTTTTGCTTTTGGAGGAGCTTAGCACATAGTTGGAAGGTTTTGGGTTTTTCTTTGTCAGTGGGTTTTTTTGTTTGTTTTGTTTTGGTTTTTTAATTAGGCTAATGAATCTTCTGTTTTTAAAGATACTCATACCCTTTTCCAGTTTGCTTTCTGTGAGATTTGTCTCTTTCTGCCTGCTGTTCTCTTCTGTGTTGTTTTGCTTTGTGCAGCCTGGTGAATACTTTCAGCCACAGATTCTCACTGGTTTGTTAGATAAAATGCTTGAAAGATGTAAATTTTGCAATCAACATGACAGCAAGCAAATACCAGAACACAAGTTGTCCTCTCAACCTTAATTAATGTGACAGGCCTGGGAAGGGCCTTTTGTTGCATGTTTCATCACAAAACTATAATTAGGTCAACAAGTAGATGTTAGGCTAAGACTGTTCAGATTCTGCTTCATGTAGATGAAGAGTAAGTCCCTTCTTCAGGTTTGCTTTCTGTCTGCAACCCCCTGCCTTGTTCATTATTCACCTCCCAGTTTGCTCATTGCCAGTTACACTCACTGCTCATGATTCTGCTTCTCTGTTTGGTGTCTAAATGGGAGATGATAAATGAACTCTCCAAGTTCATCCTGCTCCAAGTCCTTGAAGCTGTTCTGTAACTGCATGAATGTGTTTGTTCCCCTCACCTCCTGGTTCTCATGTTTGTTTTTCTTTAAGCTCTGTACTTCTCTTCCTTTCTCCCTTTCTGGTAATGTTTCCTTCCAGTTTTATCTTGGTTCCCCAGGGATGTTGTCTACTACAGCTTTTTATGTTAGAAAACAATTTATGTTATGGATCTGCTATCTAGATCAGGAAATTTCAGATTCATTTACTGCTGCAGGGACTCAGGCTGGAGCTGAGGAGGCTCAGGGGAGACCTCATCACTCTCTACAACTCCCTGAAAGGAGATTGGAGCCAGGGGGGGTTGGTCTCTTTTCCCAGGCAACTCTCAGCAAGACAAGAGGGCACAAGAGGTCTCAAGTTGTGCCAGGGGAGGTTTAGGTTGGACATTAGAAAGAATTTCTTTACTGAGAGGGTGATCAGACATTGGAATGGGCTGCCAAGGGAAGGGGTGGATTCTCCATCCCTGGAGATATTTAAAAAGAGACTGGATGTGGCACTCAGTGCCATGGGCTGGGAACTGCAGTGGGAGTGGATCAAGGGTTGGACTTGATGATCTCTGAGGTCCCTTCCAACCCAGCCAATTCTTTGATGATTCTATGATGACTCTGTTCATCTGCATTGTTGCAGAAGTGCTTATTCAACCCAGTTGTGTAGAGAGCAGCTTCTCAGCCTCCTTGGAAGCTCAGTTCTCTCCCTGAGAGCACTCCTGTGTTCCAGGTGACCTCGGTTCTACTCACACAATGTCAGCCTGCAGTGGGCTGTGCTCACACCCAGGCTCCCTGCTCTGGTCTGCAACCACACCAGCAAAGGTTGTAGAGGTGGTTACAGCAGAAAAGCTTGTAGGAACCTGAGGAGGCCGGGTTGAAACATGTCCCAGGAAACTTTAATTTCAGTCAAGTTTAGATGACCTTCTTCAGGGCGTTTTCATCACCCTGTAGCTAAAGTTCTCCTCGCTTCCCTCAGAGTTCAGCACACACAGAAGTGGTGTTTGGGAGCTGTGTTGTGAAATCAGGGTGTGATGGAGCCAGGTTTGCAGAGGCTGGAGGTTGTGCTGTCACTGTGTCTGGCAGTGCACACACCCCATTCTGCTGCCCTGTCTGGTTTGCTGAGGCTGCGTGCTCTCTGTTCCTGCAGGCAAATGATGCCTATCTTCAGATGGCCATTGGGAATGCTCCCTGGCCCATTGGGGTCACCATGGTTGGAATCCACGCTCGGACGGGTCGGGAAAAGATTTTCTCCAAGCACGTGGCCCACGTTCTCAATGATGAAACTCAGAGGAAGTATATACAGGTAATGTTAGCTTTGGAAATCCAAGGGGTTTGCTCCTGAAGTTAGGGGTTCTTTGAGGAATACCAGTTGCATAGTCACTGGTGATGTGGTAAAAAGGTTCTAGAAATGGGTCAGGTGTAATTCCTGTTTAATAAGTGGCTCATTTTCTTCAGTGATGTGCTAGAGACACTGAAATGGATTTTTCTACATTTCAACCACTGTGATTCTATATAAACACCAAAGTAGCTGTGAAGACTTGCTCTATGCTCCTGAGTTCCTTAACTGCTTGTTTTAACATCATTTCTGGATTTTAATACCCTGAGATACAGTCCTTCTGACTGTTTCTGCAGCTAGATAAATACCCTTGTTTTTCATACATGTCTCTAATAGTGTGAGCTCAACATTCCAGGTTTAGTTCCTCCTGTGCATATTCATATTCATGTCATGAACTTCTTTTGCTTGAGGAATTAATAGCAGTGGTGTTTTTCTTCTGATGTTTCAGTGTAGTGGCTGGACAGCTCTGAGGAAACAACTCTTCTCTCCTTGTGTTTTTAAATGCCTTTGCCTCTTGCCAGTTGTAGTCTCCATGAGATGAAGACTTTCTGGCTGACCTCTGAAGCCTCCAGAGCAGCATCATGGAGGTGGCAGGGAAGGTTTACAGAGATGGCTCTTTGTATTGGAGCTACAAGTATAACTTCTGGTTTCTTTTAAACTATAGTTTTTAGTATCATAACCTGGGAAATATCATTTTGTAGCCAGAGGAAGCTCCAAACACTTACAGAGCCAACAAATTAAATTCAACTAATTTTTTTGTCAGGTGAAAATTGGCATGTGGATTATGCATCCTCCTAGACAGGGTGCAGTTATTGTGTCATCCTTGCTTGGAAGTATTTAATGAATGAAGTAGCTTATGTTGAACCAAACAGGTTTGTTGTTCTTTTGTGTTAAAAAAGGAATTCGTGCTCTGAAGGAAGATTATTGTGGGCCTCAATATGGCCATAATGCCAACTTGGGTGAATTAATTTGCTATCTGTGTCCCTTTGCCACTCTTCTAGCAGGAAGATCTCTGCTCTGTAGTGTTGCTTGATCTCTCTTAGGATACCCTGTGGAAGATGCAATGTCTGTTAATTCCTCAGTTTCTCCCTTATTTACTTCTGGAATGATGTCTGTTGGTCAAGGAAATCTTTTGTGTTTATCTTCCCAGTGTGGATTTCATATCCATGCTTCTGACTTACACAACTTCCTGAAGTGCCAGGACAGAGGTGGCTTTAAACATGGATCTTCTCCATGTGTTTTCCATCTCCAAAGGATGGAGTGACACCTCCAGAGAAAGTGTTTGAGTTTTCTTGTAGCTGTGCAGCTTGTTTTGGTGTCCAGAATCGCTTTTTGCTCTATAAAATGATGAATAATATTCAGGTTTTTTAAACCATGTGGGTGTTAAACATTAGGTCTTGTTCAGCTAGTCTGGTTCACACTGGAGCATGGAATGTTATCTGTGCTCCCAGAAGCTACATCAAGCTAACATGGTTCTGATTTATGATGAACCTGGGATTGTAACATCCCAAAGAAGGAGTCATTATGGTGCTAGGATGTGTTTTCCAGACTTGTCTGGATTGGAAAGGCCAAAGCATCCTCTGTTGAATCATTTTTCTCTTCAGGGAGGAGCCATTGTGAGTGTCTGGTGGCAGGGATTTGACTCAGTGCTGTCTTGGAGTACAGTGTCAGTGCTAAATGGTGCTACCAGCACAGCATTTCCCTTTCTTCTTTGTTAGATTTTTCTGTCTGACTTGAAGAAAATAATCACAGGGGTTTTGTCACATTGGTTTTTGGCAACCGATGCCTTGAAAGAACTGAAGAGAAAAGTAGACATTCTGCCTTTTTCTTGCTTATTTCTTCAGTTTGTCTCTGCAGTGTAGGACAGGTACACTACCATCAAGGATGGAGTGACATCTCCAGAGAAAGTGTTTGAGTTTTCTTGTAGCTGTGCAGCTTGTTTTGGTGTGCAAAATCACTTTTTGCTCTATAAAATGATGAATAATAATCAGGTTTTTTAAAAATAACTTTTATTGTGATAGTATTGCTTTCTCCCATGGTGGTGAAGAGGGATTAAAGCTTAGCTGTGATCTTTCACTATGAATCTGTCATGAAGCACTGAATGAGGTCTCTTTGGTTAAGCCACAGACTCCTCCAATATTGGAGATAACTTGGCATTTTGCAGCCAGAAAGGTTCATAAAAACTGGAAAAACAACCCAATAAAAAAGAAAACAACCCGAAATAGCAGCCATTTGTCTTGAATTCTTCTTGCTAAGCTTAAAAATACTGTAGACTCTTAAGTTTGTTTGACAACTGCAGTTTTATTGCAAATTGTGCTTGTTTTGTTGATTCTTAGGGGCTGAAGAGGCTGATGACCATTTGCCAGAAGCACTTCCCAACAGACCCATCCAAGTGTGTGGAGTACAACGCCTTGTGAGGCTCTGCAGTGTCCAAAACATGACTCAGATTTTGCTCTCCAAGACCCAGAGAGAACTGAAGAGAAAATTTGTGCTCTTAACACCAACAGAAACCTAGGGTGGGCTTTGCAAAAAAGCATCAAGCAGCAGATTTTCTACAGCTTCCTTTTTACAAGCCCTGTTTATTTAGATTTATTTTTAAATCTCTGCTTTATGCAGAACACATCCAGTGTATGGAGGAGGAGGGGGTTTGAGGGGTGGTATGGCCAGGGGACAATGAATGTGACCCTTGCTTTTATTTCCATTTGTTATTCAGGGAACCACACAAACTGAACTGTTTCCCATATCTTAGAGCTTTAGATGAGACTCAGGCCTGCAAGGAGCATATGTGGAGTTTTTTGGCTGCTTTCCCATTGGAGACTGATGTGGGGAGATGATTAGAGGGAAGCAGTTGAATCTGAATCTTGGTTATTTCTGTAAATATGAAGACTTTAATGGGTAATCTTTCATGTGGTATTTATCAGGAGAAAAAAAAAAAAAAGGTTTATATGTTTCTCAGCTGAAAGATACAGCCAGTCTCAGTGCAGAGAGGTTTTGATCTTGAATACATATGATTTGGCTTTTTTTTTTTGTAATGACATTTTTAATATAAACCTTCTGTGCTTGGGGGAAGTAATCTTATGGCTCTTGAAGCTTTCAAATCCCGTTTTTATACATCTGGAGAAAATTTCAGTCTGCTGGGCATTGCAGAGAAAATAATTAGGACCTCCCATGACCACGTTACAGTATTTCTAGCAGCCACAAATCTTTCCTGTTGTGCATCTTGACTGAGAATGGTGAAGAAACTCACAGAAACTATGATGTGTAATTCTGTGTAAACAGTGAAACACTCAAACTTTGTTAGTGGTGCAGGTTGAAAGTCCGAGGCTGAAATCCTGTGCTTTTTCTAATTCCAAGAACAGCAGCACCTCTGCAGGGGTGTTAACGTGTTTCTGGCTGCTCAGGCTTGGATTCAGGCAGGAATTTGGATCTGGTGTCCTGCTACCTCTCCTGTCAGGTCTTTTGGTACCTCTGGATTAGTGTTTTGGTGTCACAGTGGCAGGCTTGGGTACAGTGTGAGCAGAACCACTTCCTGAAGAAATGTGTTCATACTCAGTGTGTTGGGTTTTCTGAGGTCTCACCTGGTGCTCCCAGTCAGAGCAGGAGAGGGGGTGCCCCTTTCTGAAGGGGTTACCCCCTCCTGTGGGTGTTTGCAGCGTGGGTGTTCGGGTGTTTGCAGCGTGGGTGTTTGGGTGTTTGCAGCGTGGGTGTTTGGGTGTTTGCAGCATGGGTGTTGTGTTTGCAGCGTGGAGGTGTTTGCATGTAGCGTGGAGGTGTTTGCAGCGTGGGTGTTTGCAGCGGGGGTGTTTGCAGCGTGGGTGTTTGCAGCGTGGAGGTGTTTGCAGCGGGGGTGTTTGGGTGTTTGCAGCGTGGGTGTTTGCAGCGTGGGGGTGTTTGCAGCGTGGGTGTTTGCAGCGTGGGTGTTTGCAGCGTGGGGGTGTTTGCAGCGTGGGTGTTTGCAGCGTGGGTGTTTGCAGCGGGGGTGTTTGCAGCGGGGGTGTTTGCAGCGTGGGTGTTTGCAGCGGGGGTGTTTGCAGCGGGGGTGTTTGCAGCGGGGGTGTTTGCAGCGGGGGTGTTTGCAGCGGGGGTGTTTGCAGCGGGGGTGTTTGCAGCGGGGGTGTTTGTGGCAGGGAGTTTGTAGGAGCCCCTGGAGGAGCTTCAGGTTCTTCCAGAGTCAGTCTGTGTTCTGAAGTGCTTCTTTGGGCACAGAAGTTTTTCAGCCTGGAGTGTCTGACCCCAGAGAAAATGTCAAGAGCTTAAACAGTTTAGAAGTAATAAAAATGAGGCTGTTGACCTAACTGGTGCTCGGGGAGGGGCCTTTGGGGAATAGAGGGGGATTTGTGGGAAGACGCTGGGCAGATGTCAGGAGCACGGAAGAGTTTCATTAGCAGTGGTGTCTGGTGATGTTTTTGCAATGCTCCATTCAGATGTTCTTTGGAGGCATTATTACAACAGGAAACATTTAGAACACCACGGTTTTATCCCTCTCCCCACTCAGATGATTTTCTGTGTCTTCATCTTGACCTTAGTTTTGAACTCTTAAATAATTGAAGCACAATATTGTCCCTTGTCTCGAGGAGCTGCAGTTTCCCTGGAAAGTGCAGCAAGTGAGTAGCCAGGGGACGGTTTAAGGAGCATCCTAACATCTGCTTTAGAGGGAACTGGATTCCTTAGGGCATCTGTAATAGTATTAGATAGATTTTTCCCTCCTGCTTTAGAGCTAATTACTGAGGAGGGTTTTAATGGTGACCCTGAGCGCTGGTTTGAGCAGAGACACGTCTCCTGCAGGGACGTGAGTTTGGGGTTGGAATGTTTTAGTCTGATCAGGTTTTAAAGACTGTAATTTAAGCAATCTGCCTCCTTGCTGACAGTCCCTGAAATACAGCCTCCTTGCTTCCATGAATCCCATGACGGAAGAACTTTATCCCCTTGCAATTTGTGGAATGATGCTGCGCGGGGAACCGAGGAACTGAGCAGCACTTTCTCACGGCAGCTCTGGGTAAGAGTTTCCAGCTGTCCTGCACGTGAGAGCCAGTTTGGTCCCCAAGGGACTGCAGGCAGGGGGACACTGGTAAGGCAGCTGCTTTTCATTACTGGTTGGAGGCTCTTTGCAGCTGGATGGCCCCAAATTACAGCTACCAGACCGTGATCAAATAGTTAATAATGCCTTTTAGCAAAAAAAAAAAAAAAAAAAAATCAAAAAAATCCAAACCCCACCTGAGTCTAGTTTAGGGGTGAGTGGGTGCGGTGCAGCTGTCACACTGCTTGACAGTTTCTGCAGGGAGGGGATGTTTCACTTCAGACTCTTCCCCTCTGGGCTTCTCCAGATGTTTATTTCTGATAATTCCTGCATTGGGCGGAAATAACTCAGCTGAATCCAAAGCCTTGTAGCCTTCAGATGAGGTCATGCATCCACCCTAGCCACGTCTGGAGTATTCTGGGGACTTTAATGTGCCCCAGGTTGTTGCAGCCCCTGACCCCCATCCCAGCAGGGAAAGGGAATGTGTGAGGTGGCTCTCTGATTGTGGTGTCCCCATTGTGTGTAGTTAAAGGCTTTTAATTCCTTGCTTGTCTGCACTGCTGGGATGTTTCTTAGGGAAGATGGATGTGGGGTCAGTTTCTTTTGATTGAGGAACTGGGTTCCTCTCCTGCTGCTGGCTCTGTTGCACCTCCAGTCTTGTCCAAGTTATGAGCCTGGCTGAGATGTTTCACTTCCCAGGGGCAGGAGAACCCTCTGGCTGTGGGGATGGGGGTGAGTGCAGGGTGTGCACCCTCCATCCAGGAGGGATGGCACAAGGGTCTCAGTGCTGGGAGAAGGTCTGGAGCAGGCTGTGAGGAAAGCTGTTCCTGACACCTTGTCAAGCTTGAAGAGGTGTCCACAGCAGCACCAGAGCCACTGGCAACACATCTGAGCCAAAGTCCCAGAGCTAGGGGGGTGCCTGAAAAATTCCGTCGCTGAAAAATCTCATCATTTTGTCCTCTCCCAGGCATTCTTGGGATGTGGGATTCTCCCACACACGCTGCTGGGGGATGGTTTGGGTGACCTGGGGTCAAGTTGGCACCACTGGTGGCTTCCTGTGCTGTGGAGTTTGCCAGGTGGATGACAGGAGAGGTGTTGGGGTGGGACAGTGGGAATAAATGTAAAGAACAGGAAGAACAGAGCTGGGCACTGAGGAGTGTGGATGGGATCCCCATGGAGAGAGTGTGTGGCTGCTGGAATCTGCCCATCATTTTGGAGGGGCTGCAGGGGTCACATCTGCCCATGGAGTTGGAGGTCAGGGCATTTCCCTGTTTCCTGCTGGGGTGGGTGGGCACTGCCTGAGGCACCTCCAGAACCCCCAGGACTGCTGCTTGAGGGGAGCTCTGAACCCCCAAGGGATCCCTAAAGAATGTTTTTGGGAATGCTCAGTGCCTCCTGCAGCCAGGCCTCCTGATGGGCAAGGATTGGGTCCCTCCCAGAATCCCTGTCCAGCTGTGCACACATCTGGACCCAGCGTCTCACAGAGATGGTGGAGCAGTGGCCAAGGTAAAGACTCCCCTGGTGCTCAGCCCTCCTGGAAAGACCACTGCAAGTTTTCATTTTGAAAATGCTTTAATAAGGAAGTGTTGACAACACCGTTTTGCAAAATGTAAAGGTAACTATACAAATTCTTAATACAAAAAGAATAAATTAAAAGCAGATCTTCTTTAATTCTGCAACTTTTTCTACAACATACATATTTTGTCCTTGATTACAGTTGAACAGAATCCAGTAAAATCATTTTCCATGCTCTAAAGTCAATTTCAGGAGAGACCTATTTTTTTTTTCTTGGGTTTTTTTTTTTCCTTTTTTCTTTTTTTTAAACTAGAGAGTCCATTTTACACAACTCGTAATAAAACTATTGACATTAATATATATGTAAAACTTTACATCTAGTTAACTAAGCAGTAACTGGTCATCTGATAGCACCTGAATGGGGATTGGCTATGCCTGAAACTAAAACTAATACAGAGTGAAAACAAATTGGACTGTTTCAACATTTTCAACACTCGACTGCAGATGATGTTGTTGTAAATTAAACCCTCCCGGGGCATGGAGCTCAGCAGAGGGAGCGTGGGACATGGAGACTGAGAACACAGTTGTGGCTTTATGTCAGATGGAGCCTGGAAAAATAAAAAAGTCAAGGAGGGGGTTAAGTTGGTAGTCAAGTGCTTGTATATAATAGCTCTGTCTATACCCCTCCGCGTTATACTTAAATATGTTAATCTCATATGATTAACATTTTATGTACATTTGTGTTTAATTGAATTGAGCTAAACAGTAAAACCTGTTTTACTTAATCTGTCTTTACTACCAGACTGGCTGCTCACGTGTGCCTTGATTGCAAAACAGAAAAGCAGAACACAAAGCAAAACTCGATCCGTTTCTAGAAAGCTTTTTCTCTATTCAAGCCTGTTTGCAATTCAGGCTGACCATTTTTTTTTTTTAAATTTATTTGTTTTCCCTAATGTCAGGGCTGCCACCTTTTAACCTTTGCTGCAAAACTGCAGATCTGGTCTTGGAGGAATTAATGTTTCTTCCTGTAGTGCCCAGAGGCCTCATAGTGCCACTGTTGTTGAATTCTTTTTAATTAAAAGAATGCACACAGAAAAACAAACAAGCAAAAAACCCACAATAAAAAAAAACAAAAAACAAAAACAACCCAAAACCACCTACCAGGGAAATTAAAAAGAAAACAGACAGTTGCTTAGAGCCCCTAAAAATCCATGGGCTAAATTACTTGCTGCTGTTTAATTTTGTCCTTATTTAATCCTCTCACTTTAGCTACCAATTTTGTCAGTAAATGTCACTAATCAGTACTATCTCTTATCCAGCCAAAAATCCAATTAGGAGCTTGAAATAATTCCCACGTTAAAGACCCCAAAGCACAGAGAGATGGTGAAAACAGCATTTTGCACATCCAGATAGAGGGTGCAAGCTCATCACTGCCTCTTCTTCCAGCAATGAGACTTCAATTACTGGCAAGGGGGGTTGTGCTCCAGTGGTAACCTGCAGTGGAGACCCAGCAGCACCAGGCTGGTTTTAAAAACCCCTCCCCAGTATTAAAAAAATGGGATTTTTTTTGGTTTTTTTTCTTTTCTTTTTCAGAGGAAAAATTCATTTATGCTTCATGTGTGAACATGATGTCTCCTTCCAGGCTCTGCCATGGATTTTCCTGGACAATCAACAGCCTTTGCTGCCCATTGCTGTCCTCCTCTCCCAGACCAGGCCACCCCCAGCGTGGCCAGCGATGCGAGGCACAGCGGGCAAGCACGGGGAGCAGAGCAAATGCTTCTCCTACATCCTACAGAAAGGTATTTGCATGAGCTGCTTGCATTCGTTTTTAGAAACCCCATCATCTCCCCAAGCCTAATTACGAAGAACCCATTCTCTTTTAAAGCCTGGAATGCAGTTTTCCAGCAATCTTGATACCCAAAAGGTGTGGCAGCCCCCCCCCAAGTCGTGGTGTTTTAATTTCCAACGTTTCGCCCTACTTTTGTCTGGTAGATGTCATTGTTATTCTTGGAACACACACACAGGCACACACTCGCACTTCTTTTTTTTTTTTCTTTTTTTTTTTCTTTTTTTCTTTCAACTAAAGCTAACTTCAGTTTCTGCTTTTCACAACGTAACCCCCTCCAGCCATTTAATGCCTTTCCCATAGGAAATCATCGTTTGCACGCACAGGCAGGGGAAGGCGGCTGCCTCCCCCCCTCCCAGTGGCAATAAAAACAGCGTAGCACCGCAGTGAAGCCCAGACGTGCCAGCTTCAGCATCCACCGAAGATTGTGCACTTGTTCGTTACAAAAGTGTCTTTTTGAGGCCTTTGAAAGTTCCATGGCTTGACGTGTATAAAGCATTGCTCAAAAGTATGTGTAAACTTGCAGCTCCTTCCGTGACGCTCCCGTACGTGATTCCTTTTGGTATCAGCAGGCAGCTCTCGCTCGTGTCCAACACCTCCTGGAGTTGCTTCTCTTTCTTGTGGTTGCTTCTCATAATGGGGAGCTCTGCCTGGTCTGCTGGCTGCTCGGAGCCTTCCTGACAGACCGGTTCTCCCACACAGCCCTGGGCCGAGCCCTTTGCTACACTGATGCTAAGGAAGGGAAGATGAGTGGAGCGGATGTGTCCGTGCGCCTCAGTTAGACTGCGATGTGCTTTCCCTTTGATTTCATCTCAACGAGTTGTGCAGAAACAGGTTGAAATTTATTGGCTGTATCTCTTCGTAGAAAGGTGGGGGAGTTGTTTTGTTTTTTGGCAATTTTTATCTTCATCAGAGTATTAAATGAAACCAAACCAGCACAACCCCAACCTCTCCGTGTCCTGGTGTGTGACCTGTGCCAGCCACAGAGCCGCAGGATTTGCCTCTGCTTCAGATGATGCCTTGATAAACCTTGCTTGTCCAGTTTGCTGGTAGCTCGTAGACAGTGATGCTGTGATACCAGCCAGCCCTCCAGTGTGCCTGCAGCACACCAGGTTGTTTCACTTGCATTCAGTGGGCTCAAAGCAAAGAAGGAAATGTCCTTTTACAGGAGGTGGTCTTGCTCGTCGCTGAACAAAACCAACCTGCAACACTGGTGTGGAGATCTTTGGCAGTGCAGATCTGAGTGTGAGACTGGCACATCTCTGAGGGGATGGGATTTTACCATTCCATAACATATGCACTTTCAGGGACCATGATATCCATTTCTCAGCCTCTGTCCCATTTTAAACCCCCCCTTCCCCTTAAATTAATGCTCTGTTGGCTTCAGCTTGCAGGTCATGGAAATCTTACTGCTGTTACCTGCCGCAGAACAAGGAGATTTGATGTAACCCTTGAAAGGCTTCAAGGTTTACAAGAAAAGACACTTTTTTTTTAGTTGCTGCCTGGCTATGGAGATGGCTGCTCACACAGGCAGTGGGAGGGACATGCACTGCTCAGCCATGGGATGTGCTGGGTGCCCCAGGACCAGTGTTGTGTAAATGTCACCTTGGGTTGCATCGTGAGGAAAGTGCTTAAGAGTTGAAGCTGGTGCTGGGTGACAGTGCATCTGGGTAAGGCAAATGAGAGGCAGTGAGGTGATCTCAGCATGGCATTGATGTGATTAACTTGAGGTCAGGGGTTCACACTAGAGTTCCAGGCTTGGCTTTTTCCTGTCCATACCACTGGACATCTGCTAATTCTGGATAGAGTGGAGAATCCAGGAAACAGCTATCGTTGTAGCTCCTGCAGGTGAAAGGAACCTTCATTAGGACAACAAGAGCTGCTGGAAAGCTCAACCACGGGCATAAAACATTGTAATTATGGGTGAGGAGGAACACCTGATATTCACAGACCCTGCTGCACTCTGCAGATATCCCCAGAGCTGATGTTTGAGGTGGACTCAGCATGCAAGGCCCTGCTTTGACCCAGGCTGCTCTTGCCCCACAGTTCTGTTCACCCCAGCAACCCCCACCCCCTCAGTGAGAGGAGGCAGGAGAAAGCTGAGCTCCAGCAGCCTCTCCACAGGCAGGATTGCCCCAGTTTTGAGTGATGCAGGAGTGGCTGCAGCAGAAGTGCTGTGCTCCCAGCCATCTGTGGCAGGGTGCTCAGCAAGAGAGCAGAGTGGCTGCTGGAGGGTGAGAGATTGTGGCCCATCCCACCCTCTGTGTCCATCCCACCACAGTGGTACCAGCCCTGCTTCTGCTTTGTCAGGATGTGGCCCCTTCCCCCTGGAGATCAGCAGCAGCTCTGCCATCCCTCAGGGGCTCTGTTTCCCTTTCCTACCCAATAGTAAGGTGAGGGAAAGAGATTGTTCAGTAGGAGGCTCCCAGGAGCAGGTCTGCAGGGCAGCCCTCTCTGCCACAGCCTGTGGAAATGTGGATTGTGGTTGTGCTTTCCTGCCACCCTCCTGCTCTGAGCAGAGGCTCCTGCATCACCTGGAATCCAGGAGTTGTGTGGCTTTCCAGGGAAGAGCCAGGAAGTGACTACTGAGAGGGTGTCAGGTCCCATGTGGAAAGGACCATGTTTTGTCACAGGTGGCCAAGTCCTCATCTCAGGGCACCTCTCTTGACAAGTTACTGCTTCTTTTGCTGCAGGGCTGTTTGCTTACACAGAGCAGACAACGGGACAAGATACCCTTTGGGAATTTTCTTTGCTATTTATCTTAAAGCTCTTATCAAGGTTGGCTCTGGGCTTAGTCTGAGGAGCTCTGGTGCCAGAGGAAAACACTGTGGTCACCATCTTGTTGATATTTTGAAAAGTGATGGCTGTTATCTGCATAATAATATTCAGAATTGACATCTCTCCCTCACTCTTTGATTTTACCAACTCTCAAACTAGAGACTGTTTTGAGGCCCAAAGTAGGAGATGCATTTTCTGTCTGTTTGCTGTGGGGTTCTTGCTCCTTCCTCAGTCCCTTTCCACCTCACAGCACTGATCTCACATCTGATGCAGTTCAGCAGTTCTGGATTCCTCTATCCTCTTTTTCACCTGGTTTCCCTAAGACCAGTGTCTGGGAGAAACCTGAGCAAGGGCATCACTGTCTGCATGTTAAAGAGCTTTTTGTTTTCCAGCTCTGTGCTGGAGTACAGAGGTTTATGGGTTATCTCTAGAAAGCTGGGCTTGAAATACTTGACAGATGCCAGCTGTGAATGGTTGTAGATTCAAATAAGTGTCAGATGTGACAGCAGTTTAATTAAAATAGAAATACTCTGAGGGTTTCTTTTGTTCCCACCACCCCTCCCCCTCTGTCTTCCCACAGGAACAGGGCCAGGATTGCTCCTCACTCCATGAAACCTCAGTGCTGCTGCTCCCAGCCTCTGCTTCACAGCTCTGCCCCGCGGTAGGGCAGGAGAAAGGGGTGCTCAGTGCCAGGGCTGAAGCACTGCTGGAAGCACAGTCCAGGTCTCCCAAATTCCCCATTTTTCAGGTTCACCTCCCTGCCATGCTGCTCCCAGACTCCCCCCACAGCACTTTGGTTGTGCTGCTTTGAAATGTCCCCAGCCACAAATTTGTCACCACCACCTGCTCTCTGTGCCTGTTCAACCTCTGACTAAACGCAGAGCAGGCCGGCCCCCAGGTCCCCTTTCACAGGGGAAAGCCCCACAGCCACAAACTTGCTGAAAAGGCACAGAGAGGGCTTCAAGATGCTTTCAAGTTGTTCTTCCAAAAGCTGAAGGTTGCCAAAGAGGCAGGGAATGAAAAGGGGGGCTGCTCCTCTGGGACAGCGGGGTGCCGGTTATTCGCGCTGTGGTCACCGAGTGTAAGGCAGAAGGAAGAAAGAACAAAAGGTTCCCTTACTATACCTCTATTCATCAGTACTTTGGTGGGTTGGAGACTGAGACTCATCCATAGTGGGTGAGTTGTCTGTTGCTTCTCTGAACAAAGGAGAGCAAAAAAAGGAGGGAAGAGGAGAGAGGAAATGTTAAAGAAAAGAAGTGACACAGACATTGTTACGAGCTTATTAATCCAGTGGGGAAACAAGTTGATGAATCACCTTTGGAAAAAGTTAGTGACACAAAAACATGTTGGGGAGAACTGGCAACCTCCTGTGTTGTGCTGGGAGGCCACAGCCTGCTACTGAAGAGAGGGTGTGTGCTGTGCATCTAATGGCAAACTTTATCTGCTCCTATTGTGTTTTGCTCAGGCACCAAACAAGTTCTGATTTGTCTCCAATTCTTTTTGCACTGGTTGTTGGTGCAGGACTTACATCTTGAGAACTCCACTTGCACCAGCTGAAAATTTGGCTTGGTGGATTTTTGCTATTAAAGAGAGGGAGCAGGAGTTTTCTTGAATGGAAAAATGAGAAAAGTTGGGATTTTTCCAAACAGATTTCTCAGCTGGCTGCTTCAGGTTTACTTCTGCTCATCATGGAGATATTTAGAGGAATTAGGATTGGGATTGATACTGAGACCAAGGCTTGTGTCTAGACTCAGACTCTTAATAGTGGAAATTTCAGTGCACAGTAAAGATAGCTGCCATTTGCCTCTCTTGTGATCCCTTGACTTTTTGTGAAATGGGACCAGGAGAATTTAACTGTTCTAAAGCTGGAAGTTCATGCAAAGAACATGTGAGGCTGGATGTCAAATGTGTGAATTTAAAATCCCAAGTTGGCCTAAGGGGCTTGTGGTTATGTTTTTACTCATCTCCTTTTTAAAGCTCAGTCAGGAATGGTGCTGAGTAAATCCAGAGGTCAAACTTGGTCATAGGTGACCAGAAGGAATTAAAGAGCATGGGATTTTCCAGTGGCCACACAGTGAAATATTTCTGAAGTTACTGGTCCCAATTCACAACTCAGGGGATCATATCTGTTTTCCTATTCTATGGTATTGTGAGGGCTGTAGTTTGAAACTTCCCAGTTGATCTCCCAAACTCAGTTTAGAAGAAAAAAATCCAGGACATGCTGAGTTAAGATGGGGGTCTGAAAATTATCTCTATTTCATGCAATAGGACAGAATGACATGAGATTTCTAGAGAATACCCAGGGTAGCTTGCAAAAGGCTTTTTGTTTACTCCTTGAACTCCCTGCCTCACAAAGAGGTGCCAAAGAACCCAGTTACTATATCCACATGAGTAATGGCTACCTGCATGTAATGACTCATGCTTTGGTAGCTACAGAATTATTGGTAGCTGAAAAAAGATGCACTTAATAGTCATTAAAACACACTGCTAGGGAAAACCTAACAGAAGAATGTGGCTGCTACACACACAAATATGGTAGACACCTAACCTCACCTCTACAGCAAAGGTCTCCTTGGTCTGGCCATCCAGCATGATGGTTTATAAAAAAACATGTGAGCTATTTCAACATATGGGAAGTAGGAGGAAGGGGACTCTCTGAGCTGGAAGAACCTGCAAGGCTGCTTTCACTGTGGATCCAGCACTCCCTGGAGCAGAGCTGCTGGGCACAGATGGCACTGCTGCATCTTGGTTAGCCTCAACTAGAGCTCCACTGCTACAGGAGCACTAGTAGGAGGCTGGGGACGTTCTGCGTGGGTGTAGGCTATGAAGAACCTGCAAAATGTTCCCCACACCTGTGTTCTCCCTTTGCTGGTGTGTGGGGAGGTTTTTCTCACCAGCACTGAGCAAGGTGAATTTTCTAACCCAGTCCCCCAGGCACTCACCCAGTCTGCCACGTGAGAATGTGGTGGGGACTGCCCGGCGGAGTGGCTGCCAGTTCGCTTGACGGTGTTGAACTCCTCTGGTTGTGAGGTAAGGCAGCTGAAAAACAACCACAGGGTGGAGAAAAACAAACGGTGAGGTGAGGGCACAAGGGTCAGGGTGGTTCAGAAGTATCAGCTGGTCAGACCAGCAGCAGCATGTCCTGTTGGGACTCAGAGCTCATCCTGTTCCTGGATGGCCATGCCCGTATGTGATGGGTGCAGCCAGGCTGGTGCTGACACTGCTGGGTGTCACGGGCTGGGTCTGTCCTCAGCTCTGCAGGAATGTTGTGTTTCAGCTGAATCCAACAACCTGGACTCTGCTGAGCCCTGCCTGGCTAACACCAACAACTCTTCCACTGTGGAAGAGAGTTGATTTTGCTGCTGCCTGGCCTCACTTGCACATCTCCACAGGACCTGAACTGGAGGAGCCCAGCCTGTCAGGCTCAGCCTCCTGCTTCTAGGGGGGGTGGGAAATGCTTTGTCTCCCCTAGAGCCAAAGCTGGCACTGGCAAGAGGCTGGACAAGTCCATTGCTTCATGTGCAAAGGAGGAAGACAGCTCTGAAGATTTCAAAAGCTACAGCTGCCTTTCACTGAGAATCTGTATTGAACTGAAGTTGGGCTTTGCTGACTACTCTGGGACCAGAGGAAAGCTGATCTTACTGCAGTGAGGACTGGAGCAAGGTGAACTAAAAATGTACCATTGGCAGTGGTTCCTGGGGGAGTTTCCCTGGTGAAGGTCTAGCAAAGAAATCCACCTTATTAATCTTTCCTCCTCCACAGGTCCATACAGAGCTGACCCTCCAACTTTAATATTTGCCTAAAAGTATAATCCCCTTTGAAGGCCAGTGTGAAGTCCACCAGACCTATTGGCCAGGGCTAATCAGCTAAAATGATGGATATTTTTACCTGGCATTTCCTTCTGTGTTGTCAAATTCTTTAGCTGATGCCAAATGACACTTGATGGGAAAGATAAATTTTAGTCTGTTCCTTGGAGCCCGCAGCCCCTGAGGTCAGTATCCTCCCACAGCTCTAACTGGGAGCTGACTCTGAACACAAAACCAACCTACACTGCCAATTGGCCACAACAAGCTGCAGTTACTGAACACACTCTGCTGCCCAGGTATCACACTTAGATTTAAAAACCCCAGATGAGGCAGGAAGAGACTGACTGACAGCAGTTTTTATGTGTTCTGTCTTCAACCCCACCAGTTTTCTTTCTAGATGACCCAACTGAACTGGTATGGATTCCAAAGCTAACCAAGGCAAAGCTTTTGTTGTGTTGCTGGGTGGAACAGAAATGCCAGTTGTTCATAGGGAGACACAGGATGGTTCCAGCAGTTACTTGATTATGTGTCCACATCTGGGTCTCCTGCCAGCACTGGCATCAGACACACTTCTCAGGCAGCTGTTAATGACCCACAAGGAGCCTGGTGTTAATTTGCCTCTCTGGCACCATGCTGGAGTCAGCAGAGAGCACAGAACCCCAGTGGAGTCACCATGGTGGTCACCGTGGCCCAGCTGTGATGCTGGAGTGTCAGAAGGCCAATGGCCAGCATGGGTGCTCAGTGAAGCTCTGAGAACCTGTGGCAAGTGAGGCTGCAGCAGTGGTGTCTCCCATGCCAAGCCTGAGGCATGTGGACAAGTAGGGATGGACATGGTGCAAACTCTTGATTATCAGCAATCCTGTCCATGTGGGGCTTGATTCAGGGTTTTACCAAGTCCTTGATCTATCCAAACTGGCTTGTCCAGCAGTGACTGATGGCCAGTAAATATTTAACCTTGGGCTGTTTCATATCACACTGTGGCCTCTTCAGCTTAATGAATTTCACTGTTTTCTTACCATTTAATATTAACAGCACAGAGGAGTGCAAAGCTCTGTGCATGGCAATGAGGTATAATACTGCAAAACTGATGCACTCTGAATCTGGGGCTATTATCAGCACATAGGTCTGCTGGAGCAGCATGGGAAAACCAAACCCTAGCAATCCACAAATATGTGATCACTCAAACCTTTTCACAGAGCACAGAGGGGCTGGGATGCTCCTCACTTAACCTTTCTCATGCTTTTGGTGCTTCACACACATTCTCATAGCCTGTGCTGACCTCTGTTTACTTCATCACTCTCCTCACTATGATTACAAATGACCCTTCCTGCAATTTCTCTACTTCCCACCTCCAGTGCCATAACCAAAAAAACCCACTGCACCCTGAGGATAGAACTAGCCACAGGGCTTTGGTTGTTAGAGCCCATCAATGCCAAGTGATGATTTCTACAGAAAGACATTCTCCCCTGATGAGTGTCTCAGACAAGGCTTGGTGAGCTGAAGGTCAGATAACCTGCTGCAGTCTGGCACTGACCTCCAGCCAGGGTGTAACTCCTGGCACGAAATTGGGCTGTGTGAAACCCCCATTCCTCCCACCCCTTTGCCCGAGCCCAGCTCTCACCTGATGTTGCTTTACACATCTGAGGCATTCTCGTGACCCGGCTGTGTGCCACAAAGGTGCTTTGTGAGGATGTGCTGTACTGGGAGCTGCTGTCTGAGGAGGTGGAGCTGGTGTGCGAGAGGCGGCTGTGCTCCTTGTGAGAGGCCGTGGACCGCTGGTACCAGAGCCGCAGCTCGTCTGACACAGCAGTCCTACCAGAGCCTTTCTCGTGGCCTTCCCTGCCCAGAGATGGAGTCCTTATGATTTGGGAGCGGGAGGGGGTGAGCCTGACGGAGTCCACTTCATCCCCGTGCCAGTTCTCCTTAAACATCCCCCCCGCCGTGTAGGAGTTGGAGGTTTTGAATTGTGCTTTCACGCTGTAGTGTCCCTCCTGGTCGTTCTCCAAGCTCCTCACCACCACGGGTGTGGAGCTGCCCTCAATGTACAGGGGATACTCTTTGATCCTGTACTGGGAGGAGGGCTGGCTCTGGCTGTGCAGGTAGACACGGTGGTGCCCTGTCCCGTTCCTAGCAGCCAGGTTGGGCATGCTCCCTGAATTGGAAGAGACCAGGTTGCCTGCAGATTTGTGCCTCTGCCTCTGCCGCTCTCTGGCTTTCGACGGGGAATCCTCTGCCAGGGTGGAATAGTTGGGGTTCATCTGAGCAGGGTAGTAGTGCTCAGAGCTGGAATGGCTGGTGCAGGAAGAGCAGTCGTCCATGGGGTCAGAGCCATTACTGCTACGAGTCCTTGGGGTGTAGAAATCAGGGCTCCCTGTCTCGTTTTCTGAGCCAAGGAGTTTGCCTTGTGACTCCAAACTGGAGCTCCGGTGTCTAAAGTGCTGAGCTAAGCTGTGCAGTCTGGTTGGGCTGATGTCTACTGACCTGTAGATACCAGGGAAAAAAAATCCAAGCTGGTAAGTCAAGAGGACAAAGAACTCCCCATCCTCTGCTGCACACAAGGCCAGCTCCATAGGCAAGGGAATCTGAGGGAACTGAAAACTTGGGACCACTCCAGCACTGCCTGGGGCTGCTGCCTGCAAAGCAACCTGCTTCCCCATTGCAGGGCTGGGGTGATTAAGGGCTTCCCCATTCCAGAGTTGGAGTCATTAAGGGCTTCCCCATTGCAGAGTTGGGGTGATTAGCTCCTACTCCTGTTCCTCTCTTGTCCCTTTGGTGGTAGCATTCAGTCTGCAGCACCAAGTGGGATGTAAACCTTGCCCAGCTGGATCCCTCTGTGGCTTTTCACCCTGGGAAAGACCCACTCTGAAGAGCAAAACCTGGGGACCTCAAGCCCTGATTCTGCTGGTGTGGTCCTATGGCAAACCTGTATGAATCAGCACCATCCTTGTGCTACCAGGTTCACTTCACTCCAGCTCTGCAAATCCTGAGAACTTAGCCTCAAAGGTGATGAGATTCCCTTCCAAGTGGCCCATGAATGCCCTGCACAGGTATAATCCACCTGGTGTGAGACAGACTGCTCACAGTCAGTCCACATTGCAGTGATCTCTCCACTGGCCATTGTCAGTCATCCACAGTCAGCTCTGTGAAGCAGTTAGGTTTTACTAGGGCCCAGCAATGGGCAGCACATGTAGGACTATCAGCAGGAGACAGCCCTGCCTGCAGGCAACCACTCTCCATTGCCAGTTTATAAGGCTCAATTCCCAGACAACGTCTGGGTGGTCTCTATTCACCTCAGCTGTTCAGAGAACTTCAGCCAGCCATACAGGAGGCAGGAACACCCCACAACAAGTCACACACCCACATGATGGATGGCCAAGGCCACGGCACACTGCTCATGAATGAGCCACAGACTGAGCTATGGGTGTTTCAAACACCCAGATGGCCCCTACCCAGTCAAGGCCACTTCTCTCTCTGTGCCAGGAACATTTCTCATGCAGCTTGGCTCCAGTGTTAACAAAAACTGCACTCTTGAAAGGTACTCGCAGCCAGAAACTTGTAATAAACTTAACCCTGGAGCCTTAATGCTTTGTATTGGCTCTGCCTGGGTCTGATGTGCTGGCATGACTCTTGATTTATGTCAAGCTCAATAATGTTAGAACTACCCCTTAGGGCAGGATACCTATTGACACACAGCCTTGGCTTGGCTCTGCTTCCAAATGTCCATGGGGTTTGCCACAAGAGCAAAACAGCAACGAAGCCAAACAGCTGCAGAAATTTTGCTGCAAACTGGAGTCACGTTGGGCCACGCACATCAAATCACCTCCCTGCCACACTTCAGCTCTTTCCTCTGTCAGCCCTGGGCTTATTACACTGCCACCTGGGTCCTTGGACAGACAGCTTTATACTCCCTCTTCACATAAGATCACACATGCAAACATTTTATCTATGACAGAGAATTAACACTACCCAACTTTTTATATCAGACAGGAAACAGCATGTTATCTCCAGCTGGATCCGTGAGGGAATTTATTGCAGAACTTAGAAGTAGCACCACACACCTTTTAAAAGTGGTGTGGAGTTTGCACTGTCTATTAACAGCCCCCAAGATGGAAGGTTCCAGTGGAAGAAAAGTTTTACTTTGAGGGGTAGATGAGTGGCAGGATCACACTTATCTGAAGGAATTTCAGGATTTCAGTTCGAGAGACATTCCCAAGTAGCAACAGTACTTGAGCCTCTGATCTGAATAGGGCTGATCTGTGTCCTTTCCTGAACTGGGAATTAATTTATATCCTGGGGGAAGAATAAAGCTGACAGTATCTGTTCCAGCAAGGGGAGACCCTTGTGGAGCTGGGAGGACTTACCGTGTGGAGTGGACGTAGTGTGGACTGCGTACCCGTAGGTCCGGTGTGGAGGGCATGCTGGATTGGGAATTCCAGTGGGGAAGGCTCCGGATGGGGCTGTTCTGCAGTGAGCTGCTCCCTCCTGCCTCAGCACAGCTCCCAGTGCTGGGGAACCTCTTGTGGCTGCTGCAGAACAAACACCCTGTTTCAGTTCCTGGGCAGGAATTTTGGGGAAGGGGCTCCCAAGCCTCTTTCCAGATCTCAGGCATGTGCCTGTGAACTCATGAGAGTGAGAGGGAGTTGGGTCATCTGCTGCTCTGAGATGGGTCCCAGAGCTCGTGCTTCTGCAGTAGCTGGAGGTCAAGGCCAAGCCTTATCAAAGCCCTTGGATGATCCATCATCCTTTCTTTCTAAATGTGCTTTCACAGGGTCACAGAATCAGCCAGGTTGGAAAGGACCTCTGAGATCATCAAGTCCAACCCTTAATCCACTACCACTGTGGTTACCAGACCATGGCACTGAGTGCCACATTCAGTCTCTTCTTAAAAACCTCCAGGGATGGAGAATCTACCACCTCCCTGGGCAGCCCATTCCAATGCCTGATCACCCTCTCTCTGCAAAGAATTTTTTCCTAATATCTAACCTAAACTTCCCCTGACAGAGCTTAAGTCCATGCCCTCTTGTCTTACTGGTAGCTACATGGGAGAAGAGACCAACCCCCACCTGGCTACAACCTCCTTTCAAGAAGTTGGAGAGAGTGATGAGTCTCCCCTGAGCCTCCCTTAAAATACAAGCAGCAGTCATGTGGCTGCAGCCTGTTTTTATGACATGCTTACTGGCCAAAACACTTAGAAGTCTCTTTTTGGTAGGAAACAGCTCTGCAAATTCTGAAAGGGCTGACACCTGTACTTCCTGAAAGCAGAGGATATCTCTGTGAGGGTTCTTCAAGGTTGTTGGCTCACCTGGAATGACTGTGTGAGGAACGTTTCTTGACTTTCTCATAGGGTTCATCCAAGGATGACTCACTCCACATCTTGGGTTTGATGGGGGATTTGTCGTAGTCGTTGCGGTGGTAATGCATCTGGCGGAGGCCTTCCAGGGACTGTGGAGGAGGTGGCCTGTTGTGCAAGGGTGGCCGGGGAGGGAGTCCCTTGTGTGGGGACTGGAGAGGGGATATTGTGCTGGTGACCTGAGAATCCTCTGTAAAGAGAAGAAGGGAGAGAGGGGATGGCTGTGTGACATCTGCAATGGCAGCACAACCCTGGATGACACCACCACACCTCCTGGAGCCTCCTTCCTTAGCCCACTTCCCCTGGTTGTGTTCAGAAGCAACTTTAAGACCCAGCTTTCACCAGTGCACTGGCTGACAATCCCACTGGGGAACTGGAGGGAATGTCCAGCAAGAGAGTGTAATGCATTAAACCAGTTGAAACCTTAAGAGAAAATAAGGGGGCATTCTGGGACTGTCTTTTGAAAGAATTCAGACCAGTAATCACAGCAATACTCACTGCTCCAGACATGATGTCTGACTACAAGGTGGAGTCAGGGGAAACCAAGCAGGTTTGGTACTGGGAAGTTTGGCTCGATTATTACACAACAGTTCCTCCACTTTGAGTGTCAGCCAGGAGATCACACATCCCTCCCCATTTCCCTCCTGCCCTCTAGAACATACAGCAGCCAACATACCATCCTCGAGAACAAGGGCATCTGAGAGAGAGCTGTCTTCACTGGCAATGTTTCCTTCTGAGGGGAAGAAAATAAAAATGGTCAGATGGTCCTGAAAATGGCAGTGACTGGGTGCTGAACTGCACAGTGATCTTCTTCCACTGAGCCTTTAGCAGGCACCCAGTCTTCCTCCTCCATTAGCCCAGAGGCAGGAAGATTCCTATGAACAACTGACTCAGCCCACTCAGTCTGGGAGGGCAGAGCTGCAGGCCAGGTCTCTCCGGAGCAGGCTGCCTTTCAAGGAGCTGCTAACTCTTTTCCATTAATGGGGATTAAGACTGAGTCACATCTGAGAGCTGAAATCCCCAGAGGGTGCAAAATGGCACAGTGCCATTAGTGAGATTTCTGTCTCCAAAGGACTTTGAAATTGATCTCTCCCTTCTTAAAACCATCATCCTGTTGCTACCACACTAGGTACCACTTCTGAGTAATTCAGGGAAACACTTTCTGAGCATCCTGTGCAGCAGCAGCAGTTCTCACATGCTTGGTGTGCACACATTTGAGCTGCCTCCCCCACCCATCGCCTCCCAGCTGCTGTTATCCCTGACTGTGGTGCAACTTGGTACCCAGGTCACAAATACAGCAGCTCTAATCTCAGTTCCTGCTACAAAAGCACAGAGAAAAGCTTTGCAAGTCAAAGGGAAAGGGCAAGATCAGCAAGGGATAAAGAACCACAGTAGAAAGTTAATGGATTTCATGAAAAACCAATCAACAACCCAGTAAACCATAAAGTGCTCTGAGAATTACATAAAAAAAAAAAGAAAGTATTTGAACACAGCAATGACACTGCTACCACTTTGATTTTACAGATGCTTTTCAGCTAGAGAGCTCACCCCACTGCTAAAATTAATTACATTTGTACAGCAGCACTCTGGAGAAGACATTAACAGAGTGATTTTATAGGTGAACAAAGGAGTCACAGTCTGCTTTCCTGACATGCTTATAACCTACAGTGTGCCACTGGTTCTTGTGCTGTGAACCAGCACATCCCTAAGGCACAGCACACAGCCCAGACACCCCTTTGACTGCACACTGGTGCACGAGAGGACAGCCCAGCTGCCAGCACCCGTGGAGTCCTCCAGACAGGAGAGGGAAGAGGGAAGAGGAAGGAGGAGGAGAAATCTGTGCCTCAAGCCATGAGTTCAAGGCAAGAATCTTGCTCCTTTTCCTCTACAGCCCCATCAGCAATGCTGAGCCTCACTTACCATCTATGATCAGTGATGCTCTCTGGGTTGGCTTCTTGCCAGATTTGATGCGGTACTCGTTGATGGCGTTCTCGATCTCCTGCAGTTTTTTCAGTGCATTCAGGTATGATGTTTTCCTCTGTTTCTTCAGCTTTTTGCTGACATTTGGGTCGCTCGCCAGGCGCCGGGCAGCCTCTGTGATCTGGGACTGAATGGCAAACTCCCTTTCCAGGCGCTCCAGCTCTGCCTCCTGGGGAAAGGCAAGTGGCTACCATCAAACTCTGCCAGGTCAGCTCTGGGGAGAATCCCCGTGAACCTGGCCAGTGGCCTCCAACCAAGGGTCTCTCCATCAGCAAAGCATCCATGATTATGCTGCTCCCTCCATTATGAGGCCTCCCTGAGCATACCCATCTCACCTTCATCTGCCCATACAAGTGCCTGGGAGCACATCTGGCAAAAGAGATGACCCATAAAAGAAGACATGTGTACTCCAGCCCTATCCCTGCTGTGCTGTTTGGCTTTTCGTGCAGTTCAATATGGTTGTGTTCAACAGTGCCCTACTGCTGACAAAGTCATCCTGTGACACTCATCTTATGGGCAGCACCTGTTTCCCACCTGCTCCAGCTCCCTGTTCCCTATCTCCATATTTCCACCCCACTTGAGATCAGCGCTGTTCTACAGCTTTAACCTTCTTGACAATTTTGCTTGGCACTCACCAATTGCTTTCGAGATAAAATAGCCAAAGATGGGCTACTTCCTCCTTGGAGTATGGCTGTCAAAATCCAGAGGAGAGTATGAGCTGAAATAATTATGGGCTGCTGACTGCACCAGAAAATTGTCTCTTGGAGTTACAAGACAGGAGAGTGATTTCAGAGTGAGCAGTGCCTAAGAGAAAGCTTTCTGTATGCCAACAAGGAGTGGTGTCTCTAACATCAGACACTGCAGGGGCTCAGCTGAGTTTTTAAATACAACCAGGAGTATTTAAACTGGAAGCTACCTAGTGATTTGTAGTTATCCTCCACAGTTAAGGGATTTAAGCCAATTTATGCCAATGCAAAAGCTGATCCAGAGCCCTCCAGTGTGTTCTGGGACCCCAAACACTTGCTGATCTGCAACAGACCTGGCTACCTTCCCCAGCTGGATGGAGAGTTTGGTGTTACTCTGCTAGAAAGGGGAACGAGGCACCTTGCAACTTAGGGAAAAAATTACAAGCTTGGTTACTTTTAGTGAATGTTGGGAGTTCAGATTGCAAGCAGTGACAGACATATATTCATGGAGATCCCCATTGTCAAACCAGGACACCCATTGTGCAAATTTAAATCCCTTCTCTTTTTTTAGCAGCAGCATATGCTGCAAGAGCTGATGCTGTGGGAATTAATCAGACTGGAGTCATTCTCTGAAGTTTTTATTCTAGGCTTTTGGCTTTGAAAAAAATCCTTTTGCTGTCAGTGGTGAGTCAGCATTGCTGTAAAACTGTAATTGCCATTTCCCCCACTTTACGGGAGACTGAACCCACCCCCCATCCTTTTCAGATTTTTTTGCTTTGAAGACTTTGAAAGCTCTATCAGTGCCAAACTTACTAAAAGTGAATTTCACATCACAGGGTTTTAAGTCCTGGAACTTGGTTTATGGCTTTCTGGTAAAATCCTTCCCAGAGTCAGGAATTATGGACCAGGCAGAGGTGATTACAAAAAAAAAAAAAAAAAAAAAAAAAAATAATTAAAAAAAAAAAAAAAAAATAGGACCTTTCCCTGCAGGTCTTGCTCTGACAAAGCTCTTACTAAAGGTACAGAGAGTTTGATGGAAGCTGTCATTCAGACCTTCACAGATTCAGTCCTATGTCATTCAGTATATCTTAGAAAAAACATTTAATTTTCCTTCTGGCCATAACTGCCTATTTTCTTCCAGTGAGGCCAATATAAATAAAGCCTCAGAAAATGAAGGCTATCATATGCCTTCAGATGGAAAAGCCTTGCTTCAGGTCCTTGTCACAGTTGGTAATATCAGTCCTGGATTTATGTGACTGAGGGGGTATTTCACCTTTTGTTTTAAATTAAGTTTCTAGTGTTAGCACTTGCTGAAAAGTGCATGAAAATCACAGTTGGCCTCTCTAAATGTTCTCTCAAACTGGCAGCCAAATAAACACAGCTCAACATCAGTCTCTGAGAACAGAAATTGATGGTTTTCAGCACGGTCTTAAAGTTTGACAGATGAAAAGGGAGGTAGAGAAAAGCTGAGTCAGCATGTTTGGATTGCTGATGCCAAAAGGCAGAGTGCCTGCAATGGGGAGGAGCTGCTTTACCTTCATGCTCTTTCCACATAACCCTGCTGCTGGAATAAGGAGATTCCTCATCTGCTGGCCCCAAAAAGCTGCCTTGTAGCAGTAAGATCTGGGGAAGCTGGAGATCAGGTTATAACTGAGCAGCCAACAGACTGAAGGGGTTTTAGGAGTAACTCAGCTAAGCCGTGCTTCCCTTTGAAAAGCTTAATTAAATGTGCTAGTTCATGAATATTTGACTTCATTGGAATTCCTCTCCCAGGCTCCATTGAGAACAAAACTAAAGAGCTCCAGCTGTTTATTTTTTCAGGCGAAGCAAAATGCCAACAAAATGACAAACAGTTAATTCCCTGGCTGAATGGAGCCTTAAACCACACAGTCACACCAGCTTCAGTCTCTCCTCTTAGAAAAATAAAAAGGAAACTCAAGACTGGAATATACACAAGTGTCTTGAGACAAATGTGTCTCTGCAGACAATGGCTGTTCTGTGAATCCGGTCCCGCCTTACAGCTGCTGCAGGCCCTGTTTTCACAGCCACGGTTCAGGGCACTGACCCAGCAGATTGTGGGAGCAAGGGAAGAGAACAAACACTCCCTGGCACACTTAAAAAAACATAATTCCAGCTCCCCAGAGGTAGGGACGAAGGCTCTTTTGTTGAAGGACTGGGGAGAGAAATGCTTTCATCTGGCTGTTGTGGGGCTAAGATGGATCACTGTGATGCTTTTCTCCCCGTTATGGGAGATCTGAATTCAGGTTGCTACTGAAGTGGAAGGCAAGAGGCTGCTTGCACTGGACACAGCAGTGGGCTCAGGTGGCTCAAGGGGCTTCTGATGTTCTTCCTCCTCACATAAATCACTCTACTTGGTCACCAGAGCACTTGGACTGTCATGGTCCAGTTGATCACATAGGCTATTTCTGTTACTTCCAGCAAAGCCAGGGCTAAACTTTGAGAACTTAACCTTTACTCCCAGTCTGAACTGAGCACCAGCTCTCTCACTGCCTTCCTGCTCTGATAGATACTAAAAAAAAAAAAAAAAAAAAAAAAAAAAGAAGAAAAAGAGACCAACTGCAGTCATTTAAAGGCTGTAAGACTGATGGTTCCTATGCAATTCACACTGGACATCTTAGAGACCTGAAGTAGGTACAAGAGGTTAGAAGGGAATGGCATAGCCTCACCTCTCCCTTAGGCAGGATTTTCTGCTCATCCAGTTTAAAGGCAGTTCCTATTCTTCTCCTTACAATAGGTGGCTCCTCCCCAGGATCTAGGGGGTATTCTCGGGGCAGTTTTCCTGTGAGCTCCTGTAAATAGAGAATGCTGTTAGTGATCTGGGAAATCCTGCAGCAGAGCAAAGCACAACACCACTCTTGAACTGTGACTGTAAAATGACATGCATTTGTTACCACCATATCCAGTTCAGCCAGGTGATAAACACCCAGGAGAGCACCCAGCCCTGCAAACTCATCCCAGGACTTCACGTTGAGAGTGGGGAACTTTAACCCGTGCATGAATGCAGATTTTTGTGGCCTGCCAGGGTAGGTCTGTAGGTGGTGCCCATCCCCAGGTGGGGCCTGAGGCTGAATGGACACACAAAGCTTCAATCTGCTGAGCTGCTTCAGAGAAGGGGGTGAGCAGATCCCAGAGCCTTCCCACAGGATGCAGGTCTGCTGAGTCAGAAAGCCCCACTGGCAACAGCAGGTCATGACCTGCACAGAAAAACATTCCCACCTGATTCATGATGTGTCTGACAGGAATGCAGTGAAAATGGTCACTAAAAGCAGTGCCTGGTACCTCATTACCTGTCTGATAACACTTCATGTATCAGAGCCCCTTCCAAACCCCAGTGAAATCATGGGCAGCAATACTAGATGATGCTCAGTCAGACTGATGGGGTCATTTGCAAAGGTTTGCTCAAAATCTGAAGTAAACCCCACAGAACTGAGGAATATCTGGAACACAGGAAGCAGTGAGTGCCAGTATTGATGTCAATGCTGTGGGTGTTTTTTCCCCCTGGACTACACAATACAGCCACACATATCTGAATTGAAGGCATTCAAATGCCTAGAGAAAAAGACAGGAGTCTTGCTAGAGCACAGCCCCACTCCTTGTGCTCACAAGTCTCCCTGTGAGGGACAAAAGGCTTTTGTGTTCTTTAGCACCAGCTTTGAGAGGATCCAGCTGGCAAAGTAACCTAAATCATCTGAATCCCAAAGAACAGCAGCTGACCCTAATGGGAGTGCGAAGCTCAGGCTCCTGCCTGCCCTGGCCTCTTCCCGGCTCCCTAATGGGGTTTTTCATTCTACTCTTTTCAGGTCACTAGGAAACAAGGACCTGGGCTTTTCAAATTTTTTCCTTTAAGCAATTCCCAGCAACATAGATGTTCACAACCCCCTTTTGCCAGAGGCAACCTGCACTGCGCCTCTAGCCCTGTGGGGTTATTGCAGCTTTTCTTTGGAAGTGTTCATTCTAGTGAGATGTGGCTCTAAGAACTGCATCAAGACACAGATTCCTGCATCCCTTCCCAAGGGAAACAAGGAAATTTCCTTATGACCCCTAATAAGAAGCAGCACAATGGGGAAAGAGTGAAAATCTTCTGTAAAATGCCAGAGATTGGAGCAGAACAAAATTAATGTGGGTTACCATGCTGCCTCCATAAGCTGAAAAGTATTCACAGGCACAGTCCTGAAATGTAATCTAAATTAATAAGTAACTGGAGTAGTGATGGTCTGAAGTAACCTGATGCCACTGTTATGAATTGCTCTGTTCATGCTTATTTGATTATGCCCCTGCTTTTAACCCTTTTTTATCTCCTGGTCAGCAGCCTTCTCCTTCTGTTTTGGCCATTCCAGTGCAGATGCAGAAAGAACAAAGGGCAGCCTGAGAGGAAACACTTCCAACTGCAGGATGAGCTGTGGGGTTGCAATACAGGGTCAGATTCCAAGTGTCCATCAACTGCCTCTCTCAGATCACATGCAGAAAGCACAAACACTTTCTACCCACTCCTCAGGAGCTGAGAGATGGGCTGTGCCCAGCCTTGCTGCATCATATTAAGGGGATATTGCTCCTTACCACTGGCTCCATGCCCCAGCAGGAGCTTTGCCTGCATCCCAGATGCCTGCAAAGTGACCTGAGCCAACCTGAGGCTGCACTGCAGATGGGGCTTGGTTAAAGCCAAGGCTCTGGGCTATGAGCTTCTGCAACTGTGCCACAGGCATCTTCCCCTGCATTCAGCCTGCTGCAGGGCATTAGCCCATTGGCAGTCACAGTGTTAGCTTAAGGTGGGAGATTTCTGCAGGGCAAGGAGTGCCCTCCAGACCTTGTCCATCAGCCCCCAAAGAGTGTGTGACATCTTCCTGCAGTTGATCTTAGTTCTGTACTTGATGGACACCACTGGATCTGGTTCTGTGACCTTTATCAGCACAAGCTGTTTGCTCAAGTTAAGCAGGTGGGAAAGGATTGCTCATTGGAGTAAAGGAGGGCAACTGAGGCAGCAGAGATTTCTGCTGACTTTGTTTGAAGTTATTTTCTGCAATTTATTCTTGTTGGTATTAAAATTATAGAATAACTGAAACTAAGTGAAATGGGACCTGAACTAGTCACCTGTTTGCCCTATTTTTGTCAAAGGCAAGATACAAATATAAAGCAACAATTGGAAGACCTCAGTGCCACTGTCTCCAGGCAGTTTCCTGTTGTGCTACACATCACAATTTGTTTTTAAATTCAGATTTTCAGGAGTGGTAAATAAGGGTGGTCTGCTGAATGACCCAAGTGTGTGTGCTGCTGCTCATCTCCACACACAACTGCAGCAGGGCTGTGATTTCCCCAAACATCTCTAAGATGATCTCCTGTGTACTCTTAAGAATGAACAGGCAGGTGACTGGGAAGGGTAGGAGCTGCTGAGCTGTCCAGCATGGACAGGGATGACCACTCTGGTTTCTCTTCTCAAGGTCTGCCAGTGCACTGACATTCCTCTTACCCATTCCTCAATGCCAGGGCTTACCAGATGAAGGGAGCCTAAATGGAGCAGATGAGATCTCCTGTGCTGCACGTAAGAATGTGCTGAGAGAAAAAAAAGCACTTAAGGTCAGGCCTGCTCCAACAAGAACACTTATCACCCTGGGTGGATTGTTTTGCTTTTTTTTTTTGGTAATGTAGTCAAAAGCATTTGAGAAGTGATTTCCAGTACACAGGATAGCCCTCCTCTGCCATTTAGCTAGCTGCATATTCCCACCAAAGTCAGTAAGAAGCATGGCTGAATGCACCTTAAACACAATTCCAAACAGCAGACATGGATGCTGAGCACTTCCCAAGCCAACTGGGTATCCAGCTGACATGGGGTCCCCTTCTTTAGGGGGCAAATGTCCCGTGACATCACACTCTGGAGCTGAAACAGCCAGAGCTTCCTGAGGCTTTTGCACCATGGGCTCAGCAAGAGTTGACTGTGGAAGGGATCTCCTGATTCCACACCATCCCCAAACAACAAGCATCCTACAGCAATGCAAGCAACCAAGTGTTACTGGTGATAAAATTCCCATTGCCTACCGCTTCTCGGAGACACAGCTTCTTCAGCTCTTCCAGGCGCTGGCGCAGCGTCTCTTCCAAAGCTTCTTGCCTGGATTTCAGAGCAGCCAGCATGTCTTTCTTGGCAGACTGAGAACTGTCTGACTCTTGGGAACCTATCAATAAACAATGATTTCACTAGGCCAGCTGACAGCAGAACACACATCTGGAGTACTCGTAATTTTACCAAAGCCTGGATGCAGCCCTTCCAAAAAGAAATCAAACTATGACATGAAGCAGGTGTTTCCCAGTGTTTGTTTACTGAAAAATCTTAGTGTTTATGCTAATAGTTAGACATTGGACAGTGAATCACATAAAGACATTCGTAATAATTATCCAGAAAAATAAAACCAGCAAAATTAATCATGTAAATATCCTGGGGAAAAAAAAGAAAAGACATACAATTGCCATGAAAGTTCCCAGTGGCAACAAACAGTACAGTTAACACAGCCCTGGAGATGCATTTTTGGGAAATTAAACCTAGGAAGAACCATTGGACAATACAGCCTACTTCGTAAGAACTGCAATTACCCCAGGATTAAACAATTCAATCCACTTACACTGCCTGTTTTATGAAAAAATGTAATGGAGCAAAATTACCTAGCAAGATTCCTATGAAATACACCAAAACAACAACTTATAGGCCCTTCTGGGACAGGAGCTGTTCACTCATGAAAACACAGGTCAAGATATCTAAACTAATGTCCAAATGGCTTGAATTTTCAAGTGGCAATCACCCTGAAACTCCCACTACAGTAAGTCCATGCAGTAATTCATACTGTGTTGCTCAGATAGAATCACACAACCATAGAATCATAGAATGCCTAGGGTTGGACCTTAAAGATCATCTAATTCCAGCCTCCTGCCATGGGCAGGGACACCTCTCACACCTCCCATCCAACCTGGCCTTGAACACTTCCAGGGAGGGAGAAGACACAACTTCCTTGGACAGTCTGTGCCAGTGTCTCACCATCCTCACAGTAAGTGAGGGTAAGAAAGTCTCCACGTGATCCCTTTTTAATAAACTCCATAGTGGGTCTTGAGCTGGGCTAAATGGATGGGGCTGCTGTGGCTCAGAGGTTGTTGTTGCCTCAGCAAAAGCTTCTGGATGATCTGTGGGATCTGAGATATCTTCCATGGGGTAGCAGATATACAACTGTGAGACCCTATCAGCCCTACACTCTTTCAGACTGGCAGTGGGATTATGTAACACACCTAAAATGGCACCAGACACAATCTACAGGCTGGACTGTGTCCAGTGATTTGTAAGGACTTCTTATGGGGCATTTAGTCCATGCAGATGTGTGCCTCCAGAGAAGTCCTTGTCTCAGCAGTGCTTTCAAGGGAAACTTTCAACTGCTCCTACCCCACAGCAGTTCCTCTGGGCAATTGCTGTTCCAGAGTTGTACTGGGGGACTTCCACACCTCCTCTAGAGCAATAGCACAGAGAGATCAGACCTTTGTTATCTGCAGGAATCAGATAAAACAGGATGCTGCTGTAGTGTTTCTGTGCACCTGTATGATAGGGGTGAGATGGGACAAGTGTACAATGAAGACACTCAGCCCAACAGGGATGAAAATGTTGCTGCCATTTCACAGAGCTCTGGAAGGAACCTGGGGAACAACTCTTTGTTTTGGCAGCAAAATAAGACTGAAATCTATGCTTTCAGCTTCATCTTTCATTGCTACTATTCCAGCAGACTGTTAAAAGTTAAACTGAAAGAGGATTGATGCAAACCATGCCATGAAACAGTTCTGCATTGGCCCAGGGGGAGCAAAGAATCTCACTGATCTTTTCTACCAATATTTTCTGCAGTTCTAATACAGAAGACATCTGACACTTATTCTGTGAAACACCACTCTGTTTTGTAAAACATTTTATTGGGCTGTCCTGGAGTGGAGGAGGTGGAAAAAGGGCTCTTTCAAGGTCAGCCAGGTTGACCATCATCAAAGGAAGACAACTTTATGGTAAGATGTTTGTTTTGTTACAGTAGTCATCTTCCTTTTATTTGGGTTTGCTCTCACGGAAGAACAAAACTCAACTCTGCAAACATATCAATGCTGCAAGAACTTGACAGGATCTCCTCAGGAGCCTTGCTTTTGCCCTGGCATGGAAAGTCTTCTCTAGCATTTAGTAGTTCTTAACAGAATCATTGAATTGTTTTGGTTGGAAAAGACCTTTAAGATCAACAAGTCCAACTGTTAACCTGACATGTCCCTGAGCAGCCTGTTCCAGGGCCTGACAACCCTTCTGGTGAAATTTTTTTTTCCTAATATCCAATCTAATCCTCCCCTGGTGCACCCTGGGGCCATTTATCCTTCTACTGCTGGTTCCTTGTGACAAGGGACCAAGCCCCACCTCACTCCAACCTCCTTTCAGGTAGTTGTAGAGAGTGATAAGGTCTCCCCTCAGTGTCCTCTTCTCCAGGCTGAACAGCCCCAGATCCCTCAGCTGCTCCTCCTAAAACTTGTGCTCCAGGCCCTTCACCAGCTTCAGTAATCCTGCTGAGCAGTTATTAGCAAAAGTTAACCTGCTGAATTTCTTCACTGAACTGCCAACAAACTGCTGAGTCCTAGTAAAAAGTTGTTCATGATTCCAGCAGATGTTTCAACTTTTTTTTTTTTTTTTTTCAGGACAACTTTAACGACCTACATTTTCCTTTCAACTGTTCTTCCCCTTTCCTTCCTCTCTCTGCTCTCAAACCTCCACACCAGCCTCAGATTTATTTTTAAAAGCTATTAGTTTTTGCACTGTGCGTTGCCACAGCAGCAACATAGATGCTGAAACATTTGAAAACTTACGAATAGCCTAAACCCTGGCCAGATGCCTGTGCTGATTTGGGGTGTGCTGACAAGAAGGAAAGGAACAGCTTCTGGCTGAGCTGGTAGAGACCCAGACCAGGCACAGACAGTTTGTGGTGTTTGCTCCAGCTGTGTTTTTCCTGTGTGAGAAACCCACTGGTCTCATTCCTGATGCAGTCAGTGGCAGTGTCCACTGAGTACATGTTTAGCTTTCTTTTTCACCCCTCCCAGAAAGCAAAGGAATTTGGGGGAGATCTGGAAGCACACTGACACATTCTGAGTAGCAATGGGATTACCAGCCACTCCTTGGCACTAATGAACCAGTTCAAATTAACTTTTTCCAAGTGTGTTTTTGTGTCACAGACTCTTCTAGTGTAGTGAGGGTTCAAAGGCCAGGGGACAGAACACATAGTTCACGGCCTGTGATGCTGACTTGTTCTAGCTTGGCCATACCTGATGATACCTTGGGCATAACACAGGACTTATTTCACAGAATCACAGAATTATCACACAGTCACTGTGTCCAACTGTCAACATCCCCCTCATATAAAATACATATATTGATATTTGTATAACCCACTAGAGCATGTCCTGAAGTGCCTCACCTACATGGCTTTTAACTACCTCCAGGGATGGTAACTCCATCACCTCCCTGGACAGCCCATTCCAACAGTAACTGATCTCTCAGCAAAGAAATTCTTCCTTAGATCTAGTCTAAACCTCTCCTTGTACAACTTCAGGCCATTTCCTCTAGAGAAATTATCCACTAGACAGAAGAGGCCAGCACCCACCTCCCTACATCCTCCTCTCAGGTAGTTGTAGAGACCAGTAAGGTCTCCTCTCAGCATCCTCTTTGCCAGACTAAACATTTCCAATTCCCACAGCCTCTCCTCACAGTTCTTGCTCTCCAGATCCTTCACCAGCTTGGCTGCCCTTCTCTGAACTCACTCCAGCAATGTCTTTCTTGTAGTGAGGGGCCCAGAACTGAACACAGGATTTATTTAGTTTTTCCTTCAACAACTGTTCTGTTTGAGCTGGTTATTTTTTATTTAAAAGCTGCACTATTTTGGGGATGTATTATTTTTATGGGTTGGATTCTCTGCTTGTTCTCACAGGTGAAAGGCAAATGGAAACTTGATCAGTCAAGAGAATCACACTCATGTGAGATGCTTGTAAGGAGCACAGAACAGTGCTTTGTACTGCTGGGGAGCCTACAGCTTCCATTAGAGGCTCTTTATTTATAAATATCTATTAATCCAGCCTCAAGCGAGGCTGTGACCACAAACTCACTTCTAAATCCAGTGGCAATTGACCCCAAAATGTCAGAACAAATCAAAGGACCATAAAAATAACCAAAGAAATAATCAAAGACCAGCACAAACCAAACCAATCAAGCAAAGACTACCTTAAATCAGCCCTATTAAATACAATGCTCACTGAGTCATGGCTGCCCAGTGCCTTGCAAAGGAAATCATCAACAGAGAAAAATCAGTCCTGAAAGATTATTCCTAACATGAGAGACTGCTGCTGCAGCAAAAACGGTTGACTGAGAGACTTTCTCAGGTATTTTATCCCCTCCAATTAGGGGTAATTCTTAATGCAATAAACAGGAGAAATGCTGCTGAAATGTGTAATTTCACTGTATGGCTTTTGAACTTTTCTGTGAAAATTATCACTCAGCTTCCTTCCCATTTGCTGTGCAAAGATTTACCAAAGTCTGCATTTTAACAAACACTTCTGCAGAACCATCTGATGTCTCTAAAAGAGAAAAGGTTGTGAAAACATACCTGGTAGCAAGCACAGGGCCTTCTTTTTGGTAAGCTCCAGGCACATACTGAATTTGGGCTGTTTTACAGCTGATACTGCTGGTTTAATTTCAAAGCCAACGCAATTACACATGCCCTTTCCTTTCCTCCTTAGTATACAGGATAGGACAGAGGTCTTGGTGACCTGAACATCCACTTAATACCCTATTAGTGTGTGGATATGCAGCTCCCCTTCTTCTCACTCACACTGTCTGGGTGATTTCTCCAACCACTGACATTCAGGAGAATGTGAGCAGTGAAATGGGGGGAGAATATGGTTCTCCCTGTCTCATCTCTGGAAACATTCCAAGACAGGTTGGACAAGGCTCTGAACAACTTGATCTAGTTGAAGATATCCCTGCTCATTGCATTGGGGTTGACCTTCAAAGTAAATTCTACTGACTATCCTATGATTATATAGTGCCATGAACTCACTTCTCCTGGTTAAGCTTCTTTACCAGTGCTAATGCTCTGGTTTCTGATCCCTCCAATGCTGCTGATGTCAAGACCATCCTGGTGATATTGATGGGGATGTGAAACAAGTGAGTGACACCCCCAAAGGACTGACCAAGACAATGTGCTGTGACTGTGCAGATCTGCAGGGGTCCCTGGAACGGGACCTGCTCCAAGACAAGTTTTGTTTGTCAAAGAGATGAGATCAGCAAGGTGAGCCACTGTTTTGAAAAGGAAAGCCCTACCAGTGACTCATTGTTCAACCCTATTTCCTCCACCTATTGTAGCAGAATGGAACCAGTGTGGAAAAGGGATAAATGAGAAGCATGAAAACAAGCAGGGAGGATGGATGAGATGTTGAAGAGCACAGTGAGCCAAGGCTTGGTGCTTGGTGTGTGGAGAGAGGAGACTCAAAAAGGTGTCTGAGCAGCAGTGAATTAAGAGCATCCAAGCACCTCCTCTCTTCCTCATTTTGTGAGTCTCCTGCTCCAGGAAAAACACATCTAAATATGGCATACTCTTCATGCTGCTGGCTCTGGCTCAGTGGCCTTTGGTCGAGATGCCCATGGGAGGCTGCATGGAGGTCCCCCCACGCCTGCTCCGTGCCAGAGCCCGGGCTGACTCACCACACCAGGATGTCAGTGCACAGCAGCCTCAGACAGCTGCTATCTCTGGTGTCTCTGCCAGACAAATAGGATATCCTCCAGGGCCTGCAGGAGCCCAGCTGGAGCTGCTCCTCACAGGATGCACTCAGATATCCTGTGGGTGACTGTCTTTGTGAGCCCCTGTGCTCGCTGGCCGTGCCGGAGGCCACTTGGGTGCTGCTGATCCACTCTGACACCCACCAGGATGGTCCAGCTGGGAGAAGACCCTGCCAGATGGAGCAGTGGGGGCCAGGGAACCAGCTGGCTGGGCTCTGTCATGGCATTTGCAAACATAAACAGGTCCCTAACACAGGAAACTTCCACCACTGCTGAAGGAATGGGGCTCAGCGGGCTGGAGGCTCCTCAAAGATGTCTGCAGAGCTAAATGAAGCAAATGTGCTCCACTGTGGTCTCTCCTTTGAGATGAAGAAGGCAGTCTGGGGTTCAGTCCAACAAAACCCCAGCAATACCAGGGCTCCTCAGTAGCTAGGAGTGATGCAGAGTTCTTAATGCACAGGCTGCTCCATAGGAAAAATCCACCTTAGAGCTATCTGGGTTTTGTTCCTGCAACCTGAGGGTGTTCCTGCTTACAGCAGGGGGTTGGACTAGATGACCTTTAGAGGTCCCTTCCAACCCAAATTATTCTATGATTCTATGGTAATTATGTCTGCTCTCTTTGCTTTTATTCATGGGAAAATCTTGCCCCACATGTCCAGGGATGGTTCAGAGACCCTGAGCAGAAGATCCTTGAGCTAAATTTCAGCAGTTCACTGTTCTGGGGGGCAGAGGGGGCTTCAGAGCCAAAATGAGGACAAAAGTTAAGAGTGCACTTGTCAGAAAAGGAGTTGGGAGCATTAGGTATCAAACTTACAACTCTGCAGTGGACACAGACTGTGGGCAGGGAGATCAAGGGTCTTGGAAACATCAAGGAGCTTAGGGTTTGCCCCTGAAATGCTGTGACCACGGGGAAGTCACTGCCCAAGTATTAAACACTTATCTCCTCTCTGCTGTGCCTTCAGACTGTAAATGATGTCGGGCAGTGACTGCCTCACACTGCAAGCAGGATCTTGGCCAGACAGTGTGAAAGCTGGAAGCAACAACAAATACTTCCTTGCAGCCTTGCTCCAAGCCCAAGGGAGACATTCCAGCTTTGGCATGCTCCTCATGGCATTGACAGCCTCTGAAGTGAGGAGGAGGGAGATCCACAGAGGAAATGGCTACAAGTAACTTCCAGGAAAAAAATGACTGAGAACAGTAGGGAAGTGGGAGCAAATAGAGATTCAGTCCTGCCTTTGTGGTTTTGAGTCACTCAGGGTATTTATAGCCTGGAAATCTACTGCAGCCACTAAATCATTTGCACTTATTCTCTCCAGTGGGCAGGCAGTGAGATAACCCATCATTGTTGTGATTGTGTGCTGATAATCACTGGCACAATGGGAGGAAACAGAGGCTGGGATGAAGCCTGTGCCCAGTGGGACAGGCAGAGAATGTCCCCTCCCATCCAGTGGGACAGAGTTGGGTCACCTCTGTCAGCCAGGCTGGAGGGAAGGGGCTCTTGGAGCAGAGGGGTGCAAGTGACTGTGTGGAAAGAATCCAAGGCTTCTGATTCCCTAGTATCCATCCTCCTCTGCAGGCATCTTCTCTCTATGCTTCCTTGTAGCTGCTGGAAGGCAAAGAGCAGCAGCAAACCTCACAGCTCTCCTTAACAGTTTGGGGAGAGCCCTGTCCTCATAGCTGGCAGGACCTAAGGCAGCTCTGAACCCAGGAACCTGGAGAAAGGTTCACACAGCCCTATGCTGGTGTCCAGGTAGACTGAACCACCTATCCAGGCCTGAAGAAATTATTCATTTGCTCAATGAACTCTGCATAGGTCCAGTCACTACTGAAATTCTGCCTAGTCTGCAAATCCCATGCTCAGCCAGACAGGATTGGAGCAAGCAGCAAAAAAACAAACACAGAAATGGGCAGCTCCCAGTTTGGGATTTCCATCCCTGTAGCCCTGATAGGTCCTGGCCCTACAGAAGCTTTTCTGGGCCAGATTTCTGCTGGCTTTCACCTGGCTCCCTGTAAGAGAGCAGAAGCAGAGTCCCATGTTGTTGGTTTTTTTTTTCCAGGAAGGTGAAAAGTCAGTGTATGAACATGAAAACAGGATTACTACCAAGTAGTTCTCATAAACTTGGGAATGGTGCCCAGGAGGCTGAGTTCTTGGGAAGGCCTTAAGAGCTTCCTTGGGGTACTTAATGCTATTTACTTTCCAGCAGGAGTAGCTGGAAAAAATGACAAACAAAGAGCTCCAACAACCCGACACCAGGCCGGGAGCTGCTCAGCAACTCCCAGAGCAATGGAAGGCACAGAGGTGGATTGTATACTGAGGAGTCAGGAAGACCTAAGCAGCAGAAAGGCATCTCTGTTTGCAGGCAAGGTAGGGAATTGAACAAGAGGCTGCTCTGGAGCATTGTAAGCTTTGCACATTTTAACCCCTTCCTGGACATTTTCAGGGCAGGAGAGGGTGGTGTTTAAGAGACACAAAGAATGCAAAGCTGATCTGCTGCACCAGTGAGGGTTCAGTGTGTTCCTTAGATGGACTTTTCCCTTGCCAAGCTTGAGAAGTTTATTCTCTGGCGTTACACATCTCAACACAATCAGTTTTGATAACTTGATGTGATGCTTAATAGAGGGCATTCAAGTGACTGTAGCTGTTAACTATAAGGAAATCAGCAACCTTGCTCTCCTGAAGAGCTTCTCACCTGAGCAGCTTCAAGCTCTTTGCAAACTATCCTTGCTTTGCTTCTGGAGTGGCATTTAGCACTGTTTTACATACAGTTTGTTCAGATCAGACTTACAGAAGAGCATCAAGGAAATACAGACCCACCTTCTCTGGTCCTTTTTTTCTCATGCTCTAACTCTACTCTGTATCAACTTTTTTTGGATTTCTCTCACAGATCATGTCTTCCTCATACAGGAAGATGCTCTAAGCCACAAAAAGAAACCTCTAGGTCCCCAGCACTAGTTTAGTACAAAGTGCTAGGGAACAGCTCTTTTGACTCTGGGATACCAGCCAAGCAGCCACCCTCCCTCACCACTACTGGGGGACATCACCAATTCCCTGTTTCACCAATTTCCCTCTGTTTCTCTAATGAGCTGCACTGGTTTACCACTTTCTCACTGCTGGCTGGAGGCTTCTTCATGAATGTATCTGCCTAGGGATGAGGTGGGTGCCAAAGGGTCATCATGGCAGAAACTGTGCAGAGAGACCAGGTTTCAGCTGGTGAGAGGATGGAGATGACATCCTGGGGCCAAAGAGGAAATGAACAGAGGTAATGAGAGAGGGGGAAGCTCCTGCCTGTGCTGCTTGTGCTGAGAGACAGACTGACACCTGGACAGACAGAAAGGCTAAAGGGAAGTAACTTTCATTTATGCAGTGCGGCTTCTGGCTTCTCCATTATACCATGACCCTTCCCACCATATGCCCTCCACTTACAGGATGAAGGACTTACCTGATGACAGAAGACTCCCACTGCTGCCACTGATAATTTTGCCTTTACTCCCCATGTTGGCCAGCTTGGAGGTCTTGAGCGTTCCAGTTTCGGTCAGGTCAATCGCAATCTCACTTAGGCTTCTTGCAGCATGAATCTTGGACTGGACATGGACACAGGAGTTAGTAGTGGTCTAGAGCTTCTTTAAAGAGTGCTTTTGCTGTGGCAGGAAACAGGGCTCCACAGCAAACTTGGATTATTTTACAAGAATAGAAGCAATCTGGCACGGTATTCGCTGCTGTACTTTTTACATTCTTAAGTGGGTACAATTCTGGAATTGCTCCCTGTTGTTTGTTATTTTCTCTGCTTTGCCATGGACATTTTTTCCTCTTAAACAATCTATGTATGGAGTCACTGTGTTGCCACATATGATAAGAAACCTTCAGAAATGCCAACATTATAAAATGCAAAGCCCATCTCTAGCATCTAAAGGAAGGGAGGAGGGGCCTTTCTAAATTTGCAATGAGCTTTGGAACCGGAAACAGTGAGGATATGGCTTAACTGGTCTGTCATGAGAACCTGGAAGAAAATACTGGCAGGAAAACAAGTTCAGGTTATGGACCAGACTAACAAGCAACATGCAATGCCCCTACTGTGAGGACCTGTTCAAAGTAAATACATTACTCCAGTAAGAAAAAGTAGCCAGCCCCAGCTCAGTAACTGGCCACAGTAGGGCAAGGAGTCAGCCACTGTACACCAAAAAAACGTGAACAATCCAGACACCTGCAGGGAAAAGTAAAACAGGCACAGTGTGCAAACTGAGAGGAGGAGAGGAGGAGAAGAGAAGGAGGGGAGGAGCAGGAGAGGAGGAGAGGAAGAAGAGAGGAGGAGGAGAAGAGGAGAAGAGGGAGAGAGGAGGAAAAGAGGAGGAGTAGAAGAGGAAGAGAAGAGGAGGAGAAGAGGAGGAGTAGAAGAGGAAGAGAAGAGGAGAGGAGATGAGGAGGAGATGAGGAGGAGATGAGGAGGAGATGAGGAGGAGATGAGGAGGAGATGAGGAGGAGATGAGGAGATGAGGAGATGAGGAGATGAGGAGAAGAGGAGGGCAGGAGGAGGGGAGGAGGAGGAGAGGGAAAGGGAAAGTAGAGGAGAGGAACTAAGGACTAGCTTATGCTCTGAATTCTATTTTATGTATTGGTTGCTGAATTCTCTTCAGGTATCAAGCCATGCTAACAAGGAGAAAACTCTACAGCTAGGAAGCAGCTCTCTGTCTGTAACATGGCACACAAAGAGACTGCTATTTCATCTGCAACCTGGAAACTGGCTTTTTGGTTGCTCACATGAGCTCCTCAGTCATGCATAGAGGGAACCTGGAGCTCAGCCCACTGCCCAAACCTCACAAGTTCTGATCTGCTGAGCTTCAGTTAGCCTGGCCTTGCAGGGTCACTGACATGCAGTGTCTATCTCCCAGAACCCAGGAAGTTGTGCTGAGGCTCTCCAGCCACCCAAAAGCTTTTGTTCAACAGGATGGTGAAATCCTAGTTTAGGATCACCTCAGAATTCCCTGCTGCACCTCCCGTAAGCCAGAAGAGACTCTCAGCCCTGATCATACAGGTCAGGCCAAAGGCACAGCATTACAGTGCTAACAGATCAGAAGGTACATGATGTCCATGTGCCATGGTGGGATCTGTTACCACTGGAACTAACACAAGATGGGGAAAAAATGAACACTTGCCATGATGGGATTTTCAGTGCTATTCCACATGCACAGGAAGCAGAAATCATTTTAACAAGAACTAAGAGTGAATTGATGGCTGAATACTCACCACAGAGAGCTTCAGTCTTAGCTCTGTTAACTGATTTGCTGGGGGGCTTTGGGTAAGATACTTAAGGTTCTTTGTGATTCCTTGCCTCTGTTTGCACATCAGTGAAATAATGAGGGAAGTAAAACATCTCCCTGTTGCACACTGTGCTTTTAAGATTAATTTAAGTCTGCAAATGAAGACAGGACCGGGAGAGCCTTATACTAAAAATATTCTCAGAAGTATTATAATTTAACATTCTTGCTTATTTAAAGACTCCATCATTACCATTCAGAGACACCCAAATGTCTCACAAGCTTATTTCCAAAGCCCCAACAACTAACTGGTACGAGCACTCACCCACGGGAGTCCAGAACTACCTGTCAGGATGTCAGGGCAGATCAGGCAACCAGTACTGGTCACCTTAAACTAATTCTCCAACCAGTCAGACACTTCTCATTTCCAGCAGCTGCTCCCCCAAATCAGCCCCAGGAGGACAGCACTCTTTCAGCTTCTTGGATCTGAAGTTTCTGGTCAGAAACAAGGTCTGTGAAACATGTTCTCCAAATAGCTCTGGAAGCTTAGTTCTAGGTGAAAAGGAAAGTCACTGCTTCTATCTAATGAAATTTCCTGCTACTGAAACCATGATAAACAGCCTGACCATGAACTGCTGTCTTGCTGCCATGGCAGATATTTGGAGGTAAAAAAGCCTTCAGAATGTTGCTGTCCTGGTGATTTATTCCCTGTGGGTGTGTGCTGTATGACCCTACATATATGTAAGGTTATGTATACTTCGTTTAACCCCATCAACAGCCATAGTAGTCAAATGCAATATCTGCCTAACCTAGCTGAGTCCTTGCAGTGGCTGCCTAAGGAAAAAATACAAACCCAAAGCCTGCACACACAGATCCTGCCCTCCTGTTTAGCCTCCTGTGCAGTGGCTTTCCTGTATTTGTAGGATAGTTACAGCAAGAAGCCCTGTCGTTTATGTCCACTCCTATTCAGTAGGTAAATGAAAAAAGATGATGTAATGCCAAAGCCTGGCATCCTCAGAGCCAGGAGAGAGGAAAAACAAACCAGAAGAGCAGGTAGGGGATCAGCAGGGCAGCATGCAGCCCAGAGAGGGTGCAATCCAAACCTGCTGAAGCCAAAGAAGAAGGTTTTAGATCCCTTCACAGCTATGCTAATGGTGCCCTGCACTGAACTGTGAGGATGGAGGTTCTTCTGAATAAAATGGGGTTAATTTTCCATGCTGCTCAATCCCTGCTGCCTCTCCTGCCTACAGCAATGCCCATCAGCATCGAGTGGTCTTGTGCTTTGGACAACCACTCATCAAGAACAGGAATCAGACCAACAGCTCATTTCATCCAGGCCACTGAACAGCAGCCAGCATGAGGCTTGGGCTAGACTTTGTCCTGACAGCACAATAGTGGAGAGGTAGATTACATCCCATTAGCACTCCCTCGGGCCCTGCAGTCCCTCCAGGCTCAAAATTTTTAAAGCACTTAGCACAGACCTGCCAAGTCTCATTTCCATGGAGGGAGACTGGTTCATTCAGGAGTCATTTTGAAGCACGGGGCCAAACTGATCCCCAGTGCTGTTCTGACAGGGTCAGAGGGTGAACAAAAATCCATCAGTGAAATGCAAGAGTACATGAACACTAGGGATGAATTTATCCCCCTTGCTCGCAGTGATGGGCTTTGCTGCAGGTGATTTTTTTGAAACCCTTGGCCTGTTTTCTCCAGTTCATTCAGCCAAAAAGCCTTGTGCTTGGAGGAACATGCTGCTGGAAATTCCCACAAACAGGGACTTCTCAAGGCTTCTAGGCCAAGCACTTGATTGACTCAGTGTAGTCAAGAGAGCAAAGACATGCCTTGAAGTCTTGCTGCATTTGTCTCCTGAAAAAAAGGGAAGCTGACAGGAGCTGTGCACGCTGAGATATTCACTTGGAAAGCTGGGGATCTTTTCTGTCTCCAGGTTACGCTTCAATTGCAAGGAGAGAGACAGCTCAGTGGGGAGCAAGATGTTGGGAACTTGGTGAGATGGCAGGAGTTCAATGCAGAGTGAAGCTGCAAAGAAGGCTGGGACCTCACTTCCTTGCAAAATGGGTCAAAACCCCAGCAAGCTGATTTTATGTCTTTTAAAAAGCAAGTGAAAGGGGTTTTCCAGTGCAGCTGTACAGAGGGCTCGGATCCAACTGGTGCCTGGTTATGAGGTGCATGGAGTTCAAGCTTGCTTTATCACTATGTCCTATCTCCTGCCATCTTATCAAGGCTCAGTCACAGTGAGCTCCAGCAGGATTTTTCTTCTATGCTTGTTTTTATTTTTCTTTCATTAGAATGATAGGCAATGCCAAGTTCTGACATGAAAAGAGGAATATCTACATTTTGCTTTGAAGTTGGGGATTCAACTTTAGTGGGACTGAGATTTAAGGGGATGCAAACCCATGCAGCCTGAAACTCAAATAAATGTTTGTCTAAGCTCCTGGGAGCTGAAATGAAGACATTTCTTGCCACCCCACTGTGGCATATGTTTTACTACTTTTCAAAAGTGAAGCACATGTGGGTACAGTGTCCTGAAGTGACCAGCAGAATAAATTGAACAGATCAATTAAAATTGATGGATTTATCAGCCTTGACAGCGTCATGTCAAAGACGAAGACAACAGACTAAAATACCAGCTCCCTTAAGAGAAGAGGACAAAAATATTTGTATGCCTTAACTTCAAAGCCTCAGCATGACCACTGGGATTATTGTGACAAAGCACACTGACATGGTCACAGATGTGACAGGTTGACAAACAAGGGCTAGTGGGTGGTGCTGTCTGTAGGAGTGTGAGAGAGGGGAGATCAGATTGAAACACAATCTGCCAACAACAAAAGAAGTCACTGAAGGGAAGACCTGGGCACTTTAGAGACCCAGTTTCCTACCAAAGAAATTGGAAGAGGGGGGAATCTCCTTTTGTTTGCTGGTTGACTGTGACCTAAATACTGTGCAGCTAGATCAGCAAATCCATCTGGATAAAAGTAAAGACCCAAAGTTCTGTTTGTCTGCTTAGTTGTTTGTGTTGACATCAGGAGAGAGGGCTACACATGGCTCCAGTGTGTTGCTGAGCAGAGGAGGGGCACAGGAAAGCATTACTTGGTATTGGGTGAGGGTCCAATTTTGTCCATATTCACAGTTGTCACTTAGGCAGTGGTGGGAAGTTAAACTGTGCCTGTAAATTCAATACATCTCACAGCAGCTAAAGTGAATTCTATTTTTTTTCATTGGATAACACATGGCCAAAGTGGGTGTAACCATGTAGTTTGCCCAAGGCATCTAAAAATCCTACCCACTCTACAATAAAGTCACAAAGATCATGACAAGGAAAGCAGTGTTAGAAGGGTTTAGAGTGACCTGGACTAATAACAAACTTATGGCCCTTTACATAATTTCAGCAAGCCAATTCGTGCAATTTAGCTGGCAGAAAATGAACACAGCAAATAAAAGCAGTAAAAAGAACTATTTTTCTCCCAGTTTAGTGGCCTGAACTGGCTCATGAAGAGAGCACAGGGCCAGCACCTGTGCAAGGAAGAGAGCAGCCCCTGCCTGAAAATGTGGGCAATGCTTTCAGCAGCAGGAAGATAAGATTGTTTCAGCCATTTTGGAGGGGTATCACATTCCCGACATCCCACCAGAGGTGGAGGGCTGTGCAGGCCACTGTGTAAGGAGGTACCTACTCAATACAGACTTTATCTTCTCTGTTAAGTTTTACACCAGCATGTTCACATGGAGAGTGGCATGCATATGAGATGTCCTCTCTCCAGGTAATCTCACAGTGATCAAAGAAATCTCCTGATGCTCTGGTTATGACTAAAATTACTGCTGCTGAAAGGAATCAGAGACAGAACACATACTCCTGTGGTTTCAAGGTGGTTTCTTTTGTGTACTGAGTGAGTGGCCCTTTGTGCAGTACAAGATCAAGACAGTTCCTTGTAAGGCAAGGCAGTCAGCATCCTTCCTCTCCTTCGTGTGGAGAGAGAAATAATATCCCCACCCCTCATTTCCAGGATAATACAACAGTAAAAAGCAAGAGGCAGCAAGGATGCAGAAGCAATTGTAGAGTGTGAAGCTACTTTGAACTCAGTTACTGGAAGCTGCCCTAACTTTATGACAGAGTTCAAGAACTAGAAGAGGTGGAAACCACCTAGACAGGGACACGACTCTGCTTGCAAACTTTGGCTGCTCCAATTTGGCTGCAATCTTTCCCTCAGTCCTCACTCCCATAAACATGAATTGATACAAATTCCACCAATCTGGCCAAAGCCAGGAGATATTTAGAACAACTTTTCCTTTTTCTTATCTGAAGTAGAAAGGGAGGGCAGGAAGGGAGCCACCATCTGCACTTGACCTTGTTGGAACTGCAGGGTGTGAGAAGGTCTCAACCACTGCCAACATGCACTTCTGACCTCCAACATGCTTACCTTGCTTTGCTTTCTGTCCAGGTAGAACTGATGTTGACTAATGGCCATAGCCCAGATGGACTTTATTAGTGCTGGGCAGGCGTACCACGTATGCACAGCAATGCCACTATGCCCAAAAGTTCTTCTGGTCACAGATGCCCTGGAGAGGAGAAAATAATGAATAGGAGTTACACCAAGATTTCCTCTGACTGTTTTCTGTGGCAGAACCCATCATGAACCTTGTAGTAAAAGCTGCTGTCCTTACTGTACACAGCCTCGTGCTAACTGGAAAAATGCACAGAGAACAGCAATGAACATCCAATCAAGCCAGGAGAGCATTTACTTTAAATAACTCAAGTTACCAAGCTCCAGAGGACTAACAGTAAAGATCATCTGGTTTCTCCAGACTGTTTTCCTAGGTTTGGCTGAGCTGAAGCTGACCTGCTGCATGTCCCAGGGGAGTCAGCAATGTCAAAGCATGTGTGAATCCTCTGTGTCTCATCACAAGCTGAGACACCCATGGCCAAGTCCTCACACGCTGCACCACTGCTGGCTTTGGGTTTTGGCTCTCAAATATTAGGACTCAGGTGACAACTAAAGATCCACAGGAGCAATGGCTGCTTCAGAGAACATGGAGGAAACTCTACAGGTACACTGATTTCCCCACTTGTAAACAGATGGACCAGGACCTGCCACATGGCATGGGAAAGGGGAGTAGTGAGGCTTGGAGAGGGCTGCTTAGTGCTCTGGAGAGAAGAATGTTACTCAGTGATTAGTTGAGTTAATATAAAAACAGGAAAAATAAGAGCTCAATGTTTCCTCTCTGGGACTCCCAATTGTCCTCAAATATTAGCAAAAAAACATAGGTTAGGTTTCCTCATGCTTTCACAGCTGCACAAAACTACTTGATTATTCCTCTCCACCCCTCAACTCTAACCCCACCAGCAGAGTCCCAGCATACACACACTCACAGCCTCCAGCTCTGCAGAACCCCTGCCACCACAGGGATGTAGCACTGGCTGGACTAAACCAAACCACTCATCTACAGAGCCCCAGATAAATCAGGTCCTCTTCTCCAGTTGTGTAAGAACAGTCTTGTGGTGCAGCATGATTACAAAATTAATGTGAGTGCTGGTACATGGGCTAGCTCAGAAATGTGGCAATTTTCACACAGGGATGTGGAGGGTGAAGAGGGGTCTGTGCAAAAGTACTGTGCAAAAGTACAGCCCAAGGAGTACTGTATGGTACAAAGGGGCTGACACAGTCCATAGTGAGCAGGCACACCCTGTGATGCAGATGTGAAGGTGACACAGCAGGATAGCCCAGGAGCTCTGCTGTGCAGTGCAAAGGATGGGAGACTTTTACTGGCACTTAGAAGCCCCCGAGGCTGCTGAGAACCAGATTAAGGTTCTCGTCCTTAATCTGACCTGGCCACCATTCCTTTGGTGCCTGTGGGCTCCTGCCCTGTCCAAAATTGGAGGTGAACATGGGGAGTGCAAACACACAGTCCAAGAAAAGTTGTGATAAAGCCAAGAATGAAACAAAAGCAAAACTCTGCAGTGAAATGGGAACAGCTAGCCAGGTTCAGCCAGGGAGACAGCTGACAGCTCCTGTGCCAGGGCCTTTTCTGTGCTGCAAAATATGTTAAAGTCAAGTTGTGAGGCTACAAATCAGAGTGAAATTTCTCTGAGAAAACAGCCACAGCCAACACAAACAAGGTCTGAGAAAACTGGGATCTCAAGTTTCAGTGTTACTCTCTGCTGAGCCCTCTCCATGTGACTGAAACAGAAGACCTTGTCCCACTATGAGTATTGCTCTTGTGACAAAACTCTGTGTGGATGGAACAGGACAGTGGCTGATGGCCCTAGTGAGGCTGGGTGCTGTCTGGTCCTTGTCACTGGACAGGGAATGAAGGCAGTGCTACAAGGTGCTCTTAGAGTTAAGACTGAAGAAAGGAACCAACTCGGGATGCTTCATGTTGGTTTAAGGGCCACAGACCACCAGGGCACATTGGTACATATGGCTCTAAGGCATTAAAGCACTCAAATGTGAGCTAAACCCATAATTCTGGTGTCATCTGATTCTGTTTAAAAGCAGCTATTCACTTTTAACTCTCAGAAACATACTCAGCAAGCCATTCACCATCTCATCTTAAAAGCATTCAGATAACATGGAGGAAACTCTTCAGGTACATTGATTTCTCCACTTGTAAACAGATGTACCAGGACCTTTTTCTTTTTTTTTTTTTTTTTTTCTTTCTTTTTGGTATCTGTACATGTTTCCCATCAAAACTACAGACCCCATTAAAAAGTCTGCAGACTTAGAGCTATGGACTTGCTTCCACAGCTGTCTTTTGGGGATGAGTGATATATGACCCACGAGTGTTTTTGGTGACTTCCCTCCACACATCCCACATGCACTATGGAATTAACCCTGTTGATGCACCCTAAAATGTATCATTTCCGTCTTTTATGGGATATGGAACCACGATGAAGAGAGGTTTAATGGCTTGTTCAGGACAGGAAGCCATGGGCAGAGGAAGGGCTTAAAAACATACATTGTGCTGCCCAGCCCTGGCCACAACCATGGAGCTGTGCTTGCTCTCCTGCAAGTGTGGCTTTGCTGACTCAGTCTCTGGTTTGGCTACACGGAGAAGAATGCAGAGGCAGCACTGTGCTGGCTACTCCTCCTCCTCCACACGCCACTTGGCCCAGAGACTCCAACCCGAGTTGTGTTCCCACCACTCCACTACAATGTGCATTGCTACTTTACAGCCAGCACACCATTTTGACCTGGATGGTGATCTGCAAATCAACCAAACGAATTCCCTTGTACTAAGAAAGCACCAGGCTGACCACCTGGGACAGGGTTTTGTTCTTCTGGTGATGATTCAGAGAAATAGCACAGTGGAATAAAAAAAAAGGGAAGTTCTGTGTCAGTGATTCTTATCATCTAAGTAAGAATGAGACAGCAGAGGTTCCTCTGTGTGGTCATGACATTAAGTTGTAAATATCATGATGATTTTTTAACATCCCTGAGCTATTTGCTTTCTTTTCCTTGAGACCCTCCTTACAGGCACTGGGCAGCCTGGGCATTCAGGGGCTCCTGGCTGCTGGTTGCTTGCAGCAGGAATGTCTGACGCCTTGCCCACTGCTGGAGGGTGGGTGGGGGAAGGAGTGCACCACCCCCAGCTCCCTTCTGGAATATCTCCCAGTGTACTCTCAAGTTGGAGAATTTGCTCTGCTAGATTTCATGCGACTATTTACATGCTTAATACTAAGCAGATGCTTCAAGGCTCTGCTGACCCTGGAGCTGCACAATGATATGAGCTGCTCTACTCAGTTTTTGCTTCAAGAAAATGCACTTATGGAGGCAGGCACCATCGGTGCGACAGTGTCCAGATCAGGGCAAATAAGCACAGAAACTGCATGCAAAATTCCCCTAATAAAAGTACATATATACAACAGAGAGGCACAGGGAACAGGTGAAACGGGATCGAGCAATCAGCAAAACATACTACTACCAGCAGCTCACCCAATCAGTCCAAAAAGGAGCTGGCCTCCATCAGCTGCATTCATACACACTTTGCAAGTGGGACAATGCTTCAAGCAAGAACAGCTTACAGAGCAACACACACACTGGGTCACTGTCTGCAGTAACCATTCAGCAACGCAAATGAGCAAGGGGTACAGAATGCACTGATTAGATGCAGTACAGTCACTCGAACTCACTCTCTCCCACGTTAGGTCTCTAAAGTAAGGAGAAAAAAAAAAAAAAAAAAAAAAAAAAAAGGAGTCCCGTGCCAAAAAGGCTGATGGGCTTTCATCCAGACTGCCGGTAAACCTCTGGTACCGTGCCATTCCTTTCAGTTGCACTACTGAATATTTATTTACAAGGAAGCATGTGCGTACAAAATCTGGCGCTCATCTCCAGGTTTCAAGTGCAATACGGGGACAAGGAAAGCCCCCATCCACGGACGGGGGTTAATGGCACCACTGCCGGGGCCCCTAAGCTGCACAGCCCCGGGGGTCAGAAGGTACCAAAGCAGCGGGAAGGGAAAACAAAAAAAATAAATCCGCTAGGAGCCGAGGGGAAACACATCCTCAAAAACACCCACCGGAACCCCCAAATGTCCTGCTGGAAGGAAGCGGCAGCCCCCGGCTCCGTACTTGTTGCCCCTTATTGCAGCCAAGCGCAGCGAGCCCCGCACAGCAGCGGGGGGAGGGCGGATTGCCTCGACCCGGCTCGGCGCTGCAAAGCCCGGCTCAGCCCGGCTGGCTATGGCTCAGCCCGGCTCGGCACGGCTCAGCCCGGCTGGCTGTGGCTCAGCCCGGCTCGGCACGGCTCAGCCCGGCTGGGTATGGCTCAGCCCGGCTTGGCACGGCTTAGCCCGGCTCGGCACTGCAAAGTCCAGTTGGGTATGGCTCGGCTCAGCCCGGCTGGGTATGGCTCAGCCCGGCTCGGCTCTCACCTGCGCGGGTCGTGCACCTCCACCGAGAACTTCTTCTCGCGAAAATAGAGGTTCTCCAGCTGCCTCCATTGGAAGATCTGCGGGAAGAAGAAGACGGCTGAAGCGCCTCGGCGCGAACCCCCGCCCCGCCCTACCCTACCCTGCCCGCCTCCTCCCCCCAGCGCTGCGGCGGGGCTGCCCCGCTCCGATCAGATCCGATCCGCTCCGCCCCGGCGCGGCCCCGCGTCCCGCCCGCGCCCCCCGCCCAGGGCGGTGGGGCAGCCCCGGGGGCGGGCAGTGGTTCCGTTCAGGCCGGCCCCTGCCTCCTGCGGCGGGCTCGGTGCCGAGGGGAGATGGGGAGGGATTTCACTTTGTAAGGCGAAATACGGTTTAAACACAGGCGAAGCCACGGGGAAAGCGCTATTCCGCTGCTTGGAGGGCGGGCAGCTCGTGTGTATCGGCCCCTGGCACAAGAGCCTTTCCCTCGGGCAAGGCGTGAAGCGCGAATCTCGGAGGGGTGAAGGCAGCCTGGCCGGGTAGGTGAGACCCCCACGGAAGCGACTTGCACCTCTCGGCTGAACTGCTATCCCCGGCTCTGCTTTCACCCCTACGTGTTAAAACTCGCGTGGGCAGAAGCCGAGCGGAGTCACTGTATGTCCCCCGGGTGCTGGCAGCACTCGTGTTGGTGGTGCCCGGGGCTCCAGCCTCCTCCCGGCCGTGCGAAATGCAGCAAGAAGCGAGTCCATTTGACAGGCTGTCCCTCAGAGCAGCACGCAGATAAACCCAGCGGGGAAACTGAGGCACGAAGCACTTGTGCCACTGACTTGCCCGTGGTCACAGGAGTAATATGCAGGTCTCCTGGGTGCTGACTGCGTGCCTTCGCTCTAGAGTTGGTTGTGGGCCAGCCCCAGGGGCTCTGCCTGCCTGAGTGTACTTGCTCCTGGGCAGTGGGACATACTCTAGCAGTGCCTGTACCCATGTCTGCCATAACACAACCCTCATCTTCCCTGACACAACCCTCACCTGCTATGACAACCCTCATCTGTCCTGACCCAACCCTCACCTGCTCTGACACAACCCTCATCTCCCTGGCAGGAGGCTGGACTGACTACAGCAGGAACACGAAGGACGCAGAGGTGACAAATGCTGCATTAGCTTTGCAACCACCACGCCGTCACAGACAGGTCTGTGGGTGCCTCCTCTTTACAAATCACGAAACCCAAATCCAAACCCTGGCTTCCAGGCTGCTGTTCCAGAGGGAGGAGACAGACAATACCCCTCGGGCATCTCCCACTTCAGTTTGCCTGTGCTGCCCCCAGCAAGTAACCTCGCCGCTGCGGAGCAGAGCCAGCAGAGCTTTCCCTGATTTATACTCCCACTACAAGCAGCTTCTGTGGAGTTCCTGTCCTACCCCCAAGGAAGGCGCTGGCTCCTGCCATGGAGAGATAAGCTGCTTGCCAGTGTCAGCGCTCTCGAGATAAGTAAACAGGAGGCATAATTTTATTTGCACTGATTAAGCTGCTGTTGGAGGTGAAATCTCACAAATAAAACAAGCCCCGCTGAGGACCCAAACATTTTCTTCTCACTAACACTTTAGGGACAGCAGAACTGAAAACACTTCTGTTTGTAACGTACCAAGACTTTTTTTCTTTTCTTCTTTTTTTTATTTCTTTTTTTTCCTCTTTTTTTCTTTTCTTTTTTACTTAATTTTTTTTCCTTTCTGTAACAGATTGTTCAAAAGGAAGCATGGTGTAAAGAAGGCACTGAGCTCTTCTGTGCTCTGCAGCTGTCCATATTGCAAGAGGGTAGCAGAAGAAGGGGGCCAGGAGAGGTGGGAAGTTTGAAGGGCCAGTTTACACTGACCTTAAAGGATTATTTTATTCCTCCACTGGAACAATTAATCACTGGATCAAAGTGAAGAACAGAAATACCCATTACTTTCCCTACTGAGGGAGGACAGACATGGGGTGAAAGGGTTAAGCCGGGAGCCGAGTGTCTTCCCTCCAAGGGCCCTATGAGCTTCAAAGTCATGAAAAGGAAGTTTGGGGCCTAAACTCCCACTGACAACTGGGGTCAAGCCTGAGACTGCCATGTGGGCTGCCAAAAACATCCCTCTGTGCTTCCAGCTGCCCGTCCGCAAGGCGGAGAGGATAACGCGACCGTGCTGCACGGCATGTGCAGAGGACGTGTTTGGGAGGTGCTCAGACATGTGGAACACATAAGAGTCTAAAAACCCAGCGGGTCACACCCTTCAGAAAACATCCCTCTGTCCCTGGGTCCCCTGTTGTCACTTATGACTAAATTTCGGTGTGGCACAGGAGGAATTTGAAACCCTTTTCTGCGCTGCTGGCAGCCGCTCTCCTTGGACAGTCTCCTCCCCATCCTCCTCCCTCGGACTCTGCCGGACTGTCCCCTGCACTCCAATCCTTTCTGATTTTATCCTCTCTGTTAGCAAACCTCTCAGTGCTCAGTTCGTTAACTGCAGCTCCGTTTCCCTTCGGTGATTAACTCCAACTGTCCAAACACACAGGGTTCTGGGGGAGCTGTGCAGATGCCCACACTGTGAGTACCATTTTCCATGCCCCGGGGTGCCCTGCCTGGCCCCCGGCTGCTGCAGGGAACCTGCCGTAGTCTGTGCCCTATCTGCCAACTACAGACAGATGTTTTGGATCCTCATCAGTGTCTAAAACAGCCTTAGACACCTACAGTTTGGGCACCAGAGCAGCTCCCCAGATTGCTGCATTTTTTATATTTAGTTTCATTGCTTTTCTTGGCAGAGTGTAGAAGGAGGCAAATCCAGACTCTTTGAGAGGGAGGGGTGAAAGTCACCCTGCAACCTGAGTTTTTGTCTTTTTTTTTTTTTTTCATAGCCCTGCTCTCCAGAACATACACCGAGGTTTTTTTTTGTTGTTGTTGCTATAACTGCTCTCCCTTTGGTCCTCAAATACAGCTCTGCAGTCTCCCACTCTTTTTGCCTGCACTGATCTGAGAGGTTTCATCCTTCCTATACATAGAGAATTCAATCTGCAAAAATTGGTGAAGGGACAAGAACTATGAGGAAAGGCAGAGGGAGCTGGGGTTGTTTAGTCTGGAGAAGAGGAGGCTCAGGGGAGACCTCATCACTCTCTAAACCTTAAAGGAGGTTGTAGCCAGGTGGGGGTTGGTCTCTTCTCCCAAGTGGCTACCAGTAAGACAAGAGGGCATGGACTTAACCTCTGTCAGGGGAGGTTTAGGTTGGATATTAGGAAGAAATTCTTTACAGAGAGGGTGATCAGATATTGGAATGGGCTGCCCAGGGAGGTGGTAGATTCTCCATCCCTGGAGGTTTTTAAGAAGAGACTGAATGTGGCACTCAGTGCCATGGTCTGGTAACCACAGTGGTAGTAAATCAAGGGTTGGACTTGATGATCTCAGAGGTCCCTTCCAACCTTGCTGATTCTGTGAAAATGTGACTACTCATATTCACAGATACAAGAAAGTATCTGCTTTCCTGTTAGCCCATCACAACCCCACAAGAGAAACAAAGCCAAAGGTCTCCCATCAGCCAGACCTCCTAATGTAAGCAAGCTGTTCCCTTCAACAGTTGCCCAGCTTCTATATGGTTTCAAACTGATGTTAATTCAGTGACAGATGCACAAGGTGCCATTAGTAGGTCTTCTTAAATGGAACCATAATTTTTACCCATCAAGATCCTTTTACCATGTTGATGCTTGAAACCTTCACTGGGGAATAGGAGCCACAGCAGGGAGCAGGTCATAATTTCAACAGTCTTGCAGAAATGCAGTGACAACAGATGTGTGGTGGGCTTGGGGCTAGTTTGACTCAAAACATCCATGTGCATGGCAGCTTTCCCTCTTCCTACCCCTCCTTCTGATCTGGGTTGGGGTAATTTGGCTTGTGATTGTATTTAGTTGATTTATGGGTCTGAATCCAACACCTGCCCTTGTGGGTGGGACAATTTGCATAGTCTTCTTCTGGAGCTGTATTAGGGGTGAAGTGACTTTTGCCAGACAAAAGGTACCTCACGGCAGGGAGTGGGACAGCATCTCCCCAAACACACTGAAAATGAGACTTAGGAGAAAGTCACTTGGTAATACAATCTGGGAGCACAGCTCCCCTGTCCTTTAGTAGCTTCCTTCACTCCAAGTCTGAAGACATGGGAACAATTAGTGGTGCTTGTGGTAGGCTGAGTTTCTGTCATGTGGTGGCTTGCCTGCTGGGACCTCTTCTGAGGTCTATTTCAGTTCATGCAGCACTGATGGGCAGCTTTCAGATGGGAACAATTTTTGGTAGTGGCCATCATTACAGGCTGCACAGGAGCTCATTTAACCTTCAAGAGATACTTAGGGAAGTCTCCCTGAAACTGCACACTCAGGCATGCATGTACAAGGAAAACGAGTTCTTAAAGGAAGAAAAAATAATTACCCTCACTCCCTGCTTCTCTGGGGGGACTGTCCCTACCATGAGCTCTTTTTCAGTGTGCCAATAAAACTGAAACCAACACTATCATTTGAATTTGCAAGATTGCTTATCGACCCACAAACATTCAAGGGAATAAATGCTCTGTATCAGACCATGTGTTCTGTTTGAAATATGTTGGGGTGGGTGGGGAGGCTATGGTGGAGTAGCCAGTGCCAGAAATGGCTTTCCTGCAAAAACTGGCAGCTTAGAAGAGGAGCCAGGGGAGAGATCTGAGTGCTGCATGGTGCACTGCAGAGAATTCAGGTGCAAGCTACAGGAATTTACTCATTGGAAACCCCTTCCAAGAGGCAGGCAAGCTTGCCAGGCACCAGATGTTTGTGACTAGTTACAAAAAGCTGCAGTCAAAGCCCTTCAGACGCAAGCTGCTTTTGTGTGCACACTTGTGGTTTGCTAGCTGCTCCCTAATTAAGCTGAGCCTGGAGGAGAGGAGGCCCAGGGATCTGCATCCGTTTCAGCATGTGAGCCTGAAGAAGGTTTTTACCATTTTTATTGACTGTGAGGCCGGCGTCGTGGAGTTTGCAGACAGCAGGAGGCAGGGTCAGTGTGAGAGCATTTGAAAAATGCCAGAGGTTCCTGATAAAGAAGGGAGGGTGTTTTGTGAATGAAACCTAGGGAAGGTTTCTGTCTTGGCCACTCGTGTCCTGAGTATCCTGGACTTTGCTGGAATAAGCTGTGCTAAGCACTGAGCTGTGCTCTTTCTCACTGTGCTCAGGAGGCCTTGCCTTGCCCTGATGGTTGGTGCCCAGTGCTTTCTAAATGATGATACCTAGAGAAACATGCCCAAATAGTACCCTTTGGAATAATTCTCAGGCTTCTCTATCCTGGGGCTGGGGTGCCAGGTCCCTGATACTGGCTTCTCTCTGCTGTACCCAGAAAAGATGGATCTGGGATTGAATTGGGCAGTATGGACTATGGTTGGGCTACCCTGCAGGGACACGACATGAGCTGGTTTGCATTGGGTCTATTAAGAACAGATATAAATACCCAGGTATTTGGTATCTTGTTCTCTTTCCCTTTTCCCTGTGTGTGTCTTCTCTTGAAGCACCTGAGATGGAGCACAGGCAGAATGGGTACTCAGTGATGCACAAGCTCCCAGGGGTTTCACATGTCATGATTAGTGGCTGTCCAGAGTCAAACTGCAGAATTCCACAGAGGATCTGCTTACTGTTTGTCTGCCCTCTTTGGTGAGCTAAAGGAGATTTACAAAGGAGACAGAGACAGGCTTTTCTCAGAGGAGCCCACTGAAAGTGTAAGAAGTGATGGACACATGTTGCAGGGCTCCAGCAGAGGAAATTCTGACTAGATATGTAAAAAAACCCCCAAACAAAACAACCAGTGAAGGGGGTCAAATACCATAGGGCCATGAGTAATGTGCTTGAACTCTGAAGCTGGCCCAGCTTTGAACAGGAAGTTGAGCTACAGACTTCGAGAGGGCTTTTTGACCTGTATTTTTCTTTGATTCTAAGCATCTAATAAATGACTGTGATTACTGTTGGACTGTATGGCATCTCTCAGTCCTTCAAGTCTTGCAGCTTCTTAAGATGATTAATGCCTTAATAAATCATCCTGTACAGGAGGAACAATCATCCCTCCACATGCAGGCACTACCACACCATCCAGGCTGGATGCTCTGAAAGGCTTCTAGGAAAGGCAGGGAAGTAACGTGGCACATTTCTAAGGGCCCTAAAGCAGCCCCTTCCCTCGCCTACACTATGGGCAAGAGCCAATCCTGGATGAATCCCAATACTAAAACTGGTACTAAACAATGGAACTGAACAATGACAGCATTTTTACACAGCATGCATGAGGGCAGCTACAAACTTCCCAGTCTTTTGTTTCACAGTTTAAAGGCAAAGCAAACACAACAAAAAGAATTCCTCTTTGGAAATGTAATTCCCTCCTCTCAACAAACCAGCAAGGCAAAATTCTAGGGGATGAGTTATGCAGGAGGTCAGGGTAGGGGTTATGAGCTGTTCCTTTTGGGCCTTCAAGTCTATGAAAATCACAGCTCCAGTGAAGTCAATGGCAGTTTTGTCCCAGTGATTTCAGTGGGGCCATGGTTTCCGGGCATGAATTTGTGTTCTGCCTCAGGCCAGCCCTGCTCCCATCAATCATGCATCTGTCAGACTAGTTAAGAGTGCATGAGGAAGGGTTTGGCCCAGGCAGAACAGCACCATCTCAGCTCAAACAAGTGGACTCTTGTTTCAGGAGCAGATTTACCAAAAGATTTTGGTGGGCTGTCACCTGTGAATTAGTGTGACCCATTGCTGAGGGTGCCCCAAGGCTGAGATGGGGATATGCTGCTGCACTATTACTTAGTCCTCCATCCTGCATGCTTCCATTTATTTCTGCATTTCTGTTTGTTTGGGATATTTTGTTTTTATTTTACTTCCCAAAACAAACAAACAAACCAACCCTAAGAGGTTTCCTGTGTAGTTTGATGTGGGAAGCAACCCCACCAATGATCTTCTCAAAGGCTTGCTGTTCTCCCTTCCCCCATGGAATGAGAGACTGGCTTGGCTAAGTGGAACTTTCAGTGGTCTGTCAGCAGTCCCAGCTAACTATCTAATTACTTTTCCCCCTCAGGCTTCAGGACTCTTTTTTTGCCAAACAGACAAACAATTTCTGGTTCAATTTGAGATCCCTTTTGCTGTGTGCTGTTCTCCTGGGACCACACCACCTCAACAAACATTTCTGGCTTGACCAAACAGAAATCGCATCTGGATCAATATAATCACCACTCTTCATTCATTTCCATTATGGAGAGACAATTTCCTATTAAGTTTCAAAGTGGTTTACTGGCTCACAGAGACAGTAAAGCATCAGATCACAGAGGGAAGAGCTGCTAGTTGCACAAAGCATGATTTGTCTACACCATGCAACTTGATATTTGGGTCTCGAATGGTACACAGACTGGGAAATCAGAATTTGACTTTATATACAACCAAATTCACCTTTCCTTACTTACTTAATTAGTAGATGCTGTTGGATATTGCATTGCTGTCACTATGCTGGGTGTGTCTAAATCAATAGATCTATAGTGAACATGTTTTCCTGATTCTTGTAAGTTAAATTTTCTCCCTTTTATCATCTGGAAGCAAATGAAAGTGTCCAGATCTTTCTGCATTGACCATCTCTCCTTTCTGACCTAATATACTATGTATAAGATAAAGGATGTCCAGACTGTAACCTATGAATCAGTTGCCACAGAAAGATTTATGCTGTCTACAAACCACTGCTGCTACTCTCCTAAGGATCTTTTTGTCTTCTTCAGTGGTATGACTAAAGAACACCTATCTTGTAACCCCATCCCACACTGCTCTGATGATGCACCTACATATTAGACTAAAAATACTCCTGCAATGCAGCCTGCCTGCATCTGGGGTGCCACAGCAGAAGCAATTCCACATAGATGATAATGGGCTGCAACTCCTGACCTGAGCCTCCTGCCCACACCACTGGCTTAGTGATGGATGCCTCATATTCATAGCCACTACCTAACAGCCCCTGCCTGGTTTCATTTAGTTACAAATATGTCAAAGCCTTTGGAGTATTAAGTCCTGGTGAGCTAGGAGACAGCACTTCAGAAGGGTGGGGTGTGCAGGGAGCCTGCTACCACTTCAGAGCCAAGCACAAGTGCTCCAGGAGGTTTAAATCTTGCTTTAGATCTCCACCCTAACTCCAGGGAGATGTGGTCCAATTTGTTTCACTTTGTGCTGTAGGAGTGATTTGTCTTTGCATCTTGTAGAAGTTCCTGCTGTGTGCTGCAGAATCATTTAAGACTTGGCTGCTGCTTTTATAGAGAATTACCCTTTAAGACCTGAATACGACAAAGCATCTGGAGAAAGGGAGTTGTACTTTGATGGAACTGCTCCTATATTTAATGGTAGCCATGGGCTTGATTTGGCTGGATCAAGGGATGGCATGTCATGCTGTAGCCTTTGTGAATGTAAATTCTCACAGAAAACCCTGGGGTTCCTGTACTTGGCAGTATCACCACAGTACACATACAGTAAAGGAGCAAAATAGCACTGTTTTCCTCAGAAGACAGCAGTGCCTTAGTTATTCATTAGTATCTACAAGCATAGCTGATCAAGCTACTAATTTATCTAGGTAATGGAAACTGAGTATGACTATTCTATGACTTTAAAACAATGATTTTTTCCTACATGATCTCCTTAGCCATCTGAAATCAGCCCTGTTTGGGAGAGAAACTGAATCAAAATTTTACCAGCTTGTAAGAGAGAACACAGTGGTGATGACCTCCAGCTACCAGTTAATTCATCCTGGTTAAACCACGGCAAATTCTGTGCAGCCAAGCTCCTTCCATCTTGTTCCAAGCTACATGGCCCTTGATTGCTTATTGTATAGGTTTATTGTGTAGGTTAATTGCAACTTCTTTCCCTGGCTGCTGTGATTTATGCAGCCTGGACCCATACACAGCTCTTACAGCTGTGCTGTAGGATACTGATTGTGGGCCAGATGGTGAATGGGATTGGGAACTGGTGGAGGTTAAAAGTGACCATGTTTTTTGGCTGGATTATGCTGAGCTCTGGTCCCTTCTCTGGAGCAATTTCCTTCCCAACCACACAATTATACCAGTTTGACTGAGGAAGGGGCCCAGGGGAGGAAATTAGTGGTGGTGGCAGGATTGTGATGGTGGAGAAGGGTGCTGAAGGCCACTGCAGCTGATGCTGGTTCAAGGAATGCTGAAAGGAATGTTCATTGAATGACAGCCAACTGGTATGTCCAGCCAAATCCTATGGAAATCCTAAGTATCAGGGACAAAATTCTGCTTTCCTCCCCAATCTGCTCTGATCTCATTTATTCATCTCCCAGTGCACTTGCCAGCTTTTTGGCACAGTGAAGTGCAGTGGTAAGGCATGGAGCAGTGGGTGCTGAAAGGGAAAAAGCCTGGTGCTGGATGATAGACACCCCAATTTGGAGGCAAGCAGCAGCAAAAAAAAGGTTACTAGTGAGAACATGGTTTCCAATGTAACAGGAATGGAATAAAATATTTCAGCAGGGGAAGGTTGTAAACTAAGGCTGCTCTTCAACAGGCACAGGTCGGGGTCTTGGTAAGGATGGTAAGGAATCATGCTGTTCCTTTGTACGTGTCTCCCTCCTCCAGTGCTCCACATTTCTAGATACTAACCCAAGACTGAATTACTGCACCATAAAATGAGTTGAACCTGTTGTGACCTGAAGACTGGTTCAGTTTACAGCCAAGTCCATAATCCAAAAAGCATGAAGGATCAGCAAAGGGAAGAGGAATTAAAGTGCTGAGCAGAAGAAGTCAGCAGGTAGTCCTTAACAGCCAGCATATCATAGTGAATTATTTATTGCAGCAATGCCACTGAGACTCCACTAGCTTTTAAACCAGTATTTCCTGGAAATATTTTCTGCACCTCTTGTATAGTTGAAATCTTTTCTCCCTGTCTGCAATGCAAAGATGTCTGCAAAGGTCTTAGGAAATGATGCCATTCCAAGAAGTTCAGTTAGACATAAGTCCAGCACATTGTCTCTGACCTCACTTGAATCTGGGATGCTCTGGAGAAAGAACAGCCCTTTCTGAATACATCCTGGGGCTCAGTGACATGCTGGTGAGAGAAGTGTTACACATGCTTCATACCTCTGACAACAGAAACCAAATTGCTGTCAAATCAAACATCGTCCCTCAACATGAAGGTTTATAACCCCTCCTAAATTCCTGTTCAAAACCAACCAACTCTGGATCAAGGGTCACATTTTTAGCCCTGTCTTCAACCCTTCTAAGCCCTTGGCCTCTACTGTATCATGTGGTGAGGAGTTCCACAAGTGAGCTGGGCTCCCTATAACTGATTTGTATTTCATGATTCTTTTGCCATTCTGATTGCCCCCATGTTCTATGATCCAGTCAGGATAGAGACCAATTTGTCAGCTTCCTCCTCCCCATAGTTCACTAGTTTCTACACATTTCCCATAAATCCCTACTTTATGTTTTTTTTAAGTTACTGGTCTGTCATTCCTTCACCACAGGAAGCACAAGTTTAACCACTCCATCAATGCAATTACTGACTTGACAATGCTTCATTATGCCCTAAAGCAGAGAGGATCTCTATTTGTTCTGCAATAAAGCAGCTCTTAATTAGGCTATTGCTCTATTGCTCCTCCTGTGTAAATATCTCATTTTGCCTCTGGAATTGGGTTAGTTCACTCCATCTCCTGTTGTTTGAAAAAGGCCAAGTGACATCACACAGCAATCTTTCACTTTCTGGACACAATTAATGTGCTGATTACTTTGCTCATACTTTTGACAAGCAGGTGCTCTCTCTGATCAGACACTTAAAGCTACTGATTTTACTTGTGCTTTGCATTGCTTGATAGGATGGGTCCAGAGTACTTTCACAGCATGCTGCATTTAATCTCATGGAAAGGATAATGCTGGGAAGAAATGTCAGAAACTGATGTTCAGCTGTCACAGGGAAAATCTTTTTAAAGTTACATTTACAGCTGAATTTTGGGATGCCTCACATTTTATCTTATTTCCAAAAGTCTTTATTCTCCTGGGGTTGTCTTCAGTCAGCCACAGAATGTGAACACCGATAATGTTTGAGTCAGAGAAAAAAAGATCACCTTAAGTTTCACTGCTAATAACCTTCTGTGTGAAGAACATGGGGCAACACTATATAGAGGTATTTCTTGCAAAGAAACACCAAACACTATCAGGCTCTCCTTTAAGGTCACTTTATTTTTAGTGATAAGTTAAACAATTTCTTTGTCAGTTTATTGGCCATATGGAAGTCCTTTGGCTGTCTCTGTTAATCATTCACTCTTCAGCCTGGTGTTAATTGTTTACTAACTGTTAAGCTGTGTGCACTGAAAGATGCCTTTGGGCTCTTAAATTAGTGGCAACATCTCACTAGAAAAACAGAGGCATGCCTAGAGCTACTACAACTGCTTGAGCATGCTGGTCTCATATCTCCAGGCTATGCCACTTTTACTTCAGTACAGGGTCTCTTGGGATTGAGCTGAGTTAATCTCTACCTGCTGCTAGTTGAATAAACACCATCCACAAGCAATACAGTCACAGAGGAGGGCTGCAGTACCTTGCTTTTTCTTTCCAACTGCTCTGCAATGCAAGCAAAAAACCCCAAACCTCAATGGCTTTTTCCTGAAAACGATGGTTTTGCTCACTACAGTCTCAGAAGCTTGTGAGAGGGTGGTGCTGGCACATCCTACCTGAAGACCTGTCTCCAAAGAATTTACTTTGGTTTACCATCAATATTTGGTGGTGCTGACCCAAGATGGGTAGAACCCAGCAGGACAATGTGTCCCTTTTGTTGTGTTTTTTCAAGGCACATGGGGCCTTGAAGGGCCTTTTCTCTTCACAGGGAGGGGTGTGTAGAAGCTAAGTGTAACACAGAGGGAGATAAATCCTGCCGTCCTGGACTCTGTGTGCTGCTGCAACAAAAAGGACACTGTTCCTGCAGCCACTACTAAGCTTCCAGAATGCCTCAGCATATGGTTAAAGCAGGAGAGCAGCCATCTTTCCATACTTGATACTTCCTTCTTGTCAGCTGCAGTGGTGGATTTTGTGAAGTCTACAAAAGATCCTGTATTTATTTACCTAAGAATGAACAGCTATCAGATCATAATTGATATGGGCAAAATCTGTGTTTGAACAGGTAACATGCAGGAGGAAGCCTTTGGCAGGGCTTGCCAGTATGAGTTACCCCCTGAACATACAGGAGAAAAACATAAGTGAGAACAATAAGCCTTAATGTGATGGCTTTGGGTAGCTTCAGAGCTTCCAGAGAATTCAAACATAGGCAGCAGGCAATATAAATATAGAAGTAGAGTCACGTTAGGCTCTGCAGCCCATCACAAGCTGCATTCCAGTTTAATAGCTCTGCATTCCCATCTGAACCACCTCTGAGTAGGTGCCAGATACCCATCTCAGCTGCATCCCCAGTAAAGCTGGAGGACTTATGCCTGAGCAAGAATAACGTGAGCAAGATCAAGTTCTGGCGCTGTGTCAGCCTCAATTCTTCTCTTTGGACTCATCCAGCTTGCTGACAAACCTAGTTAGTTTTCTAGAGACACATGGCTGATTTACTCCAGCAATTTAATAAAAATGTGGGTTTGACTGACTGCTAATGGGATGGCCTGAGATAGGCTCAGCTGCTTAATGTAGGTTACAGTCTTACTTGCAAACACAATAAGAATGGAAATCTATCTAGGATGACATAATAGGAAAACATTACAATCTTGCTTCTAAGACAAGCAAGGTTGTTATATACATTTAATATAAATGTCTTCATTTCAGCTCATTCCTTGCTACAATTTTCTCCTTGTGTTTCTTCCAGGGAGATTTATTTTTCCATTGTAATTTTTCAATTTGTTTCTGGAATTGGCAATGTGCAGGAACAAAATAATAACGATCAGAAAAACCATAATGCCTTTCCCCTTCCTCCCCCCCCCCCTAATTTTACCTTACAGAAAGTTCAGTAAGGTTTACCTTTCCACTTTGTACACTAAAGACTTGAACCAGCCCATGCTGGTGTAGTGAAATGAATCAGATGCTGTGGTAAGCTCCCAGATACCAAGGTTATCAAGTGCAATTTTACAATCTAATTAGCAGGGGATTAAACATTGCACCTCACTGAGGCAGTTGAGCTGCTCTTGCCAGAGGGGTTTTACCACCTGTGTAGGTTAAGAAGCCTTTTTACCTGCTCTACAAAGGGTAAAAGCACTCGATGGAGAAATAATGAAGCCTCAGTCACTCTCTCCAAGTCCTGTTTCTGATTTAAGGTGCACATTTTGGAATAGCCCTGCCAGCAGATGGGGTTTGCAAGCATCATCTAACAGAGAAATGCTCACCTGGGCTGTCTTTTCACTGCTGTGGTCTCTGCATTATGGCAATGGACAAATTCTAACACAGAAATTCCTGCTCTGCCTTCCCACCCAATTGTCCCTCACAGATTTATGACCATTTCTGCTAAGCTACAGAAGTCTTCAAGTGTAGTTTATAGATAAGGTGACACCATGTTTTTTGGGTCTCTTGAATTTTGTACATAATTTGCAGAGAGAGAAAAAAAAAAAAGTAATTCCCAATAAAGAGAAAACTGGCATTCTATTTTTTAAGGTTATACTTGCAGAAAAAATGCAGGGTATGCCTCCAGCCCCTGGTTCCAGGGGCAATGTAAGAACTTACTTAGGTTGGTGGGGTGTTATTAAGCTCTAAAATGAGTGCTACAGACTGGACAGCCCTGAGCAGATGAGGAGAAAGTAGAGAAGCTAAGAAATGTGGCTTCTTTTAGTGGAAATATCTGTGTCCTCTCAGTGCAGAGAGGGCACCTGACCTATTTTTTTCACTCTTCTGATCTCATAATTAACAGAATGGTTTGGGTTGGAAAAGATAATCTAAAAAAAAGATAACCTAAAGATAATCTAGTTCAAACCCCTCTCCACCAACACTGTCATATCATAGCTGATAAAAATTGCTATAGCTTGTGAATATCTGAGTCCTTGTCATGGCAGGTCACTGCTTTCCTCCAAAGGAATGTTTCTATCACTCTGACTGGCTTCTGAAGGCATGTTTTAAGGACATGTCTTCCCTGGGGGGTTGGCACTAATGGGGGTATGTGGGTGCAGACACCTAGCCTAGGCATGTTGTAAACTATCATGTGTGAGTATGGCTTGCTCTGCAGGCAATGATTGATCCCAAACAGATACATCTTTTAGAGCAGAGATTCTCTGTGAAGATCTCCTTACCCCCCTCATAATTTTCTTCAATTGATAAAAAGCCCCATTAATAGCCTTCAGTGAATTAAAGTCTCCTGCTGCCTACTTAGCAGTTCTGTTTTCTACCAAAACTGAGTTTATTATAATAGAAGATGCCATCTGTGAGCACCAGACAGTGTCTGGCTTGGATGTGGTGAAGGAGGTGAAAGAAAGCCTTGGGGACCTTGGCACAAAGACAAAATGAGAATGAGAAAATGCAAAGAGGAATGCAGTACGTTAATTCAGAGTTAATTTAGTGTGGGAGCATTTGCATCCATAAAGGAGCTGCCTGGTTGCTCCAAATCATCCAGTTGTGCAGCCTGCAAGCACAACAAACAGGGTTGCTAACAGACTGTGCATGCCCACCTGCAGGGCATGTGCTCAGAGATGAGCTTTTTTTTTTATTAGTTTGCATCCTAGGTAGGAAAACCTGAACACATGGGTCTGTTAGTAAGGTGAGCTCAGGGGATCTTTTCCAGCCTTAATAATTCTGTGATCACAACCTTCCTCTTCCCAAATGGACAGGACATTCCTTAGATGGATTTCTCACAGGCAATTTGGAAGGACTGAGGCTAATTCCAAATTTCAGATGCACTGAAAGCCTCACTAAAAATAGTAATAAAGGGACCAGAATAACTAGTTATCACTGAACAAGCTCTAGTTTTGTGACTAGATCTGTGCATGCCATGCCTTGATTTGTGAACTGTTTTTTTAGGCATGTGATGAAAGTCATCTTTCCCTGCTAGCTTGATATTAACTCTTCAGTTGGTAAAATAGTTGCATATGAAATGTAATGCTTCTTCTGGGAAGAACAATGCATTTTTTAATTTGTGCAATAAATCAAAGGAGCCTTCCTGTCCCTTCCCTCTCACAGACTGTTTATGACTTGACAATACACCATCAAAGGCTGGATGAGCACCCTCAGTCCTCAGTGGATGGAAGGCCTCCCATACCAGAGAGGATTAGACCTTCAGTTCCCATTTATGTCTTATAAACCATGCAAAAAAGAAGTGTAAATTGCAAGATTAAGCGATGGTTATTTCCCCCAAGTACCACAACATTTAATAAATTAAGAGCTACTTTTGATTATTAATTCTTTGCAGACATTCAGACAAATTTGGGAGAAAACATCCTTCAAAACTGCATGAATCAATGCCAGCGTTTGGCATTTATCACACCCTCAAATCAAGCTGTAACCTGTGTAGCAAGCCCAGACCTTGACAGAAAAGTAAACACTTACCTTTCTTGGTTTCACTTTGTCATGGTAGTCATACTGAAAAATCCCCTTGTAGCTAAGTCCTAACCACCAAGGAATTCCCTGCTTGTCCTGGAAGAGAAAACAGAAAGAGTTATATTCAATAGGATGGGGAAATATTGGAGATTTCCTAGGTTGTTATTCAAGGTGAAGATTTGTTTCTAAGCAGTATCCTTGCATGTCATGGGTACTGTTAAATTTACCCCTGCTGAATTTCCTCATGCCACAAAACCCAATGATGTTTAGAAGAGACCTGTTTCATCTTCAGCCATGACATAAAAAACCATTTAAAATGCATCACCTGTGACCAAGTTACTCAAAATGCTGCCAGGGGAGCTGGGGAGGTTTGACACGGGCCCATTGTGTAGCAGTGCATCTTCCTTCTCTTTCCTGTAAATTATAAAGTCTGAACACAGAGACTGGAGAGGAAGGAAAGCGAATCACCCGGCTGACTTGAATTATGTGGATGGATTTTAGCATTAATCTTGAAAATGTTACAGTAATGGGATCTGAGAGCTACCAAGTGATAAGGTCTGACAGGCTCGGACCCAACTGCTTTGTGTCTGAGTGTGCAGTAAAATGGCCTCATGGAGTAATGGCTGATATCTGATACCAGCTGCTTTGTAATTTACTGGGCTGGAGTCCTCAATGAAATTACATCTGTTCTGTTAATGTGATAGAGGATGGCAGAGTAAAACACAGCAAAACCCTTACTCCCACATGAGGCAGAAGCAAAACCTATTATGTGCAATATTTGCTGCCTCACTGATGTCCACTGGCACTTATTGATCATGGGGAGGTCACTGGAATAACTCTGGAGTCTCTGCAGGCATGAACACCCAGCCCAGTCCTCCAGATCTTCCTTGGTCAGGAGATCTGGATGCAAAGAGCAGTGGAGGGATTGTGCCCTTTGGCAAAATGTGAGGCTAATGCTTTTTGCCAAATGCCATGTACTTTATCAGGAACAGACTAGAAACGTGTGTCCCTGAGACAGGTACTGTCTGATATTTGTGTTTTTATGGTGTGCAAGACATTACAGATGTATGAAACATCATATGATCTGTGCTGAGAGATAATGATGGAACACATAAAAACTTCAGGGATGATAAATGAGGGAATATGCTCTGGGGACTGTGGATCTAGCTTTCTTTACATGTTTATTGATTTCTCTACTTGAAAAAATAACAACTCTACACAGCTGGTCAGGCAAGGAAGTAATAATAATAATAATGATATGAGACAGAGAGATCTGGTGATAAATCATTAGACAAAGGAAATGGGAAATTTCATGAATACCTGCATGAAATCCATATAGTTAGAAGTGAAGAGCTATTTGAGGAGGGAAGCATGTTATCTCTAGGGTATGGGACCATTATTTCCTATTTAAAAGAGGTACTGTATCTGTATCCATCTACCTATATTTCAAGAGAAGGGAGCTGCAGTCTGCAAGTCATGGCTGGCCCTAGTGAGTTGCTCATGGATCTGCTGGCTGGGAAAAGTCTGACCTCCTGGATTTACAAAAAAGAGTGAAGCATTGAGTCTGCCAGTGATGTGTCTGGCTTGTCCCCTTGGTTCTGGTCCACTGGCATCACCAGAGCTTGCCACTCACTGCACATCTCCAGCACAATAGGACTGCAAGAGTTTTATCTCCAAGAACAGGATTTTCCTCTTTGGAGCTGTATTTACCAAACATTCAGTACACAGTTGAAATAAGTTTATCCTACCACAGGAAGTGAAACAAGACTTTAGTAGCAGTGTATTGTGTTCTGGAAGCAGGGTGGTTATTTCTACCTCTCCAACAACAGTTTAACTCAATAAATGAGCCTTTGTTGTAGCACGTACCTTTACTGCATAATAATGCACTCCATATGTAGGGAGGGATTCTACAATGCTCATGTAGCTGCAAAACAACACATAAGAGAATAACATGTCTGAGAAGCTGAGAGGATTATCTGAAAAAAATGCTTTAATACATAAAGTTAAGTCCATAAATACTTAAAAATAAAGCATTAGATAGATGGGAGACATAGTTACATATTGTACTTACAGCCCAGTATAAACATTTCCTGTTAAAACAAAGATCACAAGAAGTCATTCTTATGTCACTTACTTCACAATTGCTTGACCTCTTGTCTGACCATTTAGTTTCTTGTAATGTTCAATGACTCGATCCTCACTGGAAAGGAAGCAATGAGATGTTTAATAGAAAGGCAGTAATGTGACTAAGAATCTTACCAAAAGCTGAAGAGATTCTCCTGTTAACACAGCTATTGATTGAGGGTATCAAAAATTGCCAAGCAAAAGTGTTAGATGAGGGGATTTGGTGAAGCCCAGAGTAAACAATGGGGACTCACAGACTGAGAATAAAAATGGATTTGTAAGAGTTGGTTTCCTGGAAGGACCTTTTTAACTCACAGTATCTACTTGTACAGACTTTTCCCTCTCTTCAGTACTTTCCCACCTACAAATGATGCCTATGATACAACATTATGAGGCAAACAGAATGTTTGTTGGAGCTTCTCAAGCTCTGCTTTGCCCTTGCTGGTGCAACTTCTTCCCAAGCCCACCACATTCTCTGAAAACTTTCAGAGACTGGTAGCAAGTAATAGTCCCAAATCTTACAGGTTACTCCTCACTGCAACTGCACAAAACCATACACAGGAGCACCAGTGTAACTACTCTGGAGAAATCTCTCTCAGCAAAGAGTTAAATTCCTAGTGTACACTGAGTCAGTGTCTCTAACAGCAGGTTAAACAGTGGCAGGGAATGTTTCCAAGGCACTGAAATTCGGGTCCCTTAACTGTGAAAGTATTGAGTCCCTTTGCATACTTTTGAATTATGCAAACATGCATTCCTCCAGGCAGCTCCTGCCTATTGCATGGGCCAGGGCTCATCCCCAGCAAGCTTTGGACACTAAGAGGGTTTCATGGTATACATGGAGGGTGTTCCACACCACTGGGTCTCTGTGTCAGAGAACAGTTTGGGGTGTGCTTGATAAATGCATGTTGAGACATTCACCTATACACAGTGGAGTTGCAGCATCCAAGAACAGATCAGCATGACCCAAATCACAGTCTGAGAGGCATCTGGAAGCTCACTTTCAAAGAATCTCATTCCTTCCCCAGTGAATGAGTAGGAGGAGAGCACAGAACCAGACCCAGTTGATACATACAGTCAGCTGTGCCAGCAAGGCTTGCAGTATAAGCCAATGATCTCCTTTTGATGGTTCACAGCACTCTCCTTTGATTCTGACAAAGTTCCTCTCAATCCATGGCCATGCAAGTTATCCCAGGTTCTAGTAGTACCAAGTGGCTATCTAATGCCATCAGGATGTGTGTGGTTTAGGCCATGAACTGGCATTCCTCTCTCCCTGCATCTCCCAGGTCCAGCTGGGGTCCCTACTGGGGGCTCTAAAGGCAACCACATGGTTGTCCATCATGGGGTAATCCTTCCTCAGGAAGAACTGAAGCTGTTTTTATTGCTAGACACTGTGAAGGAGCAGAGCAGTGTGGGATGGTCTGGTAGATGACCTCACTGCAAGTGCTCAGAGATGCCCATGAAGACTTTGTGGAAAATGACACAGGATTTCACTGAGCCTGGATAACATGACTGTGTCTTCTCATCACTGCCCTCTCCGTATGCCTCTATGTGCCAGGCAGATCTGCAAGAAGCCAAAATTTCTGCTAGGAGATTCCCTGTCTCTCCTGGGTCCAGCCTTCATAATGCCCTCAGTGATGTCACAGGTAGAGGCTCCTGTGACATCACACACAGGATGTTCTGTTCAGTGACACATCATAAGGAGGACATGCTGTGCTGTGGACATGACAAATGAAACTTGCTGTGCACAGATGGGGTGTGGGACCTGGCACAGGGAAGCTGAGGACTGTGCATCCATCCCTGGTAGTGCAGGGAAGAAGGGAGAGGACTGGAAACACACAGGGTAGACAGCACACAACAATTCAAAGTAGATGGTTTGTTGGGCTGTCAGCAGGACCAGCTGTTCCCCCACAAGCCTGTCATTTGTCTGAGAGTAGCTCCTTTCCTCACTCCATTGCCAAAGGACTTCTCCTACTCATCCTGCAAAAATAAAAAGGCTCATTTGGGGGCAATGTGAAGAGTTGTCCCACCAGCATGCCACAGTGGGTACAGGATGCTAATTTAGTCAGTGACAAATTACATGGGTAAAGGAATGATCCAGCTCTCCCACCAAATACTTCAGAATAATTTTAATGCTTAGAAAATTATCTGTAAGCTGTAAATTCAATAGCTATTAAGCCCTATTCAGCCCAGTGATCCAAGCCAGTACCACAGATGTTATGGGTGTGCATATGAAGGCACAGCCCAAGTCTCCTGCCTAGATTATTATAAACAGGATTAGTTTTGGAGCAATAACTGAATTACATGAGTGTTCAGTATGGGAAGATCTCCAAAAAACATCATTCTTAATAAAAAAGATAGACAGAGAGGGTTTGCAGCCCTTTGAAATTACCTCTTAAAACCACGATTACATGTGGATGCAATTCTTCTCTGTCTCAGACAGGAACAAACCAGGAGTGACTTCTCAGAAAACAATAGAGTTTCTCCAGTGCAGAACATTCTTAACATTGATTTTCCACACTCTGTGCAATTTATTGTACAGCTCAAGCTCTCATATTGATGCCATTCAAGGAAGGGTTAGATGTACCTACATGCTGATTACCTAACGTGATTCCATATGTGCTCTGTTTTTTACAAATTATTATAAAATAATGGGTAATTTTATCAGACCATACCCTTTGGGTAGGGAAGTCAATCAATGGCCCGTTTCCCTCAAAAGGACAGATCAGATATCAAGGAGCATTCCTGAATAGTTGGATGAATAAAGCCATCTTCTCAACCCATACTAAAAGATGTGGGATAGTCCAGGCTCTACCCAGTTCTCCTAAACACTGTGCCTCCACTGCTCTGTTAGGATACTGATGATCTTCCTTTCCACTCTGTAATGTTTGGAGTTCTACAGATGTTAAGTGCCAGATAAATATCATCCTTGTTTATTCTTTCTTTTGGACAAAAAAAAAAAAAACCAAAAAAACCCCTGAATTATCAATCATTATCAATCAATTATTTAAGAATGGGATTTGCTGCCTTTCACCTTTTTACAACACTGGGATGGTCACACTTCGGGGAAAGAAACTCTTGATCCCAATACTCTTGATCCCAATTCATCCCATCTTTTTCAGATGGCTTCCTTGGGAGGAGGTTGTGTAGTGCTGCATTAACAAAGGGATCTGAGGTCACCTAGCTCAGATGGAGAGGTCTGTTGAAGAAATGTCTGTGGTCAGATGAATCCCACCCCAGGTGCATGACAGTCACTCCTATAACAGCTTTTTCAACTCTTTTTTTTCATTCCTACTCCCTGTGCAAAGAGGATCATCCAACACAGAGGTCACATTCTGCCTCCAGCTCTGCTAAGCCCAGCATGTGCCAGGGGAAACAAGCAGAATCATTCATGGGTCAGAAGGAGCATTAGCAGTGCTTATAAACATTCTCCCCTATCATTTCAGCTGTTCATCTCCCAGTGGCTGCCATGCTGCTACTGACAGCTGAGAGAGTGCTGGGACACTGCCTGGACCACCAGCTGATGTCTCCTCTGCCCCTGCTCTGCCTTGTTGCTGTGTCAGTGACACAGAAACTCATTCATAATGCAGGGCTGCCAGGGGATGCTTAACTAATGTGGAGACACAGAGGCTGCAGAAGCACTGCTGTCTGCCAGCTCATACAATATTCTTCCCAAAGCTGCAAAAATTAATACATGAACGGTATCCTGCAGCAGACAACTCCAATGAAGATCTTTAGAACTACCAAGAAATCCCTCCCATCCCAGCAGCTTATAGAACTGGACTGCAGACAACTTGCAAACAAATGCACAGCCAGAGTTTCTCATCATCTGATCCAGATTTTCAAAGGTAATTGTTTCCTCCCTCTCTTCCCTCTCTGTTTTAAACAGCTCTCCACTCATTGGTGTTCCTTAGTGTTGTTCTGTTTCTAACCTGATTTGTCTGTTTTGATTATATCCTCAAACTTCCTAACATCTTTATTTGCAGTTGTATCCTATTCCACTGAAGGCAACTGAGCATCTCTTGGGCCAGAGGGACCAAGAGGAGAGTCAGAGCCTCGTGTCTGTGTTCTATTAGAGAAACTAAATAGTAATTTTCAGCTGATATTTTCAGAGGTGGAATTGCTGGCAATGCTAAAAGCAAGCTTGCATTCAAAGTCTGTTGAAACCTGAGAGAAATCTATCTTTCCCCTGGGCTGTTGAAAATGCCATTTTAGCACCCACTTTTGTGCTGTAGCATCTCCTCCTTGCCTTCTTACTGACAACGTAGTACTAGGCTGCCTTGCTGGGAAGGATCTGAACTGAGAAAAAAAATGCAATGACAGTGACTGCAAGGGAGCACTGTGAATTAACACATTTTCTAAAGGTTCCCTCCAGTCTCTGTGACTAGTTTTGTGTCCAGAATAATAACTACTGTCTGTTACTTCCATGCATGGGCAAGGGAAATCAAAACTCAGGGGCCCAGCTCCTGGGCTGTGTGGGAGGACCAGAAGCTCAGCTTCCATTGAAAATTAAAAAACAAAAAACAAACCAAAACAACCCCACACCAAAAAGTCTCTTCTTGCTTCACTGGTAATCAGTGATGCTAAGAGATGCTTGAAAACAAGATATGCAGCTGATTCTTAATCTGTAGAGAGCTGGAAACAGCAACTTGATGCTATAAAATTACAACCCTCAATTTTGTTGTGATGTCTACAAACCTCCAAGAAGAGGTTACAGTGAAGGGAAAGGCCTGCAGCAAGGGTGTGCAGCCAGGAGACTACATGAAGGTGGAGCTGGAGGCACCAAACTCTGCTGATTCAGCCCTTGATGCATCTAAGAATCCAGAACTCATCCTACTGGTCTTACTGCATTAGATAGGAGAAACAGGTGATGCTTTTTCATAGTGTGTGATGGAAATGTTATTTTATTTCATGCAGATCCATCAGAGTATCTTGGTGATAATAGTTTTTACTTGATTATCTATTTTATCACCTGTTAGACCATTTCAGCTTATACAAATACAGCACAGTGTTCTTTTATTTTTTTTAAACTAACTAGAGCAATTATGCATTTCACTCCTAATGTTTTAAATGTTTCTTTCCAGATATGGAAATTCATCTGTTAGTGCTTTGTGCTAATGCTGAAGAACTGAATCATAGATCTGATCACACACAGAAAAGAACAGGATGAAATTTCTGTCCAGTATGTAATCTGCATGAGATGCAGAAGTATCAGAAAACACAGTTTTAAAAATATGCTCTCTTAGATCACTGAATGGTCTGTTCTTATGAGGCTTTTTGGCCAATTTACCAGCAGCCTCTTCTTGAGAGCACTGAGTGTTTGAGAGGCTGTTTATGAAAAAGCCACCATTAAAAAAATAATGAACTACTGATGTATAAGAGGTCTCTGAGACCTGGTTACTGAAGTGAAATCACCAAACCATAGCCACTGGTTTTGTTACCCCATTGGAAACAACCAGCTTCCCAACCTGTTCTTAGTTGCATGAGACCTCCCACAAAATTAAGTACAGCTCCAAGAAGTGCTGTACCTTGTGTACTGTGTGTACTCACATTCACACTGTGAGGTTTTTACATGGCACTTCTTGCTTCAGGTGACTCCATATATCCCAAACCCAGGGGAGCATCTTGTGGACAGAGAAAGTCCTAGACCTCACTGACATTTCCCAACAGAAGTCCTTAGCACAGGATTTATCTGCCTCAACTGTCAGCAGCTGTTAGCCAACACCCTGACAAATCCTGACAGGCAGCCAGGGCCTGACAGGGTTGCCACTGCTTTCCTGTGGACAGATCCTATCACAGGCAACTGGTGCAAAGGCTGTGTGGGCACTTTAATAAGACCTCAGTCCATGCTGCTGATGAAGGCTCAGATTTGCCTTCCCTGACCATGGTTACACCTCTCATGGTGGCTTTTATATAGAGCTGCCAGTCTGTCAGTCAGACCAGGCCACTGACCTGGCCAAAAACACACTGCTCTGTAATGTGTGGACTGGTTTGTGCAAAATGCTCCAATGACATTTAGCAGTATTTCATAACAATATTATTTTCTTCCTAGACAGAAACACCAGAAGGGTGTGATGATCCACAGCTTTTGTGTCATTGTTCCTAACCTCAGCTGGGGACTCTGAGTTTCTCCTGATGTGCTCAGAAAATGGTTAGGAGACCTCAAAGAGTAGCTTGCCTACAGCTTGTCACTAATTATAGCTAGTTCTGCTATTGTAGCCATTCTAGGAAAAATGGGTGGCCTTCCTAGCAAAGGGAAGGACTGAGATCATAAACTACAAACTGATTTGCTTCCTCCTGCCATCCTCAGATTACCAAAATACTGAAATGAAAATAGCAGCAGATAAAGAAGTTTGCTGCCACACCCAGGCTTATAGACTAATGCTTTAAAGACAAACATAAAAAAATCAGAAACTCAAGTAAAGTAATCTCCTCATTAATGAACAGCCTTTCCCCAGATTCTTTCCTATGTGCACAGGTAATATCATAGGCAGGGTGACACAAAGAAGCTGTGTGGAGGGCATAGAAAATTTTATTGTAACCCTGCTTCTATCCTGGATTTTACTTTCAGTGCAATAAAGACAGAGCTCACAAGCCTCCACCTCTAAACATCACCTATTTCATATAAAGGTGAAATCCATCCCTTCTTGTTCAGCTATGCCATACAGAGAGGACTTGCACGATGAAGCTCAGTATCTCTAAACACAGAGCAGTGAAAAACATTTCAAACTGGGAAGACTCTTTGCCCAGATACAAAGTACTGGGAGAGGAAATGGTACATTATGGCTTATGGTACATTATGGCTTATGGTACATAAGCCTCTTGATTTCATCAGGACACTTGCACACTTACAGTGAACTTTCTGGCCAGATATTGCTGCAGCCATTTGGCAGACAGTGAAACTGAGGCCAGGGTGGTAGCTTTACTTGTGTTGAATCATGCAATAAGCCAGTGGCAGACCCAGAGCTAGAAGGCAGGAATCCCTGCATCCCAGTTCCACTCTCAGACCACTTATTTCCAGAACCAGGTCCTGCACAAGACACTGCAAAGCTGCTCAGGAGAATATTACATTACCAGTAAGCAAGGGAAGGATGCTCCTTCAGTGCTGGTGTTGGAAGGGCTGGCAGCTTCTTTAATTCATTCCTTACAACTTCATTGCTGAAAGAGAGTTCAAAAGGAGGATCAGGCTACAAGAAAACAACCACAATATTTGATATAACCTGACCTAGCTGGCAGGCTGCTACAGCTCTACATCTGTTCCTCCTTAACAAAAAGCACTGGGGTTTCCTTTTTCTTCTCTCTTTATTTGTTTTATGGCAGCCCAGTTAACTTTTCCCTCTGTTATCAAAATTGGAGAGAAGCTCTCCCAGATGGTTATGTTGAAGTACTTCCTACCAGTGACTGGGCACAAAAGCCACCATGTCACATCTCATTGAGCAGGGTCCCACAGGCATGTTCATAGAGAGAAAAACACAAGAAGGAAAAGTTATGCTTTCAGCTTCAATAAAGCACCTTTATTTGAAGCCTTACAATCTGCTGCAAAAAGTAATTATTTGCTTTCTTAGCATCAAAGGTTCTTCTTAGCTTCTTGCCCCAGTGACCTGGGATTTGCACTACATCTTCACTGATAAGACTCCAACTTGAATTTATGTTTTGATGCACAAAACCCTCCATGGGACCAGGCCCAACCACTTCAATTAATATTCTCCTCCCTGCAACCTCTAGTGGCCACACTGGCCAGCTGGAGCAGCATCACTGCTCACCAGAGAGCAAGGAGAGCTCAGGAAATGGGAGACAGATTCTCACAGATTAAATGATACCATGGGATTTTCTCCTACAAACCCAAAATGCCTCCCTTCCCATTTTTAAACACACAAGAAATTGTGTGCACATGAAAAAAGATAAATTAAAAAATCCCTCGAAACCTTGGGAAGGAAGACAGTGTTGCTGTTGCTTTTAATATTGTAGAAAAGCACAGCCAAGAGGGCCAGACAGGACACTGAGGAGTGCCAAAGAATTAAAGTTTATTGGCTTACTTCTTAATAGCAGGGTTTGTTGGGTTGTTTTTGGTTTTTTTTTTACTTCTTGTACCTTGCTCTTCATCCTGCCAAAAAGTGTGGCTGTCCTGAAGCTATGGAGAGAGATAACTCTTCTAGAGCTCCAGCTTTCCCAGCCCACTGGCTTCTCCTTAGAGCAGCAGGGCCAGAGAGGCCAGAGGGCCACTAGCCAGGCAGAGAGGTAGCCTTAGCATCCCCAGCTGCAGATCAGCCACCCTCACATCTGCTGAAGGCTCAAGGAGCCCTTAGACTTGCCAGGTCACCCTGAGTTTTGTTCTTGTCTCTGGGACATGGTTACTTGTAGAGACATGAGCTTCAGTTGTAAAGATCTTCCCACAGCATTTCTCCATTTGCACACCCCAGGAGCAGTCTGCCTGAGACCCAGGTGGGTTTGTCTTAATTGGAGTTTGCAGGTTAATTACTAGGTTGAGCCATAGGGTAAACCACTGACATAAATCCTGGAGCAGACATTGTGGATTTGTCTACGGAACTTATATCATCATGGTAGTTCCCTGACAATCAGTTCAGTCCTTTTAAACAGAACTACAACTTCTAGTCAAGAAAAATCTATGACAGAGATGCCCAAATCTTAATTTATTGCTAAGCACATAGAAAACTACTGGGTTGCACCTCATATGCCAGATCAAATGATTACTGAAAGTGTCTGAACTACTGCTGCCTAAATCTCATGGACATTTGACCATCAGATAGATCTTCCTTTGTAGCTGTAAATGCTCAAAAACTCTTTGGATTTTTGATTCCATGGCAGGTAAATATCTGCACAAGCCTGAACAAGAAGCTGCTCTGTTCTGTGTTATCTGTTGATCTACCCACTTTGCTCTGTGACTGACAGCCTAGAAAAGAAGCGGTGTTGCTGTTTACACAGTTTACTGGGTCTGCCCAGAGATGTCTCCTCCACACCATGGGCATACTCAGCTCTTACTTACTTTTTTGACATTATGAAAGAAACTGGAAAAAAAAAAACAAAAATGAGGACACAGTACAATCAGAGCCCAAGCAGTAGTCACTGCCCTCAAGTGAAGAATTTTTGAGGCTGGCTGCTCTTAGAAGGAAGTTGAGAAATATCCAAAACTTTTCTGGGAAAATGGAGTACTTTCCAAAGAGGGACTTTCTGAGCCCAGAAATCCATTAAGCAGGGAAAGATTCGTGGTGACTAACTGTCTTTGAGAGTCTGGGAAAAAGCCTGATGTGGTAATGGCTCTTATACAAGAAGGGGCTAACACTACTCAGCTCCATTTTTTCTGTCAGTAAGGAGCAAAGCTTGCTTTCACTGTGATAAAAAGTTTTTTAAGAATCAGAAAAAAACATTCTAAGTGGTGTTGTTGGATGGGATCAGCATTTCTACTCAGTATCTAGAAAATACCAAAAAGGTAGTGCCTCACAACTTCAAAGCACCAAATGTATGTCAGGTAATCACTTCCAGGAACAAAAAGGCATTTTATTACATGGTCCACGTGTTCACTAAGTCTTCTGGCAAGATGCATCTCAAGACAAATGAATTCCAACTCCTGAGAGGATGTCAAATCAAGAAAAGGGAAAAAAAATAATGACTCAGGTTGCATTTGAACGAGTGGCCATGGGGTCACTTTCCTCTTGGCTCCTTTTAAAAAACCAAACCCCTTAATTTTTAAAATGTTTCCAGCAGGATCACAAGTGGTGCTGTACTTACTGCCTTTCCTACTCTTTTTAGTGAAATATCTCCATATTTATTTTATTGCTGTATTTTGAAAGTGTTTGTTTAATCCAGTCACTTGTGCTCCATTTATTTTATATTTGAAAGTGTCAAACCTCCATGGTTGCTACATATGGAGGGTGCTTTTGATATAGATTGATGAACATACAGGGGAAAGTCTCCAAATACACTTTCTCAGTGTCATCCAGACCATGTAATTCCTGCAGTATGGTGGACTTAGAATATTTAGAAGACTGAATAACAATATGAAAACTGAACTAGAAAGGCCATCTGCCTGGGTTTCTGAAAGCTGGTTAGATGTAAAAATAAGGTAAACTGACTGGAGAATGGACTTAGAAATCCTGAGTTCTGGTCTTAGTTTTAGTACTGCCTGTTTAATGAGTCTTGGACAAATAAATGAGTCTCTACTTCTCTTTAGTTCTGTCTGCAAAGAGGGATAAGAAACAGGCTGACCGAGCCACTTCATAAGCAGAAAAAACAAGTTTTTGAAAACCAGCTGCAATAATTTTGAGCAAGATTATATATGCAGTTAAGTCTCAGGAAATCCGTACATTTTCCAGCATGTGTAATAACTGATTAGTAGCAAAACAAAAATGCAGGTTAGAGTTATTGACTCTGCTTAGAGCAGCAATTAATGCTGTTTAATGCAAGAGGAAATGAAGAATCTGAGATCCTTGTATTAAATGTACTATTTGAAAGACAGTATTTAGGATATCTACATAAGGCTGCAAGAATGCAGCCTGGGTTTCATAACCTATTAATAAATTATATTGGTTAAATGTCACTTGATTACATAGAAAAAAAAGTAAGCCTGAAACTGTGTTTGATCACCATCTGCCCAAACACTGAAATAATTGTGAAATTCGGCTTAGCAGGAAACTGATCGTTTGCTTTTCTCCCTTGTTATTCTTTTGTATGTTGCTGGGAGATACTTGGAGTTCACTGGAAATGTCTCAAGTTGCTTAACTGGAAGAAATCTAGCAATGAGAGCCTGCTGCAACAGTTCAGTTTGTTCTTTTCCTTAGGGTTTTGCCCTTTCCCTCCACAAACTGAGGGACAAATGATCAGTACATGTTATTTCCAGCTGCTTTGACACAGATGCTGTTTAAGTTTGCAGAGCTGTATTCTGAACATTTGAAGCAGAAGTTAGTGTGGGTTTCCCTAAGAGTTAGACTAGACTCTATATCTGGAAGGATTAATTTAGGAGAAAAATATCAACTATGGTAACAACATGCAGTTCACCTCCCCCCCAGTTAGCCAGGACACTCTGGTTCCTTCTCTACATAGGCCTAAAGAGACCCACACCTGTAGGATTTTTTTTCATCTAAGGCATTGTAATTTGTCCTGCCCATGCTCTGCCAATGAAGTGTCACTTAGATCCAAACAAGAAGCAAGAGTAGCTTGACCTAGTACCCTTTACATCTGTCTGCAGGATGCTAGCTTGGGAGCATTATACAAAGGATTCTTTTGACTTCTTTTGAAGTCAAAAGTTTTGCAGCTAAAACTGAAAAGCACAGATCCCATCTTAAGTGTCCTCTCCAACCTCAGAATTTGCTGAACAGGGATACCCAGTTGTTCTAAATTCACTGGTATGTCATCAGGGTTTGAAGGTAATCACACTCAGGCCACCATGGGCAATGCCAACCCACAGCTGAAACTGTGACAATTCTGCATTGGCTATGCCAGCACCTCAGGACACCAACAGGGACTCACGTCAGGAAGGCTCTCCTGGGGAACAGGAATTCTCCCATAGCTACAAATGAGTCAGTGCTTATGTACTTTTCTGGATCAGGGCCAAAGAGAAGCTTGTAGTCTCACAGGCTATAAATCTGAGGGTGGCAGTAGACAGGACAGGTGTGGGAAATCTGCGTTCCAAACGTGCAGCTCTTTAGAATGAATTTATTTCTTCAAAAAGAAACCAGGAGTTCAAGAGTTCAGCCTTCACACAATGTATGCTGCCATGCACAACGTATTATCTTTAAATCTCAGCAGCAAGACCTTCACAACTAAGGAGCTTCTCTGTTTCAAAGAGTAGCCACTTCTATTTCAAACAGCTTTTCAACTTCAACAAACTTCAAACACTGAAGCTAACTTCAGCCCTGAGAGAAATCAGAACATTTGTCTCCATCTGCAGCTCTTCCAGCTGGCCCCAACCTTGCTTTGCCTCCCAGGTTTTACACTGCTGATATGAATAACCACAAATCTCAGCAGGCAAAATCTTGACCACAATGACCTCTTGTTGACTTCAGTAGCACCTGGATCTCACCCAGCACATAAACCCACATCAGTGCATTAGAGGGGAGCTGCTGGACAGAACATCCCTGAAGGTGCTAAGTCTTCTCCTAGACCATAGAGGGTCAATGTAGGATTCCTCTACCTTCTTCCAAAAACAGGCTTTAAAATCCACTAACATGGTCATTTTTTTTTGACATATTTTACAAATTAAGATCTGTGTCAGTGTCAGCAAGTTGTTATTATGACACCACTTCTCTCTCTGACTGGGATGTAAGGATTCCCCCTTCCACTTCAGACCATTGTGATCCACAAGTGTAAAGGACTAAGCTAACAGTTTTAATGAGGCTGGTGAGTGCCATGCTGATGTAGAGGAAGCAGTTACTGCTGAGGTATCTTCTGTGCTCTCAGAGAAGATTCCTCATTTCTTTGTGGCCTAGAGAAATGCACGATGATAAACTCAACTGTTCCTTTTCCAAAGGACATCAAACAGCTTTGAGCAGATGGATGCTTTCCACCGGCTGTTTCCACTTCTGGTCTGGAACAGATACTTGAAGATAAAATGCTCTCAGTCCTATTACCCTGAGCCATTGGATTCCTTTTCTATTCTGTGTTTTATAGTCTGAATGTACACTTTTTGGGTGTGTTATTTCATGTCAGAGACATTCTGAGAAACATTAAATATTGTTCTTCATAGCAAAACCAGCGGAAGATGTGGTTTATCACAGGTTTGAATGGAAAAACTCTGCTTGGTCCAGCTCTGCTGGGCTGAGAACTTGGCAGTGCATGGAAAACCAGACCAAAAAGGAAAAGAACCACATGTGCTCCAGTGCCCCCTAAATAAGCACTGCTGATAGCTCAGTTATTCCAGATTTGGTGAAACTGAACAAGACTGGGCTTGTTTCTGTGGTCAGATGCACATCAGGATTTTGCAAGTTGATGAAGGCTTTGCGAAATGATAAGGCTGAACTTAAAACTTCCTCTTAGCAAGGGTTACCTTCTGTCATCTCAGATTTCATGGTGGGTAGGCAATATTTCTAGCTCATGGTTCCTTTTCACTGATTTGTCTCGATTTTAACTGGCTACAAGTCCCAGTTCACCAGATGGTGGAACCTGTCCATCTGCTCTGCCTGTTATTCACCATCTCCTAAGGGTGCACAGTGTACCATTAGAGTCTTCTCTCAGTGTATCTCAATGCAGACAAAAAAAGTTCTGTTAGGCTTATCTGACAATTCAACCTCACTGTCCATCCACAGCTGATTTTCTTCTCTGAAACTAACTTCAATGGACATTGTGGTCCTCCAGCTGAACTCACTATTCAGGTCATCAAAAGCAATACATGGAATATGTGAATTTTTTAGCACAGGCAGTTCTCCTGGGCTTCAGATGGAGAAATCCATGTTTATCACAAGAAGCATCAGACAGCCATCTGACCTTTGGTTGCTACTAATGCACAACTGACAGACATTGCCAGCTTAAATGAAAATTCTTGTGCATTTCATTAACAGGCTCCTGAAACACCAAGCACACTCATCTCTTTGAATTTATTACAGAAAGTCTGAAGATTTGGCTCAAGGGGTGGCGGAAGTTCAACAAAACCAATCATCTAAGCTGTGATTTTGAGAACTCTGTCCAAATTCAAGCTGAAGTATCAATTAGTGATGGAATTTTAATGTTGCCTCTGGCTGGATCTTTGATTACAACAGTGATTGTAGAGTCATTTCCTTAGTAACTTCCTTCCAAAGACTACTCTATTTCCTGAACTTCGTGGGCATATAAAGAAACTTGCAACAACAAAGTCATAAACAATGCTGTTTGCAAGGCGTGCTCTGGTCAAGGCTGTAAAGAAAGGGTTTCAGGAAACAGAGTGTCTGTATCAACAACGTTTATATTCCTGTTGCTACACTGCTACAGTTGAGTTGCATCACTCAGACAGTGTTTTCCCCAGATTCATCCTCACAGCAATCAATGGCAAAAACTTTTAAGATCACTTACCTTGAAAAATCTCCCTTTGCCTCCTGTAAAATGAGGAAGAAAAATTAAAAATGTATTGCTAAAAAATTAAGAAAACAACCATTCAAGATTTTCCATTTGCAAAATTCATTTAACAGCAATTTCCTGTTGTAATTGATTCCTCATGCATTTTTTGGAACCAGTATCTGATGTCAAGTGCCATGATACATGCAGTGAACTGGGCAAATTAACAAACAAAAGGTTTGCTTAATACAGGGCCAGATCTGCTAGTGGATACCAAAGAAGCTGCAGGAAATAATGCTAGTAAATAAGTAATACTTTGGGTCAGTGTGGATACCACATTACTAGAAGTTCTCTGAAGTCTCAGTGACTTTGCAGCCTCTGAGACTGCAACTCCCCTGACTCTTTTTACAAGCATTCTGGTTATTTTCTAGTAACTAGGCTTTCAAAAAGTCAGATCACTATCAGCTCTCAAGGGGATGCAAGACACAAGTTTCTCTAGCTCCTTCCTGGTGTTTGGGGGAGTATTTAGCTCCCTTGCTTATATATCTTGATATTTCTGTTTATTACCTTCACAACCTGATGTTAAAAGGCTGGGTTATGTTCCACTCCAGTGGTTAGAGTAGTACCTGAGTCTAACTATGTATCTGGTGAACCCTCAAAATCTGGTGAGTCCCCTCCTCAATAGATGTAATATGCATTTTGCAGTTTCCACAGGAGATATATATTTCATGTGATATGTGCTAAAGCACCTCATTTACCATCAGCTACACAGAAAGCACAGTGCAAGAATACAATTTGTGCAGTGAGGGGGTTTTTGCTGCCAAGAGGACCAGGCTTTGCAGTCAGGTCTTTTGTCTGACCCATCCATCTACCCACAAAACCTGTCAGCCCATGTCCAGTGTTGCATCAGTCCCAAGGCTGGGATCAAGTTGAGAGCTTTGGTGGTACTTTATTTTATTCTGATGACACAACAATATGAAATCAGGTTGCAGACTAAATCACTCATTTACTGGCTTCCTATTTCCCTCTGAGCGAACTGAAGGACAGACAAGCTCTTCCCTGGTTCACAGAATCATAGAATTGCTGAGGCTGGAAAAGACTTCCAAGATCAATGAGTCCAGCCCCGTCCTAACCCTATTACCCTATTCCTGGTGACCCAAAAGGAAGGAGTCCTGAAGCACATCGTGATGATAGTTCAACACAGAGTCCCAAAGGATATGCCCTGGCCTGCACAGAGATGAGCCCACTGAATCAAAAAAACAATTTTATAGGGTAAATTCTCCATAGTTCAGTTCTTTGACCTAAAAGCTGCAGTATGAAGTCAGAAAAAATGCAGTATGATCCCTCTTGGTTTGCTTGGATACTGTCCCAAACAAGGGTTGTAGTAATTTCTGGCTACAGACAGCAGAGGTGTGGCCTGTTTTGACTGTTTTTACTAAGTTACACATCAAACTACTACAGGAATACACGTAACATCCTGTGTTTGTCTGTGATGAGAAACAATCACAGCAACAAGGGTTACAGTGGCAGATCTGGATCTGGCTGTACAATTACTAAGAGCTCAGGTTATTCATTAGGAGGTGCAGACAACAGATTCATAACCCTACTGCTGCTTCTCACAACGAGCCTGTTGTTTGATGTGTGTATTCCCCCAACAGCCAATATGCAATTTCTATAATGTGCTTTTAATTGAGTCCCCCATCCTGTCTCATTCCATTTTTGTTACATGAAACGATTTTAATGAAGATTCAAATCCCTGTGCATTAATTGCTTCTTTAACATGGAGAGTGCTATAGAAGTGCAACACATTGTTATTTATTAGTGCAGTCTGCTGAGATAGCTTCTCTGCTCACATGGCTCCTCATGGCTTGCTGGCCAACAGGAAAAAACCCATGAAAACCAGATTGTATGAAAGGGGAACAAGAATAATCTGATAACTATCTCTGATCTGCTCCCACATTAATAACCCTAAAATAAGGTCTTTCATAAAAAAACACCTCCACTAACCTGAAAAAGATTCCTCTTTGGGAACCACATATTTAGCATATGTTGCTGGTAATTTGCTCTCTAACCCTTTCCCCCTTCCTGAAGCGCAGGACTTTAAATTTTTTTTTTTTTTTTTTTTTTTTTTTTTTTTTTTTTTTTTTTTTCTGGAGAAGATTTTTGTGATGTCTTTAAGCCCTTCTGCCCACCTTGGAGAATACAAACAGTTGCATATATAGAAGCATATGGAGATCATCAGAGGGCCAAGCTCCATTGGGAAAACATATGCAAGTTAAGTCATTGGAGAAGAACCCATTGTATATGGATTTCACCTAGGAATTGCATTAATCACTTAAATTTTCTTTGGCTTTACATTATACCCCAGGGTACTGAATATCTATCTCACTGTAAACATAATATGCAAAATGTTCAGCAGTGGAATCTGCTCCATGTGTGGAGAGGTCTGGTTTGAAAGCCTTCTGTATTGATTTTGCATTGGTATAAAGGATGAAAGCACTGTAAAGACATCTTTCTCCTGCAAACAGGGAAACCCCTGCACTTCTGTGCAGCTCTTTTGGATCTAGAAAGTCAGGAAATTTACTGCAACACAAGGAAACACAAAGTGAGAGAAGGCAGGTGCTTACCTGCAAGATGTAGGCAGCCAGTTCAAACACCACTTCACTGTCAACCTCAATGAGTTCCTTGGAAGGTGAAGAAAACAAGAAAGAAAAAGAGAGTTGAGTCAGTTTGAGCTCCTACATGAAGGACATGCATCTCTTGGCTACTGCACAGTGGAGCATGCAGTGCCAGTTTTCTTCCCTGGCTGGGCTTCAAAGGATTCCCGGATCTCCTGGAGACTAAAGGGAGGCAGATCCTGCCCACTCAGATGTGGAAAAGTCAAATATTCAGCATAATGGCTTGGGAAATGAAGCATAACTGGATGTGGTGTGAAGAGATTCCTGGGGAGTAGCAGGGAGAAGACAGGTGGAAGGGGGAGGATTACAGTAATTTTTATTTTCTTGTGTGATTTAGTGAAATAAATTTTTTCCCCCAAAATGTCACCTGTACTTCTGAGTAACATAGCCTTGTCGTTGGCTCACAGAAATAAGTAAGGAAATGAGAAAATTTGTCTTCACTTAGGTTGTGTCTAAGCACCCACAGATTTTCTCTGGCTATTGTCCAGGGTAAACTCAATTAAAAAAGAGCCATATTCCCTCTTGCAGGACAGGAGCTCTGGTTACAGTCTGTTCATCCCCATGAGCACTGGAGCTGGGGTTGCTCTGAGAATGAGCTGTGAAAACAAATCTTCCGATAGAAAAGCAATCTTGGAGGGTCAGGTGAAATTGTGAGAGTTTTGCCTGGGCACCATGGTCACATGAAGGACAGTGATGGTCCCATGACATCCCCTTAGGGTCCTGTTGTGCCTGAGATAGTTATCAGAGAACCAAGGGGTCCAGACACTACTCTGAATGTGTGGGATGCAGACCTGGCATCAAGGATGCTTGGGATTGGAGGCTCAAGCATTTATCTTGTGGCCAAGTATGCTCTCCCCATGTCTCAGGTTCCTGTGTTTGGGAAGACAGTGTTTGGCTTTTACTGTGATACTGTTTAGGCCTCTCTTCTGCAACCAGATCTCCTATGTTGTCTCCTACATACGTGGCTATGTAAACCAGGTCACTGTTTAGCTCACTTCTGTGGTGGTTTTTCTGTTGTATTTATTTAAGCTGCTGTTTTTAATGTTTTATTTCATCTGGCAAGAAATGAGTGATCTAAATATAGATCACTGCTATGATCCAAGCTCCAGCCAAGTCATGGCCACACCTCATTTACAAGCCACAATCGCTGTGTTGGCTTGTCTCTGGCAAAATCAAAAAAACAAAGGGAACAAAACAGAGGATAAGATCCAGGTGTCGTTGGCTTTCAGCTGTGCCAGCTTTTTAAAATAAGCACTTCCTTCACCTCCTTCATAACAGCTCCTTGGGGAGTGAAGACCAGCAATAAACACACCTTTCCCTGCTCAGCTCCCCTGCCTGACTCAGACAGGCACCTGCACTCACCATGTGCCTGTGCCAAGGGAAGCGGCTGGCAGGAGGTGTGGATCTGTCTGCAGGCAGGGCTGGGCTTGGGGCAGTCAGGAACAGCCCCTAGCAAGGGGCCATGTGCTGCAGAAGTGCATAAGGACCAGGCATTGCACAGACAAACCAGGCTCTGCCACCACGGGCTGATGTTGTGGCAAGTCTACACGAGTCAGTAAAGTGGACCAGAGCCGGTTCTCTGGGCCTAAGGGCACGTGGCATAGGATAGCTCATGATTAAACATTCTTCCTCCCTCCCCCACTCCCAGACAGGGTTACCTTGACTGTATTGCCTCTTGGGAACAGGTGTTCATCCTGAAGAGTGCCCAGGTAAAGCCTGGGATAGGTCTAGCTGTCACAGGCCAAAACCTTGTGCAAGAACATGCTAGTAATTAAAGAGCCTGACTGGTTGAGGGACAGTGCCTGGTGCCAAGCCCTGTCTTGTTTGGTGGCTTGGCCTTTCTAGGCAGCAGCTGGTCCTGTGCTAAGCTTTGGGTGTGTGGGTCCATGAATGTCTCATTATACAACAGGGTGCTCAAGGAGGAACAGCCCGAGGAGTACAGCACACAACACCAAGCCAGCTGGCAAACCAGGGGACCAGCAGCCCCAAACTAAACTGGCCTCAGTTTTCTCCTTTCCCAGCATGAGCAGCCTGGGTATAGGGATATTTGAAGGTGTGTGACTGAAGAATCAACAGGAGAAGGTATGAGGTGCTAGCACAGTATTATGAGCTGCACTTGAATCACACACAGTACAGACTTTCTGGGCTGCAGGAAAGCTTGGGGTGAAGCCATGGGGAAGTTCAACAAGGAAACTTTTTGTGTGACAAGGAAGCTTTCAAGCTTTGGGAGCCTGCAACACCCGCTGCTAACTGCAGGGATGACAAGCACTGGCTGTCTGTGGACACTTTTCTACATTGAGCTAAATCATCCAGGCATGCTGGCTGGGTGCTCACCCTGCAAGCAGAGACCATGCACTCAACTTTAAAATTCAGCGCCTTTTTTTAATAGCACAGCACAGCTCACTGTGACTGGAAGTCAAACAGGGAAGGGCCCGCATGGGAGACTGGGAACCCAGCAGGGCTATTTCTGGATGGAGATGACAGTCAGCATGAATGTGCAAAGTAATGGTTTCAGGAGAGGTCAGACTAAAATAGTCCAACCTAGATCTGGAGGCAAGTTTTTTTCTTCTTCCCCCTCTCTTTTTCTTATTAAGCTTTCTCCAAAAAAAGAACAACAGTGTAAGCTCTTCCTGGAAATACTCCAAAAAGGAACTTTCCCCAGGAACCAAAATGCAGCGCTCACTGAGATTGCTGCTGGAGAGGGCTGACTAAGCACATCTAATTGCAGCCTTGCCCAAGAGCAAAACTCTGCACAGCTCAGCTCAGCAGCCCTTCCTCTTCCCAACGCACTGGGAAAAAGATATCTTCTGGCCTCTGCCTTGTGTTTTAGCAGAGGCAAAGTTAGTCCCTGCATTTTAGGACATGCAGATGTCAGGAAGCAAGGGTCTGGATTTGTTGTAAGTTCTTGGTCTTAGCAGGTCAAAAACCTGTTGAGGGTTGTGGTTTGGCAGTACAATCACTCCCTAACTATAAAGGAGTCTTCCTATGTTCTTCCTGCCAAGCAGACTGAGGTGAGTCACCAGCAATGGCCTCTGCCAGCACAGAGGGAGGTGAGAGGGATCCTCCCAGGGAATCCCAGCTGCTGAAAACCTCTCCTAGTACCACACATCCAGCGGCCCATCCAGCCCACCCCAGCATATTTTGGGCCTGTTTAGTTTTCTGGACCTTGTCCTTTCACTGTCAGGGTTGGCTTGTGGCACTGAAGGGATCAGCTTTGCAGCTCCTTCACAGGCGGGGGAGCGGAGGCCATGCCAGGACACCCTTATCTCTGGCACATGGAGTGCCTTGCCAGGGGCAGCTCTGAGCCATGCTGCCGATGACAGCAGGTTGGTGTTTTCAATAGCCTACCAGGCAGGACTATTTCTGAGACAAGAAATATTTATCTGTGCATGGACTGTTCCTGGACTAGGTTGTCTCTCAGTTCACACCCACAGTCACCCTTCCCCGCCCTTCATACACCCACACACACGCTGCCCCCTGGCCCACAAACTCCCAGTGACACTGTCACAAATACGCAGTTACACTCATCCCCAAAGCCACACTCGCAGGGAAGCACAACCTTTCAAAGTTACAGTCACACACGCCTGCAGTTACAGTCACACACGCCTGCAGTTACACACCCCTCACACACTCAGCCCCCTGTGCCTGCTCCCACTCACATTCCTACAACATCACTCACTCGCACACTTTCCTTGCACACCTTCCTTGCACACTCCCTCACATCTACGACCCCACAGCCACACCCTGTGTTACCCTCTCACAGACTCAGACCCCCAAACGCACACACACTCCCGCTCCCCCGCTGCCGGGCCTCGAAGATGGCGCCCGCACGGCCACTGCCGCCCTCTTCGGGCAGGAACCGCTAACGACACCCGCTCAGCCCGGAATGGGGCCCGACAGCTTCTACAGCGTTCGTTTTATAACAAAAAACCTAGGCATTTCCTTCGAAATACAAGTCAGTTTATAATTTTAGCTGCTGCACACTCCCTCCTACCAGCCACAGGAGTTACTTCCAGAGGTGTTTTACCTCAGAACCTCTCTCAGACAGGGAAGCAGACCCCCATAGTTCTGTGTGGGGGAATGTGGAGAGAAGGTTGCATCTCAATGTCTGGCTATGACTGCTTAAAATTTTGGGACTGGGGATGCAGACCCAGATGTCTCAGTCCCACCACCCCCCCAGTGCCACCCAGAGCTCCCCAAGTCCTTACCTTGTAGATGCAGGACTTGGCGTTCAAGAAAAACAGCTCAATGGTGGCATTGTCCTTAAGATACGAGATACTTTCAATGTAGAACCTGAAAAAGAAAAGCAAGAGAAGTGAGACACAAAGGGGAACTAGGACAAAACGTGAAAATGTACTCATTACATGAAAAATGTGGTCAACAAAGTCACGATGGATATACTAAAAGTGAAATTTCTTTGCTATATGACATATGGAGGTGAGGAACGGGACTTGTGCATGTTCCAGGCTATGATCAGTCACCACCACTCCAACCACACCAAACGAAACAGATCATCAAGTGGATTATTTTGTTTCTAAGTAATCCTTTGTTTGGTTTTAAACTTCAAATCATCCTTTATTCAGTTTGCTTGTAAAATACCCTTCATTCCCCACCACTTTTTGGCATTTCTTCACTCCTTACCTAATCTGCCCATTTCTAAGCTGTTGACCCACATCTTGTAAAATGTTCACTAACAGAAATCTACTTCTGGGTTCCTTCCCTGTCCAACATTTTATAAAGGCATCTTTACATATTTTAGCAGATGACTGGGAATGCCAATAATAATATCTTTCTTTTTTTTTTTTTTTTTTTTTTTTGAGTTGATATGACTTCTCAGAACTCAGTAGAAAGCTGACCAGCCCAAACTCTCAATGTTAGAAGGGCCCATTCTTGCATTGGCTGATTACCCCAAATATTTGCAATTATGTTAAAAGCCTGTTATATGTATGCGTCAGTTCAGTACTCCATGTCCCTCCTGATTTGAAGGTTTGATCCTTTGGCACTGAATACCGTGAGAGTTTTGCCACTGGCCTGAATTTATCCCAGCCCTTAATCCTGCCTTGTGACCTTTTAGGGAAAAAATCTCAGCGTACTGTCCAAGTTAATGACTGACAGCTACATTTAAGTATGTGGTGTGTTCCTGTAATAACAGAGAAAGCCTAGATAGGTTCAGTGAATGATTAAAGTGAATTTTGGGTTTACTGTGTGTGTGTAAGGAAAAAAAAAACCACCCGTATCTGTATACCCACTCTGTTTTATAGCAATCTGTAAATTGCAGTACAATGGCAGCAATGTTCCCTACATAAATTCCAGTACTATCGTGCCTTGTCAGAGGCAAGTACAGCAGGGAAGGTGCCAGGGAAATGCTGTCTTCATCAGGAACATAAAAAACACAAGATACCTTGAAAATCTGGGTTAAAATGTGGAGTCCAGTTACGGAGAAACCTTACCCCCTGACCCAAGAGACCTGCTGAGAATCCTGGGGCTTCATACCAGTACTGGAGGGATTGTCTGTGTTGAGCTATTTGCAGAATTGAGTGCATTAAAGGTGACCTTCTTAGGGGTAAAGGTCAAAGCTTTGTAGTGCTCTGAAGTGTCTTCTGAAAACCCTTCAAACCAGTTTATTTACTGGCAGAACCAATGACTTGCTTACTAGAATGAGAGAAAAATTTTAAGCTCTTCTTGCTCATCTGATACAGTGCTCATGGTAGCATGCCTCCTTTTCTCCCTCTAAAAGTGTTCAAATGAGAAATAAAAATAAGCCGAAATAAAAATAAACCTAAATAAAAAAAAGACTGTAAAGATCATGAAGCACAAAAATTAAACCTTTTTTTTTTAAATTAAAAGATACTTGGCTTTAGCAATGCAAAAAAGATGCTGCATTAAAAAAGGAACCTTCTTGAAAGATTGGCTCTCTGAGTGCAGCTGGCTTTCCATCTGCTGAATTCAGGGATAAAAATGGTAATTTTCAAATCCTGTGATTCTTGAAGAACCTCCTCTGCTTATCACTGCTACCACTGCTCTCCAAGTTGTGATGTCAGGATCTTTAATTCCAGGGTCAGAAGAAAACACAGACATTTATTTCATTTTTAAATCCTAGCAAAGGTTATCCAAATTGGTTTTTGTTTCAGCAGATCAAAAGAGACCATTCCCATTATCACTAGAGGGCAATATTGCATTTCTTAAGGCTACAAAAATCTTTCCACATAAGCTCATACACAGATCATTTTCTGTACAAAACTGAGTCCCTCAAAGCACAGAGCCTGCATATGGTGCTTCATCTTAACAAAGAAAACACAATTCTCAAGTGATGTCCAGAGCAGAGAGTGTGCTGAGGAGCTGCTGCCTCTCAGACATGCACCCAAATGCAAAGCGTGTGCACCAGGAAATTGGTGCTACTTAAAAGAAAACAGATTTGCAGAGAGAACTCTTACAGGGGTTTCTGTGTGGCAAGTTCAAAAAACCCGAACTGGAGCAGATTTCCTTGAATTCACAGCTGGTGCTGTGACAACAGAAAGGAGAGGGAAAGACACGTGTTTTTTTTTTACTGATTGTGAATCTCTGCCAGCCCTCCTCCTGGTACCACCTTTTCCAAATATGGTGAAGGAAACCACACTTTACAGTCACCAATGTCAGTGACTAAGGAGGCAGGAAGAAGCATCCAGCTGCTAAGGCAATGAACCAAGCAAAAAATCTGGGTTAAATTCCTGGCTGGGACACAGGTTTCCTTCATGACCTTCAGAAAACCATATAGCTGGTTGGGGCTGTTCTTCTGTGCTTAGAAAATACTCCTCCCCCCTCTACCCCCTGCCCCCCTGTCTGTTTTGCCTGCTAAGCTTATAAGCCCTCTCTTGCAGTGTGCTTCAAGATCATCAGTTTTAAGGGGCAGCTCTCAGATTTCTGTTGTGGACTCCCCTGGGAGCAGCATTCCTTCATGTGCTGTGAAGCTGATAGATCCAGGAAACAATGGATGGGCTGGACAGAGAAACAGGAGGTACAACGTGTTGGACACCTCTGCTCTGCTCTTGCAATATATCCAACAGCTTTACTTCCACCAGATCCTACAAGAGGTTTCTTGTTAGCTTGCAACTGTTGCGATGAGAAATTAGGTGACTGCAAGAAGGAGAAACGCCCCTCCAGGCTTTATGAGTGTGAAAACCAGATAAATTCTTTTTTTTTTTAAGTTTAAAAGATCAGCCACTGTTAATCTATTTATGCATTCCCCATCCCACCCCTGGTAGCTTATGATTCATCAAGAAAACTTTCTAAGCGTTAATTAAATAGACCAATGAATATTACGCTGGGTAATGAACACAAAGTGCTTATCTTGACTTCTTCCTCTCAGTGGCAGGAACATAATAATGAGTACTGCAGAAGGTATCTTGGAAGACTTCAAAAGCTGCTTCATCTGAAATGTTTGAAGCTTCATGCCTCATACAGATCAGATTGGGCAGCATTAAGCATTGGTTAGCTGACAACTTGCTCTCAGACAGCTTAAACCCCCTCATGCCATGGTGAATGGCAGCTCCCATCGTAACCAGCCAAGCACAGACATTAAATCAGTGATGCCTGTGAGAAGCAGCAGTGGAAACTCCTGGTCCTTGGGTGATGGGAAACTGTCACCACTGTATTTTCTCCCTCTCACTGCACCCATGTCCACCTCTGACTTGCATCAGGGAGAGGTGTCTGAGTGGATGTTGGACATACCAGTGAGATTATTTGTTCTTCAGGAGATGGAGAATCCCTGGCAGGTGCTGCCAGCTTCATACTCAGACCCAGCTGAGTGTGTGCAGATGGGCAAATTTAGCAGTGTTGGAAAGTGTTTGGTCACTTGTGCTTCTTCCTTGAAGTGGGGATAGGAGCTCCAGGGCTATCACAAAAATGGGCTCCAAAAGGACCTGAGCTTGTGGTGTGCTTGTGTGGACAGTGAGAGCTGAAGTGAGCAGCAGCACTCCCAGTTTCTACACACCATTCTACATTGCTGCTAACACACAGCTCTGGACATACCATGGCAGCCTGAACTTGGCCATTACCTATCAGGGACCAAGGCTCTCTGCATGGCTGAGTTCCTGAATGTGCAAATATCCGGGTTGTAGCATCTGAGATCACAAGCCTCTATGTTTATTTCCAAGCAGAACTTGCCAAGCAGTAAATATCTTTCACTATGTTCTTCAACACAATGATATTTTGAAGCATGACCACAAACGGATGTCTTGTCTACTTCTGCTGTAGATTTGTCCTAGAGCAGTGATATCACCCGAGTTCTTCCAATGCTTGACTGTGGTAGTAACCAGCTGGTCCAACAACAAATATATTTTTTCAACAAAAAGAAAGACTACCAAACCCTCATTCTGGTGCCAGGGTGTTTTCTTCCAAGCAAATTCAAAGAAAACATTGAAAGGACTTTGGAAGACCTCAGAAAGTTTTCAGCACTTGGTTTCACTGTGAAACAACATCTTGATGAGTGCCTTTACCAGAAACAAAACTGCAATTGAAACTGGAGCCTTGACAAAAGGTCCCTCTGCCATCTGAGGAGCCAGACCAGGCAAGGACATAGCAAAGTACTCTCTTAGTACTGCCCTGTCAAGTTTCACTCCTCATGTGGCTTGCTGCTTTCAGAGGAAGGCAGTGGGATTGCCACAGGGGCACAGGGAGCAGCTGGGGGAGGGACATGCCATGTGTGTGGCTCCAGCATGGTGCTGTGCAAGAGAGCCCATCAAAACAGAGGTGAGCAGAGATGGGAAGGTCAGGGATGGCACTGAGGATGTTTGCTCCTGATCAAGGTGACCATGACTGATGACACTCTGGCAATGATTTTTCGTTGACTTTCCACCTTTTCCAAAGAGCAGGAGCTGGCAATGTAGTATTGGGAAGGAAGATATCTTCCCTCCAGCCCTGTGATGCTGTTTCTGTGCAGGGAGGCAAAATAAGGCCTCTTGGGCCTATTAGGAATAGGAAAGTATTAAAATCACAGAGTAGCAATTCAGGTGGCTCTTGTGAAAACATAATTTTTCCCATGAAAAAGGAAAAAAAAAAGGTAAAATGGGATTTCATGGAAGAAGTCAGAATGAAGCAAGAGCATTTTGGTTTTGATGTGCAGTCACCTTCCCCGGTGTTTTCCCCTTTATTTCCCTAGATGGGAAAGGATTTAAATGGGATAAGGTGTTTCTCATGTCATTCCCAGCTGGCTGACTCCATTCTGGTTAGGATGCAGGACAGAGCTGTCAACAGACCTGGTGGCTGCCTCTTATTTCATTATTACACAGCAATGGATAAAGGAGGAGACCCCTTTTCTGCCTCATCTGTTCTGGGGCCTGGCTCATTATCCCTCACCACATCATTTAAAACCTCAGAGGAGAATTTGAAAAGTATGATGCCATTTGCTAACCAGGGAAAGAAAAATCACATGCATTGGTATAATGGACTTAAATGCAGATGTCATTATGTCCAGTGTCTAGTGCTAAATGAGTATTCTGAGCAGCTCAGGCTGCAGAGCTCCTTTTATGTCCCAGCCCTGTTTGCTAATAGTCATGGGTGTGCACTTTTATGTGCTGACACTTACAGCAGACAATGGTCATGCTAAATAGTTGGACTGTTAAGTAATCAGCCAGGAATGAAAATCAGAGGCACTACAAAGCTCCATTTACATCCTCTTATGTATTCAATTCCATTCTAATCCCCTGTCCTGTCCTCTGTGCTTGTGCCATGCTCAGGATCCCCTTGCCCAGCTCCAGGGGTTGGTATGCAGGGGTCAAGACACTGCAAGAAAGAGGAACATTGACTTCTGCCTTATTCATAGCAAGGAAACTATAAAACCTGAAGTGGATGAGATTCCAGGAATATAGGAAATGGCAGCTAACAAAGCTGTGGATATTGTTTAACCTGAGCCTGTTCCCTCTGTCATTCCCACCAGCTGGGAAGGTGTTTGCACCTTTACTCACCACTCATCCATTTTTCTCAGAGTTTGTAGGAGGTTGGCCCATTGAAGTCCTGGAAAATGATGTGGTTTGGGGATATCTGCTTATCCCCATGCTTCGTATTCTCCATGTGAAAAATACTAAGGGATCTGGTTTGGAATATATTGAGACCAGCTCTCTTGTACATCCTGGGAGTATTTGCAAACCTCAGAGTGCTCCAGAAGAAACTCAGAGAAGGAATGGAATCAAGGCAGTAACACAGACACCTTCCTCTCTGATGTTTACTTATGGAAGTATCACTTGGAAAGGCACTGATCGCTGAGGACTCTGCCCTCTCACCAGGAGGGGAACCAGGCCTGACAAGCAGCAGCAAGCTCAATATATTCTGCAAATCTCTCCACCCCAGAAGTTTCCCATGGATCTTGGCTTCCAAAAAAAATGCAGCTTTGTAAAAAAAGGCTGTTGCAACTCGGCTTGGAGTGATGTGGCTACCTGTCCCAAGTGTGAGGTGAGAGCAATGATCACAGCAGCACCCTGCCTTCCTCTCCTCCTCTCCCATAGCCACCTGGAGAATTTCCCCACAGTCTCCTGAGCTCCAGCCCAGCTCTTTCCTCCTCTTTGATCCTTACCAAGACTGACATCTTGGCTATTAGAGGTAACTCACTGTGTGCACTCTCTTGCATAACAACACCCAGCACCATATTTGTGGAACAGCTTTCACTTCAGGATCTTCAATCACTGTAGGAATAGAAATCTTTGCTTTCAGCCCATGGTATTGTCAGACACACACGAAGGTATGATTTGGCTGTGAAAGCTGGAATGGGGTTTACTTACTCCCTGGTTCTACTCCTTTGTTCAACACCATGGTGGTGGGACCCCTGACAGCAGACATTTCTGCTTGCTTCACTGGTGACAGCAAATCACACCCACTGGTATAAGGTATAAAGGCACAAATTGCAGTGAGAATGGAAACAATGTCTGCATGACTTTGACCTAGTCAGAGAATCTGTGTGTGGGCACTGACACAGCTATTGCTGCTTGATCCAAATTATGTACAAATCCAGCACTGACAGCATCCATCATTTCTGCATAGTACCTATCATGCTGTCTATGTGCTTCCCAAAATTAGATGAGACAATCCTGCCAGCATCAACACGTTCAAAATGTGGCTCAAAACAAAATTTTTTTCATATGCTGCTTATTTCTTCTGCCTCCCCCCTACCCTGCCCTGGATGGCTGAATGGAAAGGAAAAACAACTTACCCTCCTCTCTAAGCACAGCTCACTCATACAAATATATTCCCAGTTAAGCAGAAACCAGAAATGATGTTATGGGACTCAAGAGCCAGACTGCTATTAAGACGTGTGTGTAATGGATGGCTTAGCTCAGAGCTGTGTGCTAAGTAGCAGAGCCCCATTAGTTCCCTTCCTCAAGCAAAGGTCAGTTTTCACACAAGTAAATCTTCTGACTGGACAGAAGTTTCTCATATCTCTAAAGAGACTCTGAGGAGCAAAGCTTCCCCGCAGGCAATTTATTACACCTTCCCCTGGGTGAACAGAGCAGGGGGCCACCCTGAGAAGGCTGCAATAAATTGTCTGCAGGGAGCCCTGTCTTCCAGCACAAACAAGGTCTGAGCGGCTGTATTTATACACCGTGGCTGGGAGGGAGGAGGGGCTCTGCAAGGCTGCTGGCTTTTGAGATCTTCCCGCTCAGTGTACACACAGCTGATGCACACCAAACAGCAAAAGACATTCTGTACGATGAGATGTGGGTTATGGCACAACCCTCATGGACTTTCTAGACAGAGCAGCTCATGGGAGCCCCTTGAAAGCAGTTTGGTTGGGCTGGGTTGGTTATGTGGGTTTAATATTCTGATTTTTGCTATTGTTACTGCAGCACCCCTGCAGTGCATGGAGCTGTAGAGATAGATATAATGTGAGTGGGAAATGGCTCTTAGTCTGCCTTATATGTAGCATAAACTGCCTGTGAGCTTGGTGTGAGGAGTTACCACCTCAGTGCTGGTAGGGAGAGTGGATGAGGGGGACAGCACAGCTGAAGAAGCTCAGAGACAGATAGGCACAAGGATGAGGACAGAACCCCCCAGGTTGCTGAAACATCTCACAGCAGTTCTCTGAACTATCCTGGGATGATCAAGCACCATGGCAAAGCAGACTCCAGCACTGCTCTCCTTGCAGCTCCCCTTGCAGAGGGGTCTGCATCTGACCAAGGGAGAGAGCAGAGCAATTTGTGTCTATACTATTTTCCCCAGCATCTTCTTGTGGGTGTTACCAGGTGAGATGAAGCATATCCATGGCTGAGAGCAAACTCTGCCACTTCTGTCCCTCTACTCTGGCTGCAACACTGATGTATTTGATAATAACCTTGAGTGTCCCAAGCTCCTGGACACCTCTGTCTCACACCAGAGGGCTGCCCCTTTTCCCTCCTTGGTAGACAGTAGCTGGCTACATGGGGGAAAGATACTTCTGCCACCATATCTCTTCTCTCACCTTGTCATCAATTTCTTGCTGGCTTTCCCTCATCCCACCTTCCTTGCTCAGTGTTTGGACAAACTGCAGTTTGTCCATTTCCCTCATTCCCTGCCTGGAGGAAAGAGGTGGAGCCTCTCTGGTGGGGAAAACTGGGGGTAGAGAAACACAGCCCATTATGTGTGAGACAAATAAATTGCTCTGGTTAATTTAGTGTGGTTCTTTTCTGCTCTTCCTCATGCAACAGGATGCTGTCATCACCAGCCCCTAATCTAATTTCTCAGAAGTGGAAGGGGAAGGCACACACAGCCACGGTGTCCTTCCATGTGAGTGTGTCAGGGAAGCTGGGAGCAGCATGCCATGGATCTGTACCCCATGTGTGTCTTCTGGCCAATGTGAGAGGCAGAAATGCACCTCATCAATAGGATGTAAGGTCCACCTGCCCCGATGAACAATCCATTTTTAACATTAGTACTTTCCTAATAGAACACAGATTTAAAGACTGGATATAAAGGAGGGCTGGAAAACTAAAATAGCATAAGGCCTCATTAGCAGCTGAAATCTGGTCCAATTCCATTCAGGTAGTCAGGCAAAACCTTGCAGATAGGGAATGGCTCCTCAACCCTGACTGCTCTAGCCCTGACTGAAACAATATTCTGAATTTATAGGCTGATGGGGATGCACACAGAGGGGTTCATCAGGTGAGAAGAGGCAGATACAATGTAGATACTCAGAGCTGAGCAGAGGTCTGAGGTCAGAGATTTTACACTGCAGCTTACTGAATTCCAAAGCAGTCATTTAAAATAAGTCAGATTAATTGTTCCTGAAAAGTGTCTGTGTCTTTCCAGTGGTTATACAGGGAGACTGCACTAATTGGCCCTGACAGAACTGTCTACCAGGTAAACTTCTCTGGTTTGGTATAGTGAATCCTACCTCAGACATCTGTCCCACCTTAGACATCTGTCCCAGCTTCTTTGGACCTGGACCACAGAGAACTACATTCCTTCAGGTTAAAGGAAGCAATGAGATGCATTTGCACTCTGTGTTTCAGTGCAGGTCTCTTATTTAAGGCTGTTTTGTTCTGTAGTAGCTGTGGTAACCTGACAAAACATCTGGCCTGAGTATTGAGAGTCCTGAGCCCCCACAGCTCCCATCCTGACTTCAGCCTGGCCAGTACGTATGAACACATGCCAGACATTGCTGGACACAGACATTCCTTTGTGGCAATACTGCTGGACCATAGATACAAACTCTGCCCCAGAGTGTATTTGAGCGTTGAGGATTTATTTCACATTTTTTTCCACGCCTTTCTGAAAGAAAAGCCTTTCCACATGAGAGATGTTCTGATTTAGTGTGACGACTTCTGCAGTGAGTTGTCACTGTTTAGCTGGCAGAGCTATGCTGGAACACATATATTAATTCCTGGGAAAAGATCCACCAGTGAAGTGAATTTTATTTGCTAAGCTTGTTCATATAAATTAACAGCATGACAAACATCAAGGAGATAAAGAGATCAGACCCATGCTGGTGGTTCCCTAGCTAAGGATTGCTAATCCCACAAGGCCATTGTTTGAGGATGAGAACTCACTGCAAAGCCTGGCCAGCTTTGCTTTCCATGAACAAACAGCATGTCTATGCTCTGGTCCTCTCTCACCTCAGAGATTTACACAAAGGGAGAAACTTTGCCTTCCTTCTGCTTGTGGGAGTCAGAGCAAAATGCTTCCTACCCTGCTGAAAGTGTAACAACCTTTATCTGAAAACCTGCTAGCTCTGTTTTCCTCTGACCTCCTTGCTGCCTGGGTCTCCACACCTTACTTGATTCCTGCCTTTTACCATGCTGCTCACATTGTGAGGTACAGTTTTGCTGTCCTCTTCAAGTCTCAAAACAAGTCTATAAAATCAACTAGTCAAGCAATACCTCCTGCCTTCATCCCCATCCTTTTCTTCTTCTGGACTTTTATCTGTGCCTCCCACTTGGCTTATCTGTATTTTAAACCCTCTGAGGCAGGGAGTAAGTTTCACCCACAACCAACCAAGTGACCAGGGATTTAGAAAGCCCCCTGGGGAAGTGAATTCTAAGATGAGAACTAACATCACTCCCATCCTGTTGACAAATGTCCCACCTCCCCTGCAAGACACATGGCACTCCCTCCTGCTTTCATGTATGGCTTTAAAGCTATACAACAAATATGAACAGAGTCTTATAAAATAATATTGCACAAAATTAGCCATGGGGCAGTTCACAGATGCCCAAGCAGTTCTAGTTGCTTCCCAGACTTCATGCTGTTCTCTGTGGAAAGCTTCCAGAGGAGCCCTAAATGACAACCCAAAACCAGCTGTGCAAGTGTACGAAGGCAGAAGCAATTTCTTCCAAACTGATGCTAAGAACATCCTTATAAAATCCTCATTCTTTGACACAGTGCTGTGAAATTCTTGCTCTTTGATTATGGGAGAGAGTAAAGACACTGGACATCAATGTTCAACAATGTCAAACCCCGAGGAAATGTGTGTTAAAAAAGAAAGCTTCAAGAGTGCTGCAGGGATTTAAATAAGAGAGGAGAATATCACACTGTAAAGCTTGTGAAACATCCTGTTTTCAGCACACTTCTTCCAAGAAGCCTTTGCTTACAAGGCATTCTTCCCTTTAAATGTACTTTTAGAGCAACCTAAAACCTATAGCATGTTTGGTAGGCATGCTGCCCATCAATATTGCTGCAGGCATATTTAAGGTAAAAACAATTTGATGGTCATGTAAAAGGTGAAAATCATTCCTCTGTAGCTTTCCCTCTTCACAAGCTACCATTTACTGTTCTTGCCTGAAGCTTCATGCTTTTGATAGTACCCACTGTGATTGAATTGTACATTTACTTGGACTAGAGGGAAACCCCCATATGATTACAAAATCCTGATGCAGTAAACAGATTTCTCTGTAATGAACATCTGGCACATCCTGTTACTTGCATTACTGTCTCCCCAGTCAGGACCCCCAGCAGCAATCTAAGCTTTCTCAGCTGCAATGCTTGGGAGAGGTAATGCAGGAAAGATATCTGCAAAGACAGGCAGGCATTTACCAATGATACAGAAAATGTAATGGGAGCCCAGTCCCTTAAAAATTAACACATTTGCAATTAGGTATAGTACAGAATTACTCTGCTTTCCACTTCACAGCAGCAGGGGAGAGGGAATGTTCTGGTTATGGCATAGACATGGATTGCTCTGCAAGCTGTTGTGCACCCCCAGGTTATCAAAATAAACCCCCTTCTATGGGTTGGTCTCTTCACAACCTTTACTTCAGCCCTGGCTTTAGTTCCCAAGAGAGAACTGAAACTGCTGGATCAAGATGCATGGAGCTTTTCCAACTTCAGCCAGGTGGCTGGAGTAGATTTCTTCTCCAATGCCTTCTGCTCAGATCAGATTTGGGGATGGACATGGGAACTCTTTATGTGCTGGGAAACATTTCCAGCTTCTTGCCAGCATCTGACATCCCAGGGGAAATAAAAAGTAGGAAAGCCATAGTAAGTTAATGCCCATTTCTAACTCTTGAGGCATCTGGCCTTCCAGTCCAAATCAAATCATAACTCAGTGTGAAAGCCCACTTGTTACAACCACAAGAAAGATTATAATCCTATAGCCAATCTGGTTTTCACACACTTACTTTTCAGAATGCTGACTTTCACTGAATGCTGACTTTTCCCATATGGTTTTACCCTATGGATTGTGATTACGGAACAGGAGAGGTCACTCACTTACTGATTGTTGTTTGGATCCATAGTCCTAAGATGTCTCTTGGCTAAGATCCTGCTAGAATGACTTGTCTGCACTGTGCTGCCAACTTTCATAAAACAATACAGATGGCAATATTCATGCTCTTTGAGTGGTCTTTGAAATGTATATGAGAGGCTCAGTAGCACTGGTTTGCACATATTTAGCAGTCCCTCTCCAAAAATCTGCAATTGGCTCTTGCTCAGTCAGAGCTTTCCCTGCTTTCTGAGAGATCCTTGTCCTACCACAGTCTCCTGTATTTGGCCCCTAGGCAAGATGCTTGATAACAGAGCTACTGTACTCTTAATAAATTAGTTTTGGGGTTGGTACTTTTTTCTTTTTTCTCCTTCCTTCCTTCCTTCCTTCCTTCCTTCCTTCCTTCCTTCCTTCCTTCCTTCCTTCCTTCCTTCCTTCCTTCCTTCCTTCCTTCCTTCCTTCCTTCCTTCCTTCCTTCCTTCCTTCCTTCCTTCCTTCCTTCCTTCCTTCCTTCCTTCCTTCCTTCCTTCCTTCCTTCCTTCCTTCCTTCCTTCCTTCCTTCCTTCCTTCCTTCCTTCCTTCCTTCCTTCCTTCCTTCCTTCCTTCCTTCCTTCCTTCCTTCCTTCCTTCCCTCCTTCCCTCCTTCCCTCCTTCCCTCCTTCCCTCCTTCCCTCCTTTCTCTGTTGTTTTGTCTTTGGGTTTTTTGGTTTTTTTTTTAATTTGCCTGAAATTCTAAGACTTCTGCAGAAAAGCATCAACGGTTTTGTGTGGTTCTAAGCACAGGTGGATCTGGATCCTATACACTGCAAGATTTCAGCTCTTGATCTGCTCTTGTGGTTTGAAGCACCCAAAAGTACAAAGCTCTGGGAGACAGCAGGCGAGTTCTGGACTCATGGGGTTTGCACAGCCTTTGTTTGTCCTAAGATAGATTCACCACTAAATATGGAGACAAAAAGCAACAAATTCTCTTCTCTCGAGAAGCTCCCTTGTAATTGAAGTTAAATGAATGACAATCACTGTATGGGGGAAAAATCACTCAGTGGAAGAAACTCAAAAGTAGGTCTTAATTTTTTTGTGGGTACTATGGAATGAATGAGAGTGATGTCAGATGTAATATAACACTGGAGTGGGAAGGCTAACAGAAAAAGACACAGTAACACCACACGGGCTAGTTCTAGACATGATCTATCCATTAAAAGCAAGTCAAAACCCTCAGCTTAATTTTGTACATATGCCTTCCCAACCCCCAGCCCCTCTCTGGGTGTTTTAAAGCTGCAAAAGCAAATTTGCCTTCTCAGAAAATACCTCCCTGGGAGGCAAAGACACTGTGTACACAAGAGCTCCGGCAGCTTCTAGCAACTTCCAAACACTAACAGTTCCTTGCAAAATTCCCAGATGGAGAGAAATTTTCCCATATTGCTGTAATCTTTATAAAACCTTCCTAGTCTTGTCCAGTTCATTTTATGAGTAAGTTCTCTGCCCATGCAGAAGCCAAGTGGTTGCCATGAAATGCCATTGTTTGCTGTTTGTGGTTACCTCATGGTACCATTACGTGCTCGAGTCCAGGAGGCAAAACTGACAGAGCTGTTCCAGGATTAATTTGGTCCCTGACATAACACACACCGTGGGCACAATCCAGAGGAAACTGATGGCTTGCTGATGAGGAGGCAAGTGTTTTCTTTCCAGGTGGCTGGCTCAGATTGGTTGCCCTAGCAGAAAGAGGCCTTTGTTCTGCAGCCTTACCCAGCTTGGACTTTCCAGGAGCTCAAAACACACAAACAAAAACGTGAAAGCATAATGTCTGATCTTGCCCTCTGATAAGGTTTCTCTGTGGGTAGCTATGGGTGTTAAGTGGCTGCTACTTATTTACACCTGTGTGAGAAGAGTTTTCAAAGCCAAAGAGCTCATAAGAAACATCTGCAAAAGTATTTGTTTGTCCATGGGTGTTTTTACAGTGTGGGAAACCAACAGCCTCGTTTCTTGGCCTTCAGGGAACAGGTTGTCTGTGGGTGTATCCCATGGGAAGGACTTGCCATCATGCACTTACCTGACACAGAAGTACAAAACAACTGGTCCTGACTTTTTGGGGAAGTCATGTTCCAGCACCCGGCGGTCCAGCTGAAGCCAGTTCAAGTGTCCCCTGGCAAGAGAAGAGAGAGTTTTGAGCCCAGCACTGAAGAGGTTTCTCACTACTCATGGAAATGAGGTCTGAGGTGTTACAAAAGATGAACCAAAGTGTGTGCTATTTACTCTTGGTTATTGCATGATATTTGAAAAACACACAATAAATGTTTGAGGAGCAGAGGCGATATCATCCTGGCAGCATTTCAGCCTGGGAATCAAACTGCTAAAGTTCAATCTGTCAGGGTGAAAGCTGGCAGCACTGAGCAGGCAGGACAGCCCAAAATGTTATGAACTTCACCTTTTTATTACAACCCCCTGGAGGAGTTGTATCATTAAAAGACTGTCAAGATTTTCATTAGAAATCCTTATTGTTAAGAGTTTCCACATTGCCTGCAATATTTCACTCAAGGCTAAAGCTGACTCTACAGCCTCAGACAGTTTATTTACCACCTACATGCCTGCAATAGACTCTCTGGGTTTGCCCAGCCTTTGCTTTTCTTCCTTCAGAGAGCTCCTGAAAAGCAGCTGCTCCATGAATGGTTCCATCTCCAATTACCACATGCTGCTTTTCTTTTGCCTGGATGGTACCTGTAGCTATTATTTTCTCCTATAATTTATCCATTTGTGCCTTGCTGCTGGAAGGTTTCCTGGGCAGGAGCTCTGTTCTTTGTCACGTTCCCCACATCGCAGAGAGCTGTGTGTGCGTGAGAGGTATTTTATAAATACTATTATTTGTATTGCAGGGGCATCTCACTCCCCAGCTGAGATAAAGGCTCCATTAAATCAGGCACTGTGGAAATACACAGGGTAAAATTCAGGCCCCACTGAAGTCAGCAGGAATTTTGCCATTGCCTCCAGTGATGCTCGGGCTGCATCCTGTGAGAGCTTTGCTATTGATTTCAGTCAGACCAGATTTCACCCAGAGGGAGAGGCAGCCCTTGCCTTCAGCACTCTGCTGTCTAGACCAGCAAGGGGAGAGAGAATTAAAGTGATTTTTGGGGAGAATCTTGCAGCAAATAAAGCAAGAAATGGAACTCAGATGTCCTGAGGTCTATTCCAGTGCTTATTCAACAGCTCATGCTAATCCTCAAGGATAATTCTTTATTTCATAAAAATGAAAAAACAAAAAACAAGCCCAAAAGGTCTGGCTTAAAAGAAAATGTTAAATTAGCTTCTAGGGTTGCCACAAGCCTTAGCAATGTACCCTGTCAGCAAACACACTCAGCTTACACAAGGGTCTGCCTATTACCCCTTAGCAGCAGCCTGTGTGCTTTGGGCAACTGAGAAGCCCCACTGGAAAGCAAGCAACAAAATCTATTTAGCAATTTAGCTGGATTTGTAGCTCCCCCACTTCATCTTTTCTAGAAAATAAATAAAGGGGAAAGTAGCAGTTCCAGGAGGTTTTGAATCACCTGTGTTCAGTTTGGATTTCTGTGCAGCTGCCCTGGTTTACACAGGTGCAGAAGAGGATGGGCAGCTCAGGGACCTTCAGCCTCAAGCAGCTCTGGACTGCCCAGCTGGGACATCATGTGTGCCCACCTCTGTGCAGCAGGATGCTTTGCACTGCCTAAGGGATTCAGAATTCCTTGTGAGATCCACCCATCATTCCAGTGGGTTCAGGATCAGACATTAATAAAGAAGCTGTCTCACTTTAGATTTTGCCATATAGAAATCAGGTGTTCAGTTTAAGCAACTTTTGCATTAATTTTGGAAGAGCACCAAGTCTCAACTAGATAAATGTGTAATTTGGGACTTTTCAAACTCATCCTAGACATCCTTTGGCCTACAAAAAGAATCAAAACCTTTTTTTAAGCCCTCCTCTAGATACCTGTGTGTTTTTCTCCAAGATATTCTAAATTTTAGTAATTATTTTCCCCTCTAGTAAATTTTTAAAATAAGTTTTTTCTCTATTTTTTTCTCTAGGTAAAGGGCAGCCTGAACTCTATATTAAGGGCACAGACTTGGTAGAAGTGTGGCTACTGGTGAGAGGTGACATCATGCAGATTTTCAAGCCCAGCTCATCATTTCAGATGATTGTCCTGAGAGCAGAGGGACTGTGCAGTGACACTGCCTGAGCCTGGGGTGAGGATGCCTGTGGTAACAGGGCTGGGTATAGGGGACTTGTTCTCAGTACCCTGTGTATCTGGCATGCAGCACAACAGGATCCCTCTATCATTTCTGCTGGTGGGATGCAGTTGCCCAGTGCTAGTGCAGGATCTCTACATCATGTCCTGTTGTTCAGCACAGATGTGTATTTTAAAAAGGCTTGATTTTTGGAAGGCAGATGCCCCAGGCTGTCAGAAAATAAGCCTGTTTCTCAGGCTGGGTACTAAAAAATTAGAAGTGTCCACATTTCCTGCTGCATCTCCTGTCTTGAAATCTGTATTTTTTTTTCTGTTTTCTTTTTTTTCCATTTTCTTTCTTTTTTATTCTTTCCTGAAGTACTGTTATATTTCTTTTAACAGGACTCAGGGAGGCTGAAATTAACTGTGCAGGCCACAGAACCCACAGGGATTGAAACTAAACATGCTCACCCAGCCAAACTACAAAACGAGCATTTATCCATGTAAGCCAAGGTACAGAACACTGACAGAGCCCCACTAAGCCTGACATCCTACCCTATACCTGTCCAGCTGCATTTGTATCACCAAAGCAGCAGCCACCAGCAGCTAACAGCATAACAGACCAGTTCCCACTGAGAGCCATTTGTTGACAATGGACTTACTGTCTACCTCTATGTTTATTCAACAGAAATGTCTGGATTTGCCTAATGCATACAATGGGGGGTTAGAAGCCATGGTGCACAGAGCTGTAATTCACTTCAAGGTATTTCTTATTTTTAAAAGACTTGCTCTTTCCACTCACACAACTTTTTAACAGTGCAAAAAGAATATATTCATGTATGTAAGCATTCCAGGTTACACACATCCATGGCTGTGTCTACTGAATAACACATTTAATTGCCACCAGCTTGGGGTTGAAGAGTTTCATTATTCTCATTTGCATGGAGCTTAAATCCAAAGCTGCTTCAGTGGAAGAAGGTCACCTAAATCACTGGCAGGAGCCAACTGCTCACTGTACTCAATTACCACTTACAATCTTTCATCACTAAGGGTTTCTGTGCTGCAGACTGTCACCTCACTCCTTGTTTTCAGGCATGCATGTGTGGCACGTAGAGAGCAGAAGCAGGGAACAGTCCCTGGCATCTGCAGGTCTATTGGGGAACCAAACTCCAGTGCTGTTCCACCACAAAACACTTTGCTCTGCAAGCTGTCTCCTTGTCTGCAGCACAATCCCATGTAAGACAGAGGAAAGTATGAAAGTCTGACCCTAGGCATGTAGGAATCCTGACAGCTTTCATGGACCAATTTAGGCAGTTTGCACTGGGATCCCATTCATACATGCCTCTGTCTGTCTGGATTTCCTTCTCAGTTCAGTTTAGAGACAGAAAGTAGCTTTTTTTTTTCATTATCACCATTGATTTGTTCATTTAGATATTTATATCACTGTGTTCACAAATCATGATGCTAACAGTTCTGAGTGACCTATAGGGAGGTTGAATATTGGATGCCAGGTAATTTTTCTCTGTTGGCTGTACTCATGTTGGCAGTTAAACTGATGTGTCAATAACAAATACATAATCACTTTTAGAAAGAGAAACTGGGTCCATTTAGGTTACAGACTGAGTATGGATTTTGGTGCTCAGGGTTTATATTGTCAATTGCATGCAGTAGTTCTGCTTTCTTTTATCAGAGCTTTCAGTAAAGAGTGGTACATCAATGAGTACTTTGCCTCTAGGTGGTTTTGTTTATAGTGTTTTACTGGTTAGTGTCCAGTTTTCTGAAAAGTGTTATAAAGGTATTTGTGTTATAAAGGTATTTGGACCAATAAAAGACTTCATGTCCCTTCAGTGTCAAATTCATGTTGAATTGAGTAGACGTTGAGAAAGAGCAGTTCAAGCAATAAAAATCACAGAAGCTATTTTACTGTAACTATTTACTATTTCTATTTCTATCAATCATGACAGAAACAAAAGAACTCTTAGCAGACAGACTTTCTCATTTAAGGTCTTAATCCTTAAACAGGAATATTTCTGAAGAGTCTGCAAAGCTCAAGGATCTATATGAGTTAAACTACACATTTTACAAAACAGTGAACTGGGCAACAAAGGAACTGATCTGCCAGAATAGGACATTATTCTGAGAGCTGCATCCTCCATTGGACTGGCTCTGTTCAACCAGAACATGGAACATCTGGTCCTTCATTTGGCTCTGCCACAGGCCTGCAGGGTGGAAATAAGTTCCCTCCAGTTCCTGGAGATGAAAGAGTATCCCAAGGAAGAGTGATACCCTGCTGTTCCTCTTCTCCAACTCTTCCTTTGCCATTCCCTTGGTCACAGGATCCTGAGCAAGCAAGACCACACTCTGCCATTACCTTATCAAGTTAGTACAGTCTCTAGCACAAGGGTGGTACAAATAATGGTGGAGTTGCAGTTTTTATCCTATATATTAGTTAGCTGAAGGAGCAGCTCTTTGGGTTCTGCTCTGGTGAGGGAGGACAGGCATCAGCAAATGGGTTCAGGTCAGCTTTTGGTTGGGCCCACAGACAGGGGAAGCTGTGGGATGCAAAAGTTGGTAGTTCTCCATATAGCAGGTGACTCACACCTAAGGATAAGTAAAGGACATGGAAAACCTTCCCATTCCCAGATGGGGCATCTGCAGTCAGCAGAAGGGTAAACCTGACCACTTGCTCTCAGTGAATCGTGGAAGAGCTGATGCCAAGAGAGAGGGCACTTAGTGGAGATTCATACTCAGCAGAACTAAAAAAAAAATTAAAAATTGCCCTTTCTTCTTTCCTTTTCACTGTTAATCAACCAGTATATAGCTCTTCAGGCTTCACACAAAGCTTGTCCCCATGTGCTTTGCAGGGACACCCTTTTGACCTGTGCTCTCCCACAGTTAATGGCTCTCGCCATAAAGTGTTCCTATGATCATTAAAACAGGAGGTGTTATTCTCTTCTCCATAATAGTCTGGCAATCTAATTTTAGTCATGCTGAATGCAGTGATGACCCTATATTATCACAAGAAACTATTAAGTCGCCAACTGAAAGGTTGTTTCTATTGATTTTCTTCTCAGGTTGTCAGGACAGAGCACAACTAATGAATGGAAATCCCCAGTCTGAATCATTTCTAAATAAATTACTCTCATAGAGCTTTTACTCTTAAATAGAAGAATTGATTTAATACTTTAGTGGCTTTCCTTCTTTCTAGACTTGCAATTTAGCCAACCCCAGACTACATTTATGAACCAGGATTGTTCTGCTGTAGCTAGGTTTGAGTTCCTTTCAAGCAAAGCACGTGGAAACCCAGTGAAGAGTGAAAAGAAGGAAATCCCAAGGGCCTGTTTCACAGGATTGAAGGATTTCTTTTTGTGTGCCTGATCTGTACCAGCTATATGGCCGTGTTAGGTGCTCTGCAAACATGCATTAATAGACTGTTTTTCCTGCTTGTTTGAAGAAAGTATGTTTTTAGACTTCTGTTTTCCATTGCAGGTTAATATTTCTGGTATAGGCAGCCCAGTTCATGTACTGAATGTGACACGGGACATCTATTTCCAGGACCTTGCCCAACATCCCAGATATAACTTTTTGACTGTTTTCAATCAAATAAAACAATTGCTGTTTTTGCCAACTCTATTCAAAAGTTTTTACAGCTGAAGAGGAAATATTATTATTTTTGTCAACGCTTTTTTGACAGCACTGAAGAAGCCTTTGTGTGAGGGTCAGACTCAATGTGGGACAGCAGAAGGGCTGCAGATCAAGCTTCGTATCATCCAGGATTTACTGGCATGTTGCTGGGTTGTGTTTGCTAGATTTAATGAGCATGTCCCCAAATCTTTCATCTGGATTGGCTTGGCATCTCCTAAAATGCACTCAGCATTGATTACAGGTCAAGAAGGTGACCAAGGAAGTGGATGGCATCAACCTCACTCTTCAAAATCCCTTCTGGACAACGTGCATCCATCTGCATCTGCTGTGCATCTTTGAGCACTGCTGCTGTCAGCCTCTTGTGCTTCCTCCCATCACTAACCCAGATCTTTGCTCTGTGTTAAACTTGGAAGCCCCAGGAGATGCTGGGCTACCTCTAATTGCTTACACCTCCTCATTAGCTTCCCTTGCACTCCCAGGGGAGCCCTTTGCCCATTCAGCTGAGCTGAGAGCTGGGACTGTCTGCTGTGTTTGTGTTTCTTGTTTTTAACCCCTGCTGCTAAAAGATTTTCATCTCTCAGCCTGCTTTGGCTTTCCTGCATGCCTCAGGCATCTCCAGTAAGAAGCAACTCCTTCTGCTTTACAAGTTGCCAGTGTCTCCTGCTGTTCCTCCTTTGAGGATTGCTCTCATGGAGCATCCCTGCACCCCAGGAGCCAAATCCTGAGGTGGCCTCAGACTGCCCAAGGCAGATGCTTGCCAAAGGAACTGGCTCTGGAGGGGTGATTGCTGTCGAGTTGGATGTGGATATGTTTATGCAATTATCCACCATCCACTGATTACATGATCCCAAATCATTATTCCATCAGATACTTTACATTTTGCTGCTGCTTCAGCAGGAGAGTGAAGTTGGCTTCTGACAGCAATACCGCTGACTCTGCTGTTCTGGGAACACAGCACTAGCTCGAAAAATCTTGCTTTTTTAAAAAAAAACAGTATAGGTGAGGGAAGCTGTTTCCAGATCAATATAAAATACTCCAAACCTATTGCAAACCAAGTTGGGGAATGGTGGGGGTACATACAAGACATTCCATACATCAAGGACAGTCCCCAGAGAGAAAACTGGCAGCTGGAAAAAAGTAGCAAGAACTGGGAAGTAGCAGAGAACAACATCTAGGACCAAGCATAGCATTTGGCAGATCTTTAAAGTCTCTCAAGTGCTAATTTTATGTTTGCCTTTCAAACAGGGGGTAGAACTGGCCTGTCTTTAGACAAAACCTCAAATTTGCTGGTAGTACAAGGACTCTGGGTGCTGAATTTTAAGTCAAGTAACAAACATCACTAAAGTGATGGCTGTGTCAGGGTCCCATCCTTTGTTTAGGCTGTTGTGTGATTCCCAGTAGGGTCAAATCCTTTCCATAATGAAAATTTTTTATTTAAAAATGCTTTTTGTACATGTTAAATTTGGCATTCCCTTCTCACATTTTCTTCTTTCCTTTTTAAAAGTAACTCTAATTTTCTAAAACATCAGAAATAATACTGTAATTCTGTGAGGGTTTTTTTTTTTTTTAATAATTTAGCTTACTTTTAAGCTTGCTTGATCAAATAAACTGATTAAAACTTTAATTAAACAATTCCACCAATCCAGCAACAATTTTGAAATAGCAAGTGGATCTTAAGCCCATGAGAGCTTAAGCTAACCTTTTACCAATGCCAAATGACACCAATTCTTTGAATATGGAATTAGGAAGGGATTTTTACTGCCTCTGTACATCTCCAGCCTCGCTTAACTTGTCATTAGAAGCCTCCAACCCTCTTCTTCAGAGGCAGTGCAGCACAGACTCCAATGTGAGGTCCATGCCACCCTGGACCTTGGTCTAGGACCATGAGGGACACAAGTCTTCCATGCTGCTCATTTTGCTTAGGACAAAACTGTGTCAAGATTTCCTGTGCTATAAGATTTACATCTTAGGTCTTTTGATTTCTCAGACTTACGTTTCATCTGTGAATGCAATTCCAAAGTACTCCTTCTCCTTCAGGTTGAAATGAGATGCCACCAAGTCAAGCAGCTCCTTGGCCAAAAGCTTTGGCTGCAAAACAAGAATAAAAGTAAGTGATTAATGAGGAGAACTTGGATAAAAGTGCACTATGCTTCTGGAGGGAAATGCTACCCTTGAAGGTACTCAACTGACCTTGGTTTTATGTTCTCTCTGGTGTTCAAGCTAAATCTTTAAGCAACATTACCTCCTTGAAATGAACAGTAGTTTTCCTCCTAGGTAAATACTAAAAACCTGGAAATTCTGACCTCTTCAGTGCCTGATGTCTCTGCAGACAGACACCCTGCCACCTGCCAGTGTTCATGACCAGCTCACTAATGCCTCTCTCTGATAATTTTAGTTGTTAAATCTTTTTATCAGGGACTTTTGTGAACACATTTCAGACACCCACTCACACACACAGCACAGATATATGCTCATACCACTAAGAAAATACATAGTGCCAAAAGATAGTGTGTGACAGAACCAAATGAGAAGTACATGACAGAACAAAATAGTTTCCCATTCAGTATTGCTTGTTGTTTAGGGATGTGTCCTCAAATTTAGGTGCTTGAAAGGAAGGAGAGGAAAGTCACACCCACTTTCAAGTTCCAAGAAGCTGTTCACCCCTGTACAGGTGTCTGTTCAGTACCATGGGGCAATTCTGCCTTTTCTGCAAGGCCTTATTTGACTTTTAGGTCTAACTTGTCCTTCTCCATTTAGGAATTTTCACCAGCTCTTCTGAGCATCTTTGTTTTGTACTGGACTTCTGAAGTTTTGACCATAATAGAGCTCTTGGACTGGCTGTCACTGGTAGGAAACAGGGGTACAAAGGATCCAGGTAGATGTGATCTGTAATCCCACAGCCTCTAATAGCACCAGATCCCAGAGCTGTAATGTTAAAAGCAGCACTGGCACAGCTCTGGGTGGAGATCCCAACAGTGTTTCCTGGTGACCACTCAGATGGATTTGGTCTACAAAACTCTGTACTCCAAGGCTTAGTGAAAATAAATCTGTCTGCAGGCTTGAGTGGCCCAACCAGTCTGCCAAACAGCTGAGTCAGAGTTACCCCAGGTGTGAACTTGCTGTTAAATGGAGATGAAATGATGATGCTGTGCAGAAAACTGGTCAAAAATGGGACTCTGCTGTACAAGCAGAGTACAAGTACAAGCTTGTGCTTTAAAAAACTTGAGTTGTACTCAGCTAGATTCATAGGACTCTAAGAATGGTCCTAAATCCAGTGCTATCCTAGTACCTGACACAGTTGAGCCAAACCTGAAATACTTTCCTGGCATTCCTGTGAGCTTTTTGCTGTCCTTCACCCACCCACCTGCCTGCTGCATCACAGTGCAGTAACCAGCAGCATCCACAGTGCTCCTTGTCTGTGCACCCAACCCAAGGGTGGTCTCTAGATTATGCCAGCAAAGAGAAGCAGTGGCTGTGCCCAAATGCAGCACTAGTTTCAGACCACCAGAAAAGTTGCTGTGTAGGAAGAACAGCCTGGTGGATAACAAATAGGTGGGATGCAAGAAGCTTCATTTTCAGACTTCTCAGCGCTGTACTCAGCACTGGTGAGGCCACACCTTGAGTCCTGTGTCCAGTTCTGGGCCCATCAGTTTAGGAAGGAGATTGAGGTCCTGGAGCAGGTCCAAAGGAGGCAAATAGGCTGGTGAAGGGACTCCAGCACAGATCCTATGAGGAGAGGCTGAGGGAGCTGGGGAAGAAGAGGAGGCTCAGGGGAGACCTCATCACTCTCTACAACTCCCTGAAAGGAGGTTGGAGCCAGGGGGGGGTTGGTCTCTTTTCCCAGGCAACTCTCAGCAAGACAAGAGGGCACAAGAGGTCTCAAGTTGTGCCAGGGGAGGTTTAGGTTGGACATTAGAAAGAATTTCTTTACTGAGAGGGTGATCAGACATCGGAATGGGCTGCCCAGGGAAGGGGTGGATTCTCCATCCCTGGAGATATTGAAAAAGAGACTGGATGTGGCACTCAGTGCCATGGGCTGGGAACTGCAGCAGGAGTGGATCAAGGGTTGGACTTGATGATCTCTGAGGTCCCTTCCAACCCAGCCAATTCTATGATTCTATGATTCTCAGGCCTGACTGCTGGAATCTGTGCTGTGTCTGTGAGACAGCTGCATTGCCTTTCCCAGGCCCCTGAATGGCACTGAGACCCAAGGAGCCCAGGTGTGAGGATGAGGTCCTGTCCTTTGTCCCCCTGAGTCGCTTCAGGTACCCAACAAATTTCCTATCAGCTACACCAGTGTCTTTGGAGAGTCCACAGATACCTCTTTCCTGGCATTGCACTGGGTTGGGCGGACTTCACAGCTTCCCTATACCCTCTGAGAGGAACCTTCTTTTTTGCCAGAGGTTTTTGAGGACAAGCAGCAGTCTGGCTCATGAGGTACCCAAATATTGTGATGAAGAGGATGGTGAGACTGCCACATGAATTCAGAGGAACATGAGCTCAGAGCAGGGACTTACTGGGGTCATAGGATGAATTTTCAGTTTAACAGCAGTCAAACAAACACCAACTTGTGAAGGAGAGAGAGAAAGGGGAGTCTGTGCCTGTCAATATGCAGTTTGAAAGCCTAAGTCTTGCTTTTCCCTTGCCCAAGTCCCCTTGCTCCTTTCTCTCCTGATGGGGCCAGACTTTCTCTGCACCAGTAAGGGATTTCTTCCCAGCTCACTGCTACTACAGGAGGAGGGGTGGGAATGCCTGGCCAGTGATGGGTGCAGGGGAAAGCAGGACTGAGCCCTCTATGGGGCAGTTGGTGGAGGTGAATCCAGGCATTGAAGGAGGGTGATGCCTGGCTGGCACTGCCTGGCTCCCAGTGCTCTGGGGTGACACTGGTTTTTGATAAATGGGCAATTGTGCTGGCAAGTAAAGCACTGGGCCACCAGCCAGCCTTGTAGGGTGTTACACCTGAGAGGGCAAGGGAGGGGAAAGGTGGCAAAAAAGCATGCTTCAAACACAGCAGCATTTTCCCAAGCCTGGGTGAAGCTCTTGGGGAGGGGGATAGAGAAAGCAGAATGGAGCAATGCATGGCTAGTGGGAAACAGGCTGCCTATGGACATGGGGAAGGAATGAGCCAGCGCTGTCATGCAGGTCACTAGAGAAGAGGTAAAATCCCCTTCTGGTGTTCAGCCACATCATGGAGAAGAGATGCCCAGTGTCCCTTGCCCAACATCCTGCTGCACCCAGCCCCAGCACCTACAAGCACCTGCCTTTTGCCACCCCCCCCAGGTAAGATGGGTGAATGCAACATGTTGCCTCCTTATCTCTGCTGAGTGAGACCTGGCTACTGAAAAAGCCACGGAGAGGTGCTGGCATGGTGTGATAGCCTTCCCTTCTCTACTGCCCTGTGGCAGCTTCTCCTCTCTCAGCACAGCCACTCTCCTGCCCCAGGGGTATGAGCTCCACTGCCCTTGCCTCCTCCAAAGCCTGTGGTAGCAGATAAGGCTACCTTGCAAATTAAGGGAAAAGAACAATAGATGCAGACCCAGCACTGGAGTGGTGCCAGGTTACTTACTGGGCCAGTGTCCCTGAAGAGGCTTATGGTGGTGAACTTAAGCCTTGCTAGTCCCCTCCAAGATTATTTTCTGTTCTCCTCTTAAGCTCTGCAAGGTTGTTGTCGTTTTCAGTGGGAAAAGTCCCACGTTCTCCCAACACAGATGGGCAACCTGAGTCTTTGGGGATGGGAGGGGGAGAAAGGTGGTTGCAAATATTCCTCAAGACAAACCTGCACAGCAGGGATAATGGCAGCAAAACTCTGCAGAGCAGGAGGTGAGCTGCAGCCCTGCTTCCTGTCTGGGAAGAGATCCACATACCCCAAGTTAGTGGTTAATCTGCTTGCTGCTCACAAGGGGAATGGCTGAGCAATGACCTCCTTTCATCTGAGTTATGCAGACAAAGAGCTCATTAGCGATGCCTGTGGCAAGTTGTTTTAATTCATTATTAATTTCTGGGCTTCATTTTCCAGAGGGATATTAATTTTGCATTAATAAAACTTCCGTCACAGGCACGTTGAAGAAGATGAGGATTCCTCTCAGAGAGCAGGGAAATCAATAGGAAGTGGGCCTGGGACCTTCTGCATCCAGTGTAAAGGGACAACATAAATCAGAGTAACAGGTGGCATTCACACCAGAATTTGGACTCTATCAGTGCTGCAGAGCTGCTGAGCTGTAAGTGCCGGACTGTGGCACACTGTGAGATGCCCAGGAACCTGCTGAGAACCCCCCTGCATCTCCTTCTTACCCACAGCTTCCTGGCATCCTCTCACTTTTCATCTTGGTCATGGATGAGCTGTGTCCCTGGGGGAGAAGAGCCTCCTCCCTGGTGAGGGCAATCCCCCTGCCAGGAGAAAGGGCTGAGAGAGCCTTGTAGTGGTCTCCGGCACACACCTCAGTCATTTCATGGCCAAAGCCACTGTCCCTGAAGTTTTTCTGCACAGCAGTGAGCCCGGTGCTTTCACAGCTCTGGATTCCTACCTTTACTCCCTGATTCCTGCTCCAGCCTCAGACAAGCAGCACTTTGCAGTCTGGGCTCCCTGGACTTGTAAACATGAGGACACTTCCCCCAGAACTTAGGTACCTCTATGCTGGATGAATGGAGCTGATCAGTCAGTCAGGCAGCATGGAAAATACAGCAGAAAAACGGGCATCCCAGTATTAAATACTCAATATAATTAAAAGACAACATTACTGGGATTTGAGCAGCCTGAGGAACTCCAGAGTCACGTGTTTCCCCAGTGGAAAGACAAGCTGCCCACTTTTGGCAGGGAATCATGTTTCTCAGTGACAGCTTCCCATTACGCTTAGAAATGAGTGAGTTATAGAGAGAGATTATCTATCCACACTCCAGCAGTGCCATGAATAAAAAACAGATGACATGGTATTAGCAGCTGCTGGTACGTCCCTAGAAACACAGGCACACACAAAGTAAATTTTATTGTTTTATTAACTGTCAAACAATCCTATTTTTTCCCCCCTCCCCCATTTCATAGCTTTTTCCTAATTCTCTGTGGCAGAAGGTTTCTGGGAAATCCATAGTTTCAACACATGAACAGATGGGTGCTGCCTGAATCCATCCAGCACAGAGATGCTGAACTGTGGGAACCAGGGAGCTAGATCATACTTAGTAATGTCTCATTTCATTAGAGTAAAAAAGACCACTACCATCCACTGTCTCCTTGCTGGAGGGACTTGTGGTGAGATACATCACAAATACATATTGATAAGACACTGATATACTGAGTGCTGCAATGATAAAGACTTTTTGCACTACTGGTGCTGAGCCTGCACTACTTTTGTGCTGATAACTCAGATGTGATGAGGCACAGGCTCCAGGGGTGTCTTGAATCATTGAATCATTGCTATCAATTGAATCATTGCTATTTAACTATGAGAAGCTGCTGGTATAGGCTGGTCCTTTGGCAGCCTCCAAGCCAAGGCCATCAGGGTGCAGCCCAGACCCAAGGATGGTCACCAGGTTTAGGGGAGACAGAGAGTTTAACCCTAAGAACACAAGCTGGGATGTGCCATGTGGCTTGCAGCCCAGCCAGAGAGCCTGGGTTAGGGTTAGGGTTTATTTTATTTATGAGCACAGCCATAGCAGATGCTGTCCAGCAAGTTCCTGAGCAGTTTAGTTTCTGCAGGATGGACTCTGAGACATGTCTAGCTCAAACCAGCCTCTCAAGTCTCACTGACTCGGGCCAATTTTGCTAAATGTCCAAAAGTTGGACCTTTGAAAAACATCTCTCTGGTGGCTTGAGCTGAAATGTAGGTTGGGGGATGTGTGTGTGGTGTGGCCAGTACATCAGTGGGAGAGGCGAGGTGGAAGAAGTGGTTTGCATGAATACAGAGGAATTCTGCACTGCACCAGCAGGCAGGGTACAACCCTTCCTCATCAGCTGGCAGCAGCTCTCACCCATCTCCAGCCTTGGGCAGTGCAGTCAGAAGGAAACAACACTGCAAAACGGTGATGCACACACAGTTCTTCACCAACCATTAGCCTTGGCTAATCAGGTAAACTCCAGGTGCCTCTCCTGAATTAGATCATCTGCTAAAACCAACCACAAAGCTATGCTCCAACACCATGGTGATAAGGGCAGTAATGCTCATACAGGCCCTTTGTGCTCCCACTCTGTTTCTCAAGGCACTGGTTATTCAGAGGCCAGCAGCCTTACCTCCTGAGGGCCAGCAGCACCCAAACACCCCTCTGCATTAGGCATTATATTACCCTGTGAGTTATGGACCATAACTCCCTCCCACCCCTGCTTCCTTGTGCATGACACACCAAAACCTCTCATCCAGAGGCCCACTGAGCTGTCAACTCTCTTTGTGTCAAACGGGCTCTGCCAACAGCTCCATCACCCCACTGCTTAACCCACTTTATGCACTTCAAAGAAAAATCTGAAGTTGTGCCATGGTAACGTTCTGTAAAAAAGAAATAGCATCTCCTTCAGCTCTCATCTCCTCTGAATACAGTGTGATAATATGGCACAAAAGTGCTCAGGCTGAAGGCTTGGGGCCTTGGGGGTTTCAGGTCTGCAGTTCCCCTTATGGGCAGATCCTCCATTCCTCAGCTCCACTGCCAATATATGGAGTGCTCATAATCAAAGCAGGCTGGGATGTAGTTGGGTGAAAAATTATTCATTAAAATGCAGGATGCCAGGCAAGGGAACGCCTGTGTTTTTATCACGGAACAGCTGAGCTCCAGCAGAGTTGGGGATGGGTGGTGGGAGCTGGTGCTGGCACACACAGCACCTCTCTCCCAGAGTCAGTGGTTGGCTCTAAAACCTCTTTTCTTTATGAAAATGAGAAAACTTGCCTCCAGCAGCCTCCTTGGGAGCATGGAGGGTGGTGACAGAGTGCCACTGACATTTTTCTTGGGAAGTCAACACCCTCAAGTTGTGGGAATTAAGACTTGCTAGGGTCAGAGAGACAAAGAAAAAAAAAAAATCCCCAAGTTTTTAAAGAAAGTCTGTTTGGTAAAAGGATTAGAAACACCCTACTGACAAGTTGCCTCAGAAATATTCAGAGAGCTGCTTTTCTGGGTATGGCTAATACCTGACACTCAGTATCTTAAGTCAGAAGCCATTGCTGACACTCTCTAATTCCCCTGCACATTAGCCATGTGAATCTGCTTAAATATTTTTTGTAGTTAGAGAAAGCAGAGAGCATGAGCTGGCCATGCCTGTAAGGCAAATACATGTCAGACCCCAAATGAGAGGCTGTTGGTGGGAGGATAAAGACACTTTGGGGTCTGTAGCATCCCTACCCCCCCTTCTTGCCTCATGCAGAGGCAGCTGCACGCCTGCCCCGTTCAGATGGGGTCTGCATCAATGCCCAGTGACCCCATTCCTCTCTCTTGTCTTCTGTACCATCCCATGACTCCAACAGTGTTTTCAGGTGACTGCATCCAAAGAGACCAGCCAGCTGCTGCTGGTGCTGGGATGGGAAATCTGCACTGCTCCATGCTCAGACCTTTCTCTCATGCATGACAAAAGCCTCAATGCTTCCCTCTGTCCCCCCTTACCCCTCTGCCTGCTCCATCTCCTCTCTGTCTCTGCTGGAAGCAGCTGTACGTCTGAGAGTGCCAACTGAGGGGCTGAGGATGAAGGAAGGATGACCTGAGTTTTGTGGCTGGTCTTCACTTTGGGTACATATGGGGTTTTTACCCATAAACCTAAAGTACAAGGAGACGTGGTGACTGCTTGGAGCACCCCATCCCTCATTGGAATCTGTATCACTGCCTCCTGCAGAGCTGGGGAGAGGATGCTGGGTGTGGTGTTCACATTAATGTCCTGCCTTGCCCTGCTACTTGGGATGCCAGCAGGAACATCAGGCTGTAAGGTATTACTGCCTGGCATCTCCCAGGAGTCTGCATCTCTGTGCTGTGCAGTCTGGATCTGCCTTCACTGAGCACCCGTGCCAGCTCTGCTGTCTCCCAGTGTAACTCCTGTATGCTGAGCTCTGCATGCACCAGCAGCTCCTTCACATGGGATTGATTCCCAGAGCCCTGAGAACCAAAGGCAAATGGTCAAAATGCTGATGTTCCCCCTGGGGACTCTTTCTGGGAAGTAAAAGAGGTTGTGCAGGGCAACTTCACACGCAGACACCCTTGAGTCCTTCCAACTGAATAGTGCCCAGGAGCAGGAACTGAGAGAGAAGATGTGGCCCACCACAGAAGCATTCCCAGACTGCAAGGGTGGGCAGGCATCACCTTAGGAGAGGTTTGATAGAAATTCTGGAATTCCTTACACTGGCTGATGTAAAAATTGCTTCTGTAACACTGCCAAGGTCACTGCCAACTCAGCTAATCAGCCATGAAAACATCATTGAAGCAAGCTAAAAACTTGCCCCAAGTCAATTTGTGCATGCAACTTTTATTATTCTTTATTTAAACTTTCTAGATTAGTTTTTGGATGGTTGGAGGGAACAGATCCTTCCCCTATTATATATCCTTGGGTTTGTCCCAAAACTTACCACAACACTAAAACTATTTTATAAGACACTCCTGAAGGCAATCCCTGCTGGCTGCTTCCTTTGCTCTGTGTTTACTCCAGCAAATATTATGTTTTCAGGAGACTACTCTGAACTCCTTGGGAGGTTTTATAGTTTTGTCAGAAGCTGCATTCGGTGGATTAGTATGGTTTTAATGAAAATCCAGCCCAAGTTTGACAGTTTTGGCTGAGACATTTTTTGAGCTTTCAGGGAATTTAAAACTAATTTATGAGACACAAACTCAGAAAGGTTGATATGAAAAAGGTACCCACTTATGTGAACACAAACAACAGACTTGGAAGCAAATTCAGTTCACGAAGCAGAACCCCCCCCCAACATTCTCAGCTATAAAGGCTGGGTTCATGAGCTCTTCAAATTATTCTCAATCTCTTGAACCTATTAATGATCTATTCAATAGTTTCCCACCTCTCTCTGCATGCAGCATCTCTGGGATTTCCATGTATAAATGAGAAGGGTATGGATAACAGATGGGCAGAGCAGAAGGATGCCCACATGCAGGAGGATTTTGCCCTCATTGAAGACCACTGCTTTCACATAAGCAGAAGACAGAAGCATCTCTGTTTCAAAGCAAAGCAATTTTCAAGGTAACAGTGACTGAAGTATCTCCCAGTGCATCTCATCTCCAGAGAAGGGGGACTGCACATATTTGGCTCTAGGATCCCTGTGGTTTAGCAGCACTGGCAGGGCAACAAGCAACAGAGCTGTGTGCTGGCTGTAAACTCAGGTCTTGGGCTCAGTCCCTGGATGTGGACCTCCAGGTACATAAGAAACAAGCTTTTGCCTCCTTCCTCTAAGGTGCCTTAGGTGAGGGGGAGTTTAAATGCTTTAAACTTGCTTCCCACCATGAAGAAAGGATGTGAAGACCTTCTGAGTTACACTGACCTCAACATGTCTGACTTTGTTACTTGCAAGTTTTTTGCTTGGTAGAATTGTCCTATGCTCTTGAGCAGCCTGGAAGAACCCTGCATAGCCAGGCAATGCTTTTTTCCCTCATTCTTGCAAACAGTCAAAAAAAGTCTTTTCAACACACAGGCATTTAACTTGTGGAACTTGCCTCTGGAACAGAGATGCTAACAGAGATGCTGGGTGAATTTTGGATTTCATTGCAGTTATCTGTAATCAGTTTAAGCAAGCAAAAATATGAGAGGGACTAAGAGTACCTCAGGCTTTTATCACAGAACTGGAGTCTGCAGAGGATTTTTCACCTTGCTTTGCACATGACACACAGCAGTGATGGAGACAGAGACCAGATTAGATTAGGTGGAGCTCTCCAATTGGAGATTGCTGCTAAATTAATACAAACGAAGCAGCTCAGGATGCAAATTGCACATGCTGTGGAGTTAAGAGGGTTTCTGTACAGGGCTTTGGTTCAAACCCTTGTCTTAATGCAAAGGGAAAAAAAGACAAGGATGTGACATGCTTTCAGCATGCTGGGTTGAAAGTTCTATGGCCTAGTTTAAGAAAGTGCTTCTAATGTGATGAGTTTATGCAGATAATCTGTATCATTGAATTAAAAGTATTTTGGGTCCTCATGTGTACTTGCCTTTCCGTTTCTGGAGATCTGTATAATTTGGAAAAAGGGTAGTCAACTGCTGCATGAGAGGCAATTGTGTTTTAAATCATCTGACTGTATCACATGTGGCAAATCAAACTTTGAACATGAAGTGAGTTTCAGAGCCAACTTTCTGTGGCAGGAATCCATTTCACACTCAGCTGACACAGGGTTTGATAGAAGCTTGGCCACTGTGAATAATCAGCTGCCTTCTATATATATTTTGATTTGGTAGCATCTGTTGAAGATTGTTGATTCTTTTGAAGCATTAAAGCCACCTTGACAAGGTCAACAACGATTTCTATAGAGGTCAGCATTTTTATTTTGAAATATTTGATCATAATTCCATCAAACATTAAAGAAAGAGTTTGGCTAGGGCACATAATGAAATTGGACAGCTCACACAATCCATTTATCTTTCAACTGTAAACCTCTGAAGCTCTCTAGTTCATCCAGTTTCAAATCAACTGCAGAAGTGTCCATCTCCCTTTATCCAGCCTACATAAATTGGTGTTTGGAAATGCTCTCGATCTCTTATTGCTGATATGGAAAAGGAAAAATAATTTCCCAAGACATGCTAGCTTGGCTGCATTCTTATGTTCTATTTGCTTTTTAAAAATCTCTTATCTCTCCTGAATAACGCTGTTAATTTCCACCCTGACTCAAAGTCACATCCTCATTGCTTGAAGTATTTAATAAACTAAGCTAATGCTATTTTTTTTAGCACGTTTTCTTAACATATTAAAATAATTTTTTACAAAACCCATGCAAGACATACATGATGGTCTTATGAAGTGTGATCAGCTAGCTCAGACTTCAGCAAATCTGATGGCAACAAGAGTAAATAAAATCAGTAATAGTGCTAAATCTGATGCGTAGAATTAGATCTTCCCACTTTATCCCATGCACCATTTGTGAGTGCAGAGAAACTAATTAAACTTAATGAGAGCTACACCCTTATGTGCTGAGACTAGAGGAGGGGGATGCCTTTGGAGGAGTGATGAGTACAGTGCTGCATCTGTACTTAAAGCTGGGGATGCAGTCAAGAGAGCTGCCTCCACCCTTAGATTCCCCACATGTTCAGCAATATCAGACACTCCCTCCCCTAAGGAGCTTGTATCTGAAGCACATGTGTCTGCCTGGGTGCTCTCATCAGATTAATTATCTGCACATAGACAGCTGCTATATTAAGAATATACCACCATGTTTTGAAGCTTCTGGCTTAACACACTCAAATGTAAAGCATGCTCAGAAAATGCTGCACATCAGAGAGATCGTCCTTCCCCTGGGAAGGTCAGAGGCTGAACTTCACTTCCCAGATGTGGGTTGCATTGCTTAATGCATCTGGTGGCAAAGCTCAGATGTTATGGGGTGGTGAGTGGTCAGAGACCACAGCAACTGGGATGTCTGAGCAAACTGCTTTAACCTTGAGGCTGGATAACAGATTGATGCATTGTGCAGGCCCAGCTCCCAGGGCACTGTAAATCAGTGCTACTTTACTGACATCCCCACTGATAAATCAGCCTCTAATCTCCTTTGTCTGAGTGTGGCCCCTGAGTTCTGTGGCCAGAACCTGCCCATGACTCTCCTTGACCACAGGGCAGGGTCTAACACCTTGTCCAGCAAGAGAGAGGATCCCCTCCACTCTTGGGGAGCCCTCACCACAGTCTTTGTTTCCTGAGCCAGCAGAAGGTGCTGAATATACTGAAGGATTAGGCTTGCTATAAGAACATGATTACTTCACAGGGAATGGAGAAACTCAACAACTTGTCATCTACAAAAAGATATAAACTCCCCCTGCCTTCAGCTACTCATCTTAAGCATTATCTGTAATCTTCCCTAACAACTTCATATATTCAGAGCCTATCTATGGAGCCAACCAACTCTGTCCCTAAAAAGCAAAGGTCTGTGTGTCCAGCATCCCTTGGGACACAGCAAGGAAGCTGCCTGGGCCCTCAGGGATGGTCCCCTTCATCAGTCATGGGTCCCCACATCCAGCACTCACCCGTGTCAACAGGGACCAGGCACTTCAGGGAGCAGATTGCTTTGCAATGGAGAAGCCCTGGACACAGACAAATCCTCCTATTTTTAGAGGTGCAGTTATTTCTCCTGTGATACCTGCTGAGACAACACAAGGAGTGCTAAAACCTGGTGTGGCTGAAACCCTTGGAGCATTCTGGTGCATGTCTCAGGACTTCCTACAGATCAAATGGGTCCAACCACTGCCCCCTCCAAACAAGCTCTACTCCTAATGACCACAGAGGTGCAATCTGCTACTGGGTGAGAAGAAGACAAAGATGCTGGGCTTCCTTTCCTGACTGCAGGCTCACCATCATCACACAGGGACCCCATAAAGGAGGGAACAGAGAATTGATAATTGGCCACAGCTCAAAAGAAAAGAAAGCAAACTAATACTTGCTCACCATAGGAATTAATGGGGGGATAAGAAAGGCTTATTTCCCCTGATATTTGTAAAAAGAAATGCTGGTGATAAACTAGGCCCATTAAAAAGGAGGAGGGTGAAATGAATGACTGGATGAGATAGTGAGTGTCTTTTATTAAGAAAAAAAAATTCTTTTTTTCCTCACGGAAAGAATAAAGAAGAAATAAGATGGAGTGATTAGGAAGGAACTCAGGCAGGGCAAAAACTGTTAGTGATAAACAGCTACTGTGGAAATAATTGGAAAATGTAAACACATACAAATGTGGGTGATGACCCATGTACTGGGGTGAGGGTGGAATTAGCCAATAAATGTAATGAACCATGGAACAAGAAGCTTGGGAGACTTTATGGAAGATTTTTCTAAGTAGGAGGGGTAGAAAGCAAACAAAGGCAGTCTGGTTTCTGAAAAGCAAAACCTTTACACTGCAGTTGGTGTAATGTCATGCAGGAACGGGGAAGGGGAAGATGAGGGCACAAGATCAGCTGAAGAGAGGGATCTAGGAAAGGATGCTGGTGCCAGCCCCACCGCTTCCCATGCCTGAACACAGGAGTGCCTCCAAGCCTGGAGGAAAGAGGAATGGCCAGAAATGGTCTTGTCCACTTCTCTCCCCATGAGATTTTGTTTCAGGCAAAAGGAATTACTGTCTGCCTCATTTTCTTTTTGCAGCATGAAAGTTGAGGGCAAGGTTTGTAACTGACCCTAATGGTACATACCCACGGGTCTGGGTGCAGGACTGACTTCCAAAGGTGGTCCTGTTTCTGAATGGAAATGTCATGTGTCTGCTTTGTGTCCCAGAGGCAAGATTTGAGGAATTTCCTCCTATGGAACACTGCAGAGGAGCCAAGAGCAGCCCAAGCCAGCCACCCAGTGGCACGGCACAGGGAGCTGCTGGCCACAGGCTGAGCCAGCTGGAGTTACAGGGGCTGAGATTTGCTGCCAAAATGCACTGCCAGCTTTAAACCAAGGACAGCACAGCTCAAAATACTTAAAAGCTTGCTCAGCACTGCAAGGAATGGAAAGATCCCTTGGTGTCATGTCAACCCAAACCTTAGACAGCAGCTAACACTCCCTCCTTGCATAAAATAGACCCCATGGTGCCCGTGGTGCCCCAAGCTCAGGGACATCTCTGTGAGCAGCTCTAGGGACCCAAATCCTACACCGTGGCTGGCACTGAGATCACAATTCCCTCATGGACATGGTAGAAGCTTCCTGACCTCAAGGGATTCTGAAGCCCTTCCTCTTCTTCAAGGAAGAGTCAAACCTCCCCACCAGCATCCAGAATGTCCCTTTCTGTGTCTCACCCAGACACCTCCTCACTGCAAAGTGAGAGCAAAGTGACAAAGGAACTGTATCTGTTCCTGCTCTCATTAAGCCTAGTGGGAAAGATGGGCAGGATCAGATCCTAACAGAAGCAGTGAAGTCAAGGAAATCAGAAAGACTGTTCACAGTCCATTTCTTCAAGTGACAGAGCCAAAGTCTCATTTTACAGTCCAGCCTGGAGAGCAGTGTGCTGCTAGAAGCAGAAAGACTTCCACAAAATGATGCTGGAGATCTTGGTGGACCTCTGGGAACTGAAAGCATCTCTGCTGTGCAGTCACACTGCCTGCATGACAGGCCTCCCTCTCTCTCTTGACATCCCACCCATGGCTGAGAACCCACCCCAAAACTTGCTCCTACCACAAGGAGTGGATGTCTTCATCATTGCTGCTGCCCAGCACTTTTGGTTTGGGCTGCAGTTTTGGAAAGAGCTGCACTTCATCTGTGAGGGTGAAAAGATGAACTGTATTTAATGTGATCTCTGAAAAACTGAGGAAAGTGAATTTGGGCAGAGGAAGGGTGTTGTCATTTCTGTGACATAACAGGTGAGATGTCTGACTTGCAGTGGAGAATAACTTTGAGGGGTTCAAGTGCCCCAGTGTCACAATCCTCTCTTTGAGCCTTCCACAAATGGGTGGAGATTTTTTTATCCCTTGCAGTGAGAGTGTGGATGGCCTTGGTGGATGTCAACCTCTAACACATTCAGACCTTCATTATCCAAATGGTGGGAGCTGCATTTCTATTGATTTTCCTTTACAAATAACCTGAAGGGCTGCAAATTAAGTGAAAGCTTTGGAATTGGGATAGCTGACATTTTAATCTATCCCCACAGTCTCTCTGGACATTGGTATTATTTGGGACTGTTCAGCCATTTTAAACTCTGGTTTGGCACCAGGAGAGTTAAAAAAGGACTTTTCCCACTGCTCCTTTCCAGAATCTCCAGCCAGGCCTGCAGAAGCAAAGGAGGGGCTGAGCACAGCTTGGAAAGGAAAGACCTGTGTGAGTTGCTGCTCCTTCAGCTGCAAAGTGGAGATACCCTGGGCCTTAAATCACACTGTAATATCTCCCAGTTTTTCCTGTGGGGTCTAGCCCCCTGTTGAGCAGAATTCAGTAGGAAAATCTGTATTTCTACACATACCCCTACAAAACCCTATCCCTGTGTGCAAACAGAACTTCCAGGCAAGCTCCTTGATGGCTCTAATATCTCAGTGGCTGGACTCAACAGATTGTTGAGGACTACAAATGTATTTAGGGAGACTTTTTCCATTTCATATGCCAGAGGGCTCAGGAAAAAATTTGCCAGCCCAACTTCTCTTCCAGTAGGTTCTGAAGATGTGGCTGGAGTCTGTCCTAGGAAGAATCTGCCAATATCCCTTCAAGGAGAAAGAAAACTAGGTAGCAAAGATATTTTTACCTGGCAATGCTTGAATGGAGTTCCTGCTGGTAGGGAAAAGTTTAGAAAAAGTGGGGAGAGATGACAAAGAAGGCAAAAGTTTCTAACACAGACTTAGTCTCAGACAGAAAGATGTTATATGAGAGCAAGGAGATATGTTACATCCTTCTAGCATAAACCACTGCTACTCTGTAGAGATTCATCCATCAATACCAGAAGAGAAGTTGGCCTATGGCTCTTTGCTGGTGTGCCAGACTTTTATTAAAGGCACAAGAATGCCAAGTCTGTAATGTCTAAAAGTGAATTTATTTAACAATGAACTCTTTGAAAAGGGAGTCCCAGATGTGTAATTAATAATGAATCAGTGATTTGAAATCTGATCCAAAGCCTACTGCAGCTGATAGACAGACTCTCTGACTTCAAGGAGTTCTGGTTAAGGCTCTCATTAGGCAAAAGGAAAAAAAAATTAAAAGCTGAGCCAGCTAGTTAGTTAAAAAAAAAAAAAATTATAGCTTGGATTCTGTGCTTAACAGACACATACAATAATCTGCACTGCACATAAATCCCCTCTCTGCTGACAGGGAACTCACACATTTCTGTGTCTGAAGCTGAACTTGAAATCTAGGAGATAAAATAAAATAAAAAAAAGCTGCGAGATAGTCCTGGGAGGAAAACCTCCAGCAGTTTGAACCACAGCTCATTTCCTCTTGGCATGAGCTGGGAGATTGCTGTCACAGGGGTGTCCTTGGGATGCTGATCCCCTCTTGCTCCCTCATCCTGCTCCACCCTGGGCACCCACCTCTGCCCTGCAACCCCAGTGTGGAGGTATCAACCCCAAGCCCTGCCAAGCTGAGCCTGGTGTGATGCCCACAGAGTGATGCTGGGGTGGGATGCAGCTTGTCTTCTATGAGGACATCCTAATTCAATCTGTCAGGCACACAGAGAGTTTTGGGTGAGCCCAACTCACCCCAACAGCAGCCAAATTTTGCAGAAGTGCTGTAAGACAGGGTTGTGGCAGCCCCTGGGTTTCATTTGCCTTTCAGTATGACTCTAATGGGAAGGCAGAAAAGATTTTTGGTGATGAACAATTTCCTTATTCTACACCTTTTTTGGGGGACATAAAGCACACGTATTAAATCATCCCCTCGAGTCAAATATTTTTAAGTACAGTAACACATTTTTAAATAATCAAATAATAATTAAAAATAATTGACTCCCATTTCTGCTGAAGAACCAACGCTTCTACATTGAATTTGCTTTTTAATAGCAAAGACTAACTCAATCTAAATGTAAATTCCTGGAGAATCTGCTATCTAATTCTCATTATTTCCACTTGCTTAATGCAATTAGAAACATCTGTCACTGATCAACTGTCCACACAGTGAAAATAAACAATAATTCATGCTATCTGCTTCCATAGTGTTTTTCAGGGAAAGGACTACTTTAAAACCACACACTAAAGCCCATGAGCTAGAGCTGTGCAAAATGCTTGTGACAAGTTCTGAATCATACTGAATGTGTCTGACCATTAGTGCCTCTGATCTCTGGGATATTTGCTGAATAATTTGAGAAAATCTGAGCTACATATTAAAGTGACCACCTCAGTTTCTGGATGTGTTTGGCTCTGGAGTCTTCATCTGCAGGAAGGCAGCTCCTGACCCCAGTGCCTGGACCCAAAGCTGTGACAAAACATACAGGTGTTTGCCCTGATGGAGCTGTGGGTGCTGAAGGGGTGGCAGGAGGACACTGAATAGGCCATGGGTGCAGAAAGAAAGGACACTTGAGTCACTTGTGCTTGAGGGTTGTGTCAGCTGCTGCCTGTGAGAGAAGTGGAGTGAAAGAGTAGAACAAAGAGCTGTCAGAAATGGGTGCCCAGTCCCCTGATATGGACCAGGACACTGGGGAAAAAAAGTCATTCCCCCTCTTTAAAGATCATTAGTACATATAACATATTTATATAACTCTCTGGTTGCTCAAAAGACAAGAAAAATCAAAGAGAAGAGGAGCCTGAACTGAACCTTAAGAAATGGATTTGTTCATCCCCTGCCCATGAGTGATAGGGATGGAGGAGGAATAAAGGCAGAGTTTAAGTGCAAAGATACTCAGGCATTGACTGTTGAAAAAGAGAGAACTATATTAATCCAAAAAGCAGTCTTCATAGCAACCAAGAGAATCCCAGTGCCACAGCTCAACTCCTCAATGTTTGTGCCTTTGAGCTGCTCAGCAGCTGGATGCTTGTCCCATGCAATGGCCTGGCTGCTACCCTGGGCTCATGCATGGATGTGGAATGGTCTCCTTCAATAAGCATCAGAGAGAGCAGGGAAGCATGAGGAAAAGCATTGCCCACATCACAATGTGGGTCAGAATGATTATGCATGAACTGCTCGTCCTGGCTTCAAAGCAAGGAGGGAAATGAAGTGCAAATGGCTTGGCTGGTTTATTTTTTTTTTCATTCATAAAAAGAGCAAAGGCAAATCTTTTTAATTTGTTTCTTTTTCCAGAAGACAAGGGTGACTTAGAGATATTATAAGCTCCACTCTAACAAGCTGAAGTCTCTAACCCTGACTGAGCTGTCCAGCCAGGAGGGCAGGGATGAGCTGAGAGTTGCTGGGGTGTTAATGAGTTCACCAGGTTGAGTCTAGACACACCTGCACCTCCTGCTCCAACCTCCCCTTATTTCTCCATCCTCCACCATAACCACAGGGTTATACACCCAGTGAGGAGACAGAGGAACTATCACAGCTTGGCAGCCTTTTGATCCCAGTGGCCCAAAATGTGCCTGTGTGGGTGGGAGGATGCAGGGGATGCACCTCTCACTGTGTTATTCCAGAGGGGTGAAGGGGACAGAGGCTCCCAAAGGCACTGCCAGCCTGCCAGCTGCTTGTACAGGAGGGATTACTTGTGCTCAGCTGACAGGAACACCAGAGACAGGCAGCACAGTGGAGAGAAGAGTTGTCTCAAAAAAAAAAAAAAAAAAAAAGGGATGAATCACTAAACCCAAATCAATTAAACAATTTTCCCAAAGACAAACACCTCCCCGAGTTGGTGTGTTTGCTGGCTCCATCCAAGAGACTAATTTGAGCCTCTACCAAAATAGCACAATCTTCAAAGGTGGGACAAAGATTGAAGCTTCCTTCCAGGGCAAGTTTAGATTTGTGCTTCTCCCTCCCCAGATATGGGCATTTTCCAACAAAGGTAATAACAGAAGAACTGGTCAAACACAATGGTGACGAGCCAGCTCTGAGTGCAGATTGATAGGAAAGTAAAAGCCATCCCATCCGTGTTAGCAGCCAGGATGCAGCAAGGATGGCTCCTCTGAGAGGCCAGGAGAGGAATATAAGGGGAGAACGGGCACATGCCTTGTTGCTCATGATGAGGTCATGCAGTTTTTTTTACAGCATGACCCAATTATAAGCCGAAAGCCATCTCCTTTGTCCTGAAAATAAGGCAAGCTGATGGTTTTTCTGATGACATCCCATGTGGCCCCCAGGAATGCCCCAGGCAGCTTTTCTGTGCTGGCAGCAGGCGCCCTGCCTGCCTTGCTCTGTCCTGGGGCACCCAGCTCATGGTGTTCATGGTGCTCATCCCTGAGGGAGGAGGGGAATTCAGGAAAATAAACCACCAAAGGAAAAGACAAATCCATTCTGACATCAGATGGCCCAGAGCTTCCTCACGAGTTGGCACTTCCCCGCAATAAAGACAGGAAGGACTGACAAGCAACACACTGGAAATACGGAGAGGGCTGGGGGATGGAGGGTTGCTCTGTCACTTGGGGAAGGGATTTTGCATCAAAACCAAAGAGACTGGGCCTAAATAACACACCCCTGGGCAAAGGCAGGGGAAATGGATGGGGACTGTGGAGGGAGAGGTGGGATGGACAGGGCTAGGAAGCATCCAGGTCTCCCGTGGGAAGGGCAGTGTGGTCTTCTCACATCCCCACACTGCTTTGTCCCCAACCTCTTGTCTCCTCTGGGTGGCTGCAGATGCCTCCTCTCCCTTGCATGCCACAACCAGACCCAGCCACCTTTGCTGGTACCACCATCGTGTTGAATTCAGCCAACTTAAGAATTTAATGAATCAAAGGGGGTATTTAAGGGAAAAGCATCCAGTTAGGGAATGGTGTTTCAGCAAGAGTATGTAAATAATTCAGTAAATGAGGGAAACAACACAGAACAGGCAGGACTGATTGCACTTAACTTCATGGACAGCAAAGTGTGCCCTTAGTGACTTAATTAGAAAAAGGTGTGCCCCCAGCAGAAAAAAGGGAGGGTGGAAGAAACAGGTTCTAGGAGATGAAATACTTGGGGATGCAATTTTAGGAAAAGGGAAAAAGGGACAAAGATTCACAATTTCAGCCTCTAGAATGCTCCCCCAGACTGCAGCTTTTTCCCCCTTTTTTTCTGCAGCTCCTTTTTGCTTTGCTCAGACTCATTGCCAGGTGTGATGCTGAAACCCCTCTGTGTGTGAGCACATCTAGGCTGCCCTAAACCACCCAGCCTGGATGTGGTGCTGTGGGCAAACCTGACAGCAACCAAAGCTGCTGCTTTTGGTTACCTGCAGCAGGGCAAAGGGATAGGAAGCCATTTCCAAGTTGCATGGTAGAGCTTAAGACCCATTTTGGCCATTATGTGCAATACTCCTGAGCCCAGGAACATCACTCATGGCCAGGACTCTCCCTGTACCGTGCTGGAGGAAGAGTCTTCTGGCTGATAATTGAGATCTTTTATCTAGGTTGAATTTGCTTGTGCATGAAAAGGAAAGGGAACAGAAAACTGTTTTCTATAAGCTGAGTAATGCAGCCCAGATAGTCAAGCCTGGCAGTTCTCCTCCTCTATCACCCAGCACTTGTGCTGTCAGTCTGATGGCAGCAATGAGGGCAAGGGCTCCAGCCCAGACCTCCAGCTCACACTGGGAATGCAGTTTTCACCTTGGCTTGGAAGCAAATCCACTGTGCTGCCTTGCTCATCATTTCTCTGAGCTACTCTCTTCCAGGCTGTTCAATATCTCCTGAAATCACCAGGCACATACATTGTTATTTCAGACCATGTTATGAAAAAAATAATTTTCTGTTTCCATTTCCATTGCCTTCCATGAGGCAGCGTTTGTCCTGTGCCATGTTTAGCACTTCCTTACCTGAATCTAGAATTTGGGTTTCTTGTCCAGCCAGAAGGACAGGAAATGAGGGGTTGGAGCCAAAGCAGGACTGATCTGACCACACAGAACCATCCCCCCAGCCAAGAGCTAATTGCAGACACTCCTTTTGCAGTCAAGGAGAGAAAGGGACATGACTCATTTAGGATGATCCATTTTAGGATGAGCTCAGCTGTGCCCTACAAGTGCCCTCCTCTCTCCACCTCCTGTAAAAGTGCATCTCAAGCACAGACACCCATGCTATATGTGCCTCAAGTTAAATAAGAATAATCTCATGGCTGCCTGAAGGTGAGAATGAAGCTCAGGCAAGGCAGGGCTGGAGGTGAAGGATGGCACGTGGCACCAGCACAAGGGTTGGTCTATCATGAAGGAGCATCAGTAGAGAGCAGGAGGAGCTCTGTGCAGCTCAGACCCATCATCCTGCTGCTAAACCCAATTTAATTCCACCTTTGCTCCTGGGGGTGCCCTGTGGCTGAGCCCTGCAGCCTCCCTGGTGAGGGGGAAGCAAGGCTGGGGGATGTTGGGTTCTCCATGGCTGGAGCAGCATCTCATGAGCTACAATGATGTGTTTCACAGGCACTGTCAGGCACCCATAGGTTGGCCCAGACAAGAACAAAAGCTCCACTGAAGCCATGGAGCAGCTGAGCTGGGCAGAAACAATAGTGGGTTTTTTGAATTTATTCCAAGTAAGGGTAAGTGAGACATTTTCTCTGTAACAGAGTCCTTAGATGCTGAATGTGCCATTCCTATAGTGGTGTCTGTATTAGGAGGTCACCAGGACAATTCAAATTGCTGATGCTCTACAAAGCTTTAGGAATTAACTCATAGGAAAGTGAAGAGCTTTCTCCCTTCACCAGATGTTTTATTGGGTTAGTCACCGGTCTGGCCATCCCCACCCCCCACAGTAAGTTTGAAAAGCTCCATGTGTGCTCAAAATTAAGGTTATTTGACAAATTCTAGCAGAACAACTGAAAAAACCCAAACCCCACTACTGAATATTTTCACCCACATTTGGCCAGCTCTAAAGCATATCCAGCTCTCAGCATATGCAGTATGAATAAACATATGTCTGCAGCTTATCTCTCTTGGCAGCTCACGGATGGCTCTCCAGCCTGTGTTAGTTTAAATGCAATTTATTCTGGAAGACTGATAATGGGGATATTGATTATGCAGGCCCTTGGAAATCACACCCTAATTTCACTCCACGGAGGAGCCTGATTGCCACGTTTAGTTTCCTACGAGGCCATAAGCAGAGGGAGTCTGTTCCCTGAGGCTCCTAATGTGGCACCTGAGAGATGTGCAGGGCTGGGTTACAGAACTCTTAGGGTACAAAAGGACAAAATCTGCTCTTAGCCCTGCTCAGAAACCAGCAAGCAACTTGAAAAGGAGGGGAATGTGCATCATTGCTGTGCCAGGGAAGCATCGTCCCCTTCTCAAGACACAGAATTACTTCTGCCACAGGCAAGGTCAGCCCTGGCCTGACTCTTTCTCCAGCACCACTTTGCTCCCAGCAGCCACCATCCCCTGCCTCCACCTGTCCCATCTTCTGCTCATGCTCTTCCTATTCCAATGCTGACCCTCAGGCAACTAAGGAGCAAATCTGGGGGAGCTGAGCTATCCCTGACAGGTTTCATTAATTTCTAGTCCTGCATTTCCTAGAAGCAGCTTTGCTTTCTCTAGAGCTGCTTCACCAGACTGACCTTTGTTGAAGATGCAGATCCCCTTGGAGGCTCCCTGTCCCTTGGGGCTGATCCCTGCCCTGGAGCTGTGCACCCTACTTGACTTCTTCCCATCTCTTTCCTAGTGAACCTTTCTGACTATCAGGATCTGCCAGCTTGTTCCTCACAGCCTGCCTTGGTGTCATCTCACCTTAGAGCTTGTTCCTCTCCAACAGGGCCATCCTCTGAGTGCCATCTGTAGCACAAGAGCCATGTCCATGCTCACTGAGCTTTGTGGTCACCCAACATGAGCTCAGGAGAGCCTGGAGCACCCAGCACCTCTGGGAGCTTCTGAGCTTGGTCCAGCTTCTTGGGGCCAGCACAACTACATTTGCCTTGCTGGAGCCAAGCCACATTGCACAGCAGGGCCTCTTCCACCCCTAGCTTCTGAGCTCAGCTCAGATTTTTCCTCTGAGATGCTCATTGCACCTTCTGTCCCAAACATCCTTAGTTTTGCCCTTGTAAATGAACCTTTCCACCTTCACCCTCCTGGCTCTGAAGCTGAATTGTTCACTCCCCACCTCTGCACAGCAAATTTCTTTCTCTTCTGCCTCTGTGCTCTTCTATTTCCCAGCAAACACTCTCCCCTCCAGGCTTGACTTCTGAGGGCTTCTGGGTTCACTGGAGCCTAAGATGAGAAAGGAAACCCAGAGGTAGAGCCCTACAGCCTGACTCCAGATGCTCTGTAGGCCACAAATGGCCGTGGTGGATGCTTTTGAAGGGAATCAGTGAGGCTCTGTAGAGCAGCTCAGCACAGTCCTGCCTTGCAAGCTGAAAAGGATAGGTTTGGGAGCAGAACTGGCTCTCCTGGTCCATTTTTTTATTTACCCATCAATACAGCCTAAGGCAACATCTTGGTACTGGGCAACAACCTTGCTGACTGGGAAAGCCAACAATGTTCCCAGCACCACACTCCACTCAGAGCAGTGCTAAACATATTTTCCTAGCGTTATTTTTTGGTAAACAGCCAACTTTTCAGCAGAAAAGCTCTTAACTCACAGCTCACTGGCTGCCCATGAGACCACAGACCTGAAGCTCTGGTCCAGGCTCTCACCTCCCTTTGTGCAGAGCAGACTCCTCCATCCCTCCACATCCTGGGCTGACTGAACCCAGCCCTACATTTGCCCTCTTTGTAGTCACGCTGGCTGTGTGTAAAATGATAAAAATGGGGATCCAGGAGGAGGTGGAAGGCCAGGAGGAGTCTTTCCTGCAGGAGAGAGACGCCTCCACACTGCTCATCTGCCAGGAGCCACAGGCTGCAGGGGGGGAAATTCTGTGGTTTGTCCCAAAATCCCATCTCAGACACCTCTACAGCTCCCAAGTTGATCCAAAGCTGTGGATCTCAACAATTTTTAATGCTGAAGATGTTAAAAAATCTACTTTGCGACTTTCCAAACACTTCACAGAGCTCAACTACAGTCTTAATTTTGCTGTAATAAATCAGGATTTGCTTTTGAAATCAGAATTATACCAGAGTCCTAATGTTGCAGTTAGTGAGGGAAAATAAAGCCATCCTTCCAGAAAGCAGATCTAAGCACCCCTTCTTCTCCAACCCATCTTGAATTACAACCTAAGTCACACTTTTGCACATTTTTTTCAATACTAAGGACTGGGTCCGGCCAGATTCCCTGTAGAAACCCTACCTCAGGTTCACCCTGGCCTCCAGTTATTTCTCTGCCCTACAGAAAACATGGTTTGGTTTGTTTTGGTTTTTTTTTTGGGAAGCAACAAGAAGTTTTTTGAACCCCACAACCTACAAAGCCACTCAGAGGACAGATGTTAAGCTGATGCTGAGCCTTCAGGGGATGATTAGGGATGGAGAGACTAGGTGGGAGGTGGGGATGCAAGGACCCTCCCTTGAATGCTCCCTGAAGGCATCACTGCCACCCCATCCATGCTTTAGAGGATATTCCCTATAAGCAACCCCAGCAATAAATTCCTTGTGATGCTCCTGGCAGGGTGTTTGGGAGGGTGGTGGGGTAGGCAAGGGAGTACTCACCCTGTCCTGGCTGCTGCTGCCTTCCACAGAGATGGTTAAAAGTGTTTTTGGAGCAGAGCCTGTAAGCACTGCAGGGAACCCATCTGCCTCTCCCCCACAGTGAGGGTGGCTACTGACACCCAAACCTCTCCATCTATGGTCATGGCCTTTGAAAGGCATCCCTGGTTACAGCAGCAGAGCAGGGTTGGACTCTGCTTTTCTGCAATTTTTTTGGCTTTTCAGGGGAGAATCAGCCCAGCCCAGGTTTTTGTTTGGTTGGTTGGTTGTTTTTTTTGTTTTGTTTTTTTTTTCTCTATCCTGCTCTGAGGATGGGATACATGGCTATGGTCCAGGGGCAATACCTCCATCCAACATCAGGTGTTTTTTTTCCCCCAGGGCAGACAGGTGCCATCCTCAGTTCCCCCTAATGGGAAACCTTTGCCCAGTGTTTGCCAGCCCTGGTAAACACCCTGCTTATTGGCATAAGAAGTGAGACAGCAAGAAAATGCAGGTTAAAACCCCACTGACTGCAATTTTCCAACCACGAGCAATACAGAAAATATTGCAAAAATTCTAACAGCCTCTTGGGAGGTGAGCAGAACGTTTTATATATCCCTCTAACCATTATTAGTGGAATTACTGCTCTCCAAAGATGCTGTATGTTCCCCAGGACAGTGTCTCTGCCCCAGCAAGGCTGAGCCTGGAGGACTGAGGAGCACTGGTGCTCTCTGACCTGAGCATCTCCACCAGGATGGCCATGCTGGTGACAACTGTCTGGGAGCCACCAGCTCACAAAGCACCTTGCCAGCCCAGTCTTGGCTCTCAGCTACCAGCATCTCCCAGTCTGGCTTGGGAGGGGGTTCCTGGGAATGAGATACTGAAGCACTGGAGACAAGTCCTGGGCTCCTGAAGGACTCCTGATTTGCTCCAAGCAGAGTCAGTACACAAGGCAAAACAATTGGAGAGGGGTGTTCTGTGCATCCTATTAATTTTTGTTTGTGTGTATTGCTGTTAACATGGTTTTGAATGCTCTTGCATCTCAGCTGGGAGATAGAAATGCTTACCTAGCTTACCCTGAGCTGTTTGGGTAGCAAAGATTACTTAAGAAATTACAACATGGACATCCAGGTGGTTTAACCATCCAACACCTACAGACAAGCATAGTGCTGACCCCACATCTCTCCTTGCTTCTTCCAAACTGGGTTCAGTGCTCCTCAGGGAAAAGGTTAGAAACAAAATGCCCAGTTATTTCCTACAATCAAATTTTGGAGCTCCAGACCCCACAGACAACTCTGCTACAATCCTTGGATGAGCTCTATTTCTGCAATAACTCTTCCAGAGAGAAGGAATTAGGAGATTTAACACTTTTGGGTGACAGTAGATGGAGCTTCTATCAGATAACAGGCACCAGTGAGCCAGACCACCTGATTCAGCCAGCTCAGAAAAAAGCCATGTTTATAAAAAACACACACATGAAAAGGAACGAATTGCCAATTACACAAAAGTCTTTATATAAAGCAATGCAAACCTTTCACGTGCAGCAGACAAATGGTACATGGTCACAGGGTAATACTGTGAGAGATAGGGAGGCTGAGAGTGGGCAATGAGAGCAAATCCATTTTCCAGAAGCAAGCAAAGGGACTCGCTTGCTGAAAGGGATTAGCTGGATAAAGCCAAACACTAAAAAACAAAAATCAACCAACCACAACTGTGTTAGAAACTAAACATGCATCAAACAGAAACAGGAAAAAAACCCCAGATTGCAAGAAAATCCAAGGAGCCACGCTCTGCTCCTGCTCAGAAAGAAAATGCTATCAAAAAAATATCCTATGTAAACTTGCCCCACACACCAGATTATCAACAGGCATTTATCAAATGAAACACATACCAAATGCAACTCTTCTGCCTAATCCCAAGTCAAACAGGCTTTGAGTTTCAGACCCTCCGGAAGAGATTTCCATATGATCCTCCTCTGTCTCCTTTTATGATTAGCCCTTCAAAATTTCAGCATTTATCTGACAAAACACACTGGGGAGGGCTTGCTTTCATCTGCAAAGCCTGTGTTTCTGCTTTTCCTTAGCTGCTGCTGTGCCACTCTGTGGCTGCTCAACTTGGGAGAAAAAGAGTTTAGTCAAGACCCTATGATTACTGAAACCCAGAATCATGTTCCTGATGGTGGTAGCCCCCAGCCCTTGTGTTATGAGCCAACACTGAAGCAAGCCTTGATGGGAAGGGGTTACAAATGCTGCCTCTGAGCCAAAATCTTACTTTTGGGTGTCAGTAATGCAAATAAAACACATGCACGTGGGGGGTCCCGCTGGCAGTGGCTGTGTGGCCAGCTTGGGGGGGCTTTGTTGTTTCAGGAGAGAATTTGTGGTGGTGAAATGTTCCAATCTGGTCTGGCAGAGCTGTTGCACAGAGCTGAGGCTGTCTCCTGAGAGCAAGCACAGGAGCAGAGTTACCACATTTGCCATCCTCCTGCAGCCCGGGGCATGGTCCTCGTTAACCGTCAACTGAAAGGTTTGGAATGACATATTCATAAACCCCTGATCACTGCTAATTTGCAGACAAAAAGGCACTACATTTGCTCAACACACTGCTTTTTGAAAACACCCTGATTGTTCCCAGATGCATCTGTTTCTACCCAGCAGCTCCCGAGGCAGCAGGAGAGGAAATAATTTCAGCTCCCCAGAGCCACCGGCCTTCTCATTCCCTTCAAGGGACCAGTACCAATCTCCTGACTGGTTCTTTCAGTCAGACCCAGCTTCTTTGGCTGGTTTCTTCCCACTCCAACATGCAGCACCAGGATCCCTGAACCCTTCTCTAAGCAGAGCACTCAGTATTGCACATGCAAGGCTGAGATCCAGGTGAGGATGTAGTTGGATGTCACCCATGTCAGAGAAATCAGCTCTATGATTCCCAACCTTCTCTCCTAAGCTTGACATGAGAGTGTGAAATGAGCTATGGAAAAGCTTCCACAAAAGGATTGAGGTTAGTGGAAAGTAGGAAATTTCACATGAGAAATTGCCCAAGCAAGGCAAGCCAACACAGGTCTAATTGCTAAGGCCCAACACAGCTATGGGAGAATCTCTTTCACAGCATAAACCAGCAAATCAACACTTTGTTTCAGCTCATGCTGAAATAACCACAGAAAAACACAGTTTTGAAGTGACAGCAAGAAGCTCAAGGTTGGATGAACACTGTGTTTACAGTCTCTTCATCAGTTCAGCTACAAGACAAGGTAATAATAAAAATAACAGAGTTCAGAACTCTACATTCTTTTTCACCACTCCAAAGCTGGTGGCTTTGTCTGTGCTTTCCAGGCAGGCAAACCCAAGTGTTGTCCACATCCTCGAAAGAGTATCAGTATTTGAAACACACTCAAATCCAAACATCCTCATCCTCTGTCTTCTGCTCTACCCATAAGTGACTTATTTGCTACCACCCTGAGCAGAAGCATTGAAAAGCCTCACTTAACCAGAAAAGCACCTGAGATATCCCAGTGGATAATCCTGTATGCATAAAGGCAAGGAAGGTGCTGCTTGCAGAGCTGGGTCAACCCACATGCAACAGAGGTTGCTGCTTTTTCTGGGCATGAATTTTTCATAACCACACCTCCTGGCTTTTCCCATTCATATGTTACTTTAAATCAGCAAAATGATTTATTGTGTGAATAAAATCCAGCCATGGGTCACTTGGAAACTTGTTAGTGTGATTTACAGAGCAATTTGTTTCCTATATTGATCACTAGAAATCCCCATTGAAGGTGTGATCAAACAGTTAAGAAAAAATAATTGCATGATATTATTTCTGCTCACTCTGAAATGGACACAGAGCTTTTCAAACCAGCCTCCTCAGCTGTCATCTTCATGTGGGTTTTTTTGTGTGTTATTGATAAAAACCCAAAAAAAGCAGGTTGTCCAGAGCAGTTCATATAGATTTCCTGCATTATATTTTAAACTGTGATTATTAATGTTGTGAGCAGTGCTTTAGCAGAGCTGTTCCCCAATAGCCCATTCATTTTTCATTGAACTAAGACAAATTTAAAAGGCATTTATATGAAACAGGAAACCAAGTGCTGTGCCCCAGACAGCTGCTGAGCCTCGGTGAGCCTGGTGCAGAGATGCTCAGCCTGCAGAGACCTTTTGTATAGTGTTTTGTTTTAATTACTCATCCTGAGCTAATAGCACAAGAGGTAATGGTTGTAAACTGAAAGAGGGTATATTTAGACTAGATATTGGGAAGAAATTTGTTGCAATGAGAGTGGTAAGAAGGTGGAACGTTGCCCAGAGAGGTGATAGAAGCCCCATCCCTAGAAGCATTTAAGGTCAGGCTGGACAGAACTCTGAGCAACCTGACCTAGATGCTCTAAATGGTTCTTCTCACTGCAAGCAGCTTGGATTAAATGATTTCTAAAGTTCCTCTTAACCCAAACCTTCCTGTGAATATATTACTTTATGATGTAGCTGTTCAAATGCAGCCCTGGCCACAGTTACCCACTCCCTCTTTGACCACACTGAATGTCACAGGGAGCTGAGGGTTTTCCCCTCCTCAGTGACCATGTACTTGAAGAAATGTTAACATTCTGTTAATGTTATTTTTAAGCAACTTTCCAGAAAACAAGGCTGAGTGTGCTTCCTGCCATTCAAGTGCCCTCAGAAGTCCCCATTCAGGTTTGCTGGGGCTGGGCAGGATCCTGCTCCCTCCCAGCTTATCAGCTGCAGCTGGGGTTGGGGGGGGTGGGCTGGGATTTGGGCTCTATGGGAAGTTTCATTTCCTGCTTCTAGGGCTGCCTGTGGTCACTACAGAAGTCTTTGTGAAAGGAAAGACATTCTTTTCATTCTTTTTATTAACCCATTGGTGATCTCAGAGACACAAACCAAAATTGTCAGAAAAGCTCCAGATGCTATAGCTGCCATAAGCCCAACAGTACACAGCACCTAAAATTCCTTTTTTTTTTTTTTTTTTTTTTTTAGGAAAAATAAGACTGATGGAGCAGAGGACAGCATTATTATGCTTGTGTTTGACAGCTGCCTCCAGTGTGGAGCCCAGCATCATAGCCCAGCAACTTAGAATGGCAAGTAAGGAGATAAAAACAAATGCCAGAGGCATTTTAAGCAGATGTAATACATTTCTTAAAGTTAAGCAATGCCTCAAACAATAGCTAAGTGATATAGTAACAGTATCAAAAAATGACCAGAGCTGCTTTTCTATCTCACTGGGAATATTTTGGCAAAGAATAAAGCAAACTATGTGCTGAATTCATCTTCGCAGCCCTTCCCCACCCAGCGCTGACGCAGCTCCCCCGAGTTCTGCGGGTAGTCACGGAGTGAAGTTGCTGAGAAAAACAACTGAAACTCCTTCTGCCTCCCCACCCCATGGCTGTAGGAGACCATCATGTGGTGAAATGTGTGGTTCCCACCTGAACGAGGAGCTCCAGCTTCCTGTCATCCAGGAGGTGCACTTGGCATCTGCGGCCCTCCGTCATCTGCAAGAGAGAGAGAAGAGGAACGTGGGGTCAGGGCTTTCCAGCTCGGCACGTGGCTGCTGCCTTTCCTTCAGTGCAGGGCTTTCAGTTTGTGGGTGGGTTTTTTTTGTTTTGGTTTGTTTTTGTTTATGTTTTAATGAATCCCCCTTCTTTTGGCACCAAGAGAAAGAAAAAAGCCCGAAAGAGAAAGGGGAAAAAAAAAGCCACCCTGGTAGCTGTCAAGGAGCAGCATGTGGTGACTGCTTAGATGCAGCTGCCAGAAGGAGGGGGAGGTGGTTCCAGCCTGAAAAATGGGGCTGGGGGGATGGTTTGCAGGACAGGGCTTCCTGATATTTCATACAGCAGCCTCTGGCTTCACAGCTGGCTTGGCTGGTGGAGGAGACAGACGGAGAACTTTCCCCCCAAACTGTGATTCAACCATCCCAGAGGAACCATGGAGCCAGCAAGGCTCCTCCCTGGGCCCTGATGGTTCTCCCTGGGGTTGCACCAGCTGCTCGTTTGGGCCTGAATCCCAAAATGGGCTTGTCCTCCTTGGGATGTCCTACTTTTGATAGGACTCATAGTTCCAAAAGTGCTTCCAAACCAGTATAGTTTGTTGCAACTGTTAACAAACAACATCAACAAAACTTTCATGTATAGAAGATTTATAGACTTATAGAAGTTTTCCAAGGCCCTGTAGATTAAAGTGCTGAGAAATAAATGAGCTGTGGCCTGAGGAAACGCCTCTACAGTTGGTCAAACCCTTTCCTGTCTCTCCTCTTGCACAGAGCACTGTAAGTGAGGAGCAACTTTGCAGAATTGCAGATCCCGACTCAGCCCAGCAAAGCCCTTCAGCACGTACAGGCACAATCCCACTATCTGCTAATGGGATAGGGGCTGCCTAAGCCTCTTTGGCTCTAGGAAATCCCTTCCTCAGCATGCCTGAGGCAGCACACAGCCAGGCCCCTTGGAATGGGCTCACCCCATGGCATTCCTGCACGCCCAGAGCCCCAGCAGCCACAGCTCAGCCCCACAGTACGGATCAGGCCCATCACCCTCCCACCAAAGCACCTTCCTGACCACTGCATGGATCCTCCAGCTCAATTTAATGATATTTCTTGCCACAGTAAGTCCCAAAGCACCACCAGAAGGGAGCAGAAGGTCCATGGAGACTGGCAGTGTGGGTAAAGGCTCTAAGGGATGCAGCTGCTGCAGCAGCCTGGAAATTTCTTCCTTCCACCCATGCAAACCCACCTTGCAGAGAATAGGGAGATATGGGCTTGGGGAATCAACTGAGGACAGGTCAGGTTTCTGCTATAGCTCTATGGGTTAAAAATCACCCACTCTTGTGCCTTGATGGGTCTTGGAGGGGAGCTAGCAATGTCCCACCATCACATTCACTCACTGGACAGTCCAGGAGGGTGTATGGTAACTGCCATGTGTCTGTAGCCTTGGCCACCTCCAGCAGCATCACTCTCACCCTGCTCACTGCCAGCACTCAGCACAAGAGCCCAACAAGAGCTCCTGAGTCCTTCTGTCCTCCCTTCCTGGGGCCAGGGCAGACTGACCCTTCTCCTGGCCTTAAACTCTTCCTCCTAGCAAAAATTCATCACTGCCAACAGCTCTATTGACCCTCAAGCTGTCCATGCAAGATATTGAGTTTATTATGAGATAACTTCAGTCAAAATAAGCTTTTCCCTTCAACTCATTCCAAATTTGTAATCCTGGCATGCACACTCCCAAGTCCAAGCAGACTTTACCCCCTGTTACTCACACCCGCACACCTCTGGAGTATGGTGTGCACTAAATAACATCACTTTGCTTCTCATTTTTTGTGAGCACAACTGGAGCCCTGGCATTGCAGCTGAAGGAAAGCCTTGTAAAACAAGGCTGCTCATAAATGTCAGTCAGCTACCACCAGGGCAATAAATTGTCTTCTTAAGGGAGTTTTCTCCAGTAAATAATCCTATGCAAAATATGGCTTCTCATAACGTATGTTACTTGGTGAGGGATATTTTTTTTGCTATGAATTCCAAGAGCTTTCAGCTCAGTTGTAAGGCTATGCCAGGGGCTCACAGAAGGGCTTTGCAATGCTTTGCCCTGCTCAGAATAAGAGTGATGGGGCCTGTGTTCATGCAGGGACCTGCAATCTCTCTTTACTGGGTGTCCCCAGCAGATAAAATTCAGAATGCCTGAGCTCTGCTTTGGCATCTCTCTCGTCCTCTTACTGTCACGGATCTGCTGCATCCCCAAGATGGTGGGTACAGGCTGAATCCCAATTTTAATATGAGTTTACCCAAGGCAAGAGATAAAGGAGTGTGTCTATCATGGTGGGAACAGGCATTGGCAGGGATGGAAATACAGTCCAGCTCTCGTGCATTACATTCCAATGGTTATACCAAAGTTGAAAGAAGGATAAAATAAGATGAAAGGGGGAAGAGAGAAAAATTTCTGAGATGTTTGACTTTGGGGTTTAGTGTTTCAGCAAAATACTTGCTTTATGTCTCGAGATTCTTCAGTTCTCCCTGTTTTTCCAACCCAGAGTCTTGTATCCCCTTAGTGCTTTCACTGCTTAAAGAAATCCCGAATGCAAACAGCTGCTGACATGAAATATCTGCATAAAGTTCTGAAATTCAGCACGTGGTAGTTGACTAATTGCAAGGTATTTCATGGACATCCCTTGTGGAAAAGGGGAAGGGAAAGCACACTGCTTTCACATCAGCCTGTCCCCAGCACCTCTGTCCATCAGAAAAGTGGCTGTCAAAGACCATGATCACTTTTATGGCTTGGTCATGCAGCGTGTGAGCACACAGAAAGACATCTGTGTTATTTCTTTAATGTCTCTGTGTTTCTGTGCCTCCCAGGGGTTTGGAGGTTCATACTACAGGCTAATGACCCCAGTTAGTGGCCCACAGGCTGTTTTCACCCAGGCTTTTCTGCACAAGAGAGGGTGAAGAGCTGCTGCAGGAGCTGCTGAGGATGCATCAACACTGCACAGGCTTGACAGGAAAAAGAGACCCAGCACTGACCCAAGTACAGCACAAACAGTGAGGGGGCTTCTGGTTTTGTCTTGGCTGATACCCTGAAACGCAGAAGGACCACAGCAAAATCTGTGGTTAATTTCCTTCCACAGACAGCATGGTCAGTCATAGGGCTTCTCATTTCCCTTTGAAACACATGCTGCTTTCCCAGAAGGAAAGCAAAGATGTTAGAAGATGGGCTTCCTACTTGTTATAAGCTAAAATATAATGGACCTGCCCTCTCTCCTTTCTTATTCCACCAGGTGCTAGGTGCTTGAAGCCACACTGCATGCTTTTTTGCATCATCAGATCAATGCAGACTGCTGCTTTGTCAGAGCATGAAATGGGAACATCAGAAAGCACATTGAGAAGGAACTGATTTAACACAGCCTGTCTGTGTGAAAATGGTGTTTCTGATGCTTTGCAGCTCAACTGCTCTGTGGTTTCTGCTGCACTGCAATGGATGGGGCTGTGGCTGGCTCCAGGAGGACAAGTCAAGGCACCTCTTCTGCTTCTCTGTAACCAGAAAAGGGAAATCAACACCAAAGCCCTATAGATGGGAGAGTGGGAGCAGAAGGTCATTAAGCACTAGCTGAGCAGCACCAGAGTTTGGATGGAGGATGATCACAACATTTTCCACTCCTAAGGCTCTTACCCAAAGAAGGATGGGAGGAATTGAGAGCAAAGAGGCATAAAGACACCATGGAAAACAAAATCCCAGCAAAGAGAAAAGAATCAACAGCTGACCAGAGCTGTTGACAGAAGAGAAGGACACTTGATGTGGCAGGGAAGTGAAGGAGCTTACTATTAATGAAGCCCTGGGTTTCACTTCAAGCTCAGTGAGTGAGTTTACTTACACCAACAAAGCCCCCACTTTCCTTCTGAAGGGCAAGAGCCTTCTAGCCTAACTCCAAAAAGTATTAAATCAGGTGTTCAGTTTGATGTAACAGTTAAGATGCTCTTGATGCTCAAAGCAGAGGGAACTTTAATTTGTTTAAGGTAGGTGGGAGAATTCCAGGGTGAGCTCCATGGTTATTCCTGATGCTTGCTCAGCAGCCAGGATGCTGTATCCACATCAACCTCCCAAGTTTCCAGTGCTTCCCAAGATGTGTGAGGAGGTGGGACTGTGTTACACACTCTGCAGTGCTAGCAGTGCATCCATATGGCAGGGAGCTGCACATGCCGGGTGTGAATATGGGCCACACACATTTCATGGGCCAGACTTATCACAAACTGAGATGGAAATCATGCACTGAAATAGAGAACAGATTTTTTTTCCCTCCCCCCCAAACAGCTCAGTACGTCACGTTTTTCTGCATATCTGCCACTTCTCTCAGAGCCTGCACATGCAGCACGACCCCTGAGCGCTTGCAGAGCTGAGGATGAGAGTTTTTAAAAAGCTCTGTCATTTATACCCAAGTGTGTAAAGACTGGGGTAGTATGTCTCCAATACACAAACAGAGATGGTGCTTGTAAGGCACGTGAAGATCTGAAGGAATGTGTTTGTGTGGATGAGGTGTTGGATTAGTGTGCAGGAGAGCTGACTGTGCCCAAGGCCTGAGAGATTTCCCTGCTCCTTGGCTCCTGCACCCTGTGGATGGGAAAACTGATGCTGACATCCTTTAAAAAATGCTTTGAGATCCATCAGTGAAAACAAGCCCTGATGTACATGCTTGTTCACTCTAATGCTACAGAAAGGAAATATCTCTGGTGGTTACTCATGGGACCTTCTGTTTTTCTCAAGGAAAGGATGTTTTAGGTACCTTTATCACAAGACTTTAAATCTCCTTTGGAGACTCCTACACAAATATTTACACAATGGGTTTCCTAGGGAAGGCAGGCTGGCTGTTGTTTTGCTCCGTGGCCTGAGCTGCTCTGGCAGCTGCCCTCCTCTCTGTTCATCTTTGCTCTGACTCCTAACAATTGTCTCAGACAATTCCACAAACTGTCTGACATGGCCCAAAACCCAGCACCATGCTCAGCTAAATCCCTCCACACCCATCGCTTTCTCACTAAATTATCAGCAAGTGCCCACAGACCTGATCCATCCAACACAGCCAGCAAAGGCAACAGGAGGAAACAGCTCCAAAGGGAACCTTTCCCTTTCAAAATGAAAGAAAAAAAAAGTCTCCTGGTGAAAGTGCTGTCACGCTAAATAACTCAGAGGCACAAATGCAAATGCTATTTCCAGTGGCAGTTCTATAAATATCCACGGCACATTCATTAGCCAGTGACTGCAGAAAGAAAGAGGATTCCACGACTCAAATCAGAAATTATAATTGGAGGCAGAATATTTCTTAAACGCTCGGTGCATTTAGGAGGAGTCAATTGCTATGCTAAATATACAAAAATCTGTGTCACTCTGCCCACCTTTTTGGATAGACCCACTGAAAGGAGATGGGGAGAGGAGACAGCCCGCTGAGTACAATAAACTATTAGCTTAAACATCCTGCTCCCACTTGACCACTTCTCACTGCAGCCCCATCCTGACAACTCCTAAGCTTGCAGGGAGGGAGACAGAGGGGAAAAAACGCTGTCCTTCCCATGTCTGCACAGTTTATTTTGTGCATGTGGCAGCATTTCACTTTGCTGAATCGGGGACAGTTTTGCAAACATCTGTCTGTCGTGGTGGCCAGCAATGTCTCTTTGCTTGCCTGCATCCATCTGTCACCTCCTGTTCTACACTCACACTTCAAGGTCCTGGAGGAATGGACTAGCTTTCTTTTATGTATCATTTGCTTGCAGAGCATCCTTTCCAGTTGCTGGTTTGTATCAGCATCGAGTAAATACTAGCAGTGGTGACTGGGATGAGGGTGGCTCTGAGATTGTGTGCAAAGAGCTGGGATACATGGTTAATCCTTGCATGGGCACCTGGAGAGAGGGGACATGGTGACACCTGGCTCTGTGCTTCATGGGAAGAAAAGCAGGACTGGCTGGGTGTGGGGAGCAAGCAAGGCTCTGCCCAGAGAGGCCTTTCCTCCAAATTTGATCATTTTTGTAGTTATAGAATCATAGAATGGTTTGGGTTGGAAGGGACCTTGAAGATCACCCAGTTCAAATCCCCCTGGCATGGGCAGTGACAACCCCCACGTTGCTCCAACTTGGCCCTGAACATTTCCAGGAATGGGCCACAGGCAACCTGTGCTAGTGTCTCACCACCTGCACAGTAAGGAATTTCTTCCTATCATCTAATGTAAATCTAACCCCTTTTCAGTTTGAAACCATTACCCCTATCACTACACAGACTTTTAAAAAAGTCCCTCCATAGCTTTCATCCAGGTTCCCCTCAGGTACTGGAATGCCTGTAAGGTCTTCCAGAAGCCTTCTCTTCTCCTGGCTGAACAACCCCAACTCTCTCATCCTGTCTCAGAGGAGAGGTTCTCCATCTCTCTGATCATCTCTTAGTCCTCCTCTGGACTTGCTCCAACATCTCCATGTCCTTCTTGTGTTGGAGGCTCCAGAACTTTTACACAGCACTGCACAGCAGAGAAACACCTCCATGGACCTGCTGGCCATGCTTCTTTTGATGCAGCCTGGGATATGGTTGTCTTTATGGGCTGCAAGTGCACATTTCTGGCTCATGTTGAGTCCTTCAGTTGTGACTCACTGGGGACAATCCCTGAAGAAGAGGAGTGAGATGACTATTGGTGTAAATCTGGTTCATCTGTCCCAGACATGGGGTCTGCATGCTGCCCTGTGCTGGATGAGATGCAGGTCATCCTGGCATCCAGCACTGCTCACACCATCTTGCTTTTCAGTCCCAGTGCCCTCATGCACACTCACACATCCCCTTCACCCTTCAGGCAGACACAGGCTCCCAGTTGACGGAAGCTCTGAGGATGGGGAGACAGTCTGGAGAAATGGTTGTTTCTGAAGACAGGCCTCATTGCCACGAGCCTTTTCCTAAACCAATAGTGGAAAATCTGGCTTGTAGTTATTTTTTTCAAGAGCGAGAAACACTATTTTAATTTGGCACAAGGCTCGTGGCACAGGAAGCACAGGTCTGTACAGCCTGCCCTGCCTGTGGGCAGAGACACAGTTCATAACATGGGCTGAGCTCTCTGAAAGAAGCCAATACAGAAGCACTGATGTTTCTCACTACAACACGTAGAAACCCATTAGACTATACTTCTGCCATTCAAACTTTATCAATATTTTTTAAATTGAGAAGGCTATTTGGTGCTGTGGAGCAGGAGAGGTTAGTTGTAAGCCAGTTGGTTTTTCCCTAGGAAGAATATCCCAGCTGTATCCTCATATATCTGCCATCAACTACCAGTACTTCTGTAGAGGAATGAAGATGTTGCATATTCAAAGGAACAGGAGCATCCTTTTTAGCATCCCTTTTTAAGGGAACCTGGTGGCAAATGGAGTTTTGGAGCTGAAAAGATGGGCCCAGGAATGGTGCTGCAGATGTAGATGATGGTGATGAGAAGAGAAGTAGCTAAATGGCTGATACACAACCAGGATTCAGCTTCTAAAGCAGCAGGGGCTTCCCTGTTAGGGAAGTTTTTCAAGCCATGTGAAACACATTCACAGTCCACAGCTGGACTGAATGGTCAGAAATCACACATTGCTGTATATACAATTATTATATACAATTGTATTATACAATGCTGCTGATGCAGCATTTTCCATAGGTTTGATAGGACTGGAGGAATGTATCCTGTGCATGTTCTTTGGCTTTTGCAAACTTCTTTATCCCACCCCTCAAGAAAATCAATGTCATTACCCACGGACCTGGGAATGGAGATGAAATTGTTGAAACCATGGTTAGAGATACAGCTCCTAAACACCTCTCCTGTCCTACAGGGAGTGCTGCTGTTCCTTGGAGGAGCTCACGTTACCCATCGCATGGGGGATCTGCACAGGGGATGGTTCAGAGGGGTTGCATCAAATTTTGTGCTCATTTGTGCCAATGCTCATTTGCCAGAAAGAGATAAAAAACCAAACAGCCTCAGTAATCAGCAAACAGGAGTCCTCCTTGGGAAAGAGGTGGGATGCTGTGGCCATAATGTCACCCTGTGGAAGCAGGCTGTGAGAGGTGCAACCCAGCCATTGTGTTGATGTCGTTGGGGAGGGGGGATAATGGGAGAAAAATTAAGGCAAGCTAAAGGCTGAGTGACCTGGTGACTTCCCTGTTTTGTCTTGAGAGCTGACAAAAGAATTCCTGGCCTGCCCAGGGGCTCCTCGCTTCCTCTGTGCAGTGCTTTCCAGCTCTGCTTGAGTTCCCACATCACCCAAGGACATCTGTACAGGTTATTTCTCATGCTTCCTCTGAACAGTGCTCAGCAAAAATGCTCTGATTCAGCAAAGTACATACAGCCGTGTCCATAAATCCCATTTATTTCAGTGTGACATAAGCAAGTGTTTAAGTGGCTTACTGTATCGGGGCTGAAATGAAAACCCGTCTCCTATGGTCCTTAAGTCCATTTACAACATCAAGCAATAACTCTCAGGTGAACTTTAAAGCTGGGAACACCACATCTTAACCTTAAAACACTTGGTGTTTGAGCCATGCAGTTAGAATTAAATCTAATTCCAAGGCTGCATTTTAAGCCAAGCAGGGTACTACCTGGCAGACGCCTAAATCACAGCTTGGAGAGGCCTGATTTCAGTTATATCCTGAGATAAGAAACGTCCTTTCCTGGACAGGCTGGCTTCCTCACTAGAATGGAGGTTGTGCTGGTTTATGTCACGTATTGTTTTCTTTCTTCAAAATAATACAGATCTCAATCTTTTCAAACACAAAGGGAAGCAGAACATCTCGAGCCTTCCCTGCCTTCTGAGATGTTGATGTTGAGAGGGCAATCCCAATGCACACTTTGCACTATGTTGGACCCTCTCAACCTTGTAACTCATTCTGTTCCCTTTCTTGCCTAGTAGAAAAATAATTAGCCAGCTTAAAAATAAATCAGCTTCCAATCATAATCCCCAGTGTTTACAAGGCAGGAATGGAGAGTGTAGAAGCTTTGAGATTGTTGGGCAGAGCATCCCCTGAGCTCTGGAGCTGAGGCTGACTGTAGGGAGGTGACAAGAGTTTTCAGTATTATTTATTATCTTAGTCTAAAGGATTGACTAGACACAGATATTATAAACCACACAGATTTGCAACTCTTTCTGTGCTAAGAAGATGTGTGCCTTGATAAGCCTTCACTAAGCCAGGCAGTTATTCAGGTGATTCAATGTGGACACCTGCTCTGGGTCAATGTTTTGAGGTCAAGAACATGCCAGAGCTCTTAAAATCTTGCTTTGAACTGGAATCCTGTAGCTATGTCCTCCTATGACCTGGGAGGCCTGTGTTGCTCTTACACCCTTTTTGCATGTGCAGCTGCTTGTGCCCAGCAACGGGTAAGGGCTGCGCAGGGAATAAATAATAAATAAAGAATTGTGCAATTGAGGCAGCCCAGCTGCTCCCTCTCCCACCAGCTCAGGGTGTGCCTTGCAGTCAGTGCTTTCGTGCAGATGAGTTTTAATTGAGTCAGGGAATGGGGCCCTGAGATGCTGCTCCTCATTAATTTGTGACTTTTTTGCAGAGCAACCCCCCAAGCAATTTGCAATGAGCATTAAGGAACATCTTTAAGCACAGTGAAACCCTTTGACCCATATGGAACCACTGCAACCAGAGGGTTGCTAGGGCAGCCTGTGGGCTGTGTGCACACTATGGACCTTGGGGCTATTAATCCACACTGTGTTGTTGATGTCTATGCCAAAGTAATGCCCAAAGGCTTCACCAAAAAAACAGCAAATAATAAGCCCCCCTCATGCCTATGTTAACAAGACAACAATTAGATAATCTTCCTTGCTGCCAACTTCTTAGTCAAAACCCCAGATAACTTGCCCAATATGTAAACTTCTGAGCTCAGATACACTGTGTTAAGGCCATCTTTATTGTTTTGTTTCATTTCTTCCCCCATGGTGAACTCATTTTCTAGGTAATCACTTTAAGGAAAGTTCTGTAGTTTCATCCCATGTTTACACATTACATACAAGGGCTATGATCCATTATTTGGGTTGCCAATCCTTAATGCAGTCCAGATAAATAAATGTCAATGGCAGAACTAAAATGGGATGCTCAGAGGGGAAGAGGATAAAGGATCTTTGGCTTCTTTGTACAAGGACAAGCAGTGCAGTGCTTCATCCACTTTTGAGCACAGAAAACCAGGATATGTCCTGGGAGGGTCTCACTTCCCCTGGAAGAGCTCTGCATTTATTCTGTTGGCTATGCACAAATGACATACAATGGTTGAAAAGAAAAGGATCTAAATTACCTTACAGGGCAATCCTTTACCAGTGTTGAACTGCACTAAGTCACAACAACCTCTCTGTGGGGACACTTGGTCACCTTGTTCATTCCCTACTACATAATGCAGCAAGCACCATGAGTCATCCTCATGACAAAGACCATGTGGCTCTAAAGTACATAGCAATAGATTATTACTATTATTTTTCCCCAAAATGTTAGAATGTCTGTAAATCTCTCCTTCGTCTGACTTTTAATTCCTTGTAAACATACATAAAAATGTAATTTTTGTACGGTTTCACACTTCAGACATGGCATATTTTCAGCAAACTGTTCCAGATATCACTCATTTGTGCATGCAGACAGGGTGGTAATTACATGAGAGCATCCAAGACTTCTTGAAAAATATTTGCAGAGCATATCATTTAGTTATAGAGTTATAGATGAGAACAGGACAATTTATTTGATACTGAAACAAGTGTGATTTGCTGGAGAAAGAAAAAAAAAATCAATGTAGGTTCATAGGAAGATGACCAAAGTGACCCGAGGCAGTGAAAGCAACAGTATTCATGAAATATGTTTAAAGGATAAATTAAGATTTAAGGCTCAAAGTGTCCTTTTAGCACTCCTTAAGTGTTTTTTATCTACTGTAGCACTAAGCATTGGGACGTGTGAGTGTTGATTGCCCTGATCAATGGAGCTAAGGCACTGGGCAGTGCACAGAGCGGGTCACTAGATAGCACTGAGCACTGCTCTATATAACACATAATAGAAAATACACTTATGTTAATCTGTGCACAGAAGTGTGTTGGGTCATTTTGGTTTGTTTGCTTGTTTATTTATTTACTTTTTTTTTTTCTTCTTGTTTTGAATAACTCTCTCACAACTGATATGCTTCCAGTGGAAAAAATATGTCACCGGGTTGTTTCCAGCCACTGCTCATCAGTGGGTTTGACACAGATTTGATTTAGAGAGCCAGGGCTGTGGCTGGTGCCAGGCTGGGCAGCTGCCAGGGGTTCTGCCCGAGCTGAAGCAGCTCACAGAGTCCTCACTGGGTGGACATCACCCCCCAACAGGGTTTCACGGGGAGGACAGGGAGAGATGCAGAGTATATTCAGATGACAAGCAGCTGACTAATCCTCAGAGATGCAGGTGTTTGGGTGGGGGTTTTTTGGTGGGTTTTTTTTGTTTGTTTGGGGTTTGGTTTTTTTGTTTTTTGTTTTTTAAACAGGGCATGCAGAAGTCTGGTTTAACCATTTCTGCTCCTGCTTTGTTGAGGGGCACACCTTATACTGAGCAGTGCAGAGCTGAGGCCACAGGACTGGGACGTTTCCCATGGGCTCTTTCTGCACACCACATGGGTGAGGAACACCAAGGAGTCCTACCTGCCTTACCTTGTCCTGATAGCTCCTAATGCTTAGCACCAGCTCTACTCTGGTGTCAGGCAGGGAAAACTGCCTCCAGGGGACAGCATGGGCTTTAGTACTCCTTTTAGTACATCCACCTTCTGGCTAATGCCAGGATTTTGCATCACCTGCATCAAGAGCTCTTTGGTTATAGGTGCAGCAAGACCAGGTCCTGTCTGCATCAGGACACTTCACAACATAATTAACATGGACATCCTGTGACCTCTGCACAGGAGGAGCCTCTTTGCACCAGATGCCTTTGTCTTCTAAGAGCTAGGAAAGGATGTTCCTTTCTGGAAGAAGACCCAGCAGCTCTTTAATCCTGTGCAGAATTGATGTAGAAGAGTTAAGGATGGGAAGAGAAGAGACAAGAGCCTGATGCAATGTCTGCAAACTCAGCAGCTGGAGCTGATACCTCTGAGCCCTAAGCTCCTAGGATTTGTTACCCATCTTGAAGAAGCCTTCTGCCACGTAGGCAACTGGCTGTGCCTGCAGGAGGGGACTGAGAAAGCAAGGACACAGCTCAGCACCTTTAGATTCACAGGTTTCCCCCAGAATCACCTACAGTACTCTCAGAGCATTTCACCTTCCACGGTGCAATTCAAAGGCAAAGCAGACTCAGTGCTTCCCTCCAGCTCCCCCCTGGTCTCAGTGAGGCACAAGTTCCCCCCATTCCCACCACATCCTGAAGCACAAGCCCTGGTGACACCTTCAGTGGCTTCGAAGCATGGAGGGGAGCTCAGATCACTTCAGACAGTGAAAGCTTTTTTTGAAGTTTTTTGGTCTTCCCAGGTCAGAATTGCAGAAGGCAGTGGAAGTGATTTTCCATTTTTATTTTCCAGCATGCTTCCACTCTGGGGTGTGTGTATGTGCACAAAGAAAGCACTGTATCTGATTACATGTCCCCTAAATCATCTATGTCCCCTTGAGTGCCCCACTTCACTGGGAAATGAGGATGTCTGGTGGTCCACAGGCACATACATGGTAGCCACGTGTTGAGATGATGGGCACCTTCACAAAACCAGAGCTGGGGACAGCCAGGGGAGATACTCTCCATGCACAGCAAGGACAAATCTGTTTTTAAAGGTGGAAAGAGCTCCATCCACATTCCCCTCTCTAGGGTAGGGGCCATGTTTGATGTGACAATTGATGTGACAGGTTGTCCTGCACAAACCCAGTGTGAAAGCAGCAGGGTCACCCCGTGGCTGCTCCTCTATCTGTAAAGCACTTCCCAGCATGAAATATTCCAGCTGGGATGGACGGGATGCCAACAGTGCTTGCAGCATGTGTGGTTCCACACGGTCAGGAAACCCAAACAAGGGTGGATTTATTTTGATTGGGAGATCTGGGAACTTCTAAGAAGAAAAGAAAATAATAAAATAATCTAAGCACAGAGCCTGAGCTGTGCAGGTTGGCAAGCCCAAGAGCTGTTGCCAAAATGTTACCTGTTACATGTGGTACCCGTGTACACACAAAGGATTTCTGTAGCCAAAAGGGGAATATCAACCTTTTTTCAGTTTTCAGCTTTTGAGGAGATTGTCAGTGGACACTTTCACAGCAGCTTCAAGTAAAAAAGGCTTATTTTGCCTCCCTTTTTGTGCCCTCACAGACTTTTCCTAAAGATTACTACACTGGATCATGCCATATCCCACCAGTGCAGACAGGGTGAAAAGGACATTTTCCCACCCACTACCAATCTTTTCTTGATGGTGGGGACACAGCAATGGTTTAACACCATATGAAAAGGTCACACCACAGCTCAGGACAGAGCAGAAGGAAGGTGTATCTGCTAGGAAAGGAGCCAGAGGAGGTTGTAAACAGGAATATCATTTACTGCACTGGAAATTAGATGTTCCCTGCTCCTCTGGCCCCCACTGTGCTTCACAGCTGGGCAAGGGCTGACGTCCCACCCCATGGGGATGCTCCTTATGTATCTGGCACCATGCAGGGAGGTACAGAGCAGTATAGCATAGCCATGAAGCAGGGATGCACTGGGAAAGTAAGGAACCTCAGGCTTTTCTGCTTATTTTGGAAGGCAGCCTACTAGAGACTTCAGGTTGCCACTGACCCACGAGTAGGAGGAGTGCAAAGGTGACTTGGAGCAGAGTCAGGGAGGATCAAACCTTACATGCTTGTGATTCACCAAAAAGAAAATGCTCCCAGAAACTCAGAGCTGATCAAATGTCTGGCTGGGGCACCTGTACAGTGTCAGATCAGAAAGAAAAGCAGTCAAGGTAATTTTTGATTTTTAATGGGTTTCATCTACAGAGCAGAAGACAGGGACTCCAACTCATTGTGCATCCTCAGAAAACGATTTGTGGCTTTCTAGGAGAGGGAATCCATACTAAGATTTAAAAGACGGCTTGGAATTCAGTTGTTAAAAGTCTGAGAGAAGTATCAAGGGATGCAGTCAGCTGCAGTGGTCCCCAAGGCCACACTGTGCAAACCTCTGCTGGCTTAGTATAGCCTGAGAGAGACTGGGACAAACTGGCATTTGGAGCTGGAGGTGTCTTGCAAGCAATTCAGCTGCAGCTTAGCCTTGTCAGACCTTGCTGCCTGCTAAGCCCTGCTTGCACTGGGTCTACAGGACAACCAGAACATCCAGCCCCTGGAAAGGGTGAGCCAGCATGAGCCAGCAAAGGATGGCTGGAGATTGACACTGCCAAGTGACCTTGGGCTCCAGCTCTGCACACAAGCACACCCCATCCTACGATGAATCTTGAGGACCCTGGGGTACCACTGTCACCTGCTCTCATGGGTCACCCCTCAGCACTGCCTCCCCCAGCTAAAAGGAGATTGTGACTGCAGCACAGAGAACCAGGAGTACTGACCTCCTCAGCCCTCAGTTTTGAGGGGAAGACACCTAAGGTCCCTGATAGCATGGCCCCATGCCTGAGAACAGCCTTTTCTCATCCCAAAGATCCAGCCTGCTCCTGCTTAGCTTGCACAAAGTGGGTGACACTGCCTGACTGCACCTTTGGGGTACTAAGCACTGACCCCAAATGTAGTTGCTGTTGGATCAACACATTCCTCTTACACCTCCCCTCTGTGCCTCACCCCTCTCACATTGCATGACCCTTGCCTCTCCTAAACATCCTACCACACTGGGACTTCAGACTTCAGTCACCTCAAAGCCCCTTTCAAATTCTCCCTAGCACAGCTTTTTCTCCCTCATTTTATGTCACACAGTTTTACTTTGCCTTTGCTATCTGTTAAGCTGCATTCAGACCTTCTGCTGTTATTCATAAGCAAGCAACAGTAGCAACAAAGGGGATATGCATGACTGTAATTACCTGTGATCCATGGGACTAGGCTCCCTGACTTGGGAAGTCTTTCTCAGTCTTATGTCCCTGCTAAAAACACCCAGCACACTAACCAAAGCTCTTGGCTAAACAATGTGATATGATCCCTACAGAAGATGCTCCCTGTGCCAAGAGATGCTGCATTGCTCTGTGGTCCTGAGTGACCCAGTGCTCTGACCACAGGTATCACCAAATATTGACTTGCATTTTAAATACAATAATCAGCTCAGATACACACAGCAGTAGGACTGTCAAAAAACATGAGAAACAGGGAGCTTCCCCAGTGGGTTGTGAGTGGCTGAGTAGTGTATCTATGCTGAAATGATGGCACAGATCCCATATTTCTAGCCGGGGTGTTCAAACTAAAAAAACACCTAAGAACAAAATGTTTATCTTATGTGATCCCCACTGCAGGAACTGATTTGGATAGGGCCACTCGCAGCACCAGGGATGACCAACACCAGCTCATTGTCTCCTTCAGCCTGCTCAGTCTTTAGAGACACAGCTGACCTTCACAGGATCACAGAATGTTAGGGGGTGGAAGGGACCTTAAAAGATCATCCAGCCCAACCCCCCTGCCAGAGCAGGGTCACCTAGAGTAGGTCACACAGGAACACATCCAGGAGGGTTTTGAATGCCTCCAGAGAAAGAGATTCCACAGTCTCACTGGGCAGCCTGTTTCACATGTCTCCAGAAAAAAGAGATTCCACAGCCCCACTGGGAAGCCTGTTCCAGTGCTCTGTCACTCTCACAGTGAAAAAGCTTTTCCTTACATTTACATGAAACCTTCTATGGTCCAGCTTGCACCCATTATACCTTATCCTATTGTTGGACATCACTGAGAAAAGCCTGGGTCCATCCTACTTGCCCTTTATATATTTAGAAGCATTAATGAGGTCGATGCGAGGTGGTATTGAGACTGCAGACCCCTCAAATTATCCCCTCTCATAACAAGAAGTGACATCTCCTTCTGCACAGCCCCCTTGCTCAGTGGCACTGTGGGGCTGTGGAAACTCCCTCCTGAGGCACCATCCCCACTTGACACTGGAACTTAAAACCGCCTTAAAAGACACCAGTACGTGGAAGAAGACAAGATACCAGACACTTGTGTCAGGAACGTCAAGACAAGCAGCTCTGAGCCACCAACCCGAGCTGGTGCACCATCACCCGGCCAGGGTCAGCATCGCGGGTTCAAGTCAGTGTGCAGGCAGCTGTGTGGGCAGCAGCCGGACCCCTGCCACCTCCGCAAGGAGAGAGGGGAACAATCTGATAGTTTGAGCTCTATCGAGATTTCCCTGGTGCCTGGCAGGAGATTTTAGGCAGAGAAAATGGCACAGACACCCAGCCCAGTAACAGAGCGCTCCGTGCGTGGGTAGGGGACGGTCAGCAAACCCCAGGGGCCGATCTAGTCCGAGACACTCCGGGATCCAGATGGCCCTGGGCAGAGTCAGGATTTCACCTCTCTCGGTACCCGAGGCACCGGGAAAGCCCAGCTCAGCCGTGCCCGCCAAGTGCGGAGCGCAGGCGGAGGCACCACACCCCCTTCCCGGCGGAAAAGGCGAGCGGTGCCGGGCTTTTTGTTCAGGACAAGGCTTCAAAATCCCAAACCAAACCAAGGAGCTGAGAGTTCAGCTTTCCCTGCGCCCTAGCTTGCCTGGGAGAGGAGATTTCCTCGCTCGCTCCCGCATCTGTGCATGTTGCATTGCTAAACCGCTGCCAGGGCTATTATTAGAAACAATTGTCTCTCCTGGAAATTTTACATAGAAGCTTGAAACAACTTTTCTCATGCCTCCCCCCTCCCCAGCAGCGAGAGGGCTAACAATGCGACCGAGAAACCCTCCTTATGCAGAGCATGTCTGCAAGGCATGCAGATCCACCCAGCCAAGCACAGTTTGGAAACAGAGATATTTATGTATCTTTCCCACCCTGGGTCTGTAGCAACTTTTCTTGTCCTGCTTTAGGAAAAGGGGCACAGAGGACAGGAAAAACAGGCCAAGGGGGTTACCCTTTGCGAAGCCCCCAGCCCTGCATTAAACTTGCTGCAGCCATTTGGAAGGGAAGGAGCAGTCCATCTTAGCGGTCAGTGGGGACAGGCATCGACATTACTGGGGCGGGGGGCGACGGGGAGAGGGGGGGAAGAAATCACAGCACCAGCTTCTCTCCCCCACACCCTCTCCTTCCCTCTAGTGCAGAAAAAACAGACGCCGAGATCGTCTCCCTTACTCGCCCACCAAATTCAGGGGATTGGGTGGAGGCTTTTTGGTTGTTTGTCTTTTTTTTTTTTTTTTTTGAGGGGTGGGGGGAAGGATAGGGACAGCAGCTGCTGCCCACATTTGTCTCTGAGATAAATGGAGGGAGGGGGGCGTGGAGCAGCCCGCACACTGCGGCTGGGCTCTCCCCGCGGGGCCGGGGCTGGAAGGGGAGCCCCGGCCCTCCTTCCCTCCCCTCGGCAGACAAAGACCCCGTTACCTTTTCCCGCTCTCTCGGCGGCTCCGGTGGCCCCTCAGCTCCAAGCCCAGGACGAGAGCATCTCCCTCGGCTGCACCAGCCTGGCCAGGCCTCGGCTCTACGGCACCGCATCCATCGCCCGCCGCTTCGCCGGGGGATGCGCGGGGCCGGCTCGGCCCTTCCCTTCGCTCCCGGCCGGCTCCCCGGGCGATCCTAGGGCGGTCCCATGCTCTGTGCCGGGATGCTGTAACGCTCCTTTTCCCTCTTCTTTTACCCTTTCCCCGCCTGCCGGCCCCCGGCGCCCGGCTCCTGCGCGGCCGCTGCCGCGCTGCGAGGCTGGAGCCGGGGAGGGAGGAGGAGGAGGGGGAAGGAGGAGGAAGGAGGGAGGAGGGCAGCGAGCAGCAGTTGGCGCTGGGTCATGTGAAACAGATGAACCCGGCTCGGGCCTGCCAACATCTGGGCTCCTCCTCGGCTCTGGGAGAAGGATGAAGGAATGGAGGGATGGAGGGAGGAAGCTTTGGGGGCATTCACCCCCTCTCGCCCCACGCCCGCACACCTGGAGGTGATAAAGGAGAGGGGAGAGAGCAGCAGGGATGCTCCCAGTGCTCACACAGCCCCGGCAGGGAGGAAGAGAAGGGCAGCAGGGACCTCCGGGCACCCATGGAGCTAGGCAGAGCAGCTCCTGCTAGACTGAAGCCCTGGGGGGCACCTTGCCTTCTCCTGGTGATTTTCCCTCCCGCTTGTGATGGTGTAAAAGTGCACCCACTAGCAGAGGATGCTGCCAGGCGATAAAGCATCTTTACAGACTACATTAGCAGTAGCTCTTGTTCAATGTTATTACTATTAATAATTAGATCAGTCAAGAATATGTACGGACCCCTCTGAAAGTGCTTATTTTTTGCTTTAAACCAGTGCAGTACAAAGCACCAGTGCCACAACACCTGGGGTTAGAGCTGATTTGCCTTCCTGTCAGAATTTTCTTTTGGGGGCTGGGGTTATTCCCACCAGGTAAAACCCTGAGGTTGCTGTTGTGCCACGCTCAGGCATAGGCTTCCCAGAAAGAGAATTGCTGTGGGAGGGAGGTGAGACTTCTCCTTCATTTGTTTTCAGTGGCCCCTGCCCACGAGTTTGCTCATGGTGAGGATGGAGCTGACTTCACACAGGATCTCAGAAATTTCCTATTTGCCCCATAGGAAAATGACAAAGTCTCTCTCCCAGCAAGGTGGTGGTGAGTGAGCTGTATGTGTGGTTGTAGCAAGGGGTGTTTCTGGGTTTGATCTGCTGTGAAACTGCAAGCCAAGCCCAGGTCAGCATGGAAATGCCACAAACCTTGATGTTGTCTCCTCTGCAATGGGCTTCAGGGGGCAGTGGGCTGCAAAATGCTTTCAGGTACAACAACCAAATACAAGAGCATGAGCGCAGTTCCCTCTGCTGCCTTTAAGGGCACAGACATTAGAAAAACAGAGCTGGGTACATAGCCACAAGCAGGCTCACCCATCCAGCATGCTCCACCCGTGGGAATAGCTTTGATTAAGGGGATAAATATAGAGGTAGCTCTGGCCTCTGGCTGCTGAGGGTTAAGAGCAAGAGGCTGAGGTGACCCATCTGTGCCCTGGGGACTATCCCAAGATCAGGACACAGTGACAAGAGGCAGCAAAGGTCACTATCTCTGCCCCAGGAAAAACAGTGGGATCATGGCTACATTGCAAGGGTAAAGCTTGGAGTGTTCTGGGCACATCTAATCCACATCTAGATCAGGCCACTGAAGGATCCCCAAGGGCTAAACCACCAAAACACAAACTTCAAAACCTCATGGAATTTTAGACATATAATCTAAGAGAGGGCTAAAACTTCAAGTTGCCTCCTAAATGCTGTTTTGCTCTTTTCCTTCCACAAAAGTCACAACATATCTCAAGCAGGTTCTGCCATCTTCAGTGGTGATGGTGAAGAAAACCATTCCAACCCCAGACACAGCTCAGCCCTGTTCCTGAAACTTGCTCAGGACTCTCAACAAAAAATCACCTTCCCAGACTGTCTTTCACTAAAACAGGAGGTGAAGATGCTTCAAAGATGCACTCACCATGCAGATTCCTGCTTGTGCTTGTTGCTCTACAGGAATATGCCAAGGAAATGGACTTTAACCTTAAGGCAGGAATATCTTTCATGTTAGCAAAGCCCCAAGGCAATCTCCCCACCCATGGCTGCATGGCACATGTTGCCTTTGGAGGTAACTCATCCTCCCCTGGCAGGATCTGCCTCCAAACCCAGAGCAGAGCCAGGGTGTGGTGCAGCATTATTCAGCTGGTGATAATAGAGCTCTGTGGTGGGTTAAAGAAACAGCAACAGAGCTTGGAAACTTCTAGTTGGAAAGCAATTTGTTTCATGCATAGCAGCAAAAACTGGAAAGCAAGGCTTGCTCTGCCCAGAAATGCAATTTTCAGCTTTCAGTTCAGGAGTGGGCACCTTCATGGACTTAGACTGAATTTAGAGCTCTCCACAATAGTCTGGTCTCTGCCTTTGGCACAAAGCCTGGATAAGCAGACATGGGTTTTGGACTGGTCAGGAGATAGCAAGAAAGCATCCTTTCTCATGCCCCATGAGAAGCTGGAATTGTCTCTGAGAGGTCCCCAAGGAGCATCCCATCACTGCTTGATTCTAATGGTGTTTTTCAGCACCTTTGGGACATCAGTTGGTTTATGTCACAAGGAGGGGCCTGAGTCACAGACCAATTGACTGACAGGTGTCATGCCAGGGAACCTCTCTGGGGTTGAAATAGATGGGAAGCTCCTTAGTTTCCCAGGTTCAATGGCTCAACACCTCCATATCCTTTAAGAGTTCTCATGCAGAAAGTGAGGCTGGATCATCACATTTATGAAATGGCAAGGTGTATCCTCCTCAGATTCCTTGCAAGGATTTACCCTTCCTGCCCATCCAGGACAACATGCACAACACTCTTCCTAAAGGAAGTTTGATATGATTTGGTACAAGGGGGTTAAAATTTCCTGCAATGGTGGGAGATATTTCTGCTACAAACAATATATATAATAATAATAAAAAAAGTTACTCATATGAGTGAAGGTAACACTATCTAGGTACCCAATGGAGCTAACAAAGAACTTAGAAATGGGGACTGATTCTTAGAATGTGGAAAGACAGCAGACCATTGGCCCTGCCAAGAGCTGATTATGAAAGCCCAACCAGAAAGAGCTGGTTTTCTCCAGAACTGGACAAAGAATTTGCTCCAACTCAATCTCTGCAGTTTCTTGCACAAGTCCTTCCTAGAAAACCTGTGGCCAGCCCTGAATTGATGCCCTGGTAGCAGGGTGATACCCTGAGGTACGAGCACAGCAGGGTGGAAGAGAGGGTCTGTGGAGGGTACAGAGTAACTTCTGCAGGCTATTTGGGGTCTGTCAGTAGAGGGGAACAGAAGTTCTCAGAGTGGCTGTAGACATCAGCAATAAGAAAACCTACCCAGGGTTGAAGAGTGAGACAAGGGGGAGATGATGCTTTTGGGCATCTTTCTTCCCATCCTTGCCCATTTCGGTGAGATGGGGCAGCAGGGGATGTGAAAGGGCCTCCTGAAAGAAGAGCAAATGTTGTCTGCAGTATCAGGGTGCAGTGACCTGAGCCCTGCAGCTCTCTGATGGTGTTGGGGAGAGCTGCCAGCCTGGTGTCACAGCTCTGCAAACACACAAGTGGGGCTGTTTGAGGTGTGGAAAATCAAACTGATAAACTGATAAACCATGGGGTAGGGGTACACTGCTGGGCATGCAGCCTGCTGTGTCCAGTAGCAGCTATGAGACCACCAGGTCTGGGACCAGTAGCTCAAGGAGGACACTGAAGCCTGACAGAGCATTGCAGTGCATGCAGGACTTGCTGCTGGCTCAGTGAAATGGCTGCTGATGCTTCCACCACCTTGGTTGCAGTCCACAGGAGGATGGCTGCAGGGCAGTGCAATGGCAAAAGCAATACCTTGTGTCTCCCAGAGTTTGCTCTCTCTCCCCTTCTTCCTTTCCCAGACACTCTGTGATTCAGATTGCCTCAATAGCCTCCTTTCAGGAAAAAAATAAAAAAAAGCAATTGCCTGCTGAACATTCCTCTCTTATAATTATATAATTCAGCAGTGGTAGCAAGAGGTCTTTCCTGCAAGGAGCTCTATAATTTCACAAGGTCTCTGGAATTATCAATACCCAACCAACATGGCCTGGAAGCAAAAATTCAGTCCAGGGGCAGCAAAGCTGCTGTCATAGCAGTGATGAGAAGCAGGTGATAGCTGTGTTTCTTCCAGGCTGGTTTGTATCATGGCAAGTCCCAAAAAGAGACCAGTAACCCAAATATTTAACTTGACATACACAGAGGGAAGCCTCCAGCAAGCAGATGCTTCTGCTCCAAAATAATAAAATGCTGATTCCTTTTTATTGGTTCCTGATAACAAAGCAAAGGAAGAAACACCATGGCCTTGTGCTGGCAAACTGTTGTTGATAATTCATTTCCACTCCTGTTAGCAAAGATTAAAGCATCAAAATACTTTACAGGGAACGTGGTGGTAGGGCTGTGGGTGCCATCAAAATGTGCGAGATGTTACATGAACATTTCTGGTATTTTCAGAAAAACTTAATGAATATTGTCTATCCCAGAACTGCATTAATTAGCACTAACAGTTTGGAGGAGATGTCATGTCATGAAGGAATATTCACACTTACTTGATGAGCTGCATCCATAAGTGGTGCAGTGCTTCGCAGAAGTCAGTGTTATTTCCCCTCTAACTGGTGAGGGAAATGCTTTCAAAGAATATTTAGGATTTGCTGGATGTATCTAACTACCCAGCTCCCTGTGGGAGGTGTTTAAGGGCCTAAGTCCTGTTGATTGCAAAATTCAGAACTCGTAATATTAGAGTGGCAGTAGAAGATTAAAAAGACCCAAAACTTTAAAAGCAACATGGATCTATATAACTTTGGAACTGAAATCCATTTTCAGAGATGATACAATCTGTTGGGCACAGGAGAATCTCACTGTGAATCAATGCACTCTAATCATAGCAAGGGTCAGTCTGGAAAATCAGGTGTCAGGTCAATTCATGTGGTTCCTCTGAAATTCATGGTATAGAATGGTCTGGTCTGCACATGAGCTATGATGTATGTTGGCTGTAGAGGAAGCAAAGGCTGAGGTTGAGGCTTTTCAGCTGAAACATGGTATCCTCCATGCACTGAATATGTCTTGGTGCTGGGAAGTAGAAAAGGGATTGATGTGACCCAATTGATCACTCAGCCTGCCCTCAGCTGCCTTCATGGACCAGACCATGGAAGAGAGAGATGGAGGCTTGTGTGTACCACTTCCAAACCTGTCCCCATCCTGCATTTTCCCTATAGACCAGGTTGGGATGAATTGTGACCTTGAGATAACTAATGCTGAGAACTTCAGAAACCAGGAGGAAGCCACTGGGATCTCATTCAGAAAAGTAAAATGAAATTACATGTAACTGGATTGGGAGCACATGTAGTGTTGCATGTGCAATACCAACCAGTGCAGAGCACTTCAAACTGGGAAGATCTCCAAGGTTATTGAGTGAACCACAAGATGTTTCTAGTTAAGCCTTCCACAGAAACCTTCACTTCTGAGATGCTCTGTGGGTGTTGTTTCCCAGGCCATGCATTCATTAGTTTCCAGGACAATCCCTTAAGTAACTGGGGCACAAAAGGAGTGGGGGGAGGGAGAAGCAGGACTTTTAGCTTTGGACAAAATAAGCCTCCAGGACATCTGATTAATTTTCACAGAGACTCTACTTAAAGGATCTCAGCTGAAGAGGGAAGTAAGCAGACCTTGGTGTTCCTAAAGGGCTGGGGCAATAAATCCTCCTTTCATTAGGCGAAGAAACCCCATGCTGGCAGGATTACTGTTGAGGAAAACGAAGCTTGCTCTTCATGAGGCAACTGAAATGGATGGTGGGGATCAAAACAACTCCAGCTGGTTGGTGCTATGAGCTGTGGGCTGGCAAATCCTGCCTGATGCCTCCAGCTTCAGCCTGGGGCTGGTGCAGAGAGGGACAAGGATCACGTTTAAGTTGTCTGTGTCCCAGTTAGCTCCAGGTAATCCTGGCATCCAAGAGACCAAACAAAGGGAACAGCTGAAGGCTGGATGAGGGAATAAAGATGAGCCAGTCGTGCCAGCAGCTCTGCCTGGGTGATCCCAGGTGGAGTTGTGGTGGGGTAAGGAGCTATTCCTGCAGTTCTGCCCACTTTGCATCCATGTGGGGCTGGGAGAGAGGGGAAGAAAGAAGGAAATCTTCCCAATGGAAAGTGCTGGGAGACATCTCTGTCTTTGCAGGAGGAATAGGAGTGGTGAGGGGTTCTCCTCTCTGCTGAGCTCAGGTTCTCACCAATCCTTTCCACCACCCCATGGAGTGGAGGGGTCATGTGGGACCCTGCTGCCCTTTTCTTCAAAGCTGAGCAAAGCTCAGCCTCAGGGACCTCTTCCTGTTATCTGAATATTGCCATTTTCACCTGAAATGTCCTGAAAACAGAACAATGCAGGAAAGAGAGGATGTGGCAGGGCCCCCTTCCATCCATAAAATGTGCTGGGTGGTGGCAGGACTTGGAGCCACCTTTTCCCAAGGGAGAGGAAGAGCAGAGGCTGATGGAGGAGATGGGTGGTAGCAGCATGGAGGAAACTCAGAAAACACTCCTGGTGCTGGGGAAGGGCACTGTTTGGCTGGGGGAGAGCTGGTGAGATGCTTGCAGATCACTGACATGATCACATTGCAGACAGAAAAAAAAATGCAACTGCTAAGAGGAAATCTCATTCCTCCAAAGGCAAGTGAACCAACCTTGTTTATACCAGGGATCTGCTGAGTGAATGGCAAGTGAGTGAATGGCAAGAACCTGAGAGCAAGGCTGGAAAATGGTGTGATTATTCTACCCACACGGTCCTCAAATGTTGCAGTTGACCAGAGCTGGTGAAAGCCACCCAAAAGCCTTCTTGGATAAAGACAGCACAGGTGGTTGTGAAGCACATCAGCTGAGCGATCTGTGCCCAGAAATGTGCCTCCTGTTAAGCAAGTTCTGTGTGTACCTCTTGCATGGAACTACATCATGAAGTGCTTTCTTTTGCAGAGAGGGATAAAATAATTTTTGCTTGTTTAGCTTTTTGTACTGAAGTAGCCTGTGTACTTTGCATGACTTCAGATTTGAAGAATATTTTTGTAGTTTCACACTGCCTTCTACCGAGGCTTGCAAAACTTACACCACTTGGAAAAGCTTTCCATTTCAAAGGGTGCTGCATTTTGGAGAAAATCCTGAGAACATTCCAAAATGGCATTTAAATAATTATTAACAGCTTTTGCTGAATAAATTTGTAAAAAAGCAAAAGCCAGCTAGACAACGCTTTCAATACCTCACTGCAACATTAAAAAGGGGGCTCATGAGATACTAAAGTGGCACAGCAAAATGACAATTTTAGCAATTGAAAGAAAAAATTATGTAAGCTTACTTTGCAATTTCTGTTACTTTTCAGTCATAATTTTGATTTCTCAAAATCTTTGTCCCTGCTCTGTTGCTTGCCCACAAAACAAAACCAGGGAAACCTCCTGGCTGTAGTAGGAAATAACTGTTCTAACCAAAGCTCTGGTAGGGCTTAGTCATGGGCAGGTGTGTGGTTTCTAAAGTAACCCTTGCTTCTTATTGAAAGTTTCCACTATCTCTGTGATGCAAGATCATTACCTTAGTTGAGCAGATGGGAAAATGGAGTCAGAGAGGGATCAATTTACCTGGGTAAGATTCCATACCAAACTGGAGAGAGACCAAGGAATAAATTGCAAACCTCGGGACACCAAAGCCTTTGTGCTAACCTGAGACCCTTCTTCCCCAGCTAATGAATCAGTAATTAACAAAGGCCGCTTCATTTCTGACAGTTTAATTGGTGATTTCTACTTTACACTTCAGTTAATTTTGGCTTTTTAATCTTTATAAGGCAAAGACAGGAAGCAAACAGAAAACAAATCTTGGAATAAGGAAGCTCTTGTGTCAGAAGTACAACGAACAGATCTTATTTGCCAGAAAGTATTTATCTGACCAGTAATGTTTGCATTTAGGCCCAGTCAATTGCTTTAATAACAAACACCCAAATTACATTTAATATGAAAACATTTAAAATGGACTCAGCATCTTCTAAATAAACACTGCCAGAGCTGAAGGCTCAGTGTTACTTGATTTAGTGTTTAACTTGAGTCTAATTGCTGAGTATCTGACATCTCCGGGAGCAGGAGCTTCTATTACTCATCTGAACACAATTTCATTTCATTACTGAAGCACACCAGGAATAAAACTCCTGGTACCCTGTCCGGGGCACTCACCACAAGATTACCTCAGCTAAGGAGATTGAAGTCCTTTTGATTAATTCACTCCATAAAGGTTGCTCATTTCCCCTCTGTACACGGTGGTGGCCTGGTTTCTGAGCACAGTTTGCTCCAAGCAATGTCTCTGCCAAGTCCAGCTGTGCTTGTACAGGGTCACATAGACCCAGAGCTGCTGGAGACCAGCCCTGAAAAGAGCAGGAGAGCCTGGAAGTGGCCCATCCATGGGACTGAGCAGTCCTTGCTGGCTGTTAGTTGGGATGGGATTGGTCTTGGGTAGCAATGCCTGCTTTGAGGACTCTGTGTCTGTCCCTATGGCTGTAATGGACACATGTGAGACTGTGTGATAAATGGAACTGATATTTTCTGCACAAAAAATAAAGATATGAGAAGCTCAGATTTATGCATCCTGAGGGTGATCTGAAACCACAGAGCCCTCTGCATGGGAAGTGTGGAGGTTTTACCTTCCAGCTGTGATAGCTTCAGCAACAGCCCCCTGACTCAGCTTCTCATTCCCTGCTCCATTTTTGCTGGAAAGGTTGGAGATCAGGCAGTGCACTGATTCCTGAAAGATCAGCATAAAGCATCCAGTCCCCCTTTTGAGAACAGCTCTGACCTGGTTGGCACTACCTCCGAGCTAGGATTTGCTGCCAATATGTGGGACTTGAACCATAGCACCTTTTCCCCTCAACCACCTTGACTCCTGGAAATGTCAGAAGATATTTTGTCTCTGAAGACTCATCAACCCCATCAGCTGCTCAACCACCAGCAAAACCAGTGCTTGTTGGCCACTGTAATGGTAGTTTCTGCAGCTCTGTTGTGTCATTGCAGTCTTTGAGCTACAACTAGGTGCCTGTTTTTAGGAGAAGGAAGGACACCTTTGTGGTCAGGTCTATTCTCTCTCACCCATTTCTCAGTGATATTTTGCCTCATGCTCTCTCTCTATCCTCACCTATAGCCTGAATCTGATCATAACACACTTCTCTCTCTCCTAGGAGGACTGTGAAGTATAACTCCTTAAGCCCTAAGAGGTGAATATGGACTTTGAACATAACACAAAAGTCAGCTCTTGCTAAGGTGATACTTTTTACAATGACTCTTTGGTCTTTTTATTCAAAAAAAGGGGATAAATTCTATTCACACTGTCTACAGCAGCATATGTCACAGGTCAGATAGGGTACGTGGAAATTAAGACATACAGCTTAATAAACTGACTAATAAGAGACTAATACTTGGGTTTTGGCTTTGCAGGAACACTGATGGTGACTGCAATCTTAGTTTATAATGTTTTGAGTATATGAAAAATATTTTCAAATTAAGTGTATTGTAAGGGTTGTTATTAAAATGATTGAACAGGCTTAAATACAATTATGGTTGCTCAAATGCTTATTTTCAGGCTAAACAAGAATTTCCTAGCCAGTTCTTATGGGAGAAAGAGAGGAAAAAAACCCCAGTGCCCCATGGTCCTCAAGGTTTGCAATATCACTGCTGAGCTTCAGGATGCAACTAACCTGTGCCTCCAAAATAGGGACAAACAAGTGCAAGGACTTGACTGCCTCCCTACCTTATCCTTTGGACATTCAACCTTTAAGGAGGGAAAGTAATGAGAACAGAATTTCCTGTGCCTTGTCTAAAAATTCCTTGGGAGCCACCACTGGGGACGTGGACCATACCCTCACTGGTTCCACCACACCAGGGGGAGCAGGGTTTGCTCCTCTCATGGACCAGGACTTGGATGCAGTGTGGCTGGGTGGTGGCTGAACATCCCCAGGAGGCTGGGACCATCTCAGAGGGCAGGGATGCCATTTCCCAACTGCAGCCCATGTTCCTCCTCCTCATTCCAGAGGCAGCTCCTCTCTGCAGGAACAGTGACCTTACGAGCTGGGAGAGCAAGGTTGCCAAATCTCATGACAGCTGACGTGTTTCTGAAAACCTGCCCTTCTGGGCTGGTTCCAGAAGGTGAAGGAGAAGGCAGCCCAACTCCATGCATTTTATTAATTTCATTATTTTAAGGCACTTCTACTATTTTTGAGCCGTAGCACTTTTAAAAACTGAGTGTGCTTTGCTGATTAGGGTCAGGGGAATATTCTAATATATTGGTATCAACTTTTTACTATCTGATGATGAGTACCTACACATGGAAGACCTTGCCCTGGAATTTTGTAGTGCCAGTAACCAGTTTTCATATAGTTTCACTGGCCCTTGTTTCATGAGGGACTGCTGTGCTTGGAAGGTTCAGAAAACTCAGCTGCCAGCTTCATGTGAAGTGAGGACTGAAATAAATGGGAAATAAATTACAGGAAAATGGACAAAGCCAATAGTTAAAGGGTCACAGTGGCAACTCCTCTGTGGGAGGAAAAATTTAATTAATGTTCTTTCTCCATAATGTACTTGAAAACACAGACTGAAAAGATGACCTGGGTGGTCTTCTTTCAAAGGAGTTAAAGGAAAGATGTTTGCTTTGTACAGAGGGGCCTGAAGAACCAGGCACAAGTTTTTGCTGTCCCAACCAGGAGAATGGAGCCAAATGTGGGAATAAGTGGTGGGAGGCAGAGAGAGGGGCAGAAAGCAAGGAAAAAAATCTGCCTATAAAACAATCCTAGAAATCAGCAGTGCTGACATTAATCAAAAGGGCAAGCAGTTAATGGGGGGCTGTTTTGTGTCACTAGAAATGTAACACACTGTCTGTGTGTCCCAAAGACAGGGCTGGGACAAGCCCTTTGCCAGGCAGAGCCATACTGCCTTGCTTGCCCACCCAAGAGAATTAACTTGAGAAAACACATTCATTAACAGAATGCTCCTGCTATTGTCATTCTGAATAATAATTGATAGTGGCAAAGTTCCCAACACCTCCCAGTGCCCTATTTGTGAACAGGTCATCCACTATTTTGTAATCACCGTTTTCCTCCTTTTCCATTTCTATGGTTCTTGTTATAACTGGAATTATTGCTATGCAAAATGCCTTTCTATGTGAAATGATTAAGTTAGAATTTCACTTCTAGATAGCAGCATAAATTATCATGTGAGCTACCCTATAATCTTTGGCCATCTCATGAGGCAAGGTAGCTGATTCCCAATCACTAAAGCTAACTAACACAACTGTAAATCTGATGGACAAGGGGGGTTTGCTATTAAAAATTAACATCTACAGCAGTTACTACACTGCAGTTACTGGGAAAATGCTGATTCACTCTAGACTTGGGGCAGGCAATCATTGTAGCCTCTCCTGAGACCCTGAGTGTGATAAGTGGTGGTGAATGGTGGGTTTTTCCCATGGTGATCATGCAGGTTGTCTCTCTGCACATTTATTCCAACAGGCCTTAGAGCATTGCTGTTCCTGCAGCTTCCAGTGTCAGGCTCCATACTTCCAGCTGGATGTGGCCAAAATAAATAAACCCTCCAGGAAGAGCACACACAGGCTCAGAGCTGGAGCTGCTGCAGACCATCGTTAAAGTCAGAGGATTGTGCCAATACACCCACAGAAACCTGCCCCTCTCCTCTTCTGCTTCCAAAACCAAGTGAGAAATCTCACTGCCTCTCAATTCAGACCTCTTGGTGAGAGCCTACCTAAAAATATGAAGATTTTTCAAGATGGGTCGCTAGATTTTTAATTTTCAAGGGCAATACGGTGGACATTTGTGAAGCATGCTCTGGGCTTCGATGCTTTTGTAGCTTTCAGGGACTTGGTTTAGCACCAGTCTCAGTAGAGTTAGGTTAATGGTTGGACTCAGCTGTCTTCAGGGTTTTTCCAACCAATTTTCCAACAGTTCTGTGATTTTAGAGCAACCGAGGAAGCATTCAGCAGCCACTGCTTTGGACTTTAATCCCATGGGAGAAGCTCTGGAGATCAGCATGTGCCTGGTTTCCATCCTGGTGACTTTCCATGGCACCAAACCCATGGAAAGAAGGAGAAGGCTACAAGGCTCCCTCCAAGAAGAAGAATGGAAAATCTCAAGGTTTCAGGTATTTATTTCTGTTAAAATTCACAAAGCACCCAGGCCTGGGGAGTGAAGACCCTGTAACAGGTCATTCTGCTCCTGTCAGGAAAGGAAAGCACAACCCTTGAGAGGAGCTGATTTCAATAGCAGCTTTCCAAGTACATTAAGTAGGTCTGTACAAAATATTTGGAGGGAAATCTGGAATTCATCTCCTTTCATGGCTTTCACTAGACGTTCTTTTTCCTGCTGATTTCCTCTTGCAAAGAAACAAGCAAGACCAAGCAAATAAACAAGGCAATCCATAGGAAATACCCCATTTCCTTCTTAACATGTTATTCCCTCAAAAACAAAATCTTCAAACTGCTGGAAGGCTGAAGATGGCTTGCTGCTTGTGACAAACAGCTCTGAGAAGCTGCCACCTGCTTTGATGCAAAATCGACTTTTATTTATTTATCCTTTATTTCTAAAGTAGTGAGGACAGCTTATTTCTGCATTAACGGGCAATGGTGGACAAATTCATATAAATTATGGGGAAGGATTGTAAATGTAATTTTTATGCACTCCCTGGTGGCAACAGTGAATAACAATGGCAAGAAAAACAGCTTAGCAAAAATGAATTATTTGCCTCTACAGTTGAACACTAACCAGTGTACAAGTTAAACACCAATATCCTCCTGGTCATTAGTGCTGCATGGGCAGAGCTCACTGTGCTCAATACTTGGGCAAGGGATGGACTCTGACACCAGCACCAGCTCTGCCTGGCAGCTGCCTGCAGGCTGCCTGCATGGGGGCACCTTCCCTCCTGTGAGAACTGAGGGCAGAAGCTTCAAAATGAGAAAAAGTAGAAAAACAGCCTGGAGGAAAGGAAGGGAAAGAAGAGGGGGAAAGAAATCCCACCAAAAGAAAGCCAGATGTAAGGAATATTTTTTAAATGAGTCCGTTTAGCAGTGTCTGTGTTTATATTGAGGTTGAGCATCACTTCTCTCTTGTGTGGCTGTTCATACATCATTGTGCTAACGAGGCAATGAGTAACTAGGTGCCCGTATACTGCAAGATGCTTTGTTTCCACTGAACAACCCAAGCCATCTACAAACAAGGTCTGAAACCCAAAACCAAACAGCTGGGGCTCTTTGGCAACAATGGTAAGAAAAGGAAAGCGAGCTCTGGGTTCAGCCCTGTCCCCCTGAGAGCCAGCTGGGGTTTTGCAAGGCTCCTTTTTCTTGGCTTTTCTGCGCCCACAGACTGACACCTGAGCCTCTCTTTGCTCCCATCCTGCTGGGTAAGCAGGAGAGGAGAAGGAGGAAGAGGCCCCTGCCCTGCCTCTGCCCTGAGAAACAAAAGAAAAAAGGAATCTGCATTTGCTGCTGATGATAATGCAATTGTCTGAGCCAGTGGGGAGCACCATGATTTTTCCTCTGACTGCACTGCCCTGCCACAAATTCCCTCCAAACCCAAGGATTTCACTGCAAGATCAATGCCCAGCTGGTGCACACAGCATGGAAAAGGGGCTGGGAGCTTATGGTGGGGACCGAAATGTTAAATACCTCCAGCATGCTCATTTATTTATGATTTCTTTGGCCTACAGTAACTACAAGCGTTAATTGGATTGCACTCAGCATAGCCAGATTGATTTGCTACTTCATAATAAAACTGGGTCCTCTCTTGATAATGGCATCCCTAGAAACCAGGACGTGGGGTGAAAAATGCATTCATGGCGCAATGCTAACTCTGAAAGCTCACGTGGCTCCTGGTGCAGAGCAGGACCTTTGCCAGATGCAAATTTTGTGCTGGCGACTGTTAAAACACACTCTTTGTGGCCTCCTCTGCCTTTGATGGAATATTTACCAACTTTGGCAGGGCTGTTATTGAGCGTTTTGACAAAGGGCAGCAGACACAGTGTGTTTTTCCATAGTTTTCTGAAGGTCGTGGCTAATCCTCAGTGCAATCTGCAGGGGCCTGCGGTTGCCTCTGAGTGAAAAGTGGCATTTAGACTTAATTACAGAGTAGCACTAGTGAGCTGGACTACCCTAACCCCTCCTTCATCTGAAACCAGCAGAGCCTAAGGAGACACAAAGGTGAGAAGCCCAGCCCTGTGTGTGCAGCCCTCTGCAGATGGGTGTTGATGCAGATGGGGCTGTTCCTCCAGTGATGCTCCCTGTGCCTCACCAGCAGCTCAGGCAATGGGATGGAGGAAGGTGGCTTGTGCCCTGCTGTTCCATTCCTCAACCAAAAGCCCTGGGCTCTACAGGCAGCAGCTTAAAGACCAGAATTATGGCTATAGCATCTCTCAGATATGTTTAAGGATGCCAGTTCACTGCAGAGGTTTACATGTAACCTGACTTTCCACGGACTTTGTATCTTTCAAATGCTCTTCCCTGAGCTAGTAGATGTGGGAAGCAATGGTACCAGAAGCCCCCTGAGGTTTCATGGAGGAATGACACCTCCTGGGATGGCTACACCTTAAAACACTCCAAAAAGCGCTTGATACCACTTTGCATCCAGCATTGGCCAGACTGGAGAAGCTGCCCCTGCATTTTGGATGATTTGTGGGCATGGAAGATGCTTATGAGAAGGGCACAGTTGCTCCTGTGCTACAGTGATCAATGGAGCTACAGGAGCATGAGCCCTGATGCTCAGGGTTTGTCCTACTCTTCTCTGCTCATCCACCCTGACTGCAAAACCTCTCCATTACAAGGAAGAGTTGGCCAGGGAGTGATCTGGGCAAGGTGAGGAGATGCATTCAGCAGTACCCTCCCTGCTAAACTCAGCAGAGCACAGGAGGTATGGGGTCTTCTTGGCTCCCTGTGGTGGCCAGGCCATTGTGCTTCCTCCATGGAGAACTCTGGTGGCTGAGGACACACTCCCCAGCTCTGTCAGGACATGCTCCATGAGGGCAAAGAAGAGCAGTTGGTTATTCAAATGCATGTTTTAGGAACAAAGCCATCTTCAGGATGCCAGCTCCACTTGAAGGATTGCCTGGCTTCGCGTGCAAATAAGAAAAGAGCAGAATGCTCAAGGCCTGAATGCTGAGGAGAACAAGAGTTTGATGGGATTGAGAACATTTCCCAGCTCGTTGCTTGCCTGTCAGGATCTTTTATAGAGGTGGCTGCTCTGGGCAAGAGCAAAGAGCTCAGGCTCACCTGTCTTGACAATATACTGTGCCGTCCATCACTCTGCACCTGAAAATGCCCAGTGCAGACCCAGCTCCCATGGTCACACAAGAAGAGATTAATTTCTGGTGCCCTTGCACTTTGTAAGCTATCCAATGTAGTAAAATAAAATCACAGCCATGGTGCAGGTAGTGACCCATACTGAGGTTGTGCTCGGCGTGAGGGGCTGTCAGCAGGGGAGAGGCTGTCAAAATCAGTTTGCAAAAGCACGAACTTAGAGAACATTTGCACTTCTCTTTCAATTACATGATCTGGAAAAGATGCCTTGCTCTAGTAATTGGCTTATCACTTAATTCTATAATTATGATTTATAATTATCAACAGACAGCCTGAGGAGCAAGAAGGGGGGGAAAGTAAGACTGTTGCTGAGCTGGGTAGCTTTTGGCTGGGAAATCAGTTAAGGAAAACCTGATTGTACCCGTGTCTAAACATGCTGCCACAGCTCATGCAAAATCCTGGGTGCCTCATGCTGTCCCAGTGCTCTGCTGAGAGTTTGTGGCTGAATGTCATGCACCATTAGGCACACAGAGGGCAGGTCTCCATTCAGCCTGAATCCAGACTCTGGGTTGCAGTGACCTTGAGGCAATTCATTTGAGGGTGATGTGCCAGTGAATTATGAAGCCCAGCTGCTCAGAGACTGCCTACTTTTTTGAACTGTTTGAGTTGGCTTTTTTTCCACTTGGATTGGTATCTCCGTTCTTGACACAAGAAATGTCCTAGGTCAGAATCCACCATCCCCTCCTTGAACGTGCACAGAGAATAAAAAGAATCACAGAATCACCTTGATTGGAAAAGACCTCCAAGATCAGGGAGTCCAACCAAAACCTAACCTTAACTAAGACCTTAACTAATCCATATCCCTAAGCACTATGTCTATACAACTTAAATACCTCCAGAGACAGTGACTCCACTACTGCCCCAGGCAGCCTGTTCCAATGTCTGTTCACTCCTTCGGTGAAGAAAATCTTCCTAACATCCTAGCTAAACCTCCCCTGGCACAACTTGTGCCCATTACCTCTTATCCTATCACTTGTAATTTCCCTGAACAGACTGATACCCACCTCTTTACAACCTTCTTTCATGTAGTTGTAGAGAGCACTAAGGTCTCTCCTCAACTTCCTCTTCTCTAGGCTGAACAACCCCAGCTCTCTCAGATGCTCCTTGTGAGACTTATGCTCTGAGATATCCAGAATTGTCCATCTGCAACAGTTTTTTTTTGGGGGGGATGGCTCCTTCCCTGCCCTCTACATCATTAAATGGAGGTGAGTAAAGAAAAGCAGCTGGTGATGTGGTAGAAGTCCTTCCTGGTGAGCATCACTGAGCTCACACTGCCAGCCCCACTGGGATGAATGGAATGCAGTGGCTGCTCTGATGGAAGTTAGTTCAATAGACAATGGAATAGAAGAGGGGGTTTGGGTTCCTCTAATCTCATCACCTTCAGTGTTCTCCTCTGAGGTGTGTGGGAAATCCATAATCTCCTTCCAGGATTTCTGGGACCATGTGCTGCACTGTTTTCATTCATTACCCGTGGTATAACAGCAACATCACTGACACAGAGCCAGGGAGGGGGATGTCTGCCCCCACCCCCACCTTAGCCATCCTCAGTAATGAAGGAACAAGGGAGAAACTCCCAAGAGAAACCCTCGAAATTATTCACTGAATGACAGCATGTCACCAAATAAATAAACAAAGCAGAAAACCAGGTCATGCCTGTCATGTCCAGTGCAAATCCCCTCTGATGCTGACAGCCCTCATGTTTCACAATTTGTGCATCTAGTTGCCTTTCCTTGTGGGATAATGAGCAGCCAGTCTGGGTGACATCTGACCAGGCTCTCTGCCCCAGGGTCACCACATTGGGTGACAGATGTCCTGCCTGTGAGTGAGGAGGACCCTGCTGTGTCAAAGGGTTGCCAGATGATGCAGGGATCTTCTGCTGTGCGCCACCTATCCCCTCCCTGATTGACCAGGGTGGAAAGAGATGGGGAGGTTAAGAGAAAATGCTATGAAAAACACAGGTAAAAGCTTGTATCTTGATGTCCCATCTATGGGTTATGTCCATTTAAATCAGACTGTCATAAAGCCCCTGATTTGGGGCGAATTTAAGGAAGGCCTAATTCATTACATGACTGTAGATCCTAGAGGAGTGAAGTCTTCTGATTATTCCTTGAGCTCAGTGGGACTTTCTTGAGCAGCTGTCTTCACTTTGCATTTCACCTTCACCTTTGGAAATATATCACTCTTGCTCTGAAAATGAGACTTTTGTGGTCTGCACAAAGCATTCCATAGGGAATGAGCCTGAACTGCTTAAATCTTATCTCCTTTCACTATGGGTACTTCTAATGAGTCTGTTGGTGTGATGATGGACACAGACCTTCCACACTTAATCCTATCTGTGTGGACAGATCCTGGGCAAAGGTGCTGCTTTGGTAAACTGGAAAAAAGTTAAGGAAAGCAGTTTTTTGGCACAGAAAGCACACATGCCATAATGCAAAAAAACCTCATGTTTTGCTGAAAGTCATACTTGGTGGTGGTGAAAAAGTGGTAGAATTTCTAACACTATTTTTTAATTTTCCTAAATAATACAAAAATATATATTTTTTTTTTAAGCTTAAGAGGAATGTGTAATATTAAATACTGTCACACTAAAGGCAACATGTTTCATTTGCTCTAAACACATGGTAGTAAATTTTAAAATCTGAGATGCCTTGTGCAAGGCAGGGCCCAGGATAAAAACAAGAAACTCTCTGAGAACAATAATTTTTCTTCCATCTCCTCTTTCTGTGGCCTAATCTCAGGAGGCCCAGCTGTGTTTTGGGAAGACAGCACTGCAGTAACTGTGTCTTTCCATTCTTGCTCACAAACCATCTTGTCCTCAGGGTGATGCACACTTTCCTCACACACCTCCACCACTCACTGCCTGGCACGGGGCAGCTGGGTGATAAAAACTCCCATAAGCTGATGCAAAACCGATTTTGCTCTGCAGATTTGAATATTCTGAAATATTTTCGATTTGATGCCTGCTGCCCTGCTCTGCGCGCATTATCCTTTTTTACCCTTGTGCAAGAATAGATAAGAAAAATATATTCTGGTGCTTGATAGAGGAGACAAAATGACAGCTACAGGGCTCAATTTTGCAGCTCAGGTAGCAAATGCAGTGGTGTTGCTGAGGATGGCCAAGCCAGCACGTGTGGTGATGGCCATCGCAACGGGGGTGCCAGCTGCAGCCTTACGATACCCTCTGGCAGCAGATCAGCAGCTGCAGGAGTGTGCAGGATTAGTAATAAATCAAACACATCCTGTGAACACTGTTGCAGGATGTGATTAATTTTCACGTGTGCCAATAGCAGAGTGAGCCAGCTCCTCTGTCAGGATAAAGCTGCCTGATTCTTGACTCCAGGGTTTGGCTTGGTCCGTGCTCACGTGAGACTGACAGACAGTTTGCCCCTATCAGCATATATTGTATTGGCTGGTGTGTTCAAGGTCAGATCATGGTAAAATTTGCAATTTACAGGAAGGAAAAGTTTGCCTTGCAGCAATGAACGGGCATTAATATGAATAGTTTTGCATTCTAACCATCGTGTGTCAGGAAAACACATCAAGGCTCATAGATCCAGGGGAAAAGGGAACTTGCACAGGTTCAAGCAACAAACCCAAGAGCCAGAAGAGACCACAGTGGACAAAGCCACAAGGTAAACGTGCAGACATTGTAAATGACATTGCATTTCCAACACCCATTGCAACATGCTTGGGCAAGTGGAAAGGGATGGAGACTCCTCCACCTCTGCTCCTCACCCTGGTGCTAAGAGCCCATGTAACCCTATGCCTGTGGAAGCAGGGCCAGCTCTGCCTCAGTCTGGTGTAAGTCAGCAGTAAACTCACTGTTACAATTCTCATTTGGCCCTGCATAACCACAGACAGAATTTAGCCCATTACAATTTCCGCATTTACCATCCCTCCACCCAGACCGGCTTCAGGCTGCCAGGGCAATGGGGCTGGTGCAGCCTCTTGTAGCTGAAACATCCTGGGGTGGGAGAGAAAATCCTAATACCTCTCAGTAGAAACTCATCTTCCTCCTCAACACCATGAATAGCTGAAACAAAGCAAGAAAAAAGAGCTGCTCCTGAAGACCTGGGGGGTGGAAAACCTATTGCCTGAGGTGCAACTCTGCTTGGCAGTGTTCAGGATGTGTTTTCCTGGTGCTTGGGAGGAGCATGTCTTGTAATGACATGATTTTGTCCCCATTGAATTGCTGGCCTTTACAGTGTTTGGGTTTCCTGGTGACTCCATTGTGAAGGGCCCTATTCACTCCAACACGTTTACTCAGCTGTGGGAGCTTTTCTGTGCCTGCTGCACTCAGGAGCTGGATGTAGCACCACGGATTGTGGGAAAGAAAAAAGCAATAAGCTCAAGAAGGATAAGTCCTGGCTGGCAGTGAGCAGCTGATCCTGTAGGGAAAAATCTGCTCGAGGGCTGTGCCTTACTTTTCAGGACAGAATCACACTGGTGGCCACAACATATATGCAGGGTTTTTTTGTACTCAGGTGATTTAGGGGTGTTAGTTGATGAGAAGTTCAATATGAGCCAGAAATGTGTGTTTGAAGCCCAGAAAACCAACTGTATCCTTATCCTAGGCTGCATCAAAAGAAGCATGGCCAGCAGGTCCAAGGTGGTTCTGATCTGATCTGATAAGCCTCCACCTACAGTGCTGGGTCCAGTTCTGTAGCCCCAGCACAAAAAGGACATGGAGCTGTTGGGAGGGAAGGGCCATGAAGGTGATCAGAGAGCTGGAGCACAGCCTATGAATACAGGCTGACAGAGTTGGGGTTGTTCAGACTGGAGCAAGCTCCTAGGAGACCTCATAGTGGCCCTCCAGTACCTGAAGAGCCTACAGAAAAGCTGGAGAGGGACTTCTGACAAAAGCATGGAGTGATAGAGTGATGGGTAATGTTTTCAAACTGAAAGAGGGTAGGTTTAGGTTGGATATTAGGAATAAATTCTTTACTGTGAGGGTGGCCAGACACTGGCACAGGTTGTCCCCTCCGTGGGAGTGTTCAAGGCCAGGTTGGATGGGGCTTTGAGCAACCTTGGGTAGTGGGAGGTGTCCTTGCCTGTGCAGGAGGTTGGAATAGATCACCTTTAAGGTCCCATCAAACCCAAATTATTCTACAATTCCATGAATCTACCATTCAGCAAATTTTAATGACTGAAGGAGGAACAGCAGTGGAGTTTGGGTTCCCAGCCAGTCTTTAGAGGAAGAATTCCACTGAAATCAGGGAAAGGATATTGATTTAAAGCCTCTAAGGAACACCTCAACTCGACTGGGGTTTAAGCAAAGGTTTACCTGTCGACTAGTGCAGCTTCTAGCTGAGGTCCTGGAGAAGCTCTGAACATCCTTTCCCTGGGGAGCCTTTTCTGGAGTAAGAGGAAGAAAAGGCAACCTTAACTTTAACCTTAACCTCAACCTTAACCTTAACCTTAACCTTAACCTTAACCTTAACCTTAACCTTAACCTTAACCTTAACCTTAACCTTAACCTTTACCTTAACCTTTACCCTAACCCTAAGCCTGGCACACACAGCACAGAGGGCAGTGGTGGCCCCAGCCCTTTCATTCCAATTATAATTCACACAAACATTTACAGCTCTGTGCCAGATCCCTCGATGCATGGGAGCCCCTGAGGGAGGTGCAGGATTTCTGCTGCCTCCCACAAGCTGCAGGATGGTACCCAGACACCCAGACACCTCTGCTCACTCACCCACACACAGAGACTGAGCGGAGCCTTCTAGGTCCTGCTCAAAAATATGTGTAAAGGGAGCTTAATGAGGAGAAGAAATCAAATCCTTTTAAGCCCAGCTGCTTGGATCGTGGGTAAATCTGTGGGCTGGAGTGTGTGGAAATTCTACAGCTCTGGGTTTCTTCTCACTCACTTTGCTTTCTGCAATCTCACTGTTGCCAAAAGGTGACAAAATTCCCATCTCGATGCTGGGCTTGCCTCAGATAGCACACAGAGAAAAACACTACCCATGTATAATACTGGCTTTCCCTTAAAAGAGAGAGAAAGGGAGAGGAGCAGAAATAATAATCAAAAAGGACAAAGACACACTCAGCCTCTAAGGCTTATAAAAAGCAGCTTAGCCTTCAATAAGCAATTCTTTGAAAAGAAATTAATGGAAAAGGTTACAAGCCTTCTCTTGAGCAGAGCCCGTCACGCTGCTCTTTCACATCGTGGCTACAAATGGAACAAGGCTGTGGCATTTCTTTTCACTGCAGATGCCCTGAAAGGCTGCATTACTCACTGGACCTTGTGTTTTTCCTTTCCTTGTTCACACAATGCACTGAGGGATTCCTCCTGGGTGATTCAGCAGGAGATGTGTGCCGAGCCCAACCTGCCCACCCCACAGAGACAACAAAACAGAGCCCAACTGCTGCTCCTCACCCTATGAAAAGTCCTCTCTATGGCAATCTGGGTCTGCCTTGCAAAAAAGGAAGTCATGAAAAGCAGGGAAAAATTCAAGGTTGCTCAGATGCTGCCTGCTGTCCTTTCACCCTTGGGAGATGGATGGTGGCTCTTGTGGTCCAGCTGGGCAATGGGATTGGAGATGGGATGAGGAAATGCACCCTGGATTTTGCCAGCATGGGGTTGCCCTTACATAGCTGGGCTCTGTCACTAGGTGGTACTGTGCATCACAGCTTTGTGCTTTCTTCTAATTCCTCACTCCTGTGTTTGTCCATTCTCTAGGTTAGAAGTTTTGCAGGTAAGTACTTGCTTTGAGAGAGGAAACTTTTTGTCCCAGTTCCTCTCATGTACTCCTGACCTCTTGCACAGGAAGTCTAAAGGCAACAGAAGACTTCTGACTCAGATAATGTTCAGCACCAGTGACTGATTTGGGTTTCTGCTGTTCAGCAGCACGTGGTTAATGCTGCCCTGCTGAGCCATTTGGTGATGGGTTATAACACCTTCCATCTCCTAGTGCAAGGGATGGAAAACCCAAAAAACCCATGGACAATTCTATATAAACAGGAAAAAAAGAAAATTTTTGGTTCTTTTTGTAATGAAATCTTTAGCTCCTTGAAAGATCTTTATCTGTCCTACCATTGCCTGGGAACGGGCAATAAAGAGGCTTGTTGGATTTTCACTGCTCTTCTTTAGATTTCTGGCAAATATCCAAGTTTAAGGGATTCAAAAGAACCTGAAAGGGGGATTTCGATTTCTTGTGCAAGAAAACCTGAGCAGCCCAGGCCATTGCCTGGTTGCAGTGGGCTGCTCTGCCTCCCTCAGAGTGGTGCCACAGGGCAAAGCTACCCCTGCTCCCACATCAGGTCCTGCTGTGCATGGTTCATGCAGAGAAAAAAAGCTGCTAATCCAGCTGCACCTCCTGATGCATGCATGGTCTCAGCCCTGTACAGGGACTTTTACCAGCCCAGAGAAGAGCCCCTGATGCAGACTGCATTGCCTGTGTGGGCTCAGTGCTGAATGGCTCTGTGGCTTTCAGTCCTTAAAGGGGGATTTTAAGAAAGGTGGGCACAGACTTTTTAGTAGGGTTTGTTGCAACAGGACAAGGGGTAACGGTTTTAAATTAAAAGAAGGTAGACTCAGACTAAATAAAAGAAGGTATTTTTATGATGGGAGTCGTGAAACACTGGCACAGGTTGCCCAGTGAGGTGGTAGATGCCTCATCCCTGGAAATATTCAAGGTCAGGTTGGATGGGGCTCTGAGCAAAGTGATACAGTTGAAGTCTGTGCTCACAGTAAGGGAAGTTGGGCTAGAGGAACTTTAAAGGTCCCTTCCAAACCCAAACCCTTCTGTGAGTCTATGATTTTCTGATGCATACTGGATTGCTCATAAAAACTCCCTGCTGAATGACTGCCCTCTCATTAAGATATCTGTTTATCATGCATAGTGCAACGTGTATAAAAAACTTGGCTGAAGCCTCTTGTAAAGTGCACTGTTAGAAACTTGGATTGTCCCAGAGCAGGTCTGGACAATAGGAGGAAGAAACATGGACAGCCAGGAGACAAAGGTCATGCAAGATCCTGAGATCCTACAGACCCCCTGGCAAAGCTGGGTGCAGAGATTAGGGTCTGTCCTTGTTGCAGGCCAGGACAAGTGACCTGAGGCATATTTCCACCTGTTAAATTAGCACTGCAAATTTCTGTCTTTTCCCTCTTCCCTCCAACATGAAGCAGCATACCCAGCACTTCCCAGCATTCAACAACTCCCCAAAAGCCTCCTCCAGTCCCAACCAGCATCAGAAGAACTGCTGATTTGAGATACAGCTTTGTCCCAGGCTGTCTCCAGGCTTCACACTGCTGTAATAGTACTAATATAAAACTTCCTTTATTTTCATAGCTACAAAACTGTCACATAATTAGTGCAGATTTCCCAAACTGCCAAATGGCCCAGCAAAACCTTTTGGAGTATTTTTCTGAGTGTGCTTAATTTTGCATGAAGACCTTCTGAGTGGTTTGACATAAAAAGGAAGAGCATATTGATGGGTGATCAAAATTCAGGTCAGTGATGACTAAGATAGGAGTCTTCTTCAAACAGCTGGCCCTGGGCCCCCCAGCTGCTGCAGTACAATGCTCAATCACTCAGCTGCACTCACTCCTGGGGTGCACCGTGGACATGTGAAGCAGCACTTGACATCCCAAGTGGTATTTGTGCCTCAGAAGAGCTTAGAAACAGTGTCATCTGCAAGCAATTTAGTTTCCTTGTGAACAGGAGATCAGGTGGAAATGAGGGTGCAACTCCTGGCCAGAAGAGCCAGAGGAAAAAGTGCTGAAAAGCAAGAAGAGAACCAGCAGATGGAAAGGAAATGGGTCTGTCTGGATCTCAGAGGGCAGGTTCATGGTGTTTCAAGGGAAGTGCAGCTCTTCAAGGACACAGGTTTGTCATCTCTTTGGATCTATCACCCTGCCCAGGTATCATGCCAGCTATCAGAGAGAAGCCTGGCTGCACCTAAGCAAATAGTGGCTAAAAATGAAAGAGGAACAGCACTCCCTGGGAAAAGATGCATGTGAACAGAAAGCTTTGGTGAAGATCATCTGAAAAAACCTCTGCAGAAAATCCCAAGAGATCAGCCAGTTACATTCATCCCTAAAACACAACAAACCTGTGAGACACAGGCACAAATGCCCCACTGAGACATCTTATGGCTGGCCTATATTAATAGCAATTAATCTCTGGAGACCTGCAAAGTGTCTGAAGCTCTGTGAGAGGAGAGGGAGACTCCTGAACAACTTCCAGGATAATGAGGTCCTCTGAGAGTTGGGTTAGTGAAATAAAAAGGGGTGAGGTAAACCAACAGTTAGCAGCTCTTACAAAAATTAACTCTGTCACCCTTGAGCATTCACAAACCATTTCAGTGCTGTACATGCTGTGTTCTCTGCTGAATTTTCATGGCTGGGTTTCATCTATTTTCAACCCTCCCAAGTTTTATGGAAGAGGGGGAGGAAGCTCTAACATCTATCATGCCCTCTCCATCCACAGCTAATGGTTAAGACATTACCCATGTGTGTAAATAAATGATAGATGCCAGCCCAGGCTGAAGGTGGAGTGGGTGGGAGATGGTCCTGAACAATTCTAAACCTCTGTAGAGCAAATGGATTCATCTTTCCTGGTCAGCTCCAGCTTTTGTCAGCTCTGCCAGGGGAGATTTCTGACCTGCTTTATACATGGGCTGTAAGATGAGCTGGGTTGTAGGCATCAGTTTGTGCTTGTTAAAGGATCCACAGATACACAAGTGCTGAGTTTGGTTGTTACAAAGCAGCATGGATGGGAATCACAGCCTCTCACTCAGTGGACAGTGGAAGGTCACTAATTGGAGCCACCAACCCAAAGATGGGTCAAGGCCTCATCACTTCTGGCTGGTTTGGTGCCATGGGGGAAGGACTTCTCATGGCTTCTTACTGAGACAGGAGTCCTTGGCAAAGTCAATGATGGTGCTTGAACCTGGAGTTGTCTACACCAACCCCCAGTGAGAAGTGTCTGTACACCATCAACACCATCAGAAGAGCAGCAGCTTCAGGTTGGGGTGACTCCCCCCCCCTCTGCTGAAACTGGCTTATAAAGCCCATAGATGGGATTGGCTTTGGCCAGGAGGTCCCTGCACAAAGAACTCCTCATTCTGGATGTCTGGGACATCCAGACTCTGTGGTGTGTGATAACATAAAGAAAAAGCCCCAGGCTGCAGCCCACCCCCCAGTCACACAGACGAGTGCTGTTTACAGTGGCTCCTTCACAGGAATTCTGGATTTCAGTCCTGTGCTATATTTAGGCTGTGAAACTACTGATATTTTTTAGGTCGTTGGCCTTTGACATGCAAGTGTATTTTCTGAGAGGAAAAATTTCTGCCCTTGTCTAAGTGGTGGGAAAATACAACCCCCAGAAATGTTAATTTTTCTAAAACTGGAGCCAGGAGTTAGGAACTGACAAGGGGAGTTTACATTACAAATACAGTCTGTTGGCAGAGACAAATGTTTAAGGCAGCCCTGTGTTGAGGACCCCTTGTCTGGGTTAGCAGGACTCAGCTGGCTCCTGAGGCTTAGGGCGTCCTGAATATTTACATTTCAGCTTTTACCATAAGAGGAAAAAGAGCTGTTAAGAGCTGATTATCTTGGGACTGAGAGGAAAGAGGTTGAAAATGAAACAGAGTTCTTTATTGAAACGTATTTTTTTAGCATTTAGAAACAACAAGAGAAAAAAATCCCACTTCCAGATTCCTGGTCTGAGTGTGTTACAGTGTGTTTTCCAAGGGGAAAAGATGTCTGTGCAAATGGTTGGAATGAAAGAATCCTTTTGTAGGAGGTTATGACTGAAAAATTATGGGAATGTTTGTGATATGATATAATAGTGGCAATTAAGAGACATTTCAGATGATGAATGCCTGAGAATATGCAATACACTGAACTTCCCAGAACCTCTTTTCTAAGATGAAAAGTGACCCTGTTCTCACTTTAATTAGAAATTATCCAGCCCCTGTGCTGGTTATTTTCCTTCCTTCTTTCTTACCTCCCCATCCTGGGGGCTGCTCTGGTAGAATTTTTCTGGTGCAAACCTCTCTCCATTTCCACTCTGGATTTGCAGGGGACTGATCACTGATCACCTGAGGTTTTGTAAAGCTCAGCTCAGCCACGGGCATTGCTGATACTCAAAGTTGTTGTCTCAGCTGTGGCTACATACACCAGAACCTGCCTGTCCCTAGGCTCCTGTGGCTATGGGGCTCTAATGAGTACTAAAAAACATTAAAAAAAAAAAAAAAGAAAGAAAAAAAGCAGAGGTCAACCTAAGTACAGTAACTTACAGTAATGCTCAACCAGGTCTCCATCATCAGCTGCCTCTTAACCAGCATAGGAGCAACCTTACAAATGTGTTAAACCCCCAAGCATGCAAAGGTTGAGCTTGGGCCCCATGGAAATGTAGCAAAGATGGTTTGTGATGGCTGTAAAACCCACATTCCTGCACTCCCCACCACCCTGAGCTCTGCCAGATCCTCTGGAGCCCCAGCAGCCCCAACTTCAGCAGCTCAGTGACCACTGGAGGCAGTGAGGAATGGCACGCAATGGGGTTTTGCAAGTTTTGCAATGCTGCAGACATGGAGTGGCTCCTGCCAGGTGCTGGACAGACACTAATCCCTGATCAGGGTGCCAGATGGAAGTTCACAGTGTGGAGGAATTTGACCTTGGATAACTTTTTGTATTTGAGACTTAGCACTGGTTGTCATGTGGAGCTCTTCCCCAGGAGCTGGGGGGAGAGCACCAGCCCCAAACTGTGCTTTATCAGCTGTTTTGGAGTCCTTGGTGGACTCACATGGTCAAAAAAAAAAAAACAAAAAAAAACCCTCCCAAACTGAAAGGAGAGGATGGAAAAAAGGATGGGTTTGAAATCCCATGACAATTTTCCTCCAGCTTGGCCCCATAAGCTTCCAGTTTAGGAAAACAACAACTCTGTGCTGTGAGCCCACGTGAACACAAGCAGTGCAGGGGAGGTTTAAATTGAATGTTATGGGTCAATCAAAAGGACTGTGCACCAGAAATGGCTCTTTATATGAACTTCAGGAGTAATTAATGTGCAAATGTTGATAAAAAACTGGCTGTAGCCACTTGTGAGTGTCAAAGATACACAGGGTCAATATCCTCCTCAATCCAAGTTGGGAGGGATGGAAGGAAGGAAGGAAGGAGAATCAGGACATACCCCATCCTAATCACCCTCCAAAGACCTGGATGTCATTCAAAGCCTGTGTTCTGATCATATTTTGCTATCACATGAGAATCATCTTTCAAATGGATAATTTGGGCTTGCTTTTTCCCAAAGCTCCCATGCCCAAGAGCAACTATTTTTCTCTAAACAATTGGATGCTGGCAGTTGGATGTGAATTGAGTCTCTGCAAGAGTGCAGAGGGTTCTTGGCAGCATCTCAGATGCATCAACAAACACAGTTAAGGCAGGATGGCATCAATGGCACTTGTCAGCTCCACCTTTACTCCAGGTGGCATCATTTCCAAAAGAAATGGCATCCATCTCACAAAGCCTTTGGTGGAGCAACAAAGGCATATTTCAAACAGAGAAGGAAAATGCAGAGTTTTCCCATGGTCATCTTATTTTATGCAAGAGAAGAAACACATGGAAGCCTGATGGGAGTGGACCTGTTCTAGGGCTACTCTGAGCCATATATTCAGGATGGATTTCTCTTTGAGGGAGATGGGGTTGAATCAAACAAAAACTCTTCAGGCAAAACTCCCCACTGGTTTCAATTAATTCAGAGGATTGAATTGCTCATAAATGTCTCTCTGAGGAAGGCAAAGCTCTTTATCAAAAGCAGGTTCCTGGGGTCCCATTACAGAGCATTTTGTACCAACTGCAACAGCTGAAGCTGGATGACCCAAGCTGCTGGGCACTCTGTCCTGATCCCTGCCTACCTTCCTGAGGGATTCCAGCATTTTCCACCCAGGCTTTGGATAGCATATATTTAATCAGAACAACATGACTGAGCTCAACCTCAAAGGACTGTGGGGTTTTAATACTTTGGGTTTAGCAGTCTCAACTCTTTCTGATGTCAGCACAAAGGGGTAGGCATCTCCAGGGAAATCTCCAGATTTCCCATCTCAGAAAGAACCAGCATAGATGACATGCCTAATTTTTGATAATTAAAGGGACATGGGATGCATCCCATCTCATGTTTCAAGACACTGAGCAGTAAATAGCTAAGCCTAGGAAGAAGAGGTTCAGACCTGGCTTCTGCAAACCTAGGGGACCAAACAGCATTTCCCTTGCCTTGCTGGTAGATGCATTTCTGTTATACATAGGGTGAGCTGCTGGAGATCCTCTCAGCTGAGAGATTTTGTATTCCTTGTGGAGAGCACAGTTTCCATCCCTTGAAGCCAAAAGCAAAGACAGGGTCAGAAACACCCAAGTCACTGGTTATGGACTTCAAGAGAACTTTGGGACAGATTCAAAACCACCCCAGGCTAGAAAAAATTCAGCATTACTTGTGTTTGTTCCCTGGACAGTGGCCAAAATAAGCTTCATTGGCAATCCTAACTCATTTATTAGTGGGATAGTATTAACACCATGAAAGCCTTTGTCCATGTTCATTACCAGAGCAGCCAGACTCTTCTCTCATGAACAGACTACTTCTGGAAACTGAATGTTTTTCAGAGGGAAGCAGGTTGGAAAAATCCAAATGTCAGCAAAGCAATGCCAAGTACTCATACTCCTCTTTTAAGAGGCCACTGTATTTCTTGAACAACAACAAAAAAAGCCCAGTCATGAATCTTGATCACTCAATTTCTTCCTACCATCCCTAAAAGTTCATGTTAAGATAGATAGGAAGATCAATGTGTGTATAAAGTCTACCAAATTTTCTAGCACAAGAGGACAATTTGGTACAGCACTAGGAAAGCACTGCCCTGGTGTGCTTGTGAATCAGTAGTGAGCATGGGGCCCTGCCTGGTTCATCTCTACATTAGCTTTGATGGGTAACACGAAAGCCCCTGGGGTGATTTAATGGTTCAGGTTCAACTATTGCCCAGCAGACCTCTGGTGACTGTCCCTGCCCTCCAGAAAATTCCTCTGGCTCTTTCCCTGACCCACAGCTACCTTGGGGTAGTGGGAGATGACACCCCACAAGCTGCCAAGGGGACTATGTGTTGGTGACTGTCTAGGAAACAAAAGGGTTAGAGCCCCACACACTACAGATGTGAAAGCTCTTGAGCTCCTTTGACATGACTTTTATCTTGAATCCTTTGCCCTGGGAAAGACACCTAAGTAGCCCCTTGGCTTTACCTGAACCAGGTTGCCCTGGGCAGGATGATTTGGCATCCCCCTGAGTAGGGATAAGGACCCATGTCATACAGTCATGGAACCACAGAATTGTTTGGGTTGCCACAAACCATAAAAATCACCAAGTTACAACCCCCCTGCCACAGGCAGGGACACTTCCCACTAGACCAGGTTGCTCCAAACCCTATCCAGCCTGGCCTTTAACACTTCCAGGAATGGTGCAGCCACAACTTCCCTGTGCAGGCTGTGCCAGTGTCTCACCACCTTCACAGTAAAGAGTTTCTTTGTAATATCTAATCTAAACCTACCCTCTTTCAGTTTGAAACCATTTCCCCTCATCCTATCACTCCATGCCCTTGTGAAAGTCTTTCTCCAGCTTTCCTGCAGACTCTTCAGGTACTGGAAGGCTACTATAAGGTCTCCGTGGTGCTTTTCCCTTCTTAGGAATTTCTTCCTAATATCTAATCTAAATCTATTCTCTTTCAGCTTTAAATCATTACACCTCATCCTAGCTGGGTTTTTGCAGCATTAACATTTTGACCTCTCTCCACTTCCATCAATGCTGCGTGGGTCTGCACTAGGGCTGGTGGGTGCAGCACAGATTCTGCCAGACTGCCCCAGCCCTTGCCAGCTCTAGAAAGGCAGGGGAAGTCTGTATCAAATGCTGGCAGCAATTTTACACTGTGTCATAAAAAGACTTGGGAATGGGAACTCATTGAACACCTCTTATGCTTTGTGTATAGATGCCTTGAGTAGAAACGGAGTGGGGTTCCTCCACAAGCTGATTTTTTTTTCCCCTTGCCTGTTTGCATGCATTTTCTGGCACAGATGAATTTTTAACGTTTGCATTTTTTATTCCCCTCCCTGCTTGTCTAAGCCCCTTTGCTTCTGCCTGTAATGAAGATGGGGGAAGAAACTCTGCAAGCCAAAAGGTCCCCAGTGGCTTTTGGAAACATGTGAGGCTCATTAGCCCTTTCTGCCACTCTGGGGCTTTCGAGTGGAGTTTTTTTCCACTCTGTGGCTTTTTTTTTTTCTTCTTTTCATTTTTTTAATATTTTTTTTTAAACTTTTAAATTTCTGTCTGTTGCTGTTGTGTTTTTTTTTAGAGGGAAGCAGTTCAAGACTCATAAATGCTTAAATATGTAGCAATAAAGTTTGAGAAGTCTCTGGGGCAGCTCCGGAGCCTGCGGACTAGCTCAGCAGAGTGCCAGGGAGAAAAGTCATAGTTGCCTCCCACTAAAAGTGGGAATTAGGCAGGCTGCTAGCTTGGAAGGGCCTGACCCATTTATGATACCCTGCAGTTTGCCTTTGGGCTGCCCAAAACTTCCTGAACACCAGCTGGGGCATCACAGTGCTCCAAGGGCAGAGCAGTCATCAGCAAAGAGCCCTGCCAGCCAAATGCTGGGGGTGGCACTGGTACCCACATCCACCACTGTCCTTATCAGGAGATAACAGGACTTATCAGGATAACAGAAGATCAACAATCCCACTGAAAAACCTTCTGCCCCAAACCAGAAGAAAAAGGATCTGGATTCGCTGACTTTGAGGGAGTCAGAAATGGCTCCAGCTACAACCTGAGACATGAATAAGGTCCCGTGCTCTCTATTTTAGCTAGTTAGCTAAAGCAAATTTTTTTTTGTTCTTTTTTCCTGCCCACCCAACACTCCCACATGCCTAATTCCCCGTTTCCTCAGCCTTCATCATGCTGGAGCTTGCTAGATTAATGGGAAATGCTGATACGCCAGGCCTGAAAGGAAAGCAAAGAGCTGGTTGTGTTTGAATTTCACATTAATCTACTTGGTGATGAAGCTATAAATCAAAACCTGGAAGTTTTACCAATCTGAGATGATGTGTTTGACATTTCAGCCCTTTCCTTCCTCCCTCTTGCCTGACATTGATTTGCACAGCCTTTTACAGCAGCAGGGCAGGCTTGCAAAATACCACTTTTGCTCCTGAATCCCTAATTGCTCTTAGAGATAATGGCTTCAAGGCAAGCAGGGTGAGGAATGGTGCTGAAGCAAGAAAGGATTTCCCCTATTGCTCCTTTATGAGGAGGAAGACCACACTCCTTCTAGGGCACATGGGGTTGCAGGGATGTCTCAGAGCCCACTGCAAGGTGGATAACAGCCTGTGCCTTTATCCATGCAATACCCAGCAGGCTACCAGCAATCCCCCAAGGGAATGGAAGAGAAACCACAAACCCCTTCAGCTCAGTCCCCCAGTGCCCATGTCAGCAGGGTGAAAAACCTTTAGCACCCAGCAGCTGGGCATCATGTGGGAAATGCACCTCAGATGCATTCTCCCCAGGGGAAATAAAATTGCAGGATCTGGAAAATAAGAGGAATGAAGTAGCTGAACATCAGGCCTGAGGAGGATGGGGTTTGGGAACTCATATGGCTGATATCTGCATGTACATAGATACAAAACCAGCTTCTAGCCTGCAATACCTGCCAGCTCTGGCCCAAGAGAAGTGACAGGGTGTTAAAACACTGCAAAAGCACCCTCAGTACTAAGGGGCCAGGAGTTATGGGTGACTTTTATAGCTGAAGGACAGTAGTGAGCTGGAATCTGAGCTGTGATTCTGACTTGCAGGAGCTGGAGGCTTCCACCTCCATCCCAGCAACCTCCATCCCAGGGCTGGGGGTGCCGAGAGCCCCCAGATTTCCTTATCCCATCATGAGATCTTGTGTTCTGAATTGTTTTCCTGCTATTGCTCCTTGAGACTTTCGACTTCTGCCCGAATGGCCAAAGCTCTCTTCTCTTCCTTGTTTTAAGTTAACATCCAGCCCCTAAATTCTACAGCCCCCCATTACAGCTGGATATGAGAAGCAATCCAAGAAGAACATGGACCTGTTGGAGAAAGGGCAGAGGAAGGCCACAAAGATGATCAGAAGGCTGGAACACCTCTCCTATGGAGACAGAGGGAGTTGGGGTTGTTCAGTTTGGAGAAGGCTCTAGGGAAAATTTAGGGCACCTTCCAGTACCTGAAGGGGCTACAGGAAAGCTGGAGAGGGACTTTTTACAAGGCCATGGAGTGATAGGACAAGGGGTAATGGCCTTAAACTGGAAAAGGGTAGATTTAGGTTAGACATTAGGAATAAATTCTTCACTATGAGGGTGGTGAGACACTGGCACAGGTTGCCCAGGGGAGCTGTGGCTGCCCCATCCCTGGAAGTGTTCAAGGCCAGGTTGGATGGGGTCTTGAGTAACTTGGTCTAATCAGAACTAGATTAGGGGCTGGAACTAGAGGATCTTTAAGGTCCTGCCAAACCTAAACTGTTCTGCAGTTTCATGAATCTATGAGGTATTGAAGATAATTCTTCACTTGTGTCTGTAGCTTGAAGTGAGTAATTTTGTCTGTCTCCACCTCAGTTTCTACAGAAGCAAAATAAGCAGGATATTACTTAACCATCTTTCCAAGAACTTGGTGGATAAGAAGTAGTGTATGAGACGTACACAGCACTACTCTGCACAGTGTCTGAGGAATTAAATGTCTGTGATTGGTATTACAGCTCCTTGAGAGACTGCTCTGCACCCAGAGGTCTGCCTCTGACTTGCTAGGAGCAGTTGGTGGGACTTCAAACAGACAGAAATAAACACATTTTAGCTGAAGATGTAGGTCCTGGCCTGCCTAATGTTCTTTGACACCGTGCAGACACAGCCAGGAAACCAAAACATTTGTTGATGGCTTTGGAGATTAAATAAATAGTGAAATATCTTCAGGATGTTAAACTGCAGAACTGACTCCCTATCCCATAATAAACCAGCCCTCCCACAGCACTTATGGAAATGCATTTCCACAAAACTGGGCACTGGGTGAGTTCACAGGGCCAGATTTTTAGTAGGTCAGAGCAGTCAGACATCTTCTGGGCATGGGTAAAAATACACACAACAGCTCTGTGGCATCTCACTCTGAAAGCCTCAGCTCAGGAAGTTTATTATTTACTTATCTCTCTCTTTTTTTTTTTTTTTTTTTTTTTTTTTTTTTTATATGCGTTTCAATCATGCAGTCAGAAAGCCATGTGGGGGAACACTAAACACAGTTAAAATAGAGCAAATGTTCATAGCAATTAAAATATAGTAACTGGTGAATATTAGTCCCATGGAAAAGAAAGGAAGGCAAATGGTTTGTTCATACTCTGCAGACAAAAGTATCTCTGGGAATCTCAGTGGACCTGCAGCAAGCTTGAGCTGTTGGGAAGAGAAGTATCACCTGGGACAGATGATGGCACCTTGCTTCAGGGTACCAAAAGCCTCTAGTGCTTGGATGTCACGAGTATCACAGCATCACTTACAGACAATGAGAAATGGAATTACTCAGTATCTCTGAAAGTCAAGTCCAGTTTGGACAGCAAGAAAGAAGGCAAAATTTTTTTTTTGTTCTATAACAACTGCTTTTCAGAGGGAAATCTCTGAGCAAATCCAGACTTCTGAGTATTGTGTTGATTTGGATTTGATGACTGAAGTCTCAAGAGGGATGGAATCCTGACCACCACAGCCAGCATCACCCCTAAATTGCTGTTCTATTTACCTCTGCTAATGCATTGCTGCTGGCTTTGCAAGAGCCAAAAAATTAAAGTCTCCACTTGTCAGAAATAAGGGGAATACACTGACTGTGTTGATGCCTGAAGCTCCTTTTCTTTCCCATTGCATTGGCAGTAAATCTGGACTGTGCCCTCTGTACAGTATTAGTCTAGGGAAAAGATACAAAAAAATTCTCCAAGTTGGTGTCATACCTGGGGAACCCAAATCTTGGCTGATGGTTCAAACAAGGAATTCACCCAGTGATGGGTGAACAGCAGTGTGTGTGGGGGGTAAGCAGCTGCAGTCCCCCAAGTTAGTTTCTGCAATAGTGAGCCAGCAAATGACTCAAGAATCACAGATGTGATTAACCCAAAGTAAAAAAACAAAACATAAAGGAAATAAATATATACTTTTTTTTTTTTTTGAGTATGAAACAGTTTTCCTTGATTATACAAAGTTGACTAATGTTTCTTTTTAGGGGTGTTTCAGTTCTGGTACCATGCAGCTTTCCTCTCAAGAAGCAGGAAAAACAGGGATTAATAGATTAATCTAATTATATATGAATACATTACAGCAACAAAACTAGCATGATCAAGAGCTTATTCCCTCACCTAAATAAGAAATAGTGGAAGAAGTCTCTGTCTCTGGGAAGTAATTAATCAGGCTTTCTGTCCAAGCAATATTGTACTAAAATACCCTGTCAGCCTTTAAATTGGAGGATGCTGGATTAAAATATGTACATGCAGAGTTAGCTATCAGCTCCCACTGGCCACTAATAACACCTCTGCTGCTGGCTCTCTGCTGCGGTGAGCTCTGAGCTGCCTTTCCCAAGCAAATCTCCACCCAGCAGCAACTCTCCTGGTACCTGACCCATCATTTCATGCCCTCTCCAAGGAACTGTAAGATCATGGGCTTAGACAAATTGAGTGATGTGGTTTTAATGAGCTTTTGCAGTTGTTCACTGCCTCTGTCTGAGAAACAGGCAACTGCTCAAGGCCACCCTGCTCATTGGGATGGGTGTTCCTGTCCTACTTCCCTGGTGGCTCCAGCCAAGGGGGAAAACAGGATAACATGCTAGAAATGTGCTATAATGCCATGGGGGATGGCTGAAGACGTGCAATGGAAAAAAGTGAACTTCTGTATGTGCTCAGTGCTCACAAGGGTGTAAAACTGTTAAAAGGCCACCCCTCCCCCAGGAGTCATCCCAGGCAACATCATCCCCAGTGTGCAGGCTGGGACAGGCTGTTTGTCATCAGAACCTGGGCACATCTGAAACCTAACTCCTTAGTTTTTCAGGGTGGTTTTACTTCAGTGGAGGCTGAAGAGTATTCAGTGCTGAGCCTGCTTGCTTCCCCCTCTTCTTCCCCAGGCCCATGTGAGCTAATTGGCCTCAAGTTCAGGCTCCTAAAACAGACTGCAGAGGGGATGGGGCAGCCCCACACCATAGGCAGCCTCTGTACAGGCTGATCTGCAGGTTCTGGGTACCAGCCAAGACCAAACCAGGCAGCCCAGGGAGGACAGCCTGGTTGACTTTGAGCCATCACTCTGGGACTTCTCATGGGGGTTTCAAAGCTGTGCCCTGGGGCCACCAGGGCAAGCAATAGAACAAGGGGTCCTTCTGGGTTATGGGTTTCTGTTAATGGCTGTGGGCATCTGCTAGGACAAACCAATACTTAAAATAAACAATCTGCCCACCTCTGCTGAACTCCAAAGGCAGCCATAAAACCTATTCCTGAAGTCTGCTGAAACCAGAACATGATTTGAAGCTGCTTCAATGTTTGCTGAAATTACTAAGAGCCTTTCCTTTGTCTCCCTCTAAACAACACACACAGTTTCTACAGCCTTTTAATCTGGCTTCTTCTCTATAATTTGGCTTCACGCATGAAGACTTCCAAAGCACAGGAAAAGGAAAATACCAAGCAAATAGGAGTAGCAGAAAATGCCTCTTCCAAATGCAAACACCCATCAGGCAGTCCAGCATCCAGCCAAACCTCTGAAGCTGATAAACCTTGTGATGGGTTTGTCCCTGCAGCACAATATACACCCTCAGCTGTCTAAGGCTGATTTAAAAAACAGGTGAGCTGGTTACTAGCTGGTGTACAGTGCCATTTCAACCTGGGCTCACCCTATGGACTGGAATGAGTTGCTATTCAGAGTGGTAGCCAGTTCTAGTGCCTTTGCTGTGATGTTCAAGTTATTTAACCCAGTTTTGCCAGTCTCAGAGATATACACAGTTTATCAAAGCTGTTTTGTCATACTTCAAGCTGCAAACAGTGTCACTCCACAGAGAAGCCAGCTGACCAAGCCCCAGACCTCTCTATACCACATGGAACACACAACCAAGTAAAACAAATGTTTTTGACATTGAGATGCCTCAGATTTTGCAGGACGGAGCACTCAGAAGTATTGCACAAGTCTAGCAGGGGTAGTTAGTGTTACTGTCGTTTAAAACCCACCACGTCTGCCCATTCTCCACAGGTTATGTGTCTTTAGGTGTCCTTTCCTCCAGGTAAGATATAAATAACTTCTGTGCAGCCACAGGGGCAGCTCGAGGACGCAGCAGAGCCAAGGTTGGCTGTATTTCTGAGTCTAAAGCTCAAGGAAAGGGGATAGAGCAGGGTAGCCCTTAATTTGCATTCACTTGTCCCCCTCTGCTCTGTGAAGAGAATTTGGACCTGTAATCAGCCACGGGAGACCCCACCACTATCCTTAAAAGCTGCCTTTCTGCTCCCAAACCTCCCCTGCTCCTGGAGCCTCCTCTGCTGCATCGCCTGTGGTGGGACCCGTGGTGGGACCCGTGGTGGCTGGCAGGAAAAGGACAGAACCCTGTGTGACTCTCTGGGGGGTTTCCCCTCTGCAGCACTGGAGTTCAGGGGTCTGGCCTGGTGTTTTGTAACCCTACCTGATAAACGGCTCTGGAAATGCACCATGGCTTCAGCATGAGCTGCAGGACCCTCAGGTTTCCAAAGCGACAAGTCCTCAGAGCCCGGGACGTCAGGCTCCACACCAGGCTGTCCCAGCTGTAGAGCAGATCCTCAAAGCCAAAGAGCACAGCAGCCATGCCAGCTCCTTCTCTGAAACACCCCGGGCTCCGTGATCAGCTAATCCCAAGGTGCCTTAGGAACTGGAAGGTTAAAAAGTCACTGCAATTTCCATCAAAGGAGGCGAAGGAAAAGAAAGGAAAAAAAAACCCAAAAACCAAACAAACCCCAAACCACCAAACCAAACCCGACAACAAAAACCAGCAGCCAAAATAAACAGTTTGGGGATGTGTCCCTCTCCCTTCGCACACGCCCTTCAGGATGTGGTTTCTCCCTCCGTGTATCTTCCCAAAGCAAGTTCTGCTGCACCAACGGATGAGCAGGGAAGAGGTAAAAATACCTCCTCTGACTTAAGAAGGCTACTGCACATCCCTCTCAAAGGGCTTCTTGGTTACACTGCATCACTTCCCAGCACTCCGCTGCAGAACCAAGAAGGAAACTCAGATCCAAAGTCATCACTGTGCAAGTTCAGTCCTGGGACTCCATCCAGAGGGAGGAAAAAAGCTGCTCACTCTCCCTCTGCCAACATTCCCAAGACATTCCAGTATTTGGCTTAACTCTTTCAAACACTCCCAAAGAACAGCTGGGAAGAAATCTTTGCCACATGCAACATTTCATCCTTTTGTTTCCTGTGCTGGCTGGACATTGCACACTTACACGCTGGTCCTTTTTCCACCCAACCATCTGTTCTGGAACCTTTATATATTTTGGCCTCAGGAGGGTACCTACTCTTTGTAGGAGACTTAGGCAACAATATGCAATACACCTTATTTGCCCAAGGGGTGGTGACTTGGAAAGCTGTCTGGATTAAAAATAATACTCATTTCAAATCAGTCTGATTCAGTTGGTGTGGACATGTTTTTAACCCAGACTGAACTGGTATTCATCAGAGTTGGTCAATCTGAACAAGCTCAGGGGGGATACAATAAAGTTTTCTACTCCCAAGCTGGATGCCAAAACACCCTTTTTTATTCTACTGATGCAAAGATCCACTTCTGGCATTTCTTCCTAAAATAGATGTTGAGAAGAGGTAAGTTCCCCAGCCATTTGCTCCCAGGACAAGAGCAGCTTTTTTGGGTGGAGATTTCAATGCTGTCAACATATCTGATGAAGTGAGCTGAGGGAACTGGTCCAGTGAGGCTAAAAATACATCATCAGCAAGAGGGCTTTGCAGGTCAGTCAAAGAACCACAAAATCCATGCAGTTAAATTGCAACAGAATTTCTAACTAAATCCCAAGAGTGCTCCTTCTACCTATGGGCTAAAGTTTAATAACCAAGTGGGGAAGCTGAGGCAGGAGTTTTGTTACGAAAGGCACAGTGCAAGCCAGTGCCCTTGGAGAGTATTGCTTGTCAGTGTTATTTTTCACTTGTTTCACCCTCCCTTCAGAGGAATGTGCACAAAAAGGCAGTGGGAATTAGAGGGAGCAGATGGGAATCAGAGTGCCTACATGGAGACCCTTCTGAGAAGCTACTTTTTAGAGGGGTAGACAGGACAACCCCACTTGGAGCTGAAGTCAGGAAGAACCTTAATGCCTTGAGCACCTAAAGCTGGCTTGGCAGAGCTGAAAAACCATAATTTCCCAAAAGCCTCGATGTCTTCTCTAATTCGACTCCCTGGGAGGGGAAGGAGCAGGAAAATTAATGTCTGGTTGATTTTCTTCAGCTCTGTCCCACTCTGACCCCATTCATAATTCGGTCTTTGAGGATTGGAGGGCACAAAGTGAGCAGTGCGTCACGATGGCAGCACAAGGATGCTCATCAGCTTTTTGACAAGGCAGGTGGAGGGCCAGGAAAATGCAGCTGCAAAATTCATGTTCTCAGCCTAATTGCTTCTTCAGGACATCGTTTTTATAGTGGCATCATAAAACGCAGTAATAAAATCGTAATAATACTTCCTTCAAACTTGTTAGAAGCTATTCATTTTGCAAAATATAGATTTCTTTCCTCCTCCCCCTGTCACTGTTTATCTGTTTTCTTGGTGTCCAGCCTTTGCTGCTAATATCCCTGTGCTCATCAGCTCCCAGTTATTTCTTTGCCTGTCTGTAAACTAGGCAACACATTGCTTCCATTAGCAAGGATGGAGACAAGGGACCATAAATATCTCCATTATAAAACCTCATTTGGAAGAAAGGTTTTTTGGGTTTTTTTTACAACTTGACTAGACAATATTTGCTCCAGGCTACAAGCCTGGTGTATAAGATCTCAGCCTAGGAGCACAAGAGAGGAAAAGAAAGAAATGTGTTTGATAAAGGAAAACAGAGGGGGAAAAGAAACCATAGCAAGTGATTGCTCTGGGATGTGACCTAACCCCTTTGGTATTCTGTGAAGGGGGAGAGGAGGGGAAATGGAGGATATGCCACAGTTTTAAAATTAGCTGCTCCACATGTGCATCCAGTCTTTCCATATGCTCAAAAGGAGACTTTCGTCCCCCAGTCCCAACTCAGTAATTACTCAACAGATGAGGGCAGCTCTGAAGGAGCCTTTTTACTTGGCTGATGACATAATCAGACTTTCTGAAAACAGTTCCCCTACATATTTATTTAACTGATATACTGGAGAAGTCTCCTTAGGAGTCACTTGAGTCTCTAGGAGGCCCGGTGAGCATTTCAGTGTGTAGATTTATCCTCACGATTACAGCAGACTATTTTGTTTCCTGTGGAGGTTATCCTGCTGATTAGACACATACTATTTTTTGAGGGGGTAAAAGCTGCCTGAATACAGATTACCCATCCCACCTCACTTCCAAGGGAATTGCAGCACTGGAGGTTTCTCAGGCAGACAGACCATCCCCTCAAGAGCCAAGGGATTCACCACCAAAGGTGTTATTTCCCAAGTAGACACCATAGAAGGTTCTTGGACTTATACAAAAGAGATGGAAAAGGTCATTGCTACAGTGAATGGCTTAAGAGAGGAGAAAAAATTACTGAGAATCAGCAACTTGTCTCTTCTGCTGGTGTACACTTGGAGTAATTCCTGTATAATCATCTTACATTTCTGTGAAACATACCAAACCTCACCTTCACTCAGGTCAATTAGGAAGAAAAAAAGCCCTTTGCACTCTACATAGATCTATAGACATCTGCTGGTCTTTTCAAGACAGCCTCTCTAATTATGCACTGATTATTTCCCACTGTCTGAGAAAATGTCAGGCAAAATATTTACTGTGCAGCCTCCCACGTTTTACTGACAGTCCAAAGGCTGTTGCTAGGGCATAAAAATAGCTTCTTACTGCCCATGAAAATAAAATAAAATAAAAAAACCCAACCAAACAACAAACCCCAACCCCTTTGGGCTGCAGTGTTGTCCCATGGCACTGCCACCAAAAGGCTAGGGGTGGACTTCCCAACCCAACCCAACTCCAGCAGAGAGCTTCTCCTCACCACAGACCCTGCAGATTGCTGCCTGCACTGATGGAGGTCGACAGACGGGTCCATGTTTTGCCTTTAGGCAGTCTGTATGTTCCAGTCTCAGAAGGAGGAGTTCAGCATCTTTCTTCAGCATGCTCTTGAGTAAATCCCTACCCACAACTTTCAGATGGGTGTGGATGTCTTTGGGCATGTTCAAAGACAGGCATGTTTCCTTTGAGCTTGCTGTAGACATACCAGAAACATCACGTTTCCACTCAACATATGGCCCCAACGGTCCCTGCAGCTCCAGCCCAATGTGGTCTTTTAGGTCTTATTTCAAATCCATTACCCTTTTTGATCTTTATTTCTCTATAATGTTAAGAGGATTAATGTTGTTAGAACTTCATGTCTAAAGTTCCCTTTCATGTTGCAGCCTCATGCTTTCTTGTGTTGGAGATGCTTTTTCAAGATGTTTAACTGGTTACATTTTCCTCCTCATGCCTTAATAGCACATAATTTTCTTGGCTGATATGATGGCAGCAGTTAGAGATCACCTACTGCCAAATGACTGAACACATGGAGAAAGAGCCACCTTCCTTCCTTCCTTCCTTCCTTCCTGGCCACACAGAGCCAGAGCCCTCCCTGGGGACTTTACAGAAGTGACCTCCCTGTAACTGCATTGGAGCACAAACTGCCAAGATTTCCAGATGGATGCTGGGTACCATCTCAACTTCAGAACCTGAGCTCTGGAGTTCCCAAATCTCACCCCAATCAAGGTGGTCTTATCCCTCATCCCTCATGCTGATCCATTTGGGCTTCTCTATCTTTTCCCTGGCAAGGGGTCTCACTGCCACTCAAGTGCAAAGACTGCATATTATTGGCTTTATTTCTTGTATGTTTGCCAGGTTTTTTGCTTTGTATAATGAAAGGTTTGAGGGAAGGGTTTTAAAAGCTCCTGGGAATGGCCTTTGAGTTGAGGAAGCAAATCCTCAGACTTCAAGGGCTACGTTAGACAACATACATGTTCTAGGCAAAGGAAACTCACCTGAATTTAAAAGAATGAAAATAAAGAATAGATGCCTCATCTGGGTGTGCTAAGTGCTTTGTTCAGTGAAAGGTCTGTTGACCCTAGAACCAGTTTGGATTGCTAAAAGATTGTGAATTCAGTCTGTCTGCACCACAAAACCTGGAAAATGCTCATGCCTGAACATTCACAGACTTGTAGAGGAGGCACTAACAGCCCTGGCTCACCTCTGGAGCTGTAGGTAAAGATGTTGTTCTAGGAGGTATCTCCCAAAATATCTGCTGCCTTGTGAAGATGTTATAGCTGTGCCTGCATTGCTTCAGTTACCTTCTAACTCTCAGCCATCACACACCACCAAAGCCACAGATATAAAGAGCTTCCATCCATCACCCCCTGGTCTGCCACCACTGACAGCTCTAAACCTCCCCTGCAGAGAAAATTCAAGAAACTGAAGACTTCTCTGCCAGTTACATTTTAGGATGAGTATCACGAGTCAGAAATCCTGGCCAATTTCCTCTGGATGTTCTCACGAGCCCATATGGCCTAAAATGTTCCATAATGAAATGAACTGCTGCTTCACAGTAATAACTGAAGGAAAATTTACTATTCCAGTCATCCACCTCGATCATAACATTTCTAAAGCTCTTTGAAAATGTATAGTGCTCTGGTAGTGCTGAGTACTATGGTAATGCCAACAGCAGCTCCTTCTGTGTACAGATGTAAGTGTCCTCACTTAGAGAGGGTTTTACTGATGGAGACAGGAGAGTATGTCACATCCTCCAATCAAATGCATTTCATTTCCTAAAGTAAGCTGTGTTAGCAATTTAAAACGGTTTAAAAGTAGGTGAATCCTATAAAGATGGGCTTGCAGTTGTCCCTAATATCCCACCAGCTAAAGTGATTTTCACTTCTACTACGCAGAAACGTGGAAGAGATTGGGCAGAGATTTGCTATTCAATCCTCTTTCTCTGAGACCACTGTGGTGAATGAGCCTGCAGGAGAGGATGTAGGTCAGGACAATGTATTAAGTAAATAGTGCAGAAAGTGAATGGCGAGATCTTAAATGCGATTATTCACTTTGGAAACCCAAGCTTATGATTAACTCTGATCCCACTGGGGACTGTAACGTCCTGTGACCAGGGTGTCCAATCAAAGCAGCACACACTCACATGTGCCCATTGCCCCAGGGTTTATCATCACTTCACTCTCTGGTATTAAGTGGAGAAATGCTCGGGAGAATTATTTTTGGCCAGAAGAAAAGAGGAAAAAAATCACAGCCTGCTTAGCAGGAAGGTATGAACAGAGGGCAACATAAAGCTCATCCAGCAGCTGAGCTGTTTTCCTTCCATGGCATTTGTCTGTGTCTAAAGCAGCCTCTGGCAAGGCTCAGTAGCGAAGCAATGTGAACCTGAGACAAAACTGTGTTGGTGTTCATCAGGTGGGCACTGAATCTCAGACTGTGGATCGAAATCAGCTGACTATTCACAGAAGGAATCATGCACTTGTTCAGTAACACTCCTCGTTTCCAGCTTTTGATTATTCCTTTGGCAACCAGAGCAAGGATTTGCTTTATGGGAGGTTTCCCTGTACCCCTGTGTTTGTGTCATTTGGCATTATATGTTTAGCTCCTGCTTCCCACCTTTTATCAGAAGGCAATGGCCAAGCTGTGCAAATGGCCTTGGCTTGGAGGACACATTGCTTCACACTGCAGGTGTCTCTTAACTGGCACTGTTTGCTTGGGAGAGAGGACAAATCTGGTGGCTCATAAAAAGCCAGTCTGAAGATTTGCCCTATGGCAAGATGGGTACTTTAATGAAGGGCAGCCTTGCTGGCTCTGCAAAACATGCCATGATACAGAATAAATGGCCCATTCCAGAAGAACATTTGCTTCCATCGTATCCTGCTGATGTATTTAAGGAGTCTGTCTGATTCAGACCCAGTGGTAACACTCACTGCATTCAATGACTAATACAAAGTCCTTTCTGTTCACAGACAAGAGCTGAGCATTTCATTAAAAAAGGAGGAGGGCAAAGGGAACATATTTTAGAAAATCAGTGGTCCAGATTTCTCATGTTTGATCTTGCTTATGGGTTGGAAAGCCTGATCCTGCCTAAGCTAAAGCCAAGCTATTAATTTTATTCTGAACCTCCTTATAAATTATCGTTACAAATAAATGCTGGTCTTGTTGGTTAAGATGTAATTGCCATTGGACAGAGAGGAAAGATATAATACAAGCAGGTCAAATATAACCCTCAGAGTAGAAATGAGGAGGAATCTGGTCATATTCCAGAAAAGTCATCAGTTTCCTGAGCAACATCAGACGAGTCACATAACTTTATGGGTCTCCATTTCCTCAGTAGATTAATTCACTGACATTTGTCAGATGCGATGAAATCTCAGGGGAACTGTTTTACATTAAAAAGTAAATATGTGTTCAGCCTGCTAGAAAGCTAGCTGGTCATATTCCACAGGAATTATGCAGCAAAAAGCAGAAATACTTAAGATACCGTGGATCGATAAGGTACCCTCTGTGTTGAAAGCTCCTATACTATTAAAATGAGCGTGACTATGGGTGAATAAATGTTCCCTGAGATGAAGAGTGGTTATTTATAGCCCTGCTCCCTGTGGCAGTAGTGCTGTGTACATCCAGGCAATGCTAAATGCATGGAGGGAGGGTGCTGTGGAGGAAGGTGATGGCTCTGTTGACTCTGGGTTAGTGAGGTCCCAGATGGACCCATGCGGAGCTGTTAACACCACAAAAAGCACCACTTGAACACTCGATAGCGGCACCTGTACTGGGGTGACTCCTGTGGGGTGGTTTGGTTGTTCCTATTGCTGCAGCACAATTAATCAGCAGATGGGAAACTCGGGAGTCAACATAGGGGGATTACTGCACTGCAGCAGATCTTCACACTGAGAACATCTCCCCAGCTGGGACCAGTTAGACCTTCTCAGTGGAGCATAAGAATTGACCTCTACCCTGTTTGCTCCCAAAACACAGACTCCTGTGGCACGTGCTAATGGAAAATCTCCATTTGCATTGCAGGACAGCACTGGATCCATGCCATCTACAGTGCTAATGCATGCACAGTTGACAGAAGATGATAACTTGTACTTCGGCTTCTGCTCACCTTAAAACCCTGTACAAACATCAGCTGCTGTTGCCTCACCATGCACTGAGAGATTTGTAGTACTGAGCTGCTACCAGAGCTGTGGATAAACAGGGACAAGAGGACAGAAGTGGTTGGCAGGCCTGGCTTTCCCTTCCTCTGACTGTTTTCTATAGCTACTATTACACCCACATTCCCAGCAGCATACCCAGACAGGGTGCTGAGTTTCAGGAGGTATAAATAGTAGCCCAGACTCCATCTGCAGAGGTGGAGAGCAGTTAATCAAACTCCCTCATGCTCTGCCTTCCAACCTGATGATTTGCAATGTGGAATCCAAACTCCCTTTCTCGTGTGTCTGCACATACCTCCCGAAAAGAGGAGAAAACGGATCAGAAGCTGCTGGGTTGAAGCAGCAAGTCAGTCACTTCATTGTCTCTATGGACAGCAGACCAAAGCTGTTCAAAAGCTAAAACAAAGAGGATTTACACTCTTCATTTAGAAATTTATGACTCATTCCCATTTTGGCTGTTAGAAGGGGATGTCATTTCCCCTGCCCCCAAAACATCTATGTCATAAAAATTAAAACCCATAAGCTCTTTGCTGCCCTTATCTTGATGTACAAAGAATTCAAATGTTCACTGTTGCTATCTGGAGCTTGATTTCCTGTTATTAAGAAGGACATCCTAGTATTTAACAACATGAGATTTTTATTTTTTTCCCCTTCTTCAAGCCAGGCAGAATGTCTAATGGTTCTGGGATTTGTTTCCTGCTTGTAATTAAGTAGGTCACAGCTGCAAAGCAAGAGAACAAGGAAATATTCAGATCACACAAAGCCAAGAATGATTAAATCATTTGCAGCTGAAGGATATGGCAGATTTTCTTTTTTCAAAAAGAAGTCTCAAGTCTAAGGAAAACAAATATAGGAACTTTTAAGAGAATGATGAACTTGGAAGCTCTGCCCAAGTGCCACTGAAGCTTAGGAAAAAAGAGTGATCAAAACCCAGCTAACGTTCACAAATTGAATAGCTTTATGTAGTTGAAATAAACTCACTTCTTCCTTGCTTGGGGCCATATATTCTATCCATGCAATTCTCTTTGAACCACATGCCCTCATTTCTTCTGGGCAGTTCCCATCAGGCTCTCTGTGCCTCTCTGAAATACCATGCAATGTCCTCTCCTGTAGGTCCCTCACAGCACACACCCTGGGCAACTCCAGATGCAGCCCAGCCACAGCACCAGATCTCCCCAGACATGAAGCTCCCATGGGACTGAAGGTCTTTTGATCTGCACTCATGGCTCTTGGTGGTATATTGCCCTGATTTGTCTCCCACTCCACCTCTCTTTAGGACAGCAAGTTCTCCTTGGTCCCTGCAGAATGGCTCTCACCCCAGAGAGAAGTGCTGGCAATGCATGGTTCATACACAAGGGGATGAAGAAAAACCTCTGAAGTGCCTTGACAGTGGGGTAGGAACCTCAGTCCCAGACAAGCCTCACAGGCAAAGCCATGCCAGAACCTTGCAAAGCCAGGAAAAACTTCCTTTACAGAGCTGAGGTGCCTCGTCTGTGTCATCCAAGCACTTCAAGACAAAGTTGGTCTGGACTGACCTCGTTTGGGTTATTGCAGGATTCAGGAGGAGCATAAATGGACTTTATATTTCTGTTATGATGCTTGTGCCTAGGGTTTGGTATAAACACCCCTCCAAGATACTGCTCAGACAAAAAGAGGGGACAGAGAGCAACAAGGCCACCACTCACCTTTCCTACGGTGCCTGTGATCACTCTGCTCCATCATGAAGAAGAAATGAAAGAGGGTACTCAGCTATGAAAACATCCCAAATATGTGGCTGCCTTGGTCTAAAGAGCAATGTAGACTTGTCCCAAATGCATCACAGATGTAACAATGGGCCCCTTATTCCGTGCAGTGAGAGAAACAATCTTTGGGATTTATGTCTGAAGCCCACTAAAATCAGCAGTGGATGGGGCAGTGGTCCAGTCAGACCAGAATAACTGTCTTGGCAGGGAACACCCTCTGTGAATCTGTTTGATTTCTGTATGGGGTGTTTGGTTTTGCCAGAAGACTGATTAAGATATAGGCAGGATAACAAGAATGAAAGCATAGTGCTGCTTCTATGAAAATGTGATGGGGAGAGACACAAATCTCAGCAATTATGAATTGGTGATGAGCTCATGTTTACTCAAGCTCTGACTGGGAAATTGTCATGGGAAAGAAAAGCCCACGTAGACAATATTTTTGTCTCTGTCCCTGTCTGACCGGACATGGTCAGTTCATTCCAGGATAAGAGAATGTGGACCTTTTCATCCTGGTATTTCTTGGCTTCACAAGCTTGGAACTGGGAGGGAGAGATGGTCAATGCCTCCCTGATGGGCAACTGTTAGGAAACACAAACAACTGAGGGTTTCTTGGAGGCCTGGGGAATCTGAGGCCAGTCCTGCAGCCTCTCCTAGCAAAGCACTGACTTCACGGGACTGGGGCTGTGTGCCAGAGTGTGGTGACACATATCCTGGGCTGCAGAAGATACCTGATCCTTCTTCAAGTGATTCAGGGAATCTGGATTTGTGGGTTTCCACTTGGAATTTCTTTAAAAGGTGCTGATTTTCAGACATGCTTTTGGTCCTTTCCCTCAAGCAGAGGACTCCTGGAGAAGGGAAGGTGCTGACTGCAGAGACACCACCAGAGCTGGGCTCTGTGAGCATGTCCAGATACCTCACTGCATCTCTTGGCCTTTGCAGGAAAAAATTCGTGCTGCCTACACCCTTGTCCTGAATCTTTCAGCAATTTCCCTTCCAGTCTAGGGCAGATAACAGCATCTGTGGATTAGTATAAAACAAAGCTCAGGAATGAAAAGTTTTCAAAATGCTGCTGCAACCCAGGGTCTGGCCAGCACCACAGAGTCTGCTGTGACTGATTATGAGGGAAAAGGGCTGGATCATCTGCTGGCATCATCCTGCTTATCTTTCCCCTGATACCATCCTCCAGAAGCTGGAGGGTGGCCCCGAGGCCACTTTAACCGCTCTCCAGTGACTAATTGGATGCCTTGGAATGCACTAACATAACTGTGCTTTTAAAAATCAACGTCCTCTGGTTTTATAGCTCTTCTTGGCTAGGTTCCCACTGACTGTAACTGAAGCAAATCCTCTCTCATCTGCAGGAAGTGGCCACCATTGGTGCGTTTGAAAGTTTACAGGAGGACACGCGATGGCTCCGCTAAGGAGAAGTCCAGGGTGGAAAAAGGAAACTTGCCAACATTTCAGAGTGGAAATTATGAAAATTAGAAATCCTCCTCCCAGTCCCTAGTGGGGTTTGCAAGCACAAGCTGGGTAGAGAGATGCTGGAGAGGGAGGAAGGGGATGTGGATGTGCGCTTCCAGCTAATGGGACCCCTAAAGTTTGACCTGCTTCAAACCCCCCAGATTTGCAGGTGTCAGCAGTTCACCTTGGCTTTCACCCTGCAAGCATCTTGGATGCCAAATAAGAACAGCACTGCCTGGGTCTTGCAGAGGTCTGGAGAGGATCAGTGTCTGTAGAGCCTTTTGTAGTATATAAAGACTGATGTATTATAAGGAATAATTTTAAATTGTGACCTAGGATTGCCAAGCTTCCCTCTTGCAATAGCCCATCCATCACATTAGCTTTGACAGGTCATTTCTTGGATGGTATTTTTGAAAACTGGGAACTCTGCACTCAGGCAGCAGTAACAGCTCTGACCTTGGCTCTTGGGAAAAGGGAACCTGTGGAACATTTGCAACTTATTTTTCTTGGTGGTCTGTGAAAATCTGGACTCTTAATGAGGAAAAACTACCTGTAGGGTTTTAATGTTGCTCCTCATCCTCTTACTGCTGATGCATCCAAATTGATTAAGGGAAGACTGAAAGACAGAAAGTCACCTGTTGCCATCCTCATTCAGCTTCCTAAGATGCTCCAAAGCAGCACTGATACTATTACAACCCATGCAAGACAAGCTTTGTAGTTAGAGGCATACCATGGCTACTGAGTGTACAGCAAAAGGATTATTAAAAGCAAGATGTTGGAGAGATTTTTTTGTAGTGCTGTGAAGAAGGAATAGAAGGAAATGTGGACATTACCTCTCTGAAGAGTGGTACTGTCTCATTGATCAACGTGATCAGGGGAGTGCACTAATCCTGTGCTCTTCCCCTGAGCACCTGACAGTGCTGTTACCCAGCCAGCTCTCAGCATCCCTTTCAGATGCAGTAAATAAAGGCATTTATGCAGAAAAACTGATGAGGGATACATATTGCTTTGAATGTCAGGCTGTATCTGTCCTGCAGTGAAAGAGAGGCATTTGGAGAAGGTGCCAATACAGGATCCCATTCCTTTCCTATCTCCCCAGCTGTCCTGTACCCAAGTGAGGAATCTGGCATATTATCAAGCCACCAGTCACAAAGCTACACTATGCATTTTCTACTGTCTACTTCTGGTGCTCTGCACCTCCAGTCTGCAAGTATGTAAAGGTGGAAGACTAAATCAGAAGATGGCCATGGGGCTGTCTGCCAGAGCAGGTTCAGACATTCCCTCAGGTTCTCTGAACACACATGTCTTCAGAAGTAACAGTGAACCCCATGAGCACCCCAAAACAGACTCAAACATCCCTTAGTTCCAACATGAATGAACTTTGCTGCTCTCATAACTGTGAAATGGATTTATATCTTCTCTAAAGTGGGCTGCAGCCCATCTGCTTTGCAGTGTACGTGCCCCCTTAGAACTCACCTCCAAGACTAGGCAGTTTCTTCCAGAAGTCCCACAGCTATCAGTGGTGGCAGTGGAGGGCTTCCCAGGACAATCCCTGGACTGATTCACAGGGTCATGTGAAGAACTAGCGAACCCAAAATTGTATGGTCAGATCTCTGTTGTGGGGGGGGGTTGACATCTGAGCTGGTCTAACCTGAATGCCCCATCTGGATCTGATTTTCAGGAGCATGGTAGTCTGTGCTTAGTTCCTCTTACTGCAAAGGCTTTTGTTCCTTCTATGGTTATTGGAAGATGGATGTCAACAAAGAGGTCAGTTCATCCCATCCTAAAATGTCTTTAACTTATTAGGATGAATTTTCATCAGAAGACATACATTAGCAAGTCGTCTTTGATTACTGAAGAGACTTAAAAAGGTAATAAAAATTACTACAGCTGCATTACAAACTTGTTGCCTGTCAGAAAGTCCAAATGCAAGGCAGGTGGCATGGGCAATATACCCTAACAAGAACATAAAGGTCCACCTTTAATCTCTCTTAGATGAGTTTCTCCAAAACACATCTCATCCCACCACTCATCTGTTGGGAGTTGGCAGGGTGGAAACTCCCTGTGGCAAAAGCTTTTGAATGAAGGTTGATCTGGTTCTCTCTTGCAGTGACTTCTATTCTGAACTGGAACTGTGCAGCAGTAAAATGGTAGATGTTCTGCACATAGATCTCCAAAGAGCATATGCTTACTGAATCAACACTAATTGCAGGTTATTGGTCCTTAGCTACTGTTTCACACAGAGTTTACCTAATCTATGATGATATAAAACCTAGAGAGAAAATAGATAACAATGGTCCCACCCCATCAAGACTTGGTGGCTTTTATGAAGGGAGTGATGCAAACCACAATGAATTTCATCCTCAGTTAAGAAACTTTATTTTGAAATGTGCACAACCCTAATTACACCTTCTAAATATATTCCAGAAGTACAGCTGGATTGTAGAGTGTGTGTGGGTGACTAAACAAAATCATTTGCAGCCCATTATCTTTTCAAAAGCTTTTCATGTGGTATTTTTGGGAAGTGGGGGCTAATTGCACTCTTTGCCTGTGCAATTTGGAGAGTTTGATGCTTTGGTCCAAACAAGAAAAATTAAAGTGTAAAAATCACTTCTATTCATCTGCTGGTAGAATGAAAACTCACTGTTTCTTTGAAGCCAGTAGAAATGATTGGGACAATGAAGATACGTTTCACCAGGTAATAAGCTCAGCTCAAACAGAAAGTTTGACTAGAAGCTCTGTTTGAAATATAAATAAAATTTTCTGAACTTCTTGAATCAGTAACATAGAAACTGTGTGACTACCCACAGACCAGCTTTCCTTTCAGTCAGAACAGTCTCTTTCATAATTTTTGTCAGGATGGTTATGGAAGTCTGGTGCTTGTGAGCTTCCCTGAAGTCACTGCTGGTGTTTAAACAGACTTGGGCTGGTGCCTGGTCTGGACCCAGGACATGCAAGGAGTGAAAATGAAAAGCTCTATGGAGAAGCTAAGTTTGTTGCTCATCTATTGTTTTTTGGTTTTGTTTTTCCATACACTCACAGCATCCTGATCTAAACAACTGAAAACACTAATCAAGAAATTAAGAAGTAGAAAAAGGCATGTATTGTACTTGGCACTTGCCTGAAAATTTTGTAAGTTCAGGAAAATGGTGAATCAACATTTAAGCAATCCTTTGTATGGATCATGAATTGACAGTCAGGAGACTTTGTATGCCTGGAGTTTAAAATACAGATGAAGGAATGTCTACACCCTTCTAGGAATAAGTCCTAAATTATGCTGGTGCTAAACCATCACAAGTCCTGAGCTTTGGGCTGCTGGTGGATGTATGATCCAGACATGATACCAGCTACCTGAGAAAGTCCTTTAAACAAGCTTATTAGCTGGAAGACCAAAAGGGGCCATGAACTATGGGAGGCTTGCCACCCCTTCCAAAGCTTTATAAACTGGATGGCATGATTACCTCCTTCTCTTCACCCAAATCCAAAACATTTGGCTCATTTCTGGCTCCCAGGCTCTGTCCCTGGCTTGCCCTTGCTCTGTCCCCTGACCTTCCCTTGCTGCCCCAGGGTCTGGCCGGTACAAAAGAAACAAAGGCCAAACTGTAATGAAAAAAAGCTTTTAATTTTCTGATCCAAATATGAAACTGAAGTACTGGAAATGTCACAACAGAGCCTCTGCTCGTGAGGTCGTTAGGCCCTAAGAGTTTCTGATAATTCAATTAAGCTCCAACCATTTGAAAACCAATTGGAGCAAGTATCCTGGCTCCAAACCCTGCAGAGTTCACCAGTCACCATCCATTAGCTTCTGCCATGCTTTCACCTTTGCACTGTTAAGCTGCACACATTCTGGGGGGATAAAGTCTGGAACAGCCCCTGATCCATTTCACAGGAAAGTCTGTTTTGATTTGGTACGCTTTTTAGAAACGTCACAAATTATTACAACTTCCAGACACCCAAGAAGATGGGCCAAGCATTCATCTGTCTAGGTAGAGTTCAAATTAATCCAATTCCTCTGAAATACTTGTGAATGGTTCAGAAAAGATAAAGCTCAGATGTAGCAGATAAAGTTGAAGTTTCAGCAGTCACAAATGATTATATCAGAGCATTAAACAGGTGACAGTTTTGCTACCTAAGCTTATCCCCTTGTAGTGGATGCAATTATTTGTCTGTAAGTCTGGTGAATAATTCATTGCAAATTAAGTGTGTTGCAAAAGGTTGCTTGCTTTTTTTTTTCCCTACTGCTCTAAGTTTGTATATTGGTTTCATCACCTTGAGACTTGAGTGACTTCCACAAAAAAGCTAAGACAGCATGAATTCCTTCCTTCAAGGTCTCTCTTCTCTTTTGGGCAACTTCTACACTCAAATATCCCCTGTTCATTTGTTATCCAATGGTATCTGAGTAACTCTGCAGTCACCTTGGCACTCTTAATTTGGAAGTGATGCTGTCAAGGTAAGGGAACCATGCAAAAAAATGTCACTGAGAGTGCTAAGCAAAGATCTGCAGGACCTAAGTGCTAGTGCAAGAGTTTGCAGGTAAATAGGATGAACTGGAAAGATCAACTTCCCTGGAAGCACTCGCTTAGTTCTGGTGTCAGATTGAGTGCTCACAGTGTCACTCACAGAGGTTTGCACGAGAGGGTTTAACAAATCAGGAGCACTGCACCATGAACACTGCAAGATCTGCCTTGTTCCACCCTGTTCCACCCTGCACTTCAGCCCTTGGTGTGAAAAGTTTCCGACCACTTCACTCTTGAACCCATGCCGGAAAAATGATTAATAACAAGGCAAACGCTGAATTGTGCTTTGTCTGGTAGAAATAGAAAGTCAGTTACTCAGAGCAATAAAAGCACTGGTGGATTTGTACAGCAGCAAGACATACCCTAACTCTTCTGCTGGGTTTGCTTGAGGGCAGCCTCCTCTCTTGCCAAAAGCAAAGGTCACCATAAGCTGCAGAACAGCGTGGGAAAACCTGCCTCAGAATTGGCCTGCAGAGCAGAAAGACTGATTGGTTTTTGTTGTTTTTTTTTTTTTTTTTTAAGCCTTGGGTTCTCTCTTCTCAAGAGAAATTTATTTATAGGAGGGAATGACGTTTCCTGCTGCATTCTTAACGTGTTTGCAGCTTGGGATAAGAACATGGGAGCTTTGTCTTCTGCCATCTGTTTTCTATGGCAATAAATATCCATTTGCAGATTTCTCTCTGTCTGGTGTGTTTTAAAGTCACGATATGAAGGAGTGAGTGTTCATGGATATCCATTCAGAGAGGCAGTGTCAGAGGTAAATGCCAGTCCTAGCTCCACACTGGGGTAGATTTACACACATGTAATGGAGAGTGGAGTTCTGGCTTGGGGCTCTGGCTGCATTTTTAATCTTAGCTTATCTTCTTTGGAGGCACAAGAAATAAATAAGCAATCTGGACTAAAATCTTGCTGAGCTGCAAGCATCCACTGACACAAATGGGCACAGGGCCTTTAATTTACCGTAGCTGAGAGCTGGGACCTAAAGCTGGGGTGCAAACTGCAAGATCTGATTTAAAATGGCTTTTCCAGCCATATCTCTCCCAGCTTGATTTGTTTCTTGCATCACTTCATTTAGTCTGGAGATGGCCTTGCTTTTTACTCAGCATCTGTAGTACCATCCTTTGAGCCTTGAAGGGAAAAGAGAAGACAGACTGGTTCTTTCTGACTGCAAGCAAGCTGCTTTTTTTCTCTGGGCTTTGTAACTCAAAAAACCCCCCTGATGTCTGGTGTTTGTGGTGAGAAACATTCCTGCAGCTGGAAAATAGCCAGTGAGGTCTTGACAGAAGGAGTAAATACGTATTCTTCTTTACCAGTATCTTGCAACAGGAGAGACAGAACTCAGAATGGTGGGAGGCATTTGTTAGACATTAGCAGGACTCTATTCATCTCCCTCTCACCCACATCTGCAGCACATGGATATAATAAAGATAGCTCCCAGGCATAAACTGTCTCACATTAATAATGCAAAGGGAGAAAGAGCTACATATTTAGCATGCATGTTTACTGGTGGAGGAAGGAAACCCAGGGAAGAAAGATCTAGTGGGGAGGGCTCTGGGTTGAGAAATCCTGTGTTAGGGATGGGATTCATGTCTCCTGGTTTAGGTGGGTTCCTCTTCTTACCAAGGTGTATGTGCTGGCTAAAGGAGAGATGGCTGGGGTTTAAGGTGTTATTAATTCAGCCAAATATGGATGCTTAGGGATGTAACCCCCACAGAGTATTTTGACTGCCACTGTAGTGATCCTGAAGGCAGCTGAAGGTGGTGACCAGGATGGAGATGTCTCAGACATCAGCACTGATTTAGGAGAACCCAGTTCATGTCTCAGTCCTGACACTGGCACAAAATCTTATTCTGCCTCAGCTGGCATGTTTGGTGGTCTTTGTGCTGTACCTACTAATATTTAAAACTGGCTTTTTTTTTTATTTGGACTTGTAAAAGCCTTTCCAAAGCCATTTCTTCTGCTGGGTCCCTGCCATGCACTGCTCAACTCTCTCACATCTCAGGATGTGAGAAACTTGCTCACTCAGGACCAGGATCTTTCACTGCTGCAGTGGGATTCAGTGGACTCTGAGCTTAGAAACAGGGATACCATGTGGCTTCAGGACCCCAAGGGCAGAGGATCTGCCCTGCCACCTCTATCCAGTGAGAAGTTCCAAGGAGAGAGAGCATGATGCATGCTTCAACCTGGCTGACTAGCACCTCATTGTCAAAGTTCTTGATGAGCCATCTCTGTGACAAGGTGGAAAGAGTAGTGCAAGGACAGAGATTGAGGAAAAAAAAGAGCCAGTTGCAAAACTCCCCTACCACATCCTCTGGCAACTCTTACAGCAAGGCTCCAGCATTCACATCATAAGGACCCTAAACCACCCTAACCCTAGGTCAAGAAGTGGGAAGGAGAGAAATAAACTATGGATGCGAGTGAAAATAAAACAACACAGACCCTCCTGACAGCAGCCAGTTGCTTGAACTGTGCAAAGAGCTGTGAAGTGTGTACACACTGCCAAATCCCCTGTGGTGCTGCTCATCCTTTTGCATCCATTCTTGCCTCCAATATAAACACTGCCCTTCCCTGACACCTTCTTCTGCAGGTATTTCCATGCTCTCCCTTGCTCTCCACCTCCTGGAAACACCCTGTGAGAACACTGCTGGTTTTCACACCTCTCCATTGCCTGGACTAATGCACACAGCAAAGCAAAGCTGCTCAGGTAGGTCTGTCTGGACAGCAGGTTTCTAAAGGGATGGGAGCATGCAAGGAGGAGACTGCTTCTCCATTTTCCAGACTGTTCTATGACTTGTCTCTAGGCTCATCAATCTCAGGCATGGCCTGCTTGAAATCATGAGTCCTTTCAGATGGAGAGGGACTCACTCTGGCAGTGGAGGATAATGACCTGGCAGCATCTCAGAGCTTGCTCTGGCCAGAAAATTATCTATCTGACACCGTGCAGGAAGCCACCATTGAAGGCCACATCAGACTTAGACTTGAAAGAGCAGCTGCAAAGC